>NC_083230.1:27085751-29485751 GCF_032191835.1 Heteronotia binoei | reverse complement strand
ACAGGGGTGTAGATGGCCACTCTGGCATACAAGGGGGTGGCGCTGGGAGCATGGCCAGTGTTAGTCCACTTCCTAAGACCTTTCAGCCCAGAAACGCCCTCCATGAGAGTTGTTAAGTTACAACAAGCAAATACCTGGCGGATCCCATAGTACTTGTGTATCCCGAAAACAAAGTGTGCTGCTGCTCCCAGCAAAGCCTCAAAACCCCAAAGGAAGCCGACTAAATGTTGCACCCATCCCCTCATGCCCTGGACTGGCCGAGCTACCTCTCCAGCACCCAATCACAGCCCCCCCCCCCACCACAAAGACTTCTGCTCCAGCTGCACACAACTCTTTAGGCAGGGCACACGGCACAGGACTCTGCCTCCCTGTCATGCTGAATTAGAGTGAGGGCTGGGGCATCTTGGTGATGGAAGCTGAACAGTGAGGACACTTAGGCAGTACAGAGCAAGCTCTTTGACTTGCAAGGAGGGGAGCAAAGACTGTACTCTGTGGCTAACCTCTCCCGTTTCCAAGTCCAAACAGGTACCTGACCTCTAGAGGCTCTGCACACAAGGGTGGTCACACATGGATGGGTAAGTGCAAGTCTCCCCCGCCTTCCCTCGCTCAAGGCTGGGCAGCCTGACAGAGTTTTTAGCACTTGAACCTGGCAGCGTGCTCAGGCATGGAGCAGTTGCCATAGCCCCTGCATGCTGCTGGAGGCCCCCCCCCCTTGGTCTCCCCTTTGCCTCGGTCCCACCCCTGCCAGGGGATGGGGGAAGGGGTCTGGCAACTGCTTTGATACCTGTGGGGAGGTAGCTCAGAGACTGTCCCTTTAAGAGAGTCCCTGGCCAAAACACAGCCTCATGCTGCAGCTGCTGTGGCTGATGAATCGCAAGCACTCCAGGACCACCCCCCCCCCCAAGTGCTCTGGGTCTCTTTCTCTGTTTTGTAGGTGGGGATTCAACAGAGAGAGTTCCGTTTGTGGTGAGTCAACCCCCCTCCCACTCTATTCAGTCAGCTGTTCCTACCCTCCTCTCTGAGTGGAGCCTCTTGCCCTGCAAGACTGTCCAAGTTCCCCCTGGGATGCTGTTGCACTTGGTTCCAGCAACAATAAAGTCTTAAGATGTGCCCTGCTTTGTCACTCCTGCTTGGCATCCGCTGCATGTTCCCTGTGCCCCTTCCCCTCCCCATCCCCTCTGCCGCTCTGTCAGTGGGCTCCCAGAGGGAATGTCTTGGAGGGCAGGCATGCTTGCTTCTTGGGTGCAAGGCTGGACAAGCCGGGAGCCCAGAGGTCTTTCCCCCACTCATACCATGGGAGGGAGGGTGGCCTTGAGCCAAGTGCCTCACCTCAGCCTGGTTGGCCCAACAGCCTGCACAACCCCATGGGGCTGTTGTGCTCATGGCACAACCTACAGCAGAGGGGGGTGCTAATGGAGTGGGAGCATGGTTGGTGCCACACGCTCTGTGTTCTGCGGCCACCAGGGGAAGGGTTCCGCACACACAGCAGGGGGAATCACGGTGACACAGAGGGTCTCAGAGGCTGTGTTGGGGGAGCCCTGGCAGGGGGCAGACTTGTATTATTCACCGGCAGAATGCCCATGTCCCATGCTGGCATGTAGGGAAAGCAGATGACTGTGCCTGTAATTGGCACAGTTCTCTGTCAGGGGGCGGGGTGGGACAGGTGATAAGCTTCTCTGGGGCTGCCTCTCTCCACCCCTGACTATCATGTGCAATGGCGCCTGCACCAGGATGGGCCAATCCAGTGGGCCTCAAATGTCCCTCCCCTCCTGCTGCCTCCACCTCAGCCACAAGGCGGGAGTCTGCACTCCAGCGGAGTTGCCTTGGCAATGGTCTCACATGCAGTGAGCTATGCTCCCCCCCATGCCCAGGTGCAACGTAGCCCTTAGGGAGTGAGTGAGTGGCACCTTAATTGCACCTATGTTGGAATGGCCAGCCACCACATAAGCTAGGATTGGCCTGCCTGGCGCCAAGTTATTTTGGAAAACTGATTGTAGTGGAGGGGTTGTTAATGCTGGAGTTGTGAAAATCATTGGCTTATATTTTTTATTTTTTTATTTATTTTTATTTTTAGCCTGCCCTTCCCATAGGACAGTCTCAGGGTGGGTGACATCATAAAAACAATCCGCAGTAAGAACAAAAGACCAATTTAAAATATATAAAATCTAAAATTACAGAGTGACAATAGAGACTAAGATGGCAGGTTTTATATCTTGATTTTCTCCTACTCAGCATATCCAATTTGGAGGCTAGCTGGATCATCCATTACCTCCTTGCAAATGACACTGTGCAACAACAATTATTTGGACATCTATCTCTATTATTTCACTCCAAAAGATTATTGCAGTGGTTAAACTAACTTGCATGTTAATCCTCTTGCACAGAGCCTATTTTTAATCAACTCTGCTGCCTTAATAACTCTGTCCTCAGCTAAGAGTTACTAGCCAATCAGCACATTTCCCCAACTGCTGCCCCAAGACAGTGTAATGTCATTGCCTTAAAAAGATGAATTAACGTGAAACCAGATTCAGATCTAGTTTTGCTTTCATATCTTCCTTAACTCAGACATAAATAATTTCATTCCTATGTGTATCCAGAAGATAAAATTAAAACAGGCACTAAAATGGCAAAGACTACTATAACTACACGATCAATTTATATCAATTATAGATATGCATAGAGCATTTTCATATGCATATATGGTCTGCTTAGCAGTGCATATAAAAGCCATGAATTCTTGCACGAAAGGTTTACAATTTGGGGGCAGGGAAGCTACTCATACAGTTGTGGAATTCTTAATTTTATATAACTACCCAAGTCAGAACCATGCAGCCTGTTCATTGGGATGAATGAAGAGGTACAAGCATTTTTGTATGGTCAATTTTCCTTTCCTTCAAAGAAAAATTGACCATACTATACGAAAATGCTTGTAAGTGTCAGCACTTGAAAAATGTCAAACAGTTTTGGAAGCTCGTAGAAGCAATCGCGAAACATGGAATAAGTACAGCCACGTCGCATTTCATATTTGCCCTGCTGTACAGAAGAAATCGTCAGGAGCATTGGTCTCTGTGAAAAAACTCAACCTGTGAGCAACTGAAAGGTATGGAATGTGGTGAAAATTTCTTGAGAGCAGTAGAAGCAATATACTCTTTTCAAAGTGTATGGTGAATTAACAGAAGCAATTAATATTCAAAAAGGTACAAGACAAGGCTGTCCACTGTCACCACTACTTTTTATTTTATCTCTAGAGATATTGAATAATTAGATAAGAGAAGACACAAGTATCAAGGGAGCGATGATAAAAGGTGAACAATACAAATTGAGAGCTTTCACAGATGATCTAGTTTTTATATTAGAGCAACCAATAGACTCAATAGATTGTCTTACAAACAAGATTACTCAATTTTGTTAGTGGGCAGGACTGAAGATCAATTACCACAAAACAAAAATCTTGACAAAGAACATGACGATGGAACAAATCCAATCTCTTCAACAAAAATCAGGGATTTTGTATGAGAAAAGAATCAAATATCTAGGGGTACTTATCTCAAATAAATGCAGCAGTTTAAAAATAGACAATTATGATAAACTACTTAAAGAAATTAAAAAAGATTTGGAAAAATTGCATGATTTGAACTTATCCTTAATGGGAAGAATAGTCTCAATAAAGATGAATATCTTTCCAAGGTTATTATTTTTATACCAAACTATTCCAGTATTTCTAAATAGTGGGTTTCATCAAGAATTGAATAAGACGCTCTCCAAGTATGTTTGGCAAGGCAAAAAACCTAGAATCAAACTAAAGACGTTGCAAGACTCCAAACCAAGAGCAGGTATGGGCCTCCCAGACTGGCAATTGTATTACAAAGCTTCTGTGTTTTTGTGGGTAAGAGACTGGATATTATTGAATGACAAGAGACAACTGTTGTTAGAGGGACATGATCTCACTTTGGGTTGGCATGCGTATCTATGGTATCAAAGACTTGAAGGACATTCTTATTTTAAGAACCACTGGTTTCGGAAATCTTTGTATCATACATGGTCATGGTTAAAAATGAGAATTTACCAAAAAAATTCCAAGATGGGTATCTCCAGTGGAAGCATTTACTCATCCAAATCTCTTAAAACCTAATCATAGATATGATGTCCTGTTGGGAAAAGACAATCAACTGAAAACTAGAGAGGAGTTGGAAAACATGGACATTAAAATGAATTGGTGGTTGAGAATGCAAGTTGAATCTAGGTATGCCAAAGACAAGATGACAGGCTTTAACACAGAACAATACCCATTTGACAAAATCTTCCTAGGCCCTCAAGAAAAGCTAATCTCTAAATTATATGCTTATTTACTACAGATGAAGACGCAAGATGAAGTTGTAAAAGATTGTATGGTCCAATGGGCGAAAAATTTGGGTCATAACATTACATTAAAAGAATGGGAGAGATTGTGGAAGTTCACTGTTAAATTAACTAGGTCAGTAACTTTTAAAGAAAACTTGTATAAGATGTTTTATAGATGGTACTTGACTCCACAGAAATTGTGTAAGATCTATATTAATATGTCTAACAAATGTTGGAAATGTA
The DNA here is from genome assembly GCF_032191835.1 of Heteronotia binoei. Taxonomy (NCBI): domain Eukaryota; kingdom Metazoa; phylum Chordata; class Lepidosauria; order Squamata; family Gekkonidae; genus Heteronotia; species Heteronotia binoei. The sequence goes on along the minus strand of NC_083230.1, from coordinate 29,481,167 downwards.
CTAAACAGGTTGGCTCTTTTTATCATATGTGGTGGACATGTGAGATGGTGAAGGACTATTGGAAAATGTTTCACAAATTATTACAGAAGATTATGAAGACACAGATTCAATTCAAACCAGAACTATTTTTATTAAATATATTTCCTGAGGACTATTCCAAAGAAATGAGACATTTGTTGGCACATTTCAACACAGCAGCCAGGATTCTCTTGGCGCAGAGATGGAAATCTCAGGAAATCCCACAAGAATGGACTTGGTGGGAAAAATTCTGGAGGGGTGTTGAAAGACCTGAGTCAGATTGAGGTGAGGAGAGAGGAGATCCTACAACTGATAGACAATTTAAAAACTGATAAGTCACCAGGCCTGAATGGCATACATCCAAAAGTTCTGAAAGAACTCAAAGGTGAAATTGTGGATCTCCTGACAAAAATATGCAATCTTTCATTAAAATCTGCTTCCATTCCTGAGGACTGGAAGGTAGCTAATGTCACTCCCATCTTTAAAAAAGGTTCCAAAGGAGATCCGGGAAATTACAGACCAGTCAGTCTGACTTCAATATCAGGAAAGTCGGTGAAAACTGTTATTAAAGAGAGAATTAGCAGGCACATTGATGAACAAAAGTTATTGAGGAAGACTCAGCATGGGTTCTGTAAGGGAAGATCTTGTCTCACTAACCTTCTTTAAGGGGGTGAACAAACATGTGGACAAAGTGTTTACCTTGACTTCCAGAAAGCTTTTAATAAAGTTCCTCATCAAAAGCTCCTAAGTAAGCTTAAGAGTCATGGGGTAAAAGGACAAGTCCTCTTGTGGATCAAAAACTGGCTAATTAATAGGAAACAGAGAGTGAGTATAAATGGGCAATTTTCAGAGTGGAGGGTGGTAAGCAGTGTGGTACCGCAGGGCTTAGTACAGGGTCCGATGCTTTTTAACTTGTTCATTAATGATTTGGAGCTGGGAGTAAGCAGTGAAGTGGCTAAGCTTGTGGATGACACTAAATTGTTCAGAGTGGTGAGAACCAGAGAGGATTGTGAGGCATTCCAAAGGGATCTGTCGAGGCTGGGTGAATGGGTGTCAAGTGGCAAATGAGGTTCAACATGGCCAAGTTGCAAAGTAATGCACATGGGGCTAAAAACTGGTGAAGACTGACCAAGAGAGAGATCTTGGGATCATGGTAGACAACTCACTGAAAATGTCAAGACAGTGTGCGACTGCAATAAAAAAGGCCAATGCTATGCTGGGAATTATTAGGAAGAAAATTGAAAACAAATCAGCCAGTATCACAGTGCCCCTGTATAAATTGATGGTGCTGCCTCATTTGAAGTATTGTGTTCAATTCTGGTCACCACACCTCAAAAAAGATATTATAGCATTGGAAAAAGTGCAGAAAAGAGCAGCTAGAATGATTAAAGGGTTGGAACGTTTTCAGGAAATTTAAACCTGATGGGCAGGAGAATAAATAATCAGATCAGAAGGCTTCCATTTCCTCCTGATTTTGAAGAAAGATTAGAATGCTTGGGGCTCTTTAGCTTGGAGCAACGATGACTGAGGAGTGACATGATAGAGGTTTATAAAATTATGCATGGGACAGAGAAGGTAGAGAAAGAAGTACTTTTCTCCCTTTCTCACAATAGAAGAACTCGTGGACACTCAATGAAATTGCTGAGCAGTCAGGTTAGAACTGATAAAAGGAAGTACTTCTTCACCCAAAGGGTGATTAACACATGGAATTCACTGCCACAGGAGGTGATGGCAGCTACAAGCATAGACAGCTTCAGGAGGGGATTGGATAAATATATGGAGCAGAGGTCCATCAGTGGCTATTAGCCACAGGGTATTGATGAAACTCTCTGTCCGGGGCAGTGATGTTCTGTATTCTTGGTGCTTGGGGGAGGGGGGGGAACGGTGGGAGGGCTTCTAGTGTCCTGGCCCCACTGATGGACCTCCTGTTGGCACCAGGGTTTTTTTTGCCACTGTGTGACAGAATGTTGGACTGGATGGTCCATTGGTCTGATCCAGCATGGCTTCTCTTATGTTCTTATGTTCATATAAAATGTCTGCTGAGTATTCCATTATACACTATGGAGACAGGTCTCTATAGTGTATGATGGAGAATCAATCTGTGGGTATCTGGGGCTCTGAAGGGGCTGTACTTTGAGGCAAAGGCACCAAATTTTCCACATAGCATCTGGTGCCTCTTCTCAAAACACCCCCCAAGTTTCAAAAAGATTGGACCAGGGGTCTAATTCTGTGAACCCTAAAAGGAAGTGCTCCTACCCTCCATTATCTCCAACAGAAGGAAGGCATTTACAAGGAGTGCAGTCCCTTTAAATGTAATGGCCAGAACTCCCTTCAGAGTTCAATCATGCTTGTCACAACCTTGCTTTTGGCTCCACCCCCAAAATCCCCAGATATTTCCTGAGTTGGATCTGGCAATGCTAGTTATTTTCAGTTAATAATACTACTACTTATTTTTATACAATACCTCAAACTCTAGACTTTATACTATACTAATATTAAAAAGAATAACCTCTCTCTACATGTGTGCATTCTAACAGAGATGAGGCAGTAAGGAACAAAGAAGAAAGCAGAAGAAATAGCAGAAGTCAAAGGCTAACAAATGCAATTGAAAAAGTTATAAAGAAGGAATGAAAGATGTAGATGTCATTAGCGTTAGATCTTGAGCTTGAACAATATCCCTATAAGACACATATCTATGGAGTCACTCATGCACTTCACTGCTCCTCCATTCCACAGCCCAGGAAAATTAAACCTGATGGGCAGGAGAATAAATAATCAGATCAGGTGGTTTCTATTTCCTCCTGAATTTCAACAAAATTCTGTCAGGATTCAGAACTTTTAGTAAATTTATGAATTGTGTATAGTATCTCCATGCTGCAGAAGGGCCCTCCATACAGCTGCAAGCACGGTGAATCTTTCTCACCAACTTTCACAAAAGTCCTGGTCCCAGTTACTGTTATTATTAAGCAGACCAAGAATTTGACGTTAGCTCCTAGGTTGTTATTACCTCCACCCTTCTGTTGCATGTATGCAGTGTTTTCATTGTCAGAGTAGCTGTAGTCTTTATTTAACAGGCTTCCTGATGCTTCTTAAAATATAAATCAGCACTGTAAAGGCCTGGGAACACATTGTGTTAAACAGCACTAGCAAAAAAATAATAATAATAAGCAACCGCATCAAAAGTGTGGAATGGCCTTTAAAATCCTATGGCTTCTCTCTCTCTTTCCCTCTTACCCCCCTCGCCCACGATTAAATTTCTTTTTAAAGTTCAGGGCACAAATACTTTTAATAAATGATATTCTACGTGTTTGTTCTTACAAGTTCCTACCTTCTTCAACAGAAATCTGAGCCACTGACCCAGAACTGGTAAACTCTCTGGCCCAGGACTGGATGTTGGTCAATGGACTTCTGGGTCTGGTTGCCACCTCTTTGCAGCAGCATTGCTGAGTTACCACCCCTAAATACTTACCTCCATTGGTGAATGAGACTATTGAGCCCTTTTCACTGCCTTCCTTTATATTCCTTTGGTTATGAACTGTCATCCCCATGGGAGCTTGCTGTGATGGACAGCCAGAAATGGATTATTCTGACTTCTGGGTTAAGTTGACACTTCTCTGTAGGAGATACCAGATGGAGATGCCAGCAGTCACTCTCCCTTTGGTGTATCCCTATGATGGGGAATATTGGCCTTGTCTGTCTCTTTTTCTGGTTGTTTTAAATTATGCTGTTTTAGCAGCTGTTCTTTTTTTTGTATTAATTTTTTACTTCCCTCATCTATTTCTCTCCAAAGGAGATACAAAGTGGCTTACAATGTTTTCCCCATCTCAAGTTTTTCCCCTCACAACAACTACGTGAAGAATATTAGGCTGAAAGTATGTGACCGGTTATTTATTTACTTTTATTTATACACCACAGATCTCCCAGATCCCAGCCTGACACACTACTACACCATGCTGTCTCTCATTACAAGCATGGAGGAAGGTTGTTTGGTCTCTAGGTAGTGGAATTCCTGCGATGGCTACTAATAGGTGGGAGGTGAATGAGATAGGGAGGTAAGGTTGTGGGAACAGTGTTGGGCTTTTAAGATATACTAAGGCCATTTTCCCACTGAGCTTACCTTGGAGCGATGTCCCTCTTCACCGCGCAGCGTCTGCGCGGATTTCCCACCAACTGCTCCGAGGCTGCTAAGAGTAACCAAGTAGAGTCGCGGCTTTTGCATCGCTAACGTAAACTGGTTTTAGCGGTTTCCATTTGCGATGCAAAAGGTCGGGAACTTCCTGGTTCCTCGGAGCAGTTGGTGGGAAATCCGCGCAGATGCTGCGCGGTGAAGAGGGACGTCGCTCCGAGGTAAGCTCAATGGGAAAACGGCCTAAGAGATAAAGTTAAGCCCATCAAGTTATTGGTTTTCAGGCAAATATGTTAGCTTGCTCCAGAGTGCATTTTGTCCTATATCAAGAGCACCCAGCTACCAGTGCAGTGCGTGTGTTCTTGGAGCCATGCTCATACCCCCAGTTCATTGGGTCTTCTCTCATTCTCTCTGAAATAAAGTGAGTTCAGCCAGCTCTGAATCAACCAAGAACACTTTACTGCAAGAAGAAACAGTCACAGAGGAACACAGGCAAAACTGCAACTATATACAATCTGGCCATGGTTAACCTTGCCCCCCTAGCAGGCAACAGTTACTCCTATGGGCTCACTCCAGAATTCTTCATTTGCATCTCTTTGTTACAAGTTGTTACATGCCTCTAGCATCCTGATTGCCCAGTTCTTCCAGCTTTCAGGATCCTAGGGCGATTTCCCACACAGCTTACCGAGGAGTGAAGTCCCACCTCACTGTGCAGCGTCTGCTGGGATTTCCCACCAACTGCTCCGCGGAATCAGGAAGTGCCAGACCTTTTGCGTCTCAAATGGAAATGGCTGAAACCCTAGTTTACGTTAGTGACATGAAAGGTCCGGCACTTTCTGATTCTGCGGAGCAGTTGGTGGGAAATCCCAGCAGACGCTGCGCGGTGAGGAGGGACTTCGCTCCTCGGTAAGCTGTGTGGGAAATCGCCTAGTTTGCACTGAGTGCTTGTCTCAAGCCTAGTTTGCCTAGTAGGCGAGCTGGCCTTGGAACTAACACCCAGCACCTCAATTCCCTGTGTTCAATCCCGCACCACTAGTATCCTTGTCTGACTTTTGGGATTTCTTCACAGCCACAAGAACTTTTGCCTCTTTCCCAGTGCATTCGTTTTCTTTGTTTGAACCAGGAGTCTGTCCTTTAGCACTGACAGGACTCCTCAGCAGAGCTTTAATGTTTCCCTCTGCTATCTGTCACAGTGCGCCACAACTCAGAGAGTTTTCCCTCAGAAAGAGCTTGGTTTTGCCCCTTCCCACAACTAAAACTATCTCTCAGACAGATACTATAAATTCCAGTTCTGTCTCGGAAACTGAGCCAACAGACTGCTCTTAGCTCCTTTCTCCAGTTGATCAACTTAACTAACTGTGAGGCGGTCTTCCTCCTCTGCTAGCCTCCTTCCACTGGATACATTCATCTCCATGCAAGTGGCTCAGCCAATCACAGTGAGTTGTTACGCACTTACACAGGCAAACTGCTTTAAGTCCATCACACAAATTAAGAGTGGATCCCAACATGTATTTTTTTTCTCCAATTAAATTAAGGCACATCCTATAATTTTATGGCCCAACTAAGGATATCCAAATGGTCATTTATGTTTCCTCTTCCTGACAAGTGGGCAAACAGTTTTCATCCTTCTGCCTTTTTGTTTCCATAAAGAAAACTCACCTCCTCCCATTTTTCAATCTAAACTGTTTTACTGCTTTGTTTCCCAGGAAATAACGTTTCACCTAAGATTAGGGCCTCCTTTAGTGTTAATTAAATGATCCTGCATCTCTTTATCACAATAATATCCATTTTTTAGGGAGTCCAGCGCCTGTATAAATTGGGATCATGTGCTACTCGCAGTCCTTCCAATATACATGGTTGCCATGAGCAGAAGCAAAGCACGTATTTTGCATGCATGTCAACCTTGGGTAAATGCAAAATGGAACCCTGAAAAATCCAGTAGTCAGTTTGCATGCAAAAGACATGCATTGCCACTGTCCTGACAATAAGGCAACAACTGTGCATTTCAGGAGGATCTATGTGCAGCTAGAAGAGATACAAGGACTCCTTGAAGAAACACCTTGGTACCTGTTGCATCAACCATCACCAGTGGTCTGATCTAGCCTCAGATCGCAAAGCATGGAGGCACACCATCCACCAGGCTGCCTCTTCCTTTGAGAACGCATGCATAGCTGGTCTTGAGGACAAAAGGAGATTGAGGAAGAATCGCACTGCTACAGCATCAACCCCAAATCAGACTTTTCCCTGCAGCCACTGTGGCCGGACCTGCCTGTCCCGCATTGGTCTTGTCAGCCACCAGCGAGCCTGCAGCAGACGTGGACTATTGCACCTTTCTTAAATCTTTGTTCGCGAAGTCAAGCTGAGAGATGTGCAGCTAAGATACTCCCAGTATGTCCTGATGGAAAGGCAAGTCCTGCTTCATAGTTATGACCACCCCATGTTGTGTTCTTACTTTTAAAATTGCTCCTTCCCTCTCTGAGCTGTAACATGTGATATGAACAACTCAACACTTCTGTCACTGGAGTGCTAGCAGAACTCTCTAGGATGTCTTTCAGAGGTATACTGAGATCACCACTGGTGCTTTGAAGGAAAATATGTTTCAGAACTAAGAATGACTGCAAGATTTGCAATAAAACAGATGGTCATGAATTACTGAATAGCTAAAAATGCAAAATAGCTCCAAAGTGAATTAACTACTGCTGGGAAGGAAATTACCCCCTTTACGGAAGTGAAAAAAAAAATCATACTTAGAATAGCAAAATATTCCATTGTACTAGAATGAGGCTTTTAAAAGATAAAAGAATACAAAGCCTACCAAACAGCATTAATTTCATCAGTGCAGATAGCACTCCAGATATAATTCTAAAATCAAACTTATTTAGAAAGCAATGGCTTCAGTACTTACATGCTTTAAAACATATATAATAAATTTTTCTGAATATTTAAGATTAGCAATGGCTTGCACACAATGGGGCAGCAGGGCAGACAGAAGACACTTCCACTTTCACGAGAGGCCCCCAATTTTCACTGATTCTTCCTTGCAGCTACAACCTTTCCACCACTTCTCATGCTGTTCATCCATCCAGAACAGCTTTTTGTGGGCAAAAGGGCTGCAGCAGGAAGGGGTAAGGCAACAGAGCCTCAAAACCCGAGCAGAACTTGAGATGCAGTTGTTAGGATCCAATGTAGTGGCTTTTAAAAAGATGTAATGTTTTTGTAAGCTCATAAGAGATTATGAATAAGACCTTACCATCGCTTTTTCATCCTTTCATAGATCCTATATACCACTGGGATTCTGAAATATAAATTGACAAATTCTGAAACTAAATCTGCTAGAGGTAAAGCAGGCAATAGAAGCTGAGCAGTAAGTACCAAGTGACCCTAAATGAGTAACCCTAAGGATGCTAAAGAACCAAGATCTGAAGCCATCTAAAGCAGGGGTATCAAACATGTGGCCCTGGGGGCCAGATCAGGTCCTGGCACCTTGGAGGGCTCCTATCAGGCCCGTGAAAGACAGTGTGTGTGTCTTGTTAGCTCGTTATGCCAGGGCTCTCCTGGGTGCAACTGGGTTTTGCCTCCCCCTTTTCTCTGTATTCATGCCTTCATGATCTAGTCTTTCTCAGTAGGAAAGCAATATTTAGATGTGGAATAACAACAAGCCAGTGAGGTGGATTAGGCTGAGAGTGTGAGTCCAGACCAAGTTCACCCAGCACATTTCCTTTGTAGACTGGGGATTTTAACCTAGTTTTCCTATATAAGTAGGCTGATATTGACCACTATACGTTGCTATCTGTCTGTTCTTGCACTGCCACATAGGCACTGTAGTTCTTTCTCTGGGGAAATCTATTGTTTTGTAGACAAACACATAGCCCTCAGACACACCTGAACAGCATATTCAAGATTGCTACAGCACTGACATTGTCTCCAGATTTTGATGCAATAATTTAGAGCAAGAGATGTCAGTTATCAGAGACGGTTAAATAAACAAAATATTGCAAGAGTGCTAATCTTTTAAGCATGTTCTAAAGGGTTTTGTTTTAAGAAAAATCTTTGTGTAGTCTGTGTCCTTTATAAAGTTTATATCTCTACTACCTGGCATTGCATTTTATGATACACATGGCCTGGTCTGACATGGTCCCATTTATGTCACATCTGGCCCTCATAACAAATGTCTTCGACACCCCTGATCTAGAGGCTCTGCTACAATAAAGACTATGGGTCTTGTTCACAATCAGAGAGAACTCAGCTGTGAATGTCACGGTTGGCTTACCATCCACAGGATATTCCTGCAGGGCAGCCAAGCCTTGTGAGAGTGCTTAATATTGTTATATAATTACAATAGAGACTTTTGTGCATGGACCTACAAAGCAGCTGCCTTTAGGCAACTGGTTGCTGAACACTGATTGTGCATGCTCAGAATTCACATGAACACATTAAGCTGCTTCGTACTGAATCAGACCCTTCGTCCATTATAGTCAGCACTGTCTACTCAGACTGGCACCAGCTCTTCAGGATCTCAGGTGAGGCAGAGGTCTTTCACATCACCTACTACCTGATCCTTACTGGAGATACCAGAAATTAAACCTGGGACTTCTGGCGTACCAAGCAGGTGCTCACTGTCGCTTGTATGTAAATGATCCTGACAGTTTTCTAGCACATGCTGGGAAAGTGAAACTGATGTGCTAAGCTAGATCATCTAAATGACAGGTGGTGGCTGGTTGCCAGAGGTTGCATCAGCCTAGAGCAGGGGTCCTCAAACTTTTAAAATAGGGGGCCAGTTCACTGTCCCTCAGACTGTTGGAGGGCCGGACTGCCATTACTGTACAAGGCCACGGGCCATCAGTTCTCCGTCTTCTGCATCTCTCTCCCTTCTCTGCACCACACACCCCGGCCTGGGAACTCACCTCACATCGGTATCACCTCACACTCTGTCTCCGCCACCTCAGCCCAGTGCCAGAAGTGTGCATTGCTAACGCAAGTTTAGGTCGAACGTCACTTCCAGTCTGATTTTGCCATAACCCGGCGGGCCGCATAAACTTCCTCAGCGGGCCGCATCTGGCCCGCGGGCCATAGTTTGAGGACCCCTGGCCTAGAGCTTGCATCAGTATGACTCAGCAGGAAGCTGATTGGTTACCAGATGTATAAATGTACAAAGACACTTTGCTATGTGTGGGTTATGGAAGTTGGAGAGCAGCGGAGCATTCTGTCGGATTGGAGAGTGAGAGGTGTAAATAAATTGTATATAGTGGTTTTACAACTACTGTGGACAGCCTTCATTCTTTGCGTCACTAAAGACCACCCTCTTAAGCTCGGGCGCATCAACACTCACTACCACTGAGCTACAGTCCCCTCCACCAAATGTTGTTTAATAGTCTGAGGTAGAGAAGAAAAGCTGGAGGAAATAGTGCTTGATATGGAATGTAGCAAATAATTATGAGCTGAGCAAATTCATGTATAGCGGCTGATAAATTTTGCCAAAACCACTATTCTGAAGTGCCATGTACCTTGGTAGTGCTATGTAAATACATGGCCATACTGTGAGGTTTCACTTGATGTCCTCACAGACACACAACAGAGTAGCGGGGAATATCCTGATGGGGAAAAAATGCCTTATGTGCATGAAGACTGTAAACCAAACACCGAGGTAGGCAGCCTTAATCCACTGATTACCTTGGGCTTAAGTGCTTCTGACGCCACACAATAAAATTAAATAACCTGCCCAGAGTCACAAAGGCATTGAGCAAAAAGAATTAAATCCCAATTGCCAGGCCTTATCAAGTAATTTCACTAGGACTGTATTCTTCAGTTAGAGTTAAATAGCAATGTGATGCTTGGAATGTAAGTAACTGGGGGGTATAATTACAACAATAGATAACTCTGCCTCTCCACCCCCCTCCCCCACAAAAAAGGTGAAGCTGTCTGACCATCTATGTCAATGCAGTGAAGTGTTGTCCCCCCCTCCCCCCTCTGCTGACTTGCACATGTTTTCTAAAGGAGAACAGCACTTTGGAGTTCTCCTCCCAGTATTTTTCAAGCCACCAGAGGGTCATCAGAGTTTATGTAGCTTGAGGTCTACCAAAGGATGGCAGCTAACTGAAGTCTGCCATGGTGTTGCACATTATTTTCACTTGTGCCATTCTTGGGGGTGGGGAAAATAATTCATAAATAATTATGCTGCAGCAAGGGCGGTGGCCCAAGAGAAAGCATTTCTTCAAGGGCTCCATTCTAGCTAGGCTGCCTTAGCTTTAGATAGATTGTCTCATTGCAGCCACAAACAAACTGGTGACCAATAAGGATGAACAATTCACTCCTAGGTGAGTGGTCACTACTCTGTTTTGCTAAGGGAAAGGGGAGATGAAATATTTATTTATCTATTTCAGTTTTTTAAACTGCGCTCTCTCATAGGACAGGGCTCAGGGTGGTGTACATCAAAGTTCAAAATCACAAATATAGTTATACCAATCAAATGGGGTAAAGCTGCTAGGTATGTCACTGCCTCATGGGGGTGGGGGGAAGGCAGGAGAAGCAAGAGAGGCAAGAGAAGCAGAAGTGCCAGCCAGACCAGCACTGTCCTCAACCAAATGCCTGGCAGAACATCTCTGCCTTGTAAGCCCTGTGGAACTGCATTAAGTCCTGTAGGGTGCAGATGTTGCTTGCAAGAGAGTTCCACCAGGTTGGGGTCAGGGCTAAAAAAGCCCTCGCCCTGGTTAAGAACAGCTGGATGTCTCTTGGGCCGGGGAACTTCAGCAGCTCCTTATCACCAGAGTGTAACTCCTTTCAGGGGTATACCAGGAGAGGTGGTCTCAAAGATATGTGGGTCCCTGACCGTATAGGGCCTTAAAAGTTCGTACCATAACCAGGGCTTTTTTTTTCCTTCTGGAGCCCCCAGAAGCAGAGCTCCACCAGGGCTTGCCATGGTTCTGGCTGACCCAACCCACCGTGCGACAGCCACTTGCACCCGGGCCAGGCAGTGTGACCTAATATGAAAATGGGCTTTTTCTACAAAAAAAGCACTTACCATAACCTTGAACCTGTTGGAAGCCAGTGCAGCTCACAAAGCATGGGATGGATATGTGCAGTATGTGGAGTCCCCATGAGGACGTGCTGCTGCATTCTGTATCAGCTGGAGTTCCCAGGTCAAATTCAGGGGTAGCCCCATGTAGAATGAAGTCTGGTGGTGGCTGTTGCATGGATTATAGTGGCTACGTTGGGATGAGACAAGTAGGGGGCCAGTTGCCTGACCTGGTATACCTGGAAGAATGCCAGTCTGGTAACGTTTGCAATCTGGGAACTGCATTAAGTCCTGTAGAGTGGATGTTGCTTGGAAGAGAGTTCCACCAGGTTGGGGTCAGGGCTGAAAAAGCCCTCGCCCTTGAGTATGATTCTGGATGCCTCCATATCAATGGAGGCATCCAGAATCATACTCAAACTCTTGACAGTTAGTGCTGGTGTCAAGGGTACACCATCAAGAACCAAGAGGAAGCACCCCAATTCTGATTCCCCCCTCCCCAGCCACAGAACCTCCATCTTAGTCAGATTCAGTCTCAACTGGCTCTGTTTCAACCATCACACTACAGCCTCCAGACCCTCTGCCAATTTTTCTGTTGTGGAAGCTGGCTGGCCACCCATCAACAAATATAGCTGGGTGTCATCAGCATACTGGTGACAACCCAGTCTGAAACTCCACATCACTTGGGTGAGGGGGTGCATGTAGATGTTAAATAACATCGAAGATTGACCGCTTGAGAAGCCCACACATTAGAGGATGCCTAGTTTACAACCTCTGTCCCCTATCCTAGAGAAATGAGGTAAGCCACTTCAAGGCTACCTCATGCACTCCTACATTGGTGAGGCGGTGGGCCAAAACATTGTGGTTGGCCTTACTGAATGCTGCGGTCAGATCAAGCAACAACAGCAGCACCGACCCGCCTCAGTCCAACTGTACACGGAGATCATCTGGGAGGGCAACCAAAGCTGTCTCCATCCCATAGCCGAGGCAGAAGCTGAACTGGAATGGGTAGAGTGCACCAGTTGGGTGAGGGCATCTGCCCATCAAGCTCCAATTTTGATGAATTTATTTCCTTCATTATGTTTCTCCCCAGAATTAAGCCCAAACAAATGGTAACCAGATAAACCTCCAGCGATTTCCCAAGCTGGAGTTGGCAACGTTATGTGGGAGCCCCCACAGAGAAAATGCCATTGTTAGTTGTATCTGTTTGCAGTGTGGCACCATCAAAAGGCTTTGCTCAGATGAGCACAGCTGTCATGGCAGAACTTACCAAATAGGATTTTACAGCCTGCAGGTGGGGCCTCTCCCAGAATTACAACTGATGTCCCCTGAAGAAAACGGCAGCTGAATGATGGACTTTATTGTTACCCAAATAGACAGTCTCTTAATTAGTTGGGGGAATTAGCTTTAAGGAGAAAGAGCGGGTAACTGGGATTCTCCACCTATGTGAAAAGGGGTGTTTCCCTTTAGAGAACTCTCAGCAACAACCAGGCAGATGTTCAACCTGAAAGGTTTTTATTAAAAAGAGAAATGATAAAACAAAATGAACACAGTGAACACAAATACAAAAGCTAACTAAAAGAAACACAGGGAGGAAGGAGGGGAAGCGATTTTAGGAAAGGGTGATAATTCCTGGTCTTGAAGAAGATCCATGGAAGCAGCAAAATGGCCAGTGTTTAAAGAGTCCAAGAAAGTGTATGCTGAGGATCCAAATCACACACAAACTGCTGGGAAGCAGGGTGCTCCACATATAGGGCAAAACAAACCCTGGGGCAGGTATGATGCATTTGCCAGAAAAAAACAATAGCTTAATGCACAATGGTGTGGGAGAGGCTTGATGTCTCTGCATATACCAGACTGGAAGGCTAAAGGTTTAGGGAAATAGAATTAAACATTGATTAACTGCCGCTTAATTAGGGTAAGTGGGTGCGGGGGAAGTGAGGTAGGGTGTTGATGAGATTAGTCCGAAGGTGAGTCAATAGATTCCGAGAGACCCATTGTTCCACAATTCTGCATCAATCCAGAGCATGTTCTGACTCACTGTTCTGAGTTGTTCTGACTCACTTCCCAAAATATTTGCCCAGGCTTGTTTTCTGAGTGGGATCCATTTTATCTCATTTTGAGCCAGGCAGTATCTTGCACTTACAAATTTTGGGGTGATGTATGGAGAGGTGTTTCTGCCCCTTATGAGCTATAAATTGCCCCTTTGTGAGAAGAGGGGTCTGATTGCTAACATGGTGGCATAAAATTCCTGCTGAGATCCCTCTCGTCCCAGGCTCCCCACCCAAACTTCCGGGAATTTCCAAAGTAGGAGTAGGCAACCCTAACAGTAGAAGAGGTGGTCCTGCAGGTGTGTGAGTCTAAGGGCCTGAATGTATAAATCAAAATATACTATTTTTGTATAATGTGTTATCTGAATGTATGAACTCCTAACAAATTCAGGTATAAAGCAAAGTGGTTAACCACCTTCTCATTGAGCCTGCACTATTATTTACTGCATAGCCACCATCCGAGACATGCCCTCTACAGAAAGGCTGTGGCTTAGTGGCTGAGTATCTGTTTTGCATGCAGAAGGTCCCACTCCCAGGTGCAATCGCTAGATCAGGTAGTAGGTGGCACAAAAGACCTCTGTCCAAGACCCTGGTGAGTTGCTCCCAGAGTAGACAATGTCACGATTAGACCAGTGGTCAGTAGAAGGCAGCTTCATGTGTTCGCGTGAAAATCAGCATTCTCATCATTTACATGTCCAGCAAGTTCTCAGCAAAATTCTGGCTTCAGTTATAGGGCTAGAATCTCGCACTCTCAGGTGTGGAGAAAGTGAGTTCACAGGTATGCTCCCTGACTGGCCAAAGATTAGAAATAGGGAGTTCCTGAGCTCTGGGAACATCATTTACATGTCTCCTGCACCCAGGACTCAAACTGGCTTATAAGAATTGAAATTCTAATGACATAGGTAGTTCAGGTTGTGAGCAATGCTCATTCACTGCCACAACCAACAGAAGCTGTCAACCGCACACCAACCTATTTCTCGTAATTTCTATTGATTTATACAGATGCTGTATTTATATGCAAGGATGCCACCATGTGTGTATGTTAAGTGCTACCAAGTCTCTTCTGACTTGATCCTATGAATGAATGACCTCCAAAATGTCCTACCATTAGCAGCCTTGCTCAGCTCTTGCTAGCCGAGGGCCATGGCTTCCTTTATTGAGTCAATCCATCTCATGCTGCTCTATACCATCTCAATGCATTATATTTTTAGCATGCCATTTCTATACATTTTTTGTACTGAATGATAATACCTGTGAATCAGAATGTTTCTAGTGAGAGACTTTGTGTAGGAATGCATTTACACCGCTCTATTTTTGGAGCTGACAGCAAAAGCTGTTTCATTCGACTCAGAGAGCAACAGATCCTCATGTTTCACTTCTACAGCCATGAACGGGGGGACGTACTAAAACGAATGACAAGATGGTCCATAGGAAACAATAGCAGAGCCTGGATGGTCCATAGGATATAATGGGAGAGAAGATGGTCCATTGACTTGCATGGGCTTCATTGAAATACACTGAAGCACAGAAACGGATGCAACAAAAACCTGGAATGGATAATCTTCTCTCCCATTATATCCTATGGACCATCCAGGCTCCGATCCAGGCTCTGCTATTGTTTCCTATGGACAATCGTCTGCCAACCCCCAGGACTGGACTGACAGGGGAAACTGTACCTTGCCAACCTCCAGGACTGGATTGACAGGGGGAAAGGTGCTTTGCCAACCTCCAGAACTGGATTGAAAGGGGAAAACATACCTTGCCAACCTCCAGGACTGGATTGACAGGGGGAAAGGTGCTTTGCCAACCTCCAGAACTGGATTGAAAGGGGAAAACATACCTTGCCAACCTCCAGGACTGGATTGACAGGGGGAAAGGTGCTTTGCCAACCTCCAGAACTGGATTGAAAGGGGAAAACATACCTTGCCAACCTCCAGGACTGGATTGACAGGGGAAAAGGTACTCTGCCAACCTCCAGGACTGGATTCACAGGGAAAACTGTACCTTGCCAACCTCCAGGACTGGATTGACAGGCAAAAAGGTACTTTGCCAACCTCCAGGACTGGATTGACAGGGGAAAATGTACCTTGCCAACCTCCAGGACTGGATTGACAGGCAAAAAGTTACTTTGCCAACCTTCAGGACTGGATTGACAGGGGAAAATGTACCTTGCCAACCTCCAGGACTGAATTGACAGGGTAAAATGTACTTTCCCAACCTCCAGGACTGGATTGACAGGGAAAAAATGTATCTTGCCAACCTCCAGGACTAGATTGACAGGCGAAAAGGCCCTCTGCCAGCCTCCAGAACTAGATTGACAAGAAAAAAGGTAGTCTGCCAGCCTCCAGGACTGGATTGGCAAGCAAAAATGTACTTTGCCAACATCCAGTCGTGGATTGACAGGGGAAAAGGTAGTATGCCAGCCTCTAGGAATAGATTGTCAGGGAAAAGGAGAGGTTGTTAGCCTCTATCACTAGATTGATGGGGGGAAAGGGAGATTGGCAGCCTCTAGTGCCAGATGGACAGGGGGAAAGGGAGATTGGCAGCCTCTAGGGCCAGATTGACAAGGGAAAGGGGAGGTTGACAGCCTCTAGGGCAAGATTATTTGGGGAAAGGGAAATTGACAGTCTCTAGGACTAGATTGTCAGTGGAAAGGGGAGATTGACAGCCTCTAGCACTAGATCGACAGGGAAAAGGGAGATTGGCAGCCTCTAGGACTAGATTGACAGAGGAAAGGAATTTTGGCAGCCTCTAGGATTAGATTGACAGAGGAAAGGGGAGATTGACAGCCTCTAGGACTAGATTGTCAGGTGAAAGGAAGATTGGCAACCTCTAGGACTAGATTGACAGGGGAAAGGGGAGATTGGCAGCCTCTAGGGCCAGATTGACAGGCAAGAGGAGAGATTGACAGCCTCTAGCGTCAAATCGACAGGGGGAAAGGGAGATTGGCAGCCTCTAGGGCCAGATTGACAGGTAAGAGGGAAGATTGACAGCCTCTAGGGCCAAATTGACAAGGGAAAGGGCAGATTGACAGCCTCTAGGACTAGATTGATGAGGGGAAAGGGAGATTGGCAGCCTCTAGGACTAGATTGTCAGGAGAAAGGGGAGGTTGACAGCCTCTAGGACTAGATTGTCAGGGGAAAGGGGAGATTGGCAGCCTCTATGACTAGACTGACGGGGGGAAACGGAGATTGGCAGCTTTCAGAATACAAGGGAAGTGTAATGATGCCCTTGCCCAGATTCACCTTTTTATCAACCCCACAGCCTCTAGTGCTCTGTCCTTGCATGCTTTCCAAGGTCTGCCTGTAGCATTTACAAAGCAAGGCTAGTTTAAATATTTAGCAATATACAAACATTACACATCTAACTGTTTTCATCCCTACCTGCTAGTGCTGCATTCAGGGGCGGCCTGACACCCCATGGAGCCCTAGGCTGACTCGCTGCCTGGCACCCCCCTACTCCGTGGCCTCTCTTCCTCACACCTCCTCCTACTCCCTCCCTTCTCCACAGCATGTTAAGTTCAAAGCTGGAACGGGCTCTAGTGCCGCATTCCGGCTATCTAAGGCCCCCTCCTTCTCCTCCCTCCCTTCCCCACAGCATGTTAATTTCGAAGTCCCCCCCCCCCCGCCCAGTGATCGGAAAACCACTCTGCGGGGCTGCGCTCCCAGTCTGGCAGGAGCAGTGTCCTGAAAGGGTGGTCCTGCGGCTGCTAAGCTGACTCTTCTTGATCCAAGAAGTGCATTTTTTAACTTGTGGTTATACTTGAATGGTGGTCAGGGAAATTGACAAAGTTAGGGACATGAAAAATAAAAGTTTTGTGGCAACCCTATATTGGCTGTGTGGAGAAATGCCTTGCCTCCTGGAGCAGTGGTAAACCTGCTTTAAAAGTTTCTGTATCTGAGCTCAGAGACTGGCAGGAGGGGAAGGGAATGTAGCCTCTAGCATTTGGGCTATCTCTTGAGAGATACTAATGGCGTTACTGGAAAAGACCATGGGCAACTTTCTTCTCCATGCAGGAAAAAGAGTGGAAAGGACATTGGGCTAAACCAGCCCCAGGAATGAGGTGGAGGTTTCCTGGAACGCATGGGTTTTCCCCAGAATACCTTCCACAGAAGAGGCTTTCTGGGGACAACAGGAAAAGAAGCATGAACCTAGGTGGGCCAGGTTACAAGGGGTTCAGAATGATGCAAAGTGGGTGGAGTCAGATAATAAACAAAAGTGCTTACTCTGAAGAGCACAAGGCTGCCTTTCTCTTGCAGCTGGGACTGGAAGATAGACTGTGACTCTCCAGGCAGTAGCCAGCAGCCATATTTGACCATGTTGCTGGCCCTGACTGGATGTAGGAAGCCTGAAACAATGAAGTGTCATTACAAGATGTTGTAACTAAGCATAAATGGGCCTGCTCTGCTTAAACATCTGGTAGGGGCAAGTCTTCAAACCAGACATGGAAGGATGTGTTTCAAACCAACCTTTACTTGATCTTCCGGCAGGTTATTGTGTGTTTTGCTAAGATTATGTTTGTAATTTTTCACTAGTTTAAATAAAATGAACTTTTAACTATTTGAAAGGTTGGCAGTAAAACTTTGTACCACATAATTCCTCAACCGCCTTCAACCATGCTACTGTTGGGAGTCCTGGGGAAAGGGTGCAAATCCTCCAGGTGTCTCCCCCAAAAGGACTTCGGTTTCCATGATAACCAGGTGCTGGGTGCCAGAGCACATCAAGGCAATTTCCCTTTTCCGCTGGCAATCCACTCTCAGAAGCTGGGAATCTAACATCTCCCCTGACAATGTAGTCCTAGAGGCTGTCAATCTGCCCTTTCCCCCTGACAATCCAGTCCTAAAAGTTGTCAATCTCCCTTCCCCCCTGACAATCTCGTGCTAGAAACTGTCAATCTCCCTTTCCCCCCTGGCAATCTGGCCCTAGAGGCTGTCAATCTCCCTTTCTCCCTGACAACCTGGCCCTGGAGGCTGTCCGTCTCCCCTTTCCCCTGACAATCTGGCCCTAGAGACTGTCTACCTCCCATTTTCCCTGTCAATCCAGTCCTGAAGATAGGCAAAGTACATTTTCCCCTGTCAATCCAGTCCTGGAGGTTGGCAAAGTACCTTTTTGCCTGTCAATCCAGTCCTGGAGGTTGGCAAAGTACATTTTCCCCTGTCAATCCAGTCCTGGAGGTTGGCAAAGTACCTTTTTGCCTGTCAATCCAGTCCTGGAGGTTGGCAAAGTACATTTTCACATGTCAAACCAGTCCTGGAGGGGGCAGAGGGCCTTTTCGCCTGTCAATCCAGTCCTGGAGGTTGGCAGAGTACCTTTTCACCTGTCAATTCAGTCCTGGAGGTTGGCAAAGTACCTTTCCGCCTGTCAATCTAGTCCTGGAGGCTGGCAGACTTTTCCCCCCCTGTCAATCCAGTCCTGGAGGTTGGCAAAGTACATTTTCACCTGTCAATCCAGTCCTGGAGGTTAGCAGACTACCTTTTCCCCTGTCAAGCCAGTCCTGGAGGTTGGGAAAGTACATTTCCCCTCTCAATCCAGTCCTGGAGGTTAAGAAAGTACATTTCCCCCTCTCAATCCAGTCCTGGAGATTGGCAAAGTATATTTTTGCCTGTCAATCCAGTTCTGGATGCTGGCAGACTACCTTTTCCCCTGTCAATCCAGTCCTGGAGGTTAGCAAAGTACCTTTTCGCCTGTCAATCCAGTCTTGGAGGTTGGCAAAGTAAATTTTCGCCTGTCAATCCAGTCCTGGAGGTTAGCAAAGTACATTTCCCCCTCTCAATCCAGTTCTGGAGGCTGGCAGACTACCTTTTCCCCTGTCAAGCCAGTCCTGGACGTTGGCAAGGTTCCTTTTCTCCTGTCAATCCAGTCCTGGAGGTTAGCAGAGGGCCTTTTTGCCTGTCAATCCAGTCCTGGAGGTTGGCAAAGTACATTTTCACCTGTCAATCCAATCCTAGAGGTTGGCAGAGTACCTTTTCACCTGTCAATCCAGTCCTGGAGGATGGCAGACTACTCCCCCCCCCCCATCAATTCAGTCCTGGAGGTTGGCAAAGTACATTTTCACCTGTCAATCCAGTCCTGGAGGTTAGCAGACTACCTTTTCCCCTGTCAAGCCAGTCCTGGAGGTTGGGAAAGTACATTTCCCCTCTCAATCCAGTCCTGGAGGTTGGCAAAGTATATTTTTGCCTGTCAATCCAGTTCTGAATCCTGGCAGACTACCTTTTCCCCTGTCAATCCAGTCCTGGAGGTTGGCAAAGCACCTTTCCCCCTGTCAATCCAGTCCTGGAGGTTAGCAAAGTACATTTTCTCCTGTCAATCCAGTCCTGGAGGTTGGCAAAGCACCTTTCCCCCTGTCAATCCAGTCCTGGAGGTTGGCAAGGTACCTTTTCTCTTGTCAATCCAGTCCTGGAGGTTGGCAGAGTACCTTTTCGCCTGTCAATGCAGTCCTGGAGGTTAGCAAAGTATATTTCCCCCTATCAATCCAGTCCTGGAGGTTGGCAAGGTACGTTTTCCCCTGTCAATTCAGTCCTGGAGGTTGGCAGACGATTGTCCATAGGAAACAGTAGCAGAGCCTGGATCGGAGCCTGGATGGTCCATAGGATATAATGG
This sequence comes from Heteronotia binoei, assembly GCF_032191835.1. Taxonomy (NCBI): domain Eukaryota; kingdom Metazoa; phylum Chordata; class Lepidosauria; order Squamata; family Gekkonidae; genus Heteronotia; species Heteronotia binoei. The sequence goes on along the minus strand of NC_083230.1, from coordinate 29,461,363 downwards.
GAGAAAAGATTATCCATTCCAGGTTTTTGTTGCAGCCATTTCTGTGCTTCAATGTATTTCAGTGAAGCCCATGCAAGTCAATGGACCATCTTCTCTCCCATTATATCCTATGGACCATCCAGGCTCTGCTGTTGTTTCCTATGGACCATCTTGTCATTCGTTTTAGTACATCCCCCATGAACCTAATGTTCCAAAATGAAGCGAAATAAATTGTGTGGGCTTTGCAGTCTTCCCAATGAAGTTCTTTACATCAGACTGATGTTTGTACATGTTTATTTTTCTTTTCTAGAGGTGAACATTTTAAGTTGAAGATGACTATATTACATGTAAAAGTCCATTGGGAATGTTCTTACTAAATAGAAGCGCTAAGAAATTTTAGAACCCTATGATTTCAATCTAAAAACATTCATTTGATTTTTAGGTTTCCTTTTTGTGAATTGAACCCAGGAAAATTTTATTTTTGTGTTTTGGTCAACTGTTAGTTTTGCATCAATTACATATACCAGGAAACGTGTCCCAAAAAATCCTGGAAATATTCAGAATTAGCTGTGAATATTGGGATGCAGCACTGATGGCTCTCTGGACTGTTTTTTCTCCCCCCCCCCCCCTCACTTTAGGTTTGATTCTTCCCAGGCTTGGTGTCAGCTTGCTATGTTGGTTTGGTTTTCAGTCTGTACTTTTAATTGGTTTTGTTCATCTTGCAACACCGTGTGAGTTGGTTGGCATTAGGATTTGTGATTCTCAGGTTCAGTGTTGGTTTTGAGTCTTGGGTTGTACCTTAGAACAGTTTTCTGATATTAGATTTGTAAGCCTTGCAACGACTCTTGTTCAAGTTGTCTTGAGCAATTCTCTGGTTTGACACTAGGTTGGATTCTCAGGTTATACATTTTGTTAGGCTTGCCACATTGTTTTGAGGTGTTACTGGGATTCCCTGGTTCTGCACTGGTTCTTTGGGCTTGTTGGTTCTGTCTGCTTTGAGAAGCTTTTGGCTAGAGGTTGTTTGATTGCTCTTGTGTCTCTGGCTAGTCTTTATGCTGAGGAAATCATGGTATTTCCTCTCCCATAGCAAGAAATGGAGGATGAGTGGGGGGCACGTTGTTTAGGGTCCCATAGAATTGGACCTCTTGGGCCAATTCATTGACATTTGGATTTGTTTAAAGGACAGGCACCAGTAGCTTTAGTGCGATTTTGGTGCAATTTGGTAACCCCCCCCCCCAAAAAAAACCCAGCACATCCAGCCCTCCATAAAAATTCTTCATAGAGAACAATGACATCAAATAATATCAGAAATTTCCCCCTGGGGTGGGGGGAAGAACTTACATCCAAATACTTAACAGGAATTTGGAACCTGGAAAACAGGAGATGCAATGTTTTCCAGCTCTCTGACATCTGAATAATACCCCCTCCCCCCGAAACTGCACATCCCTAGATTGGACTAAGCCATCCTTTTAACTGGAGATGCCAGGGATTGAACCTGGGAATGTCTGCATGCAAAACAGATATTCTGCCACTGGACCACAACCTCTCCCTCTCCTGCCCTTTGATAAAGGGCCAAACCAGGTAGTTGTTTCTAAGGACATTACAGTTCAGACCTACAAGTCAGGTAAGATAATAGCACTAAGTTGCACCTTCAAAGACTATTTCAATGGAAGTTCCCTTTTTTTAAAAAGGAAGTAAGAAAAATGGTAGTACAGCTGTGTGGGAAACAAACAGCTGGATTCTCAGGACTAAATAAGTGGATGGCATTAGTACCAGAAGAAAAGGCTAGAGTAAAAGCAGCCCCTAGGTATGTATGGAATCAATATTAGCATGGATGGTGGTAACATTAGAATGAAAGGAAAAAAATGAAGGTGGGAAGGTTGCATGTGGAGTGCCTTTGGCACTGCTGAAAGGGAAGTATGTGTGTAGGAGTCTGAAATGCAAAATTACCAACTAGCATTCCATCAGAATCCAATTACAAAACATTACTATATATCAGAAAAGAAAGTGGCATTTCCAGCCATCAGCTCCTCTGTATCGCTTCTCCTCTAGCCAGGTTAAATCAAAGATATGTGCTACAAGCAGTTGCTTAATTTGCATAGTGGGAAAAGAAAATCAAGTACCCTCTTTAGAATCTAATCTTATATGAGTTTTGTCTAGTCACACATTCATTCCTATGTGTCATTAACTTAAACAGTGACTTAATTCATAACCATTCATTACAATTGCTTATGCAACACACACACACACACACATACCTGGTAATCCGCAGCACAAACCATGATGTCATCTCTCTTCTTCACTTCTGTTTAATTTTTTTTTTTTGCCTGCTTAAAGACCATGTGTCGCTGATAGGTTAGAATGATCTATGTGACCAGTCCATCAGAAGCACAGTCTTCACTTTAATTGGGCTACATTTGCCTTCCATTGCTATGTAGCCTCTGATTGGCTAGGATTGCTCCAGGTATTAGGGATCAAGGATGGGAAGCACACTGCAACAGCAGCACCACAAGGAAACCATGTCTACGAACAGTACTAAAAATGGTACAAATAACCATTTTTGTCTGCCTGCATTTTTCATAGCTGCCAGCTGTCACCAGCAAGGCCAGGACAAGGAATGGCAGCAGCCAGAAGAAACCCTTTCATGGTGTGTTGCCTGAGAGTTCACCAAGAACCTACTCTCTAGGAGCCTAATAATCCAAAGTGTGCATAGCACTCTGAGCCTCCAGAAATTTCCCATTCTCTTCTATGAAGACGTGAATACACAAAGGGGACATTACATTTAGATGTTCATTTAATCAGGGATAATCAGTTCTTAAATTAATGGAATCCCAGCCTTTCTCAGCTACACATTCGCTATCATGCATTATTTTCTTATTGGGCTGAATTCTGATTCCATTCATTTCCTGTAAACTACAAACCAATTACCAGCCATCGTTTACGTGGTAGCTTGTCCTGAGATGAAACAGAGGAAGTTATGATGATTGAGGGACTGTCTTAAATTCTGAACAGGCATTAAAGGTGTCATATATTTCAGATTGTCTCATCCTTTGCCGATAACTTCCCTTAAGATAGTATGTTTGTGTGTGTGTGTGTGTGTGGGGGGGGTATTCAGATCTAACAGCCACCATTTAGAATTAATCAAAGCCTTGGTGGGGGGAGGGAACCAAGCTTAACTCATAGGCACCACCCTACAAAAGGACAAAATCAACATACGTGTACATCCTCTGTTATAGCCCCGCCCTATGAAATGGCCTGTCTGATGAGGCCAGAAAGTAGGGGCATAACTAGAAAATGTTAGTTGGTGGGGGACTGGGAAATCCTGTGGGGTACCTGCTCATCCTTCCAAACCAAATACTCAACCAGCAAGTTTTTTTTTAAAAGCAACCAATGAGAGAAACGTCTCATATTATATAAGATTCACTTGTACAAAACTTACAGAAAATGACACAGCAAGCAATACTGTGCAAGAAACGTGAAGGGGGGGGGGGAGGCAAGGATAAGAGCTGGACATTCAACAGAGATGGATTTTTTTTTTTTAAAAGCAAGGGATGGATGTTTGGAAAATGCACCAGTAAATTGCTAAGAGACTGGTCTTTCAATTTTTTTTTCCTTGTAGTTTTCTTTCTGCCATGGATGCAAATTCCTCCCCGCCCCCCCCCCCCCCCCATGATTGCCTTATTAAACACTTTTAACAGGGAGGAATGAGGAAGGGGATACAGGGAGGAATGAGGTGGCTAAAAGAAAGAAGAGACTTGAAGCATCTTGAACAACTAATTATGGGTTTTTTTAAGCCTCAGTTTCCACTTGGCGTGACTTTGTTAGATGTACATCATTTGCTTTTATATATATAAATTTTTATTGTTTACTAATTAGAATGTATAATCTTCCATTGTCTCATTGTTCCATTATATATTTTCCTCCCCCATCCTGCCCCCCTCGGTCTAGACTTCTTCTTTCAGCCAGGGGCAGAGGGCATGAAGCTTCCACTGAACGTCTTCCTTCTGTTCCTCTTTTATCCAGCTCAGGTAAAGCGATCACTTTTCCTTAATCCTCGATATTCTATCTTCCCATGGTAGATCCTGGTTTGTTATATCCACTATGTCTGACTGAACAAATTCAAACAAATAATTATGCCAGGTTCTTTCTGTCCATTTATTTTTATCTTTCCACCCTACTGCTATTACTGCTTTATCAGCTAATATCATCGCTTTTAATAGATCTTGGTTCTTTTCCCCTATTATCTCATTACCTAGAACGCTCATCGACATCAATTCAAAATCTATATTCAGCTTTACTTGAAAGAGCTTGTTTATTATTCTTACTATATTTTCCCATACTATTTTGACCTCATGGCATTCCCACCACATGTGAGTGTACCATCCTTTCATTTTTTTGCAGTGCCAGCAGTTTGGGCTTAATCCTAGAAACATGTTGGTTAATGTGGCTGGGGTTCTGTACGATTTAATATAAAATTTTAGCTCAATTTCCCTAAACTTATGTATTTTTATTCTCTTAATTCCTTCCATTAATTTTTTTTTACTTTTTGTTCTGTTATTTGAGTTTCTGTACTCCATTTTCTTTGAAGGTGGTCTATTATTCCTTCATCTGAGGTCATTTTCTTATAGATTACACCTACCAATCCTCTTTTGTTTTTTTCCATTAATTTATAAATCTCTTCTATTGGTTCTTCTATACTTATGTCGCTATTTTCAATTAACTTTTTATTTTTTGTGTATAAGCCTGCAGCTTTTAACCAGCATTTTGCACCTACTGCCTCCTCTAAAGCTTGAAATGGTTTTAAACTATTTGCAGATAACAAGTCCTGTACTCTACTGTATCCTTTTTGTTTAAATAGTTCCCCCCATCTATAGTCTATGCCTTCCTCTTCCAAAGTTTCCAAAGGCGACCATCTAGATATTCGTTTTAACCATTTTGGCTGCCACTTTCTCCAGATCATTAATGTACTTTTCCTTGGTCCTGTATCCAATTTAAGATCTTTAGTCCATTTATTTATAAAAATACCAAATCTCCCTACCCCTTTGTTAGCTTCATTTTCAAACCTAACCCATTTCTGTTTCCCTTCTCTTTCTATTTCAAGTAATGCTTTAAGTTGAAAAGCTTCATAATAGTTTATTATGTCCAGTAGTCCCCATCTTAGTTCAGGGTTATGATTCTATACTAACTTTTTTGCAATTCTAAATTTCTTAGTACCAAAAATCCATTCTCGTATTTTTGTGTTCCAATTATTCATTTTTTGTTTATCCATTTCTAATGGTATTGTTTGGAATAAATGTAATAATTTTGGTATCCAAAACATTGTAACACTTCTTACTTTAGCAGTTATACTCATGGTTTTCCTCCTCCATCCCTTTATATCGCTTGTTATCTTTTCCCATACCTTTTAATAGTTTTTTCCCACTATCTTATTAATATTTTTATAAATTTCTATTCGCAAATATTTAAATTTCTTGACACCCATTCCTATTTTGGTTAATCTATTAATTTCCTTCCTTTCCTTCAGATTCACATTATTTCAGATTTCCCCATATTAATTCTTAATCCTGATGTCGCTTCAAAGTCGTCTAATATGATTTTCGTTTCCTTAATTCCCAGATGTACATCATTTGCTCATCACTTGAAAAAGCAACCTTACCGGCCTGCTTAAGGAATGAAGAGTCCTAAAAGGGGGTTTGAAGGTAAATTCCAAAGAGGCAGTGGCCCTTTTCCACAACTGGCTCCTTCCCAAGCACCATCTCCATTATCTGGCCCAGGAGAAACTGCCCAGGAGTTGGAAAAGCAACAGATGAGGTAGGCAGGCCGCATTGGAGTCATGTGGCCCAGTCATGTGACACCAGTACATGACCAGGTTACAAGACTGAGTGAGACCTGCCTGTCTCATTCACCTGCTCGCTTGGTCTGGGAGAGGACGTGCTGGTGGGCTGGTGTGATTAGTACTCAGTGAGGTGGCTAACAAGCACTCCAGTTTTGCTCCAACCCTGCAGCCTTTGCCTCCATGCCCATTGCTGGGCTGGCAGGTAAGGGCACAGCCAGGGGCAGCAGCAGTTGTGGGACCTGAGCCGTGAGTGATGGGGCATGTGCCCCTAAGTGCCCCACCATGGCCATGTCCCTGTCAGGAAGGATCCCACTCTCCCAGCACTCTGCAAACTGCAAAACTGCACCACACTCTAGAGGGGCCTGCACCACTCCCTAGGTGGGCCCTCACCATCCACTTTCTCCTCTTTTGCTGAAAAGTTTGCTGTTTTCTTCTCATTTCTGTTTGCACTAATGAAAAGTATAGTATGAGAGGTTGCTAGAAATGCCAAAAAGAATCCTGTATCATTGTATCAACCTCTCCCTGTCAAGAGAATGGGCAGTTTTAGGGTTAATATCAAGCAAACATAATTGCTCCTCTCAGCTTATTATCCATTCCAGTCTATTTAAAGAGTTTTCATTATCAGCACCTCTCCCCATGTGTCTTAATAAAGGAACATGGCTTCTAGAACTAGCTGAACAAGTAGCTGTGTAATCCTCATTTTGGTATCTGATTCTTGAGTTCTGCGCTCTCACAATAACTACAATCTAGAAATAATTAAGACACACTGTTGATTTGAATGTATTCCTAGGCTATTCTGATCTCACACTAGGTTGGACTATATTTTGTAAGAGTATATAGCACAATCCCACAATATTGCAGCAAAAGGCAAAACTGCATGGGATAGCTATGACTAGATGTCCCAACATGCTTCCAAAAGAAATCATATACACCCCCAACTGTTATTAATCCTGGCATAGAAAAGTTGCTAGGCACTCAACATTTTCCTTTTTTCTTATAGCAGCTTGCATGAATGTGTGTGTAATTTGTATCAGAGAAATGACATGAGGGTTAAGTAATCCTCACTCCAAGCTCTGACTGATTTTTAGTATTATAAATATACATTGGGAGACCCAGTTCCAACATAACAAGTTGTTTAACCTTCAGACCTACTGAAATGGTGGACTGGGAGTGATGACTAAGGGCAGAATTGCCTGTTACAATGCCTCCTCCCAATGAATACTGCTTTTTAAGGAAAGCACCCATGGGAGCAGGCAGTAGAGGATGGAGAAGTGGCAAAGAGAATGAGTTTAATCCTATTTCCATTTGGTGGTGGAAAGTGCCATCAAGTCACAGTTGACTTAATGTAACCAGTTGCCATTGCCTGCTTCTACGTAGCAACCCTGGAGTTCCTTGATGGGCTCCCATCCAAGTACTAACCAGGGTTGACATCTCTTAGCTTCTGAGTGCTGACAAGATCAGGCTATCTCAGACCATCCAGGTTAGGGGTCCATTTACCATGCTTTAAAAACTGAAAATGACAAAGAGAAAAAGAAACTGTGGGAGTGAAACTGAAAAGCCGGTCTCTTTTTCTAGCAGGAGCTCCTCTGCATATTAGGCCATGCCCCCCCCCCCCCGATGTAGCCAATCCTCCAAAAGCTTAGAGGGCTCTTAGTACAGGGCCTACTGTAAGCTCCAGGAGGATTGGCTAAATCAGAGGGGCGTGGCCTAATATGCAGAGGAGTTCCTGCTAGAAAAAGAACCCTGGCCCGTGAAACCAAGATTAAGTACTCCCTTAACTTCTCAGTGCCAAACTGCCCATTCTACAAATTGTTCTTTCCTACAAGAAATGGCAGTCAACCTTATGGCTGAAAGCATTCAAGCACAACATCTTCTGCTTTATCTCATATCCTAGTCATTTTGAATGGACCAAGTGAATACTGTAATCCATATATCAGTTCTTTAAAAATTAACCATTGTCAAAGATCACCAAATGTCCTTTAACGTTCCATTGTTTTTCAATGTATTTTTTAAACTTTCCCCAGTCGTTTTTAAATTTCTCTAAATCTTGTTCTTTTAAGATTCTTGTAAGTTTGTCCATTTCATTCCAATGCATAACTTTAAGAGTCCATTCCCATACTTCTGGTTTGCCATTGACTGCCTCTTCATAGCAATCCTGGTAACTCCTTGGTTATCTCCCATCCAAATACTGGCCAGGGCCAACTGAGGCCTGTAGCCAGAAGATTTTACACGGGGGGCCCAGGGGATAAAATCTTTGGTGGAGGGGCCATAGGGCCCAAAATGACATCACAAACTTTTTTTAAAAAAAAGATAGATAAAAGATAAATTAAAAAGGTCCAGTGGAGAAGGCAGGGGACCCCCTTCGGGCTGTCCTTACCTTCCGAGAGGCCCCTAAAGGAAAGCTTATTACTGACAGAAGGGAGCCGGTGCCATGCAATGAAAGCAGGTCATGGTGGGGTGCCAACCCTACTTAGCTTCTGCGATTTGGTGAGATTTGGCTAGCCTAGCTATCCAGATCAGAGCAGGATAACTTCCCCCCCCCTCCTCTGGGAATGTGTTTTTTTTTCCTTTTTGTGCTCTCCCCCCCCCCAGCCCACAGGAGTTGTATAAATCTTTAACCACCGCCCCCTTTTAAAAAAGGGCTGGTTGGACGTATTTGGGTAATGACACCTTGGGAGGGTGGTTATTGCTGGTTGACATAGTAACTCCTCTTCTCCTCTCCATGCAGTCAGGAGATTGAGGGGCTGTTTGGTGCGGCTTGCCGAGCTGCCTGAATGGACTGGTGGGAGGGACCCAGGCAAGGAAAGGCGCTGCTTAGTCGTTAGGGCTCCCGATGCTCACTTGCCACTGCCTTGCCTCCAAATGGAGATGCCAAGCCATTAGGCAGAGAGCCACCCCAACGCAAACTAGCTTCACCCTCTCTCTAATGGAAGTGGAACCCAGCTCTGGAGCAGGCGGATTGCGACACCTGGCCTGTTTTGCCTTAGGGACAGCCAGGACTATCTCCTCCAGGACTTGTACTCATTTGTAAACCTCGCAGAGGGTAGGGAGCACATAATGCTCCTTCCCTTCTCATTTTGATTGGATGGAGGAATTGCTTATCTCCAGGACCTGGCAGCAGTTATACTGCACAGCCACCTCTCCCTTCCCTTTCGTTTCTGTTGTGTCCTAGGTTCAAATGGAGAACTGTTACTTTTGGAGGGAACTGTTACTTTTGGAGGGAAGCTGAACAAGCCAAGCTTGTACTCCACACCAGGGTTCCAGAGAAGGCCTAAGCGTGCCCAATCAGGGGAAGGATTGAAACATAAGTAGCCAATCAACATCTAGGCTCATACTGTACCCTGATAGGCCCTTAGGCCTCTGTAAATAGCCAATCCATGTACATAGTTAAGGTCCAATCAGAAGGGGGCAAGAATTGTATAAAGGAGCGGGAGGTTTGAATAGAGCTCAGTCTGTGTTGGTGTTCCTGAAGTAAAGCTTGCTGAAATCACTCTCCGCCTCTGGTCTCTTACTGCGTCGACCCCCAGGACTTTACAGTTTCCCACCTTGGCTTTGGGTGATCAGTGGCTCCACGCCAGAAGACTTCAGTAAAAGGAACTAGTTCTGGGGAGCTTTAAAGACCTGTTTCTGAGCAGCATTCAACCAGGTACTTATTTCCCTCAGTAAAGAGGGGGTGCAATGGGACTGAAGTGAGGAGTGAATGAGAAGTACGGACCGCCTCCTCCTTCTGCTGCTCTGGAGCTGCTTGAAGGCCCTCCAATGGAGAGGCCATACAGGTGGGTGGGGGGGTTGAATGGAGTGGTCTGACCCCACCAAGCCCCACCATAGCTACGGGCCTGAGCAAACCTTGCTTAGCTTCCAAGATCTGATAGCCTGGGCTATCCAGTCCAGGGCACTGAAAATCTATATCATGCTTTTATGCACTCTTACTGATATGAGAGATAATATAATGTATAAAAACTGTGCCATTTAGGTTTTTTTTTACAAATTCCTTATATGTAAGACTTTTCACTTTAAAATAGGGTTGCCAAGTCCAATTCAAGAAATATCTGGGGACTCTGGGGGTGGAGCAAGGAGACTTTGGGGGTGGAGCCAGGAGACATTGGGGTGGAGCCAAGATCAAGGCTGTGACAAGCATCATTGAACTCCAAAGGGAGTTCTGGCCATCACATTTAAAGGGACGGCACACCTTTTCATTGCCTTCCTTCCATAGGAAATAATGAAGGGTAGGGGCACCTTTTGGGGCTCACAGAATTGGACAGCCCCCCCCCCCCAGAGCCCCAGATACCTGCAGATCAATTCTCCATGATTTTCTATGGGAATAAATCTCCATAGGGAATAATAGAGTTCCCAGCCGACATTTCCCTCCCCTCCCCCCGCTTTGTGATGACCCTGAAGCGGGGGAAGGGCCTCCAAACCGGGGGATCCCCTGCCCCCACCTGGGGATTGGCAACCCTACTTTAAAAAATGTGGCATTCCCATTTTCCAAACTACACATATCCAAAAGTACTTGAATATAAAAGAGTATTCCTATATATCAGAACAGAGATCATTCCCAAAGATTTTGGATTTACCGCTAGGTTAGTGTAGATGTTTTATATACCTTCACAACATTAATGACAAAAATATTCAGTGACAGATTTATCTGGAAGGTTTTGACTAAAGACTAAGTTTCTTTTTTTATTATTAATCATCATTTAAAGTTTTTCTTTACTCAGGGTAATCTTTCTTTTGTTTACAACATACATCCTTGTCGCATTAACTAATTATAAATAGCACAAATGGCTGGTCTTTAATTAAGAGAGGGGAAAAATCAGTGAAGCATGAACTATAGGTTAATGTAGAACAGAGTGTAAATCATTCAAGCTGGGGACTCAGCATATTGCATTCTGTTCTTTAGACCCTGCTTTGGAAAGAGTCTGTGATGAAAACAAACCAGTGTATCATTGCATGTATATTTGTATTTAATTAACAGGAACAATGTAAAAATCTACAAAATAAATCAGTGAAGTGTTGCAGCAAGTAGCAGATCGAACAGTAATACCTGAGCAGTAACACATATGACAGATCTGTAGAAACAAAATTAACCTGCAAAGAAGAAAAAGAAACAGATATGTAATGAATGTATACCACTCTCAAGGAGTGTCCAAGGACACTCAGGGAGTGATACAGAGGCCGCGTGCTGGCCAGGAGCCCTCACAGGGCAAAATTTGGGCATTTGCCTATGGCGCCAGGCCAGAAGGGTCCAATTTGGTGCCCTCCCCAGCCAGGCATCCTAGCCAAATGCCTAATTTGCCTAGTGGGAGGGTCAGCCGTGTTCAGGTGGCAGACACTATGTTATACCATAGAAGAAACTGAGGTCCTAGAGTGACATAACACACATGCTGAGCTCCCTCCCCTCCTCTAGCCTTTCCATGCATTGCCCCAAACCTCCTAGAATTTCCCAAACCACAGCTGGTAGCCCTAATAGAAGCAGAATGTATACATGTGCTTGGAACACCATGACCCAGAACAGATGGCAAGATATATAAAAAGACTTATGATAATTCAAACTTTTAGCTAGCAGAGGCCTGTTAGAATGATCTTTTTTCAAAGGGATCCATGTTAAAGAGGTGGGCATCAACAAACCAATAATGCAAGGAGATAAAGAATTGTTCAAGACGATACCTTCAGTCAATGATTGGAGAATCCAGCTCTGGGACTATTTTATACTTGGAAAAATATCCTCTTGCAGTTCTCCAGCACACTCACCCAAATCCCAGGAAGTCTTTGTGAAGCTATGGTTTCCTATTGTTACATAGCTCTCTGACATTTTGCCAAAAAACAAATTTTGATCATAATCTGATATATTTTTTTAAAGCGGTTGCACTCCTTTACTATTGCATTTTGGCTTTATTGTATATTCTCCCCCCCCACCTTCCTTTTTTGGGAAGTTAGTTCCCCCTGTGCATTCTGTGTATTCTATAAGCTGAGCTCTTTTGAACTCTGTCAGTGTGTATTCTCTGTGTAAGGAGTTTTTTATGCAGCTTTTAATTTTGATCATATTGTCTTGTTGTATCTACTTCTTGAACTTCGCCTGTCTGAATCTGATTCTTAGATAATTGTATAGATGTATTATTATAGGTTTTTTTCCTGAGGGGAGAGGGGATTTAAATGTTAAGTATTTTGTGAATATTTGACTGCACTTGCTGTATATCAGGGGTGGCCAACGGTAGCTCTCCAGATGTTTTTTTGCCTACAACTCTCATCAGCCCCAGCCAGCATGGTCAATGGCTGGGGCTGATGAGAGTTGTAGGCAAAAAACATCTGGAGAGCTACCGTCGGCCACCCCTGCAGTGTATATCATTTTTAAAGGTTTAATTTAAAAAAGAAAATAAAAAAAAGATGTACCCTCTTGTGGCCCGCCCTTAAGACTGAGTGTAGATGACTGGGGAAGGCAAACCACCCCGTAAAAAGTCTGCCAAGAAAATGTCATTATGTGATGTCACCTCATGGGTTGGTAACGACTCAGTGCTTGCACAGTGGACTACTTTTACCTTTTTTAGAAGCTTCAACTGCTGCAGAATGCGGTGACACGAGTCCTGACAGGAACTCCTTGGTCAGCACCAGCTACATTGGCTCCCAGTGGAGTACCAGGTCAGGTTCAAGGTTTTGGTGCTGACCTTTAAGGCCTTAGCGGTCTGGGTCCCTGTATCTTTGGAACTCCCTCCTCTGGTGTGTTCCTGGGAGAGTGTTATACTCTTCTGAGAACAATCTACTGGTGATTCAGGGTCCCAAAGTTATCAGGCTGTCCTCAACTAGAACCAGGGCTTTTTCAGTCCTGGCTCCGACCTGGTGGAACTCTCTGCCAACCATCACCAGCGCCCCGTGGGACTTAATTCAATTTTGCAAGGCCTGTAAGGCCGAGATGTTCCATCAGGCTTTTGGTTGAGGATAGCAATGGTTTCCATCATGGCTGGCACCCTCCTCTTTTCTTCCATCTTTTTAAATTTTTGTCTCCTCCTCATCAATCTGCGAGGTGGCAACATAATCCAGAATGGGCTTAAAATCAATTTAGTGAGGCCATCTGGAGATTACCGTATTTTTTGGCTCATAGGACGCACCGGACCTTAAGACGCAGGTGCCTGGCTGGGAGACAAACGGCAACTCCCTCCGCCCCCACCGCAAACCCAGCACTTCGCAGGGAGTGATCTCGCCGCTTGTCTCCCAGCCAGGCACGCAGGCGAGGGGGAAGCATGCCTGGCTGGGAGACAAGCAGCGAGATCGCTCCCTGAGAAGTGCTGGGTTTGTGATGGGGGCGGAGGGAGCGATCTCGCCGCTTGTCTCCCAGCCAGGCGTGCTTCCCCCGCGTCTGCGTGCCTGGCTGGGAGACAAGCAGCGAGATCGCTCCCTCCGCCCCCATCACCAACCTAGCACTTCGCAGGGAGCGATCTCGCCGCTTGTCTCCCAGCCAGGCACGCAGGTGTGGGGGAAGCACGCCTGGCTGGGAGACAAGCGGCGAGATCGCTCCCTGCGAAGTGCTGGGTTGGCGATGTGGGCGGAGGGAGCGATCTCGCCGCTTGTCTCCCGGAGCTGCAGGCCCCTCCCCCCTCATCTTTTAGTATTCGGACCATAAGACGCACGCACTTCCCCCCCCCACTTTTTTGGAGGGGGAAGTGCGTCTTATGGTCCAAAAAATACGGTATTTTAAGAATGTAAGGAATGATTTATTAATTTTAACAATGTTATGTTTTGATCTTTTTAACTTTTGTTGTACATTGCTCGCTTGGGCAATCCCTAAATTTAAAGAATAAATAAAAAAAAATAAATATAAATTACAATTTTAAAAATATTTATTTAAGTAGAGCTAAAGTGTTCACAAAATGAATGGATTATCCCAGTTGTTTTAATGTTTTCAATTAAAAGGCTATATTTCAATGACCATTAATAGTGGAGATAAAGCCTAAAATGCAGACTTTGAAACTATCATGCATGACATTATTAGTTCAGATTTATAGGTTATTTTTATACCTAGAAGATAAAACTGGCAATAATTTTGTGTGTGTGGTAAAAATGCTAAAGATCAAAATTCCAGATACAATTGCAAACAGTATTTAACGAAGCCTCTGACTTCCAACCTTTCATTAAAACAAAATCATTAACATGTATTACTTATTGGTGTTCAACAAATTAGACTATGAAAATAGCTGCATTAATTGTTGGAGACGCTTAAAACGAGGTTTTCAGCTTATCTGGTGAGATAAGGTAAATCAGATAATAATGCAAAGTCTGCCCCATAATCTATGGAACATTCTGCTTGGATACATGGAGAACTTAATCCAGAAACAACAAGCAGTAATGTACAATCTGCTACTCATAGATAAGATCTGCATTACAGCTACATGGCACAATGACCCAAACTACACATCTTTGACAGAATGATGTCTCTATATTGAAAGCAGGCAACCTAAGTACAACTCAGGTCAGCCCCGTAGCCAGAAATTTTGGGGTGGGGTGGGGGTCCAGGGGATAAAAGTTTGGGTGGGGGGCTGTGGGGCTTGGCTGTTTCTTCCAGTGGCCAGCCACCGGGCCCCAGCTCTCTCTCTTGCTCTCTCCTGCTGCCTCCTCTTGTTCTCCTGCTCTGACTCTTTCTCTCTCTGTCGTTCTCTTTCCCTGCTCTCTCTCTGTTGCTTTAACTGTCGCTGCCTCCTCTCGCTCTCCCTCCCGCATAGACTTGTTGGGGGGAGGCAGGCTTGCTGAGGCAGTAAAGCTCGTAGCGGAAGCTTTTCATCTCATTGCTGGTGTCTATGATCACCACGTCCTGCCAGCTCAACAACTGCTCTGCCTCCACTCATAATGCAGCCTTGCTGCCACTTCCTTCTGCTGTTGCCTCTGCTTCAGCCACCACGAAAACCCACCGCTCGCCACCTGCCTCCTCCTCGGCGCTGAGTGCCACCCACAGCTCTTCAGTCCACCTCGCTCTCCCGCTCTCTCTGTCATGCGTGGGGGGAAGGAGAAATAGCCTGGGAATGTAGGGGCCCTACAGTAGGAAGGGGGTTTTACATAGAGTGGCCCCCCCCAGCCTCCCCCCCCCCCCCGTAGCTACAGGCCTGACTCAAGTTAATACCAAGTCTAGATAACAAGTGTCTGGGTTTGATGCCAACTCAGGAATCAACTAAGGTGAAGGTGCCCAGCCAGCTTTCAGTGGTGTGCTCAGCAGCAGAAGCCAACCCACCCAAGTTCCTATCAGAAACAAACCAAGTACTAGCACCCAAAGGAGCTCTGGTAAAGGGGCAGAGAGACCAGGCTGCACTTACCTTCTTAGAGGAGTAGGGTTGCCAAGTCCAATTCAAGAAATATCTGGGGACTTTGGGGGTGGAGCCAGGAGACATTGGGGTGGAGCCAAGATCAAGGCTGTGACAAGCATAATTGAACTCCAAAGGGAGTTCTGGCCGTCACATTTAAAGGGACGGCACACCTTTTCAATGCCTTCCTTCCATAGGAAATAATGAAGGATAGGGGCACTTTCTTTTGGGGCTCATAGAATTGGACCCCCTGGTCCAATCTTTTTGAAACTTGGAGGGTATTTTGGGGAGAGGCACTAGATGCTAAATAACAGCCCCCCCCCAGAGCCCCAGATACCCGCAGATCAATTTCCCATTATTTTCTATGGAAATAAATCTCCATAGGGAATAATAGAGTTCCCAGCAGACATTTCCCTCCCCTCCCCCCGCTTTCTGATGACCCTGAAATGGGGGGAGGGCCTCCAAACCGGGTGATCCCCTGCCCCCACCTGGGGATTGGCAACCCTATAGAGGAGACTGGGGCTGATTTTGCACTCACCTTTCTCCGGGGCAGGCTTCTGTTTCTGGGTGGAACAAACTGGTGATTTTGCACCAGTTGCTCCGCACTGGCATTTTGTGCAGGGCAAACTCGCAATTTGCCCCGCCACAGTGTAAACCTGTTTTTTCAGGTTTACATTGCAGCGAGGCAAATCATGGGTTTGCCCCACGCAAAATGCCGGCGCGGAGCAACTGGTGCAAAATCGCCAGTTTGCTCCACCCAGAAACAGTTTGCTCCACCCAGAAACACAAGCCTGCCCTGGAGAAAGGTGAGTGAGGAATCTGCCAGGGTTGGGCAGCCAGCCCTTTGAAGAGGTCCAGGGGAAAGGTCAAATGAGCTCATTAAAGCAAGACAAGGATCCATTTGTCCAGGGGCCTGTCACCCACCTGCACAGGGTTGGGGAGGGAGAACTGACTGAGTCCAGGGTTGACCCTCTTTCATGGGAACATTTAAAAGGCATGCTCAGGAGCAGCCAGAGAGGAAAAGCCAGACCCATTCCCTGGCAGGTAGGAACAGGTAATCAGCAGAGTGTAGGAATTCAGTGAAGAGACCCATCAATTCCTCTAGTCTGAAGCTCTACCTGGGGAATTTGCCCAACAAAAGGAATTCTGGAGGGTGATACAGCCCTGTGGTCCACTTGCGCTGCAGAACCTGACATAGAGGTCTTTTTTTAAAAGAGGAGTTTAAAAGGTTGATTCATTTAATAATATTATATATTTATTGTTGCATGCAATATTTATACATAATTTATTTGTTATTTTATTGTATCCATAAATAAATCAGAATTCCTAGAAACATTGTTTTAAAAGGGGGGGGGGGGCACAAGGCAGACAGTTCAATAAAAAGAATCCAAATTCTTACAATCAGTTCCCACGCTATATTCCTAACGTCTCTAGTCAGTAATTTATTTTAATGCAATCCTGTCAAAATGACTAAAAGGATCTGTTTACAACTGAAGAGTATAATCCAGTCAATATAGGTTACATACAAATCATGCCTATTGAAATAAAATCAATTGAACTTTTCGATTTTGACTGAATCATGCCCTATTTTTTTAAAAAATAAGCATAGTTATTAATCAGGTCAGATATCTGATGCTGCACTATGATAAACAGAAATGTCCATTCTGCAGCAGCCTTTCTTACAAATCTCATTTGGCCTTCACAGGGACTAGAGACCTACAGCCTTCCTGACATAGTGCTTAATCCCACACAGAACAATCACAGGAACAAATGACATAATCTTTGACTGCCAGTGGGATGAACTGTTTATGCAATGAGATGTCATTAAATCCCCCAAGTAAGTCATTTTCCCAATATTCCCAAATCCCAATACCGGTATAGTATTTGGATTTTGTAAATATTCAGGAAACCCAGGCCACGGATTCAGTGGGAGCTCACAGGAGCACAGCTCCTGACCCTTTCTGAGAGTTCCTCCTCCTCCTTCTGAGAGTTCCACCTCCTTGTCCATTGAATAGTATGCGCAGCTGCATAACAATCCCTGGATGAGCTCCACCACCTATTTTTCTACAATGACTCCTGGGGAAACCCAAAGTATTTCAGCTCCATCATACTAGGCTTCCCAACCCTCCTGCTCTGGCGGGAGTCCCCTGGGTTTGCAGCCTCATCTCCCGGTCTTCAAGAAGTGGGAAGCGGGGGGTGGGGGGTGGAGGGGGGGGAGAACATACCTGTAGGCTTCATTATAGAGCTCCTGAGCCGTTTGTAAAATGTCTGCCGCTTTAAGGCTGGGCAGGGAGCAGGAAGGTCTTGGGAGAACAGCCCCGCCCTTTCTTTTGCTTTCACTTTCACAGCAAGAGTTCTCCGGAAGAAGATCTGGTAAGTGTGTGTGTGTGTGTGTGTGTGTGAGGGAGGGGGCAAGGGATTCCCTGGTTTGGAGGCCCTCCCCCCTTTTAGAAAGCGTGTGGGGGGGAGGGAAATGTCTACTGGGCATTCTATTATTCCCTATGGAGAACGATTCCCATAGGGAATAATAGGGAATTCATCCGTTGGTATTGGGGGCTCTGGGGGGGCTATTTTTTGAGGTAGAGGCACCAAATTTTTAGTATAACATCTAGTGCCTCTCCCCAAAATACCCCCCAAGTTTCAAAACGATTGGACCAGAGGGTCCAATTCTATAAGCCCCAAAAGATGGTGCCCCTATACTTCATTATTTCCTATGGAAGAAAGGAATTTTAAAAGGTGTGCTGTCCCTTTAAATGTGATGGCCAGAACTCCCTTGGAGTTCAATTATGCTTGTCACATCCTTGTTCTTGGCTCCACCCCCAATGTCTCCTGGCTCCACCCCCAAAGTCTCCTGGCTCCACCCCCAAAGTCCCCAGATTTTTCTTTAATTGGACTTGGCAACCCTACATCATACCCTATAGTCAGTGGTCCCCATAGTACAGTGGTGTCAAAGGTCTGGCCTGCAGGCCAGAACCAGCCCACGCAGAGCTTTAATCAGGCCTGCGGGGCTCTTTTCTCCCCCTCCCCCCTCCTGTCCTCACCCTTTGAAGCTCCGAGGCTGCGAAAGTTCCCAGCTCCTTTTCCCCTGTCTTTGCAGGTTGAAGCAGGAAGCAATTCTGGATTTGCAAAGCTACAAAGCTACTATGCTACAAAGCCACAAAGCTACTATGCAGAATAGTCCTTCCATTAAGATTGCTGTGCTCAGATAGACTGCTCTGGGAGTAGTCTATCTGGGCACAGACACCTTAATGGAAAATCCATTCCATATTTTCCTTGCAGCTTTGTCTGTTCTGCAATGTATTTTAACGGAGTGCAGCTCAGTTTCACTTTTCAGCATTTAGATGGCCAGTTAGAAGCTGTGGCCTTGAAAATAAAGGGTTGATGCTTTCAGCCAGTATGTCTCTGCTGAATGAACCTTAGAACTGGTCAGGGGTGGAATTCTAGCTGGAGCTCCTTTGCATATCAGGTCACATACCCCTGATGTAAATCCTCCAAGAGCTTACAAAAAAGAGCCTTGTAAGCTCTTGAAGGATTGGCTACATCAGGGGTGTGTGGTCGAATATGCAAAGGAGCTCCTGCTAAATTCCTCCCTGGAACTGGTGCTTAGTGCATTCTCTAACCTGGGAACCCACAACCAAAGAGGGATATTACACTGAAGAGCTATTGCCAATTTGAGTAGACCTGGGGGCAGGGGGAGAAGCTTGCAATGCCCAGCTATTTCATGTTTTCCTAAGCCCAGATCATTTTATATTTTTGGTTTATATTTTTCATTTCTGCTGTGATCCTTGTGCTTTTTTTATGTTTTATTTTTTAAAATTGCATTGCCAAATCCCCCTAGTCCCTCCACCTTTCCATTTTAAACAAAATATTGCAAGAGTTTTAAGTATTTTAAGTAAAAATTAATATCTGTAATTGTGTTTCTCTGTATCATTTATAAAGTTTATATCTCCACTATCTGGCATTACATTTTATGATATGCCTGCCCCCACAAAGTCTTATTTATGTCAGATCTGGTCCTTGTTTGATATCCCTGCCATAGAGTATAATAGAAAATTGATCCAGGGTATCTGGTGCTCTGAGGGGATGTTTTGAGTTTGAGACACCACATTTGCAGCACGGCTGCCGGTGCCTCTCCTAAAAAAATAGCCAAAGTTTTACAAAGATTGGAGCAGGGGGTCCAATTCTATGGGCCCCCGAAGTAACTGTCCCATCTTCCATTGCTTTCAATGAAGGGGGGGAGGGTATTTAAAGGAATTGTGGTCCCTTTAAATGCCTTCTCCAAGCTGCGCAACTTTGTGGTAAGTAAACTCTGAAGTTCACTTGGAAGAGTTCACTTGGCTCACTTGGTGAGTTCACCTGGAAGACGTTTAAATGGATTGTGAGCCCTTTAAACACTGGAGTTCACTTGCTATAGCTTGGAGAAAGCATTTAAAGGCACCACAATCCCTTTAATCGCCCTTTAAGTCTGACTATCCCGTGGCTCTGAAAAATCCTGAATATTTTTGAGATTTTTTGGGGGGTGGCCATTTTGGAGAATTGAAATGCAGCTTAAATTTAAAACTGGCTTTTAAAATACCTGAAAAATACCAGTAAAGTATTTTTTTGTGTATTTTTTCCAACTTGGTTTATGCTGAATGCACACTCCTACTGTGCACATGCAAACACACAGAGTTGTCAAGAAACCTCCACACTGGGACTTCTGTGGAGTGTTATGCCATAGAATCTACCTTCCAACGTAGCCATTTTTTCCAGAGAAATTTATCTGTGTAGTCCCGAGGTAGTGTAATAATTCTGGGACATCTCCAGGCATCACCTGGAAGCTTTCAGCCCTAGAGGTGTCTAAAAGGTGACATACTTTAGGGCCTCACGTTGTCTAAACTATCCTGCTGCCCCCCATCCTACTGATAAACTGGTCTTACCCTTTAGAAGTTTCTCCTAATGTTCAACTGCAATCTACTCACTTGTAACTTAAGCCCTGTACTTTATTAGGTCTTGTCTTGTTCTCTGGAGAACCACTTAATCTGCATGTTGGGAGCAGTGTATATAGGCATATAGGTATCCTTACTAGGATTGCCAGGTCCCTTCTGGACACTGGAAGGGGGTAGGGTTGTCAGCTCCACAATGGGAAGCTCCTGGAGATTAGAGGATGGAGCCTGGGGAGGACAGGGACCTCAGTGGGGTACAATGTTATAGAGTCCACCCTCCAAAGCATCCATTTTCTTCAGGGGAACTAATCTCTGGGTCTTGAAATGAGGTAGAATTCCAGGAGATTCCCCAGGCCCCATCTGGAGGCTGGTAACTCTAATTGCTCACTCTAACCTTGCTGTATTGTGGAGCATGAGGCCTAATCATTTCTAAACTGGAAGAAGAAGGGTGAGGGGATAATTTTTAGAAGCCTCTGTGTTTATTGCAGGTGACTGCTTTGTTCCTGAAGGGCCTGAGCTGAAGAAGCAGTAGGCAGGAGCTATGAAAAAAGCAAGCCTGATTGGATTCTCATTAAAGTTCTTGCTGCTGATCTGATTTCTTCTTGTATGGACCCTCCATCCCATCCTTTCTTTGTTCATACCACTTTCTTGGAAGCAAGTTGGTCCCTACACCATATCTTTGAATCCAAGCTGATTTCAACTTCTGTTGACTGAAATCGCTTTCTGGGAAGCAGGGAAGGTGTTATTATGTACTGGACTCGATGTTTGGCAGGTAGCTTTTGCCTGCTCCTGGACTACCACGGAAATGCTGGGGACTCTGGGATACCTCATGAGTTTGGACTTTAATAGGGAACCAATGAGCAGTTCTGGTGCAAAGCTTGACTGCCGTGATTTGATATGGAGATCTGGGGGGGTGATTCTAGTGCATGTATATAATTGGGGTCGCAGCCCCACCATTTTGTCTTAGCAGGTGGTTTTCAATAAAGCATGGTTCCTGTTTTATGCCGATGCATTGGACCCCATATTTAACAGAAGGAATTTAGCTTCACCATGGAAGTCTGGATTAAACGAACTGCAGCTGGGCCAGATTATGAAAGAAATGGCATTACCAGGACATTGGCTACAGAAGCTACCTTCAGCAAACCAGAGGACAGAACTTGCGAAACCTATGAGCAGAGAGCTGCTTTCTTTATCAACAGTAAGGCCCTGAGTTGATAAGCCATCACTCATCTTCAGGTACTGGACCTTGGGTTTCAGAAGGGAAAGGAGTTTTGGGGGTGGAAAGTACCATACCCAGTGGTGCAAATTGCATTTCCCTCAGTTACAGTAAATACAGCTGTTTTGCTTAAACCAAGCTGTGTCAATAGAAAGGGGGGGAGACTTTTTGCTGTCCCCTGTGTGTCAACCCTTCACATATTTGAAAACTATAATAATTCCCCAACTCTTCTCCAAAATACACACACGCCAAGTTCCTCCAGCTTTCTCAGCCTTGCTTTCCAGACTTCTAACTATTTTCACTGCCCTTCTCTGAACCTGTTTTCATCCCTTATGAATATTCAGGCGCAGGAATCGCTTGGTAAAGTAAAATTGAATCTGAAAAAAAAAAAGACCAACTCAACCCTGAGGATCATTTAAATTCTGAAATTCTTTTCAGCTGTTTTAACTGGAAGAATTCATCAACATTTCCTCTAGAATAGCTGCCATCTGTAACAACTACAAAAGGTTCTTTCAGATCAGAAGCTGACACCCCAATGAGTGTTTTTTTTTCAAATGCTAATATTTAACTGGAGCTTTTAGGTCACATTGAACTTGAGCAAGATTATAAAATGCAGGCGCTTGTGTCATTAACTATGCCCATATTCACATGAGACTAATAAATCTTCCCAATCTTTTCTGGTTTGAGTCAAATGATTACCACGTCGAAGCTGCTGGGACATGAGCTCTGGGAAGAACTCCAGCCAAGAAATGTCCAAACCAGATTATTGTGCCAAGAATTTTTTTTTTAAAAAAAAAATAGCCTGCATGCTTAATGAAGATAAAACTTGTCACCTTCTGATTAGGAGCATCAGAGAAGCTGACCAAAAACTTTTAATGTGCTATTTTATATGCAAAAAGCCAAAGGTGCATGCTGAGACACTGTGAGGCAAGTAGCACAAAATACCAAGCCACAGTCTCATTTAGTCCTAGTTTAATGAACAGGAAGTGCTGTTTCTAATCTGAGTTTTTGAGACATGCAGCCTGTGTTGGGCCATGCTGACTCCCGTGACTGTAAAGTCTATGAAGGACTGATATGGACATTTGACATTTGCCTTCAGAATGTTTTGGCTGATCATTCTATTTCACATAAATCTCCCCCTAAACCTTTAATCTGCAGCCTGGCTAGTTCTGCATAGTAAACCTCTATTAAAGGGATGGGACATTTTTTCCCTGACCAGTTGGCAACCTTAGGTCTGCAGCTCTAAGGGGAAGAACGGGCAGTTCTGAAACTTCTTCCATGAAGGTTTAAGTCCAAAGTTGCAATGCATTGGATAGTTTATCTAGGATTGCCAACTAGATCTGGCAGATCATCCATGCCTGGACCTCAGGAATATTGCAGGGTTATTCTAGCTCCAGTGGCCCTGCCAAATTTTCATTTAGTCCTCAAACTCATTCTGTTAAAATGAGGAAGCAGGTGAATGGGATGGCACTGACAGAGATTCCTCCCCTCTTGAAATTACAGCTTTATAGTGAAATTCTAAACAGAATTGACTTCAGTTGACTTTTCAGTCTACCTGGTCAGCACAGTCATATCAGTTACATACTCAGAATATAGCATGAGTTCAGCATAGTCCAGGATAATAGCTGTGACAGTTGGTTGTAAGAAAAAGTACAAAGTGTTTCTTAACTGTTTATTATGATGCAAGTTCAAATTGAAACTACCCATGTAAAGTTCAAATGTAAACTACCCATGGCTATCATTAGAGTGAATCTGATTTGTAGAACAGGCATTTAGATCTGATTATACATATTAGTGACTACGAATGTGGCCCATTGTGATAATAAAAACAACAGGCTCTAGAAACCGAATCTGGGTGAGTGCCCTGGCCTTGGGCACTCAGCGCCAATTTGCTGTGGCATCATACCATGATGACAATCAAACAGATGCTGAAGCTTAGCATTCCTTTCATCTGCAGTGCGTTGTTGTTGCCTTTTCCTGTCATATTTCACCTTGCAGCTTTTAGCATCAGCATGTGCTTGTGGTGTGATTTCTCTCTTTCGGCCTGACATGGTTGTGCAATGGTATACCGTAGAGCATGTGCCTCAAGGCAGCCATTTTCTCTAGGGGAATTGATCTGACTTCAGTTTTCCATGTTGTCTCCCCCCCCCTGCAGCCTCTACCTAGGAAAAGTACAGTCTTCTTCACAGGGGGGACCAAAGCAGAGGGAAAGCAATCTCAGCAAGGTATAAAGACACAGAGTCCACCATTTTCTGCAGAGGAAGTGATTTCTGCCATCTGGAGAGCAGTTGTAATTTTGAGTGATCTCCAGCCTTCACCTGGAGATTGGCAAAAATGGTTCTGCAGGAGGAAATGGCTGATTTGGAGGGAGGAGTCTATGGCATTGTGCCTGTCTGAGTTCCTATCCCTCCTCAGACTCCACCTCTCAAATCTCCAGGAATTTTTCAACCTGGAGTTGGCAACCCTATCTCTTTCCACGTCAACCATCAACCTACCTTTATCTGACCCTCTGACTTCAGTTTTTCATCTCCACTCTTCCTGCAACCTCTACCTAGGAAAATGACAATCTTTCTCTACAGTGAGGGCCAAAGCAGCTTACATCATTCTCCCCTCCCTCTTTTGATCTGCACAACAACCCTGTGAGGTAGGTTAGGCTGAAAGTATGTGAGTGGTCCAAATCACCCAGTCAGCTTCCACAGCAAGAACCTGGGTCTGGCAGACCCTGCTCTGAAGCGCTAACTGCTGTGCCTCATTGGATGTCATAGGGGGGCTGCTGCTGAACAGGAGCAAACAGCCAGGCCTCGTTAAGTCATACCAGTCAGGTGGCATCAAGTCACCCAGAGGGTGCTGTCAGGCCTAGGTAGCCAACTTCCAGGTGGAGCCTGAAGATCTCCTGGGATCACAACTGAACTTCAGACAACAGATCTCTCTTCCCCTGGAGAAAATAAGTGCTTTGGAGGGTGGGTTCTATGGCATTATATTCAGCTGAGGCCTCTCCCCTCCCCAAACTCTGGCTTCTGTAGACTTTTCCTGGGGAATTTTCCAACCTGGAGCTGGCAACCATAGTCAGCAGTAGCCCCAGTGAGTTCTCCCTCAAGGCCAAAATAGGCCTGGAAAGGGCCTTCTCCCCCACCTTTTACTGACAGAACCAAGCTTGAATACCACGGTTGCCTAGCAACACACACACTGAGGGAAAATGGAGGACCCGGTGAAATGGACCAATAGGATGCAAAGGCAGTTTCCCCAGTTTCCCAATCTTCATCTGTCCTGGGGCAGGAGGGACTGAGTGACACACAGCTCAGCCAAAGGGAGGGTAGATGAGTTGTCACCAGTACAGCTTGGCTTTTATATTTCTAGGATGAAGTAGGTCTAAAGTTAAGATTTCAAAGAAACTGAATTTTTAATTCCTCCTGTGCTTAATTAGACACATGTCTGACAGGAAGTTCTCCACTGTTTGCTCCAGGAAATACAATTTAATTTTCACTAGAAATGGATGGATGTGGAGTAGATTTTGAATAGAAAGAAGAACTAAAATGGATATTTAAGGCAATCCATCCTCCCCTTACAGACTAGAATGCCCAATGCAATCTCATTTCACTTTTCTATTGTGCCAGGCACAAATGATGATATTGCTCATGTGTTCCATTAACTGTAACTGGAAGATCAGATCACATTCTTTCTATAGGCATAAATGAGGGCCAGTCTTAGCTCAACATTGTTTTCAATAGAACAAAGCAAGAGTCAAGTTGCACCTTTAAGACCAACAAAGTTTTATCCAGAATGTAAGCTTTCGTGTGCTCTAAGCACACTTCATCAGACAAGGAATCAGGTATAGTGACCAGAGCTACATATAACTGGTAGGCAGTGGTTTAGAATGAAAAATGGTACAAATTTAAGAGCCAGTGACAGAATAGTAAAATTAACTAATTGAGCAAACCTTTGATCTGGGTAACATAAGCATGAGAAAGCAATAAAAGAGTAATATGTCAAAATTTGAGAATGTCTGTTAATCACTCTATTGTGATTAGCCTGGGCCAAAAAAAGGGCATTTCTTTCTCAGAATATTTCCCATCCAACTAATTTACCTTTTAACATGTAACATACATATAGTTTGCCGTTAGAAGAAAAATACATTAAAATATAGTGGAAGATGGGTTTAGTATATGTAATGATTAATTTCTTCCAGACAGAGCAAATCTTCAGGGCTCAGCTTACAAAGCTGCCTAGTGCATGAAACCGACCAGAGGGTAAGGCCTATCTCCACTGTATGCTCTGTAGGGATCATCGTAAATTAGAGCTGGCTCATGATCCTTCCTCTTGCAAGGGAAGATTTTCTCCTAAATTAATTAGGCTTTTTCCCTTCCAAAAAGTGTTTTTCCTTCTTCATCACTTGATTGAACAGCAATTAATCTCTTTAGAATCCTCTTTAACCTGAATGATCTTACTGTTGTCTCAGTTTTATATGATTCATCCATCGCCATGAAACTGGAACTTTTACCTCAATTTCAATCTACTCCCCCCCCCCATTTTAACATCTGGTCTTACTTTAAAATGTTAAATTTCTCTGAAGTATTTCCAGTACTGGGAATACTGAAGCTTTCTGTATCCTTAGAATATTTACATTTTCAAGTGCAGTGAGTGAATGTTCCTTTTTGTTCTACCAGATGCCTCTTATTTTAGCTCTTCTGGAGTTCTCCTCTGATCATTACTCAATTAGCAGTGCCAGAAATAGATCCACCCTTGCTTTGAAGCCTCAAAATTAGATGGCTAATCACAGCTGCCAGCTCAGCAAATATTCTTGCTCATGAGGTTTTGATGGTCATGCTTAAATCCCTAACAGTACCATCCTGAGCAGAGTTGCATCCTTGTAAGGCCATTTACTTCAGTGGGATGTAACTCTGTTTAGGACTTTTTTTTAATTTAAACAAAACTTTTATTTAAAAACAATGAAAACAAACAACTGGAATCATACAGCGATATCACATACACCATTAGAAATAAATCAAACTAGAGTATACAGACATCTAGAATATACAGACATCCTGGAGTGTGAAGTCAAATGGGCCTTAGAAAGCATTATTAACAACTAAGCAAGCGGCGATGATGGTATCCCAGTTGAGCTATTCAAAGTCCTAAAAGATGATGCTGTTAAAGTGATGCACACATTATGTCAACAAATCTGGAAAATGCAACAGTGGCCACAGGATTGGAAAAGATCAGTTTATATTCCAATCCCAAAGAAGGGTAATGCCAAAGAATGTTCAAACTATTGCACCATTGCACTCATATCACATGCCAGAAAGGTCATGTTAAAGATCCTACAAGCTAGGCTTCAGGAGTATGTAGATCGGGAACTACCAAAAGTGCAAGCTGGGTTTCGGAGAAGTAGAGGAACTAGAGATCAAATTGCCAACATTTGCTGGATTATGCAGAAAGCACGGGAGTACCAGAAAAACGTCTATTTCTGCTTCACTGACTATGCTAAAGCCTTTGATTGTGTGGATCACAACAAACTGTGGCAAGTCCTTAAAGAGATGGGAGTACCAGACCACCTCACATTTCTCCTGAGAAACCTATATAAGGGTCAAGAAGCAACTGTCAGAATGGGATATGGAACAACTGATTAGTTTAGAATAGGAAAAGGAGTTCGACAAGGATGTATATTGTCACCCTGCTTATTTAATTTATATGCAGAGTACATCATGTGGAATGCTGGCCTGGATGAAACAGAAGCCGGAATTAAGATTGCCAGGAAAAACATCAACAACCTCAGATATGCAGATGACACCACTCTAATGGCAGAAAGTGAAGAGGACCTAAATAACCTCTTGTTGAGGGTGAAAGAGGAGAGCGCAAAAGTAGGCTTGAAACTCAACATCCAAAAAACTAAGATCATGGCATCCGGCCCCATCACACCTTGGCAAATAGAAGGGGAAGACATGGAAGGAGTGACAGACTTCACATTCCTTGGATCCAAGATCACTGCAGGTGGTGACTACAGCCATGAAATTAAAAGATGTTTGCTCCTTGGGAGGACAGCTATGGCGAACCCAGGCAGTATATTAAAAAACAGAGGCATCACCCTGCCAAAAAAAGTCCGTATAGTCAAAGCGATGGTATTCCCAGTAGTAATGTATGACTTTGAGAGTTGGACCATAAGGAAGGCCAAGCACAGAAGAATAGATGCTTTTGAACTGTGGTGCTGGAGAAGAATCTTGAGAGTCCCTTGGACTGCAAGAAGATAAAATCAGTCAGTCCTAAGGCAAATCAACCCAGACGGTTCCCTGGAAGGCCAGATGCTGAAGCTGAAGCTCAAATACTTTGGCCACCAAATAAGAAGGGAGCCCTCACTGGAGAAGATACTGATGCTGGGAAAGACAGAAGGCAAAGGAAGAAGAGGATGGCAAAAGACGAGATGGCTGGACAGCATCACTGATGTAACTAACACATATTTGAGCAGACCGGATGATGGTGGAAGACAGGAGGGCCTGGTGTGACTTGGTCCATGGGGTCGCAAAGAGTCGGACTCGACTGTGCGACTGAACAACAACAGAATATACAGGATTTTTGGGTAAAATATTTTCCTTAGTGAGGTAAGTGATTACAGGAAAACAAGGTACCACCACCTTTTTTTTTCATAAACTAGAGAAGTCAGAGAAAGGGAGTAAGCCAATTGGGTTAAAATAAAATAGTCCCATATTTTGGTCTTCCAATGCTGCAGAGATGGAGGATGTTTGATCTTCCACTTTAAAGCAAGTTCAGTTTTTGCAACCAATAACAAAAGGGATATAATGTCCTTTTTTTTCTATTTTCAGAGCCATTCCAGCAATCAAGTAAGATCACAACTGGGTCCACAGGTAAGTTAACATCTAATAATTGGTGTATCACCAGAATAACTTGTTGCCAGAATTGCAAAATATAAGGACAAGACCACCAGCAATGTAAATATGAAGCAGTCAAACCACATTGTTTAGGACATAGAGGAGTAGCTAAAACCTTGAACATATACAACGTGAGAGGTGACAAATACCATCTCAGAATTAGTTTTGCTGCTTGGAACCATACTGAGAAAATCTTTAACACTGGTTGACGCCCAGATGTAAGACCAAGTTTCCTTTGTGAGTTGCCTGCCTAACTCAGCGTCCCATTGTTTTTGATATAGAGTAATGGGTTCCTCAATCTTAAAATTCAAAATCTTCTACAATTTTGTTATAAGGCCAGACTGTTGCTCTGACTTGGTGTATTATAAGCGCTCCAATGGAGTCAAGTCTCGTGTGTTGTACATTCCAATCAACATAGGCTCCAAACAGTGTTTTACTGTTTAGGGCTTAATTGTTAATGTTCTTCAATTACTTTTCTTTTTTCATTTGGCCTGCATTTTAGCACTGGTGAACAATATCTTGATTACAGTACGGCTTTTGATAAGGTTCCACATACTATCCTTGTTGAAAAGTTGGTAAAATATGGTTTGGATCCTGTTACCATTAGGTGGATCTGGAACTGGTTGACAGATCGCACCGGAAGAGTGCTCGTGAATGGTTCCTCATCCTCTTGGAGAGGAGTGACAAGTGGAGTGCCTCAAGGATCTGTCCTGGGACCTGTTTTGTTCAACATCTTTATCAATGATTTGGATGAAGGAATAGAGGGAATGCTTATTAAATTTGCAGATGATACTTAATTGGGAGGGTTGCAAACACAGAAGAAGACAGAAACAGGATACAGGATGACCTTGACAGGCTGGAATACTGGGCTAAAATCAATAAAATGAATTTTAACGGGGATAAATATAAAGTTCTGCATTTAGGTAGGAAAAATCCAATGCATGGTTATAGGATGGGGAGACTTGTTTTAGCGGTTGTATGTGCAAAAAGGATCTAGGGGTCTTAGGGATCATATGCTGAACATGAGTCAACAGTGTGATGCGGTGGCTAAAAAGGCAAATGCAATATTGGGCTATATCAACAGAAGTATAGTGTCCAGATCACATGAAGTGATAGTATCGCTTTACTCTGCTCTGGTAAGGCCTCACCTAGAATATTGTGTTCAGTTTTGGGCACCACATTTTAAGAAGGCTATAGACAAGCTAGAATGGGTTCAGAGGAGAGCGACGAAGATGGTGAGGGGTCTGGAGACCAAGTCCTATGAGTAAAGGTTGAAAGAGATGGGGATGTTTAGCCTGGAGAGGAGGCAGCTGAGAGGTGATATGATCACCATCTTCAAGTACTTGAAGGGCTGTCATCTAGAGGATGGTGTGGAATTGATTTCTGTGGCCCCCGAAGGTAGGACCAGAACTAATGGGTTGAAATTAAATCAAAAGAGTTTCCGGCTCTAGGAAGAACTTCCTGACCGTTAGAGCAATTCCTCAGTGCAACAGGCTTCCTCGGGAGGTTGTGGGCTCTCCTTCCTTGGAGGTTTTTAAAGAGGCTGGATGGCCATCTGACAGCGATGAACATCCTGTGAATTTGGGGTAGGTATTTGTGGGTTTCCTGCATTGTGCAGGGGGTTGGACTAGATGACCCTGGAGGTCCCTTTCAACTCTATGATTCTAATATATCTACTAATGGTAGGAACCCACAAAATATAGGTTGTAAGAGCTGACAAATAACAATGACACTTGAGATCCAAACTCCTGGCAGTAACCTATGCTCCAAGTTATGCAGTGTAGTGTGCTCTAGAAATGCAAGAAGCATCCTTGCAAAGGGTAGATATCATTTCCTGCAGCATATCAGGAGTATTGTATGCGGAAAGATGTTTGCTTTCTCCAGAATCTGTTACATCTGATACACCAGAAGCACTTCAGCTGAGCAAGAAGCATTTCTGGAGAAGGCAGGTATCTTTCCCCTGAGCCTGCCTTGGTGGGAGGGGCAGGATAGAAATCCCATAAATAGAAACAGCAACAGAGGGCATCTGTTTCTTAAAGCTGCAGGTGTTCCTTTTATCATTGGGGTATTTCACTCCCCCCATTTAAAAAAAAATCAGTTTTTTCTGCAAACCTGAGGCATTTTTCAAGTTTGTCGAAGATCCATCTTGGCCCTTCAGAGATCCAGTTTCTGAATTTAAGTATCTTCATATTTGGGTGGGTTGACCATTAGAATATACAAATGGAATCCTGCAAAGACTTGTGGGAGGCATCTCATTTCTCCCTCCTCCACTATTTCCTCTTTCCCTTTCCTGAAAGCCTCCATAGCCTCTTGCAAGTGCATTATTACATTTTCAATCACCGCTACCGTTCACAACACTCTACTACATAAAAGGATGTTTCTATATGTTTCTATAATGGGACTGGGGGAAACTACTGCATAAAATATGTTCACTTGGAATAGTCAAGACACAGAGCCAAGATATTAATCAAAGAGACTGTTAGGTCAGGTTATCACATGGTTATAATTGGGAAGCGGCTTGTAGCCAGAAAATTTTGGGTGGAGGGGCATCTGAGGTAAGAAATTTGGTGGGGGGTGGGGCTATGAGGCCAAATGGCCCTATTTGCACAGAGCCCTTTGCACAAACTCCATGACTTTTCCTGCCTCCTCCGCCCACCTGTTGGCCGCTGCTGCACCCTCCTTTCCCTTCCCTTTCTTTCACCCCCCCAGGCGCAGTGCCCACCCGCCTGCTCCTTCTCTTCACACCCACCCAGCATGCCACCTGTGTCTCCTTCGCCAGCCTGCTGCTACTGCCGCCGCCCAGCTCTCCTTTCCCTTCCCTTTGCACCCCCCAGTGCACTGCGCACCCGCCGTGGCCTGTGCCTCCTTTGCCAGCTTGCTGCCACTGCTACCTCCGCCTGCCCCTCCTTTCCTTTCCCTTCACCTCCCTTCCGCATGTGATCACAGCACACCATGCTTGGGCCCTGCTGTGACCATGTGGGGGGGAAGGGAAGGGAAGGGAAGGGAAAGGAGGGGCAGGTGTTGGCGGACCAGCGGAGGCATGGGCAGTGCAGGGGGTGCAAGTTCAATGGTGCTGAACGGAGAGACCCTACTGATGGAAGGGGTTTTATAATAGAGGGGTTGTGCCCCCCTGGACCTCCCTGTGGCTACGGGCCTGTTAGAAAGAATTTCACTGAAAGCAATGAGTTAGTATTAAGAATTTCTGTGCACATGCCTGGAAATGGATGACTTTCAGTATCTGAGTATTGACTGTGTGTGAATAGTTTTGCTTAACATGCTTCATGCTATGGATAGGCATTATGTAGGGGTGCCAGCCCCACAGGTGGGGGGTGCCCCATGTGCCTCTCATTTCCCGCTATTGTTCTGGGCAATGACAGAATTTTTTTTAAAAAAATTGCTCATGGGTCATCAGCATGATGTCACTAATGTGATTAAACTCTTGAGAGCCAGTTTGGTGTAGTGCAGGATTTCCCAAACTTTCTTTCCCTTGGCTCGGTTATTTTTACACTTCTTCATGGCCCACTATAATTCAGGGGTGAAGCCAGGAGACTTTGGGGGTGGAGTCGGGAGACAGGAATTATGTCATTTCCTGTGGTGTCACTTTCAGGTCAAGGGCCACTTCCAGGTCACTTCCGAGGCACACTAAACCAAAACTCCACCTTTTCCTGTGATGTCACTTCCGGGGCACTCCCCCAAACCTGCCTCTTCTTCTGAAGTAACTTCGTTTTCAGAAAAATCTCTCTGAAACTCATGCTGAGCCAAAATGGGGGTGGAAAGTGGGCGGTCTGCAACTTTTTCATACATTCTGAGGGTCTTCTCTTTCTACCCCCACACCTGAATGCACCTATCTGTGCGTTCTTCTCCAGCTTGCAAGCACTCCTAATGTCCTTGTTAAATTGCCTGCACCACCTACACACCCCTTCCTCAACAGCGCTGGCCAGTGTATGCAGTTGGGAGTGCTGTTGCCATTGCCATCAGGAATGCCAGCACTGTGTACCACCCACACTGGGCCCTGGCAGCTACTATACCTCAAAATATGCTGACACATTTAGTAGACCCTTCCTTCAGCTGCTACTATTGGAACCCTGCCTCAAGCTACAACCAAGCTTGCTTAGTTCCAAGAAAATCTTTTGACAGCTATTTTTCATACTTTTCCTTAGCTGAAACACTGGGAAATTTCTGTGAAAGGTAGCAGAGAATTGTACTGCAATTAATGAATTAATTTCAAGTTATATGTTCATACATGCTTTTCTGCAGTCATCCCAAAAAGGGTATTTATGAGGGGCTTTTTATTAGCTGTGTTTCCCATGCCTTTAAAAGCAACCTGTTGTGCAAATATTTAGCCAGTGAACTTCTTTCATCCTTTTTAATATCTACAGGAGGAGTTTAATTTTGGTGTCAGACAGCTGCTAAAAGCAGGACCAGTAAAATGGTGCCAAGTTCATAGTACCATCACTTCCAGTGCTGTTGAGATATACAGCAGTAATCTCCAATAATCTCTCTTTGCCCCACACCTCTCACTCTCACTCACTCACAAAGAAATCTCATAAAAAGGCCAGCTGGCTACAACTGGGGGTGCCAACTTTTCATTGGCAGAGCTCCTATGTCTGCAACAACAGTATGATGAACAGAAAAGTTTCATTCAGTAAAAATGCAAGGGAAGAAAGAAAGAGAAAGGGAAAGGAAGGAAGGAAGGAAGGAAGGAAAGGGAGGGAGGGAGGAAGGAAGGGAGGAAGGGAAAGAAAGGAAGGAAGGGAAAGGAAAGGAAAGACATAGAACGGAAGACATGGAATGAAAGAACATAAGAGAAGCCATGTTGGATCAGGCCAATGGACCATCTAGTCCAATATTATCTCACACAATGCCCCAAAAGCACCAGAATGTCCACCAGTGGGGCCAGGGCACTAGAAGTCCTCCCACTGTTGCTTCCCCCCTCCCCGCACCAAGAATACAGACAGAGCATCACTTGCAGAGAAAGAAAGAAAGAAAGAAAGAAAGAAAGAAAGAAAGAAAGAAAGAAAGAAAGAAAGAAAGAAAGAAAGAGAGAGAGAAAGAGAGAGAGAAAAAAAGAGAGAAAGAAAGAAAGAAAGAGAGAGAGAAAGAGAAAGAAAGAAAGAAAGAAAGAAAGAAAGAAAGAAAGAAAGAAAGAAAGAAAGAAAGAAAGAAAGAAAGAAAGAAAGACAGACAAAGGGGTAAAAAAGCCTTACCATCAGATGACCCCAGCCAGCAACAATTCTGCCCAGGGGTCATTTGGTAAAAAAAAAAAATAGCTACTGGAATGCCCACTCCCTGCCCCTCCTGGCTGAAAAAAACATCCCCCCTTCTTTGCCACCCAGGCCTCCCAGGGAAATCTCCCCAAAAGAACATACTGCAAGGCACATGAAAGCTCATACCTTGAAAAACACTTCATGGGTCTAAAGTGCCAGTGGACTCCGGCTTTTCTCTCAAACACTGGGAGAGGGGAGAAGAAAGGAGAGGCAGCCCTTTTTGGCCACTGTGTGACACAGAGTGTTGGACTGGATGGGCCATTGGCCTGATCCAACATGGCTGTTCTTATGTTCTCCTGTCTGCACCCCCAGAGTCCTTAGATATTTCTTGAGATGGACCTGGCAACCTTAATCACTTGTGAAAGTAATGTCTATTATATCCTGTGCCTGATTTTTTTTTCCTGGTACTGCCCTCCTGTTATGAATAGCCTTTTGGAAAGGGTGAGGGAGGCACCTACCCTTGGGGTCTTCTAGTGAGGCTCTAAAAACAGAGCTTTTAAAGAGAAACTATAGGTGGCATGAAGGGGCTTTCACCTATCGAAGGCTGTATGTATGCAAGAAAATTATTTAAACAATACGTGCATTCTAAAAGGCATCCTGTTAAATAGAATTTCTTTCTGAATGTTGAACAGTGACTATTAGACGCAGAAAAGAGCAAGAGTCCAATAGCATCTTAAAATTATGCATAACTTAACTATGTCCTGAAATGAATGGTTATTTTTATATTGTATTTGTTGTAACTTGCATGGGGTCCTGACTGTGTTAGGACAAAGGTGGGTATATAAACACCCTAACTAAGTACGGAGGATAGATTGTTCCCTTTTCAGAGAGGGATAGCATGTTTCAGGATTTTATTTTTTAAATAATTCCATGTAAGTGGAAAATTAACTCAGAATATGAGTGGCTAGGCTAGAAAGTTTCTCCTTGATTTCTGTTTTTAATGGCAGAAAGTTTTTACGTGGAGTCACAATAAAGTGTTCCTTTCCCCACCCGCAGTCTGAAGTGGAACAGGCTTTTACCCACCCACTCCCATTGTGCTACAGGTGTAGATCTGGCCTAATTGTCTACATGAACATGGATATGGACAGGTGTTGACTAGGCCCCAATTCCATTCTATCTTTAGTGGAACAGATAATTACAACCTATGGATGTTGTACTCTTCCATCTCCTCTAGGGTTGCCATGCCTCCAGGTCTCAGTGGGGGTTCCTCCACTTTTGGGGGCTTTGATCTGCCACCAGCCAGCTGCCTGGTGGCAGAAACCACACCCCCAAACAGGCACATCACCTTACGATGTCCCCAACACGATGGCGTCACTTCCAGGTGATATCGTCATGCTAGGGATGTTGCATGACAAAGCCCTGTTGTTGTTGGCAAATTCTATGGTTTTGAAGGGGAAAAAAACATAGAATTTTGCCCCAAACCCAGAGCATTGCTCATGATGTTCCCAATGCGGTGATGTTATTGCATCAGGAGTGTCGCATATGACATCCTACGAATGCCCAGAATGCCCCCCCCCCAATTCCCCCACTTCAATGGTGGGGGGGACCTTGCAACCCTGATTTCTCCCCTATGCACAGAATCCAGCCATCAACTGACTGAAGTATTATAGCATGCAAGCCTATCTAATGTCCTTTGCTCCTATTCCTTCCTCTCTTCCTTTCCACTTTTGCTTTCTTCAGCAGCTATGTTTTCTCCTCATTTTAACATGAAATAACATGACTTGGCTTTAAAATTGTACATAATGTTTCTACCCAAGGCAGTAAATGTATGGCTGCATTCCCCACCTCCCTCTCCATTAAGCCACCAGGACAGAGCTCTGGACTTGTGCCCCAGGATCTGGCCTTCATAGTGCTCCCGTCAGCATTTAGGAATATAATACGCCAGAAGGAAAGCTCTATTGATCCTCACTCCTCAGATCACTTGCCCACAAGCCAGTCAGCACTCTCCAAAAACTGCCACCTCTTCAGGCTCTCACTGATGCAAACTTTCCCTGCCCACTCTTGTCTAAGTGTTTTAGTACCCCACCCCTTTGGGGGGGGCATAATGGATATGAAATAAGGATGTGATTAAACTCTTGCCTGCCCCCCACCCCACCCCGGTCTCTGATCTGAAATTGCTTTGCTAGAAGATTCTGAAACCTTAATGGGCTCCTCCTTCTGAAGTAGCTGATCAGCTAGAGGCTTGCATGTTTTTAGCAATGAACAGCACAGTAACATCCGCTCCTTCCTACAGGCTCCAGGGTGGGAGAACATAAAACACCGACAACACAAAAGGATAGTGGAAAACAAAATTCAAAATCAGGAATTTCTCACCGAAAAAACTGTGAGTTCAGAGCCAAAGAGAAAAAAGATTGCAGGGATAGTGGGGCACTAAATTTGTATCTGCTCCCGGGGAGGCAAAAAGTTGTGCAAACTTTGTTATTTAAGAACACTGATGCAGTGGTTTGCACTTGTGCGGAAATGGCCCCCCTTTCCAAACCCCACAGAGTTATCTCCCTTTCCTCTTACTTGTCTGCTATAGCCAATATTCCTGTTTTTGCATACATACGATGACTTGGTGGATGAGTTTATTTTTATCTGAAATATCACCACTTGCTGTGTAGACATTTTAGTAACTATACCGATATTAGTAGGTCAAACATTTGCCCTTTTTGGTGAAGGGAGTTGCAACTTGGCATACATAGTTGATATATAATGTACTTGTGAAATCAGCACTGAATGCATAGAACTAGTGACTTGGTTTCAGATTAAGGTATCAAACAACACATTATATGAAAGATCTGCAATCAGACTATACAACCAGCAAATTCCACAGAACAATCAGCACAGTCAACAACCATCTTCCTTATCTTCAAACCCCTTCCAACCTTCCCAGCAATTAACACAGAACAATGGTCACATTCAACAGTCAGTTTCCTTATCACTACCCTTCCAGGAAGCCCCACCAAACAATGGGCACATCCACAAACCAATTGCCCTTTTGTTAGCACCAGGCACTTTAAGGGAAAAACTGCTGATGCAACATTATGTAACTCCAACTATACTAGCTAATGAGAGGCATGTGAAGCTAGTTAAGTGGGGTGTAACATGATAGGCCAGCTCTACCATAAGAACCAGCAACCTAGTCCTTAGACTTTGCCTTGGGTGGATGAGGAGGAAGGAGTGTTGGAGACGTGGAGAGCTATTTGATAACAGAGACCGTTACTCTGTCCGTTTGACTGATGATGGCAATGACCCTGGTATGTGTAGACTAAGCTTTGGATTTGTGACTTTGTACTTCTGACCTGGATGGACTGACTAACTGTGCATTGACTACTTTGGACTGCCTTTAACCATTCTTTTGCTGTAACCCCAATACAATTGTTTCAACCGGCTTACTGAAGTTGTGTCTTTGTAGACTTTTTACTCGAGGCTGCTCTTATCAGCACACTCATACTGCGGGACTTCCACGCACTACTGACACCGGTTATGGGCCCAGCGTGGTCTGCAGGAGAGTAAGCACCGTCTGCAGCAGCACTCGCCAGAAGTTCTACTCGTGAGTAAGCGAACAGTTTGGGGCGTGGCACTCTGTTTGTGTTACAGGCAACTATGGAGTCCAGTGTGCATATCTCTGGCTTCTTGATAAAGAGGCTTAATGGAGATAATTTCGTAACATGGTCGGAGAAGGTCACTTTACTGTTGAAGTTCCAGGGGCTGTGGGAGTACGTGGCACACCCCCCGGACATAGCTACACTACATGCCGTGAATGATGCCGAGGTGATTGCAAAGCATAAGAGCAATGACGAGAAGGCGTTTGCATTGCTAGGCTTGACCTTGGAGGATTCACAGCTCATTCATATTAAAGGGGCCGACACAGCCAAGTCGTGCTGGGATGCACTAAAGGCGATATATGAGAGCGAAAGTGTTGGGTCACACATTTTCTTAATGAAAAAGCTCTTATCCACACGTCTGGAGGCAGGTGGAGACATGATGACTCATCTGGAGCACATGACTCGTATGCTACACCAGCTGCAGGACAAGAAGGTAATTTTTACTCCCCTGCAGCAAGCCTACATAATCCTATGTTCTCTGGACAGTACGTATGACCAATTTGTGGCTAATCTTGACATTATTCCACAAGCTGATATTAACGTGTCCAGTATCACCCAACGCCTGTTGAATGAGGCTATGAGACTGAAGGACGCAGCTCACTTTCATTCAACAATGAATATTCCTGCCCGGGAGGTCCTTAAAGGGGCAGAGTGCAAGGCAGTAGTAGCTAAAACAAAAGCTGTGCGTAAGTGCTACTTATGTGGAAGCACACAACACCTGCAACGCCAGTGTTCTTTGTACAAGAAGAAACATTCTCCAGCAGTTACCAAAGGAGGTGGGTGCAATGTAATCATTAATAATTCCTCCAGCAGCAGCCAGCAATTCATGATTGACAGTGGTGCTACGGAGCACATTGCCAAGGACAGGAGGCTCTTTGAGACTTTTACTCCTACGCAAGGTCAGAGCGTGAAGCTTGCAAATGGGCTGACTGCCAATGTAGCTGGGAATGGTCTTGTCAACATCCCGAGCCTGGGGAGGAAATTCCTAATGCTCAATGTTCCAAGTCTGAATTATAATTTGTTATCAGTTTCTGCTTTAACTGAACAACAATATAAAGTTTGTTTTACAGCTACTGACTGCAATATATGTACAGGTGAAATTACTGCAAAGGCTAAAAGGAAAGGCGACCTCTATTTCCTGGAGAAGGAGCAAACAGTACAACATGTGAGTACTAATGAACCCCTGCATGATAACTGCATTCATCTTTGGCACCGCAGGCTGGGGCACCTTAATTTCCAGGCAGTAAAGAAGACGCTTCAAGCAGCTGGAATTAAGACCAAGCCATGTGGGTGTTATATTGAATGTGAGGTGTGCAAGGCTGTTAAATCCAAAACGACAGCTACAATATCTCCAAGCAAGTTTCAGTCCGATGACATACTCGACCTGGTGTTCCTCGACCTGATAGGTCCATTCCCAACAAAGAGTCTGGGCGGAGCAAAATTTGCATTATGTATCGAAGACCACTTTTCAAGGTATGGATTCTGCTACCTACTTAGGTCTAAGTCAGAAACATTCCAAGCATTTCATAATTGGCTTCGCTTTGTGCACCGCAAGACAGGGAAATACCCTAAGACTATTCTGAGTGACAACGGTACTGAATTCTGTAATGAGCGGATGATTGCTCTGTGCAGGAGGCACGGCATTGAAAGGAAATGCACAGCTCCTTACCGCCCCCAGCATAACGCTTTCTGCGAACGCAGAAATCAGACCCTGACCAATATGTGTATGTGCATGTTACAGGACAGTAATTTACCTATGAGTTACTGGGGCGAAGGCATGATGTGTGCGTCTCATGTATTAAACTTGTCTTGGTCGTCAGCTACAGGTATGAGTCCTGCAGAGGCGTGGTACGGCAAGAAACCTTCCTTAGAGCATGTCAGGATATTTGGGATTCCAGCGTACGTCCATATCCCTAAGGAGCTCAGGCGGAAAGGAAAAAATAAGGCTGTAAGATTGCTGTTTGTTGGCTATACTAACAACCATCGAGCTTTCAGGTTTTGCCGTGATGGGGAGAAGAAAATAACGACTAGCGCATCGGCTAGCTTTCTTGAAAAAACTGTTGGCTGGCAACGAACGTCCTCAACTCTAATCATTCCGGCAGGAGTGAAACAAGAGCCGCTACCCGTTCCTAGGAGGGGGAGGAGGAGCCCGTCGCCCAGCAACGGAGACATCAAGGATGAACCGTTAACTCCTACATCGCCAGGAGCCGGTGTTTCTCTGCAACCTGAGATGGCAACACAACAGACTGTGTCTGATGAAGCTGAAGAACCAACTCTTCGGCGGTCCACTCGAGAAACGAGGCCACCTGATCGCTACAGTCCAGGACAGACATGCGCAGTGATTGCTGAGCCTTCGAGTTATGAAAGCATACAGCACCTATCAACAGATGAGCAGGCTGGATGGCGCGCTGCAATGAAGTCTGAACTAGAGTCCCTGCAAAACCAGCACGTCTATGAGGAAACGACTCTACCTATCGGTCAGAGACTCATAGGGTGTAAATGGGTGTTTAAGCTGAAGGCTGGCACAGATGGTACTACTCAGTACAAGGCCAGACTTGTAGCCCAAGGGTTTTTACAGGGGGGGGCAAGACTATGACGAAACTTTTGCGCCCACACTAAAGGCTACATCACTGTATTGTGCTCTCACAATTGCTGCCAAACAGAAATGTTTAGTTAGGCATCTTGATGTGAAAACAGCATACTTACATGCACCACTGAGGCACAGTATATATATGAGAAAACCACCTGGTGTCTCAGATGATGGTGATAATGCTAACACTTGTTGGTTGCTTAAGAAATCCCTGTATGGATTAAAGCAATCCGGGTTCGAATGGAACCAACATTTGGTAGATAACCTTAAAATGATGGGTTATAAACAAGGAGTTGCAGATCCCTGTGTGTTCATGAAGGGAACAGGGGAGCAACGTTCCATCATCTTAATATTTGTTGATGATCTGGCACTGATATGCAAAACTGCCAAAATAATGAGTGATACAATAGATGCTCTGAAAACAAAATTTACTGTAAGAGATCTAGGAGAGATCAGGCAATATGTTGGATTGGAAATTGCTAAAGTACATGATGGGTACAGGGTATCACAGAGGGCAAAGATATCCCAATTACTAAAACAGTTCAAAATGGAACAGTGTAAAGGGGTACAAAATCCTATGCTACCATGTAATGAATCTGAATGTGAACAGAGTCCACTGTTTGACCAAGGAATATATCAATCCCTGATTGGAAGTCTGTCATATCTCGCAAATTGGTCCAGACCGGATATAGCCATGGCCACTAATGTTTTGGCTAGAGCTGTTAAAGATCCTAGGCAAATGCATTGGCTAGCAGCCAAACACATATTAAGATATTTAAAGCAAACCATAGACTTGAGTTTATTCTTAACACCTACTGGTGATCTTGATATGTACGCCTATGCGGATGCTAGTTTCGCTAATGATCCTAAAACTAGACAGTCCACAACTGGAATGGCTATCTTTCTGGGTGGTGCCCTCATTGGGTGGAGATCACTGAAACAAAAACACGTGTCTCTGTCCACCTGCGAGGCAGAATACGCAGCATTAAGCGCAGTGTGTACAGAAATCATTTGGTTCAAACAACTGTTGTTGGATTTTGGCATATGTCACATTAATCCCATTGTTGTAAGGGAAGACAATCAGGCAGCTATCCAGTTAGCAACCTCTCAAGGAGTCAAGAATCGGTCTAAACATACAGATGTACGCTTTCATAATGTGAAGCAATGTTTAGAGGACAAACTGATAGCACTGGAGTACTGTGAAATGAATGCCAATATCGCAGACTTGTTTACCAAGCTTCAAACCCATGTAAAGCACAAAGAAAGTTGTATAGCTTTGGGTCTTAGAAAATGAGACAGTAATGTCATGCTGCATGAATGAATGAATGTTAAAGAAAAATGAAAAATGTTTTATGATGAAAATGTATAGTACATGTCGTTACATAAGGGGAGGATGTTAGCACCAGGCACTTTAAGGGAAAAACTGCTGATGCAACATTATGTAACTCCAACTATACTAGCTAATGAGAGGCATGTGAAGCTAGTTAAGTGGGGTGTAACATGATAGGCCAGCTCTACCATAAGAACCAGCAACCTAGTCCTTAGACTTTGCCTTGGGTGGATGAGGAGGAAGGAGTGTTGGAGACGTGGAGAGCTATTTGATAGCAGAGACCGTTACTCTGTCCGTTTGACTGATGATGGCAATGACCCTGGTATGTGTAGACTAAGCTTTGGATTTGTGACTTTGTACTTCTGACCTGGATGGACTGACTAACTGTGCATTGACTACTTTGGACTGCCTTTAACCATTCTTTTGCTGTAACCCCAATACAATTGTTTCAACCGGCTTACTGAAGTTGTGTCTTTGTAGACTTTTTACTCGAGGCTGCTCTTATCAGCACACTCATACTGCGGGACTTCCACGCACTACTGACACCTTTCATCATGCCCCCTCCAGCCTACAAATAGCAGCTCTCCAGCAGCCCTGGCCCCACTCAATGCACAGCAGCCAAGAAGGTCTGAGTGCCTGCTCCGGCTGCAACGCCACTGAGGATGTTCTCCACAGCTGAGAGCGAAACATCTGGAAGGAAAACTTTCTCCAGTAGAACACGGCACTTGATCCCGAAAGATTCTACAAACCCTAAAGACTATACAACACTTTAACACCTAAACAACAACTAAAGTTCAGCCCCCATTTGGACAGAGGTCAAGGCACTGGTGTGTAAACCATCACAACCACCCCAAGCAATTCCTTTATGAAAAATCCCCCTTCCCAAGTTATTATCAGCCACAGCAGAGCAAATAACTAGCAAAATGCTGATCTCACACATAACATGTAGTTTGGTCCAGACTGAGAGTCACATGTGTTCAAAAACATGGAGACAGGTAGATATGTTCCCTAAGTAGCTGTTGCACCTGATAGATGCTACATAAAGAGGTAACAATTTTGGATTGTTAGGTAATCTAATATAAGCAGTCAGTTATATTTATGTACATATGTATTGTATATCTACACACTGTTGCAATCCTTTTTTGACATCTCCTAGTATAGGCAAGTATTTCCCCAATGATTTTGCTCTTTTTTGCAAGCATATCCCTAATTATGACTCTTCCTACAACTTTAGAACATTCTCACAATGATCTGTTCTGAAAATGCTGAAGCAGAGACTTCTGGTGCACAGCCTCCTCAAGGGTAAAGAAAATCTATACATTTAGTAAAGTAAAGGTTCATGTCAACTGGCTGTTACAATAAATACACTCCCTGCTAACTTCACTCTCAACAATTCATTTTACACTTGTCAGAAATGTCAAGCTACTATGCTTGTAGATACTTCAGGAAATGCATGGGCCTTTTGCTGAATATTAACAGCTGTAGTTTCATTCCTATATTTAACTGCTTCTGAACCAAGCAGAAAATCCTGAGTGACAGCTATCAATCTACTCTTTCCCCTACTTTTAAATCTATTTCTATCCCCCGAAAAAAATTCTTTACTAAATTCTGCAGATGCTAGTTCATCCTGCCAGATTCAGTGTTTCTGTCGTTCAATCATAAATTCATATATAAAACAAAATGTTCAGATTGGTTATTTGGTCTTTTTATGTTCCTAACTCACCACTCACTTATTAAAGATAATAACCTGATTCTGTTATATGACTCTTGAGTCTAAGGCTGCAGCCCTAAGTATGCATATGGAGAAGCAACTCTCCTTGAGCTTCTAGGTAAAACGAGAGACACTCTCTGTTTATTTATTTGGGGAGGGACGGTGGCTCAGTGGTAGAGCATCTGCTTGGGAAGCAGAAGGTCCCAGGTTCAATCCCCGGCATCTCCAAAAAAGGGTCCAGGCAAATAGGCATGAAAAAACCTCAGCTTGAGACCCTGGAGAGCCACTGCCAGTCTGAGAAGACAAGACTGACTTTGATGGCCCCAGTGTCTGGTTCAGTATAAAGCAGCTTCATAGGTTCATCATAAAACAGGTATAAATTAAAGGCACCAAAGCACTGCAAAAGACTTGTCAGAAAATATTTCAGAGCTGCTGTTCTATGTATCTTAGAAAGCAGCAGGTAGTCTAGAAGTAGGCAGGGGGAGGGGAATGCTTTTTTTCCTCCCATCTTGTTAAAAAAGTTGAAGAAAATGTCAGTATCCAAATGCCTTGAATTCATGATATATTTTCTAAAAAAACTCTGACAAAACCTGAAAGGGGCAGGCAATTATAAGAACATAAGAAGCATCTGCTGGAACAGACCAATGGTCTGTCTAGCACACTGTTTCATGCAGCGGCCAGCTGGTTGACCTGGAGGGCCAAACAAACAGGACAAAGAGGCTTTCCAGCATTGCTCTACGGAGTTTTGCTGCCTCTGTATATGGAAGG
Organism: Heteronotia binoei; assembly: GCF_032191835.1. NCBI lineage: Eukaryota > Metazoa > Chordata > Lepidosauria > Squamata > Gekkonidae > Heteronotia > Heteronotia binoei. Next base: position 29,417,986 of record NC_083230.1, on the reverse strand, counting down.
TCTCTTTGGTTACTATAGCTAGTAGCCACTGATAGACTTAACTTCCATGAATCTGTCTAAGCCCATTTTAAATCTGTCCATGCGTGTAGCTGTCATTACCTCAGCTGGCAGTGAATTCCACAGTTAAATACTTATTGAGTAAAGAAGTTGAGTAACGAGCCCATCAGGGGAGGGCGGGATATAAATCTGATAAAATAAATAAATAAGTATCCTCCCGAACCCATTTCCCAACAATTACATTGGCTGCCCTGGAGTTCTAGTATTATCAGAGAGAAAGAAAAAGCTTCCTAGGTTTAGTCCCATTTTACAAATGGCAAACAGAACATAAGAACATAAGAACATAAGAGAAGCCATGTTGGACCAGGCCAACGGCCCATCAAGTCCAACACTCTGTGTCACACAGTGGCAAAAAATTTTTATATACACACATACACTGTGGCTAATAGCCACTGATGGACCTGTGCTCCATATTTTTATCTAAACCCCTCTTGAAGGTGGCTATACTTGTGGCCGCCACCACCTCCTGTGGCAGTGAATTCCACATGTTAATCACCCTTTGGGTGAAGAAGTACTTCCTTTTATCCGTTTTAACCTTTCTGCTCAGCAATTTCATCAAATGCCCACAAGTTCTTGTATTGTGAGAAAGGGAGAAAAGTACTTCTTTCTCTACTTTCTCCATCCCATGCATTATCTTGTAAACCTCTATCATGTCACCCCGCAGTCGACGTTTCTCCAAGCTAAAGAGTCCCAAGCGTTTCAACCTTTCTTCATAGGGAAAGTGCCCCAGCCCTTTAATCATTCTAGTTGCCTTTCTCTGAACTTTCTCCAATGCTATAATATCCTTTTTGAGGTGCGGCGACCAGAACTGCACACAGTACTCCAAATGAGACCGCACCATCGATTTATACAGGGGCATTATGATACTGGCTGATTTGTTTTCAGGGATTTCAGGAATTTCAGAAATTCAGGGATGAACTATTAAATTCCAAAAACTGTGTTGACATTATTACTGTAAAGCCCCATTAATAAGACTTTGGAGCTGCGATGTGCTTATATATTTTATTCTGCTTTAAAGTAAGAAAAAGAGCAAAGACATGGTAGGCCCATTGCAAGGATAGGAAAGTAATTTTTTTTTATATGTATATTTTTATTATTAATACATTATCCGTTTCTCTACATGGTTTCTGATATCCATTTTACATTTACCCCCAACCCACCCCCCTTAGTCTATGCATCCTTTTCTTCTTCCAGCCAGGGACAAAGGACTCGAAGCTTCCACTGAATGTCCACTCTCCTTTCTTCCTTCGCCCATTTCAGATACGTCAGCCACTTTTCTTTAATTCTTGATCTTCTTTCTTCCCATGATTCTTCTTGCACCATTATAGCGGCTATATCTGACTGGACAAAATCAAAGAGGTAGTTATGCCAAGTACTTTCTTTCCATTTACTTTTATCCTTCCATCCTGCCGCTATTACCGCTTTACCCGCTGATATCATTGCTTTTAGTAAATGTTGGTTGTTTTTCCCTGTTTTTTCATTCCCTAATAAACTCATCTGCATTAGTTCAAAGTTAATTCTCGGCTCTACCTGAAAGAATTTCTTTATCATTCCCACTACCATATCCCATAGTTTCTTGGCCTCAGGACACTCCCACCACATGTGGGAATACCATCCCTTTTCTTTCTTACAGTGCCAACACTTAGGACTCAACCCAGGAAACATATTGGCTAAAGTAGCCGGAGTTCTATACCATTTGGTGAAAAATTTCAATTCCATTTCTCTAACCTTATGTATCTTAACTTTTTTTAAACCTTCCATTATCTTCTCCCCTGTTCGTTTCGTTATTTGGCCTTCTAAACTCCATGACCGTTGAAGGTAGCTTATTGCTCCTTCGTTACCTAAATTCATGCTCCTGTATAGGATGCCTGCTAATCCTTTTTTTGTTTTACCCATTAATTTATAAAACTTTTCCATAGGTTCTTCTTCATTTAAGTTACTCTTCTCCACTTCCTTCTTAACTTTAGTATACAATCCTGTGGCCTTAAGCCAGTATTGTATTCCTACGACTTCTTGAAATTCATGTAATGGTTTTAACTTATCTAGAATTAACAAATCTTCTACCCTTCTAAATCCTTTAGCCTTAAGTAGTTCGCTCCACCTATGCTCCTTGTCTCCTTCCATCAACACTTCTAATGGCATCCATCTAGATACCCGATTCAGCCATTTTGGTTGCCATTTCTTCCAAACATTTAGCCCATTTTTCCTTGGTTCCACGTTTAAATTAAGTTCCTTCGCCCCCATGTTCGTAAAGATGCCATGTTTTCCTACCCCATTATTAGCTTCATTCTCAAACCTTATCCATTTCTGGTCCCCTTCCTTCTCTATTTCTAATAATGCTTTAAGCTGAAATGCTTCATAATAATTGACTATATCTGGGACTCCCCATCCAAGTTCTGATTTATGATTGTATGCCAATTTTTTTGGAAATCTAAGTTTCCTACTACCAAATATCCATTCCCTTATTTTAGTGTTCCAGTTAGTCATTTTTTGCTTATCTAACTCTAGTGGTATCGTTTGAAAAAGGTACGACAATCTTGGCATCCAAAACATCGATACACTCTTTATTCTAGTGGTCAGGCTCATCGTCCTTTTCCCCCACTGCTGCATATCCCTCTCTATTTTCTCCCAGATTTTATTATAATTTCCCTCCACTATCCTGTTGATATTTTTATAAATTTCTATCCCTAGATATTTAAATTTCTTAACTCCCATCCCCATATTAGTTATCCTATTAATCTCTTTCCTTTCTTCCAAACCAACATTAAAGTACATTATTTCAGACTTTCCCATATTTATCCTTAAGCCTGATACTGCTTCAAAATCTTCTAAAATAATTTTCGTTTCCCTAATGGCTTCTTTCGGGTTAGATATTGTCATGATTATGTCATCTGCAAATAAATTGATTTTTATTTCCTCCTTTCCTATTCTACAGCCTTCTATTCTCCCTGAATTCCTAATCCTTTGGGCTAGTTGCTCTATCGCCAGGAAAGTAAAATTTTAACAGGTGATGAAGAAAGGGCAGAACTGCTCAATTCCTACTTTTCCTCAGCTTTCTCTTGTGCGGGAAAAGGTGCTCAACGTGGCAAAAACAGAACATACAATGAGGGAAGGGAGTTGCATTGCAGCATAGGATCAGCATATAGTACATAAACACCTAGCTTCTGCATTTAGGTAGGAAAGTGTAAAGTTCTGCATTTAGGTAGGGAAAATCCTATGCTTGATTATAGGATGGGTAAGACTTGTCTTGGCAGTAGGATGTGTGTAAAGGATCTAGGGGTCCTAGAGGACCATACACGGAACATGAGTCAGCAGTGTGATGCAGTAGGAAAAAAGGCAAATGTGATTTGGGGCTGTATCAACAGAAGTATAGTATCCAGATCAAGTGAAGTGATGATATTGCTTTACTCTGCTCATCTAGAATATTGTGTTCAGTTTTAGGCGCCACAGTTTAAGAATGATATAGACAAGCTCTCCTTTCTTTCTTCTGTATCCTCCCACCCCTAACCCCCTCCATATAAACTGAATAAAAATATAATGAAACACAGAAGAGGGCAATGAAGATGGTGAGGGGTCTGGAGACCAAGTCCTATGAGGAAGGGTTGAAGGAGCTGGATATGTTTAGCCTGGAAAGGAGATGACTGAGAGGTGATATGATCACCATCTTCTAGTACTTGAAGGGGTGTCATATAGAGGATGGTGCAGAATGTTTTCTGTTGCCCCAGAAAGTTGGACCAGAACCAATGGGTTGAAATTAAATCAAAAGTTTTCAGCTAAACATTAGGAAGAACTTCCTGACAGAGTGGTTCCACAGAGGAACAGGCTTCCTCTGGAGGTGTTGGGCTCTCCTTCCTTGGAGGTTTTTAAGCAAATGCTAGATGGCCATCTGATAGCAATGCTGATTCTGTGAATTAGGCAGATCATGAGAAGTGGGGCAGAAGGGTTGTTGCATTAGTGCTTAGTTCTTGTGGCTCTTTCTTACATGCTCAGAGAAATGCTGATTGGCCCTTTTGGAGTCAGTTAGCAATTTTTCTTCAGGTCAATTCGGCAAGGTTTTTGCCATCTTCTGGGCATACAGCAGGGGTCACTGGGGATGTGTGGCGGGAGAGGTGGTTGTGACGCTCTTGCATTGTGCAGGAGGTTGGACTAGATGAACCTGGAAGTCCCTTCCAACTCTATGATTCTATGATCTGCACACCAAATAGCGGTCAGTCATTGCACATATCAGGACTGAAAAACAAAAAATAGCAACTTGCCCATGACCAATCAGTGAGCCAATAGCTGGAACAGCATTTAAATAGGTCCAAATGGATGATGAGAACTCAAAACAACTCCCACTTTTAAGTGAATGAGATTCAGTATTGGTTGCCTAGAACTAACCAGGTTTAGTTAAGTAGTGTGTCTGTTATATTGCAAAGAACTAAACTTGGACTTGTGAATGCTTGGCTCCCCTCATATTCACTTCTACTGGTTTCTCTCTAAATCTGTATTTTGTACAATTAAAATGAAAGGCCTCAAATGCACTCAGGGTTGGATTCTACTATCTTTTATATGGGTATAAAAGGGGGAGGTGTCTCTTGACCACCCCAAAGCTATGCTGGAAATTATGGGATGTATATAGTCCAAAAGCCCCACAGGACGGAAGCTTTAGTTAAATTAACTGCCTTTCATATTTGCATTGCCAGTTTGGAGTAGTAGTTAAGTGCGTGGACTCTTTTGTGGGAGAACCGGGTTTGATTCCCCACTCCTCCACTTGCACCTGCTGGAATGGCCTTGGGTTAGCCATAGCTCTGGCAGAGGTTGTCCTTGAAAGGGCAGCTGCTGTAAGAATCCTCTGTTGTGGGGGGAGAAGATGTGGGAGATTGTAAACCACTCTGAGTCTTTGATTCAGAGAGAAGGGCGGGATATAAATCTGCAGTTCTTCTTCTTTTTGGTAGAATATCTGATAGGAGTCACGTTCCTGTTCTCTCCACAGCGACTGTCGGATTTCCCATTATCTGCACCGGAGTTACAAGAAGTGCCGCGGCTTTTGCGTGGCAAACGTAAACTGGGTTTTAGCGGTTTAAGTTTGCTACGCAAAAGCCGCGGCACTTCCTCTAACTTCGGCGCAGATAATGGGAAATCTGACGGATGCTGCGGAGAGAGCAGGAACGTGACCCCGTGGTAAGCTGTGTGCGAAAACGGTCTTGGACATGCTCCAAAATTTTCCAGTCAACAAGGTTGTACTCCCTGTGTGGCATATGTTTGTATGTACATTAAATCTGAGTGTAATATCAACAGATAAATTTGTTAGCTGGGGTGAGGAGAAGCGGAAGGAACCTGGCTGTGCTACTTAACTCCAGACACGTAACAAGGGAAGGTAACATCTAACCATACTGTAGTAGAACCTGTGTGTAGGCAAAAAAGAGAAGTATTTTGAGGCATGATTGTATCTCCTCTGAAATGCAGGGGTGAGGCCAGTGCTCTGACTTCTCACCTCCCCTGTCTTATCTTTGGAAGGTAAATTCTGTCTTCAGACTTTTTGGATTCCACTGAGCATGGTGCAAAATGGTGTTGATCCCTCACACTTCAGCACACAGCAGCTTCATACCAAGCCTGTGATACTGGCATGTTGTGTGTGCGGTGCTGGCATTCATATTTGGAATGCTGTATGCTCTCAGCAGAGAAGAGAATACGAGAAAAAAATAAAACCCAGCTCCAAGGACTTTCGTCCATAGTGACACCATCCACACCCACTAATCACAGTGTGGCATATTAATGACACACCAGCCGTATATAGAAACGGTTGATCAATGTACACTGACAGCAGCAGTCTCCTTGACATCATCATGTTGTTTTGTCTGGCGTTCCCTCTGTGACTTTCACTGATTCTCCTTCCTGTTTATGTGTTTTTGTGGCAGCAACTTGAGGATTTTTTCGTTTTCTATCATTGTTTTTTTTATTATGCATTTTAAATATTGTTTTGATCTTTTGACTGCTTGCCACCTTGGGGATCGTGAACTGGACAGAAATGTGTTTTCAATAAATATTGGCTCTCGTTCATGAAACAGAACAAAGGAAAGGAACAAAGATGGCTTAGCAACAGCCACTATGTGGAGGACTGTGGCATGGGCATTTGGAACCCTGAATAATCATGTTTCTGGGTATTCTGTAGGTGGAGATCCAAATCCTCTCCTACACATACATGCCCTTTTGTGAGGTAGACGTGTAGGGAAGTAATGGTAGCCACTCTGTCTGTATCCTCAGCTCACTTTCCCATGGAAAGATCATAGTTGCTCTCCCACACAAGGGTTCAAGTCCCATGGGGGGAAATGCCCCCAAAGGTTCATCCTTTTGGACAGTGTGACATGGTTTGATGGGGTGTCAGATGCCAAATAAATTCCATTCTGTCTCAGTGCCACTTATATCTGATCCCTATGTTAGCCCCGTGGCGCAGAGTGGTAAAGCTGTGGTATTGCACTACTGTGCTCACGACCTGAGTTCGATCCCGGTGGATGCTGGGTTCAGGTAGCCAGCTCAAGGTTGACTCAGCCTTCCATCCTTCCAAGGTCGGTAAAATGAGTACCCAGCTTGCTGGGGGGAAAGTGTAGATGACTGGGGAAGGCAATAGCAAACCACTTCATAAAAAAAAAAGTCTGTCATGAAAACATCGTGATGCGACGTCACCCCAGAGTTGGAAACAACTGGTGCTTGCACAGGGGACTACCTTAACCTTTTTTGTTGGCATGTTATTAGTGGGGCTCTATGTTGACATTGACCAGTTTCCCACTAGCTTTGTCCCAGTGTCATGCTCCTCTTCTCTGTGGTGCTTCCATCCAGTTTTGCACAAGCTGCCATGGGCCTGCAACTCACCCTGCCTCTTTCCTATGGCAAACAAGATCCTTTGAAAATCAATTTCTGCTTGCCACAGGAAAGAGGTGGGGTGAGTGGCAGCTCCGAGGCAGCTTGTGCAAAATTGGATGGAAGCACTGCAGAGAAGAGGAGCGTGAGACCAGGACAAGGCTAAGTGGGAAATCGGTAATTATATCTACATTATACTGGCTTATTTCCACATTACTCCAGAAGTGGGCTTAGTTAGATGGACTGGCCTTAGTATTGTGTTGCACGTGACCCAAGAAATGGTCAACAGGGATGAGGGAAATGATTCCTGTCATGTCTTCAAGACTGCAGCACACTAGAGTGGCTTACTTCCACTATGGAGGTAGTGCCTAGGGAGGTCAGAGTTTGGAGAGGAAAGGGATCTCAGCAGGATGCCATAGAGCCATGCCATTTCCTCCATGGGAACTGATCTCTGTCGTCTGGAGATTAGATGTAATTCCATGAGAAATCCCGGCCCCACTTGGAGGTTGGTAAACCCTGCAGCGCACAAATGCTCTTATGTGACCCCAGGCTCCACTGTGCATCATCAGGACAGTGACAAATCTTCAAACTTGTTATTTTTGAAAAAGACGGGGAATTTAAAGAGCAGTTTTTGAAAAGTAATCTCTGGGAATAAATACAAGCAGCCAACAGAACTGCCTGAGTTAAACTTAAACCCAATAAGTCAACAGCATTTGTATCAAAACATTTCTTCTCAGATATTTTATGCATGTAAATATGCTGTTCTGTTGCAAGCCAGAAAGCAGAATTCTACTGCTAAGGAAGCCAAACTCTGCAGATGCACATACATTTGTACAAATGTTGCCTGATTATTTAATCAAGTGATCAAAATGCTATGGCTAATGCACTTTGGAATCGGCAGATGTTAAATTCACTATTACAAAGTAGTGTAATTGTAGAAGTTGAGAAAAAGAGGAATGATTAGTTTTTAGGCATGTAACAACTGCTAAAGCATTATTGATATCAAGCATCTTTAGTCTTCTTTCCTACATGCAAGATAATTCAGATAAAACAGTATAAAATGCCTGCTGGAATGGATGGAGTTTGCACCCTGTTTTGCCGGACTTTGCTTCATAGTGTTAAACTTTACTATCACCTCTAGACATTGATATAGGACATATACAGCTATTCCAAAGTTCTCACTGGTCAATGAAAGAACAGTGTGTTTTTTTGAGAACTCTGACCTTAGTGGCTAAATTTTAAAAGTTTAGTCACCCAACTTGACTAGCTCCCTCTGTCTTGATAAACCTAAACCACCCACCCCCACCCACCATTATGAGGAACTTGTTCGCTAAGGTGTGACATTTCCTTTATCTGTCTCTTGAAACAGAAATCCCTGTTTCCTTCACATACCACAAAGTGTGAAGTGGTCTCCACAGGTGAAGTCACCCTTACCCATATATTGATATCAAGTTTCAAAAACCTGATTGAAATATTCTTTGTGATTGGCAGTCTTTTGTTCATTGGCTATGGACAAGCTTCCCAGAAAATCCTGATTAGTTAATTTTTAAGGTTGAAATAAGAGTTGCTTCTTTTGGTTATCTGCTGGCGGGGCGGGGGTGAGGGAAGTGGTTTTGTCATTTGGCCCCCATGTCAGTCGAGCTTCTGTCGCTTGTTGTTGGCTCATTTGTTCTGACAGAACATACAGTTTAACACTGTTTTAAAATAGCTTGAACAGAAGGACTCTGGTAACATGTACATTTTGTGCCTTGTCTGGCTTAAGATCAGATATCAGGCAATGAAGAAAATGAGTCTTTCTAAAAAAAAGAAACTGTTATTTTTAGGAATTTTTCTGTGTCCATTCATCTATGCAATACATAAGGGACTAGAGAATACAGAGAAGCAGTATGTGCGCATATTAACTTACATATTGATTTGAAATATCCCATCATATGTCTGCCTTTAGATACATATAACATTTTGTATTCTTCAACAACTTTATCTGAAAAGTATCACAAAATAAATTCAAATTGTCCTAAAACCAATTCAGAACTGTGTTTTTAATGGAGAGTCAGTTGGCTAAAATAGACACTGCAGCTGGCAGAAATATATAATGTGTTTTCAGCAACTTTTGCAAAAATCTGTACATCTAAGCACTATGGCATCTAAGCACTATGGCAACAGAGAAATAATGGGAAACAAGAACTGACATCCACAATGATGCCATATGTTTGAATGTTTAGCAGGTCCTCAGTGCCTGTCTATCCAAAAGTCCTTTCTGCCTCATCTGCTAGATTTGGAGATATACAATAACTCTTCACTTTAGAAATGGCTTCCTGGAACATATCATAAAAAGAGGCGTGTGGCACCTTAAAGAATAACAAAATTGTGTCCCGGGATAAGTTTTTTGTGGACTACTGTCTGCTTCACCAGATACAATAAGAAGAGGTCACAAACAGCTTGTGCTGAACTAAGGTGCTACAGGGCATCTGTTTATGTTTGCTTCAACAAACATAGGCCAGCTACTGATGGGTAAATAAAGCACAGAGGTGATTGATCGTTATTTAAAATGAAGCTCTTTATCTATGTCTACTTGGAAGCAGGAAACATTGGGATGGTCCTAAGAAAATAACAAAAATGCGGACTTCCGGTTTTGGCGGCTTGCCTTTGAAAGCAGCTCGGAACATCGCGTCCTGAGCCGCTCTCAAATCGGGGCGTTGGGGGGTCTGTTTTTTGGGGTAGAGACTCTAAACATGGAGTATAGCTGCTGATGCCTCTCCTCAAAAATCCCCCCCTTCAATTTCAAAAAGATTGGACCAGGGGGTCCAATTCTATGGGCTTCAGTGGTTTGAATGGAGGGGGAAAGGTGCTTAAAGGGACCATGGTCCCTTTAAGTGCCTTCTCCAAGCTGTAAATTAACTCCAATGACATTTAAAGGGCTTTCAGTCCCTTTAAACATTTTCTCCAAGGGGAGAGTTCACCTGGAAGGCATTTAAAGGGACTGTGATCCCTTTAAATGCCCTTTAACTTTGACTATCCAGTGGTTCTGAAAAATCTTGAATATTTTTTGTAATTTTGGGGGCTTGGCCATTTTGCATAGCTGAAAAAAAACCAATTCTATATTTGGCTGAAAGAATAGCCAGAAAAATACCCATTAGGTATTTTCCAGCTATTTTTTTGGTTTTGAGACACACTCAAAACCATGTCCAAATCACTACCCCTCTGGGTGGCTCTGTGACCAATTGTTCCAGTGCACAGACATTTATGATGTTCCGGAATCTCATTTCTATGGCATGACTCGAGCACATGTTTACCCAGTCAATGTGAGGGTAGTTGAAATCTCCTAGTATAATAACATTATCTGCTTTAGTCACCTCTTTTTTCTCCATCTCAAGATGAGCCTCAAGGGTTTGATAAAATGGCAAAGATAGTACACCCCAACTTTTAAGTAACCCTTATGGTCCATTATTTCCACCCATATTCCTTCTGTTGGGAAGTTAATTCCCCTAATGTTTTCTAACTTATTTGATTCTATGCCCTCTTCATTTGACAATGCAACAAGAACAACAAATCCCTCCCTGCTCTGCCTTTACAGCTTATACTCAGGAATGATTGTATCCCATAGATTTTCTCCATCCCATCATGTTTTTGAGATACCTACTATATCTAAATTGTCATTGAAACCCAAGCACTCCAGCTCCCCCATCTTGGCTTGGAATCTTCTAACACTGGCATATAGACACCTTTAATGTGTTTCCCTCTTCAGTAACCCTTGAGTCCCTCAGCCCCTTAGTCACCACACATGGCCCTCATTTGCCATTGTGTCCTCATTCCCAAGTTCTATTATGCTTCTATTAATATTACCCTGAGAGTTGTGCAGACTACCCTTTGGACTGGACCAGAGGCTTCCCAGCTCTTGTTGGATCCCTCCTGTCAGAACTTGTAACTGTTATGTATGCTGGTCTTAGTAATGTTAGCCTAACCGACTCCATATTGGAACTGCTTACTAATCCCATGCCTTTGCAGCCAGGCCTACTAACCCAAATGCCTTGCATTTCAAACAAACTGTAACCACTGAAGGGTGACAGAGAACTGCTGGGAAACATCTGCAGGTGTCCTTTGTAGCTAGCCTGCCAGGACACCACAGCAGGTCTCCTTCCTCCTCCACGGAGATAAGGGGCCCTGGGAACAGACGACTGTCTCCTAGAGTGTGAGAAATGGCTTTATTGTTGCTGTTACAACTGCATAAAGAATGTATCAATTGCTAGACCCCTTATCAGAGTCAATTTGAGCTTTCCCTGAACACAGTTCTCAATAAGGTAGGTAGGTAGGTAGGTAATTTTATTTATATCCCGCCCTCCCCGCCGGAGCAGGCTCAGGGCGGCTAACAACATCATTCAGTTATACAAAAAACAAAGTTACATTTAACATTAAAATTCTGATAAATTTAAAATTAATTAATTAATTAATAATAAAAGTGCTAATGCTGCTTGTTCTTTTTTTATGATGTCTTATACTTTGTAACAAAGTAATGAGTCTTATACTTTGTAACAACGTCTTATACTTTGTAACAACATCTTATACTTTGTAACAAAGTAATGAGTCTTCTTTGAAGTTCTTCAAGTTCTGACATTTTGACTCTGATCCATTTTGGAGCTTATCCGAACTGGCAACTTAGCTGAATGGCAGCAAAGGCTCCAGATAACGGAGAGCCCAGCACCCCACCAAAAGAGCGACCGGTCGAGCCCGGAGTAACGGTCGTGAGACGCAAGGCGAAAGAATCAATGCACTTCTCCACGCTCCTCTTTTCCCCGAGGAGTTGGAGCCCGCGAAAGTCAACCACGCTCATGGACGAAGCGGAGGAACGCTACAAGGCGCTGGCGGCAGGCACAGGGGCCGGAACCGGGTGAGACCCCAAGAGAGAGGAGGGCCCGATCCCACGGGAGGAGGACTATGCCCAGACGCTACGAAACGAGCTGTTCCAGTGGGTGAGAGAGATCCACGATGAGGTCCATGAGAGCTGCGTACAACTCGCCGGGGAGATGCACCGGCAGATGGACGCCATCCAGGAACAGATCCGGGCGCTACAGGGGGCCGGAGCCCCTGGCGGCGGAGCACTGGCCGGGCCGCCAGACGGAGGGCCAGGCCAGCCGGCAGCACCGCCGGGCGGGGGGCCGGTGCCACCAGCAGCACCGGACAGAGGAGCACCCGGTCAGCCGGCGGCCCCACCCGGAGACGGGGGGCGTCCCCGGGCCACCGGGAGGGGTCCCCGGCCAACCAGCAGGACCCCTGGCAGGGCCACCACTGGCACAACCGGCGGGGCCGGCGCCCACGGGCCCGGTGGCACCGGGTGCACCGGGGGCCGGCAAAGGGGCACGGAACCGGGAGCTCCAAATCACCTTCGACAGGGATGCGGAGGAAGTGGAATCTTCACCATCCAATGCAACAACTTCATGACCCACTGGGGAGCGAGTTTCCCGTCGGAGGCGAGCCGGGTCGACCACATAGCCTCTAAACTAAAAGGGGGCGCGAGGAAGTGGTACGTGGGATTATACGCCGGGAGGAAGCCGGAGCTAGCGACAGTGACGGAGTTCCTCCAGGCGATGCTGTGGCAGTACGGCGACCCGCTAAAAGAGGTGAAGGCCATAGAAGCCCTCCAAAGAATCGAGCAAGGCAACCGCACCATCCGAGACTACGCCACCGAGTTCATGGCGCACTGCTCCGTGGTGAGAGGTTGGAGCGAGTTAATGAAGTACACCGTGTTTAAGAACGGGCTGAACGCCAACATCCTAGACCGATGCTACCACCAGGGAAGACCAGACACCCTGGTGGGTTGGATCCAACTAGCCGGTGAAGTGGAGACGAACCTACAACATGTAGGGATCTGCCATCAGCAGCAACTGGTGAAGAAAGGAGGTAAGCTGGGTCCCTCCCCCGGCAAACCCGACGGGAAACCCCCCCCCCCCCGCGGCCCCGACGCCATCCGGGCCACCGGGGGGGAAGGAGATGCTTCCGCTGCGGAGACCCGGGGCATCTGGCCGCCAACTGCCCGGAGAAACCATGGCTCGCGACCCCACCACCCAAGCTCCTCGCGCCCACACCGAAGAAGGCAGGGGGAAGAGCGAAGGAGCCCAGTCGGGGCGCCGTCGCCGCATCCATGGCGATTGACGAGGATGTTATAACCATTGAGGAATTGAGTGAAGAATCCTGGGATCCCGAGCCGGCGGGAAACGACAGCGACCTGCTTTAATGGGTGCCGCGAAGCAGGTCAAAGAAGCGACGGCACCGATGACGCCTTCTTCGCAAGGATCCTGGAGCCACATCCTGGCACCCTCGCCCTCCAGAGCCACCTTCTGTTCGAGTGAAGGGCCAGAGCCACCATGAGGTGCAGGAGATCCTAGACTCCAGGGTCCAGCGGGGGGTCCTGTACTACCTGATTCGGTGGAAGTACTTTCCCCCTAGCTGCGACGAATGGGTTAAAGCTAGTGATGTGTCTGCTCCACAATTGCTTAAGAAATTCCACCTGCTGTACCCGCACAAGCCCCGGGCGAGAGCTTAGGGGGGGCAGTATGTCAGAACTTGTAACTGTTATGTATGCTGGTCTTAGTAATGTTAGCCTAACCGACTCCATATTGGAACTGCTTACTAATCCCATGCCTTTGCAGCCAGGCCTACTAACCCAAATGCCTTGCATTTCAAACAAACTGTAACCACTGAAGGGTGACAGAGAACTGCTGGGAAACATCTGCAGGTGTCCTTTGAAGCTAGCCTGCCAGGACACCACAGCAGGGCTCCTTCCTCCTCCACGGAGATAAGGGGCCCTGGGAACAGACGACTGTCTCCTAGAGTGTGAGAAATGGCTTTATTGTTGCTGTTACAACTGCATAAAGAATGTATCAATTGCTAGACCCCTTATCAGAGTCAATTTGAGCTTTCCCTGAACACAGTTCTCAATAAACGTCTTATACTTTGTAACAAAGTAATGAGTCTTCTTTGAAGTTCTTCAAGTTCTGACACCTCCAACATCATCCTGGGATTAGTTTAAAAGTTGCTCTGCTACCTTTTTAGTTATTAGTCACCAGCAGTCCGGTTTCCTTTTGGTATAAATGAAGCCACCTCTTTTGTACAGAAAGTTCCCCAGTGCCTAACAAATCTAAACCCTTCTACCTGACACCATTTTCTCATCCACACATTAAGACCCTTGATCTGTGCCTGTCTAGCTGGCCCTGCATGTAGAACTGGTAGCACTTCTGAGAATGCTACATTTGAGATCCTGGCCTTTAACGTTCTGCCTAGTAACCTACATTTTCTCTCCAGGTTTGTGCTTTGGTAAGTCTCTGAGGAGCTCTTCCTCAAACCTCTCTCTCTGCCTCAGTTTCTGCAGGTCAGCATCCCTAGTCTCAAGGAAACAAACCTGCTTCCCTACAGCCACAAACTCCATACAGAGAGCAAACACCTACAATTTCTACCTAGTGGATAGATAATTGTACACAGGGCTTTTTTGGTAGAAAAAGCCCAGCAGGAACTCATTTGCATATTGGGCCACACCCCCTAACACCAATCCAGCCGGAACTGTGCTCCTGTGCGTTCCTGCTAAAAAAAAAAAAAAAAAACAGCAACCCTGATTGTACATATAGTACTCTCTGCAAAACACTGGATAACTACCACTCCCCTGCTGGATTTCTACCTTCAAGACTGGTTAGTGGTAAAAAGGTATTTAGAGTGATCAAGATCCCCAAGTCTGATCCCCAAGTAAAGAGCCCTTTGACTCTCATACCAAACCTCTGTCTAGGAGGAGCCTTACGATTCATAGGCCCACAGCCCCTGTCTCCCAGCAGCAACAGCAGAGAGTAGGGCTTTCAGTCAGTCCCAAGCAGACAGACCTTGCTCAGCAAGCAACAGACCTAGACAAAAACGCCCCTTTCAAGAAGGCTACAACACCCATTCACCCTCAAACTCTATCTTCTCACAAAGCAACCTCAGTTAATGATCCCCAGTAATTTAGTAGTTTAGGAAAGGCAAAAAACCCACACAGCTTCCCAGCAGCTCTCTCCTGGGTTGTTTCTACCAGCCCAGCTGGCTTAGATGAGGCCAAACAAATCCTTGAGAACAGTGTTGGATATAGCACAGGGAGTTGCAACAGGAAGGAAGAATCAGCGGAAAGCGATTGTCCCCTTCTTGTACTCTTTCATTTGTTTTTGATCCAACACAGGAACTTTGATGCAGCCCAATGTCAAAATGCAGATGTGGAACTCCTTGGATTAGGGACTTCCTTTGTTATCCGCATTGTAAAATAGAAGATTTATTTCAGTTGGTAATGACTTTTTATGATGAAGAAAGGTTTCCTCTGATGGGAAGAAAGTCTTTGCTGAAGGAAGCCTTGGTGCCATAGGATCCAACAGTGGACAGGAGTCTGAGGATCCAGCCCGTTTGAGAATATTGACGTCAAATAAGAGCACTTACAATGTTTAAGTTACAGTTCAGATTTCTCAGATTCAGACTCTTGACAGACTAAATTTTCCCAGTCCTAGAGTGCTCTCATTCTTAACATTTTTTTAAAAAAATGATACCCTGAACATCTTCTGATAACAGACTGTTAGCTCCAGAATATATTCCTTGTAATCTCCCTTTGTCCTCCTTTTAAATGTATACTCTACTTTTTTATTAGGTATATCTTATGTAAAGGAAATTAATCATGAGAAAATAGCTAATGTCAAAAACACACAATTGTATCATTAGTTATTTTATTAGCTTTGGACATTTCCCTTCATTGAAGAAGGAAAATAAGATGGTTGACATGACTAACATTAATTCCGTGATGCCTTCAGAAGATCTTAAGAATACTTTTACAGGTCTATTGACAACAAAGTACACTCCAAAGTGCCATACATGCCAACTTTGTGCAGAAGAGCTACATCACTGTGTTGTGCAGGATCTGGTCCACTTATGCTGAGCTGGAACAGATTCATAAACCACACAATGAAATGGGATGCTTTGCTTTATAGAGTTATCCAGTGTTTAATGTTCTGTAAATACAGTGAGTATGAAAACATCCTGAGGAAGACATTCTGAGGAAGATGTCATAGACACAACTTGCCATGGGTAACTGAGGTGACATAACGTGTACAGAACTACTATTTGATCCCAGCAATGCACATTAATATAGACAGTGCTGGTCTTATGATGATAGCTACTGATGAAAATACACCTGTTGCTATGTAGGAAACAGACCCAGATTTGAGGGTTCCTGCAATAGTGATAAATTAATATTTATATATTTATTCTAATTTATTTGGGTAGATGTTGGGTTGGCCAAGCTTTTTTTTTTTTTTAATCCAGCTATTTTCATGATAAGGGGAATGTTTAAGCAAATAACTATTACTTGCAATCCCTTGGCACCTGTTGCATCAACCATCACCAGTGGTCTGACCTAGCCTCAGATCGCAAAGCATGGAGGCACACCATCCACCAGGCTGTCTCTTCCTTTGAGAACGCACGCATAGCTGGTCTTGAGGACAAAAGGAGATTGAGGAAGAATCGCACTGCTACAGCACCAACCCCAAATCAGACTTTTTCCTACAGCCACTGTGGCCGGATCTGCCTGTCCCGCATTGGTCTTGTCAGCCACCAGCAAGCCTGCAGCAGACGTGGACTACTGCACCCTTCTTAAATCTTCGTTCGCGAAGTCAAGCCGAGAGAGAGAGAGATTACTTGCAAGCTCTCCATCTTCTAAAACTACTCAATTGATCCTGAGCAAACTATGCAGGTGTTCTTCCTTCGTTTGTTCATCTACAATATCACTATTGTTTTCAGTAATATATTGTTGGAGGATTAATTTGTAGTTGAGCAGCTGATTTTTTTTTTTTTGCTAGTCACTAAACATGATAATTGCTAGTAATTAGTGGCTACTGTCCAAAGAAAGCAGCATTCCCCATATCTGTCCTAAACTGAAAGGTGGAAGAGCAATACATGAAGTAATAGTTATAATACTAGAGAATGCACAAAGGAAGAATGGACATGGTTCTAAATTGTTCTGGAAGCAGCTTCAATTTGGATAGATCAGGGTCTTGCTTGACTCAAGACCCAGTAATGGCCAGCATGCATTCAAGAGGTTCACACTCCAGGGTGTAGCTTAAGTAACTACTTTTATTTTTTGCCAACATGTTGCAGCCACCTTATGGTGACCTTGTAGGATTTTCAAGGCAACAGATGTTTGGAGGGGATTTGTCACTGCCTGTCTCTGTGTAGCAAGCCTGGACTTCCTTAGTGGTCTCCCACCCAAATACTGACCAGGACTTGACACTGCTTAGCTTCCAAGATCTGAGAAGATTAGGCTACAACCTCAAACTGACCAAATTATGGCATTTGGATAGATCACTCTAGGATTGCCACCTGTGTAAACAGAAGTGAGTTGTTTCTTATGCAAGAAAACCATTAGGAAGTAATCTTTGAAACAATCTTGGCCTAAATGCACAATTACTATGATGCAAATAGTGTGAACAACCCACTACACAGCTGTTTTTCAAACAATGTGTATTTAGTAAAAATAATGTGTGTTGAGTGGGTATGAATTTGCTGTAATATCCAAATGATATCCATCCTGTGAACATCCCTCTAGGCTTTTCCTTCTCCTCCACCCACACTGAAATTGTCTACACCAGATAAGCAGATAGGTATCACAAATGTCATTCTAAAGATCAAATCACTTGGCACCTATACACACTGCCAAACCTAGATCTTCCCCGCATATTGGACACTATGAAGCTGCCTTATCCTGAGTCAGACCATTAGCCTGTCTATTTAACTGCAGCTCCAGACAACTCATTCAGGAAAGATGTAGCCATTCCTGACTGCTTTGTTAAAAGAATCACAGAACTGGGAGCAACTGGCATATTGATCACAGCCAACTTCATAGCTTGGATGATCTCATTCAGAAGCTTCACATAAATATTAAACAACACTGGGCATAAATACCAATCCTTGTAGTATCCTGTAAAGTAAGTCCCGGGGGGGGGGGGGATGATTCAGTACCTCCAATTATCTGTGTCCTTTCAGAAATAAAATATTAAAAATTGAGAATTGCCTCTAAGACACCCCACATGTTCAAAATGGAAAAATGACAACTACATCTAAAGCTGCAAAGAAGTCTAGCGAAATTAACACTGAGGAATACCCCTGTCCATTTCCAGATATAGATAGTCAAGCAGGATTTCTACAGATGACTCCACCTTACACCCAATCAAAACCACACCGAAATGGGTCAAAGAAAGAAATTTCATTTAGGAGAGAATGAAATTTCTGCTACAACAACCTTGATAATTTTTCCAGAGGGAGAAAAGAGAGAGAGAGAGAGAGAGAGAGAGAGATGAAATAGTCTGGAACTGTCCTTTTTTGAGATTAAAGACATCTGCTGGGGGAGGATACATTAAATGCATTGATTTTATCAAATACCCAGGTTTGCTTGGGAGAACTCAATGTCGGTTTCATTGTGCATTAGCAGAAAAGGCTTTTTAAAAAGCAAAGTATGCAGGCTGCTATTGTGTTGAGAGATATGGGTGATATTCATTGTTGATTAAACAAAGTTTTGGGTAACCTGATGCTTAGCTAGGGTGGGAGGCAAACTTTTGTTTTGTTTTTTCCACACTCCATCGCGAGCATAACATCTTTCTTGGAAGCAGCTCTCTTGCAACAGACTGCTGAGCTGCAGCCCTTCAGATTTAGAACAAAAACGTTCCCACTTGGATAGATATTCTTTCCAGGTTGCTTGGTAATACTGAAAGTGTGGGCGGGTGCTCAACCCCACCCCCCTTCATACCTCTTCTAAAGTGATGTGATTTGGGCTTCTTTTTTTCCTTTTGTTTCAGGCTCTCAGTTTGAGATGTTTAATTTTTCACTATCAATTGATTTTTTTTTTTTGGAGCATGTTTCATTTTACCTCTGCCATTATGGATTACTAGGTATGTATTTTCATGTGTTAACACCTCTGTTGAAAAGGGGGACTTGTAACAATACAATCCTAAACAGGGCTACAACTTTCTATGTCCAATGACATCTATGGGCTTAGGTGTTACTCTATTGCCATTAGGCTCACCATCAGTGTGTCAATAGAGGAAAAGATGTCACTGGGATCAAGGTTCACAGCAAATTTTGATTGCTTGTTCCTAGAAATATTCAAGACTAGATTGCAAAAAAAAAAAGGGTATTTTAAGTGACTATTGCTTAGTTGTAGAAGAGCATCGGCTTGGCAAGCAGAAAGCACTAGGTTCAATCCCCAGTTTATAAGGAACAAGTACTGCATAAAGATCAAATAGCAGAATTGTGAAAGAAATCCAATCAGCATCTAAATCTGAACCAGTACAAGGCAGTATAAGACAGTTCCATATTTCAAGGGTGCTTCAGAAGAATTATCACATGGACAAAGAGAAAACCTGCCGTTCCTAAATGATGCTCTTGGATGTTGAAGCAGAATACTAACTTTAAATAAACACCTACTTCGTTGTTCTCTTCTGATTTAGAAGCAAATTACTAAAATCTCAGAGGGACCCTTATTCTGAGCAAATGGCTCTGTCTTTTACAAATGTTTCCTTTTTGCATGATTGTCACATTCAGGTAGATGATGATCCAGAATGTGAATTTCATGATAGACTGCCCAATGAAATCACAGGCCAGGAAATTATTGGCTTCCTGAGCAAGCTGCATATGTAATAACCACAGAGCATGATTTTTCCTTTTTAACCATCAATCATGCTGCTGCTGAATGTATGGAATAGCAGATTGTAAGCAAGTTGAAGACAGTCTCCTACTTAAAAAGGTAGTCCCCTGTGCAAGCACCAGTCGTTTCTGACTCTGGGGTGACGTCACATCACTATATTTTCACAGCAGACTTTTTATGGGGTGGTTTGCCATTGCCTTCCCCAGTCATCTACACTTTACCCCCAAGCAAGCTGGGTACTCATTTTTTTGACCTCGGAAGGATGGAAAGGCTGAGTGAACCTTGAGCCGGCTATCTGAAAACCCAGCTTCCACTGGGATTGAACTCAGGTCTTGAGCAGAGTTTAGGATTGCAGTACTGCAGCTTTACCGCTCTGCACCATGGGGCCCATAACTGAAGAGTACATATGCATATTAAACACTGGCTGTACTATCAAAGGATGATATCAAGCATAGGCAGTTTCAGGGGTAGGGAAAGTTGGCTCTCTAGATGTTTTTTTGCCTACAACTCCCATCAGCCCCAGCCAGCATGACCAATGGCTGGGGCTGATGGGAGTTGTAGGCAAAAAACATCTGGAGAGCCAACGTTCCCTACCCCTGGGCTAGGTGAAAACCTCAGTAGTCTATTGATGCCGCAGGAATCTGGGGTTCATTAATCCATTCCAAGCTGTGACCCCTGAAGTTCTGGTTTTCAAACGGCAGTAGCCACTAAATTATTATCCGTAAAATATTAAAAACTACTAGAATTATGGTATATTTATTGTATACATTCTAATGGAATTATTTGTTTAGTTTCATGGGGTAGGGTAGTCCCTGCTCCTGTTTATTAGTTAGAATGTGAGCTCCCTTGTCATGAAACCAGTTGCTCCCATCCCTGCCTCTTTTTCTTCTTCTTTTTTTAATCTCTGTATCTTGTTAATAAATGCAGGGGTCATTTTGTAGAAAAATGGGTGGCAGAGCTCATTAGCATAAC
Organism: Heteronotia binoei; assembly: GCF_032191835.1. NCBI lineage: Eukaryota > Metazoa > Chordata > Lepidosauria > Squamata > Gekkonidae > Heteronotia > Heteronotia binoei. The sequence continues at coordinate 29,397,426 of NC_083230.1, read as the reverse complement.
TCATAAGAACATAAGAGAAGCCATGTTGTATCAGGCCAATGGCCCATCCAGTCCAACACTCTGTGTCACACAGTGGCCAAAAAACCCAGATGCCATCAGGAGATCCATCAGTGGGGCCAGGACGCTAGAAGCTCTCACACTGTTGTCCCTCCCAAGCACCAAGTATACAGACTCATTAGCATATGCTCCCTCCAAGCCAAAAGCAACCAATGCAAGAAAGGAGAGCCCTGGGCAAGTGAGGTTTGCTTGGGCTGGCTAGAGATCCATGTGTGGGTCAAAAGGCCAGCAAGTCACCCATCGCCCAAAATCACATAAGAAATGGAGAAAGGGTGGTACAGGCTTCTCCAGGGGTTAATGAAGGCTGCTGGGACGTGGCAAAGCCCCTGGTGGCTGGCTGGCTGCCCCCTCTCCTAATGCAGGGATTGCTATGCAGCTGCACCTACTATTCAATGGACAGGGTAGGTGAGGAGGAAGAGGGGGAACCATCAGAAAGGTTCAGGAGCTGTGCAGAATCTGAGGCCTGAATAAATGTATGTTGTTCCAAAAAAGATGTCTTTGCACCTAACAACATAGACCTAATTGAGTAGCCTAATCTTGATCTGCAAGCGAAAGGGAACGTCAGCAGGACAAAAAAAGGGTCTCTTTCTTCCTAGGGATGTGCCTTTAAATAACAAAAAGTTTCACTGAGAACTTTTAGCCTAAGTCAAGAGGGCTGCTGGCTGACTAACTGCTGGGGAAAAATAGTTTCCAAGCATTAAAGCTAAACAGCATAATGACAGGACTCAACTGATGGCCTACAGATTATTTTTCTAATGTGAAAATAATGAAAAAGCTTTTAATTAGTCCCATTTCAGGTGTTGCCTCATCCAGTTTCCCTCCCCACCCCTTTTGAATAGATGTTGCTAATTTACCTGGGAGTCTGGAGAAAGAATATGTCTTTATTACAGAAGAAGGATGTCATCTGAAGTCAGCCTCTCCCTTGGAGTATCTATTAACAAAGAATTCACCACAAAACATATGTAATGAAAGGCCTCATATGGTATGCAGAACCTCCTCCCTGGCAACCCATAATACTGCACATTGCCTCCCTTCCCCCCTTCAATAGAAAGAGATTGGATTTTAACTATTTATAATTTATGCAGCAAGTGTAACCCCAAAGTGTGGAAATAGGCCAAGGCATGTGCTGCCCTGTGGACAACCTACTTGTCATATGTTGGGTGACCCACCAATGCCCCTAGTGTGAGCCATCACACTGGCTCATCACTAGCCAGCACAGCAAACAAAGATCTGCACTAGCTCCCTCCCCCTCCCCCCAGCTATACAACTTACAGGGGAGGAGCCTATTTATGGTGATCCAAAAGGCGGTCCTTGTCCCCAGCCTTAGGCCACACAACCCAAAGGCTGAGCCTGATGGACACCTTGCCCCCAAACAAGCAAAGTGCTATATGGTGCTCACTGAATTAGCCTTTTCTCTTTCCACACAAACCGTTTGCCACCAAGGCCAAGCCTCTGCTTAGGACCTTGCACAAACTGGGCAGGACAACACCACCCTCAACTCCTGCTGCAAATCCTCCAAAAAAGATGTCATTGCCCTTTTCAGAAAGATGCACCCCATTATCCTTATACAGGTCAACCAATGCAGTCCATATACCTGGAGGAGGCAAAAAGTGGTCTAATCCATGCTCCAAGGTGCTCTTCAATTCCCTTTTCTCCTTCTGTTGAGCCTAGTCTAAACCATTAGGATCTCCCATGCTGTGCCAAATGCAGCAATACAACTGACCACACAAGCCAGCTTGGCCTTTGCCTGGATCACTAAGGCCTTCCTTTTTACAAGGCCAAGGACACTGCTACCCAGGTGGACCAACAAAACATGAGTAGAGGACTCTGGCACCCCTCAAACAACAACAGTGAGGTAAGGCCGGACCACCTCAACCCCCATCCACCCAACCATTCAACTGAAGCAAGCTTGCCGAGCTCCAACTTGCAAGCCTCCTGGGCTGATGTGCTACCCAGAAGACCATACTGTGGCCACAAATGGTGACTCTTCACTTCGCACGATAGCTGGAAACCTATAAACAATTAACCACAGGACAGAGCTTTATTACAATGCTGTAAATGGATGGACATAGGCAGGGCTTTTTTTGGGGGGGGGACAGAGCCCACAGAAGCTTTGCTACACCTGGGTTGGCTAGGGCTGTGGCTGGCCTGCCAGAGCCAACGTGTGTAGGAAGCTTCATGCCTGCAAAACGAAGCTTCTCAGAAAGAGAAGGGGAGCAAACAGTCTTGGTTCATTGGCTGCAGGTCCTCCCAGGTCTCTGGGGTGCGAGATAAAGGAGACAAGGTGCACCTGTTTTTGCTCTGCCTTCTCAGGCAGGCAGTGCCTCACTCACTGGGCTTACTCCATGCTTCATCTTGCCTTACTGAGAGTGAGGAGATGAGGCATGACTGCCTTTGCTTTGCCTTCCTGGGCAGGCGGTGTCTTGCTTGCCTGGCTTGCTCTGCCCTTCTTCTCGCCTCGAGCAAAGAGAAAAGGTGCGCCTGCCTTTCTCTGTCTTCCCAGGCAGGTGGTGCCTCACTCATTGGTTTTGCTCTGCCCATCTCACCTTGCTGAGATGGGAAGGCAGCTGCAGCCATGCCTTGGCCCAGCGGTCCCCAATCTTTTTGGCACCAGGGACCAGTTTCATGGAAGACAATCTTTCCACGGACCAGTGAGGAGGTGGCGCTGGGGTTTTTGCCACCCCAGGCTGCCCCCCCAACTCATGCCCATCCCTGCCCCATGGGGGTCTTTAAATGGGGGGGGGAGGAGAAGAGACTGGGGCTGTTTCTGCCACCTCCCCACTAGGTGGAGTCAAACAGCAGAAGGCCGATCTGCCTTCCCCTCCCATCACTAGATTGGTGGAGGTCTATAAACGAGAGGAAGGCGAAGTTCACAGCAGCGCTGCCCCTTCTGCCAGCCCAGGACCTGGGCAGATGAAAGAGGCAGTGTGGCCTCATTCAAAGGCTGCCTTCCCTGCTCTGCCTTGCTCTGCGTCCTGGTTGCTAGCAGGCCACGACCGGTCCCAGTCCACGGACTGGTGGTTGGGGACCCCTGCTTTAGCCAACCAGCCCATGGTGCACATCACTCAGCTCAGCGATGAAAATGTCAAGTTCATCATCAAAAACACTGACCTAGTGTGAGCTCCGAGTGAGGGGTGGGGGGGAGAGATGGATAGTTGTAAATCAGATTCCCATGGTGAAGGCTTTCCAGTAAAATATTTTCAGAGAGCCAGCCTGCAATAGTGGTTAGGTTGCCCAACTAGGCTGGTTGTAACACACACACACTTCTCTGAGTTCTCTCTCCACCCCCCAAGCTGCTGCTGCCCTTCTTTCTTTTACTTTGGTTAGGCATGGCTGTTTAGAAGTCTGTCAGAAGTCTTCTCTTGTCTTTTTCTCCCACATTCTTGGGATCCATTTACCACTACCCTGTTCTGAATACACTTTTTCGGGGTGGGGGGAGGACATTCTTTTGAAAAACATTCTTTTGAAAAAGTTGGGAATAAAACTTAAGTCCAGTAGCACCTTAGAGACCAACAACATTTTTGATTTGTGAAGATAGCTACTATGCATAAATACCAGTCTATGTCGGTATGGCACACAGTCTTTGAAAAATGTTCGAAAACCATAATATTGTTGGCCTCTAAGGTACTATGGCAAACCACCTCTGAACATCTCTTGCCTTCAAAAACCTATGGGTTATTGTGTCAGCTGTGACATGATGGCATAATACACACACCCTACAGACTTTTTTTTTTTAAAGTAGAATGAGCACAGCCTAAGCTTCTGATTCAAAACTGAAAGTCTCTACTAGCCATGAGGCACCATGAAGGTAGATAGAAGTTGGCACTTACACTCTGGCCAGGCCAGGTGCTAGGGCTTCAGGCACCCCAGGCCAGCATGCCCCGTCCCCCCTCCATGCCTGCCCCACCGCTGCACCCATCTGTGGGGAGGGCAGGCATGGCGACACAGCAGGGGAGGGCTGTGTAGACTGTGCCTGTGCAGTGCACTCTTGGAGGCGCTCTGAGAACACACTGTGCAGGTGCGCCTCACCCGCAGCCCCCCGCTCAGCTTTCTCAGAGGTGCTCTGAGAGCGCACTGTGCAAGTGTGGCTCACCCACTTGGGCAGACCCAAGATTGAGCGAGGGCTGTTGGCAGTCTTGGAGTGCCTCTGAAAGTGCACTGCACAGGTGTTCTCCTCCAAGCTCGGTTACTCTTGCAAGGGAAGCCGAGCTCAGAGGAGAACATGCCCCACCTGGCTGCTCTCGCCTTCAAGGCAAGAGCAGTTGAGCAGGGCGCATCCCCTTCTGAACCCAGCTTCCCTTGCAAAGCTTGGGAAGCCAGCCTCAAAGAAACTTCGCCAATGCCCTGCCTGGCTGCTTTCACCTTCAAGGCAAGAGCATCTGGACATGGTGTGTTCTCCTTGGAATCTGGCTTCCTTTGCAAGGGAAGCCAGGTTTGGAGGAGAGCACACGCCGATGTGCCGTCCCGCTGCTCTCAGCTTCCCAGGTCTGGTGCTGCCCCATAGGCAAAGTGGTGCCCCAGGTGGCTGCCTACTTCACTACTCCCACTTGCTGGCCATGACTCTCGCTCTACATCTCTATGATGTAAATTCTGTATGCCTGGTGTTGGTAGTTAATGAGTTTAGAGTTTGTACAAGGAGTGTCAATCAGGATTATAGTCCCATTAGTTTAGACCAGGGGTGGCCAAACTGTGGCTCGGGAGCCACATGTGGCTCTTTCATACATTTCATGTGGATCTCCAAGCCCGCTCTGCCCCGCTGGCTGGCTCAGAGAATGCATTTAAAGTTAAAGCTGCTTTCTTTCCATCTCCCTCCCTCTGCCTCATCTATTTCCTTCCTTCCTTCCCTCCTGGTGTCCTGGCCCCACTGATAGACCTACTGATGGCACCTGAGTTTGTTTTTGGTCACTGTGTAACAGAGTGTTGTGTTGGATGGGCCATTGGTCTGATCCAACATGGCTTCTTTTATGTCCTTCCTTCCTTCCGTTGAACATCAGACGTTCATGTCTTAAGGCTCTCAAACATCTGAAGTTTATTCTATGTGGCTCTTACGTTAAGCAAATTTGGTCACCCCTGGTTTAGACCAAGGATCCCTGAACTTGTTGACCCCATAGGCATTAGTGGAATTTTGAGAACAAGGTGTGGACATCAGTGCAAAAAGCTGCCATGGGTCAAATACAAAATGTTCCAAGCCAAACATCTTCCTATGATGGAGGCAGCAGCTTCTGAATGGGTGTTCCCTGCAAAAAGAAAAGTGAAGCCTCTTAGGCTTTTCCAAAGCACTTCCCTCTCCAGTGAGGTGGTAGAAAGACAACTCTGGGTCTTTGCTTTAGATCGGAAGAGTGTGTCCTGATCTGAATGGTTCAGAGTAGCCTGATCTTGTCAGATCTCGTGAAGCTAAGCAGAATCAGTCCTGGTTAGTACCTGGAAGAGAGACCATGAAGGAAGTCAAGGGTTGCTATGCAGAGGCAAGCAATGGCAAGCCACCACTGTTTGTCTCTTGTGTTGAAAACCCCATGAAGGCCTGCCATAAATCAGCTGTAACTTGATGACACTTTCCACCACCACCAGAAGAGTGTGGGTTCCAGAGAACACATCAGCAGCTGCTGGGAAACCGCTGACTTGCACAGTGGGGATTCACTGACTTAAACAAAGTAAGTGGAGTACAGTAATTTAGAACTGCCAAAAGCCATCACCTGCAGGGCATCAGTGGCTGACCTCAACAGGAGGTAAAATTTTGTGTTAGAAACAAGAAGCTGTTTGTAATGTGTGTTTGTAGGCCAGGGATAAACTCTGTTTTTTCATGCTTAATGGCTTAGATCTCTTTAATTAGAAAACAAAATATGCATACATGCTGCTGTTCCTTAGAAAGCAGATGCATAACATTGTTGTTTGTTGCATTTGTTCTTTAGCAAGAGAACATGTTCAGTTCTAAAACCCAGATTCATTTGCCATGGCATCTCAGAAGGCTCTTTGAGATGATAATTCTCCAAGAGACTCTGGCTACAACCTTAAACAAACTTAATGCCTGGTAAATTTCAGTGAACCACCTTCTCTGTCAGAGTTTCTTAACAGAATATTTTTAAAGCTACAGTTCTCAAAGTTTCTTAGGAAAAAGCTGTGACAAGTGAATCAGTCTAGGTTTGCAATGCAAATGTGGCCTTAGGATCCACATCCTCTTAACATCTTAGAGCAAAATGCATGTTAAGTTTCTCCTTGACATCTTTTATACTCCTGTTTCATTTGGCCTAGCTGATGCCACTTCCGATGATGTGGCAAGGTGGGCATGGCAGGATGAAAACACTTCTGGTGACATCAGGGAGTGATGCCTAATGTCCAAATGCGCTCCTGCTGGGCTTTTTCTACAAAAAAGCCCTGAACATAGGCCTTGTAGCACTGTGACCTTCAGCACCAAAAATCACTGAATATCTGGTGCAATGTAGTCCATGGCCACCACTGTAGATGCTGCCTCAATGCTGAAAGGATGGGTATCAAACTGAAAATGACCTAAACCTAATGTGTCCAATGCCAGTTTAGCAACCACCCCGAATTGGTACTTGGTTAAAGGATTGGCATCATTGTGTTGAAACAAGTATGCCCTTGTAAGCACCACACCCAACCAAGTAACACTGAAGTGCTACGAATAGGTAAATGTCTACCTGAGAACAGACCCCAAACTTAATCTCAACTCCTGGTTGACACTGGTCAGTTTTTGACCTTTGACGTTTAATCTGGATGTTGCTCCCCACAAAGTGAACATACTATATCCACAGAACCTTACCTAACGTATCACTTCAGGAACCTTATAACCAGCTTGCTGACTCTAAAGTGCAGCCACATGAAAAGTGAGCCTCGTGGCTGCTGGCACAAACCACCTCCAAGCTGCATGCAGTCCACTAAAAACCATGGGGGAGTCAGGCTCCCTGTCAGCTTGTGCCCAGGATTCATGTGACCAGCCCTCCAAGATTTTCCATGTATGGAAAGCCCCTTTGGTTTTGCTGAAGGAGCACCCACAGTTATCCATTTCATTTTACTAAAATGAAAGTGTAAACTAGGGTTCCCAAATCCCCCGCTAGGCCTGGAGACTCCAGATTTGGAGCCTCCTCCCCCCGCTGGCCATAAAAGGGAAAGCGGGGGGAGGGGAGGGAGGAGAACGGCAGCCAGAGCTCTTCAGTTTTCTCAGGCTGCTTCCCGTCCCCAGTCAGCTGGCCGGTGAAGGGAGGGGAGCCCAGCCACGCCCCCAAAGGACCATGTGCCTCTGCACCTCTGGAGGTGAGTTCTGTCCCCTGCATCAGATTTCCCAGAAACGGGGGGGGGGGGGGGTGGAGGGGGTGGAGAGGGAAACGTCTTCTCATAGGGTATAATGGGGAATTGATCTGGCGGTTTCGGGGGCTCTGGGGGAGCTGTTTTTTGAGGTAGAGGCACCAAATTTTCAATATAGTATCTAGTGCCTCTCCCCAAAGTATCCCCCAAATTTCAAAACGATTGGACCAGGGGGTCCAATTCTATGAGCCCCAAAAGAAGGTGCCCTTATCCTTCATTATTTCCTATGGAAGGAAGACATTTAAAAAGGTGTGCTGTCCCTTTAAATGTGATGGCCAGAACTCTCTTGGAGTTCAGTTATGCTTGTCACACTCTTGTTCCTGGCTCCGCCCCAATGTCTCCTGGTGCACCCCCAAAGTCTCCTGGCTCCACCCCCAAAGTCCCCAGATATTTCTTGAATTGGACTTGGCAACCCTAGTGTAAACCAACCTTGTCAGAAAACTGTGATAATACCTAGGGAAGAAGAGTATGTCTGGAACCACTGAGTATAGTTAATAGGCAGAGGTAGGTGAATACACATGTATGGAATCGAATAATGATTTGCCTGGATGGACAGAGGCTCTATGCTGTCATTTATATTACTGTACAAATGAAGGCATGGGGGGGGCACTGAATTAGACCCAACAACTGTGTCCTTGATCTTCCTACATTCCTTCCCCCTCCCTGAAACCTACATGCCCACATAAAAATTCTTAAAGACTTCTGGGCAAACTGGGCCTTGGAGATGTTGAAATTGGGGTAGTGAAGCCAGCAAATATGAGCCTGATGCTTCTTCAGTGCTTTCGTTTATGTACTAATATAAATGTCTGCCAAGGGTTTGTGTCAGGTAACAAAAGACAACTCTGTAAGTAGTTTTCCTTTTCACAGCGGAGTAGCTGAAACAGTCAATAAGAATGTAGGGAAAGGGGGGGGGGGGAAGAGAGAGAAATATGTCTCAAAGGCCACAATCCAATGAGCCCTTTTAAATGCACAACAAAGGCTCACACATTTTAACTGTTATTTAAATAAATTCTCATGGATTAGCTTTTCTTTTCATCTGATGTTTTGAATTATGCAGCAGCTATGACATTTAATACAAACACATTTCATAACAATATTAAAAATTATGATTTCAGAATCCAGGATAAAGGAAATAAAGCTTTCTTTCTATTAATTAATAGCAAAGGAAATAGATGTACATTGGTTCTTTCTATTAATACCTTATTTCAGACCAATCCCAGTAGGAAATGGAAGAATTTCCCCAGAAGGATTAACATTGTTCAATTCTTGCTAAAGATGGAGTGATTTATTGGGTATTATTAAATTATGCAAAGTATTAAATTATGCAAAGTTAAATTATGCAAATAGGAAAGCAATGCCAAATGAGAAAAGCTATATTACAGTCATTGAAACCATGACTACATGAGCACTGTTTTGTTACGGATTTTTATGCTGGATTTTTATACTCAGCAGAGGATGCTGAGTGTGTTAAAACTCATTGTGTGAATGGATGAAAAAAAGCTTGCTGTGAAACAGCAATATGATTATTAGTAAATAAGTATAGTGTAAGTTCAAAGTCTGAGCAATTACAAGCTGTCCTTCTGCAGAGCTGATGCCATCTTTATTTTAAACAGCTGCCTCTAAAAGTTAGGGATGTGCAATCAGATAGTAACAAATCAAATCCCATCCCCAAACCATTCTTAAATATACTTATCATACAGAATTTTTTAAAAATTAAGTACATTCAGAAATGTGGGGATTTGGGTGCTTCAGTTACACCATTTTAGTTTAACAAAATCACAGGCATTAGAAAGGAGGGAATATGGAGGTGAGTCAGAAGATGCCCTCAAACTCCACCAGGAATATCTCACCAACCTGGAAATGTACCACTAAAGGCCTCTGGGTGAGTGCCCCCCACCCTTGCTGTCTTCCCACCCACTCAAGTGAGGGCATTCACTCCCCCCCCCCCCCGTTACCTCAAGGGGAGCTGATCTCTGCCATCTGGATAGCAGTTGTAATTCTGAGTCATCTCCAGCCCTCACCTGGAGATTGGCAACAGTGGATCCCAGGAGGAAAGTCCTCTCCCTCAGAGGCCTCTATTGATATCTTAGGACAGGAGTGGCCAATGGTAGTTCTCCAGATGTTTTTTGCCTACAACTCCCATCAGCCCCAGTCAACACGGCCAATGGCTGGGGCTGATGGGAGTTGTAGGCAAAAAACATCTGGAAAGCTACTGTTGGTCACCCCTGCCTTAGGAAATTTCATCAACCTGGAAAGGTACCACTAAAGGCCTCTGAGTGAGTGCCCCCCCCCCAGCCTTGCTGTCTTCCCACCCACCCAAGTGAAGGCATTCTCTGCCATCTGGAATTTCCTAACCGGGAATTCGCAATCCTGCAGCCTCTACATGGGAAAATGATAGTCTTTCTTCACAGTGTGTGTGTGGGGGGAACCAAGCACCTGGAGGTTTGTGACAGTGGTTTCATGGGAAGAAATGGCTGGTAGCATCAAGTAGCTGACACTGTGAAGAAAGCCATTGCAAGCCTCCCTTTCCCTCCCTCTGTTTCTCTGCTGGTGTTGAAGTGGCCCCTCCTTGCTGTAAATGAACAGTCCTTGTCAGTTGAAGAGATGTAACAGCTACTGTTTGAGTGGATTAAAGGGAGGAAGATAGACAGAATGAATGAAATAAAAAGACTGAAAGACAGAGATACAGAGAAAGAATGAGAGAAAGAACAGAAGGGGGAGGTAGAAAAAAGAGGGGAGAAAGGAGTGAGAGAAAGAAAAATGAAAAGGAAGATAGACGGGCCCTGAGGAGAGGCAGTAGTGATCAGTAAGCCCCCAGGAGAACCTCTCAGCAGAGAACTGTCTCCCTCAGAGGTCAGTGGCCTTGTGGTGGTGTTCTTACCTGATGGTGCTGGCAGTGGGCAGGGGAGAGCAGAATCAGTCAATGGTACGGCAGAGACGGATTGCAAGCCAGTCCTGCAAGAACGTGGGGAAGGCTGCAGTGTGTGGGAGACAGAGAGGCTACCCAATGGTAGTGGCGTCAGAGTATCAGCCAATAGTTGGTGCAGTACTGCAATGAATCAGGATGCTGGGATTTGCTGCCATGGCTTTAGCTTTATGACTAAAGGATTCAATGGGAAAATGTCACCTTGTGCACCATGGGGGAGAAGACGTTTTCAGTCTGGTGAAGCCAGAAAGTTCTTCCTCTGAAGCCAGACTGGGCATGTGCAATTTCCAATGTGGGACTTCACAGGAGACCAAAGATGAACTTTTTCTTCCTCTCCCAACATACTAGAACTTGAGGACATCCAATTAAGCTGATGGGCAGTAGATTCAGACAAAATAAATATTTCTTTACATAAGTGATTAAAATGTGGAATTTGCTGCCAGCAAATGTAGTAATATAGACAGATGTAGACAGCTTTAAAAGGGGCTTGAGACAGATTCATGGAGGATAGGTCTTTCAGTGGCTATTAGCCATGGTGACTAAAAGAGAACCTCTGCATTCACAGTTAGCAACTGTCTGAAACCAAGAGCCAGGTAATTGTAGACAATTTCACTGTGTGCGATGATTAAATAAACAACTTAGCAATACTTTTAGCCTCTAGTGTATTACAGTATTACAACAATTCTCCTATGCTCAATACAAAATTCATATCACCAATACAAAATACAAAAATATCAAAATGTCCATCCATACATTTGTAACAATCCAGTACTCACAATACAACATAAAAATTCATAATTACAAAGCCTCTCAAGACTAACGTCCTGATTAATATTCCTCCCAATGGATTTTAATAACTATATAGTCTTTGAGCCTTTCTCAAGGGAATATATCTTAATATTTCATCTGTATAATTGAGAATCTGGTGAACTGGCTGACTTCCTTTAGGTCGCCCCACCGCAAACTTGAAGCACCGCTATATTTCACGTTGCATAAGTCAAGGTCTACAAGTCAAATATAAGACTTACAGTAGCTTCTGCTTTTTACCACTCATAAAGTAATATGGCTGAGCTAATACAGTACTTACCTAATCAATAATATCTTTTTTCACATTGCTGTATTTGGAACGCCAAACTTTCCCCATTAACTATTAGGAGTGTTCTACTTGCTCAGACTTATTCCACTGATTATATGCAGTACGCTAAAGAACCACCAGATGGCAGTTCCCATTTTTGCTATGTCATTAAAGAGGTATGCACAATTTTCTTACAGTTACGGTACATTCAACCTTAATAAACCAGATAGCTAGTTTTTCTTCCCTGGTCTTTTTTTTAAGTCCTTTTCTTTTTTATCTATTTCATTTTGCAGTGCTGACAGCCTTTCTTCTCTTGCTCTTTTGTCTTTATTATTCAATGTAATTAATATACCCCTCATTACTGCTTTATAAGTGTCCCATACTGTTGGATATTCCATATCATCCGTTTCATTTATTTGGAAGAATGCTGCAGTCTCCTTTTCTAAGAATGATACAGTGTCTTTATTTTGTAGTAAATCCTCATTAATTCTCCATCTTCTTGATTTTCTTTGCAATTTTGTTGACCAGCATATTGGATTATGGTCCGCCCAAACCTTTGGAAGAATCTCAATTTTTTTTGTTATGAGGCCCAAGCCTTGGGAACCCCACAACATGTCAATTCTGGAAAAAGAATTATGCCTTGCTGAGAAAAATGTATAGTCTCTTACCTCAGGGTTGAACTTTCTCCAAATGTCTTCTAGATTTTCCTGTTTAATCAACTCAAAGAAAGAATTGGGCAGCTTCCCTTCTTTATCATTCTTCTTTGGACTTGATCTGTCAAGGTTATTTTGTATTGTCCCATTGAAATCACCCATCATCAATACCTGGTCATAAGTCTCTTCGTCCATTTGTCTATTTATGTCTTTAAAGAATTTGTCTTTCGCTCCATTGGGTGCATAGAGTCCTAGTAGTAACGTTTTTTTCGCCTCTATCGTCACCTCAACAGCAATGTATCTTCCTTCTTTGTCTTTAAAGATTAATTTTGGGTCAAGTTGTTCTTTAATGTAAAAAACCACCCCTCTTTTCTTTTGCTCTGCTAGTGAAAAAAATTCCAACCCCAAATTTCTATTCCACAAAAATTTACTGTCCTTGCGTTGTATATGAACTTCCTGTAAACAAATTATATTACATTTTTGCTTTTTAATCCAATGAAATGTTCTCCTTCTTTTCTGTGGTGAATTTAGTCCATTTATATTCCAAGATAGTAATTTGTACTCCATTATGATGTTGGTTCTTTATTTTCTTCAAAAAAGCTATGCATCTCTTGTTCGCTTCTTATTGTAATCCTTTTGCCATTTTGTTCAAATCCAAGACCCTCTGGTATTATCCATCTATATCTTGTGCCCTCTGCACGCAACTGATCGGTTAGCTTCTTGTACTTTTTCCTATCGCTGATCACTTCTCTTGGTAGCTCTTTCATTATTTTAACTCTGCTCCCTTCTATTGCCCAGGCTTTTTGGTACCCTTTCCTCAAAATTTTCTCTGCCACTTCTTTTGATCTTAATCTTATGACGATGTCTCTTGGCAGACCTTTATTTTTCGCATAAACTGAGTTGACTCTGTAGGCACCCTCCAACATACTCTTAAATCTGTCAGGGTCTTCTTCTATGTACTCAGTGATGATATCCACCATATAGCCTTTTAAATCTGTGTCTTCTTTTTCAGGTACCCCTCTTAGACGCACTTGTGACTCCAGCAACTTACAGTCGTGTATTATGACCTTTTCTTGAATTTTTAGCAAGGCAGAGGCCTGTGTATCCACTTTCATCTCTACCTCTTTCACTTTATTTTGAGTCTCTTCCTTAAAATTCTCTATCTCCTTCTTAAGATCTCCAACTTCTTTTTTAATATCTTTTTTTATTGCCAAATGCAATTTGTCCATAGCTTTTAACATTTTTGCCTCCAGAGCGTCAAATTGAGCCTGCATCTTGTCAAATGATTGGGCTCTTGCACGTGTTGTTCTTTCTACTGACATATAAAAAATCACCAAACCTTAAAAAAATCCCCACATAAAATTTAGCATCCAATCCAATAGCTTAGAGCCAGTTCTTTCAGATGAGACTAGTTTCGTTTTTCTCCCTTCTTCCTGAGCAAAGATATTGAATTTTAACAATTTTGACAGTTTTTCTCCCTTTTAAAATGGCAATCGTTATTTCTCTATGGTACAGTTCCAGCCTAGAGAGGTCTCTCTTCGTCTTTCTTGATCTGAGTCTTGGACTCAATTCCTTCCTAGTTCAAAGGTCGGATGTCACAGCTCTTGTTGTCCTTATAGGCTCTGATTTATTGTCCAGCCCCTTTTAGTTTCACTTCCTGTCACAGCTTAGACTGATCTCGTGTCTAATCTCGCAGTTTTTTGAGCTGCATGAAGAAACCGCAACCACAAAAATTCACAACAATATGTCCTTTCTCCAAAATATCTTTGAAGGCAATTGTTTTTACGGCGTTCAGTTTTCCCAAGCTGAATTCTTTTCCTGCTGTGCCCCCACTCAGCTCAGTTCATTCTAGGTTCTGCAGTTTATGGGCATATATACACGGCAACTCTCTTTTCTTTCTTCTGCGTCACCAGCCTCCCATTGCCAACTTTCACTCTTATCTTGAAAGGTTTTTTTTTTTTTTTTGCTGTTGTTCACATCCAAAGCCACAGAGCTCAGCTTAACAAGGTAAAAGTTTTTTTTCCATTCAATTATGCTTTGCCTTCGTCTGTTATTAATCCACTCAGTGTTTAAACTATATTCAAAGTCTCTCAGAGTGAAGATAAGAATGATGAGTCTACCTTTTAGATGTTCTCAACTCCCCCGGCTGCTATTTTCTTGCAATTAAAATCAGTCCTTCTAGCGTGCTTGGATTCCGACAGCCTTAAGTGACCGAAGTCACTTTAGAGTCACTGCAGACGATGGTTGACATTCCATTGCCGGACATCAAGAAATGAAGGAGTCAGCTCCCTGACTGCTCCAGTTCGATATCAACAGCATTAAAGGAAGATAAGTCGTCTTGGGTTAACCCTTGCCTAGGGTTAATGAGCATAGACCTTATCAGGGGTCTTTAATACCCTGAACAGTGACAATAAAATCCCCCTCTGTTAGGGAGCTGCAGACTGTCTTCCAGCCAAACAGGAAGACCAGGGAAGAAAAAATTAATAAAAGAAATTACGATATTACAATCCCAAGTTAAACATTTGCTGAATAAAGAATTAGAATGGAATTTAAAAAATTTGAAACAGAAATCGTTTGAAAGTGCAAACAAACCTGGTAAATACCTGGCCTGGCAATTAAAAAAAAGGAAAGAAAATAAGACTATAAATAAAATCATGGCAAATGGGAAAACAGTAGTGGATCAAGAAGGAATTAAAAGAGAATTCTTTAAATACTATGCAAATTTATTCAAGGGTGTGAATGTAAGTAAAGAAAAAGTGGAAGAGTATCTACGAAACATTCAGGTGGCACCTTTGACGGAACATATGAAAAAGATATTAAATGACCCAATAGAGAAAATTGAAATAGAAGCAGCAATAAAAGCAATGCAAGAGGGTAAAGCTCCAGGGCCAGATGGATTCACGTCAAAATTTTACAAATCTCTCAAGGATGAATTAACACCCAAACTGTTGAAGTTGTTAAACACGATAAGAGAAGAAGGGAAAATCCCAAAGACCTGGAGGGAAGCTGTAGTCTCTCTGATTCCTAAGGAAGATAAAGATAGCACAAACGTAAAAAATTATAGACCAATCTCATTGTTGAATAATGACTATAAGATCTATACAAGAATTTTAGCAGAGCGACTGAAACAATACCTGACCAACTTTATAAACAAAGACCAAGCGGGATTTCTTCCTAAAAGACAAATAAGGGACAATGTAAGAGCTGTTATTAATGTTGTGGAATACTATGAAAAGCATCCGGAAAAAGAAGTGGCCTTATTTTTTGTTGACGCAGAGAAAGCCTTCGACAACTTAAATTGGGACTTTATGTTTGCGGTAATGGAAAAAATTAATTTAGGGGAACAATTTATAAAAATGACAAGAGCAATATATACAGATCAGCATGCAAAATTGTGTATAAATGCAGACCTTACCAAAGAATTGAAAGTGAGTAAAGGAACAAGGCAAGGATGCCCGCTATCACCATTGTTGTTTATAATGACTCTTGAAATTTTGTTACAACAAATTCAAAAAGATGAAAAAATAGAAGGTCTAAAAATTAGAAGATTCTCTTATAAATATAAAGCTTTTGCAGATGATATAGTGTTCATAATGGAGAATCCGGTTCAAGTGTCACCACTGCTGTTAGCTAAGATAAAAGAATACGGAGAACTAGCAGGATTATACATAAATAAGGAGAAATCGAAATTCCTCTGTAAAAACATGCAACCAAATAAAACAAACGAACTACAAAAGGTGACAGGTTGTGAAGTCACAACCAAAGTTAGGTACCTTGGAATAGAGATAACAATGAAGAACATTGATTTATACAAAAACAATTATGAAAAACTGTGGTGTAAGATGGACAAAGATTTGATGAAATGGAATAAACTCAACTTGTCCTTACTGGGCAGGATAGCTGCAATCAAAATGAATATTTTGCCAAGGATAATGTATTTGTTTCAAACCATCCCGATTGTAAAAGAAGCAAAACAATTCAACAAATGGCAAAGGAAAATCTCTGATTTCATTTGGGCCGGAAAGAAACCAAGGATAAAGATGAAGATCTTAACGGATGCCAAAGAGAGAGGAGGTTTTCAACTTCCCGATCTAAGACTATACCACGATGCAGTTTGTTTGACATGGATAAAAGATTGGATAATGCTGTTAGATAAGAAACCTTTGTGGTTAGAAGCTCACGGAAATAGATTCGGCTGGCATGCATACATGTACTATGGGAAGAATAAAATGGATGGTTTTTTCTCTCACCACTATGTCAGAAATACATTACTAAATACTTGGATAAAATACAAGAAATACGGGGACGAGAGAAAACCATTATGGATAGTGCCAGCAGAAGTAATAAAAATAACAGCTGATTCTGAAGAAAAAAGAGAAATGTCATATAACCAACTGCTTAAGATTCAAGGAGACAAAATTGAATTAAAAACCTCAGAAGAGCTAAATAACAATTATGATTGGTTTCAAATGCAACAAATTAAAAGTTTGATGGAAAATGACATAAAATCAGAGGGGATTAGACGAGAACAAACAGAACTGGAAAGAGTCCTGTTAGGTGACAATGAAAAATTGATATCAAAAGTATATAAGTTATTATTGAAATGGTCTACAGAAGAAGAAGTAGTAAAGTCTCAAATGGTCAAATGGGCAATTAATGTGAATAGAGAAATACAAATGGAAACATGGGAGCACCTCTGGAAGAACTCAATGAAGATATCAACTTGTCAAAGCATTAAGGAGAACTGTTTTAAAATGATGTATAGGTGGTATATGACTCCGAAAAAATTGGCTAAGATAAGTAAGAAAATGTCGGATAGATGTTGGAAATGTAAAAAACATGAAGGTTCTTTCTTCCATATGTGGTGGACATGTGAAAGAGCGAAAGAATTCTGGAAGATGATACAACAAGAAATCACCAAAATTTTGGGCTATGATTTTAAGAAAATTGCAGAGACGTTTTTACTTGGATTACAATTAGAAAAATACCCAAAAGAAGACAGGACTTTAATTTGGTACCTGTTATCAGCTGCTAGGACTTTGTACGCGCAGCTTTGGAAGCAAGAAAAAATACCAGAGAAATGGGAATGGACCATGAAAGTTTTATCGTGGTGTGAAATGGACAAATTAACCAGAACACTAAGAGACTATGATTTAGAGATATTCAAAAGGGAGTGGAGAAAATTTAAAGGATATATGGAGAAAACTTGGAAAGTAAAGAAATATTGGACATTTTTTTAGTTGTAAGAATATATATACGGAACTTTGAGCAATCAGAAGTGCCTTTAGTATGGATTTGAACTTATAACCTCGGGGAAGTCAACATTGGAGGGAGGGGGGATGGAAATGTCATATGGGTTATTGTGAAAAAAAAGAAAAAATTAAGAAATAGATAAGCTTTGTAACCATATGCTACCAATAAATTGTTTAAAACATAAACCAGATAGCTAGTTATACCAGGACATTCACAAGAAACATGGTTTAACCCTGAAGGTTCCATTGTGTTGTACTGAAAGATATATTTAGCTTCTAATTGCAGTAAATTTTTTTAGGACATCTGCTTTGTCATGAGGGCACGATTTATATTTGTAAACAACACTAAATTTGAACTCTTCCTCTGTATGACCCATATCAATTAAGTGTTGTACAAGGGTGCTGAAATATTTATGTGACGAAATTGTGATTTATGTTCCAGGATGTGTACTTTGATTGGTCTAATAGAACATCCAAAATACAAGAGGTTGCGCAAGCAGCTGGCTACATACAAAACCCGGTGGCTCTCACAGTTACCAAAAAATCCCAATTTAATAGGACCCCAAATGTCTTGTAAACTCAGTGATTTCTATCACATTTTTACATGCTGCACACCTGTGGCACTTAAAGAAACCCGTTGTTCCATCGGTCCTATGATTCTTAGGCAAGGCTTCTGCTCTTACTAATTTATCTCTAAGATTGCTAAATCTTTCATATGAAATCATAGGTTTTTCTTTTATTGGATTTGGAAACTTTATCCTGTAAAAACTGCTGTCTATCCATTTTAGCTGCTCTCCTCCTGCAATCACTTACAACATCTCTTGGGTATCCCCTCCAATAAAATTGTCTCTCCAAGAGATCTGCTTCCTCAGTAAAATCCTTGGGTTCAACTGAATTTCTAAGCAACCGGAGGAATTGTCCAAAGCATAAATTCCATCTTAATGGCCATGGATGAAAATATGTAAAATTTAAATATGAGTTCCTGTCTGTTTGTTTTCTGTAAACATTTAATGATAGTTTACTCCCTTTACTTCTATATATAACAGTGTCCAAATATGGAATAGACACTGGTTGCGTATTCACTGTGAATGTGATGTGAGGATGTAAGGTTGGCAACCGTTCTAAGAGCGATGGTAATTGCAGCTTATCTGCAAAAGTTAATAAAATATCATCGATAAAACATTTAAAGCATATTAAATTATGAAAATATGGGTTAACATCTGCATTCAAAATGGTACTCTCTTCCAATCGTTTCATAAATAGGTTTGCCTTGGCTTCTATGCCCTGCTGTTGTCCTTCCCAAGCAACTGGTTGCTCTATTAAATTGATAAATATGAGGCAGGGTACTGGCCTAGATGAACCCACTGGTCTGATCCATCAGGGTTCTTCTTATGTTGTCACCAAAGAGGACCGACTGCATTTCTGTCAATTACTGCACTGTCAGGGAAGGGTTTCTGGAAACTGCAGCAGTGCTATTTCCCTACCCATGACAAATACTTTCTTGGTGCCTCTATTGCCTGTTTCGCCCTTCTGCCTGCTTCTGAGGCTGCCAAATGTCAACCTGTGCTCCTTGTGCAAACGTTAGTGGCCTACAACATGGGGACTCTCGCCCATCTATTTGAAACTTGGCAGGGAGTTTCCTTCGATGATGGCTAC
The DNA here is from genome assembly GCF_032191835.1 of Heteronotia binoei. Classification (NCBI taxonomy): domain Eukaryota; kingdom Metazoa; phylum Chordata; class Lepidosauria; order Squamata; family Gekkonidae; genus Heteronotia; species Heteronotia binoei. Next base: position 29,378,487 of record NC_083230.1, on the reverse strand, counting down.
AGTCCCTGAGAACATCTTCCCAAATGGGTAGAATGAGTTTCCATTGAAATGAAAGGAAAAAAGATATATGTTTTTGGGAAATGAACACATGCCATGCCAAAGGTAAAGATAACATTTAAAATGAACTGAACATATATCCACCAACTGCTCAAAATGGTTATACTACTCCTTCGATCATGCCACATCAGTGAGATTTAAGTAATGAAAATCACTTACAAGGTTTGTTTGTCTTAACTGGGAACTGTTCAATTCCCCTTTGAGGTTAGAAGGAAAGATTTCAGCTACTTCAGATCACACTCTGTCAAATAGTCAAAATAATTATTTATTCCAATCCACCATTAGATGTACATAGCAGGAACATGAATAAATCAGCTTCAAATTATCTGCTGGAGATTAATAGGCATAAGCTTCTCTGTCAAGTAAAGCTATAGATCTGCTAGTTCACATTTTTGTTATGATCCCTTACAGGATTTGTTTCCCCTCCCTCCTCCATGAGGAATGGAATTTAGTATATGTACAATGTAGTTGGCTCAGGAATACCATATTTGTAAATGTTCTTGTGCAATTTTCTGGATGAGGCTTGAAGCAACCCAAGCAAAGAAAAAGGATAGAAGCCAGTTGAAGACACAGAAGAAGAAGAAGATATTGGATTTATATCCGGCCCTCCACTCCGAAGAGTCTCAGAGCGGCTCACAATCTCCTTTACCTTCCTCCCCCACAACAGACACCCTGTGAGGTGGGTGGGGCTAAGAGAGCTCTTACAGCAGCTGCCCTTTCAAGGACAACCTCTGCCAGGGCTATGGCTAACCCAAGGCCATTCCAGCAGGTGCAAGTGGAGGAGTGGGGAATCAAACCCGGTTCTCCCAGATAAGAGTCCACACACTTAACCACTACACCAAACTGGCTACACCAAATTATGGCATTTGCCACTGTTTGTTGTGATCCACACAATCAAAGGCTTTAGCGTAGTCAATGAAGCAGAAATAGACGTTTTTTCTGGTACTCCCATGCTTTCTCCATAATCCAGCTAATGTTGGCAATTCGATCCCTAGTTCCTCTACCTCTCCGAAACCCAGCTTGAACTTCTGGTAGTTCCCGATCTACATACTGCTGAAGCCTAGCTTGTAGGATCTTTAACATGACCTTGCTGGCATGTGAAATGAGTGCAATGGTGTGATAGTTTGAACATTCTTTGGTATTACCCTTCCTTGGGATTGGAATATAAACTGATCTTTTCTAATCCCGTGGCCACTGCTGCGTTTTCCAAATTTGCTGACATAATGTGTGCATCACTTTAACAGTGATGAGCCTACTGCAATACAACTGTGTTTTTCTTGTGTCTTTTTTTAAACATGATCAGTTGACTTCAGGTTTCAAAATGGCATCTGGCAGACTGTTGCAGTGTAAAAAATACAGTATATGCCATGGGCAATGAACCATGATATAAGAGAAAGGACAAGCATGTCTCTATTTCCATCTGTGAAATATTGGAGGATTAAAAGGTAATCCCCTGTGCAAGCACCAATTGTTTCTGACTCTGGGGTGACGTTGCTTTCACAACATTTTCATGGCTTTACGTTGCAACAAACTAAGTAGTGAAACTCAGTACTGAACATGTTTATTCAGAAGCCAGTGTGCTTCAAATGGCAGCTTTCGAACAGGTTGCTACTTCCTTCACTCTAAGGATCCTATCTATCTTCTATGGAGTTGCTAAGCAACTGCTTGAGGGGATAGCAGTCAATGATTCTGATGGAGGATGCTTTAGCTTGTACCAGAGAGCAAGAGATCCAAGAACCTCAAGTAAAGTAGTTTGTCAGATGGTAAATGAGAGGTGAGCTTGGACAGATGTGTAAGAGGCTGTTTGAAAATGGCTGTGGTGGTGGTGGTGGAGTAGTGATAAAGACCTGCATAGGTCCAGAAAATAGAGCTGCATGTTCAGAACTCAAAAAGTGACATACTAACATCTTGAGTGGCACAGTTATCTAACCGGAGGGGCAAGGAAACATAGTTTAAAACCCTATGCTGTCCCTCTCATTTGTGGTGAATTTCACTGCAAGGCTTTTGGAGTCTGGAATCTGGTATCGTTATGCGTACAGTGGTGTAAAACAGGCCATCAGACTTCAACTGAATTTCTAGAATAGCTTTAAACCTGGCCATTTAGTAAGTGGCTGGGTTTAAAGGTAAATGTTGTTATTGTCTAACCTTCATCACTGTAAAGCATTTTGAATGCCAACCCTGAAGGGAAGAGAGGCCCATGACTCAAGAGAAACAGGCAGAAACAGGATCTTGTAAACAGAAACCATCTGGTATCTTGTAAGGATTATTAAGGCATTTTAATGTACTACTCATCAGGGAAATTGTACTATTATAAAACAGAGATGAACACCCATTTTTTTTTTCACAGAAAGCTTTATTTGTTGAATAGGTGGTGAACTGTATAGCCTTGTAGAAATATACATATGTTGCCCAGGATTTATAAGTCTTGACTGAACTCAAGGTGCCTTCTCAGCCTGTTGATTTGGTTAAGAGTTCCTCTCATCCCCAAGGAAGTGTGTGATAGTCCTTTTCTGCGAGCAGCAGCACTTCGAGTACTAAGCTCTCTCTGCTAAAAGGATAGTCAGCATCAAGGAATAGATTAAGACAAGTTACTACCAGCCATACTACAAAACCAGGGTTATTTACCTTAGTAAAAGTAAGTCACAACATCATGGCATAAACCAAGAAAGCAAACACTTGCTGTGTGCTCCTTTGTACCTCTGTGAGGCTTAAAAATAACCTGTAAGCAATTAAAGGATGAAGACAAAGGAAAGTAATAATATCTTAGGAGTTTGTTTTTGACTTTTTAAAGCAAGGAGAAGGAGACAGTAGTTGCCTTGATATCAACTAGCTTTAGTATCACTAAGAGATACTAGAAGCAGTTTCCCAGGAAACCATAAAGTTAAACTAAGCACTTTTCAATCATATCTAGAACACACTGATAATGAACGTAGATAATAATAGAATTATTTTCTCCTTGTAAGACTGTCATCACTTTTACAATAAACAGAATAACTTGTCCTTGGCAACCACAAAGAAGAAATAGATTTGCTGCCCAAAACTGTAAGTGGATAACTCTACTATAGAATAACTTTTAAAATCATTGTTCAAATGACTTGCACCAACACAGTAGAACCTGAAAACAGTCACAGGCTGGAATCCAAATGTAGACACATTTAAATTTTGAGCAGTATATCAATGATGATAAAGTGTTCCAATGCTCCAGTTAATTCTTGATAAGGGAAAGTTACCATAACAGTATCTTCTATCCATTATTTCTGTATTGTAAATATTTCCTCTGAATGCATACACATTTGGCAAGATTCAAGATAAGCTTATCCTGGAAATAGGGTTCCCAGCTCTTCAGGGGTGGGGTTCTCTTGGTTTTGGGGCCTCCAACCCACCAGCATGGAGCTGGCCAGTGGGGATCCCCTCCCCAAAGAGCCCCATCAATGCCTGACATGCCTGATGCAAGGACATCACGTGGAAGTGACATCATTGCACCAGGCACATTGTGTGGAGGATGCTCTAAAGCACCCCCCCATGCGATGTGCCTGGCACAATTACATCCCTTCTGGGTGATTGCTTCACAGGTGTAAGAAACCTTCCCCACTGGCAACCAGGTAAGACCTGGCAACACTTCCTGGAAACCTGCTGAAAGTCAAAGTTCTTCAGCACATTACTGGTATAAATCTCACCATGTTACCAACTTACAGGCAGACACAAAACCCAACTTCCAGCATAATCTCATCCAGTCCAGGTTTTGGACATGCTAACTGAGACAGTAGAGAGCCTAATACTGCCCTGCCTACATATTTTTATTGGTAGCTGACATCAGTTCTGAAATCTAATAAAAGGGAAAAAAAATTTTCCTTTAAGATCAACAGAATTAGTGGTTTTGGAGGACAATAATACAAAAACAACGGGGAAACTCATGCAGGAAGATAAACCTAATTGGAACTATACAGATGTAATTGATGCGCGGCCTGCAATGTTTGCCAGAGATATAGGAAACATGGAAGTTTTGCTTGGGGAATGCTGAAACTACTTAGAACAACTCTAGTAAACTAGTGAACAGCAAGAACAATTCACATGGCCGTTGTGCAAGTATATGACAACCCAAACTAAAGCTTTTGTGATGCTATGGTGCTTTGGAAGCATTCTAGAAAACTGGAAGCTGTTATTTGTCTAAAGTCTTTCCCAAAGACCTTTGCTGTGGGAGACACATAGCTTCTTCAGTGCTTTTTTATTTCTTCACATCTCCATTTTGTGACCTCTTATTTATACAATTGTTTAAAATTCACGTCCTCCCCCTGGAAGATAACGGCACAATCCAGATTACTATCACATTTCAGAAATCTGTTAGAAATTTAAAAAAGAGACTTCTTACATAGCATATATTGTGCGGATTCTACTGAAATTAAAACAAGGCTATATGGTTTGAAATATAAGATGAAAAACCTTTCCTCTCAAAGTTAGCCAAATACTATTTTCTGAGATAAGAGTTTTCAGGAGTCTCTCACAGAAAGAAAGATGTTCTTCATAATATGTCTGACAATTTTATGTATGTCTGAACACTGTGATGCTTTGAAAAAGAAACTCAAACTCAAACAACGAACAGGCAGAAGGTGCATGCCGGGCTTCATGAGTTCGCTGTGAAGTGTTGCCAAAATTGCAAGAGAGTGAGGTTTGTGATAACTGGAAACTGTCAGAATATCATAGCCAACATCATAGTATTTTAGCAGCATGAAGTCCAAAAAGACTCCCAAAACATTAAAAATAACATTAGCAGAACATATGAATTATATGAAGCCTGTTCCTTCTTCTATTAAAACCTGTGACATGTGAGAGAATATAGTTAAATAAATGGAAAAATACTCTGAGAAACAAATGGTATTGCTTTCTTCCACAGCCCCTCAGTAACGCTTATTAACTCAAGTGAAGTAGCTGGTAGGCTGGGGAAGAGAGAGGGGATGCTTGATTTAAAACAAAACAAAACATTGTACCATAGCAACTGTTTTTATCACCCGCTGTAAGAAATGATGTCTCCCAGGCAGTACCAAGCTCCAACGATTAGGCAGCTTTTTTTTTTTCAAATGTCACATTATCAAAATTTCTGCAACAGAATGTCTGTGAAGCACGAGATTCCCTCCAGCACCTTGATAAAAGCCACATTTCCTGATTGAGCCATTATAGAACCATGATCGTGAACATCTCTAGCACATTGTTACAAGTGTCCTTACATGTTTTATGCAGGGCTTACGTAGTAGATGAGATACGACAAGAACCAGACAGCTTCAAACTGAACCACCCATCTACTTAATGTTGGCTGCATTCCTTGCTGATGATAAAAAAGGCAAAAGCAGCTCCTTTGGACAGTAATATCAACAACAACAACAACAACAACAACAACAACAACAACAACATTATTTATATCCCGCCCTCCCCGCCAAAGCAGGCTCAGTGCGGCTAACAACATCTCAATCCATACAATAAATTATACAACAGGTTTTCAAATCACATTCACTTAAAAACATTCCAATTAAAATTAACATTCCTGGTGCTACTCTATTAGGTGTAAATATTATGGCGGAATCACTTAAGGCGAATCATCAGTCGTTCAGTCAGGTAAAGGCCATCCTAAAAAGGATGGTCTTGCAGGCCCTGCGGAACTGTTCAAGGCTCCACAGGGCCCGCACTTCTTCCGGGAGCTGGTTCCATAGGTGTGGAGCTGCAATGGAGAAGGCCCGTGTACGGGTATTCTTTAATTTTGCCTCCTTCGGCCCGGGGATAGTCAGCTGGTTCTTCCCAGCTGGCCTCAGTGCTCTCTGGGGTTCATATGGGGAGAGACGGTCCTTCAGGTAGGCAGGTCCTCGACCATATAGGATTGCATCTGCAAATTCAGGATACGGGACTTCCTCAGAAAACTCCTATGTATGTAGGATTTTGTAATGATTACAAAATATGATTTTGTAAATTAAGGGAGAAAGGGGGAGGATATCAAAAACTGCCACAAAGAGGACTGAACATGCTTCAGGACTACTGAATGTTGAGAGGAAAGGACCCGGCAATCCTCTGAGTCATTGTGCTTAGATTTAGAAAAACAGCCGGCTCCACCCTTCCTTTTCTAGCTTTTAAATCTGTTCTTCCCTCCCTATAAGTTCTCATCACAAAGCCCTGTTTTTTTCCTCATCCCTTAACAGTTCTGGATTCACACCTTCCCCTGCTCTGGATTCACACTTTCACCTTTCACAACTGTGAAGACAGCAATATGTGAGACTACTGAAGTTTACATTGGCTTTTTGATGTCTAAATATGCCAGTATTTGAAAGGCTATCACTACCACACAAAGCAAAGTTACAACCACTGAATTCAAGGGACTCGGAAAGGTGTAACTGTTTAGGATGCTACTGTGTATTATATTTTGACTAAGGTATTTTTGTTCACTAGCTGAGACAATTCACGCAGCATATCAGTTTAAACAGGCACTCTCATGCTGTCTTGTTCCCCTGTAAATATATTATATTATTATGCCACTTATAGCACACCAATTGCAATTCTCAATCTTGCCATCTCTATGGATTAATAATTAAATATTGGACTACAAAAGAGGACCCGCAACAAAATGTTGCATAATGTGTTGCAGTTTGTTTCAAAGTCAAGGCTCTATTCTCTCTCTCTCTCTAACACTCACACGCACGCACACACATACACACACACACAGCTCAAATTAGTGCTTCCCACCCCACCCCCAGTGCTATCATGCTGTCTCTCATTTTTTTTTTAAATGTAACCATGTATATCGTCAGTTTCCCCCACACTGTCAGGAGAGGGTGGAGAAATGAGAGTTTCCCAATAAAGGCACCAGGGCTATCCAGCCACTTGTTCCCTCCAGCTGTTTGTGCTGTGGCTTTGGAAAGGTAAGGCAATGTGTAACCTTTCCTTCTCTCACTTCCCTGGTTCCCTTGCTTGGCCTCTGGTTGGCTCCTGCTTTGTGCTGTCATCCTATCTCTCTTAGGGTTGTTTTTTTTTTTTTAAATGTATCCGTATGTACTGGCAGTGTCCCCCTCACTGAGAGGGGAGGGAGGGAGAGGGGACAGGAGAGTTTCCCAATAAGACACCAGGGCTATCCAGCTGCTTTTCCCTTCTGGCTGATTGTGTTGTGGCTTAGGAAAGATAAGGCAATGTGATCCCTTTCCTTATCATGCCTCTCTCATTCCCTTGGATGGCCTTTGGACATCTCCTGTTTTGGGGCCTCTGGAATCCTGCACTGTATCCATTGGGGTAGTCATGGATCCCTATGAAGTGGGTGCTATTTTTCTGCAGCCTTCCAATATTTCTCCGGTGTTGACTGGTTGAGCCCTGGCGGCCTCTTGGTTGCCAGAATCCCTGGAGGTGGCAAAGGCAATTGTAGTACTACTGACCTCCTTGTTGGTGGTGGACCCAGCAGTAGTGTAGATGATTGTTGGCAGGCCTAGCAGAGGTGGGAACAATTATTGCCATGGCGGTCCAAGGACTGGTGGGGACCATTACTGGTGCAGCAGCTTCCCTCGTGGTTCCAGTGGCTGTTTTTGTGCCATAGTACCGGGGCTTGAATTCAGCAGGAGCTCATAGGAACACAGCTCCTGAACCTCCAGCCAGGGTCTGCATGCAGTGGGGAATTATAGCATTGGAAAAAGTCCAGAAAAGGGCAACTAGAATGATTAAAGGGGTGGAACGATTTCCCTATGAAGAAAAGTTAAAATGCTTGGGGCTCTTTAGTTTGGATAAACGTCGACTGAGGGGTAATATGATAGAGGTTTACAAGATTATGAACGGGACAGAGAAGGTAGAGAAAGAACTACTTTTCTCCCTTTCTCACAATAGAAGAACTCATGGACCCTCAATGAAATTGTTGAGCAGTCAGGTTAGAACAGATAAAAGGAAGTACTTCTTCACCCAAAGGGTGATTAACACATGGAATTCACTGCCACAGGAGGTTGCGGCAGCTACAGGCATAGCCAGCTTCAAGAGGGGATTGGATAAACATACGGAGCAGAGGTCCATCAGTGGCTATTAGCCACAGGGTATTGTTGGAACTCTCTGTCTGGGGCAAGTGATGCTCTGTATTCTTGGTGCTTGGGAGGGGCGACAGTGAGAGGACTTCTAGTGTCCTGGTCCCTCCTGATGGCACCTGGGGTTTTCGGCCACTGTGTGACACAGAGTGTTGGACAGGATGGGCCATTGGCCTGATCCAACGTGGCTTCTCTTATGTTCTTATGAGCTTGTTCCACCAGTTAGGGGCCAGGACAGAAAAAGCCCTGGCCCTAGTTGAGGCTAGGTGGACATCTTTTGGGCCACAGACAACCAGGAGATGTTGCACAGCAGAGCATAACGTTCTCTGGGGGATATATGGGCAGAGGCAGTCCCTTAAATATGCTGGTCCCAGGCCAATACAAGGTCATTACTTCCTTCAGGCTTACTCACAGGAAAGTTTCCCCCCCCAAAGGATAGCCCCTGTTAGTCCCTAAAGAGACAGAAGTTGCAAGAGAAGGCTTTTCATACAGCTTATTGTATTTCCAATTTATATATATCACCCGAGGAGCACTTTTTGGCACTAGGGGGAAAAAAATGCCTCTTGACAGAGCTGTTATTTAAACTGCCTGCTGAATGTATCCTGACAAAATTAGAGGCTTTTATTAATTTGATAGCTTGTGAGTCATCACAATATATGCCAAGACCCCATAAATACTTTGGTAGTTAGTCCTCTACTCACTAGGTGACCTTTGAAAGAAAATGCTTCCCCTTGCTTATGTCTTACGTCATTCATTGCATATACAAACAAGAATCTACTTGAAATAGCTCTGCATGAGGAAAATGCCTATAGAAGCAGAGAAAGGGGGTAAAACCCCCTCAAATACCACAGAATGTTGTTTTATTTCCCTTATAATAATTGGAACATGCCCCTCTCTGAACAATACACTTGAATAATAACTTTTGGAAAAATCACATTGCTTCAAAGCTGAATGTTCACAGCACCATATTATTATATGGGATGACAGAAATCAAGTTAATGTGTGATGCCCCCATCTTTCCGGGGGCATAGGTTGTCATGTAAGAAATGGATATGGCATTTATAAGAGCCTGAGAATATAGTCTTATTAAATGGCAGCTGCTGCAGCAGAGGCTGGTTTCATGGTTTTTGAATATTCCAGAGGAGAATAAATTAAATATGTTTGATAGGATGTGTCACCGATAGATAAGCATTCTCAAATGTCTGTATTTCCACACAAGGCATCTTGAAACCATTTGCATTTGAAAAGCTTTAGCTCTGAGAAGGTTTAGCCCACGGATATGCACATAACTTCACAAGGCACTTATCCCCCCCCCCCCTTTGGCTTCTGGTTTCCCCATTTCTGAGTTGTTCTCCTATCAACAACAGGGAGAAAAGGCCATCCTGCAATATCCCCCCTCTCAGAATAATAGATTACAAAGCTCAAAAAGGAGCAGATAAAAAGGCCAGCTTCTGTTCTACATTCCTTCAACCCATTTAAAGTTATGGGAATTACTCATGAAAAATAGTTTAAGAATCAATTTAGCACATAAATCTCATCTGGCCGTGAGTGTTACTTTTAATCCAATTAGCGTTTGAGCTTGCAAAACAAAGTCACTTCAGTAGACAGTAAAACAACAGACTTAGAGTACAGGAAAAATATTTACAATGTAATCATATACAGAGGTGGATCAGTACTGCTGATATTGCTTGACTCGTTGGCAGCGTTTTACATGGTTGACCATGATCCTCATTGCCTCACAGGGATGGCTTTACAAAGGTTCGCCTCCTTTCTCAGATGTTGGGGACAGAGGATGGCACTAGGGGAGAGAGTTTCACTGCAATACCCATTGGTATGTGGAGTCCCTCAGGGGCTGACCTTTACCAAATGTTATGTAACATCTTTAGGCATTCCCTTCCCCGGCTGGCACAGGATTATGGGCTGGGCCCAGCTCTATTTGTTAATGAGCAGCCAGGTGGAGGCCACCCCAGAACATCTGACCAGGGGTTTGGAGTCCATAATTGGTTGATTAAAACAGAACAGGGTGAAACTAAATAGAATGAAGATGGAGGTCCTGTGGCTGGGCTGGGTTGCCAACTCCCCTTTCTTTACGAGATTCTGTTAACAGCTGGGATATCCATCAAGAGTTTGGGAGTGATCCTGAATACTTCCCTTTCAATGGAGGCCCAGGTCACAAAGGTGGTTCAACTGGCATTTTACCATCTTTGCAAGGTTAAACAGTTGACCCCATACCTGTCACACTCTGACTTAGCCACAGTGATCCATGCAACAGTCAACTCCAGACTAGATTACTGTACTTCGCTCTACATAGGGCTTCCCTTGAGGTTGATCCAGAAAATGCAACTGGTCCAGAATACAGCCACAAGGGTCTTTACAAGGATAACTTTCAGAACACATATCCAACCAGTGCTCTATCAGCTTCACTGGCTCCAGACTGAGGAACAGATGAAGTTCAAGGTTCTGGTCCTGACCTTTAAAGCCCTTAATGACCAGGCACCAGCATACTTTCAAGACCACCTTTCCTGGTACATCCCCCATAGAGTGCTACACTCAAGTGATCAAAATCTGTTGGTAGTCCATGGCCCAAAGACCATCCAGCTGTCCGCAACCAGGGACAGGACCTTTTCAGCCCTGACTCTGGCCTGGTGGAACACTCTTCCAAGAGAGATCAGGGCCCTGTGGGATCTGGTACAGTTCTGCAGGCATCCAAAGCAGAATTGTTCCACCAGGTCTATGTTGAGGGCAGTACTGGGTCCCTAGTTGAGGGCAGTACTGGGTCCCTAGAAGCTTTGGCTTCTGCATCCTTCCATTCTCTCCCCCCCCTTTCTTCCCTTCTTCAAATGTTTTATATTGCCCCTCTGTTTGAGTTACACAATTTTAAATTGTATACTAACTGTTTTATGATTTATTAACTTGCATAATATTTTAAAGGGTTTTATTGTATTTAAGAATTGTTGTCTCCCACTCCGAGTTGGTTTTGAGGAGAGTGGATTAGAAACAAAATAAATAAATAAAATACCCTTCTAAAGTCCATTGGCTCTGCTTATGATTGCACTGTCAGTCTTTTGACCAATGGTCCATTTTTCCATTTTATTGCACAGCCTCATCAGAAAACTCCACTGGAAGAATTTAGGGCACTGCTGTTCCTCCACCTCTTCAATCTTTCAGTTTCCTTCATTCTTTTTGCTATTCCTAGTACGGTTGCCAACATCCTGGGGGAGTCTTGAGCCTTTCTGGAACGAGAACTGATCTCCAGACTACTGTGATCATCCCCCTTGGATGAAATGGCAGCTTTGGAGGACTGACTCTGCGATATCACATCCCTCCTGAGCTCCCTCTCTTTCCTAAACTCTGCTGTCCCCATGCTATACTCCACTTATTTCCCAAGCTGGAATTGTCAACCAGTAGCATGGCTGTTATAATTCTTTTGTGAGATGTTCCAAATTTATGTTTGTCAAAAAGTAATAACAGGTTTTGTTGTTGAGATGTTTTTGGTTTAGCATTATGCATATTGTATTGTATATAGTCCTACCATGTCAAAGGTACTGCCCTCCAATAAATGTCCCTGGTAAATAATTATTTTCCCCCTTTGAACCAATAGCGGGGATGTCCACTGAAATTTCCCTAGGGTGTGCCTGCAAGCACAACTTTTGGTTTCTTGGGCAGGGCCTAGTGACAGTGGGAGAAGAAAGACTGTTTCCACTCTAGTATACATGCAGAGAAACAAATGCACATAAATGCACTGTCTAGTAGGCATCCTGTCAGTTCACATGCTGGAGCTTGGGAGAGTCATTTGGAATAATAAATACGTTACAGAATAACTATGTTCCCTGGTAGATCTTTAACCGAAATAGCTCCCGTTTTCTTTTAAATTCTACACTGGGGCATGCATTTGGGTCTGCTTGAGCCAGAATTACAGCTGAAATTTGCTGTTTTCTCAGGAACACCCAAAATGACACAACAAACACCGCCCCCCCCCCCACAAAAAAAACTCCTGGGAGCAATGCAAAAATATCTCCTGGAATTTCTGGGGTGTGTCAAGTTTCAGGGAGCTTCAGGAATGGGGAAGGAAATGAGTGCCCAGGGAACAAATATTATTTGGCATAATATTTGTCAAGTAATGGCTAATGGTCAGGTAGACCTGGTTTCCATCCAGATCTATTTAAATTTTAAAAGGCAAAAAGACCAAACCGATCCCAGACTTTGCATTCCCCCTGATGGAAGCTCCTCTCCACTGGAAGCTTCTCATTGCTGATGGCACTGAAGGCACCAGATACCACTCCACAGCCATAAAATGACAGCGAGATTGATCGTCTCCTGGACTCTTAAGAGACTTGACTGTCACAGTGGCCGTTCCTTCCCCCATCACTGGGGAGGGGGCTTTTTATTTTAAAAAATCAGCAATTGAACAGCATTATATTGATATAACAATATAGCAATATGTGTATCAAATTATTTGAATTACCAGCATTCTTTTTTTTTTAAAGTAGTTCTCAAGAACCACCAATTGGGATGATGATCTTCTATACATGTAGCAGCCTGTTCCTTAGCACTTTTAATAACGTGGTCTGGATACCCCTTCATCTGAAATTGTCTCACCAGTTTAGAACTATTCTGTAAGTAATCAGCAAAGGAAGTAGAGTTACGTTTTACACAGAGAAGTTGACTAAATGGTAAACTATTCTTTAAATGGACAGAGTGAAAGGAATCATAATGCAATAGAGCAGGGGTGGCCAACGGTAGCTCTCCAGATGTTTTTTTGCCTACCACTCCCATCAGCCCCAGCCATTGGCCATGCTGGCTGGGGCTGATGGGAGCTGTAGGCCATACCATACCAAACCTTTAATGGCATAATAGATTCAGATAAAAATACACAGAATATAAAAATTTAAACATTGGAGATAAAATCAAAATAAAACCGAGCTTACAGATACATTCAAACATGGTCAGAATTAAATTTAAGGATGTCAGCCAGAAATTTTGCCACAGCCTCACTAACCACCCCCTCAGTATCACTCAATAAATAATAACAGGGTGGCAGAATAGACAAATCTGGAGAAAAAGAAAGCTTGCCAAATAAATCTTTACGGAGGTTATGGTAAAAAGAACAATCAAGCAATATATGCTGGATTGAGTCAGGGGTATTCGCTCCACAGGAGCAAAGTCTGTCGGCTAAAGGGACTCGCTGATATCTCCCTTGTAAAACTTTGGAGGGAAACGCGTTTAGTCTGGCCAACATAAATGCCCTGCGATGACTTGGAGTGGTTAGGTCTGATAGATAATTGGGCATTTTGCCACAAAAAGCATAAAGACCTAAGGAAGCTGGAGAGCAAGTATAAGGGAGAGTTGGCCGTAATTTCGTTTCCTCCAATTCCCACAGTCTCAGTTTAATACATCTGAAGATATATGACTCTTCAGAGGTAGAAAAATCATCTACCTCTAACCCCAATTGATTGAGTTTAGACAGAAGCACTGCTGTCCAGGACGAAATATATGGGTCTCTTTTCATACAATCAAGAAGGCTGTTGGGATCTGTTCTAAAATGAATTTTGAGCCAGAATTTAAACACTGCAATCCAGGCTTTTGTCTCCACCAAAGACTGACCCACTTCAGAGCAGAGAGCAAAGTAGGACACACATTTTGGCAAACCAAGAATTTGTCTAAAGAATGAGGCTTGAATGCCCTCCACTTTCCTGGTAAAAGCTGAGATCCATATAGGGATACCATAGAGGATTTGGGCAAGCGTTTTGGCTTTGAATACTTTAATAGCTGCTGGAACTAATTGGTTGCCCCTTGCAAAGAAAAACTGTTTAATTTGAGCAGCTGAACACTTAGCCAAGTTGATGGTGTTGTTACGATGTGAAACCCAGCTTAACTTGTGGTTAAAAGTGATCCCCAAGTATTTAAAATTTTTTGTTTGCTTGATTGTTGAATTGCCAATAAACCATCTCTGTGGGCCCCAGCAATTTGAAAAGACAACTACTTTAGATTTGGTATAATTGATAGTAAGTGAATTACAATTACAGTAGTCATAAAAGGCGTTCAAATACCTTTGCAGGCCCACTCTTGTACAAGAGAGGATGGTAGTGTCATCGGCATAAAGTAATAAGGGGACCGCTCGGCCTGCAAGTTTAGGCGGATGACCATTGATAGGGGTCAAAAATTGTGCCAGGTCAGTTAAAAATAAATTAAAAAGATGTGGGGCCAGCACACAACCTTGTTTTACCCCCTTTAACACTGGGATTTTACTAGTCAAGTCACCGCTAGAAGAAAATTTCACTTGGCAAAAGGTATTAGAATGAAGTTTCCTCAAGAGAAACAGCAAACGAGGGTCCATTCCCAGGTAACCTAGCTTGATCCATAGTTGGGCTCTATCTATTGAATCAAAAGCACCCTTCAAATCGATGAAGGCAGCATATAATTTTTTTGACCCGGTATGCATATATTTTTCAGCAAGGAAGGCCAGAGTGCAGCAGTGATCCATAGCAGATTTGCCTTTGGAGAAGCCAATCTGTTCAGGACCTATGATGTTGCCTAGGCGCATCCAGTCAGTTAATCGGAGTTCTAAATGTTTTGCATACAATTTGCCCACTATAGATAATAAACTAATGGGGCGGAAGTTTTCTGGTAACTCCAACCCCCCCTTTTTGTATATTGGGATAATTATAGAGTCAAGCCAAGAGTCAGGGATGGAGCCATGCAGATCGATAAAAGAGAACAATTTTGCAAGGGGCAAGAGCCACCAATCGGCAAACTTTGTGAATACCTCAGCGGGAAGGCCATCAGGGCCAGGTGCTTTACCCGCTTTTAAATCCTTCAATAACTCACTGATTTCCTCTAGAGTTACTGGAGGCCAGACCGGCATATCAGTAACTGAGGGGTTTGCTAAGATAGGAGGGGATACACATGGGGCAGCAAAAATGTTAGAGAAGTAATCAACCCATGTTTGCTCAGAGATATTTGGGTCAGTAACAGAATTGTTTTTTAGATTACCTGAAATGATTCTCCAGAAGGCCTTATTATCGTTAGATTTTATCGAGTGGTAAAGTTGGTCCCATTTATTCTGAAAGAAAGCTTTCTTTTTGGATGTAGTAAGCTCCAGGTAGGCTGTCTTGTAAGCAATGTAGGCCTTAATTTTTGATTGGTCTTTGGAGTGACAAGCCTCTTTAAAATGAGCTCTCAGTTCTTGTTTCCAAGCTAAACAATCTGTATCGAACCAGCTGGAGGCAAAAAAACATCTGGAGAGCTACCATTGGCCACCCCTGTAATAGAGTGTTACAGTTTACTATATAGACGTACTTGTTGGCTTGCTATATAGACACACTCCCAATTTTTGTTCACCTATCTTATGGACCTCAGTGTCAAATATATATATATATATATATATATATATATATATATATATATATATATATGCAAAGAATGATAATGTGTTTCAGATTTTAGTCAGGTGTATTTTATTCACCCATTCACTAAACTGTCTGGTCTCATCTGCAAAACAAAGAAACATATCATCAGTATAACACCAGTAGTGCCTGTGTGAGGGAAGTGTCACTATCCAACATGGGTCGTAGGTTATTAATAATGCGCTGAACAGGCTTGAGTTGTGAGCTGTAGGTGACCACCAGTGGCGTTCTGTTGTCATTTTCTTTGGGCTTGTCTTGTAGCAAGGTGTTCCTGGGTATTATTCTGGCCTTTCCAATCCAGTCATCTTTCTCACCATATCAGGACAATATTGAAGCTGCAAAAATGCTTGCTAAAGGTCCTTCAAGTGAGTATCTCTGTCTGAAAGATTAGAACAGATGAGACTATACTCACTATAACATAGGGCTTGACTATATGCAATGGATTGTTTGATGTGGTTGGGGTGATAGATAGAGGCATGTAGATATGTTCGCCGATCTGTTGGTTTCCAGTATAATGTGGTACTTAAGTGTCTCTTTTGCATCTATATTGTGGTGTCTGGGAAGTTTATTTCCTGTGTAAAGTCATAGTTAGATTGATGGTGAGGTGCAAAGCCTGGTTAAATTTCTCAAGGGCTTATTGAGAGTCAGTTTGATGCAGTGGTTAAGAGCAGATTATTGTAATCTGGAGAACCAGGTTTGATTCCCCACTCAGCAGCTGCTGAGTGACCTTGGGGCAGTCACAGTTCTCTCAAAGAGGTTCTCTCAAGAGCAGTTCTTGATGAGATCTCTGAGGCCCACCTACCTTATAGGGTGTCTGTTGTGGGGAGAGGGAGGGAAAGAGATTGTAAACTGCTCTGAGACTCCAAGTGAAGGGTGGGGTATAATTCCCATCTCTTCCTTCTCTTCCTCTTCCCCCTCTTCTTCACCATGGGTCCAGACAATAAAAATGTCATCAATGAATCTCAAGTGAAGGAGAGGTGCCAGTGGGTAGGGGTTCAGAAAATGCTATTCTAGATCTGCCATGAAAATGTTGGCATTCTAACTGTATCTGAAAAAGTGAGCAGTGACTCATGAAATCTCATACCCTGCCACCAATTTTGTAGTCTTTAAGGTACTACTGGACTCTTGCTCTTTTCTACTGCTATAGATGGACTTACATGGCTACTCATCTTGATCTATCAGCCTAAATATTATTCAGTTGTTGCTAGCAAGCTACAAGGATCTTTCCAATACAGCTAAAAAAGAAATACATTGGACAGTGATGTTCTTGTCCACCTAATTTACTTTTTAACATGTAAACATCATTCTAGTTTGCCATAGGAAAAAGGAATACAATAAAATATAGTGAAAATGGGTAAAGTATATGTAATGAGATACACAGCCAATATCCCTATTTTGAGTATGTCAATACAAATAATTATACTGATACGCTATTCTAAAAGAGAAACACATTGGAATACTGTGGATGTATAGCTATACTCACTGAGAGCGGGTTTAGCATCTGTAATGCTAAACAGTACAGTACTTAGCTATTTCAGGCATGAAAAGTTTTAAGAGCCCCCGAAGGTTAAATATGGCATCTTGTATGCAAGCAATGTTACTATGGAAACAACACTTCGCACTTGCATCACTAAATTCTATATTACAGTTCTGTAGCCTTTCTTTTCTTTGCTCCTGTTGCACTTTATGAAACTGTTGCTGAAAAACAGCAAGGACACCCAAAGGTACTGAAAGCATCCTGAAATGTTACCCAGTGATGAATATGGCAAGATGTAAAATGACTGTGCTATTCTCAGATACAAGTGTGGTAACGAATACTGCTACGTCTACTGAATCAATACTGTCAGGCATGTCATGCCCTGTTTAATGCATACCTTCTTTATTTCTCTGCATTTCTGCAAGTTTGGGGTTTTGAGTTTTTTTAAAATTTTTAATATGTCCAGCTCTTCCTCCCCCAGACTGGGGTCTGGGGCTGCTGCACCCTCCAGGATCCCTTCTACTTGGTAAAGGTTTCAAAACACATAGGCCCTGACCTGGATAGCCCTGATCTCGTCAGATCTTGGAAGCCAAGCAAGGTCAACTCTGCCAAGTATTTGGGTGGGAGACCTCCAGAGAATACCAGAGTTGGGAGACAGAGGCACGCTATCAAGCCACTTGTCTGAATGTCCTTCATGCTCCAGTAGGAGTCACCAGAGGTCACCATGATTTCTTGGCATGGACACCATATACACATAAAATGCAAACGAAAAAAACCTCTCCAAACAAACCAAGAATACATCGAGGAGGGAGGTTCACAGCATCCAGGGAGATGCCAGGCTGTTCTTCCCTGACTCCACCTAGGCCTACATGATAAAGGGCTTCCCAGGTGTGGGCTTACCCCACCTCCCCCAATGCCCTATGAGCTGCAATGGGATGCTGCTGGGCTGCCAGGGCTTCCCCCAATGGCTGCCTTCCCTAGGTCCTCTCCAGTGCAGCCCCACCTTTCACCATCCTCTCCAAGACTGGCTCTTCCTGGCTCCCTGGTCCTGCAAAGGGCAAGACCTTGTAGGCTGCAGTCTGGACTGGCCCAGCAATTTCCAGCCTTGGGTCAGGCTAGGTTGCTGTGGTACAGCAAGGCAGGGCTGCTCAGGAACAATGAGTCCTGACAGAATGTCACTGATGGCACATATCCAACCTACGCTGCACCAAGATTTCCAGAGATGGCTTGCCATTGCCTGCCTCTGTGTAGCAACCCTAGTATTACTTGATAGTCTCTCATCCAAATACTAATGAAGGCCAAACCTGCTTCGCTTTCAAGTCTTGAAGAGAACAGGCCAGCCTGGACTATCCAGGTCAGGATTTAGGTAAAATAGACTAATTCAAAGACATGCAAACATTGTGATCACGTGTTACATTTCTGTGGTCCAGGTGAAAGGATGCAGTGATACTAAACACACAGCCTAATGTATCAGGTTTCATAGGGATGACACAGGTACCCAGATTAGATGGGTCTAGAGACAGCCTCGCTCACCAGCTGGGGCAGCTACATTTCCATAGAGATATTAATGAAAAAAATCAGTAATTAATTCATAACAAACCACTTCATATAATGTCTGTTGCCAACCCCAAATCATGAATATTTTACTATGAATTCTGTGAGTCAGAAATATATAATCTGAGTATGACCAGGAATCTTTTTTTAAAAACGAACAGGGCGCATTTGCCTCCTTATAGCATATATCTTCCTTGTGTAGCCTTAAGGTTTTCAACAGTTTTCAGTACTGCATTGTAAGGGTGACAGTGATCTTGAAAAATCTGTCCTAAGCTTGGAATAATTTTATTTCTGTACTACCAAGAAACATCCTTTATAGAGAAGAATTATTACTATTGTATTATTCCTTTTTATTGTCATTCTGCTTTGATTTTCAATAAAGTATTAAGTTTATAAGCAAAAAAAAAAAAAATCTGTCCTAAACCAGAAGATCCATGGCTGTGCAGAGCTTGGCCAGGTGAGTAACGTTCAGAATGCTACTACTTCAAAATGCACTCATTTATTACCAACTGTTCCTCTACCTCTTTTGACCATCAGAATAGCAATGCTGGAGACTGCAGAATCCACATGGACCACAGCTACTTAAAACTGGCCTTGTGGTGATTAAAGGAATTAGGTAAGACTGAGGAAAAACTGCTGGGATACAGCACTGCATGAGGGAGGGGAGTTCTAGAAGGGACTGAAGGATGATAAACGTGCCTTCTGAGGGCCTCTTTTTAACTAAAGAGACATGCACAAATTTAGAAATGAAATGTCAAGGATCTAGTTTCCAAAGCAACAGTAACTAAGTAGCTCAGAAACCCAATCATTTTTACACAGGTTTTACAACTGGGAAAGCGGCAACACAGGCTCTGCAATCGCAAACGCAGGTAACTCGTAATTCTTTTGCTCAGAGTAAGGCTACTGACTTTACTGAGACTATTTCAAAATTATTGATCTGAGCCTCGCAATTTAATTGCCTCTAGTACTGTTGCTGAAATAATAATCAACCCAAATTTACAGTAAGGAAATCTCATATAGATAGAATACAGGATTCCCTCATTGAACTGCCTGGACTTGAAAATGTGGTTGACGTTCTGATTGTAGTCTGACATCACAGTTGGGCCAAAGAATGTACAAAGGCAGCTCTCCTGCTCTTCTCACAAGGTGCTTTCCCCAAAGCTTAAGTGCTGAATTGCAGTGGTTTTTTTCTGAGCTCCCTCACTTCCTTGTTCGTTTTTTTTAAATGGTTGTCTTTGCATGTTTCCCTCACATTTCTTAGTGGTTTCTTAAACCAGTTCATTGGTGTGCCTAGATGGTAATTCCTTCCTTGTGTGTAAAGATTCCTCATTTGTGGTGTACAAATGCAGGCACACACTGAGGCAAACAAGAGTTTTCTTACTGCACTCAAGATCCAAACCTGAATTGTGGTCCATGATCTTGGTTTGTGGGGAATAAACAAAATAAGGCTTTCCTCCACCATAGGCAACCTGAGTTTGTTTCAAAGGAGGAATAGCTCTGCATGTAAAGGGAAGGTATGAGGGCTCATGCATGCAAATGACAAGCCACCCTCACAAATGGCTTTTATTAAAAACAAGATGAGATATATAAATGCAGCCCTTATGTTCTGACACATGTGAAAATGAGGTTTAAGATGCATTCCTGTTTTGTTTTTACACTAAAACCCCCAATTTGGATAATTAAGATAACCTAATATCTCATTATTAGTCTTGGACCACCCAATACTAGTGGAGAAAACCTTCCTCATAAACATAGACACATTATACTTGTTTAAAGGGATATACATCCAAATATAGTACTACCGTATTTATTTAATAGTGCAGCTGAGATCTGAGACACTTTACTGAGTCCCAGCTGGCAAAAATAAGATTTCTGGAGCATTCCTCTAAGCAAAATCAAGTGCTGTCTTCCCAGGAACGTAAATATCACTCCAGTGAGGTAGAAAGCAAGTGTGGAGGGTTTGGTTTTTGTTGGGGGTTTTTTGCGCATTTTTGATGTCTAAGAGTTCTTGTGAACTGTGCTCACAATCTTCTAACATTTGGGGTTCCTAACGGAACCTGGAATTTGTGCAGGGGCAAAATCTGATTACAGTCCTGTAGATGCAGTCCCTGTGGCAGAGAGTGATAAAGCTGCAGTATTGTTTCTGACTCTGGGGTGATGTTGCATCACGTCGTTTTCATGGCAGACTTTTTTTTAATGGAGTCGTTTGCCATTGCCTTCCCCAGTCATCTACAACTTTCCCCCCAGCAAGTTGGGTACTCATTTTACTGACCTCGGAAGGATGGAAGGCTGAGTCAACCTTGTGTCAGCTACACAACCTGAGTTTTATCCCAGCGGAAGCTGGGTTCAGGTAGCCAGCTCAAGGTTGACTCAATCTTCCATCCTTCCGAGGTCGGTAAAATGAGTACCCAGATTGCTGGGGGGAAAGTGTAGATGACTGGGGAAGGCAATGGCAAACCATCCCGTAAAAAAGTCTGCCGTGAAAACGTTGTGAAAGCAACGTCACATCACCCCAGAGTTGGAAACGACTGGTGCTTGCACAGGGAACTGCTTTTACCTTTTTAGGTGATATGTAACTAATGCTGCCAGAACATGTACTGATACTAATAGTTGGGGAGGGGGGGTGAATGGTTTCTTCCATGTCTGTTTTAAGCTACATTTTTCCTCTTGTCAATTTAGTTGCCAGGATTGAACATATGAAGTTGCCTTATACTGATTAAGACATATTTGTCTTAATCAGTATATCACCATGGGGCATTGAAATTTCCCATTTTCTTCTCTAAAACAGAAAGCCCAGCACTAAATTTACAAAAAAGCATATTTTAAAACAAACATGGTATAAATCATAAATGATGTGCAACTGAATCCCATACATATCTGTATATTCCACCACAGGATGGGGCAGAGTTCAGAGATATAGACAGGCTAAAAACTGAAATCTGTTAATCCTGCAAAAGTAACCCACCCCTTTCTGTTGGTTTTTCTAGCTCAGATTCCCCACCCTCCACAATTGCACACATACACAATAACACTCTCACCGGCTGACATATTACATCTAGTATTTTCTTTACCAAAAGCACAAGAAGATGAGCAGTTAAGATTGAAAGCCAAAACCTAAAAAGTGCTACACAAATGTAGGCTTTGCATTAACAGAAAAATCACTGACCAGTTTGGGGATTTTATCTCGCTTTTGGCACCTGTCTCTGGATATATAATTGCCATACAGGAGTTAAAAGCTTTCCTGTGGACAGCTACTGTCTAGGAGGCTAAAACAGCAACTTGATTCTGCTCCAGACACGCTGCACACAAGCTGTTTAAAAACCCAAGGCCTCCTACTGAAACACTGGCCAGAAACATTCAAGTTTTGCTCATTAAAACCTGACATATTTGTAGCCCATAAATGTAAAACTAAAGCTTTTCCTTTTGACTCTACAGACTCCAAGAAATAAAGTAAGAGGATCATTAATTTCCTATAGACACTGAATATTGCTCAGCTATAGCACTGGGCAGAACATTATGTAAAAGATTTTATGTAACAATCATATCTATTTTTTTTTAAGTTGACCCATTTCAAATGTAAGGCACAAGAACATTTGAATTCCCAATTGTATTAAGGCCACTACATGCAGAATTAACACTATCAGGCACAGTGCTATCCACAGCAAGCGTGCATGGGATAAGGACAATTTTTTAGCACTGGTTTTAAATTATTTCCTGTTAACACTGACACAAGCAAGGTTAGTGTGGTCTGATTTCACATCAAGAAAGTCAGTGGAAATTTCTCCCTTTCATTCTATGGAATGCAACTAGAGCTGAGAGTCTGTCGTAACTGCTTTAGCACCCCCTAGTGGCAAACGGCTCCTACTTAGATCCAAGTGGGCAGCTGTGTTGGTCTGAAGCAATAGAACAAAACCAGTAGACAAGTTGCACCTTAAGTTGCACCAACTAAGTTTTATTCAGAATGTAAGCTTTCGTATGCTCTAAGCAGACTTCATCAGACAAAATTGGAATGGTAAGCAGCAGTTCTTAATATAAGTGGGCAGTGAGTTGGTATGTAGAATCATGGGAAAGTTTTTAGCTGATTAAAAGAATCACAAATTGGGGTCTGTGTCTTTGCTACAGACCCCAATTTGTGATTCTTTTAATCAGCTAAAAACTTTCCCATGATTCTACATACCAACTCACTGCCCACTTATATTAAGAACTGCTGCTTACCAAAAATTAAAAAAAATTAGCAAAGATGAACAATAAGATGCCAGATAGGTGCTGGAAATGTAAAAAGCATGAAGGTTCTTTCTACCATATGTGGTGGACTTGTGAAAGAGCTAAAATGTTTTGGCAAATGATTCAACAAGAGATATCTAAGATCCTGGGATATGAATTCAATAAAGAGGCAGAGACTTTTCTGCTGGGATTACAAATGGAAAAATTTCCAAAAGAAGATAGAACATTAATATGGTACTTGCTCTCAGCTGCTAGGACATTGTATGCGCAGTTGTGGAAGCAAGAAAAAATACCAGAAAAATGGGACTGGATTATGAAAGTTATGTCATGGAGTGAAATGGACAAATTAACAAGAAAATTAAGAGACTGTGATTTAGAACTTTTTAACCAAGAGTGGAAGAAATTCAGAAGATATGTAGAGAAAGAGTGGAAAATAAAAGGACATTGGACAATTTTTGAGGATTAAGATTTTTAAGATAACAATACAATTCTTGAAGGGGGTTCTTCTTCCCTATGTTTCTTTTTTGTTTCGTTTTTTTTCTTGATAGTTAAGGGTACCTTTAATATCTGTTTTTTTAAAGAAAATAACACTGGCGGGGGTCAAGTAATTGGGGGAGGGGTGGGAGAAAGTAAGATGTGGGGTAGAATGATGGTCTTTTTCTTAATATATATTAAGCTTTTTATAAGTTGTAGTTATAGTTCTACTACCATATGTTACTAATAAAATTGTTTATTCACCAAAACAAATTGGGGTCTGTGTTTGTTAGTTAATGTTGTTAACTGGACTGAAAACACATTGGAGGGTGATAAAAAGCAGATTGATGTCGTAGGTGTGGTGCCACAAATCTGGGTAACATTCTGGCTTTGTAAGTTTTGGGTTTAAATAGAGGGTTTACTCTTACTTAAATTCATACAGAAGAAAGTGGTACTGGATATTTAGGTTCCTAATGAAATCTTGTTGCAAAAGGGGAAACCTCAACTATTGATATCTAGGCATGTAATCATTTCTGTTCACTAAATAAACCAACCTGCTCAGAAGAAGAAGAAGAAGAAGATATTGGATTTATATCCCGCCCTCCACTCCGAAGAGTCTCAGAGCGGCTCACAATCTCCTTTACCTTCCTCCCCCACAACAGACACCCTGTGAGGTGGGTGGGGCTGGAGAGGGCTCTCACAGCAGCTGCCCTTTCAAGGACAACCTCTGCCAGAGCTGCGGCTAACCCAAGACCATGCTAGCAGGTGCAAGTGGAGGAGTGGGGAATCAAACCCAGTTCTCCCAGATAAGAGTCCGCACACTTAACCACTACACCAAACTGGCTCTCAGGATAAAGCAGCACTGGTTTTACAATGGCTGACAAAGCATACAAAAAAAGAGAGCTTGAGATCAAACATTTATATACAGTATGTCACAGAAGTGAGTACACCCCCTCACATTTTGTAAATATTTAAGTATATTTTTTCATGGGACAACACTGAAGAAATGACCCTTGCCAGCAGTTTAGACATTAATGGCTGTGTTGTGTAATTTTGAGGGGACAGCACATTTACACTGTTATACAAACTATAGACTCACTACTTTACATTGTAGCCAAGTGTCATTTCTTCAGTGTTGTCACATGAAAAGATATACTTAAATATTTACAAAATGTGAGGGGGTGTACTCACTTCTGTGACATACTGTAGAACATTGTGTCTGAATTAAGATCTAGAGAAGTATTGTAAATAACATTGGAAAGCATGAAGGAGGATAGCTTTATCTTGGTGGTCTGGGATGACATAATGCGAGTGGACAATCCTGTAGATTGTCCTTTTGTCTTGGCAAAACAGAGCACACCCACTGGTTGGTGGTGCACTCCATTAACCTTTGGCCCATTGGACCATCAATCAAGTGTACTTGTGTGCCATTGGTTGAGTCTGCTCCTTTCTCCTGCCTGAGTGGCTATTGCTAGCCAGCCAAGCTGATTCTGTCAGTAAAAGGCAACCAACCTTGGTTCTGGCAGTTTCTGGCTCTCCCATTGGCTGAGCTGCCTGTTGTGCTGCTACTCAGAGGAGAGAGAGAAACCCTTCCCTTGACTGGCTGAGGAAGGCAGGGAAGAGGAGGAGGGAAAGACCCAGAGAAAGTCTTCCTTCGACTGACTGAGGGCTCCTTCCTATCCTCCTCTGAAAGGGAAACAGCCATAGACAGGAGAAAAATGGCATCCCATAGCAGCAGACCAGATACATGGAGAGAGATAGGGAGGGAAAGTGAGAGACAGAGAGAGATTGAAGTCCTGTGCTTAAGACCAACAATGTTATCAGACCAACACTCTGAAAGGTATCACTAAAGGCCTCTGAGGGAGAACTCATTGGGGCCAGTCCTGACTAGGACTGCCAGTTCCTGGTTGGTGGGAAATTGCTGGAGATTCTGTGGTGGAGTTTGAGGTCATAGGAGTTAGGGCTTCAGAGTAGGGTCTGCCAGACACAGATTCTTGCTATGGAAGCTGACTGGGTGATTTTGGAATAGTCACAGACTTTCAGCCCTACCTGTCTCACAGGGTTGTTGTGCAGATCATGGGGGGGGGGGGAGAGAAGAGAATAATGTAAGCTGCTTTGGTTTCCTCCCCTTCCCCACACTGTGGAGAAAGACTGTCCTTTTCCTACATAGAGGCTGCAGAGATGAGGGAGGCAATGGAAAGCTGAGGTCAGAGGGGCAGATACAAGGAAGGAGATAGGGTTGCCAACTCCAGGTTAGGAAATTCTTGAAGATTTAAGGGGTGGGGTTTGAGGGAGGGTGGGACCTCAGACAGGTAAAATGCCATACACTCTACCCTCCAAACCAGCCATTTCCTTCTGGGAACCAATGTTGCTAATCTTCAGGTGAGGGCTGGAGATCACGATCTGAGTTTGATCCTGGCGGAAGCTGGGTTCAGGTAGCCAGCTCAAGGTTGACTCAGCCTTCCAAAGTTGGTAAAATGAGTACCCAGCTTGCTGGGGGGAAAGTGTAGATGACTGGGGAAGACAATGGCAAACCACCCTGTAAAAAGTCTGCCATGAAAACGTCGTGATACAACGTCACCCCAGAATCAGAAACAACTGGTGCATGCACAGGGGGGAACATGCCTATCACACAAGGCAGTGTGTTGCAGAGGTTAGAGCATTGGATAGAAGAAACCTGGCTTCAGATTGGATCCCCACTCTGCCATGACATTCAAAAGCAGACCTTCAGCTGAAAGAGTGACTGACTGATCTAACCTACCTCATGGAGTTGTGAAGATAAAAGGGAGGAAAAGAGAACTGTGTAAATTGCTCTCAGCATCTTGGAGGAAGGGTGGAATCAAAAGTTGATAGTACATTTCAGAGTTGTTGCTAAAATGAACATTTTGGAACAGCCAGAATTATTTGGAAGAACTCACTGAACAGCAGAAATAGGCTCTGGACCATTTATTATAACAATGTTTTAATGATTTGTTTTAACGATTTTAGTAGACAATCTGATATTGTTTTTACTGTTCGTTTATTGTTGGGTTCCAACTGTATCAGCAAAAAGGCAGGATACATAAATATCTAAACAAAGAAAAGGGACCCAATTTTCAGTCTGCTGTGTACCAGCACCACAATCATAATCGTCATCATGGGGGGGAGAAGAGCAACAAAACCAATGTGTATTATTTTAACTGTAATATTTTGCTTTTGGGAGGGGGATATATAATATGTTGTGCACTTAAACAAATAAAAAATGTAGGTATATCCGTAGATTTTTTTTTTAATTTGCTGTTTTCACTTCTGAGTCTCAACTCATCTGGGGACAATCCACAACATATAGTATTTTCACATTCCTTACTGCCCCATGTCTTGTTGATCTTTCTTTCATATTTTGTATTGAATCAATAGGCCATATGAACCCAGGTCTAAGTTGATGGATTTCCTACCTTTGCTCACATCTTGCTGCAGATGTGCTATGTTCAAAACACCATAGGAATCTCAAGAAACTGTTATGAATACCTGAAGCATGTTCAGGTCACTAAGATTCCATACCATAAATAATCTATGCTACTTAAGTGCCAAGCATGGGGGCCCAATGTGGCATGTGGGGAGAAGAGATGCAAGCCCTTCCACTGCACCATTTTCTTATCCTTATGGACTTGGGAACCACGACTTGCTGTTTCCCCAGTGGGACAAAATACATCTCTGGGGCCATTTCTGGCACACAGGGAAGGTCTTACTCCTCTTAGCATGCATGCCATGGTCTTGAATGAGGCATGCATGCACCTGAGAATGTCGTTCTAAGCACAAAACTCTCAGAACAGTGTGGTTAAAATGTGTGGCAGCGACAAGGGCTCTGTACAGCTAGGAAAGGTACAAGGTTTTTATCCTTCCAAACGCTTGTTGAAAAAGCCCTTAAATTTTAAACCTGAATTGCACCAAAGGGATTAACAGGCATCCTTTTACTTCTGTGGCGCTGTTTTCATGTGTGATAGGCAATTTAAACCTACTTTAATTTCTAATTGTTAAATCTTTGCTTGAGCACAAGAATCAGCAACCATCCATCAATGTTAGTTTTTCACAACTGGGACCAGAGATGTTCCCTAGCTAACAAATCAAAGGCTGATTGAACTGCACAAATGCCACAAAGAAGAATTGTCTCTATTTTAGTGCCCACTTTAAGTGCCTTAGAACAGCTCATAGGCTAATAGTACTTTTCTCTTTGTGGAAACATCCATGTTTCCCTAAAATATATTTTGTTGTTTATTTTATGTAAAACATATGCCCTACTTCTTCAAAGGTGAAAGTAGCTTGCAGCAGAACAAAATAATGAACTGTTGTATTTCACGTTAAGCTTCCAGAGCGTTCCTACTCCATCTTGAGTATTTGTACCTCTACTGGGGGATTACAACCACTGGTTCACTATCTACATTTTTTTGCAGTACTTAATGTAGCTAAGTACTCCTCAATGCTCTCTCTATCCTTCTACTGTGTACGTTGTGGTCCTTTATAGACCTGCTTTTTCTGTTGCATTCTGTGTGGTTTAGTGACCCACTATTTTAAGTGACCCTCTTTCCCAGAAAACCAGCGTATTTTTGAGGCATCACAAATTCATCTTTCTATACTGCAGTGGTTTCATTTTTCTTTAAATTTTGTTTTGCCCCTTTAGTTGGGATATAATATAATTTTAGGGTAACTTTTGAAACTCCTGCAACTTATGACTAGCTGCTTCTGCTTCCTAAAAGATGAGAGCTGGTTGTGCCAAGTGGTGATTCTGGGTATTTTTCATCTCAGAGAACACAGACAAGTTGGGAGCCAATAATCTCAAAAGAGTTTTCAGACTATGGCTACATATGTCATAAGTATTTCCCCTTCCTGCTACTTACACCTATGAAATCTGAGTTTCTCTTCTCCATGGCCGTTTTCGCACTAGCGTTTGCTCCGTCGTAGCGCCCCATTTACCTCCGGATCTTCTCTTGGATTTCCCACATGCTGCTCCGGCGCTGCGGTTTGCTCCGGCGCTACAGGGATTTTACGCCGGAGTATGTTTTCCAGCATGTTGCCGGAGTTTCCGAAAAGCTCCGGATCCACTCCGGATCCACTCAGCGGAGTTTGCTGTGGGAAATCCATCCACGCCGGATCGACTGCTTTGTGGGCGTCACCCTCCCCCTTTTCCGTCCTCCCACCCCATCCACCCTCTTGGCCAATCATCACCCTTTCGCGGCGCTTCCCCGAAGTGCCGGCGCGTCCATTTTTTTTTTTTAAAAAAAGCATCTCAGTTTTGCGTAATAGCGATATTACGAAATAACAACCCCTCCCGGAATAGCCTCGTTTGCAGTTTTTTTTGCAATGTTGCGCTGTCTCTCCGCTGTTACACCATTTCAACAGTGGATGCATTAATGTTTTTTTATTTTTCTTTACTTCACTAAACCGGTCATTACGAGTGATGTTTCGTTACTTCGTAGTTGCGTTACAAATAACACGTTTCGGCGGATACGTGATTATTGATAATATGCATTATTATTGGTAGGGTGTTAGGTTTGCGAGACTCTGATGGGTGCTGTGGCGAGGGTCTCGCGAGAATTGCGGACGATTCATTATAGTTGAGGGTGTTGGGTCTCGCGAGAATTGCAGCTGCGGAGCTAGAATCAGGGAATCGCCCACATCATGCTGCCGATGCTAGTGGCCAATCATGAGTCGAGAAGCAGCTGTCGTCACAATTTGCAGGAGCCGAACAGAACACTGGGAGGAAGAAGGGACAGATATTGCTGGCCGCCATTGAGCATCTTACTCCCGCCACCGCACAGCAGGTCCGTTTAAGAGAAGCTTGACTTTTATCTTTTATCGCAATAGCGATACTTCGTACTAACGAAACTACAAAACGTAAGTGGTTGGCCGGTGATAGGGAGCCATGGGGAAAACCTTAATGAAACCGCCCCTAGATGAAGGGAGACGTTGGTGTTTGGCACTTATTATACCCGCGACACTCCTCCGCCTTCTGCCTCCCTCCCCCCCCCCCCGCTTGCGTGGTACTGTTGATTTCTCTGCATTGCTATAGGTTCAAGCGGCGTGAACCCAAGCAGTGCGTTGCAGGAACAGGAACACAGCCAGGTTTTTACTGATGGACATCCAGGCGAGGAGTCATTTCGGGGTAAGTGCGGCCTGCAGTGCTTCTGATAAGTCTTATGTGGAATGTGAAAGCTTTCAGTGGAACTTAGATGCATTGCCCAGCTTACAATTGCTGAGCCATTGACCCTGCGTTTCCTGCTTCATGTATGAGCAGAACTGCTCCTGAAGACATGTCATAGCACAGATTTTTAAGGTAAGCATGGGCTTTGCGGCACTAGCCATGGAGAGGGATGAGTGTAGTGTCAATTTCAATTCCAGGTGACTTTGAGGAGGAAGAAGGGTGCTTTATCCAGAGGGGAGGACCTGGAAAGCCGTCTGGATCATGAAGATGCGATGGAGTGCTTTGACCGAATGCTAGCTTCTGAAGAACGCAGGTTCACTTTGCGGGGAGAGCGTGACACAGGCTTGGTAAAGAATTTCGAGCAGGCCACAAGGTAGACTGTGGATGTTATGAGGGCAGCTGTTGATATGCTAGGCAGCATTGCCCAAATTTTTAGGGAAGGTCGGGCACAGGGAAGGGTGGGTGAGGCACCAGCCACTGCAACATCTCCTCCATATGCAGCATCTCCAACTCAGGTCGTGATCAGAGAGCTTGGACTGCAGTACTACAGCTTTACCACTTTGTGCCACGGGGCTCCTCTAGTATCTCTGGTATTTTATGGCACAATGGCCTGGCCTGACGAAGTGATATTTGTGTCAGATCCAGCCCTCATTCCAAATGACTTTGTCACCTCTGGCCTAAGATAAGTGTTTGTCAGGTGCTAAAGACTGCTAGTGTGAGGGAGTTCACCACCTCCCTAGGCAGCTGATTCGACTGCTGAAATGGTGACCCATTAGGGTTTTCAAGGGAAGAGCCATTCATAGGTAGTTTCCCCTTGCCTGCCTGTGTCACCACCCTGGTATTCCTTGCTGGTCTCCCATCCAAACACTAACTAGGGCTGAGCCCTGCTTAGCTTCTGAGATGGAACATCAGGCTAGCCTGAGCTGCCCAGATCAGGGTGGAAACCTAAAAAGTGTGTGTGTGGCGGAAATCCTCAGAATGTGTCAGAAGTCCTGATTTTTTGAACTGCACGGATGTCCTTTAGAAATGAAATATCGTGTTTTTTAAAAGTCTATTAGCTTGGAACCATAGGGCTCAGTACGAAATAAGGCATAGTGGGTTTTGGATAAGGCTTTTTCTTCCTCCCTTCCCCCGAATTCTTTTTCTGCACTTGCTATAGTTGCTTCACTTGCCAAGTCCTTTTTCCACACATAAGTGACTTTTGCTTTAATCAGGGAGGCCACCTGTCTTTCAAGAAGATCCCTAATAAAGTCTGAATGTAAACCATTTGAACCCTTCACAAGCCAAGATATCAGCTTCTCCTTGAACCCACCCAAAATACATTGGGAAACCAATTTATAAATAAATTGGCAGCTTCACCTAAAATGTGACTGCAGCGAAACTCATGGGCCACTGCCTTCAGATATAGCTTGCCCGGTTTTGGCAGAGCCTGCTGTCTCCTGCACCCTGCTCAAGTGGCAGTGTGGCGGCTTCCCGTAGGGGCAAGATGATGTTATTTCATTGATTACATGTTGTGCATGTTGTTATTGATGATGTTATCTCAGTGCTTATACCTGCACGGGCAGGCTGTTCCTACCTTAGCTATTATTACGCAGCAGCTGTGTACAGCTGATGTTGTGTTCTTGTCCGGTTAACGCACTTTTAATAAAGTTATGTTTTGCAAAGGTCCCAGCTCCCCATTCCACCAGGAATGCTCAGCAGAGCATAGGAAGGTTTGGGTGTTTGATCCACTTAAGGAGGTTTCTGTGACCACCCATGGCCACCCCACATTACAGTAATAAGGCAGTAATAAAGAAGGGAGGGGTGTGTGTGGCGTTTTTGTGTTGTGTGTGTGTGTGGTGTTACTCACAATCATGATGACGGTCCTCCCAACGGGGCCGCCCCGCCAACTCCCAAAGACGCACCATGGCGTCATGGTACGGCGTCCTGCCTGACGCCCTGGGGATACCGCCCCAAGCTTCAAGGCTAGCCATGAAGCTGCAGCGGAGGCGTTTGATTTTTGACCGGCACTGCGCGGCAGTCCGGTCAAACCCCCTCCGCTGCAGCCTCCGGGCTATCGCCGCATAGATGTGGCTTGTGTTGAGGTGGGTGCTCGACATTACATCGGCCGCGTGCCCGCTCCTCTCAACAATATCGAGCATAGCCAGCACCTCCTCCCGCTGCCAGAACGTCCCTCTCCTTCCCCTGGCTGCCATTTCGAACTAACGCTCTTTCGATGTTGCGAAATAGCAGCCTTCCCTTTCTGATTTGATTTATCCAATCATGTGGAAGGCATATCCTGATTGACAAGGCAAAAACAGACCCAGGCCAGAAACACGTGTCAGAAACCCATGGTGCACCAAAAAACTACCCCCCCCCACAACCACCACCAAAGTAAATGAACGCGGTGCAGTTTATAATGCTCAAAACTTTATTCGCTGTAACGGGAAGCAGCCTAAGTAAACGCAGGCATAATGATAAGAAATATGTAGTATTACTGGGTGGAAGTATCTACTCCGGAACCACTAAGCGGAGTTTGCTGTTGGAAATCCATCCACGCCGGATCGAATGCTTTGTGGGCGTCACCCTCTCCCTTTCCGTCCTTCCACCCCATCCACCCGCTTGGCCAATCATCACCCTTCCGCGGCGCTTCCCCGGAGTGCCGGCGCGACCTTTTTTTTTTTTTAAAACTTAACAGTTTTGCGTAGTAGCGATATTTCGAAATTAACAAGGGGAAAAAAAAAACCCCTCCTGGAATAGTTCCCCCCCCCCCCTTCTCCAGTATACATTATACATTATGGTCGATACATTATGGTTGATAGCATGTTTGGTCTCGCGAGAAATTCATGGGTGTTGTGGCGAGGGTCTCGCGAGAATTGCGACCGCTGAATGAGGATCAGGGAATCGCCCACATCACTGTCAATTAGCCAATGCTTGGAGGCTGCAAATGCTAGTGGCCAATCATGAGGCGAGTGGCAGCTATCGTCACAGCTTGTATGAGCCGAACAGGACACTGGGAGGAAGAAGGGACAGATTTGGCTGGCCGGCATTGATCAGCTTACTGCCTCCACCGCACAGCAGCTCCGTGCAATGGCGTCCAGCGGCAGGGCAATGGGGGCTCGTGGAGTTTCTTGGCGGGAGGCAGAAACAGAAGCCTTGTTGTCCATTTGGGTTGAGGATAAGATCCAGAATGCGCTGGCCTCTAACCGCAAAAACACCTATGTCTACGAGGCTATATCTAAGGCCATGCATGCCATGGGACACAAGAGGTCGGCGCTTGAGTGCCGAACGAAGACCAAGGGCTTGCGCGCGGACTACAGGAGATGCGTTAGCCACAATGCAAAGACTGGAGTATCCCCAGTTTACTGCGCTCACTTTGACGTGCTGCACCGCATCCTTAAGGATGATAAGTCCGCGCGTCCCCCCGACATGAGGAGAAGCTGGACGGCGAAGTATTACAAGGCAAACAAGGAAAACTTGCCGCTTCTGGGATCAGATAACATCGTTTCCGCTGACCTCCAAACAATCAACGCCGATGATCTCCGCACGCACACCACTGTGTCACCTCCAGGTGAGTATCAGGGCGATGCAGTGCCCCTGAGCCCTGTACTTTTCTGTGTATGGGGTTCCGTTCTCGCCCCTAAGGAAACCCACGCAGAGGATTCCTCAGTATATATGTGGGTCGCTGTGGGTTCGCCGGTGATTGGGAGGCATGGGGGAAACCTTAATGGAACTTCCCCTAGATGAAGGGAGACGTGGATGCTTGCCTCACTGTACTGTGCACTTATTAGACTCGCAATACTTCTGTGCCTTCTGCGTTAACACTGCTGATTTTCCTGCATTCCTATAGGCTCAATCATCCTGACCACAAGCGATGCGTCGCAGGAGCAGGAACAGAGCCAGGAATTTAGTGCTCAACAACCAGCAGAGGAGTCCTTGCCGGGGGGTAAGTGCCTCTGATTAGTCTTCTGTTGAATGTGAAAGCTTTCAGTGGGACTCGGAATTACTGCCCAGCTTACAATTGCTGACACTGATGCTGCTCCTGAACACATGTTATAGTGAAGAACTTTACGGTAGGCAGGGCTTTTCAGCACTTCGCACGTTAAGGAATGAGTGTTGTATCAATTTCAGGTTGCTTTGAGGAGGGAGAAGGGTGCAGTATTCAAACTGGAGAATCTGGGGATGCTGTCCTCTCGGAGCAGGAAACAGAGGAAGGAGGTATGTTTCGGGGATTTCTGCGTAAACTGCAGCAGCGGTGCCAATGCCTGCAGCACAGTAGTGCAGCTTGTAACATAGCTGAAACAATGGGTGCACTGCCAGAGTTCTCCAGGTAATGTACTCCTTCCATCCTTCTTCTTTCAGATGCCTCAGGAGATCATCTGCCGGTGTCATCAGCACAGCAAAGAAAGGAAGAGAGTGCGCAGAACGAAGCTCAACGTCAGCGAAGGGTTGCCTTGCTTAATAATGTGGCTAAGGAGATGATGATTCAAACCCGTCGGGATCATGAAGACACAATGGAGCGGTTGGACCGTATGCTTGAAGCTGAAGAACGCAGGTTCTCAGTGCAGGGGGAGCGTGATACACAAAACAGGGAGGCTTTTGAAAAGGCAACAAGGGAGACTGTGGATGTTATGAAGGCAGCGGTTGATATGCTAGGCAGCATTGCCCAAATTTTTAGGGAAGGTCGGGGACAGGGAAGGGTGGGCGAGATACCAGCCACTGCAACATCGCCACCATATGCAGCATCTACACCATCCGTCACACGTAGGCAGCTGCACCTGGATTGTGACTGCAGCTATAATCGGGGCACTCTGCCGTCAGATATGGAGTACCCAGTTTTGGCAGAGGAATCTATGCCTGAAAGTCAGCCACTCCTCTCTGTGCCTGAGAGTCACAACCCCACGTCTGTGCCTGATACTCAGACCCTACCGTCTGTCCCTGAAAGTCAGAGCGTCCTGGCTCCTGCACCCTGCTCCAGTGGCAGTGTTGCGGCCTCACGTAGGGGCAAGAAACGATCCTGCACAGGGAAGCAGAGGGTGTATTTTGAGCCCTGAAAGCACTCCCTTTGGAACATCTGATGATAACTCCATTGGATTATTGTTAGGCTGCCCCTAAGGTGCACTGCTGTCTATGACAGATGCTTCTTATGTTGCTGTTTTCCAGCAATGTCCCATTCATGGGTACCAGAACCAATGCCCATCAAGGGAAGGTGTGAGTTGCAGGCATTGTTTACATGTTGTGCATGTTGTTATTCATGATGTTTTTTCATTGGTTATACCTGTTTATATGATGTTATTTCATTGTTCACATGCTGTGCATGATGTCATTTATGATGTTATTTCAGTGTTTATGCCTGCACAGGCAGTGTGCTCCTAGCTATTGCTTTGTTCCTCTGATGTTTACGCACTTTTATTAAAGTTATGTTTGCACTTCTCCCTGTTCAGTGTCTAGGTAAAGGAAAACGACACCTTAAGGTTTCAAAAGTAACAATAATTTATTTGAACAAACAACACATTTAAGAGAATGAAACTTTATTCCCCAACACCCCCACCCCTCCCAGCACCCCCACCCCTGCTTTGTCAGGCAATGCACCTTATTCCCTCAGGCCAACCAGCTGAGGACCCTCATCATCCTCTTCCACCAGGGGTGGGCCTGGCTGCTCTACCGCGCCTCCTGGACGGTTGTCGACTGCGGTTGGATATAGAAAAGAAAAAAGTAATTAGACTCATGTGAATGAAAGCACACAGCAGCTGTGAGAAATGCACTGGAATCTGCAGTGCCACTTATTGGACCAGTAATATCATAACAGGGGAGGGTGGCTGGTGGGGGGATCCGCAGAAACACCATGCATTACAGCTCTTTTCTTAGCAATAGCATAAGAAAATGTAAATTTCTTGAGCCTTCTCCTTTATGGTTGTAGGATTGCATATTACATCTAATAGGGGAGGGCTGCAACCACACCTGGATCAATAGCGCTTTTATAACAAACTGCCCATGATCTGTGCGTGTGAGAAAGAAGATATTATATGAACTGCCTGAAGTAGCGCCATTGTTGTGCATCTGATTGTTCAACTCTTTTAATATTGCCTCTTTACTGCCTATGTTATGCTGTTAGCTGCCTCGAGTCTGTATGGAATGGGCAGGATATAAGTATAATGTAAATAAATACATACAACTTCAAATTTTATTTGATTTAACATATTTATAAAAAACTTTCCCAGTAGCTAGAATGTTCAACAGCAAATTAAAATACAAACAATAATAATGAAAATATAAGCAAAGCACAAAAAAGCCATAGAACATTTTAAGTGATTTATTTATTTAGTATCCAAATAGTTCTTGATAAGAATGGTTTTACACCAGCAGGGCTTATCAGAACTGGGATGGGTGGGTGTGGGTGGTAGTCTGTGCACAGACCTGGTGCCTCCCCCTGGCACACATCCCACCAGTAAGGCATATCAGAAACTAGAAGGGTGAGGGTGGGTGAATGAAAATATAAACAAAGCACAAAAAAGCCATAGAACATTTTAAGTGATTTATTTATTTAGTATCCAAATAGTTCCTGATAAGAATGGTTTTACACCAGCAGGGCTTATCAGAACTGGGATGGGTGGGTGTGGGTGGTAGTCTGTGCACAGACCTGGTGCCTCCCCCTGGCACACATCCCACCAGTAAGGCATATCAGAAACTAGAAGGGTGAGGGTGGGTGAATGAAAATATAAACAAAGCACAAAAAAGCCATAGAACATTTTAAGTGATTTATTTATTTAGTATCCAAATAGTTCCTGATAAGAATGGTTGTACACCAGCAGGGCTTATCAGAACTGGGATGGGTGGGTGTGGGTGGTAGTCTGTGCACAGACCTGGTTCCTCCCCCTGGCACACATCCCACCAGTAAGGCATATCAGAAACTAGAAGGGTGAGGGTGGGTGGGGAAATTGTACTGTACTGCCATAAAGCAGTAATAAAGAAGGAAGGGGTCGCTGCCAGAAAGTGCAAAATCAAAATTCATCCATCCAATCATGGGGAAGGCATTTTATGATCGGCAAGGCAAAAACAGAGCCAGCCCAGGAGCACGTGTAGGACCACCGGTGCACCGAAATATTGCCCCCCCCCCCCAACCGCAACCAAAGTAAATGAACACTATGCAGTTTATAATGCCCAAAGCTTTATTCGCTGAAACGGGAAGCAGTATAAACAAACGCAGGTATAACGTTAAGGCGATTATACATATAACGGTTGAAACAGCGTAACTTCGCAGCACCGGAAAAGCAGTCTTTCATTCAAGGGCAGCGGCAGCGAGAGCCATGGGGGACGGAAAGCCGAAGAATCATCTCCTTTGATAAATATATTCTGCGACAGCATCCCGCACAGTCCTCCCACTCTCTAACTGCCTCCTGTTTATAACCCTGAAGTCTGGTTCTTCTTGGTCTGGGAGGAGTGTTATCTCCTTATCTGGAATGTCCAGGTTGACCGCATGTCCCTTTCCCTCACAAATATTGTGCAGAGTCACAGATGCGGTCACGATGGAGAAAATACTCCGGTACTGCGCGTTCATTCGCGTTAGCAGGACACGCCAGCGAGCCTTAAGCCTCCCGAAAGCACGCTCCACCACGTTCCTGGCCCTGGCGTGTTTCTTGTTAAAGTGCTTCTGCACG
The DNA here is from genome assembly GCF_032191835.1 of Heteronotia binoei. Classification (NCBI taxonomy): domain Eukaryota; kingdom Metazoa; phylum Chordata; class Lepidosauria; order Squamata; family Gekkonidae; genus Heteronotia; species Heteronotia binoei. Next base: position 29,341,447 of record NC_083230.1, on the reverse strand, counting down.
GGCCCGACGGGTGTCCTGTACGGGGTCATCAGCCACGGTCTAAGGGGGTACGCTCCGTCGCCCAATACAAGCGCAGGTATGGTTACATTTCCCAAAGTCACCGTGGGGTTCCCCGGAACCCAGAGCCCTGCATCATTGCCAGAGCAGAGATGGCTGTTCGCGAGAACAAAGGCATCGTTGGTCTTTCCGCTGTGGCCGAACTCTGCATCCACGAAGCGTCCTGTGTGATCAACCGTGCCTTGGAGGATCATGGAGCAGAACATCTTCCGGTTGCAGAACTCCTCCGATTTGCCCCCAGGCGCCCGTATCGGGATGTGCGATCCATCCAGAGCAGCCACCGTATGCGGCATACCGAGCTTACCGAAACCATCCATAATCTGTAGAGAAATGGAGCACAATGGATCAGGGATATTTCAACTTCCACTGTATTAGCAATAGAGAATCACATCAGGGTCAGATATATCGATGTTACGTTATAACGCAAAACTAGGGAAAAGAAAAAAAAATACACACCGTTCCGATGTCGTCACCGAGGCACACGACCTTTGAGAACAAACGTTTCTCGATGGCTTCGCAGATCTCCATCACAATCCCATGGACGGTGGTAACGCCGATCCCGAACTGCGTACCGACTTCCCGATAGGCGCTTCCGGTAGCGAGGTACCACAGCGCTACCGCGAGCCGCTTCTCAGGGTGGACCGGAGACCTCATCCTTGTGGTTTGCCTTTCCAGCTTGTCCTTCAAAGCGGCATAAATCTCCATAAAGGTCCCTCTGGTCATCCGGAAGTTATCCAGCCATTGCTCGTCGCCCCAGTACACAAGCACAAAGTTCTCCCACCAGCCGAGTTCACGGGGGAACACCCAATACCTGGGCGCGAACCGGATACCGGCAAGGTAGTGCCATCTACGTTGCTGGCGGCGACTGCCACCTCTAATCAGCCGAAGCCGGGGGTCAGACTTCCTAGAGGCGGCCAGAGGTTTCGGTGATCCAAGTCCATGAGCGAGGAGTCTTTCTCCGGTGCGGAGCACTTGGCGCGCGGCGTAGATACACAAAATCAGAATATCCACTGCTGAATAAAGCAGCGCCATAGTCTCGTCATCAGGATTCTCCATTGTGAATGCTTCTGACGATACGAGGCAGTGTGGAGGACGCCGCTGCGGCCAGTATTAAAACAGAACCGTCACGTGATGGTTTGCCCGCGAAAAAGGGGATTCTCTATCACGTTGTCGCGTTGTTACGTTGTTACGTAATTACGCAACTAGAATGACGTCTAAAAAAAAATGATTGACAGGGCATCGACTCCAGTCGATGCCACTGGGAAAACGCCGGTGGGAAAACGATTTGAGCCGGCGCTTCAGGGAGGGCGACTCCGCAAAGAGTCACTAGTGGGAAAACGAAAAAAGTGATCCGGAGATAATTGCGCCGGGGAATAAGGGGAGCAAACGCTAAGTGGGAAAACGGCCCATGAGTTTGCTCTGTTGACAGAAGCCCAGAAGGCTATTTAAATATCTACACAAAAATAGCATTAATGATTTTCTACTGTGGGGAGTTTGATTGCACATGAACTTTGTATGCACTATACAAATTATTTCTCTACTAGAAGCAAAAAATTAGATTCACATCCCTCCTGTAATTCATTATTTTAAATAGGTGTGATGGTAACACATTCCAAAAGTTAAAAAGGTCAGTTTCCCACAAAACTGATCCACATAATACATGGACTCCCTTCTCTAACTATACAACTATAGAATTCTTGATACAACTGAATATTCAAAATTCCTGGGGAAAAGGTATTCAGTTGTTTCTATACAACAGTAAAGTTACAAATTACATATTTGCAATTATGCAAACAAAAAAAATCAATAAACTAAACCATAGAAAAGGTGTTTTTTTTTTTCTTTTTCCTAGATGGACTATTTCTATAAAGAAATTACTACTGTTCTGTAGCAATGCAACTAAAGAAGAGCTGTACCCTTGCAGAAATATAGCCTTAATCTCTAAGGGAGACAGAATTCAGACTACAGCCTCATGAAATCCTTCAGTAAGCGATGTATATGTGCATATTATATTATGTTCCATGATTTAAAGGAGGTAGGCTGTCTGCCAATGAACCATTTATGAAACTGCAAGGATCTGAGGAAAAGAACTCCCCCCTCCCTCCAAAAATAGTCTGAAAGGGGAAGCTGAAAACCAAAAAGTTGATTTGCCCTATGATTGCCCCATGATCCAGCTTCTCTATTTTATTTCAAAGATAGAAAACAACTTTATTTTACTCTCAAGATCAAGTTTATAAATAGTGCACTATCTAATTTTAAAAATCAAACACAGCTCCAACTTTCCGAATCAACTTTACTTCTTTCCCTCCTAGGGATTATCAGTGATTTTATGGCCCAAGGAATATTTCCATACTGCCCTTTGCCATGTGTTTTCAAATGCCACAGGAAAACGATTTGTTATTAGCGTTGACTCATCCATACAAAAATATATTTTCAAGTAGGAGGACTGGGCACCTAAATCACTCTAGAACACACTGTACTGTTACTACATGTTCTTTGAAGCCACCGACATATTGGAAAATAAGTTTACCATATGCCAAGACTGTCATTTTAAAAATTCTTTCTAGAGAACACTTGCTTCAATTATGAGGCATGATCCACTCATGCAACCCCAATGGAGCAATTTTAACTTGCTAGTGTGAACTTTCCCATGAAGTCAGTGTGGAAGGGAGCTTGCTGATGGCAAGCTTACATGGTGGGATGTGTTGGTGGGAAAAAACTCATTCTTTATCCAGATTACATATTTCATGAAGTTTGACCTTGAAAAGAATCCAGAAGTGTTGAAGTGACAATTGAGCAGAAGCCAAACTGCTGGATGAGGTCTTCAGATACATTTGTAAATCATTCCATCAATGTGTCTACACTTTCAAGAGTTTGAAATGACAAGGATCAGAGGCTGGAAGAAAACCATCTACATCAGGGGTGGCCAATGGTAGCTCTCCAGATATTTTTTGCCTACAACTCCCATCAGCCCCAGCCATTGGCCATGCTGGCTGGGGCTGATGGGAGTTGTAAGTAAAAAACATCTGGAGAGCTACCGATGGCCACCCCTGATCTACATGTACAACACATAACCAACAAGTCATAGGAACAGGACATTCTTTAAAAAGGTTGCTGCTACAGAATTCAAGTATCACAGTCTAAATTTGCCTACATCTGTTGCCACTTTGTTCAAAATTAGCCCCAAATCATGTAGGTCAAAAATACCCCACCTTTTTGTTGAAAGAAATAATCTCAGGAAAAGTAATCTGCAAGTGTGGCCATCTAGATCTCCTATAGTTACCTCCATCAATGGAAACAAAGCAAGTGGCAGATAAGTAAACTCGATGGCATACAAGTGGACGGATCCTAGCAATTTGGTCCAGTCATCCAAGAGGTTGCAAAATTTCAAGCACAGACCAACTCTTAAAAAAAATGGGAGGACAGTTGTGAAGACAAGACTGTAAAGTACATTACGTATATAGATTGCTACAATGGTGCTGCTTAGCTGTGCTTAAAAAGCAGTCCTGCTATCATTCTCCACAGATTATTGTAGCTGATATACTGGAACAAGTACTCCACAGAAGAATTACCACTTTAAAAAGTGAATGCATATTATTTTACAGAAATGTGTTGAGGCATCATTAAAACAGCTTGCTGTTGTGAAGGAACCCCAGTTGTTAATATTGAGCCAATTATTCGGAGGAAAAGCAAGAAACATTCTTGTAAGCAGCATTTTTGTGAATACCTCCAAGGGCACTGAGTTATTGTACCCTCTAGCTATTACTGGCTCTAAATGGAACTGGGGAGATCCATTAATGACCTGCAAAAGATACTTCAGTGTTTTTTTTAATTTGACAGATGTTTTTCAGTAGTCAGTACAATTATGAATAGTTTGATCTAACATTTAAACTTGAAGGGGACTTTTTAAAATGTGCCATTCCTTTTAGAGCTGAAAGATAATGCAATTCCTCTTTTTAAGGAATGCCCCAATACAACACTTCCATTACTAGCGAATCAAACATTGTAAAATCAAAAGGATAATTGTAAAACATTGTCAGAACTCATGTGCATGTGCGAAACCTTGGTGGTATGGGCTACTACTACTAAAAAGCTGAACAGGAGACCACTTGGAGTGTAGTCTTCAGTGTCTCCACAATAAATATGAATTTTATTGCTGATACAGGAGAGAGGAATTTTCTATGGAAAATCATCACAACCCTTCAGAAAATTTAGAAAAGTAATTAGCGCTCCCCCCCAACCTCCAGCTGCCAAATTATTTTTCTAGGTTGGATAATTTCAGAGTATTCCAAATCAAATTGGAGTGGGGATGGGCACAAACAACTATGTGCAGGGGCCTTCCCTCTATCGTGTGTACATAAAATATGTTTGCCTTTCTATCTCAAAGGTAAGAACACATTTGACCTTGGAAAGGGTGCTTTAGGCACTGTTAAAGCAGAGACAAGAATTCTGGAGCAACATTTCTACAAAGTAGTTTAAAGAGGGCTCGACATGCATATCCAGCATGTGGTCACTTGAGTCTGACTTCACTCTTGTCCATTCAAACTTCAGGAAACACTATCTGTTTTATGTTAAATTGGCCTCCCTGCTGCTCCCAGTATGTCCCCCCCATCCCCCACCAGTTGCCAGGAGGGACCTGGGTAACCCTAAACTGCAAATTACTTCTTATCCTTCCAATGTCATGCGCAAAGAACAAAGGAGAAGAACTGTCTGGAAGTATTTTCATTACTGTTTCAAATCCTTGACTTATGCAGCAGGAAAACAAAATAAAATGACTTATCTTTTCTAGAGTGATACTATTATCATAACAACCAATGTAATTACACTGAGTTATTCCACTTAAATCAGTGTCAGGAATCCTTGTAGTATATGTAACTCAGGATTCTTATAAACAAAGGGTTAATTTCATTTGAGCAAGAACTGTAATTACTCCCTGAAGTATTAGTATTTAGTCAATCACTGGCAGATCAAGTCAAGCATCAAGAAGCATTTCATTCCTTCTCCAGAGACCCAATTACAAGAGGCCAATACATTAGGAGACCTGAAAGAGCCATTTGTGACTCAAGTAGTAATAGCATCTAGAGCAGTAATCAATAGTCTAATAGCACAGTGATCAATAATGAATAGCCAATGCGTTCCAACACTTATTCAAAATACTGCACTTACACAGTTCTAGCTTCTGTGAAGTAGCCACATTACTTACTTCCTAGTAATAGTACCAACTAGCAGAGAAGTTTGCTAACATTCTTCTTAGACATAGTAGGAGACACTGATCCTGCCAATCCATTTGCACTAAAAGCAATCACCAGTGTACAACCCTCATTTGGATTGTGGGCATCAGACATGCCATTGAGTGCCTATCACTATCACGAATGGTTTCGTTACTACCATTGTTTTCTAAACCACTATTTTGGAAATTGTCTGTTTACTGCTTCCGTTACAAAGTCTGTCCTCACTTGGATGGCCCAAGCTCACCCTACCTCATCAGGTCTCAGAAGTTAAGAAAGGTTAGCCCTAGTTAGTGCTTGGATGGGAGACTACCAAGCAAGATTGGGGTTGCTACACAGAAGCAGACAGTGACAAACCACTTCTGTTCATCTCTTGCCTTGAAAACCGTATCAGGTTAATGGCATTTTCTAATACTGTTACAAAGTCTACTTCCCGTGCACCACAGAGCTTTGTTGCATGTTAACAGGCTAAAAAGTTGAAATATTACTTTTACTGTTTTACATCCCATTCAAAACTGCCCGCTGAAGAATGTTTATGGGTCAGTAAATACAGTTTTATCTGAAAATACAACTTAAACACTTCTAAAAATGAACAAGTCATTAACGTAAGAACTGGCTAAACAAAAAATCCTGGACAGAGTGAGGAAACACACTATTGCCAAATTAACATGAATTTCAAGCTACATAGGAAGCTGCTTCTGACTTAGATATATGAGAATATGTCTATAAAAATACCTTCCTAGTATGTTCAGCCACTGCCATTTCAACACACTATTGCCAAATTAACATGAATTTCAAGCTACATAGGAAGCTGCTTCTGACTTAGATATATGAGAATATGTCTATAAAAATACCTTCCTAGTATGTTCAGCCACTGCCAATTCAACACACTATTGCCAAATTAACATGAATTTCAAGCTACATAGGAAGCTGCTTCTGACTTAGATATATGAGAATATGTCTATAAAAATACCTTCCTAGTATGTTCAGCCACTGCCATTTCAACACACTATTGCCAAATTAACATGAATTTCAAGCTACATAGGAAGCTGCTTCTGACTTAGATATATGAGAATATGTCTATAAAAATACCTTCCTAGTATGTTCAGCCACTGCCAATTCAACACACTATTGCCAAATTAACATGAATTTCAAGCTACATAGGAAGCTGCTTCTGACTTAGATATATGAGAATATGTCTATAAAAATACCTTCCTAGTATGTTCAGCCACTGCCATTTCAACAAATTATATTAGTGGGATGCATGTGCTCACCTACATTGTACCTAGGCTACTCTATTGCTGCTAGCTGCATAAAAATGGTCCCTAGTGGGGAAAGCAGCAAAACTAGAGGTAGAACACTGATACTTTCCAGGAAAGGCTACACATAAGGTACATTACTGAATACTAGAATATGCACCAGCTACAAACTGTGCTCCTCTTTACAGTAACAAACATATATGTTAATCCTGATATAGCAAGGCATGCTTAAATCCCAGTATACATTTGTTATCAAGGAGGGAAAGAGGAGGAAGATGTGGTGATTAATCATACCAAAACAGTAGTATACTGCTAGACTAGTAGAGCTAATTGTATTAGAAGAATTATTTTTATACCCTGCCCTTCACTAACCAAATTAATCCTGGAGTAACTTGAGTCACAGTCGGAATAACTTGAGTCACAATCACCTTCCCTTCCTTTCCTCACAACAGACACCCTGTGAGGTAGGTGGGGCTCAGAAAGCTCTTCAAGAACTGTGACTGAACCAAGGTCACCCAGATGGCTACATGTGGAGGAGTGGGGAATCAAACCCAGTTCTCCAGATTACAGTCTGCTGCTCTTAACCACTACATCAATCTCTCTCTCTCTCTCTCGGCTTGGCTTCGCGAACGAAGATTTAAGAAGGGTGCAATAGTCCACGTCTGCTGCAGGCTCGCTGGTGGCTGACAAGACCAATGCGGGACAGGCAGGTCCGGCCACAGTGGCTGCATCAATATAATAGTGACTACATCAATATAATTATTAACAAAACATACAAAATATCAAATGGCTCAAAGATGAAAATCTTATTGTATGGATACACTTGTGTGATGTTGGGTTACTTTTGTTATGCTTTGTTTAATGATGAAATAAAAAATGGATCTTAACCATATACTTTCTTGTAGTAAGTTGTAAATACATGGAAATATTATTACAAAGAGCAACCACCACCATTAAAAAAGGCTCTGTTACAGAAAATTAGAATTCTTTGAGTATCATAACTCCAAGCCTTGGGAGATCTTTACATATCTCCCCATTCTGGAAGTCGTAATAGCATTAGTTAGGCGTAGAAGTTTATGGAGGTCTGACAAACATCTGCAAGAGAAAAAAAGGCTGAGAAAAGCATTAAGGAATAAAAATCCAAGCAAAACACAGATTTGGATATGAAATCTCAAACTTGCAAATTAAACCCAAAATTATTAAATAAAGCATACACTAATGAACCTCATACTGGGAGAGCAATGTATGCGTACATACATACTTCCTAACATGAATCCTTCTGAAGAATGGCTAGGCTTATTTTTTCTTTTTGTGGTAGGCTTCCAGCATCTGCTGTTATGGAAAACAATTCCAGTCAGGTGTTTGCTAACTAAAACACTGTGAGGGTAAATAGAATACTCATGAGGACTCCTTGTCAGGCAGGTTCTGTTTCTGGAGGATGCAAACTGTGTTCAACAGCAACTACATCCCTGAGACTTTCTAAAAAGGTGGTTTTCAGCTTTCCTGTTGCATAAATTCCAGCGTGGCTACTGGTATTTCTGTTGCATGGCTGTTCTAACATTGTGCAGGCACACAAAATTGAATGCTGGAAGGTTACGTGCCAGAAATATGTTTTAGCTTGTGTAACATTCCAGTCACAGCTCATAGCCTTTGGTATTAATACTATCACCTGAAACACTTAGAAAGTCCTAAAATGGCAGAAAGGACAAACGAAAGATTTCAATTCCCTGTTGACTCTCATCATACAAAAATAACTGAGCCAAAATTAAAGTAGCATTAGTTATTCTAAGTCCTTCTGGAAAAGAGGTCATTTTCTCTTTGCATCTGATGAATATTATGTTGCCTTACTCTTTCCTTCACTGTTTCTTGCCTCAAGCACAATCTCTCTTGTTGAGAAGGAGCAGCGCAACTTCCTCAAGGGGACTGTACCACAAAAACAAACAAAAAACAGAAAAAGAAAGAAAACCCCCAAACCCTTCCACATTCTACTGAGTCGAAACATAGAATTTAATCCTCAATTGCAGAACGAGATTTCAGAACCAATTTCTTGCTAGTAACAGGTAATGTCCTCTTAAGCAACACAATCACTTGATGTTGAGTGCTATTAATAAAAATTGACCACCTTATGGGTGAAGCAAAAGGAGACTGATGGAAGCAATCATTTTTCTACGTATTTGTGGTTGAGAGGAAAGGAGATAAAGTTCCTTTTTACTCCAGCATCATCAAATGTCCCCAGATTCAATCTGAGTTCCTAAGTGCTAAATTCTGATCTCCAAATAACATTTCAAATGCCATTCTGCATTTGGAAATCAGATTGATAAGAACAGAGGCTAGGGAAAGCCTCACTTTGATCAATACTTGGTTCAAACTTAGTCATAGTTCCTCAGACATCACCTCTTTGATCTTCAAGGATGGTTTTGTCCAAGCTTATGGCTTTAGACCAGGCAAGATTCAGAGTCAAACAACAAATTCTAGATGTTGAGAGGCAGAATGATCTTGCCCGGGCTCCAAATTTTTCAGCCCCTCCCCAAATGAGAGATGTGGTTTCTCCAGCTTCATACTTGTCACACTTAGAAATCCCATCCCATCGAAGGGCCTTTTCTATGGCCCAATGTAATATTTTTCCATCTCTGGTCATAGAGGGTCATTATAAAAAAGGTTCCAACGGCTGAGTGTGTTTGCCCTGTGGCTCTGGGAAAGTGGAAACGATTGAACATACCCTGTCTGGTTGTGGGTATTATCAAGAAAGTATTGGAGAGATCCCCGGGTCACCTGTTTTCAGAATTAAGCAATATATTTTTGTCAAATTCTAATCCCAATATTACGTTTGCTTGCAACAAACTTCTGGTCGGTTTCTAGAATCTGCAAAGGTTATGTAAAGAAGTGATATAGAGATCTTTGAATCCTTGTGTTTTCAATTTTTTTAAAGACAAAAGTTTTTTTCCTTCTTTGAATGCTATACTTGTAGTTTCATTCAATCATTTTCTTATCAATGGTTGCGTAGTCAGTGTATGGTATTCAACTGTGTTTTAACTGCTTTGTGCTGGTTATGTACCGGAATAAACTATTTGGATTTGGAATTGCTTTTTATTCCAGAATGAATGATGTGAGCCTACCATGCAGATAGTTAATTTGCCTACTCTGCATTTTTTTACTTAGGGTTTACTGTGTAGTAATTTATGACACAGACTTCTTAGAAAGTTTACATGGACTAAAGATCCTAGCTAATTTATACCTTCTATCTGGTTCAATGTGAAAGACCTCCAGAACTTCAATGGACTGGCAAACCAATGCTTCTCCAGCCAAACTCTTAAAATAAAGAGTAAAGTTGAACTGATAACTTCTTCACAATATATTCAAATTACTTTACTGATCGCTTCTATAATTGCTGCATCAATAGTTTTTAAACAAATATGCATTATGTTACCCTTCTTCCAGTACAGAGATGACTTCTGGTAGTTCACCACTTATTTAATTACCCTACAGTCAGATGGCTGCTAGTTTAACCCAGCACATACCCATTTTATTTGACTATGAGATTGAATAGATCATACTGTTAATGTAATCAGACTTCATTCCACTATCTCACAGCCCCCTCCATTCTTTCCCCAAATTGTGGATATAGAGTTGGATCACAGCTAGATCCTGCAAAGGCTGCTGATTTTCAACACAAAGAGAAAATTTCTCAGCAAGGCATTCCTAACTTGGTTTCACTTCTATTAAGAAGCTGGGAGAAAACTTCCTAGGCCAAGATATAATTTTTTTAAAATTTTTTACATCTTTAAAAAATGACAAAATTTTTGACCTCACCAATTTGCAATCTGACAGTCAGGTTCAATAGAGTAGGACTTGCCCTTTCCAGCAAGCCCAATTTCGCTGGTTTCGGAGCCCCCAAAGTCAAGATATTTATTAAAGTCTCTAAAATTTCCAAAATGGCGGCCGCGATTTTTTACTCCTTCTTCAAAAAAAAATTTCCTTTTAAAGTCACCCTAGGAGCCCACAAATAATGTAGCTAATAGTTCTTACCCTTTTTCCAGTTGATTCTGACAATTTTTAATGTCCCAGATTCTTTTAAAAACGATGTTTTGGATTTAGCCTCCCAGCAATGGCTGCCGATGTTTCTCTATGATATAGAGTAGGCTTTTTTCTTTACTGCTTCCTGCCTCTGTCACCATCAACTCTCATGAAGATCTCACGATACTTGATGTACTTCCTGTCTTGCTCAGAAGTGCTGCAGGTCTGTTCCAATGTGACGCAGTTGCTTTTACTTCAAAACCACAGATAGACTAAACAATAAATTCCTTTTCACTTTTTAGCAGTTTTTAGCACTGTCCTTTATATTTAAACAATCCAGACTTCACCCCTTCCTCCTTCTTCTTGCAAGCTTTCTATTTTTCTTTTTCCCACCTTTTAATTTTGTCCCTTTAAGCTATAAATAGCTCCAGAATGAAAAGAAAACTTATGTACCTTTTCTTCCAATTATCCAAGTTTCCACTGGTCTTTCAAAGCTTTAATTGTTTAGAAATGTCCAAGAAGGTTAGGATCCTGACGAGCCTATGTCAAATCAATGACTCTGAAAACTTTTGCAGACGATGACTATGTAGACTTCCCGAGACCCCTCACTGAGAAAAGTAGGCAGTAGTCATTAATTTGCCTTCTACTACCCCGAACAAAAGTTCCAGCCTGCTCCCATTATGAGAGGCAGCTCAGCTCGGCATTTTCCTTTACTGGAGACTATGTAGAAGAAGCTGGATCTGGCTTACGTTTACGTTTAGGATTCTGTTTCTCACATTCCATTGGGATCTCTAAGTCCAGGGAATGAAGCAAAAAGGTGCCAGTTTCAAGGTTTTCAACAGTCCATGTTTTGTTGTGGTGCCTTACAATCAAGAAACCTGAAGGAGACCATTTGTATCTGAGATTTGCTTCTGCAAGCTTCAAAGCAATAGGCTTAAGAGCTTGGCGATTGTGCAAAGTCTTTGAGGGAAGATCAGGGAAGAAAGTAATGGTGCGATCCTTAAATCGAATACCTCCCTTTTCCCTTGAAATGTCTAGATTTTTTTCTTGACACGAAGATCAGCAAACTCAGCAATCACATCTCTCGGGCCCCAATCAGAGTTAGCAGATAGTGGTCCAAGGAGATAGGCTTTGAGTATTACAGGGGCAACACCATCTTCTAATTGAAGGGTCGTTGCAAGCCAGGAGCTAAACATGGTGCCAGTTGCCCAGCATTTACTTCTTGTTCCCCAAAGCCTCAGAACTTCAGGTTACGGTCTCTGAGGCGATTTTCCAAGGTAAGGATTTTTTTCTGTCATCCATTTTTTGCATGTTTGCAGGTCCTTGATTAGCCAGGCCTGTATTGAAAACTAAATCAGCTGTAGAGGCTACTTCTTGAAGGCCAGATTGCAGATTGTCCAGCTGATCAGTCAGGGGACGAAGAACTTCACGGATTTCCCCAAGAATGTCACGTTTTAAGGATTGTAGGAACTGTATGCAAGCACACTTCTTTGGAGGGAAGGAGGGTGGATGAATGGATTCTTCTGACAGACACATGTTACACAGAGGAAATTATTTTGGCTTATTCTGAAGTTTTTGATTTTTTAAAAATTAGCTTTCTTGTAGCAAAGAACGATTCAAGCAGTCAGTCTTCAGGTCGTGGCAGGAGCTGACCTGCTAGGGTGTTATCCTAGCCTTTTATTGAGCCATACAAGATAGTCACGAGACATTGTCTGAAGTGAAATAGCTGTGTTATACAAAACTCTTTGATCAGAGCATGGTACGTGCTCGAGAGCAGAGACCAGCTAATCATGTTTACTGAGAATAGCATTTTTCCATGAGCATACACAAAGTTCAGGTGTACCCTGCTTCTTATTAACCAGTCTGGTATGCCCGGAAAGGTCAAGGAGCAAGGTAGAGCCATTTATTCCACCCTTTTTTGTTTTATAAACTGATGGTCCATCTACGCAAGAGCTTTATATACATATGGCAATTGTTGTCATGAAATAGGATATGTGGGAACTGTGCTGCAAATAGAAAGACATTGCTGCAATAAGGAGGGTACACACTGAATTAAACAGCAACATAAAATCAATATGACAAAACTAATATTCCATACATGCAAAGAGTTCGGAGTCAGGCTCCTGAGGGAAGCCAGGACCATAAGCTGCTCCACCAGGAAGGGAGGACGTCTTGCTTAATTTGCTGTGTCAGTTGCTTGAGGGCTTGTATTTCATTTTCGATAACATGACTATTGTCAGACAAATTAAGGCAGCACATCTGCTGTACAACTTCACAGCCTTGATGATGTAACAACAACAAATAATCGACTGCAGCTCGATTGTCTAATATAGCATGACGAAGCTGTCGCTGTTCTACGTTGAGAGCGGTCAGAGCAGCGGAGGTATGGTTCAATGCTTTAGCAACTACACAAGCAAGTGCATTTATGTTATGAGAGTTGCAGGTGGCGAGACCAGGGACACCTACAAGTGAAGCAGCAAGGGCCACATATTAACCCTGAGGTAATAATGCCATATCAGAAGAATCACAGGTAGATTCTAAGGGGACAGTTTCCCTGCGAATGCGTGAGGCAGAGGATTCCATAAGTCAGGGTTTTTGAGGCAACACCACAGCAAGGCGACTTAAACAGCATACAGAAAGAGATATATTAGCAGGAATATAACTAAAAGTTCGACGGCCACAAGAGAAAAACCACCCAGGGGGTAAGGGAATATGGCCATAATTACTAATTACATTAATTGTTATATTACATTCCACAAGGGGGCACCTGTTTGCAGGCAACTGTGCAATGGCTTATGGTGGGAGCAATTTACCATCTGTGCACAAGTAAGATTTTCATGGTTAGCCACATATGGGGTATATAGAGTTAAAGCATCCGCTGGAAGCTTATAGGTGGGCATGCCCCGGGTAAAGTTGCATAAGAGATCTGGATTCATTTAAAAATTTACCAAGAACTGTTTTGTTTCCTACAGTTCCTGGAGCCTTGCAAACGGGAATGAGACAGGTCCCTAATAACATATGTAAATCAGTACATTGTGTCAAACAAAAATGGGAAATGTTGCTAATGTTAGCTAAGCGTTCCCAAATATTAAACTGAAGACGATCTCCAAAACTAATCACCTTGACAGGAGATAAAATACATAAACACAAACAACAAAGAATAGTCATGGAGTTCATTGTTAGCTGTGCAAAAACAGCAGCCACCAAGTTCTCTGGGGAGGGCTCTCGCTCAGCTTCTTCCAACGTTTTTTGAGCTTGATTAGTTAGATGCTTCACATCCCCCCATGTGATATCACGAGCTGTCTGGGTCTGCGGGCGTCGCACCATCTCCCATTTCAGACTGAGATTGAAGTTCGGAATCGGATTTGGGAGACCCTGATGCCACGCCATCTTTAGCTGGGTGAACGCAACGTGCCGGAACCCACAAAGGACCTGTAGGAGAGAACACAGCAGCATGTCCTAACCCCCAGGTAATAAGGGGAACTGGACCAAGTAGGATCAGGAAATTTTTTATAATACGCCAAGGGTTGGGGGAGCTCTAAATGTTGCCCAAAATGTCGATCAAAGGCAGAAAACCCGGTTGGGCCAGTATTTAATTGATTTAAAGTAAATAAGATCAAATTTAATTGCTCCTGAACCCGCATTTGGGTAGGAAGAGTGGTTTTCAATGTTCGATTAGCGCATTCCACAATAGCTTGACTCGTGGAATTATATGGAATACCATGCCGGATTTGAATGTTCCATTGTGTACAAAAATCAACAAATCCAGAAGAACTATATGCTGGGGAGTTATCAGTTTTCAACAGTTGCGGACGACGCATTACTGCAAAGGCAGAAATAAGGTGAGCCACAACGTGTTTGGTGGCTTCACCATGGTGGGCAGTAGCCCAAAGATATCCAGAGTACGTGTCTTCGCAAACATGGACACAGTATCAGGGTTTCAGGGAAGCTATATGGGGAACATCCATTTGCCAAAGCTCGTTAGCTTGCAAACCACGCGGGTTAAAAGCATAATCAGGAGTATGATTAGTAGGAGCGCAATGTGAGCATGAGCGAACAATTTGCTGAGCCTGATCAAAAGGTAATGAGAACTGTTTGACAAGTGCTTTGGCATTCTGGTGAAAATAGCTGTGACTGAGAAAGGGATCAGTAAATAGAGAGGTAACACCTTTCAAGGCCTTATCAGCATATGCATTGCCCTGAGCAATCATACCAGGAAGATTAGAATGGCTTCGAATGTGAGCAACGAAAAAGGGTAGCGTACGGCAAGAAATTAAAGATTGTAAGGCTAAGAATAGAGCCAACAGGTTAGAGTCAATTTGGGAGGGGTGATACATGCATCAGGAAGTTGATTAATCAAATTAAATGCATATAAGGTGTCAACTATTAAGTTGAAAGGCCTTTGTGAATAGAGCTGAAAGACCATTATTATAGCAGCAATTTCAGCCTGTTGTGCTGAGCGCTGTTGCAAAGTAAAGTGCGTTTTCCACGTCTTGGTATCGGTTTCAGGGGACGAAGAACTTCACGGATTTCCCCAAGAATGTCACGTTTTAAGGATTGTAGGGACTGTATGCAAGCGCACTTCTTTGGAGGGAAGGAGGGTGGATGAATGGATTCTTCTGACAGACACATGTTACACAGAGGAAATTATTTTGGCTTATTCTAAAGTTTTTGATTTTTTAAAAAATTAGCTTTCTTGTAGCAAAGAATGATTCAAGCAGTCAGTCTTCAGGTCGCGGCAGGAGCTGACCTGCTAGGGTGTTATCCTAGCCTTTTATTGAGTCATACAAGATAGTCACGAGACATTGTCTGAAGTGAAATAGCTGTGTTATACAAAACTCTTTGATCAGAGCATGGTACGTGCTCGAGAGCAGAGACCAGCAAATCATGTTTACTGAGATTAGCATTTTTCCATGAGCATACACAAAGTTCAGCTGTACCCTGCTTCTTATTAACCAATTGGGTGTGCCCGGAAAGGTCAAGGAGCAAGGTAGAGCCACTTCACGTTCTCTATTTTATTTCCAGAAGACCCCAATTAGGAATTCTAACATTTGGACTGGTCCTTACATCTTGAAGAGTCGAATGATTTCAGATGCCAAATGACAACAGCACACATTGGTAATGAGACAGGAAAACTAGGTCTCAAATTCAGTCCTGGAAGATGCATTGCCATGAGCTTAATTATCAATTCAGCAGTTAAAATTCCTTTGTAAGAGCACTGCTACTCTTAGATCAGTGGTTTCTAATGTCAGACATATCCATTTATTCTTTGCATCCTCCTGGGCTGAATCCTCCTGTATGGAATTGAGATCTATGTTTCCTGTCTCATTACCAATGCTGCTATCGCCACACATTGATATGGTACCCTTTTCCATATCAACCTTATCTAATCAAGCCTGCTATTGCCAGTCGACATCTGAAATCACCTTTACGGCACACATGGCCCCGCCCAACAAAGTGATATTGATTTTAGATTCAACCCTTGTAACAATCTTCAACACCTCTGGACTACGGGGGTGTAAACGTCAATAAATTTCTGGTAAGAAAGCTGATATGGTTAGTTCCTGTCTACATCTTTATCTTTCCTTTTAAAACAAGCACAATACTCCTGGCTACAATAAGTGGTATACTGCATATCCTGTATTCTTTAATAAGGGCAGCAAATTTGATCTGTTTTGGAACGGGGCAGGGAAACAAGAAAGGAAAAAACTCATGAGTGAACACAGTATGTATGAACTGCAGTCATAGTGATCAGAGTGTGAATAACTGCAGCAGAAGGCTAAACTTAGTGAGATACCTGGCCAAAAACGGGATGAGACATCAAAGTTTTATGAGGTTAAAGTTCAAAAATAATGAGATGTCAACTCAGGTACCAGGAACAGATCATTGGTTACCAACAGCTCCCAACTAAAACCTCTCCAACAAAATTATCTTTGATTTTCAGCCAGTCCTGGACAATGACGCTTCTGTCTCACAGGCACTGGGAGAGAGATGGGGCTGTGCTTACCCCCACATAGCTTCCAGTTTAAAACGGTTACTTAGAAGCAATAGGAAGCTGCCAAATAGAGCTATAAATCCCAGGAACACATCTTGTAGTAAACTCAGAGGCCAACTACCTCCTTATTCATTCAGGGCCAAACTAAATACTACTCTTTCAAAAGAGCTGGGTCAGTGTTTCCCACAGCCACGAAGCAACCGTAGCGTTCCCTCACTCCTAAAGAGAGCCCAGACAGGCTCAGAACCATCACACATTTACACGCAAAAACTGCAGGGGGGATATTTTGTCAATTTTGCTGGAAGGCAGCCACCCCCCTTCCCCCCGTGCCATTCCAAGCCTATTTGCTCTTTCCTTTTTTTTTGTGTTCCTGGGCCTAACTATTTTAAAACAGTCAGGTTTAATTTGGCCCTTGGCCTCTGATAACACTATTTCAAGGCTTAATGCTGCGGGATGCCCTCCATCAAGGGTAGATTGGGCTGTACTTCCCCCTTCTTTTAGGAAAGAAACAAAAGTAATGTTGCTCTACCAGAGTTTTGAAAGGAAGGTCTCTGAATGCTTTCAACTTCATGGAGAAAAATTATCGCTGTTCAGTTGTTTGATTTTAACTTTGACACAACAGCATTGTTAGTTTCAGAGGACAGCTGTGTTGGTCAGCAGTAAATTTGAGTCCAGCGGCATCTTTGAGACCAACAAGAGTTCTGGGGTATAAGCTTTCAAGAGTCACAGCTCCCTTCCACAAACACAATTCACACCAATAGTAATGTGCACTGCTTAAGTTTATTTTATTTATCTTGGGATTTTTATCCTGCCCTACCTCACGTGGGCTCAAGGCAGCTTACATCATATCATAATCTATTAACACATCAATATTCAGTTAAGTTCCAACATAATTTAACTTTAAAATAACCAGCTTATAGTGTGCTTTGAGGTTTAGTATTGGAAAGCACTATGAAACATATTAAGTATACAAACAAACATTTGGCATATCATCACCTGTTCATCCTTCCCAGTGTGAACTATACATGCCCTCACAGTCAATAATATTCTTCTGCTGTCTGTATAGAACAGAATCTATGTAGACCAAAACAGATAACCCACAAAACAGAAATATATGGGAGAATGTCATGTTGCCATTCTCCAGGTAGGATCTGGAGTTCTCCTGGAACTAGAACCAGACTACAGGGTTCCCCTTGAGAAATGGCTGCTTTGGATGGATATCTCTGCTGAACTCTTTCCCCTATCCGAACTCCACACTCCACAGTCCACAAATCTCCAGAGATTTCCCAATTGAGAGATGACAAGCCTTCTCAAAAACTCTGTTAACCCGAAAATCACCATTCTCCAAGAAAAGTATCCAAAATAAAGTTGCCAATCTCCAGGTTGGGACTGGAGACAAAATTGGAACTAATCTGGAGAGTACAGAAATCAGTTTCCCTGGATAAAATGACTGTTTTGGAAGATAGGCTCTATAGCAGGGGTCCCCAACCTCCAGGTCATGGACCAGTACAGGTTCATGGCCTGTTAGCAACTGGTCCGTGAACTGTATAATTATTTCATTATATATATTACAATCAGTGTTTCCTCTAAGCTGAGTTAGTGTGAGCTAGCTCACAGTTTTTTAGCCTCTGCCTCACACATTTTTGCCTTAGCTCAGGAAAAACGCTCCCAGAGCAAACTAATTTATGTAGCAGCTCACAACGTAGAATTTTTTGCTCACAAAACTCCACAGCCTACAGGGAGCGTTGTTTATAATATAATAATAGAAATGAAATGCACAATTGTATTATCCTGAAACCATCACTCCCCCCCCCCCCCCGCCCCATTCCATGGAAAAATTGTCTTCCATGAAACCTGTCCCTGGTGCCAAAAAGGTTGGGGACTGCTGTTCTATAGCACTGTACCCTACAGTAGTCGTCCCCCCCCCCCAAGGCTCCACAGCTCAAAATCTCTAGGTATTTCCCATGTGCATGTCAGGGTGCGATTTCTGAACCAATATTTATCAACAACATTTATCAGCATAGCAACTATACCAACATTTATCAATCTATTGTGTCACTGTCTCAGTTTAGGACTCAATTGTAACAAAATCCAATTTTTTTTTTCTTCAAATGGGAAATCAGCAGAACTTTTCAAGATCGCAAGCATACCTTGCATACATTACTACAAAAATTAATATAAACCGTAATATAGACATGGACCTCCAACGCTGCCTTTGCCCCCCCAATGCAATGTTGTTCCTCCCAGCAATGCGTATTTGTGCGCGTACGCCAACTGAGTATATACTGCATATTTTGGGCACAAAAGCATGCCACAGTAAGCGTGCTAGATATAAAGCGTCTAAACTCTCTCTGGGGTATGTATCCAAGCAAGGAAAAGTTTTCCTTGTTACAGCAAAACTCCAGCGCATCTCACATCCGTTTCATCCTGTGGGATAACAGAGTTAGAGGAAAAAGGGCCGACGCTTTCATTGGACAAAGTGAACCCGGAACATCAACCCGCCCTCCCATGTACCTTTTCTTGCAAGTCACGACGGGAAAACGTAGCACTGACGTGCCGCGCCCGCGCATCCTGCAGAACTGCGTCTCTGACTCTTCCGCTTACTGCGAGTTACCATCGAGGGCTTCCTGAATCGCAGACATACGCAAAACGAGAAAGCCGCTCCTCAATTTTAAATTGCCCAGGGAAATTTGGTACGCAGGCGCAGTAACCATTTAGGCCGGATATAGGGTTTTTTTTAAGAAAACATCCTAGCGTGGGTATTGTGCCGGGACTTCTGGGTTCTCTCGGGAGCTGCGTTTTCCCCTCCCTGAGGCTGTACGCTAAGCCAAGGCTTGCAGGAATCGTCGCGATGACCTCCGCGTTGGAAAACTATATCAATCGTATCCTTCCGCTAATAGAACTGGGATTTTTAGAAACCACCAAAGAGTAGGGAAGTGGGAAGGATTCCGGGACATTCTGTTTTAAGTACCAGCTGTTTCACCCATGCCATTAATTTGCTTAGTCTTGTTTGAGTGCCATAGAAGTTGTTGCAGAGGGAAGAGCTGATATTTTACGGGTTTAAAAAAAAAAAATGATTTGAAGTCTGGTTTCTTTCTGTGCAAGTGTGAAGTGCCTCTTCTCCCTTTGAAAATAAATGGGCGGGGCCTGAGGCGGGCGGGTGTGACATGTGGGCGCAGCTAATTGGATCAAAAGGAATGTCTCTGGCAGTATATTTGATGGATGTATTTTATTTTTTGCAAGGACCCCGTTCGAAAGGGGGATGGGCTCCTGCTCTTACAGTTCTTTTGCTAATCAGCTAACTTTTCTATGTCCTTGCCTTTCCCCAATGGGAAGGAAACATTTTATTCTCGTGATCCTTGATTATCGTAACCCGTTCGGTAGGTTTCAGCACTCTCCACAAAAAAGGACCATAAGAGCAAAATGTTTCTGTTTCATGTTGGTGGGAGGGTGGAAAGGAAAAGCCCAGGAACGTTAAGAGCGTTGTGCCATCCTAAAGGCTATTGCGGCAGCACACCTACGTTTCCCTGCCTCCTCAGATGCATGAAGCGCAGCTACAGTTGGCAGGTCTATATAGATTTAGAGATGGAAAATTGGAAATGCTAAAAGGCCATGAAATGGAAGAAGTGCAGTGTGATTTTCTTTCCCCATTACCCCATACATGATTTGCAAATTAATCAATTCTGTTTTCAAGGCAAGCCAGCTTATTTTGTTTGAATCACAAACCTCAGCCTGCTCACTTGCCCTCGTCAATTTAATTTTGGTTTGTAGGCAAGAGACACTGTAGTTTGGGTGTGACAACAAACTGTGGCATGCATGTGAGTTGACTGGAATAGAGTGTGAGCATGATAGCCTGTGGGGTGTAGTGGTTAAAGTGTCAGACCAGGATCTTGGAAATCCAGATTCAAATCTCCGCTTATGCCATGGAAGCTTCCTGGGTGACCCTTGGGCCCAGCCACACATTCTCAGCCTATCCTACCTCACAAGGTTGTTGTGAGGATAAAAGGGAGAAAAGAAGGATGTAAGCTGCTTTGGGTCCTTGTTGGGTTGAAAGGTGGGATATAAATAATTTTCCAGATCCTGGTTCATCATTCTGTATGAATTTTGCCTTATCTTCCCTTCTGATTCGTTTTACAGGGTTACTTAATGGAGCTGTTGTGAAAATAAAGCAGTGCTCTAAGCTTGCAGCAAAAGAAGGAAGGGCACATAATGAATAGAACAACCTAAGATCAGTATGCATGCACGGAAAAATTCATTCTTTTATTAGTTATGGGGAGAACTCAAGAGATATGCCTGCTGCCTTACTTTTGTGCTCCCTCTGGCTTTGGAAAACTTCAATGTAGATTAACATTTTCTTCAGAACCATAATAGCAAATCTCCCCCCCCCCCTTTTCCCCCTGAAATGAAAGTTTGAAAAGATGCTTAATCCCTTGGTGTGTTCATATTTTGTCCTGTATTGTCTGTCAAATGAACCCAGCACTGTTTAAAATGACCGGGCACTTCACTGGATCAGGAATTAACCAATATAACAATCCTGGGCCAAACAGACCATGCTGTTATTTCTACTGAATCTTTTAAAAATACTTTTCTTTAATGAATACCAGGTACTGTTGCAGTAATTACTTCAGATGGGCGAATGATTGTGGTAAGAATTCCTTTTAAATATAAGCATTTCCCCATCACAAATTATTTTATGTTGGAGCAGACTTGTTAAAGACTTGTTTGCAAGTCCCAGTGATCTTGACATAAGCAATTTCATATTGTATACTTGGGAGTAAGTGCCATCCTAAGCAGACTTACACCGGATTTCAATATACTTAGAAGGGTGCAACTCTGCCTTGGATGACACTGTGAATCTCCGGGAGCTGTTGAACTCAATAGGGCTTCTGAGTGGTGCATAGGTTTAGGCTGCATGTGTGCTTTAGATCACAGTCATGTACAGCGATACAGTTAACATTACCTTATCATAATAAACATAGCACAGACTGTAATGTATTTAATGAATTTATGACAAATAAAAACCTCATTTAGACTAATAAAAATAAGTTTTTCTGAAGATACTAATGTGTAACAAAGGATTCTTGATCCCGGTAGGCTGCAAATACATAGTCTTTATGCATTCATACAACCACTTATCTAAAACGGTTGCTTTTCTTTTTTGTTATATCAATTCAAGATTGTCTCTTGAATTCTGATCAGAAACTTCTAATCTGCAAAATTAACCATTGTTCTTTTTGCTTATAGCTTTAAATATTCTACACCTAGATAGAGGAGATAACATTCAGCTTTTTTACAATTGTATGAATTTGTCAGAGGAACATATTCCAGTATTCATCCTCTGAAATAACACAGCACCGCATCTCAAAGGAAAGGATGCTGTGAGCTAACTCCATGCTTGAGAGGAGATGAATGGAGTGCAACAGCAGTCTCAGTTACTCTTAACAATTAAGATACTTTTACATGTGTCTTCTACTTTGACATATTTATTGCTCCACTGTTTTTCCCATAATTGAATCCCATAATCACACATCCTAAATAAAACAGTTTCAATCCACTTTCAGTGCACTTTCAAACTGGATTTTGCCAGTTCATAACAGTAAAATCCAGCTGAAAAGTGCATTGAAAGTGGATTGACACTGCATTATTTAGCATGTGCGATCACAGCCATTGTGACCTATAAACTTAGCTTGTTTGCTTTGCATATGTCAAAACATCTTCAATAAGTTGTATGCTGATTTGCTGTTTACCTGTGCATCTGCCTATATATATGAAATACTAACTTCCATTTCTATGTATGTGAGGAAGAGTGCCTGCACATGAAAGCTCATACCTTGAATAAACTCAGCCACGCTGAGCCTGTTCGCAGGGAGGGCGGGATACAAATAGAAATAAATAAGGTGCCACTGAACTCAAAATTTGTTCTGCTGCTTCATACGAACATAGCTACCCACTTGGATATGAAATCCAGTTAATGAGACATTTCAAGTTCATGTATTCCGGATGTGGTGCAACTGGAATTAGTGTCAGTTACTTGAATTTCACACAGATTGACAAGAAATCATATATTTTCCTACAAAGACTTCCTTAACACCTGGGGATTTTGTTCAAAAATTATGAAATAATATGACATGTAACAATGAATGCTTTGCCAGTTGAAAACCCAAAGCTACTACACAGTGTACCCTTTATTGTCTCCACTGTAATGTGTATGTTGCTAAATAAGACATGCTTGAGACTCATATGTTTAAGGCTTTGGAATGCTTAATTTTTAAATGTCTTCTAGGGTACTCTCAAAGGTTTTGATCAGACCATCAACTTGATTTTGGATGAAAGCCATGAAAGAGTGTTCAGTTCTTCACAAGGAGTGGAACAAGTGGTCTTAGGATTGTACATTGTAAGAGGAGACAATGTGTAAGTCCAGCTTTTATTCTAGTAATGTAACTGAAGCTGTGGTAGAAAAATAAAGTATCTAGCTCTCCAGGATTGGTGCTGTTTTTAAAATTAGATAAAATATTCCTAATGTGTTACTTCTGATGCATGCTCTCAAGCTGAGTTGTAGTATAGGAATAAGTAATATAAGGGTGAGGTTTGGCTTTCTAAGCAGCTGGGGAAGTTGCTGAGAATTTCTGAGTTTGTGTGACTGCTGAAAATTCTGAGTTTGTGGTTGCTGGGGAACTGCTGTCTGTTTGGTTTGAGTGGGCTGAAGGTGATTGTTGCTGATTGATTAGGAGTGGCTGTGTTCCCCACCCTCTTTGCATTATTAAGCTGCGCCTTGCCAGAGGCGCAAGCCGAAGGGCGAGAGCTAAAGGGCTTTTGGCCTGTGACTCTTAGCCTGGGGGCTGTGTAAGGACCAGGAATCCAGATCCCTATTTTCCTTGTGTTCCCAATAAGGTAAGTTGACCCTCCAGAAGGGGAGCCACATAAACAGGATTTAAAAGGGGACTGTATATTTTTAAAAAAGCTATCATGAAGGTAGAATGCCAGCAGGGGAGTGGGGGCTTTCCAGTGTTTTGCACTGAGTGTCACATGTATGACCATCTGCCCACAGGACAGAAGTCTTGGGTGTGTTCCCGATGCAAGGAGCTCCTGGTCCTCGGGGAACGAGTTCGTACCCTTGAGGCCGAGGTGACTGACCTGGAGAAGCAGAGACAGTCAGTTAGGCACTCGGAGAAGACTCTCGGGGACGTATTAGATGAGCCCCACTCTGAACATGGCAGCCCGTTGCTGCCAGGGAGCATGAGGGTTGAGAGGGAACAGGGCACTGGGATGCTTTCTGGAACAAGTCTGAATAAGTGGGCCAAGGAACCATTCCTAGGCAGGGAGAGAGGAGGGGTCTTGGTAGTTGGTGATTTGATCCTTAGGCAAGTAGACAGCTGGGTGGCAAAACCCCGTACTTACCGGATGGTGACTTGCCTGCCTGGTGCGAAGGTAGCGGACATTGCGCATGTAGTAGATAGGCTGATGGACAGTGCTGGGGAGGAGCCAGTGGTCGTGGTGGATGTTGGCACCAACGATGTGGGGAAATGCAGTCGTGAGGACCTGGAGAAAAGATTTAGACTGCTAGGCGGGAGACTTAAGGCCAGGACCTCCAAGGTAGCCTTCTCAGAAGTGCTCCCTGTTCCACGTGCAGGGCTGGAGAGACAGGCACAAATTAGAAGTCTCAGTGTGTGGATGAGACAATGGTGCAGGGAGGAAGAGTTTAAGTTTGTTAGACACTGGGATGCTTTCTGGAACAAGCGGGAGCTGTACAAAAGAGATGGTCTCCACTTATCCCCAGATGGAACCAGGCTGCTGGTGCTTAAAATGAAAAAGGTGGCAGAGCAGTTTTTAAACTAAATCTTGGGGGAAAGCCCACAGGAGATGAAATGTCTCTGGTTCGGGAGGACTCATCTCAAAGAGATGAAGGGTTAGCTGTTACTTTTCTACCGGGTAATGGATCAGAGTTGTCCACTGAGATGATGACAAACAGTATGGACTGTCTGCCAAAGTCTCGAGGCGGCAGGAGGAAGGTTGCGGGCCTAGCTTGCCTGAGAAATTATAGATGTTTGTATACAAATGCTAGAAGTGTTCGAAGTAAAATTGGTGAGTTGGAATGTTTAGTGTTGGGAGAAAACATAGACATTGTGGGAATTTCAGAAACTTGGTGGAATGAGGAGACTCAGTGGGACACGGTGATTCCTAGATATAAGTTATATTGGAAGGATAGGGAGGGAAGGGTTGGAGGTGGGGTGGCTCTATATATCAGAAAGGGTTTACAGTCCAGTAAGAGTTAGATTCCCTTCTAGAAATGCTTTGGGCCGAAATAGAGGGCCCAAAAGGAAATTTAACTATGGGAGTTTGTTATCGCCAACCAAATCAAAAGATAGAGGACGATTATAATATGATGGAAGGATTAAAGATAGCGGCTAAACATAAAAACTGTGTCGTAATAGGTGATTTTAACTACCCACAGATTGATTGGGTCAATATGTGTTCAGGTCGAGAGAAAGAGATTGAGTTTCTAGATGCTCTCAATGACTGTGCTATGGAACAGATGGTCTCAGAACCTACCAGGGGTGGGGCGATCCTGGATTTGGTCCTAAGTAATGCCCAAGACTTGGTGAGAGATGTAAAAGTGATCGCACCGCTTGGGAGCAGTGACCATAACTTATTGATTTCACCATTTGTATAAATAGAGAGTTGTCCCAAAAGACCAGCACAACCACGCTTAACTTTAAAAGGGGTAAATTCTCTGAGATGAGGAGGCATGTGAAGAGGAAACTGAAAGGAAAGGTAAATACAGTCCAAACCCTTGGGGAAGCTTGGAGGCTGTTTAAAACTACAATCCTAGAAGCTCAGATAAAATA
The DNA here is from genome assembly GCF_032191835.1 of Heteronotia binoei. Taxonomy (NCBI): domain Eukaryota; kingdom Metazoa; phylum Chordata; class Lepidosauria; order Squamata; family Gekkonidae; genus Heteronotia; species Heteronotia binoei. The sequence continues at coordinate 29,316,048 of NC_083230.1, read as the reverse complement.
TATACCACAAGTTAGGAAAGGCACAAACAGGTATAAGAAAAGGCCTGGTTAACAAACAAAGTAATGGAAGCTATAAAAGGTAAGAAGGACTCCTTTAAGCGGTGGAAAGCTAGTCCGAGTGAGATTAATAAAAGGGAACACAGGCTGTGGCAAATCAAATGCAAGACTGTGATCAGGCAGGCAAAAAGGGACTATGAGGAGCATATTGCAAAAAACATAAAGACCAACAATAAACATTTCTTCAAGTATATTAGAAGCTAGAAACCAGCCAGGGAGGCAGTGGGGCCCTTGGATGATCAAGGGGTGAAAGGATTACTGAAGGAGGATAGGGAAATGGCTGAGAAGCTGAATGCATTTTTTGCCTCCGTCTTCACTGTGGAAGATGAGAAGTGTTTGCCCGCTCCAGAACCACTTATTTTGGAAGGGGTGTTGAAAGACCTGAGTCAGATTGAGGTGACAAGAGAGGAGGTCCTACAACTGATAGACAAATTAAAATCTAATAAGTCACCAGGTCTGGATGGAATACATTCAAGAGTTCTGAAAGAACTCAAAGTTGAACTTGTGGATCTCCTCACAAAAATCTGTAATCTTTCATTGAAATCTGCCTCCGTTCCTGAGGACTGGAAGGTAGCAAATGTCACCCCCATCTTTAAAAAGGGTTCCAGAGGAGATCTGGGAAATTACAGGCCAGTCAGTCTAACTTCAATACCGGGAAAGTTGGTAGAAACCATTATCAAGGACAGAATGAGTAGGCACATTGATGAGCAAGAGTTATTGAGGAAGACTCAGCATGGGTTCTGTAAGGGAAGATCTTGCCTCACTAACCGGTTACAGTTCTTTGAGGGGGTGAATGAACATGTGGACAAAGGAGACCCAATAGATGTTGTTTACCTTGACTTCCAGAAAGCTTTTGATAAAGTTCCTCATCAAAGGCTCCTTAGAAAGCTTGAGAGTCATGGAGTAAAAGGACAGGTCCTCTTGTGGATCAAAAACTGGCTAATTAACAGGAAGCAGAGAGTGAGTATAAATGGGCAGTCTTTGGTAAGCAGTGGGCTGCTGCAGGGCTCAGTACTGGGTCCCATTCTCTTTAACTTGTTCATAAATGATTTGGAGTTTGGAGTAAGCAGTGAAGTGGCCAAGTTTGCAGATGACACTAAATTGTTCAGGGTGGTAAGAACCAGAGAGGATTGTGAGGCACTCCAAAGGGATCTGTTGAGGCTGGGTGAGTGGGCATCAACATGGCAAATGAGGTTCAGTGTGGCCAAGTGCAAAGTAATGCACATTGGGGCCAAGAATCCCAGCTGCAAATACAAGTTGATGGGGTGTGAACTGGCAGAGACTGACCAAGAGAGAGATCTTGGGGTCGTGGTAGATAACTCACTGAAAATGTCAAGACAGTGTGCGATTGCAATAAAAAAGGCCAACGCCATGCTGGGAATTATTAGGAAGGGAATTGAAAACAAATCAGCCAGGATCATAATGCCCCTGTATAAATCGATGGTGCGGTCTCATGTGGAATACTGTGTGCAATTCTGGTCACCGCACCTCAAAAAGGATATTATAGCATTGGAAAAAGTCCAGAAAAGGGCAACTAGAATGATTAACGGGTTGGAACACTTTCCCTATGAAGAAAGGTTAAAACGCTTGGGGCTCTTTAGCTTGGAGAAACGTCGACTGTGGGGTGACATGATAGAGGTTTACAAGATTATGCATGGGATAGAGAAAGTAGAGAAAGAAGTACTTTTCTCCCTTTCTCACAATACAAGAACTCGTGGGCATTCAATGAAATTCCTGAGCAGTCAGGTTAAAACGGATAGAAGGAAGTACTTCTTCACCGAAAGGGTGATTAACATGTGGAATTCACTGCCACAGGAGGTGGTGGCGGCTACAAGCATAACCAGCTTCAAGAGGGGGTTAGGTAAAAATATGGAGCAGAGGTCCATCAGTTGCTATTAGCCACAGTGTGTATGTATGTATATATGTGTGTATGTGTGTGTGTGTGTATATATATATATGTATGTATATGTCTATATATTTGGCCACTGTGTGACAGAGTGTTGGACTGGATGGGTCATTGGCCTGATCCGACATGGCTTCTCTTATGTTCTTATAATAGTTTTTTTTAAAAAAAAAATGTTAATAAACTCAAACATAAAACATGAACTACAATCAAACAGTCATTTAGGTCATACATCTACAATCATTCAGATCTACAGTTGTTTACAATCTAAACCTTAAAGAAAACATAAGCAATCATCTGAGTTATAAAAAACATAAAACATAAATGACAGTCATTTAAATCATAGTTATCAATTAAATCATACATCTATATAGAACTCATATATATTCTTAATTTTTCAGTTCTATTTAAATATATATATCCTATCTTTCCCATCTATCTTCAGCTCTAACATTGACTTTGTTACAAACATATTTGCCAGTATCTTCTTTTTTTTTAAATTGTTTAAATTTAAATTTAGATTTATTCTTAATGTTTAGCTATATAGCTGAAAAATGCTTTTCACTTTTCTTGAAATTCTGAGATTGGCCCATTCTGTATATAGGATGTTAGTTTTGTCATCATCTCATATTTATATAGTTTATTCGTCCATTCCTTCAGATCTGGCATCTTTCTGCCTTCCATTTTCCTGCAAATAATACTTTTGCCTCTGTCACCATGTACCTAAATAATTTATTCCGCATTTTTATACTATTATTTGTTAAAATATTCAGTAATGTATTTTTGGGATCCATACAAACTTGAATTTTAATATCCTTTACATTTCTTCATGTACTTCCATCCAATATTTTCTTGCTGTCTTATATGAGCACAACAGGTGCGTTCACACTACACTAAATAATGCGTTTTACAAGTGGATTTTTGCTATTCTTACACAGTAAAAATCCAGTTGCAAAACACATTATTTGGTGTAGTGTGAACACACTCCACATATGATAAAATGTTGCATCCGTATTCTGACATTTCCAGCTTTTTCCACTGTGCTCTTTATTGGTATTAGCAATGTATTTGGGAGTAATATACCATCTAAAAACATGTTAACATTCACTAAATTCAATTTCTTTAGTCCATAGGTACAGTATATATTTTGTCCAAAAATTTGCATCCATTGAATCATACAATTTCACTTGCTGTTTTTGTATCATATTGCAATAATATTTTATAAATTTGTCCTAATACTTGCTTTGAGTCTCCAAAAATTTATTATTCAAAATCTGTTTTCTCTCCTAGTGGGCTCCCTTTTTTTGACTATTCCTTAAATTTAGACAATTGATAATCAACAAGTTTTTTCTTCATTTTAAATTTCTTGCCAAGATTTAATTTCCCCTTGTTTATTTATCATACACTAATAATTTATATAGTCAATTTTATTTGTTATACTAATGCCACAGTAGACATTAAACAGAGATGTCAGTGATGACATTGGCAGACTTAAAATCTATTTCTGCGCTGTTTCTTAATAGTCCATCCCTCAAAATATGAGTGCCATCTTGTCTTTGCATAGTTTTAATAATTTCTTAGTCCATAAATAATTGTAAATTCCTTCTTTAGTGTCAATTGTCTTCAGTTTAATGTTCCTTCTATTTGCATTTATAATCCAGTTTGATATCCAGACTATAGTGGCTGCTTGTTGATACAGATTATATTTGGTACAGCTAATTTTTTTTTATCCCACAATATTTTAAATCTTATTCTCGGTCTTTTCCAACTCCATACAAAATTATTTATCATTTTCTGCTATTTTTAAAGAAACGAAAATTCAACTTTGGTAATATGTTCAACAGCAGAAATTCTTCCTAACCACAAAATTTTTAGTCTTTTCTGATCTTTGTAAAATCTTCAGTAATGCTTACTCAAACTTTTTGAATAATTATCTGTTACATGTATACCCAAATATTTCACAGCTCATTTTATTTTATTTTTCTATCCTTGTTCTGCTTTGGTTGCTGCTAATAACATTATCTTGGACTTTTTTATTCAGTCTGTATTCAGAATAATTTCCAAATCTAATTATTTGTTACATTGTATATTTCAAAGAGATGTTTGATAATAAGTTGTTCTGACAACAGTAATCTTTTGTAAAATGGGAAAAGGTACTCCAGACAGTATTAATAGAATCTTACATTTTCCCATGTCTGATGTCAATGCAGTCTGTACTTCTGAATTCTTTTCATCAAAAGGTAACCTGTCTATGCAGTTTGTGATATAAAACTTGTACACAATATTTTAATTTTTGTAAGACCTTTCATACTCTAATTTGTATTAAAGCCAAAATAGAAAACATTTTGTAGTGTTGTATCAAGTTTATTTCAAAGTGGAACACGCTTTTCACCAATAGCGCTTTAATTCCTTTTCAGTGCTGTAATTGGAGAAATAGATGAAGAGACAGACTCTGCTCTTGACTTGGGGAACATTCGAGCAGAACCTTTGAACTCTGTTGTACATTGAAGACAATAAAGAGGATCTACATCAGGAAGACATAGACCTCTGGTTGTACAGAACTATTTATAGGCTGGCTTGGCTACTTTTTACAAGTTGTATGTAATAAGCTGGATAGTTTGTACTTTTATATTTTGACAGTTATGGTTTGATATCGAAAGTAAATTGTGCATCTTACAAAAAACCATACTTGATGTTTTTAAGTATCCACTGTACATAATAAAGTACACTTGCCTTTAACTCATTTATACTGTCTTGAATTCATAGGACCAACAGATCTTACTTAAATTATATTTTACCATCTCATAGGGGCATACTAATTCCAAATACCTTTATTGGCATAAAACATAGTAGCATACAAAGCATTGTTTGTTTTTGAAGTTTTTGTAGCAAATTAAGTAGCACATAGTAGTTTTATCCTAAGCCCACTTACTCAGAATTAAGTCTGGAGATATTATTGGAGGATGTGTGCATAGGACTAATTTTACTGCCTTTCAAAATTAATACTTATTTATACAAAAAATAATTTCTGTATTACAAAGCCCAGACAAAAATATTAAGACTAGACAGTAAATCTGAATTCTCACCATTGATCATGTGATCATTGGAGAGAACCAAAGTAATAAAATATGGCAAGATAAATAAAAACCACTTCAAAGGGAGGCAAAAGTACCCTGTTCAGATGCATAGTTAAAAAAAAAAACAACCCTGCCGTTCAATTCAGGTTAAATGTGTGAACAATCTTGTGATGTTCCACTGATTCTGTTGAGAGGACCACTGGGGGGGGGGGGGATCACCAAGTACCTAAGAAAGCAGAAAATAATTAAGATGAAAGAGGCCCTTGTCTTATAAGCGCAGCATTGGTTAAGTCAAGCTGAAATGGGAACCTAAGAGGAGATCTACTGGACCATCAGTATTGTTTCACACAGCAGCTTCTGGATGTGGAGGTTCCTTTTATTTAGTATAGTTAGTAACTGATGAATTTATCCTCTGTAAATATCTAATTATTTTTAAAAAGTATAACATAGTCACTTTCACTAAGTCCACTAGCAGTGAATTCCACTATTTAATTACTCATTGAAAACTAGTGTTTTGGTCCATTCTGCAACACTTTCATCATCATGTGCACCTGAGCTCTATAGTTATGGGGAAAGAAAAAGCTCATTCCACTTTTTACCCTCTGTATAATCTTATATATAAAAGCCTAACATCCAGGCATTTTCCAGCTCTCTCATTGGCTGTGGTGCATACCACATCAGCCATTGGTCCGTGAACCAGTCAAGACAACTTGCATGCCATTGGCTGGGTCTGCTCCTCTCCCCTGCTCACTGCCGGCTCCAGGACAGATGAGGATTGGGCCACTGGGGAAAGTGCTAAACAGTAGAGAAATTGTCGCTGCCAAGGTTAGGTAGATTGTTGATGTCATGAAGTCTGCTGATATCAAGGTGACTGCAACCTGTATGGAGAGGCATAGCAGTCATGTTTGACTTTTCCATTTTTTAGTTGGGTGCTCAGCTGCTTATGACAATTCCCAAGTAGGGTGTAGAAATTAGGGGGCTGGCACACAACTCACCAAAGGGGATCTGGATTGCTTTCCCATGAGTCTGGGTGCATTAAGGCCTTTTCCCATAGGGCCAACTTTTAATCTAGCTACTCTTCCCTGTTTTGCCTTGGGTATGAGACTGTGACCACCTGACCTGAGCCAGGGCTATGGCCTTTTCCAAGGCATAACAGGCAGGAAGAGTGCTCATCATTTCATCTTCACCCTACGCTCCATATGCTTTTTAAAAAGTGCCATTTCCAGTAAGCCCTGAGGGGAAACTACTGTTTTTATTTACAACAGATTATCTACGAAGCCCACTAAGATGAGTCCTCTTTAAGAAGTGGCAAAAAGGGAGGGAAGAGCACTGAGGGAAAATGTCCCACATCATGTGACATTTGGATGGGAAAATCACTATCTCTGAAAGAGGGGAGCCCTCTTGGGAGTCTAGAAAACTTCTTTAAAAGCCACAAAAATGAACCTTATTTTATTCCCTCTCTTATTGCATATTATAAAACATATGGAACTCAGCACTTATGCCATGCAATTCTTGTTAAAAACCGAGTGTTTTTAAGATGCTGAAAAGCAAACTCTAAACTTGGTTAAGACAACATATAATGTTCAATTAGTTGATTAATTTTCATTATTTTGACAACTGTTTTTTGCTACACAAGGATAATTAAGCATGCTTCCAGTTGAGTTGAGCAGGGAGCGACAAGAAGCTAGTCATCGATTTATGGGAAGATCTGCATTCCCTTTTTCCGTAGAGCTGCAGTGACTACAGCCATGCATTGTGTGAACACATGTGAAGCTGTTGATATTCTGAATGGCAGGAACTGATACTGATGTGGTACAGCAGACCTTAGGAAACGTCAGTGTTGTGGGTGTACAGTTATATGGAAATACACATTGTTTAGGCCATCCAAGCCCCTGATGGAATAAGTGGAAGGGTAGTTTAAAGGGTGACGATTCAAAATTTGTTTTTGATGCACCAATTGAGACCCCTGAGAGCCATAATAGGTTGTTGTCCTTCATCCTTCTTTGGTACTAGGAAGTACTGGGAATAGTAGCCCTGGTGATGGAAAGGTGATGGTACTTCCTCTATGGCTCCTTTTGCTAGGAGAGTTTGTACTTCTTCCAAGGAGGACAGTGGATGGAGGAGCTGTGACAAAGTGGGAGTTTTTGGTTTTGTAACAAACTCTATGTTGTACCCCACCTGAACGATGGTAAGAACCCAGTGATCTGTTGTTATAGCCTCCCAGTCAATAAAGAAGGGGTGTAGGTGGGTCCCTATGGGTGGGGTGATGGATGGAACAGGGGTGTCTATGGTGTAAACCTGGAAATCGAAGAGATTGTTTTGACTTCTTGGTGGTGAATGGTTTAGCTTTTGAAGCATAAGACTGGGGCTGAGATTGCCATTTGGAGGGAAAGGATTTCTTTCTCCAGTTATCCTGATGCTATGGTGATTTTTTGGCATCTTGGGGTCTGAGGCTTCCACTGGCAGGGTTTTTGTGGATGCTGGGAATATGAATTAGAAGCTGCTACATTATGAGCCCGCTTGCAACCATCATCCACTGCTGCCAAAGTTTCATCCGTTGTTGTGTGGGAATAGTCTCTCCCCAATCAAATGGGAGGTCTTCAACGTTGGTTTTAACATCAGATTGTAGAGTAGTAGAATGCAGCCACACATGTCTCATGAAGGCTACTGCAGGGACCAGGGATCTGGATGAGTAGGATACTGCATTTTTCTTAGATAATTTATCTGTTCCAAACTCTTTTCAGTCTGGTTTCAGGCTACGGGACAGAGATTTAGCTGGCTTTAGTTGATGATCACTGTGTAAATGTAGACAAAGGCCAGGTTATTCCTACTGGATTTATCTGCTACCATTGATACAGTGGACCATGCCATCTTGTTGAGGAGCTTGGAGGCAGAAGTTGGCATCAGGGGTTGTGCATTAGAGTGGTTCAAATCATTCCTCATGGACGGGACTCAAAGAATTGCTGTTGGAGATCAGTATGGGGCCTATTCTATAAGGATTCCACAGGGTGCAATCCTATTCCTCATGGTTTTGAGTCTCTACTAGGCTTAATTTAAGGTACTGGTTATCACATACAAAGCTCTCCATGACCTTTGTCCACCATACCTGCAGGACTGTCTCTCCCTGGAGTATTGTGTTCAGTTTTGGGCACCACATTTTAAGAAGGATATAGGTAAGCTGGAACGGGTCCAGAGGAGGGCGACGAATATGGTGAGGGGTCTGGAGACAAAGTTCTATGAGGAAAGGTTGAAGGAGCTGGGGATGCTTAGCCTGGAGAGGAGGCGGCTGAGAGGTGATATGATCTCCATCTTCAAGTACTTGAAGAGCTGTCATATAGACGATGGTGTGGAAATGTTTTCTGTGGCCCTGGAAGGTAGGACCAGACCCAATGGGTTGAAATTAAATCAAAAGAGTTTCTGGCTCAACATTAGGAAGAACTTCTGGCCGTTAGAGCGATTCCTCAGTGGAACAGGCTTCCTTGGGAGGTGGTGGGTTCTCCTTCCTTGGAGGTTTTTAAACAGAGGATAGATGGCCATCTGACAGCAATGAATGGTTTAACTGCTTTATCTAACTTTTAACTTAATTTATGAACGTAACAATTATATTCTAACTGTTTTTATAGTAATGATTGTATTTTACTGTAATCATGGTATACACCATATCCTGTGAGCCGCCCTGAGCCTGCCTTCGGCGGGGGAGGGTGGGATATAAAAATAAATTTATTATTATTTATTATTATTATTATGAAGATTCTGTGAATTTAGGGGGAGGTGTTTGTGAGTTTCCTGCATTGTGCAGGGGGTTGGACTAGATGACCCTAGAGGTCCCTTCCAACTCTGTGATTCTATGATTCCCTTGATGCTCCACCATGACAGCTTTGCTCATCTGAGCCAAGTACCACATTGCATATGGGCAAAAACAACAACTGCCCTGTACGCATGCATTCTCTGTTGTGGCCTCCACCTTATGGAATGGCCTTCCTGATTTCCCACCTTCCTGGATTTCTATAAGCTATGCAAAGATTAATTATTCAACAGAGGTTTTTTTGTGCAGGAAATAAGGCTGCACTGTACCAATATGATTCAAAAAGAAACTTGACATAAAGGATTGGGGACTGTACTCTATACTATCTGTAACTGTAAGCAGGTTGCTTTCGTTTGCATGTCATGTTAATACTTACACTGCACCTCAGGGTCCCCCAAACGTTTTGAGCTTTCGGGCACCTTTAGAATACTGATGCAGTGTGGTAGTCTCTGCCATGAAATGGCTGCAGCTAGAGGTAGAGCTAGCCACAGAATGGCTGCAGCAGCTTACTTTCAGTCAGTGAAGATCCTTGTACTGTACTGGTAGTTGTGGCCAATGCAACACTTTTTAATAATCCACAGAGCCGATCAGAAACTTTGCAGGACAAAAGCCCAACCTGGCCCTGCCCACTTTCTTAAAAAACACTTGGCAGGCACCAGAAAAAGTTTAGGCAGGTATCATGGCATCCATGGGCACCACATTCAGGACCCCTACTGTACTTCAGTTCTGGTAGGCTGATCGTATAGATTTCTTCTATATAATCCACCGTGAGTCCCAGTAAGAAAGGCAAATTATAAATAATGTAAATAAAGAATTAAAAATACATTTTTAACTATAGCAAGTTTTACTTGTGTATTCAGGCAATATAAAGTTACATAAAACTATCTACCAGTTTACAACAGATTTAAATCACGTAATTTTTCTTCAACACGTCTAGGTATTGCTGCATCGCCTTTGAGATGTCATCTTGTTCCATATTTAAGTTTTTTGAAAATCCATCAATTGATCCCACAGGGGTGATTCTAACTGATTCAACATCGAGTTCAGCAGTGGCTGAAAAACAAAATGAAAACTAATGCTTTCAAACGGGTTCACAGAAAACACTGATATGACATCCCTGGCAACAATATAATGTAAGAACAGTTCTAAAAATAATTAATTTTTTGGAACAAACGCGGAAAATACCGAGTTTTGCTAGGACAGAACAGAAGCCAGATATCTGAGAATCATTGAGTAATTTGCAAAAGTTCCCCTGGCACTCCCTACCGTATTTCAGTTACAATTTTCAATATATGGTAGTCATGGATCATATATTGGACACTCAACAGGATTGCTTTATAATTGGATGTAGAAGAAGACAGCACGACTCTCAAACACAGAGCACTATCACAAACCTTTGGAAGGTAAGTGGCAGTAATTCAGCATACATGTACGTGTACCCAGTAATTCAGCATACATGTACATGTACCCTGTGTAGGGGTGGGCTGGGCTGAGCCGCACATTCTTTGTTCAAGAATGTGTGGTTTGGTCTGCCCCTTGCGCGGCCCTCTCCTGCTTCAGAGGGAGCTAAGCAGGCACCGCAGGGATTGGCGTGAGCGGGGACGGGTTGCCCGCCCCTGTGGCGAGGTGGCGCCTCAGGCAGCCACCTACCTCGCTGACTCCCAAGTGCCGGCCCTGGTGAGCTGACTCTTATATTTGCACAAGAGCAGTGAATACTTTTAGCACCTTCATAGCAGGAAGAGATGTAAAAGTTCTAGTACACAGTTTACTGACATACTGGTTCGCTGACATACCTTGGTCTAGTTCTCTGGTGATATGTTTTTCTAGTTCCACTCGCATCTGAAATTACATTTAGGTCGTAGTTAACATTTTATATCTATAAAATAAAAGATGGCAATGTACACCGATGACAAAATGCGAACACATCAAGCTACATGTTGGGTCAAGTATTTTCCCTCAGTTTTTTTATGCCAGCTTTCACCTACCCTTGAAATCTTTTTTACTTAACTGCAACCAACTTGATAACAAAAGGGAGACATGGGTTGCATGACAGTATTTGAGAACCACCTCCCCACTGTACGTTAAACATAAAAAATTAAGGTCTGTTTGAAGGCTGGAACGTAACTATTACATATTAAAGATGGAGATGCTGAGGAGAAGGTAATTGACCAAGGACTTATAACAACTTTACATTGCTAGAGACATTCTTTTGTTACTTGCAAGTAGTCTGGAGTGGTGTTTTGAGAAAGTGGTAATTTTGGTTGCTTTGAAAATCAATTGCTTTGGATAGAACTGGCACAGAAAATGGAAATGTTAGTTTCTTAAACAAACTGATAACATTGAGTGATCTACTGAAACTCTGACAATCTATATTAAGGGAAACCATCATAATTTTTGGGTCTCTGTTTTTTTTTTCCTCTTACAACTCAATGAAATGCATGCTTACTCAGAAGTTCTACTGCTTTCAGTGGAACCTACTCTCAAGTAAACTTTAGTATGAAAGACAGTTCTATATGCCACCCTTCCTGGCTACACAACAACATCCATTATATATCAGTTTGATTCTCAATGGCTCTGTTGACGGTGAGACAGTGCTTGCAAAACTCACTAAAAAGATTTCTAGTGGAGAGGATAGATCAGATGCCTGAGGTATAAAAATTATAGCTACAATTCCTGTTGACTTTAAAAACAGAAGTTTGCCTCTGTTGTTTTCATTAGCATAGCTCTTAGGATTGGATCCTGTGGATCCATTCTGCTAATGATGATAGTGCTTTCCTCAGGTACAAGGAGCCCCAGTCTGAGGCAAGAGTCTCTGGTCAAGTCTTTAGCCTAAAATGTAATGCAGAATTATAAACTGAAATGTCATGGTAGTCATATTTGCCAAGCACAAAGAGTAACACCATTAAACTTTGCCAAAGACTACACACCTTGTTAAGTATCTGGTTGTAGAGAAGAGAAAGAAGAAACAGACTTTTGATCAAGGAGCTGAAGAAGTAAAGAACAAGTGATAAATGTATAGTTCTTGAAGACTGAAATGAAAACGACCAGTTTAAGAATATGAATTTACCTATAATATTAAAGAATTCAGACCTACTCTAGGAATGTAATTGTGTGTATTCACTTAGGACAAAATCCCACTGAGTAAACAAGCACAGCATTTGACAAGACTATAAAAATGCACTGAGAAATAAGCAGACATGGAGTTGTTAATGAGCACTACCAACTTTTAAAAGAAGCCGTCTGATAGCAATGTTGATCCTGGGAACTTAGGGAGAGGTATTTGTGAATTTCCTGCATTGTGCAGGGGGTTAGATTAGATGACCCTGGGGGGTTCCTTCCGACTCAATGATTCTAAGCAAAACATGGTGGATCTAAATCGAGAACAGTGGTAGTTTCCACAGCGATGTAATAGGTAGCTAAGCTGGATAACTGATTGCAAAATTAACAGTTGTGGAACTGGAGTCTCCCAAATATACTTGGAATTTTTTGGATATTGAAAAATGGATCCTGAAAAATCCTGTAAATATTTGGGATTAACTGGGAATATCTGGAGCCAGCAATTGCAGGCTCTCAGGACTGTTTTCCCCCCTCCTCCCCCAGTGTTTCTATGTATCCTGTGGCTTGTATTGGCTGAGAGTCTGAAGTGTCTTTGTTGTTTTTTAAAAGTTCATTGTTTGCTGATTTGTGTCAGGTTGGCCTTGTTTGTGGATGTTTTCATTTTACATTCAGATTCTTGCGTTTTACAGAAGTTCAGATTCTTGCATTTTACATTGTTTAGACTTAGCAATATCCAATTTTACATTTTTGTGTCTTTTTTCCTCCATAGGAAACAACAGAGGATGGCTGGGGACCTGAACTTTGTTCAGGGAATCATAGAACTGGACCCTTGGTCTAATTTACTTGAACTTTAGGGTTGTTTAAAGGGCAAGCACCTGCAGCTCCCCTGTAATTGTGGTGCCAGTACCTTTATAAACATGCCTCACCCACCTGGAAATATCGCCTGTGGCGGAACCGGCCCGATTCTGCCTTCAGACCCGGTCCCGTCAGCTCCCTATTGAGTCGCCAACTCCTGGAGGGAGCTATTTCTCCTCCTGCCCCTTGGGCTTGCTGCCACCACCTGCTCAGTCCCGGGGTTCAGATTGAGAGGAACAGGACTCCCAATCCCCCTCTCCAGCTGTGAGGCTAGGCCTCCAGGTCCTCTGCCACCCTGTACTTGGGTTTCACAGAGACCTCAGCACTTCTTTGGGGCACCCCTGGAGGATTGGCACCTTATCCAACTGCATGCCTTCCCCCTTTCCTGGGGCCCCCTTCCTAAAAACAGCGTGGTCTAAAGCGGTTTGGGGATCTATGTGGTACAGAGATTGACTGCCAGCATTTAAACAGTAAAAATATATTTATTTAAAAAGAGAACGAGATAGGAAAAGAAAAACAAAACAAAAACAGTTGCATTTAAAAAGTTAGCACAGCACAGCACACAGCATAACAAAGAAAAGTTGATTATAAACGCATCCTGCTGGCCCTGATCTAAACTTGCCCTGTCTTGTGAATTACTTACTTAGTCCGCCTGCCTGGGCCCTCCCAGGCAGGAGCCTCCATTGCTCACCACATGCTCGCTCGAGCCCCAGTTCAAATCTGGCTTCTCTTCCTGCCTAACACATGCAAGGAACAACAGCACTTCCTGCCTCTCTAGGAGATTTTCCCCCTAACATTGTTGGTTTGGCTCTGGAAGGGAGGGGGGGAGTGAGGGGAAGGCTACAAAGCCGGCTGAGGGATTTACTGACCCCTGCCAAATGAAGCACCACCACTGACTAAAATGGCGTTTCTCCACATCGCCCAAAGGGAATAGTGCAACCAAAACAATCAGAAACCCGAGTGAGGGGGAAAACCACCAGGATCCAAATACCATACCAGTATTTGGAACCTAGGAAACTGCGAATACAATATTTTTTTACTCTCATATATCCACAAACTACCCCTTTTCTCTTTGCTGCACACCTCTAGTGAGAAGCATATATTCTACCCCAAGCTCCTCTGAGGATGGTGGAGGGGATGTGAGTGCAGCTCTCGATACAGCTTCTAAATTAACTGCCTCATAATACAAAGCAAGATCTGGTACTTCCATACCTCCTCGACAAGTCAATCTGTGCATTATACTGTGACACATCCTTGGCTTTTTATATGCCCAAGGAAACTTATTGAGATCCCTTTGCGATTCTGCCAGAACTCCTGGCAATATTTCAACGGGCAGAGTTCTGAATAAAAATAAATATCTTGGTAAAACAACATTTTTAATTAATGAAATCTATCTGACCATGTTAGCTCTTGCTTATTCCATGTTTGATTTTTTTTTATTTCTTGGTGCAATCTCACAAAATTAAAATGAAATAGTTCTATCAAATCGAGAGGGATACGTATGCCCAAGTATTTACTAGCTTTCTAAGTCCAATTAAATTTAAAATTATTCTTAAGTACACGTACAGTTGTATTTTTTTAAGTTAATTGGAAATAGTTCAGATTTTGATTAATAGACAGTCCTGAGATTTTACCAAATTGAAAAGTTATTGATTGTATTTCATTCAGTGAGTCTAACGGTCTCGTGCAATGTGAGTCTAAGGGTTAGATCATCAGCATAGAAACTAATCTTATATGTTGTATTTCCTAAAGTGATCCCATGAACCTTTTGATTTCATCTTATAGCTTCTGCTAAAGGTTCAACTGCAAAAAAAAAAAGAGGCAGATAATGGGCACCCTTGTCTGGTACCCTTTTGTAATTTCAATAAAATGGGATAAAAAGTTGTTAGTTTTAATTCTATCCACCAGTTTTTCATATATATCTCCAACAGCATTTAAGAATTTCTGGCCAAAACCCATCAATTCTAAAAAAAGCTGTTGAAAGCTTTTTCCACGTTTAGCAGTAATAGAATAGCTTCTTCTTGTGTAACCCTACAATGATAAATAAGATTTAAAGTTTTCCAAATATTATCAGCTAGATTTCATTTTGGCAAAAAGCCAGTTTGATCCATATTAATATAATTTGGTAAAATCTGTTTTAGTCTTTTGGCCAGTAATTTAGAAAAAAAATTCCCATCAGTGTTTAAAAGTGAAATAGGTCTGTACGAGGACATATCAGTAAGGTTTTTGTTAGGCTTAGAGAAAACCACTATAGTAGTTTCCACCCATGTTGGTGGCATCTGACCAGTTTCCAAGATATAATTACACAAGTTTACTAGAGGATCAGCTAATTCATTTTTAAAAACTTTATAGAACTTATTTGGGTACCCTGTTGTGTTATTTTTTAATGTGCTAATACTGTCTAGTACTTCCTTTTCCATTATTTTTGAGTTTAACAATTATTTATGTTAATTTTTGAGTTTAGAAAGCAAGTTTGATTTCTGCAAAAAATCTGTGATCATTAATTCATCTGGGTGTTTAGATTAATACAATGTTTTATAATATTCTGCAAAACAGGTAGCTATTTTATTTGAATCTGTTTGATGTGTTCCTCTCTTGTCTGATTAAGTAAATTTGACTAGCAGGTCTCTTCTCTTTAACTTGTCAGGACAATAGTCTTAGAGTTTAGCAGTCCTCTGCCAGTGCCTTTGTTTTATATAAATAAGTTGTTTTTGTATTTTCATTGTTTCTATAGCTTCTAAAACTTTACGTTCAGCCTGCAACTTTTAAGATATTTGCTTACTTCCTGTGGTTTTATGTTGTGTTTCTATGTCTTTTATATTCTGCAATAAAGTATTGATTTTTTTTTCTCTCCTTTCTTTCCTTAGATTGGATGAAATAGAAATCAAAGAGCCTCTAATGGTAGCTTTCATGGCTTCCCAATTAATTATTTGTGATGTATCTTCAGGTTTGTTTAATAAAAACACTGTTTAATTTCAGAAACTATTTGTGTCCTTACTGATTCTTGTGATAGAAGAGATTTGTCCCAAACCCAAGTAAATTCTGTAGATTTAATTCTCATTTTTCCCATTGTTCCTAAGACAGGTGCATGGTCTGACCAAAGTACAGGACCTATTTCTGTCTCTATAAACCATCTTACCAAGGGTTGAGATACTAAGATATAGTCTTATCTTGAATAAGAATGAGACCTCGGGGAATAAGAGGTATAATCTCTAACAGTTTCATGCTGAAGACGCCAAATGTTTTCCCTTCCAGAATCACTGTTCTATCTCTTAAGAGTTGCAGTTCTTCTTGCATCTGCTGCCCAAATTCTTGATTTGTCAGGCTTAAACTGTATGCAATTTCAGCCTTCTGAGACACGTTCATAATAGCTGCAGATAAGTCAGCGATTTGGTCAGTCCCTGGCTTAAAATACTTGCAAGTTTGTCAAAGATTGTGTTTAAAATTGAAGCCTCCATAAGCTTCAAAGAGTTTTGAAGCGATTCTTGTAATGCCTGAATTGATGTAGCTTCAAGATTAGGCAATTCCTGTGGTTTCGGAGCTCCGGATGCCATATTTGTTGCTGACTTTCTTTCAGAGGCTGTGCTCCTGCTGGGCAACTTAGGAGTAAAAAGCAAGCATGGAGGCTGCACGAGGGGCTTATTTTGTGCTGCTTTTAATGAGCCTGTCTTCCCCATTAAAAGAGCTAAGTTTTAGAGCTAAAACCACTGTGGAGAGGGGGGACTAGAGGAGCAGATCTGGCGTCCTACACAGCGCCCCACCCCCCAAGATAGTTATCCTGATGCAACTGTAGCCTTGATGGATATGGAGTCCCTTGTACTTAATTTTCTACTTAGTATACAAACTGAAATTCTTGAATTGCTAACACTGAGGCATTCATGTTTGAAAGCTTAGGAAATTGAGCTATGATGATTCGTTGTAAGTGCAAATAAAAGCGTACTTTACATAACAGGTAAAGTGCATCTTCAAAATCAACATTGGGCTGTGCCTTTAAAATGAACATTGGGGCTGTACGATAAGCAAGGTGTGTTACATGCTTGTAGGCCTTAACACTACTATATGGCATCACACATCTTCCATGAAAACTTTGTTCTCCTTCCTTGGTTTAACTCCTCTCTTAGTGTTAAAATACTTAAAGGAGCTAAAAAAAGTCAAGGACTTAAAGCGTGCCTATTGAAATGAAGCAGCCATTCCTGTGAACATGACCCAAGATGAGAGAATTAAATAAATAATTTAAAAAAAGATTACAATGACATTAGCTATTACTAACCTTTGCCAAGTAAGCTTCCACTCTATTTTTTGAGGACAATGCATTTCCAGATGGGTTCATGAATCCTCCTCCAACACTAAGAGTTCTATTTAATGCTATATTACTACTAAGATTTCCAAACGGAACTGTTTCAAAGACTGGATTTGCTGAAAGGCTTCCACTTACAAAGCCACTGGTAAGTAAAGACTTGTTTCTCTGTCGTTCATGAAGGAGCTTGGCATTGGCTTCTGATAATTTCTCATTAGTTCTGTAAGAAGTTCAGCAGAGGGCAAATGGTTAATGGACCATCTTTAAAGGACACACATTTTGTACTCAGGATACTCTGTGTATATATACATAAGTTTCTGCATGTCTGAAGACCAAACACTGTGATTTCACTGCTGCTACCCTCATGCCCCTTCAGACGGAGCTTCCATCACAATCCTTACCTCTCTCTCTCTTTTTTGTTTGCCAGCCCACCAGCCTCTTCATAGATACTGTATTTAATTCAGCACTTTGGGTAAAACTTCACCTACCCCCAGTGTAATATAATGATAAAAAGAGAGTGTCTATGTTGTTAGAAAGACAACAGATTCTCAGTGCTCCAGAGGGACATGTTTGGCATTTGTGAGAAAAGTCTAATGCTGCAGTTAGCTAAACCATTTTTCATTGTGTGCTCTGTACCAAACGAGATTTCCTGATCTGATTCACATCACAGTAAAGGAAACACGGAAGAATGTCTCAAGACAACAACCGTAATGTTTTCCCACACAAGACCTCTGACTTACCGATCCAGTTTGTTTCCCAAAGCCTTCCTAATTTTCAGCTCTTCTAAATACAGCCCTTTGTATCTTTCCAGTTCTGTATGTGTAGACTCTCTACGAATGATATTGTCTTGCTGACTGTTCTTTAGTCTGGCCAACTCAGATTCCAGTTCACTAATTCTGTATTCCAGTTGATTTTTCACAGACGCATTATTAGCAGCTCTTATTTGTTCCAAAGTTTCTTGTGAGGCCGCCTGTGTCTAGGACATATAATACTATATTATTAGCTAAAAGAAAAAAAAAATATTCACCCCTTTCAACCAAATGTCAATAAACACAAGTAGAACTACAAAGATTAGATAGAGACATCTATCCCAGAATAAATTCCCTCTCCCATTTCCATGCCCCTAATTCACTACTCATACTCCTCCTATACTCCAACTTTACTAGAGCATTCGTGTTTCATCAGGAGTGGAAGTCTTGTTCTGCTGATGGAAATGCCTTCCATTAGCAGAGATTCACTGCGGGATCCAAGCCAGAATGTTAACTGGGTGGCATCAGTAAAATATAGTCAAGTAAAGTCAAATTATTGGCATCAAATATATGAATATATATATATCAGAGCAAATTAGTTAAAAAAAGTAAAATGGAACAATTGCGTACATATACATCTGAGTAAGCATAAACATAAAGTGTTTCTATGAGATCCTTTGGCGTCCCTTTAAACAGAGTAAAGAAACTTGGCCACCTTCTCAGTGACACTAGATGAAGAATCGTTCAAAAGCCTATAGACCTTAAGTGCATCAGAACAATCACCCATGCTAACTAAAAGAGGATGTAAATATTTGTGACACAGATCTGTATACAAGTGTCAATAAAAAAGAATGTGAGTAATTGACTCAATACATTTTTGTTTACAGAGGCAGTATCTGACTGAGTAGGCTGTCTTGTTGAATCTGCTATAAAGAATGGCAGAGGGCATGGCATTACATCTGGCAAGAGAAAAAGCTCTATGCTGCTGTGGCACCTGCAAAATGGATAGGTATGAGGCCATTTTCCCAGTACTGAGAGGGATCTCAAAGCTCAGTAAGGAACAAGTTTTCTTAGCCAGACTGTATAGTTTTAGCACTCAATATTTAGCAACCTGTTTTTAATTTGTTGAACTGTGGCAGTGAAGGACAGCATGGACAGTAGTTCTAGAGATAAACCCATTGCTTTGAAATTTTTTCTCAATATCCGCTGACCAATTTCTCAATATGTGCTGACCAATCAGAGAGCATTTGATAAAATCTTTTTTTTAAAATATAAAAGATTATCTTAACTACAGGGTTATAAGAAATTACCTGCAAAAACAAATTGACTTCTTCAAGTTTTTGCCTGATTTCTTGCCTAGCTCGCTCTTCAACTTCTCTCTTGTATTGTTCTCTTTGACTGTAGTCCATCATATTACTCTGTACATAACGTTTGAGATTAGCTACTTCATCTTCTAGCTGCAGTTTGTTTTTCTCCAGTTTCTCATGATCCTTATGGAGTATCTTCACAGAAGTCAACTGTTCTTGCAAATCACAATTTATAGATTCTAATTGAGTACACCTAGTTGACTCAACCTCCAGTTGGTGAGAAAGTTCTTCTATCTGAAGGAAACAAATGCTCATGATCTCAAAACAGGGAACTTGTTAGAATCAACTAAATCAGATAAAGGTTAAATATTTGTATACTAATATTGTGGACTATGCTATTTGCCCCACTTAACTATTTACTGCAAAGATGGTTACACTTTTAGAGACATTTGCTGTGTGGCTGTACTAAAACAAGTAAGTAAACATATGAGGAGGCATGAGAATGTATAGAAGACAAGAGATTGGATTTATATCCCACCTTTCACTCAGTGTCTCAGAGCAATCTCCTTTCCCTTCATCTCCTCCCAATAGACACCCTGTGAGGTAGGTGAGGCTGAGAGAGCTCTTTCAAGAACTGTGACTGACCCAAGGTCACTCAGCAGTTGCATGTGGAGAAGTGGGGAATCAATTAGGGGAGAGGAAATCCCATTAATTCCTCCACTGGCCCCTGCTACCACCCTCTTGCTGCAGTTTGCACCCACCTTCCCTCTGATCCATTTATGCTCCCCATATGTCTTTCAGTCCCTTGGTGACTCACACTCCTCCCTTTTTCATATAATAATTATTGATTAAGCACATTCACACACATTAACAGCTACAGTTTTTCAGATATATAGGCACCTGTTTCCTCCTCCTTTTCTGTAAACTCAGATGCCCACCTGCTCTTTTTCCTTCCCCACTGTTTATCACCACCTGCTCTCCTGCCCCTTGCCAGCTCTCCTTCCACACCACAGTCCCCCAAGGTGTCTCCCCTCTTGCTTTGAGTCTTCTCCTTTCACCTGTTCCCCCCCAACCCCCCCTCCTTTTTTGCATCCTTTTTGATTCTCCCCAGACTTGGCTACTCTCTATTCTCCCCTTCCCTACCCTTTCACTTCCTCTCCCTACTAGCAATATACTCTCTTATTTCCACTAAAGAGTCCTATTTTTGTTGCTATCACCTAATTTTTTGCCTCCTCTATAACACCTCTGTTGAGGAAGAGTTAGCCTGCAAACCTTAAAAAAACCCTTTCATATTTTTCTGCATAACTCAAAAGTTTACAGAAACATAAGCCTTAACTCTATCAAGATTTTTAACCTCTGGGGGGGTGGGGGGGGGTGGGAGGGAAGGACACATTTTTATTAGCTATATGATGTTCAGTTCATAAAAGGTAATAATTATATGAAAGCAAACACTAGAATATACCTTTGTTTTTAGCTTTCCAACTTCTATGTCTATTTCTGAGTATCTGGTCTTCATTGCTCCTGAAAGGATAGTTTGAGATGAGTTCTCCCCACTCTCATATTCTTTCATTTTCTTTTTAGTTGTTTTTAAAAGCTTCTTAATTCTGCAGGATAAAAATTATTGAAAACCATTGAAAAAAAACCACTGATGAGAAAAAAAAATGGAGTAAATTTTGTTTTCATTTCTGAAAGTGAGCTATGAAGAATTTTAATGTCCACCCATAGGGGCATTCTTTGCTGGAGAATGTAAAAGAACTTTGCTGAATGAAAACTGTAAAGTAGAGTGACTTCAACGTGTTCTTTGCTTAATACCCAATTTTAGAATCATCATAGACTCAAATGGAGTAAATTCTGGCACTGTACCGGAAATGCACTAATGAAGTGCATGTTAATTTCATTGGCTGAAGTGATCATCTTTGGCAGTGATAGCAGCAGCAATTCAATAGATGACAGGAAACAGTAGCTGTCCTTCATTCCCCATCATTGTGGGGCTGCCTCCATCTTCTTTCACTCTGGAGGCTAAGTATCTTTGGTCACTGCTTACCCAGACACTCAGTGCCTATTCCACTCTTTGATTACACAGATTCTGAATTTATTTTTATCTATTATGATAGGGAGCCTTGCAAGGACTTTAAAAATGATATCCTAAGCTGATCCACTCAGACTACTACTAAGGTCTATTCAATGGAGTTTATTCCCAGGGAAGTATTAGAACTGTACTAAAAAGGATGGAAATTCCATTTCCTCTCTGCCTTTTACTTATTCTCCTGGGTCTGGCTTTGCTTCTCAACCTTACAATGGCTCTGTTCTTACCTCAACATGTATGCACTGACTCCAACACCATTTCCTTCCCCCCTCATTTCCTCCTGGTGTTTGTGGCCACTGCTGCAATGTCATGCACATTTTGGGATGCTACAGCAACCCAGAATGCCAGCTAAGCTCCAGAAGTTGTATGTGTGTGTGGTGTCTGAGCATGTTCAGTCATAGCTCTGAATGTTTGCTTGTTTCGTGGGGGCATGTTAACTCATATTTTTTAACAGATGCAATCAGGGCTTGAATTCAGCAGGAGCTCACAGGAGTGCAGCTCCTGTACCTCCAGCCAGGGTCTCCATGCATTGGGGAGCTGCACATAGATCCTGAGGCATATGCAAATGAGATATGTTACTGAGTTCCTGCACCTTTTTTCTACAAAATAACCCCTGGATGCAATGGGCGTTTTCGCACAGGGCTTACCCCGGAGAGACGTCCCTCTTCACCGCGCAGCGTCTGCGCGGATTTCGCACCAACTGCTCCGCAGAGCCGTGGCTTTTGCGTCGCAAATGTAAACTGGTTTTTGGCGGTTTACATTTGCGACGCAAAAGCCGCGGCACTTCGCGGCTCTTCCTGGTTCTGCGGAGTAGTTGGTGCGAAATCCGTGCAGACGCTGCACGGTGAAGAGGGACGTCGCTCCGGGGTAAGCCCTGTGTGAAAACGCCCAATGTTTCTGTAAAGCTGATTGTACTTGGAACTAGCTCCATTTTGAAGATTTTTTTATCCACATGGGGCCAGCTCTTAGACATTAGATATGATGTTTACATCCTGTTTTCAAAAGAAAAAGGTTTAAGAAAATGAGAAATTAGACTTGCGCATATTCTCTAGAGGAAAGTAGGATAGAATCCCAACCCTCTTGCATATTATCTATGAATGTAATTTGCAACGTAATAAGAATGATGCATTTCAAGCAGAAATTGTATAAACCAAAGCATCCACTTCTTTATTACTTTCTGAACAACTGAAGTCTACTTACCCATTGCATTCTTTTTGTAATTCAATGTTTCTCTTCATTTCTTGACCTAGCCGAATTTCCACTGAGCGTTTTAATTCTGCCAATTTTTTCACCTTCTTCTTTTCATTGTCAAACTGTTCAAAAACAAAGAATAAGTAAATAATTTATGCAAACCTAACACAAATTCACATCCTACATTACTGTTGTATAAAAACCTTCTATGTTTTAGATCCTCAAGCTCTTATCTTCTAATGGCCATCCTTTTTCTCCGGTGCTGGAGTAACATACTCCTCTGCTAGTGGTAGTGGAATGGAACTGTACGATCTAACCAGATTGGATGCACCCCCTTCCACATGGAGAAAGTGTCTCACAGAAAGTTTATGAACATTACGCAAGAGAACTAAAATGAAGAAATTCTTCTACAGCAGAAATTCTCAGTTGTGTCCAACTGCCATCACTTAAAGCATCAGAGTAACCCCTAGCAGTACTGACACCGTCTAGGTAAGTAAGCTGCCATACTTCTATATTTTAATTTTTTGTTGAGAAAGGTTATTATATGGAAGCTAGAAAAACAGGTTACTTACCTGTGACTAATGATCTTCAAGTGGCCATCTGTGTATTCACACCCTTGGGACTCAAGGTGTGCCGACCCCAATAATTGATTTCTAAGCTCCACAGTGAGGATTTGTTACGCCCTTTCCTCTGAGCATTCCTAGGAACTCCACTGTGTATGCCCAGGAAGTGGGACACAGAGATCCCCGCCAGTTTCTTCTGACCACTGATCAACCAGATACAACAACTTCTAGACTGACAGCAGACACGGAAGGTGGTTGGGTGGTATGGATCCACAGATGGCCACTCAAAGATCATCAGTTACAGGTAAGCAATCTGTTTATTTTATTTGTGATCTCTGTGCATCACACCTGTGGGAGAGTAGCAAGCTCCGTCCTTCCTGGAGGAGAGTGCTGGCATCATCTCAACTGCAGTCTAATTGAAGAACCAAACACCTCACTGTTGCCCGTCACCTCTTGCAGATATCCAGAGCTTAATGTTTCACAAATGTGTTTGCTGTGGCCCAGATAGCTGCCTTACAGATTTCGTGGAAAGGTAAGAAATGTAGTGGACATGGCAATCACTCTTGTGGAAAGAGCGCTCACTGGTCTTGCAAGGGGTCACTTGGCTTAAAGATAGCATAATTTGATTGTTTCCGCAAGCCACGTGGATAACCTCTGTGGTGACAGCTTGAGGTCCTTCTTGTGTCCCATATAGGCAACAAAGAGATGAGTGTCCTTATGGAATGGATGTGTTCTGTCCAAAAAGAAAAGAAGGACTTTCCAAATGTCTAATGAGTGCAAATGGCATTCTTCATCAGTCTTTGGGATTGGGAAGAATGTAGGCAATACTATTTCTGTTTGGATGTGAAACTCCAAGACTATTTTGGGCAAAAAGTTGAAATCCAGAGCCATGATGAAAGAAGAGGTAAGAAGCAGATTCTAATTACTTGTACATACTGGCAGCACAACATGCAACTGCCTTAAGAGAAAATAGGCTGTAGGCTGTGCTATCATATGAAATTTATTATATAACTGTCACGCCCCGCCTGGTCCAGGGGGCCCCACCCTTCGTGCTGCTGTAACCCTGTGGTCCCCGGGACCCTGCCCTGGGGTGGCCGGGAGGTCTCAGAGTAGGGTGGTGGGCCGGGTTACTGCACCCTGTTGCCCCTCTGGCTGGCCTACGTCTCTCAAGACCACTCTCTTTCTCTCTCTGTTAGGCTCGCTCCATCTCTGGCTCCAGCACCACTCCTGGCATCATCGATCTCCCACTGGCTGTCCTTCCCTCCTTTTATCCCCCTCCCAGCTCTCATGCCTTCTCCCCAGTGGTTACCTCCCCAAGCCCCACCCCTCTTCTTTAGGGAAGATGCCCCCTCCCTTGCCTGAGGCAGTCGGCAGCTCTTCTGGGTGTGGTGCAACAACGTGCTCCTGGGGACCTGGTTTCTCCCTGCCCCTTTCTTGGGTGCTTCGCTGGCCCGCAGAAGTGAAACGGGATTAAAAGCACTGCCTCGTTGCTGCATAGACTGCTGCTACGGCTATCAAAATCATATAGCTATCTACTGGACTGTGGAATATCTACTGTACTTTGCTTCTGACGACTGGGTGTTAGAAAATCAGACAGTAATCTGGACTTCAATCATTAACACTTAGATCCTTTTATGTTGCTCCATTTTGTAAGGGTATGTTTATGATTTTGGTATCTGTTGAGAGTGTGATATGATGTTATAATTAATATATTTGTAAGTTTTTGGTATTTTGTTTCATTTGTCGGAGGCTGGTTTTCATGGACACCTTTGGTTTATCTCCAGTCACTCTCTGCCGTGATTCTTTATAATAATAATAATAATAATAATAATAATAATAATAATAATAATAATAATAAGTTTTATTTATATCCCGCCCTCCCCGCCGAAGCAGGCTCAGGGCGGCTAACAAGACATGGTGTGTACCATGATTATAATACAATTCATATGATAAAATACAATTAATAAATACAGTTAAAACAGTTACATAAATTTTTTAAAAACTACAATAAATTAGGGGTGCTACATTTCAGTGAGATACTGTGGTTGTACAACCTCCAGGCAGAGCCTGGAAATCTCCCAGAACTACAACTGATCCCCAGACTACAGAAATCAGTTCCTATAAAGAAAAAGGGCTATTTTGGAAGGTTGTGACATTATAACCCTCTGAGGTTTCTCCCCAGGCTCCACTCCAGATCTCTATGAATTTTGCAACCCAGACTTGGCAACCCTAGATACAACATGAACTTTAGGCTTCCTAAAGGATATTAATCCTTTTCAAGAGTTTATTATATGAGATGCATCCAATTCTTATTCTGGGGGGCAGAAACTAAGTACTTGGAACGGCTTACATTTCCCCCTATGAGAGAGCCAGTTTGGTGTGAGAGAGCCAGTTTGGTGCAGTGGTTAAGTGTGCGGTCTCTTATCTGGGAGAACCGGGTTTGATTCCCCACTCCTCCACTTGCACCTGCTGGAATGGCCTTGGGTCAGCCATAGCTCTGGCAGAGGTTGTCCTTGAAAGGGCAGCTGCTGTGAGAGCCCTCTCAGCCCCACCCACCTCACAGGGTGTCTGTTGTGGGGGAGGAAGGTAAAGGAGATTGTGAGCTGCTCTGAGACTCTTCGGAGTGGAGGAGGGCGGGCTATAAATCCAATATCATCTTCTTCTTCTATCATCGTATGCTTACTGGACTTACTTGAGCTAGTAACTCTGTCTTCTCTCTATCAAGCTCGGAAAGGCGAGCTCCAAGTTTCGATCTTGACTTCAGTTCTTCTTCCCACATGCTGTAAGTGTCCTGGGCAGTTATTGTTA
This sequence comes from Heteronotia binoei, assembly GCF_032191835.1. Lineage (NCBI taxonomy): Eukaryota > Metazoa > Chordata > Lepidosauria > Squamata > Gekkonidae > Heteronotia > Heteronotia binoei. The sequence continues at coordinate 29,290,293 of NC_083230.1, read as the reverse complement.
GCATAGTTTGTTTCTGGACCTAGGGAAAAAAAGCACAGTGCCCTTGATGGAGAAATGTTACAGAATGTATGTTTAAACAGGCAGACATTGTATTGAATCACAGATTCAATTTAGACTTCACAGAATTAGTCATCAAGCCACGGTTTGGCAACCGGGAGCTACTGTGTGGGTTTGCTTGCATTTCCCCATTCTTTCTCCTCCTTGTGGCCTGATGTACTCCCCCTGCAAGGGTTTATAATATACATAGTTTTAGTGATGTCCGATTTGGACAAACTTAAGTCATGGCTAAGTAGAGATTTAAACCCACCTCAAACTGGACTTTCAGAGTTCAATATACTATTTTTCGCTCCATAAGACGCACCTGAGCATAAGACGCACCTAGTTTTTATAGCTGTTTGTGTGAATTTAGAGGCATTTGTGTGAATTTTTTGCAGTATTCGCTCCTTAAGACGCACACACTTTTCCCTCCACTTTTTTGGGGGGGGAAAGTGAGTCTTATGGTGCAAAAAATACGGTACTTTCCAATTTCTTCCATATTTGTTTTGCAAATGAGCTGCCCAAGATGGCTTTATCAGAAAGGAGAACGGAAGGATGATCTTGGGAGTGAATATGACTGCCACACCCCTGGTGAAAGATATTCCTTACTCCCTTTTCACTTTCTGCCATTTTTGATTAAGAACTCTGGACAAATCAATAGGTGAAATTTCTGTGTGTCCTTCTGGAGAAGTGCTGTAACCACTTGGCAGAGGATATGATAAAGGAGCACAAATCAACGTGGCAACATACGTTCCTGAACATGTACCATGTTTAGATGGACTACAGATGGAAAAAAATATGTTTTGATCCTTTTAAAGACATTTAACTAAAGAGTTAATAGAAACTTTATATTATAAGTGGAAGACTACCATGACTACTAAACAGTAACTCATATCACCGTGCTTAAGAAGCAGATTCCTGAGCAAGCAAAAGAGACTGCTATCGCTTGAGGGGTTAAGGAAAAAGGCTTCAATAATCATAGCAAAATGAGCTGTTTCACAAAGGCAAATTTGTACTTCTCAAAAGTTTTTGTCCATGGAGGGAAAAGCTATGGAGAAGGCACATTTCTGAAAACTTCATTTTTAAAAAATCTGATCAGTGTATTTTATTCTCAACATGGCCCTCTCTGTGGATACTTAAACCCAGAGACTAGAACCATGAACAGACAAGACAGATCTTTCTACAAACCTGAGAAATTCACCAAGCCTGCAGAAAAATTATGTAATTAAAAATACATAGGGGGAGGGATTAAAACTCTCCAAATGATAGAAGCCTTCTGGTGTATGGTATGGGCTGTTAAACCTTTATTAAGATAGATAAACCTTTATTAAAAGATAGAAGCATGTAATTTTTCAGAACAAATGCTCCGAGAGTCAGTTTGGTGTAGTGGTTAAGTGTGCGGACTCTTATCTGGGAGAACCGGGTTTGATTCCCCACTCCTCCACTTGCACCTGCTGAATGGCCTTGGGTCAGCCATAGCTTTGTCAGAGGCTGTCCTTGAAAGGGCAGCTGCTGTGAGAGCCCTCTCAGCCCCACCCACCTCACAGGGTGTCTGTTGTGAGGGGAGAAGATATAGAAGATTGTAAGTCACTCTGAGTCTCTGATTCAGAGAGAAGGGCGGGGTATAAATCTGCAATTCTTCTTCTTCTTACTGTTAGGCAACCACAACTGTATTTGAACCTTGTATTCTGTCTTAAAAGGTGGGGAAGAAGGAAGGGCCCTTTTGGCTTTGAGGGAAGACTCAATGGCAGCAATTACCAAGCAACTTGCTACTTGCTGCACGCAGGCCTGACTGCTTGCCACTGTTCAACAGCAGCCAACCTATTGGAGCCAGTGTATGTAGTTAGAGTTTCAGACTAGGATCTGAGAGATACAGATCGCCAGTCTGCCATGCAAGCTCATTGGGTGATCATTGACCAGTTACATATTCTCAGCATAACCTACCCAACAGGGTTGTTGTGAGTATACACTGGAGGAGATGAGAATGATGTAAGTTACTTTGGGTCCCCATGAGGAGAAAGATGGTTTATACATGAAGTAAATAAACAATAAATGTAGTTGAAGATGAGGGGCAGATAAGGTAGTTAGGTTGGTCAGTGGGTGGGAAAAAGTAAAAAAAAGCAAGGAAAGGTAAGGATACAGAGGCTGGCAGTAGAAGACAAAAAGGAAATCGTGTGGAAGAAGGGAACATGGGGGAATTGAGTTTCCCACTGGGCCAGGCCTGGCAGCCAGCACTGTCCAACTGGGTCACAGTTTTCCTGGGCAAAAGCCAGGGAGGGGAAGGAGGGAAAGCTGAAAATAGGACAACAGACAAAACTATGATGGTTGGTGGGTGGGAAGGAGAAAAGGAAACAGGAAGAGAGGCTATGGGGGCTTTCAGAAAAGGGAAAGAGCAGGGGAGGGGAAATGAGATACCCCTTGCAAGTTCGTTAAGATATAATGCAGATATGATAAAAGCACAGTGATATAAACAGCTTAGGATCTAACTTGTTGTTTTCCTGTTATTTGGGTACATCACACCCAGCTTACAAACTCATAGCTTGGTTTTGTACTTGTATAGTGTCCTTCTAGATGTGGCTTTCAAATGCCATTCATAATTTTGGTCAAACTGCTTTATGAGAAGAGAAAGAAAAAAACAACTCCTCATTGCTGCACAAACAAAATGAAAAAAAAATGGGGATGTCATTAGGACAAGAATCCAAGTTTCCTTGTGTGGCTCTGAAAACAACAACCAATTAAACTTACTTTTGATCCCAGGAAACAAAAATAGAATCATGCAAGGGATTTCCCACTGCCGAAAAAGAATGACTAAAGCCTATCAGAGATGCTTCCAGTACAGTTCCATCCAGGGAAAGGAACACAAAAATATCTTTTGTGAACAATCTTAGTGCGCGCACACACACACACACACACCCCACTTCTATTATACAAGCGTATACAATCACAAATTATGAGCACATTAAGAATCTATTATCCGCCCTGAGCCCTTTTTGGGATAGGGCGGAATATAAATGGTCTACATAAATAAATATTGTACCTGATGGTTTAGTTGTTCCTCTAAATGGATTTTTGTTGTTTGCAAGACAGTTATTAGTTCCTCAAGACGACTGTGAACCTGTATCCAAAAATTAAAAACACTCATTTTAAAAACAGTGAAGGTACTCAGAATTAATGAAGGGAATCTCTAAAGGGAATGAAGGGAAATCTCTAAAGGGAATTAAATATCTGGGTTTTACACAGATATATATATTATTTTTTTAAATCAGAAACTATGTTACAGCCAACAAAAAGTATTCCATCACTTTATAATGTCAAAGAATCCTTAAAAGATAGAGGTTATATTAATAGTTATTCAAATGTTCACGACAGTTTACTGTTCCCAACTTCCTCTTCAGTAGGCAATGTAAAAAATTTAAATTTTAGGACATAAGAAATTCAGCCATAAGTGGAAACTGTCTTTCTTTCCCACCTCCTTTTCCCACCAATGAGATGACTGACTTACAGAGGCACTTTCCTGCAGATCTTTCTGAAGTATCTCAATTCTGCTAGTTTGCTCTTTGTTTGTAGCTTCCAGTCTGGCATTTTTTATTTCAACTCTTAAAAAGAAAAGAAAATCTACTTTAACTTGTAAATACTTGCTGAAGTCTAATACAGTGTATGATATCATATGAGATGTAAGCAGTTGTGATTGTGTCTGGACATGGGTGTCAACATATCTGCATCTTTCTATAAACTTCCTACAAATTGCATATACCTATTTGATATATATTAAGTCCCCATAAAGGATGGGCATGAACCGTGAAATGAACCACGGTTTGAGCATGAACTGGACCAGTTTGTGGTTCATTTCAACCAGCACGTTTGGTCACGCTATGCCCAAACCAGAAAGCAAACTGCCTTTTTCCTTTAGTAGCTTGTTTGGTTCATTTTTACAGTTCGTTTTTCCAGATAGCCTGGTGCCCATTCAATCAATTCTTAGGCAACACTAGAGATGGACTTCTGGGAGCCCTAAAAACACTCACAGCAGTTGTCCATAGCTTGATTGGAAGTTATGGGAGCCTATAACGGAGCTCCCATTCTGCTCCATGGGAGCAGACACTCTGACTCAGCTGCTTTCAATTTGTAGCACGAAGACAGAAGAGTTAGTAGTTGTGAGAACTGAAGCTGAGCTTTCCTGGAGGGAGGGGGTATAACTCAGCCAGTTCATATTCAATCTTCGCTGAACTTGGAGGGTAGATAGAGGACAGCATGCTGAAGACTTCTGGTCAGTTTGGCATCTCTAACTCATGAGGGGGCTGTTCTGCACCTCCTGAACCAAACATATCAGTCTGGGAAATCAAACAAACCACCATATTCCCAGTTTGTGCCTATCCCTAGTCCCTTCTTCTGTCTAAAAAGACAAGTCAAGTACAATGCATTACTTTTTACCTTTGTATTTGTTCTTGCAAATGCTTCACAGCAGCATTTGCTCCTGATGATGCGACCAGCAGGTCTTGTAAGTTCTGAGGCACCACACTTGCTTCACTTTCCTTAGCATCCAAAGAATTCTTCAGATCCTGAATACACCTTTGGGAATGGATATATTGTTCTTCTGACTCTTGCAGCTGCACGAGAAAAGAACCAAAGGAGGGGAGGGGGAAATCTACTGGTAAACAGGTTGTGGTACTGAGATCTTCTCTGTCTTCCCCCACCCTATAGACCACACTAATAAGAACAAAGTGGATGTGTAGTAAAAGGTTACAAAGTAATTTATCACTAAAATAACAGCAATATAAATTAGATCTGAAACATCTTCCACTATGGAACACTGACTGGAATAAAGCCAATTCCAGCGCTCTCTCATTTTTAGAGAGGTGTCTTGAATTGCCTCTGTTTGAACCTGCACAAAATTCTATTGGGGTCAAATACATTGCCATTTACATTGACGTGAGCTCCATTCATATATTGTATTATTTTGTTCCCAAATATACAGGGCTTTAAAAAAATGTATAAAATTAAGTAAAGGACTGATGAATTTAATAATTTATATTAATTTACCTTGGATTTTATCCTTTCAATTTCCTTTTGAAGCTCCTGTTTATCTTCCTCTAGGTGATTACGATAACGGGTTGTAACTTCAAGTGCAGCTTCTGACATGGACTGCTTTTTAAGAGAATCTGCCAGTTCTTGCTGTAGTTGTCTTAGTGCACCCTAACAGAAGCATTTAAATGAAAATGGTCAAAAGCAGGGGTGACCAAACTTGCATAACGTAAGAGCCACATAGAATAAACATCAGATGTTTGAGAGAAGGGAGGGAGGAAGAAAGGAAGGAGAATAGATGGGATGGGGAGGTGGGAGAGGTGGAAATAAAGCAACTTTAAGTTCAAATGCATTCTCCAAGCTGCTGGCTGGCTTAGCAAAGTAGTACCTTCTCCAAGCCAGCCAACGTGATGGTGGAGGCTTCAAGAGCCACACAATATGTGTGAAAGAGCCACATGTGGCTCCTGAGCCACAGTTTGGCCACCCCTGGTCAAAAGCTATTAAAAGGGCCTTTCTAGATTACTATTATTTAAAAGAGAAATATGTTTGTCTAGTTAATCAATAGTACTGTTAGTGACTACTAGACATTAGATTCCTTTCCTGTAAAAATCAGCCAAAAACATATGGACAATTCATAGCACTTACTATCTAGGAATATAGCAAGCTTCTGTGCCATGTATCAATAACTTAGGCTACAGTTCTTAAAATAAAATCTACCATTAATCTGATTTTATGTCAGTTTCCTTCTGCAGTACAAACTGTAGTATCTACACAATATTTCCTTCAGCCTTTAAAGGCGTGTGGATATTCATTTGGAAAATGATACCACATGGACTAATCCTCTGTGCCAAACACTGCTCACAAGCTGCATTCATTCTGCTAAATGTTGTTACTGGAGGATTACGCCCTCAATATTTTAACATTTAAAGATGTGTTGATGGATTATACTTACCTCTCTCTCTGTTTTTTCCATTTCATATTTAATGACTTGGTCCCTTAAATTATTACATTTTGTGGTTAACTCCTTATTTCTCTCTTCTATCATTTGCACTTGCTTTTCACTATCAGCTCTGAGTTTAGTAAAAATATCATTAAATCTATCTTGAGCACTGCTCACTGTTCTTTCTTTTAAAATACTCTGGTTATGAAAATCTTCAAGTTGCTGACGAAGTAAAAGATTTTCACTCTGGAGCTGCGCCAAACGTTCTTGCAAGGACTCCTGTTTTACGACATATTTGCTTACTTGATCCTTTTCCGTTTGCCGTGCATTTTCAAGTTCCTTCACTTGACACTGAGCTTGACTTAGATCCCTTTGAATACCTTCGATCAGTAAATTCTTTTCTCTGAGTGTATGTGTTACATGATGGAGTTCATTTTCTAGACTATTAGCTTTGCTTTCAGTTCTGCTTAGCAGCTGAGACATACTATTGTTGGTCTCCTGTAGATTAAACAGATCGTGATTCAATTTGTCTTTTAAACGAACCCACTCATCACGCTCTTGTTGCAGTTTTCGTTCAAGCTCGTTCTTTGATGTATTGGCCCGTTCTAGTTCCTGAGTGGTGAAATTCAAACGGGAACGAAATGAGTCAAGCTCCACCTCCAGTCTTTCTTTATCTTCTTTCATGTGCTCTGATTTAGAGTTTAGCATGGCGCATTCTGTTTTTGTTACATTTATTTGTCCATTGTACTGAAAAACCGCTTGAGTCAAAGCCTCTTCGTTTAGTTTCAACTCTTTTTTAAGTTCTTCATTTTTTTCTTTTAAAGCTTCATTTTCTTCAGAATATCTGCTTTCTGCTTCCTGATGCTGAACTCTTACTTGGTCAAGCTCTAATCTTAACAGACCAAGTTCATCTTGGAGAATTTGATTTTTGTAAAGCAGATCCTTTTCTTGGTCATGATGATCAGCCATCTAAATGATAACAGAGTACAGAAAGACAAAGTAAATGAAACAGCATTTTTTTAAAAGCAAACAACTCTAATTTGATTTTTTCTTTTTCCTTTGTACTCAAACATGGAACCAAGTCACATTCCGGCAGAACTGCCTTTGATCCTAGTTGCATCATAATATGTACAAATATACATTTATTTTTAAGATAACAGTGTTACAGGCTACATTTTTACATGGTATACATGCTACACATTGTTCATGGGTTTCAGCTGGTGAAAAAAGGAGAATGTGATCCACTTTCATCACAAAAAGGGCCATGCTGGAGATTCACAGGACCTTGATGGTCAACAGCCATGTGGGACAGGGCTAAAGTAAGGATGGGGACTAGGTAAGAAACACTGACTGCATACAGCCACATATATTTTAAAATACACCTACAATACATGAAGCACAGACTCACCAGGGGCTGCATTTATGGTCATAAGGCCAGGAAAGAGTTGAGGGAGTCTTTTCACTGGCTCCATACTAGCAGTGAAAATACTAGGGTGTGAACTCCTACAGCAGGTCAAGGCTGGCCATTCAGTTCCTCTGGGGTTGGCCAAAGCTCCAGGCGGATCTGGAAGAGGGAGGTTTCTGTTTGGTCTGCCCCTTCCTTGTTTAACATGGCTGCTGCAGAGGCCTCACCCTCTGCTGTTTTCAGCTTGGAAGACTGGTGGTTGCACTGGAGTGTTTTTCCTGCAGCAGCAGCGTCTCCTCTTCTTGCATCAGCAAGACAGCAGTGGTGGCGCATCTCCTACAGTGATGTTCTTCAGTGTTTCCATTGGTGTCTAGTTCTCCACTCCTGGATGCTGGGAGAACCATCATCCTTCAAGTCCTCATAGGGTTCCTAGAGCACTTTCCAGATTATTTGCTGGTCTGAGTTCACGTTCTTCCACATTGCATTTATTCCGGCCTCTGGGGAGGGACCTCCACAGCAGGAAACTGCTCTCAGCTTCACACCACAACTCTCCAGGCACATGCTAGAGGTGGGGAACATTTCCATAGAGAGTTCCAGTCTCTTATTCCAGTGGAGTACTGGGTTCCAGTGGAGGTACCAGAGGGTTCCAGTGGAGTACCGGATATGGTTCAAAGTTTTGGTGCTAGCCTTTAAGTCTTAATGACCAGGGACTCACAAACCTTCAGGACCACCTCTCCTGGTTTACTCCCAAAAGAGCCTTGGACTCTGGTGATCAACATCTGCTGATGGTTTCTGGCCTGAGAGTCATCTGGCTGTCCTGGGCCAGGGCCTTCTCTGCCAAATTCCACCCAGGCCCTGCAGGACTTTTATAGTTCCATCCAGGCTCTACAGGACTTATTACCATTCCACAGGGTCTGTAAGGCAAAGATGTTCCACTAGACACTTGGCTGAGGGCAGCTATGATTTCATCTTGGCACCCCCACATCCATTTTCACTCCCCCCCATGCAAGATAGTAGCCCCACCGGGATTCAGGTGCCATCTTTTTTGGGAACTGTAATTTTTATGGTCTTTATAATTATTCATTATTTTGGTTTTGTCTGTAAAGTATAGCTTTGTTGTTAACTGCCCTGAGTCTGGCTATTGGGAAGGGTGGTCAGCAATCCAAATAAATAAATAAATTATTTTGTGCAAGTCTAAAACAAACAAGGGAGGGTGTGGGTCCTGGAATTTTTCTGGGCTGCTCCAGTGAGTTAGCCATGCCCTGTCTACTGTGCCATTAGTACCTTGGCATTTGACCCCTCAGCCCTGGGCATTTTCTCATACATGTGGACAGTGCCTTCCTAATGAGATACTAGTTCACCAGCATCATGTGGGTGGGCATAGTAGCTCTGATTCTCCATCCTGGAGATTATAAAGTGCACTCTTTATCATTGGTGCTTGCACGGCAGTAGTGGGCATGGGGCTTCAGCCAGCCAGGTCATCAGGCACTAGAGGTCCTCTGCCTACAAAACCGACATCCATCTCCAGTGTAGTTAGTTCTGTGATGTATCATCTTTTCAGCCCCTGAGAGCATCGCAAGACAGTATGGATCACTGGTCACCACATTGTTTAGTGGTCTGGGGCTTATGCAGCTTCCTCTGAAGGGGGGTCTGCGTTAGGAATAGAGGACTGTATACAGGTTGCATGGCTGGCCACAGAGTGATGCACTGGACTTTCTCCTATAGATGGTCTCCCACCAGGTCTTCTGCCTGGGTTCTCCAGATGCAATCATCATTCATTCTTCCAGGCCAAAAAGGGGTTGATCCCACTATTGCCATGGCAGTAGACTTGGAGCTCCTGAACACACAGTAGACTTTCTAGGCTCCTGAACACACAACACCTCTAGTTAGAACTCTGGAGCAGTGTGAATAGTGTGGGCCTATTTCACTGACTGGGGGAAAAGCTAGTGGTACAGTAGCGGCTCATCAAAGCATCTGGTGGCTTCATTATTACTTTCAGACAGGTGGTTATCACAGTTGACAGTGTTCACATCTAAGAATGGGATTTGGATGTCTGGTTTAGTGGCATTCATGATGGGATCATTTGTTGGCTACAGTCGTAAGAGTTTGGCAGAAGCAGGATGACTCGCTCGGCTCTTGTAGTTGTTTGGGCTTTCATCCAGATCCACGGTGTAGGGGGATGTTACACCTGTGTGCCCATCTCCCCTATTTTAGGGACCCCCTTAGGAGGTCTTTGGGGTGGAGCCATACAGGCTATTCACTGGCTCTCATCACCAGGTGGCAAATGAACCATGCACTGGCTTGTGCCGATGTGTGATTCCAGGGTTTGCTACTCCATGGGCAAGCTAGAGGAATGGGGTGATACTGGGTAGCAGGCAGGTTGCCTGATGCTGGATCTGTCCCAATGCTGCACCAATGCTTCTGTGGTTGTCAGTTTTTGCTTACAGATCTTGGATCCACCTTAAAGTATTCTGTGCATTTCTACACAAAAGCTAATGTAAGGCAGGTCAGTGTTATCCTTTTAGTCATACGGATAGCAGAGACAAGGCTGGGAGAGCAAGTGTCTTGCTGAAAAGCATCAATATGCTAAAACTAAAATCATGTTAAATTGTACTTATTTTCTCTAGTTCTGTTCTCAGACAGAGTTATGCACAGTGGGATGATGGCATCATGCCTGTCCATCCCTCCATTTACAGATTACAGAGGGCCTAACAATCCACATGTGTAGGGCCAATCTCTCTGACACTCAAAATATGATAAGTAGGTGGCTGGAGAGAACTCCCTGTGTTTTAGCTGCAAAGCCCCTCGATAAGAAGAAGATATTGGATTTATATCCCGCCCTCCACTCCGAAGAGTCTCAGAGCGGCTCACAATCTCCTTTACCTTCCTCCCCCCACAACAGACACCCTGTGAGGTGGGTGGGGCTGGAGAGGGCTCTCACAGCAGCTGCCCTTTCAAGGACAACCCCTGCCAGAGCTATGGCTGACCCAAGGCCATGCTAGCAGGTGCAAGTGGAGGAGTGGGGAATCAAACCCGGTTCTCCAAGATAAGAGTCCGCACACTTAACCGCTACACCAAACTGGCTCTCCAGTTTGCACCAGATAGCACTGAGACCCCTACAAGGTGGGCCTTAGAGGGGAAACAAGAACTATAGCAGTACCAGTGGAGCTTGTTTGGAGGAAGGACGGCCTGCTGGATAAACTGGCTTGCAGGAACTAGGGACTTTGTCGCTTCTTTCTTCCCGATCTTGGCTCCTTGTAAAGTGGCTTTTCCAATCCAAAAGATGGTAGACATTATTGCTTATGCAAGCTGCTCCACTCTAAAGTCAACTGATCTGAATTGATCTTGAGGTCTGAGTGGGATTAAGGGACCGGGAAGCGAATTAGAATGGAATTAACATCATCTAACATCATGTTGTTTAATGCTGACCCAGACATTTTGCTTCTCTGGCTGTGTCCAATTTGGGCTCAATCAGTCAAAGGCTGATAGCGTTTTTCTGCTCACCTTTTTGTAAATTATTACCTTACTAAGGGGAGGCTTAGTAAATGGGAGGGGTGGGTGGTAAGGAGTTCATTGGAAGTTTTATTGGTTAAGGCTAACTGATTGATTGGGGCCATTGTTATTTAAGCCTCACTGGAATAGCGGGAAGTCGGTTTTATTGGGGCTCTGTAGCACCCTCAGCTGAATATTAGTTGGCCATTTTGGGGCTGATAAGATCTAGCAGGGAGGCCATTCAAGGGTCATGGATACCAGTAATAGGGAGGAGAGGGAGATACAGTGGTAGGTCTAGTTGGAATTCCATTCAAAGGAATGGAAGGGCTTGGAGATATAGGAACAGTCAGAGGCTCCTTCCCACCTGCATCCTATCCTGAGACATGCTGGTTGTGGGGCAAAGGAAGTATACCTGTCACAGACACTGCTGCTGTGTAATGCCAGGTCTATCAATAATAAGACCTCGGTTCTATGAGGTTTTCTCATAGACCAGAATGTAGGTCTGGCTTGCATGACTGCAACCTGGGTGAGAGAGGGTGAAACGTTCGCCAGCTTATCCCACCTAGGGTTTCAGTCCTTCACTAGTCTTGGACAAACGGGCGGGGGCACGTGTGTAGCATGGCTTATCCAAGAATCGTTCTGTTAGGGGGCACCCTGCACCAAAAATTGCTGGTGTTGAATGTGTTGGCCTGACCTGGGATGCCAAGGAGAGCTTGGCTTTTTGATTGGTGTACTGACCATCTAAGGCACCAACAGATGGCCTGCCTGACCAGGTGACTGCTGTGTCTGGATGGGCATTGCAGTTCCCCAGGCTACTGGTCCTGGGAGGACTCAATGTCCATGCTGACGATGCAGCGTCCAAGCAGGCCAGAGACCTGGGGTCATCCGTGGAGGCACTAGGGCTCTCCCAATTTATATTGACTCCCATGCATCAAGCAAGCCACACACTGGACTTGATTTTTGTGGCAGGGGTATCTGTGGATCTGGAATCTGCTGAGCCAGTACCATGGTTCAGATCACTTTGCCCTGAAGGCTGGGCTAGATTGTCAAACCCTCCCTGTTTAGGTGGTGAGTAGAATTATGCTCACCCAAGGAGCCAAATGGACCCTGAGTGGCTTCAGGAGGCTCTGTGGGATCCAAAGCCCCCTGGCGTCTCATTAGATGAGCTGCTGGAGAACTGGCATAGCCTGTTCTCTGAAGCCATTGATGAGATTGCCCCCTGAAGCCATTGAGAGCCAGTTTGGTGCAGTGGTTAAGTGTGCAGAATCTGGGAGAATCAAGTTAGATTCCCCACTCCTCCACTTGCAGCTGCTAGAATGGCCTTGGATCAGCCACAGCTCTCGCAGGAGTTGTCCTTGAAAGGGCAGCTGCTGTAAGAGCTCTCTCAGCCCCACCTACCTCACTGGGTGTCTGTTGTGTGTGTGGTGGTGGGAAGGTAAAGGGGATTGTGACTGCTCTGAGACTCTGAGATTCAGAGTATAGGGCAGGATATAAATCCAATATCTTCTCATCTTTTTCTTGATGAGATTGTCCCTCTGAAGCCATTGATGAGATTGCCCCGTGTTATAACTTGGAGCTCCATTGGTTGAAATGAGAGCTGAGATGGCTAGAGCGAAAGCGGCAGCATATGCGTGACAAAGCACTAAGAACATCTTATAGGATGCTTACAAAAGTCTATGAGGTGGCAATGAAGACCGCGAAGATAGATTTCTATGCAGCCTCCATTGCAGCTGTGAACTCCCATTAGGCCCAATTACTGAGGACTATTTGGTCGTTAACTACTTTGCTGCAGAGCAAACAAAGAATTGGACACTTGGTATGAGGCTTTTGCAAGATATCTTGCAGATAAAATGTTGCTTCACCAGGACTTCCTGACCACATATGATGCAGCAACAGAACTGGAAGCCCCTTGTCTGTCTTCTAGTCCCTGTTTGGACCAACTCAATTGCCTCTCATGAGTTGATGTCGACAGGGTCCTGGCAGCTGTGAGGTTTACCACATGCCTCCTAGACCTGTGCCTATGTTCAAAGACAACTTCAAAATTCTTCAACTATTCTAATAAATTCTTCATATAGTACATTTACAATTGACATCAAAGCCGTTTCACTTTTCTAACAGGCAACTGCTCAAAGAAAGGCTCTGGCTACCAATTTAGTACCGGATTCCATTCAAGGTTTTAGTTTTGACGTTCAAAAGCCCTGAATGGCCTGGGACCAGCATATCTGCGAAACTGCCTCTTCCCATATAGCCCTCTCCCCAGAGAGCTTTATGCTCTATGGATCAACACCTGCTGGTAATCCCTGGCCTGAAAGATGTCCAGCTAGTCTCAACCCAGGCCAGGGCATTTTCTGTCCTGGTCCCTACCTGGTGGAACAAGCTCCCACTGGAGATCAGGACCTTGTGTGGACCGTTGCAGTTCTGCAGGGCCTGTAAGACAGAGCTATTCCACCAGGCCTTTGACTGAAGAGGTGGACATTCATCAACATTTAAGGTTTTTAGGTTTTTAAATGCTTCGACTTTTTAAATGTAATAACTCTGTACTTTGTTTTATTGTTTTATTGTTTGCTGTGAGCCGCCCTGAGCCATTTTATGGGAAGGGCGGGGTATAAGTTATAGAATAAAATAGAATAAATAAACATCTGGCCTCCCTGCTGCAATGGCCCTGCTGAAAATGACTTTCTGAATTGTCATCTCTCTATGCCAAACGAGAGATACAATGGGAGAGTAGATAAAATTCAATACCACCATCTGTAGAATTCAAGTCTGGTTTTTAGAACGTTGTATTATTTTATGATATGTATCAATTTTAACTTGTATATTTATTGCTTATTGTCACACGCCCTGAGCCCTTGAGAGAAGGGCAGGTTGTAAATCAAAAATGTAAATGTGAATACATAAGTATACAACCTTAAAACTCATTACATGAGTTGAGTCGAAATTGGGCCATACTTCCCTGATCCACATATATGAGTGTTTAAGATTACACATCTGTCACACATGCTTCATGAATTTGCTAAGGGAGGCTACAGTATAACAGCAATGAAGCCGCAACACACAGGGCGTTTTCGCACTCACCTTCAGCCGGCGCGACCCCCCTCTTCACCACGCAGGATCTGCGCGGATTTTGCACTAAATGCCGCGGAGCAGCCGGAAGAGCCGGAAACTCCCGGCGCAAAAGCCGCTCAAACGTAAACCGCCAAAAAGCAGTTTCCGTTTTCGCGGCTTTTGCGATGGGAGTTTCCGGCTCTTCTGGCTGCTCCGCGGCATTTAGTGTGAAATCTGCGCAGATCCTGCGCGGTGAAGAGGGGGGTCACGCCGGCTGAAGGTGAGTGCGAAAACGCCCACACTGTTACCACAGAAATCATGCAACCAATCTGTTTCAAAGCATTTTGGAGAGAAATGTCTCTATTCAATAAACAATTACGTGTTTTTAGTTATTTAAATGATTGGTACCTCTGAGCTTTTAGTCAACATTCTTTTTGATTCGTCTTCCAATTCCTTTTGCCTCCACAGATGAGTATTCAAAATATCCTTTTGCAGAGCTCTAGCATTCTGTTCTTGAGTGAGCTGTCGCTGTGTTTCATTATGATGTTCTTCCACCTGGAGCATGTATTTTACAAATCAAACAAGATACACTGTTCATTATTTTTCAGTTCAATTGCCCCAAATATGTTTGAGAAGCTGAAGTGACCAGAGATTTTCCATGTGCTTCAGAGTCTGGAACAGTTTTGTATGCATAATAGAAGGCAGTCAGCAGTAGGGGTGTGCATTCAGTTTGGCTGAACTGAATACACTCACAAAAACAGCTGATTCCGTAGTATTCAGGCCGTATAGAGCCAAATCAGATTCTCTGATCTGATTCAGGAGCAGTATATTGCAGCTGCAATTGTCACCAAAATTCGGTGGCCATTCAGCCCCATTATACCCTATGGGGCATTGAAGTCAATGGCAAAATAGGGTATAATGAAATGTGGCTGGGGGGCAGGGGGTTTGAGGTAGAGGCTCCAAATTTGCAGGGCTGCTGGAAGAGCCTCTTCCCCAAAGAACCCCCAAGTTTCAAAAATATTGGACAACGGGAGTCCAATTCTAGGGGACCCAAATAGGGCCCTATACCCCTATGATGGGAAAGAAGCAATCAGTAATTATAGTAATGGCCATTGAAATCAATGGCAAAATAGAGTTTAATGAAGTGCACCTGTGGGGCTGAGGGTGTGAGTGAGAGGCACCAAATTTGCAGGGCTGCTTCTGGTACCTCTCTCCCACAGAACCCCCAACTTCCAAAAGGATTGGACCAGGGGGTTCAGCTCCAGGGGCACAATCTATGATGGGAAAACCTACCCCAGGCAGCAGTCAGATTCTTTTGCAGTCAAGTCAACTATGCTGAGGGTGCTAGCTTGCAAGGAACGCAGTTGCCCAACAGAACAAGTGCTACTGTGGCAATAGTAGTGTAATGTGCAGGACCTTAGTTCAAATTAGAGCATCCCTCAGATTTAAAAATTGGAATGGGGGCTTTCTGTAGGGACTGCAGCACAGAACCAGTGCATTGAACGCACAAGTGCCAAGCAGCAGAGATGGGGCATGGACTTTCCACATGCAAAGGAGTTGCATACTGAACCATAGCCCTACCTATGGGGAATCCTGTAACACTACACTGTAAGAAAGAAAATTTTGGAAACTAGGACAGGACACTTGGGTTTTAAAAGAAGCTTCTGGGAAGTCAAGGCTGCTCAAGGGGAATCTTAACTTATGTGGAAATAAGTTGCATGAATATCACCTCCAGTCTTCTTTTAAAAGCAAGTAACTTGGAAACCTGTCACTTTACTGTATTTATTCTAGTTCTTGGTTCTGGCATGGCACACACCTGAAGAAAGAAGCATTCCTATCTATGATAACAAAGCTGAGAAACCAGTCACTGCAGAAATACTCAAGGCCCAGGGACCCCCAGGACATCATAGAGATATTGGCTTCCTATCTCAGTGGACTTGCTCAGTTCTTAATTTTCCCAAGAATACAGACTCTGTTGGTTTTAAAAGAGTGACTGGTCTCTCTTTATAAACTGTCCCTGTTTAAGGGAGTGCCTGCTTGGGGTGGGTTAGGGTTTTCTTTTGGGCTGGGGGGGGGGGTTGGTCAAGTCTTTAGAAGTTAAAATTTTGTGCAGGGTTTAAAAGCTTGTTGTAGAAATATTTCAATACTTTCATTCAAGATATTACGGCATTATTGCTGTTATTATTTTATTGCTGGATGAGGGCAGGGTGTTTTGTTCACTCTTGTTAATTGGTTAAATTCCTGATCACAAGTTGTGTTAGTGGTTGTTTGAAGATTTAATTATTCTTATTGTTTTGTGGACGTTGACAGATGTTTTTAAAGAGTTTACTGGTGCTTCCTTTGTTGCTTGGGGGTAGATGGGCAGCTGCTGTTGTGGGGTAGTGTCTTGTGGTTTAGTTCTCCTGGATACTGTTGTTGCTTTTTTTGCATTTTTTTTTTTTTGCTGCACAGTGTGATTTCTTATGAACTTAAGATTGGCTTTTTAAAGTTCTTCCCCCCCATTCTAGTTGCTGGGAAGGGGACTGGTGGTGGGTGTTAGTGGGTTGCTGTGTTTCTCTTTGTTGTTTTGTCTTGTACAGATTTGTGTTTTTGCCTTTTTTTCCTGGGTGGGCCTTGCAGCGAGAGTTACTGATACAGTCTTGTGTTACTCTCTGTGACTTGCTTCCTCTGGCTGACTGATGACTCTTTCTATCTTTGTTGAAATCAGGTTCAAGTTCAGTTGATTTTGGCCTTATGGGGGGTGACATTGTTGCTGGGTTGGTTAACAGTCAGGAAGAACCAGTCAGAATCAAGTTGCATAATAAGACCTGGGTGTTCACCGAGTATAACTAAGAATGGAGCAAAGGAAGAATACAGCAGCAAGCAACTACAAACCTGAACACCTAAATGTGAGAGAATGACATTTAGAAGTGTGCCAGTGGCACCTCAGGACAAGTAAAGGACAATGCTAGGTGGTATAAGCTCTATGAGATTCAATGAAAAAGGTGTCCCTCGTATTTCATATGGTGGGGGGATTTGCTGCCACCATTAGAATCTAGATGCCAAAATGACAGAGTGGTAACTGCAGCTAGAAGTGGATAAATATATTAAACAAGAGCAAAAAAGCTGCAATTTTGGATTCAAAACAGGTACTGATGCAGTTAAAAACATGCCTGAGAACTAAGTTTGACTGCAGTGGCACTTTTAAGACCAACATAATCTGTTTTCTCTGAAAAGCTGAGAACTAAACAACTTAGTTATTAATTATTATGTCTACTGAGATAGGAAGCCAATATCTCTGTTACGTGCTGGGGGTTCCATTGTGTTGACTGTTTTTACAATGACTGGTCTCTCAGCTTTGTTATGATAGAAAAAGAATCCTTCCATCTTTGTCAATGTGCCATGCCAGAGCCAAGCTGTAAAATAAGTATGGTGCAATGACAGGTTCCCAAGATACTTGCTTTTAAAAGAAGAGCAAAGGTGATAGTTGCATGCCACTTGGCATGTCAGTCAAGGTTCCCCTTGAGCAGCCTTGATTTTTCATCAGCTTCTTTTAAAACCCAAGTGCCCTAATTTCCAAGATTTTCTTTCAGTGACAACAACAAATGGAGTGTTGAGGGATTCCACGCAGGTATTACTTCTGTGGGACTGTGGTTCAGTGGACAGATGTTTGACATGCAGGAAGTCCATGCCCCAGCTCTGCTGCATAGCAGTAGTGCATTCAATGCAGGTCAGCCATTTAAACTAAACAGCTGAGGAACAGAACTGCCTTTCAACTGTTCTGTTTGAATGCCTGGCAGCCATTTCAGGGCTCCCTTTCTCCCCTGCTTCAGAGTGGGGGAAAGTGAAACAGAGCACTGAAATGGCTTCCTCCAAGAAAACTGATTAGCAGGTCCACCTGTCCACTTATCAGCTTCACTGGGAGGCTGCCTTTAAACTCCTCTGCTTTGCTTTCCCCTAGGCTTGCCAATCCCCAGGTCCAAGCGAGAGTTCTTCCGCTTTCCCAGGCTCCTTCCCGCCCCCATTCAGCTGACCAGTGGGGGGAAGCCCCGCCCCCAGAGGACCATGTGCCTTTCTCCCTCCAGAGGCTTCAGTCTCCGATTAAAAGGCTTCCTCTTGGGATGGTGTGTCTGTGTTACTTTGGAGAAGTTGGCAGCAATTCGTGAGTAGAGAGGCCAATCCCCCGCTTCAGTCACCAGAAAGGGGGGGGGAGGGGGGGAAACGTCTGCTGAGCACTTCATTATTCCCTATGTGGAGATCGATTCTCATAGGGTATAATGGAGAATTGATCGGGAGGTTTTGGGGGCTCTGGGGGGGGGCTGTTTTTTGAGGTAGAGGCACCAAATTTTCAGTATAGTATCTAGTGCTTCTCCCCAAAGTAACCCCCAAGTTTCAAAATGATTGGACCAGGGAGTCCAATTCTATGAGCCCAAAAAGAAGGTGCCCCTATCCTTCATTATTTCCTATGGAAGGAAGATATTTAAAAAGGTGTGCTGTCCCTTTAAATGTGATGGCCAAAACTCCCTTGGAGTTCAATTATGCTTGTCACACCCTTGTTCCTGGCTCTGCCCTCAATGTCTCCTGGCTCCACCCCCAAAGTCCCCAGATATTTCTTGAATTGGACTTGGCAACCCTACTTCCCCCTGCTCTGAAGAAGGGGGAGAAAAACAGAGGAGTTAAATAGCTTCCTCCCAAGGAAACCAATCAGCCTGGTGGGTCCACCTGTCTGCTGATCAGCTTCCCCAGCAAGAGACCTTTAAACCTACCTTCCCTTCTCTCCCTGATGCGTGCCACTGCTGTGATGCAACTCCAGGAGGGAAGGGAGGATATTTAAATGTTAAATACCTCCCCTTCACTCCTTGAGTCGCACCATAGTAGCAACACATAATACAGCAGCAACACACAACACGGATACTACCCTCCCTTCTCTTCCTGATGCGTGCCACTGCTGCAGCGCAATTTGGAGAGGGAAGGAAAGGTATAGAACCAAATAAATTCAGCAATATTGATGATTTCCTTTGAGAATAATCAGTATTTGAGGAATATCAGGATATACTGATATTTTTCAGGTATGGTAAACCCTAACCCAAAAAATACTGATTTTTTTGGCGCACATTCCTAGGTGGCACCACATTGACAAAGAAGCTCTTCCCAAAATGTACACCTAATGCAAATGTCTTAGTGTACCATCTGAATTTAAAATTAATTTTCAGAACTGATTGTACTGAATGCTGTATTGTGAAATGCTGTGTACTCTAACCTGTTTCAAGTGGTTTTTCAGAGTTCTCAACTCCATTTCTAGACTTCTCAGCATTAACTCTAGCTGCTGTTTTTCCTCCATCTCTTTGTAGTACTGTTCTTCTTTCTTCCTTAACTGTTCTTGACTTTTCTCATATAGCATTTCAGCACTCATCTTCTTTTCTTCCGCTTGTTTCAAGGAAAATCTGTGATTTAAAATTTTTTAATAGGTGCTTATAGCTATGCATTCACTCATACCACATATACAAGTAACCATACAACTGCTGTTTAGAACAGCTCTACCAGAGACATTTGAGGAGCTAACACTTCTGATCACTAGTCTTTGTTGTATCCCATATTTTCATAGGTCCTAGCCATCCTATCTATACATTAAAATCAAAGTGCTCATGTTATGAACCAATTCTTCTAAGGATCTCAGTGCAGGATCTCACTCCCTCCGTTTTATTCTAACACTGAGAAATAAAAATTTCCATTGCAGTGGCACCTTTAAGACCAACAAAGTTTTATTCAAAGTTTAAGCATACTTGTGCATGCATACTTCTTCCGATACTGAGAAAAGTAAGACCAGGGGTGTTAGATAAGTGGCCCGCAGGATACATCCAGCCCACACAGGGCTCAAATCCATTCCCTGAGCAACTTCCATCTCCTGCTTCCATTTCCAGGGCTGCTACTGCAGCTGCACTGTAGCTTTCTTTTTTCCCAGTTCCCTCAGTGGCTCTTTACTTCCTGCCTCTTGACTGCATCCCTCCCTCCCTCTCCACCTCCTCTCTCTCTCACACACAAATATACAGAGCTCCACAGCTGATTTCTGTTTTGTGTGGGAGACATATAAAAATAAGCCCCTCTCTCTCACTCATGCACACACACAGTGGCAGAGCTGCTTCCTTCTCCAGGGCTGCTTCTCCTCTTTTGGGGAGGAAAGAGAGACAGAGAGAGAGAAAAAAGAGTCCCATTATGGCAGCTTAAAACCAACGTTTTATTCTAGGTATAAACTTTGGTGTGCAAGCACACTTCTTCAGAGAGAGGGTGGGTAGATGGATTCTTCTAACAAGCACAATGTACATTGAGGAAATTATTTTGGCTTATTCTGAAAAAGTTTTTTAAAACTGATTTCTCTGTTCCTATCTGGATTTATTTTCTTTCAAAAAGATCCCGATTAGGAATTAGAACACTTGGATTGGTGCTTATATCTTAGGGAGAGATTTCGGATGCCTGATGATAATAACACACATTGGTAATGAGGCAGGAAAACTAACTCTCAGTTCAGCCCAGGAGGATGCATTATCTTAAGCTTCATTATCAATTGCAGTTCAGCAATCTCTCTTTCTAATCCCTTTAAAATTCTTTTGTAAAGAGCACTGCTACTCTTAGGTTGGCAACTGAATATTGTGGTTTCTGATGTCAGACTTATGCCCCTTTATTCTTTGCATTCTCCTGGACTGAATCCTCCTGGATGGAACTGAGACCTAGGTTTCCTGTCTCACTATCAACACTGGTATCTCTATGCCTACTACCCCTCTGCATATCCCACCTAATCCAACCAAGTTTGCTATTGTTATTCACATGCTATTGCCATTTGACATCTGAAATCACCTTCAAAAAGTTTATATCTCCAGTACCTGGTTTTAGATTTTATGACACACATGGCCTGGTCCAATAAAATGACATTTATGTCAGATTTGGTCCTCGTAACAAATGAGTTCAATACCTCTGGGCTAGACTGAGACTGACCGACCCAAGATCACCTAATGACCTTCATGAGTGAGGAGACAGCTGAACCCAGATCGACATTATACTACATAAAATTCCAAACTAGAAGGTGGAACCAATCCAAAAATAATTTAGTTGGGTTGATACATAGTATGATGAGCATGTAATTTCATGAATTTGATAGATTACAACATTTGTTGGTGTACATTTACTCTGAAATCAACTTTGGAAGCAAGTACTTGAGCTAGCCACGTTTTACAAACATTGGTATATGAATACTGCCCCACTGAGAGTTGAAACACTTTTACATGCATTGAATAATGCACTTTCACTGTCATTTGAAAGTGGATTTTGTCATTTCACAGAGTGAAATCCAACTGCAAAACGCATTGAAAATGGATCAAATGCGCATTATTCACCATGCATCAAAGCACCTACAGTGAAATTCTGTGTATCTGTTTTTTTGTGTCCAATTCAATACTGCTGTCCACCATTACAGTTCAAACTTATCTCTATCAAACTTTCACAAAAACCAATGGGTTAGGAATGACATGGATACTATCATCCATGCTTTGGTGACTTCCAAATCAGAAGTCTCTGTGTAGAACTGCCCTTGAAGTTACTTCAGAATATTCCTATCTCATCAGTTCTAAAGCTGGCTTTTAGTTCAATTCCAATTCAAAGTGCCAATTTCAACAGTTAAAGCCCTAAATTAGCGAGCTGAACTCACTTGAGTAGTATCTCCTTCCATATGAACATACTCTACATCTGAGATTTTCTAATGAGGTCCTACTTTACATTGCATCTTTTGTAGAAGCAAGAATTGCTTCCTAGAGAAGCAGGTACTTCAGATTAATATTTTTGAAAATGTCCATCTTCTGTAAGTAACTTCCAGGAAGTGTTTTAGGAACAAAGGGAGAGAAGGACCCTTCATGGTAAGTACCAATGGTCATTCTCCCTCTGAGGCGGAGGCCATCTCTATGGGACCTCCAAGAGCAAGTATCCCTTAGATCGGTGGGTCATCATCACTGGCTTTCATCATGGTATGCTGCAAAACTTTTCCAACTGCAGCTTCAGCTGAAGCCAAATAATTCAGCTTGTAATGAAGAACCAAAGTGGAAATGGAGAAACATGTAGTTGTTTTACAAGCTTCCTCCATCAATGCTCTATTAAGTAGGGCTGTGTTGGTGGGCCAACTACACAATACATGTGCCATAATTCTGGTGTCTCCAGGCCAGAAGCTTTGTAGGCAACAATATTGCAAGCCTTGAGAACTAAGCTAATGAAAGCCTTAGACATTCGACCTCCAGACCTGGAGGGTGATATGTTGCAGAAAAAGCTGTCTGTTTTCCTGATAGACTCTGTCTTTGAAATGTAGATATTGAGAGCTCTGCAGACATCCAAGGTATGCCACACGAATTCCTTGGAATGCTTGGACTGCAGGCAAAATGTGGGAAGATAGATCTCTTGTGCTCTATGAAAATTAAAGAAACTTTATGAAAAAATATTGGATCAGTCCTGAGCACTATCCTATCTGGGTGAAGGATGTAAAGGTTTGATTTTACAGATAAGGCACTAATCTCTGAGACCCTGTGAGCTGAGGTTACAACAATTAAGAAGAGAGTCTTCATACATACCCACCACAAACCAACTTCTCTGAAAGGCTCAAACAGAGACTTTGAAAGGGCAGACGATACGGTGTGTAACCTCCAAACAGGACAGCAGTGTACTGGAAGAGGAGCCTAGAGCAGGGGTGTCAAACTCATGAGGGCCGAATCTGACTTAATGAGACCTTGTCAGGCTGGGCCATGTTGGGCCGAGCCTTGTGTGTGCCTACTTAAGATTAGGTAGCAGAGATATAAACTTCATAAAGAACACAGACAAACACAATTAAAGATTAAAAAAAAAAAACCCTTAAAAATGCTTAAAACGTTAGCACTTGTTGGTCTTAAAGTGCTTTCTTTGTATCTCTCCCATGGGATCCAGGGAACTGGGCAAAGGAAGCTCTGGCTCTTTCCTTCCTTCCCCACAGGACCAGGAAGGGGAAGAAAGAGAGGCTTGGCTCAGTAACTCTGCTGTGCAATTGAGAGCCTGACAAAGCAAGTTCTCTCTTCCCACCTTCCTCCCCAGGGCAGGAGCCTCAGTCAATGGAGAAAATAGAGGCTTTGCTGTGTAGCTCCTGTGTGATTGGGCAAGCCTTTAAAAAGCAAGTTGTAATGCAGAAGGAAGCAAGAGAGAGGGAGAAGGGTCTTTGACAAGATAGTGTTTGGAACAGAAACAAAGCTAATAACAAAATTCTATAATTTCCTTTTAAATATAACGATGCAAGATGAGATAGTCAAAGATTGCATGGTCAAGTGGGCCCAAAACTTGGGACATAATATAGACTTAGAAGTCTGAGAGAAAGTGTGGAAATGTAATATAAAAATGACCAGATCAATGAACTTAAAAGAAAATATTTATAAGATGTTTTATAGATGGTACTTAACTCCAGACAATTTAGCAAAAATGTACCAAAATATGTCAAATAAATGATGGAGATGCAAAAATGCAACTGGAACTTTTTACCATGTTTGGTGGTTATGTGACAGAACCAAATCTTATTGGAAGATGGTGCACGAGCTACTACAAAAGATCCTGAAAATACAAATTAAGACTCCAACCAGAGCTCTCATTAAATATACTACCAGAAGATTATTCCAGACAGACTAAATTGTTTTTAATACATGCCGTGACTGCAGTCAAAATAATATATGACAAATACTGGAAACTTCAAGAAATACCAGGAAAAGAGGAGTTAATATCTAAGCTTTTAGAATTTGCAGAAATAGATACACTATCAGCCAGACTGAGAGATGCCAATCTCTGTGAAACTAAGAAAATATGGGAACCACTATATAACTGATTATGTTGTGAAATATAAACTTCCAAAATAAGACAATAAGGTAATTTATGATAACTATTGCCGTGTAAAATTATATTCTTGTCTTAGTAGCTTTAAGAGATATTAATGATTATTGTATTACTGAATGATAAGATCTGTTTGCAGTGAATATTATAAAATCACTGATACCGATGACGATATGAAATGAGCAATGTATAAGTAGAAATACTACAAAATTTTCACTCATGTACACTTTCCTTGTATTCCCCTCCCCCATTCCTTTTTACCTGAAAATTCAATAAAACTACTAAACTGCAAAAAAGAGGCAGAAGGAAGTAGATTACAGCCAGTTGCTCAGGGGCCTGATGAGAGCCTTCCAGGGGCCGCTCTGAGTCTCTGATTCAGAGAGAAGGGTGAGGTATAAATCTGCAGTCGTCATCTTCTTCTTAATCCTTCCTAAAATGCTTTGTGTAAAGGAATTAGGCTATTCTGAATCAGTTTCTCTCCTTCAGTCTTTTTTGCTTACTTCTATAAAGCATCTAGCTTACAGCAAAAGGATTAAAAACATTATTGTTTCAATTTGTTTTCAATATTCCTTTCACAATTTTTATACTTATCACATAAAAGCTCTTCCCGAAGACTTATTTAAGAGTTCTTACTTGAGACTGCTCGTATCACTTTCCCATTGTACTTTTTGACGATCCAACAGAGATTTAACTTCTCTCATTTCTTCCAGGATTCTCTGCAGCTCCTTTTTCTCATTCTCAATTTTTCTAACTTTTCCTTGCAACTGAACATAACGTCCCTTTTCACATTCAATTAAGCCTTCATATCCATGGAATACTTTCTGAATTTTCAGAAGACTTACAGAATCTATTTTAAAGGGGGAAATATTTAGTCTGTGTGTTAATGTACATTTATTTTAAAAAAATATTTAGAACATATTTAGTTCAACTTTCTCTACTAGATATATGTATATTTATGTGCCCAAAATACAACCCCATTCAAAAGCAATCAAAATTCAAGTCTGTGTGCATTTTTTATTAAATAAAAAGGCTGCATTCATTTATTTTTTTATGTTTAGCAACAAATACCAGAGTTCCACAGATACTTTGCTGTAAAGATGGCATTCTTGGGACATCTCCGAATTAATCACAATGTTAAGGGCAGTCCTTGCTTGCCAAGTCCACTTTGGTTTCCTCTGTCTGGCTTTTCATATTACCTAAAGTGTTACTTGAAAATACTTCCTACTATAATGCATGTCAAATTGAGTAATTACTATATGTAATAATTACATGTCAATCCCATTAATTCTTTTAGGTCATTTATTGTTTCAACTTGTTATCAGCTGCTATTGGTTCCCATGTGGGACTGCACAAAGATCACAACAAAGAACAATTTGGAAATCTCCCCTTCAGAATCCATAAACTCTCTGGCACTTGAGCAGGCTTAATCCTGCCTCCCCTCCCCACAAACTCACAGCTGCTTTCAACATCCTGTGCTTCTGGGAACATACTCAGTCCTCATCAGGCAAGTTCTTAAATATGTTCCTTAATTTACAAAATAATATTTTTTCTGCATACTTGGGGGATGTATGTAGAAACCCCTATGTTTTCTCTAGGCAGCCTGGTTTTTCTACTTTTTTGATTGACAAATGCCGCTTGGTTTACTATTTGATACATTGATTAATTTCTCTCAGTTATTCCTCTATTGGTTCCTTTAAATGTTCTGAGGCACTGGCAGTGACATGGGGTCCTGCCATAAGCCAAGACAAGTCCCTGAAGCACTAGCAGTAGTGTTCACATGTTGCCTATTTAAAGAGCTTCTGCCCTCTATTGAATGGCTTGCTCTTTCAGAATTTAAAGAACTTTGTTGACCAACTAGCAAAATTTCAAATATTTCCCTCCTCTCAGTTTGTGGGTCCACAATATTCAGAAACTTACTGTAGCTTCTGGGATGTTTTTGCTTCAGAATGTCAAAATAATATTAACTGGAACTATTGCCTAAAGGAGCCTGAGGTTCATACCAATTTCATAGTTTTTTGGATCCTGAGCAGACATTGTTACCATAATGTCTGCTATCTGGTCCCCAACCAGAAATATTAGCTGGGTTCTCACTTAGTGAAAAATTTATGTTTCTCATTATTACAAGAACTTAATATATTCTAATTACTTATATTAGCAAATAATTACTACTTGATTACTGCAGTGTGCTTACCTGTGTTATCCAAACGAAGCTGTTCTAGCAACATCTCAGTCTCTCTAGTGATTGATGCAGGCATAGCAATACCCTCTGTAGCTGTATCAGAAGACTGAGTTAAGTCATCAAGAGTATTAGTAATGCCCAGTGTTCTGGGGATCTGAATAATAAATACATAATTGATTCAAATTTTACACCATTGTGAATTATAACAAGTCAGTCCTCATTTCTCTCTACTTTTAACCCACAATTCTGATGCCAAGACTGCCTCAGTTCAGTCATGTGAACTGATTGTCTCAGTTCAGTTATCACGAAACTCATGGGGTTGACCATATTTTAGAACCCAAATCATCATATGTGAAATTAGAGTTTAGAATGTCCTCATGGCATAGCTCACATTTCTGAAACAGAATCCCTGAATAATATTCCATAGTATCCTGACTTGTCAATTTGCTGGCAAATCAACACCACAGATGTTGCTCAATTGTCATGGGTTGGCTATTACTACAAGACAGACTAGCTGGACTTTTGACACCTCAGAAACTTCTGAAGTGGCATCTGACAGCACAAACAGGGCAAATTTCTGTCATAACACTGGGTTGAATTTCATGTCTAACTGTAGTTTGCACAAACCATGAACTGCAAACCTGCTTCAGATCCTGGTTTGCCTACTGATTCTGGGGTGATAACTTAATTGGGCCACGACATCTTGCTATAAAGTTTCATAAAAATAATATTACTGCTTACAGTTTTATACAAATACTAGAATAAGGCAATGTTTTGCTAGCATATTTTACCTTATTCTTCCCATTCGTAGTTCTTGCTGATTTTCTAGAAAACAAGCACAAAACATTTCAGTGTTATGGTATTTATTTGGTTTGCTTATAGACCATTCCAACCCAGTGGTCCTCAAGGCAAGGGAGGCAAGATTTCTGTTTGTAACAGATTCAGCTACGCTGATTCTTTCACAGCAAGACTTCTTGTTCTACATTTATTTATTACTTCTAGCATTAATAACGCTCTCTATCAATTTACCAGAAGATAAAGTAGACAAGAAATATTAAAGGCGGCCAGACTGCCTTAGATCCTTAACAAAAAAGTGCTTATATTAGTTATCTTAAAACCCAGCAATAAGTAGATAGATATTAGAATAAGTTACACAATTTCATCACAAGAAAAATAAGTTTCACAGCTGAATTACCTTGAGAACTCTTAGATAAATGTCATACAGCCCTTTTGATTTTTCATTTAATTATGAAACTTCCTTTGACACAGTAAACCAGTATGATTCAAATACCCACTCTGCCATGAAGCTCACTAGGTGACCTTAAGTCAATAATTCTTTCAGTCTAAACAATGTCACAGTGTCGCTGTCAGAGCAAAATTGGGATTGAGTGAAAAACCATTTAAACTGCCCAGAGCTCATTGGAGCAAGATAAAAACAGCCCAACCAATTTTCCAGACACATTCAAAAGTAATTGAGGTATGGGTTTCCTCCAACGTCTTTTGGAGTCAACATTAATAGAGAACGTTTTGTTTCTCTGCATTGCATCATTGTCCTTAGCCATTTTTTGTTTATATTTGTTATCTAATACTCCTTTTACTTCATCCAAACTTTCTATTTGTGTGAAATGTTCAGTACATGAACTGAACCCTCATACGTATTTCTTCACAGACTTCAGTACCAATTCTTATTATTAGTGTGAAGCTGATCTCAACACTGATGTTCATGGAGAAAACTGATGTTCATGGAGAAAACTGCTACTTAATTATTACTTAATGTACAATGACCCACTTCTGTCCTAGACCCACACCAGTCTGGCTTTCGCCTGGGCCATGGGACGGAGGCAGTGCTGGTCGCCTTAGTAGATGATCTCCAGCGACAACTGGATCGAGGTGGGTCAGCAGTGCTGTTGTTGTTGGATCTGTTGGCGGCGTTCGACATGGTTGACCATCAGTTGCTGGTTCACTGCCTCGCCGATGCGGGGATTCAGGGGTTAGCCTTACAATGGCTTTCCTCCTTTCTCTGTGATCGGGGACAAAGGGTGGCGATCGGGGGACATTGTGGGGTGCCTCAGGGGGTGGTGCTTTCCCCGATGTTGTTTAATATCTACATGCGCCCCCTTGCCCAGATTGTCAGAAGATTGGGGCTGGGTTGCCATCAGTATGCAGATGACACTCAGCTTTATCAAAAACTGGCCCCGGCGTTACAAGCCGTGGTGGGGTGGCTCAGGCTGAGTCGTCTGAAGCTGAATCCAACGAAAACAGAAGTCCTTTGTCTGAGTCGTGGTGGCCTGGGAAGGGAAATCCCTTTACCAGCCTTTGATGGGGCGCCACTGATATCGGTGCCTAAAGTCAAGAGCTTGGGGGTGCTACTAGAGCCCAGATTGCCTATGGAGGCCCAGATAGCAGCTACTGCGAGATCTGCCTTTTTCCATCTTAGGCGGGCACGACAGCTGGCACCCTTCCTAGAGCACAGCGACTTAACAGTGATTCATGCTACGGTCACCTCAAGACTAGACTACTGTAATGCCCTCTACATGGAGCTGCCCATGTCTCAAATCCGGAAGCTGCAGCTGGTGCAGAATGCTGCAGCCAGGCTGTTACTGGGTCTCTCTATTCGGGATCATGTACAGCCGGGGCTGCGGAGACTGCATTGGCTGCCAATAGTATTCCGGATTCGCTACAAGGTGCTGGTTATTACCTTTAAAGCCCTATATGGCTGAGGTCTTGTCTACCTTAGGGACCGTCTCTCCCCACATATTCCCCAGAGGGTACTGAGATCTGGATCACAAAATCTGTTAGAAATCCCCGGGCCGAGGGAGGCGAGATTGAAGGCTACCAGAGAATGAGCCTTCTCTATTGCTGCCCCCCACTAGTGGAACCAACTCCCTGATGATGTTAGAGCCTTGCGGGACCTTGCCCAATTCTGCAAGTCTTGTAGAACAACACTTTTTCGAATGGCGGGGAGGGCGGGAGATAAATGCGAAAAATAAAATAAATAAATAAGACATGGAAGAATAAAATCTTGGCAAGATATATAAAATGAAGGAAAGACTATTCAGAGGCTGACATATCAAATGGCATCTAAATACAAAGAATTAATAGCAAGAGAAGGCCACCTAAGACAGCAAATGGCCTATGAACATTTAATTGCAAGTGATCTAATGCATCTATTAGGAAAAATATATAAAATGTTATTGCAATATGAAACATAAGTAGAGCAAGTGAAGGACTGTATGATCAAATGGATGAAAAACGTTGGAGAGAATATCCTTATGAGTAAAAAAAAGATCAAGTTTACTGAATCTCAACACTAAGAGAGAACTGATACAAAATGTTCTTCAGATGGTACATCACACCCAGAGAAATTGCAAAAGCAAACAAGAGCCACAATGCCAAATGTTGGAAATGCAAGAGTACAGACCCAACTTTTTATCATAAATGGTGGTCTTGTAATGAAACTAGAAAATATTGAATAAAGATACATGAAGAAATACAAAAGATACTAAAAACCCAAATCCAAAAAATGTTATTAACACAATACCATCCAATCTATCAAAAATTCATAACGAACTATTTAAATATATGGTGACAAAATGGAAAGCTGAAACATGCCCAGAATTGATTGGCTATCCGGTCGGTTGCAATACTTTTTTATATTTTTAGATATCTAGCTCTTGGACTGTTTATCCCTGTTTTACTGTATTACTATGCTATTAAAGATTTGTTTGATGTTTGATGTGTGTGATTGGCTGGAAAAATAAACTAACTTATTATATGACTATGGAAAAGCTAACATCCTACCTGCATAATAAACCAGAATCTGAATTTCAAGAAAATTGAATGTATTTTTTTAAATATACAGAGCAAAAATTAGGTTGCAAAGCTTGAAAGACTAAAATAAGAATAAAATTATAAAGTCCAAAAGGATTATCAGCACAATCCTAAGGGGAGAGGGGATGAAAGTGCTTTGGATGCAAACTAACCGGATGAAAACTAACCCACTTCTTTGTCTTTAGAATATCTTGAGTTTAACGGCATCAAAGGCCACCAGTCTGTAACTATATTCTGTTCTTTCAGAACCCTTGCAGGCAAATGTTTAATATGGAACATCAATGGAGAAACATCCCTCTAAAGAGAAAAAAATCAAAATTTGAAAATTTTTTAAAAATATATTATTTGCTTACAAGAGACACTCATATCAGAAAAAAATATAAAAGATTTTATCTATAACACTTTGGGTGAAGAATTTATCTTAGCAGACCTCATGTAAAACCAGAACTTGTACTGAGTGATGATCATGGCAGATTTGTGAGTGTATTAGTTGATTTGCATGGAGTTAAAACTATGGTGTTAGGAGATAAAGCGGTAAACAAAATTTACCCTGGATCACAGAACAAAGAGAAATTATGAATGGACCTATAACGATAGGAGAAGTGGCAGAAGCAATTTAAAAAATTAAGCTAGGAAAGGCTCCAGGAACAGATGGCCTTCCAGTTATATACTATACGCATTGAGGATTAACTTTTTCAAACTTTGAAAAATTCAAAAAATTCTATCCTACAGAAAGGAAAGATGCCAGGGACATGGAAAGAGCCTAATATAGCATTAATACCCAAAGATGACCTGACTTTGACAAGAAATTACCAATCCATATCATTATTGAATACTGATTATAAGTTGTTCACAATGATATTAGCTGAAAGACTTAAAATAATTCTTAAAGAATTTATTCATGAAGATCAAAGTGGATTTTTCTACCTAAAAGACAGTTGAGGGATAATTCTAGATCTTTATTAGACATTTTGGAATATTTGAAAAAACATAATGAAAACCAAGCTACATTGATCTTCTTCCTTTGGGACAGTAGTGGGTTTTTAAAGTTAATAAACATAAGTCTAAGATGTTAACAAAATATGAAAATACAAGAACAAACAAAATTGATAGACAAAATAGTTTTTAAGATTTAAAAGAAGGTAAACTATTTGGGTATCTTGACAAATATTAATTTTATGTTATTTCAAAATAATTATGTTAAGACTTGGAATGAAATTTAAAAAGATTTGCTAACCCTTCCAAGGAAAAAAAACCCAACTATACAACTTTTGCATAGGGATCAAAGTGACTCCACATTACAGCAAAAAGTGATGGAAACCTGATAGCGCTCTTGGTCATGGCATTAGCTACTAAGAAAAAAAAATCAGGCCTCAAGAATGACTTCCTTCAGAAATGCAGGACAAAGGAGAGTAAAATTTGGAACTGGGGTCAAAAAGACCCCTCAATGAAAACGTCAGAACTTCACAAAAACATAACTGGGATCAAATTGACCCTACCATTTTCAAAGCAGAAGATGCAGCTGGGGATCTATAAAACTGTTTATTTTAAAGAAAACAATATTTTTTAACTGGTACAACATTGAAACTTAATGTGATAATAATGGAACAACAAATAAGGACAAAGGGAAGCAATAAGCTCAGAAAACAGGTGGCCAGGGTCACAGGTGAACAGTTTAGTGCACAGGTGGCTATAGGTCATCTAGAGTAACTTCCCCCTGTAAAGCTGAGATGGTCAAATCGGAGGTTTGGAAAATCTGAAGGCGAACAGCTCAGTGGACAAGCGGCTGAGGTCATCTGAAGTACTTCACCCACCCAAGATAGGTAAAATTGAGATGATCATTCTGAGGCTTGGAAATGTGAAGGACAAGGGGAAGCAATTGGCTCAGAGAACAGGTAGCCAAGGGTAATCTAGAGTTCCAGGCTTTATGGTTCCTTCAAGTCTGGAAAACGTGAGGTTCAGAGGATGCCTTCAAACATGTCCAGGTTCATCCTGCTGGAGGGAAGAATGACCCCTTTTCCAGAACTGCAGTAAAGTTCAATTTGAGTTTTTCCATGTGGCTATGGGCATGATGGAAGCTTTGACAGAGCACAAACACAGAGCTCTTACATGCGTCTACTATATACTCAACAATTCAGGTTGCAAAGACTGGTTTCCCTGGGGATTATTGCAACCCCCAATTCCAAAACCTCAAAGCCAAAAAATATCTTTAGTTATAAATTATGAGAAATTTTTGTTGTTGTCACAGCTTACTCCACCTTTCAGTAAAAAGGAGATAAGTGTTGGTCCATCTATTTAAACAAGGGAACATTTTTTCACTATTTGTTGGGGTAAATAAAATCCCCAGTAATGATTATGCATAGTGCTTTCATTTTTTAACCAATTCTATTGGGGGCCAGATGGACCCCATTTACCATTTTGATTAAACTAAAACTAAAAAAAAGATGGGCAGTGGGGAGGGAAAAGAGGAACTTCAGGGCACTACAGTTCATTGAAGAGAAGGTTCAATAGGAGTTTGGTTCCTGTAGAAAGCTTTAAATGAGTAAACCAATTTTCCCCCCTGTGACTTCCTGGGTCAAAACAATACAAAACACTGATTGCTTGGAAGGATTAAGATGGGATGAAGTTCAATTGTCACTTATTGAGAATATCTGCAATCAAGATATATGTTTTTACCTAGAATGCTATTTTTGTTTAAGACAATTTGTTTTGACAATGGAGGTGCCATTTAAACAATGGCAGAAAGATACATCTAAATTTGTATGGCAAGGGGGAAAAACCATGAGTTAAATATAAGATAATATCCAAAGATGTACAAGACCTGACTTTGACAAGAAATTATAGACCAATATCATTATTGAATAATGATTATAAGTTGTTCACAATGATATTAGCTAAAAGACTGAAAATAATTCTTAAAGAATTTATTCATGAAGATCAAAGTGGATTTTTTAACCTAAAAGACAGTTGTGGGATAACGCTAGAACTGTAGGAGGAATTTTTGAATGTTTGAAAAAACATAATGAAAATCAAGCTGCCATTGGGTCTAATGGACACTCAGATGGAAAGAACTAATGGAACTTTGTTCTTATATACGACAACAGCAGCAAGACTAATATTTGTGTAAAAGTGGAAGAGTCTAACCGCCTACAGTAGAAGAATGTTGGGTGAAGATGCTGGAACTAGCAGAGATGGTTAAACTTACTTCATTGACTAGAGAAAACACAATAACTATTTTTATTGCTGATTGGAAACCCCTTATAGACTTTTTTCATGAAACAGATAAAAATTATTTGATAGTTTGTGGTTTTGATAACTGGGAAAATTTAGACAATGGAAAAAAAGTGTTTTTCTTTCTAACCCCAGAGTATGACAAAATTTTCCAATTGTAGTTGTATTTGTTACAGAGAAAATCGTAAGCTCTCTTACTTTATATACCGTATTTTTCGGACCATAAGACGCACTTTCCTCCCCCCAAAAAGTGGGGGGAAAAGTGTGTGCGTCTTATGGTCCGAAGGTACGTACCTTCAGGGGGCGAGGGGGCGATCTGCTGCCTCTTCCTCCGATCCGGCGCTTCCCCTGCGCCTGCTTGCCTGGCTCCATCTTCTTCAGGCAAGCGTGGGATCGCTCCACGTGGCCCCAGCGCTTCGCAAGCGCCGGCTGCAGAGGGGGCAGCCTGCTTCCTACTTCCCTGTGTGCCTGCCTTCAGCTGTGATGTTTAAAGCAAGCGCTGGGATCGGAGGGGGGAGGGAGCGATCCCAGCGCTGGGATTGCTCCCTCCCCCCTCCGATCTATAAAATATAAAGGGGAAAAAAAAACATTGTGATTCTTAGTACCTCACTTCTTCCACAGATGTTTCACTCAAACTGCTATCGTCTTCTAGTTGATGTTGATTTTCACTGATCTGCTGACTGGCCCGTTGTTTTGAGATCCGTCTTTTGCCTTCACTTTTTCTCACATTCTTTGTGCTGACAAAAAGAATTTTATGAAGAAAACACAGCATTTGGGAAACTGCCATTGAAATGTTCTTATTTATTTATTTATTTATTTATTTTGATATATATCCCGCCCTACCCCACTGAAGCGGGTTCTGACATTGCATAAAGACTACATCCAAGAGTGTTAAACTGGAAAAACAGATGTACTCAGTAACAAGAGAAGAACTAAACATCTCTCAGATAAAAGATGTTACACCAAAGTTTAAGATGGTCATATTTTGTGCCAAACAATATTCCTGACATGCTAGATTTAAATTTTTGTGGAAAAGTCCACATCTTACTAATACAAACTTTAGTATTACAACCTAATCAACAAATATCAAAAAGCCCACAAAGAACAAATCATCATCTATAACAGAAGGAAAAAAACCCTATGAACTTTTGACTTGTTTCAAACAGTTTATTAGTAACATATGGTAGTATAGTCAATTTCTTACATCATTAATAACTACTTTTCCCCTATATCCCATATATTACTTTCTACCCACCCCTCCCCCCGTTACTTGACCCCTGCCGGTGTACTAAAATTAAAATATTAATAATAAAGGTATCCTTAATTATTAAGAACCACAATTAAAATCCTCCTCCCTCTTAAACTTAATCATTATCAAAAATTGTCCAATGTCCTTTTATTTTTCACTCTTTTTCTATGTAACTTCTGAACTTTTTCCACTCCATCTTAAATACTTTCAAATCATAGTCTCTTAAGGTTCTTGTTAACTTGTCCATTTCACTCCATGTCATAAATTTTACAATCCAATCCCATTTCTCTGGTATTTTTTCTTGCTTCCACAACTGCATACAATGTCCTAGCAGCTGAGAGCAAGTACCAGATTAAAGTTCTATCTTCTTTTGGAAATTTTTCCATTTGTAATCCCAACAGAAAAGTCTCTGCAACTTTGTTAAATTCATATCCCAAGATTTAGAAATCTCTTGTTGAATTATCTGCCAATACTTTTTCGCTCTTTCACAAGTCCACCACATATGGTAGAAAGAACCTTCATGTTTTTTACATTTCCAACATCTGACATCTTATTGTTCATCTTTGCCAACTTTTTATGAGTCACATACCATCTGTACATCATCTTAAAACAGTTCTCTTTGATACTCTGACATGTTGAGTTTCATAGAATTCTTCCACAAATATCCCCATGTATCCATCTGTATTTCTTTATTTACATTAATTGCCCACTTAATCATTTGTGATTTCACTACTTCATCTTCCGTAGACCATTTTAAAAGTAACTTATAGATTTTCGAAATTAATTTTTCATTATCTCCAAGCAGAACTTTTCCCATTTCTGTTTGTTCTCATCTTATTCCATCAGTTTTGAGATCACTTTCCACCAAACTCTTTATTTGTTGCATTTATAGTTCAATTCCTCAGCCGTTTTCAATTCTATTTTACCGCTTTGTATTTTTAATAGTTGATTGTATGACATCCATTTTCCCTCTCCTGAAACAGCTGTTATTACTTCTGCTGGAGCTATCTATAGTGGTTTTCTCTCATCACCATATTTCATATATTTCATCCAGATACTTAGCAAATTATTTCTTATGTAATGGTGAGAAAAGACCATCCATCTTTTTCTTTCCATAGTACATATAAGCATGCCAGCCAAATTTATTTCCATAACCTTCCAACATTAAAAGTTTTTTATTCAATAGCGCCACCCAATCCTTTATCCACACTAAGCAAACTGCTTCATGATATAGTCTTAGATCTAATAAATGGAATCCTCCTCTTTCTTTAGCGTCTATTAAAGCTTTCATTTTGATCCTTGGTTTCTTTCCAGCCCATACAAATTCTGAAATCTTCCTTTGCCATTTATTACACTGTTTGCTGTCTTTCACAATCGGAATAATTTGGAATACGTATATTATTCTCAGCAAAATGTTCATCTTAATTGCAGCTATTCTTCCAAGCAATGACAAATCTTCATCAATTTTACGCCATAACTTTTCATAATTATTTTTAAACAAGTCAATATGCTTCATTGTTATTTCCACACCCAAATATTTTACTTTAGAAGTAACTTCACATCCTGTTAGTCTCTGCAGCTCCTTTTGTTTATTTACTTGCATATTTTTACATAAAAGTTTTGATTTTTCTTTAATCACATAAAATCCTGCCAATTCTCCGAAATTTTGTATTTTAGCCAACAACAAAGGTGTTACTTGTGTAGGATTTTCATTTATGAACATTATATCATCTGCAAATGCTCTATATTTATAAGCAAATCTTTTAATTCTCGTTCCTTCTATTTCTTCATCATCTTGTATTTGCATCAATAAGATTTCAAGAGTCATTATAAACAACAGTGGGGAAAGCAGACAACCTTGTCTTCTACCTTTGCTAATTATCATTTCATCTGTAAGATCTGCATTTATACATAACCTTGCACGTTGTTCAGTATATATTGCCTTTATCGTTCTTATAAAGTTTTCTCCCAACTTTATTTTTTCCATTACTGCAAACATAAAGTCCCAGTTCAAATTATCAAAAGCTTTCTCTGCATCCGCAAAGAATAATGCAACTTTCTTCTCTGGATGTCTTTCATAATATTCTACAATATTTACAACAGTTCTAATATTGTCTCTTATTTGCCTTTTGGGAAGAAAACCCGCTTGGTCTTCCTTTATAAAATTTATTAAATATTGTTTAAGCCATTCTGTCAGGATTCTTGTATAAATCTTATAGTCATTATTTAGTAATGAAATTGGTCTATAATTCTTTACATTCGTGACATCTGTATCTTCCTTTGGAATCAACGAAATTACAGCTTCTTTCCATTAATTAGGTATTTTCCCATTTAATCTTATTGTATTCATTAATTTTTGAAGTTTTGGTACTAATTCTTCTTTAAGAATTTTAAAATTTTTTGCTGTATATCCATCTGGTCCAGGTGCCTTTCCGATTTTCATCGCATTAATCACTACTTCTATTTCTATTAATTCAACTGGATCATTCAAAACTTTGTCCATATACTCAGTTAAGGGTGCTATTTTAATCTTTTGCAAATACACGTCAATCTCTTCTTTCTTTACTTTAACACCCTTAAATAGTTTAGCATAATACTTAAAAATTCTCTATTCCTTCTTGATCTACCATCTCTTTTCCGTCAGCCACAATTTTATTAATAATTTTACCTTCTTTTTCTTCAATTGCCAGGCCAAATACTTTCCAGGTTTATTTGCTCCCTCAAAAGATTTCTGTTTTAATTTTTTCAAGTTCCATTCCATTTCCTTATTTAACAAATGTCTCATTTGTGTTTGTAATATTGTAATCGCTCTTATAATTTTCTTTTTTCCTGGCCTTTTTCTTAATTCACCTTCTTTTTTCTTAATTTCATTTTGGATGTCCAACATCTGTTTATCTTTTGCTCTCTTATCCTTGCTATTCAATGTTATTAATATTCCTCTCATTACTGCCTTGTAGGCATCCCATACCGTCTCAAATTCTATATCTTCTCTATCATTAAGTTAGAAATAAGCTTTAGTTTCCTTTTCTAGAGATGACACTATTTCTTTATTTTGCAGTAGATCTTCATTTAATCTCTATCTTCTCAACTTTTTAGACAATTTTTAGACCTTTACTGGAAAAAGAAGTCTAAATTACAGTAGAGTTCTTTTTCTAAAACACAAAACGTCAATCTAGGGTAACTATTTACCTTGCCCAGTCATTACCCCCCTTCCTCTATCTCAAACATAAATGCTTAAAATTCACAATACAAGCTCACTCTCATTGCTGACAGAGCATAAAGAATGATCAATCCATTTATCACAGTTTTATCCTACCCTTCTGCTGAGCAATTCAGAGTACATATAATGTTACCACTTTGTTTATCCCCACAACAATCCTGTCAAGTAGGTTGAGCAGACTGAGTGGTGGCCCAAGATCTCCCAATGAGCATCACAGCTGTCTGGGCATTTGAACTCAGGTCTCCCAAATCCTACCTCGATATTTCAATCACTACATGATATGTTTAGCCTGAGAAATATAAAGGGGAAAAAATAAAACATTGTGATTCTTAGTACCTCACTTCTTCCACAGATGTTTCACTCAAACTGCTATCGTCTTCTACTTGATGTTGATTTTCACTGATCTGCTGACTGGCCCGTTGTTTTGAGATTCGTCTTTTGCCTTCACTTTTTCTCACATTCTTTGTGCTGACAAAAGGAATTTTATGAAGAAAACACAGCATTTGGGAAACTGCCATTGAAATGTTCTGACATTGCATAAAGACTACATCCAAGAGTGTTAAACAGGAAAAACAGATGTACTCAATAACAAAAGAAGAACTAAACATCTCTCAGACAAAAGATGCTACACCAAAGTTTAAGATGGCCATATTTTGTGCCAAACAATATTCCTGACATGCTAGACTTAAATTTTTGTGGAAAAGTCCACATTTTACAAATACAAACTTTATTACAACCTAATCAACAAATATCAAAAAGCCCACAAAGAACAAACCATCAGCTATAACAAAAGGAAAAAACCCTATGAACTTTAACAGAATTATTCATAATCAAATAATTTATAAAGTACTTTTTAATCTATTCTTTAGATTATAACTTTACCATCTACTACTTTTGCCTCTAGAAAATAATCTTAAAGACAAAAGACCTCAGAATTCAAGTTAGAATAAGGAGAAAGAGGAGGCATCTCTGGGAAAACATTTTAGCAAGGACTACAAGAAAAAAATGGGTAAGTGCACATATAGATTAGCAGATTAACAGAACAGTGGCATTTAAACCATGTTGTATTATTTACTAGATTGTGTGTAAATTCAGTGTTAACATTCAGGCAATTTAGCTAATAAATCAACAAATGACCTTCTTTCTTTATAGTAGGGTTGTTTTTTTTTGTAGGTTCAACAGTTGCTTCATTGTTTCAGTGCTTTATTTTGTTAAGATGGGAAGTGGATTTAACCTTGCTTAGGAGTTCCTTGCTTAGGAGTCCTTGCTTAGGCAAAAGGGACCATTAAGTGTCCTAAAGTAGAAATCTACTTCCAGAACTATTTAAATATCAAGGGACCATTCTTTTGGGTCCAGTCTTGCTAGATCAACTAACTGGCTAAAATTGCTGTGATGTGAGAGAGTTTCTCTGCCCAATTTGGTAGGGAGGTCTCTTTCAGAAATGCTGTAGGCTTGGTCACCTTACCCTGTTGGCATGTTGTTTTGAATGTGTACTTGTAAGCCTTGGTTCCTGTTACCAAATGTGTACTTGTAAGTCTGTTGCCAAAGGCTAGAAGAGCTAGCCAACACATGTGCCTCTTTCACACATATTGTGCGCTCTTGAAGCCCCCACTACCCAGTTGGCCAGCTTGGAGATGGCATTTGTCTCTTCAAATCACTTCCCTGAGTCCAGATGGCCAGCAGCTTGAAGAATGAATTTAAAGTTAAAGATGCTTTTTTGCCACCTCCCTCCCCAATCTATTTATTTCCTTCCTTCCTTCCTTCCTTCCTCAAGCATCTAATGTTCATGTCTTGCAACTCTCAAACATCTGACATTTATTCTATGTGGCTCTTATGTTAAGCAAGTTTGGCCACCCCTGAGCTAGACTGATCACTCTGAACTCCAATCAGCTGAACCTATCCTTGCTTTTTTCTTAAATCCATATGCCCAGAGAACAAAATTCCTGAACAGTAGCGCCTGGCCAATTCAGAATTTGTATTTGAGAACTTTAACCAGGGAAAGGGTAACTCTCCCCCCCCCCTCCCCACCCACACACATGCTGTTTAGCTTATGGGCAAACAAATAAGCCATTTCTCCTTAACATTTTCTTCAGAGAAGTCAAGAAAGACAAATATGCAAATGAAACCATTTCCCTTTGCCCTAGTCCATGCTGGGTTCCTTCCTAAAGGTTATCATTTGCAGTATCAGAGTTCAGTATTCTTACTGCTTTAACAAATAGAACTAATCTTGAAAGAAAAGTCAGGAATCAAATAGATTCCTGACTTGTCTTGCTGACAACTTCCTTTTCCAGAAAGTGAAGAAGGAAACAAGGGGATCTGCTATCTTGGATTTGATTCTCATCAACAAGGAAGAATTGATTGAAGAAGTGGAAATAGTGGGCACCCTCAGCAGTAGTGACCATGTGATCTTAGAATTTACAGTCTTAGGGAAGGGGAAAGCTATACGCAGTCAGACTTATAGGTTGGACTTCAGAAACACAAACTTTGATAACCTTAGAACTATGCTGGGAAAAATCCCATGGTCAAAAATACTTAGGAAGAAGGAGGTTCAAGATGGGTGGGAGTTTCTTAAAAGTGAAATACTGAAAGCGCAATCACAGATGATTCCTATGAGAAGAAAAAATGGAAAAGCCTAAAGAAGCTGAGTTGATTCAATAAGGAAAGGTCCCCTGTGCAAGCACCAGTCGTTTCCGACTCTGGGGTGACATTGCTTTCACAACATTTTCATGGCAGACTTTTTACGGGGTGGTTTGCCATTACCTTCCCCAGTCTTTTACACTCCCCCCCCAGCAAGCTGGGTACTCATTTTACCAACCTCGGAAGGATGGAAGGCTGAGTGAAACTTGGGCCGGCTACCTGAATCCAGCTTTCGTCGGAATTGAACTCAGGTCGTGAGCAGAGAGTTCAGACCACACTACTGCAGCACTGCTGCTTTACCACTCTGTGCCACGGGGCCACTTTGGCTCCATAAACAGCTCTCTAAAGACTTGAGAAATAAAAAAGACTCCTTTAGGAATTGGAAGGAGGCCTTATAACCAAGGATGAATATAAACAAATCACCAGTGCTTGTAGAGAAAAAGTTAGGAAAGTTTATTTAAATAAATCTAGGCCCTCAGGGTCAGA
Organism: Heteronotia binoei; assembly: GCF_032191835.1. NCBI lineage: Eukaryota > Metazoa > Chordata > Lepidosauria > Squamata > Gekkonidae > Heteronotia > Heteronotia binoei. The sequence continues at coordinate 29,249,665 of NC_083230.1, read as the reverse complement.
TGAATTGCACCCAAGGTTTCTAAAAGAGCTTGCAGATGTAATTTCTGAGCCTCTGGCTATTGTTTTTGAGAATTCTTGGAGAACAGGAGAGGTGCCAGAAGATTGGAGGCAGACGAATGTTGTCCCCATCTTCAAGAAGGGGAAAAAAGATGATCCGGGTAACTACGACGCATCAGCTTGATGTCTATACCTGGAGAAGTTTTAGAACAAATCATCAGTTGATCCGGGAACATTTTGAAAGAATGGATGTGATAACTAAAAGCCAGCATGGGTTTCTCAAGAACAAGTCATGACAGACTAACCTGATCTCTTTTTTTGAGAAAGTGACTACCTTGCTGGATTGGGGGAATGTTGTAGACATCGTTTATCTTGATTTCAGTAAGGGTTTTGATAAAGTTCCTCATACTATCTTGTTGACAAGTTGGTAAAATGTGGTTTGGATCCTGTTACCATTAGGTGGATCTGTAACTGGCTGACAGATGGCACCCAAAGAGTGCTTGTGAATGGTTCCTCTTGGAGAGGAGTGACAAGTGGAGTGCCTCAAGGACCTGTCCTGGGACCTGTTTTGTTCAACATCTTTCTAAACGATTTGGCTGAAGGAATAGAAGGAATGCTTATTAAATTTGCCAATAATACTAAATTGGGAGGGGTTGCAAATAAACAGGTTTCCTATCTGTAACTGATGATCTTCGAGAGGTCATCTGTGCATTCACACTCATGGGATGAAGCGCCAGTGCCGATCCCCGATTGGTAACTCCAAAGTATGGGATTTTTCGCAGCCCGACCCCGGTGGGCATGTGCAACAGCCCCAGTGTGCATGCTCACCCGGTGGGTGCAAATATCCCGCCAGTTCCTTCCTGCCGCCACCTATCTAGCATACCATGACTGGCAGCAGAGAGGAAGGAGGGTGGGTAGTGTGAATGCACAGATGACCACTCGAAGATCATCAGTTACAGGTAGGAAACCTGTTTATTTTCTTCATGGTCTCTGTGCTTCACACTCATGGGAGATTAGCAAGCTAGGCTTACCTGGAGGAGGGAGCTGGCAGTTATGCAGAAGTAGCGGCTTGAAGGACCAGGTTACCCAGCTGTGATCTGTGATACTTCTGGACATCCAAGGCATAATGTTGCATGAAGACATGAGGAGATGCCCAGGTTGCAGCCAAACAGATGTCCACCAAGAGTCAGTAAGAACTCAAACACAAGTTCAAGACTAGCAGTACAGGTGCTGATGCCCTTGTCCTCCAGAAAAGTCAGGAACTTAGATCACTTCCCCTCATAGGAGCGGCGAGTTGACAGCTTTCTACTGTTCAACATCACATGCTTCACTCTGTCAGAGAATTCTGGAAGCTGACCCTCCAAGCCGTCAATTTGAGATGAGGGATGTCGTGGTGAAACAGATGACTTCCTTGAGCCAATAGGAGATCCGGCTCCGCAGGAAACTTGTGGTGATACCCCCCTGCAATGGCTAGGAGGATAGGAAACCAGTTCTGCCTCGGTCACCACGGAGCAATTAGGATGCACTCCGGACGCTCCTGGACCAGTTTGTGAAGCACTCTGATGAGAAGAGGCAAGGGCGGAAACAGGTAGAGGAACTTGTTCGCCCACGGGAATAGAAGACCATCCCCTAGGGACCTTGGGTCCGTCCCTCCTCTGGAATGGAATTGTTCGCATTTCCGATTGTCCGCCGTGGCAAATACATCTATTCTGGGATGACCGCAATCCCAGAACAGGGATTCGAGGTATATCCAGTTCACCTCCCATTCATGATGGGAAACTGCCCCCCTGATCAGGGAGTCCGCTTGTACATTGAGTTCTCCCGGCAGGTGGGTGGCTACAACGAAGGTCCGGGAGGCTATGCAGGCCTCCCAAAGCTGCACCGCCAACGCACACAGTTTTCTGGACACAGTTCCCCCTTGATAGTTTATATAACTGACAGCTGTCATGTTGTCCAACATCACAGCTACAGTCTGACTATTGATCAGGGGTAGGAACAACCTCAAGGCTAAGTGAGTATCCATGAGCTCCAAGAAATTGATGTGATGGTGAGCCATTGACGGGGGCCATGGGCCGCCTATGCAAAGGTCGCCTAGGTGCGCTCCCCATCCCCACAGCGAGGCATCTGTTGTTATCCTGACTGAAGGGAGTGAAACATGAAACAGAGATCCTTCGCAGAGGTTGGACTTCATCCTCCACCAACCCAGAGAGCGGAGTACCAGCGAAGGAATCTGCAGAATCTTGGATGGGAGATCTCTCACAGGATTGTAATTCCTGATGAACCAGAGCTGAAGGATTTGCATCCTCAGTCTCGTGAACCGCAGGACATTGGTAGTAGACGCCATGAGACCCAAGAGATGTTGGATCTGCAGATCGGAAACGCATCCCACCGTTTGAAGGAGTTGAACCAGGGAGATGATATCCAGCGCTCGCGACTCTAGTAGAAACACTAGGTGCCAGGTAGTGTCCAGAATTGCTCCTATAAACGGAACTCTTTGCGCTGGGACCAAATGAGACTTCTTCTCGTTCACCAGAAGCCCCGGTGCACTCAAGAGGATGAGAATCACTTGTAGATGAGCTCTTAGAGAAGCTTTGGACACAGCAACCACCAACCAATAGTCTATATAAGGAAAAAGGATGATACCCTGGAGACAAAGATAAGCCACCACAACTACTGTGGTCTTTCTGAAGACCCTGGGGGCCATGGAGAGCCCAAAGGGGAGCACCTGGTATTGGAAATGATTCATCCCAATGGCAAAATGAAGAAACCTCCTGTGACTGGGGAGGATGCTGATGTGGAAATAGGCATCCTTCAAGTCCAGGGTAGCCATCCAATCCCCTTTGTTGATGAGCGGAAGGATGCTCTGTAGAGTCAGCATTCTGAACTTCTGATAAGCGATGAATTGTCCTCCTCCTCGTCATTGGAGGTCGATGGAGAGGATGGGTCGGTCTCCTCAGATGGTAAGCCTGGGGTGTCTACAGTAAGCCTAGTTGAGGGAGTCTGCTCGATGTCAGGAACGCTGGAATGTGCCAGCTTCCTGACTAACTTCGGGGTCAAAGTTGGCAAAATGAATCCCATCGACCTGGTGGAGAATGTGCCGAGACTCTGGAGCGGTGCGAGGCTTCAGAATGCTGATCCCAGTCTGGGTTCTGAGGAGGGTACCAAGGGTATGGCGAATGGTAAGGATAGCCTCCAAACGGGCATGGGTCCCAGTAGGGCAGAGGATGAGGACGTCAAAAAGGGTCCGAAGTCTCCCCAAACCAATCAGGCTGAAGTATCAGTGGCATTTTCGGCTTCGAGCAGTCCGGTTGCAAAACTTATAAGTCCGGTGCCGAACTCGGATCACCGCCCTCCTTCGAGCATGCCGACTGCTCTGTAAGGTCAACCTCCTGATCAGAGCCGGAGAGGGAGGTGTGTGCAGCATCCATCGGACACGAGGGGCTTTTCGGTCGTATCGCTGAAGCAAGGATCTTTTCCAGAAGCTCCTCCAAAACGATCGCCAGGTCCTTCGGTGGCAGAGAAGGGGTCTGCCAATCTTGGCGCCTCTTCTCCTTCTTATGCTTCCCGGGCTCAGCAGAGAGAGAGTCCTAGATCCCTCTGGCCTTCTTGGCCGGAGTTGAGGGTTCTGACTGGGATACTGAGCCTGCATCCCTGGAGTAGTTGAGACGGTTGGCTCAATAACGAGGTCGGAACAGATGTTGATGCCGGAGTGGCCATCGAAGCACTGTGGTGTGAGAGCCGATTTTAACAGCGCTGCTGATAGTCTTGGAGCTCATTTTTTTTTTCTGGTCTGTTTAGAAAACGTAGAGCAGTGATGGCAGGATTCCACCTGGTGACCTTCCCCAAGACACAGCAAGCAAAGAGAATGTCCATCAGGAGGAGGGATCTTGCTCCCACACTTAAGGCACCACTTGAAAAAACCCCAATGCTTTTCCATAGACAAGGAATGGGGGGGGGGAACTCCGAAGGGTAGCAACAACGAAACAGTCTCTCTCTCTCTTTTTTTGTTTTATTAAGAACAAGAAAAAACGAGGAGAAACCCAGAGAAAAAAGGTAAGTAAACTACTGACCAGAGCAACTACGAACTTGTCTATATGACGCGGCGTAAAAGAAGGAACTGGCAGGATATTCGCGCCCACCGGCTGAGCATGCGCGCTGGGGCTGTCGTGCATGCCGACCGGGGTCGGGCTGCGAAAAATCACAGACTTTGGAGTTACCGATCGGGGATCAGCGCTGACGCTTCATCCCATGAGTGTGAATCACAGAGACTACGAAGAAGATACAGTAGAAGACAGAAACAGGATACACAGGATGACCTTGACAGGCTGGAAAACTAGGCTAAAATCAATAAAATGAATTTTAACAGGGATAAATGTAAAGTTCTGCATTTAGGTAGGAAAAATCCAGTGCATGGCTATAGGATAGGGGAGACTTGTCTTAGCAGCAGTATAGGCGAAAAGGATCTAGGGGTCTTAGTGGATCATATGCTGAACATGAGTCAACAGTGTGATGCGGTGGCTAAAAAGACAAATAAAATTTTGGGCTGTATTAACAGAAGTATAGTGTCCAGATCACGCGAAGTGATGGTATCGCTTTACTCTGCTCTAGTAAGACCTCACCTGAAGTATTGTGTTCAATTTTGGGCACCATATTTTAAGGATATAGACAAGCTGGAATGGGTTCATAGGAGGGCGATGAAGATGGTGAGGAGTCTGGAGACCAAGTCCTATGAGGAAAGGATGAAGGAGCTGGGGATGTTTAGCCTGGAGAGGAAGCGGCTGAAAGGTGATATGATCAACATCTTCAAGTACTTGAAGGGCTGTCATCTAGAGGATGGTGTGGAATTGTTTTCTGTGGCTCCAGAAGGTAGGACCAGAACCAGTGGGTTTAAATTAAATCAAAAGAATTTCCCGCTCAACATTAGGAAGAACTTCCTGACCATTAGAGCGATTCCTCAGTGGAACAGGCTTTCTTGGGAGGTGATGGGCTCTCCTTCCTTGGAGGTTTTTAAACAGAGGCTAGATGGCCATCTGACAGCAATGAAGATCCTGTGAATTTAGGGGGAGGTATTTGTGAGTTTCCTGCATTGTGCAGGGGGTTGGACTAGATGACCCTGGAGGTCCCTTCCAACTCTATGATTCTATGATTCCATGAATTTAAAAAAAGGCGTCTAGACTGAATTTCTTGAAGAGATACAGTTCATCCTCATTGGCTAGAAAGAAGGGGTGAACTTGGCCTTCAAATGTTGTGTCCCTTTGTGATGGTAGGCAGTATGACCACTAATTTCTTGTGCTACAGAGATTGGCATTTGCAAGGAAGCTCCTGCGCTTAGCTGGGAGGCAAGGTAAGGAGGGACTGTAACTGTAGGAAGACCACCACTCTGGCATGCAGACAATTCTATCAACCCATCATGGATTCAGCTGGGGCTCAAGCATGACTCTGGCACCAGAACATCTGCCTTTCTCTACAGTGCAACTCTTCTCTGCCTGCGAGGAAGCTGAAATACAGTCTGTTTCTTCACTAAGAATCTATTTGCTGATTCCTTCTATGGTGGATGCGGTCACAGATAGGGGTGTACGATTTTTTAAAAAACAGGGTTTTTTGGCTGTGGGTCTAGTGGACCCCCCAAAATTTCAGTATTTCTGAAAAATCCCAGATCCCAATTCCAGTATGGTATTCAGATCCAGGATTTTTCAGAAATCCTAATTTTGGGGGGTCCAATACACCCTAAAAGAAAAATACTGTTTTGTTTTTTTAAAAGCTAGCCCGATCCTGGGGCTGGCTTGGCTTCTCTTCCAGTACGGTTTAAATCGCACTGCAAGAAAAGTTTTGTTGTCTAATCCAAAGTTAATGGGAACATGTTCCCAGCAATGTTACTATAAATGCTGGTATAGATTTCTGAAAATACAATGACGACCTGAAAACAGTTAATCGATATTGACTGATTCTGGACATAGGGAAACTCACCTGTTAAATGTGGGTATTTGCCATATTTGTTTGTTATTTGCATATTCATACTACAGTTGAGCCAATAGTATGTCTCAAGTATGCTGACAATAAAAGTTAAAACACATGGTAGTCCAAGGCATTACCATGCGAAATGATTCAAATAAACCACCTTTCAGGACAAGCGCTGAGAATTGACAGAGTTCACACTTACCTCTTGGCAGGTATTGGAATTATTTCCTTCCCTTTCACTGAGGAAATTATGCTTTTTACTTTGCTTTGCCCTAACATTTCTCCTTCTGATTCAATATACTGGTTTTCATTTACAGTAAGCTTTTCTTCCACTTTCTTTTCAATAGTATTCACAGGCAAACGTTTATCAATAGCTGAATTTTCATTGTTTCCAATAGCATCTACTTCCTCCCATTTCTGCTTTCCTTTTTCCACTTCGACCTAAAACAATAACATAGCTCAATATATATATTTAGTTAAACAAATAAAAATATCAGTGATCATAAAAAGTTACACATTCTGTTATTTATTACAGCTTACTACTACACTAAACAGATTCACCCTTGAAAGTAAAACATTCATTATGAAACTTGTATGTTAACAAGAATAGTTAAAAACGTATAATAGAAAAAACTTGATTAGTGACAGGAAAAAATAAGTAAGGAACACACACCATCTAGTTATAAACAAAATAACTATTATCATCAACAGTGCCCAACAACATTGTAATGAAGAAAAAGTTCTTCACGCAGCAAAGAGAAGTGTGCTATGCAAGAATGAGAGTAATGAAAAGGTTAACACCCTGTTCAGAAATAGAAAAGAGTAAGGTGAACTGATAACGAAGCTCAAGACAATGAATCCACATGGACTGAATCGGGACCTAAGTTTCCTGCCTTATTACCAATGCCAAATTTCTACATGTCTCCTATCTCTGCGTATCACATAATCCAATCACACCTGCTATTGTCATTTACCTACTAATGTCATTTGGTATCTGAAATCACTCCACTTTCCAATATATAGGACAGATGGACTCAAATTCTAGCTGCATCTGTGTCAAGAGTCATTCCATCTTGTTCCTTTTGTCATGTGTATTCAATTGTACAATGCTATGCTGTGCTTCAATGCTATGCTGCACTTGCTATGCCTTTGATATAACTATAACTTGTTGCTTATCTGGAGGGAGGATGGCATGTCTGGGAATTGGCTAGTTGCTAGGTAACCAAGGTCAAAGAGCTGGAGGAGATGGGAACCATGAACTGATAGTGGACATCTGCGGTGATGACAGCTTAGCAAAACCTCCACACAACCCCCCCGCTTTTGCTTAGCGTCCTTTGGCCTGAATTATAACGGTCAGGGCAAAGGTTTATAAGTTGGGGGAACTGACAGAGAGGTCAGTTCTGACAACGCGTGTGTATGCCCATGAAGCTGGAATAAAGATCTTGAACTTCAACTGTCTTCTCCTTGACTCTGGGTCTGACATTTTGTCGGAACTGACTTATCACCCTGGCCTAGCCTAACTCTAGACTCACGATGGCTGGAGAACAGGACCAGGCTATGGGGATTACTAAAATGGATGGTGAGGAAGAACCCAAGCAACGTGATGGTGCAGAGGAAAAACTGGAGCTCCATGGGTTTCCAGGAGAGTATTATCGGAGATCTGAGAGAGGACCTCCAGCAACACCACCGACTTTCGGGACTGCAACACTCCTACCACCCGTGGGGGTTCCAGGGTGAAGAAAGTCGAGGGGAGGACCCCCGGACCAGCAGGTCAGGGGACGCAACCACAGAGTGGATGCAAGAAGCTTTAGCCATTCAAAGCACCCAACTCCAGGAGGAAATGCAAGCCATGCACGCCTTCATGATTCAAGAGGTGCAGAACCTCGCCTGGCAAGTACGAGTGATAGGGGAGCGGATCGCAGCTGCACCCACCCTGCAACCAGCCCCTGGGGGGGAGACCGCTGATTCCTACTTGGGGGGGAGCCCCTGCGGGAGGCGAACAACCCATGGGGGGCGACCGGCCGCCACAACCTCAACCGGAGCCGGTGCCCAGGGGGCCCCGCATAAGTAAAGCAAGGTTTGATGGGGACCCATCAGAACTAGCCTACTTCATTGTGACTGTACGAGGGCACCTCAGCATCTGGGCCTGGAACTTCCCGACAGAACAATCGCGAGTAGTGTACATTGGCAGCTGCCTCCAGGGCCCGGTAGTCCAGTGGTATGTCACCCTATTCGAGGGGCGATCCCCAGTGCTGAACTTGGCCACAGACCTACTGAGGGCTCTACGACGCCATTTCGAAGACCCTCTACAGGAGACTAACGCGATAGCGGCCCTACAGGACCTGAAGCAGGGTGCTGGATCAGTCCGAGAGTACCTCAGCGAGTTCAGGGCACTGAATTCCGAAGTTCAGCAATGGGACGACGGGGCCAGGACCGAGCAATTCAAGAGGGGCCTCCTCACATATATGGAGAGGCCCTGAAACTGGGGGAACCACGAGATCTGGTCGGGTGGACCCAGCTAGCTTGTGAAATAGAGGATCGCAACAAGATGACCGCCCCCCAAAAGAAGCTCGGGAGAAGACACTCCAACCCAATCTACTCAGGAGAAGACACTCCAACCCAATCAAGCGCGCCCCTGAACAGTTTTCACGTGAGGAGCATGACCGGAGAGCCAAAGCAAAGTTGTGCTTCAAGGGGGGGGGGGAATCACATCACCAGCGAATGCCCCAGAAAGCCGAAGGAGCTGCGGACCTCCATACCTCTAAAGGCGGAGGCTAAGAAAACCGGCGGTGCCAGCAACCCAATGGCCAAGGCCAAGTCAGCGGTGCTGCAGTTCCGCGAGCCGATCCCCGAGGAGTCCGTGGAGGAGGACGGAGAGGCCCAGCTGCCGGAAAACAACCCAGACCTGCTGTGAGGAGCAAAAGCAGGTCAGAGCCCTGGCTGCGCCACTATGGGTGAGATTATCCGGGACTTTGTATTATGTACCCATAACACTAGTAAATCCTGTTACGAAATGATTTTCTTGCATCAGGGCCCTACTGGACTGAGGATGTTCCAAAGACTTATTATCCCCAAGCTTCGTGGAAGCGCTAGGATTAAAAACGGTGCCCCTTCAAGAATCCTATGTGATTGAGTAAATGGACGGGAGCCCAATGAAGGGGGAGCCATGTAGGATGGGGACCGAAGTGTGTGCCTTGGGGGTGGAGGAACATTGGGAACCTCACATGTTCATTATCGCCCTGGCTGCCAAGTTCCAAGCAGTCATCAGCCTGCAGTAGCTGGCCGACCACGACCCGCTGGTCCAGTGGAGCGGGAGCGCCATTTACTTCTTGGATCTGGTGTGCGAGAGTCACCGGTGAAATAGAAAATGGGGCCCACACCCCCCTCCCCAGCTTGAGAAGCTTTACGTCACCAGAGCTGAAGTGCCCAGTTTGCCCCTGAGTATCAAGACTTGCAAAAGATGTTTGATGCCCAGGTGGATGAGCTTCCCCCCACAGATCCACTGACTGTGCCACTGAACTGGTGGAGGGGGAGCCACTTCCCAAAGCCAAGCTATATTCAATGAGTCGGGGAGAGAGGGAGGAGTTACAGAGATTCCTGAAACTCAACCTGTGTAGAGGGGTTCATCCGACCCGCCAAGTCCCCACACACCGCTCTGGTGCTATTAAGAAAAAAGATGACAGTTTACGGCTTTGCACTGACTTCCGCGGCTTGAATGCGATTTCCATGAGTAATGTGTACCCCCTTCCCCTCACACAGGACCTCTTAGGGGAGGTGTCCCAAGGGAAAATCTTCACTAAACGACCTCAGAGATGCTTACTTCTGGGTGTGCATCAAGGAGGGGGATGAGTGGAAAACAGCCTTACACACACCTCTGGGTCATGCCGTTCGGCCTTAAGGGGGCACCAGGGGTATTCATGAACTTAATCAATGAAGTATTACACAAATACCTATATAAGGGCGTGGTCTGTTACCTGGATGACGTTTTGATATACTCACAAGACCTGCCTGCACACATCCAGTTGGTAAGGGAAGTGCTGCAAACACTGTACGAGCACAAGTCATTTGCCAAACTGTCAAAGTGTGAGCTCTACAAGACAGAGCTCGACTTTTTGGGATACCGCATTTCTACGGGGAGCCTGGGAATGGATTCTACCAAAGTACAAGCCGCGATGGAGTGGGAGCCGCCCCAAATCCATAAACAACTCCAGAGTTTCCTCAGGTTCGCAAATTTTTATAGGGGGTTCATCAATAACTTTGCCGAGATCACCCTACCCCTCACAGAACTGGGGGAAGGGGCCGCAAGCCACTAAGGGTAGCTCTAGCCTCCTATGGACGGGGGAGCACCAAAAGGCGTTTGATGAACTTAAGGCCTGGTTCACCTCTGAGCCCTGCCTAATACACCCTAATGAAAACAAAAGGTTTATGGTCCAATGTGACGCGAGCGACATCACATGCGCAGTCGTGTTACTCCAGGAGGGGCCAGATGGCCAGTTGCACCCCTGCGCATACTTGTCTCCAAAGTTCAGCCTGGCTAAATGTAACTGGTCAGTGTGGGACAAGGAAGCCTCTGCCATCAAACTGGCTCTAGAGAAGTGGAGACACTACCTAGAAGGGGTGTGGGAACCATTTGCACTCTGGACAGATCATAAAAACTTGGCCACCCTCATTACCACCCGCATCCTCAACAATAAGCAAGAAAGGTGTAAGGTGGACGGGGCTATTTTGGCGGTTCAATTTCAAGCTGGGGCACATCCCCCCAAAACTGAACTTTTTGGCGGACCCGTTGTCCCGCCTCCCTCAACATGATAGCAAGAGGAAGCTACTGACTCATTGTTCACACCCTCCCAACTAAGCGCATTGGTAACCACACATTCGCAGAGCCGGAAGGAAAGGGAGCCCCCTGATGGGTTCCTAACCAAACTGAAACAAACTTTCCTCCACAGTCCCCTGGAGGATTTACAATTAACAAACGTTAACGGTCAGGGCAAAGGTTTATAAGTTGGGGGAACTGACAGAGAGGTCAGTTCCGACAACGTGTGTGTATGCCCATGAAGCTGGAATAAAGATCTTGAACTTCAACTGTCTTCTCCTTGACTCTGGGTCGGACAATCTGAAGAGGTGAGCTGTGACCCCTGAAAGCTAATACCCTACCACAAATGTTGTTAGTCTTTAAGATGTTACTAGACTCTTACTCTTTTCTACTGCTACAGACGAACTAACACAGCTACCCATCTTCATCCTGTTCAAAAGCCACTTTTACATTTTGGAACAGATTCAGAAACAGTGGGTGTGTCCTGACCTGGATGGCCCAAGCTAGCCTGATTTCCTTAGATCTCAGAAGCTAAGTAGGGTAGGTCCTAGTTAGTATTTGGATGGGAAACCACCACGAAGTCCAAAGTTGCAGTGCAGAACCAGACAATGGGAAACCACTTCTGAATGTCTTTGTCTGAAAACTCTATAGGGTTGCCATAAACGTCTCCCATAAATGGGAGAAACGTTGACTGCGGGGTGACATGATAGAGGTTTACAAGATAATGAAGAAAGTAGAGAAAGAAGTACTTTTCTCCCTTTCTCACAATACAAGAACTCGTGGGCATTCGATGAAATTGCTGAGCAGTTGGGTTAGAACGGATAAAAGGAAGTACTTCTTCACCCAAAGGGTGATTAACATGTGGAATTCACTACCACAGGAGGTGGTGGCGGCCACAAGCATAGCCACCTTCAAGAAGGGGTTAGATAAAAATATGAAGCAGAGGTCCATCAGTGGCTATTAGCCACAGTGTGTGTGTGTGTGTGTGTGTGTGTGTATATATATTATATATATATATATATATATATATATATATATATATATATATATATATATATATATATATATATATATATATATATATATATAATTTTTTTGGGCCACTGTGTGACACAGAGTGTTGGACTGGATGGGCCATTGGCCTGATCTAACATGGCTTCTCTTATGTTCTTAAATCAGCTGCAACTGGACAGCACTTTTCACCACCATAAAATGGGAGTAGTTCATCTGTCATAAAGTTGCAACTTCTGAAACCTGAATCGCATGGGGTTTTTTTTAAATGTTAAAATTATATTTGTTGATATTTTGAATTAAACTTTCTTAAATCACATTCTAAACATAGAATAAATATATATAATCCCTCTTAATTTCTTACCCATTTTAGAAGCATTGCACAAAGCCCAGAGGAAAGGAGTTCCAATAATACTAAAGAGGTTAAATGAACAGGATGGCAGAAGTGTGAGAGAGACCAGAGAATGAAAACTAGCAGATATTCCTCTACCTCTTTCTGTAGTTGAGCCTTTTCTTTCTCCAAAGCCAGGAACACTGTCAGCAGCATTCCCACCTCATTCTTAAATCTCACAACATCACGTTCTAGTTCTTTATCCAGTTCTTTTGATATTTGGCGGCAGGTTTGTTCAGAGTTTTTCACATTCTTTCCAATCTCACTCTCAACATCTTTATAACTGCTGACTGCAATGTGTCTGGAAACACCACTGTAAAATGGGTGCAGCCTTTTCTGAACTGCACTTTTTGTTATATCAAAAAGCCTTTTTGCATTGTCTGTGTAGGCAGGCTTTTTGATACATGCTGTAATCTTTCCCGTATTTGTTTCCAGTTGTACAAGTGTATTGTCTCTTCGTTGTCCACTTACACCTGCTTTTGCTATTTCAGACAATATCTCATTCTCTGCTCTCTGGTTTTGAGGAACATTTTGTTGACCATTTCCACACTGCTTAGGAAAAAGCTTTTGAGAACTACAGTTTAAGGGATATAAAGTTACATCTTCTGTGCTGAATTTTTTTTCTGCAATGACAGAGTTCAAATTTATAGAATTGTCCTTGTCCTGTATGTCAATGGTAATTTTAGACACAGGGAACGACAGCAATTCCGGTCGGCCCTCCAACATACTACTGAAGCCATCTTCTGGTCCTTTTTGCAGGTAACTATTGCTTCCCCCCTCATTCATGTCAATTTCACCAAACTTCTTCTTGAGTTCAGCTGTAATGCTCTTAAAACAGGTTTTGATATCCCTTTTTTCATTTGCAACCCACATTTTTTCGTATCTTTCTTCCCAGAGAGCTGCATCAAACTGACTGAAATCACCATCAGATTCTTCAACATACATTGCTGCTTCAGTTTCCTTTTTCTCACAAGCAAATGAAACCTCTGCCTTGTCGGTCTGATTTTCAAGTGATGTTTTTTCTATACAGAGGAGTGCATCTACTACATTTTTATCCTTATGCAAGCCGGGTATGGATAGAAAAGAAAATAAGAACTATACATACAAAATTATGCTATGGATATCATACAGACATCTTGGTGACTATTTTAAATAACAACATTCATGATTTTAACATAATTTCTTCCACACCCTTAAGCTGAATCCAAAAACTGTAAGAAGAGCTTTGCTCACAGCACGGAGCTTTCCGGCTTAACTTCCTTGCTGCACCATCAGCATCACAAAAGGCCACTCCTGAGAGCACTAGAGACTTTGTAACATTGTGGTGCATGGCACAAAAGATGGAAGCTTGAGTGGAAAGCCTAGGGAACTTGTGGACCATTCCCCCCACACAAATAATATACAGCTGTCTTGGATGCTACCATGCATGTAAACATTTAGATGTACCACAGTATCATTAAAATTAAGAAATCAATGTTCTCCTCACATAATTTGTACACACTTGTAATGCAAAATATGTGTAAAACCATCTTTTAGACAGTTTTTTCCCAAAATCATTTGAAGCTGGAAGGTGACAGTACATCACTGCTTGCTTATTTAAAGCAGCAAGTCTTATTAATTGACTAGTAAATCAAAATCTCTAAATGATTTTCCATCTTCAAATGATACTTTGATGGTGGATCATATAATGTTTGTGTAATCTGATAGCATCAACATTGAGAATGCAGCTTTTCAAGGGATCATGGCTGTTACCAACACAGGAAAGAATATGTTTGGGTGAGTTCATCCTAAGAGTGTGCTAAGACCCTTGTCAGCATCTTGGAGGGCAGAAGAACATCAGACTGCTTGCTGTGGTAATGGCAAGATGTGAAACCACAGGAATATTTCAACAAGCATGACTTACTGGAAGGGTCTTTTAAGCACAACATGTGTGTACAGCTAGACTTTCCAGGTGCTTGGTCTTTCCCCTAGCATTCTGGGAGAGGGTTTAAAAAATCAGTAATATTTATAGTAATATCTATGTTTAATATTTTATATTCTGATGGGAATGAAGAAAATAATTGATTAAAACTATGTGGAAAACACAAAGAAATAATTAAGGAAGTTCCCATTCAAATAAAACAATCCAACTTTTTGCCTTGTGGCTGTATACTAAATATCAAGCATAGCTATAATACATTTTATGTTTGCACATACAGTTATCAGTGTTTCTCATAGTTAGCAATATAACATAAATGGCCTAAGATGAAGGCAATATTGTTCTCAGCAAGCCTGGATCTAATGGTTGCTTAAAGTGTGCTGGAAATTTAAAAGGGAATGGGCAGGGATGAGAAACTTGGCTAAAAGTAAGGAGGTAGAACAAGGAGCAGCAATATAGGAGTGGGAAACAGAGGCTTAAATAAAGTCATCCCACTGCATAAAGCCTATATTTCAACATAAATCACTTCAAAGCTTACTGTTGATTTTAGCCACAGATACAAAAATCGATATTCAAATTAATCTCTTCATCTACTGACCTTGTTCTCATCGTTTTCAATTTCTTTGATGTCTTGTTGCTCATTACACTGCTCCCCTGCAAATACAATGGTTGAAGATATATTCATGACCGTTATAATTTGTACACTGTTTCTTACTCTGAAAACAACATGACTCCATGTTGGCACAGACACTGTCAAAACACTTCACTGATTAGTTTAGATGTCAGACTGATGTATTAAAATTTATTAAACCCAATGACATCAGAGTAAAGCCATATTGCACAAGACTAGGAAACAGTAATTAATAAATAGGTTGGTTCTAGTACTTGGTCTCTGGATCATAAATACAGACAGGTTTAACCATTTGTGATTGGCATATAGGAGCATTAAAAAACATTCACCTGTTCACACACGAACATATTTGATATATACTTACAATGGCAAGGAGAATGACAAACTTATAAAAATAAAAGCAGCATCTAGTTAACTGTTTTTGTATTTTTCAGGGTTTTAGAATTATTCCTGGATGATTCTGCTAGTATTCGTCTCTACAAAAGCCATTTTCTAAAGCAAAGAGAAACCCAATCTGGCCTTAAACTAGCACAAGATCTTTCTTGCACGACATCATCTACACATACTGCAGAATTAACTGTTCCATTTCAGGCTGCACATCAGTTTTTAATGATTTCCTCTTTCTGAAAGCGATATGCCAGAAAATAAGGGAATCAGTACGAAAGAGACCAAACTGCTTCTTATGTGTGTGGGGGTGGTGATGGTGGTAGTTGTTGTTGACTTACGCAGAAAGCATTTAAAAAGTAAGTCCTACCTGCTGCTTGATATGCTACACAACATGTTACAACTTCAGGACACTTCCACCTAATTCAGCCACATGTTACATCTAGGCCAAAGCTTCTTAAACTTGACTTCATTTCCCACTAGAATGGAGAATGAGAGTAGAAAACTTTGGAATTTCAAGTAATTTTGGCCAATTCAAGTTTCTGGATTTCGAATTTTGGACATCTTCCTGTTAAAATAGGCTCATCTGGAGTAATTTCTGAGCTCAGAATTACATTGCAGCTCAACCAAATAAAGCACTTTCTGCTCTCTGCTCTGGTAACAGTATGTTTGCCAAGCCAATTGCTGAATCAGCTGACAAAATATCTCTCATATGAAAGAACAGAATAGGAACAAACTCTGCCTTCTAATAAAATGTATGAATTCATGTCAGAATATGTCTAATAGTGTTCAGATGGAGGAGAGAGAATTAAAGAGGAGCATGCTCCCCAGCCCCCTTCAGTAAGACAGTCTGATTGGCCCAGTTACCTACTTTCAGACCCTGAAAGCCACCATTT
Organism: Heteronotia binoei; assembly: GCF_032191835.1. NCBI lineage: Eukaryota > Metazoa > Chordata > Lepidosauria > Squamata > Gekkonidae > Heteronotia > Heteronotia binoei. Next base: position 29,233,666 of record NC_083230.1, on the reverse strand, counting down.
GAATTCCACTGTGATTCCATTAAAATGAACTGCAGTAATTTAGAACAAGGGAGCAGGAGTAGGAGACACGTATTGTACAATATTTTGTTTGCTTTTAGTGTAGAAGCGGATCTTGTTATGAAAATGTGACCAATTACCTTTTAAAGGAATTACGGTTTGAGCATCAGGCAATTCAACTCCCACAGGAATAAGTTCTGATTTTTCGATTGCCGCATCATTTCTGCCATTACCTTCCAGCACAAGGTGATACAAAGGGTTAGCACAGGGTACACTCTGAAGAGAAATGCTGGTCGAATCCCAGTCGGACTCATCTGAAAGAGTTGGGATATTTGTTTTAAATCAAAACTGTAAACTCCTCCTGCCAATCCTCTTAACAGTTTATCTAAACCCTGCCTTGGAGCAAGGAGGCATAACCTAGAAGAAGATAACTTTCTCCGTTGAATGGAGAATGAATTGCAAAATCCACTTTTAAGGGAATATTTTCTATACAAAGAAGTTAGAGATGCTGGCCAAGTCCATATTTTTAAATGTAGAAATATGAAATTTGTAATGTTCTCCTTTAATAGAAAGCTAACAATTACTGCTCCAAATTCTTCTATAGCAAACAGATTGTATGTGACTCAGAGAAGCCCTTCCTCACGCTTTCTTTCTCAGCCTCATCCCCACTTACCTGTTGTAGTGGTGCAGCAAGAACATTCCCCCTCACAATCCCCCAGCACTATCTGATAGGTGGCAGTACAGGTGAATTATACTCTCCCTTGTGCCCTGGAACACTTCTGATGCTGCTGGCTGACAGGAAGGATGGAAGGGGGGTGTCTGCTCAACACCAGCAGCAATTAAGTGGGGTGACAAGGAGAAGGAAGAAGATAATGAAGGGAATGAATGACTCCTTGGCTTTAATCTGAAATGTGGACTCGTTGGTCCTTTGCACTTTTATTTTGGCAGATGGCTTCATTATCCCAAATCATTTTCCAATCCCTAACTAAAGGAGGTAGGGATGCTAGCTTTCAGGTGGGGATCCCATAGAATTTCAGGTCATCTCCATAGTACAGAGATTGGTTCGCCTGGAGAAAATGGATGCTTTGGAGGGTGGACTTTATAGCATTGTATCCCACTGAAGTCCGTATCCTCCACAGATTCCAATCCCAAATCTTCAGGCGTTTTTTGATCTGCACCTGCCATCCTACCCTCGCTACCCCCACTGGTGACCAGGGAGGACCTGTCAACCCTAGATGATGGTAAACAAATCTCTAACTGAAATTCTAATCTCTGTAGAACTGTACGCCTTAAAAGGTCTACTTAGAGAATTTCCCAATTAAGTGAAACTATATTTTCTATTGATTAGAAAAAGAATGTATGTAAAGGTCAGGCTATTTTCTTTTGAAAGGGGACATTTTTTTCTGTTCTGGTAAATTATGGTAAAATATGTCTGGACTTCTATGATTCCCTCAAAAGTGCTGTATAAAATATTTGCTTATATATTTTTAGTTTTTTTACACATGACACAAAAAATATAAATAAAAATGTCTGTGAACCTTCATTAACATCTGCCTCATCTAAACCAAGTTCTTCCATTAACTCTGAAAAAAGAAAAAGAAAAACATGTAATGTGTCAGCTGAAAACATTATACGAGACCTTTCCCCTCAAGCAATTATAGCAAACATTACTTGATTTTTCCTTTTTTGTGATCTCTGTTCCATCAGGTCCCTGCAAAAAATGAGAGAGGGAAAAATCATGGTCCAAATTTGCTTTTTTGATCTTTGACTGTGAAAATAATTTTTTTTATTAAGTACATAACAGATTATTTATTATAGAATAACTGTATTAAGAGCCACAGTTTGTAGATACTAGCAATATTGGAAAACTGTGCAGCACATTCACATAAACATCAATAATCACAATACAAAAGTATGTAAGTCTTCTAGATGTCAAGTATCGATTATTTGAATATTGTAACGTGAATAAATGAAGATTTGGACTGAAGAAGGTCGGACTGCTTTCTCAGGAAACCTGACATCATATGAACCAACAGGTTTCTTACCTGCTTCAGCCAAGGTAAGACTTCTTTAAATGACATGAAAAGAAGCCAAGACAAGAGAACCGGTTTCAGCAGTCAGACCTTCTTCAGCCCAAATCTTCATTCATATTACAATAGTCAAATAACTGAGGCTGCACTTCTTGTCATAATAAAAGGCTAGCAATAATCTTTGGTGGTGAGTGTGTATTATGGAGTGATTGTTGACTTTTGTATTTTTATGTATGAGTATCGTGATGATTACTGCTAGTCTTTTATTATGACAACAAGTGCAGCCTTGGTGTACTTTTGTATTTCATGTAATTGCGAAATTTTCTGATATGTGGTTTAGAAATATTGTGATGCTTTGTATAGTATAGTAACTTCATTGTTCATTATTAGTGCCATTATAAAAATACAGCTGTGATTGTTGATATTTATGTGAATGTGCTGCATAGTATTCTTATATTACTAGATTATTTATTATGCCAGTATATTTTCTGTAGAGAATTTCAGAATGGTATTTACCTGAGTATCATGCAATTTTCCTGAGAAAGAAAGAGAGGAGAATTAGTAGACTGCATAATAACTATGTACAGCAATTTTCCCATTCATTATTTAGTGTACTAAATGTCTTTAACACTAGTTTTATGTTTTTATTTATTTATTTATTTATATTTGGACTTATATCCCGCCCTTCTCACCGAAGTGTCTCAGGGCGGCTGAGGTTTTTGTAAAAAATCCTCTTGTGAGTTAGAAATACAAAAACAAATACAGATGAATCCACCATGTATCTCATATTCTGAAGTCACTGATTTAAAACAACAGATGTGAAGCACTAAAGAAAAGATCCTACTGATTCATTTCCTTTGAGGTAGGGCATAGTCTGGCACCAGGAGCGCAGTGCATCAACTGAAGGCTCTTGCACCAAAGGAAAATGCCACCGTTTCCTAAACAGAACAGTGGAATCCAACCCAAGTCTTTACTGACTAACATACCAGGAATGCAGAAGCAAATAAAAGCAAACAGACCAGCACTTATGATTACTTGCCATCCAATGATTCTTCTGTAACCTTGTGAATGTGCACTGTGTCTTTGGCAGACGATTTAGGCAAAAAATCAACAGTAGAGTTTCTGGGGCTTTCTGAAGTGCACTAAGTCAAACAAAGCACAAAATAGGCGTAAGTCATGCTTCTGTTAAAGTTTCCTATAGAAAAGAAATGCTTCTGTTATATAGAAATGATCTTCTGAGCATATTTTAAAACACTGAATCTAAATGTCTTTAGATACTCGAGGATACATTGCGTTAAGATATTTCTTTATTTTGAATTTATACTCTGCTTTTCTCCCCAACAAAGACCCAAAGCCATTTATCCCTACAATGAACTATCCTACCCTTTGAGGTTAGGCTCAATTCACCCAGCAAGTTTCCATTATAAAGTGGAGATTTAAACCTGGCTCTCCCAGATTCTAGTCCACCACACTAACCACTACACTGCACCAGCTCTCTACAAAGCATATGACAATAATTTTAGCATTATATTTACAGCTAAGTTATATATATAGATGTTATTTAACATCTATATGCGCCCCCTTGCCCAGATGGCCCGAGGGTATGGGCTGGGTTGCCATCAGTATGCTGATGACACCCAGCTCTATCTGCTTATGGACGGCCGGCCCGCCTGCGCCCCAGAAAATCTGGACCGGGCGTTACAGGCAGTGGCTAGGTGGCTTAGGCTGAGTGGGCTGAAGCTGAACCCGGCGAAGACAGAGGTCCTTTGCTTAGGTCGCTGCGGCCCGGGAAGGGAACTCCCCCTGCCAGTTTTTGACGGCGCTCCATTAACAGCGTCGGGCAGGGTTAAGAGCCTGGGGGTGCTGTTGGAGCCTTCATTGACGATGGAGGCTCAGATAGCAGCCACTGCCAAGTCCGCTTTTTTCATCTTAGGCGGGCGAGGCAGTTGGCCCCCTTCCTGGAACGTGACGACCTGGCAACAGTGATTCATGCTACGGTCACCTCGAGGCTGGACTACTGTAATGCCCTCTACATGGGGCTACCCCTGTGCCGAACCCGGAAACTGCAGTTGGTGCAGAACGCTGCTGCCCGGCTGTTATTAGGGCTCCCAAGATGGGAGCACATTCGACCGGGGCTCCAGGGTCTGCACTGGCTGCCAGTAATATTCCGAGTCCGGTACAAGGTGTTGGTTATGACCTTTAAAGCCCTATATGGCCTAGGACCTGCCTACCTTAGGGACCGTCTCTTCCCACACGTTCCCCAGAGAGTACTACGTTCAGGTTCACAAAACCTGTTGGTAGTCCCCGGGCCAAAGGAGGCCCGCCTAAAATCCACCAGGGATCGGGCCTACTCAATAACGGCACCTTATTGGTGGAACCAACTGCCGGAAGAGGTGCGGGCCCTGCGGGATCTAGGGCAATTCCGCAGGGCCTGTAAGACAGTCCTCTTCCGGCAGGCCTATGATATTAACTGACAATGCAAAATATCCTGGATGAAAAATGTATCTATAGGCCGCCGGTTTTTACTCTATCTTGTTTTTACTAAATTATGGTTTAATGGTATTTTAATTGTTTAAACTGAAATTGTTTTAATTATTGTGTTGTAAGCCGCCCTGAGACACCTAGGTGAGAAGGGCGGGGTATAAATCTTAATATAAATAAATAAATAAATAAATAAAATATACACCAAGACATATTCAAAAAAAAGAAATGGATGGCTATGAATACTAATTGAAGTAATTAGAGCTACATAATCTGCTTTTACAACATCCTAAAATTGAATGGCTTTCACAAACTCATATGCATGATACTTTGGTTCTCATTTAACAAGCTTACTGGGGGGTATGCCAGTAAGCACAGTCCAGGATATGTTTAGCTATGGGTTTGAGCATCATGGGCACAAGGGCATTTCAAATTCGACCTTTATATAATTGATGCACTTGGGTTTGTGGTGTTTAACATAATCATATTGTATTTGTCTTAGCAAAGTGAGTACAGTCACTTTTCTGTACAGATTGAATGTAGCTTTTTCTTCCTTTTTTGGGGGGGGGGAGGGCTGGATTTTGGCAAAAATCCATACCTCATAGATAAATCCTTTCAAGACAAAAAATTTATTTGGTTAGTGATACATAAAACAAAACTGCAAGGCAGTCAACCCTATAACTATAGGCAAAGTAGTAAAACTATTCTGATGGCCACTGGAGTTTTACAATCAATGTATCCAATTCTCAACATGGCCCCATCTGTGGCTACTTAAATCCTGAGACTGGAGGCATGAAAAGATCTTTCTACAAACCTGAGAAAAGTCTCAAGTTTACAGAAAAATCTGGAATCTTAATACATTGAGGGGACTTAATCCCCCCACAAATAATAGAAGCAGTGCCTGTACTTTTAAGAAATGAATGCCCTTTGAGATCTCAGTGGCCATTTTGGGAGGATCTAGGGAACCACTACGATACTGCCAGCCTTCAGACCTTGGTTTCTGATGGTAAAAGGCAGGGAGAAGGTCCTTTCTAGAGGTATTTTGGCTTCACAGTCTATTTATTTAATTAATATGATTTCTACCCCAACTTTCTGCCTTTATGTGGTCACCAAGGTGGCTAACAAATTAAAATGGCTCTATGGGATCCCTGGCGATTCTCTAGATGACCTAATGGAGTCTTGGCATAGCCAGCTCTCTAGTGCCATTGAGGAGATCGCACCTCGGTGTCCTCTGCACCCTCGTTCTAAGCTAGCACTGTGGTATAGCCTGGAACTGCGGCTGATGAAACGAGGGCTCAGACGGCTAGAAAGGAAGTGGTGGCGCACTTGAGATGAAGCGACTAGAACATCTTATAGAGAGTTTATGAGGTCCTATGAGGTGGCAGTAAAAGTCACAAAAAAAGTACTTTGCGGCCAAGATTGCATCTGCAACTTCGCACCCGGCACAATTGTTTAGCACAATTTGGACTCTTACAGTACTGTCACAAGGCAGGCCAAATCTTAGGGAATTGGATATTGGCTGTGAAGCTTTTGCGAACTTTTTTGTAGATAAGATCTCATCACTCCGTCACGACCTCCCAGTCACACTTGAAACAGTATGTGAACTTGAGGCCCCGTGCCTGTCTTCCGGACCAGCTTTGGATTGTTTTAAAACACTCAGCCTGAGGGAAGTTGACAGAATCCTCTCCACTGGGTGCCCAATGACATGTGATCTGGACCCTTGCTCTTCCTGGCTGATTAAAGCTTGCCAGGGGGAGCTTCGATATCCTATACGGAATATTGTAAATAGATCCCTCTCCAAAGGGCTTTTTCCAATGCCTCCTAAAGAGGCAGTGGTCCGCCCTCTCTTGAAAAAATCTACATTAGACCCAGCCGAATTGGCACATTACTGGCTGGTCTCAAATTCACCCTTCTTGGGTAAAATTATTGAGGGGGCAGTAGCGCTACAGTAAAATACCATTTGAAACAGATGCGGTGCTGTTAACTTTGAAACAGGCAGGATCTTACTTTCCTCTGACAGTGATCCTATAGTGATTGTAGTTCCTCAGCAGTGTAGGATGGCAGTCCTTCCCCAGTTAGGTGTTAAAGGCCTGTTGAAATAATTAAGTTTTACAGGCCCTGCGGAATTGAGAAAGGTCCTGCAGGGCCCTTATGGCCTCCAGGAGAGCATTCCACATTTCTGGTGCTGCCACTTGTGGCAGAATTTATTTTAAGTTCACCCTCTTTATGATCTTAAATATAGTCTTTATGAAATTGGCTTCAAGAACTCTTTCTGAAAGTAGCCATGCTCTTATGAAATGGGCAATAAGAGCTCTTCAGTTCTAAGCTATTCAGCACTATCATGCTTTCATATGGCTAACAGGGCAGCAGAATAGAAAAAAAAACTAGGGTGAAGTTGAGAGTCTTTTGAGGACAGGAAGACCATATTTGGTTTGGTCCTTATTTGGTATGGCAGGAAGCAAGATGGAGGAAGCCTGCTACAAAGTGGGTTAAAGGTGAAAGTAAACTGAGGACAATCTGTTTATATTTAGCTGTGAAATTGTTTGCATCAAGAGGAAGCTGTGACCCAATAGGTCTGATAAAGAGGTGGGTTGAAGCCCTTTATAAGCCCTGCACTTTTGAGCGGAAGGGGATGACTGTATGAGAGGCAAGGACCTCTTTGTCAGTCTAGCCCAGAAATTAACAATCCTTGTTGATTTCTGTTTGAGATCTCAAACATAGCCAAACATGCTCTAACTTAGAATATAGAGCATAACTCTGCTAGAGACCGGGGACTTAGATTTTAAATGGGAAAATGTAGACCAATAAGGTGAAGTCCCTGTTGGGACTTATGAGTTTTCATTATGCTCTCTGCTTTACTGTAGAACTATGCTTTATGCCTGACTGAATTCTAACTGTGTAATTGTTTTCTTAATTTTAAGTTTTCTTAACTCTATTGTTTTCTCAATTCTTAATTGTTTTCTTGATTCTAAGTTTATCTAACTGTTTTGCTTTTCTATCCATATATTTTAAGCCTTCTGTACGGAGTATAACAAGAGTGATAAAAGCTTATTCATTCATCTGTATGCGTTTCTGAAAACTACAGGGTGTTTGGGTTATCTAACGGCTTTGCCTTTCTGTCTATATGCTTAAGCCGTCTGTCTAAAGGAGAAATATTCAAATTAACCTCTTCATCTACTGACCTTGTTCTCATCATTTTCAATTTCTTTGATGTCTTGCTGCTCATTACACTGCTCACCTGCAAATACAACAGTTGAAGATATATTCATGACCGTTACAATTTGTACACTGTTTCGTACTCTGAAAACAACGTAACTCCATGTTGGCACAGACACTGTCAAAACACTTCACTAATTAGTTTAGATGTCAGACTGATGTATTAAAATTTATTAAACCCAATGACATCAGAGTAAAGCCATATTGCACAAGACTAGGAAACAGTAATTAATAAATAGGTTGGTTCCAGTACTTGGTCTCTGGATCATAAATACAGACACATTTAAGCATTTGTGACTGGCATATAGGAGCATTAAAAAACATTCACCTGTTCACACACGAACATATTTGATATATACTTACAATGGCAAGGAGAATGACAAACTTATAAAAATAAAAGCAGCATCTAATTAACTGTTTTTGTATTATTCAGGGTTTTAGAATTATTCCTGGGTGATTCTGCTAGTATTCGTCTCTACAAAAGCCATTTTCTAAAGCAAAGAGTAACCCAATCTGGCCTTAAACTAGCACAGGATCTTTCTTGCAAGACATCATCTACACATACTGCAGAATGAACTGTTCCATTTCAGGCTGCAGGTAGAGAATGTCAGTTTTTAACTATCTCCTCTTTCTGAAAGTGATATGCCAGTAAATAAAGGAGTCAGTATGAAAGGCACCAAACTGCTTCCTATGTGCTATTTTCTTATTGTCAGTGTGTGTGTGTGTGTGTGTGTGTGTTTCTGATGGTGGTGGAAGTTGCTGGCTTACTCAGAAAACATTTACCATGTGAGTCCTACCTGCAGCTTGGTATGCTACACAACATGTTATTATTTCAGGACCCATCTAATTCAGCTACATGTTACATCTAAGCCAAGGCTTCTTAAACTTGACTGCATTCCCCACTAGAATGGAGAATGAGAGTAGAAAACTCTGGAATTTCAAGTAATTATGCGCAATTAAAGTTTCTGAATTTGGAACTCTGGACTTCTTCCTGTTAAAATAGGTTCATCTGGAGTAATTTCTGAGCTCAGAATTACATTGCAGCTCAAAACACACAATGTCATGTGGCTTACTGTGACAGTAATGAATGGGTCAACAAGAAAACTAAGGACACACAGAGCCTGAGTCAGATAACCTGAGGGTGGGGGCCAGAGTGCTCAGAACTCTCAGAAGTGATTGACAGCTAACGGCTGAGAGCAGTCAGTGACTAAAAGAGTCTGAGGGAGACTGCTGAAGAGAGCTGTTGGTCTTAGAAGGAGCTGAGACAGGAGCTGTGGAGAGTCTTCGAGAGAAGCAAGGCTCACTGCTAGCTCTATATAGACAGCCAAGGGGCTGTGTGTGACAAAAGGAGAGTCACAGTAAAAGACCTGAGAGGTCACAGACACAGATACACTTCTCTTAAGAGCTAAAGAGGTGGTTGAGGGGAAGATGTGGGTCTAGAAGTCTGAAGGGCTGGGAGAAGAGACACCAGTCGACTTAAGAGACTTGGCACATTACACCAAAGAGGCCAACCTAGAATAGTGTTGGAGAGTGAAATCTATATGAGCTATGAAACCTGAGAGACCTAATTGAGATTGATATTCTAAAGCCTGAACGACTGAGTTAACTGCTTGAGATACAATATAGCCCATGTAAATATTTCCCATTCCCCAGTTGAATAAATAAATATCTGCGATTTACTTTAAAGTTCTCTGGTGCCTGTATATTGGGAAACCCATCAAAGCTGCTGTGGTCCCCTACCTATTGAATTCTATATCCATCTGAAAGCAAAACAAAACCCCCAAAGAGACTAGTATTGAGAAATCCATATTATACCCACCCCTTGATTCCAATAGTCGTGAGGTAAAATTTTAAAGGAAGAACTGAGGCTGAAGAGGGGCTAGGGTCGCCATACGCTGCTTATAGAAGCGATCAAGTCGGACAGCGAGGCGGGCTGTCTTACTTACATTTACTTTTTTCCCTACGAAGTGAAAATGAATTAAGGATGCACTGTGGGATTCTGGTACAGCACCTTGAAAATATTTCAGGGTGGAAACTAACCAAGGTCCAAGTCTACTCAACTCCTTCTTCCTACTACCATGGAACTGAACCATCAAGTAGAGCAGCGTTTCCCAACAGCAAGGTCCCGATCTGGTGCTGGGCCATAGAGGCCTCAATGCCAGGTCGCAGGACCCCCGGTGGCCTGTTGTCCCCCCCACACCTCCCCCCTGCCTCCTCCCCCCTCCCTTCCCTACCTCAGGTCAATTTCAGGCTGGTTAAGGCAGTTCTCCCTCCCTCCTCCTCCCTCCCGGCTGATCACTTGATCAGCAGGGACAACGGTGCCAGCTCTCAGCGCGGGGACAGGCCAGAGGTAGGTCGAACGAATGGCGTCCAAAAAGGGTGCCGCTGCTGGGAGGGAGCAGTAGTGGCGTCCTATTTGGACACCGTTCATTCGACCTGCCGCCGGCCTGTCCCCGTGCTGAGTGAGAGCTTGCGCCGTTTTCCCTGCCGAACAAGTGATCGGTCAGGAGGGAGGAGGAGGCACGGGGGGAACTAAACCTGACTTCCCCCTAGCCAGCTGAGGTCAGGGGGACCCAGTCCTGCTTGTGCCGTGAGAGTCAGCTGCGCGGCGAGGGTCAGAAGTTTAAAAGGTGAGTTGCTCCCATCCCTTTTCTTTTCTTTCTTTCTTCCTTTTGTTCCTGCCTTCTTCCACTCCTTCCCTCCCTTTTCCTTCCTTCCTATTTCCTTTCTCTTTCTTTTTTTCTCTATTTGTTTCCAACTCTCTTCTCCTGCCCCCTTTCATTCATTCTATCTATCAGTCTTTCTTTTACTCTATTTGCTTTATTTCCCACTCTCCTTCCTCTCTCTTTCTCTCTGTCAGTCAGTCTTTTCCCCTCCCTCCTTCCTTGCCATTGCTAATCTGAGTAGACCTGGAGGTGGGGGGGGGGGCGAAGAAGCTTGAAATGCCCAGCCATGTTTTCCCAGGCTGTCATTTCATGTTTTCCCAAGATGAAAGCATTTTATATTTTTAGTTTTCTGCTGTGTGGTCCTTGTGGCCCGGTTATTTGATGTTTTAGTTTTAAAATTGAATTGCAAAATACCACTATTCTCCTACCTTCCCTAAACAAAATATTGCAAGAGTTTTAGGTTTGTTTGTACATCATTTCTTTTTCCCTAAGAAAAAGCTCCACCCCCAAAGTTTCCTGGCTCCACCCCAAAATTTTAGTGGGCCATGAAGGAGAAGTGTAAAAATAATCAGGCTACGGGGGTGGGGGGAGTTTGGGAAACCCTGAAGTAGAGCATTTTCTGCTCTCTGCTCTGGTGATGGTATGTTTACCAAGCCAATTACAGAATCAGCTGTCAAAAAAAAGTTCATATGAAGGAACAGAATAGGAACAAATTCTGGCTTCTTCTAAAATGTACAAATTCATGTCAGAATATGTCTAATAGTATTCAAAGCCAGTTTAGTGTAATGGTTAAGTGTGCGGACTCTTATCTGGGAGAACCGAGTTTGATTCCCCACTCCTCCACTTGCAGCTGTCATCCATAGCTCTTGTAGGAGTTGTCCTTGAAAGGGCAGCTGTTGTAAGAGCTCTCTCAGCCTCACCTACCTCACAGGATGTCTGTTGTGGGGGGGGGGGGAAGGTAAAGGCGATTGTGACTGCTCTGAGACTCTGTTCAGAGTCTAGGGTGGGATATAAATCCAATATCATCATCATCTTCTTCAGATAAAGTGGGGAGGAGAGAGAATTAAAGAGGAGCATGCTCCCCAGCCCCCTTCAGTAAAACAGTTTAATAAGCAGTTACCTACTTTCAGACCCTGAAAGCCACCATTTGAATTCCACTTTGATTCCATTAAAATGAACTGCAGTAATTTAGAACAAGGGAGCAGGAGTAGGAGGCACGTATTGCACAATATTTTGTTTGCTTTTAGCATAGAAGCGGATCTACCTTTTAAAGGAATTACGGTTTGAGCATCAGGCAATTCAACTCCCACAGGAATAAGCTCTGATTTTTCGGTTGCCGCATCATTTCTGCCATTACCTTCCAGCACAAGGTGATACAAAGGGTTAGCACAGGGAACACTCTGAAGAGAAATGCTGGTCGAATCCCAGTCGGACTCATCTGAAAGAGTTGGGATATTTGCTTTAAATCAAAACTGTAAACACCTCCTGCCAATCCTCTTAACAGTTTATCAGAACCCTGCCTTGGAGCAAGGAGGCATAACCTAGAAGACGATAACTTTCTCCGTTGAATGGAGAATGAATTGCAAAATCCACTTTTAAGGGAATATTTTCTATACAAAGAAGTTAGAGATGCTGGCCAAGTCCATATTTTTAAATGCTGAAATATGAAATTTGTAATGTTCTCCTTTAATAGAAAGCTAACAATTACTGCTCCAAATTCTTCTATAGCAAACAGATTGTATGTGACTCAGAGAAGCCCTTCCTCACGCTTTCTTTCTCAGCCTCATCCCCACTTACCTGTTGTAGTGGTGCAGCAAGAACATTCCCCCTCACAATCCCCCAGCACTATCTGATAGGTGGCAGTACAGGTGAATTATACTCTCCCTTGTGCCCTGGAACACTTCTGATGCTGCTGGCTGACAGGAAGGATGGAAGGGGGGTGTCTGCTCAACACCAGCAGCAAGTAAGTGGGGTGACATGGAGAAGGATGAAGATGATGAAAGGAAGGGAATGAAAGATTCCTTGGCTTTAATCTGAACTGTACTCATTGGTTCTGGCAACCCAAGATGAAGGCAAACACACCTCTAACTGAAATTCTCATCTCTGTAGAAGTGCCCCTTAAAACATTCACTTAGATCATTTCCCAATTAAGTGAAAAAATATTTTCTATAGATTAGAAAAATAATGTATGTAAATGTCAGGCTATTTGAAAAATGGGACTTGTTTCTGTTTTGGTAAATTATGGTAAAATATGTCTGGACTTCTATGATTCCCTCAAAAGTGCTGTATAAAATATTTGTTTATATATTTTTTAATTTTTTACACATGACACAAAAATATAAATAAAAATGTCCATGAACCTTCATTAACATCTGCCTCATCTAAACCAAGTTCTTCCATTAACTCTGAAAAAAGAAAAAGAAAAAGAAGTAATGGGTCAGCTGAAAATATTATACCAGACCTTCCCCCTCAAACAATTATAGCAAATATTACTTGATTTTTCCATTTTTGTGTTCTCTGTTCCATCAGGTTCCTGCAAAAAATGAGAGAGGGAAACATCGGGGTCCAAATTTGCTTTCTTGATCTTTGATTGTAAAGAAAAATATTTTTAAAAAATTACATGAGCAATGATTAATTGTGCCAGTATATTTTCTGTTGTGAATTTCAGAATGATATTTACCTGAGTATCATGCAATTTTCCTGAGAAAGAAAGGGAGGAGAATTAAGACTGTGTGATAACTGTACAGCAATTTCCCCATTCATTATTTAGTGTATAAAATGTCTTTAACGCTAGTTTTATGTTTTTGTAAAAAATCCTCGTGAGTTAGGAATACAAAGACAAATACGGATGAATCCACAATGTATCTCATATTTTGAAGTGACTGATTTAAAACAGATGTGAAAATTACAGTATGTTTTCTGAAGCAGGGGGATACATTGGAAAGTTAAAATCCACAAAGATGGCAGATCCCTGCCCCCTTGCATAATTAACCTGTACTTCAGGCAAAGGGGAAGTTATAGCTAACCCAACAATAATTGTAAAGTTTCAAATAAAACCTTCATTCATTCGGTTTTTGATCATGTTATTTAAGCATGGTTGGAAGTTAATGGAAGAACAAATTTTATCTTGAGTATACAACTGTACACTTAGCCAGGATTTTCGAATCCCTATCTGACTCCTATGTAGAAACTGGGAAGGATATTTAAATCATGTTTTCCGGTTTGATCAGCAGAAACAGGAGTGCCCTTGCTGATGACATAAACAGCTCTCTTTCATCAAAACACCTGCCCTACTACATATGTAATTTATTAACTTGGAAAATTAACTCTGAGTTTCTGTAGCACCTGGAAGGTGGAACAAACAATACTGAAGTTCAGTTTTAAAGGAATACTTTTACTCAGTCAGAAAGTCTAAGGAGTTTTCCTTTCTTGATGAACCAATCATGCAACAGAAATATGTAACAAATTTTGCCAGTAATAAATCATAATCACATTTTTCACACAATGTAGTTTTCTGATGACCTGAGAATACTTGGAACAATGAAGCATTTCAAAACGTTAATTAATGAAGGGAAAAAACAAGCAAAGACAGCAATTTCCACTGGTATTAAAACTCTTTCTGCCACAGACTGAGAAAATTAAATCTTGTATTAAAACACTAGGTTTAACTTTTACTTACCTTTTTTAAAGCTGCCATCTTGTAAGCAATTCTGATTCTGTGAATTGCTATAGTAAATCACATTTCTATCCAAAACAGAAACTTTTCTGTCTTCCTCATTTCCATCTCCTTTATCATCATCAGATTCCTCTGAAGATTTTTCCTAACATAATTAAAATTTGCATTGAATTTCCTGCTGATTTCTGCAGAAACACAGTTCCCCTTTCTGCACTTAAATGTCATTGGATTTTATTTATTTATTTTTTTTAAAAAAACCATGCTAGGGTCTCTGCACAGGTAAAGAGGAGCAGCCACGGTGAGCGGAGAAGAGGCGGCAGCGGCGCAGCCCGCTCCGAGACGGGGTGGCTCACCACGCTCCCTGGCGCCGTTTCCCCCCCTCCCCCTAGCTCCACCCCAGTGTCTCCTGGCTCCACCCCCAAAGTCTCCTGGCTCCACCCCCAAAGCCCCCAGATATTTCTGGGATTGGACTTGGCAACCCTATAAGTATCACTAGACAGTCCACATTATTGTTAAAAAAATCAATGACACTAAATTTACTTACTATATTAGACTGAAAGTCTTCTTTCAGATTCTCTTCCCTATTATGTTCACATTTATGTACTAATTGTTCGTTTACTACTTGTTCTAGTTCTTGCAAATGATTGCATTGTTTTTCTGTGATATCTTGACTACTATTTGAGTTTTGTTTTCTAGCTCTGTGATTTGCAAGTTCTGTTTCTGACTCAGGATCATTATCACTTTCAAAGGTTTCACCCAGGTTTGAAGTTCTTCCTTTGTTTAAAGGAGATGAAAATGCAGATTTAGCAGAAGTTGTTACTTCAAAACTCTCTGATGAACAAAGATAATCTTTGTGAAATCTTTGGTGGCTCTTATCCAGTAATCTTGCATTTTCTCCCATGCCCTGGAATTCATTATGTTTCTGAAATTCTGTGCTTTCTTCTTCATAGTCATGGTTATTCATATTTTTTCCTTCAAGTTTACAACTGCTTTCTTTTTCAAGTGAATGACTTTGAAGTTCATTAATCAGTTTCTTAATAGGCATATTTTCATGTGGACTTTCATATTGCTCAGCTATAAAAGACATAGGAACATCAGCTGATGCCTGTATTTCTTCTCTGTACGAACTGTACATTTCATTACTACTAGTAGGAACATTTCTGCTACCACAGTTTTGTTCTCTAACAGGTTCCCCAACATTGTCATTATCAACAAAGGTTTCTGATAGTTCTCTCTCTCTTGATTTTTTAAAATATTCTTCATTTTCTAGATTACCTAGACTTTCATCTAGGTTTTCATCCTCCTTTTCTTGACTGCAGTCATCCTCAATTTCCTCATCCCCCTCATCTTCCTCTTCAAATCCTTCTTCTTCCTCTTCCGTTTCAAATTCTTCCTCTTCTTCCTCAAATTCTTCCTCCTCATCATCATCAACATATTCTCCACCTTCTTCCTCACTGCTTGCATAAGAACCATTTGGATCTTTCAGCTTTGGTTTGTTGGGACTGAGAGCTCCTGCTCTATCTTTTGCCAACTCATTATTTTCAATTCCATTTTTGTTATCTTCATGAAGCCATATGTGGACACAAATACACAGATGATTAAAAATAAACAGAAGTTGTCAATTAAAAAACATTACCTGCTTAATGCTCAAGCAACTAGTAGTCATCTGGACAGGTTTTGAAAAGGAGCCAAGTGAGGAATGGGCAGGCTGAGGGGAGGAATTAGCTTGGGACAAAGGCTTAGGAAGGCACTTATTCAGATCTTCAGCTTCACAATCTGAATTACTTTGCTCTGAATTGGTAGTATGGTCTGTCGTGATAATGCTACTTCTCTCATCTACTACATTAAAATACAAACACACAAAGAGAAGCATACACGAACAGAATTATTAGAATACACAACTTCATATTGATAAAAATATGATAAAACTGATGTTTTGAGTAACGTACGATATTTCTTGAAGTGCTCACAAACTTTCACTAGCTCAGGCAGTCGTTGGTTCTGTGGTTTCTGGAAAATAAAAATGTAAATGCAGTAAGGTGTACAACAACCCTGACCTGGACAGCTCAAGGCTAGCACAATCTCATCAGATCTCAGAAGCTAAGCAGAGTTGGCCCTGGCTAGCGTTTGGATGGGAGACCTCCAAAGATTATATGAACATATGAAGCTGCCTCGATCCATCAAAGTCAGTATTGTCTTCTCAGACTGGCAGCGGCTCTCCAGGGTCTCAAGCTGAGGTTTTTCACACCTATTTGCCTGGACCCTTTTTTGGAGATGCCGGGGATTGAACCTGGGACCTTCTGCTTCCCAAGCAGATGCTCTACCACTGAGCCACCGTCCCTCCCCACAAATACCAGGGTCATGACGTGGAGGCAGGCAATGGAAAACCACCTCTGAACATCTCATGCCTTGAAAACCCTATAAGGTCATCACAAGTCAGTTGTGACTTGAAGGGGAAAAATGGTATACAACTAATAGCAATTCCTCTACTTACACTGAATGTTGAAAAATATACAGTATCGTTTTTTATTTTATAGGCTGTTTATGAAGACTTATGAGATGGCAGTCAAGGCTGCAAAGAAGGCTTACTTTGTGACTCAGATTGTGTCTGTGAACTCTTGCCCGGCCCAACTATTTAGTACCATTCGGACTCTCACAAATTTGCCACAGAGCAAACCAAATGATAGGAAATTGGAAACTGACTGCGGCCTTTGCTGATTTTTTCACAGATAAGCTCTTGTCACTCCACTGCAACCTCCCTGCCAATTTTGATACAGTAAGTGAACGTGAGGCTCCAAGCATGTCTTTGGTTTCAACTCTGGATCATTTCACTCCACTCAGTCTGGGGAAGTCAACAAGGTCCTCTGTTATGCACGCCCCACCACCTGTGACTTGGACCCATGTCCATCCTGGCTGATACGAGCTTGCTGGATGGAATTATGGGTCCCACTGCAGGAAATCATCAATAGGCCCCTGTTGGAAGGGTCCTTTCCCACGCCCCTCAAGGAGGCAGTGGTTCACCCTCTCCTTAAAAAACCATCTATGGACCTGACCAAATTGGCCAACTATAGGCCGGTGTTGGACTTGCCCTTTCTGGGCAAAGTTACTGAGAGGGCTGTGGCAGCACAATTACAGGGATTTTGGGATGACGTTACTGTAGTAGACCCATTTCAATCTGGCTTTTGCCCAGGCCACAGGACAGAGACGGTACTGGTTGCCCTCATTAACGACATCTGGATCAAGGTGGTTTGGCAGTGCTGTTGCTATTAGATCTGCTGGCTGCATTTGATACAGTCAACCACCAGCTACTGTCTCACTGCCTCGCTGATGTGGGGAGTGAATATGACTGTATTATATGTCGAACTGTATGAAATTTAATTATTTTATTTCGAACTATATTATATGTCGAACTGTATGAAATTTAATGATTTTATTGTAACTCTATCTTAACATTATGTTGTTTTAACTGTTGTTAGCTGCCCTGAGCCCGTCAGGAGAGGGCAGGATATAAATGTAATATATAAATAAATATCAAATATATATTTATATTTAGGCTTATTAAATTAAGATGTTAACTACTGGGGCTTTCTTTGAGCAGGAACACAGTTCCAGCTGGCTTGGCAACAAGAGGTGTGGTCTAATATGTAAATGAGTTCCTACTGGGCTTTTTCTACAAAAGAGCCTTGTATAAAACAATGGTGATGTCAGGGTGTGTGGCCTAATATGCAAATAAGTTCCTGATGGGGTTTTTCTACAAAAAAAGTCGTTAACTACAAAATATTAGTGCAAACTCAGCATAAAATTTTAGTACTACAAGCAATAAACAACATTATTTCAGTTTATTTGAGAACGTAAAGTTCAGTTACTAAAAATGCCTCAGCGGCACAATTTATACACAACAGCAAAAGAATATTCACAGTGTATTTAAGTTCTAAATATTAACAGAACAATAAAATCTAGCAAACTTTCAAAATAAAATAAAAAGGAAACACGTAAGGTAATCATTGCATAAAAGTTTGCAGTTTTTGAAAACACCTAGTGGGATCTAACAAAATCCAACATCCAGAGATGTCTTGAAATTTGTTCCAGTAGAGGATTTTTAGCATCCATATACCCCCAGAACCATTTCTGACCTGACCCTGAATGACACATAGAGGTCAGCCTAGCCTTGACCATAATTTGCCCCAGCCTTTGTTACAATTTTCCCATAGAACCTGTTTCCACACACACAACTTCAAAAGACAAGAAGGGATGTAAAGGAGCCAAACCCCCCACTGCAAATAGATTTTTTTACCTGTATCACAGCTTGCACCGAAGAAAGTGGTGAATAATGAGGTTTCCTTGTAGTTAGAGGATGCGTTCGGGACAAGAAGGAACCAAGAACAGAATTCTAAGATGCTGAGTGTTTTGGTGTACTATTTTTATTTATTTATTGGCAATAAATCCTATAACTATAAAATGATGGGCTGGTGCTCTTTGTTTTCTGTCATTAAAAATACAAACTAACATGAGAGAACCAGTTTGGTGTAATGGTTAGAGCACCTGGCAAGGATCTGGTATAGGGGTGTGTGTTCAGTATAAATCAAACCAAATAAATACTCGAAAAATATATTATCAGTATAGTTTGGGTATTTATGCAGCCAAATGCAGTTTAGGCAATCTGATTTGGCTACTAATACAGCTGGCCCAAATAAAACCCAATATTATTCAGCTTTTATTCAGGCCGGCTATACCACCAATTGGAGAAGCTGGAGCCGTGCTGCCAAGGAAGTGCGACTCTGCAAGTGAAGGGAAGGCATTGCCTCCACAAGTGAAAGGATGTCATTTAATTTTTAAATGTCTTCCTTTCACTTGTGGAGATGTGTTGCTGCTGTGGCACAACTTCACAAGTGATGAGAAGGCATTTTAAAATATCAAATCAATTCAGGTTTCTTGATTACCTGAATCCCAATATTATACTGATATTTTTCAGGCCTAATGGACCTGAATCCAAAAAAGTTTCTTTTTTTTGTGCACATTCCAAATCTGCTAGACTCAGGTTCAGATCTCTACACTACCATGGGAGTTTGTTGGATGACCTTAACCCAGTTATATAATCACAACCTAACCTACCTCCCAGGATTGCTGCGAGGGAAAAATGGAAGAGAGGAGAATGATGGGAGAAAAGCAAGGTGTAAATGAAGTATCCATAAATACTAAAGGACAAAGGGTAGTATATGTTGTTGAAGGCTTTCACAGCCAGAGTCCATTGGTAGTTGTAGGTCAAATTTGACCCAGAGAGAACTCCAGTTTTCTGGGTTATACCTCTGAGGATGCCAGTCACAGTTGCTGGGTGAAATGTCAGGTCTCACAATGCCAAGACCACAGCCACACAGCCCGGAAAATTTACAACAACCAAAAGAGTAGTATGTTACTTTGAATTCATAATTAACATTATTTTAAGCTTTACCTCAGGGCTGAATAAATCATCATCTTCAGAACAAAGCCAGTTGTCATCATTTGTTTTGCTGGGATTAAAAAACAGAAAAACATAAGAATAAACCTCTTGTAAATGTAATAGAATTTACTGCATCAAAAAATTTGAAAGCTCACCTTGATGAATCTCCAGATACGTCATCTACAACTGTTTTTAAAAAAAGCGTGAAAAAGAAAACAATTTTAAAAGAAAACTTGTATAATAAAATGCATGAAATAGTTTAAATGATGTCACATTAGGATGAAGCACAGTTTATGCTATGTACTATCTCTGAAGATATTTCAGAAAAACTTAATAACCTTTCCAATTACTTCTGTGCAAGTTCAATAATTAAACACACTAGAAATATCCACATGAACAAGTACTGAGATACCAGAAGAGTACAATTAATATACATCATATTACTCCCTTTAGAGATAATTGTTTTCAAGCAATTTCTATGGTCTATTCTACACTCATGTAAGGTTTATCACGCCCAAGGATGATAAGAATAACTGGAATACTAGCCCTTGACTTGCATGGAAAGAACAAAGTCCTTGAAGTACAGGGAAATAGCTACATGACACCATGCTCATTTTGACTACAAGGAAAATAATGCAGCTCATAGAGGAATCTGTAGAGTGGCTGTGGGGGAATACCCATGTGGATACTCCCTCTATTGCTACTATGGAGAAGGAGTGAAAGTGAACTCTGGTTTCAAAATGACATGAGCAGGGCTCCTTCCTGAATGCCATTTAAAGGGCTTTTCTCTTTGATCTGCCAAACCACAACACAAAGCAGCTCGCTAGGGTATGTGGGGTGGTTGGGGGGGGGGGGGGGGCTGGTTCCACATGATGTCAAAGAAAAAAAACAGGATGAAGGAGCAGCTGCAGCAAGTAGCACAGGAACAAAGGTGTGTGAACATTGATTCTATGTTGCTTACTGCCCCCATTGTGATGCATTTTCACACCCTCATGCAGGAACAGCCTGACATACAGTATTCATAATCAACAACTATCATCTAAGACAACACTCTGAGTAAGAGCTCTTATTTTGGAACTCATACTCAAGCTCGCATATGCAAGCGTTCCCATTTATTTCAAAGGTTTGACATACACACATGCGCACAGGGGCGTGACACTGTTCCTAAGATCGCATTTTGCCCAGCTGGTAGTAGTGTTTACTTTCCCAGCCCTTTTGTTGCTTTCTGCCCAATGATTATGCTTTTCCTGTATTTATTTATTTGATTTTTATCCCATCTTTCCTGCAAACAGGTTCAGGGTGGAGTACAACATTATAAGACAAAAAAACAGCTTCAAAACTATAGCAACTATAACTCTAACAGATGGCATTCAGATACTTTCATACTGTTTCATACTGTATCAATGGTGTCGCGGTGTTGATTTTACGGTGTTACTATCCCACAAGTTGTCAGTCCAAAACATTTATTAGCCACCTTCCTGCCTTACAGAGCTCACAATGGTTTACAATAGTACATAAAATGAAATACAAAATTTATAATCACAATTTAGGATTGTCGCTAATAGCATTGCCAGATCTCCCCTGGTCACCATCTGGCGATGGGGGAATATGGTTGGCAGATCCAAGCTGGGAAATTCCTGAAGATTTGGGGATGGAGCCTGGGGAGGATAGGGATCTCAGTGGATACTGAAGAGATTTTTTTTAAAAAAGAAACAGTAGAGAAAGTAAAGAAGGATGGGGGTAATTCATTTCAGGAACAAGCTTTTGGACAGAGTAGATCTTTCAATGCATATCATGGAGAGCGAATGCTACGGCATCAACTCTATGGTTTAAAGCATCAGTCTTGTGGTATGGATCAAGCATACAGCTCGTAAGCCACAACCAACCCATCCAGGGCCCTTATATGTTCCACAAGCAACTGATTTCTTTTACTGACAGATGACAGAGCATTATCTACTGTCCCAGTGCTTAATGTATAATAGGCAGTAGGTGGGAGGGTAGACATCATGGAGATCCTGTATAGCAGGGCTTTTTTTGTAACTCCTCTGCATATTAGGCCACACACCCCTGATGTAGCCAATGCTCCAAGAGCTTACAGCGCTCTTAGCACAGGGCCTACTGTAAGCTCCAGGAGGATTGGCTACATCAGGGGTGTGTGGCCTAATATGCAAAGGAGTTCCTGCTACAAAAAAGCCCTGTTGTATGGAACTACTGTAAGGCTGTTAATGCTTTAAGCATGTTTGTATGTTTTAAGCATGTTTATAAAATTATACATAAGGTGGCGAGAGTTGACAAAGAGAATTTTTTTCTCCTTCTCCCAAAATTCTAGAACTCAAGGGCATCCAATGAAGCTGAAGGGCAGAAGGTTCAGGATGGACAAAAGGACATACTTTACACAGAGTGATTAAAATGTGGAATTCATTGCCAGAGGATGTAGTGATGGCCAAAAGTAAAAAAACAAAAAGCTTTAAAAGGGAATTCAGAGAGATTCATGGAGGATGACTATTAGTGACTACTAGCCGAGGTGACTGAATGAACCTCCACACTCAGAAGCTCTTAATCTTTGAATCCCAGAGCCAGGAGGCACAATCACCCTCTATGCCCTGTTGGTGACCACCAGAGGAACTAGTTGGCCACTGGGCGGTACAGGATTCTGGACAAGATGGACTATTGGTCTGATCCAGCAGGGCTCTTCTTATGTTCTTATGATATCAGCACACAGTCAACCTTACTAGTTAAGCCAAAGTTTCACGGACAACAGCAATAGAAGAGAACAGACAAAAAGAAGAAAATGGTGCCAGTGCAACAGCCAATCAGGACTAGTTTGATAAAGTGTATGAGGGAAGGGGTTTGGATAATGTTTGAAGAACAGTTCATTCTCGCTCCCTGAAAAGCTCCGTTTCGTGCTGAAAATATCTGCTGCCATATAATCTGATCAGATCTAGTCGCAACAAGCTTTGTTTCCCTTCTAAGCTGTACATTTCCTATTGCCCAAAGCAAAGCAAAGAAAAAGCCCCGCATGAGTTCATTTGCATATTAGGCCACACCACTTGCCTGGGAGTGCATGGCTGCCCTGGCCAGCCCAGATGGAGCTCCGCTCCTGTGGGCTCCAGCAGAAAAAAAGCCGTGGCCCAAAGAAGCTTAGTATTCACTGGAAGGAAAAAGCTGAAAGCTTTTTTCTTTTTTTTACAGCAAACAGCATTTCAAGGTTCTATTTTTAGAACAGATCTAAATCTTCCTACTGTCCTATGTATACACTAGGGAATAGATCTAAATCTTCCTACTGTCCTATGTATACACTAGGGAATAGATCTAAATCTTCCTACTGTCATATGTATACACTAGGGAAAAATTACTTATAGAACTGGGTCATCTAGTCCAATGCCCTGCACAAGTATCTCCCCGCACCAAACACACACCTAGTGACCCCTTTCTCCAAGCCCCGAAAAGAAAAAAAAACAAAAACCAAACCCTCTCCAGGATCCCTGGCAAAACTGGCCTAGAGAAAAATTGCTGCCAAAGTGGCAAGCAGCATTTCCCTCGGTGTGTAAGAAAGGGCCATGAAGACTAAGCACCGATGCAATTTATGCACACCTACAAAGAGATACAGAGTAAAGGCTTACTTTCTCACTTGCCACTTAGGCACATAACTTTCACACAGGCTAATTAATTCACTTGCCACTTATGCTTAACTTCCACAAAGTACATATATTTCTCTCACACCCAAAGAATATTCCTTCCGTTCTCTTCCCATACACCCTGAGACCACTCTCTGCCCACAAAGCAGTCAGCTCTGCCCAGTATGGTACAGCTACCATACACACAAAAATATATATAAAACTCCATATTATGACATACAAATAAAACAAATACAATATTCACATATCAGAACATGATTTATTTCTTGTGAATAAGCCTTTCATGAATGCAGTGCGGGTTCCTTATTCCCATGAATACAGAATCATGCAACAATCATATCCAAATAAGCAAAGCTTATAAAAAACCCCCACCAAATCTCTAACATCCTACAAATTGTCTTTCAGAGTGACAGCTAAACTAATCACTATGAACATTCTAAAAGAAGCAAACACAAATAAAAGCAAATTCAAACAGAAACATCTATACAAATATTACAGGGTTGACACTAGGAGACTTTGCTATAACTTTACCAGAATTTCCTGCCCTCTGGTACACTGACTTCTGCATTTCTACATCCATTTAAGAGAAAGCATGAAGGGGGAAAATGGAATAGTGAATTCATAAAACATTACAAACATACAAAAAAAAATATGATAACAGGTAACTTAATGGTCTCAGTCAGGGCCAGCCTGCCCACTAGGAAACTTAGGCATTTGCCTAGTGTGCCGGTAGAGGGGGCACTGAATTTGGTTCTCTCCCCCGCCAGCACCCAAGACAAATGCTAAATTGCTTTGACATGGTCACCTGCACACTGGCTGGCAGTGGCAATTAGGCTGCAGTGGCGGGCAGGGAACCCCCCCCCCCAGCATGCTCGGAGAAGTGACACCAGCCTCCTGCTTACCTGCTTCGGCAAGCATCTCTGCAGAGGGGATGAGTGAAGCCTCTTCCTGAGCTCTACCGACAGTACGCTCTACAGAGATGCCCGCTGAAGCGGGTGAGCAGGAGGCTGATGTTTCTCCTCCAAGCGCTGGGGGGGGGGGGGGGGCGGGCAGAGCGTGGCACTGCATTGCGGTGCCACAGAGAAGAGGGGCAGCTCAGGGGTGCCCCTGCAGAGGGGGCAGCGGGCAGTCAGTCCACCTGGTGCACCATTCATCCTCAGTCCAGCCCTGGTCTCAGTAAGAAAATTCATGTCAAGTTAACACACTTCCCACACACATAGTAAAATATTGGCATTTTTTTCAAAGGTTGCCGAAACTCCAGAAAAAAGTCAGTTCAAAAGTCAGTTCAATGAGATTTAATAAACCTTTGTTTGTACTTGAAGAAATGACAGAATTTTCTTTGTCTCAGACCAGCTGTTAATCTGGAAAACTAGGGATTGCCATCCAAAGTAGCTTGTGACTTAGCTAATTTGCCTGTGATGAGTGATGCACGTTTCTACATAAATTAAGATGGCACCAGAATGGGGCCAGACAATATCTTAATTCTTCATTGGCTGCAGTACTAGAAGAACATTAATTCTGTCATCATGAGAACAGAATATTTGTTTCACTTACCATGAATCTTCCTTCTCAGTGGTCTAGGAGTGGGTCAGCCTTCACTTCTGGGAACCTGGGCTTCTCCTCTCCTAGGCTGGGTTGACATTCTTTTGTGATCCAAAAGGGAGGGACCCATCCCAGAACTCTGCAGTCTGTATCCAAGCTGTAACTCTCCCTTTTTGTAACAACTGGCAACTCAAAATATAACATGATCAAAATTCCTGGAGTTTTTTACAACGTAACTATCCCCCTAAAGGGAAACCAGTTTACAAATTCCAGTACCACTAGAAAAACCAGGACAACACCACACCCTAGCCTACCAGCACTTTGGAGAGATAAAGACAAATGGCCAGAACAAAGAACCTAAGCTCTGACAGCAGACCCCGCCTCCCCAGGACTAGGAGCCCACACCAGAGAAAAAACCTCAGGTGGGGAAGACTGACCCATCCCCAGACCACCAAGAAAGAAGATTCACAGTAAGCGAAACAAATCTTCCATTCTCCATTGGTCAACGGGTGGGTCAGTCTTTACTTCTGGGACATACAAAAGCAGTGTGCCCAGGGCAGGAAACAGTGATTCCTAGTCCAGAAGAGTGTGCTTGTAGGAATCTCTTCCTGAAGGCCACTTCAGCTGAGGCCACCTTGTCTATCCTTTAGTGTCTAGTAAATGAGAGTGCCAACCTCCAAGTAGCTGCCTTACATATGATCTGAGAAAGAAAAGTTCTATATGCTGCTGATGTAGCTGCCCCTTTTAAGGAGTGGACAATGATGCCGTGTGGCAGATCGAGACCTGAAGCTTTATAGGTCAGAATGATGCACCCTCTAACCCACCTGCTTAAGGTGGGTGTAGATACTCTTTTTCCCCATGGAAGCCTCCCTGAAAGAGACAAACATGGTTTCAGTCACATGAAACTTTCGTTCTATCCAAATAGAACTTCAGAGCCTTCCTTACATCTAAACAGTGCCACTCCCTTTCCTTAGTATGCTTTGAGTTTGGGCAAAAGGAAAGCAAAATTACCTCCTCCATTCTATGAAAGACAGAAGTCACCTTAGGGATGAAAGAGGAGTCCAACCATAGCAGTACTATATCATTGTGAAAAGCACATCTTTGTCTATTGACATTGCATGCAGCTCTGGCTGAGGAGATACCCACTAGGAAAATGGTTTTAAAGGTGAGTTCCTTAAGTGGATAAGATGTCATGAGCTCAAAGAAAGGTCTCAAGAGGGCTCTTAAGCACATTTAGATTCCAGATGGGGAAACAATGAACCTGTGGGAGATTTAATAATGAAGTTCCCCTAAGAAATCTCCTAACACGAGGAAGGGACAAAAAGATTTTTTTTTGTGCTCCTAATAATTCAGATGGCTGCTACCTGCCATTTGAGGGTACCAGTGCTAAGCCCCTTATCCAGACCTTCCTGCAAGAAGGTAACTATTTAACTGTTGCCAAGAGTGGGTTTAGTCCCTATTTCAGACCCCATTCCTGAAAAACCTGCCAGGTGTTACTATATACCCTATTTGTAGATCACTTTCTAGAGGCTAGCATGGTGTTAATCACTCCTTCTTAGTATCCCATCTCTGCGAGATTTGTGCACTCAACCTAAATTTAACAGCCTGGAGAAGCCCTGGTTGGGAGTGGCTTATTTAGCCTTGAAGAAGATCCTTCCACAGAGGGAGATGCCATAGGGTCATGGAGTATAGCCTCATCAGGTCCTGAAATCACAACCTCCTTGGCCAATAAAGGGAAATCAGGACCGCTTCCACCCTTTGATCTATGATCTTTTGTATCACCCTCAGAATCAGCTGAATTGGAGGGGAGGCGTACAATAGCTGATTTGACCATTTGCAGATTAGTGTGTCTACTCATATGTCTTGGGGTATCTTTGTCTTGCCATGAAGTTTGGGACTTGACAGTTTTGTTTAGTGGCAAATAGATCCATTTCTTCCTTGCTGAACCTGCAACAGATCTGCTGAAAACCTCCTTCTTCAGCATCCATTCCCAATGGCTTAGAGCAGGGGTGGCCAATGGTAGCTCTCCAGATGTTTTTTGCCTACAACTCCTATCAGCCTCAGGCATTGGCCATGCTGGCTGGGGCTGATGGGAGTTGTAGGCAAAAAACATCTGGAGAGCTACCATTGGCAACCCCTGCACTAGAACATTGTCTTGTCCTGCAATGTAAACTGCCTTTAGGTGACTCTCTACCCAGTGTTTGGTTCCTCTTTGCTGGTTCACATAGGCCTTGGCTATCATGTTGTCTGTGTGTATGACGACATGATACCCCACGAGAGGATCCTGGAATTCCAGCAAGCCTAATCTTATAGCCCTGAGTTTCAATAGGTTGATGCTGCTCGAAACCTCTTCTGTGGACCAGGTGCCTTGCTTCAAGCTCCCTTGCATATGCCCCCCCCCCCACCAATGAGACTCACATCCAATGTCATCAAGATTGTTTGGGGGTCCCTCAACGACATCCCCTGCTAGAAATTGGATGGAGAACATCCACCACTAGAGCTCCTTCTGTAGCAAGACTGGAAGATGAAGAAGCTTGAACTTCTTGTTGGAAACTGAGTTCTGGTAGGGGAGCAAAAACCTCTGTAGCAGATTGGCATGGAACCTGGACTACTATAGGACATGCTGGCAAGACACCATCATTCCCAGGAGCTTTGCCAGAGGCATCACCTCCACCCTGGAACTCTGTAGGATCTCTAAGATGGCTGTAAGATGGAGCAAAAACCTCTGTAGCATATGGGCATGGAACCTGGACCACTGCAGGACATCCTGGCAAGACACCATCAGCCCCAGGAGCTTTGCCAGGAGCTTCACCTCCACCCTGGGACTCCGTAGGATCTCTAAGATGGCTGTTTGTAACTTTCCCTATCTTTCTTCTGAAAGGAAGACCTTGCCTTGGACAGTATCTATTATCACTGCCAGGTGAAGAATTGTCTGTGATGGGTGTAAGTTGCTCTCCTCCCAGTTTACCACAAAACCATGCTCCTGATGTCACTATTTCTATCCCTCGTCACAGGGATGGTGCTTTGATCAGAATATCATCCATACAGGGGAACACTGACACCCTTATAGCTCTTAGGTATGCAACCAAGGCTACCAGAACTTTGGTAAACACCCTTGGTGCTGTCTTGAGCCCAAAAGGAAGAGCATGATATTGAAAGTACTGGTTGTCATAGGCAAAGCGTATAAACCTGCAGTGAATCTACCTGATACATATATTTAGATAAGCCTCTGGAGACCGAGAAGTTTCCTCTCTGGATCAAAGCTACAATGGACTGGAGGGTCTCCAGGGTCGTCTTCTTTATGCACCTGTTCAGCCACTTGAGGTCCAGAATGGCCCTGACTTCTTTATTTTTCTTGGGAACTGAAAACAAAACTGAATAGACCTCCAATGTCCATTGTGCCTCAGGAACTGGTTCTATTGCCCTGATGTCCAAAAGGAGTTGTATGCCCTTTTGGAGAAGAAGGTGCTTCTCAGTAGATTTATTTATCAGGACGGGGAGAAACCAATTGCAAGGAACCAGAATTAACTCCAAGGAATATCCATTTGCTACTGTATCTAGAATGCACTTGTTGCGCTCGCTATGTGGTTTCACTGTGCCACAAAAAGTTGTAGGTGACCCCCAACTTCTGGAGCACCTGAAGTCTCAGCACAGTCATGCTGAAGAGCCCTTCTTGGGGCCCTTGTTACTCTGTCTGGACTTACTGTAGATTGGTGCTCTGTTGCTACCCTGTTGCTTTGGTTCCTGACCACTTGAAAGGTCTGGAAGAGTTGGGACCTGAGGATCTCCTGTAGTCTTAAAAGGAAGAAAACCACTTCTTGAACTTGCTCTCTTTCTTTTTGGAAGGTAAGGACTTATTTTTGTCCTTGTTCTTCACAAGATATTTATCTATTCCTTCCCCAAATAAAGACCCCCTTAAAGGGGATGCTAGCCATCTTGGCCTGGCCGAGAAGTCAGCTTCCAAACTCCTGAGACACTGGATACTATGGCACTTGCTGACAGGTGAATGGAGTCACGGGAGGAATTTGCTGCAAAGCCTGAAGTTCATCCTTCAGATCCTTTGGTAGTTTGCTGTCTGCTGAAGTCAAGTGGGATGCCCATCAGCAGGTGGCCATAGCAAATAGCGAGCAGACCATAGATGCTCTCAAGGCTATCAAAGAAGCTTTGAAGTCCTTCTGTAAGGCCAATTTGAGCTGTCTGTCGCAAGGGTCTATGCGGAAGCCATCCACATCCATAGGAAGCACAGAAATGCAGCACAAGTTTGTTACCATATCATCTACAATCAACAGCCCTTCCCTGTAACCTAGTGAATGGAATTGACTACTGCCACCTACTGAAAGATAATGAAATAGAAATCACAAGGGCTGTTAGTAAATTTCTAGAGAAGTCCATTAAAACCTATGCGGGGCATGTTTCACTATACATTTTATTAGCGTATTGTTCTTAATCTCAGACTGTATATTTTGTCTGTCCTCATTTCATATTATGCCTGAGTATGCCAATAAAAGGGATGATGATACAAGCAGCAGCCTGAATTTCTTCACTGCCTCAGGTACCAAGAAGTAAAATTTGGAAATGACAGGATGGTTGGATTTCAGTCTGCCTGGAGCTTCCCATTTTACGTACCTTGTTAAAAACAAATGGGAAGGAAATCCTCGAGGGAGCGGCCCCTGCCTTAGAAAACATCCTATCTGAACCCTCTGGAAAATTTGGGTATGGTTCCTCCATCTCTTTGGTGCTACTAGCAATTTCCAGAGCATGTAGCACCTTAAGGAGCAGTTTGGCATACACTTCCTGAGGGAAGAGATGCGTCTGGTTGGCAGTAAACATGGGCTTTCTCCACAGATAATTCCTTCTTCCTTAGTAGATGAGGTGTCAGAATCCTCCTCATGGAAATCCAGAAGGGGGCTTGGCTCCCTACTGTGTTGAGAAGAGCCCATCTTCCTTCTTTTGACAGGACAGGAGGGGGAAGTTTCTCTGGCAGCCCTTTTACCTGCTGGAAGAGTTCTTTCCTTATCTGATGGGGGGAGAAACTTTACTTCTTTGAGCAGCATAGCTCATAGCCTCCTTGATTTCCCTACTAAACTCCTCCTCAAGTCAGGCATTTCCCACCAATAGGTCTAAGGTCTCAGCTTCTTCTTTGTGTCTTTTTCAGACTGAGACCCAGTGATGGATGTGAATGCCTGAGCATAAGGGAAATCTAAAGCCAACACCACGCTTTCAGGAGACTGTGAAGCCAAAAGGTCCACCCTCAAGGCCATTTTTCCTCCTGCTTAAAAATCACTCCCCAAAAGCGAAACTGAAAATACTTCTCGCTGTGCTAGTCAATCCCTGCAATTTAAACTGGCTTCAGCCTTACTGGGTTTCAGGAGGAAGTGAGTGAACTGTAGCTGCAGGCAGAGCGAGCACACAATGCCAGCCTCTTCTGCACTCCCTGAAGCCATGTGCACATGTATGACTGTGTCACAGTATGACTGTTGCCATTGCAGTGTGACTGTTGCTGTATTGCCAGAGATGACTCCCAAGCCTGGGACTAAAGCTCTGCTGACATGCCGGCGCAGGCAACACTGTGCCAAGATGGAGAGACCACATCACCTCCTGTCTCCTTGCTGCAGCTGCAAACCGCCTCTTGGCATGCAGCCTGATGGAGAGGGGAGAACCTCTCTCTCTGCCAGCCTGGGAGTAATCTTTGCTGAGTTGCCTCTGTTCTTCTCCAGATTGTTGCACTCTTAGGAGTGCTGAAAGATGCATCCTGCTTCCAAGGCAGGGACGAAGAACTGGGGAATTCTGAGATGGGTCCTTCCTCTCTAGATTGCAAAAGGATGTTGACCCTGCCTAGGAGAAGCAGACCCAGGGTCCCAGAAGTGAAGACTGACCCACCCCTTGACCACTGGAGAACATGATCCCCAAGAACAATTAATGGTTTTTCTGTTATGTGCCACCAAGTTGCTTTTGTCTTATGGTGACTCTTGAATTAATTACCTCCAGAAAGCCAATTCTGTGAGGGAAAACATCCTAGTCTCTGGAAAACATGCTGTAAAACTGGCTAAAGAAAAGTTACACATTTCATCAGAACACCATAAGAAAGGAGCCATATTTTCTGCATGCAGAGTAACCATACCAACTGAAAACATAAGCTATTTTCCTGCTGCTGACATTTTTGGCTGGCAAGCTGAAGTACAAAGCAGAAGGCAAGGCTTTACTCCAAAGCTCTCTAACGCTAGTAGGCTACCAGACATCTAGGTGTCATTTCTCATCTCAGGAATCATGAAGCATTCAGCAGTGGCAGCAATAACTTCAGGCAAAAGGATGGCTGACTGGAAGATGTCTTTGACTAGTGTTTGAATAAATAAGGTGTGAAGCCTTTAGAAAGCCCAATATATGAGCAGAGTAGATATTCACTTCTTCTCATCCATCCACACTTGAGAGATATTTAGTTTTCACAGATATTATTTCATAGGCTAGAACAAGGGAAAATGTATAAAATAGCTTAAAAAAACACTAGACAATGGAGAGGGCCTTACTGTGGAAAGGTATAAGCCAACACCAGTTCTCGGAATTCAGAAAGCAACCAAGAGAAGATGCTCTTAGTACAGTAGCCAACACAAAGTGTGAATACTAGAATCCAGTTGACACTATCCAGAATTAAACTGAAGTCTTGCTAATGGAGTTAGAATACTTAACAATTCTCTCTTTTGACAGCTATTCCATATATTATAGTATCATCTGTACAATTTACAGAGATTTTTGTTACATAGTGAGCAGGAACCCAATAGTAATCTAAAAATTAAAATATTATGTTTAAAGCATTTAGAAACAACTAGCTAGCTACTTTAAAGTCATTGTCAATTAAATTAATCGCTGTGGCCTTATTCTGAATTTAATATACTGTAAGTCCTAATTTTTCACCAAGCTTATAAAAAGATATCTGTATTTCCTCCTTGGCATTCTTCTGCAATTAGCATAAATGCTCAAAGGATCAAACAGACAGTTCTTCTAGTACAAGTCAGTTGTCGAAGTCCTTCATCAATATCTCCTCTTTACTAAGCTGTTAAAAGGAATCACTCTAACTGATCTAACAGCCTTAAATGGTAAAGGCAGAATATGCATACTTTTCTGATGCCTTTTTCATACTATGTATTATATTTCATACTATATATTTATCATACCTACAGAACGAAAGGCAAAACTGAAAGTGGTTCTGTTTTTTTTAATAGTTATAACATGTGACTGTATGCATCACCTAAGAAATGGATGTGCTATTTGGCCATATTATTCAATCTCTGTTCTGAGATGGAAATCTTACTTGGAATAACAGAGTATTAACCTTTATATCACGTAGATCGTTTGAAGCATTATACACACAGAATGGTGACTTTCACTCTGTACTCAGTAGCAGGCCTCAGATTCAGTGGGAGCTCACAGGAGTGCAGCTCCTGAACCTTTCTGAGAGTTCCACCTCCTCCTTCTGAGAGTTCTACTTCCTTGTCCATTGAATAGCATGTGCAGCTACATAACAATCCCTGGATGAGCTCCACCACCTATTTTTCTACAAAACGACTGCTGCTCAGTAGTAATGTCAGTCTTCAGACACTACAGGAGCTACAATGAACTTCTACCATATTTTTTTGGAGGAGGGGTTAGATCCAAAAGTGTGGTTCAGAGGGACTTAAGAATATTCAAAAGCTTTATTGCAATTACTTGCACCTTACTATGCCACCCTACAGAGATTTATTTTTAGACTTCAACAGACTGGCAGATGAAGGTGTTTCAAGTGCAGCGATAGTAATATACTGCACAAAAAAAACTGTGTTCTTCCACACACGGCAGCTGTTCTTGAAAAAATAGACAAGGCAGCTATGTTCTCATAGCCTCAGTTGAAACTCAGTCTCAGCATGTTGTTTCTTTTTGGTCATATGGCATTTAATTTGAAACAACAGAGATAACAGAGTTGAAAGTAGAAGTTGCAGCTTGGGTATCAATCTTCAGCACTTCCAGCTCTGACAAAAAATCCTGAAGCAAAGTAGAGTTTTCTGAAGACACTAGGCTCAGATCTACCTCTGGAATATTCACTCCACTTCTTCCATAAGAATCATAGCAGCAGAAACTGAGGGGGAAAGACTGACTCAAGGCCAAAAGGCCTAGAAGCAGACAGGGTATTGCTTGTGTCAGGGGGTACCGATAGAACCTTACCCAAGAACTTTTGAAAAGAGTCATGAAGGTGGAGATGTTTTGTGGTCATCAGATTAACCATTCCCCTTCTTCCTCAGTGACTGAAGGCAAGGAGGATCTAGATCTCCTTGTAGGAGGAGCCTTAGTATGTGAATGTTTTGCCTCTTCCACTCCCACGGGTTGATACTCAATCACTAGGCTGCAAGCTAAGGGTGGCAACATTTAGCTTTTTAGACTTGGGGGAAGAAGCTAGAGGGGGCTTATGCCTCTTACCAAAGAGGACCAGGGCGATCTCTGAATGCAGGTCAAGGGCCCCATTGTTGTCCTCACAGAGGATCTATTGGAAAGGGCCATGTGGGAAGAGCAACAGCAGAAAGAATTAACCAGTTTTACCTGGTTACATCTCTTTCTATCTGAGCATTAGAAACACAGGCCTGCTCATGACAGTAGTGCAGTCTGGAGAGCAAAAAATCCCTGAGTGATGAATGGTGACATTGGCTACGGACTGAACCTAGTTTCGCACGCTAGCTTGGCAGTGTAAAATCTGACTCTTAACTCATGGTGTACTGCTTCTCCCTCAAAGATGCTCATGGTACTCTCATCTCAACAGATCACCTTTCTGAGCAGGAAGCAGACAGGTTGGTGGATCTTGCTCTTGAATGGGAGAAGGTGAAAGCTCACTATAGGATAAAAAAACCCCTTTTGCTACATGGGATTGCTTCCTGGCCACAAGGGGAGAATACTCTCTCTCTCCTTTTAATCTCAGATGGTTGAACTTTAGAAATTACATGAAGAAACCTACAAGAGAAAGGGCAAATACTATTGTTCTCACTTGCAGCCTCTCCTCTTGAGCTGGCTCTGCTCTCCCCCTCTTACAGGCTCATACTTTTTCCAGCCCCACTCCTTTGCTCCCAAATTCCCACCTGCTGCCTCTAGTTTCCGCTTTTTCCCACCCCTCAGGCTCAGTGGCCAGTTTCCCTTCCTCGCTGCTGATTCCAGCTTCCTCCCCTTCTGCCATTTCCAGATGCAGCTTCTATCCTCCCCCCCCCCCCCCTTTTGTCAGCTCTACCCTCCCCACCACACACAGCCTTCTCTTACTTTGGTTTGCCACTCATCTTCTGGTGGCATCCAAGGGTGCCACTGAGACATGCAGCACTGCTAGGAGTTGCCATGGCAATCAAAGCTGTTACCTGAATTTTTTTTTTTAACCATTTGGGATTATTCCCCTCCCCCTTTTCAAAAGCAGATTTTTCTGTAACCTAGGAGGGTTTCCCAAATAGCCCCAATGGAAAGGAGGTACATTTCGCTATTGGGATACATCAACGTGAAAAAGTGCACTGGGAATGAATTCCTAAATAGGAATGACCCTGGAAAGTAATCCACCGTTAGCTTCTGAAATTTAGCACATGACACCTGGGAGAATCCCTCCATACTGCAAGACTAAAACATTCTCAGGTGAGAGATAGAATAAGTGTATGCTGCTTTACATCCAAGCTAAGAAGATAAAAGGAAGTACTTCTTCACCCAAAGGGTGATTAACATGTGGAATTCACTGCCACAGGAGGTGGTGGCGGCCACAAGTATGGCCACCTTCAAGAAGGGTTTAGATAAAAATATGGAGCACAGGTCCATCAGTGGCTATTAGCCACACTGTATGTGTGTATATAAAATTTTTTGCCACTGTGTGACACAGAGTGTTGGACTTGATGGGCCGTTGGCCTGATCCAGCATGGCTTCTCTTATGTTCTTATGTTCTCTTATCAGTCTTGTATTATATACATATTACCTACCCCATCTTCAGCATACGCAACAAGTGTTTTTGGCTGAAAAGTCTACACAAACATATGTTTTTCTTTAATCTTACTACATAAAACCATACCTTCTTTATTTGTCGCAGGTGCGCCCAGTGTCAAACCACTATCTCCATCTTTATCTAGACTGCTACAGACAAGCAGGCCTTTTCTACTCTCAGATGAGGATTTTTGTCCATATTCCGCACTGCAATATCCATGGATTTTTTTACTTAATCTAATAAAAAGAAAAAGTTATGAAATAACATAACGCGATTTTAAAAAAACAACAACCCAAACCAGTGGCCTTTTGAAGAGCAGTTTTAGCCCTGCTCTATTTCTGTAGGGGTCTTCTGTTTTAAAAGGGCCCCTTCTCATATGAGGAAGCTTAAACATATTGTATCTAGGTTACATTTTGCCTCAGAACAAAGCCCTCAGTAAGCCCGATGCCAGGCTTGAAACTAGAAGTATCTCCGCCAGCTGAGGCATCTTTGTATTTTAACAGTGCGACTCCAAAGCACAACTACACTCTAAACCCATTGATTTCAGAGGAGTTAACTCATCTCTGCTCCATGTGCAGAACTCAAACAACGGTTTCTTCACCTGCGGCCACCCACTAATGTCAAAGTTCGTGAGACTCCTGTCTACATAAGAAACTTCATGTTTCTCTTTTTAGTTGATGGATAAGCTTAGAAATACACTTTACAGTAAATAAAATCTTACTGGGAATAGCCACCCATCGCAGCATAATCCTCTGCTGTCCATCCATTTGTATCTTTATCAGAAGCATCAGCGCCATACTGAATGAGGAGATTTATTAAAGCATCATCTCCATTAGAAGCAGCAGTCATTAGCGGTGTTCTAAAACAGAAATGAGACATAAAACCGAAACGAAACATTTATTCTACTTAGTCTGTTTCACTAATTGGATCCAGATGCCATGACATTCCATTGAAACTGCAACTGAACACAAACAAACTTTGTCACCATGCTCATGCAGTCTCCTCTCACATCAAATGATTCCCTGGAGAAGCAGGTGAAGAGAAA
Organism: Heteronotia binoei; assembly: GCF_032191835.1. Classification (NCBI taxonomy): domain Eukaryota; kingdom Metazoa; phylum Chordata; class Lepidosauria; order Squamata; family Gekkonidae; genus Heteronotia; species Heteronotia binoei. The sequence goes on along the minus strand of NC_083230.1, from coordinate 29,197,974 downwards.
AGCAACCGGGGAGGAAGATTAGGGATGGGCACGAACTGGGGAAATTAAGGCTCCTCCCAGTTCACGGTTTGTGAACTCACACAAACCACAAACCTCCCCATTTATTGAACCAGTTCTTCTTTCTGCTGGCGGTGGCTCCCTGAGCCGTTTATAAGGAACACTGCAAGTGGGCACCACACATGAGTGAAGTCTGGACTTCACTTATATATGGCTTGCAAAACCCATTTTTAAACTCATTTTAAAGGGAACAGTCTCTAAATGGCTTTTGCAAGCAGGTGCTGCACACAAGTGAAGTCCAAGCAGCTGGACAGCAGGCATATGCATGCATAGAGGCAGTTCATATGAGTGACAGCTAATAGGACTCACTTTGATTGGGAAACTGCAGCTAACTATCAAGAAAGGAGCTCAGTTAAACAGCTGGAGAAGCAGTTGAGAGCTGGAGAATTAGAGAGTGGATAAAAAAGAGAGTTGTTGCTTGTGAGACTCAAGTGTGAGAGTCTAAAATGGAGAGTCTGTTTCAGAGCCAGAATGGTGAGGCTTTGAACCTAGAAGAGGCTCTGGTGGGAGACTGTTTCCAAACGTTAAACAGACTCTGTGTGTGTAAAACAAAACACATATTGAGAGGGAATTTTAGTTCTACACTTTTAAGCTTACTGTCGAGGGTATAAAGACTGTCAGTCTGGAAGATAAGGATTGGGCAAAAGGGTTTGAAGTGTCATTGAAAGGCCCTCAACATGCCAACAGCCCAGGTTATTTATCTTAAAGAGGAGATAATAATGATCTTACCAGGAAAAAAAGTCTAGTGGGAAGACCTTAGTCTTAAACACAGGGACAAAGCTGAGTACGCTCTCAAGACAGTATGTTTATCAAGTGGGAAGTTTACAAGGAACTCTATATCAAATAACCTCTAAAAATAAGTCTCATAACATTTGCAATACTTTAGTGAAAGTCAAACAACTTGAAGTATAAAACCATCTCTTGAGAATTCAACAACATAAGAAACCACTCTGTGTTTATATTTAACTTTCTGCCTATCTATCCCAAATCCAAAACGATATGTAAATATCAATTCCCTTCCCTGCCAGATTGTTCAAATAAAACAGAACTATTCCAATTTTTACCTGTGCCTTCTATGCCAATTTCTGAAGGGAAATATTTGGCAACTGAAACAATGACAAGATAATTGTTTTAGTGAGTGATTAATAAATCAATCACCTTGTCACAGTTCCTTTTAAAAGGGTTTGCAAGCTGGTGCCACACACAAATGAAGTCCAAGTGGCATGTTCACCTGGATGTGGTGAACTTGCTGCTTGGACTTCACTTGTGCATGGTACCCATTTACAAAAGCCATTTAAATGAAACACTTGGAAGTGGGAGGGGGAACGAAAAGGATTGCTGAAATGGCTAAAATGGATGCAAGCCATTTCAGCAATCCCTCTCACTCCTCTAGCTTCCCAACACAAACCACATGGACTTCCCCAAAACCATGTGGTGAGTCACGAATAGGGTTCCATGAACCAACATGTTCATCACAAAATTAGGTTCATGACAAGGTTCATGCCCATCCCTAAGGAAAATCCCACATGGGAAAAGAGGGCTCATCAGTTGCCACCAGGACCAGAGGGGAGAAAGTACTGCACAAGGTGTCTGAATTGCCTCCCCCTGCATAACTTGTTCTGGAACTCTGACCTGCTTTACCTCCAAAATGGGGGGGGGGGGAGAGAGAGAGAGAAACAAACAAGCAAACAAAACATTTTGACAGGAAGGATTAATTTTCACTATGCATTTTTCTGAGTAGCTGGCTGAGTGGCTTTCACAATGTGTATCTGAGCCCCGCCCCCCCTAATTAAGGCAAATGTAACACATTTATCACAAGGAAAATGAAATGTACAACAAAATGAGGCAAGATAAAAAAAATAAAAATAGTGGATTGAATTAAGTGCAGCTCTAACTGTGAGAACCAGCAACCTTAAGACTACAGGCAAATAGAGAAAATAAAAGCAAACCTTACCTAATACTGACCTGCATCTCTAAGGCTGAAACCTTAAGGGCACAATCCTCTAAGTAAACCTGACTATATGGCATAAGACTCACTACTAAGCAGACTCCTCCCTATGATCCTTTATTTCCAGTGAAATGACTGGATTTCTGCCCTACAATGGTCAGAAAAGTAACAAAGAAGCAACAGCTTTGGGTTTCTTTATAGAGAAAATGGAAATCTGGGTTCAAGCTCCATCTTTGGTTTATTTTTAAATTGAAAGGTAGGACTCATTGCACTTGTAATTGGATTTCATAGAGGGAGCCCACAAGGTTTAATGTGCTGCTCCTACCAAACATGGCAACAGCGACATAACAGGGCTGGCCTTGGTACATATGAGACTGCAGCTTTCGTTATTGCTTATCCTAACATCTTCCTTCCACCTGTACTGCAACATTCCCTTCAACAGGCCTTAAAGCCTTATCCAGGGTAGGACATGGCTTCTTTATATGTACTTCATCCTTGTCAAGAACTATGTCTTGCCATGCTTATGTGGGTTCATAGAGGATTGCTTTCATCTTTACCATTTTATAATGCCTGAAGTCTGTACATGCTTTATGTTTCCTTTATCTGTACTTTTGCAATTGTGTATAAATAACCATTCTGCCCTAACGGACAACACACATTCTTTTGAGAGATGTGAAGATCACCAGTTTTCTCACCAGCTGGAGTTTCAACTTTCACTTTGGAAAAAGATTGTGAACTGTGTGTGTGTGGGGGGGTGGGGAGTGGGATGAACAAGGTGTCTGCCTTTGAACATTAAGCCCATCAGAATTTGTGCGCTTGAAGTACTGCGTAATTAACGGTTTGTTGTAATCTATAAAGGTGTGATCTGACCCATGCTAACCAGTTTCAGTAGCCAGTCTTTGCTGTGAACATGCATATCATTCAAAATAAAGCCTAATTTGATTTACATCAAAGAGGTGAAATTGATGATTGCTGTGCAGAACTTGACACTTCCAAGTGAGCAGAGCAGATGGCTAAGTGTGAGATTAAGAAAAACCTCATCCTTCCTTTACTGCATCATCGCTGTATGTTTTCCTGACTAAACAGCGGCTATATGCAAGTATGCATGTAGGACTCATTGCCTTCCACCTGATCAGGTGTGCAGAGACCTGTTCACAGCTTGAACTGCTGAACTGTCAGCAATCAGAGCTGTCAGGCTTAGACAGCTGCTCTCGGCTATTATATCTGCTTCCCCCACTGTGAACAGTCTTCCTGCTAGTTGGGCATCCTAAGGATTGGTAACTCATACAAGTTGTTAGTTACAACAAAATAGGGGGAGTTCAACCCATCTACAGGCATCCATGGAATGTCTGACTCCCCACTAAAGCCGTGAAAGCTTGCTGTGTAACCTTGGGTCAGTCATACTCTCTCAGCCTAAGCTACCTCACCGGATTGTTGTGAGGATAAAATGGAGAAAAGAATGATATAAGCTACTTTTGGTCCACATTGGAAAGAAAGGTGGTGTACAAACGAATTAAATAAATTACCTGCTGTTTACACTACAGTGGTACACCCTGGTAAGGATGGTGGAGTGCATTCATGTATTGTCTGTGAGATGGAGTAAGGCAGGGGTCACCAACACAGTGCCTGTGGGCACCATGGCACCTGCTGACAAGTGTTCTGATGAAGTGAGTGGGGCTTTGGCCCAGCAGGGCTTCTGATTGGCCAGTAGAGATCTGATTGGCTATACATATTTTTAAGAACACTGCTTCAGCAGCACCTGCAATCATAGCAAAGGATTTTTATGTATGACTAAAAAGTAACCTTATGTATATAAGGAAATATTTTTACACAACACGTTCATTTTAAAATGCATGCCGTTAAACAGCTTCTGCCTTAAATGCTGAAGATTTACTATTAGAGTTATGCATAACCTCACTCTCTGCCATTCTGTGGCTGGCTCTGCCTCTAACGGCAGACATTTTGAGGTTGCCACAAACCTGTGTCAGAAGTCAAACCACAGGCTCAAAAAGGTTGGGGATCCCTGGAGTAGGGCAACATCATTGAGGCATTCCAGTATTGTGCAAGAACTGGTTCCTTGCATGCATAGCGATTACAAGGGTATAATCAGCATATCATATGTTGATTCATGGTGACAACTGTGTTTCAATGACTACTGAAGCATTATGTCTTCCTAACGTGATATTAGTTTTTTTTCATTTTGCCGCTAAGTGGGAACAGATTATCTACATTGCACTAACAGAATAATAAACCGGCAGCGATGACAATCACCTTTATATTTTATTTTCTGAAAGCTAGCATGAGTCTAACGCAACTTGCCCTTTCTTTTGATGCTGCAAAATAATCAAGAGGACAAGAAATAACTTGTGACCACCTTTATGTCATGATTATATTCACAATCCCTTATTATAATCCCCAATCGTGTTCATAAACCTATATGGTTTGAGACCAGTACACCTGAAGGACCACATGCTCTCTTATGAACCTACCCAACTATAATGGTCATCTTTGGGGGCCCTGCTTTGAGTACCCCCCCACCTTCTGAGTATCGGGATGAGGATTTTTCATTTGTGGCACCAAAACTCTGGAACTCTCTCCCCGAGGGACTCATCTGTTCCCTTCTACTGAAATCTTGCACCAGTAGTTTCAGAATAATAAACAAGAGGTCAATCTGAATGTATATTCAAGGATTATTGTGGCTGTAAATAGAAGCACTTTCTACTAGTTACTCCACGCTGATCTATCAGTCTCTGTGTCATCTCCTCAGAGCAAAGATTCAAAAATCCTGATGACAAAGCCTTGGAAACATGGATGAAGTTATGGATATAACCATAACTGCATTGTTAAGGAACAGGGGAGAACATCAGTCACCTGGCTTGCCAGCACCACCTGGGAAACAGGAAAGAGTGGGTGGCTACCCTGGAACAGCCCTGTGGAGACTACGCCCAGAGGATCCCTGACCAGAGCAGCAGCTGCAACCAATCGGCCATCAAGGCAAGAATTTGCCTGCTAACACTACTTAGCGATTCTGGTTGGGAGTGGGACCTTTCTCCCCAACTTCCAGAAGTTGTAGCAGGGGTAGCAAAGAGGGTAGCGAGCAGAAAGACAGGCAGATAGAGGAGAGGACAGACTTAGAGGGAAGAGAAGGGGAAGTATGTCTAAGAGCCACAGAAACCAGGAGAAAGGGGTGATATAAGAGAACATGAAGAAGATAACCAGAAAGAAAAGAAGGAAAAGGGCAGAAAGCCAGGGAATGAATCACAGCTGACATAAGAAGTGCCACCAAAGCATTTTCCAAGCAGAGGCTTCCCTGCCTTAGCAAGCACAAGAGAGACAAACCACAAGTTGCCTGTATTTATACCTCAGCAGGAAATCCAGTTTTAATGTAAAGTGCTCTGGACATCATCTTCCAGCAACTGTGCAGGGGTGGGGTGGGAATTAGCCCATTCCTTCTGATAGCATTACACACACCATGTATCTGAGCCTGAATATATCTAGGAAACAGCAATTCTCAATCTTTGGAAATAATTATAAAGACTAGAGAGACCATACCTTCCTGAGTTCTCTCTGGCATGTACTGATGCTCCTTTTTTAAGAAGAAATTCTGCCATTTCTTGATTACCTCCTGCTACTGCAAGAAAAAGAGGTGTGCTCCCATCCTGCAAGCATAAAAATTGGAAGTGATTAAATTCTGTCTCATGCACATGCACTTTCCTATTTTGATTGGAATAAGTAATATAAATGTTGGTAACATTTTAAACTTTGTTCTTTGGCTACTCTGTTCATAGAAAAATGTCTAGGAAAAAACATACTAATAACTGATCCCATAAAATATCTGTGATGAGATACTGTTATGAACTCATTTAATAGATTCCCATCAGATTTTAGCAGAGCTTAACACAAGCTAAGGCTACCATGTCAGATGCATTTCAAAAAGGTTTACCTACAGCAGGGGTGGCCAAACTTGCTTAATGTAAGAGCCACACAGAGTAAACATCAGATGTTTGAGGGAAGGAGGGAGGGAGGAAAATAGATGGGGATGGAGAGGTGGAAAGAAAGCAATTTTAACTTTAAATGCGTTTAAGTGATTTAAAGAGACCAAATGCCTTCTCTAAGCCAGCCAACAGGACGGTGGGGGCTACAATATGTGTGAAAGAGCCACAGTTTGGCCACCGCTGACCTAGAGCAACCAAAAATTAGATGTCTTTGCAATACCCATTAACAAGTGCTATAGCTAATGCAAAGGTCACATCACAAATCATTTGTTAACAGCAAGAAGAAAATGCGTTTAATTTTTGGACAATCCACAAATATTTTTTTTTAAAAAAACAGCAATCAGTAATGTGCTCATCCTAACATCTCTGAGAAGCTGAGAAGCATTGTATTTTACACATGGGGTACTCCTGCCTTCTGCTTGGGTTAAATTACATCTAGCATGGGAAGGGAGAAGAGAAGAGAGAGAAAAGCAGAGAGGAGATTGAAAGCAGTAAGTATAACACTGTCTTGGCAGAACTGAGGGCTCTACTGTCATATTTCCCTTAAATGAACTGCATGATGCCAGCTAAATACGATGGAATGTAACAGGGACAGACTGGTTTAAGAAAACCCAACCAACAGAGATGTTCAGAGTATGCATTTGCATGCAGTCGGCAACAGCTAACTGCCATTTAATGTGTGCCCTTGCCTGGTTCAATGGATGGTTTGATATTTGCCTACCTTCCTAATGATCCAGACTGGGTGTCATGGTCAGATCTGTCCACATCCCTACTGTCACAGCTACCATTTTTCCATCGGGTAGGGACTATAATACAAGCAGGGTAGGCAGAAGGAGACACCTCAAAAGTCACAGGAATTCTGGGCACTGACTGGTCCTATGAGTCTAGAAAGGCTGGATGCACCAGGGTTTGGCTACTGAAGGTAGTAGCTGCCAAATGCTTGCGCCTGGCCTTCATTCAGTTCTCAGATCACTGTGCACCAGCTCAATTAGGTATCATACAGACACATCGCTGAACTCTGTCGGCTCTATATATGAATCACTTTTCTTTGTCCTGCTCCTACAGATCACAACACAGGACCAGCATGCTTTCATATAATTGCTGAGAAGTTGCTCAAGGTTGCTCAAACTGGGGGAGGAAACGAGGCAGAGGCACCGGTGGGTTAATCATCCCATTCTTTTTCTCTTCAATTGCAATAGCACACACATACCTATATGTTTTCTCCTCAATGCATTATTCTAGCGTTAAAAGAGTATATAAAAACAAAAGTTGATTTAAGACTTAATTAGTTAACCGAAGCTTACCTTATTCTGGGCATCAACGTTGGCATTATATTCAAACAGCTGTTCTGCTATAGACAGACTAGAATTAGAGGCAGCAAAATGAAGGGCAGTGTTATTGTTTAAATCAACTACGTTGGGGTCTGCACCATGTTGCAGCAAATAACTGGCACAAAACTCCTGCTGACATTGGACAGCCTGTAACAGTTCAGAAAAAGAGACTATGTCACGGTACCAGAATATCTAAAACTGTCACAAATCAGTGCAGTGTGAGTCAATACCTTTTTCCTGAACTGGTTCAGTTATAACCAGTAACAACAATTTATTAAATCAAGTGCAGACCCAACAGTAAAACATGGTGGACTGTTTTCAGTTTGCTCCCTAACTCCAGCCAGTTAGGCAATCTTGAGCTTGAAGGACCAAAGAAGCAGACTGCTGTTTCTCAAACCAGAAAACAGCAACCTGTCCCTTTAACCCCCAAATCTAAGACATTTGGTCTATTGCAAAACTGATCTATAGTACTGGAGTTGGATATTAGGTTCTGGCAGCCAGCAGGTTCCTTATGCATATTTATTGGGCTCTTAAAATTTCACAATGTACATGACAGCCAGTTTCACTTATTACACAGTCACTGCCAACACTGCCACCTTGTCAAAATAACCATCTCTTCTCCTATGTTCTTACCAGTACCTCTGGTTACTCATTAAGCAAGAGGTCTTTCCCCTCCTGACTGAAAACTTCCAACAGCCTTGGCTAGCAGTGTGAGGCTTTAAATTTAACAGAGTTCTTTAGTTTGAACTCCATACAATTTTACAGTGGTTCACCCTCTCCTTTTCAAGTATTCCACCTCCCTTACAATTCTATTGATCACTATTACTCACATTCCGTCCACACTCGCACTCAGTCCTGGCTGAGTTTCATCCAGTCAACACAGAAGCCCTTCTTATCACTTGTTCTTCACTTACTGTGCCTCCCTTCCTGAAACAGCGCTATACAGAATACATCCCTTTTTGACTGCTAAACTGAGCATTATGGAAAGCACATTTCCAGCCAAGTTCTGAAATTCAAAAAGAAGTTTCCTATGGTGCTGCTGAGAGGTTGGGTGGAGGGTTAAAAAGCAAGCCGTATCTACCCATTAAGCATGGGCAGGAACCAGGAAACTGACCTGGGCATGTCCCAAACTGGTTTGCAAACCAGAACCAGACCCCCAAACAAGGTGCCCCCAGGAAACTGCTTTTTAGAGAGATGTCAGACGCAAGTTCGGGAGTCTGCTGAATGGACCCTGCATGAGCTAGAGGCATCAAACTTGCGACTTAACTCCCTGAGATGCCTCCCAACATGCCTACCAGTTACATGTAGTTTGGACATGGGGAGTCTGAATTACAGACCCCCAAACAAGGTGACCCCAGGAAAGTGTTTTTTTTGTGGAGATGTCAGGTGCTGCTTCAGGAGAGTACAGATAAGACCACCTTCCGTCTAACTGAAAATGTGATCACTGGGCACGGCCAGTGCACCCATCCCACCCAGGGGCCACAAGCATGTTTGCAAGTGGCTGCTTCTCCCCAGGCCCACCCTCCCTTCCTCTGCAGACTGTCAAAGTGATTACTGGGCAGGGCCAACCCTCCTGCCCCACCCGGGGACCACCCTCACAGTTGTAGGTGGCTGGGTTTCCCCAGGCCCACCCTCCTACCATTGTCATGACGACTGCTGAGCAGGGCCAACCCTCCAATCACCAGGGCCCAGGAGCCACCCACCCTGGGCCCACCACTGGAAAGGCAATAATTGGGCAGGGCCAACCCTCCCGCTCTGTCTGGAGCCTGGGAGACATTTGCATATTTGCAGGTTGTTCTGTTTCCCTGGACCCACCCTCCCACTGCTGGCACAGTGAATGCAGGCAGGGGCTTTGGAAAGTGAAAGCTGGCAGGCAAGACCACCCCAGTAAGTGCTGGAGTGAAATGGAGCAAACAATGAAGAGAATCACGGACAAAGCACTGAAACAACTGAAAGATATGTGGCAAATTATTAATACTGTTCCAGTACAATTTATACATTTTTATAATCAGTTATAACATTCAGGTAAGCATATGAATATCCAAGTCACAAAAGAGCATACAAAAACCTAATTCTTTAACAGTGACAAAGTGCTTGTGCAAAATCTCAATAGCTTAAATTGTATACAGGATGTTAATGGTGGACAATCCATTACCCCTCCTTGATGAAGATGTCGGATGACTGAAACGCGCAGAATACCCTGGCAATCCACATTGAGGGTGCACTGGAATTTATTATTCTGTGGACTATAAGCTATTATTGAGATTCTTATTTAAGTCATCTCAACCAATGCCGAGGCAAGGTATAATTGTGTGAACCGATTTATATAAATACATAAAAGACAACAATTGCTATTAATGCCAGACTCTGCAGTCAATTGGTATTTTAACCTAGAATATCTTGAGCTTTTCAAACAACGGTGCTGTCATTTATCACACATACCTTCATCAGTGGAGATCTGTTATCATTATCACAGAGATTTAGTCTACATTTGTTGTCTACCAAGAAAGTAACAACATCTGTACATCCATTGGCGCAGGCAAGGTGCAAAGGTGTTCTGAAAGATACATAACGGCATTCACTCAACAAATAATTTGGAATAATACCAGGTTTTGCTAAAAGGTATTTGCCAATTCAAAATCAGATTTCCCTTATGTTGTCCTCACAACAACTCTCTGAGATAGGTTAAGCTGAGAGATTAGTAACTGGTCCAAAATCAGCTAGAGTGTTTCATAGCTAAGTAGAGATTTGAACCTGGCTCTTCATAGCTCAATTCCGACCATTTCTCCGCTTCATTCTATTAGCTCATTAATTCTATCACTCAGATAGGTTTTTCCTCCAATTCCAGTCAAATTCAGTCCAGGAAGAAATAAAAAACAACTCCAGTTGGATCCAATGTACCTTTACTTGAAAGTCTCTTCCCCTGAGTTTTGTGGGACTTACCTGAATACCAGCCTACAATCGTTAGCCTTTATGTGAATATAGAGACATCTTTCTTTTTCTCTCTTGAGAAGTAACTAGTATTTTTGTCTCAATAAGGCATAAAATTAAACAGTTCAAATATAAAACATACCCTCACATGCAATCTGCCACCTTCATGATGTTGCAAAGTGCGTTCTAGCTCATCAAAGCTTCTACTACAATAAACTATCCCGACATTACAAAATGTCAACGGCACTGAATGTGATAGCATAGCAGTGGGCTGATGACAGTGCTTTTTCCTACTGCTTCTCTGGGTCTTCTAACAAACGTTCATCCAGTGACTGAAAGTATCCTCGTCAGACTATTTTTACTTATTGAATGCGCCCATCATTATGATGAAGACGCTCACATAAACACAGGCCAGTTCTCAGGCTTCAAGATGCCAGAAAACAGTTCCCTGTCACAGCAAATGACAGTAAAGCACAGCACACAGAGCAGTGCTGAAGCAGAATGAATAAATGTTTGGCACTACTACTGCTCTGTCACTGTATGTTAAGATGCAGGGAAGAGAAAAGAGAATATTATTAAATGGATATAGCAACATGCAGGTCACTCTCATTTTGCAAACCACACTGCACGCAAACACTGTTTCAGTTATTTGCCGTAACTGTAAAAACAACAATAGCAATTTGATACCAGCGAAGCATTAATTGAGGTTTATAAGACCAAAATAAAGTAATCCAGGTGGGCAGCTGCGTTGCTCTGAAGGAGAAGAATGAAGTTTGAATCCAAAGGCACTTTTAAGACCAACAAAGTTTTATTTAAAGAATGAGCATTTGTGTGCATGCACATTTCCTCAGATACATTTAAATAGAAGTTATCAGTCCCTAAATGTAGTCAGAGGTTGAACAGCAAATTAGGATACAACATAATGAAGATGTTTTAACAGATGCAACCTTCCTTCCTTCCTTCCTTCCTTCCTTCCTTCCTTCCTTCCTTCCTTCCTTCCTGTTGAAATTGTGTTCATGTTTATGGATTTCAATGGCTTCTCTGTGTAATCTAACATGGTAATTGGATGTGTTGTCCAGCATTACAGCATAACTTACAAACAGTGTTCAGACCCACCAGAAAATACATCAGATGCTATGATCGGCAAAAGACAGAAGAGACCCCCTCACTTCTGCAAGAATATACTGCATACCCTGCAGTTGTGGACAAGTGTACATCGGGACCACACAACGTAGCAGCCAGACAAGAATAGAACACTGCAGACTTGGCCAACCTGAAAAATCAGCAGTGGCTGTACATAGTCTAACTCAAACAGGACATAGTATCTTATTCCAGGACACTGTAAGGCTGGACAACACATCCAATTGCAATGTTAGATTACACAGAGAAGCCACTGATATCCAAAAACATAAACGCAATTTCAACAGGAAGAAAGAAAGTTTAAAAATGAATAGAGTATGGCTCCAGTCCTGAAAAACACAAAATGTCCTACAGCTTACAACAGCACTATAGATAAGATCAGAATTTCAATAGCCAATCCATATACAAAAGAACCCCCTCAGGTAAGCTCCTCCATTAGCATGTCACAACCCAGGAAGCTCCCTCAATTTAATGACTCAGCCCTATCCCACCTGCCTGAGTAGATATAAATTACCTGCCTACCAACTTCTTCTCAATTTGACCCAGAGAGAACTCCAGTTTTCTGAGTTACACCTCTGAGGATGCCAGTCACAGTTTCTGGTGAAACATCAGGTCTCATAATGCCAGGACCATGGCCACACAGCCCGGAAAATCTACAACAATCAACTAATTATATATAGTCACCATTTGTTTGGATTTAATTGGGGGGGGGGGGACAGTGAAGCAAATGAATATGTTAAAATTGGAGACAGACGTGTAAATGTATCTCTTTTCATTGTGGAGTGCTGGGAGTAATTAACTGAGAGCCTGTTGCTATGTTCCATCCATCTCCTCTCAAGCATGGAGGCAACTAACAGCATCCATTTCTTTGAGGTGGGGTAATTTGTAGCTCAGTGTTATATCTCCTCTGTTACTAGACCAGAGAAATGCATTCCAATATACCATTCTAAACGACATGACATTCTACTGTTAATTGCATTACATTGGTAACTTCCATTTCGATGTATCTGAGGAAGTATGTGTGCACATGAAAGCTTGTATCTTGAATAAAACTTTGTTGGTCTTAAAGTTGCCACTGGACTCAAACTTTGATTTTAAAAGAGTAAGTTTTACATCTGTGATTCCCAGACAAACTGAAAACTTTAATCCAGGATTGCTTTCCATAGTATAGTATTGCTACACCAAAGTTACTTCCCTGTAAGGAACACCATACAGGAATATTCTGACAGCCAATGTGCCAATTTCCTACACAGGAGCATCCTCAGTGCAGGAATGCAGAAAGGCCCTCAGCCATGACAGCATATACCCTTGGAATCCACCATGTCTGACGTTGCAGGCAAACTGTAGGACTCAAACCAGGAGATCTACAACCCCTTGGTGATCTTAGGGTCAGTCTTGTTCTCCCACCTTAACCTACCTCACAAGGCCGTTGTGCACATCAAAACAGGGTCACCCCTGAGCTGTCTGAACGGAGTGGGGGAGCCAATGAGCTGGAAAGGAGAGAACCACTGGAAAACAAGGGAGAATTTCTTCCAACTACACCCTCCAATGGTTGTACAAGTTTAAACCCCCTTGCCCTGACTCTATGAAGAAAAGGGTAGGGAATCTGCTTGTCCGAGCAGGACACCCCTCCACGCAAACCTGTTGGCTTTATCCAGCTGGTTCAGGTCATGTTTCTTCGCGAGCTGCTGCAGTTTCTCTAGGTCCCCGCCGGCCGCCGCCCGGTGCAATTTGCCGAGGTCCTTGCTTCGCAGCTCGTAGCCACCACCCACGTCGGCACTAAGCGAGGAGGAGGCCACAGAGCGAGACCCCGACGGCTGCTCCTTCTTCCTCGCGAACCCAAAGAACTTCTTCATTTTCTGCACAGGGAAAAGGGACGAGAAGGAAAGGAGAAGGGCGAATCACAGCACCGGACGCCCCAAAGTCTCTCCAGCGGCCAACTTGCAGCCTCTCCCAGGGAAGGAAAGAGGTGCCAGTTGGAGGGAGGGAGGAAGGGGGCTTCCTCCCTCTTCTGCAACCGGAAATGAGACTGGCGTCCCCGTTAGAGGACACCACACTCCGTGCATCTCTTTAGTAGTGGGAGGGGACGAGAAGAAATGAGATCACAGCAGTCAAGGTAACGGCATCCCCGAAGAAGCACTACGCATGTGCGTTCCCGGGCTGCCAACAGCGCGGCTGGGTGAGCTAGGCGTCACTGGAGGCGCACGCGCGCCCGCTGCATTTCTTCCTCCTCTCCCAGGTCGGTTTTCTTTCCCAGGCAGAGCAGGGCTGCAGCTAGGTCGACCGCGCTCGCGATGGAAGGAAGCCGTAATGTTCATCGACTGCAAGGGTTTTCCTTTCTTCTTGAATTCTTCTCTCCCTTTCCTTTGCCAATGGATCCATGCTGGCGCTGTCAGCGGCGACTTCAACAGCAGACAGCTCTGTGCTTCCTGAAGAGATAATGTACTTTCTAATTTTAGCGGCGCATTAAAGATAGTAAGGAAGAAAGGAAAGGTCCCCTGTGCAAGCACCAGTCGTTTCCATCTCTGGGGTGACGTTGCTTTCATAACGTTTTCACGGCAGACTTTTTATAGAATCATAGAGTTGGAAGGGACTTCTAGGGTCATCTAGTCCAACCCCCTGCACAATGGAGGAAACTCACAAACTCCTTCCCCAAAATTCACAGGATCTTCATTGCTGTCAGATGGCCATCTAGCCTCTGTTTAAAAACCTTCTGGGGCCACAGAAAACAATTCCACGCCATCCTCTAGATGACAGCCCTTCAAGTACTTGAAGATGGTGATCATATCACCTCTCAGCCACCTCCTCTCCAGGCTAAACATCCCCAATTCCTTCAATCTTTCCTCATAGGACTTGGTCTCCAGACCCCTCACCATCTTTGTCGCCCTCCTCTGGACTCGTTCCAGCTTGTCTATATCCTTCTTAAAATGTGGTGCCCAAAACTGAACACAATACTCCAGATGAGGTCTTACCAGAGCAGAGTAAAGCGATACCATCACATCACGTGATCTGGACACTATACTTCTGTTGATACAGCCCAAAATTGCATTTGCCTTTTTAGCCACCACATCACACTGTTGACTCATGTTCAGCGTGTGATCCACTAAGACCCCTGGATCCTTTTCACACATACTACTGCTAAGACAAGTCTCCCCCATCCTATAACCATGGATTGGATTTTTCCTACCTAAATGCAGACATTTACATTTATCCCTGTTAAAATTCATTTTATTGATTTTAGCCCAGTTTTCCAGCCTGTCAAGGTCATCCTGTATCCTGTTTCTGTCTTCTGTGTTTGCAGTCCCTCCCAATTTAGTATCATCTGCAAATTTAATAAGCATTCCCTCTATTCTTTCATCCAAATCATTGATAAATATGTTGAACAAAACAGGTCCCAGGACAGATCCTTGAGGCACTCCACTTGTCACTCATCTCCAAGAGGATGAGGAACCATTCACAAGCACCCTTTGGGTGTGATCCGTCAACTAGTTACAGATCTACCAACGGTAACAGAATCCAAACCACATTTTACCAACTTGTCAACAAGGATAGTATGTGAAACCTTATCAAAAGCCTTACTGAAATAAAAATAAACGATGTCTAGAGCATTCCCCTGATCAAGCAAGATAGTCACTTTCTCAAAAAAAGAGATCAGGTTAGTCTGACATGACTTGTTCTTGAGAAACCCATGCTGGCTCTTAGTAATCACATCCATTCTTTCTAAATGTTCCAGGACTGACCGTCTGATGATTTGTTCTAAAACTTTTCCAGGTATAGACATCAAGCTGACAGGTCGGTAGTTACCCGGATTGTCTTTTTTCCCCTTATTGAAGATGGGGACAACATTCGCCGGCCTCCAATCTTCCGGCACCGCTCCCATTCTCCAAGAATTCTCAAAAATAATAGCCAGAGGCTCAGAAATTACATCCACAAGCTCTTTTAGAACCCTTGGATGCAATTCATCTGGCCCTGAGGACTTAGTTTCATTTAAAGAAACTAAGTGTTTATGTACTACCTCTATGCTGATCCTAGGTTGGAACTTCATACCCTCCTTATATGTTCTGTTTTTGCCGTGTTGAGCACCGTTTCCCTCAAAAGAGAAGACTGAGGAAAAGTAGGAATTGAGCAGTTCCGCCCTCTCTTCATTACCCGTTACAATTTCACTTTCTTGCCCTCGCAATGGGCCTACCATGTCCTTGCTCTTTTTCTTACTCTGAACATAAGAAAAGAACCCTTTTTTGTTGTTTTTAGCATCTTTGGCCAGCCTAAACTCATACTGAGCTTTAGCTTTCCTAACTTTTTCTCTACAAGTACTGGTGATTTGTTTATATTCATCCTTGGTTATAAGGCCCTCCTTCCAATTCCTAAAGGAGTCTTTTTTATTTCTCAAGTCTTTAGAGAGCTGTTTATGGAGCCAACTCAGCTTCTTTTGGCTTTTTCCATTTTTTTTCTTCTCATAGGAATCGTCTGTGATTGTGCTTTCAGTATTTTGCTTTTAAGGAACTCCCACCCCTCCTTCCTCCTAAGTATTTCTGACCATGCGATTTTACCCAGCATAGTTCTAAGTTTAGTTTGCCTTTTGAAGTCCAACCTATGTCTGACTACGTATAGCTTTCCCCTTCCCTAAGACTGTAAATTCCAAAATCACATGGTCACTACTGCCGAGGGTGCCCACTATTTCCACTTTGTAATGTACTGGGGTCGGCGCAGTAAGAGACCAGAGTCGGAGAGTGATTTCAGCAAGCTTTACTTCAGGAACACACACACAGACTGAGCTCTATTCAAACTTCCCGCTCCTTTATACAATTCTTGCCCCCTTCTGATTGGTCCTTAACTATGTACATGGATTGGCTATTTACAGGGCCCTAAGGGCCTATCAGGGTACAGTATGAGCCTAGATGTTGATTGGCTACTTATGTTTCAATCCTTCCCCTGATTGGGCATGCTTAGGCCTTCTCTGGAACCCTGGTGTGGAGTACAAGCTTTGGCTTGTTCAGCTTCCCTCCAAAAGTAACAGTTCCTTCCAAAAGTAACAGTTCTCCCATTTGAGCCTAGGACACAACACACTTATTCAATCAATTCTTCCTTGTTGGTGAGAATCAAATCCAAGATAGCAGATCCCCTTGTTTCCTTCCTCACTTTCTGGAAAAGGAAGTTGTCAGCAAGACAAGTCAGGAATCTATTTGACTTTTCATTTTTAGCAGAGTTGGACTTCCAACAGATGTCCAGGTAACTGAAATCTCCCATGATCACTGTATCCCTTCTCTTGGAGAACTTTGCAATCTGTTGTAGAAGTATCTCATCCAAGTCCTCTGCCTGACTTGGTGGTCTATAGCAGACCCCCACAATAATATCACTGTTATTTCTTACTCCTTTTATTGTTACTAGAGACTCTCAACTGAGCCGCCATGCTCAGATTCACATATTTCCTCACAAGTATATACCTCCTTCACATATACTGCTACGCCTTTGCCCTTTCTCATTTGCCTGTCCCTTTATGGGGTGGCGCAGAGTGGTAAAGCAGCAGTACTACAGTACTGTGGTCTGAACTCTCTGCTCACGACCTGAGTTCGATTCCGGCGGAAGCTGGGTTCAGGTAGCCAGCCCAAGGTTGACTCAGCCTTCCATCCTTCCGAGGTCGGTAAAATGAGTACCCAGCTTGCTGGGGGTAGGGTGACCATAATGTCTGAAGGCCAGCCAGGGACACTGGGGGGGGGGGGGTGCGCGCGCGCGTGCCGCCGGAAACAGGAAGTGACGTCACTTCCGGTGACGTCACTTCCGGTGATGTCACGCCACCACCAGAAACAGGAAGTGGCATCACTTCCTGTGACATCATTTCCCCCGCGTCACCTGCCGGAAACAGGAAGTGACTTCACAGCACTTCCTGTGACGTCCCCAAAAATCCCCCAAATATCACCGCCGGAAACAATTTTGTTCTCAAATCCTGTATATACTTCATCAGTATATGGGATAAGGCACTTTCTCAACTGTGCTGCATAATGCAGCCTATTTATTTTGTCCTGTTGGCTCTGTTGGCTCTATCTGCGCCACCTTCATCACTTTCGGGGTGTGGATCCCCCAGTGGAGTGGTCTCCTGACTCCCTCCGCCGGCTGTTTCTGATAGCCCTGCGCCCCCTCTTTCATTTGATATGTGTCCCGTGCGGGTGCCACCCTCCCGCCGGGAGATGCCGCAAAATGAGCCCCCTTGAGGCTTATGGCGGCAGGGCTCGGGGGAAGCGAGCTAGACTGCTGTTCTTTTGAGGGGTTATAGAGTGTTTCGAGCCCGTCCCTGTGGCATCGGTCCCATCGTTGTGGGACCAAGGGGGCCGGCGCAGCGGCACGCCGAAGCAGCCTGTCACTAATAACACCGGTCAAGATGCAGGACAGGAACCTGGAAGTGACCGACAGGCTGCTTCAGCGTGCCGCTGCGCCGGCCCCCTGGGCCCCACAATGATGGGACCGATGCCACAGGGACGGGCTCGAAACACTCTCACCACCGCCCTCCCTTCCCTGCTACTAAAACAGTGCGTGGGCTGGCAGCAGTTGCGGCAAGCGGGGGAGCAGAGCATGGTGGGGGGCAAGTGAGCAGAGTGCCATGGCAGTGGGTGAGGGCGAGCGGAGCACGGCAGGGGTGCCTGCCTAGGGTCTTTTTGCCCCCCCCCCACTACTTAAAGGGCCTGTGGATCAGCTTTTTCGTGTGCCCTTAACTTGTGCAGGGGGCCTGCTTCTGCTGCTGGCCCGCACGTTATTTTACTGGTGGGGAAGAGAGGGTGATGATGAGCTCACCACAGCCCTCCCTTCTCTGCCACTAAAACAGCGTGCGGGCCGGCAGCAGTCGCGGCAAGTGGGGGGAGGAGGGGGCGGCCGCAGGGGAGCAGAGCGCAGGGGCTGGCAGCAGGGGGCGAGTGAGCGGAGTGGGGGCGAGTGGAAGGTGGTGGCTGGGGGGTGCTGGTGGAGGGTTGCCTGCCTAGTGCCTATTCGCCCTAGAGCCACTCCTGGCAGCAGAATCAGCCCCCAGCCCCATCCCCGCTACTTAAAGGGCACATGGATCAGCTGTTTCTATGGCCCTTAACTCGCGCAGGGGCCTGCTACGGCTGCCGGCCCGCTCATTATTTTACTGGTGGTGAGCTTGCTGCAGCCCTCCGTTCCCTGCCACTAAAACAGCATGTGGGCCAGCAGCAGTCGTGGCAAGCGGGGTGGAAGGAGAGACGGCGAGAGGGGGGAGTGCCACGGTGGCAGTGCGCAAGCAGAACGTGGGGCTGGGGAGGGGGGTGGCAGCAGAGGGCAAGCGAGCAGAGCACCACAGCGGCGGGGGGAGCAAGCGGAGTGCGGCAGCTGGGGGGCGCTGGTGGGGGGGCAGCTGCCTAGAGCCTATTAGCAGAAGCAGCCCCCAGCCCCTCCCCTGCTAAGTAAAGGGCTCGTGGATCGGCTGTTTTGCGGGCCCTTAACTCGTACGGGGGCCTGCTTCTGCTGCCGGCCCACACGTTATTTTACTGGTGGGGAAGAGAGGGCGGTGGTGAGCTCACCGCAGCCCTCCATTCCCTGCCACTAAAACAACTTGTGGGCTTGCAGCAGTCGCAGCGAGCGGGGAGGGGAGAGGCAGCAAGCGGGGGTGCGCCACAGTGGGGGGGCGGTGGGGTGTGTGTGAGCAGAGCACCCTGGCGGTGGGTGGGGGCGAGTGGAGTGCGGCGGCTGGAAGGCGTGGGGGGGGGGCGGTTTGCCTGCCTAAGGCCTAGTCACCCTAGAACCGCTCCAGGCAGAAGCAGCCCCCAGCCCTCCCCCCCGCTTCTTAAAGGGCCCGTGGATCAGCTGTTTTGCGGGCCCTTAATGCATGCAGGGGCCTACTTCTGCTTCTGGCCTGCGCATTATTTTACTGGTGGGGAAGAGAGGACGGTGGTGAGCAGAAACAGTCCTCAGCCCCCAGGCAAGTTAAAGAACTTGTGAAATAGCTGATCCAATGGTCCCTTAACTCGCCTGGGGGCTGGGGGCTGCTTCTGCCCCCAGGCTGGAAGTATTTTTTGGTGGAGTACTTTGTTTTCATTCCCACAATCAGCTTCATTCTTCTACAAGCTGGAAACTCAAACAACTTTAATTGCATCCATATTCAAAAATTAAACAGCTCAAACATTCCTGTTCCATTCTGCAAGAAGATTGAAAACTGCTTCCTCGCTGTACTGGCAAACCTGTGCGTTTTGGGGATTGTTGGACTAGGGGAGGGAGACATGGGTTCAAATTCCCATGGATGAGTGCTCCACAAAGCTCACCAGGTGATCTCAGGCAAAGGTGGTCTTAGTGATTCTGGGGCCCTAGGCAAAAGTCCAGAATGGGAGCCTAGAATCAGTGCTGACTGTATGGGCAGGAATCTACTTGTCAGAACATGACACCCCTCCATCCAAACCCTACTGGTTTTATCCAGCTGGTTCAGGTCATGTTTCTTCATGAGCTGCTGCAGTTTCTGGCTGATGTCCATGCTCTGCAGCTGTCCATGCTCTGCAGCTCATACCCACTACCCACAGTGGCACTAAGCGAAGAAGAGGCCCCAGAGTGAGATCCAAACAGCTGCTGCTGCTTCCTCAAGAATGTAAAGGATTTCTTCATTTTCTACACAGGGGATAGAAAAGAGAGGAAAGGAAGGAGCGTGAACCACATTGTCAGCCACCCAAGAGTCATACCAGTGCCTGACCTCGACATCCAGTTAAGGAAAGAAGTGCCAGATTAGGGAGGGGAGATCTCTGTAATATCTTCTACTGTGATGTCAATTGAGATGGGCTCCCCATCAGAGGAGACCATGCTGAGAACAGAGCAGTCACAGTAACAGCTTAACCAAGGAATAGGGTTGCCAGCCTCCAGATGGTACAATGGAGGAACCATAGCAAATTCAGCGCAATACAAATCAATAGACCATGATCAAATTACTAAGAATTCATAAATATTTCTATTCAGGGCATTTTTTTTTTAAAAAAAAGCCCAGCAGGAACTCATTTGCATATTAGGCCACACCCCTGATGCCAAGCCAGCGGGAACTGTGTTCCTGTGCATTCCTGCTCAAAAAAAGCCGTTTCTATTACAAACTTCAATAGTACAATTCAATGAAAGGTAACTTCAATCAATATACAATGTTTACAGTTTCAAACACTGTGATACAATAATCTAATAAAGTGCTTGTACAAAGTCTCTGGTCTTCTTTAAAGAGCCAAAGATTAGTGCCAAAAATAGAATCTTGTATAGGACATCTCAGCCCACATCTAACATAACTCTCTGGCTTATTAGCTTGTTTCAAGTACCTTCCTTGTGGAGGGGCAAAAAGCAGTCCACAATTGTCAAGTTCCAAACCTGTACACATACTATATTATGACATATTGCTCCCAATATTTTCCAAAATCATAAAACATTTATCATAGACACTCACCATTTCAATGCTTTCATCAAACACACCAAGTACAGATAATTTTCTATGGAGAAAAGCTCTCAGTCCTCACATCCAAAAGGGAACATTAAATAACACTAGATATCATGAATTATATACACCCGTTGTAATATTTAAAGGGACAAGCCCAGGAATACAAAGTGATATGCTACATATTACAATTCATTGTTCAAGACATAGCAGAGGATCATTAATAAAAAACCAAGAATAATCTATACAGTTAAGTCCAACGGGGGGGGGGGGGGGGGGGGGGGGGGGATAGAGTATTCAGCTTGAATGTCCAGAATGATTCCTCCTGTAACAGTGTTCTACACACATCCATAGACACCCCAGGATGAGATACATGTCTGTATATGACCATAAATTTCAAATTTTCAATAGAATGTTGTGTCTCCGTATAATTTAGGATGAGGGAAGCCTCCTGAACTTTGTTGCATACCCTTGGCTTATGTTCAAGCACCAAAACCTTAATGCATTGCTGCTTAATGTGCTCCTCTCTTGAGGTGGATGTGGGAAGCTGCTGGCTGCATCCTTCAAAGTCTCCTTCAGTCGTTTTTCTTCATAGAAGTTATTTTACTGGAGGAAGGTTGTAACATATAAGATTTGTCAAAAGACCAATAACTTAAGTATGGGAAAAGTGCCATTCAAGTAGTAAATGATTGTTCCTTCTATGTCTGTGCCTCAAAGTGTAATTAGTTCCTACTAATTACACCATTTGCAGCCAAGCTAAATGTAAACATTATCAACATAAATGTAAACATCATGCAAACAACAACATCATCTATGTTCCTAGCACTCAAATTATTTAGAGATGTTTTCCTACTTAGGGGTACCATGCACAAGACAATTAGTGTTCAGAGGACTGCAAGGCCATTTTAGCTTCATTGCTTCTGAGCTCATGAATTCTAATAAATAAAATTGATGAGCAGTTTGGCAACAAGACAAGTTTTGAGTGGTGCTGGTGGGGGATATGTGAATACTGGCACCATTCAAGAACGGTATGTCTTTTTTCTTTTGCTGGCTCCAGTAAAATGTTAAGGCTTCAGTCTCTGTCTGCTGACTCCAGCATGTGTGGACTACAAAGTGAGCGCTACACAAAATTACTCCAGTTTGAACTCAATCTGGCTTGATCTGGATGGCCCAAGCTAGCCTGATGTCACCAGATCTGGAAAGCTAAGCAGGGGTCGTCCCTGGTTCTTATTTGGATGGGAGACCACAAGGAAGTCCAGGGTTGCTATGCAGAGTTAGGCAATGACAAATCACCTCTATTTGTCTCTTGCCTTGAAAACACTATGAGGTCATTATAAGTCAGTTGTGACTTGACAGCAGTTTCTACCACCACCATAGACTTAGACCGAAGTATCTCTGCACAGGATTGCATTGTGAACAATGCAAGGCTGAGGGACAAACTAGATAAACTAGACATTTTCCTAAATGCAGACAAATATCTAGACAAACTAGATACTTTCCTAAATACAGAGATGTTCTTGTCCCTTTCCCATCTGGTAAAATGACTTCTGATGGGATGTTCTGCTGGGGCAGAGGGATCTAAATATGCATTTGCTGTTTTCTCAGAAGCCAGGTTAAGCATACACTTAGTTTGGACCTGAAGTACGACAAATGATCTGAAACTGTTGCTGATTTAACTCCAGTTGCATCCACACATTGTTGGATATTACAGCGGTAATTTGAAACTGTGACCTGCTCTGAGCCCTCTTGCTGGGGAGAGCGGGATGTAAATCAAAGTAAATACATTTTCCTGAGTGAACATGACAATTCAGTTGCAGATGATTGCCTTAGCAGAATGAGGTATATCTTAACTGGTATAGTGATGCTTCAAGTCCCCTGGTCCCAAGCCATTTAGGGCCTCAAAGATAAGAACCAGCACCTTGAAAGGTGCCTGAAAAGAAAAGGGTAACAAATGTAGATCTTTCAGCACAGGAGTTATATGGTTCATGTAACCAACTCCTGACAATAGCCCAGCTGCTGCTTTTGAATCAGTTGAATATTCAACAGCAGCCCCATGTACAGTTCATTACTAACTTGGATGGGATCACAGCATGCATCACTGTGGTGAGATCAAACTTTTTGAGGAGTAGTTGTAGCTGGTACGTAGCAACAGGTGTCACCCCTTCTAGATGGGGTTGCACTGCCCTTTGAGAAAAAGGTCCATAGTCTGGAGGTTCTCTTGGACCCAGTCCTACCAGGAGTGCCTTTTATCAGCTTCTACTATTTAGCCAACTGCAGCATTCTTAGGCAGGAAAGATCTGCCCTAGTTACATCTAGATTTGATCACTCTGATGTGCTCTACATGGGCTTGCCCTGGAGAAGTGTTCAGAAATTTCACCTGGTACAGAACACTGCAGCCAGGATATTAATTGGAGTTGGTTGTAGGGATCACTCCAGTCATGGCCCTTCTGCTCTGGCTTCCAGTTTGTTTCTGGGCACAATTCAAGGTGGTGGTTTTGACCTTCAAAACATTAAGTGGTTTGGAATTAACATGCCTGAAAGACCACCTTCTCCCTTATGAAGCTACCTAACCACTATGGTCATCTTCAGAGGTCCTGTTTCAAATGGCCCTGTCTTCTGCGATTAATCAGGTGGCAACCTGTGAGAGGACCTTTTCAGTCATGGCACTGAAGTTCTAGAACTCTCCTCAGGGAGATTTGTCTGTTCTGTTCTGTTGATGAGTTCCGCCAGTGGGTGAAGACTTTATTGTTTGGTGTTCCCTTGGTTATCTCTTCTTCCTGCTCATTGTTTTAGTATCTGTTTTTATCAGGACTTTTTTTGTAGAAAAAGCCCAGCAGGAACTTATTTGCATATTAGGCTATGCCTTCTGACACCAAGCCAGCTGGAACTGCATTCCTGTGCGTTCCTGTTAAAAAAAATAATTTAGTTGCTTTATATGTCACTTATCACTCTGTGGGTGATGGGGGGGGGAACCACTTGACCCAACTATTTACAAACATTTTATTGACAACTTGTCTCTCCAGTTTGGTGTAGTGGTTAAGTGTGTGGACTCTTATCTGGGAGAACCAGGTTTGATTCCCCACTCCTCCACTTGCAGCTGCTGGAATAGCCTTGGGTTAGTCATAGCTCTCTTCTGCTTGGAACATGAAATACTTGGACATTCTGAGAGGCAGATCATCCCATTAGCCTTGAAACAGAGCAGTAATCTATGGACCACTCAGTACACAGTGTGGGGCCTGTAACCAAATACTGCTATTACAATATTACCCTCTTTCCTTCCTCACTCTGTCTCCTTTCTTGCCAAGCAGCCCCTTTATCTATTTTCTTCTTATTTGTCTATGGCTGTCCCATCTAGAGACTTTATTAGATAAATATATTTTGATGCTGGCCCAGGACAGGGAACTGAGGGAAGAGACAAAATCACCTTTTAATATTCTTCTTTTGAAATGGCACAGAAGAGGCTTTTGAAAGTTCAAATAAAACAAAATGTTTTATTTAACTTGGAGGAGAAAAGGTCAGGCGGAATCAGGTATAGAGTGTATGAGGTGAACAGATAATAAAACTGAGGTAACTTTGTATTCACACAAACCCAGATAATTTGTTGCAAAAAAGGAATTGTTACTGCTGTCCAACAAGATATTTACAAGTTTGAGGAAAGAGGCTTTCTTTTTGGTTTTTGCTTAAACACTCAAACATAGGTTTCTAAATTTCACCAACATGTGAAGTTTAGAAGGCAGAAAACATACAACCAAGTTCCCCAACCCCTTCTCTATACACAAATCATTCCTCTTTTCTAGAAGCTATTTCTCTTTATTTCTTTGCTTGAATGAGGATCCTCTTTGATCCACTCACTCTTTTAGCCTCCTTCCTGCCCACAGTCAGTGCTTAATGGTTTCATCTTCAACTGTCATTTCTTAACTTACTGTCTCAACAGAATTCCATTGTGTTGTGCATGCAGGACTGAAGGGTACAAGTGACAGAAGAACTTTAAAAAGCATGATGAAACCTAGCCTTTTCTTTTCTCAAGAGGAATGTAAAGGATTTTAAACAGACAATTATTACTTTTACTTCTGTGAAAATTTCTTATACTTTAGTTAAGATATACCTAATGCCCGTGAGAGTCTTCTTTATCTTTTAAAAGAGGGTTATGATAATAGTATATGGGCAAGATATGTGGACAAGAGGCTGGAACTGATTGGTCTTCCCCCCCCCCCCCCAGTGCTTAATAATATAACTTATCAAGATGCACTAAATCTGACTAGACAGAGGGTGACAAATATAGATCGAATCAGCACTTCAACTCGAGCAAGGTGGGTGTGCTCTAATTTTGCACTTGGAATTGTGCCTTCCAAGAAGCTTCCTCCCTATATGAGTTTTCTTACAATCTCTAGACATATATATGTTTTTACACTTGCTAGACTGAATGCTTTCCCAACTGCAGAGCTGAATGGACAATTTGCTAAAATTCCATACTCTGACCAGTTATGTGACTATGCAGCAGGTTTAATAGAGACATTAGACGATCTTATATTATTTTGCCATCAGTGGATCAATCCTAGATCCTTATGGATTACCCCTGTTCTCCAAAGGTATCAACTTCCAATGGAACCTTTGGTGATAACCTTACTATTGGCAGATATGAACCCTGAAATAACCCACTCAGTGGCAAAATGCCTGTTGATAGTGCTTTCCTTAAAATGTTCCTGAAACCATCCTCATCAATATTATGCATGATACATTTATAATAAAATTTTGAATTCTAAGCAGTTTTATGAATTTAATAACATGCTATAACAATGCTAGGAAATTTTAATAACAATGCTATGTAATTTTTGATTTTAACTCTATTTTTAAACTATTGTGGAATTTTGTTTCTGTAAATTTGCCTTTGTTTGCAGTTTTATTCAATGTCCTGTTTATTATGCTCAGTTTAAGACCATTGCTCAAAGATGCTAATAAATAAAGGAAAGGATATTTGCCATATTCTAAAACACTTGCCTCTGGAAAACTGAAAAGAACTAACAAAGAGAACAGCCTTACCAGCCATGCACATAGTAAATGTTAGTAAATGTAGGCAAATAGGTGTGAAAAACCTCAGCGTGAGACCCTGGAGAGCCGCTGCCAGTCTGAGTAGACAGTACTGACTTTGATGGACCAAGGGTCTGATTCAGTATAAGGCAGCTTCATATGTTCATATGTTAGGTTCTGGACTGTAACAAATTATGCTTTTTCTCCCCAATGCACTCTTTTGTTATTGTCGTCAGGGCTTTTGTTGTAGCAGGGATGCTGGAGAAGGATGAAGCCATTGGGGAGGCATCTTTAGATACCTCCCCAATGGCTTCCCCAGCCCCCCTAAATTGAGGGGCTTGCCTTCCCTTCAATGAAGAGAGCATACTGCCTCTGCAGCACAACAAAGAGGAGAGATTTAAACTTTAAATCCCCCCTCTCCATCATGCCGCAGAAGTGGCATGCTCCCTTCAATGATGGCAACCTGCCACCCTCTCATACCAATTTAGAGGGGGCTGGGGAAGCCAAAGGGGAGGCATTTAAAGATGCCCCCCTGACTGCTTCAGCCTTCCCCAGCATGCCCACTGCGGCTTGCCAGCTGGGGAAGGCATGGGCAGGCTGGGGAAGGCTGAAGCCTTTGGGGGGCATCTTTAAATGCCTTCCCATGCCTTTCCCAGCATGCCCACTGCAGCGGATATGCTGGGGAAGGCTGAAGCCATGGGGAGGCATCTTTAAATGCCTCCCTGTACCTTCCCCAGCATGCCCAACTGCAGTGGGCACACCGGGGAAGGCTGGAGCCATCGGGGAGTCAGAGGCCTGGCCAGCCCAGGGGGAGATCTCTTCTGGTGTGCTCCAGCCCCCGAAAGCCCTGATTGTTCTTACAGTAATGCTTCATAGTGCATGTACAATCAAAAAATAAATTTGCTATTTTAGTAGACTGTAAATTAAGGTTGACATTACTAACAGAATAACTCATTCTAAGGTGAATGATATACTACTGACCTTGCCATTCTGAGTGGACTAATACCCTTCTAAGCTCATTGACTTCAATGAACTTTAAAATGTGAAGCTGTATTTAGGATTTTACTGTTAATATCCTCTTAAGATCTTAATGTAGCACTTCAGTGAAGCTTAAAGAACACTGACACAGCCATTTTACCTTGAGATGGAGGTGGAAATGGAGAGTTGTCTTGTCTGAAGAGAGGTATGTGCAGGTATCACAACGCAGGGTGAGCTTTGTGCGTTAATCCCTGCCAACCTAGAAAGGACACTTTATCACTATTCACACATGCTTTCCCCACTATATCATGTAACACTATGTTCTAAACTTACCATGTACAGTAACTGTAGAGCATATTGATACTTCATCTGAGTAGCTAAGGAGGAGTCCTAAGCAAGATTACACACACATCCTAACTATGGTTGCCAGCTTCCTGGTGGGGTCTGAAGATCTTTCAGAATGACAACGATCTGCAGACTACAGAGATCAGTTCCCCTGGATAAATGGTTGTGTAAACAAGTATTTTCTTTTGTTCATCCTGAATCTATTGCTCACCTGGTTCATTGGATGCCTTTGAATGCTAGTATTTTGGGAGAGGGAGAAAAAAATTATCTTTGTCAACTTTCCCTACCCTGTGAACAACATAGCGTTCAACCAGCTGATCAGTTTTCATTATTTGGACAACAGTTGTCTGCTGTGCTTGGCTAATATACAATGTTTGGAGATGTACTACTGAGGAGGTAGTGCTTTGAATAAGCCAAAAAAAAAAAAAAGGCATCTATAATCCATAAGCAACTGATACCTGCAGGCTTCACTTGCTGCTGTTCCCAAGAAGAACCAACAGAATTTGTGCAGGTGGCACAGCTATTGCAATAAATATACAGTGCTTTCGTTGACACCAAGCCAGCCTGACCTGCATTCCTTTGAATGCAAAGGAATGCAGGTCAGGCTGGCTTGGTGTCAAAGGCTGTGGCCTAATATGCAAATTAGTTCCTGCTTGGATTTTTTTTGCAAAAAAAGCCCTGTAGATATACATACATTCTTTTCCCCCTTGCATATATATTTTTATTAAACAATGATAAGAGCAATAAACAGTTTTGTCAAAACAAATTATTTCAGACAGTGAGTTTGGAAACAAAAAGGGGAAGCAATGGAAGGGGGGAAAGAACGTGTTTAAAGAAAAACCTCCTGCAAAGACATGCTGCAAAGTAGGCTGAAATTAATTCATTCTTCTGTAATTAATTGAAATCATGTATTTTTTTTAAGCCTCAGTACTTCTGCTTTGCCTTTGACACGAAGTTTTTTGACGATTGATTGGTCCTACCAGGGTGATTCTAAAAGATCCAGCATCAAGTTCAGCAATGGCTGAAAAACAAAATAAAAGCTAATACTTTTGATGGGCTTCACAGAAAGTGCTCATCTGACATTAAAGTGGTGGCACCAACACAATATAAAGAGAGTAGTTCTCAAAATAGCTAATTTGTTGGAACACATTTGGAAAATACTGAATGAAATGGATTAGTTTTACTAGGATAGAACAAAATCCAGATATCTGAGCATCACTGAATAATTTGCAAAAGTTGCATTTCAATTACAGTTTTCCATATATAGTAGCTGAGGACCATATATTGGAGTCTCAAAAGGATTGCCCTCTAACTGCATGTAAAAGAGGGTGGTGCAACTCCAGAACACAGTGCATTATCACAAACTTTTGGTCAGTGGCAGTAATTCAGCAGACATGTATCCTGTGCGTCACTGTATGCCTGTGTATATGGTGATACTGATTCGATATAAGCAGGGGTCATTTAATAAAAAAGAGGTGCCGGAGCTCATTAGCACAACTCATTTGTGCACACACCTCGGACATCACCAGAAGGTGTACTAAATTATATCAGCTCAGCATCTACCTTAAAATGCTTCTTGAATTATAATTGTCGTAATAAAACCTTACTGCCATCATACTTTTAAAATTACTTTCCCCTTTGTGGCCATAGTGGCACATGATTTCTATCTTTCTGCTTTATATGTTTTCATTATTTTCCCATTTTTTGTGGGGGGAAAATATCAGAAAGTTCGTCCAATCTTAGAGTTCAGCAAAATTCTCACAGGAGGTTTGAACAAGAGCTCAGAAGCAAGGGGGGAGGGGTTGGGGGGGGGAAGAAAGAAAGAGTACAATAAAATTTAGAGGTTCTGGAGTTCTGCTCCTTTGAGCTTCTGTCCAAAATGAGACCTGAATATTGTTAGGGAATTCTGTTTGAAATTCTATTTCTTTATCTCAAACAGTGCGATGGATCACTGAATCAAATAATCATTGAGAGGCATTTAACATGTAAAAGCAAAAACATATTTATTTCTACAGGGAAAGGGTATGGGAGGCGAAAATAACAAAACACTAAAGAACTACATGCTTACACTAGCAGAACCGTTGGTCCTGCCAGACAGTTCTGTTCCTATCTCACTATGCTGAATCACTGAATAAAGAGCTGAACTCACAATCTCTTGGGCATCCTCATGCTTTGAACCCAGTACATTTTAGATGGGGTTGCATGCAGTCGATCAAGCATTGCACCTCCTTTAGGCCACCTTGGCCCAGGTCTGTCATCACTGTTTCTGCAGAGTGAGAGTATTCTCTGTGGTGCTATAGGCTCAGGTCCTTCCCAGTGGAGCCCTGGTGACTATTTCAGGGGCTGGTGGTGAGGTCTCCATTACAGGTGTAGCCAGAAGAGTTTTGGTGCTACTGGACCATTGTCAGCAGGTGCCTCAGTCATTTCAGATTCTCCTGCTACTTCTGGTCACATTCAGCTAGTGCCCTTGTCTCCTTGGGCTCTTCCTTTAGGATTCCTAGAGGAGCTGGTTGGTGGGGGTCATGACACCAAGGTCCAGATTTCAACCCTCAAAAGAATGGAGGGGGGGGGGGAAAGAATTACATCATTAAACAGAAAAGACCATTCTTTTTTGGATGGCCTACACCGATTAAGAGAGAGACTGCTAAGGAAAAATTACCATCTGTTTTAATAGCACCAGGATGTTAATTTTATTAATTTTAGAATTTTAATTAAATTGTTAAATTAGTTATTGTTTCGAATATTATTGTACTTAATGTATTGATTTAATGTCTGGGAGGGACGGTGGCTCAGTGGTAGAGCATCTGCTTGGGAAGCAGAAGGTCCCAGGTTCAATCCCCGGCATCTCCAAAAAAGGGTCCAGGCAAATAGGTGTGAAAAACCTCAGCTTGAGACCCTGGAGAGCCGCTGTCAGTCTGAGAAGACAGTACTGACTTTGATGGACCAAGGGTCTGATTCAGTATAAGGCAGCTTCATATGTTCATCCCATCCCTCTCCTGTTTACCTATATGCTAATTTCCCCCTCCACATTTTGGGGAGGGACGGTGGCTCAGTGGTAGAGCATCTGCTTGGGAAGCAGAAGGTCCCAGGTTCAATCCCCGGCATCTCCAAAAAAGGGTCCA
Source organism: Heteronotia binoei (assembly GCF_032191835.1). Taxonomy (NCBI): domain Eukaryota; kingdom Metazoa; phylum Chordata; class Lepidosauria; order Squamata; family Gekkonidae; genus Heteronotia; species Heteronotia binoei. Next base: position 29,167,702 of record NC_083230.1, on the reverse strand, counting down.
GGCAAATAGGTGTGAAAAACCTCAGCTTGAGACCCTGGAGAGCCGCTGCCAGTCTGAGAAGACAATACTGACTTTGATGGGCCGAGGGTCTGATTCAGTATAAGGCAGCTTCATATGTTCATATGTTCAATGTTGTTAGCCGCCCTGAGCCTGCTTCGGCGGGGAGGGCGGGATATAAATAAAATGTTGATGATGATGATGAGAAAAGAGTTTTGTTTCATAAACGGGAAAGAGACCAGATTAAGTTGAGTGGTATGCAAAGCAAAATGGTGATTACAGAAAGGAAAATGCATGGTAATAAAATAAAAGTGCAATCCAAAAACCTTTCCCTGGCAAACTGAGATAAAAATCAAAAGGGGGGCAACAAGACATGCAAGTCTGATCTGGGAGTTTCCCTTGATGGTGATAGAGTGGCATTGGGAGCTAAAACTTACCAGGTGACCAAGAAAATGCAGCAAAGAGGGTCTGCGGAATGAAGCAAGAAACCAACCATGAAGTTGGGGTAACCGCATGAGTCCAAAACTGGCTACAAAGAGTGGGGCTGAGAGATAGCTTTGTACATCCTTTTGTAGGGAATGAGGAAGGCAAACAGTGTTGGCATGAGAATGTGTGAGTAATTAAAAAAAAACAGTTTTATGAAAATGGATCCAGGTGGAACAGGGAAAACATTATAAAGCAGCCTGGTGAGGTGTGCTGTAGCCTGTAGATCAGGTTATTACAAATGTGTGCATTTTGGGAATATGATAGACTCCAGGTGGGACCCACTAAGATTTTTATTTTATTTTTGTGACATCATATTGGCTCCAAGGCCCCCACTGCTTTTCCCAGTGCCCCCCCTTAAAATTTCCTATCTATGATCCTGCTAAAGCATACTTTTGTACAAAATGGAGGGACCAGCTGTGACAAAAATTGGGTTCTCCAGTCTGAGGGTCTTGGGAGCATTAACAATAAAGTTAACCTTGTCTACCTGAGTATTCTTTTTTTTGGAAGTTTCAACTTTTATTAAGATCCATAATGTTATACAAAATACAAACGATATCAAAATACAGAGTTAAATTTGTTGTTTCAAGCAAATATACAGATATACATTTCTCACCCTCCCACCCCCCTTAAATCCACAAGTTATTTATGTTCTTCATGCTATAAACATTGTCCTACTGTGCACGGAATAAAAAAATAATTTATTCTGCAAGCTCACATTGTTCAAATAATAAAAAGTACTTTGGGTGGTTTAAAATAAAATAAAAAAATACTTTATCCTTGGTTACGAAAGAGCAACTAGTGAAATGCATTCCTGCACGGTGAGAGAGGATGGATTAATCGGAGATTCTAATTTCCATGTTAAATAAGGCATCCAAGTTTCAGAAAATGTTGAAGCGTATTCAGGGTCTTTGTATTACTTTTTACTCTCAGTTATTTTCTCCAAAATAAAGTATTCCCAAAGCTTGTTTAGCCATGCATTATGTGTTGGAGGATCTACAAGTATTCGTCTGATATATCATTAAGAAGAAGCACAGACTACTGTCATTCCTATTGAATCAACTGCTCGGTTCTATTTAGTTTGTATTTAAAGACATAAGGAGACAGTCACCAAAGTCCCAGAAAATTTACCCAGGCTAGTAAACAGAAAGAATGCATGAAGCCTTCAGGGGGGTGTTAGATTTGGGTGAAATTATTTATTAAATGGCTGAAACATGAATTTTATTTGCCCACTAAGAGCACCTTCTACATTTCAGCTCGGAATCATGGCATGTATATTTCTTGCCATCTACTGGCAGGAATGTATTCTTTCACTACCATGGAATATTATGTGCTATGATTTCTTTTCCGTGACACTGACAGATATTACATTAATAAAGGAATTAGAGTCAAAGTTGAGCAACCAACCTATTTACATTTGAAGAAGCAATGCAATAAAATGCCAAGTGATTGAAAGATCATGTACTTCCTTCTTTTGGCTGATATTTAGAAGTAGATTTTCCATTGGAGCTTAGATGACTATGTGCACATGCACACACACACCCATACACATATGTAACCCAGGCACTGGAAGTAAGGGCAAGTGCAAGGCTTAAGGCCTCCTTTCTTAAATCCTCCCTCCCACTCACACACCTTGACTTAAGCAAAGTAACTATTTATTATAAGAGTAAACACAGTTTTGTGCACAGGGTATGGTGCTCCCCACCCCCAGAGTACTTTCCCTTCCCAAACCAGAGATCCAGCCATCAGTGTCCCAGAAGTAGGGTTGCCAAGTCCCATTTTTAAAATATCTGGGGACTGGGGGTGGAGCCAGGAGACTTTGGGGGTGGAGCCAGGAGACACTGGGGTGGAGCTAGGGGGAGGGGGGGAAACGGCGCCGGGGAGCGTCGCTGCGCTGCCGTGGCTGCTCCTCCGAGATGGGCTCAGGCTGGGCCCATCTCGGAGGAGCAGCTGCCGGGGGGGGGAGGCGTCGCGGCGGCGTCGCGCGCTCCACCTCTGCATTGGAATGGGGGGGTGGAGGCGGGCCAGGAGCGTGGCGAGCCGCGAGTCCGGGTCCTAGAGGGGCCCGGATTCGCGGCTCGCCATGCTCCTGGCCTGCCTCCACCCTCCCCTTCTCTGGTTTGGCTGCTCCTCCGAGATGGGCTCAGGCTGGGCCCATCTCGGAGGAGCAGCTGCTGGGGGGGGGGCGGCGCGGCAGCGTCGCGGGCTCCGCTCAGCCTCTGGGTTGGAATGGGGGGGGTAGAGGCGGGCCAGGAGCATGGCGAGCCGCGAGTCCGGGTCCTAGAGGGGCCCGGATTCGCGGCTCGCCATGCTCCTGGCCCGCCTCCACCCTCCCCTTCTCTGCTTTGGCTGATCCTCCGAGATGGGCTCAGCCTGGGCCCATCTCGGAGGAGCAGCTGCGGGGAGGGAGGGGGCGGCAGCAGCGCGGCAGCGTCGCCCACTCTGGAATGGGGTGCCCGCCGTTTCCCCCCTCCCCCCGCTTCTGTTTTTTGGGGGAGCGGGGGAAGAGGGTGGAAAACCTGGCATCCCCCGCCAGAGCGGGAGTGTTGGGAAGGCTACCCAGAAGTGCTGCCTTCTTGATGAAGCTGGTCCAGTCGCAGTCCCTCAGAAGCAGCAGGCCTCCAGTGGGAAGGAAAGTCCTCAGGGCCTCTCTCCTCATCATCCAACAGAAGAAGTCAGCTTCAGTTCATAGGCAGGTGGTCTGGGGCTGACCTCCTCCAGAAAAACAGTTCCAAAAAACAGAGGGCCCACACCAGACAAAAATCTCTTCAGCTGAGGCCTCAGCACTTCAGTCCTTGGAGAGCCCAGACCTCTGCTCCTTCCACTACCCAGTTGTCTTTTCTTCTAGTCACTCTTACATACACTCCTCCCAATATGCAAATGAAGTGCTTTCACTTCTCTCCCCAACAGCATATATCCCAAAAGCTCTGCACATATGTGCACACACATGAAAATGGGCCATTCAGCGGTTTCGGCAGCTTGCGAGTGAAAACGGCTTGGATTGTCACGTCCAGAGCCGCTTTCAAATTGGGTCATTGGGGGGTCGCCCCTCAAAGGTCGACTCGACTCTGGGGCCCAGGAAGGGTCCCAGAAGGCAAAGGAAGCAGAGTGGTGGATCGGGAATATCAGCAGAGGCGGCTGCTTCCCGATCCCGCTTTTCCCCAGCATCAGTGTCCCGATTGTCATTTTTAAATGGCCCAAGAGTCAGCCACCGGTTTTCTTTTTTCTTTCTTTTTTCTTACACAATACATTTTGATCCCTCAAGCCTTATACCTTCAAGACTAAGGACACTGATCTTCTCAATATTGTAAGTGTTTCCCCATTTTTTTTTATTGGTGGCAAGTTGCAGGGGGAAAAAAAAGAGAATCAGGAGCAGGCTTCAAGTAAGGCAGGAGACTGAGAAAGGGGGGGACCTCTCCCTCTTTCTTTTTCAAGGCTTGTAGAAGTCTGCCTAATCTGATATATTGCAAATACCTGCAGCAAGAGATATCATCAATCTGTAATGGATGGTTGAACTTAACTGACTAGCCTTAAACTTTCTTTGGGAGATGAAAATGTTTTGCTTCTTGGTGACAAGTTCACTTGGATGAGTAAATTGGCTGGTTTAAAAAAAAATTGAAGTGCAAGTTCAAGTGCTTTGATTGAATTTATAAATACTTTAAGAAACTATTAAAAGCTTGTGGGTGCCTGATATTGATTTTAAGACACAGCAGGATCTTTGGTTGCAAAAAGAGCATTTTGTGCATTTTGTAAATTTTTAAAAGACTGGATTTCTATCTATTTTAGAGGATATAATCATTTTAACTGGTATTTCATTTTTAATTTTTGTTCTGTGTACATTTGTGGTTGGATATGGTTTTAAAGACTTTTGGATTGGGATTTCGTTTTTTGTGTACTTATATGTTTTTATTTTTGGATTTGCTGGTTTTGTTCCTTTTTGTCTGGATTACTGATTTTCTGTCTGTTTTGGGTGGTCATACTTGGATTACAAATAGGGTAATCAGTCCTGGATTACAGATTTATATTTTGTAGCCTCTGCATCTGGATTATTTACCCTTTGTTTTATACATTTGTTCTTTTTGCCATTATTTTTGGGTCTGTTGGTTTTTTTTTTTCATTTTTGTCTGGATTACTGGTTTATAGTTTGAATTTGGGTCACATTCTTGGATTATAAATAGGGTAATCAGCCCTGGATTACAGATTTATACTTTGCAGCTTTTATACCTGGAATCTAATGGGAAGACCTAGTACCGATTTCGATTACAATTGAACTAGCGTTGCTTCATATAACAGACAATGGCTGCAGTTCCAGTGAACTGAACTGAATTGTTTTCTCTATTGACTATCTACTGTGGTAAACTGAAAAGGGATGTTTATTATTATTTTTAGTATTGTTTTGACTAACACAACTTGTTGATATAAGTTAGAAGGTTGTTTTCATTTTTGAACTGCTTTATAATAAGGATATTCTTTGGTGGAGCTTAGTTTATCTGGTACAAACAGGAATACAGAGTTTCAAAACAAACGGGGAAGAGGTGCCATTGGATTTTTGCTTGTGAGTGCTTTTATTTTAACAAAAATGAGTGGTCCCAAGGAAACTGTAAAAAAAAAAAAGACAACAAAGACGGAAAGCAAACATTTCTTTCACCTAACACTCCATCTGGACCAGGCAATTTTACGACCATGCCAGGAGACATGAAAGAGATGCAGGCTGCTTTAATGAATGCTATAGTACAACTAACAAGCAAAGTAGATAACATTGGTGAACAAATGGCACAGATCCAAAAAGAACTTTCAGAAAATACCAGACAGACAGCTGAAACTAATAAAGCTTTAAAAGTATTAGATGGTCAGGTGACAGAGAATAATCAAAAGGTGGAACAGTTGGAAAAAGAACAGAGTTTACAAGATTCTAAACTCTTACAACTGGAAGTAGACAGAGCTGCATATATGTTGAAGTTTCAAAACATACCAGAAGAGAAAAATGAAGATTTACAGAAAATTCTAAGTGAAGCCTTGGCTGAAATTTTGCAGGTGACTTCTAAGAGGAAGGAAGAAGAATTTGAGCAAGTTAGATGGGTACCTTCAAGCTATACAAGACGAAACAAACTGCCTAGTGAAGTTCATTTGAGATTCACAAGAAAGAGGACCAAAGATGATATTTTAAAACAAGTAAGAGATAGACTGATGATGATGATAGCTGGAAACATGGTGAAAATCTTGAGAGAAGTTCCCTGGCCTGTGAGACAAAGAGGAGAGAATACCAAGATTTAACAGACTTTTTGAGAAGAAGAGAAATACCTTATATGTGGCTAATGCCAGAGGGCCTTCTTTTTACATATCAGGAGAACAGATACAGGATTAACTCCATCTTTAAAGCTCAGAACTTTTTGGAAAGAATGAAAGAGAAAGAAAGATGAAGAAGGAGGAAGAGGGAGAAGGCTCTGGGGAAGAAAACCCAAATGAACCAAGGAGATGTCATACAAGGCAACACCTTAAAAAGGATAAGTAAGATAATGATAATCCAAATTCATAATGGCTTCAATAGTTTCAATTAATGTGAATGGACTTAATTCTCCTGTTAAAAGGAGGAAGACATTAAGATATTTGGCAAAATTGAAAATGGATATAACTTGCTTACAAGAAACTCACATTCTAACGAAAGACCAACATTTTTTGAAAAACAAAAAATTGGGTAATTTATTTACAGCAACAGACAAGCATAAGAAGAAACAGGGTGTGGCAACATATATTAAAAATAAATTTAATCTGCAATTGCAATTTGCCTTTGAAGATGGAAGAATTTTATTGGTGGAAATCACAGTGGACAATAAATTTTTTTTACTTGCAAATATTTACGCCCCAAATGATCACCAAGAGAAATTCTTCCAAGACCTGCATCTTAAATTATCAAATTTGGAATATGCAGAATATTGTTTAATAGGAGATTTTAATGCCGTTTCGGATAGACAACTGGATAAAAAAATGCACAAACAGATGAAAACTAAAGGTCTTCAGTTACCAGTAAGTTTTTGGAAATTAGCAGAAGAAACAGATCTGGTAGATGTATGGAGAACAAGATATCCCAACTCTAAGGATTTTACTTACTATTCTTCCAGTCATCAAACCTGGTCAAGAATTGATATGTGTTGGCTTTTGGCAAGTTTGATTAAACATCTAACTGATGTAGAAATTCAAAAAAGGGTTATCTCAGATCACAGTCCTGTAATGATAAAGCTAAAAGGTTTACGAAAGAGAAAATTATGGAATTTAAATATTTCAATTTTGAAAGATAAAGACTTTCTTAAAGAATCCAAGGTGGAAATAGAATACTTTTTCAAACAGAATATAACACAAGAAGTAAAGATGCAAGTAGTTTGGAACACTGCTAAAGCTTATTATAGGGGTCTCGCAATTAGATATAGTAGCAAGAAAAAGAAAGAGAGAACTGAAAATTTCCAAAACTTAATATCACAAGTCAGAGAAGCTGAAAAGAATCTCAAAAAACAACCAACAAAATGTGAACTCCAAAAAAAGGTGAAAGAAATGCAACATAAATTGAATTTAATTCTTATGGAAGAGATGGAGAGAGATTAAACTGAGGCATGCTAGACAAAACTTTTTTGAACATGCTAACAAGCTTGGAAGGTGGTTGGTGTATAGGATGAGAATAGAGAAGGCCAAAAGAATAATTACGACATTGAAAGATGAGAGCAATAAAAAGAAAAATCAAAAACAATATCTTTGATTCCAAAAGAAAATAATGATTTGAAAGATATTAAAAATTATTGACCAATTTCCCTTTTAAATATTGATTATAAAATTTTTGCTGCAATATTGGCACAATGTCTGAAGAAAGTTTTACAATCTATAATACACTATGATCAAGCGGAATTTCTTCCTAAAAGATATTTGAAAGATAATGTTAGAACAGTTTGTAATATTTTGGAATATTATGAGGGACATCCAGAGAAGCAATTGGCCTTAATTTGTCTAGATGCTGAGAAAGCATTTGATAATGTTCGTTGGCACTTTATGTTACAATTGAAAGGCATGGAGTGTGGTGAAAACTTTTTGAGAATAGTAGAAGCAATATACTCTTCACAAAATGCAAGGGTGACAGTGAATGCCAAACTAACAGATGTTATTAAAATTTTAAAATGTACAAGACAAGTCACCTCTGCTTTTCATTTTATCTTTAGAGATGTCGAATAACCAAATAAGGGAAGATCCAAGCATAAAGGGAGCTGTGATAAAAGATGAACAATATAAACTGAGAGCCTTTGCTGATGATTTAGTTTTTATATTAGAACAACCAATGGATTCAATTGACTGCCTTATAAACAAGATCAAACAATTTGGCCATCATGCACGATTAAAGATTAATTATTACAAAACAAAATTTTTGACAAAGAATATGACGATGGAACAAATTCAATCCTTCCAACAGAAATCAGGATTTATTTATGAAAAAAAAAATAAATATTTAGGTGTGGTTATTTCAAATAGATCCAGCAACTTAAAAGCAGATAACTATGATAAACTACTCAAAGAAATTAAAAAAGACTTGGCAAAATGGCATGATTTAAACTTATCTTTAAATAGCCCTAATAAACTTATCTTTAAATAGCCCTAATAAAGATGAATATTCTACCAAGATTATTATTTTTATTTCAAACTATTCCAATATTTTTAAATAGTGGATTTTTTTCAAGAACTGAACAGGATGGTCGCCAAATATGTTTGGCAAGGTTAAAAACCTAGAATCAAACTAAAGACATTGCAGGATTCTAAATTAAGAGCAGGCATGGGCCTACCAAATTGGCAGATATACTACAAAGCATCTGTACTTGTATGGGTAAGAGACTGGATACTTTTGAATGACACGAGACAAATGCTATTAGAAGGACATGATTTGACTATGGGATGGCACACATATTTGTGGTATCAAAGACTTGAAGGTCACTCCTATTTTAAGAATCATTGGTTCCAAAAATCTTTGAACCATACATGGTCATGGTTAAAGACGAAAATTTATCAAAAAATTCCAAGATGGGTTTCTCCAGTAGAAGCATTTACTCATCCAAACCTTTTAAAACCAAATCAGAATTATAGATATGAAGACCTGTTGGGAAAAGATAATCAACTGAAAACTAAAGAAGCATTGGAAAATGTGGATATTAAAATGAATTGGTGGTTGAGAATGCAAATTGAATCTTGATATGCCAAAGGCAAGGTGGCAGGTTTTAGTACAGAGCAATATGTATTTGACAAAATTTTGTTGGGCCCACAAGAAAAGTTAATCTCCAAAATATATGCATACCTACTTCAAATGAAGACACAAGATGAAGTTGTAAAGGACTGTATGGTTCAATGGGCAAATAACTTTGGCTACAATATAGCATTAGAAGACTGGGAGAGACTATGGAAACTTAATGTTAACTAGGTCAGTAACCTTCAAAGAAAATCTATATAAGATGTTTTATAGATGGTACCTGACCCCACAGAAACTCTGTAAGATTTATACTAATATGTCCAACAAGTGTTGGAAATGTACTAAACAGATTGGTTCCTTTTATCTTATGTGGTGGACATGTGAGATTGTGAAAGCTAGGATCCTTTTGGCACAGAGATGGAAAGCTCAGGAAATTCCCATGAAAATGGATCTCGTGGGAAAAGTTCTGGAAACAGCAGAGTTGGACTTCTTGTCCCTGCTGCTAGCTGGGAAATCAAAAGAAGAAGCAAGAAAATATTGGATGAAATTCTATGCCTGGTTAGATAACCAAGACTCTTAAGATTCTCTGATGTGAACTTATTTTTTCTTATTTTTCCCCTGTACTTTATATTATAACATTTATCTTCACTGGAATTGTCAAAATTATTAGACAATTTTAACAAAAGGTCTATACTATAAAATTTGAAAATGGACTTTGTGCAGTTGAGACAAAATAATAGGGGACAATGTAGGTAAAGAAAATATTGTAGAATTAATTTTTTTGAAAGTATTCCTATGCAAAATAATACCGGAATGTATTGTGTGTTTTTTTTAATTTTTTCCCATTCCCCATTCCTTTTCCTTTCTGAAACCAATAAAACTTTTTGGAAATCCAAGAATGGGCCATTCAGAAGTAACTGAAACTATTCACAGATTAGCTATTAAATATCATTTAGGAAAAGGCTAGTCTACAAAGCTTCCTCCAAATTAGATGAAAACCATTAATATGATAAATATTGTGCTTAGCTGCAATGACATAAAAACCATTGCATCTCATAAAAGCACAAATGATGAGCATCCTGCAGTTTTCGTTTTCTTTGCTCCTTCAACTGTTAGGAATCATTCCTGATGTCTAATCAGGAACACTGATATCTATGCACAGCAGCCCAGGCCTGGATTAATATTTTGTGACTATCAGTCCTGAGTTATCATGACACACCACAAAATCAGACCCGGTTGCCTGCTATGGAACTGTTGCAGCATTTGCTTCAGGATGAATGATTAATATTAATTGGCTATTTCCCCTTAACTGGCACATCAACTACAATCCAACACAGGCGTTGTGTCCATTTAAGACGATGGAAGTTAATGAATTTTGGTGCTATTAACGCTGCACTGGTTTTATCAATGAGCAAGTGCTATAAGGCAAAACAACATTGATCCAAAACACTTCAGTATATTAACCAAAGTTCAAGCATCTGTGTTTTTCTTTTCTTCTTCCTTTTGTGTGTGTGTGTGAGTGATAGCAAATGTTCAGTTCAGAGAAACATGAGGTGTCTATAGCTGTTCACATAACAACATACACACTGGGCTTCTAAAAACAATTTCTCCTGCAGCAGCTTCCTACACCCATTTTTTAAAAAGCTTTTAAAACTCCATTGAGACAAAAAAAAACCAAAACCATTTATAGTAGGCAGTGATGAACCAAGGTTTCTTGATGCCTTGGACTGGAGTCCCAAAACTTTTGGGCACTTTTGGCATTCTGACACAGGATAGTGCAAGGAATCACAAAATGGCTGGTATGGGAGGCGGAGCTACTCTCAAACTGGCTGGTCCAGGAGGTGGAGCCACACACACATGCAGAGGAAGCTCAAGTGTAGGAGGGGTGAGGGGGTCATTAAAAAAAAACACTAGAAAAACGGAGAGAAAGAATACAAGCAACAAGCTCATGCTACTCAGATCAAAGGTTTGTTCAATTTGTTAATTTTAGTATTCTGTCATTGGATCTTATATTTGTACCATTTCACATTCTAAACCACTGCCTATCTGATAATTTTACTATTCTGTCATTGGATCTTAAATCTGTACATTCTTTACATTCTGAGCCACTGCTATGCGTGGCTCTGCCAGCTATGCGTGGCTCTGCTCACTGTGCCGGATTCCTCATCTGATGAAGTGTACTTAGAGCACACGAAAGCTTACGTTCTAAATAAAACTAAGTTTGTCTTAAAGGTGCAATTGACTCCTATTTTGTTCTACTACTTCCGACCAACACGGCTGCCTACTTGGATCAAGCAACACTATTGTTTCTTTGCTGTTATCACTGCCACAAAGTATGCTTTAAAATGAACTTCAGCCTGTGTCTTATCAGATTCATCCCAAGCCCTTCTCCACTGCAGCTCTAGCCGTCTCCCTTGCCTTTTCCTCACATTTATGGTCTGGCCAGCAATTAGGAACAGAAGAGTCTCTAAAATGCCCTGGAATGGCATTTTCCTTTTGCATTTGTCTCTGTTAATCTGTTTCAGTCCTTTGCATGTATTTCACGTCCCTTCCTCCACTCCAAGCATGTAAAGGGAGTGGGCATTTTTGCTGTCTGAGGCAGGTTTAGTGCTTTCTTACTTTGTATATTGACTCACTGTGCCTAAGAGAATTAAATACTATGTAACTTATTGTCATGGGTCACAGGCCCTTAGACCAGGACTCTGCTTATTGGCTCATTTGGCATTGCCCTTCCTTGATCCCCACTGACCAAGACATCATACAATGACTTTGCTTTAAGCAGTACCTCCTCACGAGTTCCAGTCCTCAGTCCTTTGCCCTGCAGTCCTTTGCCCAGCCAGTCCCTACAGCAATGTCTTAAATATCCTAAAACCTCACAGCGCTCTTAGTCCCTGGAAGCTAGGGGCAGGGTCCCCACTCATACCTGGCTGAGGAGTCTCCTCCACTGTTGTGACTCCTGCCCTTGTTGTAGGTAGCCCTGGCTGCCAGGTGATTAAATCTTGCAGTTTTGAGTGAGATGCAGCAACTGTGTCCCCACCGTCGCCAGTCCCTGTTGAATCTCAGTCCCCTGCTCAGCCTGTTTATTTTCATTTCTATAGTAAATTAGTCTCTATAATTGAATCTTTGGTTCTGTTTCTCAAAGCTCGTGCTGTGGTTTTCTGGTACCAATAACCCTGTACATGAATTTTGTCTTAGAGGATGTTTATACTTTCCAGAAGTTAGTGGTGCCACTATCAAAGTTTAAATAGATAGGATATCAGAACCTGGCTTCCTTAACATTCTGAGAGCTTCCTGTCCCCAGAGATAGAAAGAAGGGGAGGGCTTTGGGTCCATACTTTGGTCAGTTTTAGTCAGTTCTAGTTTGGCCTACAACACATTCATGGTAGTTCTACATGATAGGTACATCAGTAGGTACTTTAGCAGTGATATACCTCTGGTTTACTAGTGGTTTGGGCTGTTCATCAATGCCAAGGGGCCTTGATGCTGTAGCCGAAATATATTCCTCCTTTGGGTGTACACTGTACATTGAATTGTAAGTACTAAATAAGAAAAATTATGAGTTAATTTTGTATGCAGCATACCAGATAATTCTATGTTTGGAAGTTCAATAAATAAGAGGGGTTTTTAAAACTCTCTCTCTTTTTTATGCAATCAAGATGCCTGACAGTTTCTCTCCCTCCCCAATGACCACAGTGGGAATGGAAGTCCATGAAAAAGTTCCTTCACTCCTTGGCACTTGGGGTGTATGCAATTACACTTGGGATGCATGCAATTTCATGGGTGGTATCTCCAAGGTGGTACATTTAAAGGATTGTTACTTTCTTCAGTTGTTTCTCATTGGGGTGGGTGAGTGAACTTGCCAACCCCCCCCCCCTTTCCATCTTCTGCTCCTATGTAATTTGTACTTGATCTGATGCTGATGTTAGGTGGTTTGTTTCTTTATTTTTTCTTTGCGTGCTTATTCATTTGCAAACATTGCTTTCCAATAATACCCAGCTGCATAGAGAATAAATCTAGCTATTGAATTTTTATCCTGACTTGCATCTAAGGAGCCCGTGTGATTTCCCCCTTCTGCTGACAAGTCATGTTGGATTAGGCCAATGGCCCATCCAGGCCAACACTCTGTGTCACTCTGTGTCACACTGTGTCACAGAGTGCCATCAGGAGGCCCACTGATGTGGGGGGCAGAATTCCAGAAGCCCTCCAACTGTTGCCTCCTAAGCACCAAGAATACAGAACATCACTGTCCCAGATATAGTGTTCCATCTAGACCTTGTGGCTAATAGCCATTGATGCAGATGCTCCATGTCTATCCAATCCCCATTTGAAGCTGTCTTATGTTTGTAGCCACTGCCTATGGCATTTCCTGTGGCAGTGAATTCCATGTGTGAATTACTAGGGGTGTGCAAAAAAAAAGAAGGTATTTTCCAGGTTTGGGTATATTGAACCTTAAAAATATCTGTATTTTCTGATATTCCTGAATCTCAGTATCAGTGTGGTACTAGGATTCAGGAAATAATCAGGATTGCTGAATTTTTTTTTGCTCCATTATCTCCTAGGAGGACCATTATATTCAATGGTCCCAAAAGGGTATAATGGAGAATTGCCAAGCAGGAGAAGCTGGCCTAGGATCTGCATGCAGCAGAGAGGTCTCTCACCACCACACACAGGCTTGGCTGGGAGACTTCTCCTGCCCACAATTTAAACTTCATTGCAGGATAAGCTGGCCTCAGGATCTCCATGTGGTGGGGAGGTCTCTTGTCAGTTTGGTGTAGTGGTTAAGAATTGAGGTGAGAGCCAGTTTGGCATAGCGGTTAAGAGCGGCAAACTCTAATCTGGAGAATCGGATTTGACTATACACTCCTCCACATGCAGATGCTGGGTGACCTTGGGTCAGTCACAGTTCTCTCAGAGCTGTTTTCTCAAGAGCTGTTCTCTCAGAGCTCTCTCAGCCCCACCTGACTCACAGGATGTCTGCTGTGGGGAGAGGAAGAGGAGATTGTAAGCCACTCTGAGACCCTGATTGAAGGGTAGGATATAAATCCAATCTCCTCCTCCTCTCTCTGGCTGGGAGGATTTTCCTGCCCATCCGTTTTAAATTGCCAGGTAGAAGAAGCTGGTCCCAGGATCTGCGTGTGTTGGGGAGGTCTCTCCTCATGACATGCCGACCTGGCTGGGAGGCTTCTCCTGCTCAGTGATTTAAACAACAGGCCAGGGGAAGCTGGACTCAGGATCTGTGTGTGGTGGGTTGGTCTCTTGCTGCCACACACAGACCTGGCTGGGAGGCTTTTTCTGTCCAGAAATTTAATTGCAGGGTGGGAGACACTGGCCCCAGGATCTGTGTAAGACTAGGCCACACACAGACCTGACTTGAAGAGCCTACCAGCTGAGGCGGTGTGGAGCTCTCAGCTCCCACTGCTTCAGCTGATCCTCTCCTTGGTACAGCTAAATTGAAGAAAAGCTTGGAGGGGGGGAGCTTTTATTCGGGCTCAGCTATATTGGTAGCCAAATCAGATTCTTTTATCTGTATTCAGCTGAATTAATAGTTTGTATGCATACACAGAAGCTAAGTTATGACTGGATCTTTTGAAACGATCTTGTTTTGTTGATATCTTTGCTTAATGCCATTAAGTCACTTTCAGAGTTAGACGTTCCACCGACATCAGGAACACTGACAAACCAAGTAAGCAGAACAATAAAAAAAGACAAAAGGGGATAAGCAATTCAAAGAATGGAAAGAGAAAGGGAATAGCATGAAGAATTTATGAAGCACTTAAAAAAACCTGAATTGGATTGGAGGAAAGCTGGTTATTTTGTTGTAAGAAGCCTGCATTGTCTCTTGCTTTCCAAGAAACTGTAGGGTATCCCATTAACTTCAATTCTGTTTCAAGAGTCTACTTTAATTGTTGCACTTCATATCCATGTGAGCAGAGTGGACTTTGAACCATGCTGTTCTATTCATTTTTACCAACATCAGAGTTTTTCTGACTCTTTGTTCTGTCTGAAATAAACTGCAGAAAACTTTACATAGCACTGAAAGAATCAGAGTTTCAGTGCTGGACTCTTTGACATGTCATTTTTGTGCAATGTGTAGCTTTCTGTATTGTTGAGTGAATATAAAGCACATTAGGCCATACAACATGTCCTTAGAAGCAGATCATTTGTGTACACACATAATGGTCTATAACTGTACGGTGCTTTCAAACTTTACTCATATTGAAATCTTACCTCAGGTTTTTTTTGCCAGCCAGAGAATGATGGGTTAGGGGCCTGGGCTGGCTGATTAAATCCTAAATCCCTTGTGGAAGAATGAGATGCCTGGAGTGAACATATGCAGATCAGAACAGAGTAAACAATGTAGTGCAGAGCTGGAGATCAGACTGTCCTCCTCAGCCAGGCATAAATTGATAGAGACATAAGAAGGAGAGATCTAGGCAAAAGACCATGAGGGTCCTTGAATGGAGGTTGGAAGGGCAAGTAATAGCCCCCTTGGAGACTTTCTGAAATTACAATGGAGGGGACTCTTCATATGAACAATGAGCTCATTGCCGCCTGTAATCAGAGAACAGGAACCAGGGACTCTGTGACATGAAAATTTTCAGGCCACTTGTTTTCTTACTATGGATGATGAACAGAGATCTTCTCAGAGGTCCAGAAAAGCCACTTTAGCTTTTGAGGCCTTCAGGCATAATAAAAAGAAAAACCAAAGATATATGAAAAGAAAACAAGTCAGTCAGTCAGTCACATTTTATTTGTATCCCGCCTTCCCCGCCAAAGCAGCACTTTTGTAAACAAGGCTTTACAAAAGTGACAACATCTGCATCAGTTAACAGACAGTTTCAGACTAGGATATGGGAGACCCAGGTTCAAATCCCACTCTGCCATGGAAGCTTGCTGGGTGACCTTGGGCCAGCCACTAAGGTTGTTAGCTCTGGGTTATGAAATACCTGGAGATTTTGGGGGCAGAACCTGAAAAGGGTTGTGTTTTGGGAGGGGAAGGACTTTAACGTGGTAAAATGTCACAGAGTCTACCTTTCAAAGTGGCCATTTTCTCCTGGTGAACTGATCTCTGTCACCTGGAGATCAGTTGCAATAGCATGAGATCTCCAGCCAACCCCAGGAGCCATATGCCCTTGTGATCTTTGGTACATAGGGGACAACATCTGCTCCATTGAAGTACACATACGCATATCGGAGCACATGTCTAGAATTAGAAACAGGGTGACTGAAGCTTCTATGGTATTCCATTATAGTGAAAAGAGTCATTTACCTCAAGATCTTTGGGTTTTTTTTTTGTGTTGCAGAAGTTTGTTATGCATTATTACAATGTAACAGGTGTTGCTTGGAAGTTATTGCAAATGGAAGCCACTTGGGTATTTAGACTAAGAATCTGTGCACCTTATGGGTTGAATGTAAATTTTGATCTCTCCCATTTTATTTGAGTTTATGCTCTCAATACTATCTCTTTCAAGTTTTTTTTTTTTGTTAGGTGAATTCTATGCAGGTGTTACCCATTACATGTCTTTATTTTAATCAGTGATTTGAGATGTTTGGTATACATATTGGAATGCCAGAGGTTTGAATGTCAAAGGACTGCATCCTTTGGAGAATTATTAATGACACTATATGTGTTGTGAAAATTGTATGAGCTTTTTTGGTAAGCTATTATTGCTTCTTTTAAAACTATGCATGAGTGGGATGTTGAGTGGGATATATAGTATTTGTGTTCTTTAGCCAACTTGTGTGCTGGTGTGGAGTTTTTGGACTTATGAAGAGTTATTTGGCTTGTGATAAAGGCTTCAGCCAAAATGAGGAACATCAGGCACCTTCTCTCATAGCTGAGATTGAGTTACAGGATTGCTGAGTTGTATAGCAGTATTGGAAGCCTTATATGACACAAGAATGTGTGAAATTTACCACATTAGTGGTTGGCTGTTACTCATTGATGCATTAATGCTGTAATTCGTATGTGATTGCTGTTGAGCTGAATTATAATACTGTGATGCTTTGAACTGTGGACAATAGTGTTCATAAGGCTGTTTCACAAATGTTTTGGATGAGAATGTTTTTGTCTTTAATTTTTAATGCCATTTAAATTAAATTGGCAGAAAAAGCGTTCCCCAAATTGGCCCAACTAAATTTACAACTGCAAATATGCAAGAAGACATGAAAGAAATGCAAAATACTTTACTAACAGCCACTTCACGACTGACTGACAAGGTAGACAATATAGGAGGACAAATGGCTGACGTCAAGCAAGAACGCCAAGAAAATAGAAAGCAAACAGCTGAAACTAATAAGGCACTGAAAGCCTTGGACGACCAAGTGGTGAGTAATACTCAAAAGGTCGAACAGTTGGAAAACAATCAAAAGGTGTATGACAGCAGACTTCTTCAGCTAGAAATGGATAGAGCAACTTATATGTTGAGACTGCAAAACGTTCCAGAAGGCAAGTCTGAAGATTTGCAGAAAATGTTAAGTGAGACCTTTGCAGAGATTTTACAAGTTCCACTGGAAAAAATGGAAGAAGAGATGGACCAAGTTAAGCGTGTACCATTGAGTTTTACTAAATGGAACCAATTGTCCAGCAAAATACACGTGAAACTTGCAAGAAGAATAACTAGAGATAACATTCTGAAACAGACAAGAGATAAATCAGTGGAGATAGCAGGGAATACAGTGAGAATTTTGAAAGAGGTACCTTGGCCAGTTAGGCAGAAGAGGAGAGACTATCACACCCTGACAAAAATTTTTAAGGGAGAGAGAAGTACCGTATACATGGCTGATGCCAGAAGGTTTACTTTTCATGTTTGAAGGCAAAAGATACAGTATTAACTCAATCTTCAAGGTGGAAAATTTTTTGGAGAAATTTGGGAAGAGAGAAGAAGGAAGGATAATGGGAAAGAAGAAAGCTCAGAGGAAGAAGACCCGAGTGACACAAAGAAATACCAAACACAGCTGCAGATAAAAAAAAAATAGTGATAAGAAAGATTCATAATGGCGTCAATAGTCTCTACTAATGTGAATGGACTTAATTCTCCTGTAAAGAGAAGGAAAATCTTTAAATATTTAGCAAAATTGGAAACTGACATTACTTGCCTACAAGAAATTCATATATTGACAAAAGACCAACATTTGTTGAAGAACAAAAAACTTGGCAATTTATTTGTTGCAACGGATTTGAATCAAAAGAAGAGGGGCGTGGCAACATATGTAAAAGATAAATTCAATCCACAATTATGCTTTGCATTGGAAGATGGAAGAATTCTATTAGTGGAAATTACTATAGAGGGTAGAAAAATTTTGTTAGCAAACATTTATGCCCCAAATGATCATTTTTTTTAATGAATTACATCTCAAACTAGAGTCTAGACTACTCAGAATATTGTTTGCTTGGAGATTTCAACGCAGTTTTTGACAGACAAATGGACAGGAAGCTGCATAGACAAACTAAATCCAAAGGATTACAGTTACCAACAAGTTTTTAAAAATTAGCTGAAGAATTGGAACTAGTAGATACGTGGAGGACAAGATATCCAGAATCAAGAGATTTTACATAATATTCACCTAGTCATCAGTCATGGTCAAGAATTGATATGTGTTGGCTGACCACCAGTCTGATGAAGGAATTAGCAGAGGTTGAGATTCAACCTAGAGTGGTATCTGACCATAGCCCAGTAACTATAAAATTTAAGGGAATACAAAGAAGAAGAAACTGGAGGTTAAACACTCAAATCCTAAAAGATAAAAACTTTCTTCAAGAAACAAAAGAAGAAATGAAATCTTTCTTTAAACAAAACATAACACAGGAGGTGAAGATGCAGGTGATATGGGACACAGCCAAAGCATATTTTAGGGGGTTGGCAATTAGATTCAATACCAGAAAGAAGAAGGAAAGATCTGAGAACTTCCAAAGGTTAATGATGCAAGCAGAGGAAGCAGATAAGAACTTAAAATTACATAACAAGAATTTCAGGATAAAATAAAGAAAATACAACATCAACTTAATCTATTGCTTGCGAAAGAAGTGGAGAGAAAATTAAACTTTGCAAAACAAAATTATTTTGAACATGCCAATAAACCTGTGAGATGGTTGGCGTATAGACTGAGAAAAGAAAATGCTAAGAGAGTAATAACAGTATTGAGAGATGAAAGTAATAAAGAGAAATTTCAAAGGCAGGAGATACTTCAAATTGTGGAACAATTTTACAAAAACTATATGAAGACAAACAGGTTTCAAAGGAAGATCTAGAAGACTACCTTAGGCAGAATAATCTTAATAAACTCACAGATGATCAGCAGAAAACTTTAAATGAACCAATAACGATGAGAGAAGTCTGTGAAGCTAGATCCTCTCAAAAAAAAAAAAAAGGCAAATCACCTGGCCCAGATGGTTTACCGGCAGAGTTTTATAAAGCTTTTGAAGATTGTCTATCGGTTCCATTTAAGCAGCTTATAGAAATGATCCAAAAGGAAGCTGAAATGTCACTTTCATGGCAAGAAGCTACAATATCTCTAATTCCAAAAGAGGATACAGGTTTGAAAGATGTAAAAATTTTTAGACCAATCTCTTTCTTGAATGTGGATTATAAAATTTTTGCTTCAATTTTGGCACAATGCCTGAAGAAAATTTTGCTGACTATTATACATCGGGATCAAGCAGGATTTTTGCCAAGAAGATACCTGAAAGACAATGTTAGGACAATATGTAATATAGTGGAGTATTATGAGAATCATCCAGAGAAGCAGCTGGCTTTAATCTGCTTAGATGCAGAGAAGGCGGGAGGGACGGTGGCTCAGTGGTAGAGCATCTGCTTGGGAAGCAGAAGGTCCCAGGTTCAATCCCTGGCATCTCCAAAAAAGGGTACAGGCAAATAGGTGTGAAAAACCTCAGCTTGAGACCCTGGAGAGCCACTGCCAGTCTGAGAAGACAATACTGACTTTGATGGACCAAGGGTCTGATTCAGTATAAGGCAGCTTCATATGTTCATATGTTCAAGGCCTTTGAATCAGTATCTAATCAGTATCTTTTAAGGAAAAATTGTATATGTTTTATAGATGGTATGTAACTCCTCAAAAGCTTTCGAAAATGTATTCTAATATGTTCAACAAATGTTAGAAATGTACAAAACAGGTTGGGTCGTTTTACCATATGTGGTGGACTTGTGAGAAGGCGAAAGATTACTGGAAGATATTGCATGGCATATTGCAGAAAATGTTGAAGATGCAAATTCAATTTAAACCAGAACTGTTCTTGCTGAACATGTATTCTAGTGATTATACAAAACAGACAAGACATCCAATGGCACATATTAACACAGCAGTTAGGATCATGTTTGCTCAGAAATGGAAACTTCAAGAACTGCCTACGAAGCAGGAATTGATCGGGAAAATACTGGAAGCAGCAGAGATGGACTACTTATCTTTATTGCTTGCTGGGAAATCCAAGGAAGATGCAAGAAAGTACTGGGAGAAGTTATATCAATGGCTAGGCACTTAAACTGCTCTGGGGTAAATTGTGGTTAGTATTCTTCAATTTATATGGTTGAAATACAAGCTAAATTGATAATTTAAGTGGGAACTTACAGTACAATGCTATATGACTACTGTGATGAGAGGTTAAGCGTGTAACAATATGATGAAACTTTCTTTTATCTGAATGATACAGCGATATGCGGAATGTATTCTATTTTTATTGATAGACGTATTATCACTTTTCTATTTCCACTTCCCTTTTCCCCCTCTTTTTCTTGAAAAATAAAAAAAAAATTAAAACCCTAAAAAATAAAAATAAATTGGCAGAAAAAGATTAAAAACTGCATAAATTAAATGGGGAAACCATGCAAAATTAAAGACTTGCATATCTGATTTAAACAAGGAAAGAGTGAAAATAGGGCAAAGGTTTTAGAATCTACACAGTGGGGCTGTGACACTTGGAAGCATCCTTAACCACAGCCATGCCGGCATAAAGCTAGTTGTCACAAAAGGTTGCAGACACTGTCCTGGGTCAATCCAGGTGCCAGCGCTCTTACAGATGATGCATGGAACTGGACTATATGGCACTAGTTTTGCCATGATTTTGCATACCCATAAAGTATCTTCCACAGACAGTAGGGTGAAGAAGTTATGTTCCTTGGATGCGGCTGCAAAGCTCTCTGTGGAAATAAATGCCCTACATGGACACATGAAAGACAAATTAGGGATCTTTTATAAAATGTATAAAAGCAATTTGCCTGCAAAAAAGCAGTTGCTGGAACTACATGAAAAGCAGCAGTCATCTGCAATTAGCAAAAGAGTATAAAAGAGTGTTATTAACGGCAGATATTCATGCTGGGAGACAGGCATTAGTGCAGAAACCCTAGTGAACAGCTTCAAAGCTGTTAGAATGCCATATCTATCATAAATGACAGAAAAATGAAAGAGAATGAAGAGTGAAATATTTAAAGATGCTGATGGTCATAATAGAACAGATGATACAATTAGGGCTGATTTCTGAACTCAGCAGTATTTTGGCTGATTAACAAAATGGACTGTTAAGGCATTAACATTATTAATCAAACGTTGTGGTCAGAAAACACATCATGGGAGAACTCATCAAAAGATATAGTGGATGTTTAACATGACGTTGGTCATGGGTAGTCATGTTAGTGGTTCACCATTATTTTGTTCCATATTTCCTTTTTCCTCAGTAGAAATTGTAAGTCAAAAATAGGTGCAGGTTCTCAGTTACCTGAGATGTTACTTTAATGGCATCATCATAGGCTGTATTAGCAAGAAAAGAATGTAGTCCTTACAAGAGCACTTAGCAACTACCATAGGTTTTGTCTGTGCACAAGAAATGGAGATATGATTTAACCATCTCAATCTGACTAATCCAAAATATAAAGCTTAAAACCACATGTGATGGAATGCATTTTTTCTTGGGAGGTTGGCAAGCAGTAGATCTCTACTAAGTGTTTTTAAAGGTCCCTTCCCCCTTTGGGAAGGAGGAAGTCCATCAATGGCTTTCCAGGCTCACCTTCACACAAATGCTAATAGGCTTAGACAGGCCTCAGATTCAGTGGGAGCTCACAGGAGCACAGCTCCTGAACCTTTCTGAGAGTTCCACCTCCTCCTTCTGAGAGTTCCACCTTCTTATCCATTGAATAGTATTGCAGCTGCATAACAATCCCTGGATGAGCTCCACCACCTGTTTTTCTACAAAATGACCACTGGGCTTAGACAAAGGGATGGTCAAACCTCCCCCTTTCCCCTGCCTCTTCAGGCAGAGAACATAGAATTGGGGGTGTCAAATTCTAGAGAGGCTGAGGAAAGAGCTTTTTGGAGAGGACAGGAAAAGATGCCTTGACCTGGGTGGACAAGGTCAAGTGTGTGTGGGAAACAGAGGTGATAAATTCTCCTTGTAACTAAGAAATAGTTATCTTTCTTTGGGATACTCAGGCAATGAGAGAACACAGGGCCCCTTAACTCCTTCAGCAGCCATATTGATCATGTGCTCGCCTGGGAAATGGGGAGCAAGCTTCAAGGTAATGAAACCTCTGTAGAGAACAAGAACAGCTAAGTTAAAAGAGCCCATCCTATTCTAAAATCAATTAGGGTGTGTATCATGAGAGGGACAGAGGATTTGTGTTTTCTATCAATTTCTTTTGTTCTCCTTGCTCAAATCTGGTGCTATGCTGAAAGTATGCTTGTAAGTATTTTCTTTTCAATAAATACTT
The DNA here is from genome assembly GCF_032191835.1 of Heteronotia binoei. Lineage (NCBI taxonomy): Eukaryota > Metazoa > Chordata > Lepidosauria > Squamata > Gekkonidae > Heteronotia > Heteronotia binoei. The sequence continues at coordinate 29,145,289 of NC_083230.1, read as the reverse complement.
TAAACTGCTGATGTTGGGGGGGTCCTTTGTACCACACGGACCTCTACCACCTCAAACAAGCTATCTGAAAAGGGGTTCCATGGGGGTTGGAATATGGCTATTCCTCCAAAGGTGGTCAAGGCATTAATTTGTCCCCATAGTGGCCAGTCACTGGACATTGGGAGACACAGAGGCATGGCCTCAGAACTGAGAAAAAGAGCTTGGGGTCCTGATCCTTCCAGTGGGTAAAAACCCAACAGTTATCAGGTGGTGGTGGCAGGCTACCCTGAGAGTGGAAGAAAAGCCCCTCCAGGGAGTTGGGATAGGGTTGCCAATCCCCAGATGGGGGCAGGGGATCCCCTGGTTTGGAGGCCCTCCCCCCGCTTCAGGGTCATCAGAAAGCGGGGGGAGGGGAGGGAAATGTCTTTTATTCCCTAGGGAGATTTATTCCCATAGAAAATCATGGAGAATTGATCCGTGGGTATCTGGGGCTCTGAGGGGGGCTGCTTTTTGAGGTAGAGGCACTAAATTTTCAGCATAGCATCTGATGCCTCTCCCAAAAATACCTTCCAAGTTTCAAAAAGATTGGACCAGGGGGTCCAATTCTATGAGCCCCCCAAAAAGGTGCCCCTATCCTTCATTATTTCCTATGGAAGGAAGGCATTGAAAAGGTGTGCCGTCCCTTTAAATGTGATGGCCAGAACTCCCTTTGGAGTTCCATTATGCTTGTCACCGCCTTGATATTGCCTCCACCCCTAATGTCTCCTGGCTCCACCCCCAAAGTCTCCTGGCTCCACCGCCAAAGTCCCCAGATATTTCTTAAATTGGACTTGGCAACCCTAAATTGGGAGTAGGAGGGCAAGGTGGAACGAGGCCAGGGAAGGCACATTCCACCACACCTTGTATTCTCATCCACCAGCCTTTAGCCAGAAATATTATAGTGAGGGGGCAAGGGTACATTGAGAGGGGCTTCAGTCACCAGGGCCTCATCATCCTAAACCCTGAGAATCACTGGGCAGGGCCTAATCTCAAGGGGTAGGAACTAGTGGTGTCACATTAAATAGTTGTATTAATACTTGGACTTCCACACACCTCTACGTATATACCATGTGTCAACTGTGAACCATCACAGTCACATGGCTTTGAAGAGAGAGGCTATTTAGCAGACTAAAAAAAATGGAATTCAACTTTTTGCTAAATATGATTGAGCTTTTAGGGCCTCCCATCATCACCTCCCATCTCCAATTTACATGCACAGTTGCTACAAGCAGGCATGCATAGAAGTCTTAGGAGAAGTCATGTGCAGTCTGGCGCACTGTCAGCTATCCAGGAAAGAACAATTTGCTTAAGGTCATACTATGAACATAATAAGAAAAACAGCCTCTACACATGTCCGGAGCATTTGATGCCTTGGTATTCAGAGAAGGGACTATTCTTGAGTCAATTTTATTATCTTTTGGAATTACAACTGATTGCTAGGCAACAGAGATCAGTTCACCCAGAGAAAATTGCCTCTATGGCATTATACCCCATTGAAGTCCCTCCCCTTCGCTCCCCAAACCCCACCCTCCTTATACTCCACCCCCCCAAATCTTCTAGAGCATAAACCTGCCCAAGCAATTATCCCCTCTTCAGTCCTTCAGGCCTAACCCAAGATGTTTGTGTGGGGAGGGAGAACAGGAGCTTGACTGCGATTATTAATTTGTCAAAGTCATTACTTTGTCAAATGTAAATAGTCAGAGGCTTGGATGTCTTAATCCTGGTAAGCGACAGCAAGATGTTTTGCAATTAGTCATTAAAACCAAATACCAAGCTAAAGAAAACTGGGCATACATTTTGGGGCTCCCACTTTCACTCCTACAGCTAAGTTAAATTTCCCAATGGAAACAGGAGGAGTGACTCCCTCCAAATAAGATCCCAAAAACAGTCCCAGAGTAGTCTAACTGGGTGCAGAGACCTTAACATAAAATCCATTCTGTATTTTCTTTGCAAATTTGCAAGCCTGGAAAAGCTTGCAAGAGGCAAGACAAGGTGAGGGAGCTGGGAACATCAGCAGCCTCGATCTTCAAAGGGTGAGGACAGGTAGGGGAGGAAAAGGGGGAAGAAAAGAGCCTCAGGCTGGATTAAAGCCATGGCCAGGCTGGTTCTGACTCATGGGCTGTATATTTAACACTCCTGCCTGCCCTAGAACAAAGAAAGAAGCAAAAGGAGAAAAAGGCAAAATAGATTAAAATGAACTTGGTCAAGGCTGTGTGCCTCAGCCACAAGTTTTAGGGTTGCCAACTCTAAGCTGGGGAGAGAGCCTGGCTGGGGAGGCCAGAGCTTGTGAAGAGAGATCAGTAGGGATGTGATGCCATAGAGGGCACTCTGTGAAGCTTCCATTTTCTCCAAGGAAAGTGATCTCTATAGTCTGGAAATCAGTTGTAATTAGGTTGCCAGGTCTGTGTTCAGTGTGGAGCAGGGAGAGGGCAGGGTTTGAGGAGGGGAGAGGCCTCAGCATGGTACAATGCCACAGAGTCCACCCTTTAAAGCAGCCATTTTCTCCTGGGGAGCTGATGTCTTCCAGCTGGAGATCAGTTGTAAAAGCAGGAGATCTCTGAGCCCCACCTAAAGGCTGGCAAACCTAGAATTCTAAGTGAACTCTATACCCCACTTGGAGGTTGGCAACCCCTACACCAGGGGTGGGAAACCTTTTTTCTGCCATGTGCCATATGGATATTTATAACATCATTCGTGGGCCATAAAAAATTCTCAAATTAAAAAACAGTGCTCCACCGAGGGAGAATGATTCAGACAAACAAAATTAATGCAAATAATTGTTTTTCTATTTGAAGTCATGTGAGGAGAGCCTAATCCGGCACACACACATACACACACACACACGGCCTGCCGCCCTAGCCAAATGCATAGGTCCAGGGCTTTTTTGTAGAAAAAGCCCAGCAGCAACTCAGTAGCATATTAGACCACATCCCCTAATATTAGCATATTAGGTCACACACTCATTAGCATATTAGGCCACACCATCTGGGATAATCAAGTGCAAACTGAACTATGACAGTTACTTTTCCAGACCCTGCAGCAATTCTGGCCGGCCAGGCAAGTCCCAGGGAGGCTGCCGCACAGTACATCTGGGCTCTGTGATCCCTGCCTGGCCCTGGGGAGGCTGTTGCACAGCACGGCTGGGCCCCACGATCCTCGCTGGCCAGCCAGGTCCCAGGGGGCTGCCACATGGCTCGACTCAGCCCAGTAATCCCCGAGGGCCACACCAAGTGACCTCGAGGGCCGTATATGGCCCTTGGGACAAAGGTTCCCCCCCCACCTTACACCAACTGCTTTGCTGCGTTCCCTTTTCCATTCAGCCCAGCCAATCTGGACAAAATCTGTTTTCACATTTTCCCTTGGGGTGGGGGGAGATATACTTTCTGGGCCCTCTCATCACATACATAACATTTCATATGTCAAATTTGCCAGACAGCTCCTCTCAGCAGTGTCTGGGCCTCACACAATTATGACTGAAGATATGTGAATGCCCTGGGTCATTTCTGTAAACTGAGCCTAATTTACAACTAGGGCTGCCAACTCCCATGTGGGAAGTACCTGGCAATTTAGGGGCGGAGCCTGTGGAGGGCAGGGTTTGGAGAGGGGAGGGACCTCAGCAGCATATAATTTCAGAGTCCACTCCAGAGCAGCCATTTTCTCCAGGGGAACTGATCTGTGTCATCTGGAGATCAACTGTAATCCTAGGAGATCTCCAGCTCCCAATCTAGAGGCTGGCAATCCTCCTTAGAACAGAGAACAGACACAGCCTTCTGGAATGAGCTAAGTTGAATAACACCTTATTATAATTAATCAGTAGAGTTTCATTTCTATAATAATTAGAGGAGATTTTAAGAATCTTAGTAAGTCAGACCTAGTATGTGATGAAATAAAATAACAGCATTGTCCACATAAAGGAATATAGGGATGCTAATGTTAGCAAGTTTAGGGGGATGGCAAAATTTGAAAAAAGATTGTTTAAATATAAATTAAACAGCAGGGGAACCAGTAAACAACCTTGTCTTCTCTGTTTAAGTTGGAAGAATTTGATAAATGACCCTCAGTTCCACAGCAGACTTGGACAGTTGGATTAGAACACGTGTTGAATAAGGCCTAATAATCTGTTATTTGTGGTGATTTCCCCTAACTTTAATGTGGCTGACAGAGTCAAATGCTCCCTTAAGGTCCCTACAACCAGCAATGCATATAATTGTCCACCCTTGTTTGCCATATGTTTATCAGCTTGGTGATACAAAATCAGGAAAGGTCTAAGGTTGAATAGCCCCCCACCCCACCCCCGAACTCAATTTGCTTATTCCCTAAAATAATCTCAGACGCGACCCAGTCCCAAAGTTTACGGAATAAAAAGAAGGAAGAATATAATTTACCCAATGAGGGAAGCAAACTAATTGGGCAATAACAGCATGGATCTGATCTATTTCCTTTTTTGAAAATTGGAACAATGATAGCATCTGGGGTCTGGGAATCAGGCCAGAGGAATTGATAGAGGTAAAGACTGGTGCTAAAATCTTGGTCCACCAGCAAGAGTTTGCATTAAATAATTTATTAGGGATTAAGTCAGGCCCAGGAGTTTTGCCTGGTTGAGAAGCCTGGATGGAAAGCTCAACTTTGTGTTAAAAATGTCAGGTCAAGAGGGAACTGTATCAAGAGAAAAGTAGAGAAAGATGTAAAGATAGCTTCATATTCTGAAAATAACACTTTAAAATGATTTAATACAATACAGGCAATACAGGAGGAAATTTTAAACTGTGGATTGATGGCAGAATTAACAATAGACCAAAAGATTATGTAATCATTGATATTAACTGCAGATATAAATCGACTCCATTGTCTACCCAGAGCCTTCTGTTTGCTTACTTCAATTAAATCTCTGTAGTTCCTTTAAAGGTTTAGCAGCTCGCTCAGAATTATAGTATTATTTCTTTTACATTCTCAGTGTTTCCACAGGATCTGCCTTTTAAGTAATCTGGAATCTCTGTTAAACTATGTGTTTCAATTTTGCACATTCTCTGATCCAATAGAATATTATTTACATTAGAGTTGCCAGCTCCACATTGAGAAATACCTGGAGATTTGGGGATGGATCCTGAGGAGGGTGGAGTTTGGGGATGGGAAGGAATTTAATAGAATACAATGCCATACAGTACACCTTCCAAAGCAGCCATTTTCTCAAGGCGAATTGATCTCTGACACCTGAAGATCACTTATAATTCCAGGAGATCTACAGCCACCTCTTGTAAGTTAGTAGACTGATCAAAGTCACCAAGTAATACACCGTTTTACAGTTTGCAAAAATATATTACAAGGATTGTGTACAACACATAATAAACAATACAATATTGATAAAGGCCAGCGGTGCTAAGACCTTTTAAAGCAACAGAAACCCCAAGGGGGCCAAAAAACCCCATCCCCAAATGAATAGATATAAGATATATGGATCTAATAGATATATGATATATAGATATAAGATATATAGATATAATAGATATATGGGTGCTCCTAAGGAATGTAGCTTCAACACAGCTGCTTTCTTAAAAAGACGCCTCTCTAGATTTTGATGACGTTTCAATCCCTTCTTCAGTTTTAATGGCTCAATTGTTTAGAAACCCTGTTCTACATTCTCTAATCACGGCATTTAGCTTCTCATTTTCAGTGTGAACATTGGGCTGCTTCCTTTATGCAAAGGCTTACCCTTCTCTACATTCTCTAATCACAGCATTTAGCGTCTCATTTTCAGTGTGAACATTGGGCTCTTTCATTAAGGAGCCTACCCCACCATAGTTTTAAAGGGATATTTGCTGCTGCTTACCACGTGTAGCCAATGAAATTTAGATAAATGCTGTATATTCTATCTCCTTGTTAAGACCATATGGTTCATATGTTTTAAATCTAAATATAAATTTCACCTCCTTCTGTAATAAAATCTTTTTCACATCCTCTTTTTTGTATTCTTTGTTTTTTATATATAAAAATTACACAGAATCTCATGTCTTCTGGGCTATGCCCTATGCTGGTGCAATGATCTTTCATTGGGGCATTTCCCATTCCCCTGGAAATTCTGGCCCGATGTTCCAACACCCGTGTATTTACTGCCCCTGTGGACATGCCTGTATATTGCATCCCACATTTGCAAAAGGCATGATATATGATGTTCCATGTTTTACATCCTGCAAAGAAATCACATTGGATATTAACTTCCTTCATTTGATTAAAAAATGCTGTCCCCTCCAGAAAGTATTTATAGACTGTGCAGTTTTTGCATTGGAAGAAACCTATAGGTCTACTAACTGGCTGTAATGGTCTAACAATATCAGCCCTGACCAGCTGATTTTTAAGGTTTCTCTCCCTTCTCCAACCTATCTCTGGTGGCTCATTGCATCCTGGCAAATGTGACACAATTTGCCAATGTTTTCTAATTATACCACTAATTTTGTTAGAAAAATGAGAGTATTGAAAAGCACAAGTTAATTTCTTCTTTTTCTCCTTCTGTTTATATTCCAAAAGTTGTTGTCTGTTTAAAATGTCTGCCCTATATTTTGCCTTAATAATGCAGTCAGAAGTGTACCCTCTTTCTTTGAGTCATTAAGCTTAACTTGGACAGATTGCCCGAGCTTTTGTCAAACGGAACTCTAGACAAAGAATGGTGCCAGCCAGAGGAGGAAGATCAGCTTTAATACAAGAGCCAGAGCTATTGTGTAAACCGGGTGTCACCTTAGATGTTAATTTGTCCCCCTATTGTCATTCTAGATACTTGTTTTAATCCCCTTCACCCAGACCTGACCCATGCCCCACCCACACTGTCGTTTTGGAGCCTCCCCTTTTCTGAGGTAATGTACCATGTGATACAGCATCATGTCCCATCTGACCTCGTGTCATAAGTCCCCGGACCTGCTACTCCCTAAGGGCTCAAGATAGTCTTTATAACTTCTGACCCAACACCCCACAGGTGTGCATCTAACAGTACCTCTACCCTACTGTTTAGATACGCCCCCGATACCTGATCAGTTGAGGGTCCTTCCCAATCTCCCTTTTCATTGCTATTGGAGCCTTCCTCAAAGACTACGATAGGTAATTATTACCCTGTTTGTCCACCTCGTGTTTACCCCTGTCCATTTCAATGCTATTTTCTTAGGTCTGCATGTTTGTTGTATGATTTTATACCCTTGTATGTGTGCCTATATTTTTACAATCAAAACCCTTTGATTATTCTGAGTTTTACTCCTGCAAGACTGTCAGCAATAAGAATCTATAAGAGGCTTTTATAATCCCTCTTTTCTCTACCTTAAGGAGTCTCAAAGAAGCTTACAATCACATTCCCTTCCTTTTCCCGTAACAGGTACTTGTGAGGTAGGTGGGGCTGAGAGAGTTGAGAGAATTGTGACTGGCCCAAGGTCACCCAGCAGGCTTTCTGTGGCGGAGTGGGGAATCAATACCAGTTCTCCAACGCTCTTAACCATTACACCATGCTATACTCTCTTATTGTTCCTCTTATCGCCCTCTCTCCTCGCTGGTCTATTTTAATGCATTACCTGTAGTTGATTCTTTTGGAAGATTTTCTAACACACCATGAGAACAAAGGTCTTCTGGCCTTGAGGTTCCTGAAACCCTGACACACTTTTTTCTTCACATGCATATTTTATGGCAGTTTAAGAGCTTCTCTGATAACTCCCTTCTTTTTAACTTTTCCCAACCATTTGGAGGACTATCACTTACTAAATCTTCTGTCTGGAAATGAAAAACACATCTCACTGGCAGTATATTTGGCAATTGCCAAATATATTTCAGCTGCACTAAAAAGTGATTATGTAGCTATTTTAACTGTAGTATTAATTAGATATCTTAAATTATGTATTTAATATTTACTTTTTCCTAAAGTGCTGAATAGTCCTTTTTCATGTATTCAATTATTGTCTTACCACCCACCCAAGTGAAGGCATCCATTCCCCCCAACACACACCTCTAGGGGAGCTGATCTCTGCCATCTGAAGAGCAGTTGTAATTCTGAGTGATCTCCAGCCATCACCTGGAGACTGGCAACAGTTATTACCAAGTAGAAAATGGCTGGTTTGGGGAATGCAGTGTATGGCATCGTATTTGTCTGAGGTCCCACCCCCCCTAAAACTCCACCCTCTCCAGACTTCACACCTTAAATCTCCAGGAATTTCCTAACCTGGAGATTGGCAACTCTATCTCCTTCCTTTTATCTGCCCCTCTGACTTCAGCTTTCCATCACCTCCATCCTCCCTGCAGCCTCTACATAGGAAAGGGACAGTCTTTCTCCACAGTAGGGGGAAGGAACCAAAACAGCTTACATCATCCTCCTCTCCCCCCTTTGATCTGAACAACAACCCTGTGAGGTAGGTTAGGCTGAAAGTTTGTGACTGGTCTGAAATCACCCAGTCAGCTTCCACAGCAAGAATCTTATAACGCCTTAGCGGCGATTAAGGTTTACAATGCTAAGGTTATACCCCAATTAATGTACGGAGCTGAGATTTTCTTGTATAATAAAATAACTAAATTGGAGATGGTTCAATCGAAGTTTGTACGATGTATCCTACAGGTGCCAAAATATGCCTCATCTATTGCAAATAGGCTGGAAACGGGGCTTCCAAGCCTCTCCACAGTAATGTGGAATAGAGGTTTGAGTCTCCTTCTCAGGGTGCTGGCGAATCCGGATGACATAGTACATCAAATCTTCTATGACTCATTTGTTAGCAATTGGTTGAGGAAATTAAATTCCAAACTAGAGGAATGTGATCTGAATATTGATTCCCTAGCCCTCATGTTCAAGAACGGGGCAAAAGTAATTATCAGAGACCGATTACTGGAATTGGAGTTAAAACAATCTCTGGCCAAAGTTGGGAGGACGTATATCCCAACCTTTTTTACAAGTGATCTTAAATGTGCCAGGTATCTAGAAAAGATACAGCCAATTAAGATCAGGCGGATGCTGTCCTTGGCACGCCTGAACATCCTTGACACAGCAGTACTGAGGGGCCGTTTCCATAAGATCCCGATAGAAGACAGGATCTGTCCGTGCGGCCTGGAGGAGGTCGATACGGTTCCCCATATCATTCTGAACTGTCTTTTCCATACAGAGGCAAGGTACAGACTTCTGCGGAACCATCTAATGCTAGCTAAATCTTTAAATCAGGCCCAAGTCATTTACTTCCTCTTAGGGGATGGGAGTGATCAACTTTCTCTGGATCTTGCTAAGTTTCTATATGTTACCGACCTTGACAGGAAGAAATTTAATGCTGTTAGTATTTGAAAGAAGATGCCCTTAGTTAAGTATTGCCTACGTCAGATAATTTTATTACTATTTTGTTGGTTGTACATAGTTTTATATTGTTATGTTATATTTTAGCTTGGTGTTGTGTTGTACTGTTATTACTGAGTTGTTGTTGTTGATTGGCCTAGAGCCGCAATAAACTGACTGACTGACTGACACTGACAAGAATCTGTGTCTGTCAGACTCCACTCTGAAGCCCTAACTGAAATTATACCATATTTTAAATTGCTTTGAACTGTCAAATTGTTTTAATGATTTTATTGTATATTGTTCTTATTCTTAATACTATGTTTTGTTAATTGTTCTTAACCACCCTGAGCCCACTAGGGGAGGGCAGGATATAAATGCAATAAATAAATAAATAACTTTTAAATAAATACCCTCCTCAAACCCCGTCATAGAATCACCAGGAATTTCCCACCAACCTGGGATTGGCAGCCATAGTTAGGACTGGCCCCAATGAGTTCTCCCTCAGAGGCCTTTGGTGATCCTTTTCAGAGTGTTGGTCTGAAAATGTTGTTGGTCTTAAGCACAGGATTTCAGTCTCTCTCTGTCTCTCGCTTTCTCTCCCTATCTCTCTCTCTGTGTATCTGGTCTGCTGCTACCGGATGCCATTCCCCCCCCCCCCCCATCTCTGTCTGTTTCTCTTCAGAGGATAGGGAAGAGTCCTCAACCAATCAAGGGAGTCCTCAGGCAGACAAAGCCTTCCCTCCTCCTTCCTCCCTCAGCCAATCATGAGATGGCTTTCTCTATGACTCTTTCCCTTCTCCTCCATCCCTCAGCTAGTTGAAGGAAGGTTTCTTACTCTCCTCTGCAAAGCAAAGCAACAGGCAGCTTAGCCAATGGGAGAGTAGGAAGAGCCATAAACTGCCAGAACCAAGGTTGGTTGCCTTTGACTGACAAAAGCAGCATGGCTGGCTATCAAAAGCCACTCAGGAATGAGAGAGGAGTGGAGTCAACCAATGAGTTTTTCCTCAAAGGCCAAAATAGGACTTGAAAGGGCCTCCCCCGCCACTTTTTACTGAGAGAACCAAGCTTGATTTTTACTGAGAGAAGGAAGGTTAGTTGCCTAGCATCAGCCACTGCCTAGCAATTTCTCTGAGACTCTTCAGAGTGGAGGGCGGGATATAAATCCAATATCTTCTAATCCTCATCTGTCCTGGGGTCAGCAGTGGGTGGGGGAGAGCAGAGTCAGTCAATGCAACACAAGAGCAGTTGATTGTTTGATGGGCCAAAGGTTGATGCACCACAGTCCCACACAGTCCCAACCAACGAGGAAGCTCATTATTGTTCGTTTAGGAAATTTATAAGCCACCACTCCAAAGACTTGCTAAAGATGGCTCACAAATAAAATAATATTGGAAAAAAGGAAATTGTTGTGTACTGGACTCCAGGGAAGACTTGGATGGGGTTTCCTCCAGGCTCATTGGAGCCAAAAGAATGGAGCTTGGGACTTGGGAACGATGAGCAGCAGGATCCAAATCCCTGCTGCCTGCTCCAATCACAGGTCCCCTGGTGGTTTGAATGGGCCAATGGCACGCTTGCATGGGAACCCAGCCTGTATATACGTTGGGCCCCGTTGGCCCAGAGTTCAGTCTTGTCACTCTGCCTATACTATGCTTACTTAATAAAGAGCTGATGTTCACTACCACCTCGCCTCTTCAATGCATCGAACCAACTATATTATAGAAATAATCTATTAAAAACAAGCCAGAGCATAAAAGCAGTGTTGAACAAAGAATGAGCTGCCTAAAATGATGTTTATGAAACAGGCTAGAAGCGGACACTAAAACAGCTAAAAGGATGGGTTCTTTTAGATTTAACTAAGTTAATTAGGTCTCGGTTAAAATAAATGTTTGTTCTGGTGCCGAAAAGACAGTGAGGTAGCTGCAAAAGTAGCCTCAAAGAGGAGGGCATCCCAAAATTGAACAATAGTGCCACAGTCTCAAGGGACGGTAGGATTTGTAGTTCTGTGAGGAGGAAGAGCTGAGGTCTCTATCAATCTACGATTCATGAGAATATTTGGAGAAACAAAGACTGTGAAAGAATCACAAAAGTGACTTAAGTGTAAATTGTGTAGTGGGCTTCTGCTTAGCCCAGTTTAGTGAAACTCGAGGAGTAGCTCTGTGCCTTTTGCTAGCACTTAGAACCCTCGCCCTAGCTCTGAGGGTGCTGCTGGCAGAGGCATCTCCAAGGACCTGAATGAAAGGAGGAGTATATATATCCTTCCTTTCCTGTGCCAGAAAAAAAGGAAGCAGTCTAGTTTAAAAAAAAAAAAAATCACAAGTTTTCTCTCTGGTATCCAAGGTTAAGCACTGTAAGTTGTTAAAGCACAAGAAAGGCTTATTGATTTTCAGATGAAAGGTTCATCAGAAGGCCAGCCAGAATTATTTTTTTTTTTGTGCTGCTCTTTCAGCCATATAGCACTACGCTATAGTGCGAGCCATCACTGTAAGTGAAGCCTCATAAAACACCTTGGATCATACTAGAAAGCCGTACGCTTTGACATGATTTTGAGAGATTCTGTTTTTTGTATTATGTCTGGCTCGGAGGCTTCTATTTATATCCTGAACACTCATCTTCAGTCACTTTTATTACTTGACAAAAGAAAAGACTTAGCAGCTCCTATGTACTTCTTGATATTTTCTAACAGGAAAACTGTCAGAAATTAAATATACGATGACTGCTGGCTGGAGCTCACCTTGTCGTGATGATAGGGGAAAAAAGAGTAACATAGAGATCTTGCTTAGATTTATGAGTTTTGTTGATCTATCTTCCATGGTACATTAGATTTTTCTCAGATTACCATCCTGTCTTGATAACCAAGGGTAAGGTTTTTGCCTGTCATGGGCTATGCTTTAAGTACATGCCTTTCCATGTTACAACCAAATATATCATAACTGAACCTGTCGGTGTTAGGTTTTTAGGTAATGAAACATAATGGTATCTTCACAGATAAGAGTTTTGATGAGAGCCCAGGAGATCATAATAATGTCCCATTTCCACATTGTCTGTATTTTACTGCTTTCTACCTTAATGTTTGGAGAGTCATACTCTCTTCTACTCTTTATATTTATATATGATTTCTGCTTCTCAGAACTCAAGTAAACGTAGCAACACACATTCTTGTACCTATTTGAGCAATGATATCTCCTCACCTTTCTTTACTGTTTATTTGAATCCACAAAATGTTGCACCTTGCTTTCCTAACCTATCCCCTTTTTCCTCTTTCTTTCTCAGCTAATAGATAGATTAGGGAAGAGAGAGAGAATGGGCTATATGGGGTTTCTCAATGCACAGCAGCCAAGAAGGTCAGAGCGCCTGCTCCGGCTGCAACGCCACTGAGGATGTTCTCCGCAGCTGAGAATGAAACGTCTGGAAGAAAAACATTCTCCAGTAGAACACGGCACTTGAGCCCGAAAGATTCTACAAACCCTAACAAACCCTAATATATGGGGTTTGTTTGCTATGTTAACTTGTGTGTGAAAACAATAAAATATTAATTAAAAAATGGCAATACACCGGACAGAAGGTGTTTGGACAAACTCTACTTCCAATATGACCCACAAAATTCCTTTGGCTTCTTTGGTAGTGCACCAGAAGGCAGCTTCCAGTAGCCTCTGTCAGAAGCTGCATGAAAACAAGATACTTAATTCTGTTTCCAAAGACAGACTTGTATCTGTTGCCCTTTCCACATTTGAGGAGACTCGCTGAATATATGGTTAGCTGTGATTTGGTGAGACAAGTGCTTTAATAACTAACTGAAGTATGATGGATCAATGCCCATTCTGCCTTTCAAAAATAAAACATTTCATGAGGTCTGATTCAAACCACAGGTGATAACGTTTTGGTTAATCCTTCCTGAATGCTCTGTCACTTTCAGTTGACACACTTAGAACTGATTTATTTCAGCCAAACTGAGGTGGTACACACGGGTCCCATTTTTTCTCTTTTCACATAGGAATGGCTTTAGACAGACCCCTGTTCATGTGACTCCTAGTCCCTCTAAGAAGACTGCACCATCCAAGAATGACAGCTACAAATCATTTCATGGTCTCCTCTTCACACTAATTACATTCTTGCATTTAGTCCATTTTGAAAGCTAGATTTGCTTCTCATTTGTGATATGTAACATTAGATATTGCCTTGTTTTAGATATATCCTTGAATTAGATATATCTATGCAGTCCTGCCCTTCAGAATCTTCCCACGAATAATAATAAGAGACCCTTCTTTCTTTTTGAGGATGGGTCTGACCTAGAGGGACCTATTGACAAGTCCATTATTGTCTCCTGGCATTGCAGCATGTATGTTTTGGTAGGTAAACCTGTAAGAGCACAAGTGTTTTGGTGAGCTTTATTATTCTATGTATTCAGTGGTAAAACATATACTCCAGAGCTCTATTAAGGGCTTCAGTTATACACAATCTATTGGATAGCAGCCAAGAATGAGTAGACAAGAAAATGGCCAGAAGCACACAACAGAGTAATATGATAAAAGGCTGCTGAAGTTCTTTGTGCAAAGACAAACATTTTCAATTAGCTCTGGGAACAGTAAGTGTTTAACGTGTCACCTCGGTGGAGAGATAATGGTTTCAGCACTCAATACTACACAGATGTTCCTATTTTCAGGAGGCCTTTTTCCTTTCCTTTCCTTTTTTGAGGATTTTTATTTGCCATTAAACAATTTGAGCTCCCTTCCAACCACCTGCCATTTTGAAATAAATGCAAAAGGGGCTGTGATTTCATTTGTAGCTTGCTCAGTGTTAGTGTCACTGCTGGGATTGAGGAACCTTTGCAGGAACACAAACTTTGCCCTACATAGAAGATTTTCAGTCCCCAAAACATTCTGAAATTTGTAATGGATATTTCCTCCCTTTGGGGAAAATTTGTCTGCATTATCATTATAATATATATTTTAAAATGCTATCAGACAGAAGAGCTCTATAGGGTTCCTGGCATATGAAAGTGGATGATTGTTGTGTTTTGTGTGCTTTGCTTAATGCTATTCTACTTGTGTCAGTTGAATCTATTTAGTGGATCGTTTTCTGCTATAGTTGCCAGATGCCTAAAAGATTATTCCTAGAAATTAAATTCTGATGGTGACTCTGGAAATATGAACTGTTTCCTCAAAGGGACACTGGTTGACCTTTTAAGAGCTGGCATTATCTGAGGATTTATAACTTCGTGGCTGAAAAATACATATCACTAACTTCACTATAGTAATGAGCACTTCACGTTGACAAAGTAGATTCCATTTATATTGGATTCTGCAAAAAATGCTTTACACAGACTATTTGGGATTAGCAGACATCACATCCAAATTAGAACAGAGGGTATAGCTTCCACAATGACTTTAAAGCATGATAACATTGCAATGATCTGTGTCCTTCATAAAGAGTGTATACAGGTGGAAAAACTCTCAGAATTTATCAAGGAAGTAGTTTCAGTGGTAAACATAGAGGAAAAGGTGAGATAGAAATGCGTTTGAGCCAGTTTGGTGTAGTGGTTAAGTGTGCGGACTCTTATCTGGGAGAACCAGGTTTGATTCCCCACTCCTCCACTTGCACCTGCTGGAATGGCCTTGGGTCAGCCATAGCTCTGGCAGAGGTTGTCCTTGAAAGGGCAGCTGCTGTGAGAGCCCTCTCAGCCCCACCCACCTCACAGGGTGTCTGTTGTGGGGGAGGAAGGTAAAGGAGATTGTGAGCCGCTCTGAGACTCTTTGGAGTGGAGGGCGGGATATAAATCCAATATCTTCTTCTTCTTCAAGATAGATATTCTACAACAGGATATTTTTTCCTCATTCCTCCATCATTACAGATCGGAGCCTCCTGCAGCCCGCCGCATCGCGGCGTGGCCGCAGGGGAAATTTTGCCCCCCCTGGAGGGAGAGCAGACGTTTCGGCGCGCTTTCAGGCGCGTCTGGCGGGGGCGGGGCTTTAGAGCTTGTCTCGAAGCCCTGCTCTTCGTCGCGGCAGTCCACTCTTGGTGCTCTGGGGGCCGGGTCTCTCGCCCGCTGGAAAAGGCAGGGGAGCGGTCTGATGAGACCCCTGGCCCTGACCTGGCCGCAGTTCGGTTGCCCTTGCCATTGCTGTGTTATTTAATAAAGTGGCCCATAGTTTCACCAATCAAATGTGTCCGTCTCTTTATTCCGACTTGGGGGGGGGGGCAAAATGTGCTTACCTTTTATGCACATTTGCAACTATAGAAAGGCAATTATTCCATAACATTATACTATATAATTTCAGCCTCCAGGTGATGTGTGGACACAGCACTTATAGAGCTATAAGAAAACATCACCTTCCAAGCCACCCTGAGCCTGCTTCAGTGGGGAGAGTGGGATATAAATAAAATAATAATAATAAAAAAAATCTTTTCCTAGCAGAATTAATTGTATAAATTTGCTGTTTTAAAGACTAGAGCAAAAATTGATAATCTTACAGTTCTATTAAAGCTGCAAGAAATCTTGAAAACTCATGGTAATTATGTTAATACCATGAACACTATTTAAAACAACAGCAACATAATTTTCTGGAACATGGAAGAACAACTGGGAAAAAAAGAATGAAAGCTCAAATTAATGAGGGTTTCTTAAGCTATTCACAGTTACTTAAATCTTTATGTTCCAGTGTTTTCTCAACCACTCCAGTACACTTCTTTGAGGATTCTCTAACTCTCTTGATTTCCAGAAGGCTGGTACATTCTTTTCGATACCCAGACTCTTTTTCTTGAAACACCAATATGTTACCTGTTTCAAGATGTTGCCTTTAATTTTATGTTGGGGAAATTAGCAAAAAGGCAAAGCTAGCAAGAAGCAGGGTGCAAATGGGATCTGTTACCTATGTTTATGGAGATCTCTCCCTTTAAACCATTTTTGAGCCAATAACCAGGCCAATATAAAAGAAAGGATTTTTATTTAAGAAAATAATAGAGATTAAATATATACACATATAGCTTTGGTGAGCATATACACAATATATTGGAATAAAAGGAAATAGTAAAATAGAAGGGGGATGGACTGAAGGGCGATACATTACTTATCTCAGAGAGTGGACAAGCCTGAGGTTTGGGAGAAGGAGGTACATAAAAACTACCCATGCTTGCATGTGGCAAAACACCCCATAAAAAGTCTGCCAAGAAAACATCATGATGTGATGTCATCCCATTGGTTGGTAACAACTTGGTGCTTGCACTGCATTGCACACCTTTACCTTTATATGTGCAAAGGTCTGATATGGCTTGGAGTGTTCACTTTCTGGGCGCCCAAGCAAAGCATGCTGGGAATGCAATGGACCAGGTATCCTTATACCCCCCAAATGTATCAGAAGAGTATGATAACATGGGTGAGCTAATGTGACAATAGGGTGACCATAGTATGATGGAATTTGGGTGGTTAGACAAAAGAGGTGTCTGGAGTTTCCCAAGTATCTAAACAAAAGGTGGGATAAGAACATAAGAATATAAGAGAAGCCATGTTGGATCAAGTCGATGGCCCATCCAGTCCAACACTCTGGTTCACATAGTGGCCAATAAACCCCCAAATGCCATCAAGAGGTCCACCAGTGGGGCCAGAAACCCTTCCACTGTGCCCCCCCCCCAAGCACAAGAATACAGAGCATCACTGCCTCAGACAGAGGCCGATTCCACACTCACCTTGGTCTGGAGTAGGCTTCGTTTCCACACAGAGCAAGCTGGCGATTTCGCACCAGTTGCTCCGTGCCGCCATATTGTGAGAAAGGGAGAAAAGTACTTCATTCTCTACCTTCTCTATCCCATGCATAAACTTGTAAACCTCTATCATGTCACCCTTGAGTCAATGTTTCTCCAAGCTAAAGAGCCCCAAGCGTTTTAACCTTCTTCATAGGGAAAGTGTTCCAACCCTTTAATCATTCTAGTTGCCCTTTTCTGGACTTTTTCCAATGCTATCTTTTTTGAGGTGCGGTGACCAGAATTGTATACACTACTCCAAATGAGGCTGCACCATCGATTTATACAGGGGCATTATGATACTGGCTGATTTGTTTTCAATTCCCTTCCTAATAATTCCCAGCATAGCATTGGCCTTTTTTATTGCAATCGCACACTGTCTTGACATTTTCAGTGAGTTATCTACCATGACCCTAAGATCTCTCTCTAGGTCAGTCTCTGCCAGCTCACACCTCATCAACATGTATTTATAGCTAGGATTTTTGGCCCCAATGTGCATTACTTTGCACTTGGCCACATTGAACCTCATCTGCCATGTTGATGCTCACTCACCCAGCCTCTACAGATCCCTTTGTAGTGCCTCACAATCCTCTCTGGTTTTCCCCAACTTGAACAATTTAGTGTCATCTGCAAACTTGGCCACTTCACTGCTTACTCCCAACTCCAAATCATTAATGAACAAGTTAAAGAGCATGATACCCAGTACTGAGCCCTGTGGCACCTCACCGCTTACCATCTTCCACTGCGAAAATTGCCCATTTATACTCACTCTCTGCTTTCTATTAATTAGCCAGTTTTTGATCCACAAGAGGACTTGTCCTTTTACTCCATGACTCTCGAGCTTACTAAGGAGCCTTTGATGAGGAACTTTATCAAAAGCTTTCTGGAAGTCAAGGTAAACAACATCTATTGGATCCCCTTTGTCCACACAACATCTATTGGGTCCCATTTGCCCCTTTGATTCCTAATAGGTGGTTTGTTCAGTAAAACTGGGCAGTTAATGTTTTCCTTGAAAGCTTGGAATGAAAGGGAGGCGATGCAGATGGAAGAGTCTGGAAGAGTCATGTTCAGGAATGAAGTGATTAACTGGAAGGAAAACAAATTACCAAACATAATTCATTAATGCCAGAAGAGATGGGCTAGACAGCATCTTAACCATAGGTTCCTGAAACTTGGGGGCATAGATAGTGATTGTCCAGCTGCTGTTCCGCACATAGAAAGCATGGACAGGGACTATATGGAGGATCTGGCAACAGTGTCAGCCCTGTCAATGAGCCTTTATCTCTGTGTCAGGTCCAAAGATGTCTCCTAGTTTCCTTCTCATTCCACACCTAGCCTTCTGGGGTGCAGTGCCATCATCATCAATCATCATCATCATCAAGATTTAATTAATTGCTCCATCTTAGCTGAGGCTGGGCTCTGGGTGATATACACAGAGAAAAAAACAATACATTATTTAAAAACAGTAAAAAAATTAGCATTTTGCTAATTATGTTAATTTTCAGCAGACTGTCAGAGCATACAGAAGAGTCAGAGGTTGTTCTGGGGTTTTGGAGTGTCTCTACTTATGGGAAAGACCACCCCAGTTGGAGGGCTCTTGCCATAGTTACAAATAATTGTCTTGAGTTTCTAACTGACTCTTAAGGTTTCTACAGGCAGTTTCTAACCACACCAGACCAGGGATCTCTCCACTCCCTGTTTGACTGGGTAGGGAAATTCTCTCACTAGAAGACCTATCCTCTTTCTTTGACCTGAATGGGAGTCTTCATCTAATCTCCCAAACTTCCTTATTAACTTTTCCTCCAGTACTCTTTCTGTATTAAACTGCTCTCAACTAAGTCCAGAATCAGACTCAGTCAAGTCAGAAATCTGACTGATTCTCTAATCAACATGAAGCTCTCAAGTCTTTCTCTGATCAACTGATGCTAACCAGATTGCATAGAGTAGCCTATCACTCAAGGCTCTCAGTTTCTGGGAAGAATTAACCCTATGCAGTCCTTCAGCTGCTTGTCAAACATTTCTAAGCTTTTAAAAAGTGCAGTCCATCACAATTACATTTCTGGGGTCACAGTCACACCAGACCAGAGAAAATCAGAGTTTTCCATTTAAAGTGATTAGTGATGCAAACTGTCTTGCATAATTAAGAAAGACTGAACAGTTCCTTGCCCAACCAAGTGTTTATGGATTGAAGTGTTGACATATGTTCATGCACCGAAATAATGCTCAGGGACTATTTCAACTATGTTTCTATGTAGTAGTTTTGATTCCAGGGTTGCTTCCATAGTAGATATTAGGACTGGCTCCTCTACAGTCTCTCCAAGTTGGAGGTGGATTATATTTTTTGGGTCCCAGTTACAGACCCCTCAAAAATGTCTCCCATATTTATACCCTTCCACCCCTCCTGTGAACACCTCTGTGTGCTCAGAGGGTGAAAGTGGGTGCAACCGTGTGAAGGGTGCTTGTCACTGGGGGAAGAAATTCTCCACCCCCCTATGGGCTCCCATCCCCAGGCACCAAACCCATCCTGCCAGGCCATTGGAGCCTGGCCCTAGCAGAGCATCACAAGGGGTCTCAGAACCTCCTGCCCCTGCTCTTTTCCTGGCCCTGGGGCTTTCTGCAGAGCAGCACTGCCCAGAAGAAGAAAATATTGGATTTATATCCCGCCCTCCACTCCGAAGAGTCTCAAAGCGGCTCACAATCTCCTTTACCTTCCTCCCCCACAACAGACACCCTGTGAGGTCGGTGGGGCTGGAAAGGGCTCTCACAGCAGCTGCCCTTTCAAGGACAACCTCTGCCAGAGCTATGGCTGACCCAAGGCCATTCCAGCAGGTGCAAGTGGAGGAGTGGGGAATCAAACCTGGTTCTCCCAGATAAGAGTCCGCACACTTAACCACTACACCAAACTGGCTCTCCACACCAAACTGGCTCTCCACACTAGCAGTTGCTAACGTTCTGTGGAGAGGAGGACTCTGACACCAGTGATTCAGACATCAGTGATTCCATATCCCAACTCTCTGTTGCTGCTCCCTTCTTGAGTACACCTCCCTTCCAGCCCAGCACCAGAAATCAGTTGTGCTTCCCATCTTCTCCAATCCTGCGGACAATTTTGAAACATTTCCACACCCTCCCTGAGTGCCAGGTGTGCCACCGTCATGTCTGGAGGGGTGCAAACCCACACCAACAGTTTCCTCCTCTGTCCTCCACAGGCTCCTGCAAAGGGTACATCCCAGTAGTTTGCCACTGAAGGAAAGAAGCAGCCAGCTGGAGGAAGAAGAAACCCACTCCCTCTCAGGAGGGAGAAGTGAAAGGGAAGCAGGAGACCCCTCCAAGAAAGGCTCCTGGCAATTAGGCTTCCATAGGCGACACATCAGGGTGGGCCACCCTCCAAGAGGTCAAAAGGGCTACATGACTGGCTGGCCCTCTCCCCAATGGTGCATGTCCTCCAGCCCTTCTAGGACACCACCAACCTGCTATGCACCCATACCCCCAGCCTGGGGCAAGTCCTTCCCTTAATTCAAGGGCTAAACTGGGTGCTGGCCTCCACGTTTGCGAATGCTGCTGTCCCTTGGGTCAGGGCCTTGACAGAGAGGCTACACATGGGCATCACCACTGGTTGTATCTTCTCTGTAATAAAGGATAGTTCGAGTTGACCTGTACAGACTGTGGCCCTTGGATAAAAGGCAGCATGGTTCTCCTGAATGCAGAGCTCTTGCAGTGGAAGTGTGAGCTCTGCAAAGACTGCAGAGGCTACAGGCCAACAAACATGACCAGAGGTAACAGCAGGTGGAAGACACTGGGGGGAGGATGGAACCATAGCCCAGCCAGGGAGAAGCCTCACCACTGGTCCTCAGTAGTGAAGAAGGAGGTCAGAGGTGGCAGGGATTCCAGGAATGCAGTGGTAGAGGATTTGGTAGATTTGGAAATACCTCACCAAATTCTCACTGCGTCTGAGAACACTGATCCCCTGGAGTTTAGGTCATGCAAGGATATTCTGGCCCAACCTCTCCTGTATGGCCATGAGCACTGAGTCCACCTAATACACAAACTCCAGCAAGGGAGAGGAGTCCAAAATCAGGACGGTATAAGACATAGGCGATCACTGAGCCAAGGCACAGAGTAGGTAAACCACACTACTCTATGTGAGCAGAGAGACAGTGTGGGAAAGAGCCCTGAGGCTACCTAACGCCCCAACCCCAGAGGAATCACAATCAAAACGTGGGTCCTCACTCAGCCAAGGCACCCAGTATCTAAGCTCCGCTGCTAGTTGTGAGCAGAGAGACAGGCAAAGAGCTCTGAGTCCACCTAACACACAAATCCCAGCAGCGAAGAGGAGTTCACAGTCAGGAAGGAATAAATGAATGTGCTCTGCTAGTCAGCTTTTAACAAGTTCCCTGCATCTCTGCAAAGAGCCAACAGAGACAAGAGCTGAGCAGAGCATATATATATATATATCTCATTCTGATCTCATAGAGCAGAACGGGACCTCTGTTATTGGCAGCCAGCAGTGCCTGTTAAGCTTTGGAAGGCTCCTCTGGGTGTTTCCAAGACTGTTGTAAAAGCTGCTGCTGTTGAGAATAAGGTTGTAAAAGCTGCTTTGAATCCCAGCTGGGGAGAAAAGTGGGATATAAATAAAGAAGCACGTTGTCAAAACTTTAGAGAAAACAGTCTTCCATAATGCCCTTATTCTGGACTGAAATCAACATAATGACAACAGGTTGAGGGCTATGATTGTATGATGGGACACTGCACAACATGGGTTTTTGACTAAGTTCCTATGGCCAGATTGTGCGAGATTATCTTACTCTTCAAGGACGTATTAAAATGTAAAAGAAGAATTTTGCTTCTGTTAAATTAGATTTGATTTTATTGGCAGATGAATATTGTAAACATGTCAAAACATTCACAAACTGAATTATTCATTAGTTGTCTACTGTGAGAGACAGGAAATGCTGCGTACTCTGTTTTAGTCTGTGTAATGTAAATAAGTTGATATGGAAGTATTATTTGAGTGAGTTTATCTTCACACAATCAAATGCATGTTGGGGTTGATGGTACAGTCTCCTGCATTTCATCTATTTAATTTTTCATTAATTTACTATATTTATGTTCCAACCTTTTGATATCAGTGTTTAAAGTGGTGAACCAGTGTAAAAGAATGCAAATAATAGCCAGTTAAAATAAATATTAAAACCAATAAATCAACAAAAACCTCCGGAAGTAACAACTCAATAGCCAGCCAGTCTTCTTAGCTCCCCGCCCCCCACCATCTTTGTTTTATCTGGACTGAGTTTAAATTTATTCACTTTATATGGGCATCCTATCAAAAACCATACTGTCTACTCTTTCTTGGCATTGTCCTGAAAATCACGCTAGTAGTATGTTTACATGTTAGGACTTTAATATGTCCTCAGTAAATTTATTAGTTTAATTATTTCTTTTTAAAACACCTCTCACCTTTTTATAGATGTGTATTATGGATGTTCATTGTTTAGAATTACCATAGAATTACATTCATGTTGTTTTGCTTGTTAATAATATGTTAAAATAAAAATAAATAGTTTTTAGGAACCTTACTGGGCTACCTGAACCTGACAAAATGGAGACATTCTCTGGGTGAAGTTCATCAGCCAGGGCCACAGAAGCAAATTTCCATCCCCCATACGAACCCCAAGCCAGTTTTGAAATGTACTGTGATTGTTAGAGGTTTATAGAGTCTTCAGAAAGCCATTTTCAAAAGCCAGGCAGTTGGGCTTTGGAGTCATGTCAACAAGAATAAATTTCAGATGTCCTAAACCTGTGCCCCAGTATAGGATGAGAACAATGGTGAATAACCAAATGGCCATCTGACAACAATGAAGATCCTGTGAATTTAGGGGGTGGTGTTGTGAGTTTCCTGCATTGTGCAGGGGGTTGGACTAGATGACCCTAGAGGTCCCTTCCACCTCTATGATTCTAAAAAAAAACTTCATTCATCACTGACCTCACAATCATCCAGTGAAGGATTCTAGTCTGCTTTTTCTTCAACAAGCTTTGTATGAATTCCCCCTCAATATATTTTTAGTAGCAGTTTGTAATGATGTGTAGAGCCTCTTGTTCTTTGGTAGCTATCTGAAAAACATCTCCAGCTATAAGAGATAAGGGATAAGAGAACAAGTCCTCTTGTAGATTAAAAACTGATTAAGTAACACGAAAGAGAGAGTGAATATAAATGGACAGGTTTCACAGTGGAAGGTGGTAAGCAGTAGGGTACCACAGGGCTTGATATAGGTCAAGTGTTTTATAACTTGTTCATTAATGATTTGGAGTTGTGAGTAAACAGTGAAGTGATTAAATTTTACTGTATAAGAATAGCAAAAATTCAGTTGCAAAACACATTATTTAGTGTAGTGTGAACACTAAATTTTTCAGGGTAATGAAAGCTAGAGAGAACTGCGAGGAGCTCTAGAGGGATCTTTTGAGGGTGGACAAATGGGCATCAATGTGGCAAATAAGGTTCAATGTGGCAAGTGCAAAGTAATGTACATTGGAATAAAAGAAATCTCACAATACAAGATGGGCACTCAATAAAATCATGAGCAGTAGGTTTAGGACAGATAAAAGGGAGTACTTCTTCACTCAAAGAGTAATTAACATGTGGAATTCACTGTCACAGGAGGTGGCAGCGGCTACAAGCATAGCCAGCTTCAAGAAGGGATTGGATAAAAATATGGAGCAGAGGTCCATCAGTGGCTATTAGCTGCAGTTTGTGTGTGTGTAATTTTTTTTGGCCACTGTGTGACACAGGGTGTTGGACTGGATGGGCCATTGGCCTGATCCAACATGGCTTCTCTTATGTTCTTAACACATGGAAGTAGTAGCTGCAAGCACAGACAGCTTCAAGAGGGGTTTTGATATATGGAGTGGAAGTCCATCAGTGGCTATTAGCAACAAGGTATAGATGGAGCACTATGTCTGGGGCAATGATGCTCTGTATTCTTGGTTTGAGGACCACTGTGGGAAGTGTTCTGGAGTTCTGATCCCACTGGTGGATCCCCTGATGACACCTGGTTTTTGGCCACTGTTACACAGAGTGTTGGACTAGATGAGCCATTGATCTGATCCAGCATGGCTTCTCTTATGTTCTTATGTATACATGCTGTGAGATGGAGATGTTCATGACCTTCGCAGCTGGGTTGATAAGGTTGAAGAGCCCATCATTTTCATCTGCTTTCAATATATCAGCATCATGAAAATTGGCAATACAGGCCTGCATGCTTGTTACTCATTCACTAGATATATATCATTGTCTGCAAAGAGCATTACAACTTTTCTGGGTATGTAGTCTATGTTGGGCGGGAAAAATAAGTCCCCAAAGAACCACCATACATGGATGGTAGACTGCATTTGTTTTTGTGTCTTTTGCAGGTCTGATGCAGAGTATCCACCTTTTTCCATCTTAGGCGGGTAAGGCAGTTGGTCCCTCTCCTTGACCATGGCAACCTGGCAACTGTGATCTACGCTGTGGTCACCTTGAGACTGGACTAATGTAACACCCTCTACATGGGGCTGCCCTTGTCTCAAATCCGGAAACAAGCTGGTGCAGAATGCAGCGGCTAGGCTGTTATTGGGGCTTCCCATGCGGGAGCACATACAGTCTGGGCTGTGGGAGCTGCACTGGCTGCCGATAGTGTACTGGATTTGCGACAAGGTGCTGGTTATCACCTTTAAAACCCTATATGGCTGAGGACCTGTTTACCTTAGGGACCGTCTCTTCCCATATGTTCCCCAGAGGTTGCTCAGATCAGGGACACAGAACCTGTTATCGATCCCTGGGCCGAGGGAGGCAAGATTGAAGACCACTCGGGAGAGAGCCTTCTCTATATCGACCCCCTATTGGTGGAACCAACTTCTGGAAGAAGTAAGAGCCTTGCAGGATCTTGTCCAGTTCCGCAAGGCTTGCAAGACGGCTTTGTTTCAACTTGCTTTTAATTGATATACATATGAGGATACTCAAGAAGACTGAAGTTATTGGAATTTACCATTAGCACCAAATTGTTTAATATGTTTTAAATTGTTATACTGTTTAAGGTTTTAATTAGTTAATGCTCAGTATTTGTAAATGTTTTTATTGTAAGCTGCCCTTAACCTGCTCTGGCGGGGAGGGTGGGATATAAATCCAATAAAATAAAAGAAAAAGAAAAGAAAAAATAGTAATAATTTTGTTGATGCAGAGAGACTGTCAAATCAGGTTGGATTGATGGCTATCTGTTCCTTCTCCTCACAGCAGCAGATTGAAAGTGTCAGTGACAGAATCTGGTTCAGTCCTAATTCTTTATAATTCTGGTTCAGTCTCCCTTCTTTATAAGTCAAGTCAAGTTCAAGTCAAGTTAGCCTTTATTGGCATAAAATATATAGATGTATATATCAGAGCAAATTGGTTTTTTAAAAAAAGATAAAAAGGAACGATTGCATACATATACATCAGGAAAAGCATAAACATAAACTGTTTCTATGAGATCCTCTGACATGCCTTTAAAACAGAATAAAGGAACTTAGTCACTTTCTCAGTGACACTAGATGAAGTATCGTTCAAAAGATTATAGACCCTAAGTGCATCAGAACAATCAACCATGCTAACTAAAAGAAGATGTAAATACTTGTGACGAAGATCTGTATACAAATTACAATAAAGAAGAATATGAGTAACTGACTCCACACATTTTTGCTTCCAGAGACAGTATCTGACTGAGTAGGCTGTCTTGTTAAATCTGCCATAAAGAATGGCAGAGGGCATGGCGTTGCATCTGGCAAGGGAAAAAGCTCTACACAGTTATATGATGGCAGCTTGTCGTTGTTTGGGTGGAAGGGGAGCTAGGTCCAGGATAGACCTGTCCTTTGCATCCCTCTTTCCCATCACAGTATCTTCAGGGTGCCAGTTGCTTGATATGAGTATGGAGAGGGGAGACGAGCTCCCAGCTGGGGCTGAGTTTAGTACAGTGAAAGAATGTAGACTATTTTCAGAAGGAACTATTTCCCTGTTTAGGCAAACTTCTTTGTGAAAATTCACATGCATTATCAATATTTTCCATTGAAATGATTAGTGGATTTATTTATTTAACTTATTTATATCCAGTCTTTCTCCCCAGTGGGGTCTCACAGTGACTTCCATCACTCACCTCTCCTCTGTTCTGTCCTCACAACCTACCCTATGAGGTAGGCTAGGCTGTGTGACTGGCCCAAGATCACACAGCAAGGTTTCATGGCAGAGTGGGGGCTCAAACCTGGGTCTCCCAGATCCTAGTGTGACACTAACCAATATTCTGCATCTGCTCTTCTTTCAAATAATATGTGGATGCAGCTCCAGAAGTGGTATCATGACAGTATGGCAGCAGCAGGCCCTTGCATCAGGGGGGTTCCGATGGTATCAGACAGAAATGGGGAGGAATTAAGCAGAGTCTATATTTCACCCGTCTGCTGGGTTGGCTATCAGCTCCAGGCTTCAGTAGTTGGTTATCAATGGGTCAGGGTTCCACGGCCAACAATTGCATCCTTCCCTTTTAATTTCACTCCTCCCCACCACGAAAGCCTTCCTATTGTGTTACCAGGAACTCATGGCTTTCCATAACAGGATCCTACTGGCCTGTTGTTCTGGGCCATCGTGCCGCTCCTAATTTGTAAGCACTTCGGGCTTCATTACCAGCTCTCCCCGAGATCAAAAGGCCTCTGTCCCAGGTTCAATCCCCAGCACCCCTGATAGGAATAGATAAATAAATAAAACAAGTTCCTAATTTAAAAAGAAGAGAAAGAGGATTGGGTAGCATTTGCACCTTATCCTGATCTCTTTAACATTATGTTCTCTACAGACAAGAAACCACAGCCTCTTTTGCTATGCCTCCAAAAAAGACCCCCCACAACCAGAAGGTTTGCAGTCAAGTCCCAGTTTAAGGTGGCCAAGTGAAACACAGCTACAGTGCAGGGGGGATGAGTTAAACTTGTGATCCCCCCCAACAGAAGCTTCACTTCAAGGGCACCACTTATGGCACTTGGGGCACATCCCACCAGGCCAAGAAATGAGGGATTGTGCAATGGGTTCCTGCCTGGTGCAGCTGTTGCTTCCTGTTTCTACTGATAACTCAGTTGTTTCACAGGGCATCACTCAAGCATTAGTGCAAATATCTGAGTGAGTGGTCTCACCAGGGGCAGTCACCCTTAATCCTGGGGAACTCCCTACAGGTCCATGTGGATGCAACAGGTAGTCTGAGGTGTGGCATTTTCATTGAAGGTTGCTAGTGCACTAAGCATTGACCCCCACATGGGCCAGGCATCCTCATAGACCTTACTTTTTTGAGTTTTTTCTGAACCTGGCAGCAGTCTGCCTGTGGCAGGACATCTTCAGGGACAGGCAAATCTTCATTTGGTATGACTATCAAGCCAGTTTGGTGTAGTGGTTAAGTGTGCGGACTCTTATCTGGGAAGCCGGGTTTGATTCCCCACTCCTCCACTTGCACCTGCTGAGATGGCCTTGGGTCAGCCATAGCTCTGGCAGAGGTTGTCCTTGAAAGGGCAGCTGCTGTGAGAGCCCTCTCCAGCCCCACCCACCTCACAGGGTGTCTGTTGTGGGGGAGGAAGGTAAAGGAGATTGTGAGCCGCTCTGAGACTCTTCGGAGTGGAGGGCGGGATATAAATCCAATATCTTCTTCTTCTTCTTCTTCTTCTTCTTCTTCTTCTTCTTCTTCTTCTTCTTCTTCTTCTTCTTCTTCTTCTTCTTCTTCTTCATGGTCAAAATTATTAACCACCAGTCATCAAGCTCTAAGCAGGTCATGTGATTGGTACACAGGTTTGTCTTGACCTGCCTTATCTCTAACATCTTTCTCAGCCCAGTAGATTGCAGGCACCAGAACAAAATTGCAAACTCCTTGTCTCAGTTTCAGGAGGAGAGGTTCTAGGCCTTGGCTTCCAATGAGAATTGACACCAGGAGGTTCTATGCCAATAAAGGTTTTGATTGACTGACTGACTGATTGATTGACACAAGAACCACTTCTTTTTTTGTGTGTATAAACAATTTTATTGGTAACATATGGTAGCAAATCTATATCAATATCTTACAACTTAAAAAGAAAAATTTATCTACCCCATATCTTACTTTTTCCCCACCCCTCCTCCCGTTATTTGACCCCCGCCAGTGTTATTTACTTTAAAAAAACAAATATTAAAGGTACCCTTAACTATTAAGAAAACCAAAAGTTATATTCTTCTTTTAAAACTTAATCATTATCAAAAATTGTCCAATGTCCTTTTATTTTCCACTCTTTTTCTACGTATCTTCTGAACTTCTTCCACTCCATCTTAAAAACTTCCAGATCATAGTCTCTTAATATTCTTGTTAATTTGTCCATTTCACTCCATGTCATAACTTTTATAATCCAATTTTCTGGTATTTTTTCTTGCTTCCACAACTGCACATACAATGTCCTAGCGGCTGAGAGCAAGTACCAGATTAAAGTTCTATCTTATTTTGGAAATGTTTCCATTTGTAGTCCCAACAGAAAAGTCTCTGCAACTTTGTTAAACTCATATCCCAAGATCTTAGAAATCTCTTGCTGAATCATCTGCCAAAACATTTTAGCTCTTTCACAAGTCCACCACATATGGTAGAAAGAACCTTTATGCTTTTTACATTTCCAACATCTGTCTGGCATCTTATTATTCATCTTTGCCAATTTTTTAGGCGTTATATACTATCTATACATCATCTTAAAACAATTTTCTTTAATACTTTGACATGTTGCGAGTTTCATAGAGTTCTTCCGCAGATATTCCCAAGATTCCATCTTTATTTCTTTATTTACATTAATTGCCCATTTAATCATTTGAGATCTCACTACTTCATCTTCTGTAGACCATTGTAAAAGTAGTTTGTATACTTTTGAAATTAGTTTATCATTGTCTCCAAGCAGAACTTTTTCCATTTCTGTTTGCTCTTTCCTTATTCCTTCAGTTTTAATGTCATTCCCTACCAAGCTCTTTATTTGTTGCATTTGAAACCAATCATATTTGTGACTGAATTCTTCAGCAGTTTTCAGTTCTATTTTTCCACTTTGTATTTTTAACAATTGATTATATGACAACCACTTTTCTTTACCTATCTCAGCCGTTATCTTTATTACTTCAGCTGGCACTATCCATAAAGGTCTTCTCTCATCTCCATATTTCTTGTCTTTTGTCCATGTAATTAATAAATTGCTTCTTATATAATGGTGAGAGAAAAG
Organism: Heteronotia binoei; assembly: GCF_032191835.1. Taxonomy (NCBI): domain Eukaryota; kingdom Metazoa; phylum Chordata; class Lepidosauria; order Squamata; family Gekkonidae; genus Heteronotia; species Heteronotia binoei. Next base: position 29,116,008 of record NC_083230.1, on the reverse strand, counting down.
ATCATCCATCCTCTTTTTTCCATAATACAAATATGCGTGCCAGCCAAATTTATTTCCGTGACCTTCCAACACTAGAAGTTTTTTGTTTAACAGCGTTATCCATTCTTTCATCCACACTAAGAAAACTGCTTCATGATATAATTTTAAAACTGGTAATTGAAATCCGCCTCTCTCTTTTGCATCTGACAGAATTTTCATTTTAATCCTTGGCTTCTTCTCAGCCCACACAAATTCTGAAATTTTCCTACGCCATTTATCAAATTGTTTGGCATCCTTCACAATAGGAATAGTTTGGAACAAATACATTATCCTTGGTAGAATATTCATTTTAATTGCAGCTATTCTGCCCAGCAATGACAGATTAAGCTTATTCCATTTTACCATATCTTCATCCATTTTATGCCATAACTTCTCGTAATTATTTTTAAACAGATCAATATTTTTCATTGTTATCTCCACCCCTAGATACTTTACCTTAGAGGTAACTTCACAACCTGTTAGTCTTTGTAATTCTTGTTGTCTATTCATCTGCATATTTTTACACAGAATTTTAGATTTTCTCTATTTATAGAGAGTCCCGCCAACTCCCCATATTCTTGTATTTTAATTAACAGCAAAGGTGTAACTTGTATGGGGTTTTCATTTATAAACATTATATCATCAGCAAACACTCTGTATTTGTAAGTACATCCTTTTATTCGTAAACCTTGTATATCTTTTTCTTCTTGAATCAAGAGTCATTATAAACAACAGTGGTGAAAGTGGACAACCTTGTCTAGTACCTTTGCTAATTTCCATTTCTTCTGTAAGATCTGCGTTAACACACAACCTTGCCCTTTGTTCGGAGTATATTGCTTTTATCATTCTTATAAAACTTTCTCCCAACTCCATTTTTTCCATTACTGCGAACATAAAGTCCCAGTTCAAATTGTCAAATGCTTTCTCTGCATCTGCAAAGAATAATGCTACTTCTTTTTCTGGATGTCTTTCATAATATTCTACAATATTTACAACAGTCCTAATATTGTCTCTTATTTGTTTTTTGGTAAGAAACCCTGCTTGATCTTCCTTTATAAAATTTATCAAATGTTGTTTAAGCCGTTCTGCCAAGATTCTTGTAAATATTTTATAATCATTATTTAATAACGAAATTGGTCTGTAATTTTTTACATTTGTGGCATCTCTATCTTCTTTAGGTATCAACAAAATAACAGCTTCTTTCCATGTATTTGGTACTTTCCCTTTTATTCTTATTATATTCATCAACTTCTGCAATTTTGGTATTAATTCGTCCTTAAAAGTTTTAAAATATTTAGCTGTATATCCATCTGGCCCAGGAGCTTTTCCATTTTCCATTGCATTGATTGCTGCTTCAATTTCTATCTTTTCAATTGGATCATTCAAAACTTTTCTCATATCTTCAGTTAGGGGTTCTATTTTTAGCTTTTGTAAATATTCATCCATCTTCTCTTTCTTTATTTTAACACCTTTAAACAGTTTGGCATAGTACTTGAAAAATTCTCTTTTTAATCCCTCTTGAGTAACCACTTCTCTTCCATCTACCACAATTCTGTTAATAATTCTATTTTCTCTCTTTTTCTTCAATTGCCAAGCCAAATACTTTCCCGGTTTATTTGCTCCGTCAAAGGATTTCTGCTGAAGTCTTTTCAAACTCCATTCCACTTCTTTATTCAACAAATGTCTCAATTGAGTTTGTAGTATTGTAAAATTTAAAATTTTCTTTTTCCCTGGTCTTTTTCTCAACTCCCCTTCCTTTTTCTTTATTTCATTTTGAATGTCCAACAACTGAATGTCCACTTCTTGAATGATCTCTGGACTCTTGGCAATGATTAATGATTTAGAGAGTCTTTGAATGTGGAGGAGGTCCTTCCCTAGGAACCTGATGCTCTCAGGCTCATTACAATGCAGCTCCCTGGTTATGTTTTTCTGCCTTTGAGACCATACTTTTTCTAAGCTGCCTTCATGCTGGGCTTTATTGAAGCATTTTGTAGCAGCAGGTTCCTGGCAGCTTCACGCCATGATAGCTTTGGCCAGGCCCTAGTTCTGCAAGACATCTCCTGACACAGGGTTCTGAGCTTCGTATCAGGCTGTGCAGGTCCATGATGGACCAACAGGGTAGGTGATCCCAGATCCTCCTTCAGTCTGCTTCCTCAGATCAGCTCTGTCCTGTCCAGTGCATGAGTATGTATCTCTCAATCGGCTCCTGGCACTTTTCTTACACATGATGATGGGACATACCTGTCAGGGTTCCAGTTCACCAATGTAATGTGTGTATGCATTGCTGCACAGGGCCTCTCACCCAAAGACTATGGTGTGCACCTTTTCCCAGATTAGTGTCATCATCGTAGCTTCAGAAATGGACCTCCCCTCAGACCAATAGCATCTTTAAGTCAAATTGCCCTCAAAGAACTGGTGGGCAACTATGGCTCAGTGAGATACAGAATCTATGTATACAGGAGATGACCTCCGGAACTTCCCTTTAAATGCTGAGGAGAATATTTGATAAAATATAAATGGATTTTATTAGAAAGTCAGTCAAGCATACAAGGAAATAAATTCATTCAACATTTATACAGATCTAAGAAAAATAGAGATGAAATTGATAGGGGTACATATAAGGGATAACACAGACAAGGTGATACTTTACCTATCGTAGTCTTCAGGTGAAGCTCCAATAGCAAGGAAAAAGGAAGGGAGAGCAAGACACGGCCTGTGTATCTTACTACTGAGTGAGTCTAAATAGCAGGGTAGGTATACTGTCAAATATACACCTGAGGAGCCATGGGTTAGATCTTTTAAGGACTACCCTGTATCCTCAGGGGACTGAGGTCAGATGTCCTGTGACACAGGGTCAAGTGGGCTATGATGCTGGGACATGTGGTATGTGACCTCAGAATAGGGAGGCTCCATGGTGACGTTTGGAAAGGAGCAGGGAATAATGGACTTAGCATAGCTGAATAAACTTATCTATAGTGACAATGTAGGGCTGAATTGTTATCTAAAGTGACATCCAGCCTACACAATGGCGTTGGTCTTGGTCTTCTACCCATTTTGGCTGGCATAGTCTTTTGTGAGATGTTCTACTTGAAATGTCTAGCAGGATGCATATAGAGATAAACTTGATTGTATTTTGGAAATGTCCAGGCATACTTTGAGTACGTGGGGCTCCCGCTTCGCTCTCATGGAGTCTGAAGCTACAGAAAGATAATCGCTGATGCTGTTAGCCCTTGTTATGGATTCCATCAGAAGGGCTGAAAACCACTTCTCTGTACAGCTCATGGCGGCGACGCGATCTCCTGCTCTGCAGAGCCGGGGCTTTGCGCACGATAGCATGCTGGGAGTCTATCTTATTGGGTAGGGGCCTGTCTGTGAAGGCACTGCCTTAGTGACTGGGACTCAAACAATTCACATAGGCCAGGCAGGAAGATGGTACCTTGGCCTATGCTCGAATGGAGATGTGTGAGAGAGCTGGAAGCTCAGGCATCCTGGTAGTTAGGTTCAAAAACATGATGTCCATTTATGGATTAAGAGGGGCTCTGGCTCACACATCGGCCAATAGGATTCTGCTGGATACAAGGTATACATACTCCCCCATCCGAGCAGGTCTCTAACATTTTATTTCCAGTCCTTTTAAGCCAGTTCAAATCTGTCTGGATTATATTGGGACTTGGAGACCACCTACAGATCAGCTGGACGGGGCACAGAGGAATGTGTTGGCCCTCCTTGTTGCCCATCTTGAGCTGGGTTTTTTGATCGGGCCCAGCAGATGATATAGTAATTCAAGTAGGTGAGAATGACCTTCCCATCCAGAAGGGGATCATGATGAGGTGATCCATGACCTTGAGTTTCTTTGCTCCAGACTCCTGGGTACAATGCTCGTGATCTCTCCAGACAAAGTGGATTTGGCCAGAAGGAAGTCTGCATTGCATTCTAGCTCTCAGAATCTGCATTGCATTCTAGCTCTCAGAAGTCTAGCTCTCAGAATCTTTTAGCAATCCCTGGGCCAAGAGAGGCTAGACTGAAGACAACCAGGGAGCAAGCCTTCTCGGTAATGGCCCCTTGATGGTGGAATCATCTTCCAGAGATGGTACGAGCCCTGCGGGACCTGAACCAATTCCGCAGGGCTTGTAAAACATTTCTTTTCCAGCTTGCCTTTGAGACAGAACCTGGCTAATCTGATGTGTAGCCATTTAGCCATCTGTGGATATTACGACTTAAAGTATTTTTATAGCACCTATTTTTATCTATTTTATCTATTTTAAATTTATTATGTAATTAACTATGTTTAATAATTGTTATTTATATTGTTTATCTGATTTATCTGTCTGTGAGCCGCCCCGAGCCTGCCTCTGGCGGGGGAGGGCGGGATACAAAAATAATTTTTTAAATTATTATTATTATTATTATTATTATTATTATTATTATTATTATTATTATTATTATTATTATTATTATTATTATTTTGTGGATACTCTGGGTGGATGGGTTATTAGGTATCTGGACATTACATTCAGGCAACTGGCCCTCTTTAGGGTAGATGGGATACATCTTTTGGAGTGAAGCATGGACATTTGGCTGAACAGCATTTGTGATGGGTTGCTGTGTTGGCTGCAGGCATAGATGCTTTGATGGAAGTGGAATAAGGGTCGCCCCATTCTGTGGCAGCTTGAGCATTGGGATGGATTTCTTTGTGGGGAGAGGCCATGCTGGTGTGCCAATCTTCCATATTTTGGGCACTCCCTTAAGGGGTCTTGGGGGTAAAGCCACTCAGATGCAAGCCCAACTTGGGGATTGTCAGCTGGTTCCCACCAGCAGGTGGCAAGAAAAGCTTGCAGGAGCTGGTGCTCACATAGATCTTGGGTCTTGCCACTCCCCCCCTCAGCAGGCGGGCTAAGGGTGGGGGTTATTGAGTCCCATCTGTGTCCCTGTGCTATGACAGGCTCCTATCCCATGCTGTGCCGATGCTCCTCTGGCTGTATTAAATAAAAAGTTGTGGCAGTAGTTTCACCAAACCAATAATTTCTCCGAACTAATGTCTCTGTGTGGGTCCTTCTGCAGCCTTGCCCCTCCATCACCATGGGGCCGGCAATGAGCTGTTATTTTTTTAGTGCTAATTTTATTCCCCCCCCCCTTTCAAGCAATTTGACAGCAATCGAAAGAAGAAAGTTTAAAGAAAGGAAAGCCACTAGGAATTTCTGCAGAGCTGTTCTATATTCAGTTGTTTTGTTTTTGTTTGTTATATTCCTCAATTCAATTTTGGGAACAGCAGTACAGGTGGAACTGAAGAGGTAAATAGCATCTCTAATTGAGTTGCTTATTCCAGTTTCAGACCTGGCCCTTTTCTAGCATCTAATTACCATTAGAGCCAGCAGCCGCCAGACATGATGAGGTATTGAAAAAGGTCTCCTTTGAGATTTGCTGAAGATACTAATATTTATTGAAATATGCTTTATGATTCCAAGGCAGTCCTTTTACCCCATTACACTGCAGACTGAATAATTTTCACTGAGAAAAATTCCCTATGGAGGCTGATAATGAATAAATTATTGCTCTGAGCGCAAGTGAAAGGGGGGCACTAAAAATAGCTTCCATTTCACCTTGGATGTCAGCATTAATAATCAGTGCCTTACTCTTCTGCCTGACTGTGTTGTATTCATGCCAATGGCAGCTACTGGAAAAAAGGCTTTAATTGCTGTGTTTTAGTCCATTCTAAATGGGAACATTTGCAAGGTGCTGTAAAAGAGGTCATTGGCCTTGCTATGTAGAATGAACTACCACGTACTGTTTGCCTGATACAGCTTCTAGAGACTTGAAAGGCCTTGAAATATATTTCCCCTCTTAATTTTATGGTCTGTAGTTCCAACATAAAACAACACCGGAAATACATGTTTTTGTATAAAACAATAGGAAGGTAACAGGTCTTTTGGGAAAGATTTATATTATCAAGGATGCACATGAGCATACCTGTAATTTCAGTGATGGCTTTGGGAAAATGTGTTTCTAGCAAATGGTTTAAACATTTGACAGGTAATTTATTCTTTGAAAAATGTCAACTAATTAGACAATTCTTCTTTGTCATCTTCTTTGTCATTGACAGTGAGTCATTGTTCTCCACAGGAGTATCTTGCTGACAAGCAGCCTATCATGTTTGTGGTGAGGTACTAAGGAAAAATCTGTGCAAATGTAATACAAAAGGTTGATATTGTTTAAACAAATATATTTACATGAGTGAATGTTTTGTAATCAGCAGACAGCATATTTGCTTTGGAGGGAAGTAGATCCTTTTCAAGCCTACTGGAAATATGAATGAACACATTGTGAAGGTACAAATACAATCATAGATAATTTTTTAAACAAAATGTTAAGGAAGCCCACAAATAATTTTGGCTTGGACACAGACTCGTGTTTCTTCAGGTGCAAGGATTCCCAGCTGTAGAGTGTAACTTTCCTGCCCCCCCCCTCCAGTGGCTTCTCAGAATGCCCCCTGGAATCCTGTTTTTGAGGTAGAGGGGACTATATTTTGCAAGTCAGTCAGGACCATTACAGGAAGAGGGAGGTGGGAAATCATGCTTTGTGGGTAGAAGTCCTCCTGCCTGTGGAAACACAAGTCTCATAATGCCCCTGTATAAATCGATGGTGCGGTCTCATTTGGAGTACTGTGTGCAGTTCTGGTCACCGCACCTCAAAAAGGATATTATAGCATTGGAGAAAGTCCAGAGAAGGGCAACTAGAATGATTAAAGGGCTGGAGCACTTTCCCTATGAAGAAAGGTTGAAACGCTTGGGACTCTTTAGCTTGGAGAAATGTTGACTGCGGGGTGACATGATAGAGGTTTACAAGATAATGCATGGGATGGAGAAAGTAGAGAAAGAAGTACTTTTCTCCCTTTCTCACAATACAAGAACTCGTGGGCATTCGATGAAATTGCTGAGCAGACAGGTTAAAACGGATAAAAGGAAGTACTTCTTCACCCAAAGGGTGATTAACATGTGGAATTCACTGCCACAGGAGGTGGCGGCGGCCACAAGTATAGCCACCTTCAAGAGGGGTTTAGATAAATATATGGAGCACAGGTCCATCAGTGGCTATTAGCCACAGTGTATGTGTGTATATAAAATTTTTTGCCACTGTGTGACACAGAGTGTTGGACTTGATGGGCCGTTGGCCTGATCCAACATGGCTTCTCTTATGTTCTTATGTTCTGTATCCAAGCTTTCATGTAAAATTCTATGGCCTTGGAAAAATGTAAAGGGGAATGCTACCTGAAGCTGCCACAGCCAGTCCCTTTTGCTGCCACTGCCTCTCGTCACCTGATGCTCCCCTCTGCATCTCACAGCTGTTGCTTTTTCTCTCCACATTCCCCAGTAACCTCATCTTGCCTCATGCCATAGACACAAAGGACACTGAAAAGATCCCTGTTTGACACGCAGAGCTTGCTGCACTCTCATTGAAGATGCCTGGGGAATGAGCACTGATAGTGGTGGTGGTATGTAGCAGGGCATGGTGTCAGCAATGACTCTATGATGAAGGGAGACAACCCCTGCTTCATCACACATGGACACATGAAGCTGTCTTATATTGCAGATCCTCTGCCACTAAGCCAATGTTCCATCACAGATATCCAAAACAATTCATCATAAAACTGAGGGGGGGGAGAACAGAGCTAATTAGAACTGCACATGTGCTATCTATTCAATTAATTAATTTCCATTTTAAAAGACAAGACTTCAGGATGGAAATATTTTAAGCAGAACAAACTTGACAAACATCAGTTCTCATTTTACGGAAAAGTTGACACAAAATTTAATGAACTCGAGACTGCTGACATTTTTATAATGGCTGTTATTGGTAATAGAATCCTCATGGCTATTATGACCATCCTGGATACACTTGTGGATAAAATGTGGATCACCTGGCATCCAGCTAGCTGCTTTACAAATCAGGTTTGTCTCTATTGCCTGTAAACCACATTCATGTGATTGGATGTGCTCTACAGAGGAGAAGGTTTTATTTATTCATATCATTTATTTATTTACATACTTATTGTCCACCTTCCTCATAAGGATTCAAGGCGTATTACACATAGTGAGACAGTACAATCAACAAAAGTGGGACCTTCAATAATCAATACATTAGGAATTTAGAAGTCTGGAAACCACCAGAAAGAGCTGAAGCAGAGCATGAGTATGCACCTGACGCATTAAGTGGTACAGCTCTTACTTTGAATAAGGTATATATAGCAGTATAGATCACAGTCTCTAATCATTTATCCAAGTAAGTTTGTACATTTTGTACTTTTTTATATGTGCAGAAAACCCCTGTTGAATAATTCAGTTGTACATAGTTTGAAGAAAGGAGAATAGGAGTTTTCCTAATCTTCTCGGGTAGGCTATTCCATAAAATGTGAGCCACAGTGGAGAAGGCACGGGTATGGGCAACTGCAGATTTTGCCCATTTGCAGATTGGCACTTGCAGAAAACTGGCTTCCCTACTCTGCTATGCTTTTCTTTAGAAGATAGAAGAAGATATTGGATTTATATCCCGCCCTCCACTCCGAAGAGTCTCAGAGCGGCTCACAATCTCCTCTACCTTCCTCCCCCACAACAGACACCCTGTGAGGTGGGTGGGGCTGGAGAGGGCTCTCACAGCAGCTGCCCTTTCAAGGACAACCTCTGCCAGAGCTATGGCGGACCCAAGGCCATTCCAGCAGGTGCAAGTGGAGGAGTGGGGAATCAAACCCGGTTCTCCCAGATAAGAGTCCGCACACTTAACCACTACACCAAACTGGCTTTAGAATGCTAACAAGAGAGCAATGCATCTGGTTTTGAATGGGGAAACCAGAAGTGGACGTATGCATGAGCAAAGCAAGCCACAGTTGAAGGGTCTCAGATGAAACACCTCTAAATGCAAGAACATTTACTAAATCATCTGGTGTTTTGTTCTGTTTTGCTAAAGCTATGGGGCATTTTGACATAGCTTAGGGCTCCACTATCTCCGCCCTTACCTGAATGGCCTAAACTAGTATAATCTCATCAAATCTTGGAAGCTAAACAGGGTTGGCCCTCATTAGTATTTGGATGGAGGACTGCCAGGGAAGTCCAGAGTTGCTACTTAGAGGCAGGCAATGGCAAACCACCTCTAAATATCTCTTCTTTGGAAATTCAACAGGGTCACCATAAGTCAGCTGTGTCATAACAGCACATTCCACCACCACATGTCTTAATCCGGCTCTGAGAGACACTGAATAAAGGCCAGGGCTTTTTTTTGAGCAGGAATGCAGTTCCGGCTAGCTTGGTGTCAATATCGGTCTATATAGGAGGGGCCATACTTAGATCTTGTACTGCATGTCTGTGTGGGCTGCAGAGACCCCAGAGAGACGCTGCTACTCTGAGGAGAATACTAGCTTTGATGGACCAATGGTCTCATTCTCATTACCTTACAGTGTATGTGAGAGAGAGTGCAGGTAGAGATACATTTATTTTGGAAACTATAGGAAGGAGAAGGGGACAGGCCAGGGAAGGCGAGTGGAGATGTACCCTTATTTCTGCTCTAGTGGAAGCTGGTTCAGGTAGCCGGCTGCAGGTTGACGCAGCCTTCCATCCTTCCGAGGTTGGTAAAATGAGTACCCAGCTTGATGGGGGGGAGGGAGTGTAGATGACTGGGAAAGGCAATGGCAAACCACCCCGTAAAAAGTCTGCCATGAAAACGTGAAAGCAACGTCACCCCAGAGTCGAAAACGACTGGTGCTTGCACAGGGACTACCTTTACCTTTTTAGTAGACTCTGGTATTTTGTTGACGAATCACTAAGTCTAAAGGTGCTTTTGCTGACTGCCAGAGGGGTTTGAGATAAAGCACCTACTTTGGGGGATTTGACCTTGGATGAGAAAGCTGTGACCTTTGGCCTGATGTGATTTCTTGACCCTTGGGGGCTTCATACAAAGGGGAAGATGTATCTTCTCCTGATACAGAGGTGTTTCTTGATGCCTCTGTCTGGCTGATGGTTGTCCTTCCTATCCTTCAGAATGATAGGCAAGAAATGCCAGCTTTCTCTGCTTCTGCTGCTTCAAACCCCCTGAAATGAGAAACAACTCTGTATAAACACAGATTACTTTGACACATCTGAGGTTTGGGAGCAGAGCATCCAAGTCAGAAGTTGTAGCTTCTAAATAGGCTTGAATTCTTGCACTTCTCATTTTTTTTGTGGAACCACTATACTGATGTGCATAGACTTCATCTGCTCATTCATGCTGGTTGACGTTTGAGGAGAAAAGGCTATCCTCATTCTATGACAGCATCTGCCTTCTTCTCAAGCCTGAAGTACTCATAACAGACTGTCATATATTATCTTTCACACAGTAAATTCTCCCTCTTTCTGCATCAGTTACCCTTCGCCATGAGAAGAGGAAGAAAAGCAGAATCAGTTTCACATTATTTGGTTCACAGCATGCTGCTGCTAGCGATTGGTATTGACTGGCATCCACCATTCTCTTGGAATGTACTACAAATGAAGATCAGAAACATGGATTTATTTAATTTTTTAAGAACAGTCCAGAAAGTATGGTTGGAAACCTTAATATTGTTTTGATTATATTTTGTAGAACTACTATTGATGTTAGAAAATAGACGCATGGGATTATAGATCAATACCACCACAAATTTATGGTACTGATGGTCATAGTATCTCATTTGTCTCGTATATGCAGCCCTAATATGAAAGTGAAGGCTATTATGTTTTTCTTTCCTTTTGCGATAAGGCTTCCCAGCTATGAAGACAGATTCTTGAGACCACATTGAACATATGAAGCTGCCTTATACTGAATCAGACCTTTGGTCCATCAAAGTCAGTATTGTCTTCTCAGACTGGCAGCGGCTCTCCGGGGTCTCAAGCTGAGGTTTTTCACACCTATTTGCCTGGACCCTTTTTTGGAGATGCCGGGGATTGAACCTGGGACCTTCTGCTTCCCAAGCAGATGCTCTACCACTGAGCCACCGTCCCTCCCCAAGGAACATTAGAACAGCAGGGAAATTCCCACCATGGCCCACTGGAAAGATCACATCTGTATAAAAGATACTTATACAGATAAGAGATACTAAATCAGAAAGATGGTGTACAGAAGAGTAAGAATAGTGATAGATTGGTGGCCCCTTTCCTTCCTTGGGTGCAAGAGGAGCTGTGAACATATAAGGGAATACACAGAAGTCTCTACATAACATAAAAATGGTCTCTAGCAAAATCATTGAGCAAGGGGATGTCAGTCAGGCAAGGAAGGGAGAATCAGGCATCTTGGTTCAGCCTTTGTAATTTTCCTCGTAAGCATTTAGTAGCATGAAATTCTTAGGGGAGGAAAAAAACAAAGAACGATGCCTTTTATATTTTGTTTTATTAGGGAAACATTTGGTGTGGGGGTCCAATTCTTTTGATGTGCTTTGTTTATTTATCTATATACCTTGAGGGTCTATAAGGAATCACAATTGAGTTTCATGGGGATAAAACATTAGAAGATCTTCACATGGCACAGTAGCAAGACACTGCTGATCTCTCTGAGAGCTGGAAGAAAAGCTTCCTGCTCATCGAGAAAAGGTGTTTACTTCTAGTTTGCCCATGCTCTGTGGGAGAGTTCTGTGCAGGGAGTGTTTTGAAACACACCCTGAAATGAGAAACAACTCCTGCTGGAAAGGTGCCAACAGAAATATGTCTGTTTCGCTTAGCATGAGAAATGTGAGGGGGTTACAACACCTCTGGGAACTTGGGATGTGGCAGAAGGACCCCAACAGACACAGGAGGCATTAGTAGACAAGTCTAAAGTGTTAGCTTAGCAGGGCCCCCACAAATGCAGCAGGTTGTTATGAGCATATAGTTTCTATCCAAGTCTAAGCGTGCCACTATGCCTGGAGGAGCCAAGTTGTGTCCATGCAGGGAGACAATGCAAACTGAGGATTTGGAGGCAGCTGACCCAAACCAAACCTAGCTGTTACCCATTAGGTTTAGAAAGGGCATTCATTTTGTTTTGTTGCATTTTACTGACATTCACAACTGGGAATTGTGGTGTTTTTAAAGGGTGCTCAAATATTTTTAGCTGGCTGTACTGTGTTGCAGTACTACTCTAACCATGGAGGCTCAGATAGCAGCCACCGCCAAGTCCGCATTTTTTCACCTTAGGCGGGTAAGGCAGTTGGCTCCTTTCCTGGAGAGCGGCGATCTGGCAACAGTGATCCATGCAACAGTCACCTCGAGGTTGGAATACTGCAATGCCCTCTACATGGGGCTGCCCCTGTGCCGAACCCGGAAGCTACAGCTAGTGCAGAATGCCGCCACCCGGCTGTTGTTAGGGCTCCCTAGAAGGGAGCACATTCAGCCGGGTCTTCAGGGACTGCATTGGCTGCCGATAGCATACCGAGTTCGGTACAAGGTGCTGGTTATGACCTTTAAAGCCCTTTATGGTCTAGGACCTGCCTACCTTAGGGACTGTCTCTCCTCACATGTTCCCCAGAGAGTGCTGAGATCGGGGTCTCAGAACCTCCTTACAATCCCTGGGCCAAAGGAGGCCCGTCTGAAAACAACTAGGGACAGGGCCTTTTCGATTGCAGCCCCATGTTGGTGGAACCAGCTCCTGGAGGAGGTGAGGGCCCTGCGGAATCTCGGACAGTTCCGCAGGGCCTGTAAGACAATCCTCTTCCGACTGGCATACAACTGACCGATATCTGAATATCCAAATTCATGAACATCTGAACATTGGAATACTTGAAGAACCGACTTTTAGGGAAGATTTAGCACGGTATATTGATAAATGTTTTTATGTATTTTATTGTATTAATTATTAATGTATTTTAAGCTGATTTATTATTAGAGTTTTATGTTGTATGCCGCCCTGAGCCCGCTTCGGTGGGGTAGGGCGGGATATAAATCGAAATAAATAAATAAAATAAATAGATGCAGGGGAGTCATAGAGTGCTTATAAGTATCTGTTCCAGGTTGGAACATTTTTGCTCTTTTCTGTACGGCCCCTTTATGTGTCACGTCTAGAAAGGCACCTTTCTGTAGGATTCTGAAGTGACAAGTGTTATACCACCTCCTTGCCTTCCTTATTTTCAGTGCCACAAAAGGCTGTTGCCTTAAAATTTGTACTTGGATCCAAGGAACAATTGTATATGGTAGAATGACAGGATGGTCAGCATGCAGGGGTGCTTCTGAGGTAAAAGAGGATCCTTTACTCCAAAGTGGGGTTTCTTAAACTTGAATAGAGTTTATTTATAAGTAAAACAGCATAACAGTTTCTGTATTTTTTTTTTGTTTCAGATAGGTACATAAGCGTAAAGGTTCCTTAACCACACAGGTTTATTTTCTCATTTTCCACTTAGGCGAATAACTTGCACAGAGATTTATTTTCCTCACTTAGACCCATAACCTACACAAAGCTTGGTTTTCTAACTTCTTGCTTAGGCTAATAACTTCCACACAGATTTATTTCATGCTCTACTGCACCTCACTCAATCTCCTTCCTCCACATACACACTGCTTGGCACTAATTTCCACAAAAAGTCTCTCTCTAAACTGCCCAGTTACCTCTGACTCTACGCTACAGCTACCATCCAACCATGAAACACTTTACCCACCTATCCAAACCCCACCCCCAACTGCTTACTCTTCAGGCCTACATTTTAGATCACAGCAACATGCATTTTAAACTCCACAATAAAACATGGAAATAAAACCTATACACAGTTTTTACATGGCAAAACACCACACTAGTGTAGATGTTATTTATGAACAAGACATTATTCTCTGGAAACAGAAGTGCCTATTGCTTTACAAAATTATTTTATCATTTATGCTGAAGGTAGAGAATAAGATTTCCTTTAAAGGTCAGAAATTTTATCAATAAGGATTAAAGACATTTTAACAGTTCTTAAAAGTAAAAACATAATATCCTGAACATCGTGCATAATACCACTTACAGCTTGTTCCAGATAAACAACGAACAACTCATACTGGGTAAATCGGCTAGATGTAAATGGTTTTGCCTGTGTAGCTGTATTGTAATAATAGTAAGCTATTAATATTTAGATCACCAGAGACCAGAAAGGTCAATTCTAAGGTTACTATTTATTTTTCTGCTTTTCTAAGTGATGCATCTCCATCTACCCTTGTTTGCCTCATAAAAGGTATTTGTTTGTTTTTGTTGTATTTTAGCAGAGTAAAAGCAATAACGCAGCATACATGTGTGAATTAGCTTAAAGAAATTTTACTAAGAAATTATGAAGGGTTACATGCAGTGTTCCCTCTAAGCTGAGTTAACGTGGGCTAGCTCACAGATTTTTAACCTCCAGCTCACACATTTTTGTCTTAGCTCAGGAAGGATGACCCCAGAGCACTACGTTCTTTGCAGTAGCTCACAACTTTCATGCCAGTAGCTCACAAAGTAGAATTCTTGCTCTCAAGACTCTGCAGCTTAGAGGGAACATTGGTTACATGAGAGGATAAAAACAATAAACAGTCTAACTGACTAGCTACATCTTATCTAGTCACTGGTTACTCCATGATGGATTCTCACAACCTGGAACTTAGGACAAAGGGAAGAAGAAGAAGAAACTCTTCAAATGTGTACATGCAAGATCTCAGGTAACATCACCAAATGATCAACTAACAGCCAGGCTAAAGGTCACTTCATTATTAATATGACCTTCCTTTTTCTGGCTGGAAATACATGCATGACAGCTCATTGGTTCTAAGCTAACTAATTGGTTCTAAGCAAACAGGTTAACTCTTTCATGACTGAAGTAATTGAACTTGCAAATTCCAACAATTTTCCTGTCAAGTCTGCAATACCACCTTTTCTAAGCATAAAGACCTTACCTTTGTGAAGGGAAGAGGGATAGCTGACAATGGGACAAAGGCCACTAAACACAAACCTTTATTCCAGGCTGCTAAAAGGAAGATATGCTCCTGAGCATGTTCACAAGAATCATTTATTGCCAAACAATATGGGATTTGTAGACTTCTCTGCCTCCTAAATTTAATCTGCATTTAAATTGCATTACATCTCACTGGACTGCATTATAGCCATAAGGGCCCTGCGAGATCTTTTGCAATCCCGCAAGGCCTGCAAAACTGAACTATTCCATCAGGCCTTCAACGTCTAACCAGGGGGGACTGCCACCTCACACTGCTGAGGAGCTATGAACATTGTAGGATTGCAAACAGAAACAGAAAAAGAAGATCCCGCCATATTGAAGTTGTACAGCACCATATAATGTTTTAAATTGTATTTTGTTGGGTTTAAATTGTTTTTAGAACGGATTGTTAGCCACCCTGAGTCTGCTTGCGGAGAGGGTGGGATAGAAATTTAAAGTAATAAATAAATAATAAAATAAATAAATTACATCTACAACTGCATAGCAATCAAATCATGTTAAAACTACAATACCATGCTCCCTGGCAGAAAATGACGATCAGGGACTGTGAGGCTGCTGTTCTCTGCCTCCCAGCTCAATTCAGAAGGCAGACAGTGAGAAGTCCCATGCTCCGCAGCTTGCTCAGAAGTATAATTTCCAATTTAGAGACTTGGCATTATGTAACTGATGTTTAATGAGCCCTCCACTCTGCTGGTTATGCCTTTCCCAATGGTAACTTAGTTTTTCTCACCTTGTGAAGTGGGATAATTGGCAAGGAGGGTTGAAAAACAATGGGGAAAGGTGGGACCCATACTTCTATTCTGGCTCAGTTTCAATGGAGTCTGGGCCAGATGTTCTGTGAACTTCAGAGCAAACATCATTGGCTGGCAACAATACAATTTTTGACAGCTGTGATCCCTCATGAGCCTTGGCTTGCTGTTGTCCAACTTAAGTATTGTTGAACAGCTTTATGGCTGCATCATAGTGGTGATGGGGGAGTTTCATTTCCTTCTGTCTTTGTTGTGAATCTGTGTAGTAGGGAAAATTTATTTTCTTTCAGGATCATGAATGCTTGAGTCAGATAGTTAAGTGATTGGGGGGGGGGGGTGAGACTAAGGATGCGATCATACCAGCAGGTTGCTGCGGCAGTTTCTCAGTTTTTAAAAAGTCACTTGAGTTTGAGACGCACTGCAGCAATTAGATGGTGGCTGCTCAGCTGGCAACATAGTTGTGGTCCTGTGACATCAGCAAGGGGCTGCAACCAGCAACTGCAGAGCTGGAAATGCCCAGAGTGGAGCAATCACGCTGCTCCTGCATTGTACCCTAAGACTAATACCCGTCTGATTGCACCCTAAGACTCCCATAAGGGAGTTCATGAAATAACAGCAATAACAAGGCCTTAGGTAAGCACTAAACAATAACATTTCAGTAACAACAAGTTGGTGTTTATTTTTAAATAACTGAAAAACTAGTCCCCTCACTTTTCATTTAACCAGTGGCTGTGAAGCGGTAGACAGTGTTGATGGGTCTGTGGAATGGGAAACTAGGATTCCCAGTTTTCAAAAGTTTTATTTTCAAAAAGATTGAGGGTAGGGAATAGAGGGAGTAGAAAACACAATACACTTTGACCTTGTTCTGCATAAAAATACTTTCAAAAAGTACAAGCTTAGTTCTACAATACTTTCTTTATATAAATTGTCCCATATTATGTCTAAACTAAACATCATCCACGTTTTAAAATTTTATAGCATATGTCTATCGTTAAAATTGTCTAGTAAAGCCAATTTTGTAATATAAAATACAGAGGGGAAAAACAAAAAGGAGAAATAAGTTCACAGCAGAGAATCTTAAGAGTCTTGAATGTCTAACCAGGCATAAAATTTCATCCAATATTTTCTTGCATCTTCTTTAGATTTCCCAGCCAACAACTGGGATAGAAAGTCCAGCTCTGTTTTTTCCAGAATTTTTCCCACCAAGTCCATTCTCATGGGAATTTCCTGAGATTTTCATCTCTGCGCCAGGAGAATCCTAGCTGCTGTGTTAAAATGTGCCAACAAATGTCTCATTTCTTTGGAATAGTCTTCAGGAAATATGTTCAATAAAAATAGTTCTGGTTTAAAATGAATCTGTGTCTTCATAATCTTCTGTAATATTTCATGCACCATTTTCCAATTACCCTTCACCATCTAACATGTCCACCACATATGGTAAAAAGAACCAACCTGTTTAGTGCATTTCCAACATTTGTTAGATGTATTAGCGTAAATCTTACACAATTTCTGTGGAGTCAGGTACCATCTATAAAACATCTTATACAAATTTTCTTTAAAAGCTGCTGACCTAGTTAATTTAACGTTAAGCTTCCACAGTCTCTCCCATTCTTCTAATGTAATATTATGACCAAAATTTTTTGCCCATTGGACCATACAATCTTTTACAACTTCATCTTGTGTCTTCATTTGAAGTAGATATGTATATAATTTGGAGATTAGTTTTTCCTGTGGACCCAAAAGAATTTTATCAAATAGATATTGTTCTGTATTGAAATCTGTCACCTTGTCTTTGGCATATCTGGATTCAACTTGCATTCTCAACCACCAGTTCATTTTAACTTCCATATTTTCCAACTCTTCTCTGGTTTTCAATTGATTATCTTTTCCCAACAGATCCTCATACCTATAGGATTTGATTTTAGGAGATTTGGATGAGTAAATGCTTCTACTGGAGAAACCCATCTTGGAATTTTTTGATAAATTCTAGTCTTTAGCCATTATCACGTATGGTACAAGGATTTTTGAAACCAGTGATTCTTAAAATAGGAATGACCTTCAAGTCTTTGATACCATAAATATGCATGCCACCCCAGAGTGATACCATGTCCTTCTAACAACAATTGTCTCTTGTCATTCAGCAGTATCCAGTCTCTTACCCATAGAAGTGCAGAAGCTTTATAATACAATTGCCAGTCTGGAAGACCCAAACCTGCTCTTAATTTAGAGTCTTGCAATGTCTTTAGTTTAATCCTAGTTTTTTTGCCTTGCCAAACATATTTAGCAACCATCTTGTTCAGTTCTTGAAAAAATCCACTATTTAAAAATATTGGAATTGTTTGAAACAGGAATAGTAACCTTGGAAGGATATTCATCTTTATTAAAGCTATTCTTCTCATTAAGGATAGGTTCAAGTCATGCCATTTTTCCAAATCTTTTTTAATGTCTTTAAGGAGTTTGTCATAATTATCTGTTTTTAAGTTACTACACTTATTTGAAATAACAACACCAAGATATTTGATTCTTTTTTCATACAAAAACCCTGATCTTTGCTGGAAGGATTGAATTTGTTCCATCGTCATATTCTTTGTCAGAAATTTTGTATTATGATAATTAATCTTTAATCCTGCCCAGTGACCAAATTGTTTAGTCTTGTTTATAAGACAGTCTATTGAGTCCATCGGTTGTTCTAGTATAAAGGCTAAGTTGTCTGCGAAAGCTCTAAGTTTGTATTGTTCCTCTTTTATCACAGCTCCCTTTATACTTGTATCTTCCCTTAGGAACTAGGATTCCCATTAGGCTCTATGAGAATGTGCATACATGAAACACTGCTAGTTGAACTGCATTGCATTATTTGAATATGGGGAACTGCCAAACAACTGATTATGAACAGCTGAACTGTCAAATGAAAAATCATGTCCTGGCTTGTGCCTGGGGAGCAAAACATGAGCTAAGCCCATGAGCAAAAACATGAGCTAAGCCTAGCATGAGTTCAGTTAAAAAGGGGGGAGTGTTTTCAAATTGGGGGCATTTATATTCTGAATTCCCCCAGTTCAAAATTCTACCCACTGCTAATTTATCTAGACTGCTCTACACTCTTTATTTACTGGACAAATTTAAGCAAGGCTCTAATTTTAGGACTTATTCCCATGACTAGTTTTCATAGCATTTTGGATGGAGGTTAGCATGTTGTTGTCAACTTTAGAGATGGGCACAACCTGGGTAAATGTGGTTTGGTTTGTGGTTCATGGTGTGCCTAGTCTATGAACTATGAACTGTCAAACTTTAAGCAGCTAAATGAACTGGTTTGGTTCATGATGCAGTAGAATGGATTCTATGCAATCTAGAGACACCAATAGGGTGACCAGACCGTCCTGGGCACCCGGGAATGTCCCGGTTCTGGCCCCCTATTCCCGCCTCCCGGGATGGCTATACTGGGACCATTAGAGGTCCCGGTTTAGCCAGACCCGGAGGCGGTGGGCCGCGGGCGCCGGCGGGGAAGGCGGCGAGTGAGGGAGGGAGCGTCCCTGCGCGTGCACAGGGACGCTCCCTCCCTCCCTCGCCGCCTTTCCCGCCCGTGCACGGGGCCCGGCGGCGGTGGCGGAGGCCTCTCCACGGCCTCCGCTGGTCGCTGGAGGCCCTCCAGAGACTCTGGAGGGCCTCCAGCGACCAGCGCCGACCAGCAGAGGCCTCTCCGCGGCCTCCACTGGTCTCTGGAGGGCCTCCAGTGACCAGCGGAGGCCGCGGAGAGGCCGCGGAGTGGCCGGCGCTGGTCCCTGGAGGCCCTCCAGAGACTCTGGAGGGCTCCAGCGACCAGCGGAGGCTGCGGAGAGGCTGCGGAGCGGCCGGCGCTGGTCCCTGGAGGCCCTCCAGAGACCAGCGAAGGCCCTCCCCGGACTCCGCAGCCGCCGCCAGCCTCGCCAGCAGCACCAGCCGCTGGGAGGAGAGGCCGCCACCCGCCCTGGAAGAAGGTAAGCAGGGAGGGTGGGGGCCGAAAGCGGGGGGTGGGGGGCTGGCGGGAGGGGGCGGCCTTCCTTCCTTCCTTCCTTCCTTCCTTCCTTCCTTCCTTCCTTCCTTCCTTCCTTCCTTCCTTCCTTCCTTCCTTCCCCCCTCCCTCCCTCCTCCCTCCCTCCCTCCCTCCTCCCTTCCTTTCTTCCTTCCTTCCCTCCCTTCCTTCCTTCCTTCCCTCCCTCCTCCCTTCCTTCCTTCCCTCCCTCCCTTCTCTCCCTCCTCCCTTCCTTCCTTTCTTCCTTCCTTCCCTCCCTTCCTTCCCTCCCTCCCTCCCACCTCCCTTCCTTCCCTCCCTCCCTCCTCCCTTCCTCCCTTCCTTCCTTCCTTCCCTCCCTCCTCCCCCCTTCCTTCCTTCCTTCCTTCCTTCCTTCCTTCCTTCCTTCCTTCCTTCCTTCCTTCCTTCCCTCCCTCCTCCCTCCCTTCCTTCCTTCCTTCCTTCCCTCCCTCCCTCCCTCTCTCCTCCCTCCCTTCCTTCCTTCCCCCTTCCTTCCCCCTTCCTTCCCCCCTTCCTTCCTTCCTTCCTTCCTTCCTTCCTTCCTTCCTTCCTTCCCTCCCTCCCTCCTCCCTCCCTTCCTTCCCTCCCTCCTCCCTTCCTTCCTTCCTTCCTTCCTTCCCTCCCTCCCTCCCTTCCTCCCTTCCTTCCTTCCTTCCTTCCTTCCTTCCTTCCCCCCTCCCTCCCTCCTCCCTCCCTCCCTCCTCCCTTCCTTCCTTCCTTCCTTCCCTCCCTCCCTTCCTTCCTTCCCTCCCTCCTCCCTTCCTTCCTTCCCTCCCTCCCTTCTCTCCCTCCTCCCTTCCTTCCTTTCTTCCTTCCTTCCCTCCCTTCCTTCCCTCCCTCCCTCCCGCCTCCCTTCCTTCCCTCCCTCCCTCCTCCCTTCCTCCCTTCCTTCCTTCCCTCCCTCCTCCCCCCTTCCTTCCTTCCTTCCTTCCTTCCTTCCTTCCTTCCTTCCTTCCTTCCTTCCTTCCTTCCTTCCCTCCCTCCTCCCTCCCTTCCTTCCTTCCCTCCCTCCCTCCCTCCTCCCTCCCTTCCTTCCTTCCCCCTTCCTTCCCCCTTCCTTCCTTCCTTCCTTCCTTCCTTCCTTCCTTCCTTCCTTCCTTCCTTCCTTCCTTCCTTCCTTCCTTCCTTCCTTCCTTCCCTCCCTCCCTCCCTCCTCCCTCCCTTCCCTCCCTCCTCCCTTCCTTCCTTCCTTCCTTCCTTCCTTCCTTCCTTCCTTCCTTCCTTCCTTCCTTCCTTCCTTCCTTCCCTCCCTCCCTCCCTCCCTCCCTCCCTCCCTTCCTTCCTTCCTTCCTTCCTTCCTTCCTTCCTTCCTTCCTTCCTTCCTTCCTTCCTTCCTTCCTTCCTTCCTTCCTTCCCTCCTTATGTTCTTATGTGACACAGAGTGTTGGACTGAATGGGCCACTGGCCTGATCCAACAGGGCTTCTCTTATGTTCTTATGTGACACAGTGTGTTGGACTGGATGGGCCAGTGGCCTGATCCAACAGGGCTTCTCTTATGTTCTTATGTGACACAGAGTGTTGGATTGGATGGGCCAGTGGCCTGATCCAACATGGCTTCTCTTATGTTCTTATGTGACAATACTGACTTTGGTGGACCCAAGCACTGATTCAGTGTAAGGGAGCTTTGTGTTTGTGACTGGAGTGGACAATACTGACTTTGGTGGACCCAAGCACTGATTCAGTGTAAGGGAGCTTTGTGTTTGTGACTGGAGTAGACAATACTGACTTTGGTGGACCCAAGCACTGATTCAGTGTAAGGGAGCTTTGTGTTTGTGTCTTCTGGTGCAATTTTGTTCTCAGATCCTGTATTTACTTCATCAGTATATGGGATAAGGCACTTTCTCAACTGTGCTGCATAATGCAGCCTATTTATTTTGTCCTGTTTGCTCTGTTGGCTCTATCTGCACCACCTTCATCACTTTCGAGGTGTGGATCCCCCCGTGGGGTGGTCTCACGACTCCCTCCGCCAGCTGTTTCTGATAGCCCTGCGCCCCCTCTTTCATTTGATATGTGTCCCGTGCAGGTGCCACCCTCCTGCCGGGAGATGCCGCAAAATGAGCCCCCTTGAGGCTTATGGCGGCAGGGCTCGGGGGAAGCGAGCTAGACTGCTGTTCTTTTGAGGGGTTATAGAGTTTTTCGAGCCCGTCCCTGTGGCATCGGTCCCATCATTGTGGGGCCCAGGGGGCCGGCGCAGCGGCACGCTGAAGCAGCCTGTCGGTCACTTCCGGGTTCCTGTCCTGCATCTCGACCTGTGTTATTAGTGACAGGCTGCTTCGGCGTGCCGCTGCACCGGCCCCCTGGGTCCCCCCCCCAAGGTGTCTCTGGCTGGCCTTCAGACATTATGGTCACCCTAGCCAAACATATAAGGGATCTCCAACTGTCTCTCCTCTTCCTGCCCTCCAAATTTGCTGAGGATTGGATTTATGAGGTTTGAGTTCTGTCCCAGAAGGTGAAACATAGTGCCCCAGAAAAGTGCTTTCTGAGGAAATGACTGCCTGTTGTTTCTCTAGAAAGCCCTTACCTGGAGACACCTCCTTTGGGACCATATCTCAGACCCCATAAAGCCAATCCTCACTAAACTCAGAGGCAGCTAGAGGAGAGTCAGCTGTAGATTCCCTCCCTGTCAGTTTGTTGTCTCTAGCTTGCACAGGATCTCTTCTATACACTCCTGAACCAGTCATTTTGACAGGCAGAGGTTCAGGCGGTCAGAAGTATACAGAATGGATCCTGTGCAAACTAGAGACATTAAAATCACAGGGGACCTCTTCCGAATGCTCTTCTACATGTCCTCCAAGTTCCACCCCCTTGTTTCTTTGAAGTTCAATTAACATTTTGATTGAATAGAGACAGTCTGCCTGGAAATGTACCTGCTTATGAACTGGCACAAACTCCATTAACAGCTTGAAAGTTTGTGCAAAGTTTGTGCCAGTTGACCTGCTAAGAACTTCACTTCACGAACCATGAATTGGCCAAATTTCATCACAAACTTTAGTTTGTAAGCTGGTTCATGCCCATGCCTAATCAGTTTTATGGACCCTTAAGATATCTCCAGATTGCAATTTTTTTACAGACTAGTCGATAGGACCAAATAAGACTGAGATGATTAATGACTTCAAAGCCAGTCTAGAGAGAATTGGAGTTGCTATTACTGAAAGGGTACAGTGTTGTATTAATACTCATGTTAATGACTTTGTGGTACTTCTGGGTTTATGATACTTCTTGGCAACAATAGAACCCAGGAATCCATTTCGATATTTCCACTTACTGAGAAGACTTCTTTTCTCTCAGATTTGGACTTCACACATATTACTTTTATAACTAGGGACTATAAATAGCCCATATGAGGCTACACTTGATTGAGAGTAGTTATTAGCAGTACATAACTGTGTTAATGTGGGTTAGAGTAACAAAGTGGGTTTATATTTACAAGTGCAATTGAAATTTATATAGAAGGCAAGTATTTGAGAAGTTGCCATTACTTCCTAAGTAGAGGAGAGCCAGTTTGGTGTAGTGGTTAAGTGTGCAGACTCTTATCTGAGAGAACCGGGTTTGATCCCCCAGTCCTCCACTTGCACCTGCTAGAATGGCCTTGGGTCAGCCATAGCTCTGGCAGAGGTTGTCCTTGAAAGGGCAGCTGCTGTGAGAGCCCTCTCCAGCCCCACCCACCTCACAGGGTGTCTGTTGTGGGGGAGGAAGGTAAAGGAGATTGTGAGCCGCTCTGAGACTCTTTGGAGTGGAGGGCGGGATATAAATCCAATATCTTCTTCTTCTAAGTCTGGAGAGTATTCACAGATTTCCATGACAAAGCATTGGATAAGTAATAAGAAGCCAAACAAAAGCAAAGTTCTAATACCCTAGGACTCTATAGGACAGAGTTGATGAACTCATTTGTTATTAGGGCTGGATCTGTCATAAATGTCACTTTGTCAGGCTGGGCCATGTGTGCCATAAAATGTAGCACAAACTACCAGAGATATAAACTTTATAAAGATTATTTCATTTGCCAAATGTCAATAGGCTTGATTGGATTTGGTGCGTAGGCATGTAGTAGGCATGGCGATATATATCATCATCATTCTCTCTGAAATGTGCAAATGAAAGCTTATACCTTCACAACATTTTTACGGCAGACTTTTTTTACGGGGTGGCTTGCCATTGCCTTCCCCAGTCACTTAAACAATACACAGAGCATTTAAACAATACACAAAAATAAGCATGATAATCTATAATCTACTTTCAATCAATAATGACACCATGTGTTTGTCAGTGGTTCATGTGCAGAGTGCAAACAGAGAACTGCCACAAGGTAGACGCTAAGAAAGAAATTGAGCCTCACACCACCACCTAGTATAAAAGTAGTGTATTTACAACTATATACAATACAACTTGGTGTGGTGAATAACATATATTATACTGAGTGACAAAGTGCTACGCCAGGAACCAACTCTCATCAGAGAGAACTACTGTCTGGCACTGTAGTCCATATATACACAGCTTAGCCAATCATGGCAGTCCATACAATTGTTGACTCCAGCAGGTGCTTTCCCCTGGATACAGTCCAGCCTGAACTGGCTCTCCTCCAAGGTTGATCTGACCTGACCTGTCAGATGCTGTCACTGTAGATCCACCTGCTGCTTCATGCTGCAATCATACTGTGGACAGAGGACTTATACTGACAGTGTTTTACAAAGAATGCAATTCAATTCAGAAAAATGCAAATAAATAGCAACTGAAGGTCAAGAAGAACAAGAAGATAGGGGAGGCAGTTAACAATCCCATTTCAAACATATCTGTATCAAGTCTGAAGGAAGTTACTAGTTCAGAAATTTCCTTAGTAGAATAAATTTGACACTAGCCGAAAAGGTCTAAAACAAACTATAAATATAAATGTATCATGCATTAGTAACCAATAATAAAAACTATACAGTCATAACTTACCAAGCCTACTAGAATGAATTACATTAGAAGTCAAAATACATCAGGTTACTTCATTAAAGTTGAAAACATCTGAAATACACAGTAAGGAACCATAATTCACAAAAAGTTCATGTGCAAGTGAACTCAACTGCAATAAGTTTTCAAGTCAAACATATATACATACCATTAATCCATGTAATAGCCAATCACTCAGTTGGCAAGTCCAAGTTTATTCTACTTTGGAATTCTTACGAGAATAATTGCAGGGTGCACATGTGTGAGAAGTCTCTAGCAAAACATGCATAGTATCAACTCCACAAATAGTACTTCTTTCCCAAGAAGAAATGCTTGAGTAATTTTAAAAAGCACTGCCAACTTTTTGGTGTTTTTGCATGACTCTTTGTAGCTGTCTTTAAGAAAGCAGTGTTTGAGTCCACTTTAGGATTCAAATCTTCTTGTGACGTGGAAGAACTGTAATTGGTTTTATGCATTATATTTTTTGAGTTTATTGGTATGTTCTGGAGATTCAAAATACAGTAGCATTCCTTAATCCTTGAGTACAGGACAGTGTTAAAATGGAAAAGTATTTAATATACATTAGATTTAAGGTTGTCGTTACTCATCAAAAAGAAGTTCTATAAACTGACTTACACATTTTGGCAGAATTACCAGTATGGCAAAATTTACAGGACCAAGAACCAATACTTAATAGAATCTTTGATGCACAGATTGGCCTGCATGGCTAACTTGCAGTTTCTGATGGCAGTTGTTCTGCAGAGGGCATCTTGACTGTATCTTTCAGGTGGTGTGTGAGGAGACTGAATTTGTCTGCATATTTCCTAACACATTTAGGCATCTTTGTATTATGCATTCCTGCCAAGTACACCTGAAGGCAGGTGGTAACTCTGGGAATTGTCAAGGATAGATCAATTCATATGTCTGCTTTAGGTCTGAGGTGACTTCCAGGGGGGAAAAAATGAGCATGACTTTGCCATATGCTTGTCATTCATACAGGTCTGCCATTCATCTGTTCCTAGCTCAGTTGCACAAATGACAGTCACAGCTGTTTTGAGGGAAGATCAAAGCTCAGATGCTGTGGACAGCCATCCCAGCTGGAGAGTCATTGCTTCTCCTGGACACAGACCTCTGTATAACTTACAATGGCATTCACAGAAATCACTGAGGGAAGCAGGTCAAGGAGAAGAGATCAGACAGCTAGGGTCAGTTTTTTTTTATTTTTCCTTGTGTGTGCATAAAGAAGCATTTAGCTAACATAAAATTATTAGGGGAGGAAGAAGCAAAGAGTGGCCACCTTTTAAATTTTGTTTTATTAGTGAAAGGACTATCATTATAATTGATGTTTGGCCCTAATTTATTTCAGTGCATTCTATTCATTGATGTCTACATCTTGAGGACCCATGAGGAATTGCAATGGGGTCTGGTGGGAATAAAAAGGAAATCTCTCCACTGCACAGTAGCAACACATTGCTAATCTAAGAAGCTTGAAGAAAAGCTTCCTCTTCACCTAATTATGGAACGGAGCAGTTTAGCCCTCACTGGTGAGATCTGCGTGTAGGAACAGGCTCCTCTAGCCCTGTAACTAGGAGGAAGGGGAATGGGACATGTATTCATCTCTAGTTCCCCATGCAGTATCAGAGCACTGGAGGGGAAATGGCCTAAATGCATGTCTCATGAGACTTGTTCCCTGACCCCAATTTAATCCTTCCTTGCCAAAATAGCATTTCGGGTTTTGCACCATTGTCCTAACATATTATACACTAATTATTGGTTATTTATAACCTATTCTAGGTTATTTATAATTTTATTTAGATTATTTTGGCCACTTCTCCGGAGAAGTGCTGTCAATGGTACAATAACAACAACAATCAACCCATAGTTAAAAAGTGGACAGTACCCTTAAAGTGGCCAGAACCAGTAGAGGTGTTAGCAAACCAGAGTAGGCGATACATGTTTAGCTGCCAATTTCTCCTTCCCTCTCTGTTTTCTTTCTTTCTTTTTCATTTAGCTGATGCAACACATCTGTCAATATTCCAGTGTTGTTAGAATGCAATGAGTATGTCTAGTCTTCATCAGGCCATTTGTGGTGGTGGTGGGGTGCTGAGAAAACATGTGGTGGCAACAAGATTGAAGGCTTGGCAAGGACCTCACATTGCCAAGAGAAGGCTGTGAGTTTTTATTTGAAAAGGGAAGTCTGCAAGGTATGTGCCACAAAGGCCAAAACCATGCTAGGAAATAGGGTGATCTGCTCTAGCTCATGGTCTTTAGTGAGATGTCATGTTTTTGCTGAAATCATTAATCTATGAATAATGATTACAAAATGCTTGAAAACCTACATGGATTTTTAACCATGTGAATAATTAAGATCGTGTTAGATGCTGAAACAATAATCAGCATTGAAGTTGACAGGTAGGCTAAACTTGCTCATAATGCAGCCAGTATTCTTAACGTAAGAGATTATTGTTGGGATTTGTCTAATATTCTTCAAATGGAAATGCTAGAGATGAGTTTTTCATTTGATGGATGATGCTTCTGCTTTTCCTAAACACATGTGGAGAGTTTCAATTGGGTAACAAACAGCAGCATTAGCAAAAAAACCCTGCCGTGTACACTCTTCTTTATCATTTTTGGTTAAGCATCTGCAATAAATAATTCTAAGTTCCTGATTTTGAAGTCTTTATTTAAATCTCTGATGCGCCATCTATAGATTTTTTTGAACTTTTGTTAAAGAGTCACCTATTCACAATATCATGCCATTCCTATTTCCTTTATGTTTTCATTTCAGCCAAAATAGTTCTTCTTTCTAAAATTTCAATTTCATCTTTTTCAAAAGGAGTTCATACAACATGGCATTTGAGATACTGCTTACTGAAACTGTAAAAGGTGCATATGGGGATGCAGACAGGCTAGGCCAGAGGGGTTGAACTCATTTTTTACAAGGACTGGATCTGACATAAATGGGACTTTGTGGGACCAGGCCATGCATGTCATAAAATATAATGCCTGGTAGCAGAGATATAAACTTTAAAAAGGACACGAACACAATTAAAGAATTTTTTAAATTTAAAATACAAACATGCTCAGAACTCTTGCAATATTTTGTTTAAAATAGAAAGGTGGAGGAATAGTGGGTTTGGCAATGCAATTTTTAACTGAGAAACATCAAAATCTAGAGACGTCTTTTTAAGAAAGCGGCTGCGTTGAAGCTACACTCCTCAGGAGCACAACCTTGTGAATTTCAGTTGGACTGTTTCCAAGTTTGGACGTATCTATTCATTTGGAGACGGGGTTTTTTTTTTGCCCCTTGGGGTTTCTGTGACTTTAAAAGGCCCTAGCACCACCGGCCTCTATCATTATTGTATTGTTTATTATGTGTTGTACACAATCCTTAGAATATATTTTTGCAAACTGAAAGATGGTGTATTACTTGATGGCTTTGATCAGTCTCCTAATTACACCAAGTGCCCTTCAAGCGCAGACCAACATTTTAAAGGCTATTAGAAACCATTTCTACAAGAGAGAGGACATCAAGGAATGAATTTAGGTTTACTAAGCACTGTAGGGTTTATAATTCCCTTATAATATGAGAGCTTAGATGTACTGGTAACAACTCATGACATTAGCCATTGACCACAGGGGAACCTGCCTTTGTGACCTATTTGCCCATTCCACTGTCAGGGCAGGACAATGCCCTGGGAGCCACCACTGCCAGGGCCCTCCCATGGCCTCCCTAGGCTTCCACAATGCTCCAAGAGCCACTGCTCCCACTGAGACCCTCCCCTGGCCTCCCTCGGCCTCTGCAATGCCGCAGGAGCCATGCTGCTCCAGGGGCTGTCCCATGGCCTCTCAGGGCATTGTGGAGGCTGTGGGAGGGCCCCAGCAGTGGCATCAGCTCATGGGGAATTGTGGAGGTCTTGGGATGCTGTTATGTATTGGAACTGGAGTTTGGTCTTAGGGCCAGCAGAGGCTTGGCTGAGCTGGAGACCCTAAAACAATAGCCACTTGGATTCAGGAAGGAGGCCCATCAGGGATCATTAGGCCAGCTATTAACCTATAGTTGTGTGTAATGGGATTCTGGTAATGGGATTCAGGAAGGAAACCCATCAGGGATCATTAGGCCAGCTATTAACCTATAGTTGTGTGTAATGGGATGATGGTAATGGGTTTTTGGGTGGCGAGGTTTGCATGCATGTAAGCAGGGCCGTTGGTCCTGCCAGACAGTTCTGCTCCTATCTCACTATGCTGAATCACTGAATAAAGAGCTGAACTCACTGTCTCTTGGGCATCCTCATGCTTTGAACCCAGTGCATTTTAGATGACATGGCAGGGACCTAGTGGTAGTGGCAGCTCCTGGGTAAGCAAGGGTGGGGAGATTGAATGGCAAGGGGTGGAGGTGGGTGGAAGAAGGTCAAGAGGAGGTTAATGCCAAGTTGGGGGGGGGCAGAGGATGGCAAGGGTGGGGGAGTGCATGTCAAGGAGTGGGTGGGAAGCCATCAAGGTTGGGGGGTTGAATGCCAAGGGTTGGGGGTGGGTGGGAAGACAGCAAGGATCAAGGGGATTGAATGCCAGGGGTTGAGGGGGAAGACAGCAAGGGGGAAATGCCAAGGGTTGGGGGGTGGGAAGGCAACAAGGATGGGAGGAATGAATGTTAACAGTTGAAGGGAAGATAGCAAGTGTTGGGTGGGTTGGAATGGAGATGAATTCTTCCCTTACCCTTTGACTTGATGGGGGGAATTTTGTTTGGGGGGATGGGGCACCTGGCACTTGTCCAGAGCTTTTTTCTAGAGCCCATTGTATTTATTTGCACAATGGGCCTTATTGCTAGTTGCTTATAATTCATTAACTGCAAATGAAGGTTATATGATGAACTGCGGGAGACTTTTCCAAAGATGATGGTTATTACCAGGTAACTCTAATACTAGAACTGGAAGTGACAATGAAGTTTTATTGGCTACGTGGTTGGGGTTTAATGCTGATGTTACTTTATTCCCCATAATGTATTCAAGGTTATTGAAGTACACCAGTATTAATAGAAGAAGACTTAGTTTTACATCCCGCCCTTCACTACCTGAAGGAGTCTTAGAGCAGCTTACAATCACCTTCCCTTCCTCTCCCCACAACAGACACCCTGTGAGGCAGGTGAGGTTGAGAGAGCTCTAAGAGAACTGTGGCTGACCCAAGGTCACAAGCTGGCTTCATGTGGAATCAAACCCAGTTCTCTAAATTAGAATCCACTGCTCTTAACTACACCAGACTGGCTCTTAATAGGGTAGGTTTGAGGTTCTTTGAATTTTCTATACACAGGGAACTTGCCATATAAGCGTGTGTGTAAAGACTGATCATATGGGTGACTTTACTTGTTTTTTGTTGTTGTTCCAAAGGAATGAGTATTATTGACTATTATTTGGTGGTTTTCGGTTGTCTACATTTGATAATGTAGAAAATTTCCTTAAGCAAACAAGAACAATTGTTGCAGCAGTGTAGTGAAATCTTTCATTTCATTGGCCTTCTCAAATTGAAGGAAACGTTAGGAATATGTTGTGTTTGACTTACAGAGCTTGATTATAATAGTACTGTAATTTGTAGAGTTTGTTCGATCAAATTCTTTAGTATTTACCACTTCAGTCCTTGTCTTCCTATATGAGACATTTTAGAGTTCCTCGTTATGTTAGCGGATTTACTCTCTCTCATTTCAATGCTAACCACTCTGAGGTTCTAAACACTCTGAAGTATTGTGAGGGAGGTCTTATAATATTCCATAGTCATATTGCCTTTGTCCTTGTGGCCAGGGTAAAATTGGTACTTTATCTCATAAAATCCTGGAATGCTCCTTTATTACTGTTTTAAGGAATCACTGAATTTTATCTGTTTTATCACGTTTATCATGCAGGTAGGATGTTATTCCCTCCCTGATGCTAGTGATCCCAATATAACCTTTTTAGTTGCTAAATTCCTCTCTGTAATATTTTCCTTTCAAAAACTAATTAAGAACTCTTCTAGTCAGTGCTCAAGATTAATTGATCAGAGAAGCTCTGGAAGAGGAAAGGAAGGGAAAGGAAAGGAAGAATTGTGAATGAGGGTGAAGTAAGATTTGAAAAGGTAGTGCAAATTCTGCAAAATCTAAGTGCACTGTTGTAAACAGTGCTAAGGGGTCTGCCTTACAGTGGTAAGGGAGTATGCCTTTCAGTGGCTCTCCTTTCTTCAGGGCTGGGGACACAGGGTGGTGCTGGGGGAGAGGGCTTCACTGAGGTTCCCATTGGACTACAACATCCCTCAAGGGGCGATCCTCTCCCTGCTTCTTTTTAACATCTATATGTGCCACCTCAACCAGCTGATCCAGGAGTTTGGGCTACAGTGTCATCAGTATGCTGATGACACCCAGCTCTATCTGTTAATGGACAGCCAGCCAGATATTTTGGACAGGGCCTTGGGGGCTGTGGCTGGTTGGTTGTGGCAGAGTAGGCTGAAGTTGAATCCAGTGAAGATGAAAGTCCTGTACCTGAGCTATGGGGTTTTGAAAGGGGAAATATTTATTTTTATTTATTACTTTAATTTTCTATCCCATTCTCTCCACAAGCGGACTCAGGGCGGCTAACAGTCAGTTCAAAACAATTCAAGAATACAACTTAAAAACAATTAAAATACATAAAATGGTGTTGT
This sequence comes from Heteronotia binoei, assembly GCF_032191835.1. NCBI lineage: Eukaryota > Metazoa > Chordata > Lepidosauria > Squamata > Gekkonidae > Heteronotia > Heteronotia binoei. The sequence continues at coordinate 29,084,723 of NC_083230.1, read as the reverse complement.
TCAAAACTTCAATAGGCGGGATCATAACTTTCTTTCTTCTGACAGTGATTCCGCTTTGGTGGAGTAGGGCGGGATATAAATCAAATGAAATGAAATGAAATTATGAGTGGTATTGCTCCCAGCAGTGTAAGGGGGCAGTCCTCTCCCATTTAAGTGTTAAAGAGCTGTCGAAATAGTTCGATTTTTAAAGGTCCTGCGGAATTGAGAGAGATCTTGCAGGGCCCTTATGGCCTCTGGGAGGGTGTTTCACATTGCTGGTGCTGTCACTGAGAAGGCTCTAGCCCATGTAAAGCACAGTCTGGCCTCCCTTGTTCTGGGGATAGATAGTAGGTTTTGTGTCCCTGAACACAGTGCTATCCGGGGAACATATGGAGAAAGGCAGTCCCATAGATAGATAGGCAGGCCCTTGACCATATAGGGCTTTAAAGGCTCCTGACTCTGGGCGTGGCATCATTGGCACCAGTGCAGAGAGTGAGGAGCTTGGGTATGATACTGGATTTTAAATATATGTAAGTTATAAATTTTAAATATATTTAAGTTGTAAATAAGTTCTGAATGGCATCTTTTTAATTATAAGGTAGTAGTTTTAACTGTGAAATTTTTAAATATTTTAACTTGTAAATTTTAAATATATTTAAGTTGTAAATATATCAAGTTGTAAAGAGGTCTGTGGTATTATTATAAATATGTATATATTTAAGTTGTAAATTACAACATGACTATGCTGTAATCCGCCCTGAGCCCATTTGTGGGAAGGGTGGGCAAGAAATCAAATAAATCAAATCCAAGTAAGTGAATGGCATGGCCTCATAGTTATAAATTCTGGAATGGATACAAGTGCAAGAAAAGGCAATGGGTAGGATATTGGATGTGAATACAAAATGACATCCCTGGATGAACACTCAGTTTCACAATTCTTTCTGAAAACATATGTTTTGGTTGAATAGCTTTCCTCTGTGTCTTGAGTAGGCCATTAGAAAAAGCCTTATACAAGTTATTTACTTTTTGTATATTGTTAGAAGTTTGAGGTGCAGCAGGAATAGAAGAAGACTATATGAAGCCTGCTGTGCTTTATACTCTGCCAATAAGATTTTGCTCAGGGGTTCCATCACTTGTGGATATAAGATTAGCATCCACCAGGAGCACATGCTTTACCTAGCTGTACTGCTTTTAGAGAATGCCTTCTCCCAGGCTGCTGGCTTAGCCCCAATGCTTGTCTTCTGTTGGAGACAGGCAAGGTTCTTCTTTATCTGTCAGGTTGCATTTTATTCAGCTGGACAATGAAGAGGTCTGTGGTATTATTATAAAAAGGCACATAAAACAGTAGTTAATATTAAAGATACAATTTGTCTGGAGGCAATTTAAGCAAATTTTTCAGATTATTAATTAGATTTTTTTTACCTGAAGGTGACTTACAACATTAAAACCAACAATGTAAAAAAAAAACATAAAACAACTAACAAATATAAAGTATTAATATTAAAATACATGGCTATCATCATACCACTATTAAAAACATGTGGTTACCATCCAAAGGCCAACCAAAATAATTCAGCTTTGCATGCCCTCTGGAAATTAAGCAAGTCGGGGAGGGCACAAATTTCATCCAAGGGTGCATTCCACAGGGTAGGGGCCACAGCTGAGAAGGGGGAGCAAAGTCTCCTCTCGAGGGCTCTTCAAAGGATACGATACCACGCCAGCCGCATTGAAGCCAGTAAGGAGAAATTGTTAATAAAGTTGCCCTGTTTGTTACCCAAATATTTCTTGTGTATGCCTTGTTATTCCAATTGGCAATTTTCTCCTAGCCAGGCTTTCATACTGGAAGAGAGACAGACTTGAAGAAAAGTACTGAAGGCACAGAAGATCAGTGAGGGAAGGCATAGGAAAGGGCAAGTTTTAATCCTTATCTCCTCCAGTCTGTTTGTAAGCAGGCAGTGGACAGCTTCATGTAACTACATAAGAGTCTCTCCTGATTTGTCTGGCTCTGCCAAGAGTTTAACTGAAAAGGGTTGCCAGTGTCTTTTCCTCCCCCCCCCCCACTAACCTCCATGGACTTCTAACCCAAATGCCAAACTGCAAAATAAATGGCCTGATCTGAAGATTTCTGCATATTGCTGTCACTAAGTTTGCAATTCAAATTCATTATGTGTATTAATAAATGGAACATTTTCAGTTCAAGTATTGCTCATTTAATTACCATCCCTAGTTCAAGGCAAGTGGTGGTGAATACTCATTGAGTGAGTTTACAAAAGCATTTCTATATAGTCAGCTCCAGGGAGAAACTCTGGAGTCTTCATCCTATAAAAACAAGAACTATGTGGGAAGTGTGTGATGAAAATAACAATGTACAAAGATTAGATAGCTTGCCACTTTCCTATGCCTTTAAAATCCCGCCCCCTCCACTTTTCTACTTGCTTTAATATTCTATTATACTTGAATAAATTGCCCCATTTAGGACCAAAATGCAAAATAAAATGTAACACTCCATTACTTCCCTACCTGCTTGCTCTCCAGATTTATAATTCCACTCAAGGGCTTCACATGCCCTGTTTCCTCCCCATAGCCTCACTTATCTTTCTGAGAACATAAGGTACAAAATCTTTTTGCTCTCAGCTGTCACCATCCTTCTGTACCTTACCACTAACTGCACTTTCTCTGGCAATGAGCTTTGTAGCACTCCAACAGAGTCTATTAATTTATACATAGCCAGCAACATTTGTTTTCCATAGAACATTTGCTTCTTATTGAATTTGCCGCTGCTTTATATAAATATGTAGTACTATGTGCAGAAAGCTTATGGGATTCTACTGGTTCTATTTTCCTTATCTCCAAAAGGCACCTACTTAGCCAGAAATATGGGAATTACCAACACTTTGTTACCTCTGTCTAGGAACAGCTACTAGTCTGAAGAATAGTAGGTATGTGCAAGATCTTGATCTATATACCCTGTCGGATGATCAGAATAGTGTCAGTAAGCCCTGTGAACACTCCCATTATGGAAACTATTTGAAAGGGGACCTAGTGGAGAAGAGAAGGCAGTAATTTCTGCTTTGTCCCCCTCCTATTTGCAGCCCCCTATATTGCTACCTGTAGTATTCTGAACAAATTTTAGGGAACTTAATGAGTTGCATCAGGAGGAAGACTCTGTGAAGTCTATAGATAGCTGGATTCATGTCAGTGCAGTTCACAGTACTGCCTTTTGCTGGCTTAGCCTAGGTGTTTTCTGTGATTTATTTTTATTTATTTATTTGATTTAGCCCATCCTTCCCATAGAACAGGCTCAGGGCAGGTTCCATTATAAAAACAATCAACAATAAAAAAACCAATTTAAAAAATATAAGATCGAAAATTGTTGTTGTTGTTCAGTCGCACAGTTGAGTCCGAATCTTTGCGACCCCATGGACAAAGTCATGCAAGGCCCTCCTGTCTTCCACCATCCTCTGAAGTCTGCTCAAATTTGTATTAGTTACATCAGTAACACTGTCCAGCCATCTCATCTTTTGCTGTCCCCTTCTTCTTTTGCCTTCTGTCTTTCTCAGCATCAGGATCTTCTCCAGTGAGTGCTCCCTTCTCATTTGGTGGCCAAAGTATTTGAGCTTCAGCATCTGACCTTCCAGGGAACAGTCAGGGTTGATTTCCCTTAGGACTGACGGATTTGATCTTCTTGCAGTCCAAGGGATTCTCAAGAGTCTTCTCCAGCACCACGGCTCAAAAACTTCTGTTCTTCTGTACTCAACCTTCCTTATGGTTCAGCTCTCACAGCCATACATTACTACTGGGAATACCATCGCATTAACTATATGGACTTTTGTTGGCAGGGTGATGTCTCTACTTTTTATTATACTGCCTGGGTTCGCCATAGCTGTCCTCCCAAGGAGCAAACGTCTTTTAATTTCATAGCTACAGTCACCATCTGCAATGATCTTGGATCCCAGAAATGTGAAGTCTGCCACAACTTCCATGTCTCCCCTTCTATTTGCCAAGGTGTGATGGGGCCGGGTGCCATGATCTTAGGTTTTTTTATGTTGAGTTTCAAGCCTTCTTTTGTGCTCTCCTCTTTCACCCTCAACAAGAGGTTCTTTAGGTCCTCCTCACTTTTTGCCTTTAGGGTCATCTGCATATCTGAGGTTGTTGATGTTTTCCCCGGCAATCTTAATTCTGGTTTGTGCTTAATCCAGGCCAGCATGATGTACTCTGCATAAATTAAATAAGCAAGGTGACAATATACATCCTTGTCAACCCCCCTTTCCTATTCTAAACCAATCAGTTGCTCTATATCGTGTTCTGACAGTTGCTTCTTGACCCTTATATAGGTTTCTCAGGAGACATGTGAGGTGGGCTGGTACTTCCATCTCTTTAAGGACTTGCCACAGTTTGTTGTGATCCATGCAATCAAAGGCTTTAGAGTAGTCAATGAAGCAGAAATAGACCTTTTTCTGATACTCCTCTGCTTTCTCCATAATCCATCGAATGTTGGCAATTTGATCTCTAGTTCCTCTACCTCTCCGAAACCTAGCTTGAACTTCTGGTAGTTCCCGATCTACATACTGCTGAAGCCTAGCTTGTAGGATCTTTAACATGACCTTGCTGGCATGTGAAATGAGTGCAATGGTGTGATAGTTGGAACATTCCTTGCATTACCCTTCTTTGGGATTGGAATATAAACTGACCTTTTCCAATTCTGTGGCTACTGTGGCCAAATTTTCTGACATAATGTGTGCATCACTTTAACAGCATCGTCTTTTAGGACGATGAGTAGCTCAACTGGGATACCATCATCTCCACTCGTTTTGTTGTTAGTAATGCTTCCTAAGGCCCATTTGATTTCACACTCCAGAATGTCTGGCTCGTGGTCAGCAATTTCACTGTCATGGTTTTCAAGGACATTGAGATCCTTCTTGTATAATTCTTCTGTGTATTCTTGCCATCTCTTCCTAATCTCCTCTGCTTCTGTTAGGTCCCTACCATTTTTGTCCTTTATTATGGCCATCTTTGCACAAAACGTTCCCTTGATTTCTCCAATTTTCTTGAAGAGATCACTTGTCCTTCCCATTCTATTATTTTCCTCTATTGCTTTGCATTCTTCCTTCAGGAAGGCCTCCTTATCTCTCCTTGTTGTTCTCTGGAAATCTGCATTCAGTTGGGTGAATTTTTCCTTTTCACCTTTGCCTTTCGCTTTCCTTCTTTCCTCAGCCATTTAAAATTACAGAGTAACAATAGGTACTAAAATGGCAAATTCTGCCTCACAGACATGGCCTATTGTCTAGGTCCAGCAGGTGTTATAGCACTGGGATGGAATGAAGTGGGGAGGCTGATACCAAGTTACTTTCACTGCCTCAGCTGAAAGCCTGGAGAAACAGCTGTGTTTCACAGGCCCTGTGGAATTGAAACAGATCCAGCAGGGTCTGGATCTCCAGGGGGAGCTCATTCCACCAGGCAGGGACCAGGGCTGAAAAGGCCCTGGCCCTCATCAAGGCCAGATATGTGTCTCTGGGGCCGGGTATCACCAGAAGTTGTTGGGTTGCTGATTGTAAAGACCAACGGGGCTCATACAGGGAGAGGCGGTCCCATAGGTATGCAGGCCTCTGACTGTATAAGACTTTATACATAAGTACCAACACCTTGAACTGGATCCGGTACTCAATGGGTAGCCAGTGCAGTTCATGCAGGGCTGGATGGATCCGTGCCCATATAGGTGATGATGTCAGCATCTGTACAGCAGTGTTCTACACCAGCTGGAGTTTCCAGAGGAGGGTCAAGGGCAGCCCCACGTAGAGAGTTGCAATAATCTAGCCTGGAAGTGACCATCACATGGGTCACTGTGGCGAAGTCATGGGGGGTGAGATATGAGACCAACTGTCTGACCTGCCTCAGATGAAAAAGGGCTGATCTGGCAGTGGTGGTAACCTGGGCATCCATAATCAGAGAGGCATCCAGGAATATCCCCAACCTCTTCACCCTCAATGTGGGCTTCAATGGAGCCCCGTCAAAGGATGGGAGCTCGATCTCTGATCCCAGCCCCCTGTAACCTAGGCACAGGACCTCTGTCTTCGATGGATTCGATTTCAGCCAGCTTCGTTGCAGCCAACCAGCCATGGCTTGCAATGCCCTACCCAGTTCCTCTGGGGCCGAATCCAGGCAGCCATCCATCAGCAGATAGAGCTGGGTGTTATCTGCATATTGATTACACCCCAGCTTATACCTTCGGATGATCTGGCAAGGGACGCATGTAGATATTGAGTAACATTGGGGAGATAATTGCTCCCTGTGGCACACCACATTGTAATGGGTGCCACTGGGATAATTCACCCCCAAGCACCACCCTCTGTCCCTGACCTTGGAGAAAGGAGACAAGCCATTGTAGGGCCAGCCCCTATAGGCGACGATACCAGCCAGTCTGAGAGCCAGTTTGGTGTAGTGGTTAAGTGTGCGGACTCTTATCTGGGAGAACCGGGTTTGATTCCCCACTACTCCACTTGCGCCTGCTGGAATGGCCTTGGGTTAGCCATAGCTCTGGCAGAGGTTGTCCTTGAAAGGGCAGCTGCTATGAGAGTTCTCTCAGCCCCACCCACCTCACAGGATGTCTGTTGTGGGCGAGGAAGATAAAGGAGATTGTGAGCCGCTCTGAGATTTGGAGTGGAGGGCGGGATATAAATCCAATATCTTCTTCTTCTGTATCCCTGCATTGACGAGATGGTAGGTCAACACTTCATGGTCAACCATATTGAACACTGCTGACAGATAAAAAAGGATCAGCAGTGCCAAACTGCTTCGATCCAGGTGCCTCCAGAGATCATCCACCAAGGCAACAAATACTGTCTCTGTCCCATGGGCAGGGCAGAAGCCAGACTGGAAGGAATCCAGGGAATTGCCCTTTCCAAAGAGAGAACAGGCACATAAGTCAAGAAAGCCTAGGGCTGGGGGGCTTGGGCTGGAGGGGAGATGAAGCATGCTTGGAGACATCAGTGACTACCAAGTATGGCAGAACCATAGACAGCTGCATTGTGGCATTGGCTTGGTATATTCATGGACCATATTGAGCTGATAAAGTAGATTGTTATAGGCAATGGCAAACCACACTATTTAAAAAGTCTGCCATGAAAATGTTGTGATAGGAACAAAGCAGGAGTTAAGTTGCACCTTTAAGACCAACCAATTTTTATTTAGAACATAAGCTTTCATGTGCTCTTAAGCACACTTCATCAGACAAGGAATCCAGCACAGTGAGCAAAGCCATACATAGCTGAGCAGAGCCATACATAGCTGGTAGGCAGTGATATGTCACCCCAGAGTCGGAAACAACTGGTGCTTGCACAGGGGACTACCTTTACCACTTTAGACCTTGACCTGGATATCCCAGGCTACTTAATCTCAACCTGTGTCTTGTTTTGATGATTTGTAGATAACCTGACATAGGCGTCTCACAAACTAGCTGTAAGAGTTGCAGCCTATACTTTCGGGGGACCATGAGCTGTTTGCACTTCTCCCAGACTGCAGAACAGTTGTATGTCATAGATAGGGGTTGCCAGATCAGATTGATCTGGTTGCAGGGGAGGGTGAGGGTTTCTGAGAGTGTGTGTGAGGGGGGGGGGGGACTGTGCAATGTGCACTGGATGTAATGACATCACACAGAAGTGATGTCATCATGTAGGCAATGTTGTGCTGTGAGTTTTGCCCCAAATACCAGAGTGTCACAGGCATCTCCAATGTGATGATGACACTTAAATATGACTTCATTACATCACATTTAGGGTGGGATTTTCCCCTGCCAGCCAACTGGCTGGTGGCAAAGAGACCCAAGAATTGGGGAATCTCCTGCCCCCAATAGGAGGATACAACAAAACACAGGAAGCCACACTGTTCAGAGTATAAACAACAAGAACAACACTGTGTAACAATTAAACAATTATTTTGTAATGCAATATTGAATATAATAAACAATGTATTGACCAACGACTCAGTGTCTCTTATTTTTGAATGTCTAATTCAAGCAAATATTAATAATGTCCCATCCAAGAATCTTTCAATAATATCACATCCAAGAGTCTTCTTATACTCTATATACGGAAGTCCAGGACTTCAAGATCACTCATCACTCAAGTATTGCTTGCAGCAATGCTGTCAGGCTTCTAGTGAAGATGAAAGGTGATAACATGCATCCCAGGTGTAACTAGTATGTTTCAATTCCAGTCTTCTTCGGGTTCCTAATCAATAATAATAATAATAATAATAATAATAATAATAATAATAATAATAAATTTTATGTATATCCCGCCCTCCCCACCTCGGCAGGCTCAGGGCGGCTAACAATATTTTATAAAAACATACAATAGTAGATAAAAGCCTTTAGATTTAACAATATAAAACATTAAAACATTAAACTTTATATATAAAGTTTATATATAAAACATTATATAAAGGAACTATCAGAAGAAACACAATAAAAGTACAATTGTATATATGCAAGCACTAGGCAATAATACATGGGCAAAATTCCATCCAATAAAACACTTACTCACTGTTCAATAGTAACTATACATGCAACAATCAGCCATCTTGTCAATAACACAATCAGTTAAGGTTCTCATGAAATAATGAGCCGTATGTCTGCAATTAAATGCCCACTGCCCCAACTATGCTTGCCAGTTCATTACAATTAAAGGTATATTGCATCATCACATAACCATTACAAACACTACAGATTAGTAAGGAACATCCTAAGTAAATGCAACCAGATCTAACAATGCATTTAACCCTCTGGGAGCATCCCTACATAGACACTCTGTACAGTCTCTTGTCTAGGACTTTAGATAATCAAGGATTCTCTGCTGTCACTTCCTGGGAGGATGTCTCCGCCTTCTTCCACAATACTTGCAAGGATTCACCATGACTTTGCTCAGCAAGGAATTCTGCAGCATGGATTCCCTGCCATAAGCTATCCAACACTCTGTGTCACACAGTGGCCAATCCCCCCCCCCCCCGTGCCATCAGGAGGTTCACAAGTGGGGCTAGAAGCCCTTCCACTTTGCCTCCCCCAACCCCCCCCCCACCAAGAATACAGAGCATCGCTGCCCCAGACAGTTACAACAATACGCTGTGGCTAATAGCCACTGACAGACCTCTGCTCCATATTTTTATCCAATCCCCTCTTGAAGCTGGCAATGCTTGTAACCGCCACCACCTGCTGTGGCAGTGAATTCCACATGTTAATCACCCTTTGGGTGAAGAAGTACCGTACTTCCTTTTATCCGTTCTAACCCGACTGCTCAGCAATTTCAGTGAATGCCCATGAGTTCTTGTATTGTAAGAAAGGGAGAGAAGTACTTCTTTCTCTACTTTCTCCATCCCATGCATAATCTTGTAAGCCTCTATCATGTCACCCTGCAGTCAACGTTTCTCCAAGCTAAAGAGCCCCAAGCGTTTTAACCTTTCTTCATAGGGAAAGTCTTCCAAACCTTTAATCATTCTAGTTGCCCTTTTCTGGACTTTTTCCAATGCTATAATATCCTTTTTGAGGTGCGGCGACCAGAACTGCACACAGTACTCCAAACAAGACCGCACCATCGATTTATACAGGGGCATTATGATACTGGCTGATTTGTTTTTAGTTCCCTTCCTAATAATTCCCAGCATGGCGTTGGACTTTTTTAATTGCAATCGCACATTGTCTTGACATTTTCAGTGAGTTATCTACCATGAACCCAAGATTGCTCTCTTGGTCAGTCTCTGCCAGTTCACACCAGTCTCTGCCATCAACTTGTATTTGTAGCTGGGATTTTTGGCCCCAATGTGCATTACTTTGGACTTGGCCACATTGAACCTCATCTGCCACGTTGATGCCCACTCACCCAGCCTTAATAGATCCCTTTGGAGTGCCTCACAACCCTCTCTGGTTCTCACCACCCTGAACAATTTAGTGTCATCTGCAAACTTGGCCACTTCACTGCTTACTCCCAACTCCAAATCATTAATGAACATTAAAGAATAATCTACATCTCTTCACTGGGCTCATCTTGCATAGTCTGCTGCTCTGAAGCTTGAGGTCTAATTCTGACTACTACATTTACTTTTTTACATTTCCCAGTAAAATTGAAACATCCAGTTCCCTCCACATTCCCATTATCTATTTTCCCCGAAAGTCTTTGTATTTGATTGCGAGTTCTGCTAACTCCACATCAAATTCTGGGCTACTTACTTCCTTAATCCTGTATGACCTTCCTGGTAAATATTGTTTCTTCTTTACCAGGTTAGATTTTACTAAGGTTACTTCTGGCCCTGTATCTCTCCAGCCTATGACTTCATCATTAATGCCTACAGACTCTAGATAATCCCTGTTTAAATCCTCTTGCACCTTCCAGACTTGTAGTACTCTAGCTGGTCTATCTGTTTGAGCTTCCTCTGGCACAGGGTCTGCTTGGAGTTCTGTGACTGCTTCTGCCCTTTAAACAATTTTGACAGTTTTGGCTGAAGTTTGGGGTTTTCTCTTGACTAACTTTGAACAATGGGCTTTTATATGCCCCTCTGCTTGGCATATAATGCAATATTCTTCCCTTTCTAATAGGTGGAGTGTTCCACCTTGCAGGGTTGGTTTTAGATGGCTCAGTTTTCTCTGAAGTACCCCAAACTTTATTTTTATTGATGGTGGGGGTGAGAAAAGAGATCCTCCCAAGGGGCAGAATGAGGCATGGTTTTGATGGCCCATTTGGCTTAAGGAATGCTGTCAAGCTCAACTCTTTCCTTTAAAGTAACTGTTTATAATTTAACTTCTGGTGGCAGTAATTGTTTCACTGGCTTTCTCTTGTGACTGGAGAAGTAGGACACAATCCCAGCCTAGAAGTTTACACAGTCTTTTTATCCCAAATGAAGGAAATAAATTTAATTAATTTTATAAATAAATCTTCATAAACTACTCATCAAGATGTTGGAGAAGCCCTGGGGAACATTTTTGTACAGGTATAGTTGAGGTAAAGGTGATAAAGAGCCCCATAGTGCAGAGTGGTAAGTTTTGGTCAGCATGTTACTTTTATCTTTGCTGACTCATACCCAAGGCCCAGATGTCACTCCTTACAGTCACATTCACCTTCTTACAAGTGCAGGTCTTTACTGTTTCCTTATCAACCTGTCAGTCCTGGTCCTGCAATGACTCCCCTCCGGGAATTAACACTGATCATTGCTGAGCACTTCATCTTCTCTCTATAGCTGTCATGGGCTCTCTCCTCCTTCTTTGCTCTGCTGATTTGGGAGGCCACAGGAGATTTTTAAGCAGATACAGCCACAGATGAGGCTGTGGCTGCTCATCATGAGACTGCACATCGAAGCCAGGCACAAGCCTGCCCAGGCCAGGCCCAGCTTTAAGTAGGATTCTTTATGTTGGGAGTAAAACCAGGGCAGGTGAATGAAGAGTTGTCCTTCACTACTCAAAGGAGACTTGGAGCAGCTTACAAATACCTTCCCTTCATCACCCTACCACAGACACCCTGTGAGATAGGTGGGGCTGAGAGAATTGTGACTGACCCTAGGTCACCCAGCTGTCTTTATATGGAAGAGTGGGGAATCAAACCTGGTTCTCCATATTAGAGTTTGCCATTCTTTAACCACTACAGCAAACAGTTGCCACTGTGCTAGGTGTAAATTTGAGTTATAACTGTGACTCCTGCTTTGGGCCACATCCTTGTCCATCCTGTCCCCATGGTGGACAACAACCAGTGCTGGATTAAACCCTGTGGAGGCCCCTAGGCAGTCAAAATCTTGGGGGCCCCCTTGCATATTATCTCAGAGTCAGAGCACCCGCCCAACCACCCACGGTCCCTGCTGCAGCCTACAGGCACCTTCTCAAAAGCCCCTTTGACAAAGCTGCAAGGGAGAGGCAGAGAGAGGCAAGCTTGGTGATGATGCCAGCAGCAACTGCAACAGGCATGTTTGGCAAAGAGCAGCTCAGTTGCTGGCTGCATGTGCAGGCTGGGAGGGCTGCAAACAGGGGGGAAACGGGGTGGGGGGAGCTGGCCCAGGTCCCCAAAGGCATGAGGCCCTTAGGCCAGTGCTTACTTGCCCTAATTGTTAATCCAACCCTGACAACAACCCTTTTGAGGTGACCAGTCCTCTAGCTCCAGCATTAAAAAGGAGGGAGGATCGAAGACCTCTTGACACTGCTGATGCCAGTACAGCCAACTAATTCCTTTTATGCCTCTCATGACAGGAATTTGGTAAGCACCCGGATTGCCTCTGTCCCCCTTTTATCTCTCTTAGATGGTACCTCAACAGGCCCACTGCTGAATATCTGAGCAAAGGTTTCAGTTATGGGCCCTCACAGATTGTAGCCCCTGCTACTCCCCCTCCTGAGAAATGCCCAGTGAACCCTCCAGAGAAGTTTGGGGGAGGTCAGGGGTGGGATAGTGGCTCAGTGGTAGAGCATCTGCTTGGTAAGCAGAAGGTCCCAGGTTCAATCCCCCCAGCACCTCCAACTAAAAAGGGTCCAGGCAAACAAGGGTGAAAAACCTCATCTTGAGACCCTGGAGAGTCCCTGCCAGTCTTAGACAATACTGACTTTGATAGACCGAGGGTCTGATTCAGTATAAGGCAGCTTCATATGTCAGGAAGAGTTCCCTGCATTCTTGGCACAGTGCAAGCTATACTTTCAGCTTCATAAGACCAAAGTTGTTTTCATTCTGAGCCTCTTAAAGGGGAAAGCGGCCAAGTGGGCCACTCCACTGCTTTGTTCCAACTCCCCATTGCTGATAAGTTTCTCAGAATTGGTCACCCAAATGAATACAGTCTTTGCTGACCCTCAAAAGGCTGAATGGGCCAATCGCCCCATTATCCTTTTCATTACAGGCCTCCCATCTTGTTTCACCAACCAAGCCAGAGGAAACATGGGAGATCAGCCCCATATAGTTTCTTTGAAGTCTGGGGAAGGCTCACTGGAGGGGGATGTATTTTAAGTTATTCTTCTAAATGCCTTTTCCTCCAGTACCCAAAACAATAACTAGCTTTGTGGAAATGGAAAAATGGTATACCTTTTCTTTCTGTGGTGCTAATAGCTGCTTCTGATCTCCAAAGCCACCGGGTGGGACTGCTAATTAGCGTTTAAACAAAAATCCTGGGAGAGATCCTAGTAAAGGATTTCACACATCTACTTTTGGCCTTCATATAATTCACAGCTGTGATAATAGCAACTATTCTTACTTCAGTGACAGCACTTCTGTATGGAATATGACTAATATATCTTTACATAAACACTGGTTGAAAACTTGGCTTTGTCACTGAGTGATATTCTTTGTTACCTTCAAGTACTTCATAATTAGGGGTCATAAATTCTGCCTTTTTCAGAAGATAATTCAGCTGAAAGTTTTGACTGGAAAAATTTTCAATCAGAAGTGTGTCGTCCATGCAGTGACAGAATGAGGACATGACTGAAGCGTACTTTCAGTCTTTCACAATTCTAACCCTGAAATCTTGAGTGGAATTACACTGTTCTATGCCCACTGAAATCAGTTGGCTTAGAAGGGTGAAACTCTGCTTAGGACCTCATGGTGAGCCACCTGTAAAACTATGTTTTTAACACAGCACAGCTAATGAACATTGCTATGGTAACTCTGCAAAGACAATATAACCGAACTCATTTGTTTTTGTAGTAAGTCACTTTATTACAGTCTAACTGACACAGAGATGAGGATGTTCAATAAGCACAGAAATGTGGAATAACATTATTTTAAGATGAAAATGAAAGTTTTTTAGTCTTCAATTGTAAGTCTGCTTATATTGAAGATGGTAATTATCTAGACATGAATGCTACCCCACAATGCCAGAGAGCTGGTAAACTTCATGTATTTTTCCCCTCGTAGTGATTCATCAGTTCAACCTGCAGGAAGTCTTGTGTCACCATACGATCAAGAGCTTACACACTACCAGAAAGGGGAACACACTGAGGACAATGTTGTTAAAAGACTGAAAAGAAATAACAAAAAAGAGTAAGTGGACAACCCAGAAAGACTGTTAATATAGTAGGCTGGCAGTTTTAGGTGGTGTTCACATGAGGAAAATGAAAGAGAGGCAAAGTCTTACAGGAATTGTAATGAAACAGGCATTCATATGGAGAGTATCTGCTGAATACTTCCTGTTCTGTTTGTGGTTTAGCAGACCTCAGATAGGGTTAATCTCTGGTTGGAACTCTTAAAAATTCTCCTGTAGAGCATTCTTGTTGCCACAGCTGGGTGGTCCATAGTTTCTGTGACATCATCCCATCCTCCTAAAGTCCTGCGCATTGTATTTCTGTCTCTGGGGATAGGAGGGAAGAAATCTCATCAGGTAGAGCATCAGGTCCCAGAAAATCTATTACTTCTCCTATGTATTTGTGACAATGAGGAGCGATGTTGGGGGCAAACATACATGAAATGGGACATAGATCTGGGAGACCCGTTTCAAGTTCTTCATCAGTGATAAACTTACTGTGTGGCTTTAGACAAGTTGCCATTATTCACTCACATCTACCAATCAGGACAAATCCTGACCTACATTCAGGTGCAGAATTCAGAGCAGGCCCAGAATACCTAGTTATTATTGTCTTCAGATCTCATTTAACCTTTCACTTTTGTTAGACTAATTTAAAACAAAAGGAAATATTTAGAACTCTTTAATACATCTAAATTTATTTTAATCAGAAAATTATATATACACACTATTCAATAGACCACAGAGTTACTAACTGTACACATTTCTGGTTCTTGTTTTCCATATGGCACATTATTCAAGGTTGGATTGTGGTACAGTGACAGTGGAGGTCTCATAATCTGTGGGGTTTACTTTCTTCAAGAATTAGAATTTATTATCCAGGCTTCAAAGCCTTAGCAAGTGTCAGTACAGGGGAGGAGGGAAAAAACACAAAAAAGGTAAAGTAGGAGGGAGAGGAGAGAGAGCTAGAACTGGAAGAGGGAGGAGAAACCCCCTCCCCACACCTATCTCAATTGTGGAGCCCCAATTTTCTCAGCTCACCCTTGAGCCAGAAACACTTCAGAGACCTGGCAAGGATATCCTGGTTATCACCACTTACCCAGAGGTGGGAACCTGCATGGACTTGGCAGCAGCACCCAGACTCACTTAGCTCACCCTTAAGCAGGAACATTCCAAGTAGGAAGGTAAGGGGCTGAGCAGGAGCATGTAAGAGAGGGTAGGGAAACTCCTTGGAGTGGATATTGAAAAGAAGAAGGATGGTGCCATAGAGAAAGACAAGGAGGGGAGCTGGGCAAGATGGGAGATATGACTGATGCCACCTTCCTGCAGTCACACTTACCTGGGAATATCTTGAACTCTCTATGGTTTACATAAGCTCTCTGCAGGAAGTCAATTTATTTAGGATCAGAAACAGTATGTTGTGATCCCACTCCCCACTGCCACCCATTCATCATAATGTCTGCATGGGCTTAAGGTTATTGCTCTACATACAGGGATATATTGCTCATTTAATGTAAAAGAAGAGCACAGTATTAAAATGCAAAGTGCTTGACTTCTGAAGATTCTCTATGCTTATTGGCAAATAACTAAAAATAACTAATATGCATACATATTAAGAAGATCAGCTCCTGAAATGTTCACAATTTACTGACCAATGTTGTTTTGAATGGGCACAGTTGGTATAAGTCCAAACAGGTTTTCAGTTGCTGCCTGAAGTCTCTTTTCTGGGTTTGGAACTAGCTACCATGAACTGCTTTAATTTTTTTTTAAAAAATGCTGTCAAATAAAATGAGGAAAGGATATGTCATTTTTTTGTTTTTTGTTTTACTTAGGGTATCAAACAACAGAAAAACTAACAGGTCTTCTGGCACTTCAAAGGATCACCGCTCAAGTCCGAGCAAAGCCTCAAAAGCTGTTAAAGGGCGAGTACGCATTACTTGAATCTGAGGGGAGAAAAACATATGCCTAATTAGCAGGTATTGAAATCAGTGAATTTCCAAACCTATCTTCTGTAAAAATTGCTTGTCTAAAAACTCATTTTTGTGCAGCATGTCAATAACCCGGTTACAACCTGTCGCTCTCCAATGTTTGATAAAATTATGGGCTTGGCCTAATGGGAACCAATCCTGGTTTAAGAATTTTTACACAGTAAAAATCCAGTTGCAAACAGTTATTCAGGGGTCTTTTTCTAGAAAAATAGGTAGTGGAACTCATTAGCGTAACTCATTAGCATATGCAACACACAGGAAGTATGTCATAAGGCACCGCCCACCATGCAGGCTTCACTGCAAAAAAAAAAAAAAAATCTCCAATCCAGAACTGGCAAGCCTATCTAGGGAAAAATTGTTTTAAAAGCACAAAGAAAGTCAAGATGTTAAATGGTTTCATTATAACGTTTATTATAAAATCAACAACTCCAAAATTAATGATAACACTTAATATCACAGATGATGAGACAGAATCTTCAGTGCCCCTCAGGATGGGCACTCAGTAAAAAGGCAACTTTAGCAACAGCAACCAGTGTCACGAAGAAGAAAGACGAGAAAGTCCCAAATGTTAAGAAAGTCTCAAACGTTAAAGACTGCTTCTTCCTCACAATCTTGTCACGAATCTTGTCATGACAAGAGCCCCGATGCAAGGAAGGAAAGGCCAGCTTCCCGGGGCCAGCTGCAAAGCTAGCCAGCTCAGGCAGGCCTCTCTCTGCCCCAGCCTCTGCTAGCCCCCCCACTGCTGATGAGAGCAAAGAGTGCCCAGGCAAGCTGCCTTCTCCCTGGTGAGAGCCCCGATGCAAGGGCCAACAGTGAGAGATGAAGAGCTGAATTTACCAATGGTGTTGATGGATCACAGAGGAAAAAAGCGCGGGCATCTCCACGTCTTAAGAAAGCCTGCTGGGGGCGTGGCAAAGCTCCTGGTGCCTGGCTGGCTATCTAGCTTCCCACTCTCAAACAGTCCTCTGAAAAACTGGGGATTATGCAGCTGCGCCATCGATCACCAAACAAAGGAAAGTTAGGCAAGGAGGGGGAGGAGGAGGGAGAATGCTCCAGAAAGGTTCAGGAGTGGTGCTTAGGTGCGCTCCTGCTGAATCCGAGGCCTGGTGTTATTTAGTGTGTGTAAATGCACCCAATATTCTGTCTAATCTCCATTCCCCACTGAGCAGAGCAGTTCACATCCTGAGCAGATTATAACTGCTGTAATCATAAAATGGGCAATGACACTTCGCAACTCCAGATTGCTGCTGAGTGAGGCTTTCCTGTGTTAATGAACAGTCACTCACATGCACAACTTAAGAGAGAACACTGCCTTTAACCACTGTATCACAAAGGCAAATATGGATTTGTCTCCAAGGGTGGTTTCACACAGGAGATTTGCCCCAACCTAGCTCAGCCTCCCATTTGGATTAAAAGTGCAAGATCACACAAGCACATCTGCCCTCTGAGCTGCACCCATTCTCACCCTGTCTCCAGACGCCTCCTATCTGCATCAGAAAGCTACCTGGATTTTTCCGGTAGCATCCCTCTGAATCGTATGTAGGTCGCATAATCAGCAGCTGTCTGAATGCCCTGGGGCAACTCATAAGAGGAAGAGCTGTGTGATCGTGCCAAGCTGTTTCCATCAAGGTTTTTTTTGGAGGGGGTTCCCCTCACCCCTATCCGAGATGCGCTTTTCCACTTCTCCAATTGAGCACACACACGGGGCCTTTTTAAAAGAGAGAACCCTTTCCACAGCAGGTCCTTGGTTGAGCCAGGCTAGCAGTGTGAATGGGCAACCACTGACTGCTGCCGGGATCCTTCCACTTCAGCAGCAGCTGTCTGATTGCCCAGAAACAGTTCAAACTTTAGCGGATTTTTCCTGAACAGGATAAAATTGTATCAATTTCACAGTGTGAAACCAGCCCAAGACTAAACTCGGTTATAGGCAACATTTGGTTTGCAGTTAGTATATCTGTTTTATGTTTATTGCATTTGTCTTTCACATGTTCATGTTAAAAGATCTAACATGATATGGGAAATTGTAAGCTGATCTGAGTCTGATTCAGAGAGAAGGGCGGGGTATAAATCTGCAATTCTTCTTCTTCTAAACCATAAATTGTATCGAGTGGTCCTATAATATACTTCTGCCATTAATAAAGCCTGCAATCAGATGGGCAGGTTGCCATGACAGTGCCCCAGCTTTAAATAAGCACTGTGAGTTTGAGTTGGTTTATGTCGAACAGACAATGCCCCCTAAACTGGCATCATACTGCAGCAGGCCCATGGTTGGTCATCTGCATTGCTAACGCATCACAACCATGGACCTGCAGCTGGGTTGTCTTCCCCCCTGCCTCCAAATCCTGCTATGCAGTGCACAGCAGACAAGCACACGCATGCTCCTGGCTGGTTCTGTGGGGGTGCTGAAGTGCACAGTGGAGCGGGGCCAGGGGGAAAAAAGGATGCACTGGAAATGCAGTGGAACAATCACACCACTTAAGCCAGGGGTGTCGAACTCATTTATTATGAGGCCGGATCTGACATAGATGAGACCTTGTTGGGCCAGGCCATGTTGGGCCTGGTCATATGTGTACCTATTTAAGATTAGATAGCAGCGATATAAACTTTATAAAGGACAAAAACACAAAGATTTTTTTTTAAAAAAATCCTTAAAACATGCTTAAAACATTAGCACTCATTGGTCTTAAAGTTTCTTTCTTTGTATTTCTCCCATGGGATGCAGGGAACTGGGCAAAGGAAGCTCTGGTTCTTTCCTGCCTTCCCCAGGGGGCCACGAAGGGGAGGAGCCTCAGCCAATACAAGGAAGAGCAGCTTGGCTCAGTAGCTCTGCTGTGCGATTGTGATAGCCTGGCAAAATAAGCTCCTCCTCCCCTTCCTCCCCAAGGGAGGAGCCTCAGCCAATGGAGAAAATAGAGATTTTGCTCTGCAGCTCCTGTGTGATTGAGCAAGCCTTGCAAAGCAAGCTGTTACACAAACGGAAGCAAGAGAGTGGGAGAAGGAAGCAGATAACAGCCAGTTGCTTGGGGGCCTGATCTGGCCCTCAGGCCAGATGTTTGACACCCCTGACTTAAGCATTTCCTTGGTGCACCAGGGTGATCAGATGACTGGAAACCTGCCATGGAAGTGCTTTGTCTGGGAAGCCACCCAAATTTTCTGGTGGCTATTCAATCTGCATGGGAGTTATTCTAGCATGAGGTACGACCGAGTGGGGCATGGGAGCCAGATATGTGCATGTGATCATGCCCATTTCCTCCAGATGAGAGGGGTGGTTATGGAGGTCAAACTGCTTGTCTGATCACACCAACAGAAAGTATAGATGCATATTTATTAATGTTATGACTGTCATGCTGAGCTCATGTTTGTTGCATATCCAGTGTTCAGATATAGCAGACAGAGCTTCTCCTGACTAAAACTGGAACTGGGGAGAAAATGGAGAACATGGAAGCAACCCCCCCCCCCCCCAAAGGCAAGCATTCTACCATTACTGAGGCTTAAGGCAGCAGAATGTTCAGAGACACAGCATGCCTGAACAAAAGGAGACTTGGCAGGTTTTTGTTAGTGTGTGTGTAGGAGAGATAGAGACTTACCCTAGGGGTAAGTTTGGTTTCTCTGTTTTCATTTCCGATTTTATCAAAAATACAAGAGGCTCAGGGCAAACTTCAGGGCTGGATTTATATTAATAATGTATCTAGTTGAGAACCAAGCCATGGAGTAGGCATATAAATAATCCACACAATGGGACCAGGTATGGGAATGAGAGAGGCTCCTGCAAATCTCCAGGTTTGCAGAAAAAAGTAACCAATTAAAAAAGGTTGGGAGGTTCCCCACCCCCCACATAAAGTTTAGAGGTGGCATCCATGCTTGTGTAAACATTATAATTTGTACGTGGAAAAAAAGCTTAAGAAAAAGCTTAGAGCAGAAGTCCTTCTAGCACACCTCCCTGCAAGCTGGCCAGTCTTGGGAACCTACTGCCTGGGCCCTTTAAGACTTATTCCAAGAGGGAGGCAAAACTCTTCTACCTTCCCCCATGGTTGCTGCCTGCAGACTGGGTAATCCTCCAGGGCCCAATCCACCCTGTTCACCCTAAAGGGTCAATAATCTCCACATGACCAAAGAGATACTTATAACATTCACACACTCTTCTTAGTAAGGTCGAAAGGCACTGGTCCCTTCTGCAAGCCACTGACACCAGACAAAAGTTTAAACAAAATTTATTCTGGTTGTACATGTACTTTCCCAACACCATGCAACAAAATAACAAAAGCTTTAAAAGCTGACTTATTACCTTGCCCCTCAGGCCAATTGTAGATAGCTAAAAGGTCCAGAGCTTCACAAGCACTCCCTCCTGGGACTGTCCAGCCAAATCTTTCAGGATTCCCAATGATTCACTTACTGACCCTCAGGTCACCACGGCCCCTTGCCTAAGCAAGCAAGACCAAAACTAAAACTAGGAGGAGAAATCTCCTCTTTTACTATCCCACAAAACTCTAATTGGCAAACAAGACCTATATAACTATAGGTGCTATAACTGAATAAAATGGTCTGGGCTGCAAATTCTCAGCTGAAGCAGCTCTCACTGTGGGTTCTAGTTTGTTACTATAATCCCAAATAGACCACAGACATGCTTGATTGTAGGTCTGGCTGACACTGAGGCATAAGAAACTCCTGTTCCTGGACAAATAAACCGAATTTACTAATTATATTATGTTCCAATTGGCTTTGAATGAGACCAACTCTGATAAGGAAGGAAAGTAATGTATCCAGAACACAACCAGTGGAAGTCACAAAAAAAAGGCTTGATCAAATGTACACAAAACAATTACTGAAATGCAAATAAATTATGAGACTGTTTAGTGGATATACAATCACTGAGTAAATTAGGAGAATGAAAAATCAAATGGTCAACTAAAAGCCAATCTCTGAAGGATGCCTGAAGGATCCTATGAGAAAACTCTAGTCTTCATGTTGAAAAATATTCACCCAACTAGTATTAGGGTTGCCAGGTCTGGGTTGGAAAATACCTGGAGACTTTGGGGGTGGATCTGGGAGAGGGTGGGGTTTGGGGAGGGGAGGGGCCTCAGCATGGTACAATGCCATGGAGTCCACCCTTCAAAGCAGCAATTTTCTCCAGGGGAGTTGATCTCTGTCAGAGATCAGTTGTAAAATCAGGAGATCTCCAGGGGCCACCTGCAAGCTGGCAACCATAACTAGTATGATTGTTATTTGTAAAAAAAAATATCAAAAAATGAAATATAGCATAAATAGTGATTGTCCATAACACCCCTCAGCATTGATTCATTAGAAAAACAGTGAATTGATTGAGTTAAACAGTTTGCTGGATTAGATCTTTTTACTTCCTGTCACGCTCTGAGCCTAGGCAGGGGGAAGCCTACCTTGAGTTGCCACTTCTCTCTGGAGGGGCTGTAGACAGAGAGAGGGTGGTTCTCTCTGGAAAAGGCTAAGCTGGAGACAGGTTGCAGCTGGGAAGAGATCCCTCGCCCAGAGTGAGTGGTGAGTCTTTGGCATTAGAAGGGAATGTTTAGGTCGTTGCATCAGGGGTTTTTGTTTCTTTATTCACTGTTGCACTGAATGTTTTACTACACACTGGTTGTTTCAAAGCACTTACAATTAACCAGTTGTTATTGTCCAACTGCCTGGATCATCACTTCTCTTTGGTCACAGTTAAAAGGTACTTGCTAATAGGGGATTGAGTGAATGCTCTGGGCCCTCCCATACAGACCCTTACCAGAGCCAGTAGAAGGCCCTTCCAGGCCCCCAGCTGTGCGACACCTCCACACAGTGTGAGTCATGGTGGTGGTATGATTAAGGGCATGTCGTCAATAGGAGCACATCTCTGATAGTAGCTAAGGAAGAAGGAAAGGGAGACACGAGGGCTCTCCTGCCTCAATTCTTCCTGGTTTCTTAGCTTTCAATATAAGGCAACATTTAATCAAAAGTGTATTTGCGAGCACAACAGCAGGATGCCTGATTTGAAAGAAAGCAGAATTACTGTGCCAGATAAATGGATTATGTTTTAAGTACAGCATTCACAAAGTACACACAGATCTTTGTATGGCACTGAAGATAAGTAGAATTACTAGCTTCCTGTTTAAAAAAGGAAAACATCTTAAGACGTTGTTTAAAAAGTTTTCAGTGTGTCCTTTATACTATAGATACGCTTTCGCCATCTTCTTGGCAACAGCAGGCAAGGATATACTTTTTAAAGTAAGAACTAAAGCAAGTAGTGAGGCTGACAATTTCTTAGTAATTTATGTGTGTGCTTTCAGAAAGTGAGCAGGGCCAGAGAGGCCTGCAGGACTTCACAGGGGCCATTGGAGATCTGATCGACTGACCAGATTTTTAAAAAGTTGCTTCTGCAGCAGCTGCCACCACCACAGTAGAAGATTGCACCCCCAGGCGGAATAACGAGGCAGACAACGGTTGTTGGGAAATGGGCCACTTTTATTTAACAGGAAAACTAGGCAAGGAAACACAACAAGGACGAGCCCTGGGGTCACCCCTGACCCCGCCAAGTCCAACAAGGGCGAGCCCCCTCACCCCCGATCCTAGCCATACCCACATGGCTATAACCGGGCGGCAAACCAACATGCCATCCCCCGATGCCCACCCCGATCACCAGAAAGGGGCGCCAAAAGGGGATGCATGTACCCGATCCGCATATCAGAACATTGAGCTGTAGAGCCCATCTGCCTTCCATGCGGATCGTACGCTCAGCAACAGGAGCAGAGGCCTGGGGCGCTCGCCGGCAAGGTCAGAAACCCTTGGGAATTCCGCAAAGTGGCCGAATTAGCTGCCTAACAAAATCCACACCACTGCTGGTAGTACAAGGTAGGCGAAAAACGGAACGCCAAAGGCCAATTCAGGTGATGCGAAAAAATTCCTACCTGGCCCCTAATAAGGCGACCGGTAAAACCTGTACTACTGCAGGGTGGGCGGGTGGGCCAACGTCTCCACGGGACTGCGTGGAGATGCCTGGGGCTGAGGCTATTTAAAGCCTCGCCCCCGCCCCCCAGACAATCCCCGGATGCCCAGGAAGCCGCCTGTGATCCGGCCGGGGCTGCAAAGAGCGGCTCCGCGGCGCGCAGCCGCGTAGCGGCGCGGCCGGGGTGGGGCCGGATTGCACCCCCAGGCGGAATAACGAGGCAGACAACGGTTGTTGGGAAATGGGCCACTTTTATTTAACAGGAAAACTAGGCAAGGAAACACAACAAGGACGAGCCCTGGGGTCACCCCTGACCCCGCCAAGTCCAACAAGGGCGAGCCCCCTCACCCCCGATCCTAGCCATACCCACATGGCTATAACCGGGCGGCAAACCAACATGCCATCCCCCGATGCCCACCCCGATCACCAGAAAGGGGCGCCAAAAGGGGATGCATGTACCCGATCCGCATATCAGAACATTGAGCCGTAGAGCCCATCTGCCTTCCATGCGGATCGTACGCTCAGCAACAGTAGCAGAGGCCTGGGGCGCTCGCCGGCAAGGTCAGAAACCCTTGGGAATTCCGCCAACCGCCATGCCAAGCCTCTGCTTAGGCATTAGCGACCCCCGGGAGGCCCAAGGCCTCCCGAAGACCTTGCCTAATCTCCATCAAGAAGGCCCAATTCCCCGCGTCAGACAGGTGGACGCCGTCTGGACGGTAAAGCTCAGCATTATAAACATTAATGCTGGGATGCGGTAGGAAGGTGCCCAGACCTCCTTCGAGAGCCAACTGCAGGGCCCGGTTCGCTTTTCTCCTGGCCCGCTCTATCCCAGCGGGGTTCCAGGCCGACTGCCACCTCCTCCGAGGCAAGATGGCCGAAAAAATGATCCGGACTCCAGGCCACCTGCTCACGATGACCCGCAAGTCCACGATCGCCTGCAGGGAAAGGGCCCTGCCCTGCAACAAACCCAGGTCATTCCCACCCAGGTGAATGACCAACAAATGTGGGGGGGAACGAGGCCGGTTGACGAACAACAGCGACAACAACTGGGCCCATCGAAGCCCCCGCCGGCCCAACCACTCAACAGTGGCCCATTCGCTCAAACCGAGCTGTGACCCCAACGATGAGCTCCTTGCGAAATGGGCCGCCCAAAAGACCATGCTGTGACCACATACGAGGATCCTCAGCCTCTCATGTCGCGCCACAGCACCTGAAACAAGAAAATAAAGTCAGAACAAACAACACCCAACCATCAACCCGGGCCCTCAGGGTAGTAATAATGGGCGAACGTAAGAACGATAGGCCGGGGACCTCCAACGGCCAACCCGTTGAATAGCCGGCCCCGGATAACCCATGGCTGCGGCCGTTGAAGCCGCGCCAATCCGGAAAGAGTGAGTCCCAAAGCGAAAACCTCCCAATCCAAGGTTACTTAATGCCCTGGAGGTGACCGCCCAAAACTGAAACTTTGTAAGGGGGGAACCCCCTTTATGCCGGAAAAAGGGGCCCATTTCTGCGCCGCGCAACTGACAATACGCGCGCAGTGCTTGGACCGGACAAAGCCCAGGCACAGAGCAGGGACCCAGAACGATGGTAGTGCCCTTGCCTTGCTGGTCCGTTTTGGACCGCCGTACCTGCAAAAGTACCTTCCCCTGTTTAAATGACACATCACCCATTTGCAACGCGGTGTCGGTTGTATCCCTGCGTGAGGCCAGGACTAGCTCGCTAACGCGCAGAGCTCCGAAAAAGGCTGAAAGGGCTGCAGCGTGAAACAACACGATCTCATATTCTGAGCTGCAGATCCTGCGCCACTCCTCGCCCAGACCTTGAAGAATGGTGGGGGATATGGGCTCCCTGGTGTCAACCCTCCGCCCCTGCTCCCTGGACCAACCCTCAAGCATCTTCTTAATCCTAAAGTCCTCACCGACCGCAGGGAAGCCTTGAGCTTTACTGAGAAAGGATAACGCCGCCAGGTGGCCCCTGATAGTCTTAACCCGTATACCCTTAGATTTCTGAAGTACACAAAACTGCATCAAATGGGCCACCGGGATAGGCCAAACCTCCCCGAGCCCTGCAGATTGGCGGAATACCTTAAACAGAGAGGACACACGCTCGTAAGCCCTCCGTGTGCTCGGGGCAAGTGCTAGGAGGATTGCCCTACCTGCTTCGGCCAGCCAAGGTGCCACAGATGGGGTGGCATCCGGGTCGGATGAGGGTCGGCCCACGGGGCGAGAAGGCGGAACCGCTCCATCTGTCGGCGAGACAGGGCGTCCGCCACCCCATTATTAATGCCCGGAACGTGCTTGGCGACAAATACGATGTTTAACTGCAGGCAGCGCAGGACAAAAATTCGCACAAAGGCCATCACTGGCTTGGATTTAGACGTCAGGGAATTGACCACGTGCACTACAGCAAGGTTGTCGCACCAAAAGCGAACGACCTTGTGTGCCATCTGTGCGCCCCAAATGAAAACTGCTACCACTATGGGGAAGAATTCCAACAAGGTCAGGTTTCTGCAGAGGCCGCTGTCGACCCAATCCTCCGGCCACGCCTCGTCGCACCAATGGCTTCGGAACAATACACCGAAACCCAGCGATCCGGCCGCATCGGAGGCGATCTGGAGGTCGGCTTCGAGCATCAGCTCCTCCCTCCAAAAAGAAACTCCGTTGAAGGAGGTCAAAAACTCCTCCCAGATCTCCAGGTCGCTACGGATACTCTCAGTTATTCTAACCCTGTGATGGGGTAGCCGGATGTTAGCCATGGCGTCACACAGGCGTCTAACAAAGGCTCTACCCGGGGCAACGGCTCTACAAGCAAAATTTAAGTACCCAACGAGCTGCTGCAGCTCCAATAATGACACCTTGCGCCTGCCCTTCATAGCACGGAGTCGGCTTCTGATCTGGGCCACCTTGTCGTCCGGCAACCTGGACGACTGCTGCACGGTATCCAATTCAATACCCAAAAATGTGATACAGGTGGCAGGGCCCTCTGTCTTCTCGTGAGCGAGAGGTACGCCCAGCTCCGAAGCCAGATCGGTAAACAAGTCTAGTAAACGGGCGCAATTGCCGGACCCGGCGGCGCCCGAGAACAAAAAATCATCTAGATAGTGCACCACCTCGCGGCAGCCCGCCCTGCTTTTAACCAGCCACTCCAGAAAGGAGCTGAAACGCTCAAAGGCAGCGCAGGACACTGAGCAACCCATAGGCAATGCCCTATCCAGATAAAAACTACCCTCAAACTGAAAACCCAACAACCCAAAATCGTCTGGGTGAACCGGCAATAGTCGGAATGCAGATTTAATATCGCATTTCGCCATTTCCGCGCCGGGCCCGCAGCTCCGGATGACCTTGACTGCTTGGTCGAATGACTTATAGCGGACCGAGCACAAGTGATCCGGTATGCCATCATTCACTGACCTGCCCGCCGGGTACGATAAGTGATGGATGAGCCGGAACTCACCGGCCGCCTTCTTAGGGACCACACCCAAAGGAGAAACCCGTAAATTGGGAACGGGGGGGGGCCGGGAATGGGCCAATGACCCGGCCTTCCACACATTCTTTGGCGATTTTCTCCCTAACAACATGTTCCAAGCCAACAACGGAGCGTAAATTGGTGGCATAACAGGGGACCCGGGGTCCAATGAACGGGATACGAAAGCCAAACTTGAAACCGTCCAACAAATATAACTTGTCCGCAATCCGCGGGTAATCCTGAATAAAGTGTTCAAGGGCCCTCAGCCGAATGGGGGTGGGGCCCCTTCCCCATTGCTTGGGAACCGCCGCCGCCGCCGGGGCGTTTGGGTCCCCCCTTTGGTTTCGCCTTGCTACATGCTGAAAAGGCATGAGGGCCTCCGCACAGTGGGCACTCGTGCTTGAATTTGCAAGCCTTCCTTGAGCAACTTCCTTGGGAGGTGTACTCCCAACACAACAGTCGGGGTTGAACCGACTGGCCCGCCGAGGGGCGGGCCGTTGAAGTGCTTGCCTGTCTGTGGACCAAGTGCCCACTGTCCGCCCTATCTCCCGTATTGTGTTTGGCCGGGGCCATCAATTGTAGCCACAATTGTTGGTTAATTTGGTCCCACGGCAGTAGGGGGTTAATAGCCGCCCTCATTCTAAACGTTTCATCATACTGCAACCAGGCAGATCCCCCAAAATCCGTATACGCCCGGTATATAATGTCGCAGTACTGGAACAAGGCGGCGGCCCTGGCGGGCTGTGCCCTCGCTATCACCCCGGCGTAGATGAGGAAGCCCGGAAGCCAATTGGCCCAGGTCCTGTCAACTCTACGCCGTTTAAGCTTCTCCTTTTCCTTTTCATCAAGTTCATCCTTAGTCTTCTTCTCCAACTCCCTATACAATAAACTAAAGACGTCCACATACTCGCCCCTCAGGATCTTTTCCCGTGTGGCAGGGGTGAGGTGGTCGCCCAGCGGCAGTGCAGGGTCACCGTAAGGAATTGACAGAAAAGGAATGGACCCGTAAGGGTTCTGCGTACACCCCCATGGATTACCAGGCACAGCCGGCCAGCCGCATGAATACCCAGAGTGCATTTGGTTACCCCAAGGCAAAATACCCGCCGGGGCAGCCGGCACACCGGAAATCGTGGGGGCCGGCTGTGTTGAAGGAGCAAAGGGTGGCTGGCCCCAGGCAGCTGCAATGCCAGGCGGCCGAACCATAATGGCACCCAGGATGGGCCAGGCACTGCTGGGGATAGCACGTATCCCGGGCGCTGTGACATATCCACCCTGTGCTCCCCCAGTTGCTGCGGTAGGCCTGTGCCCCAAGGACCCCAAGGCCACTGAGTTTGCTGAGAAGCCACGGCCGCCCTACCTTCCTCCATAACCGGAGTCGTCACCACGGCCGTCGGTTGTTCCACTTGCTGCTGGTCCACAGGCTCCTCCAAATCACCGCAGGCACCCCCCGGCTGAAGCTCACCGCTCGGCTCTCCCCCATGGGGATGGACTGCCCTTGACCCGGAAGCCATGGAATCCTGTAAAAAGGAAAGTCTGGAGAGCAACTCCCTCTCAAAAGTAGTAGTCCCTGACCTGGCACTCGCACTGTGGCGCCCAGGCCACACTGCTTGGGACCCTGAAGCGGCCTGCTCCTCCTCCAGAACTCTTACCCTGTCCAGTATAGCCTGGCGTATGGCAACACTATCAGTCTCCTCCGGGGGAGGGTCAGTATGCCTTCGCTTTGCAGGCGCTTTGGCCGGTTGTTTGCCCTTAGATGGGCCCTGGCCTTTTTTAGGAGCCATTCCTAACACCCTAAACAACTGCAAAAAGCAGCCAATTGGAGAGGCAAAGGGGGCAGCCAGGCACAAGAAGCGTGTAGTCACCCAAAGGGGTAAGGTAGCAGGATGCACTACACAAACTGGGTATAGGCTCTCCCCCAGTTCTCCAACCACAGGGGCCAACCAGCCACACCCGCAACTAAAGGCCTCCTTTGGGAGGAACCACCAAACAGTAGCAACAAAACCCTCCCTGGCTGCCCAACCGGCAGCTCAGGCTAGCGGAGGGGAGAGGGGGGGAGGGGGGTGATAAGGGGGGGAGGTGAAACTACCGCCCAAATGCTCCCAGCAGAGCCGTCAGTTCCCTCCCCCCAAAGGTGCCAAACCGTTTCCAAAGCCCCGATGGGCTTGCCGCTGACTCCGCTGAGCAGGCCGATGCCTGTAAACAGCTGACGCGCGCCGCGAGCCGCACACCGGCCTCAGCAGAGCCCACAAGGCGACCTCTGAAACGCTGCGACAGCAAACGACGCTGCCCGCAGCCGCTGGGCTTCCGAAGTCGCCGCCAACAAGCTCCGCCGCCGCCGCACTACCGCCGACGAACAGCTGACGCAGTAAGGAGGGGGGGGTAGGAAGCGAAGCTCCAGCTCTCCCAACGTCTCCACGGGACTGCGTGGAGATGCCTGGGGCTGAGGCTATTTAAAGCCTCGCCCCCGCCCCCCAGACAATCCCCGGATGCCCGGGAAGCCGCCTGTGATCCGGCCGGGGCTGCAAAGAGCGGCCCCGCGGCGCGCAGCCGCGTAGCGGCGCGGCCGGGGTGGGGCCGGAATCTTCACTGCATGACAAAAGATAAGCTGTGTGCATGCAAAAGAATATTTTTTTAAACAATATGTTCATTTTAAAGGCATCCTGTTAAATACAATTTCTGTCTGAAATGTTGAAGAGTTACTATGAGAGTTATGCATGATCTCAGTCCCTGTGGATGATGGTAGTACCTCTAGAGTAATCCATTTTGTGGTTGCACCCATCACCCTGTGTCAGAATTCCAAAGATATCCTCAGGCTCAAAAAGGTTGGAGACTCCTGATCTACACATTACAATGTCCTTGTGCTTGTTGGGGAACAACATGAAAACTTCGTATCATACATATAATCGGAGTTTTTTTGTTCCCAGGTGCAAAGAAAGTAGCAGAGGAAATCAGCTTTAGCTTCTCCCTTTGCTGTTTTTGTGTCTGCAAACTTCTTTAGCCGTAGATCCAAGCGGGCAGCCGTGTTGGTCTGAAGCAGTTGAACAAAACAGGAGTCACGTTGCACCTTTAAGACCAACCGATTTTTATTTAGAACGTAAGCTTTCGTGTGCTCTTAAGCACACTTCATCAGACGAAGAATGCAGCACAGTGAGCCAAGCCATACATAGCTGAGCAGAGCCATACATGATGATGATGGACTCCACACGTTCTATGGAGGCTCAGGTCACTTCAGTTGCCAGATCAGCCTATCATCTTTGGCTATTCAGGCAACTGGTCTCCTATCTTGGTCCCCAGGACTTAGCTACAGTGATCCACACAATGGTCACTTCCAGGCTGGACTACTGTTACTCACTCTACATGAGGCTACCCTCGGACCTGATCCGGAAATTGCAGCTCGTGCAGAACGTGGCAGAGGACTTGCTGATGGTGACACCTTTGTAAGCGTGCATTCAGCTGGTGCTGTGCCAACTGCACTGGCTGCCAATCAAATACCAGATCTAGTTCAAAGTTATGGTTCTGACCTTTAAAGCCATATGCAGTCTGGGACCATCATATCTGCAGGACTGCCTCTCCCCATATGAGCCCTGGAGAGCTTTTACGTTCTTCTGACCAACACCTTCTGGTGATTCCCAGCCTGAGGGACATTGATGCTGCCTCCCTTTCACTCCAGGGTTGTTCCATGTGGGTGTGATTTCCCGATTCTGCACTAGAGGATTTCTCCCGGATTCAATTCCCAATCTGTTCCGTGTGTTCTGATTCCGCATTACTGCTGCTCCCAGAGTTTCCCCCACAATCATAGCAATTTCCCCCTCCCTCATAAGTTTCCCTTTTTTTTTTAACACGCATGCGTGTTCGCGTTACAACACGATCATCTTTGTTTGAGTTACAACATAATGCCAGAGGCATAATACTGGCAAAGTCACATGTTTTCCTTTCACCCTGCCATTGGCAGGTTATCTAAGCCCTGGGAAATCTGAGTCAGCGATCCACCATTTTTATCCACACATGCTGAATGTTAAGCACACAGTTTTCCATTAAAAGCTATAACAAATTACAAACAGATGCATGAAGGTGTGTGTGTGTGTGTGGGGGGGGAGATTTATGCAGAGGGGTTAAGGGAGAAAGTTTCCCCAACCTATCAAAAATATAAACCTATAAACATAATCAAATTCCTGTTCTTGTTTGAGGCCATACGGGGGGGGGGGGGGGAATCGATAAAGGTGGCAATCACACATCTTTAAAGTAGTTCGTGTAACATCGCTCTTTATTTAGTTGCGTTGTAAGGATCTTATTTGAAGAAAAAAATTATAATAGTGATTTTAATCGAAGGGGGGGAAAGAAAGTTATCACAATGCAATGACACATTATCAAAATCACGTGGAATACCATAAAGAATGGGGGCGGGTGGAAGCAAGGGATGTATTCAGTAAAAGAAAATCGTGTTACATCGTTATATATTTTTCGCATTGTAGCGCGAAACGTGATTTGTTTAAAAAAATTATTTTATTTCAGGAAAATATTGGATAATTTTCAAAGGGAGTAAAATTAAGGAAGTATGACAAAATAACTGGGCGGAATCATGGGCGTGGAGTTATGTGGGTGTGTTCTACTGATGCAAGAAGTTTGACAGCGCATTGGCATGAGTTCCGCACATAAATTTCGAGCCCCGAAACTGCATCAAAAATAAACTTCTCGCTAAATGACGATTTCCTAGATGCAGGGTGACACCGCTTTAGAGGCGGGTCAAACTGCCGCTCCGGGTCAAGAGATGTGAAAACCAACATCTGCCCCGGGGGAAACAAAGCACCGAGGCTGGAGCAAAGGCTAATGGCTTGTGTTTTATACTGTAGTTTTAAATTGTAAGCTGCTTTGAGAAGGACTCTGAAAAGGCATCATAGAAATTTTCTAAATAAATACATATGGAGAAAATTAAATTACAAAAGGGTGATTTTATGAGATAGCCTTAATCAGTTACAGAGATGTTAAATTTGGACAAGAAAAGATTTTGTAACAAGGAAAAGATTTTTTTTATCTTACACAAAAATGACGGTAAAAGTAATTTTTAAAACAATGTTGATGACACAAGATAATCCAAAACTAAATTGAACTTTTAAGATGACTTAAAAGTTCCAGTTGATTGAAGGAGAGTGCAACTGTGAAGACAGATAACTAATTCCTTTGACACTGGTAGAATGCTACCTACCTGTTAAAGAACATGTAAGCCCATGGGCTTCAATATATATGTATGTGTGCAATATATATGTTTGTGAAAGTATCTGTGTAAATTATTAATGCTAGCATTAAATTGAAAGGTATCTAGGGCAATAAGAAAATCAATGCATTTTACATCTACATAATTTTTCCAAGCCAGCAACCCTGCCAGTTTCTAGTGTAAATTGAAGCAAACTTCTTAGTATGAAAGCTGTAAAGATTAGATTTCTTTGGGGAGCATCTCTCTTCCTCGTGCTAGTTTAAAATAAATCCTTTTACACTTGAAACCTCAATAAAGTCTCAATTGAACTTTGGTCAGAGACAGCAAATATATCCCGGAAACATTTAAAATGCATTTTATGCATTCAACCCAAAAGGTAGAATACAGATGAACTGGAAAGCACAGATTTAGAATATGTGCTTCTCACTTGTGTGTGGTTTAGAGGCTGAGATTTGGGATATGAAATGCAGAAATGCAGAATCCACACACCCCCACACACGAATTTCCAGCATCAATAGAATTAAGAGTACTTTTCATTTTAATTATTTATAATTCTGACAAACTGGATTCCTCATATTCATATCTAGAATATTAAGTAAAATTCACTTTAACTAAATACATTTAAAGTGAGAAATTATAGTGAGAAAAATACACAGCAAATTAGTGCAGTGGTATCCAGGAGTGTTTCCACACCTGACTTGTGTGAGAGGGGAACCACTAACTCATTTGTTGCTGAGAATCAGACAGTTTCACAAAACCATTTCTATAACAGGCCTTCTCAGAGTGTTTTTTGAGAAAGGGGGGCATTCTTTTGCCTTTTCAGACTGAATTAAATAGTAGTTTTTTGAATATTCATCACAGCTGTTGTCCATTACTTGACTTGGCACTATTATATCTCCTCCCTTACTTATATATTTATTCCCTGTTCTTCTCCATGAAAGGAGAAGATCTTATACAATGGGAATAATCAATGTAAATAAAACCAACCGACAAAACTAACCAACTATATCTCGAGTTGGCCCTAGAGCCAGTGAGCCAGCTCACCCAAGGCCACAGGGCATAACAGCAAGCCTTTGGTTATGCCCAAGATTTTGTACCTGAAAACAGGAAGGAAAAGCAGAAGGTCAACTCAAATGTCCCACTATCACCTTCCAAGATGTCAGTGATGTTATCGGTGATGGCAGGGCTGGTTCTGGGTTTGTGTTGGTGTGAGGTTCACCAAGTAACACTCAGATAGACTTCTTCTATATGAACATAGATGAAGCTTTATTATCAATATGCTGAGGAGGTGAGGCCAGAATTCCAAAGAGCCTATACCATGTGCTGCTGCCTTACAAGGTAATGAATACTTTTTTTTTCCTTCTCTCCCAAAACATCCCTGTGCGTTCCTACTGGAAATGAGCCCTGATTATAAGAATGTTGGGATAAGGTTTGCTTATGTTGCTAAGTAAAGGCTATATACATTGATGGTAGTGTTAATAATGATGATGGAAGAAGAAGCAGTTTCCGTCCAAGGATGCTTCAGATATAAAATGCTTTCACACACACTAAATAATGCACTTTCAATCCACTTTGCAACTGAATTCTACTGTATGAAATGGTAAACTTCACTTGCAAACACTTGCTGAAGCTGCATTATTTAGCATGTGCGACAGCACCCATAAGGTACCTTTGATTCCATGGTTCATTAACTTTCTTGTAATTTGGACCTGCTGATGCTCTTGATGTAGCAACATGAAATTTTATTTTTAAATGCAGTGAAACCAAAACAGCGTGTTTAACTTGTGGAATTAAAACAGCCATTTTGAGACTATAAAGCCGGAGGGAGGGATTGCCTACATGTCATGAATTGCAGCCCATTGACAAGTCTAAGAGTGGTAACGGAAGAAAGAGCTGTGACTCTGTGCTAGTGCTCTCTGTCACATATGACTTCCTGACAAGCCAAGAAAGCTTTGCTGAATGCTGAAGTCTTATAATTTATTGCAGTGATTTTTTTGTTCAGGTTTACACTAGCAATGAGCTGTTCAAGTACATACAGTGCCTCTGGCAATCATTGATATGGGTAGACAGGTTAGCTTCTTTGAGCAGAATGGTGGGCAATTTTGGTGAGTACTGGCTGATGGGGGAACCAGAAGCCTGAGCTTAGATATTCTTCCTTGAAAAATAATCTATTATTTAGAGGACATTGTTACAAAACAGGTGCCTTTGAAAACTGGATGTGATGAGGTGGCAGCTCTTGGGTTTGACCAACAGTGGAGAATAATCTCCTGCTCAGCTGGAAATAAAAGGGACTGGGCTGGAAGAGAAGGGAAGCACTAACAGGAGAGTGGGATGTGGCCTGATAGTGAGGCTGAGAGCTTGGAATGGGAACCTGGGGAGGGAGTGAATTACAGAAGTGATGGCTCCAGAGGCAGTGCAGTGTAAGGTGGCACAGAGTAAGACAGTATGGTGTGAAGTGCCAACTAGGGAGGAGGAGAGAGCTTCCCTGAGCCCAGTGACAAATGTCACAGTGGTGGAGGCATGTTTACCATGTGAATATAGCTCCAGTACAGAGGCAGCCCATCCACTAGGGAGACCTAGGTGACTGCCTAGATCGTGGGCCAGAGGGTGCCAAATTGGGCCCTCCCCCCGACCCCTGCCTCCAGTGCAATTGATATCACCCAGGAGGAGAGGCCCTGGGAGCCAGCCTCTTCTGCAGCACCCACC
The DNA here is from genome assembly GCF_032191835.1 of Heteronotia binoei. Taxonomy (NCBI): domain Eukaryota; kingdom Metazoa; phylum Chordata; class Lepidosauria; order Squamata; family Gekkonidae; genus Heteronotia; species Heteronotia binoei. The sequence goes on along the minus strand of NC_083230.1, from coordinate 29,050,459 downwards.
CCATCCTGCCACCCACCTCCTTCCACTGCCCCCACAGGCAAAGCCGGAAGGCGCACATGGCAGTGCAGCAAAGTAGAGGCTGCATGCTGTCCATAAGGTGGAGTAACAGCAAGTGGGCGATACGCAGCCTCTCTGGGCTGCTGCATGTGCCCTCCCGACCCATGAGGACAGCGGGGGTGGGGGGCACGGGGATGCTTAGGGCGCCAGACACCTTAGGGCTACCCCTGCTCCAGTGAATTGGTCACTTTTTTTTTTTGCAAGGTTTGCAATCGTGCCTACCAGGAGAATGTGCACACATGGTAAATATGAGCATTGCCCCTGTTCATGCATCATGACTGTTGCAGAAATAGGGAGGACCATGGATACTGTACACTCCTAATAAATGGGGTAGAGTCACTGCTAGTATGTATGAATGTAACTTCTGAAATATCAGATGGCCACTGACCTTTGAGTGAGACAGTTCTCCGCTGACAGAGTCTCCTGTGGGCTTACTGATCAGTACTGCCTCTCCTCAGGGCCCTGTCTGTCTTCCGCCTTCTCATTTTTCTTTCACTCCTTTCTCCCTCACTTTTTTCTGTCTCCTCCTTCTGTTCTTTCTCTCATTCTTTTTCTCTTGCAGTCTTTTTATTTCATTCTGTCTGTCTACCTTCCTCCCTTTAATCCACACGCAAACAGTAGCAGTTAACATTTCTTCAACTGACAAGGAATGTTCATTCACATCAGGTAGGGGGAGGGAGCAAAAGGGAGGCTTGAAATGGCTTTCTTCACGGTGTCAGCTGCTTGATGCCACCAGCCATTTCCTCCCAGGGAACCACTGTTGCCAACCTCCAGGTGCTTGGTTCCCCCCTCCGCCAACTGTGAAGAATGACTGCTCTTTTCCTGTGCAGAGGCTGTGGGGTTGCCAGTTCCAGATTAGGAAATTCTAGATGGCAGAGATTACTTCCCCCTGAGGTGTGTGTGTGTGTGTGTGTGTGTGAATTAATGCCTTCATTTGGGTGGGTGGGAAGATAGCAAAGCTGGGCAGGGCACTCGCTCAGAGGCCTTTAGAGCTACCTTTCCAGGTTGGTGGGAAATTCCTAAGGTATCAATACAGGCCTCTGAGAAAGAGACCTTTCCTCCTGGAGAACCGGTTTTGCCAATCTCCACATGAGGGCTGGAGATCACTCAGAATTACAACTGCTATCCAGGTTGGTGGGAAATTCCTGAACATTCTGTGGTAGACTTTAAGGAAGGCATACGAGTTAGGGCATCAGAGTGAGGTCTTCCAGACACAAGTTCTTGCTGTGGAAGCTGACTGGGTGATTTCAGACCAGTCACAGACTTCCAGCCAAACCTGCCTCCCAGAGTTGTTGTTCAGATCAAAGAGGGGAGAGGAGAACACTGTAAGCTGCTTTTGTCTCCCCCACACTGTGACGAAAGACTGTCATTTTCCTATAGAGAGGCTACAGGGAGAGGGAAGGCAATGGAAACATGAAGTCAAAGGGGCAGATAAACGGAAGGAGGTAGGTTGCCAACTCCAGGTTAGGCCATTTCTGGAGATTTAAGGGGTGAGGCCAGGAGAGGATGGGGTTTGAGGAGGGGTAGGAACTCAGACAAGTACAATGCCATTTCCTCCTGGGGAACCACTGGAGATCACTCAGATTTACAATTCCTCTCTAGATGGCAGAGATCAGCTTCCCTTGAGGTGTGTGTGGGGAGTCAATGCCTTCACTTCGGTGGGTAGGAAGACAGCAAGGGTGGTGGGCTCTCACCCAGAGCCGCCTCCTAGAGCCTGTTGTATTTTTTTTTCACAATGGGCCTTACTCCTAGTTTATACATAGTTCAAAAGCCATGTCCTAGATAATTTGTATAGTAATAGTTCTTTCAGTTTGTGATGCAGACTAGTAAAAACATACAGCTGAGTCAGAGGATCAGATACATGCAATTGCCCATCTTATTGGTTAGATAGTTGGCAGTTATAAAATGAAAAGATAAGCCACAGAGGATGTTTGTCTCTGCCACTGAACATTAATATTTAGCGTTTTTAATTTTACAGCGGTAGAAGCAGCAGTGAATGGCTTGTATCTGCTCATAGCTTGAAATAATGAGGGTGGTAGAGCTTCATTAAAACCTACGAGTTATGCTGTTTTGTGTGAAGTTTCTTCACTCTCTTTAATAATTACCATTTGTGTCATTTTGTAATGTGGTAGTACTTTCTAAACCTGCATACACCATCAGATTTATGACTCTAGGTTGATTGTATATGGTGTCTTATAAGGATATTTTTTTTCTGTCTTCAACAACTAGAATAAACAAATAACGATAAGTAGAAAAAGCTGCATATGTACGTGCTTTGGATGTGGAATGTTCTTTAATATACCTAACAGAATACTAACTGTGTAGGCTTCTGATATTTGTTTACTTGGTTTTCTCTACTAGGAATTAAGGGAGGACATTATTCTGTACTGCTCTTCAACAACTCTAGACTTACGCAATCAGTTTACAAAAGTGACTTCTTGACTGGAAGGAATAACTGTAAATGAAAGAAATAAAAAATAGAAGACTTTTTTGCAAGGTCTGGTTCATATATAGCTCCAATGCACAGATCTTCACAACCCAGAGCATTGCTTGGACTTGTAGACTTCCTCTGTGTATTGGACCTTCATGTGGTCTATCCATCTGTATATCTATGAATGAACGTTTATGAGTTTAAGCCTAATTTCCAAGATCAAAGTTCAGCTGTGGTTAATTTGACTTTGCGGTCTTAAAAAATGATTTGAGAATCGTGAATGGTTTGGTGTTTTAGGAGTATATACTAAGCATAGGCACGAACCGAACCATGAATCGTGATTCATGCATGAATCAGGCCAATTTGTGGATTGTTTCAAACTGCTCCTGACCATAGTGTTTTGTTTGTTTTGTCTTTGCAGTTTGTTTTCTCAGGCAGCCTGGTGTTGAGTCAGTCAATTGCTACGCAACACTGGGGTTGGATTTCCAGGAGCCTTAGAAATACCCTTAAGCAATTGTCCATAGCTTGATGGCAGCTCTGGGAGCCAATCAGTGAGCTCTCATGTTTTGTGGGAGCAGACACCCTGATTCCACTGTGTTCACTTTGCACTGTGACACAAAGAGAGAAGAGTTAGTTTTCATCATGAGATCTGAAGCTGAGCTTTCCTAGAGGCACCAGCTTTTGCGGGGAGGGGGGTTGAACTTGGACATTCCAAATCCAATCTTCACCATATTTCGAGGATGGGTAGAGGAGAGTCTGTTGAAGACTCCTGGTGAGTTTTACACTTCCCAAACCAATTGAACCAACAAACCATAAATCAGGTCAGAAATCAAATCATGAAACAAAACAAACCCCATTTCCCCCACTTTTTTCCCCATCCCTAGTATACACCTTTGTGTCTGTCCTCCAATCATGCTAGTGTTATGGATTACTTTCTGGTGTTCATTAACCTCTGGAATGCAGTTGGAAAATCCGAAGATGGTAATTGTCTTAAAAGTTACCATGTACCTCTGTTGCTTTTTTTTTAACTTCTCAGAGAAGATTCATCTACATCAAGCATCTTAAATTTGGATATGATAGAGGAAAGCAAGACAATTAAGTGGACCAATAATATTGAAGTAGGAATGATCAGTTTGTTACAATAATGTAAAATTTTGCATGCCAGTATTATTGTATTACCTAAAGAGATAGAATGGCGTGCTATTTTTTTTTTTTTATATAATAGCAAAATCAGAAAGAAGGAAGATTTGGAAGCGAGGGGAGTTATAATGGACTGGTGGGTAATGACGCAAATATTATCAAAGTATAATAAAGACAAAGTATCAGGCTTTACTAAGGAGAATTTTGATTTTGACACAATAATAGCCACAAGACAGGAAAAAGTCATTAAGAAGGTTTATAATTATATGATGTAAATTAAGCTCGAGGAGGAAGTGGTAAAAGAAACTATGTTAAAATGGTCTAAAAATTTGAAGATAAATATAACGTTGGAACAATGGGAATTATTGTGGAAAAATAACTATAAGATTATAAAGCCTGTTAACTGTAGAGAAAACTTTTTAAAGCTTTTTCACAGATGGTATATCACCCCGGTTCATTTAAATAAGATCAATCAGTCTATATCCCCCAAATGCTGGAAATGTGAAATGATGATAGGATCCTTTTACCATTTATGGTGGACGTGTCATATAGCAAAGAGATATTGGGTAGTAATTTATAGAATGTTAAAAGAAATACTTAAGGTAAATATTGTCTTTAAACCAGAAACTATGTTACTTTCGTTTGTTAGAGGGGTTGTCCCCCGCGAAGATGAATATATTATTGTATATATATTGACTGCGGCTAGAATTTTATTTGCTAAATTTTGGAGGTTAAAGGTAGTCCCACAAAAGGAAGATGTAGTTCAGAAAATTCTTCAAGTTGCTGAAATGGACATTTTAGCCAATTTGGTTAAAGGGATGCCGAGAAGCGAAGCGAAAGAGAAATGGGAGAAAGTATATAAGTGGCTGGATAAAAACTGAACCTTATTTATTATGATTTACAGTTTTTGTTATATTTATCTAGATAAATGATGGATATTAAATTTCGGTGGCGGGTTTTAAACCACAATTCATCTCTTCTTGTAAGTAATCGTGTGGTATAGGATGATGATAATCCTTTGTTTTCCTTTCTTTTTGTATCTAAATTTCTTTTTTTTGTATGTATTAGTTACAAGATTGGAAATATAATTAAAAACTATATAAAAAAAAGAGATAGAATGGCGTGAGGAGATGCTATCACTTCTTCAACAAACTATTCCTGAAAGCAATGCTGTTCCATTATCTGTCTGCATCTTTTTCAATGCAGGAAGACTGCATGACTGAGGACTCTTTGAGTTGGCATTCATGTACTTAGCCTCTGAAATTTTCATGAACAGTGGACAAAGATACGCAAAACTTATTCCTGCCCTCTTTTGGATGTAAAACCTGCACACCGATGAACTAGTCCTTATATTTTCCACTGTTGAGACCCAGATGAAAAATGGGGGAAAAGTTGGCAGGAGGAGTGGGTAGCTAGGAGAAGACTCCCATTCGGGCCAAGAAAAGGGGAGAGATCTTCTAGTGAGAGAAGAATTTTCCTATGCAGCCCAAAAAGGGAGATAGCTCTGGAGAGTGGAGAGATTCCTAGTTTGGTGTAGCTATAAACTGCCTTGTGAAACCTTAACATTTATAACATGTGATCTATCAAATTGTCTTGTTACATTGATTTGGTGTTAACTGTTGTTTTATATTGTTTTTAGAATATTATGATCTGCCCTGTGCCCATTTTGGAAAAGGGCGGAATAGAAATTGCCTAGATAGATAGATAGATAGATAGATAGATAGATAGATAGATAGATAGATAGATAGATAGATAGATAGATAGAAAGAGCATTTTGCTGCTTCTCCCCTGACCCGAGGCTTCTTGTTTCACCACGGCCGTTTGTAGGCTGGGGTGTTTATCAGTGGCTTGCAGTGGCGGTGGTCAGTTGCAGCTGCGGCTGATGTGGCTTGGAGGCTAGGCTAGGGCGGCCTCTCCCTCCTGTCGTTCGCCGCGGTGGTGTTCAAGTGAGCCATGGTGGTTTTGTGCTCCTGCAGCTAGTGTAGCTACATGGATGAGCATTGGGGGACATCAATTTAGAGCCGTGCAGCTGAGGACATTGAGGAAGGCAATGTCGCCACAACGCAGTGGTTTGCAGCTGGCTGCTGCATCTGAGTGCGGCTGAAGTCTTTTAACCTTCATTTAACTTGGGTCCCTAGGATTTGGGGTCTACTTCCGTGGACATTGGTGCACAGAGGATTGGGCTACAGACTGGATAGATGCTGGGTGGCATAGGGACTTGACTTTCTTAGAGTTCTTCCCGATCTCGGTAGCCATTTGGTTGTGGGGGGAGGAATTGGCTGACCTCACAGTCCACTTCTGGTGTGACAACTTAGCTGTGGTGCATGTCATCAGTTCCCTCACTTCCAAATCCTCTAGGGTCATGAGCTTTCACTCTTTGCTGCCTTCAGCTTAATATTCTATTTTTTGCCAGGCATGTGCCCAGGGTTGATGATGGGGTGGCTGACGCTCTCTCTCGCAAACAGATGAAGAGGTTTCGTCAGCTCGCTCCAGATGCAGATCTTCTACCAGCAAGGATGCCTTCAGAGACATGGCTGATTGGCGGGTCAAGGCCGGCAGAGCGATAAGTCTCACCATTGCTCCTAGCACCAGGAAATCATACAAAAGACCAGTGAGCCAGTTCGAATCTTTTGGAAGCAAAGTCGAATACTGTGGGGTATGGCCTCTTCCGGTGGAGCATTTGCTTCACTATGGCGTAGCATTAAGAACATAAGAGAAGCCATGTTGGATCAGGCCAATGGCCCATCCAGTCCAACACTCTGTATCACACAGTGGCCAAAAATTTATATACACACTGTGGCTAATAGCCACTGATGGACCTCTGCTCCATATTTTTATCTAACCCCCTCTTGAAGCTGGCTATGCTTGTAGCCGCCACCACCTCCTGTGGCAGTGAATTCCACATGTTAATCACCCTTTGGGTGAAGAAGTACCTCCTTTTATCCGTTCTAACCCGACTGCTCAGCAATTTCATTGAATGCCCACGAGTTCTTGTATTGTACTTCTTTCTCTACCTTCTCCATCCCATGCATAATCTTGTAAACCTCTATCATGTCACCCCGCAGTCGACGTTTCTCCAAGCTAAAGAGCCCCAAGCGTTTTAACCTTTCTTCATAGGGAAAGTGTTCCAAACCTGTAAACATTCTAGTTGCCCTTTTCTGCACTTTTTCCAATGCTATAATATCCTTTTCGAGGTGCGGTGACCAGAACTGCACACAGTATTCCAAATGAGACCGCACCATCGATTTATACAGGGGCATTATGATACTGGCTGATTTGTTTTCAATTCCCTTCCTAATAATACCCAGCATGGCGTTGGCCTTTTTTATTGCAATCGCACACTGTCTTGACATTTTCAGTGAGTTATCTACCACGACCCCAAGATCTCTCTCTTAGTCAGTCTCTGCCAGTTCACACCCCATCAACTTGTATTTGTAGCTGGGATTCTTGGCCCCAATGTGCATTACTTTGCACTTGGCCACATTGAACCGCATCTGCCATGTTGACGCCCACTCACCCAGCCTCAACAGATCCCTTTGGAGTTCCTCACAATCCTCTCTGGTTCTCACCACCCTGAACAAGGCATTAAAAGGCAGGGGCTTGGCAGTTCACTCTATTAGGGGCTGGCTGGCTGCTTTGGCCTTTGCCAGTAAGGCTATGGGGTATCAGGAACATACCAGTGACTTCCACATTCGGAAGATGCTGGAGGAGTGGGCCAGAGAGACCGACTCTAGGGTGGATGCAAGGCAACTTATTTCCCCTGTGATTCTTAGGGGGTTTAAGTTCAGTTTGGGACCAGGTGTGTTTGCGTTTGAAACACTGCTTTTTCATGCTGCCTCCCTTGTAACATTCTTTGGGGCTCTCCGGGTGAGTGAGCTGGTGGCTCAGTCCAAAGGGAGTGTTTCTGGAAGGGCCTTGATGGCCTAAGACATTCACATGGTCGATGGATCCATCGCTTCAAAACTGATCAGTCACAGCAGGGTAATACTATTATATTAGGTTCCTGCTCTGAAGGGGAGCTATGTCTGGCAGCTGCCTTAGCTGCCAGTTCTGGTCACCGCACCTCAAAAAGGATATTATAGCATTGGAAAAAGTGCAGAAAAGGGCAACTAGAGAGCCAGTTTGGTGTAGTGGTTAAGTGTGCGGACTCTTATCTGGGAGAACCGGGTTTGATTCCCCACTCCTCCACTTGCACCTGCTGGAATGGCCTTGGGTCTACCATAGCTCTGGCAGAGGTTGTCCTTGAAAAAGCAGCTGCTGTGAGAGCCCTCTCCAGCCCCACCCACCTCACAGGGTGTCTGTTGTGGGGGAGGAAGGTAAAGGAGATTGTGAGCCGCTCTGAGACTTTTCGGAGTGGAGGGCGGGATATAAATCCAATATCATCATCATCATCATCATCATCATCATCATCATCATCATCATCATCCTCTTCCTCCTCCTCTTCCTCTTCCTCCTCCTCCTCCTAACTGCCCATGGTTCTGGTGCTGGTTTGTTGTTTCACCACGGGGACGGTAGTCCCCTGATGAAACATCAGTTTTGGTCAGTGACTGTCAAAGCCCTTTCTAGGTTTGGCCTAGAGGGGGTTAAATTTGACACTCACTCCTTATGCATAGGTGAGGCTTCTACTGCTGTGGCTCTTGGATACTCACCACCGGCTATTCAGAAGCTGGGTAGGTGGCGTTCCTCGGCTTATAGGAGCTATGTGTGCCCTCTTGCGCTGCATTAGCTGACTTCAGTTATTGGGCCAATTGTTATTCACTGTTTCTTCTTCCTTTAGATTCTGTTGTCCGTGGCAAGAGATGACACGTCCTCATATGCAGACACAGTTTCGTGTTTTGGGCTGCCCATTGGACCAGGAGGACTTCTGCCGGTTCACAGCTGGGGCTCAGCAAGTGGGCCGGTGGTCGAGCCTGTTACCTTTATTGTTCAAAAATGATTATGGTCAGCCACCACATGTTGTGGTGATTCACTTAGGGGGAATGACTTAGGATTGCTCAAGGGGAAAGTCCTTGTGCTGCAGGTCAAGGATGGCTTTAGAGTCATTAAGAGCCGTTGACTGCAGGCTTTGATTGTGTGGTCTGCCATGATCCTTAACCAGGTATGGCATGGGGTATGGCACCCATGGACGATTGAGAGAACTCGCTGCAAAACGAATTTAGAGATTAAAAAGTCCTTGAGGGGGGTTGGGCCACTTTCTTCCTCACCCTGGGATCCGTGTGGATTGCACAGATTTATGCAGGATCAATGGCATCCATCTTTCTGATAAGGGGAACAACACCTCTTTGGATGATTTGAGACAAGGGCTTAAGGAAGTGTTGGGTTTTGAGATGGGCGCAACGGCCTGAGCAGAGGATTGGCCTCGCGGTGGCTAGGTTTTGGCCCAGCTTCCATTATGCAGCTCCGTTAGCACCATTAGCACCCCAGTTTTGGGGCATGGGGTCTAGCTAAATCATTCCTGGGCTGTGCAGACTGGTTGAGTGATGAAGCGGACCTCCTTGGTTTGCCTGGATTGATCCGCTCTTCAGCCGTGCAGCTGGGGTTGGAACTCCAGGGCATGACCTTTGCTATGCCAGCCGGGTACAAGCCATTCATTTGGCTATACCTAGGGGCAGGGTGGCTCGCCCATCATGTGACAGGGGAGGGTTGTTTTGTTCCCTGGCCCTGCCGTGCTTCTTGTTATGTTTCTAGCCCTTGTTGTATTAATAAAGAAAGAAAGTGGCCCTTAGTTGACCCAAACCCTTGCGTCCGTTTCTTTCTTCCATCTGTGGGGCAATTGTAATGGCAACCATACAGCTGGATGGATTTGTTGTTCCTCATGCAAGTGCATCATCTCCAAATGGCTGAAGAAGTGGACATCTCAGAAGTTCTTTTTATTCCACACTGAGTACACCTGTGGTGAAATGCTCATATTTCTCAGCAGCATTTGCCATTTCACCCATATGCACTTCATCAGAAAATGCAGTTTCTTAATGGCCTGTTTTCTCCCTCACAGGTGGGACTTTCCCCCCATTGGGGTGACTATAATATATACTGAGGGATGCTGTGCCATCCTGATATTTCAGGGTGTATCCAAGCCATGCTTCAGTACCCCATCCTGGATTTAGGAATGCTGCAAACTAAATGCCCTTTTCCTTTGCTCATTGGGATGGCTTCTGTGACATCCCCAAAGCACTCTGCTCATGGAAGTGTACACAATCTCCCATGGCAGTGGTGAAATTACTGTGCCGACTGCATCAATGTTAATTGATATTTATGAAAGCTTGTGAATTAAAGATCTTTTGAGCACTGCATCTTGTGTTGCCAGTAGTATGCATTGATGTGAGAGCTAATTAAACTGAAGTACTGCAGCAAGACTTTGGAATAGCATATTCATTACTGGCTTTTTCAGGATGGCTTGGATTACTCCATACAAAATATATTAAGAAGCAAGAATGAAAGACTGGCATGACTGCTTGGATAGGACTGTGTTGGTTCCTCCTAATTTGCTGCTGATTGCCATTTTCTGGGACAAATTTAGCAGGCCACCAGATGTCACTGTGACATTTCTTCTGTAATGGAATGCATTTATATGAATAATTCACATTCTGCTTTGGCACAGCAGAATGTTTGTATAGGTTCATCGAGGAGTTTAAGAGAAAGCTTACCATCCTGTATTTGAAAAACCTGCCACCATAAACAAGCAAAGGTAAAAAAAAAAAAGAATCAAGCCAAGCAACTGGTTGGCATTAGTAATGACAGAATCTGTATGCATGTGTGGGGAGAGGAGTTCAGTCCCTGCCTTCCAAATCAAAACTCCTTCTACTCATGTATAATCTCTTTGTTACACTCATTTTACATTTCTGATTTAACTAACAGAATTTTTGGAATTCCACTTGCACCTGCTGGCATGGCCTTGGGTCAGCCATAGCTCTGGCAGAGGTTGTCCTTGAAAGGGCAGCTGCTGTGAGAGCCCTCTCCAGCCCCACCCACCTCACAGGGTGTCTGTTGTGGGGGAGGAAGGTAAAGGAGATTGTGAGCCGCTCTGAGACTCTTCGGAGTGGAGGGTGGGATATAAATCCAATATCTTCTTCTTCTTCTTCTTCTGGAACTGGAGCATGCAGTTTGCTGCAGTTTTCACAGTCTTATTCTTTCCTTGACATGGCAGATATGTACACGTGTATATCAATTTAAAAAATGTAGCAAAGCAGTTTTGAAGTGATCACATATATGATTTCACAAAAGTTTTTTGTTTCGTGTGGTGTTTTACTGATAGGCATCTGTGCATTGGCAAACCCAAGGTAAACAGGTTCCTGGTACAACACTGTTTACATTTATTGCTTTTTAACAGTGTTTTATTAATATGGATGCTTAATTTGGTAACACAGAAAGGGGGGGGGGGAAGCTGCAAATATACTGAAGTAAAACTACAAAAAAACCCTGCACAATCAAGGTGCACTGGCTCAAATTTGGAAATAAAAACAACTCAATATAATATACCTAATCGATTAGAAACAAGGCCAGGTACTTCAGAACTCCAGAATCTGGAAAGAAATCCAGATAAGGAGAATATCAAAAGCATCCCTAGTCTGTGTACACTCAATAATCCAAACAGCTCGAACATTAGGCAAGTATTACCTCAGCACATGTAGCTCACTTTTGAGAATTTCTGAAATAAGATGTTGTGGCAGGATTCCTTTTGGGTTGGGTCTTTTTATGAAAGTGACAACAAGAGTTCTAAGCTCTTCAGCATCCATATTGCTCTCAGCTAACAGCATAAGCTCTCAGCTAACAGTATAAGTTGAGAATCTAGGTCAGCAGAGCAGACAGAAACTAGGATAAAGTTGAGAGCCTCTTGAAAACAGGAATCTCCTATATCGGGTGGCCAAAGGTAGCTCTCCAGATTTTTTTTGCCTACAACTCCCATCACTCCCAGCCATTGGCCATGCTGGGTGGGGCTGATGGGAGTTGTAGGCAAAAAACATATGGAGAGCTACCATTGGCCACCCCGTCCTATATCGTGTTGGGAGGAAGTAAGATAACGCCATCTGGATCTACTATCTGCAGTATTAGAATTCATAACATTAGATGAACTAGAGATAAGTGATAAAGTTTTCCTTTAAAAGCCTTGGGTTTTTGAAGCAAAGGGGCTGATCTGCACCAGAGGCTGCCTCTGTGCTGATCATGCTAAGCTGATTGGGATTTAGACTCTGGGCTGGCCTGCATGAGAGACAGTCTCTCTGCTGGTCAGCCCAAGAAATTAACAGCCGTTGTTGATTTCAAGCCATCTCCTGTTTGAGGTGTCAAACATAGCCTAAATGCTCAAGCTTAGAATATAGAGCATAGCTCCACAAGAGATTTGGGACTTTAGATTTTAAATAGGGAAATGTAACTAATAGGATAAAGTCCCTGTTGGGACTTACATTTTTCATTATGCTCTCTGCTTTACTGTAGAAATATGCTTCATGCTTGACTGAATTCTAACTCTGTTTTCTGAAAGTTATCTAAACTGTTTTGTTTTTCTATCCATATATTTTAAGCCGTCTGTCTAAAGGAGAAACTTAGAGTCTAATAAAGCCTATCTGTTATTAAGTGTGTATTAGCCTTCTGATAACTGCAGGTTGTTTTGGTTTCCGGGTTTTGGTTTTGGATACAAAATAAATCCTGCAACAGATGTTATCTTTCATATTAAGAAAGCACACAGATCAGACTGCAGTAGTGACAGAGGAAGCATTTCCAAAGAGGTCTAGAAAATGTCTTGGTCTCCTGAGGTTTTTAGCCAACGGGCTATGAAATTATCATCATCATTGCATGATAGTTCCAAACATCAGCTGCTACTCTCCTGTCAGAATCCAAGGAACGACTGTGCAGAAAGCAGCTGGCTTGGTTCTAAGTGGCTCCTTTTGAATTCTGTAGGACAAAGTAAACAGGATACCGTTTGAGACACAGTCAGCTGGAAAATGGACAATGCCTGTCTCATTTCAGATGCCAGGATAACTAGAGGTGGTGAGCAGCTAAGGCTGATTGTAGAAAGGATGAGCAAGTAATGAAATACTGTGTGTAGTGGCTGGATGTGTGTGATGATGTTGAATAAGCTGGGAAAGGAGTAAAACTCTTCTTCTTTCCCCCATATCTTTAGACTTGCTGATAGGAGGGAATAGCCCATAAGATATAATAGTGGCTACAGTGCCCCCCCCCCCCCCCAGATCTGCTTTCTGCAGAGTAGTTCCCTTAAATTTAGGGTTATTGCCTTAGTTTGTTTCTTGAACATTCTATGTCCCACATGATATAAAAAAAAAATAACAGGAATCAAATATGAAAAGAGTGATGAACTCAAACTCATCTGTACCCAACTGCTTGCTGATTTTAAAACACCTCTTGATTTTCTTCTGCTTCTCTAATTTAGAGTCATCTTTTTTGCCAACCTGCCCTTCCAGCTGAGGTCTATTTCATTCTCAATTTCCTGTCAAAAATAGCTGTGAGAGTTGGACTCTAATCTCCATTAGTAGTTGCTAATGACTTGAGTTCATCTCTTCAGGATACTGTGCTTTTGGGGAATTTTGACACAGCTGTGTGACAATCTGGAGAATTAACCACTAACTCAAATGTCACTGGGTACTACTTCATATGCAACCACTGCACATTTCTTCTGGAAAAAAAAAGTACTATGTCTGTAAATAAAACATGCTATATTATGAACTAGTCCTCCAAATATGGCAGAGAAGAGGGGCTGCCAACCATGGCAGATAGAGCACTTTAAAATGATAGTTTTCAATGATGAAACTCTCTGTTCCCCTAACTGCCTTTCAGTACTGAGCAGGAAAGATAAGGACAATGGTAAAGTCAGTCCTATCATTCTGAATGCTCCTTTCAAATTCATAATGGATTCTATTTCACACTGCCATTCAGGAGAGACAGGAGAAAATTGTGTTCTTAGGCCACATAAAACTATTCTTCAACAGCAATTATTATTATTCTGAATTGCCACAGTCAGATATTTGACTGGTAAATGGTGTTCTGTGGTTTGAAATCTAACTAAATTCTTGGAAATTGCAAAGGTATGATTTGATTTGATTTATTTGACTTTTATCTCGCCTTTCTCATGTCAGCGTAGTGTTCATTGAGATTCCAGAATAAAAGAACTCTTTCTTCAGAAATAAGTTTCTTTATTGGATATACAATGTTTCTACTGGAGAAGACCTTTGAAAGTGATAACATACATTGGATGGGTGCTGGCATATATGGGGGTACATCAAAGGCAGGCCCCTTTAAATCATTCTTAAAACAAAAGTTACTTTCTCTCTCAGAGGTGTTTGATTCACACGCCTGTTATCTATCTTTCTTGAGCCATCCACACTCCCCCTTCCGCCTGGCGGCCTTGCGGGGCCTGGGAAACGGCACAGTGTCTCTCTCTCTGTTCTGCCAGCCGTTTATTGCCCCTGGCGCCCAAGGCTCCCCTCCCTTCCTCTGCCTCCCTCTGACATACCTTGCATTCTACTAAGGGGCAAGGAGGTTAGTCCTGAACAAATAAACAGTATGGGCAATATGGTTAGTATCGATAGGAAGCCATTGAACACAAGCTGACATCTCATGAAGGGAAGAACCTTTTCAGGATTCTTTCTTCTCCGAGCAACAGTCCTCTGGAGCTGAGCTGCTGTTATTTGCTCAGAATGTCCAGGTGTTTCTTGTCACTTCCAGGCACTGCCCCAAGGGCTCCAATGACAACTGGCATGATGGTCACCTCCTTCTTCCAGAGGCTCTCTACCTCTGTTTGCAGCTCTTGGTATTTGGTGATCTTCTTTTATCCCACCCTTCTTGTGAAGGGAAGAATTTTTGGGGGATTTTTTTGGTTCCAAGCAACTGCCTTCTGGTGCTGAGCTGCTGTTATTTGCTCAATGCCCCAAATGTCCATATAATATAGTGGGTTCAATGCATTGAAGAGTCGAGGTGGTAGTGATAGTCAGCTCTTTATTAGATACAGCATGGTAGGTGGCTGCTCTACAAAGACTGGAGAACTGGGCCCGCAGAGCCAACTATATACAACTCTGGGTTCCCGCGCAACCACATTATTGGATCATTCAAACCAGGGGGCCTGTGATTGAAACAGGGCAGCAGGGATTTGGATCCTACTGCCCATTGTTCCCAAGTGCCCAAGCTCAGTCCTTCAGGCCCCAATAAGCCAGGCAGGAGCACCATTGATATCTATATTAGTTCACATACATAACAGTCCAGGTGTTTCTTGTGACTTCTAGGTACTGCTCCAAGGACAACTGGCACGATGGTCACCTTCTTCTTCCAGGCGCTCTGTACCATTGTTTGTGGGTCTTGGCATCTGATGATCTTCTCCTGTTCTTTCTTTGCTATTCTGCTGTCTCCTGGGATTGCAGTGTCAGTGATCCAAACTCTATTTCTCACTATTACTATTATTTCTTCTTTGCCTAAACAAAGCCTCATTGTTTCTACATGATATATGCCTTTTGTGTGATCCCACTGAATTCTCATTGGTCCATTTCTCTACCAGAAGGCAGAAGCCAAACACTGTACCAGCCAACCAACAGCATGGAACGGTACAGTTGTGGCACTCAGGTGTGGACTTGGAGGGAAAAAATGGCTCTGGAACCCGCCCCCCCCCGATCCGGATTAAACCCTGTGGAGGCCCCTAGGCATTCAAAATCTTGGAGCCCCCCTCACCAGTTATCTCCAAACATGTTTTTAATTTTACTAACAATTTTAATCAACCAACTTTATTACACAAAGCAAACATTAACAATTATTAATATTATTAAATTAATATAACAATTATCATTATCATTATAAAATTTAACTTAAATTAAATATTATTAAACTAAATAACAAGATTATACAATAACAATTAAATAAAATATTATTAAACTAAATAACAATAATTATTAAACATAATTTAATAATTATTTTGCCTTTTGTATTTTCCTGTCAAACAATGAGGAAAATCGTAGTCTTCTTCTGTGCCTGCCTGCAGATCTAGGAACTAGGCAGTCACCTTTCATTTCATTATCTCTTCCCCTCTGGCTAAGCCTTTGGAGAATATGACCGCATTCCTCTTTCCCCAGATTCCGGATCTGGAACAGAACAGAAGTCCCCCCAATAACACCCACCTCTCTTGTGGACCCTTATATCTCCAGTTGATGCAGTCAAGGCCCTAAATAACTGCCTGGCTGCTTTAGCTAAATGGCTAAGAGTCAGGGGTGGCCAAACTGTGGCTCAGGAGCCACATGTGGCTCTTTCACACTTAGGGCGTTTTCGCACTCACCTTCAAGTGGTGCGACCACCCTCCTCACGCCGGCGGATCTGCAGGGATTTCGCACCAGAAGCGCCGGCGCACCCAAAAGAGCCGGCGACTTCCGTCGCGAAACCAGCTCAAACGTTTTCCTGCTTCTTGGCGGTTTCCGTTTGAGCTGGTTTCGCGACGGAAGTCGCCGGCTCTTTTGGGTGCGCCAGCGCTTCTGGTGCGAAATCCCTGCAGATCCGCCGGCGTGAGGAGGGTGGTCGCACCACTTGAAGGTCAGTGCGAAAACGCCCTTATTGTGTGGCTCTTGAAGCCCCTATCACCCTGGTGGCTGACTTGGAGAAGGCATTTCTCTCTTTAAATCATTTCCCCAAGCCAAGCGGCTTGGAGAATGCATTTAAAGTTAAAGTTGCTTTATTTCCACCTCTCCCTCCATCCTCCCATTTATTTTTCTCCCTCCCTCTCTCCCTGTCTTGTAGCTCTCAAACATCTGACGTTTATTCTATGTGGCTCTTACATAAAGCAAGTTTGGCCACCCCTGCTAGGAGTGAACAAATTGAAACTATACCCTGGAAAGACTGAAGTAATGCAGGCTGGGATGGTAGAGGTTGTGAAGGATATTATGCTCTCCACTTTCCATGGGGTTCGACTGACTTAGAATCCTTGGGGTTATACCAGACCCAACTTTATTGATGAAATAAGTTAAAGCAGCTTCAAAAAACACTCCCTATCAACCTAGCCTACCTTGTAAAATGGCCTCCCACCCTGATACAGCTGATCAGGCTACACACTCGCGCGCGCAAAAACCCCACAGACACCAGCTTGAAATTGGGAGTCCAGTGGCACTTTAAAGACTAACAAAAATTTTTCCAGGGAAAACTTGGGTGAGTCAGATCTTGCTTCAAGGCACAGGATCCCTCATGTGGTCTAGACCTTGGGATGGTCACATGCTATCAGTGTAACTTACCTCACAAGATTGTTGTGAAGAGAATGTTGTACATCACTTTTGGTTCCCTACTGGGCAGAAAGGTGGGGTATATATGAAGTAAGCTAATAAATAAAATGATCTGCCCATCTTTCCGAGTTTCAGTAAGAACCATGCAATGTAGCCACCTGTTAGTTACACTTTACAGATGGAGAAACAGAGGCACACAAAAGCAAGATTTCCTCAATGAAATCATGGCTGATTGGGCTATGAAGTCAGGCAGAAGGTTTCTCCAACAACATCCAGTTGCTGCCTGCCTGCCAAGATGACCTCAACCATCTCAGCTGGCTTTCTGGAAGGCTACAGACCATGGATGGATGCTCCCTGCAACTTGCCAGTGCCTCTGTCCCCCCTCCCCATTTTAGCAGACTAAATATCAGCCCAATTCAATGTACATCTAAGATGATCATAGATGGCTCTCCGCCTATCCTAAAGAGATTTCTCGGCAAATAAGAGTGCAAAGGACTAAAGACCAAAGCTGCCTCCCCCATCATTCAGAGTCAGCTCTTTTATTCCCCATCTTTAGGAGCTGCATTCCTAATGGTGAGCAGCACAGTTTTCCTGGGCTCAAATGAAATAGTTCCTAATTGGATATAAGCTTCATCATATTCATACTCTATGAATATGAGAGAGCCAGTCTGGTGTTGTGGTTAAGTGCTGAGGCTTGACATTGGCAGTGGCTGGAGTAAGCTCACGGCTATTAAGAACACTGGTGAGCACCCGTGGTTTATCTTGTTTGGTGGGGCTGTGGCAGGCTTGAACAGCAACTGGGCTGTATGGCTCTCTGCTGTGAGCGTCTGCCACAGGGTGCCCTCCTCTGTGAAGGCTGTTCCAGGTAAGCAAAGCCCGGGCAGGGGAGGGCAACCCGGGTTTGGACAGCCTGGCACAAGCCAACCTGAATGGCTCATGCCAGGGGCTGGGTGGCTCACCCATACAGGACAGGGAAGGCTCACGGGTTTTTCTTGGCCTGTCCTGCTCAGCGCTGGCCCGTGGGCATGTGGCACCCCAGGCAGGCTCCCTGCCCACCACCCCTGCTGCCACCCTCCTTCCCTTTGTCACCTGTCGCCCCTCTGCTGAGGCTGGTCATTGCCTTCCTTCCCTTCATTTCCCGTCACCCCCCCGCCGAGGCTGGTCCCCCACTCTGCCGAGTCTGGCCACCACTGCCCTCCTTCTCTTCATCACCCCCTGTGTCCTGGGGATAGGCTCTCATTGCATGTGGGGGCGGGGCCCCTAATTGTGATTAGAAACTGTGTTGCCTTGCTTTGCCTTCTCTCGCATTGCCACCATGCAGCTCCTGCCGGACAGCAGCCTTAGGAGTGGGGAGGGGATAAATTTCTGTCACTCACACGAGCCCTCCAAGGGGGACGGGCCCATAGGCAGTTGCCTCCTTTGTCTAATTGTTAGTCCGGATCTCCCCCCCCCCCAAAAAAAAAAAAAAAAAGCAGGGAAGAAGGAGACAGACAGCACAGTCCTAAGGACACTTTCCTGTTGAATAGAGCATAGTTGATTTCAGAGTAGACCTGCTTAGGATTTCTCTAAGAGCCAGCCAGCCTGAGTGTGGTGCAGGGAAGGCTGAGCAACTATTTTGTATTAGCAGTGGTAGAGATCAGTTTTAGATAAGGTAAAGAGTCAGCAGAGCCCTGACTGTGTCATGTTACCCTATAGTGGAACAGAAACAAGATTCCCTTGCTGGCAAAATCCCATTGTTGGGTTGTAGGTCATCTTTCTCTAGTTCTGCCATCAGCTATTGGAAGTTAAATGTTCCAGAAAAAAATTTCAAGCAGCCCTGTTGGCTCATTAGAAAAATCAAAAAGCAACACCTCACACCTTCATTTTGGACGAACTATAGACTCACCAGTCCCCAGGTGGCAAAGGTATGAGGTTGTTTTTTTAATTTTTCTAATAAACCAACAGGGCTGCTTGAAATTCCTGTCTAAAACTCCTGCCCCAAACAGACATCCCGATGAAATGTCAGCAATGCACTGACATCACTTCCAGAAGTGACGTTTCATTGGTGACGTTGGGGGTGACATTCTACTTTTTGGGCAAAACTCTGTGGTTTGTAGCTGTTTTTACTATAGAGTTTTGCCCAAAAAACGGAGCTTCACCCCAATGTCACCAGAATAATGACATCACTTCTAGAAGTAACATCAGTGCATTACCACCATCCCCACCCAAATTCCCCCAATGGCAGGAGTGTGCTAGAGGAAAAGGAAGGAGACACTGGGACCACCTCAGAAAGATATGCTGAGGGATGTGGCAGCTACAAGTACAAAAGCCACATGGGCTGGGCAATGTAGAATAAAATTGGATGAGAGTGAGTGAAAAGTCTGATTGGATCCAATTCTATGGATGGGCTTTTTGTGCATTTTGTGGGTGAAGGTGAAACTGTGTGTTCAAAGTTCAGTTAAATCCTGCTGTTAATTTTTAAAAGATGTGTTTAAAGGGAAGTGGTATAGAGAAAGTGAAAAACACCTAGGCTGATTTCGCACTGACCTTTTACTGGCGCGACCACCCTCCTCACGCCGGCGGATCTGCAGGGATTTCGCACCAGAAGCGCCGGCGCAGCCAAAAGAGCCGGCAACTTCCGTCGCGAAACCCGCTCAAACGGAAACCGCCAAGAAGCAGGAAAACGTTTGAGCGGGTTTCGCGACGGAAGTAGCCGGCTCTTTTGGCTGCGCCGGCGCTTCTGGTGCGAAATCCCTGCAGATCCGCCGGCGTGAGGAGGGTGGTCGCGCCAGTAAAAGGTCAGTGCGAAAACGCCCCTAGTGAGCCTTCATGGAAAAGAAGGATTCAAACCTGGTTCTCCCAGATTCTAGTCAGACATGCTGAGCACTGAAGGTAAGTTTTCTTAGCCAGTTTTCAGTCTTCCTAGGTGCAGAGGATGCTAATATGAACTAGTGAATACAAACAATGGATCACATTCTACGTGAAGGTGCACTGAACATGCTAAATAGGGTAGCAGTGGCAAGATGGTACTTAAAGCAGGAAGAAAAGAGCAAATTTGACTGGAGAGTCTTGACTGAGGAATGTCAAGAAAAGCCGTACAAAAAGATAGAAACAAGTTGGGGTAATTAATATTATGCATCCTACCTCTTAATTCAGTTACAGAGGTATATTTTAGGACTAAGAAAAGAAGACTGTTTATCACATTTTGGTGTGGTTTATTTCCTCTGCTGAGTAGTTAAAAATACTATTATGAAAGAGCCTTGAACAGGCAAGCTGCCCCCTTTCCAAAAGCATGCATAGGGGAGAAACACTCAAGACTTTTGGCTAGAGCATACAGTCTTTACCAGGGGTCATTTTATAGGTGGTGGAACTCATCCAGGGATTGTTATGCAGCTACACATACTATTCAATGGATAAGGAGGTGGAACTCTCAGAAAGGTTCAGGAGCTGTGCTCCTTTGAGCTCCCACTGAATCTGAGGCCTGGTCTTTATTAAGGATGATCGTCTTGATGCCTGCAAGAACATATCATGCAAGCATCTCAAACAAGATACTGAGTTCTTTCTTGATAGGTTAAAGTAGGATGAAGGTCTAGAATTTAATGGAGAGTTCATCAATTCTGTTTACAAACATAATTATCTCTAGAGGTTTAGAATACATCCTACATTCCAAAAAACAAACAAACCATGAAATTCTTCCCTGAGAGACAGCATGGCACCAATCCTTAACTGAGATAATGTTGCTAAGGAAACAGAGGTAAAAAAGAACAGTTCCACAGTAAGGGGAGTCAGACAGGAACACAACATTTCTAAAATTTGGCAAACCAACATAGGCTCATAACTATAAGACATACAGAATTCCTTAACACTTAGTCAATAATATGCTTTCCCTTTTTGTAATTTTTTCTGTTTTATGCAAGTCGAATAGATATACCAAGGTGCAAAAATACGGTGGGATTTGAATTGTAACTACAAGTGGTGAGAGTCCCAAGATTTCTTCTACTTTCAGGATAATATGAAATAGGTGGCCAGAGGAATCCTGAAGTTCTTAATTTCAGGAATAGTTTTTTTAAAGAGGGAGTTAAATTTCCAGAAGACTAAATCTTTCTTTCTTTCTTTCTTTCTTTCTTTCTTTCTTTCTTTCTTTCTTTCTTTCTTTCTTTCTTTCTTTCTTTCTTTCTTTCTTTCTTTCTTTCTTTCTTTCTTTCTTTCTTTCTTTCTTTCTTTCTTTCTTTCTTTCTTTCTTTCTTTCTTTCTTTCTTTCTTTCCTTCCTTCCTTCCTTCCTTCCTTCCTTCCTTCCTTCCTTCCTTCCTTCCTTCCTTTCTTTCTTTCTTTCTTTCTTTCTTTCTTTCTTTCTTTCTTTCTTTCTTTCTTTCCTTCCTTCCTTCCTTCCTTCCTTCCTTCCTTCCTTCCTTCCTTCCTTCCTTCCTTCCTTCCTTCCTTCCTTCCTGAAAACAACAATAAATCCAATACATAAAAAAAATCAAACAATAACCATTTAAACAGTCAACAATAACACATTTAAAATTTATTGCACGATTATTTCCTTCCTTCTTCAGGGAGGTCAGAGTGACATGCATTCTTCTACTCTTTTGCATTTTATCCTTGCAACAACCCAGTGAGGTAGCTTAGGCTAAGTGACTGGCCCAAAGTCACTCAGAGGGCATTATGGTAGAACTAATAATAAGGCCTGTTGTGAGGAGAAATACAATGGGCATTAGAAATTTGCTATGGATGAGTTTCATGGCCTTGATGGAGGGGGCTGGGAGGGAAGGGAAAGAAAGAGGGAGGCAAGGTATGTTGAGAAGACAACTATTGGGAAGGAAAATGCAGAATGTGGGGAAATGTGGGTTAGGTTATCAGAGAAGGGGGGTACAATGAGAACAGGCCTGGTGTGTGGGAGTAGGCCATGTAGGCAGCTGCCAAGGGTGCTGCATGGCCTACAGGGTGCAGCAAGGCGCCCCCTCCCCATATGCCAGCCGGCACAGCTGTTTCTTTCCCCCACCCGAAATTCGGGTGGAGGAAAAAGGCAGTTCAACTTTGCTTCCAGACAGCCCAGGCGTGAGGACGAGCCCCTACACCAGCTCTTTCCCGTGCTCGAGATTCGGGCAGAGGAAAGAGGTGGCTTGGCTTCACTCTCGGGCTCCCTTGCAGGAAAGGCACTGGCTTTTTCCTCCGCCTGATTCGGGCGGAGGAAAGAGGCAGCTCAGCCTCATTCTTACGCAGCCTCCTCTCTAGGAAAGGCAGTCCAAGAGCAAGGATGAGCCCCTGCGCCGGCTCTTTCCCCCGCCTGAGACTCAGGTGGAGGAAAGAGGCAGCTGGGCTTTACTCTTGGGCTGCCTCCCCTGCAGGAAAGGCAGCCCGAGAGTGAAGAGGAGACCCTGCGCCAGTTCTTTCCGCCGCCTGAGACTTGGGCAGAGGAAAGAGGTGGCTTGGCAATTTGCAAACGGGACAATCTGGCCGTGCTGCGGGAACGTTGAGGGGGAACGTTTGCATGCCTTCCCTGCAAACGGCACTGGGGGCCCTCCCCCACTGGAGGGGGGGCAGAGCCCGCCACCCTTCCAGACTTTGCCAGGTTCCATCGAGGTTCGGGAGGCCTCAGCAAAGTCAGGAGGGGGTGAAAGTGATGTCACCGGCATGCACGTTTTGCATGCGATAAATAAACTTGGGGGGTGGAGGACCACAGCTGGTTTAGGGGCACAAGCACCCCTAGCACTGGGCCTGCATGAGAAAGAATGGATAGGGGGCAAAAGAGATGGGGTAGATTGCTTTCCATCTCCTTCCCCCCTCCCTACAGTCTAGGAAAAGTACAGTCTTTCTCTGCAGTGGGGATCAAAGCAACTTACATCATTCTCCTCTTCCCCCTTTTGATCTGCAAAACAATCCTGTTAGTCAGGTTAGGCTGAAAGTCAATGACTGGTCTGTAATCACCCAGTCAGCTTCCACAGTAGGAACCTGGGGCTGGCACACCTTGCTTTGAAGCGCTGACTGTCGTGTCGCAGTGGCTGTCAAAGTTATTGTGGGCTGAAACCATATGTAATACCTCCACTCAAAGGTACTTTAAATATGATAACTTTAAGAGATGAACTGGGCTCTATTTCTTACATTTACTAAATAACCGCAGCAGCATCCCCTTCAATGATACATCAGTGAAGTATTTAAAACATTTTAAAAGTATTTGAAGCATTTTAAAATCACACTAGAAACTTATTATTTCCCTGAGGATCTAATGGAACCCCATTTATGAATCTTTACTATATCACTGCGTCTTATACCTTTAAGAAAGAGAGATCCAAGACACAGCTGCATGGAGTTACCAGAATAGTTTTCTTAAAGTAGAGTTAGTTTTCAAGCTCTTTGGAGAGAGCATTTTGCCAATAAAATTCAGAAGGCTTTTGCATCTAGTTAGAGAAGAGGACTGGCTTGTTTCTAAATTAAACAAGTGGTATTGACAGCATTTTGCCATCAAAATTCAGAATAGAAATGCAGCAAAAAATGTGGAATAATAATGAAAGAATCCTGAAAATACTTAACAATTCAAAAATATATTCAATAGAAACTCAACAATTCAACAGTATTACAATACAATTCATTACACTACTACAAAAGCTAATTCCATTCTACAAAAGATAGTACAACTCCAATACAAAGTGCAAAGATAGAAATAAAGTTCATAAAAAGACTCTCAGTTCATATGTGTCAATTTCTTGACTTTAAAGCATTCAAAGATGTTCACCCGACTCCTGCAGGAATGTGGGAAGAGTCAGACAAAAGAATCTGAAACGGTATCACAGGCAGCTTTACTGTTGAGGCTTATCATGACCCACTATTTTCAACAATTTTATAATTGATGAAAGTTTCAATTTAACATCTGCAAGACTAAAGAAATGATTTCTAGAATTTATATTGTCTGCATTTGAGATTTGGACCGCACTAGCACTTTATTCTTCTTGCGGCGTCAGGTGAATGTCTTTCAGCGCTTTAAAGTCAAGAAATTGACACACATGAACTGAGAGTCTTTTTATGGACTTTATTTCTATCTTTGCACATTGTATTGGAGTTGTATGATCTTTTGTAGAATGGAATTAGCTTTTGCAGTAGTGTAATGAATTGTATTGCAATATTGTTGAATTGTTGAATTTCTATTGAATACATTTTTGAATTGTTAAGTATTTTCAGGATTCTTTCATTATTTTTTGCTGTATTTCTGTTTTTCATTGTGGAACTCTAGGCTTTATCAAAATTCAGGCGGCTTTTGCATCTGGTTGGAAAAGAGGTTCAAGAATAGTGGGCTCCTGATATAAATATAATGCAGAGAGCTTTAAAGAGCTTTTGCATCTTGTTAGGAAAGCGATTTAGGACTGGCTTGTTCCTAGTTTAAATATAAACACTTAAGTTGGATTGAGAGGTAAGTTCTTGATAACAATAAAGAATATATTTTTAAAAAAATATTCATGTAAAAATTTTAAAAGTTATCCACTTCCATCCAGCTTTGTGTTGTAGCTCGCTATAATCACCATAGTTTATTCCAGGATGAGAAATTCTGAAGAAAATAAAGAGGCTGCAGAGAGTATTTTGTCAGCCAAACTCAGGAGGCTTTTGCATCTGTTTAGAGAAGATGTTAAGACCTGGCTTGGCCCCAATATTAACACTGAATTGTAATAAGAAACTGAAAACTTTGAAGACAATAGAATAGAAATATAGAAATAGAAAATAGACATACTCCTGAGGAAGGCTTTTGATGAAATGACCCTATATCTGGGTGCTTATTGGATGGGCTTTTCTTTGCAGTCTTGTAAAGTTGAATTTATTTATAATTGAATTTCTTTCTGTGGCTATTTCCCTCCTCCTCCCATCCTCAGCCAATGAAATGCAACAGACCTTGATTGATGGTTTGACAGGCCAAAGGTTGATGCAGTATTGTCCCAACCAATCAGGGTGCTTCATTTTGCCACCATAAAATGGCTTTTATATATATAGGATGGGGGTTAAATCTGGTCCTCTCGTTTCCTAGTACAATACTATATGTCCTGGGCACTGTTGGTAGTGGCAATTGTAAAGGAATCTTTTTCTGGCGGAACAAGGCTGGAGAAGTGAACTTCTCATTAGGCTCTAGTAACTAGACACTTCGGCTAGCTAAGTGAATTCTACATCTCCCATGGGAAAAACTGTGGCCAGTTGAGCTGTTCAGTCACAGCTTTCTATCTCATCTAGTGAGAGGCACATCAAGCAGAAGCAGGTTTTTTCAGATGTATTTATAGCTGCATCTCAGCAGATACATGCTGTGCACGGGTGTCCTGGTCCTATCAGCTAAGTGCAGCTGTGTTCACATTACCCTACTCAGTTCCACAATGATAGCACTAATCATTTGGAAAGGAGAAGCAGAGGGTTTTATCTTCTCTTTCCTCTCCCAGACAGATTCTAAACTTTGTGTTCATGACCACTGCTGCTCCACACATGTACATTTTGGATCTATTTCTGTCTTTTTTTTAAAGAAAAAAAATTGTGTCTTGGATGCTAACAAACACAGAGATTTAAATACATAATTTCCTCTTAAGGGCCAAACTACAAGTGACCCTTAGGTGTGGAAACTGCAACCAGCAGAGGAAGATTAGTTTGGTGGTGGGGAGGAGGAAGAATAAAATCTCTTAACGGTTTAGCGATTTTTCACTCAAAATGGTTCTCTAGCAGGTTTCACTCAACGGGGGGGGGGGGGGGGAATATGAGTCTGGTACCAATGATACATTTCAGTCTCAGAGAAAGAATTTTGTAGTGTACTGTGACCTTCAAACGAAGAACCTTTGTTGGAGAGGGTCCTTGCAGCTGCATTCAGATGGTTTGTGGTTCATGAACCAGGCATGCCAAGAACCATGAACGATCACAAACCACATTTTTTCAATTCGTGCACATCCCTATTAGTAAAATCTTCATGAGTCAGCATTCCTTGAGGACCCTTTTCTGTTACGTAATTTTTAACAAATAAGCTATTAACTGGGGAGTCCATATTTCCTTTCTGAGTGACTTTAAACCTCAAATTTGGTACAAATCCTAGGTTTGCAATCCAGTGTACACTTAAACCACACCAGTGATGGCAGGGTGATAGAGCATACCAGGCTCCATGAAATAAGTACCTGTATGATATGTGTGCTTGCAGACATTAAATTCATGCTTTATATTCACTTCAAATAGTTTACTAGTTCAAATAGTCTTGACCTGGATAGCCCAGGCAAGCCAGTTTTCACGTAGATGCTTGGGAGATGGATCTAGGGTTAGGGAAAACTAATCATTGCCCTTGTGGATGGAAGTACCTTCTCTGCATTGCAGGATCTTGGATCCAACCACAATGGATCCTACCACAGTCTTTACCTTCCATCTGCTTCAAGAAGCTAATAAGGTTTACCTTCCTATATGTATGAGCTATCAAGACAAAGCAATTTTTATATACAGTAGCAATGAAATACTATATATTAATAATGCTTATATTAATATATTATATAATATATTCCATATCAGGGTGGGAAAACTTCCCAGCCGTCTGAAGAATTAGATACATAAACCAGAATAACATTTTTAAAAGGAGTAGGCAAATTATTTGCAGTGCCATCCTAAGCAAAGTTGCACCTAAGTCCATTGAAGTCAATTAGATTAGAAGGGCATAACTCTGCTTAAGACAGCACTGTTAGAGCAACATACTAAGATAATGACGCTATTCATACAAACTATAGTGTGTACTATTTTTCATGGTTCCTGGAATACCTTAGACTTCGATCTTGCATTTACAACTGCTCTTGCAGAGAGTTAAATTCATGCTATGGAATCATGTATCCATGGCAAAGTGAGAATGAGACGTAAATTTGTGCTGCTTTCAAAGTTTTGTATGGTTTTGTTGTTTGGTTGATTTTTTTAAAAAAAAAAACCCCAGATCTGAAATATGTAATGTTATAGTGTCTTCAAGGTCAACCACATTCTATCATCAGTATTTCAGCATGAGGACCACACTGTGCCTTCTGAGGAACATTTTCCATTGTTACATATTATGGACCTGGCAATCATTATCTCTGTAATGTACATCATTAAATTCTATTAATCCCCTCCTTTGTATCTTAGAAGCAACTACTTAATACTATATTTAGTGAAAAGTAGAATCTGGAGTCATTGTTAAGTCATCAGTATTTTAAACTGGCTTTGTTCTCATCCTTCAATATTCCTGCAAAAAATGAATCTGAATTAAAACAGCAGCTGTGGTATTTTTCAACTCCTTAAACCTGTTAGAATGAATACTATGACTGTTTTGTATATAACGTTTGATTTGAATGCTGGTGCTCATGTAGCTTGATCCAGATCCCTATATGTAAGGTAAGGTAAAATTTTATTTGTATCCCGCCCTCCCCCGCCAAAGCAGGCTCAGGGCGGCTATGTGGTACAGCCAGGCAGCTTCAGCATCTGTTTCAAAAAATTGATACACTGCCTCTCCAAAAACCTGCTTGAGGTGTCTTACAAAATAAAATAATATAGCTAAAACAGCATAAAACCATAAAACAACCATAAAACCAGCCATTAGAAACAAATTATTAAAAAGCCATGTTATTAAATAGCACAAAACAGGTTAATTACGCATTAGTCCTCAGACTAGAAGCCAACCATAAAACCAGCTGAAACAGTGGAGTTCCATAGCTAAGTGATCAGAAATGTTGTCCTGGTTCCTAAAAGACTAAAATAGGAACCAGATGAACCTCAAGGAGAGAGACATTCCAAAGGCAAGGTGCCAACACTGCAAAAGCCATGTCTTTGTTGGCTACCTGCAAAACCTCTGCGGATGGGGACACAGAGAGAAAACCTTGATGGAAGGATCTTAATTCATGGTCTATAATGGTCATTAAGTCCACTTGGAAGAGGCACCTACAACAAATGGTTGGATTAGGGCATGAGTTTGCAGTACAGAGTAGTGTTACAAGGTCGGTGGTCAAGAATTCAGGCATTTGACTATATTGTTTTATTACTACTGTTGTACACATAACTATACAAAAGTATCCAATCAACTGATTTAAATATACCAATCTTACCATTCCATAGATGTTGCTACAAAATTGCTAAACCGATCAGATGGCTTGCACCACAGTAAAAGAGGAATGTTTGCAACAGTTTGGCAACTGGTAGCCATTAGTCTTCATGGGACACTCATGACTGAAGTGTATAGTGAAAGAGGCTTATCAGATCATGTATCCTTAATCAAAAGGCATCTTCCATTAGATTGGACTCAGGGAATGAAGGAAACCAGCAAAGAGAACACCATATCATGAATGAAGAATACAACAACAGCCAAAATCTTATATCCAAAAACGGCAGATGTATAATTAATGAATACATTGCCAGTACATGAGCTGGCTATTATATCCTGAACCTGACCAAGCAGCTGCAATACATTCCTTATTTGTTTACAAATACTTCTATTGGAATCAAAAGGTCAGCTTTAACTCTGCGGATTTCAATTCCACATCTTCCAGATCTGGAGCTCACATTATTTGTTCCCTTTGCCTGGATCATTGCTAGTAAGCTACCAGGCAGCATGTGCTGCCTGCAACCTTTTGTAACCTAAGATTGTGCCCATTTTTTTCTCATCCATGCGGCTCCCATTCTTTTTACTTGCAAAATCCTTTCCCCCATCACACAGGTGTGTGTGTTTGTTGCTGTAAATCTTGTTTCTGTGCAAGTACTGGTAGCACAACAGCTTACTCCTACGGCTTCCATACTCAACACATACTAGATACAAGCCCCCCCCCCTAGCCACTGTGCTATATAGGTCAGTGACAAGGAAAAGGCATTGTGGTCTCTTCCTTGGGGCACGTTTGCACATTGTTTGTGTAAGAGAGATATGCTGTGTGATGTCATGGTTGTACACATCGGTTAGAATATCAGCACGGGACTAAAGAGGTCTGAGTTCACTCTGCCCTGAAATTTTCTGAGTTACTCTCTCAGCCTAATCTACCTCACTGTGTTGTTGTGAGGTTTAAATATGGGGGCAGGGAGAAGAAACCACGTGTGCTACTTTCACAGCTTTCTGGAGGAACAGTGGGATGAAAATCAATAAATAATCGCCAATATTCCTGGATGTTATTGTATGTCGATTGTTTCCTTTCATTGCACATTGGTAATTGGAAGGCATTGTTGGTGAATAATGTTGAAGATGGTGGCAATTGAATCAGTGACTTGTTAAGTTCTTTGGGGTTTTTTTTTAGTTAGATCATTGAGTCCTTTTCTAAGAGTAGTAAGAAAGAATGTTATGATTGAAAATCTGTATCAGCTAAGCTTCCCCCCCCCCCAATATTACCACCTCTTAATTCCACAGATTGACTCAGCTTTATCATGTTCAGAAGTGAAAAATACCGTTCTAAATTTAGTGAATGACAGATGGGGGAACCCAATAGACAGCTCAGTTGCCATTATAAGTGACTTTGGCAGCATTGGGGTAGGAGGATTTGCTTAAATGAATTTAGATCTGTCCCCAAACTGCTGACATGTAGGAAAATTAAAATTACTGTTGGATTCCCTTTTTAATGAATCAAATGATTTGGAACATCTAATATGAAAAGTCAATATTTGAGGCTGTGTTGTGAAGACGTATGCACATATAGCTCATTCACCGCAATGCGTTTTATTAACCTGAAGTAGAAGATTGTGGTTTCTCAAGCTGCAAGATGTTTTGATATGAATCACAAGTCATACGTAATTCTTTCTTCGGTCTCTTTCCCCTGAAGCTTATTTTTCAGAAGTGGTGCTTTTTAATGAAATGCTGAGGGTATACATGTGACAAATGTGATATTAAAATTGGTTTACCTGATATATTTCCTTGGTTCCTTGAACCTGAACAAAATATATATGATACCAGAGTTTATTTGGGAGCATATGTCTTACTTCTGCATTATACGGTGTATCGGGATCAGACAGAAGTGATACTATCTAAATCCAGAATTAAAGAGTTTTTAACTCCAGGTTTCTGAAGTAGGTGCCTTCATCTGAAATATGGAGATTAAAGCATAGACAGAGTTAGGCACATTGCTGTTGACCAGAAGGATGTGGTCCTAATACTGAACCTAATCAGATGTATCATACCACTTACCAATCACAAGGATCAAGTGTGAATACACTTTATTCTTCCCTTTATTGAAAGGAGAACCTTAGACTAGGCATTATGTGAGTCTCAGTCTTCCATCCACAATATGGGGATAATGTGGTGGATCAAACCAGCTTTCTCATTGCTGAAAAAGGGAGACAGAGGTCCCTTTTTAGCACCTAAAAGGTTATGCTGTGGATCACAAGACCTGCATGGATAACAGCCATGTGAAACAGGGATGTAGTAAGGAGGGAAGCTGGGCAAGACTGAGTGAAGAAAGCTGGTTGGATCTACCCCAATACTACTGATGTGCCTTAAAGAGCTGTTGTAAGGATTCTTATGGACCAGCACCACTACCTACAATCTTTGTTTAGTTTGGGAAAACCAAATCTAGCCATTTATCTGTTTCATCCAACTCTTCATCCAAGGATCTCAAGGTGGCACAAATGTTCTTGCCTCCTCCATTTTATTCTCACAACAGTTCTGTGAATTAGATTGCACAAAGGTAGAGGGAATGTCCCAAAGTCACCCAATGAGATCCTTATCTGGCGCTATAACCACTACACAATCATGACTCTCAGTCAAAGTGAGGGAACTGGAGAAAGATAATCTTCAAGTGGGATTTTGCTAGTGTAATCCTGTACAGAGTTATCCCAGTCCAAACACTGATGGTTTTATAATGGCTTGATGTTGCATAGGATTAAACTGTAGGTGATATGATCCAGTTTGGCTTCTACTGACTCTTGGCCTTGTTCAACTCATTAGGCTGTCATTCCTCCCCACCCACCACTGTTCATATGCTGTTGTGGCATCTGACTAGCTAAGTGGCTTTAATATTCTGAAAAGGACAATGACCGTTTTTTAAATCTCTGGACCCAGTAGACAGTGGTGCATTTTGAAATCTGTTTTGCACCCAGCACCACATGATCAAATTCATTCTGAAACCCATCCTGTAGTAATTTTTAACACCCTGTAAGCAACATAGCCCTGACATGGACAGCCCAGGCTTGTCAGAACTTGGAAGCTAAGCAGAATCAGCCCTGACTTATATTTGGATGAGAGACCTCCAAGGAATGCCAGGGACATGACATGGAGGCAGGCAATTACAAACCACAAATGCCTCTTGCCTTAAAAACCTTATGGGAATCACCATAAATCAGCTGTGACTTGATGGCTCGTTCCATCACCACAGACAACATACTAGGGCAGGGCTGTCAATTTCCCAGCCTGCTGGCCACACCCGGCCCATGCAGGGCTTCAATTAGCCCCAAAGCAATTTTCTCCCCACCCCCACCCCTTAGAATGTTCCCAGCTTGTTCTGCATTGTCTTTGCTGGTTTCTGGGCTTGCAAAGGTGCAAGGAAAACACAGAATGGATTTTCCATTAAGGTCTGCACCCATTCCATGTTTTCCTTGCAACTTTGTGCTGCAATGTATTTCAATGGAGTGGATGTAAGGCAGCATTTATGGTCAATTGAAGAACCCTGCAAATAAAGGGTTGATGTTTTGAGCCAGCTTGTCTATGCTGAATGGATCTGAGAACTGGTGCCTAGTGAGCACTCTAATCTGGGAACCCACAGCCATTTTACACTGGAGAGCTATTATCAATCTGAGAAGACTGGGAGCAGGGGGGGGGGTGGAGGGGAGAGGCTTGCAATGCCCAGCCATTTCATGTTTTCAAGATTCAGAACATTTTATATTTTCAGTTTCTGCTGTGATCCTTGAGTAATAGGGAAAGATGGTGACAGCAGTCCAGAGAACCCCCATGGTTTAAAATTAATAATTGTTTTCAGACCTCTGTAGTTTTAATAGCATTCCTGCTACTAAACAATCTTAACTCAGAATTAGAGCTGATTTACACAACACCACTGTGGTCAGGATGAAAAGCTGAAGAGCAGCATTGCTTGGCAGGGGTAGGAGCCACATTTGAAGCCTCCAGCATTTTCACCATGTTGGCATTTCAATCCAGGGGAAGAACTGGCTGGGCCAATGTAATTTAGTTTTTACTTTTCAATTTTTCTGCAAATGTATGGGGTCCCACAAATTTGCAGAAAAGCATGTTTAGGGTGAGTGTGCTCCCTATCTGCAGATTCCAATATCTGCACATAGGGTACATGTTGTGAATTAGATATATAGATATTATTGCCAGACCACTTCATCTTGGTTTGTTAAAAATTTTAAAATAAGTTTAGTTTTTTTCCCTGTTGATTTTATAACCCGGAAAGGATCCACACTTATCAATTTGTTCTATTACCTGCTGCAATGATAACTGGGGATTCAGAATTGTAAGGACCACGTCATCAGCATAACTCTTTAGATTAAACCTCTCTCCACCAACTTTAAGTATTTTTATACCTTAGGATCTTGTTTTATCTTAGAAGTAAAGATTTCCATCACAAAGATAAAAAGAAATGGAGACAATGGGCATCCTTGACAGGTTTCTTTTTCTATTTTAAATCCATTTGTTAGGACCCCATTAATTAAGATCTTCATGTGTTGTTCGGTGTTATTTCTTTGTACCCAGTTCAAGAATATTTAAAATATTGCAGTGTTTTTTGTAAGGAAAGCCGAGATACATTATCAAAGGCTTTTTCAGCATCTAAAACCAAGAAGCTGCTTTTCCATCCTTATTGTTTACAAGTTTTATTGCATCAGCAATTGAACAGACATTATCTTTTATACGTCTTTTTGGTACAAAACTGGTCTGGTCAGGATGAATTACTTTGGTAATAAATTTCCTTAATCTGTCAGCCATAATTGAAGTAAAGATTTTGTAATCCACATTTAAGAATGAAATAGGCCTATATAATTGTTGAAGCATTGGATCATTATGTTTTAATGTTATATGAGCCTCTTGCCAAGATGACAGTAATATATTCTTTTCACTTATATCATTCATCACTTTTTGTAGTGGCAAGATTATTTTCTCTACAAAACTTTTGTAGTAAATCACAGTTAATCCATCTGATCCCAAAGCCTTGTCTTTTCCAGTTTCTTAATAGCTTGCAATATCTCTTGAATTGAAATGCTTTGATTCAAAATTTCTCTATCTTCACTTGAGAACTGGCTAATTGGGGCATCTTTTATATATTCTTTTATTCCATCTGCTATTGAAGCATCTTTTTAATAAAGTTTTTTGGGGAAAAGTTGAAATTGTTCTTGAATTTCTTTCTTCACATATTTAATGCCATTCTTTCATATGCCATTTTTTTCGCCTTTCCATTTCTTTAAATAAATAATGTGTAATGTATATTCATTCATTTTAAAGGTTATAAGATGGGAAGAAGGTTTTCCTCTGTGTGAGGCTTCCCCTTTGTTGTACTGGTTCACCCACCTTTTGCCATTTTGGATGGGTTTGGGCCAGCCTCCATGATGGCCTCAGAATGGGAAAGAGAAGGAGTTTAGGCACCATGGTCCTCTTTGTTTCCTCCAAATGAGCACTTACCCTTCCCGTTTTTCCTGCCTGACATGGAAGCCTCTTTTACATATCACTATTGGCCCCATCCCTTGAAACTTGGATCCAATGATATCTGGTCCTGCTTCTTCCTGGGAGTGATATAAGGAGGGTGGATACCCATTTTCAGGCCAGTCTGTCCTTTGCTCTTCTTTCTGGGCATCAGGCTCAGCCTCCATCCTTTTACCCTGGCACTTCCTGGCTTCTGCTGGGCTATCTAGATCTCCAGATTCCTTTGTAGCAGAGGTGGGGACAACTACCTGGTTAGGGCCTGTCACTGCCTGCCCCAAGGCTGGCCACTGCTCTTGGATTCCCTGCTGTCTCCTTTTCTGGGTCAGGGCCCTAAGGGCCGTGTGTTGTTTGTGAATTGCCCAATGGAAGGGGGGTACCGAGTCAGGAATGGGAGCTGGCCCTGGACACTCTGACATATATTAATGCCACCTGCTTCTGTAAGAAACTAGGGTAGAAAAGTCTATATTGTTTTCTTTGCAAGTTTTGTGAAATAAACGAGTAGTTTTTAAATTAAGTTGCTTAGAAATCTGGCTTCCTGGGAAGCTTATCAAGGGCTCATAAATAACACAGCAAACTTTCCTGAAAGACAACCACTGTTGATCTCCATACCAGTTACAATCTTCCCTATAATCCAGAAGACTGCAGAGGTGAATGCAGTGTACTGGCTAGAGGATTTAGGAATGGGAAGACCATAATGTTCAATGGGTGGCCTTGAGGCGGTTATTCCTTTTCAGTGCAATCTATCTCCAAGGAAGACAAAATGAAGGAAGGGAGAACTGTGCATGCCACCCTGTGTTCCTCAATAGTAAAGGCAGAATTGAAATCTGATAACAAGTATTGGATGCATTCTAGGGAATGTTCTCTTGATGTGGAATGAAGGCTAGGCCTAATAAGCTTGTCCAGTGCCTGTACAAATTTCTGCTTACATGTTCCATAACTTCCTGAAGTTTATGGAGTTCACTGGGATATCAAAGCATACCAGTAGGAGTTCATTGGCAGTCAGGTCCTGGTAGAAAGTCTTATTTGGAGGTAGAAAATTCAAAAGAGCTGCAATAAGAAGCAGAGGATAAATTTACCTGAAGAGGGTTTCAGTTGGTTATATAGATTAGTGTGTCTTGACCCAAAAATGAGTCACAGAGCCTGTGAAAACGGGTCCCAAGCTTTTGCTCTTTTACTGATATAGAATACATGCTCTGTTGTTGTTTTAAAAAGTGTGTTAGCCCAGGACCCCCTCTCCAACTATAATTCTCCAACTATAATGAACTATAATCATCTGGCTCCTAGGCCTGACTCACTATGGACAGTCAATTTCAATGGACTGTAACCATTTGGCTCCTGTGCCAACCTCAATATGGATATTTTGCCCCAATGGACTATGCTCCACTGACTCTTATGCCAGGCCTGCAATGGGCTTTTTGCTTCTTGTAAATTGTACAAGTATGGAATATAATACACTGGCTCTGGGGCCAGGTCAGCTCTGGACATTTGTGTCTAAGAGAGATGTACAGCAGTGCTCCAAGCCAGGTCCCAGCAGGCTTCTTGCCTGTGCCTGTTATAATATGGACTGCCAATACCTGCCACATTAAGAGGACATTGGATCGTGCTTCACTGACAAGCTGCTCAGCCTTGCAGAACTGAAACTGCATCCCTGTCACCAGGAAGACAATGCCAGAAGCAGCATGGATAGAAGCCATATTCCTGAGATGTCCCCAAAAGACAACGCTCTCACCTACAACCGACCATGCAGAGGCAATGTTTCTATCATGTCTCACATTCCAGAAGCCAGACAATGCTTTGGAAATGCAGATGTAGAAGCAAAAGGTCAACAATAAGCTGCTGCAACATCTCCTTGCCAGACAAAGGAATATCCCTGGCGTCCATCAAGAGAAGCTTCTTACACAATAGAGCATTGTGGAAGAGGGTTATCTGTCAACAGTCCTATTCTGCCACATGACCCCCTCCATTTGTCTCATCATTGTTCCCACTGAGGTGTTCTTATAGAAAGATCTGGCACTGAATTCTCCACTTTAATTCTTTTATGTAAAACATGGTTTGCACTTGGCAAACCATCATTGCCCATTAGTCCTTTTGTTCTATTTCCTGGGAGCCATCTCTGGGCTTATGTTATCCACCACATGACCCTGCCTTAGGATATGAATTGGGCTGTTAGAATACTAGATTTTTGACCACTCAGGTGTACCTCTACCTTGCTGTCGGAGCCACCCTTGAATCCTGATCAGTTTTGGACCCATTATTGTGGGTGACACTGGTGGTCTCTTGCTTCCCCTTTAAGAACATAAGAGAAGCCATGTTGGATCAGGGCAATGGACCATCCAGTCCAACCCTCTGTGTCCCACAGTGGCCAAAAAACCCCAGGTGCCATCAAGAGGTCCATCAGTGGGGCCCAGACACTAGAAGTCCTCACACTGTTGCCCCTCCCAAGCACCAAGAATAAAGAGCATCACTTGCATCAGACAGAGAGTTCCAACAATACGCTGTGGCTGATAGCCACTGATGGACCTCTGCTCCATATGTTTATCCAATTCTAGCCACCGCCACCTCCTGTGGCAGTGAATTTCTCATGGTAATCACCCTTTGGGTGAAGAAGTACTTCCTTTTATCCATTCTAACCCGACTGCTCAGCAATTTCATTGAGTGCTCACAAGTTCTTGTATTGTGAGAAAGGGAGAAAAGTACTTCTTTCTCTGTCTTCTCTGTCCTGTGCATAATCTTGTAAACCTCTATCATATCACCCCTGAGTCAATGTTTCTCCAAGCTAAAAAGCCCCAAGCGTTTTAACCTTTCTTCCTAGGGAAAATGTTCCAGCCCTTTAATCATTCTAGTTGCCCTTTTCTGGACTTTTTCCAATGCTATAATATCTTTTTTGAGGTGCGGTGACTAGAATTGTACACAGTACTCCAAATGAGGCCGCATCACCTATTTATACAGGGGCATTATGATAATGACTGATTTGTTTTCAATTCCTTTTCTAATAATTTCCAGCATAGCATTGGCCTTTTTCATTGCAGTCGCACGCTGTCGTGACATTTTCAGTAAGTTATTTACCACAACCCCAAGATCTCTCTCTTAATCTCCTCCAGTTCACACCCCATCAACTTGTATTTATAGATAAGATTTTTGGCCCCAATGTGCATTACCTTGCACTTGGCCATGTTGAACCTCATTTGCCATGTTGATGCCCACTCGCCCAGCTTCGACAGATCCCTTTGGAGTGCCTCACAATCCTCTCTGGTTCGCACCTCCCGGAACAATTTAGTGTCATCCACAAATTTAGCCCCTTCACTGCTTTTTCCCGACTCCAGATCATTAATGAACAAATTAAAAAGTATCAGACCTAGTACTGAGCCCTGTGGCACCCCACTGCTTACCACCCTCCACCCCCAAAATTGCCCATTTATACTCACTCTCTGTTTCCTATCAATTAGCCAGTTTTTGATCCACAAGAGGACTTGTCCTTTTACCCCATGACTCTTGAACTTACTTAGCAGCCTTTGATGAGGAACTTTATCAAAAAGCTTTAATAATAATAATAATAAGCTTTTATTTATATCCTGCCCTCCTAGATGAATAAATTAATTAAAACCACTACAGATTGAAAGGTGCTACAGTACAGTATATATATATATCCAGATGGTTAGATGTCACTTTCAGGATTCCATCTTATAGGCCAGTTAAAAAAGGACAGTTTTACAAGCCCTGCAGAAATGATTAAAGTCCCGTAGGGCTCGCACTTCTTCTGGCAGTTGATTCCACCAGTGGGGAGCCAATATTGAGAAGGCCTGTTCCCTCGTTGTTTTCAGTTTGGCCTCCCTTGGTCCAGGGATTTTTAAAAGATTTTGAGAACTAGATCTCAGTGCTCTCTGGGGGATATATGGAGTCAAGATAAACAACATCTATTTGGTCCCCTTTGTCCACATGTTTGTTCACCCCCTCGAAGAACTGTAACAGGTTAGTGAGACAAGGTCTTCCCTTACAGAACCCATGCTGAGTCTTCCTCAATAATTTTTGCTCATCAATGTGCCTACTAATTCTCTCTTTCCCTATTTTTATCCATTTCGCGGAGAATCATCCTTCTGTTGTTGAGAGGTAAAGTATTTCCCTGTTTGTCTTCCTTTATATGTTTCCCGTTCCAGTTTCCTACCTAATTTCTTAGGCCTGTGTGATTGCTGATTAATTGTGTTTTCCTTGTGTGCTTGTGATTTTTCCAAAAAAACCTCTTTTTTAGCATCTCCTCTTTATTTACAAGGGTTTCTGAGTGAACTGACTCCTGTATATATATATATATATATATATATATATATATATATATATTGGATTTATATCCCGCCCTCCCCACCAAAGCAGGCTCAGAGTGGCTCACAATAGTAAAAACATTTACCGGTTAAACATTAACTAATTAAAATCTTACAATAAAACAATTAAAACATTTTAAAAATGGTTTGGTGATAATAATAATACATTCTAGTAGTTTCAGTCTTCTTGAGTACCCTTATATGTGGCTATCCATTAAAAGCAAGTTGAAATAAAGCTGTCTTGCAAGCCTTGCGGAACTGAAGAAGCAGTTGGTTCCACCAATAGGGGGCCACTATAGAGAAGGCTCTCTCCCGAATGATCTTCAGTCTTGCCTCCCTTGGCCCAGGGATTGATAGCAGGTTCGTGCCCCTGATCTGAGTACCCTCTGGGGAACATATGGGAAGCGACGGTCCCTAAGGTAGACAGGTCCTTGGCCATGTAGGGCTTTAAAGGTAATAACCAGCACTTTGTATCAAATCCGGTACACTATTGGCAGGCAGTGCAGTTCTCACAGCCCAGGCTGTATGTGCTCCCGCATGGGGAGCCCCAATAACAGCCTAGCCACTGCATTCTGCACCAGCTGCAGTCTCCGGATTTGAGGGAAGGGCAGCCCCATGTAGAGGGTGTTACAGTAGTCCAATCTCGAGGTGACCGTAGCGTGGATCACAGTTGCCAGGTTGCCACAGTCAGACAAAAGGTGGATTTGGCAGTGGCTG
Organism: Heteronotia binoei; assembly: GCF_032191835.1. NCBI lineage: Eukaryota > Metazoa > Chordata > Lepidosauria > Squamata > Gekkonidae > Heteronotia > Heteronotia binoei. The sequence continues at coordinate 29,012,052 of NC_083230.1, read as the reverse complement.
CTATCTGGGCCTCCATTGTCAATGAAGGTTCCAGTAGCACCCCCAAGCTTCTGACCTTGGGCGCCACTACAAGTGGTGCACCATCAAAAGCTGGTAGGGGGATTCCCCTTCCCAGGCCGCTGCGGCTGAGGCAAAGGACCTCTGTCTTTATCAGCTTCAGTCGACTCAGCTTAAGCCATCCTGCCACGGCCTTCAGTGCCAAGTCCAGACCGGCCGTCCATCAGCAGATAGAGCTGGGTGTCATCAGCGTACTGATGGCAACCCAACCCATACCTCCTGGCAATCTGGGCAAGGGGGTGCATATAGATTTTAAAGAGCATTGGGGAGAGCACCGCCCCCTGAGGCACACCACAGTTAAGTGGGTGTCTCTGGGATGTCTGTCCCCCGATTGCCACCCTTTGTCCCTGACCATGGAGAATAGAGAAGAGCCATTGTAAGGCCACCCCCTGAATCCCTGCATCGGAAAGGCGGTGAATCAGCAACTGATGGTTGACTGTGTTGAATCCAGTCGACAGGTCCAACATCAGTATTGCTGAGCCACCTCGGTCCAGATGCCACTGGAGATCATTCACCAGGGCGACCAGTACTGTCTCCACCCCATGACCTGGGCGAAAGCTGGACTGATGGTGGTCCAGGACAGAAGCATCCTCCAGAACTCTGTAACTGTGGCACTATAGCCCTCTCAATAATTTTGCCCAGAAAGGGCATATTCGAGACCTGCCAATAGTGTGTCAATTCAGCCGGATCTAGTGATGGTTTTTTCAGGAGATGGCAGACCATTGCCTCTTTGAGGGGCCCTGAAAAAAGCCCCTCAGAGAGGCATCTATTTACGATATCCCATATAGGATATCATAGCTCCAACCGGCAAGCTTTAATCAGCCAGGATGGGCAAGGGTCCAGATCACATGTTGTTGGGCGCACAGTAGAGAGAATTCTATCGACTTCCTCCAGGCTGAGTGTTGTAAAATGATCCAAAGCTGATCCGGAAAAGAGGTATGGCGCCTCAAGTTCACTTACTCTTTCAACAGTGGCAGGGAGGTCGTTGCGGAGAGATGAGATCTTATCTGCGAAAAAAGTCGCAAAAGCCTCAGAGCCAATATCCAATTCCCTACAGTTTGGTCTGCCTTGTGGCAGAGTTGTGAGATTCTGAATAGTACTAAATAATTGTGCCGGGCGTGAATTCGCAGATGCAATCTTAGCCATGAAGTAAACTTTCTTCGTAGTTTTGACTGCCATCTCATAGGACCTCATAAACTCTCTATAAGATGTTCTGGTCACTTCGTCTCGAGTATGCCGCCACTGCCTCTCTAGTCGTCTGAGCCTTCGTTTCATCAGCCGCAGCTCTGGGTTATACCACGGGGCCAGCTTAGAACAAGGGCGCAGAGGGCGCCATGAAGCGATCTCATCAATGGCCACGGTGAGCCAGTCTTGCCAGGTCTCAACCAGGTCATCTAGAGATTCGTCAGGGAGCCAAGGGTCTTGCAGCATCTGGACCTGCACTGGGTTCATCAGGTTCTGTGGGTGAGCTAAAATATGCTCGCCTCCTAAACAGGTTTGGGGTGGCACATCCATACAAGCCTTCAGGGCATAGTGGTCTGACCATGGCACCGCTTTTTCAGTTATCCGGTCCACTAAAACTCCCGTCGCAAAGATCAAATCCAGCATGTGTCTGGCCTGATGCGTGGGCGCTGTAACAAATTGGGAGAGTCCTACTGTCACCATGGATGACACCAGGTCCGTCGCCTGACTAGAGTTCACGTCATCGGCATGGACATTGAAATCACCCAGGACCAAAAGCCTTGGGTGTTCCAATGCCCAGTCTGTTACGGCTTCCATCAGGGACGGTAAGATGCTGGATGGGGCGTTAGGCGTTTGGTACACCAGCTAGACTGCCAACCCCTCCCCAACATCCCATGCCAGACTGGCAGATTCAATACCATCAATCTTTGGAGACGGGAGGGCCTGGAAGGAGTAAGCCTCCCGTATGAATAGGGCCACTCCTCCCCCCCCCCCGCCTGCTAGTTCGTGATTGGTGAAAGACTGAGTATTCTGGGAGAGAGCTACTGTCTCCCCATCTCTCACCCAGGTCTCAGTCACGTAAGCCAGGTCCATTTTCTGTTCACACAGAAAGTCCCGAAGGATTGAGGTCTTATTATTAATGGAGCTGGCATTGCATAACACCAATGATGGAGGCAAGTAATTTGACCTGACCCCACAACCTGCTACCGTTGGGATAGGATGCAGACTGGAAGGGGGTCGAGCACTTTCACGTCTCGGCCGCCTTCCCTTATATCTATGTCTGCTCGATATAGATTATTGACCCCATGTATTTCATTCACCGTAGCCCACCTAACTAAATTTCCCATACCTCATTTGAGGGCAATTTAGCTAACAAGTGGAACATAATACTAAGTAAATTTAGACTTGTGGATCACCATACCAAAATGGTTGGTAACCACTGATATTGAGACGAACAGAGTCATTCCATCTTTATATAACACCCTTTCCAGGAATTATAATGTACAAGTCAGAAAGCCATGTCTCTCCTGAATATGATGCTGATGGAACCTCCCATGTGTTTTGATTCAGTATTGCTGATATTGTACAGTGGAGAAAGTGTCACTTGACTTGGGTGTTTGACCTGGGTTGCTAGAGAAGAAGGTTTGCGAGAATAGCGAGAATTCTGCAAGTGAGAATAGATGTGAGTACAGATGCATGCCTGATGTTCATTAGCATTTCAATGTACACTCTACATCCATATTCAACTAATCAGGATGTACATTGCTATCCATAATAACTTTTGTTGGGAGCAATGCACATTCCCTTTCCAGTCTTTTATATTTAGGGTGTTTTCGCACTGACCTTAATCGGCAGCGACGCCCCTCTTCATCGTGCAGGATCTGCGCAGATTTCACACCAATTGCCGCGGAGCACCTGGAAGAGCCGCAAAGTCCCACGGCTTTTGCGGCGCAAATGGAAACTGGTTTTTGGCGGTTTCCATTTGCGCTGCAAAAGCCGCGGGACTTTGCGGCTCTTCCGGGTGCTCCACGGCAATTGGTGCGAAATCCACGCAGCTCCTGCGCGGTGAAGAGGGGCGTCGCTGCCGATTAAGGTCGGTGCAAAAACGCCCTTACACTCCTGCGTAGTTGAAGAACAAATATAACTGGATTTTTCTGGGGGTAGGGGCAGGGCCCCTAGTTTTTGTAGCCAAGAGGTGCTGCTTGATTCATGGGAACACCCTAACAAGCAACGGGATTCCCATATTCTGAACTGAATCAGAGATCCTACAAAAACAGGCCAAGTGAAAACACTTTGCTTGGGCCAAAGGTCTGCCAGAGCTCCCAAAGGGATTTCTGCCTAGAAATTGAAAACAGGCACCTTCAAGGCTAACTCCAGCCTCCTTCCTCCCCACCCTGCGATGGAATGTCAGCAACAATGAGTTTTACGAGGTACTGTATCTACATTTCTAAAGCTGGCTGGCAGCACCTGTATAATCCTCTTATGTCTCCAAACACCCCACCAAGCACTTTTTGTGTCTTCTAATGTTAATGTGCAAACCCATCACACGAACTCCCTTTTCCTTCCTGCCTGCTTCCCAGAGTATCAAGATAAAATTAATCTCAAACATTAAACCATATGGCTCTTCCTGACACCCATCAGACACCCATTCCCACCTTTTGATTCATACTAGGAATCTATTCAAAGCATCTAGGAAAACCCTTCGACAATTGTTAACTCGGTCATATTCCAGGAGAGGAACCACCCCTCCAAATACTATAAAACATGAGAGCAAACTTTGCTCTATCATGCAACCTGTGGGCGTCAAGACAGGTTGTCCCCCCATTTACTCTAAGTAATTGGGCCTCTTTGCTGTGACACACTGGCCATGCATGTTCACATCTTCAATTTCTACATGGACTTCTGCACATATGGAAAGGTAGTATCACCTCTGTAATTGTCCCTCAAAATTGCCGTTTTCCCTCCTAATTTCCTAGTCTCTTGACTGGGTGTATGTTTTCATTGCTTTAAGTGTGATTGTATTCCTTCAAATTTTTCTAAGTAAAGATTTTAAACTACTTTAAATCTAGGGTTGCCAAGTCCAATTCAAGAAATATCTGGGGACTTTGGGGGTGGAGCCAGGAGACATTAGGGGTGGAGCCAAGATCAAGGCTTTGACAAGCATAATTGAACTCCAAAGAGAGTTCTGTCCATCACATTTAAAGGGACGGCACACCTTTCAATTCCTTCCTTCCTTAAGAAATAATGAAGGATAGGGGCACCTTCTTTTGGGGCTCATAGAATTGGACCCCCTGGTCCAATCTTTTTGAAAATTGGGGGGTATTTTGGGGAGAGGCACTAGATGCTATACTGAGAATTTGGTACCTCTACCCCAAACAACAGCCCCCCCAGAGCCCCAGATACCCGCGGATCAATTCTCCATGATTTTCTATGGGAATAAAACTGCATAGGGAATAATAGCGTTCCCAGCAGACATTTCCCTCCCCTCCCCCTGCTTTTTGACGACCCTGAAGCAGGGGGAGGGTCTCCAAACCAGGGGATCCCCTGCCCCCACCTGGGGATTGGCAACCTTATTTAAATCTGAAGTCTCCTTTCTGAAACCTGACCTTGGTATACACTTAGTGAGAGAACCACTCCAAAACAGCTCTACCTAAGACTACTTCTGCTGTTTTCCCCATAAAAAGAGGAGACCCCAGCATTTCTGGCAACATTTTTTAAAAAAACAATTTCAACTCATAAACTGAATTAATTGTAGGAGGAGATATGTGTTGATCCTTTTGAAGTAAGCAGTTAAACATAAACACCAGTTCCACTTAGCTCAATATAGCAATTGAGAAGTTTCCTGACATAAACAGCCATAAGTATAAGTCAGGAGAGGAAGTGAGGACCATCCTGCTAGGTTACAACCAGCATCTGAATACCCCCACAGGACTGGGTTGGTTTCTTCTCATCTTGCAGATATTTAGCCTGGGCATGGCCAGAAGTGCAAGTTGAAAGGAATGCCCCATAGGGCTTTTGGCCATTGGCTCACAGCCTTGCATAAGGCAATTCAGCAGCCCAGGAAATGTCCTTCCTTCCTTCCTGTACTGTCTAAATTGCTTGCTATTGTATTTTGGGATTTTCTGTAAATTGCTTTCAATCCCATTACGGAGAAAAGCAGCATGAAAATACCTTAATAAATACAGAAATTTCCCTTCATACAGGAAATGCACACAGAGAAACAAATGCAGGTTTTGTTATGTTCCCTAGACTAGATCTTTCACTTTTTCATTAATGAAGTTAATTTGTTTTATCATCCTGGGAAGATTATTGCTGTTTGGAGGTGGGAGGTATCTTAATATGAGGGTTTAATTTTTTTTTCAGGATAAATATGTTTACAGGTTTTGGGCTTGAGTTGCTTTGTATACCCTTGTCCAAAGAATGATAGACTCCTTCTATCCTCTTCCACCAAGCGCATAGTTTTGGGAGGGACATACATGGAGCAGTGAGGGAGGTAGGGGACAGCTGCCTAGCCAGCCAAATCAGCCAAATCAACCCTGGTGATTAATGGGGTGACAGATGTCGCAGCCAGATCGCCCTCACATCTGAGCTGCTTTGTACTTGTACATGGATGTCAAGAAACAAGAACATGTACTTGGATCTTAGTCAAATATGTTTTGGGATAATTAATGATGTTGTCCAAGTCTGCTGTTTCTGAAACAAATTATTTATATTATATAAATTATATAAACAAATAATATTTACCTGCATTCTGCTTTTCCTACATTGTTGTACTAAAGATTGTTAAGATGGAGCTGAAATAGGAACCCATTGATGAGTGAGATTAGTATGTTCCTACATTTCAGATCCACTAGATGCTGCTGTTGCTCACAGCTGTGCCTTGTCCTTGCTGTACCTTCAATATTTGTCATTACTAGTCACATATGACAGCCATGATTGAATTGGCAGCCCAATCCTTGCAGCAGGAGAAATAAAATGAAAAGGGAGACAGATCAACCACATTTTGATATTAAATTATTTTAACTTCCATGGAAACTTGTAAATAGTGGCACTGCACCACAGAAGCCTTCAGAAATGTTGTGTGAAGTATGTTGTTCATGGGGTAGAAAAATATTATATTAATAGGAAATAGAAGTCACTGTCTTACTGTAGATATAGACAACTGGGAGAGGAGACAGTTTTTGAGTTCCAAAATGTTGGTCAGTGGGAGAGTAATCTACACAGCTGATCCTGCCCATGCTGCCAAGTTGCTCTGCCACAACCTACGCACACCCTGTCAAGACCCGTCATTCCAAATAATGATTTCCTTTGTTATTTCAAATAGAAGCATTTATTTGAATCCAAGGTGAAAAACTGAGATACAGATGGTTACATGCATACTATAAAGAGTAGCATAAATAACTAATAAACAGGAGGTCTCAAAGGTCAAAGGTTAAAGAAATATTCTAATGGTTCTACTACAAAAAGTTTCTCGCAGGAACACTACGAGATAAGGGTTTGGAAATTAGGAAGTATGGCTTTCACATACAACAGACCTATTGAGGACCATAAACAACTCACTGCCAGATGGCTGTGCCTATGTGTTGACTAGGCAGTAAATAATGGAGAGGGTGTGAGGACCTTGAGGTACCAGACAGGTTTCTAGATACAAAATAGCAAGGGGCTTGACAGTCCCTCAACTTTATCCAGACTTTGGTATCCATAAGGCTGTAGCAAAACTACCTCCTCTCTTCCGGGACCTACAGTTTCAAAAGAAGCAGCATGTGAAATGAGTTGAACCCATCAACTTGGTACTTCAGTGCGTATGCACTACACAGATTCAGCATAATAGATTCAAACTCAGTACCAACTTGGACACCAACATGATTGGGGAGGGGGGATATGAACTTTGAGAGTCAAAGCTCTCTTTGCCAGATACAGATTAGGCATACACACAAAGTAAATGGTACTGCTGATATGTAGCTAACTGAAGTCAAAGGGCCCACTGAAGTCCATTTAAGATTGTGCTATAAATCTTGTCAGTTACCGGAGAAGAGGCATATATCTTATATGTCATCACTGTGTCATTAATGTGATTTATTTGTCCAACACAGAATTGGTTGAGAGTTGTGTCCTTTTTGCATCCTTGAAATGACCAAAATTGGATACATTGTATTGCCTGCTTTTGCCCACCCACCCTTGAATGAAAACACAACAGCTGGCCCATCAATCACTCTCCCCACATTCCAGGAACCCGTGCCGGCTGTTGACAATCAGTCTCCTCCAAGCTCTCCCCCTCCCATCTCAAGAATGTGCAGCTGTCTTCAAAAAACGCTGGCAGAACACAGGCACGCAGCACTCCAATGCTTCCGATCTCTTAGCCCTGAGTACTAGGAGAATTACAGCCACCCAGGGAGCAGGCTGATTGAGGCTCCCATATAACTCACACCCAGGACTTGGATACCTCATGGAAGCAACAAGTCGGTTCCCTGGCTTGCATCCATGCTCCTTCCTGATTCCAGTTCCTGACTGGTTTGAATTCCTTGGCCCCCTGACCCTTTGGCTTTGGACACTGACTTCTGCTTTTGGTTTGTGATTTTGCTGTGGTGACTTGGCTCCTGACTGACTTCCTGAACTTTGACTTCGGACCGGCTTTAGACTACCTCCTGCCTGCTCCCTGAGAATGTGACAGAGGGGGAGAAAGGAGTGAGAGAAAGAAAAATGATAAGAAGGAAGAGACAGGGCCCTGAGGAGAGGCCGTTGTAATCAGTAAGCTCCCAGCAGAGAACTGTCTGTGTCAGAGGTCAGTGGCCATCTGATGGTGTTCTTGCCTGACAAGGCTGGCGGTGGGTGGGGGAGGGCATAGAGCAGGGGAGAGAACAGTGAGCCAATGTGACGCCAGAGGGGTTGATGGATGCGTGATGGGCCAGTGGCTCATGGAGTGCAGACTTAGCCAATGAGGAGCCTGGATTTGGCTTCACCAGAGCATTTTTAGGCTTTTATTATAAAGGATAACTGAGTTGCAACTGATTTAACTTTTAAAGCATGAATTATCACATGCTTGCAGAGCAAGCCTCCTCAACTGGGCAATACCACCCTGGGTCAGATCCTGGTTCAGGATTTCTCCAGAGCCCCTCTCTTCACAGAACACACTTGAATGCATAGAGGGGATGGAAGAAAACAATACCTGTCCACAGATGTTCAGCCATAGGGCTTGTCATATGCTCCCTCCAACCCAGAAAAGGGCTCACTGAGTCACCCTGACTGTATAGCCAATAGGTACCCAGCTTGATAGCCCTCACCATCACTGATAACTCAAGGTGCTTATGAATTTAACATCCCTTAACTTGTGCTTTCCCTGCCACCAAAGTGTTTTAGTCTTGGCTTAGTTTTGGTGGCTGGCAAAAGATGGATTACCAAGTGGCAGGGATCATTCCATGTATGCATAAGGAAGGTTGCTGCAAGATTCAGTTGATTTAAGGTTCATCGAGGATATTGGTCTATAGCTCCATATGGTAACCCTTGCCCCAGATCAAGCCTCATGCCTCTCCACACTTGACCTATTGGGTTCTGTCCCCACAAGGGCAGCTGTGCCCCAGAAGACCACATGTTCACCAGAGGTTGCCCTGGACCCCACCTGTGTGCCATCTAATAGCAACCAACATCATCCTGATTTGGCAAACTGGTAGATGACCACCCTTCAAATACCACCTACTCCACTTTGCATCATTTGAAGAGGACACCCAGAACACTAGCACCCAAAACAACTTCCATGTCCTTTGAAGCTGAAAGTTTCTTTGCCTTAAGTGATAATACACCTGACTTATCATCTTCCTCCATTCTGGCCAAGCTGTCAGAGAGATCCAGCAGTAATTATGTTTTAGTCGACCACCCAGTCCACTGCAAAGGCAGAGTATGAAAGCAAGGCTAGACAGGGATGCGGGGGGGGGGGGGGGGAGTTGTGACCAGTCACAGAATTGGTTGAAGGTTGTGTCCTTTTTGCACCTGTACACCTAGATGCATCCTTGAAATGACCGACATTGGATACATTGCATTGCCTGCTTTTGTACATGTAGTCTGCAGCATCTATTCATAAAATAACTGCAAGAACTGGTCACAAGATTATCCATGTTCACAGGTAAACAGACAGTAGTAGTAGTAATAGTAGTAGTAGTAGTAGTAAATTTAGTAGTAAATCTCAGTACAGGTTCCTTCCACCCTTTTAACTATATGCCTTTTAACAATTGGAAGCAGTGGTGGCAGACAGCTGGTGAGCAGCTATGACAGGTAGTTTAGTCATGCCATAAATAATACTGCATTCATCTTGACACAGTAACTCAGTGAATGATCAGCTCCCTGATTATGGCCAGCAAGTAGGGTGCAAGTCAAACTGGAAGATTGAACCATAACTGCTTATGACTGGGTCACGATGCACATTTACACAAACCTATTAAATCCATACCCTAAACATTTGCATGCATGCCCTATGAGAATGACAGAGTTCGTAATGATTCTGTCATACTGGGAGGAAAGCCAGAAGCATCAGAAAGCTCTAGCATGTGCAGTCCAGAGAAAATTAAGCATTTGTAAGTCCCATTTAATAGAAATTAATCTCTGAACTATGCAGGTAGCTGTCACCATCTTTGAAGAGCTTTATGAACAATTTATAAAATGTGATGTTTAAGCCAACTGGAAACTGTTACCTTCATTCTCCATGGTGAACAAGAAAAGTACAGGAATTACCACGTTGAAAAATCACATTTAGTGCACCATTGCTATTCACATTTGGTATGTCTGTATGGTTAGTTGTTAGAATGAAGATACTGCAGCTCACAAAATTGCAGTTCTGTTATCAGTAACATATAGTACACAGATAAATCTTTCTATTTATCAATTGTCCTTAGTTTCCAGTGGGGTGACGTTGCTTTCACGTTTTCACGGCAGACTTTTTATGGGGTGGTTTGCCATTGCCTTCCCCAGTCATCTACACTTTCCCCCCAGCAAGCTGGGTACTCATTTTACCGACCTCGGAAGGATGGAAGGCTGAGTCAACCTGGAGCCGGCTACCTGAACCAGATCCGTTGGGATCGAACTCAGGTAGTGAGCAGAGGGCTCTGACTGCAGTACTGCAGCTTTATCACTCTGCACCACGGGGCTCTTTAGTTTCCCAGTACCTGTCCCTAATTTGTTCCTTAAAATATTGATGGTCTGCATATGTATACTAGAGTTTGTCATATTTCACCAACTTCCCCAAGGTCCTAAGAAATGAAATCTCTGAGTAAAACCACAAAATGACAGTTCACTGTTCATTTTCTTCAGAGTCCATAACCCCAATAGTAAACATTTCTGACTGTGTTTAAAGTACAGCTATTCTATAGTAAGTATAATCAAATCTATTGTGAGCTAAAACATTCTTAAATTGTTAGTTTATTGAGCAGAAGCCAGGACAGGGCAGCTATTGTGGTAAGAGAATACAGAATATTCAGCAACAACAGAGAGAGAATGCTGCAGCTTCTGGTAGATGTCCTTGGAAAGGAAATAGGGATATTTAAAATACTCAAGAGTGACCTTGGGCAGCTTCCACATGGGGACAGCTCTCTGACGTGTTTTCATGGCAGAGGCATTCACTCACAGTGGCAATTGAATTCTCATGTGGAGATATTCCCCATGGTATCCACTAATGCCCACCATTTCTCCTTTTCACCACAGGAATGCTTTTTGCTGACTTCAAAAAAATCAGTAGTGGGTATATTGCTTGAGTGTAACTATGTTATAGGAGTACACTGCTAATAAAAATAGCCACTCAAACCTGCTTGGGGGGGGGGCAGTGTGACAATGATGGATGTGAGTTGAAATGACACTAGATCTGGGCAGAGAGCTATTAAAGACTTCCTGCCCATATGAATCCCGGCCCTCTTTAGTAGTCTTGGAAAAACTCATCCCAAACTAGGTTTGGGGAATTATGCTGGAGAGTTGGGGAAAATTCAGAAGGTCCACAACTGCACAGTGGCATTGTGTGGAAGTTCCCTCTAAAACTTTATGGTTTGGGAGAGGGGAATGTGGAACAAATCTCAGTATAGAAGCAACTTTGGATTTATTTGTGAAATTTTGAAAGAGATTAGTGCCTTGACAGGTGACTATATCTTCATATATTCCCATTGGTGTTGTAGCAGATGCAAATTCTAACTTTTTAACTTGCACACAAATCTCAGATGATTCCTATTTCAGCCCTAGTCACATTCAAATAATAGTAGTAGTGGTATTTATTGTTACTATATGGCAATGAACTCAGAGCTGTTCCTCAAAGCTAAAAAAAGGTTGCTGCAAATAGCCTGCTATAGATGTTAAGGTTTGTTTGACAATGTCACTTGGGAACCAGTTTGGGGTGGTGGTTAAGAGCAGCAGAGTCTAATCTGGAGAGCCAGGTTTGATTCTCCACTCTTACACAAGAAGCCAGCTGCTCAGTCACAGTTCTCTCAGAGCTCTCTCAGCACGACCTACCTCATAGGGTGTCTGTTGTGGGGGGAGGAAGGGAACTGTAAGCTGCTCTGAGACTCCTTCTGGTAATGAAGGGTGGGGTATAAAACCAACTCTTCTCTCGATGGCTTCTTAGTCTACCTTAGCCCTAACACCTGAATTTTAAAATGTACTTTTTTTTTAAAAAAAAATCAGTTTTATAGAGTGCTTCTGCATCTCCACCCATAACTGCAAATGTTTTAACAGGCTACACTAAGCAAATTCTCTAGAGCTCAGAAAGCAGTAGAGGAGGTCATTTAATTTGTCAGCTGAGTCACTCTTCAACAAGAGAAGAACCAGCTTGCCAGGTCAGTAGTGAGAAGATTAAGGAGCAGGTGCCACGTATGGAGAAAAGCTTCTCAAGGAAGTATGGGGGTGGTGACTGTGTCACTTCAGCTACTGTGGGTAGAGATAAAAAGCATTTAAGTGGCTTGCCCAGTGGGAGGAAGAGCCCGGACTTGACTGGGGATATGTGTCAACAATAAAAATGAAGCAGGCTGCAATTCTAAAATGCTCAGTGACAGAAGGAGTTTTCCCAACAACAGGCAGGGTGTTACTTATCTATCATTTTTTACTGCAATGCCTAACCGTCGCAGATGAGTCCAAGAAAAGCAAAGGATTGCAAAAGGAAGGGAGGGCAAAAATAAGCCCCACAAAACAATGATGTGAAATATAAATACTAGATAAAACTATATTAGTATCCTTGTTCCATGAGTTCCTTAAACAGGTGACAGTGATCATCCCCTAGATTTTGAGTTGTAGGTTTTTCATCCATGAGGGACTCTGGGATAAAAGTCGATTGTGTGTTGTAGTGCTACTGATTTAATATCCTTTGGTTCATTACAAACATTGTGATTCATAATAAAAATAATGGGTTGGATACAACCCGCTTTTCTGTTGGTGAAAAAGGAAGGAGGAGTCGGTATATTTTGTTTTAGGACTGTGTGGTAAAACATGATAGTGAGGGAAAGCAACTACCTGCATATAGAATGGAAAGGAAGTAAGTGTTCCTGAAACCAAATAGGCCTCCACTGAAGAATATTGGACAAAATAGCTAGAAGTTTCAAAATCTGATTGATTTGGGCTGCTCAGCAGGCCCATAGCCACAGGGGGGCCTGTGGGGCACTGCCCCCAACTTCCAGGCAGGGCCTCCTGATTTCCAGGGGGACAAAGACAGGATTACTGAAGGGTGATAGGGAAATACCTGAGAAGCTGAATGCATTTTTTTGCCTCCGTCTTCACTGTGGAAGATGAGAAATTTTTGCACACTCCAGAACAGCTAATTTCAGAAGGGGTGTTGAAAGACCTGAGTCAGATTGAGGTGACAAGAGAGGAGGTCCTACAACTGATAGACAATTTAAAGCTGATAAGTCACCAGGCCCAGATGGCATACATCCAAGAGTTCTGAAAGAGTTCTGAAACTGTGGATCTCCTGAAAAAATATGAAATCTTTTATTAAAATCTGCCTCTGTTCCTGAGGACTGGAAGGTAGCTAATGTCACCCACATTTTTAAAAAGGTTTCCAGAAGAGATCCAGGAAATTACAGGCCAGTCAGTCTGACTTCAATACCAGGATAGTGGAGACAGTTATTAAAGAGAGAATTAGTAGGCACATTGATTAACAAAGGTTATTGAGGAAGACTCAGCATGGGTTCTGTAAGGGAAGATCTTGTCTCATTAATCTGTTAGAATTCTTTGAGAGGTGAACAAACATGTGGACAAAGGGGACCAAATAGATGTTGTTTACCTTGACTTCCAGAAAGCTTTTGATAAAGTTCCTCATCAAAGGCTGCTAAGTAAGCTCAAGAGTCATGGGGTAAAAGGACAAGTCCTCTTGTGGATCAAAAATTGGCTAATTAATAGGAAACAGAGAATGAGAATAAATGGGTAATTTTCTCAGAGGAGGGTGGTAAGCAGTGGGGTGCCGCAGAGTTCAGTACTAGGTCTGATGCTTTTTTAACTTGTTCATTAATGATTTGGAGTTGGGAGTAAGCAGTGAAGTGGCTAAGTTTGTGGATGACACTAAATTGTTCATGGTGGTGAGACCAGAGAGGATTGTGATGCACTCCAAAGGAATCTATTGAGGATGGGTTAGTGCGCATCAATATGACAAATGAGGTTCAGCATAGCCAAGTGCAACATAATGCACATTGGGGCCAAAAATCCTAACTATAAATACAAGTCGATGGGGCATGAACTGGAGGGGACTGACCGAGAGAGAGATCTTGTGCTCATGGTAGATAACTCACTGCAAATTTTGAAACAGTGTGTGACTGCAATAAAAAAGGCCAATGGTATGCTGGGAATAATTAGGAAGGGAATTGAAATCAGCCAGTATCATAATGTCCCTGTATAAATCGATGGTGCAGCCTCATTTGGAGTTCGTGTACAATTCTGGTCACTGCACCTGAAAAAAGATATAGCTTTGGAAAAAGTGCAGAGTTGGAACTGGGGCAAGTGATGCTCTGTGTTCTTGGTGCTTGGGAGGGGCAACAGTGTGAGGGCTTCTAGTATCCTGGCCCCACTGATGGACCTCTTGATGGCACCTGGGTTTTTTGGCCACTGTGACACAAGTGACACAGAGCGTTGGACTGGATGGGCCATTGACTTGATCCAGCCTGGCTTCTCTTATGTTCTTATAATTAACACTAGTGTTCTAGGGGTTGTGGCTCAGTGGAAGAGCCTCTTCTTGGCATGCAGAAGGTCCCAGTTAAAAGGACCAATCAGTAGGTGATGTGAAAGAGCTTTATCTGAGACTCTGGAGAATTGCTGCCACTCTGAGTAGACAATACTGACTATTGTGAACCAATGGCCTCATTCAGTATGAGGCAGCTTCATGTGTGTACCCACACACAATGTGAAGGTATTAGTTAATGAGTTATTCCAGCTTCAGACTTGTTCATGAGCCTGATGTAAACGCTACCAGCCCAAGTGACTGGACTTCACTCACACATGGTACCTGCTTGCAAAATCCATTTAAAGGGGACATTTGGACAGGCTGAAATGGCTGCAAGTGATCCCTCTTGCTCCCCTCCTCCACTTCCCAACACAAACCTCATGAACATTCCCAAACCACATGGAGGGGCTTGGAAGGGTCGTGGCTAGGGATGGGCACAAACCTCTGGTTTGCAAACCATGAAGCAGCAATGTGTGTCATGCCCATCCTTCGTTCCTATAATCCCAGAATTCTCATATACTACTTTAGGGCTGTGATCACACATGCTAAATTATGCAGTTTCAATCCACTTTCAATGCACTTTCCAACTGGATTTTACTGTGTAAACTGACAAAACCCAGTTTGAAAGTGGATTTAAAGTGGGTTGAAAAAGCATTCTTTAGCATGTGTGACTGCAGCCTATGCAAGTTGTCTCACAATGAAGAGCAGTGTTCCATGACAACCACCTCCCCAAGAGTCTAAAATAGGGGCAGCCAAACTTGTTAATGTAAGAGTCACATAAAATAAGTGTCAGATATTTGAGAGTTACAAGAATAAAAGCAGCCTTGAGCTGCGGGCACAACATCTTATTTATTTTGATTTTAACTGATTTTTGATGGCATTAAACTGAAATTCTAAATAACTAGAACTATTTGTTTCCTGATTTTTTTTTGAAAGTGATATTTTTTGGCAAATATTCTTGTTGGTCTTTATGTTTGTTTTTGTTTTTTTTTGCAATATGCTCCTCATAACCCTTTTTGCCTGCCTGATCACAGACTTGCATTTTATTTGCCACAGCCTGTGTTCCCTAGATTTCCACCGCTTAAAGGAATCCTTCTTACCTTTTACAGCTTCCATTTCTTTGTTAATCACTCAGGTATTTTTCTATACCTATTTGTGCCTTTCCTGACTTGCAGAATATATTTTATCTGAGCCTCTAAGATTGTTGTTTAAAATTGTCTCCAAGCGTCTTCAAGGGTTTTGACCCTATTTACCTTTCATTTCAGTTTCCTCCTCACATGCCTCCTCATCTCAGAGAAGTTACCCCTTTTAAAGTTAAAAGTAGTTGTGTTGGTCTTTTTGGGCAACTCTTTATTTATACAAATGGTGAACTCAATAATATTATGGTCACCGCTCCTAAGCAATGCAATCACTTTTACATCTCTCACCAGATCACCAAGTCCTTCTCTCCTGGTAGGTTTCATGACCATCTACTCCATAGCACAATCATTGAGAGTGTCTAGAAACTCAATCTCTTTCTCCCAAACCTGAACACATATTGATCCAATCAATGTGTGGATAGTTAAAATCACCTATTATAACCAGTGTTCCCTCTAAACTGAATTAGGGCCACAATAGTCAAACACAGTAAATTTGATTGTTGAACTAATTTGCTGCAAGATTCACAGCATCCTCACTGCAGTATATCCAGATATTGTCCACTACCTTCCCTTTCTTCAGCTTTGTAATAGTAATTATTTTGCTAATTCTCACAAAGCAGTCAAGAGAAGAGCAACGGACTTACAGGTCTGGGAGCTATTATTATACAGCATTATTTATTATTTAGTAATACTGTTTCATTTTCAGCTTTAGAAAAGTCAGTTTAGTCCAACCACAATGACTACTTTTGCCACTTAGGTTGACAAAAAGAGCCTGAAGGGAGGGCAGATAGTATTATGGCCTTTGGCAGCAGGTCTGTGATGTGCTAGAGAAGTCTTGCCAGCTAATTTTATAAGCTTACTTAGGCAGCACTGCTGCATGGATGATGTAGGGAGCCCACACAAAATAGATCATTGGTTTTAAATTGCTTGTTTATGGCCCTGGCAGTTTCCCTTTTTTGTTTTCTAGGGAGTTATTGGAAAGATGACAAAGTAATATGAATGAAATAATACTCATGGGGCAGAGGGAACTCTGGAGGTTAAAGAAAGAATTTACCCATTACATGACCTCCTTTGGTGTCATTTGAGAGATGGTACCTACAGAAGCAAATGCCCCCGTGGCAATGAGCACACTGAGCTGGGGAGAAGCTTGATTCCACATAAATAGCTTGCTCGGTTAGTTATTTTTACTGGCTTTTGCCCAGGGCTACATCATTTGCATGTTTCTTATGAGACCAGTTCTAACAGCATTGTGTACATGAACCCTTAATAATGAAAGCACTTTGCTATAATCTGAACCACTTATTATGATCACTAATTATGAGTGTGGACACAAAACTGTGCTGAGCTACTGATAGATATATTTTTTTTTCTTAGAATAATTAGTGGTAGCCACTAATTACTCTGATAGATGTCGGTAGTTCAGTACAGTCATGTGCTGAAGTGCTGCAGCCATAATTAGTGTTTAATGAATGCCTACAAGAGGGTGTTTTCGAGACTGAGGACTCATGTACACAGTTTCATGCCGTTAATGCTAGGGGTGCTTTCACAGTACCAGAACTAAACTCTTGGGAATAAAGTTATTGCGTGACATAGAAAAAGTTCGTTGCTTGAAGTAGAAAATAACCATGGGAAGTCAAACATGAATGATCCACAGCAGTACTTAGATTGGTATGTGGCCTGCCACTCCACTGAGCAAAATCTGAGGCTTTTCTACAGCTGCAGTAAATCTCCCTGTGTGTGTGTGTGTAAAGTGCCACGTTGTAGCCGACTTGGTGTACAACCTATTTGGTGGTATAAAATCTACTGATAAATATAACGTTTATTTTCTTAGAGGATTTATATCCTGCCTTGCAGCTTGCCAAGGATACGAACAACTAAAAACACAGTAGTATAAAAACAGATCATAAACAATTTAAAAACAAGAACTAAAACACATTGCATTTATAAATAGACATCAATTTAAAATCTGATGATAATATGATGTATGTTGGTGAACACATGACAAAAGTAATCAAGAAGGAACAGGTAGCAGATTCTCTCTGTGTGGCCAATTTCAGCACGCATTAAGGCTCTTTCAAATACAATTCTTAATTACCCCAAACTGCAATAAACCAGCTGATCTCAGCAGTTTCTGAATTTCTGAGGCAAATTACCTTCGTATTGGCCCATTGCTAAAACACATACACAAACACTCACAAACTGACTACTGTTTATATTGCCCCCCACGTCGGAATGAAGAGTCGGACACAAGATGTTGGTATAACTATGGGCCACTTTATTAAGCATAATAATAAAAGCAGCAAGGGCACCTAAAACTGCAGCCTGGTCAGGGCTAGGGGTCTCAACAGACCACTCCCCTGCCATTCATGGGCGAGAGACCCAGCCCCCAGTGAGAGCCATGTGACACAGCTCCCGCCAGGCCGGCCCAGCAAGGATGCACGCCCCAGAAGGCCCAACCACCAGACACACGTCTCAATGGAAGGCACCCTCTAGTCGAGCCTCCAGGACGGTCTGCATTCTCCCACCCCGGGTCATCAAACCCAAAGGTTGATTCTGCCAGACCCCTAACTTCCCAAAAGGGGATGCTTCATGGTTCTCCCCTAGCTGCATAGTACCATAAACCCAGTAAAACCTGCCACTACTAAGGCCAAGTCTCTACTTAGGGCTTAGTACCCACCAGGATGCTCAAGGCTACCCGCAGCCCTTGCCGGAGATCTCTCAAGAAAAGCATGTTACCCTTTTCAGAGAGATGCACCCCATCTCCCCTGTAGAGGTCAGGCAATTTTGTAGACATATCTGGATGGGGCAGATAGTGGCCCAATCCCCCTTCCAATGCCTTCCTAATTTCTTTGTTAGCTTTATAATGGGCCCGCTCTATACCTGCAGGGTCCCAGGCACTACGCCACACAAGGCGGGGAATCATGGCTAGGGTGGCCAGACCGTCCCAGGCACCCGGGAATGTCCCGGTTCTGGCCCCCTATTCCCGCCTCCCGGGCTGGCTATACCGGGACCATTAGAGGTCCCGGTTTAGCCAGCCCCGGAGGCGGTGGGCCGCGCGCGCTGGCGGGGAAGGCGGCAAGTGAGGGAGGGAGTGTCCCTGCGCGTGAAAGAGGGGGTGCAGGGCTATCAGAAACAGCCAGCGGAGGGAGTCGGGAGACGACCCCACTGGGGGATCCACACCCCGAAAGTGATGAAGGTGGCGCAGATAGAGCCAACAGAGCAAACAGGACAAAATAAATAGGCTGCATTATGCAGCACAGTCTCACTGGAATCTCACTGGAATCTGACTGGCTTCTCAGCATGGAACCCGTTCTCTCTAGTCTTCTCACTTTACTTCCCCCTTTCCCTCTCTATAAATAATCTTGGTGTTTCCGGCGGTGATATTTGGGGGATTTTTGGGGACGTCACAGGAAGTGCTGTGAAGGCACTTCCTGTTTTCGGCAGTGGCATTTGAGGGAAATGATGTCATTTGGGGGAAATGATGTCACAGGAAGTGATGTCACTTCCTGCTTCCGGCAGGTGGCGCGGGGAAAATGATGTCACAGGAAGTGATGTCACTTCCTGTTTCTGGCAGGTGGCGTGGGAGAAATGATGTCACAGGAAGTGATGTCACTTCCTGTTTCCGGTGGTGGCATGATGTCACCGGAAGTGACGTCACTTCCTGTTTCCGGCGGAGCGCGTGCGCACCCCTACCTTCCCCCCCCCAAGGTGTCCCTGGCTGGCCTTCAGACATTATGGCCACCCTATGGCTGACCAAATTATGGTGGTCCCAGGCCATCTCTCCCAAATGTGCCGAAAATCCTCATGGGCCTGCAAGACTAACGCCTTGCCTTTTACCAGCCTGAGATCATTCCCTCCCAGGTGGATGATTAAAACCTGACTGCCTTTTTCCCTACTGACTTCAGATCTTCTAGCAGCAAAGCATTACCAGAAACATCATTTCTGGAACCTGCCACTAGCTCACTGATTCTAAGGCCCCGAAAAAGGCTACCAAGGATGCCACATGAAACAGAGTGGCCTCGAAATAAGAAGCCCACACTGTGTCCCAAACCCCCTTCAGGCCCTTAAGAATCAAAGGGGAAATAGGTTTCCGCGTGTCAGGCCTAGGTCCAGCCTCTCTGGCCCACCCCTCCAGCATCTTTCGTAGATGAAATTCGGCTGTTTCCTCTTATACCCCAGCGCCTTGCTAGCAAAAGCCAACGCAGACAGGGACCCCCTAATGGATTGCACGGCCAGTCCCTTACCTCTTAGTGAAACACAGTAGTGGAGCAGCTGCTCCACCAGGAGGGGCCAAACAATGAGATACCCTACCTCAGCCCTTGTTCTCAAACTGCCACACAGCACGTTCATAAGTCTTTCTGATGCTAGGCGCGATGGCTAGGCCTATCGCTCTGCAGGCCTCAACTCTCCAATCAGCCATAGCTCCTGGAGCATTGGAACTGGCTCTCAATCGGCATCTGGGGCCAGCTGATGAAACTTCTCCATCTGTTTACGAGAGAGAGCGTCAGCCACCCCATTATTCACCCCAGAAACATTCTTGGCTAAAAACAATATGTTAAGTCGCAGACAATGCAGAGTGAAGACCCTTACCAACCTCATAACCCGCTGAGATTTGGATGAAAGGGAATTAATGACGTGGACCACCGCCATGTTATCGCACCAAAAATGAATTGTGCAATTGGCCATATAATTCCCCCACAGCCAAACTGCAACAAGAATAGGAAAGAACTTGAGAAACATAAGATCTCGGTTCACACCTGCCTGAACCCATGAGTCTGGCCAAATAGCCGTGGAAATAAACCCCCAAACCCAAAGACCCAGCAGCATCAGACATGACCTGCAGCTCAGCTTCAAGCCTCATATCATCTCTCCAAAAGGAGAACCCATTAAAGGACTCCACAAATTCTCCACAAATAGCCTACGAAGAAAAGCTCGTCCTGGAGCAACTACTTTGCAAGCAAAGTTAAGATGCCCAACCAGCTGCTGCAACTCAATCAAAGTGATCTTTTGTTTAAGAAGAAAGGAATGAATCCTATTCCTTAAATCTGCTATTTTTTGAAAAGGTATTCTGGGCAATTGTTTCAAAATCTTCTCTTGATCCCCAGCCCAAGCGATGTCAGGCTAGCTACAACTCAAGCAAGGGCCTTCTCGGTCGCAGCCCTGCACTGGTGGAATGAGCTTCCCACGGACATCAGGGCCCTGTGGGATCTTCAAGAATTCTGCAGGGCCTGTAAGATGGAGCTCTTCGATCAAGCTTGTGATTGTTAAATCTGGATGTTTGCCTGGTCCAAATAGCACCGGTCACCATGGAGCCTGACCCCTGATCTGATTTGTAACTGGAAGATTTGAATGCTTAATGTTTGATGAAGATTTGTGGTACTGCTTCTATCACTATGGCCGCGGTCACACTCACCATTAAATCCATCCCTAACCCCTCACTATTATACCCTGCAGCTTTTTTACAACAAATTTCCTGATCCTTCCTGATCCATCCTTCAGTTCTAAGCAGCGTTGGTCCCGTTGTTGGTTGATCAGAGGTCTCAACCGGACCTCATTTTTTGAGATGGTATTCCACACTCGCGCAAGTACAGTACCGTGGGATATCGTGCTTGGCTTTTTTTTTAAAGGTGCCCTCCCCCCATTTAAACACCCGGAAAGGAAGGGGAAGCCCAGGAGTTCTCTTTGCTGTCTCTCCGCCTGGTGGGGAGACAGCAAAAGTGGGTCATCTTCCTCCCCCCCCCCCCATTTAAACACCCCGCCATGGTGTTTAAATTTGGGGGAAGCATGGCAACTCTCTTTGCTGTCTCTCCGCCTGGCAGGGAGACAGCAAAGGTGGGGGATCTTCCTCCCCCCATTTAAACACCCCACTGTGGTGTTTAAATGGGGGGGGGGATGGCAACTCTTTTTGCTGTCTCTCCACCTGGCAGGGAGACAGCAAAGGTGGGTCATCCTCCTCCCCTGGCAGGGAGACAGCAAAGGTGGGCAATCTGCCTCCCCCCCATTTAGGAAAGGTCCCCTGTGTAAGCACCAGTTGTTTTTGACTCTGGGGTGACGCTGCTTTCACAAAGTTTTCACGGCAGACCTTTTATGGGGTGGTTTGCCATTGCCTTCCCTGGTCATTACCCCAGCAAGCTGGGTACATATTTTGCTGACCTCAGAAGGTTGGAAGGCTGAGTCAACAATTGCTGGCGCAATGATATCATTTGTAGTGGGCTCTCGCAGGGAAGCGGATGTACGCTTGCGACGAGTCGGCTACAATGGAGCGTTCAAACATAGAAAGTACGTGCGGGAGTCGTCGGAAGCATTCTTATTCCGGATTTAATGTACTATCAAAAAAGTCCGCGTCTCAGTCGTGGCAGTTCGGGACACAAACAAGCCAACAACCATTGCCAGATGCTGATGTTTGGACAACTGCATAAAATCCGACATGCATCTGACTTTCATCTATACCCATCTCATCAGTTTATGTGCGTCTGACCTTGGCCTATAGCAATTTAATGTTATTATAATAGCTTTTAATGTTTTTAATATATGCTTTTTGGCCTTGTTCACCACCCTAAGCCTGCTTCAGTGGGGAGAGAAAGATATAAATGGAAATAAATAAATAAATAAATAAATAAATAAATAAATAAATAAATGAATGAATGAATGTTGGGTATGGATTATAAAACTAGACTCCCTGCCCTGTTACTTCCATTTGAAAAGGAGAAATAGATGTCTTTCCAAAAAGACAAAAGGAACTCATTTGTCCTATGAAACATTAATAACAGCTCAAGAAGTGTGCTTTACATTAGCTAAACTGAGCACTGTCTGAAGGGCTGAATGCTCTGTCCCTTTCTTGCATTTCACTAATCCTAACTGGAGCATTATGCACATGCAATTTGCCCTTTCTGGACAGAAGGAAACATGGATCTTCATCATGATCCTTTTGACCCTCATTGGCTTAAAGAAATAGACTCCTTAGTGAAGCCAACTGGCCCTGGGAGGCGGTCTACCACTTTAACCTTAGTGAGTGAAGTTCCTGCTAATTTGTTTGCAGATCCAGCCCCCAAGGTTTTGCAGCAAAATACTCAGCCTCCTCAAACAGAAAAAAGGACTTATGACATATTCAACGGTTTGCTGGAGAGTGTTCTTTAGCATAACCTTGGTAGGTTTGTGTTGCATCCGAGAATACTAAATGTTCCTTCCCAAGATGCACCATGATGGTTATTGCAACAGGAGTTAAGTTTATTCAGGCACCAAGCAGGCAGTCTCCAAATGGGACAATTCTTCAGTTACTGGAAGAAAATAACTACAGCTGCTGTAATGTGCACCTCATAATTGTCTAGTTAGTTAACCCTTTCTTAATCTTTCATTATAGTTTGCCTCAATGTAAAGTACCCTATTGTGTCAGTAAATGTAAAGTACTCTATTGTGGCAGTCTGTGAATCATATTAATGGCAATTTATAGTATGGATTATGAAGGTTAGAATTAAAATTATTTAAATCATGATAAATATAAATCATGTTTCATCTCCTATTAATTTTATAATTTTCTCATAGCCACAAAGAGGTCATTTAGAGCAACAGGAGTTAAGGATGCTCTCAGTTCATTGTTTTGAATTGATGCTAAGCTTCCAAGTAACAGAAGTCTGGAGGTGATGGGATTCATAGAACTGGAATTCTGCTCTGTGTGTGTGTGTGTGTGTGCATGCATGACCACTAAATTAAAGGTATCCTGCCATTTTTCTGTTTATTTAACAGATTTCTATACTTACTCATCAGAGTCCTGCTCAAGGTGGCTTACAACTAAAATTATACTTTGGTTACCTTTGACAACAAATATATAAAACCATTCTTGATGCAGTTTGTGTCATTTTAATTACCACTTACAGTCTATATTCATTACTAGTCACCATTGCTTCAGTGTTAACTGAGTCAAACAATATGTTATATGTTTATTTCATTTCTATACCACTTCTGTTCAGCTAAGAGCTCGAAGTGGTTTACAACAATGAACAATTACATTAATTAAAACAAGTATGTCAATAAAAATACAAAAGTGATATAATAAATAACCAATAATATAGACTCATCATCATATAGTATAATTCTCCTAACATGGTGGCAAATCTAATCATCCTGATTTGTTGGGGTTCAGTGGGACTGTATGGTACAAGCCTTTGCCCTGTCAATATATCAGTCAAGAGTATTTACATGCCATTGGTTGAGTCAACTCTGCTCTCCCACCTGAGTGGCTGTTGCCAGCCAGCAAAGCTGTTTCTCTCAGTAAAATACAACCAACCTTAGTTCTGGCAATTACTGTGGGAATACACTATTTGCCCATCACATGTCAGCCACCATCTCTGGCCTCCTATTGGCTGACTCATTTGCCCCCACCCCCTGCAGGCTCAGGAATGTTTAAAACACTGCCAAAAGCGGTCTTGCTTTACAGACAGCCACATCTCTAGCTCTCCTCTGTCAACCGGACTTAGAAGGGCATCACCTCAGAGGGCATGGCTGTCCCATCTTTACTATCTTTCACTCCCTCTCTCTCTCCTCCCCTCAACCTCACCTCAGGATGATTGTCTGAAAAGGAGATAGGGAAGCCTCACAGTGTTGCTGTTTAGATCAAAGAGGGGAGAGGAATGAGGAGAATGATGTAAGCTGTTTTGCCTGCCCCTTGTGAAGAAAGACTGTTTTTTTCCTATTTAGAGGCTGCAGAGTTGCCAACTCCAAGTTAGGAAATTCCAGATGGCAGAGATTACTTCCTCTTGAAGTGTGTGTGGTAGAAATTAATGCCCTCACTTGGGTGAGTGGGAAGACAGCAAGGCTGTGGAAGGGGGCGCTCAATAAACAACATGAATAATTAAGAAATGATATCAATTAACTGCTGCAATCAGCATTACAATGAATGGACTTTATAAGCAGGCAAATCAAAAGGCTGAGATAGCACTTTAAAAAGTTACAGAGCTTGAGAATTGCATACTTGTGAGTACCTCTGATGTTTGGGTGCGGGAACACATTTTGACTTTGGACTATCGTATTTGGGAGCTGCGTTTAAAGTTCAGAGGGTTTAAATCAAATGTCAAAGCTGGGACAGAATTGAAAATATTTATTACAAATTGGCTAGCGGGCTCTTGAAAACTTGAAGCTGGAGTTACCCCCTTTCTGCAGAAAGCTTGTCGAGTTGGGAAGATATGCAAAGAATTTACTTTCCCTCACTACACTAGAGGTATACTAGTAGAATTTAAGGACTTCTGAACAAGACAGAGGATCCTTGCAGAAGCAAGAATGCAGAGCTGTCTTGATTTTCAGACCAGTCTCATGACTGAGAAAAAGAGCTCAGACCAACATACTGTTTTCTGATATTATGGTAAGATGTTATGGGCAGACTTGGAGGAAGGAAGATGCTTGTTTCATCGCTCCTAAAAACGCTAAATTGTTTTCAAAACGCTAAGTTGTTTTATCTTGTCTTGATAGAAGGAATTGTTTTTAAATAGTCTTGTCTTATCTTATCTTATCGGCATCTCACTTTTAATTTTTGGTGCAGCTGTTTCGTCTTTTTTAAGCTCTGGCTGTTTAATCAGTTAATAAGCTTCTGCTTTCGCTTTCGACTCAGAAGCTGCTGCAGCTAACGAACTACAGCTGATGTTGAAGCAGGGCTGAAATAAAACTCTATTAAATAAGGTAAATTGAAGGCCATTAATTAGGCACAAGAAAGCAAAAGGGCAAAGACATTTTAAAGTGCTTGCTAGGTGTCTCTGTGAAATAATCATTCTAGATCGTGAAAGTAGGGAAAGCGACGTTTGTAGAAGCATAAGACAGCAAAAGAAGAAGTTAATCTTTGACCCACTGGCCCACCGCAACTGCCGAAAAGAGCAACTAGAAACTTGCTGGAATAAGCATTGAGTCATATACCTTGGAAAATCTTGGGATCAGGTCAGAGGGGCAAATGTGTTTTTTATGAAGGATATTGCTGCAAAAGTGTTAGTAACATCAATGCCATGTATGGAAAGACCCTCCCTGTCTCCTCCTTGTTCCTTTAGTAATATGACGCTTGTAATGATGTATAGGATGTGGGGTTGTCCTTTCCTGTAATTGGGCGAGTGTTTACTGGAAATGGTTGTTTGTGACTATAAAACTGTAGACCTTCCTGCAATTGGGGCTCCCAGATGTGTTCAGACATGAGTCTGGTCTGGGGTCCATGTACACATTAAATAAACCACTGTTTCTTCCTGATTTCGCCTGTGGCCTTGTTTCTGCCTGACCACCAGCAGCTAAGGTTGCTGCTACAATGTTTTATAGTTTTACAAACTCTTACATTGTCCCTCAAAGACAGAGTTTTTTAGAGTCTTTTAACTTGAACTGTGAATCTAACTGAAGGTTGAAATTAAGTCAACTCTTGCAAAGCAACATGGCGGAGTGCAGTCAGCTACAGCGTTGGCTCTGACAAACTTGGCTTTTAAAGACATTTCATGATATTCTTAGCAGACATTGTGGCTTTTATCTGTAAGTTTTAAGACATTAGTTGTCTGGTATTTGTTTTATTTAAATATATATATTTTCAGAACAGTGCCAATTGCCATCCAATAGAACCCTCTTAATGGCATCGGGCAAGCGGCCAAGAGAAGTGGAGGAGGAATCTGCTTCTTTGCCAGTTTGCAAACAGTTTAGAATAGAGGACTTTTTTACCTTAAACAACAAGTCCAAATCTGCTCTGCCATCATTTGCTATTAAAACATCAAATCGCTTTTCCCCTCTAGAAGACAAGTTAGAGCCAGCAGAAAAGGAGGAAATGACTAATGAAGTGACTAATGAGTCTGACCATGAAGATGTCGTAGACTCTCAACTCCAGTCTGGGGTGGGGGCTTTAAAGGGTGCAGCAGAGATAGCATGAGTTACAAATATGCTGTGATAATCCATGTCTTCTGACGAGCTCGCCCCAATTACCCTGATTGCAAGCACAGTGGAATGTATCTTTAAAAAGTTAAAGGGATTAGAAGATCAAATTCTTGACCTTTCTTTGGAAATAAAGAGACTATCAGTGTCAATGGATAAAGTTCACTTAGCCCAGCAGGATGATACCTCTATTGGAGCTTTAGCCCCTTTAAAGTGGTGTCCGTCTGCAACACAGGATGTGGATTCCGAAGCTCCTTTACGGAGTGTAAGGTCACCGTGGGCCATGAAAGGAACAATAAGGTATGCATCACAGTTTGTCCTTGTGGCGGGAAGACCCTATGCTGGAGAAGTAAACTTTTAGTTAAATCTCATCTCTGTGAACTTCTTCATCTGAACTATCACAAAATTGACTTGACTACCATCAGTCTCAAATGCAGAGGATTCTGCTTACCTTTCAATCCCCCAACATTCCTTCACTAATTTTGAGGGGAAAGAATTACTTGTGGTCGAAGGGGTTTTTCCCTGTGCGATCCTTTATTAACTCTCAAACTAATGCCCTGCTGCCTAACCTGTCCTCAAGGGACAGTACGCAAAATAACCCTCATCTTTTGAAGAAGGCATCAACTTCAGCGGCAAAATATAAGGCTTCGATGTGTTTTAAGATATCCAGAGCATGCTCTGGTCAGTCCCAATTAAACCCCGAGTTGGATAATGAGTCATCAGTGCAGCCCTCTATGGATGTGATGCATAGTCCCCTTAATGTTTCAATAGAAGATGACCTTCTGCAGTCATTTGGGAGCCTTCCAGCAAAAGAACAACAGGCGATCCTCATAAGACTTGAATGTACTAAGCGGCAGCTGCAAAGGTCTTTAGAGCCGGGGAAATCAGTTTCTTCAATCTGATGGATTTTAAAGTTTTTTTTATCTCCCTGCTTATAGAACTCACTCAAAAGGTCACAGTAAAGCAGGACTGGCTGCTTTGGTGAAATCCAAATCAGTGATTTATTGAAGGATTTAAAGGCGGGTAAAGCACCAGGCCCTGATGGCCTTCCCGCTGAGGTTTTCACAAAGTTTGCCAATTGGTGGCTCTTGCCCCTTGCCAATTGGTGGCTCTTGCCCCTATTCTCTTTCATTGATCTGCATGGCTCCATCCCAGACTCTTGGTTTGATTCTATAATTATCCCAATTTATAAAAGGGGGGGATTGGAGTTACCAGAAAATTTCCACCCCATTAGTTTATTATCTATAGTGGGCAAATTGTATGCCAAACATTTAGAACTCCGATTAACTGACTGGATGCGCCTAGGCAACATCATAGGTCCTGAGCAAATTGGCTTCTCCAAAGGCAGATCTGCTATGGACCATTGCTGCACTCTGGCCTTCCTTGCTGAAAAATATATGCATACCGGGACAAAAAAATTATATGCTGCCTTCATCAACTTGAAGGGCGCATTTGATTCAATAGATAGACCCCAACTATGGATTGAGCTAGGTTACCTGGGAATGGACCCTCGTCTGCTATTTCTCTTGAGGAAACTTCATTTTAATACTTATTGCCAAGTGAAATTTTCTTCTAGTGGTGACTTGACTAGCAAAATCCCAGTGTTAAATAAGGTTGCATGCTGGCCCCACATCTTTTAAAATTATTTTTAAGTGACCTGGTACAATTTTTGAACCCTATTAACGGTCATCTGCCTAAACCAGCAGGCTGAGCGGTCCCCTTATTACTTTATGCCAATGATACTACCATCCTCTCTTGCACAAGTATGGGCCTGTAATGGTATTTGACTGCCTTCTATGACTACTATAATTGTAATTTACTCTCTATCAATTATGCCAAATCTAAAGTAGTTGTCTTTTCAAATTGCTGGCTCCCACAGATATGGTTTATTGGCAACTCAACATTTGAGCAAACAATTTTTTTTAAATACTTGGGGATCACTTTTAATCATAAATTAAGCTGGGTTTCACATCATAACAACACCGTCAACTTGGCTAAATGTTCAGTTGCTCAAATTAAACAGTTTTTTTTTTTTGCAAGGGGCAACCAATTAGTTCCGGCAGCAATTAAGGTGTTCAAAGCTAAAACGCTAGCTCAAATTCTTTATGGTATCCCTATATGGATCTCAGCATTTACCAGGAAAGTGGAGGGCATTCAAGCCTCATTCTTTAGACAAATTCTTGGTATGCCAAAATATGTGTCCTACTTTGCTCTCTGCTCTGAAGTGGGTCAGTCTTTGGTGGAGACAAAAGCCTGGATTGCAGTGTTTAAATTCTGGCTCAAAATTCACTTTAGAACAGATCCTAACAGCCTTCTTGATTGTATGAAAAGAGACTCATATATTTCATCCTGGTCAGCAGTTCTTATGTCCAAACTTAACCAGTTGGAGTTAGAGGTTGATGATTTTTTTTACTACAGATGTATTAAACTGATGTATTAAACTGAGACTGCTGGAGTTGGAGGAAACGAAACTACATCCAACAGACCCTTATATTTACTCCTCAGCTTCCTTAGGTCTTTATGCTTTCTGCGGCAAAATGCCCCATTATCTATCAGACTTGACCATTCCAAGTCATCACAGGGCATTTATGTTGGCTAGACTAAATGCGTTTCTCTCCAAAGTTTTACAAGGGAGATATCATTGAGTCCCTTTAGGTGACAGACTCTGTTCCTGTGGAACGAATATTCCCGATTCAATTCAGCATATATTGCATGATTGTTCCTTTTATCAAGACTGGAACATGCAACCAAGTTCCCAAAATCCTTCTATATACACAGACCAGAGATAATTTCTCCTTTAAGAGCTTTTCACTGGGCAGGGATTACTTCTGTTTACTAGAAGCATTTTTCTTTTTTGGCTTGAATAGGGATCCTCTCTGATCCTCTTACTCTTTTTGCCTCCTTCCCCATCTGCTATCAGTGCTTAATTGTCTCTTCTACTATCATTTCCCAACTGTCATCCCTTAAATGACTCTCTCAACAGAATTCAACCTGTCATTCAAAGGTTCTCAGACTCTGTTAGGCATTAATCCTTGATGGTCTACCACGTGTATTCCTGTATCCTGCAGTTTGCTTTTGTAGTTTTTTATTCAGTAATGCTTTTCAATAAACCATTTAATATGTTTCAGTAACACAGAGAAGTCTATGTTTTCCTACTGAGAGTTCTGTACCCACCAGTGTAAAACCTGTAAGATTAATAGAAGCCTCTAATTTAGGGGGACAGAATCAACAGATTTTTTAGATGGTTGCTCATTTGGGTAAATACAAATATAAAATACTGGCAAAAGGGGGACCTTTCATTTTGATGACACATTTTCCATCATTTGTTGAAAGCCTGAGGAAAACCTATGTCGGCATGCCTTGTTATTGTGCATTTCTGTTGTTCACTTTCAGAATATACAATTCTGAAAGTATACAATTCAACTAAATTGAATCAAACAAAAAAGAATGCTGAGCTTTTCCTATAAGTAATAATAAAGCATCTGTTCTCACGCCCAATTTATTAACTTAGAAAGATCTTTCCAAAAATTAGATGAGAAATACCAGAAAACATAAGCACATGATGATGGTGATGACATCATAGATTATTAGTATTATTCATTATGAACTGTCACAGTCAGATATTTGACTGGTAGATGGTGTTCTGCAATTCAAGATCTAGCCAAATTCTTGGGAATTGCAGATGTATCTTCACAGGATTATTGCTGTTCCAAGCAATATTGCCTTCTGGAGCTGACCTGGTGTTCAATGCCCAGAATCCAATAGCACCTTAAAGACTAACAAAATTTGTGGTAGGATATGAGCTTTTGTGAGTCACTCCTCACTTTTGTCAGATGCAGTGTAAGGGCCTGTAAAACAGAGATGTTCCACCAAGCTTTTGATCGAGGACAGTGACAGCTGGCACCTTTCCTTTCCTTTTCTTTCCTTCCCTCCCCCAAGGGTTTTCCTCCCCCCACCATATGCTCCAAATATCTGGACAAAGAACAGAATCACCAGGACACCATTGGGGTTTTAGAAATGTACTGTCTAAATTTGTATTATTGCACTGTTTAATCCATATACTGTTTTTATCTGTTGTACATCACCCAGAGCCCAGCTTAGGCCAAGATTGGGTGATTCAGTAAATCAGATCAATCAATCAATCAATCAATCAATCAATCAATCAATCAATCAGGAATTTACCAAAACTCATACCCTACCACAATTTTTTTTAGTCTTTAAGGTCCTGCTGGACTCTCAACTTTTTTCTTCTGCCACAGACAAACATGGCTACCCATCTTTATCTAATGCCCAGACTGTCCAGGTGTTTCTTGAAATTTCTGGGCATTGCTCCAAGGACTCCAATGACAAGTGGCATGGTGGCAAGATGGTTACCTCCTTCAACTAGATGTGCCATATCATCATCATCATCGAATCTTTACAAGAAGTATGACTTACCATCAGCCAGAAATTCACGGGAGGACAAACCAGACAAGATCATGGAGAATGATGAAATAGAGATCCTTTTGGACTTCTGATGACAGATAAACACATGGAGCATAGTACTACTGATATCACAATTGTAGGGGGTGAAATGAGAAATAGAATATGGATAATTGACACTGGAATCCCAGGAGACAGCAGAATAGAAAGGAAAGAACAGGAGAAGATCACAAAATACCAAGGCTTAGGAATAGAGACAGAGCATCTTTGGAAGAAGAAGGCAACTGTTGTGCCAGTTGTCAATGGAGTCCTCCTTGGAGCAGCGCCTAGAAGTCTCAAGAAACACCTGGACATTTTAAGCATTGAGCAAATAACACCATCTCAGCTCCAGGTGACAGTGTTGCTTGGAAGAGCAAGAATCCTACAAAGATGCATCTGCAATTCCCCAAAACCTGGCTAGATCTTGAATTGCAGATCTAGCGGTCAAATGTCTAACTATGATTTTTATCATCATCATCCTGTTATTGTATCAGGTTAGTAAGAACTCCCTACTTTTTGTCTGTGTATGGCGAAAAATATCCAGTGCATTATTATCCAGACTTCCTCCAAAGATCTCAGATAGATCAATATGGTTCTTCCTTCCCTCATTTATCCTCATAGCAATCCAGTGAAGCTAAGTTGAGAGAACACAATGGACCCTCAGTCACTCTGAGGATTTCATGGCTGAGAGGGGATTTGCACCCAACTCATCCAGCTCCTGGTTTGACACACTAAGCAGCACCATACCACAAAGCTATTAAGCTACACTGTCCATAGCATTCATGGCATATTTATTTATTTATTTCGCATTTATATCCCGCCCTCCCTGCCAAAGCAGGCTCATATCTGTTGCAGGCGGAGCATAGTACTACTGATAAGGAACCTGAGGAGCAGACCAGCAGCAAAATTCCCAACTTTAATTTTTAAAAGTAATTTTTTTAGGATTTTCACTTAGAGAGAAAAAAGGAACAATGTATACACAGTTTACTCCATCTAGAGTTGCCAGCCAGCAACCTAAAGCTGTCAACCAACAGGACATTTACTGGTGGGGGGGAGGGGGGCAGACTCTCCAGCAACATAACTTCTTGTGTGATGTCATAGCACAGGGTAACCCTATAGCATTTGCCCCAAACTCTACAGTTTACTCATTGAGTTTTGGGAGAATGTTAGAGTCTTCCCTGGTCATGCCAGAAATGATGTTACTGCATCACTGACAAAACCACCACCTCATTTCTCCCAGAGCTGGCCCACTATGCAGCAGCAGGGGAAGAAGACTGTAAGCAGGAAGGAAAAGGAAAGGTCCCCTGTGCAAGCACCAGTTGTTTTCGACTCTGGGGTAATGTTGCTTTCACAACATTTTCACGGCAGACTTTTTATGGGGTGGTTTGCCATTGCCTTCCCCAGTCATCTACACTTCCCCCCAGCAAGCTGGGTACTCATTGTACTGACCTCGGAAGGGTGGAAGGCTGAGTCAACCTCAAACCGGCTACTTGAAAACCCAGCTTCCGCCGGGGATCAAACTCAGGTCGTGAGCAGAGCTTAGGACTGCAGTACTGCAGCTTTAACACTCTGCGCCACGGGGCTCTTCTTCCTCTTGCTAATCTGAGAGACCTGACAACCATAAGTCCACCAGCTATCTTACAAGTAATGATGGACATAAACCAGCTCATGAACCTTTGTTCCTGACTAATTTTGGACAGTTTGGGCAGCCTGCCTAGCCTCAAATATCTATGAATTTGTAAGGCAGTTCATGAAGGTTCATGGAGAACAAAAAGCAGGAGTTTAAACCCCTGTTTTCTCCTCCTCGCAAAAGCTGCCAAAAGATCAGAAACAACTGAGCCATGGGGCAGTCTACTGCTGCAGCTTAGCTATTTAAAGAGACTTTCTTAGGCAGCCAGCCCCTGGAGCTAGCTTCCCAAGAAAGCCCCTTTAAACAGCTGAGCTGTGGAAACCACAAACCATAAACTGAACTGCAGTCTGCAGCTGGTTCCCATCACAACCCCATATTGATCCCACTCTTTCTCACATGCCTTCTACAAGGACAAGGCAGGGACTGCCTTTGGCGGGACCGGAGCCAGCTATTAGAGCTCCAGCTCTGCCCCCGAAGTTCACAGGGTGCCCTGTGTCCTGCCACTCTTCCTCCTAATGTGGCAAATGCAGCTTTCCAATGGCATGGTTGTTTAACCTGCTGTCGGGAGGGATCTGAATTCTTTCAAATCAAAGGACTAAATTAGTCCAAACATTCCAGTAGTTCTAAGCCCTATCACGTCTCAGTATAGAAAACAGAGGTTGGAGGGATGGAATAGCTAAATAAATCTGAACCCTGCCCTCCACAGGTAAACAAAAATGTGAAGAGAATATTCCTGACAAGCTCAAAATGCCTTTCTCAGTACCCAGTAACCTAATACCGGATCTATGTGATATAGGAGTTGCAAGGAACAACTCACAGGCAGGTGGAACTGCGGAATCTTCCATTTTAGAAATTATATTACTAGTTAATAGCAATCACTCTCTACATGTTACTTCCTTATAGGAGTTTGAATTCTACCCTGCATACCAGCTCAGCATTGAAATAAGATTGTAAGTACACAAATATAGATACTTAAGGTATATAAATGCATTGTATGATTAGAAGCAAATTATTCTTCCCTGAATAGCTAACAGTGAGGATATTTTAGAAGTTTAAAGAATATATTCATTGTCATTTCAAACACCAACTTTCCCTCCCATTGGATGCTTCTTCTGAGGAAAAAAAATGCAGAAATGCATTGCTGTCAAGCCTCCTGTCTTTAGAGGGCTTGTAATTGGTTACTGCAAGCTGGAGAAAACATGACTATTACTACTAATGAAATTATAATTTAGGCTGCTGATGTGTGAACATTGTTTGACCAGATAATACTTTTCCGAGCAGATATAACTTCTCTGATTTGAGTGGACTATTAGGTCAGTCTCAGTCTGTGACTTCAACAAAACTTGCAAGTTGGCCGTACATTTTCCTGGAATAAGCCCTACTGAATATGGAGAAAAGGACTGTTTGGGGGGCTGGATTATATGGTATGTCCTGCTGAGATCTTCTTCTCCCCAAACCCCACTCTCCTGGGCTCCATCCCCAAACTTATAGGAATTTCCCAACTGGAGTTGGCAACTCTGTGTGCCGTTCAGCACAACTAACTCCTAAAATGGAGGAGGAGAGAATTATGCATGCTATCATGAACTCCTTGAAAGAAGGATAAAACCATAATAAGACAGCTTTCTTACAGTTAGTAGAAATGATGCATGTTAACAGCATATGAAACATTAACATGTGGTCTGGGAGTTACTCATGGCAGCACTTTTAGCCTTCTTTTAATTCTTAAAACATTGTCAGCAAACCTTAAAACTGAAAAATGCATTGGTTCATAAGAAATTGAGCGGGTGGTTTTTATTACTTACTTTTCTTGTTAGGAGAGAAGCTTTTAAAGCTCCTTGTGGTGTTAATTCCACATTTCTTTTCTGTCTTGCAGAGACTGATATAAAACCACTGATGTGTTTGTTTTAGTTTCCAAACATCATGTAAGAGAATAAAACCCACTTAGCATGAATTCAAATCCTCCAACCTATAAAACTCTTTTATTGTTATAAACATTCTGATTTATGTCCATGCATAAGGATAACTGTAAAGATAATAAGGAAAATGTAGTGCATATACAGTTAGCAATACAAAAATTATTAGTAAATGATTAATTCTAATTGTAGTTTATACTTGACTGGTGGTGGGGGGGGGGGAGGAAATGATAGGCTTTGCACATGCATCACTTCTTTCTCAAGGCCAAATCATGGAGTATGTAGAAGAAGACCACAGATTTATACCCCACCCTTTCTGAATCAGAGCAGTTTGCAATTTCCTTTATCTCCTTCCCCCACAACAGACACCCTATGAGGTGGGTGGGTCTGAGAGAGCTCTCACAGCAGCTGCCCTTTCAAGGACAACTTCAACAAGAGCTATGGCTGACCCAAGGCCATTCAGCAGCTGCAAGCGGAGGAGTGAGGAATCAAACCTGGTTCTCTCAGATAACAGTCCACATACTTAACCACTACACCAAAATGGCTCTCTGACTTTCTAAAAAGTTTACAAATTTGGACAGAATGGCACATAGGTGAAACGGGAAAATTTTCCCTTTGGGTCCCAGGGTAGCATGACTTTCTTCCACTGGGGGAGGGCCTTCATGATTGCAGCACCCTCCTTCTGGAATGCCCTGTCAGAAGATATTTGTGCACAACCAGACCTGATGGTATTTCACATAAGACAGCATTATTTCAGCATGCTTTTGGTTCATAGTATCTCCTTATTGTGAACAAAAGTTTGCTTGTGGGTAATTTTGAAGGTTGCAGGGGTTCCAATGGTTTTAGGGTGATAATTAGATTGGTTTTATGTATTTGTATTATTTTATATCCCTGACCTAAATAGCCTAGGCTCTGGAGAACATTACGATCTGGCATCCAACATCTGCTGACCGTCCCTGGCCCGAAGGACATTAGACTAACCTTGACCAGGGCCTTTTCGGCCTTGGCCCCAGCCTGGTGGAATCAGCTCCCCTTAGAGATCTGGGCCCTTACTGAACTTTTACCTTTTTATAGGGCCTGCAAGGCTTTCGGTTGAGGCAGTGGGTGTTCTGTTCTATTGGCTGGCCTTATGCTGCAATACCACCTTTGCCGAAATACTGGTTTTATGCTATCTGATGTCTGAGACTCTCAGTATATTATGATGTGCCCAATTGAGCTACCAGACTGTATTCTTTACTTTGATTGGTTTTAACTGTTGTTAATGATGTTATCCACCCTGAGCCCGTTTGGGAAGGGTTTTATAAATAAAATAAATAAATAGGCTAGCCTGATCTTGTCAGATCTTGGAAGCTAAGCAGAGTAGGCCTACTTGGATGGGAGACCTCCAAGGAATTAGTACTTGGATGGGAGACCTCCAAGGAATATCAGTGTCATATGAACATATGAAGCTGCCTTATACTGAATCAGACCCTCCGTCCATCAGAGTCAGTCTTGTCTTCTCAGACTGGCAGCGGCTCTCCAGGGTCTCAAGCTGAGGTTTTTCACACCATTTTGCCTGGACCCTTTTTTGGAGATGCCGGGGATTGAACCTGGGACCTTCTGCTTCCCAAGCAGATGCTCTACCACTGAGCCACCGTCCCTCCCCTGAGCCACCGTCCGTCATGATGCAGAGGCATGCAATGGCAAACCACCTCTGAAAGTCTTTTGCCTTGAAAAAACTATGGGATTGCCATGTTAGCTGTGACTCCCCCCCTCCCCAGCATCTTTTATTGAAGAAAGAATTTTAAAATGTAACAATGCAAACATAATCATTTTTTTAAATAAGCATACTTTGACTAAAAGATTTATCTTCATCTATTTTTCATCTTCTTTCTTCTCTCAAAAGTATCTTCACTAAACTTATAGGGTTACCAAACTTATCCTAGTTTGTTATAATTAATTTACAATAAATCATAAAATTAATCCTTGAACTGATTTAATTCTGTTCTAGGACATCACTAAGATCGGGGGGGGGGGGATGAAACCCCTCCATGCAAAAAGAACAAAACAAGAATATTGGGGGGAACATACCTGAATGTCCATCACCCGCTGCTCTAGCCTCTCAAAATAAGTGTATTACCCAGTTTTTATATTATAAAGAGTCCAGCCTGTCTACAGAATCTTCAAGGTCTTCAGAAGTACATATGCAGGTTGTTTTAACTGGTATAGGGGGAGAATGCTCTTTCCTTTTGCTGGCTCTGTGTTCATTAGCTACAGCTGGAGAAAGATTTAAGGCAGCCAGCATTGATTTTGCTGAAGCAGAGTCACAAGCTGTCTAAGAGTTTGAGCCTTGTTTAACACAAAGTAGGAAGCCAGCGATATTTTATACCTAATTCCCGTAGTTTGGTAGTTATATCTTTAAGGTCCCTTCTAATCTTTAAAAACTCTGGAGGAAGGTCTGGAAAAACCTGGATTCTTGAATCCTGACAGGGCCAGTGCTAGGCTTTTCGGTGGCCTAGGAAAGACTATCTACTTGCACCCCCCCCCCCAGCACAGCTGCCAAATGCTCCTCAGTGCACCTGACCTCCTCCCCCCCCCATTGCCCCCAGGTTCAAGCCTTGGGAGGCTGCTGGGGCAGAAAGCAAAAGCAGCGAGGCAGCACCTGCGCAGTGTGGTCCTTGGAGCCTGCCAGGATCCGAGGAGTGCACTGCACAGGCACCACCCGCTTTCATGTTCCTCGTGTCTGTAACAGGCCCAGGGAACGCAAAACTGGCCAGGCAGAGTCTGCACTCCATGGAGCCTGCTTCCCATTGGGGAAGCCAGGCTTCAAAGAGCACACATGCTGTGCGTGGGGAGAGGGGGCACCTGGTGGTACCCCCTAGACAAGGTGGCACCCTAGGTACCTGCCTACTTGGCCTATTTCCATGCACTAGCCGTGGGTCTTCTTGTTCATCCGAGTCATAGGTGTTCAAGCCCTAAGAACTTTTTGCTTTCTAAGCAGTCAGCAGTGCATTCTGGGGCTTTCCAACGTTTCAGGTTGGGGTTCAAAGAAGAGTAGTCTTTAATTACAAGATGGGCATTATGCGTGAAACCCAGTTCTGTGCAACCTAGTTCTCACGGCATCTCAGCAACTGCTTAGATTGGCTAGCTGGCAAAGTTAATATCCCAGTCAACATGCCAGTTTCTGTTCTCCTTACACTGAATTCCACTGAATCCATTAATTTTTCCAAAGCCATTGGTGCAATTCCACAA
This sequence comes from Heteronotia binoei, assembly GCF_032191835.1. Taxonomy (NCBI): domain Eukaryota; kingdom Metazoa; phylum Chordata; class Lepidosauria; order Squamata; family Gekkonidae; genus Heteronotia; species Heteronotia binoei. The sequence continues at coordinate 28,974,606 of NC_083230.1, read as the reverse complement.
AATATGATCAAAAATCTAGCAATTTATGCTTTTCTTCATCTCATAGTATCATGTAGGGTCAAACATCATTGAAGTCCTCTTGTGGGAGGGGGTCTTCTGTTGTATAAATCCATTTAACAATCTTGGACAAGTTTTAGGCAAGTTTAGGCAAGTCGCACCCCTTTAAAAAAGCTTTCTCTCCATACTAAGAGGTGTTTTCCCTGGCTACAGTCACGCTACAGGCTTGGCATGTTCTGACTGCACCTCTATTTACACTGTACTATTTTGTAATGGGAAATTTTGATCAGACATCCCACCCTGAACCAGCTTCACAGCACGTTTGCCTTGTGGTCAGATTGTTGCAATATCCTTTTTTTTTTTTTTTTTGTCTTTCATCCATGCACATAAATTTGTATCCAAAGCTCTGGCTCCTTTTTGACAGCTCCACAGTGCCTCTGTCAAGTACCCAAGCCCATCTCAACCTCCTTCCCTTCACCTCTCTTCCTTGGAATACATTTGGGGGGGAGGTAAAGTGTAGCTTTACATGAGAGTAGTCCCATTGACTATAGTACAGTTATCCTTGTGTTAATCATAGGATGCACTTCCAATAACAACTCTGACACAGAAACAGGAGAGAGGGGCTTTTTTTGGGGGGGGGGGTTGTTGCTCAAAAACAACTCCCCCAGGGCCTCTCAATCCAGAATGACTACTGGTGATTGACGGCACCAGCGGCAATTATGCACATATGCTCACATCGCTACTTGATAAAAAAAAGGAAGCAGAAATGGAAGGGAAGGGTCAGATTTCCCAAACAGCTTGACTTCACAAGAGAAGATTTCAGAAAGTTGGAAATGTGGGGGGAGAGCACTGGCATTCCTAAAAACCAAACTTTCCCTGAGTCCATTAATTCTGCTTCAAAGATGGGGCAGAATGGGGTGGTGACAACTGGGGCACAGAAGGCAGATGTTGCTGTCTTATCATGCTCCTTAAATCTGCAAGGGTACCACAATGATATCTGATCAAACTGCTTGTGTGACTACAGCCCCTATGTTTATAGGTACTTGTTAAATATTCCCCATGGAATGCATGACAATCACTCAGTGCTATATGGCTATAGTCTTAGCAAAACTCACAATTTCTGATCCTTTCTACTTTTGAAAACTAATTCATTGTCATTTTCATACACAAGAATATACTTTAGTAGATGCACAGAGATGAGTTAGTGTTACAGAAAAACTGACAAAATGATACACACCATTTGAGTGTTGAAATAGCTTCTTACCAATGCAAGTGGCTGTAAACTCAAGTGCACTCAAAGCAGACAAAATGCTTATTGCCCCCCCTCCCCCCGTCGGAATGATGAGACAGATTTTTGGGATTAAAGGTCCACTTTATTAATTTAACATCAACTGCAAGGGCAAACTAATGGGTCAGGTCAAGCCGGGGACAGTCACTTGTTCACCCTCTTGACTTGGATTGGGTGAGCACCAAGTCCCAGGTATGAGCCAATCTATTGGCTCCCACCTGGCCAGCAGGGCCCAACTGATCCTCACCTAACGGAACCCCACCCTCCCCAAACCGTAAAGTCTGGGACGAGGATGACTCCCATTGTGAGGGGATCCCCAGGCCATCTGGATTCTGGCCCCAAGCCATGAAGCTTAATGGCCGATCCAGAGAGTCCATAACCCAAAGGTCGGGTGCCCCATGTGCTCACCAATACCCATGCCACCACCAGGGCCAAGCCTCTGTTTAGGCCCTTGTGCCCATCTGACCAGCCAAAACCCTTCTAAGCCCTTGCCACAGATCATCTAGGAAAATCCTATTACCTTTTTCTGACAGTTGCACTCCATCTGACCTATGCAGCTCCACTAGGCTGGCATGTATCGTGGGATTGGGAATGTAAATTCCAAGCCCCTGTTCAAGGGCTTTCTGTATGGCCCTGTTGGCTTTTTTGTGAGCTCTCTCAACCCAGCCAGGTTCCAAGCTGCCCACCATTCCCTGCATGGCAACATGGCTGACCACAGGATCAGGATGCCAGGCCATCTATCCCGGATCAGGTTAAGGTTGGCCTACACCTGCAAAGAGAGGGCCTTGCCTTTTAGCAAGCCCAGGTCATTACGACCGAGGTGGATCACCAAAATATGGGGTGGAGGACCCTTCCTCCCCTCAAAGAGAAGTGGCAGGAGTCCCGGTCATTGCATGCCCCGGCGACCCTGCCACTCAATGACAGCCTGCTCGCTGAGGCCCAGCTGGGACCCCACCGGAATCTGTCGTGCTTGATGGGCCACTCAAAAGATCATACTGTCGCCACATATGAGGATCCGTCTCCTCCCAGCATCAGCCACAGTTCCTGAAAAAGAAAAACAGTTAGACTCCTCCTGAACGTACTAACTAACATAAACATAATAACTGAGGAGGACTATAATAACGAGAAAAGGAGCGTGGGAAGGGAAAAGCCTTAAGCCACTGACAGAGGCTGAATATAGGCCTTAAAGGCCTCAGACCTCCATTGTCCCATAGAGGCTGCCGCCATAGAGGCTGCCCCGATCCAAAATGATCCAAATTTTACATGGGCTAGCCCTAGCCTAGCCAGTGCATGGCCTGTGATGGCCCAAAATCGGTACTTTGTCAAAGCGGCCCCATTCTCATGCTGCAACAAGGGACCCTCACATCCGCCCCACAATCCCACATACTGTGAAAGGGCTGAAACCGAGCACAACTCCCAGGGTGACCATGCAGCCACGTTGTCTTTGGTCCGTTTTTGACTGTCTGATGTGCAATAGCACCAGGTCACCCTTGAATTGAACATCGCCTACTAACAAGGCTTGAGCTGAAGTGTTGTGGCGAGAGAGTACCACAAACTCAAAGACCCGCAGTGCCCCGAAAAAGGCAGTTAAAGCTGCAGCATGAAAAAGTGCCTCCTCATACGCTGAACTGCAGATGGCGGCCCAGGTGGCATGAAGTCCTTTTCAATACATTTGGTGACATGGGCCTCATGGGACCACCGTTCCATCATCTTTTGGATATGGAAGTCCCATGTGTCCTCCCCGCAACCCTGGGCCTTGCTTAAAAATGCCAGTGCAGCTAACTGACCTCTAATGGTTTTAACCGAGAGGCCCCTTGCTTTCTGAAGCACAAGTACTGCTCCACTGGTATCAAATGCTCCACTGGTATTGGCCAGCTATTGGCTAGGCCCGCCTCCCCTCTAAAAGCACTAAATTTACTTGTTGCCCGGCCATACGACCTTCTGGTAATAGGCGCTATGGTGAGTTGAATCGCCTGGATAGCTTCCTCCCTCAAAGCCTCCATAGATGATTGGGAATGTGTACTGGTATCTGGTCAGCTTCAGGGCAAGTTGCCGAAATCACTCCATCTATTGGCAACACAGAGCATCTGCCACGCCGTTACTAGTACCAGGAATATGCTTTGCGAGAAACAACATGTTCAGTTGTAAACAACGCAGTATAAAGGCTCTAACCAGGTCCATAATGGGAGGAGATTTCAAGGTTAGATTGTTAATTACATGGACCACCACCATGTTGTCATACCAGAAATGCACTGTTTAATTGTACAGAGTTGTGCTCCACAGGAAAAGGGCTACCACAATGGGAAAAAACTCCAAGAATGTCAAGTTCCAACACAAGCCAGACTCTATCCACTCTGGAGGCCAACACTCTGCACACCAGTGCCCTCTGAAATAGATTCCAAAGCCTGTGGTACCAGCGGCATCAGACATAATCTGTAGCTCCACTTCAATTCTCATTTTCTCCCACCAAAAAGAAATCCCAATAAATGTACACAAAAAACTCTCCCACATGCTCAGGTCTTCGCACATGCGCACCGTAACCAGGATATGGTTACACGCAAAGTTCAAGTGGCCCACTAACAGTTGCAGATTCAGGAGGGAAACCTTACGCTTTCCCTAACTGTCCGCACCATACCGAACAGGTTATTCAACTTGTCGGCAGGCAGCCATGAAGCCTGTTGCCTGGTGTCGAGTTCAATATCTATAAAGGTCAGTACAGTAGCAGGGCCTTCTGTTTTTTTGCCTGCCAACAGGACCCCGAGCTCCCGTGTCAGCTCCTCAAAAGTTGCTAACAACCGAGTGCATTGTCTGGATCCCACGGGGCCCATGAAAAGAAATCATCCAGGTAGTGCACTGTGTCATGCAACACTGACCTGACCTGCAGTGCCCACTCCAAAAATTAGTTGAAACATTCAAAAGCAGCACAAGATACAGAGCAACCCATAGGGAGGGCCCTGTCCATGTAAAAACTGCCATCAAATACAAAGTCCAACAGGTCAAAATCCTTGGGGTGAACTGGGAGAAGGGGAAGGCTGACTTTATGTTGCATTTTGCCATCTCCGCACCTACACCGCAGCGCTGGACAATGCGCACTGCCATGTTGAAGGAAGTATATTTAACAGAGGCCAATTCCTCTGGTATGGCATCATTCACTGATTGTCCCCGAGGGAAAGAGAAGTGATGAATTAAGCAGAACTCGCCCACCACCTTCTTGGGAACCACCCCTAAAGGTGACACCCACAGGTTAGGCATGGGAATCCCATAAAGGGCCGATAACCCGGTCCTCAGAACATTCCTTCTTAATTTTTGCCTGCACTGTATGTTCCAAACCTTTAACTGAATGCAAATTTGAACAGAAAAACAGTGTCTGTGGTCCTTGATATGGAATTCGAAACCCACTGGTGAACCCCTCCAATAAACACCTCCTATCACCCCGGTTGAGGTAGGCATGTAACAGATCCTTAAGGACCGTCAGTAGACTGTCAGTCGCCAGTCTGCTGCCCGGGCCTGCTCCCCTCGGCTCGCTTGCCGGCCCCTTTGGACTCGGCCTTGTTGCAGGCTGTGAAAGCATGCCCCCTCCACAATGGGCACTCGTGCTTGTACTTGCATGCTTTTCTGGCACAGGCCCCCTGGGAGGTAAACTCCCAACAAAGCAGTCGTGGCTGAACTGACTGCCCTGCGGGGGGCCTGTTAGGTTTGAAGATTTGTGAATGATATGTCTGCTATCTGACCGGTCCCCCACATTCGGCTTTGCAGGAGCCATAAATTGCAACCATAATTGTGGATTAATTTGGTCCCAGGGAAGGCTGGGATTAACTGCAGCCCACATCCTGAACTCGTCACATTGTAGCCATGCCCCTCCACTAAAGTCAGTATACACCCAATAGATATTTCAATACTGAAAAAGGGGGGCAGCTCGCCACGGCTGAGCCCATGCGATAACTCCGGCATAGATGAGAAATCATGGTAGCCAGTTAGCCCATGTCCTGTCTACCTTCCTGCGCTTTAACTTTTCTTTATCTTTTTCATCCATCTCCTCTTTGGACTTCTTTTCCAACTCCCTGTATAAAAGGCTGAACACGTCCACATATTCCCCTTTTAAAATTTTGTCCCTAGTTGCCACCGTAAGGCAACCCCAGAGGCATAGCTGGATCGCCAAAGGGGAGGGCATGAAATGGAACTGAACTATATGGGACTGGGGGATGGGACAGAATTCCCCATTCTCCCCACTGTCCTGGTGACCATGCTGGGGGTAAGAAGGCTGCCGGCTGCCAACCCCAGGACAAGACTCCAGGTGCGACCTGGACCACTGTTGGCCCCGAGCTGCCACCCTGGCCACCTGTTGCCATTGCTGTGTGCCAAGGAGACCAACTCCCCGGCCAGTTTTGTTGGTATGTCGGATTTGCAACCATAAGGGGCGTGATACTGCTGTGTGAGGGCAAACCCAGAAGGGGTCTCAAGACCCTGTCGCCAGCCGAATTAGCTGGTGCTGCCGATAAAGGCCCCTGTGGACCCGCTGCTATGCCAGGTCCCCAAGGCCAAACCGGACCCTGTGACAGAGTGAGGGACCTACCTTCGCATTCAGAGTGCACCTCCTCCAGCTGCTCCTCTTCAACTGGTTCTCTCTCCCTTGCCCCACTGCTGCTGTCCCCGGCTTCCTGCAAGGCAGAGAGTCCTGCAAGGACCTCTTTCTAAAAATACATAGTGGCCGCCCTGAACCCTTTAAGCCTGCAAATCTGTGCAGGTTGCCACCTATGTTCTTGGCCTCTTCAAGAGCCACCAACTGCTCAATGATTGCCCGTCTTGTTTGCACATCCTCCTTGTCAGATGAAGGCTGGATCGAGAGGGGTCTTTTAGGAGGCCTCTTTGCAGGCTGCTTGCCTTTGGGCAGATCTTGCCCCTTCTTGGGTGCCATCCCTCCTTCCTCTACCTCCTCTTAACTGTGCTGCGGGTGCAGACCTACTGCCCTTAGGGCACCAAAAACCGCCTGACTGAAGAAGGCTCCTCAGTCGCCTATGCTGGTCTAGGGGGCAAAACTTGCCTCAGTCAGGCCCAGCAGCTGGCCCCTACTGGGCCTCGCTTGACCCCCCTTGAAGTTCCATGGCCTGCCTGGCACACTCTCATCTGCCTGACAAAGGCCCCCTGCTGTGGTACCCACCCCCTCCCTAGACAGAGCCTGCCATTTCCCTGCAGCCTGCCATCCCCAGCTATAGCTGCTCAGCCACCCTTCGCACTGGTTCAGCAATTGCTGCCTCGCTCAACTCGCTGCCGCAAGCTGCAGCTGCGCCGCCACTCCTCCTCCGCTGCTCAGAACCCTCTCAGCTAGGCTCTCACTTCCACGTAAGAGCCTCTGCCGCTCATCCCTGCCACTGCACACCATGCTCTGGGGCCTACGAAGCTTGCCCTGTCCCTCTAGGCTGCTCCTCACCATGGAGAACAGCAGAAGGTCTCCGTTCCAGGCAAGAGCGATGTCTAAACTGCGCCACAGGGACTGGGTCCGGCTCTTTTAAGCCTGTGCCTGCCCCCTGAGCTCGCAGGTAACTGGGAAGGTACTACTGCCTCTCTCCTTCCGGGGGATGCAAAAGACAGCCCCCAGCCTTAGCAGCTGGTAGCTGCTCGGCTGGGAAGGGGCCGAATTAATTTAGGAAGTAGTTTGAGAAATTGAGCCAAATATGCTTGCTTAAAATGACAATTTGCATGGATAGATGCTAGTTCTCTCTCTCTCATTTACATCCATGCCAGTGTTCCCTCTAAGCTGAGTTAGTGTGAGCTAGTTCACAGATTTTCAGCCTTCAGCTCACACATTTTTGTCTTAGCTCAGGAGGGATGACCCCAGAGAACACTAATTTATGCAGCAGCTCACAACTTCAATGCCAGTAGCTCACAAAGTAGAATTTTTTCTCAAAAGACTCTGGAGCTTAGAGGGAACATTGATCCATACCCCTTATATTGCACACTCTGTAGTCTTGCAGCTTACTAACTGCTAAGCTAGGTCACTGAGCTACTCTGTTGGGTAGTGCTTATCTCCCCCCACACCGCTATAGGGTAGCATGGAAAGTTTTTGATCTGTATTAACTCAAATTCTGTTGGCAGCTGGAGCCTGAATGCTGGGTTCTTATGCAGGATTGTTGTTATGCCTTGGGACACAATTTGCTTCTCTTAAAGCCCATTTAAATTTTGATATACCAGAATATATAATACAATATATCAAAAATACTATAGGACTGCCTCTGTGCCAAATGGAGGACTGCGAAATTTTCCCATGCCACTTGCACAGGAAATGTAGATGATTTTTAATCTAAAGTAGCAAGTGTCTTTCAGAAGGGAGTTGAACACTGGAGGTTATATTGATATTTTGTATGGGCAGTGACTGTCAGCACTGATGTAAGAAAGTATTCCCCTCCTAAAACTAGGATGAGAAGAAAATGTTCATCCTCCCCCCCACTATTTCCTTTATGCCAGGGAAGATACAGAAAAATATAGTCCATAGTTTATCAAGTAATTGAATTTGGAGCCCTCACTTCCCCTGCCTCCCCGGAAGCAATAGGATGTGTGTGTGTGTGAAGGGAGGGATGGTGGCTCAGTAGTAGAGCCTCTGCTTGGTAAGCAGAAGATCCCAGGTTCAATCCCCGGCATCTCCAACTAAAAAGGGTTCAGGCAAATAGGCATGAAAAACCTCAGGGGACCCTGGAGAGCCTCTGCCAGTCTGAGTAGACAATACTGATTTTGATGGCTAGATGGCCATCTGACAGCAATGAAAATCCTGTGAATTTAAGGGGAGGTGTTTGTGAATTTCCTGCATTGTGCAGGGGGTTGGACTAGATGCCCATAGGGGTCCCTTCCAACTCTATGATTCTATGATGGACCAAGGGTCTGATTCAGTATAAAGGCAGCTTCATATGTTCATGTTTCTTTCCCTTTTCTTTTTTCCTTTCAGCTGGTTATGCAGACAAGCATACACCTTGAACATACACCTTGAAGTTAGTATTCCAGAAACCTTTGTGATTTAGAAGTAAAAAGATAAAGAAGGCAATCCCTCAAAACGACCTTAAAACTAGCCACAAAACACAAATACTATACCTTTCCTCCATTCCTGGAATTCAATCTCCACTTTTTCCTAGTCCCCCTTTTTCTTACTCAGTTCTTTCTTAAAAAAAATATTGAGTATTCAACACAATATATACATCAAAACAAAATACAATACATCAGAACATAACATAAACAAAGTAAATAAACATTAAAACTTAAACCTTCTGCAGACATTAATACCAATGTATTCCATTCAGTAGGACAAACAAGAAGAGCCTTGATTATTGAGTGAGATTTCCTCCTCAGAGAGATATTCCGCATTGAGGGACCAAATGGCCACACATTTTTGGCTGTAGGATTCATAGGTCGTTTTCGCACTCACCTCCAGCCGGCGCGACCCCCCTCTTCACCGCGCAGGATCTGCGTGGATTTCGCACTAAATGCCGCGGAGCAGCCTTTTGCGCCGGAAACTCCCGTCGCAAAAGCCGCTCAAACGTAAATCGCCAAAAAGCAGTTTATTAATTTACCCATTACAAAAGAGTCCCATAGGCAAACCTTCCAATTTTTAAAAATCAAAATGAGGTTTGGGGATCTCCATTGAGCTGCTATCTGTAATCTAGCCATGGCCAAAAGAATACTAATTGTTTCTTTTAACTCTGATCTAATCATCATTATAGTCAAAGCAATGGTATTCCCAGTAGTAATGTATGGCTGTGAGAGCTGAGGACCATGTGGACCACGAGGAAGGCCGAGCGCAGAAGAATAGATGCTTTTGAACTGCGGTGCTGGAGAAGAATCTTGAGAGTCCCTTGAACTGCAAGAAGATCAAATCAGTCAGTCCTAAGGGAAATCAACCCTGACTGTTCCCTGGAAGGTCAGATGCTGAAGCTGAAGCTCAAATACTTTGGCCACCAAATGAGAAGGGAGCACTCAATGGAGAAGACGCTGATGCTGACAAAGACAGAAGGCAAAAGATGAGATGGCTGGAGAGCATTACTGATGTAACAAACACGAATTTGAGCAGACTTCGGAGGATGGTGGAAGACAGGAGGGCCTGGTGTGACTTTGTCCATGGGGTCTCAAAGAGTCGGACTCGACTGTGTGACTGAACAACAAAAATCACCATTAGATGATCTGGAAGGAATTTTTTCTCACTCTGTTCCTGGCTGTTCTGGCTGTCAATTATGCCCTGTCCTGTCCTGTCCTGCTTTCTGCAGGCAGGACAAGTCAGATCTCCTCTGGAGTAGTGCCCTCAGACTTAGATAACAAGGGTAGCAACAGGAGCCAGATCCAAGGAGTTGAAACACAGGCTTGCACCTAGTGGACTGGTTAATCCAGCAAGGCAGGCTTCCACAGCCTTAGCCTAAACAGGTTAGGAGGTAGTCATACAATAATTAATGATTCCCCTAAAATTTCATCAAACGTTATGGATACAAATCACATGAACCTACAAGTTATGAAATGTTCTAGATTTTATCAATTTTTAAAGCAACAGGAATGTCTGACCCAAAATCATATACAATTCATAAGGTGTTCAACTGGAGAATCTAATGCAGTTCATCAGGTAAATTGACTGTAATCCTTAAGAGTGAGTACAAGTCCTTAATTCTAAATTCTTCTGAAGATTCCCCAATGATCCACTTGAGAACATTATGTACTCCTTGATTGATTACCAACTGGCAACACAATGACCTCTTCATCTTTATTTGGATTGTAGCATACAATTCCAATTTAGCTTCAATTTTACTTTCCTGATAGTTGTCAGCCTAGCTTTGCTATTAAACTTCTCCCCTGGCTCAGTATTTTATTAATGAACATCAGACCAAATTAATCAATTGTTTCATCATGCTCTCTGTAGAATTATGTTGCCTTGACTTTGACTAGTACCCTCCGTTTCCAACTAGACTTCTTCAGAAGCCGTACAGAGTACTATTCTTTCAAACAGCATGCACACTTCTTAATCAGATTCTCAAGAATAGATTCTTTACCTAGCAAATACAACCCCCCCCCCAATGCAGTTGCAAATGCTTACACAACTAAATTTTCACAGCCTTGTTTTATGTATAAAATGCCCATACCTTATAATAAGAAACTCTTCAACTGCTCTTGTGATTTCCAGCCCTAATACATTCAAGTTATTCCATGTTAATACACAGGTACCCTTTTACAGGACTTCAATCATTTGCAGCTACATTTGTTTTCCACCATTCTTAAAGAGACAGTACTCTTAATAACAGGCAAACCTGGGCAGTATAATAAAAAGTAGAGACATCACCTTGCCAACAAAAGTCCGTATAGTCAAAACGATGGTATTTCCAGTAGTAATGTATGGCTGTGAGAGCTGGACCACAAGGAAGGCCAAGCGCAGAAGAATAGATGCTTTTGAGCTGTCGTGCTGGAGAAGAATCTTGAGAGTCCCTCGGACTGCAAGAAGATCAAATCAGTCAGTCCTAAGGGAAATCAACCCAGACTGTTCAGATGCTGAAGCTGAAGCTCAAATATTTTGGCCACCAAATGAGACGGGAGAAGATCCTGATGCTGAGAAAGACAGAAGGCAAAAGAAGAAGGGAATAGCAAAAGATGAGATGGCTGGACAGCGTTACTGATGTAACTGATACGAATTTGAGCAGACTTTGGAGGATGGTGGAAGACAGGAGGGCCTGGTGTGACTTTAACCATGGGGTTGCAAAGAGTTGGACTCGACTGTGTGAACTATTGCAGGATTTGATTCCAGGGTTTGTATCTCCATTGAGTGTTCCATGGCTGTTGATGAAAAGCAGTTTTGAGTGTGTGTGTGTGTGTGTGTGCGCTTCCTGTAAGCAAAGAAAACCCTGCCACCCTAAGCTGTGAATAAATTAAATCATGCCATCTATCTTATTTTAGGAAAAAATTACCATTCAGCCAATATCTCAGGATAAAAAGAAATTCAGCTAACCAATGAGGTTTTCATAAAGAGTATAAGAAGATGGAACAACCTTTTTTATAATGGGGGTATTCTATGGAAGTAGAAGGAGGAACTAAACAATGTTCCTTACTCAGAAGAAGAGAAGATCTATTAAAGGAAAATATTACTAAAGTTAGAGAAGGTTTAACATGGGCCATGCAATATTCAATGCTGGCAGAGCAGATTGAGAAAATTGTAGATTTTGGCATATAGTTAAAGATCTGCCTGGTTGTCAATATCCACCAGTGATGGGCTTTAAAAAAACCCAAAATCAAATCCATTAGGTACATGGTTGTGAAGTCTGATGCTATGCAATGTGAAAACCCTCAGATGGTTTAGGACATTTCACCAGCGGCAGTTGTTCAGCATATAGAATGATATTAGTAATTTGCTGCAGCCCTGGCACAAATTGTGGGAAATCGGGAGGACCCCACGTGGAGAAGACGGATGTGAGGGCAAAGTAAGGTGAGTGCAAAATCGGTCTAAGTCTTTAAAGGGACACTGGACCATTGTTCTATTTAGCTTTTCTCTCAGTCTAGGAAAATACAGCTTTCTTACACCCCATCGTTCCCTGGTAGACCAGCAATATGGGGAATGAACAATTCTATGAAGACAAACATTAACTGTGAGTCCTTTGCTTCTGAGTTCATTTTCCTATAGATGTTATTCCTTTCAAGTAAAAGCTCACAGTCCTTATTTTGAATACTTATTCAATCTGATGCAATAAGCACTAGGATAGGAATCTATTAAAAATCCAGAATCAGAAGATAGTGAAAGCTCATGATCATGAAGGAAAGCTTACAACCCAGCATCTTGTTTGTCTGTAAATTTCTACTGGACTCAAATCTAGATGATGAAGGATGAAGAGCAAATTATGAATTCCATTTAAAAAGGGCTATATTAGAGTTCCACATTGATAATTGGACTTGATTATGTTCTTTATTTTTAACTAAAAACTGATATTTTGCCTACTTTTCCTAGGTTCTCTTCCCCCCAAAAAAGCATTTATAATAAACAAATATAAATACAGCAGAAGATAAAAATGTTTAAGGCCAATATTTGTTAAGTATTTACATTAATATTTCCTGTACATGTTTGTTTTTGCTTAATGAATTAAAACATTTTTCACTTTTTGCTATATATCCGTGGTTGCTAATTGGCATGCCATGTTTAAAAACATAGTTATTTGTTCATGTAAAAAAACTGATGGGCTTTTCCTTAATTGCTTGTTTTTATTGGGCTTTATAATATAGCTGGAAGCAAGAAGAGTGATATCTTAATAGTGATGCAAAACCCCTTAAAATTTCTCAGATAATTATTACACTTTTAGATAGTATATGTGACATGTTTCAGGTATTGATAAAAAAAATGATGTTTTGGGGTTTGGATATACCAAACTTCCCCTAAGTTGTAAAAATATTGGGGAAAAAATCAATATTTGCTGATTTCCCAAATTTAGGATTTAGGAATGAGCAATATTGCCAAGTATATTCATCTCAATTATACTCATAGGGTATAATAATTACCCATAGGGAATAATAATTCCCCCTCAAGACATGCTGGGGGGGCAGCAGGCTCCCGAAACTGAAGGGAAGGCAATGAAGGAAGAATGTCATCTCTGTGGCACAACTCCAGAGACTGAAGGGGGTTAAAGTTTAAATCCCACCCCCTCTCTGGAGTCACACCTCATTGGTGGCAAGCTCCCTTCACTGAAGGGAAGGCTATATGACTTCTCATCAGTGATGGGAGCCTCTCCCCCCCCCCCCCCCGGTATGACTCCAGGGGAGTTAAATGCCTCCGTGATCTTTTTTCCCTTTTCCAGCTGGCCTACAGCCCTGGGCAGACTGGGAAAGGCTGGAAGAATCAGTGAGGCATTTAAAGATGCTTCCCCATACCTTCCCCAGCCCATCTACTTCAGTGGACCGGCTGAGGAATGCTGGAGGGATCAAAGAAGCGTGTTTAAATGCCTCCCTGTGCCTTCCTCAGCCTGCTCATCATGACGGGCAGGCCAGGGAAGGCTGGAGAGGTTGGGGAAGCATTTAAAGATGCCTCTCCATGCCTTCCCCAGTCCTCCTGCTGCAGTGGGCCAACCGGAGAAGGGAGAAAATATTGGGGAGGCATTTAAACGTGCCTCCCATCCCTTCACCAGTTGTCCTATGGCCATGAGGCAAATGCCTCCCTGTTCCTTCCCCAGTCTGCCTGCAGCTGCTCCCTGTCAGACTGCCTGTCAGCTGTTAGGTTTAAATGTTCAGCAATTCCAAATGCATCTGAATAAAGGCTGAATAAGATTGACTTTTATTTGGGATCACCTTATCAGTTTTCCAAATCAGATTAGAGAATCTGATTTGGCTGAATAAGTATCTGACAAATACTGATAAGGTATTTGTTGGGTTTTTATTTGGTTCAGCTTAGCAGAATGCACATCCCTAGTAGATCTCTGCCTACTGTACTGCAATTAATAAACTCTCAGTCACTTCAATGCCAGTGTTCAGGGCTTTTTTTGAGCAGGAATGCAGTTCTAGTTGGCTGGTTGTCAGGGTGTGCGGTCTAATATGCAAATGAGTTCCTGCTGGGCCTTTTCTGCAAAAAAGCCCTTTGCAAAACAGTGGTGATTTCAGGGGTGTGATCTAATATGCAAATGAGTTCCTGCTGGGCTTTTTCTACAAAAAAAGCCCTGCCGGTATTAACTCCTCCTCCTCCTCTCCAATATTCTCAAAGGGGTCTCCTTTATAGGCCTTCACATTTTGTACAAGTTTATTTGAACCGGTAATATATTGGATTACAGTTCCAAGTATTCATTATTCATCCCAAATACACCAATTAAACACTTCTAACACATATCTAACACTTCCTGTTGACATTTTCTCATCACAGGACTTATCGCAATGCTGGAAGGTTGCCAGTCACTACCTCATGCCTCATTGGACTTGAGAAGGGCAGGGCAACAACCACCTTAGCCTTAATGGCTGTGAATTAATTTGTTCAGTATATTTGTTTAGTATGACTTTTAATGTAAGCTGCCGGGTTCTGCTTTGCAGGAGAAAGCATTTTAAAATAAATAACATTTTAAAAGAACTAAGTAAACCAACAAATCCCTGAGAAATTATTGGAAACAACGGTGTGTCATTTACAGCGCAATCCTAAGGGGAGGGGGGCTGAACGTGCTTTGGGAGCAAACTAACTGCATCGGTGTAAATGCCAGTCGCACCACTCTAGCTCCTTCCCCGCCAGTGCAAATGGGAGCTGCACTCGTCTAGGGGCACCTCAACATACACTCGCCCATGGCTGCTGGCGGAGCGGTGCCACACCCAGCCTACAGCACAACTGGAGCATAGGCAGCTATGCCATGGATGAGGGGCGGTCCCAGAGGTGTGGCCAGTGTTAGTCGGCTCTCTAAGACCTTCCAGCCTGGGACCCCCCCACCGCAAGTGGCATAAAGTTACAACAGGGAAAATGCTGGCATATCCCACAGGCACTCGTTGAAGCAGAAAACAAAGGTCGCCGTCACTGCTGCATGAGCTTGCAAACCCCTTAGGGAGCCGTGTAATTGCCTCACCAATCCCCTTGTGCCCCAGGCTGGGTGAGCCCCTTCCCCAACACCCAATCATTGCTCCCTGCCATCTTGAAAAATGTCCACACCAAACCTGCAAAACTCTTTAGTTAGGGTGCGCAGCACAGAACTCTGCCACGGAGCTTTGTGCCATGCAGACGTAGAGTGAAGACCCGGGCACTTTGGTGGTGGAGGCTGCATAACAAGGGCACTTAGTACAGAGCAAGCTCTTTGCCTTGCAAGGAGCAGAGCAAAGTTTTTCCTCTGTGGCTAACCTCTACCGTTTCCAAGTCCCAACAGGTGCCCGACTTCCAGAGGTTCTCCGCTCAAGGGTGGTCACATATGGAGAGGTAAGTGTGACTGCGCACCCCAGACCTGCCTCCCCCATTCCCTTGCTCAAAGCTGGGCAGAGTGACAGCGTCTCTGGCACTTGACCCGGGCAGCGAGCTCAGGCAGGGGGCGGTTGCCTCATCCCCTGCCTGCCACGGAGGACCCCCCCCCAGTCTGTCCTCTGCCTCGGTCCCACCCCTGGCAGGGCACCGGTTGGAGGGGGGGTCTGGCAGCTGCTCCAGTGCCAGTGGGGAGGTGGGTCAGCGACTGTCCCTTTAAGAGACTCCCTTACCGAAACACAGCCTCACGCTGCAGCTGTCGGGGCTGACGAATTGCAAGCACTCCAGAAACCCCTTTGGGTGCTCCTTGTCTCTATCTCTATTTTCCAGGTGGGGATTCAACAGACAGGCTTCCATTTTTGGTGATACAACCCCACCCCCTCAGTCAGCTGTTCCTGCCCTCCTCTAAGCTTGGAGCCCCATGCCCTGCTGGACTTTCCAACCTCCACCTGGTTCCTGCACAATAAAGCCTTAGATGTGTCTTCACTTTATCTCTCTTGCCTGGCTTCTGCTTCATGCTCCTATCTGCCCCTCTCCCCCGCTACTGCCACTCTGTCTGTGGGCTCCCCAGGAAATGTTGAAGAGGGTGAGCTCGCTCCACAGGGGGCAAGGGGGGGAAACCTATGAGCCACCTCCCTGAGAAGCTGGACAGGGAGCCCGAGGGTCTTCCCACTCCTCATCCCATGGCACAGAGCAGAGGGAAGTGGGGAGGGCGATGCAATGGGCACCTGGTTGGTGCTTCACACTCTGTGTCCTGCTGCCACTGGGGGGGGGGTTCCCTGCAAGTAGCAGGGGGCATCAGGGTGAGACCCAGTGTCTGTGCTGGGGAGGGCTTCCGTGTGGGACTTGGTGGCATGCTGGGACTCTGTCTGCTCCTTCAATACACACATTTTGCCTGGTTTCTCTGATTGCAGACTCCTGCACTATATTTTCCCCCTTAGTTTATGGCTCATGGGAAAGGCACATGACTCCACTCATCTGTTTGCCATTGGCACGGGTCTCTGACAGTGGGTGGGTGCAGCTGCAGGATTGGCCAATCCTGCAGCTCCACACTTCCCCTTCCTGCCCCCTGTCCCCATCTTGGCAGCGAGACAGGCTTCTCTCACACATGCGCACACACCCAGTCTCACTCCTTTCCCCTCCCCACATCACCAGGACTTCTCACCTTTGACTTGGGGCATCTGCCTGTGATTGGCACAGTTCTCTCTCAGGGGGTGGAGAGGGACAGGCGATCAGCCCTTCAGGGGCTGCCTCCCTCCACTCCAACTGTCATGTGCCATGCGCCTGTGCCAGGACTGGCCAATTCAGCAGCTCTGTGAGGCCCCTCCCCTCTTGCCTCCTCCGCCTTGGCCATGCATCTGCACTCCGACAGAGTTGCCACGGGGACAGTCTCACATGTGGAGAGCTACACTTCTTCTCTCTCCCCCCCCCACGCTCCTGAGCGTGCCAAAGCCCTTAGGAAGTGGACTAGCGGCACCTCAGTTTATACCCATGTTCAAGCGGCCAGCCTCTGTGTAAATCAGGATTGGGCTGTTAAACTAATTTATCCAAACAATGAATTAAATTTGTTTTAAACAAGTTAATGCTTAAGAAAATCCTAACAAATGTACATCTCTGTTCATGATTTGCAATGGACTTGTTCCCTGTGTGTTTACCTGTATTCTCCTGGCTCTATATACACAAAAGCATCAAATTGACAGAACTGACAGTTAGGTAGTTACTATCTTGTTCACACATATGAATACAAAAATAGTTACCCTCTGTGTAAATCTTGTATTCCATATGGCTCACATACAATGCTGACACTAAAAATACTGCATGTCCATCTGGCCCATGTATTATGCTTTCTGTGGAAGATAAAGCTTTCAAATGCAAGCATCAGCTGATAAAAAGCTCCAAAAACAACTTTCTGAATGAATAAAGCAAGGAATGAGGGTTATGTACATTTACATACACACCTTTTTATATAGCCTGTGACTATAATACATGAATTGACCATTTCTTTGGACACCAGTGTTTCTTTACACTGTTGAAAGAAATGCAGTTACTTGTGAAGTAGGCCAGAAAAGTCTGAATTTCAGCCAATGGTCTGTAAAATTTTAAAATAAGGTATTTGTTGATGCAACAAGGGATGGACACAAATACCGATTTCGCACACAGCTTACCACGTGGTCACGTTCCTGTTCTCTCCGCAGCGTCCATCAGATTTCCCATTATCTACACTGAAGTTACAGAAAGTGCCGCAGCTTTTGCGTAGCAAATGTAAACTAGGTTTTAGTGGTTTACGTTTGATGTGCAAAAACCACGGCACTTCCTGTAACTTCGGCGCAGATAGTGGGAAATCCGACGGACGCTGCGGAGAGAACAGGAATGTGACCGCGTGGTAAGCTGTGTGCGAAAATGGTCAAAGTGAATTATGAACCAGGGTTCATCACGAACCAGACCAATTCATGGTTTTTGCAGTGGTTTGTTCCATTCATGGTCACCAGGGTGGCATGACTCACCAGGGAGCACAGAAGGCACGTGCTCTTCTAAGTTCACTTGCCAAAATGTCTCTTGAGTTCATTTGGGAATTGTGCTGCTGCTGCAGCATGATACACTTGCAAGTTTTGCCACTGTGGTGGCTGAAAGCAAATGAGCTGAGAAGGCATTTAAATCCTAGTACAGTTGTAGACTGCCAGCCACTTTGTGGGCAGGGGGGAAGAGGTCAGGACAGACACAGAGAATCAAAGAGGGTGCCAGCCAAGATTGTAACCACCACTGTCCTCAATCAAAAGCCTGGCAGATCATCTCCTTCTTACAGGCTTTGCAGAATTGTAAAAGATCCAAAAAGACCCTGATGAAATTCAGCAGAAAGTTTCACCATGGTCCTGGTTGAGGACAGCTGGAAGTCTTTAGCGCCGTAGACAACCAGCAACTTGCTGTCTGAGGACTGTAGTACTCTCCTGGGGACATAATGGAGGAGGCAGTTCTGTAAAAACGTCAGTTCAGCCACGCCTTTCATCCCTTTCCCAAACCCTCACAGTGAATCCATAGCTTGCACTTTAAATGGGTTTTGACAGTTGGCGTTAAGTGGGAGTAAAGTCCAAGTGGTGAATTTACCACTTTCAGATGAATTCATTGTTTGAACTCCACTCCTTTGCATTACCAGCTTACAAAACCCATTTAAAGGGAACATTCTCTTTAAATGGGTTTTGACAGCGGGTGCCATACGGGAGCAGAGTCCAAGTCACAAATTCACTTAGAAGTGGTGAATTCACTGCTTGGACTTCACTCCTACTCACCACCCACTGTCAGAACTCATTTTAAGGGAATGTTCGTTAAATGGATTTTACAAACCCAACGAAGCCAAACCAGTTTGTAAACCAGGAAGGTCCTAACTACTTTGTAGTTTGTGGTTCATGTGATGTCATGAACTACAAACCAGGATAAACCTCAATTTTGTTAGTTTGTACCCCCCCCCCCAGATGCAACATTTGATTGTGTTGATTGCATGTTCTTCTAATTTCTGTTCTCATTTCTCTTTATAGATGTGTGCTATCCCTTTAAGTGCAAACAACCTATTTTCTAAATTATATGAATTTTAGCCTCCATAATAAACATATACTCTAGAAGTTTCTTGGCAAGAAACAGCACCATGTGAACAAAAATTCTGACCTCCAAATTATTTTCAAATGCAACTTAATGTTTCAAATAACTCAGATTTCTATTATAGACTGCACGGGTTGGGTCTGGATCTCCATCCTGTGCCAGATGTTACACATTCATGCATGTCTTATGACTTTTCCTCAGTTCCTGCACATAGAATCATAGAGTTGGAAGGAACCTCCAGGGTCATCTAGTCCAACTCCCTGCAAAATGCAGGAAATTCACAAATTCCCCCTCCTAAATTCATAGGATCCTCATTGCTGTCAGATGGCCATCTAGCCTCTGTTTAAAAACTTCCAAGGAAGGAGAGCCCACCACCTCCTGGGGAAGCCTGTTCCACTGAGAAACCACTTTAAAGATCAGGAAGTTCTTCCTAATGTTGAGCCGGAACATTAAATTTTGATTTAATTTCAATCCATTGGTTCTGGTCCTACCTTTTGGGGCCACAGAAAACAATTCCACACCATCCTCTATATGACAGCCCTTCAAGTACTTGAAGATGGTGATCATATCACCTCTCAGCCGCCTCCTCTCTTGGCTAAACATTTCCAGCTCCTTCTGCTTCCTCTCCAGGCTAAAGATCCCCAGCTCCTTCAACCTTTCTTCATAGGACTTGGTCTCCAGACCCCTCACCATCTTCATTGCCCTCCTCTGGACCTGTTCCAGCTTGTCTATATCCTTCTTAAAATGTGGTGCCCAAACTGAACACAATACTCCAGGTGAGGTCTTACCAAACTAAAGCGATACCATCACTTCACGTGATCTGGACACTATATTTCTGTTGATACAGCCCAAGATTGCATTTGCCTTTTTAGCCACCATATCACACTGTTGACTCATGTTCAGTGTATGGTCCACTAAGACCCCTAGATCCTTTTCACACATACTACTGCTAAGACAAGTCTCCCACATCCTATAACAATGCATTGGATCTTTCCTACCTAAATGCAGAACTTTACATTTATCCCTGTTAAAATACTAGAAAGAAAGTTCTAGTAGAAGGCATGTGAGAAAGAGTGTGATCAATATGGGTTTGTGATGGGAACCAGCTGCAGACTGCAGTTCAGTTCATGGTTTGTGGTTCCCACAGCTCAGCTGTTTAAAGGGGCTTTCTTGGGAAGCTAGCTCCAGGGGCTGGCTGCCCAAGAAAGCCTCTTTAAACAGCTGAGACTGCAGCTCCTCCTGCTTACAGCCCTCTTCCCCTGCTGCTGCATGGTGGGCCAGCTCGGGGAGAAATGGGGGGGTGGATTGTCAGTGATGCAGTGACATCATTTCTGGCATGACTAGGAAGTGGTATCACCATGAAAGAAAGACTCTCTAACATTCCCCCAATGCTCAATGAGTAAACTGTAGAGTAGGTGGGTCTGAGAGAGCTCTCCAAGAACTGCTCTCGAACAGAACAGCTTTGAGAGAGTTATGATTGACCAAATGTCACTCCAGCAGCTGCAAGTGGAGGAGTGAGGAATCCAACTCGGTTCCCCCAGATAGGAGTCTGCACACTTAACCCTTACACTAAACTGGCCATAAGGGATGAGGTGGTGTAGATAGACAAAGACTGAAGTGAAATGGTCCCTCTCACTCACTCCAGTCAACATCCTGACTGCAGTGTTCTGTATCAACTGAAGTTTCCAAACATTTTTCAAGGGCAGCCCTACATATAGTGCATTGCAGTAATCTATTCTAGATGTAATGAGACCACGCATCACAGTGGCTAGAACTTTCCTGCCCATGAAAGGCCATAGCTAGCTAACTAGTCAAAGCTGGTAAAAGGCACTCCTGGACAGAGCTGCCACCTGCTTATTCAAGCAGTGGGCCTGAATTCTAGAGCACCCCCCAGCCTACTGATCTGTTTATTCAAGAGAAATGCAACTCTATCACGAACAGATGACACCTTATATCCTGGTTCGGACTTCTGTCTACCAGTAGCACTTCCATAGAATTTTGTAGCAAACCCGTTAGACAACTGGACACATCCTCTTCAGCACTCACCATCAGACTATGAGACAATCAAGATTATATTCATCTTCATGAAGGCTGTATGTTTGAAAGCTTCTCCTATAATATCTTTTTCCCATCTATAAAACGGACAAGTTGGGAGGAAATGTTCTAGTATAGCTTTATCCTTCACTTTGTGTGGATTGTTTTTGGTATAGGTGGATATCTTTCAGCATTAGGTTTCTCACCTGAGTCTGTATAATATAAAGTACAAAGTACAAATAACACAGGATCTGTGTTAAATGGTGTAAATAGTGATAAAAGGTTCCTCAATTGTATATAAAATAATATACATTCAATACATGATTTAAGTACTATGGACCTATATTGACACCAATAAGGTAGTTTTTGTAACGTGAATCTAGTAATCACCACGTCTTGGCTTATGTGAAAACTCAAACAACAAAATTCAGCTTGTATACAGCTGCAGCTTGTAATAAGCAAGGAGCCACCAGCTCCTAGGTTCCAACTCCATTTATAAAGAATCTTCCTCAGAAGATGATCAACTCCAAAGGGGTTTTCAATATAGTTTTTCCCATGGAGTTTTCAGGAAGTAACCATAAATACAATAACAATAATAACAAAATATTATCTATATTATAGATTTATATTATTGGATTTAATAATAATAATAATAATAATAAATTTATTCTTATATCCCGCCCTCCCCCGCCAAAGGCGGGCTCAGGGCGGCTCACAAGCATGGAATTCCATGGTTCAATAAAACAATACAATACAACAGCAATTTTAAATAATCAATAACATAATAAATAAGTTAGTTAAAATAGATAAAAGGTGCTACATTACTATGGGTCGTAATATCCACAAGATGGCTGGATGGCTACACATCAATCTCATCAGTTTAGAAGAAGATATTGGATTTATATCCTGCCCTCCACTCCAAAGAGTCTCAGAGCGGCTCACAATCTCCTTTACCTTCCTCCCCCACAACAGACACCCTGTGAGGTGGGTGGGGCTGGAGAGGGCTCTCACAGCAGCTGCCCTTTCAAGGACAACCTCTGCCAGAGCTATGGCGGACCCAAGGCCATGCCAGCAGGTGCAAGCGGAGGAGTAGGGAATCAAACCCAGATCTCCCAGATAAGAGTCCGCACACTTAACCACCACACCAAACTGGCACTTTATATTATATAAAGTGACACCGTCCCAGTAGGGCTTCATCATACAATTTTTCCATGTCATGTTTGTGGGACAATCTACAGCCTGTTGAAAGAGGAGAAGGCCTGATAAAGGAGGAGAGGAGTCCTGTCTGAGTTGTAAAACACCTGCTTGGCATATTGAAGATCTCAGGTCCCTGGAATCCTCAGTAAAAAGGATCTGGTAGTAGGTAATGAGAAAGATTTTTCTCTGAGACCCTGGAGAGCCACTGTCAGAGTAGACAGTACTGATCTGGACAGGCCAGTGGTGTGACTCAGCCAAAGGCAGCTTCAAATATTCGACCGAGAAATATAGATGAACTTTAAAGAATATTTTTTAAGTATTGCCTGTTGTTCTTGTTCAGTCGCACATTAGAGTCCGACTCTTTGTGACCCCATGGACAAAGTCACACCAGGCCCTCCTGTCTTCCACCATACTCTGAAGTCTGCTCAAATTCGTGTTTGTTACATCAAGAAGAAGAAGAAGAAGAAGATATTGGATTTATATCCCGCCCTCCACTCCAAAGAGTCTCAGAGCGGCTCACAATCTCCTTTACCTTCCTCCCCCACAACAGTCACCCTGTGAGGTGGGTGGGGCTGGAGAGGGCTCTCACAGCAGTTGCCCTTTCAAGGACAATCTCTGCCAGAGCAATGGCTGACCCAAGGCCATTCCAGCAGGTGCAAGTGGAGGAGTGGGGGAGGAGTGGGGAATGGGGAGGAGTGGGGAATCAAACCCGGTTCTCCCAGATAAGAGTCCGCACACTTAACCACTACACCAAACCGGCTCTCTCAGTAACACTGTCCAGCCATCTCATCTTTTGCCATCCCCTTCTTCTTTTGCCTTCTGTCTTTCCCGGCATCAGGATCTTCTCCAGTGAGTGCTTCCTTCTCATTTGGTGGCCAAAGTATTTGAGCTTCAGCTTCAGCATCTGACCTTCCAGGGTACAGTCAGGATTGATTTCCCTTAAGACTGACTGATTTGATCTTCTTTCAGTCCAAGGGACTCTCAAGATTCTTCTCCAGCACCACAGCTCAAAAGCATCTATTCTTCTGTGCTCGGTCTTCCTTATGGTCCAACTCTCACAGCCATACATTACTACTGCAAATACCATCGCTTTGACTATACAGACTTTTGTTTGGCAGAGTGATGTCTCTACTTTTTATTATACTGCCCAGGTTCACAATAGCTGTCCTCCCAAGGAGCAAACGTCTTTTAATTTCATGGCTACAGTCACCATCTGCAGTGATCTTGGATCCCAGAAATGTGAAGTCTGTCACTACTTCCACATCTTCCCCTTCTATTTGCCATGGTGTGATGGGGCCGGATGCCATGATCTTAGTTTTTTTTATGTTGAGTTTCAAGCCTACTTTTGTGCTCTCCTCTTTCACCCTCAACAACAGGTTCTTTAGGTCCTCCTCACTTTCTGCCATTAGAGTGGTTTCATCTTCATATCTGAGGTTGTTGATGTTTTTCCCCGCAATCTTAATTCCGGCTTGTGCTTCATCCAGGCCAGCATTCTGCATGATGTATTCTGCATATAAATTAAATAAGCAGGGTGGCAATATACATCCTTGTCGAACTGACCGTTGCTTCTTGACCCTTATACAGGTTTCTCAGGAGACATGTGAAGTGGTCTGGTACTTCCATCTCTTTAAGGACTTGTTACAGTTTGTTGTGATCCACACAATCAAAGGCTTTAGCGAAGTCAATGAAACAGAAATAGACGTTTTTCTGATACTCCCGTGCTTTCTCCATAATCCAGCAAATGTTAGCAATTATTCTGTGTATTCTTGCCACCTCTTCCTGATCTCTTCTACTTCTGTTAGTTCCCTACCATTTTTGTCCTTTATCATGGCCATCTTTGCATGAAACCCACCCTTGATTTCTCCAATTTTCTTGAAGAGATCTCTTGTCCTTCCCATTCTATTATTTTCCTCTATTGCTTTGCATTGTTCCTTTAGGAAGGCCTCCTTATCTCTCCTTGCTGTTCTCTGGAAATCTGCATTCAGTTGGGTGAATTTTTCCTTTTCACCTTTGCCTTTCGCTTTCCTTCTTTTCTCAGCTATTTGTAAAGCCTCATCAGACAGCCACTTTGCTTTCTTGCATTTCTTTTTCTTTTATTTATTTATTTATTCGAGATTTATATCCCGCCCTTCCCACAAGTGGCTTTGGGATGGTGCTGATTGCTGCCTTCTGTACAATGTCACGAACCTCCGTCCATAGTTCTTCAGGCACTCTGTCTATCAACTCTAGTTCCTTAAACCTATTCTTCACCTCCACTGTATATTCATAAGGGATGTGATCAAGGTCAAACATGAATGGCCTAATGGATTCCCCAGTTGTCTTCAGTTTAAGCCTGAATTTTGCAATGAGTAGCTCATGATCTGAGCTGCAGTCAGCTCCAGGTCTTGTTTTTGCTGACTGTAAGGAGCTTCTCCATCTTTGACTGCAGAGTATATGATCAATCTGATTTCTGTGTTGCCCATCAGGTAATGTCCATGTGTAGAGTCGCCTTTTAGGTTGTTGGAAGAGGGTGTTCGCTATGATCAGCTTGTTCTCTTGACAAAACTCTATTAGCCTTTGCCCCGCTTCATTTTGTTCTCCAAGGCCAAACTTGTCAGTTGTTCCTTACCTTTTGACTTCCTACTTTGGCATTCCAGTCCCCTATGATGAGGAGGACATCTTTTTTGGTGTTAATTCTAGAAGGTGTTGTAGATCTTCATAGTCCACTTCAGCCTCTGGTCCACTTCAGCCTCTTCTGCATCAGTGGTTGGGGCATAGAGTTGGATTACTGTGATATTGAATAGTTTGCCTTGGATACGGACCGAGATCATTTTATCATTTTTGAGTTTGTATCCCATTACTGCCTTCCTCACTCTCTTGTTAACTATAAAGGCCACACCGTTTCTTCTATGGGACTCTTGCCCACAGTAATAGATGCAGTGATCCTCTGAGTTAAATTCACCCATTCCCATCCATTTTAGTTCACTGATTCCCAAGATGTCTATGTTCCTCTTTCCATCAGTCTTTCCATCTCTTGTTTGACTACATCCAGCTTACCTTGATTCATAGCTCTTACATTCCACATTCCAATGCAGTATTGTTCTTTGCAGCATTGGACTGTTCTTTCACCATCAGACACATCCACATCTGAGTGTCCTTTCGGCTTTGGCCCAGCTGCTTCACTCTTTCTGCGGTTACTTGAATTTGCTCTCCGCTCTTCCCCAGTAGCATATTGGGCACCTTCTGACCTGAGGGGCTCATCTTCCAGTGCCATATCTTTTCGCCTTTTGTTACTGTCCATGGGGTTTTCTTGGCAAAGATACTGGAGTGGTTTGCCATTTCCTTCTCCAGTGGATCACATTTTGTCTGGGTTCTCAGCTGTGGCCTGTCCATCCTGGGTGGCCCTGCATGGCCCACAGCCTCACTGAACCGCGCAAGCCCTCTCACCATTTCAAGGTAGCAATCCATGAGAGGGAAGTATTGCCTGCCCACCCCTCAAATGAAACACAACTCAAGTTATGGGTTAAACTGGGAATTTTATTTAAACATAAGCTGATCTGCAACACATTAAAGCATGGGTTGTATTGTGCTTGCAGAGCAAGTGTCCTAACAGGGCAAACCCACCCCGGCTCAGAGCCAGGTTTGGGATTCCTCTGGACCTTACTCATCACAGCCTGCACAACTGTGCATAGAGGGGAGGGAGTGCACATTCCAGCCCACGACTGCCAAGCCTTAAGGCTTGTAATATGCTTCCTCAATCCCGAAGAGGACCCCAACTGAGACACCCTGACTGCAAAGCCCATAGGTATCCAGTCTGAGGACTCCACTATTGCTGATATCTCGAGGCACTTGCCAACTCAAAATCCCTTCAACCCGTGCTTTTCCTGCCTTCCCAGCTAGGGCCTAAACAGCTTTGCTAGGCCTAATTATCCCTCACCCCTTCTGACCATGTGGAGCAGGCAAAAAAGGCCTCCCTCCCTGCCAATCAGAGAGAGGCCCAAAAAATTCCTGCTTAGCCCCCAAAACCAGCGACTAACTGATCCCATAAGTTCTAAAAAGAGGATGGGTGGATGGGCAGCTTGTGCTGGGCCAAACTGATGCTGAAGGGTGGCTGACGCCAGACCTGGCTGGCGAGCCATCTCATTGGCCAGCACTCCCGTACCGATCTCCAATTGGTTTTCCCCAGCCTTATGCTTCCTTCGAGGAGATGGGAAGGCTGGCAAATGCTGCCGCCTGCTTCAGAAGAGGCAATGGTCTTGTTGGTGATTGTCTTCTCCATCAGCTGGCTTTTACCATTCTTCCATGTTATTTCTTAAAACTGAAAATCATCCAAAGAACTGTCACATTTCTCCCCCCCCCCCCCCCGCCCCAACATTTCTTGACAACTCATTTGCTCCCCCCTGCTTTATTCACATAAAGGTCATGGATTGAAAGTACATATGCATAGGAGCCATTGCTTTTTGCAGCTTATTCTTTTTCTTGCTCTTGGCCTTCATCATGGAAACTCTCTCTCTCTCTCTCTGCTATGTTTTGTAAAGAGCTTTGGACATGAATGTACAATCAAAATGATAAGTAGGAGGAGCAGCTGTTATACAGCATAGAGGTGCTGAAATGGCTCTAACATTATTGCTTCATGTGAGTTCCAGCCATCAAACTACTTTTCAGATTGTGAGCGGTACAACTGCTGCGATCTTACTGCTAGCATTGCAGAAAGCTGAAAATTAAATCAGGGTGAGATCAAGTTTGAGATTTTTGTCACTGATCAGGTTCTGAGCAGAATGCTTTATTGTGAGAAAGAGAAGCATAGCCTTGTCTAATTTGAAGATAAGTCACACACTGATCCACTTAGGGCCATTTTACACATGACAATTTGTTCTTACATGGTGCTAACCTCTGTGCAAAGGGAAAAAAAAATTATCCCTGTCTATTTTTCTGTGACTGTGAGAGTTTGGATGCTATAATAGTCGTCTGTGTGTAGCTGCTGCACAGTGGGCTGCAGTAATTTTGTGTGTGTACAAAAACTGTGATTTATTGACCAACGAAGTGTGTGTCTGCTTGCATAAGATGAGCTTTTCACAAATCTATCTAGTATTTTTTTTTTATCCTCCTCTTTCTCTAAGGAACTCTGGGAAATATTTAGGGCTCTCTCCTCCATTCTGTCCTCACAACAACTCTGTGAGGTAGTTAGACTGGGAAAGTATTTATTGATATTTATTTACTTCATTTATACCTTGTTTTACTCCCCAATGGGGAGCCAAAGCCACTTACATAATTATCTTCTCCATTTTGTTCTCACAACAGTCCTGGGAGGTGTGTGACTGACCCAAGGTGTGTGACTGACCCAAGGTCACCCAGCAAACTTCTATGACAGAGTGGGGATTTGAACCTGGATCTCCCAGATTCTAGTTTGACACTTGTACCACTGTACCATGCCAGCTTTCAAAAAGGAATGAGCCAAGGTCACCCAGTGAGCTTTACACAAGAGCAGGGATGTGTTTATATTTCTCAGCTGCCTTCCTCAAAACAGCGTTATCTGAAGACATAGATCATAATAGCAAAAACAAAGCAGAATACAAAATACTAGAATATGTAGGGATATAGCCACATGGCCAGTGTAGAAAACAAACCATTATAATGGAAGGTGAAGCGAATTGGGCTAAAATAAGCTGGGAGGTGCTGATAAAGTTGAATTTTGATAAAGCACAGAATTTATTGAATGGGAAGGAACATGGCATGGTATAGCCCAATCTTTTTAGACCTTGGAAGCTAAACAAAGTCAGTACATGAATGGGAAACCACCAAGGAAGGGTATGCAGAGGAGGGCAATGACAAACCACTCCTGCTTCTCATTTGTCTTGAAAATCATAAGTAGGTTGCAACTTGACAGTACTCACATATCTATCTATCTATATGGCACAAATACTAATCAGGAATTTGAGAGAACATTCAGATTAGTGGATTTTTGAAAATCTTTGTACATAGCAGGAAAAGAGCCAAAGATCCTTCTATCATTTCGTTTGCAACAGTGACCAGACAAGACCTCAGCCAGCTACTTGAACACAAAAAGTTGCAATATATTGAGACAGCTAATTGGTCTAGCAAGGTCAGTGGCTGTCCAGTGTCTCAGTCCTTTGTCTTTCCCATCACTTTCTACCTGTTCCTTTTAAATGGAGATGCCAGGAACTGAACCTGCATACAATCCAGGTGTTCTATCACTCAGCCTTGGCACCATTTTGAGCCGGTGCAATAGCACTGCCGAGAATTTTTTCATCAGTCAAGAACAAAAATCAGAGGTTTGATCCAGCTATTGTTGTGGTTCTGACTCTAAATCATGCCAACTGGTAATCTGGTGGTATTATTCCCATTATGTGAGAGGCAGCTTCTGAGAAACCAAAGTCTTTGCATTCTTGGGAATGTGGTAGCAAAGTAGAAACCTAAAGGAATTAATGGACAGATGTGATCAAGAATGCTGCCTGTGGTTAATTTGACTCAGCATGGGAAACATTTCCTATCCTGGACATGGAAAGGTCTGACATATTTCTAGCCCTTTCTCAATTCTGTGGGTGATGGGGCATTGTTGTTTAATTTAATTTAATTTAATTTTTCGATTTATACCCCGCCCTATCCTGCAAGCGGGCTCAGGGTGGCTTGCAACATTAAAACAACATTAAAATTCATCACTTCAAAACATCATCACCACAAAAATATCAATCAGATTCCAGAGCAGTACTCAGTACAATAAACCACACATCATTGTGTAGGCTTGAAGCTTTCAACACAGCTTGCGCACCTTAATGGTAAGGTGCTAGAAGCTGGGGGAGTCATGGCTTCATAGGACGCCTGCTGGATCAGGTAAAAGCCTGGCGGAAGAGCTCTGTCTTAAAGGTCCTGTGAACTTAGATAGGCCTTGCAGGGCCTGGATCTCCAGCAGGAGCTCATTCCACTAGGTAAGGGCCGGACTGAAAAGGCCCTGGCCCTCATCGAAGCCAGAAGGGTGTCCTTAGGCTCAGGGATCACAAGAAGATGTTGTGTAGCTGACCACAGTGCCCAGGGGGGAGCTCATATGGGGAGAGGTGGTCCAGAAGATATGCAGACCTCAGGCCATAAAGGGCCTTAAAGGTAAGGACCAACACCTTGAAACGGATCCGGTACTTGATGGGTAGCCAGTGCAGTTTGCGCAGCACCGGATGCATCTGCGCCTGGATAGGCCTTGATGTCAACAACTGCACTGCTGCATTCTGCACCCATTGGAGTTTCTGGAGCAGGACCAAGGGTAGCTCCATGTAGAGAAAGTTACAATAATTCAATCTGGAGGTAACCGCTGCATGAATCACTGTGGCTAGTTTTTGGGAGGCAAGGTAAGGGACCAACTGCCCGGCCTGCCTCAGATGGAAAAAGGTGGCGCTTGCAGTGGCGGCAACCTGGGCCTCCATAAATAAAGAAGCATCCAGGAATACCCCTGGGCTCTTCACCTCTGTCAACAGGACTAATTGAGTTCCATCGAGGGGCGGGAGCCTGATCCCACTTCCTGCCCCCTGACCCAGACACATGATTTCCATCTTTGATGGATTTATCTTCAGTCGGCTCTGGCAGAACCAACCAGCTACGGCTTGTAATGCCTCACCCAGTTCATCAGGGGCAGAGTCCAGGTGGCCATCCATAAGCAGATAGAGCTGGGTGTCATCAGCATATTGGTGACAACCCAGGCCATATCTCCGGACCATCTGGGTGAGGGGGCATATGTAGATAATAAACAAAATCGGGCAAAGGATTGCACCCTGTGGCACACCACATTCGAGTGGGTGCCGCTGGGACAATTCCCCCCCCCCGAGAGCTGTCCTATGTCCCTGACCATGAAGAAAGGAGGTTAGCCACTGTAAAGCTAATTCCTGGATCCCTGTGTCAGCAAGGTGGTGGGCCAACACCTCATGGTTAACTGTATCAAACGCTGCTGACAGATCTAAGAGTATCAGCAGCACCGATCCACCCTGATCCAGATGCCTCTGGAGATCATACACTAAGGCGACCGGCACCGTCTCTGTCCCATGGGCAGGGTGAAAGCTGGACTGGAAGGGGTCCAAGATGTCAGTTGTTTTGTCGGTGCAGTGATCTGTCCAGTTAATTAGCCATCTTCACTAAATAGAACTGCTACACTTCCATGTAAGGCTTTAAAAAAAAAAATTGGGGGGGGGGGCGGAATCAGGAGCTTATTCATCCGTTAACATAATCCGGCTGCAGGCATGTCTTAGTTGGTTAAAGCAATCAATATTTTTTTGTATTTCTGAACTTTTGCCTATTTTAATTTACAAAATTTGTAAAAAAGAATATGAACTTGCTCAAATTACTTATCAAATTTTTAAGTATCCTGCAATCTATTAGCTACAGTAATACCAACTAAAGACTGGTTATTTTCAAGATTACTGAAATGCGATAAGGAAGAAAGTGCCAGAGGAATATTTGGGGCAGAGCTGAGCAATTCATCTGGTTGGACTTTGAAGTGCTATTGTTTTGGAAGGTACCAGCATCCACTCTGCTTTTTGAATTAGATTTTTTTCCCTATATTTAAAAAGATGCTGGTCTTTCCTAAAGCCACAAATTAAAAAAAAGCATTATTTCCAAAACAATATAATCCTACCCAACACTAACATGATATGAATCAGAGCTCCAGTTGGTGCTGTGTACCCACTGGTTCCATCCTAACTGCAGCCTGGTAGATGCTTCTGAAAAAGTGCATGCTGGGCATAAAGAAAACTTTTTGCCTACAAATGGCATTGAAACCTGCAGGTTCCATTCAGCTGTCATGGCTTAGATAGATTTTGTAGAATCCCCTTCTAGAGTCAACTAAGCCATAACTTGTTGCAGTGAATTATGTAAATTAGGACTTTTATGCATGGGTCTTCCCATCAGCTTTGGCACCATACTGCTTTGGTTTATCCTCTGATTTCCACATATTTTTGTAGTCTTTAGTTTTACTTCTTTGTTTGTTTTTATCTGTTTTTTCCATTGCTTTTGAGAATGATAGCTTTCTGGAAGCCAATTCTGAGTCGGCTTTTTCCTCAAGTGTAATGTTTCTGTCAGTTTTCTTTGAATCACCCATTCCCATGCATCTCCAGACCATTTTTTTAAATTATTATTGGAATGCTGTCATCATCAAACCACTCCCCCCATCACATGGCTTCATTTTTGTTAAAAAAAAGGGCACTATAATATTGATATATTATTGCTAGCTATAAGGATAAGTCAGCTAGGTTCTCTGAATTCCCAATTCAGTTTGTTTAGAAAAGTATCTAGCCCCTACTGTGGCAGAGGTATAAGAAAAAAGGAATCTCTCCACAAAGGCTGGTTGAGTCTAAAGACTTAGTTTTAAACAATAAAATTGTTGTTCAGTTGCACAGTTGAGTCCAACTCTTTGCAACCCAATGGACCACATAATGCCAAGCCCTTAAGAACATAAGAGAAGCCATGTTGGATCAGGCCAATGGCCCATGCAGTCCAACATTCTGTGTCACACAGTGACCAAAAAAATTATATATATACACACACACACACACACACACATATATACACACTGTGGCTAATAGCCACTGATGGACCTCTGCTCCATATTTTTATCTAAACCCCTCTTGAAGTTGGCTATGCTTGTAGCCGCCACCACCTCCTGTGGCAGTGAATTCCACACGTTAATCATCCTTTGGGTGAAGAAGTACTTCCTTTTATCCGTTTTAACCTGACTGCTCAGCAATTTCATCAAATGCCCATGAGTTCTTGCATTGTGAGAAAGGGAGAAAAGTACTTCTTTCTCTACTTTCTCCATCCCATGCATTATCTTGTAAACCTCTATCATGTCACCCCGCAGGCGACGTTTCTCCAAGCTAAAGAGCCCTAAGCGTTTCAACCTTTCTTCATAGGGAAAGTGTTCCAACCCTTTAATCATTCTAGTTGCTCTTTTCTGCACTTTCTCCAATGTTATAATATCCTTTTTGAGATGCGGTGACCAGAACTGCACACAGTACTCCAAATGAGACCGCACCATTGATTTATACAGGGGCATTATGATACTGGCTGATTTGTTTTCAGTTCCCTTCCTAATAATTCCCAGCATGGCGTTGGCCTTTTTTATTGCAATCGCACACTGTCTTGACTTTTTCAGTGAGTTATCTACCACAACCCCAAGATCTCTCTCTTGGTCAGTCTCTGACAGTTCACACCCCATCAACTTGGCCCCAATGTGCATTACTTTGCACTTGGCCACACTGAACCTCATCTGCCACGTTGACACCCACTCACCCAGCCTCAACAGATCCCTTTGGAGTGCCTCACAATCCTCTCTGGTTCTCACCACCCTGAACAATTTAGTGTCATCCGCAAACTTGGCCACTTCACTGCTTACTCCCAACTCCAAATCATTTATGAACAAGTTAAAGAGCATGGGGCCCAGTACTGAGCCCTGCGGCACCCCACTGCTTACCGTCCTCCACTGCGAAGACTGCCCATTTATACTCACTCTCTGCTTCCTATTAATTAGTCAGTTTTTGATCCACAAGAGGACCTGTCCTTTTACTCCATGACTCTCGAGCTTACTAAGGAGTCTTTGATGAGGAACTTTATCAAAAGCTTTCTGGAAGTCAAGGTAAACAACATCTATTGGGTCTCCTTTGTCCACATGTTTGTTCACCCCCTCAAAGAAATGTAACAGGTTAGTGAGGCGAGATCTTCCCTTACAGAACCCATGCTGAGTCTTCCTCAATAATTCGTGTTCATCAATGTGCCTACTCATTCTGTCCTTGATAATGCTTTCTACCAACTTTCCCAGTATTGAAGTCAGACTGACTGGCCTGTAATTTCCCGGATCTCCTCTGGAACCCTTTTTAAAGATGGGGGTGACATTTGCTACCTTTCAGTTCTCAGGACCGGAGGCAGATTTCAGTGAAAGATTACATATTTTTGTCAGAAGATCCACAAGTTCAACTTTGAGTTCTTTCAGAACTCTTGGATGTATGCCATCCAGACCTGGTGACTTATTAGTTTTTATTTGTCTATCAGTTGTATATACACACACATATATACACACACTGTGGCTACTAGCCACTGAAGGACCTCTGCTCCATATTTTTATCTAACCCCCTCTTGAAGCTGTCCATGCTTGTAGCCGCCACCACCTCCTGTGGCAGTGAATTCCACATGTTAATCACCCTTTGGGTAAAGAAGTACTTCCTTTTATCTGTTTTAACCTGACTGCTCAGCAATTTCATCAAATGCCCATGAGTTCTTGAATTGTGAGAAAGGGAGAAAAATACTTCTTTCTTTACTTTCTCCATCCCATGCATTATCTTGTAAACCTCTATCATGTCACCCCACAGTCGACGTTTCTCCAAGCTAATGAGCCCCAAGTGTTTTAACCTTTCTTCATAGGGAAAGTGTTCTGGTTGTGTCATAATAATGACATTTCTATCATTGTTGTAAGGAGAAGCACTTCTTTTACTGTTCCCTTTTTGGGTATAACCAATGATTCTTCTTATTCTCTTCTTTCTGTTTTGAAAGGAGGATTTCTGTTATATTTCTTTGAAGAGAAATCAGTGCACCCTTTTGCAACTTGTGGTTGTTTTATGTTGCACACCACAGGGTGGTGCTCTACTAGGAGGAAAGGGAGGTTTCAGAAGAATAGGTTTCTGCCTAGGAATATCCACAGATGAAATTCTGAAATTCTGTAGACTCTCTCTTCCTCTCTCTCTTGTCATCAGTTTTTCTCTTGGATCAAAACAGATTTGACTTGAAAATGACTCCAAATACCTAAAAATAGGAAAAGAAATGAGTAATTGAATTTCAAGGAGAAACTGGCTAAAGAGAAATTAGGAAAGTTAACAATTCTAGACATTTTGGTAGTATCCAGTGGTCATGGCACTTTACAGGTATCTTCCGAGGAATTTTAGTCTATAATTTGTTATAAAAGAAAGCAAATGAAAGAAAGAAAGAAAGAAAGAAAGAAAGAAAGAAAGAAAGAAAGAAAGAAAGAAAGAAAGAAAGAAAGAAAGAAAGAAAGAAAGAAAGAAAGAACATTCCTGCAGTTCAGATCTAGGTAGTGGCTTAAAGGAAAAATAAGTTATCACATACTTGGAACCAGAAACAATATAATCATGCAGCACTAGAATTTATTGTTTTCCTGCCACAACCAAAGCACATCAGTAGTGCACAAGGGTTTGTTGGTTTTTTCCAATTTCTGAACTGAAGAAATTGGAAACTATCATTTTGCAACTGGAGAAAAGGTAAATGCTAAAAGTTCTTTTAAAAACTGCCTCAGCTACTTCTGCTAGTTTGTGCTCATTATTTACAAGTTATTTTAGTATAGCTGCTATAGGAAATACATTAAACTTGTGTCAACTACAAATACATTGTTATCTCAATATAAAGTGATGAGATTTCTCTGGGGAACTAAAGCAATTTAGAAATAGAGTTGCAATGAATACAGTGAGTGACAAATTAGAAGAAATGTCTTATATCCTCACCATTTCTTACAGTCTTACAGTCACAAAGTCACATCTAATGAATTAATACAGATTTTGTCAGCAGCTAAATAATGGTAAAATAGCTTCCTGGGGAAACTTTACTTGCTTAAAATCGCATTATGAATCCATCATTAGACTCTAATATTCACTAGTTGCAACAAAGGATGCTATTGCCATACAAGCTTGTTGGCATCTGAAAGAAATCAATGAATTTTTCAGTGTAGAATTAACATTCATGGTTTAATACAACAGTGACAAACAGTCACAGTCAAGCAGTATTTTTAAGTGTGTATTCTGCATGTGTTGCAGAGTGGTAAAGTTGCAGTACTGCAGTCCTAAGCTCTGCTCACGACCTGAGTTCGATCCTGGTGGAAGCTGGGTTCAGGTAGCCAGCTTGAGGTTGACTCAGTCTTCCACCCTTCTGAGGTCAGTAAAATGGGTACCCAGCTTGCTGGGGGGAAAGTGTAGATGACTGGGGAAGGCAATGGCAAACCACCCTGTAAAAAAGTCCGCCGTGAAAATGTTGTGAAAGCAACGTCACCCCAGATTTGGAAATGACTGGTGCTTGCATAGGGGACTTTTCTATTCTGCACATATATCTGTAATTTCACACCCATGCTATGGGCAATGAGAACCAATATGATATACCAGAAAAATACTGGTTTTCGGTTCAAATGCAGGTTCAGTAATAGACTTACTGATGGATTATAGAGAATCACTATAGCAGTGGTACTCAGTCTGTGGGCTGTGAAGAACCACATTCACAGTTACTATCAACAAAAAGAGCCACATTTAGTTCCACTCCTAGCATAAGGCCTGTGTGATGGACAGCAGGCATATATATGTATGCTTAGAGGCAGAGTATATGAGTGACAGCTAATGGCACTGCAAATGAGTGAGCTAATGGAACTCACTCTGATTGGTGAACTGTAACCTCTGGGGATCAGGCAGTTGGAGAGTTAAAGAGTGGATGAAGAAGAAAGCTGTTGCTTGTGAGACGTGAGGGTGAAAGTCTAAAATGGACAGTCTGTTTCAGAGCCAGATTGGTAGGATACTTTCTAAAAGTTAAAGAGTCTCTCTCTCTCTGAAAAACAAACACATATTAACAAGGGAATTTTAATTCTCCAGTTAAGCTTACTGTCCAGAGTGTAAAGACTGTCAGTCTGGAAGATAAGGATTGAGCAAGAAGATCTGAAGTGGCATTGAAAGACCTTCAATGTGCCAAAGGCCCAAGGTTTTATCTTAAAGAAGAGATAATAATGATCTTTCCAGGAAAAGGGATCTGGTGGGAAGAACTTAGTCTTAAACACAGAGGCCGTTTTCCCACTGACCTTACCCCGTAGCGACGTCCCTCTTCACCGCGCAGCGTCTGCACAGATTTCCCACCAACTGCTGCGCATAACCAGGAAGAGCCGCGGCTTTTGCGTCACAGATATCAACTGGCTTTTAGTGGTTTACATCTGCGACGCAAAAGCCGCGGCACTTCCTGGTTCTGCGCAGCAGTTGGTGGGAAATCCACGCAGACACTGCGCGGTGAAGAGGGACGTCGCTCCGGGGTAAGGTCAGTGGGAAAATGGCCAGAGACAAAACTGAGTGTTTATCAAGTGGGAAGCTTACAAGTAACCTCTAAGAAGAAGTCTCATAATATCTGCAGTGCCTTTAGTGAAAGCCAAACAGCATTAAGTATAAAACCATCTCTTGTTAATTCATTGTGGCAGAATTTTGACTTAGGTGGAGATGTGAGAATTTCTGTTCCTCTCAATATATTCTCTAAAGGTGCTAAGGTGCATATTCAAGTAGGAATGGACTCTGGTTCTACCTCAGAAGGCATTGTAATCTATCTCTGCTTGTGTCTCATGAACACCCTGTAACTAGCCAAACTATACCCTCCAGATTGTTTATATTGCTCAAGAATAGAGTGTTCCAGCAGCAAGTGTAAACTGTTATAGATTAAGAGCATGCCAGTCAGTGCTATCCAAAAGACACTTCTTTTGTCCCAAAATTGTGTATAGCTTATGATGTGGTTAGTGGGAAGGGTCTGCTATCATTGCTGGTATGACATTCCTTGTGATACCCACTTTGGAAATGCTTAGCAATGAAAGGATATAAAAGGTATTAATTTTAGTTGCTGAGGGTTGCCATTTCAGATGGCCAGTTGGGCTCTGCATTTAGGCATCTCAAGAGATCTCTTGATTATTGAGCAATACATGTACACTGACACACGCTCTGAGCAATTCAGTTATCTTGATATTTAGATGAATAAAATAGAACAAAGTGCAAACTTTTGTCTTTGTCTCTTGCCCACTGGGATGGTCTCTCATCAGTCCACATCTGACCCAGGGACCAGGATGAATTTTTTCTGCTACATTCAGCAAGAAACCGTTTTATGTTTATATTTAACTTCCTGCCTATCTATCCCAAATTCAAAACCCTATGTAAATATTGATTTCCTTCCCTGCCTTGTTCAAATAAAACAAAAACTGTTTCAATCTTTACCTGTGCCTACTGTGCCAATTTCTGAAGGGAAATATTTGACAACTGAAGAAATGACAGGGTGATTGTTTTAGTGGGGTGATTAATAAAGCAGTCGCCTTGTCACAGCCTGCTTCTCAGAAAGGCTCAGAGCTTTTCTGTTCCACCAGCAGCCACTGTTTCAAGATAGGAATCAACTCCCAACCACAGTCTCTTACCAGGTAAGGAATTCGTTCACTTTTCTGAAACATAGGGTGGGTGCCACATTAGGAAATGGTGCTCAAAAGAACCCCAAATGGCATGTTAAAGAACCACATAGGGATTCCAAGCTATCGTTGCATTAGAACGAGATTTTTGCTCACCAGCTGCTGAAATCCAATTGAAGTCAATTAGATTTAAGCAATTTACATACTGGATCCCAGCCTAAGATTCTAATCACATGCATGCTTAATTGCTAGTAAATAGCCTTCATTTCAGTGAGATTTACTCGTGAGTAAATTTGAATAGGGTGGTTCTAAGTTTTCATCCATTGTCTCTGTGTAAAGCAAAAATTCAAATGTTCTGCTCAGCTAGATTTTATAATGCTCCTGGTTACTGCTTCAAACATCATAAGTATTAAGTCATATCCTGTGGAGAGCTCCAGAAGATCCTAACAGAAGAAGCATAATCTCAACTGATTTTCATTCCCACCTGCAGCTACTGGCCTTTGTGGCCTTTTGTCAACCACTACTACAGCACATGGCTTTTATCTCATGAAGCCCTTCTTCAGTCAGTACATTGTCCATCAAACCCTTTCCGTCAGTGAAATAGCAGGTTGGATGCAACCTGTTGATCGTAATTGATTATATTTTTGTAGAGCTTTCAATAAATCGTCAGAACAAAGTTTGTGTCCAGTGGCACCTTGAAGACCAACGAAGTTTTATTCAAGGTACGAGCTTTTGTGTGCATGCGCACTTCCTCAGGTGCATTGAAATGGAATTCACCAGTTCATACGTAAGGCAGAGATTTTACAGCAAATCAGCATGCAACATAATGAAAACATTTTAACAGATGCAAACAGGAATAGCAAGCTAAGTTTGCATCTTTGAACCATTGTGTGGATTTCATTCCGGGGAGAAATAGTGAAGCGAAACTGGGAATCGATATATAAATGTACCTTTCTTAATTGTGGAATGCTAAGTGTAATTAACTAAGACCTTGTTGTTATGCTCCATCTGTCTCCTCTCAAGCACAGAGGGAACTCATAGCATCTTTTCCTTTGAGGTGGGGTGATTTGTAGCTCAGTGTTATCTCTTCTGTTACCAGACCAGAGAAATGCATTCCATTATCTATATAACTAATTATCAACTGTACCCCCTATGTGAGGATACTTATTTCCACAGATAGGTGGTACATAGTAGGTAAGGAGATTTTTTTCTGTACACTTGGAGCACTCCTCAGATGTGCAGAAAAATCTTCCATCTTAAAAAAGTATATAGGGGATACTTGAATCCTCCCCAAAGTAGAGCCCCAGAATTTAGAGCCCCAGAATTCAGAGCCAAGATGCAAGTGAGGTTCAGGGAAATGCCTGGCAAAAAGATGAAGGGCTTCAACTGCCAGCCATGCATGGTGTCCCAAATGTGGCAGGTGCACTCTGCACATGCTCAGAGATTTTCCTGACCTGCCATCCCCTTACTTTCAGTGTCGTGATGTGCTCTATGGTTGCTCCATACTGACTGCCACTCAGTTGGGACAAGACCCAGCTTCTTCTGATACTCAGCAATGCACCCCTAGAATATGATATAACTATGTATCCCTGGAATGTGATATAGCAATGCAGCCCTGCAATATGACACAGCAATGCCCACCTGAACTGAGATGGTCTCTTTTTCCACAGAAGAGAGGCAAACCCAGTCCAATCTCTAAGACCCTAGGCAGGCCAGCATGAAACCAAGTCTGGTTTGGTCAGGCTTGGCAGACATTTTGGCCGTGCTGAAAGGCTAAGAGACATTCATTTGCTGATCCTGGGAATGAAGAAACCCAGGCCCAGAGAAGGAATATTATGGGCAATGCTTCTCCCCTGCCAAACCCTGTTCTCAAACCATAAATAACAACAGGAACACAAACACCCTAGCAGTTCCTAAACAAATGCCCTGAATGGTATGGTCTGTTGTCTCTCAGGAAAGACAGCAGAAACACAAAGGTTAAAGGCTAAGTCCCATCTTGTTATGGTGGATGTGTGCAGGGCTGGCTCGCCCACTAGGCGAACTAGGTGGTTTCCTAGGGCGCTAGGAGGGTGGGGGCACAGAATTGGGCTCCCCCACCCTTCCGGTGCCCGAGGCAAGTGCCTAGTTTGCCTGCCTCCTCTGCCCACCTCTGCCCGCCCCTTCTTTCCCTTCCCTTCCCCGTCCCTTTGTTGCTGAAAAAGTGGCTGCTGCCACTGCTGCTTCCTCTCTGCTCCCCCCCGTGAAATCAGAGCATGCTGCCACGGCCCACCCCTCCTTTCCTTTCCCTTCCTTTCCCCATCCCTTCACCACTGAAAAAGCAGCAGCTGCCACTTCCTCTCCACTTCCCCCTGTGTGATCAGAATGCGTCGCCACTGCCCACCCCTCCTTTCCCTTCCTGGTCCCTTCACCTGGGCAGTACCGGGGGTGGGTGGGAAGTGGAGGGGGGGAAGTGGAGGAAGCAGAGGTGACTGCTTTTTCAGTGGCTCGCTGGTTTTTCAGTGGCTCGCTGGTTTCCCCCACCACCACCGCTGCTGAACCTCTGGAGAGTGTGCTGAACCTCTGGAGAGTGCAGGCCTCCCTGAGGCTTTTCCTGCCAATCAGCTGATCAGCGAGGGAGGGGGGCACCTTGAAAGAGCTCCAGGAGCCAGTGCTTGGCCACTGGTTCCCCGGGTGTTAAAATTGGGAGGGAGTGAGGGGAAGGCTCCGTGGAGGGGGGCGGCACAGGGGGCGGGCATTGAGGCTGCCTGGGGCACCATGTGCCCTCAAGCTGGGCCTGGATGTGTGGTATATCTCTAATCTGGTCTTACATTTCTGTCAGGGAAACTATTCACTATAGATTCTATATTTTTCTTTCATTACTGCTGAAAGCCATCAAAGTGGAACCATCTCCTAAACACGTGATGAATTGATGTCCATCCTGACACATAGAGAAAAATTCATCGCCTCTCATGAGCTTCAAGGCAAACTAGGCTCTGCAATAATAGGGCCATAAAACCATTTTCTCAAAGTAATTAAAATCCCTTTTTGGAGGTTTGTGTGTATTTGACACCCTGCTTTTTCACTGAATACTTGGAGTCTCTTGATGTGACGTAATTTACCCTAGAAAACAGGCCATCCTACCTGTCAAGAGTGCCTCTCCCCCGTCTCTTCTTGAGAGAGAGTACACTCTTCCTCTGACTGAGCCTACATTGCAAGAACTGGATATCGTATCACCTTCCCACCTCCCTACTTGTTAGCTACCCTCTGTAATTCCTCTTGTATGCCTGAAATTGATTGGGATGAAACTATGTAAAATCATTTTTCAATCATAAAATCCATGAACTTAACCAAGGATTTCAGTGGTCTATCTCCATAAACACTAACAGAGTTCCTGCTTACCTCACCTCTTGTAGCCTACCATTTTGAGCTAAGAAAAAATAATATTCCCCAATAAAAAAACTGGTTGAGATAAACTTCCTCACCTATCTGTGCTGGAGTGAAACACTTCAGCACTGCTTCCTGCCCTTTCCCTAGAAACGTATGAGATTGTGGATTGGGCAGAAAGCTGTGGGCACCATCTTGTGTGAGGGCACTGTGGCCCTCCTGCCAAGGCTGGGGATGGAACATCGCCTCTCCCCCCACTGCATATATGTGCCTGACCCTGTGTGGACTACCTCACCCCAAGGTGCTTCCCAAAGTTGAAGCCAGCTCTCTCTAAGGGTCCAGTCAATCCATGGCTAATTCAGGGCCTCTACAGGACCTGGTTGTTTCTCTGTACAGTGACTGTGTTTAAGGGGCTGCTGTTTAGCTATTTTTAGTTGTTTTGATGCTGTTGTTAAACATCCTTGTGGATCCCTAAAGATCTGAAGGTGTAAGGCAGTGTGTAAATATTTAAAATACATAAATAAATGTTCAGCTGCCTGGAAACTGAGAAGAAGATGTTTGCATTGTAGGCTGTATGTAGGGTGCAAACTAACAGTGCAGACCTATGCAGAGTTACTGTGATAAGGGAAAGGGTAGAAAGAGAGGGAAGAATGATAGATAAAGAGGAAGAGAGAAGGAAGCAAAGATGGGGAAGGGATTCACCATCACTGCACGTTTCTTGCAGATTCCCACTTGTACCATTTGAATATCCATTGCATTATATTACATCAGTATTCTAATCTACTATTCCAAATAAGAAATACACTAATCAGGGCTTTTTTGTAGCAGGAACTCCTTTGAATATCAGGTCTCACACCCCTGATGTAGCCAATCCTTCAAGAGCTTACAGAGCTCTTAGTACAGGGCCTACTGTAAGCTCTTGGAGGATTGGCTACATCAGGGGTATGTGGCCTAATATGCAAAGGAGTTCCTGCTACAAAAAAAAGCCTGGACTAAAATAAAAAGAATGTATAGCTCTTCTTGGTGAGAATACAGATGTAAGGACTTAATGAATTTAGTATATGTTGTGAGATAAGAAACTAATATTCCTGAAGTCCAGGAGGGTGTTGCTTCCAAGTGCTGTAATAACTTGTATTTTAGCAATTTCCCCTTCCATTCTGTTTCTGAAGTTCCCTTGCAATAAAACAGCTACTTTGAGGTCACCTACAGGTTTCTGATGTCATATTTGTGTTCATTTATCCTTTGGCATAGGGTTAGATCATAAGAACATAAGAGAAGCCATGTTGGATCAGGCCAATGGCCCATCCAGTCCAACACTCTGTGTCACACAGTGGCCCCCCAAAAAAGAGAACCAAAGAACATTGTTGGCATTTAATGGCCTATACAATGTTAGAAGATGAACATGTGGATAAGCCATAGATGGTGAAGTTGATGATTTCTGTGATTGTGTTGTCTGAGTGTATGTGGCAGCAAAGCTGACATCTGGGTTTATTGCAGTGCCCATGTTCAAATTAGTGTCGTTTTTATATAGTTATATCCGCTAGTCCTGGTACCACTAGCCCTGGTAGGTGAGTCAACATAGCAAGCAACAGTCCAATGACACTCTGTGCTTAACTATATACAGTTTTATTTACAAGATATACATTCTTCCAGCAAAGTGCTCCGCCAAACAAGTAGAAGGAATAAACTGTACAGCACAGCACTGCTTATATACAATTTACATAGTCTCTGTACCAATGGGCTATAAGTGCTGAGTC
This sequence comes from Heteronotia binoei, assembly GCF_032191835.1. Classification (NCBI taxonomy): domain Eukaryota; kingdom Metazoa; phylum Chordata; class Lepidosauria; order Squamata; family Gekkonidae; genus Heteronotia; species Heteronotia binoei. The sequence goes on along the minus strand of NC_083230.1, from coordinate 28,932,307 downwards.
ATTTTGCACTGGTCACACAATCTCTGCACTCATTCCTGTATGCTGGTTAGAACTAGTTTCACTTTGTTGAGCCTTGCTGAAACACTGATGTCATCTGTTTTGACACTGACTGTTAGATCAGCACGCTCCCTGTAGTCACCAGCCTCATGCCTTACTGAGCATTTTTATATGCTGACAATTAGACGTTGCATTATTGTGAGTGAGGAGTTGTTTGAGATTGGGGGGCCTGTCTATGTACAAGAAAAGATCCCGCCCCCCTGCACTTGTGAAAGAGAGCTGTCATTGTCCAGTAGAGGATGTAAATTGTTGATGGTGCATTGAACTGTTTAGAGCTGAGAGTTGCATGGGACCACTAGTGGTATTCTGTTATTATCTCTTTTGGGACTGTCTTGCAATAGGTTTTCTATGGGTACCATTCATTGCTCCAAGCCAGCCATAATGATGTTAGTACACTGTTGAGCCATGGCTGTACCATTGATCTAGAGGAGCAAATTAGACCAAAACAGCTACCTATCTGAATAAATTGTCAGTAAGTGACCAGCAGAACCGTTCATCAGTGCAGGCTTTTTCAGCTAGAGTTGCACCTCTCCTTCACTACAGTTTGTACACACTAGTTTGAATTTGCCTGTCTATTCTAGTGAAGGAGAATAATCAAGCCGTATTACTTGGCTGAAGTAAAACTCCAGGTTAAAATTGGTTTAACACCCTGCAGTGGTGTTGAACTAGTCCAGGAGGCCTTGCGCCCTTCTTGCTCATCGTATTACACACAAACCTCATGCTGCTTACTTTTGGTTGCATGACTGCAACCTTATATTATGTTTTAAAGAGAAATGTGTTTTAACCAAAGTGTTTCTTTGCATTCTTTTTTTCAGCTGAGATCTGCAGACTTCAACAGGCACCTTGTTATTAGTGTGTCATCGGACACATATCCCTTCTAAAAACAATTCTGTGCCAGCCTGTCTTTGTAACAGGAGAATATAAGTGTAAATGATATGGTATTCTGTATGCTTTAAATCCATTGGATTTGGATTCGATTTCAAATACTGTGACGAGAAAACTTAAAAAAATAGCTTCAAAAGTCACAATGCCATTTTTCCTGGCGAAATACAATGCCATGAAACAAAACCATTCTAGGAAAAAGACAGTAAAAATTAAAATTTATTAAATTATCTCTATGTGTGTGTCCAGGAATGAATTGCCCCTGCATATCTATTATATAGCTTTCAAAAATAAAAAGAAAACATATCCTTTGGAGATGCCTGTACTATATCCCAATTTGATGAAAGCTGAGGGTCTTGTTGCAGGATCTCTCTCTCTCTCTCTTGTACTGCTCATATAGCTATCTCCTTAAACATAAGTTAGAACCAATTATTTTAGGAGACCTTACTCAGTATTATTTCTCTTATATTTGATTATTGCATCTATGGATTTTACCACTGAAAGGGTAGCATCATCATTTGTATCCAACAGTAGCCATGAACTTGCACATTTAGCAATTCTGTATTTTAAGTAAAGGGGTGATGAAGTTAGCCCTCAACCATATGTTCAATAGTCTTGATTTTCTCATATGAGCATCTGCATGTGATACTAATCAGTGCCTACTATTATTTCTTTCCTCCATACTTAAGAAGAAGAAGACTGCAGATTTATACCCTGCCCTTCTCTCTGAATCAGAGACTCAGAGCAGCTTAAATTCTCCTATATTTTCTCCCCCCCCCACAACAGACACCCTGTGATGTGGGTGGGGCTGAGATGGCTCTCACAGCAGCTGCCCTTTCAAGACAACTCCTGCGATAGCTACGGCTAACCCAAGGCCATGCCAACAGCTGTAAGTGGAGGAGTGGGGAATTACTCTTATCTCCCAGATAAGAGTCTGCACACTTAACCACTACACCAAACCTAGACACAAGATGTTCTAAACATGTAACCCATGAACTCATCTGAAAGGTAAAGTTATCTTAACACATGTGATGGTGTCATGAAATGTTCATACTATGACTGTCCTCAAGCTTACAGGTATGGCGGTGATGTAATTGGTCTCCAAATTCTGCATGCCTGAAACTGAACAGAGGTAGCTTCACAAGGCCTGTAGAAACGTGTACATTAATGTATTGCAGCAATTATCTTGAGTGACCATTTTGGAACCTGTCAGATTAAAGAATTAGCAGAGTGACTTGTATGTACATAGATGTGTTCTTTCTGTTCACACAGGGTTATCGTCATGTGCTTTCAGGTACATGTGAGCAGGTAAATGACTGAATGGAGGAATTTAGCATTAGCACCACATTTGTTAACCAGTGCTAGTGAAAATTTCTTTTCATTATAGAAGCTTCTGAATTCCTTCGATAAGGTACATTTGATATAATAAACATGCAGAATGTAATGAATGACATGCATTGAAACCTAATGTTCATTATCATCAATATTTCCTGTTCTACAAGAGAATGCAGTACTTTGAAAAAGTGCTAATTTTGTTCAGATCTAGTTATTTAATCCTATACTACTGTTCTAGATATAATATATATTATATAGCCAGTGTGGTGTGGTGGACAGAGCGATAGGGCTCATTGTCATCAACATTGGCCACCATAGTTGGAGACGTGTTGGGTTGAACTATGGGCAGCTTTTATTTAAAAATTTATTTATTTATTATTAAATTCCGTTTCTATCCCACCCCTTCCTGTGGATGGGCTCAAGGTGGGTTACAACACTGGATTAAAACAATAGATCAGACATTAAAATTTATAAAACTATAACCCCTAACAAGATGGTGTTCAGACAAATGGTGTCATAGGAACATAAGAGAAGCCATGTTGGATCAGGCCAATGGCCCATCCAGTCCAACACTCTGTCACACAGTGGCCAAAAAAGCCTGAGAATTTAAGATCTTCAAAGTCAGCCTTATAGATGATGACAGATTATAACAGGAGGGGCCAGATGGTATTTGATGTCTGTTGCCTTGCCTAAAGCCTGGTGGAATAGGTCCATTTTACAGGCCCTGCAGAACGGTAAGAGGCCATGCAGGGCCCTGATCTCTAGGGGGAGCTCATTCCACCAGGTTGAGGCCAGGGCTGAAAATGCCCCGGCCCTGGTTGAGGTTAAACGGGCATCTTTTGTGACAGGGATCACTAATAAATGTTGATCTAATGAGCTCAAGGCTCAACAGAGCACATACAGGGAGAGGCGGTCCTGCAAGTATGTTGGTCCCTGGCTGTTCAAGGCCTTAAAGGTTAGTACCAACACCTTGAAATAGACTCAGAATTTCATCAGCAGCCAGTGCAGTTAATGGAACACAGGATGAATGTGCACCTGGGAAGATGTCATGGTTATCACATGTGCCTCCGTGTTCTGCACTAGCTGCGATTTCTGGGTCAGATACAAGAGTAGGCCCACATAGAATGAGTTACAATAGCCCAATCTGGAAGTTAACAATGAACTGCTACATGGCAAGGGCAACCAACTGACATGCCAGGGGATACCTCCAGGTCCCCACCCCACCAGAAGAGAGAGCTCTGAGCCTCAGACTCCTGTCAAACTGCATGGCTGTTGCTGGGTAGCTCTTCATGCAAGGAACTGCCTGGACGGTTCCCCCCTCAAGCCATGGAGCTTTTGGGGAGGGCCTTTCCAGAAGTCCCTGCAGGCTGCTAGCATTCTCCCACTGGGAATGCTCCTCCAGACACCTTCTGCAAGAAGGCACACACCCCAACTAAGGGAGGGGGTCTGCAATTTGGTGCTCTCCGAACCAATTCTGCCATATATCTGCCAGGACACATATTTATAAGACTCCATCCAGGTCAGATGCCCAAACCTCTTTACACAGAATGAGGTAAGTGAAAAACACCCCCAACTCAGGCCAATTGAGTTGGAGGTGAAAAAATTCCTACCTAGCCTCAAATATGAGGGACAACATAAGCCTGTTCTATGGCAGGGTTGGCAGGTGGATCAAATGATAAGCGAAGACTGACTGAATCTGGGAACAAGAGCCTATACAATTCAGGCTCCACCCACAGCAAGTCTGCATGTTACAACTCAAGTTTTAATCCTTCCATGAGGGCAAAAGAGACCTTCCTACCTTTCAACCCAAGGGCTGACAACAGGTAGGGCTGTGTTTCTCTGCAAGAGAAGGCAGTACTTTGCAGGAGTGCTAATTTTGTTCAGACCAAGTTATTTAATTCTATGCTACTGATCTAGATACAATATTTAGAATAAAGCCAGTGTGGTGTGGTGGACAGAGTGATGGAGTATGACAGGAAAGACCCAGGTTCAAATCCCCACTCTTCTGTAAAAGCAAGCTGGGAAACCTTGGGTTACTCACTCTGTCTCTTAGCCTCACCTATCTCACAGGGCTTTTGTGTGAGGATAAAGTGTAGATAAACAGAACAATTAATGGTGCCTGAACTCCATGATAGAAAGGCCAGATAAAAATATACAAAAGAAATAAATCTATCATATTCCGCCCCCCTCCCCCAATCATCACAGTCCAGTTTCATTAATCGCTTTCAAATCCATAGATTTATTAGCTTAAACATGACTTTTCCTCTTCCATTAGAATTAGTAAGACTAGAAACTGCTTAATTTGACATTAAGGTTGCCTTTTGCCAGCCCCTCCCCCTGATGGAGTATGGGATCTGCCATTGCGCTGATGGAGTAATATCACTTCCAAAAAAAAAATCAGAAGTGATGCTAGTCCTTTCTAGGAATCACCAGAAACTCTATGGTTGTACCATAGAGTTTCTGGCAATTCCTAGAGAGGTGTGACATCACTTTCAGGCTGCTGCCCCATATACCCAACTCCCCAAGTCTCCTGCTGTATACCAGGCTGGGCCTTGCAACCTTACACAATAGTGCCATAATGTTACATACTGTATGCTAATAAGGACTTATTTCAACTTGATTTTATGTTATGTCTGTTCATGTTTTTGTCCGCTTTTCGTTCTCTGACCATCTGCCTTCTAATCCAACATGGCTTCTTTCATGTTCTTAACTTCAGCCAGTGAAACATTGACATTTTTTCTTTAATTGAATAATTCCAGTTAACTTTGGTCTTAATTTAGCATTAGTACCCGACTGTCTCTTTGCAGTAGCAAAATGAAATGATTCATTGACAATCAACAGAAAAAAAAATCCAAATCACTTTTAGTCTGAACTGGTTAGGCACCATTGTGAGCTGTGCAGCTGTTGCTGATTTACCAGGGCTCAGGATACTATAGTTTTGTACTAGGGAAGGTGTGTGTGTGTGTGTATATATATATATATATATATATATATCCCATGAATCTCAAAGGGATCAGTTTAATGCAACAGAAAGGTTTGACTAGAAACTGACCTTTCCTGAAGGACAAGAAAGGATTAAAAATGTAACCCTCCGAAATGTATAAGGTGAAATAGTCTTCTTTGCCATGCTATTATTTTTAGACTGTTTCATGTCAGTCTGCCTGTGTGCTAAGAAATCTATTTATCCTTCTTCAAAGTGGGTAATTTAATTTTCATCCAAGAAGTTTCCTTCATGGAGCATGAGTGAGCTGCATTTCTATGGTTCCCTTGATAAAACTAATAATCTTCCTGGAGGGAAAGTTGGAAGCATCTCTAAAATAGACAGCTTGGGTAATAAATAGAGAATATAATAGAATATAGATTTTACAGTTAAAGAATCATCCTTTTAATCAGGAAGACTTAGAACCGTTAGCTAATAGGTGGCAAAGCAGAACAGGACAAGCCACATATTACTATAGAGCAGCATATAAATCTAAATAGTCAAGCTCCTGCTGCCTAATTAATTTTTCCCAAGTCTTCTGTGTTACGTTAAGCCAATCCAATGTTCTGCAGACTATAGGCTTCCTTGGAAATTTGGTGCTATCACTGTCCTATGTTTTCCCTTTTAAAAAATATTGGTTCTCAAATGTCACTTGAAAATTGGCTGTATAATACACACACTATAATTGTCATCAAACCGAAGAGGTGACTGAGAGTCTCTGCCTTCTCATAGGCAAAATATGCTGTGCACAGTGTGTCACACTCATGAAATGACTGAAGGTGGTGGGCAATCAAAGCCATCATGTCTCCAACTGGCTTAATGCCAATATTTTTTCCACACAGGCATTGACAAAAAATGAGAACATTTACAAAAAATGAGGATTTATATATATATGAATAGCAGCTAAAACATCTTGAACAGCAGTCTGTAAGCCTTGTTCAATAAACTAAGTTCATGCGTTCTTAGGGCAAGTCCTAACTACAACACAATTAAATATAAAGGGATGCCTTTAAATGATGCATTCTGTCACTACACTCATCTCTCTACCATACAATCTTTACTTCTGCTCTGTATTCTTATATTGTTTTTGTTCTGCTTGTCTGAGGACTACTTCAGATGTTATTTCCCAGCAATTCAGGCAGTGACCTGCCCTCTCTATGGAAGAATTTTTCTCCCCTTCATATGTTCTTCTGTTTCTTCCATCAATATTAACCAGTACGAAGCACATAAGATATGAGAGTAGCCGCCATTTAGCCATGTGAGCAAAGATTACAACAATTTTATATTTGATACAGCACCTGGCATGGTATAAATGCTAAACAGATGTTTCATATCAGGAAATGTCTGACACCTTTTTTGATATATTATACAGAGTGAAATGTCATGGTGTGTAATATATTAGCTTTATTGTTGCTTTTCATTTATCATTTGTTGAATTACAAAAGATTAATGTTGTGCGACCAGGAATCTACCTCATCTTGAAATTTTTCCCTGGGTTAATGATAGAGGGGGAGTGTTCAGTGTTTTGCATTTCGAAGAAACAAACTGATCATTTTGAACTGGTTTCAATTCCTGCAGATTGGTGGAATATTTATTCATTTTCAGAGAAACAGTATGGATCCAGCAACATATTTGGTAATAAACCCCCCTCCGCACCTCCCCCCCCCCAAAAAAAAATCCCCCAAACAAACCTGAAGTCAAAAAATCTGCCTCACTTCACCTTGTTCACTGGTGTAATGCACTTTAGAACAATAAAGTACCGCTGGATTATTGCTTTGCACAGTTTTGGCAGGCTCATTAGTTTCAGCACCTAGCTTGAAGTAGTTTCATGCCAAATTAAAAATGTAGGTCATTCAGAGGACTAGAGTTGCTCTAGTTCAGCCTGCAGGAATGTAATGCTCACCTGGATCCAGCAGTTTGTAAACATGGTGAAGCTAATTTTTTATACTCCACCCACAGTAGAAATCCACAATGGGCATAATTACAAATGTTGTTTATGGAATGGCTGTTAAGCGGCTGCTGTTAGGTACATGTGCTTGAAATAAATGAGCTTAAAATTCACTAAATGGAAACTATTTTCCAGGATCATGAAAAATTATGCCGACTTTGTGTGGATGTAAGTGAGGCATATCAAGCAAATGGCAGAAACTATCATCATATTCTTCATCATGGATTATTTGACAAGCAATAGGGTTTGTGAAAGTCACATATGCTTCCAGAGGAACATCTTTGCTGATGTGGGAAATGAGAAAATTAACACAGGAGAAGCCAACTTGTTCAACACTGGGGAACTGGTGGGGGAGGAGGTTTTGCAATGCTAATGTGTTTGAAACAAAGTTATTTTGTGCATTTCAATTTATAAATAGAAACAGTTGGATCCCAAGCTTTCCTTCTAATCATGGAAAGATATCATCAATTAACAGAAAGCTAACTTGGTAAAAAGGTAAAGGTAGTTCCCTGTGCAAGCACCAGTCGTTTCCGACTCTGGGATGACGTTGCTTTCACAACGTTTTCACGGCAGACTTTTTACAGGGTGGTTTGCCATTGCCTTCCCCAGTCATCTACACTTTCCCCCCAGCAAGCTGGGTACTCATTTTACCGACTTCGGAAGGATGGAAGGCTGAGTCAACCTTGGTCCGGCTACCTGAACCCAGATTCTGCTGGAATCGAATTCAGGTCATGAGCAGAGCTTTGGACTGCAGTACTGCAGCTTTACCAATCTGTGCCGCGTGGTTCTTGGTAACTTGGCACCCAATCCATAATTTGTGTGCTATTCTTGTACAATTGGCAGTTGTCAAAATACGATTGATGTTCAGGTTTAGAATCAGATTCCCACTGATCCCAGCCTTGTTTGAATGGGGAACTTTGAAGGGAGGGCGACATGGGAGGTAACAGGGCTTTGGAATAAATTGTATTCAGTTTCCAGTTAATCGTACATCCTCTGCAAAAAAAAAAAAAAATAGATGCCAAGGATCTAAGCTCTCCCTATGGCCTAGTGAGGCTTACTGCCATGTGGCTTCTGTCATGTCTACTTTGTGCTTGTCATATCTGCTATTTTTGTGTCGTATCTGTTAAATGTGGATTTATGTACTGTGTGCAGTTCTGGTTGCCGGACCTCAAAAAGGATATTATAGCATTGGAGAAAGTCCAGAAAAGGGCAACTAGAATGATTAAAGGGCTGGAGCACTTTCCCTATGAAGAAAGGTTGAAACGCAATTTTGGAATTTTTAGCTTGGAGAAACGTCGACTGCGGGGTGACATGATAGAGGTTTACAAGATAATGCATGCGATGGAGAAAGTAGAGAAATAAGTACTTTTCTCCCTTTCTCACAATACAAGAACTCGTGGGCATTTGATGAAATTGCTGAGCAGACAGGTTAAAACGGATAAAAGGAAGTCCTTCTTCACCCAAAGGGTGATTAACATGTGGGATTCACTGCCACAGGAGGTGGTGGCGGCCACAAGCATAGCCACCTTCAAGAGGGGTTTAGATAAAAATATGGAGCACAGGTCCATCATTGGCTATTAGCCACAGTGTGTGTGTATATATAAAATTTTTTGCCACTGTGTGACACAGAGTGTTGGACTGGATGGGCCGTTGGCCTGATCCAACATGGCTTCTCTTATGTTCTTAGGACTGCATATTAATGATAGTTTGCTAGTAACATCTAATGTTACCATTTCAGAACTAACGGAGTGTTCTGTTAGCATTTGCATTTCTCATTTCACAGGTTTTGTTTTTTTAAAAAAAAGAGAGAACAATTTGTGGGCATGCTGCTTTATTCCATACAAACTGAATAATTGCATTTTGCTATGAAGAAGCAAAGCCAGTCGCTGAAGAACAGCCATACATGCTGCAGCTGCTAATGAGGTGGCTGTAATGTACTGAGTTGTGAGACGGTTTGAAGGCAACATGCTTTATTCAGTGGTACTTTACAAGAGAGAGAACACGCGGGCTGGGTCCCGCTTATATACATTACCCGGAACTCCCCCCCAGTCTGACCAGTCCAATCCTAGTCAGTCAAACTTCCCGCCACAGATCTTGATGGGCGGGGCGTCTGGCGAGCTACATCCAGGGACCCGCAGGGTCGCCTCTGTAGCGATCACCATGCGGTACATCAGCTTATGTTCAAGACATAACAGTGGCAATGACCTGAGCCAGTAGAATGGACTATAGCACTTCAGACTAGGTGTAGGAATACATCCACAGGAGAGTTTTAGGCACTATTTGTGTAGGACAAGAACCTTGTTTTCAATAAACAAAACTGAAAGGAAAAGAGCAAAAGCGATAGACTTTGACATCTGTGAATACAGACGTAATTGCCTTCTTCTGAGTCAAACCCTGGTCCATCAAAGTCAGAATTATCTGTTGAGACTGGCAGCAGCTCTCCATGGTCTCAGAAAGTGGTTTTTCACACCATGTAGTGACAGATCCTTTAACTGGAACTGCTGGCGATTGAACCTGGGACCTTTTGCACAACACACAGATGAGTCATGCCCCCTCAAAACAACACATAGGCTGCATTCAGACAGGAGATTTGGGCTGACATGGCCACCCCCCCCACTGCTGGATTAAACGGGCTCCTTCATATGTGCACATCTGGGCTCTGCTGCATCCTCACCCTTACCTTGTCTTCCAATGCCTCCAGTCTACTTCAAAAAGCCACTGGTTACTTCTTGGTGGCAAATCGCTGAAGCACTTCCCTGGAGCCTTTCCTGGCTATCTGAATGGCCAGGGCACACCAGGGAAGCACCTGCCATGTGCCTGAGTGGTGTGATCACTCCTCTGGGGTGCACACAGCCCTGGGCACCTTAAACTTTGACAGCTTTTTTTAAAGCTAAGAGGCTGCCATGGGAGCTGCCTGTCCAAATCCAGCCAAAGTTTCCTACACAGAGATGACCTCATCCTTACAACTGCTCAAAAGTAAATTATTTTAACAGAATGAGGTCATGTACCCAAAAGTGCTCAAAGAACTTTCTAGAGAGCCTTCAGAGCCTTTGTCAAGCATCTTCCAGACTTCTTGGAGTATGAGAGTTGTGTAGGCAGGCAAGGTAAGGTAAGGGCACACTGCGCAGCTGGCTCCGTGAGGGGAGGGCAGGAAAGCGAAGGCAACGGGAACCTTTGCTGAGGAAGGTGTGGTAGGAGGGAGGGGAAAGAATTTGCCAACTAAAGAAGGAGAACTGAGAAATCTGTGGGAGAACACTTTAACCTTCCAAAGCATACAATGGGTGACCTCAAGGTAGCTGTTTTACTGCAAAGAAACTTCAAAAACCGAATGGAGGGAGAAATTGCTGAATTACAAATTATTATGAAACTTGGAACAAACACCCCCCAGGACTGAACAGGGATATTGGTTTTTTTTTATCTCATTACATATGCTAAACCCACTTTCAGTGAGTGTAGCTATACATCCACAGTATTCGAATGTATTTCTCTTTTATAATAGTGTATCAGAATAATGTTTTATATTGAAATACTCAAATAAGGAATATTGGCTATTTATCTCATTACATATACTTAACCCATTTTTTATTTTATGTATTCTTATTTTCTAATGGCAGACTAGAATGATGTATATAATGTATAGACTGATGTTGATAAGTAAATTAGGTGGACTACAACTAGGAAATACATGTTCTTTTGTGATTTACCTAGATTTGCAGAAACACCAACTAGCAGGGAACTATTACCTTTTATGGCTATCCAGACCAAATGGCCAAGCCACACTGTTTTACCATGTGATCAAAGTCAGTTTGCCCTCTTAATCAAGAAACTGCATGTATTTCAGCCCACTATACCTGATCCCCTCATCTGATGAAGTGTGCTTAGAGAGCATACGAAAGCTTATGTTCGGAATAAAACTTGGTTGGTCTTAAAGGTGCAACTTGACTCCTGCTTTGTTTTAATGGTTTAGTTAATAGTCATATCAAAACAATGAAACAAATGGGCAGTCTACATTTAGTTGCTAGTTTAATTTATTTTTTGCTGGGCAAAGGAGCATTCAGGATTGATTCCCCCCACCAGACATCCTTAAGGCTTTTGTAGTGTTTTTCAGTGTTGTTATTACCTAATGATCTATATAGTTAGAACTATATTCTAGTATTCTATTTAGGTAAGCAGAGAACCTGATAAGATCTTTCAAAGAATACAGTTGAAAAACCTCAGCATTTTTGCTAAGGACACCTTAAAGGCACAGTATTCTCAAAACATAGAGTACACTTTATTTCCCCAGATCTGAGCCCCTTTTGCCCTTGGAAGATCAAGCCCATCCCCTAGATATTATTAGCTTAATTGGGGTTGACAGGTTTAGCTTGGCACAAAAGTCTGCCTTATGCTTTTTTTTTTCACCTTGGTGGCTATGCTACTCTTCCTAGAGACAAGTCACAAAGCACCCCATGTTTCCAAGAAGGATAACTCATCAGCAGATGTTCCAGTTTGCTGATAATTCTTTTTAAAAGTTCATTTGTAGATGTAGCACTTATAGTATCAAAATGATTATCTTGCAAGTTTTATTTTAAGGCTGTATTTCAAAGTACCTGGAGATAGTAGGCCAAATCACTGGATTTCCCAGACAGTGGTTCTCTATGGAGGTGGGTCAGTGAGAATTTGCTTCAGGAATCCTACAGATACCAAGCCATCCTGAGGGCCAGAGGCTTTTACAGCTGGCTGAAGCTAGAGATTTATATGCCTCAAATGAGTAGCCTGATTCCACAACTCCATCATGTTTCCAACTGCCTTTTGCTCTCCTACACCAGGTACTAAAGACCAAGGGAGGCCACCCAGCCTTGCAGGAGTGCCAGCCTTCAAGACCTGCTCTTTTTAATCTTCTTGCTGAGGCTGGGTATGAAGTAGGGTTGCTTTGCTTTTTAGGTATTCTGCCTAGCCAAACTGAGACCTTTGTTGAGGCAGCTTCCATTGCTCCTGGGAGTTTATGAAATCATCTACACCTTATACAAGGTCCACAGCAGTTTAGAAGATCACTGTAACACATCATCATGAAATCCAGTAACAATAAGGTAAAAACAGCTCTTTCATAAAACACAGGGGCAATGATGATCCCCAGCCTCAATTCTATATTAGACCTGTGCCTCAGATCAGCTCCTAAGTACAATCTGCAGCAGTAGTTCTCAAAAAATGGGTTCTGGGTCTCCCCCAGGTGGGTCACAGGGCCATGAGAAAGGTTGTAAAGGGAAATTCTCTTAATCCAATTTCTTACTGAAATCCACATTTCTTGTCCTCTTTTTAACAATTTGGAGTCTTTTTCTGATCAATTCAATTTTGATCCAAGATAACTTTGAAGATAGTAGAGGCAAAAAGAGAGGTTCTGCAAAAATCCAGAATTTCATTATGTAGATGCTCAGTTGCAAGAATGTCTTCCCAAACCTTCCTGTCCTGCTACAGTACCATTCTGTGATGTGTAACACACACACACACAAAAAATTACACAGGCTGAAGTTACAGAAGGATGCATTGATTTCTTTTCAGAGATGGTAAAGAAAAATGAAAGCAAAACACCCTGTTTAAAAGAGAAAAGAGGAAGAAGAAATGCTGTATGCATGTATGTATGAGTGTGTGTATGTGTGTGTAAGTGTGGGCCAAAGAAATTTCTCAACAATGCTAGTCATGAGGAAGGAGGTATGAGAAGAATGCTCTGCAAAGCTCAATGGCAAAATTCAGTTTGTTTCCACATAATGCACAAAACAACATGAAATACTGCTTAGTAATGATATCCTTTATATAATAAACACCCTTTTGTGGTGGCAAAATGAGCACCCTGATTGGTCGGGACTGTACTGCATCAACCTGTCAAACCATCAGTCAAGGTCTGTTGTGTTCCACTGGCTGAGGACTGAGGCACTGCTTCACAGAGGAGAGAAAGAAAGTCTTCAATTGATTGGCAGACAGAGGGAGGAGGGAAACTGCCACAGAAAGTCATCTCCCAATTGGCTGAAGGCTCCTGTATCTTCCTGGTGAGTGTGTAAAAGGAAGAGAAGTAGCAAAGTCCCTCTGTTTGTTTGGGGGAAAACTCCACCCTTAGGCTGCTCTGCTTGTGTTTTTCTATTAGTCTGAAAAGGTTTGTTGAAATACAGCAGATGGTTTGTGAGTGTGTGTGTTCAGTTTAATTTTGTGGAAGTGCAGCCAGTTGAATGGGAGACCAAGTAGAAAGCTGAATGAGTGGGGTGAGTAAGCAGATCTGCCTGGGTATTCCTGGTGAGTGTGTAAAAGGAAGAGAAGCAATAGAGTCTCTATGTTTGCTTGGAAGAAAACTCCACCCCTTAGGCTGCTTTGCTTTTGTTTTCCTGTTAGTCTGAAAAAGCTGGTTGAAATACAACAGATGGTTACATTTAGCAGCTCAATTTAGCAGTCAATTGCCCCAATGAGATCACGAGAGTGCGTGTGTGCTGTGTTTAATTTGGCTACTTTGTGTGTATGTATGTGTGTGTTCCGTTTCATTTCATGGAAGTGCAGCCAGCTTGGATGGGTGACCAAGAGGAAAGCTGAATGGATGGGGTGGGTAAGTAGAGCCACCTGGGTCTTCCTGGTTATGTAAAAGGAAGAGAAGCAGCAGAGTCCCTCTGTTTGTTTGGAAGAAAACTCCACCCCTTAGGCTGCTCTACTTTTGTTTTCCTGTTGATCTGAAGAAGCTGCTTGAAAAACACCAGATGGTTACCTTTAGCAGCTCCAGTGAGTCAATTGTCCCAGTGTGTGTGCTAACTGTTTTTAATTTGGCTGCTTAGTGTGTTTGTATGTGTCTGTGTTCAGTCTCATTTAGTGAAAGTGCAGCCATCTTCTGGGGTATGGGGAAATGAAGACTGTATTCAGCGGAAGTGCACTGCTGTATTTTTATTTATGGTTCTGAGAGTAATGGGAAAGCCTTCCTGCTCTGTCCCCAGTCTCCCAGCTCCACTCCAAAGTGCCCAGGTATTTTCTGAGTTGGGCCTGGCAACCCTACAACCAAATACACTAACTTGGTTCTGGCAACCCTACAACCAAATACCTAACTTGGTTCTGTCAGTAAAGAGGAGGAGGCCCTTTCCAGGCCTATTTTGGCCTTTGAAGGAGGGCCCATTGGGGCCAGTGCTGACTAGGGTTGTCAGCTCCAGGTTGGAAATTTCCTGGAGATTTTGTGGCAGAGTCTATGGAAGCCAGACTGTGGGGAGGGGAGAGGCCCCAGCTGAATATAATGCCATAGAGTCCACCATCCAAAGTACTTATTTTCTCTGGGCGGGAAGAGATCTATTGTCTGGATTTCAGTTGTGATACCAGGAGATCTTATGCCTCCACCTGGAGGTTTTCTATCCTAGGCCTGGCAGCACCCTCTGGGTGACTTGGTGCCACCTGACTGGCATGACTTAATTTGGTCTGACTGCTTGCTTCTGTTCAGCAGCTGCCCCTCTATGACAGCCACTGTGACAAAGCAATCAGTGCTTCAGAGCAGGGTCTGCCAGACCCAGGTTCCTACAGTGGAAACTGACTGGGTGATTTTGGACCACCCATATACTTTCAGCCTAACCTACCTCACAGGGTTGTTTTTGCATTTTAACCTTTTATTAGTTTTAAGTATAAGAAAGAGGGTACAGAAGAAAAAAAGAAGGGGCAAAACAGAAAAAACAAGGGGAAAGCAAAAAAAAAATATCAGTTACCTTTCTGCAACAAAACAAGATACCAGATTTCTTCTTCCTGCAGGTCTTTGAGATTTAATCAAATATTAAAGAGTGATTCCTCAGTGGAACAGGCTTTCTTGGGAGGTGGTGGGCTCTCCTTCCTTGGAGGTTTTTAAACAGAGACTAGATGGCCATCTGACAGCAATGAAGATCCTGTGAATTTAGGGGGAGGTGTTTGTGAGTTTCCTGCATTGTGCAGGGGGTTGGACTAGATGACCCTAGGAGTCCCTTCCAACTCTGTGATTCTATGATTACTATTAAATTCTACAGTCCTTTTATAGCTTTTTAAACTGTTATACAATTCTAATATTTATAGTATAAATCTAAACTATTTATCTTTGATGCAAAACATTTATCCAAAAGTGAAAAACAAGAGACAAACAGGGGACCAAACTGACTGAATGATTTGGACAATATTAAAAATAAGCATAATATATAAAACAGAATAAAACTCTGCAAAGAGTGGTAAAGAGTGGTGCAGAGTGGTAAAGCTGCAGTACTGCAGTCAAACTCTCTACTCACAACCAGAGTTCAATCCCAGCGGAAGCTGGGTTCAGGTAGCTGGCTCCAGGTTGACTCAGCCTTCCATCCTTCCGAGGTCGGTAAAATGAGTACCCAGCTTGCTGGGGGGAAAGTGTAGATGACTGGGGAAGGCAATGGCAAACCACCCCATAACAAGTCTGCCATGAAAACATTGTGAAAGCAACGCCACCCCAGAGTCAGAAACGGCTGGTGCTTGCGCAGGGGACTACCTTTACCTTTCCAGGTTTGTAAGAGCATAACAGAGCCCTGTTAAACCACTGAGCCATCCTGTTTCGCACAGTGGCCAGCCATTGAGCTCAAGAAGGTGTATCTTTTTAGGATTATACTGATACTCTGTGAGATTTCTCTCCAGTATGTCTGATCAATATCCAGTATATGGGGAGAAAAAGTGGTGAGAAGTGGCTGGCATCGAATAGCTTTTGCAGGAGTGGTGAGAACTATGTGTCCCTCTTCATTGCAGTGTTGATTTTAGCCTTTAGTCTTTTGAAAGTGTGTGCCATAGGCACCTTAAATCATGCTCTGATTTGGAATGGCTCCCTTCTTGCCCTTCGCTGTTGATTTGATTTCCTCTGGAAGAAAGACAGAGCCTTGCTAGGGAGACCATCTATCTTGCTTTTGTTTCAGTTACACTTGTGGAAGTTTGAACAAATTTTTCTTTTTTTGTTTTATGTAGGGACATCCATTGTGACAGAGTTTGACAGCCCCTACTCTAGCATGATAAGCTGCTGCTATTTTTGTCAGCAAGACTTATAGCTGCCATATGGCATCAGCATGTCAAGTGATACTACTCACAACAGCAGAGTCCTGGCTATTGAAAATATTGATATGATTTTCAGGTTCCAAGAAGCAAGACAGATGTTCCGGCATGGCTAAGCAGGGTGCAGAGGCAGAGGGCAGCTGTTGTTCAGAGGGACTAATTCTGAAATAAATTTAAAGGGCTGCTTTTCTCTTTCTCTTCTATCTCCACCCTCAAACAGATTGAAAAAGTCCCTGCTGGTAGACATGCATAATAGCCGAAATAGCTGACAGAGACACAGCGAGACAGAGAGAGGAGGTCCAATAATGGATGTGAGGGGCAGGATAATGCATCAGGGTCATAAATAAAACGTTTGATCAGTGATGAAGAAGGAAACATTGTGGAAAGTTAACAGGGTTTTAATTGGGATAAGTATATGATAATTTCATGACTGCACAAACCAATTATTTAATTTTTGAAATTTTGATTACTTTGCATCATTACTCCAAGGTATGGTTATTCATTGGTGTTCTGTCTGTAGTCTAACCCATATTTCAGTAGATGTGGTTTGTCAGGAAAAAACTTCCTGGTGCTAGGTGCAATGGCTAGGTCTATCGCTCTGCAGGCCTCGGCTCTCCAATCAGCCATAGCTCCTGGGGCATTGGCGCTGGCTCTCGATCGGCATCTGGGGCCAGCTGACGAAACCTCTCCATCTGTTTATGAGAGACAGTATCAGCCACCTCGTTATTCCCCCCAGGCACATGCTTGGCCAAAAACAATATGTTAAGCTGCAGACAACGCAAAGTGAAGGCCCTCACCAACCTCATAACCTGCTGAGATTTGGATGAAAGGGAATTAATGACGTGGACCACCGCCATGTTATCACACCAAAAATGAACTGTGCGATTGGCCATATAGTTCCCCCACAGCCAAACTGCAACAAGAATGGGAAAGAACTCGAGAAACGTAAGACCTCGGTTCACACCTACCTGAATCCAGGAGTCTGGCCAACTATCCGCGCACCAGTGTCCACGAAAATAAACTCCAAAACCTAAAGACTCAGCAGCATCAGACATGACCTGGAGCTCAGCTTCAAACCTCATGTTGTTTCTCCATAGCTTCACATAGCCTACAAAGAAAGGCTCGCCCCGGGGCCACCACTTTGCAAGCAAAGTTAAGATGCCCAACCAACTGCTGTAACTCAATCAAAGTGACCGTCTGTTTAAGAAGAAAGGAATGAATCCTATTCCTTAAATCGACTATTTTTTGGAAAGGTATCCTGGACAGTTGCGCCAGGGTATCCAGCTCAATCCCCCAAAAGATCAGTTTTTGGGCCGGACCCTCCGTTTTTTCCTGAGCCAATGGAACCCCAAGTTCTGCAGCCAGCTCGATAAAGCCAGACAACAGCTGTGCACAATGCCCAGTCCCTGCAGGACCCACAAAGAGGTAGTCATCCAAATAATGAATGACATCCTGCAAACCCACTTTTTCATGAACAGCCCATTCCAAGAATGTGCTGAAACATTCAAAAGCTGCACACGATACAGAGCAGCCCATTGGCAATGCTCTGTCCATGTAAAATTGACCCCCAAAAGAAAATCCCAAGAGCTCAAAATCAGCAGGATGAACAGGTAAAAGGTGAAATGCAGATTTAATATCGCATTTTGCCAACTCCGCCCCCTCACCACAGCGTCGAACCATGGCTATGGCCTGATCGAAGCTGGTATACCTAACTGAGCATAAATGCTTGGGAATCCCATCATTAACAGACTTCCCTTTGGGGAAGAATAGATGGTGAATCAAATGAAATTCCCCAGGCGCCTTTTTAGGCACCACGCCTAAGGGGGAAACCCTAAGGTTAGGCACAGGGGGATTGGGAAATGGGCCCCAAATCCTGCCCTCAGCCAACTCCTTGGCAATCTTATCCTTGACTACCTGCTCTAAACCTTTAACAGAACTAAGATTCTCGGACATAAATGTAAC
Organism: Heteronotia binoei; assembly: GCF_032191835.1. Classification (NCBI taxonomy): domain Eukaryota; kingdom Metazoa; phylum Chordata; class Lepidosauria; order Squamata; family Gekkonidae; genus Heteronotia; species Heteronotia binoei. The sequence continues at coordinate 28,914,125 of NC_083230.1, read as the reverse complement.
CTGGGGCCCCTGAAAAGGAATCCTAAATCCGAATGTAAAACCTTTTAGCAGGTAAACGCTATCAACCTTTCGCAGATACCTGGACAGCCAGTGTTCAAGAGGTCCCACCTTTATCAGACTGGGCCCCTTTTCCAGTCTGATAATTACCTCTCCCATCTCCTGGTTTCTTTTGATTCTTACCCAGCCGGGCTTTTGGGCAGTTACTGAAGGAGTGAGAGCCGCCATACATGGGGCATTCGTGCTTGCACTGACAAGCTTTTCTGCTACACACCCCCTGAGACCGAACTCCCAACAAAGCAGGCGGGGTTGAACCGCCTGCCCCGCTGAACCGCAGGAAGAGGCTGCCAAAACTGAAGAGGTTGCTGCTGGCCACCAAATGACCGCTATAGGAGCGGTCGACCAAATTTAGCTGCGCAGGAGACATGACTTGTAGCCACAGCTGCTGGTGAATGTGATCCCACTGAAGGGAAGGGTACAATGCAACCCTCATCCTGAATTCCTCATCATATTGAATCCAGGCAGGCCCACTAAACATTGTGTACCCCTTATAAATTATGTCCATGTATTGGATAAGCACAGCCGCCCTCCAAGGCTGAGCATGTGCAATCACTCCAACATAGATAAAACACCCAGGCAGCCAATTGGCCCAAGTCCGGTCCACCTTATGCTTCTTCAATTTTTCTTTTTCCTTGTCATCCAAGTCTTCCTTATCCTTCTTCTCCAACTCCCGGAACAGGGGGGAGAAGATATCGACATACTCACCCTTTAGGATCTTATCTTTTGTTGCAGGCAACAAATGATCACCCAAAGGTAATGCTACATCCCCAAAAGTAAGGCAGAAAAAGGGACTGCCCTGTAAGGAGAAGGGAAGTCCCAACCTTCCATAAAAGAGCCTGCAAGACCCTGCTGCCACACACCCGGCCAACCTCCACAAGGGCCACAATGACCAGTCAGCCAAGACCAATTTGGCTGCGAGCCCATACCTGTAGGTGGAGAAAACCCAGAACTCACAGCAGGAATGCCAGGCAAGGCATGCCCCCATGGACCCCAAGGCCAATCCAGCCCAGCATATGCCTGTGAAATGCCTTACCAACAGATCCAATAGGCACCAGCGTCGACTCGGGTCCAACAGCTTTTGACAATGGCATTGATCCCCCATCTGGACCGCCAAGACCCATGGCACTGCCAGCGATGAATGCACCAGACCTGCCCTCGAGAATAGACAACCTGGTTAACATATTCACCTGGAGTGCCATTTTAGAAGCCTTTTCCAATCCTACCCTCTCCGAAGGAGGAATACCAGACGCCTCCTCCAGCACCAACAGTCTTTGCATTATGCTAGCATTAACTTTCTCCTCGCCCTCATCATCGGAAGAAGATAAGGGCGGTGGTGCCTCTTTGGCGGAGCCTTAGGGGTCTTTGATGCAGGCTGCTTGCCCTTGGATTTTCCAGACCCCTTTCTACTTGACATCTTTGCAATGCCCAGGGCCAATAGAGCCTACAAAATACACCCAAGTGGCCCCCTATGAAGGTGCCCCCAAAACCGCCCCTCACTACTAAATAGCAGCCCCTGGAAGCAGTAAAAATGCCTGCCTATGCGAAGCTGTCCCAAGTTAGGGCAGGCCCACAAAATGGCCTCCCCTCAAAATCCTCCTAAAATGGCCGCCTTCCCTCGGAGAAGAAAGGGAACCAAAAATGGCCACCACCCCACACAACAAGAAGGGGAAGCAAAATATGGCTGACTCTGCTAAAACATCACAACCCCCCCACCACCACTCAACCAGGGGATCCACACAACCACAAAAAAACCCTTTGCCCTGCAAAAGATGGGAAGGAACAAACCACCCACACCCTTCAGCAAAAGAAAAAACAATTTTAGCCACAGAAACACCCTTGCTACCCAATTATGGTGAAAAAAGGGGGGGGGTGATAATAAAATGATACACTGGCCATCAATAGAGCTCCTTTCTCCCCCATGAAACTCAATGCCCAGCCAGACAGCCAAAGCAAACCGCTCGAGCACGCCGCTCCTTTCCTGCTTATCAGCGACCCAATAATTGATAAGTACACTGACACTGAAACCGACAGGGTGGGGGGCCCAGCAGCAGTCAAGGAGCCCCCACGCCTTCACTGATAAGCACGCAGATGCCGAACCGATGGGGAAGGGGCCCTCAACAGCAGTCAGGGAGCTCCCACACCTTCCTGGAGTGCAATAAAATGTTCCCCCCCAAACTGATCCTCAAGAAGGGGAAGCAAAATATGGCTGACTCTGCTAAAACATCACAACCCCCCCACCACCACTCAACCAGGGGATCCACACAACCACAAAAAAACCCTTTGCCCTGCAAAAGATGGGAAGGAACAAACCACCCACACCCTTCAGCAAAAGAAAAAACAATTTTAGCCACAGAAACACCCTTGCTACCCAATTATGGTGAAAAAAGGGGGGGGGGGTGATAATAAAATGATACACTGGCCATCAATAGAGCTCCTTTCTCCCCCATGAAACTCAATGCCCAGCCAGACAGCCAAAGCAAACCGCTCGAGCACGCCGCTCCTTTCCTGCTTATCAGCGACCCAATAATTGATAAGTACACTGACACTGAAACCGACAGGGTGGGGGGCCCAGCAGCAGTCAAGGAGCCCCCACGCCTTCACTGATAAGCACGCAGATGCCGAAACCGATGGGGAAGGGGCCCTCAACAGCAGTCAGGGAGCTCCCACACCTTCCTGGAGTGCAATAAAATGTTCCCCCCCAAACTGATCCTCATCTGGGAACTGAAGCAGGGAGCAGAGGTCCGGCCATTACAATGGCCAAGCCCCACCACCTCAAACGCGCACCCAAACGATCCTCCCTTCCCTTCCAGGGAGACAAAGCTTTCCCCAGCAGCCTAGCAGCATTGCTGCAGGCTGCCACCAACGAAATCTTCAGAAAAGTCAGGAACTAACCTTGTTACTGAATTAAGCATAATTGACCAGAGACCAACCACTGAGGCCTCATATGTAGGCATTCCAAACTCAAATGTTGGACTGCTCCACAAACTGATATTCAGAACTCCACGATCCTCCAGTTTATCTTGCTGAAGACATCACTGGACTCATCAGGAAACTGTTGATTCATAAAATAGTGTAAGACTCCAGAAAAAAATGAGTTTAAAATTTCAGCTCAGAGAGGAGTTGAAATGTAGATAGGACAGTTCAGTCTTGCTCTGAAACTGGGTGGAGTAAGTTGGTCTGATAGAGAGGAGCTGGCCATTGTACTGCAGAATTTGTCTTGTAAAATTTCTCCTTGCTCTTTAGGTGGTCTGTGCTTACAAACTCTGCTTGTCTTCTGCCTCTTTTGGTACAATCTGAAGTGGACTTACACAGTAAGAACCCTGCCCCCTCTTCCAGCTGAGAACCCCATAGTCAGTTGAATCACCTCTTATTTGTTTTAGTAGGCATCCTTTTAGAGCCTAAACACCAGAGGATCTAAAGCTAAGGAATGTCATACAGGCACCTGGGTACAGCCATGAAGGCCCAGGAAAGAGGTTTGGACGTGCTGGCATTAATAACTGATTAAATGCAATCTCCCCCAGCTCAGGGTTCTCAATGCCAATAATACTTCACTTCACTCTCAATAACAAAAGATTTTCCAACAGTGGAATATCCTAAAATAGCCCAGAGGAGTCTGCCCAACCCAAGGAAGTTGCTATTTCATTAACTGACACCTGGTTCCTCTTTTTCCTTTTTTTATGCAATCAAGAAGGGTACTCAAGTCATTAATTTATGCTCCATCCTGTTTCAGAAACTATCTCGACTCACCCGAACTTTTGTGTCAATGAAGGTCTGACTCACTTCATCTTAATTAAAGTATGTTAATCATGTTGTCTCTCTTAAGCTCTTTGTGCCCCATGATGCATCCTGTCCTCAGAGACAAGATTTGCCCTCCATTTCTCTTTCCCTTCTCTGATTGAGCAGCCCTGGTGTTTTCTTCTCCTCTGAAGAAAATTTGGCTGTCCCATACTGTCAGTAATGTATATTTTGGCTATTTGCTGAACCCTGGGACCTGAGGAAAGGGACAGAATTATCCTTTGACTTAATTCATTGAACATGGCACTTGAGATACTTTAAAATTCGGCAATAACAAAACACTGAGGGAAAAGATCAGGTGAAATCTGGGGCTGAAATTACTGAAGTAAAACTGGTGTAAGCAAAGACTTTTGATCATAGATAGATAGATAGATAGATAGATAGATAGATAGATAGATAGATAGATAGATAGATAGATAGACAGACAGACAGACAGACAGACGAGAGAGAGGGGGGTGTTTGTTCCTTAATTTATTCACTGTTAGTTAGATCTTTATGTTAAAAGGCTTTTGTTCCAGTGTTTTCCCAAACGCTCCAATACACTTTATTTGCGGAATCACTGACTCTTTTTGGTGTCCAGAAGGCTGGTACCCTCTTCCCTGTACCCAGCCCCCTTCTCTTGGAACACCAGTGCTTTTCTTGAGCTGTTCACTGACTTTTAAGGTCTCTACAGGAAATTTTTAATCACACCAGACCAGGGAATTCTGTACTCCTCAGAGATAGGACTGGGCAGGGAATCTCCTTTTCTCTCTCTAAACATTCTATCCCCTTTCATTTGGCCTGAATGGGAGTATTCTCTACCACTTGAACTTCCTTGCCAAATTTTCCTCCAGTTCTCTGTCTGTATTCAAACTGCTAATGCTGAATTAAGTCTGCATTCAGTCAATGCTAAAATCTGACTCTGTCAGCTCTAAGTCCTTTTTTGTCAGAGCTATTCTCAGATGGCGTTGGTACACATCTCTTCTCAGTTAAGGCAGGAATCTGACTAAATCTCTGAAGTATCCAGCTCACTCAGTTTTTTTCTTTTTGCTCAGCTGATGCTAACCAGTCAGATTGCTTCAAGCAAGGCTCTCCGGCTTTGTGAAGAATTAACCCTTTACAGCCCTTTAGTTGTTGATACAGTGCTTCTAAGCCTCTTCAAAAGTGCAGCCGATCACATGCCCTTGCAGATTTGGCTCACAGTAGCTTAATCAAGGTATTGTTCCTACTTTCCCCTACCAAAGTTTGACATCAGCAAGCTTTAAACCAGCCAGTGAGATTCAAACTTTTTATCTTGTACCAATCATATTCCTGGGAAAGTAGGTTCTCATGTCCAGCTATGGAACTCTTCCTCATAAAAAGAACATTTCAGGTCAGTGAAATATATGCTAGGATTTTCCTTACCTAAACATCTCTGCAACTGTGTTGCAGGCTCCCCACCCCGCCAACTCACTCTGTTCCTTGGGCTACTCCAGACCTCAAGCCCAGGCTTTCAGGTTATATGTCCCTTCCCTAAAACTTCCCAGTTTCCTCCCTCTTCCTTTGTATAAGTGCCCTTCTTGCTGGTGGTTGCGTGTGTGAGAGAGAGAGATTGCTTAGGGAATTAGTTCTCAGGTGTTCAGTTTTTAAATTTTGTATATAATAACATTCTCTGTGTTCACAATCACTCTCTCACTCTTTCTGCCTCATTTTATTTTGGGTAACGGTTTAATGGTTGGAGGACTGTGGGCAGTTTAATGTTGGAAAGACATCACTCTCACACACTCTCTTTCTTCCTCATTTTAATTCGGGGTATCTCCACTGAGATCCACTTTGGTATACACAGACTTACAAGGTCCCACATTATTCCTTTCTGGAGTCTTTTTAAAAGCTAATTTCCCCTTCTCTGAGTCCAGTTTGGGTAACAATGCCTTTCTAAACCCATTAATGCCAAAGGACATAAACGGTGTATATCTGCTTTGGAGTGCACTGTCAATCACTTGTTGAGCCAGCTCAGCCTGATCCCCTTACAGGTTTTAATCTGCTAAAACTGGATGTAGTTGGACCTTAGGCTACAATGACTGCAGTTCCTGAGCAAAGGAAGAAGATTATATAGTGATACTGATTATCCTAAGAGGTGAGCAGAAAAGTCATATCAAATGGAAAAGAGTATCTCAACACGCTTTATAGCCTTTCAAAGGGAAGCTTTGAGAAACAAAGTACAGTAGTGAGGTTACAAAAGAAGCCAACCCCCCCCCCCCCTCTTTTCTGGCAGTGGCTTTGTATTGAACTGAACTTTTCAAACATTCTGAGCCAGATTGCTCTTTTTATCAGCACCATGCCTCAGCCTGGAAACAGTGGCTGTGATGACTGGTTGCGTCATGTACACTCAAGCGTAGGTTTTATATCCTTCCTATTAAAGTTCATTTCCTCTCAGCCATAGCTAATGCAAGGTGTCTTCAGTGATGTCAATACTTCATTGAAGTACTGTTTCATTGTTTCCCTGCAGTAGGACTACTGTTCTGTCTAGATTGCTTATTTGTTGTGTCACCACATTTTTGTGCTATAATTTGGTGTGGAGTGGCTCTCTCAGTGAAAGAGTTTCTATTTGGCATACAGAAGAATTCAGATTCAGTCCCTGACATCTAAAGTTAAAAGGCACTGGCAATAGATGATGTGGAGGATCTTTACCTGAGACCCTGGAGAGCTGCTTCGGGTCTGAGTAGACAATACTGATCTTAATGGATCAATGGTCTTATTCAATATAACACAACAATACATACACATACATACATAGTTTGGATTGGATTATAATCAAATGAAGTGAATAAAACACTTTTTGGGGTTGTTGTTCAGACGGTATGTTTGAAAATAGTGTAGCTTGCAACACAAAGGCATTCAGCATTGTGCATTTTGTGAGGCAATCTGATAAGTACATTCGTGGAGGGGGTGGTGGTGGAGCTCTTTCCACCTTTGTGTTATTAATTTTATTTCATCCTGTCTTCTGTGTTGACTCTTTCCCATCCTACACATATTTTAATGTAATACCTCCACAGTTCTCCCAACTCAGTAGGTAACATAGGTCAACGAATGTTCCACAAAGAAAAAAACCAGTCTTCTCATGATGAGTTAGCATCCTGAGCAGCTGCTGTTTAAAATATACATCAAAGCTTGTTCATTTGGGACACTCCCAGCGAGAGGTTCTTCAGAACCTGGAGCAATATGGATACTTTTCTCTACTGGATATCCAAATATGCTTTTTCTATTAGCCTTGAGGCTCAGTGTCCTTGGAGAATCATCCAGCAGGGTATTTATTTGAAGCTGAATAGTATTCATAAGCAACACATTAAATATAAGCACTGCTTTTATTTACAAGGTTTCTTTCTATACTGCCTATAGATTCTGTGGTTCAAGCTGCAGCAGTTCAAGAGGTCACAGCCCTAAAAGTAGAATATTGAGGATCTAATCCATATTCATATCATGCATTTATTCCTCCTATGCTGAAACTTGGCACTTAACAAAAAATTACAATTTTGTTTGAAACTGCAGCTCCAGATTTGCAGATGAAGCATAATTACATATTCATCAAGCCTTCATTTGTCAATAACATTCAAGAAAATATGTGTGTCGCTGTAATATATTCACCACAGTGATTAAGATTTTGAAGTCTGATAACTTTAGATCCACAAACACAAAACCCAAGAGTGTACAGTGCATTTTGAATGTGTTCTATTTCTATATTAGTATTTTATCATCTTAAATAGGAAACTGGGAATTCTTTTGCTTCTTTTGGTGTTATAAGAGCCCAATCCTGAGAACCACCATGTAGCTGCGCCCGAGTGTAGAACTAGTGTAGGCAGCTCAGGGGAGTCACAGTTGGTTCCCAAAGGGGAGATGTTACACCAGGCAGGGAGGGGGAGTGCCGGTGGACAAGCAAGAGAAAAGCTGCCACCATGGTGATTCAGCCCATGCCACATCATTGACCCACTGCCGAGGCGGGGGGAGGGGGGGAACAGGGTCTCGTGGGACCACAGGATTGGCCAACCCGTTGCATGTGACTGGCAGAGGGGGCTGAAAGCCTGCGTCTGAGAAGCCATCAATCCTCTCACACCCTCCAGCTGTCAGAGACTCTGTCAATGGCAGGCAGACGGACAGAGGCAGGCGCAGACATACAGGATGCACAAAGTGCAGGAGTTCACTGCCATAAACAGCGGCTGGAATGTGTGTCTGGGAGTGAGCAGACCACCAAGTTCCACAGACACCCCCCCCCACACACACAGAGACCCCCTGTTTTGCCCTGACACCCCCTGCTATGTGCACGGTACACCTCTCCTGGGGGGCGCAGAACTCAGAGTGCAAGCCACTGAGCATGCATCCACTTCATCAGCCCCCCCCCCCCTTTGTGCCTTGCACACAACAGCCCTGTGGGGTTGGGTAGGCTGTCATCCAAGCCAGGCTGAGGGGCGGCAATCCCCCCTCCCCTGTCCAGCCATGCAGGGGCAGTGTGACAGCTCATAGCCCTCTCCCCACCCTCCCAGGCATTCCCTCGGAGAGGCCACAGACAGAGGAGCGGGGGGGAGGTGCTCAAGGAATGTGCAGCAGATGCCAAGCAGGAGAGAAAATGGAGGGCACAGCTCAGACTTTATTTTTCTATAACAGAGTGCAATGGTTTCCCCGGTGCATGTTGGGTAGTCTCGCCGGGCGCAGGGTGCCACTCACAGCAGCAGGCAGGAACAGCTGAGAGAGAGAAGGGGGAGCGCCACACACAGAAGCCTCTGTGTTGGATTCCCATGTGCAAAACATAGACAGAGATCAAGAGCACCTGCAGGGGCGGCAGCTGGAGGAGCAGGCTGCATTTCATCTGGGCGCTCTCTTAAAAAGACAGTCTCTGACCCACCTCCCTGCATCAGGGCAGCTGCCAGACACCCCCCCTGTCCTGCCAGGGGTGGGAATGCTGTAGAGGACAGACCAAGGGAAGGGAGCCGGCAGCAGCTCAGGGGAGTGGGGCCATCAAATGCCCCCTGCCTGTGCCCACTGCCTGGTTCAAGTGCCAGAGACACTTCCACATCACCCAGTCTTGAGTGAGGGGAGGGGGAGGACAGTGTGGGTGCACAGTTGCACTTACCTAGCCATGGGCAACAGTCCTTGCATGCTGAGCCTCCAGGAGCCAGGAACCTATAGAAACCTGGAAACAAGAGCAGTTAGGCCCAGGAAAGAGACCTCGCTCTCCCCCTCATGAGTCAAAGATACTGTCAAAGCAATCGTACAGTGAAGAGCCCATCACCAACCTGCCTGTCCCTCGCTCTAAATCTGCATCACAGGGTGCTCCCTGGCAGAGCCCCTCGCTGCACACGGCTGTCCCTAACAACTGAGTTGTGTGAGGCCAGAGTGGAATATTTCTAGGAGGGGGGCAATGGCAATTGGCTGCTGGGAAGAGTGCTTGTTGGCCCGGGGCATGAGAGGATTGGTGAGGCAATTACACTGTTTCCTAAGGGGTTTGCGAGCTCCCGCTGTGGCGGGGGCAACCTTTGTTTTCAGTTTTAATGAGTGCCTATGGGATATGCCACCATTTTCACAGACGTAACTTTACGCCTCTTGGGGGGGCACGTCATGGCCCAAACTCGTTGGGGAGCTGCCTAAGCCAGTCCACGCTCCCAACTCCACCCTCTCCTGCACTGGAGCGCCTCACTCCACTGCACTTCCGCCAATACTTGAGCGCAGCCCTACGGTGCTGCTGCTCTCAGGTAGAGCAGCACTTTGGTGGCCCCACGCCCACCTAAGTGCCCTCCGGCACAGTGGGACTGGACTTACACCAGCGCAAATGTGATTTCCGCCAACATGGGGGAAGGTTTGCTCCCAAAGCACTTTGCCCCTTCCCAATAAGATTGTGCTCTAAGAGTAACAAAAATGTTTCTTATATGAATAAGCAACATAGTTTTGAAAATCAAGTATTAGATGTGACAAATATTTTAAGGTATAAATATTTCAAGAAAAGTATTGCTGTACAAACTCATGCTTGGATTTGTTTAATAGCAAGCTACATAACTAATATGTGCACAAATGTTTCAGTTTATTCCAACAATTAGTAAAAATATTCAAACAATGTTTATGTTCATTTTATATGCAAACAAATTTAATCCATCAGTAGAATTCATATGTGTTTCCAGTATTACAAATTAATTAGTAACAAAATTATGTGCTGGAGATTCGATCTTATTTTGTTTCTAGCTGAGTTGAACTAACAAATCTTAGTAGGATCTAGGCCTCTGCGGGGAGAAAATCAAATTAATAATTTGGAGAATGAAACATGGCAACTTGAAAAGGAGCACTTCTAAAGGCTCCAATCCTATCTTCTTATGGGGTGAACAATGCCAGGGAAGAGGGGGATTTATTTCTCTACCCTTACTTCTTCTTCATGAGGGAGACCCAACTGACAAGTAAACTTGTGGGAAAGCTTGATTTATCAGGTTTCCATGGAGGTTCTGAAAATATCAACATTCCTATTCCTATTCCTGTTTCTCTTATTCTTTTTAACAATCTGAAATTGGCAATCTTTGCAATATTTTGGACTCCTGGAACTCTGATTGTAATTGGAAAGACTGATAGACTACCAGCAACATCTGAAGTCAGCATTCAGATATAGTGGTATGGAGATTTATGACCTTTTGAAAACATATGGCCTTTGTTGAGTTAGGCTTCTGATAAACTTTGAGGTTTTCTCCTTCAGGCCACTCCCCACATCAAGAATCACTGATGTTGACTGTGTGGATCTGGCATGGGATGCTGAAGAGAATTTGACTGTCTGGTTGGTATACTGGCTGCCTAGTGCACCAGCAGATACCCTGTTGCACCTGCTGGAGGAGTTTCCAAGACTTTTTGGAACTGGGAGATTTTACTGCTTATGCCAATGCAACTGCCTTCTCACAGGTTACAGACCTGATAATATGTAATTATGAGAGCCACTCTGGGTGAGTGCCCCAGCCTTGGGCACTCAGGGTCAATTTGCTGTGGCATCATAGCATGACAATGATTGAGCAGATGCTGAAGCTCAGCATTGCTTTCATCTGCACTGTACTGTTGCCACCTTTTCCTGTTGTATTTGGCCTTGTGGCATTTAGCATCAGCATGTGCTTGTAGCATGATCTCTTTTTTTTGGCCTGGCATGTTTATATTATAGTATACCATAAAGTATGTGCCTCAAGGCAGCCATTTTCTGTAGGGGAATTGATCTGACTTCAGCTTTCTATCTCCTCCCCACTGCCTGCAGCCTCTACCTAGGAAAAGTACAGTGTTTCTCCACAGTGGAATGTCAGTATATCCAGTCTACAGGCCACAGCTAGATCTGTATGATCTAAATTACAGCTGGACAAGCTGGCATTGCTCCAGTTTGCATCAGCCAAGGTGATGTAATGGGGTAGTGATTGGGTATTGAATTGTATAAATGTGCTATAGACCTGTTCTGTCTGTGGTGTGTGTATAGTGGATGTGTTGGCAGAGCGCTTTGTCAGTCTGTATAAATATTGTAAATAAACCTTGTATATAGTTAGCTTAACAGCAACTGTGTATAGTCTTCATTCTGCAAGTCTCGAGAAGACCCCATGCTAAGCACAAACATGGAAACCAAAGCAGGAGGGAAGTGACCTCAGCAGGGTATAATCACACAGAGTCTGCAAAGCAGCCATTTTCTCTAGAGGAAGTGATCTCTGACATCTGGAAAGCAGGTATAATTCTGAGTGATCTCCAGCCCTCACCTGGAGGAACTAGGAAGACTGGTTACGCAGCAGCCAAATGGTGAGAAAGAGCAGTGCTGGGCCACTCCTCCAGGTCAGATTCTATGCCAGAATCATAAAGAGCAAACTCTTGTTCCAGAGGAAAACATGGAAGAACTTAAAGCTTGCTACTGCAAAAGTTGTCATGTGATTTGACCACAGCTGCTAGAAATTTTGCCACACACAGGCTTGAAGAAGCTTATGCAAAACAGGGGCACTAGTACAAACCTTTTGCCTTATGGATTGCTGGCTGCACTTGTTTATGAATTAGACTGATTGAACATCCATTATTTTCATCGGAACTTCCCTGAAGAAGTCTGAGCATTGTTTTGTTGAAAGAGGAGGGACTGGTGTTTTGATTGAATTGTTCCATGGACTATATAAAGGACTGAATTTATTACTTTGTGGAATTGACATATATTATATATTTGTTACAGTGTACAGAATATTTTGACTTATGGGAGACTGGATTTTATGGAGCTTTTGCTTTGTTTTCCTCTACCTCACCTGGAGAATGGCAACAATAGCTCCCAAGAGGGAAATGGCTGGTTTAGAGGGTAGAGTCTATGGCACTCTACCTGTCTGAGGTCCCACCCCTTGTCAAACACCACACTTTCCAGGCTTTACCTCTCAAATCTCAAGGAATTCCACAACCTGGAGTTGGCAACATTAACTCCTTCCCAGCCAGCCATCAACCTACCTTTATTTGCCCCTCTGACTTCAATTTATCATCTCCTCCCCGGTCCCTGCAGCCTCTACCTGGGAAAAGCACAGTCTTTCTCCACAGTGTGGACCAAAGCAGCTTACATCATTCTCCTCTCCCCATTTTGATCTACACAACAACCCTGTGAGGTAGGCTAGGCTGAAAGTCTGTGACTGGTCTGAAATCACCCAGTCAACTTCTACAGCAAGAACCTGGGTCTGGCAGACCCTGCTCTGAAGTGCTAACTAATACACCACACTGGCTGTCATAGCAGGACTGCTGCTGAACAGGAGCAAACAATCAGGCCTAGTTAAGTCATGCCAAGTCATATGGCATCAAGTCACCCAGAGGGTGCTGCCAGGCCTAGTGTAGCCAACATTCAGGTGGAGCCTGAAGATTTCCTGGTATCACAACTGAACTCCAGACAACAGATCTCTCTCCCCCTGGAGAAAAGAACTGCTTTGGAGGCTGGCCTCTATGGCATTATATTCAGCTGAGTCCTCTCCCCTTCCCAAACACTGGCTTCCATAGACTCAGGACTTTTTTTTGTAGCAGGAGCTCCTTTGCATATTAGGATACACATCCTGATGTATCCAATCCTCCTGGAGCTTACTGTAGGTCCTGTACTAAGAGCCCTGTAAGCTCTTGGAGGATTGGCTACATCAGAGGTGTGTGGCTTGATATGTAAAGGAGTTGCTGCTACAAAAAAAGTCCTTGTAGACTCCACAACAAAATCTCCAGGAATTCCCCATCAACATGGAGTTTGCAACCCTAGTCAGGACTGGCCCCAATAAGTTCGCAATTGATGGCCAAAATAGGCCTGGAAAGGGCCGCCTTCCCACCCTTTATTGACAGAACCAAGCTTGGAATACTATGGTTGCCAAGCAACAACCACTGGAGGAAAGTGGAGGACCCAGAGGAACGGGTCAGTAGGATGCAAAGGCAGCTTCTCCAGTGGCCCAATCCTTGTCTGTCCTGCATCTGGAGGGTGGGTTGCTTTCCATGGAGATTGAGTGACACACAGTTCAGCCAATGGGAGAATAGGTGAATCATCGGCAAGATAGCTTGCTACACACACACACACACACACACACACAATTATTGAAATATTTATAGTTCACCATTCCTTTTGATTCAAGTTTGAAGCCTTTCTCCGATCTAAGATGACTTTCTCCAATTTAAGTGGCTGTTCCATTGGAGAAAGAGCCACTTAAATTGGAAGAAGTTTCCTTAAGCTGTAAGAGGCTACTTTGAGGATGGTTAGATGGTGCTTTCACAGGGGACTACCTTTTTTTAGACCCACCCCACTGTTGCAGCCCCATGGCGCAGAGTGGTAAAACTGCAGTACTGCAGTCCTAAGCTCTGCTCACGACCTGAGTTCGATCCTGGCAGAAGCTGGGTTCAGGTAGCCGGTTCAAGGTTGACTCAGCCTTCCATCTTTCCAAGGTTGGTAAAATGAGTACCCAGCTTGCTGGGGGGAAAGAGTAGATGACTGGGGAAGGCAATGGCAAACCACCCTGTAAAGAAGTCTGCTTTGAAAACATCATGACGCAATGTCACCCCAGAATTGAAAATGACTGGTGCTTGCACAGGGGACTGCCTTTTTTTTAGACCCACCCCACTGTGTCCAAAACCATTGTTGATCCTATCAAACAAGATATGCTTATTTTGAAACTTAATTCTCAGATGAACGGAGGCCCAAGTCAGATCAGGCATCAGTTAGGCCCTTACTGTGCAGTTCTATACAGAGTAAAATCAGCCTAATCCTGGTGAAATATAAAGGTTTTGATCTGAGTAACTCTTGCATAGGATTACACTATTGTTCTGCTTCAGTCTTCAGCTACGCCAGGCATGGACATTGACTCACACTACAGAATGGTAAAGGATTGGATAATAATTTGCCTTAGATAATATCTCATCAAATACATATTAAGATAGCTGCAAAGAAGCCATCTGGGTTTTTGAATGTTTGGACTATGTTCAAGACATGTTGCTTTAGGATGAGCTCTGCTTGCCTGTGATTTGTTTTGCTCTAGCATCTAAATTACAAACACATCCACCTCCAGCACTGTGGACTTGTGGCAAAGAAGACTCTTGTGAATTGTGTTCTTTTCTATGGCTGTCTAGTTGTTTGGGCCAACTTGGTGGAAACTGATCCATTAGGGTGAATGAAGCAATGCTCACCAACTCAGGCTGCCCCTGAGCTCCCTCCTGACTACCTCCTCATTACGCAAGCCAGCCTCGAGTTGGGATCTGCTGATCCCCTGAAATTTTGGGTCATCTTCAGACTACAGAGACCAGTTCCCCTGGAGAAAATGGATGCTTTGGAGTGTGCACGCTATTGGCACTCTATCCCACTGAGGCCCCTGTTCTCCTCAGGATCCATCCTCAAACTTCCAGGAGTTTCCCAACCTGGAGTAGGCAACTCTAAACCTATCCCCCGCCAGTGGCCATGGTGACTTGTCAACCATACTCCTTGCTAATTTTATGAGACACAGTCCAGTGGGTGGCAGGCTGTCAGCTAAGTCAGCCTCTGTTGTCTAACACAGAATTGCAAGCCGGTCCTTCCCTAATCTTTGGTATTTAGAATTACTACCCCTCCCCCACTTTTGTCAGCTTCCTTGAAAGTTATACTTATTATTGGCCAAATTATCTAAAAAATGTCATTACCTCATATTCAGATTAGTTCTTTTATTCCAGCAATTAGCAAGCCACTCCCCTTCATTTGCTATATCTCTGTGGATTAACTGTTCAACTACCATAATATTAGGATCCAAGATGTTGGGTATAAACCTAGATTTCAGTTTAAACCTATTTGACAGACATTCAGAAACACCTACCATTTTTTTTTTGTTTGTTTCAACATTCTAATCAGCTTTAAAATTTCTGTGTGGGTCTTAAAGGAATCATACCATGGGGTAGGTACATACCCTAGTCCTAGGTATAAAATCTATTCATCCTCTGCAGTTAGCATCTAAAAATTATCTAAAAATTTGATGATGAAATAATGATGAGAGATTAATCACTAAACTTTCTTTCATCCCCTGCATTGGTGATACTGAAAAAGAAATTTCCTCTGCTCTTATCTTAGATTGTCTTGGAGGTCTATATCTCTGTGATGGACTTTGTCTCCTGAGTTAGTCACTGAAGAGTCCTCACCATTACTCAAATCCAAATCATAAGAGCTATCACTTTCATCCACCCAAGTTACTCCTTTTTTTTGCCAATGTAAGTACTAGTATTGGTATCATCTGACTTTACTGAACATCATCTATATACTCTTGCTGTTTCATAATCCTTCTAATCTATTTTAGATAAATTAGCTAATGACATCATTATAATGACAAGCCCAGGACAATAGTAATTCTAAATACCAAAGATTATATTGCTGAGGTCAGATGACAACTGATTGATGCTGTATATTATCAGCCACTTAAGGGAGATCCCACACTATGGATCTCTAACCTAATTAAAATTATTCTTGATGAGGCATTAGCATTGGGGATGATAGATGAAAAGCCTGCTGCTTTTCTTTACAATAAGTTTCTGCATATTCCAGTTTATTTTTTTCATTCTTCCTAAAATTCATAAATAAAGGTTTCCACCCCGTGGGAGACCTATTTTCTTGGGGTCTAACTCTATTCTTGAGCTGTGTGCACAGTTTGTGAATTTTTATCTTCAATCTTTTGTGGCTCAGTCTCCATCCTTTCTTAAAGATTTTATTGGTAAAACAGAAGGGGCAAGTGTGCCAGTTGACTCCATATTTATGTCCATGGATGTTTCTGCTTTGTATAGTAATATTCCCCATGAGGAAGCATGTCGTATAGTGGAGCAATATCTAGACAAAGGAAGGTAAAGCACCCACCTTTTTTTTTTTGCTGAAATTATTGGATATTATCCTTGAAAATAGCTATTTCAGATTTGATAGAGATTTTTATATTCAGAAACAGGGTGTTGCCATGGGTGGCCCAGTGGCACCTAGTATAGCTAATCTATTTATGGCTCGTTTAAAGATCACCATTATTTGCAATGCCCTGGTCAATCCATACTTTGAGCATCTCCTTGTATACAAAAGATTTATTGATGACATTTTTGTAGTCTTTAAAGATCCATCATAGGTTGATAGTTTTAATTGTGTTGGGTTAATTGTGCTCATGGGACTATACAAATGATTTGCCATAGGAGCATGTGGTCAGTTTCTTTTTTGGACACCCTTGTATATACAGACCATAGGAATAGACTCGCTATGAAGACATCATAAACCTATGGATAAAGATTCAAATCTGCATTTTTCATCTTTCCATCCTGCCCATCTTAAATGCAACTTGCCTTATGGGTAATTTTTATGATTGAAATGTAATTCTACTAATGCCCAGGATTATATTGTCTAGACAACAGGCTTACTACACAATTAAACAAAAGAAGGTATCCTCTATGAGCCATTTTTACTGCTAGCGGAAAGGCAGGTGAGCAGGATAGAATTGGAATTTTACAAGGTAAAGAAAGGACTTCTGTAAATAGAATTTCTTGTGCTTTAATATACTTGCTTTTGACTGGTAAAATTAGTAAAATTATCTCTGAACAATCTCTAAACTATCTGATATTCCAGGATGTGCCAATGTCCCATATATTGGTCTGAAACTGACTAGAAACATCAGATATTGGGTGGTGAAATCAGATATTTTCCATAGGGAGCCATTCACCTCTCCATTATTAGGACATTATTAGGTTTTCTGGATGCTCAGTGTGTCCCTTAGTGGTTGAAACTAAGACTTTTGTCAATCCCAAGGATGGTTATACTGCACATTTAAGACATCGGTCCAATTGTGCCACTTTTAAAATAGTTTATGTCTTTTGTTGCCCATGCAAATTGATTTATGTGGGGTATATCATACAATCTATCAGAACTAGAGTGATTGAACATAAATCTAAAATTAGAAACTGTGGAAGATGCACCATTAGTTGAGCATTTCATTAAATTTAAACACTCACCAGAGGAGCTCCAATTTTTGTCATTTTTAGATATTATGGCTATCCATACAATAGGGAGGACATACAGTCCATTTTACAAAGACAGGACAGAGACTTATTGGACTTACAAATTACAGAGTCTGGAACCTAATCGTTTGAATCAGCAATTGGATTTCTCCTATTTTCTGTAAACGGTGGAATCTGGTATTTATTTACAGTTGATTTTTCAGGTTTTTTCCAATATCCCGATTGTGTTCCTTGTGCTTGTTGAAGGTCTCCTAGTAATAAGGGGGCAAGCTTACATATTCTGAACATTTAATTTTTTGACAATTTACTATGGCTTACATATATGTGTATATCTCTTTAAATTCGATTTCATGTATCCCTTTAAATAAGTATGCATGTGCATCCTATTTAAGAATAGGTGTGAGGCAGGTTAGGTAAAAGGACTTTTGCTCTGCATCAGAATGCTTTGTAGCCAGTTAAAGAATGGTTTGTAAATTTTGTCCTCCAGATATAAAATTTAGTCTATTCTTGGGTATGACACTTTGCTACACAGGTATGGCTTTATCGCCAGCTAAAGATCTTAATGAAATTTTGTCCTCCAGATTTCAAATCCTTGTGTGACAAGTCTGTTATGTGCATGGGGTTTGGAACTTGCCATTAATAAAGTGCAAGTATGAAACAAGAAATTTTCACCATGGGACCTATAACCAGGGCTTTTTTTGGTAGAAAGAGCCCAGCAGGAACTCATTTGCATATTAGGCCACACCTCCTGACATCACCCTTGTTTCATATAGGGCTTTTTTGTAGAAAAAGCCCGGCAGGAACTTATGTACATATTAGGCCACACCCCCGACACCAAGCCAGCCAGAACTGCATTCCTGTGCGTTCCTGCTCCAAAAAAGCCCTGCCTATAATAATTGAGACACCCTGGCATCATCCAGACTGTCAGCTTAGGGCGGCAGTGTGCTGACCTGGAAGTGAGCCGACACAAACAGAAGCACCCTGGAATGGCCAGGTGACATGTGGCCTGCTGCTGGGACAGGGGTGGGAAGCATGCACCTTGGAGTAGCATCCACAGCACTCAAATGCTTGAACCACTGCATCTCTGGAGCTCCCAGGCCGTTCAGATGGCCAGGGTGGTGCCCCAGAGGCACTCCTCCAATTCGTTACCATTTTCAAAGTGGTAGCTTTTTGAGCTGCGATGGGGATGGCTACTGATGGGGTGCGTGTGGGAGCGGGACAGCAGGCAGATGTTCATGTTTGGACATGCTTTTTTTGAACCGCTCAGGTCCCATCCCTGTGCCGGCTTAAACTGCTGGTGTGGATTCAGCCCCTGTGGACTTTATCCTATGCATATCATGACTTAGAATGTTTGTTATATAGTCTGTGGAATTTTCCAAGCTGTGGGAGTGTACTGATTACAATGCCAGCAGTGGTTTAGTATGTTTGTTACATAGTCTGTAGAGTCATATAATGTGTAGTTGAGTTTTTGCACTGTTTTTGTAATAATTAGAGACTCGCTATTTGCTATATACAATACAATTTATTAGCATATACAGGAGTCTTTTTGTAGAAAAAAAAGATGCAGGAGCTCAGTAGCTGTCATTTGCATATGCCCTGGGATCTGTGTGCAGCAGGGAGATAACTCCCCACTGTATGCAGAGAATTGCTCTCTATAGCCTGGAGATCAAGCTTCAATGAACTAGTGTACTAAAAAGTGCTTCACAGCCTCCACCCCCCATATAGAAGCAGGGCTATGCAGTAGAATCGATCCAGGGTGGTTATTATACATGGCCATTTCCAGAACTTTTTCTGTAGCAGGAACTCCTTTACATATTAGGCCCTGTACTAAGAGCCCTGTAAGCTCTTGGAGGATTGGCTACATCAGGGGTGTGTGGCCTAATATGCAAAGGAGTTCTTGCTGCAAAAAAGCCCTGCCCATTTCAATGCAGACATTTATTCTAACCCTTCCAATCTCGGAGACAGCTGTTTTCTATTATTAAAAGGGGAAAGGTATTTGTCTCACAGGTATGTGTCTCACAATGATATTTGCTGTAGGATTAGTGTGGAGAGAAGTTCCTCTCTTAGTACATGTGTGAATAGGGAATATTGTTCTTTAGCCTTCTTGGTGATACTGAGAAGCTAGAAGAAGAATAATCATGGAAGGTGACTTCAGTAAGTCACTTGCTCAGTGTATAATCAAGGAAAAAGGCTGGAGAACCCCCCCCCCCCCACACACAAATTTCCTTCCCAAAAGAAGCTAAGCTTTCTTCAGGGTATACACAATTGCTTGAGAGTTGAATATAGTAGGGTATACTTCTGGATAACATTCTGCACTTGGTCTCAGTCATTTGGTACCAGTGCTTCTGGCAAATGTTATCTTTTGAAATCAAAGGTGCTAGGACTCATGAAAGTCTTTCTTTCTGAAACCAGCAGTCCTTAATCTGATTTGAACTAACTGTAGGTAGCCAATTGCCTAGTGACAAGGGAATGCCATCAACTTCTTGCTTTTTGGAGTGGTTTTTTTTTTTTTGTATAGGTATGTATTTTTACAAAATTAGTTATTAAGCTAGGTTTTTTGTGTGTGAGACTGCTAGATCAGATTGAGACCTATCTCCTTTACCTCATAAATCTTCTGCCTAATATCCTTCTGGGGACATGTGGCAGGTTTTCTTTTCTGCACTGGGTAATAGCAACAGGAGAGGTTGCATTAGGTTAGTATTGCACAATGATCTTATTTATTAATTTAGTGAATTCTGATGCAGCCTTCGTCTGATGAAGCAATGGTTCTAGACTTACCTGGGGTCACCCTTACAGCTGTGGGGCTGGAAGCAAGAGGAGGGTGTTTCCTCCTTTGTGCAGACTGTGGCAGGAGGAATTTGGCTCCTCATTTCCCCTATCCACCCTTCCTTGATTTAGTGTTTTGTGGGTGTCTAGTATGTGGGTTCTATTGCATGCTTTGTTGCAGCCTTTATGGATGATTAAGGAATAAGGCAGATCCAAATTGGTTTGAGCTGGCATGCCTGCCTCCCCTGGTTTGGGGGCCCCTATAAGGGGAAGTGTAGCTGTTTCATGATATATCCAGCTCAGGGGCTGGTGCCTGTTTCCAGCCCTCAAGTGGTAAGGTGGGGGACATCCATGTGGGACCCTTGGCTTGCCATTCCATGGATAGGGATGGGCATGAATCAGGAAAATGCAGTTCAGTTTATGGTTCATGGTGGGCAAAGTTCATGAATCAAGGACCGTCAAAAAAATTTTGGCACTAGACATATCAATTCACTTTGTGAGGTTCATGGTGCAGTAGAATGGTCCCCTCAACATGCTAGAGACACCAACTGACAGAGGTTCTCCAACTGACACTCCTCTACCTGTCCTCCAGGATTGGTGATTATTGGATTTACAGGGTCTGAGTTACATCCCCCCAAGAAAGTGCTTTCTAGGGAGGTGTTACCAATGAAGTGGTATAAAACCACCAACAAAAGCAAGGGCAATAGAAGGTCCACAGAACAGAATCAAAGTCCCAGAGAATCTCAGTGGCAGAAACTGAAAGGGATGAGGTGGTATTTTTGCAAGTTCTGCAGAACCAGAGCCACTGTGGCAGTGCAAACCCAACAAGATTAAGGTCAAGCCATAATAGTGCTTTGGGAGGAAATGCTATAAACACCAAATGCACAGGGAGCCTCACCTTGCCACCATCTGGCAGCCCAGTTCTGGCACAGTATCAAGTCTGCTTGCCTACAACATGAGAGGCAAGGGGAGGGGGATGAGGAACTCCACCTATGCCATGATTGCACATTTGGTGGAGCAGAAGAGCACCACAGGGATGCTATCTCCTCCATGACCATCCTGCTTTCTCGCACTTGAGTAGCAGTCAACAATATGACCACAAGAAACTGCCTTATACTGAATCAGACTTGTAAGGAAGAGATCAACTTACACTCAAAACAGCAAAACCGAGAAATTAAAAGAAGACCACTGATTTATAAGTCTTTGCAGGAATGGTTCACAAATCAATTTGCTAGAGTCATCTTAATTAACAACTGGACTGGAGGAAGGGAGGTGGCCAGGGAGTCAAGGCACTTTGCTTTAAAGATAAAGCCAAGCCAAAAAAAGGGGTTCCTTTTATCCTGCACGGTTTGCTGGGCTGGAAACCCTCCTGCCTTTGAAGTTTGAATTGATTTGATTGCAATTGTTTTGTTATTGTTTGTGGACCTCTGAGAGCATTCCAAATTTTCTTTGCCTGGTTAATGATGGGCATTAGACGTCTTTTGGGTTTATCTGCATCAATGAAGTACCTTTTGCCTTACCTGTTGGAGTGGAGTGTGGTTGGTCGAACGAGCCTCATAGCAAGTGACTTATGGCCTGAAATCTTACAAAACTTTTGGTCCATCACAGTCATAATGGTAGCAGCTCTCCAGGCAGAAGTCTTTCAGATCACCTACTGCCAGATCCTTTAACTGGAGAAGCTGGGGATTGGACCTGAGAACTCTTGCATGCCCAGCAGATGATTTACCATTGCACCACATCCCCTCCTCACAGTATGCGGGGGAGGAAAGTAGAGAAATTGTATTGTCAGGATATGGATATGCTAGATTTCAGAAGGGAGAGAAAGTGCTAAACACACAGCTACTATTTTTGGTGGCAACCATACTTTTTAGCAGACCATCTGGGTTGATTCTTTTAAGAAAGTCTCAAATCCCTAGGGGTAGAATCAGCAATTATTTCTTGATTCAGCAAACCAAGTACAAGGAGAGAATGAAAAATGAGCCATGGATCATATATCCACTCCTCAGAGGTGATGACAAGGAAGAGAACAAAGTGTAACAAGGGAGGAATCAAAAGAATCAGTAACACCAGCGGAGTAGTTCATGAAGAAGCCGGATATTAGTGAGCAAAGTAATTAAAGCAATTACCAACTGACCTCATTCCTCAATTTGCTTTGCTTAGAGCCTTAGTATCAACACAGATGGGGAAATTAATGTGGTGTCCTTAGCTTGAATACATTTGTCTGTATGAAAAGCATAGGAAGGAACATTGCAAGGAGATTAGACAGACATGGGAAGTGTTGGCAATGCCATGGCTGCTCCAAATCTTTATTGCTAGTTGTTTTTTTAACTCTGCTTTCATAGCTTATGTAGACCATGAGATTTTTTTTCTTTAAAAATTAATGTTGATGTAAAGAGTAGCAAGAAACTGTAAATAAAGACACAACAAACTATAACAGTGTCATGTGATTCTTACATTCTATGCTGTATACCACAAGACTAAACATCTACAATAAGTACCTATTAAATACTAATGAGTCAGTCCATACTAGGCGCCATACTAGAAGCAAGTCAGTCCATACAAGAAGTGGCTCAGTCCATTCATATAAACTCCTGGAGAAACCAGGAGAATCCTGGCAAAGTCCAGAATACAGTGTCCGGATTCATTTTATGACATTTTCAGCTGTCAAGCCTTCATCATCTGGAGCTGCCTAGTCTGCTTATATTGGAGCCAGTGATACATTCACCAGGAAATGATATTCTTATTAGATGTCTCTAATACATGTGGATAAATATGAAACTAAACTATCAGAAATACAGTTAAAGTACAATTAAGCTTACAGGCTTACAATCTAAATTCTCGTATAATAAAACTTACCCACAAACTTCCAGTTCAAGTACAAACACTTCAGGGAAAATTCATTATAGGAACTCACCTTCCATTCACTCATATAATCTCGTATCTACAGCTTGGGTGAGGTCAGATGTTCATTATATCCCGTTACCGGCATGAGTGGAGTCCGGAAGCATGTCGGATTTTCAGTGGTTGTCCATACATCAGCATCTGCGAATGGTGGTTAGTTTGTGCAAGTCCCATGCTGATGTGCCTTGATTGCGGATTACTTTGATACTGCTTTAAATCCAGAACAGAACACTTAAAATAGTTCCTGAGCGGATTTTCTGTGTTTGAACGCACCATTGGTGGCGACTCGTCGGAAGCGCACCAGCGCTTCCTGCCAAAAGCACACTACAAGGGATATCATTGCGCAATTGAATGATTGAGCAAATGTTGGCTTGATAAATCACTTATTTGACCCTATTTATGGAAATAAAACTCAATTTTGAAAATAAATGTTAACTACATGAACTATGGATGTGAGCTGCTTTGCAATCCTGCACTTTTTGCAGCATGCAAAGTGCTCATTCTGCAAAAGTAGTGCAAACCGAGTAGCCAGTGCAAACGCGCATGCGCTGAAATGCTGATTCTACTTCCTCTTAATGAAACCAAATAGCGATAGCGGGCATCACTGCGCCTGCGCTAATGCAGATTGCTGTCTCTTGAAAAGAGGTCTGGTAGAGTGCTCTGATCGACTAGCGACAGGATCAACATGGGATAGCATGGGAACCCGACTGTTGTCTGAGCAGGGAATTGGTGCAATGGATTATAATAGAGTTGCGTTAAAGATGGATTTAATGGTAAGTATGACCACACCCCTTATAAACAGTTACAAATACACTCAGAAGATAATCAAGTACCTACATCTGCTTTCTCATTCAGACAAACATAATATAATTAAAAAGTTTTACAAACAACAAGGATAATCTAAAGCTTGGTTAAGAACTTATGGTTCTAGGGTGCCCAGGCGAAAAATCCAATAACATTCTTTCGTTAGCAATTCTTTTTGCATGTTTGTATAAATGTTTATCTAACTTTCCCAAAACAATAAATTTGAAGTTATTATATGCATGTCTTTTTTTTCTTGGAAGCTGTCAACTTAAAGGGGCTTCAAAAGTACTTCATTTTAGATGTGATTTACATTCCACTATTCTTTGTTGAACCTGTTGTATAGTGGATTCAATGTATAGGAGCTGGCAGGAACATTTTATGAGATAGATTACTCCCGAGGAGGCACAGTTAGTGTAGGATGATAAAACCTTGACAAAATTGGGAAAAATTAGCTCCTTAACATTCCAAGATTGTGGACATACCAAGCATGATTCACAGGAAAAATGTCCAGTAGTAGACAGTACCTTTTAAAAGGAAGAATATCAGAACATGTCACAATATTTCTGATGCTTCTGGTTTTCCTCATGTCAATATATGGTGGGGTTTCACATCCTGGAATGTGTTCAATAATATGCCAATTCTTTAAAATAATCTTTCTTATAGCACCTGACCAGGAGGAAAATGTTTAGACTGTTCCTTGTTACTCTTTACATTGGTTTTTGGCTGTGATTCCTCTTTGTTTGTTTTTCCTTCAAAAATTAGGCATGTCCGTGTTTGATTCATTCAGTACCAAGGACATGACGAGGGTTATATATTTCTTGCACCATTTCCCCAGATTTGAAGTGATTCCACAGGGGCAAATAACAGGTTTCCAGGGCCATTTCTGATCAGGGTTTTCGTGCATCGAAGCCTAAATCCAGTCTCCTTTCATGATGCAGTCCCAATCCAAATGGGCTCCTGCATGGCTGATTTTTAGGAAAAGAATATCCAGAGCTCCATTCATGGCATTATGTTTATTTGAGCCCCAATTCAAACCATGATGTGTGTGCAAGAGGGATGGTGTTATGATGATGATGATTGTTAAAAGAGGTTTTGCAAGGAAACCCCTTTTGCAAGTACAGGTGATAAAGATGTCTCTATCACCTTTCCTTGCAAAAGAAAAAATGCAGCTTGAAGTATAACCATCTGTAAAATAATCAGTTCAAAAAAGTGGAAATCATGTTATTTACACTCCTTTTGTGTTATTTGGGAAAGATAGCAAATAGATAAAATGAAGTCAGGCTGATGAGTAGGGATGGGCATGAACTGGGAAAATTGTGGTTCATTTTGGTGGGTTTTGGCATGCTCAGTTCACAAGCCATGAACTTTTAGCCTCCAAACAAACCATTTTGTGAGGTTCTTGATGCAGTAGAATGCCCTTCCCAGCATGCTAGAGACAACAAATTCACAAGAGTCTCCTCTACCTGCTTTCCAAGTTTGGTGAGGATTGGATTTATGGTACCCACATTATGGTTCCCCAAAGAAGGCTCCCCCAGGAAAGAGCATTCTGGGGAAATGACAGGTGGTCATTTTTATAGGCACAGGTTCAGGAGGTTCAGGAGTGTATAGAATGGATCCTGTGCAAGCTAGAGACATCAAAGTTGCAGGGGATCTCCCCCGGATGTTCCTCTACATGCCCTCCAAATTATGTTGTTTTTAAGTTTGTAAACATTTAGATTGAACAGAGATTGTCTGGAGATGTCTTTTTTCATGAGCCACCACAAACAGCTTGAAAGTTTGTGGAATGTTTGTGACAGTTGACCTGCAACAAATTTCACTTCGCAAACCACAAGCTGGCCAAAATTAATCATACACTTTAGTTCATGAGCCAGTTCATGCCCATTCTTACTGATGCTGTCTTTTCTCTATGTAAACAATTAAGAATTAGAACACGTGTTACTTTCACTGGGGAGAAGCCACAAAGTCCATCCTGTCTGTGTAAAGTGATTCTTGTCTCGGCAGTAACATCCATGACTCTACTTGGGCATCGTGTTGCCACTTTCCAGATCCCAGTTAACTCACTTATGCTTGCTGAAGCATGGGCACTCAATGTTGTTATAACCCCCTGTAAATAATGGTCCTATTTATTGAGGTTCGTACTGGTGTTAAATGCTTGTTTGCCGTTATGAACTTAGAAGTATGTAACTCTGCTTAGGAGGGCAAAAATGCGTCTCTACAACAGGTGAAAGCAGGATTAAATAAATAATAAGAATAAATAATGGCAGCTTGTTAAAACATTGGACCTGAGTCCAAGTGCCTGATCTGTGCACATACACTTGGGAATAATGCTTGAGAAATTATTTCCATCTAAATTTCTTCCTGGTCTTATTTTCTGAGTAGCAGAGATACTGTAACAATATGGCATAAGTACATTTCTTGGGCTTGTTCAGACGGTTATGCATGTGCACTTTACTAAAATGCTGTTCATTTTTTTTTTTTTGAGAAACATTACTTATGCCCATCAGTGCTTATCTGCACTGAACAAATCACAGGGCAAAAATGTGGCTGTACAATTGTGTAAGGATTCTTCTTTCTTATTGTCATTTAATTAATGTGCATACATTCCGGTGTGCAATGGTAGCTGGGAAAGAAGAAATAAATGCAGACTGAAAACTGTGACAAACTATGCACCAATAAAGAATTCATTTGAGACATTTTTCAAGTTAAACTAGAAGGCAAGCAAAGTAGCACAAACCAACAAAAGCAGAATAGAATGGAATGGGCAAACACTGATTAGGTCCAGTGGGAATGCTATTCAAGAAGTTCTTGTGCCTTCGATTTTAGCAGTAGTCCTACAGATAGGCCTTTGGAAGCGATCTCCTGTCATGACTCTGCAAAAATTTCATTTGAGCACAGGGCAGGAAATGTCTTCAAGCACCTTCATTCCTTCTATTAATTGAATCTGACAGGAAAGTCAGCTGGTGGTGCCATAACATTGTTTCAAAAAATAAATCCCCCTTATGCCTTGGGCAGCTCCATCAGGGAACCATTTGTGAAAGGAGAATGAATGTTTCCCAGCTTGCAGGTGTCAGACTATTTTAATTTTTGTCCATCCTTTGCTAGTTATCTGCAGAAGACTTAATATTCTGCAATGCCACATTTTATGTCATCTCTTGGGCCTTGGTGTGTCTTGTTTTACATTTCCCGATGGATGCCATCATTGTGATGCATGGAGTCACTTGGTTTTTGTTCCATTGCTCAGGTGCCATTGCCAGGGTAATGTCTGATCAATACTGCTTAAACCCAAATTGATCACAAAACAAAATGCATTTAACTGACCTTTTTTGTTTTTGCTTGTTTAAACGTTATTTTCCAAGGTTGGGGAAAGAAACCACAAGAGGCACTAGCCCCAACTCCTCATCTTCCCAGCATCCACTCTCCCCTTGCACTTTTTGGTATATTCCCCCCCCCCCTGCAGGCTGTGTTCTAAAGTGCATAGGAATGGGTAGTTCATCCTTGAAGAAACACACTGAGCTTGAAGTTATTTAATGTTACTGTATAAATTTCTATTTGAAGGTATTTCCAGTCCCAACACGAAGTGTATAAGATAATGGGGCAGAGCTAACAGGATGATTTACTGCTTTACTTAAAAGCAGCATTGCTTCCAGCCATAAACAGAGTAACAAAACACAAGACCAGTGCAACACCCTTGGTTCATCATGATATTCCTATTTCATTCTTGGGTTTTTTGTTTTTGATAGCAAAGGTCATATTGTTAAAATCCTATCATTATTAAATCTATAGTATTGTTTTAGGGTCCCTGCCTAATGATATTTTTATGCAGTCAGCATTGAGATCTATTCACAGTCCAATAATTTGTGTGTGGTTACCTAACTCTGGTCTTCCTCATTTAGATAGGATACTTATAATTATTCATTACGCACTGTGTGGGTTGACTTCCCATTATAATATGAGTATTCCATTAGACATCTCAGCTCCCAATAAAGATACTTCTCCATTCCTTAATATTATAGGCACAGTTTAGCAACTCTGAAGAAGGTTTTATTTATACTCGAGTAAGTGAAGCTTAAGCATTCATTTGAATCTGAGACATTAACACACATATAATACAGTGGTAAATTCTAATAAGTAGTTATTTGGTACTGTGATATCCTCCCAGGTCATTTAAGAGAACTGGAAAGCAGATGCAGTACTTAGGAGTGGTTTTTTTCCTACCAAGAGTGACATTCCAGAAGGCGGTTCCGGAAAATAGTTTCTCTCACCACCCCTCACATGTCCACACCCAGAGCAGAAGTCAACTTTTCATATGGTGGAATGTTGGCCATAGTTGCCTTGGGTGGCGGAGCACAGACTAGCGAGGTGAGTGAATTGGAAAGGGTAGTCTAGACTGACTGGCTCCCTGCCTCAGCCTCTTTCCTGATGGAGGGTAGTTTCTTCCAAGTGACTATTGACAATGTTCTGTTTTGTCCCCCATGTTGCCTAAAACAAACACACAGAAATCATTGGGATTTCAAAGTTTGGTGTCATCAACATAGAGTTAGTTATCTTCCCTCTCTTGAAACTTCATGAAATGGTAAATTCTTACTGGTTTCTGAGGCCATTTGGATAAATGGATGAAGCCAATACATTTCAGTCAAGATAAAACTGAATTGTTGATAAGAGTGAGTGAGCAGTTGATATAAAAACTGTGACTCAAAGCCTTGTCATAGAACCGGCACTGGGTGTCTTCAGCAAGATAAGCCAAAAAGACCTCTGAGCTAGGAAAATAAGTGCAGTTGCTCCTTTCATTCATTCATTCATTCATTCATTCATTCATTCATTCATTCATTCATTCATTCATTCATTCATTCATTCATTCATTCTGCTGAAAAACTGAAAGCATAACCCACTTATAATACCGCCTTTCATTGGTTGGCTGCCCAAAGCAGTGCCTTAGACATTGCCAGACAATGCTTTTTAGGGGATGAGGGCAAAAACACTCTCATCAATAGAGCTGACCAAAAAAAAAATGTTCTGTTTATTTCTGTGTTCCCTACATTTCCTTACAAACCATACATGTACATTAATAAGCCACTGCAAAAAAACTTGTTGGGTGTGCATCAAGATTCTTTTTGTGTAGTGCTTAGCAGGGGTGGAATTTTAGCAGGCGCTCCTTTGCATATTAGACCCTGCCCCCTCCCAATGTAGCCAGTCCTCCAAGAGCTTACAAGGCTCTTTTTCTGATAGCTACATCGGGGTGTGTGGCTTAATATGCAAAGGAGCTCCTGCTAGAATTCCACCCCTGGTGCTTAGTATATGTAAATGTATAGCTGTGCCTGTTGACAGAAAAAAATTAAAAAGCATTCTGTTTTTACAGGAAACACCTGAGATCTTGGAATTCTCCAAGTGGCTGCTAAATGTACCTTACCATTAAGTGCTTATGCATGGATTCTCAGGTGACAATGATGGTAAATCTCTCAATTTTGGTGGCTTTTCTTTCTAGAATATATGATAACCATGTGCTCCATCAGTCTTATAATGCTTTGATTGATTTATACTGGATTTTAAGTGGTGAAACAAATTGTAGGGCCATGAGAAGATAAAAGAAGCAGGGTTTAAAACAATATTCAGTGATAAGCTTTAAACAATGATAACATACTTCAATGGTACATTAGAGAGAATACAAGGCAGAAACATGTATTGTATGCTTTTGAATTTCTCTCTTCCTTCTATCCTACTCTTGCTCATGAATTGTTCTGCTATCTATGATCATTCATTTGGCATTTGACAGTCCCCTGTCCTGAGCCACTAGATAAGAAACAAGTTGGAAAATATTTTAACAAATATAGCCTTTGATTATGTCTGTATGATATAGACTGCAGATATGTTTTCTATATTATTGTCTGACAAAATTGATTTAATCAAAAACACTGTAATCTCCTAATGTGCAGTTAGTAATTTTCCATCTCATTACCCAAACCTTGTATCTTATTATGTTGGAATCAATTTGAAAGAATACCTGTTTACAGAATGTACCTGTTCAAAGTACACACTTTTTCAATTTGCCATGCCAAGATCATTTATGCAGATATGGTAAAACCTTTTAAAAATTCATTCACGACAATGAAACTTGTTAAAAGATGAAGGGCATGAGTCTGAACATATTGGAAATGTAACTGATCTATTGGAAGAAAATGTACCTCTGTAAGCAGGTTTGTAAATATTTTCTAGATATTTCATTATCCAGGACTGTAAGATGCTCTGTTAATTTTGAGAGATCATGATGCATTTTCCAATGTCAATGGTTCTATATGCCTGTTTACCCCCTTTGTCTAGTTTTCTGAGAAGATGACTTCTACTACTTCTTTCTTTATACCTATTTTTTCATTTTGAATGGTATTGTTTTGAATGTATTACAATGCACCTCAGACTTTCAGCAAAAGGCAGAGTACAAACCCAATTGAATGAGTTCCTTATGTAGTTTTTCTGAGTATCCTAGTAGCTGCCAATAGGACTGATGAGATCTTTAGATGACATAGATGTGTAAAATGAATTCTTGTGTTTAAACAATTTATTGGTAGCAGATGGTTACAAAACTTAACTATTTCTTAATTTTTTTTCCCCCCGCATTAACCCATATGACATTTCCATCCCCCCTTCCTCCAATGTTGACTTCCCCGAGGTTATAAATTCAAAATCAATATTAAAGGCACTTCTAACTGCTCAAAGTTCAATATATATATTCTTACTACTAAAAAATTGTCCAATGTTTCTTTACTTTCCAAGTTTTCTCCATATATCCTTTAAATTTTCTCCACTCCCTTTTGAATATCTCTAAATCATAGTGTTCTAGTTAGTTTGTCCATTTCGCACCACGATAAAACTTTCATGGTCCAGTCCCATTTCTCCGGTACTTTTTCTTGCTTCCAAAGCTGCGCGTATAATGTCCTAGCAGCTGATAGCAGGTACCAAATTAGAGTCCTGTCTTCTTTTGAAAATTTTTCTAATTGTAATCCAAGTAAAAACGTCACTGCAGTTTTCTTAAAGTCATAGCCCAAAATTTTGGAGATTTCTTGTTGTATCATCTTCCAGAATTCTTTCGCTTTTTCACATGTCCACCACATATGGAAGAAAGAACCTTCATGTTTTTTACATTTCCAACATCTATCCGACATTTTCTTACTTAGCCAGTTTTTTCGGAGTCATATACCACCTATACATCATCTTAAAACAGTTCTCTTTAATACTTTGACAAGTTGATATCTTCATTGAGTTCTTCCAGAGGTGCTCCCATGCATCCATTTGTATTTCTCTGTTCACATTGATTGCCCATTTGACCATTTGAGACTTTACTACTTCTTCTTCTGTAGACCATTTCAATAATAACTTATATACTTTTGATATCAATTTTTCATTGTCACCTAGCAAGACCCTTTCCAGTTCTGTTTGTTCTCGTCTAATTCCCTCTGATTTTATGTCATTTTCCATCAAGCTTTTAATTTGTTGCATTTGAAACCAATCATAATTGTTATTTAGCTCTTCTGAGGTTTTTAATTCAATTTTGTCTCCTTGAATCTTAAGCAGTTGATTATATGACATTTCTCTTTTTTCTTCGGATTCAGCTGTTATTTTTATTACTTCTGCTGGCACTATCCATAGCGGTTTTCTCTCGTCCCCGTATTTCTTGTATTTTATCCAAGTATTTAGTAAAGTATTTCTGACATAGTGGTGAGAGAAAAAACCATCCATTTTATTCTTCCCATAGTACATATACACGTGCCAGCCGAATTTATTTCCGTGAGCTTCTAACCATAAAGGTTTTTTGTCTAACAGCATTATCCAATCTTTTATCCATGTCAAACAAACTGCATCGTGATACAATCTTAGATTGGGAAGTTGGAAACCTCCTCTCTCTTTGGCATCCATTAAGATCTTCATCTTTATCCTTGGTTTCTTTCCGGCCCAAATGAAATCAGAAATTTTCCTTTGCCATTTGGTAAATTGTTTTGTATCTTTTACAATCGGGATGGTTTGAAACAGATACATTATCCTTGGCAAAATATTCATTTTAATTGCAGCTATCCTGCCCAGTAAGGACAAGTTAAGCTTGTTCCATTTCATCAAATCTTTGTCCATCTTACACCACAGTTTTTCATAATTGTTTTTAAATAAATCAATGTTCTTCATTGTTATCTCTATTCCAAGGTACTTAACTTTGGTTGTGACTTCACAACCCGTCACCTTTTGTAGTTCTTTTATTTTATTTGGTTGCATGTTTTTACAAAGGAATTTCGATTTCTCCTTATTTATGTATAATCCTGCTAGTTCTCCGTACTCTTTTATCTTAGCTAACAGCAATGGTGACACTTGAATCGGATTCTCCATTATGAACACTATATCATCTGCAAATGCTTTGTATTTATAAGAGAATCTTCTGATTTTTAGACCTTCTATTTCTTCATTTTTTTGAATTTGTTGTAACAGAATTTCTAGGGTCATTATAAACAACAATGGTGATAACGGGCATCCTTGCCTTGTTCCTTTACTCACTTTCAATTCTTTGGTGAGGTCTGCATTTATACACAGTTTTGCATGCTGATCTGTATATATTGCTCTTGTCATTTTTATAAATTGTTCCCCTAGATTAATTTTTTCCATTACCGCAAACATAAAGTCCCAATTTAAGTTGTCAAAGGCTTTCTCTGCGTCGACAAAAAATAAGGCCGCTTCTTTTTCTGGGTGCTTCTCATAATATTCCACGACATTAACAACAGCTCTTACATTGTTCCTTATTTGTCTTTTAGGAAGAAATCCCGCTTGGTCTTTGTTTATAAAGTTGGTCAAGTATTGTTTCAATCGCTCTGCTAAAATTCTTGTATAGATCTTATAGTCATTATTCAACAATGAGATTGGTCTATAATTTTTTACATTTGTGCTATCTTTATCTTCCTTAGGAATCAAAGAAATTACAGCTTCCCTCCAGGACTTTGGAATTTTCCCTTCTTCTCTTATCGTATTTAACAACTTCAACAGTTTGGGTGTTAATTTGTCCTTAAGAGATTTGTAAAATTTTGATGTAAATCCATCTGGCCCTGGAGCTTTACCCTCTTGCATTGCTTTTATTGCTGCTTCTACTTCAATTTTCTCTATTGGATCATTTAATGTCTTTTTCATATATTCCGTCAAAGGTGCCACCTGGATGTTTCATAGATACTCTTCCACTTTTTCTTTACTTATGTTCACACCTTTGAATAAGTTTGCATAGTATTTAAAGAATTCTCTTTTAATTCCTTCTTGATCCACTATTGTTTTCCAATTTGCCATGATTTTATTTATAGTCTTATTTTCTTGCTTTTTTTTTAGTTGCCAGGCCAAATATTTATTAGGTTTGTTCGCACTTTCAAACGATTTCTGTTTCAAATTTTTTAAATTCCATTCTAATTCTTTATTCAGCAAATGTTTAACTTGGGATTGTAATATCGTAATTTCTTTTATTAATTTTTTCTTCCCTGGTCTTCTTTTCAAGTCCTTTTCTTTTTTATTTATTTCATTTTGCAGTGCTGACAGCCTTTCTTCTTTTGCTCTTTTGTCTTTATTATTCAATGTAATTAATATACCCCTCATTACTGCTTTATAAGTGTCCCATACTGTTTGAAATTCCATATCCTCCGTTTCATTTATTTGGAAGAATGCTGCAGTCTCCTTTTCTAAGAATGACACAATGTCTTTATTTTGTAGTAAATCCTCATTAATTCTCCATCTTCTTGATTTCCTTTGCAATTTTGTAGACCAGCATATTGGATTATGGTCCGCCCAAACCTTTGGAAGAATCTCAATTTTTTTTGTTATGAGGCCCAAGCCTTGGGAACCCCATAACATGTCAATTCTGGAAAAAGAATAATGCCTTGCTGAGAAAAATGTATAGTCTCTTACATCAGGGTTGAACTTTCTCCAAATGTCTTCTAAATTTTCCTGTTTAATCAACTCAAAGAAAGAATTGGGTAGCTTCCCTTCTTTATCATTCTTCTTTGAACTTGATCTGTCAAGATTATTTTGTATTGTCCCATTGAAATCGCCCATCATCAATACCTGATCATATGTCTTTTCATCCATTTGTCGATTTATGTCTTTAAAAAATTTGTCTTTCGCTCCATTGGGTGCATAAAGTCCTAGTAGTAATGTTTTTTTCGCCTCTATCGTCACCTCAACAGCAATATATCTTCCTTCTTTATCTTTAAAGATTAATTTTGGCTCAAGTTGTTCTTTGATGTAAAAGACCACCCCTCTTTTCTTTTGCTCTGCTAGTGAAAAAAATTTCTATTTCTATTCCACAAAAATTTACTGTCTTTGCGTTGTATATGAACTTCCTGTAAACAAATTATATTACATTTTTGCTTTTTAATCCAATGAAATGTTCTCCTTCTTTTCTGTGGTGAGTTTAGTCTGTTTATATTCCAAGATAGTAATTTGTACTCCATTATTATGTTGGTTCTTTATTTTCTTCAAAAAAGCTATGCATCTCTTGTTCACTTCTTATTGTAATCCTCTTGCCATTTTGTTCAAATCCAAGACCCTCCGGTATTATCCATCTATATCTTGTGCCCTCTGCACGTAGCTGGTCAGTTAGCCTCTTGTATTTTTTCCTATCACTGATCACTTGTCTTGGTAGCTCTTTCATTAGTTTAACTCTGCTCCCTTCTATTGCCCAGGCTTTTTGGTATCCTTTGCTCAAAATCTTCTCTGCCACCTCTTTTGATCTTAGTCTTATGACAATGTCTCTTGGCAGGCCTTTATTTTTCGCATAAACTGAGTTGACTCTATAGGCACCCTCCAACATACTCTTAAATTTGTCAGGGTCTTCTTCTATGTACTCAGTGATGATATTCACCATATAGCCTTTTAAATCTGCCTCTTCCTTTTCAGGTACCCCTCTCAGACGAACTTGTGATTCCATCAACTTACAATCGTGTATTATGACCTTTTCTTGAAGTTTTAGCAAGGCAGAGGCCTGTGTATCCACTTTCATCTCTACCTCCTTCACTTTATTTTGAGTCTCTTCCTTAAAACCCTCTATCTCTTTCCTAAGATCTCCAACTTCTTTTTTAAAATCTTTTTTCATTGCCAAATGCAATTTGTCCATTGCTTTTAACATTTTTGCCTCCAGAGCATCAAATTTGGACTGCATCTTATCAAATGATTGGGCTCTTGCACGTGTTATTCTTTCTACTGACATATAAAAAATCACCAAACCTTAAAAAAATCCCCACATAAAGTTTAGCATCCAGTCCAATAGCTTAGAGCAAGTTCTTTCAGATGAGACTAATTTCGTTTTCCTCCCTTCTTCCTGAGCAAAGATATTGAATTTTAACAATTTTGACAGTTTTTCTCCCTTTTAAAATGGCAATCGTTATTTCTCTATGGTACAGTTCCAGTCCAGAGAGGTCTTTCTTAGTCTTGGACTCAATTCCTTCCTGGTTCAAAGGTCGGATGTCACAGCTTTTGTAATCCTTATAGGCTCTGAATTATTGTCCAGCCCCTTTTAGTTTCACTTCTTGTTACAGCTTGGTCTAATCTCGTGTCT
Organism: Heteronotia binoei; assembly: GCF_032191835.1. Taxonomy (NCBI): domain Eukaryota; kingdom Metazoa; phylum Chordata; class Lepidosauria; order Squamata; family Gekkonidae; genus Heteronotia; species Heteronotia binoei. The sequence goes on along the minus strand of NC_083230.1, from coordinate 28,878,814 downwards.
AAGTCTCGCAGTTTTTTGAGCTACATGAAGAAACCGTAACCACAAAAACCCAAAACAATTTCTTTTCTTCAAATATCTTTGAAGGCAATTATTTTTGCAGCATTCAATTTTCACAGGCTGAATTCTTCTCCTACTATGCCCCCACTCAGCTCAGTTCATTCAAAGTTCCACAGTTTATGGGCATATATACACGGCAAATCTCTTTTCTTTCTTCTTCGTCACCAGCCACAGACTGCCAACTTTCACTCTTATCTTATAGTTCTTTTGCTGTTATTCACTTCCAAAGCCCCAGAGCTCAGCTTAACAAGGTAAAAGGTTTTTTTTCCATTCAGTTATACTTTGCCTTCATCTGTTTATAATCCACTCAGTGTTTAAACTATATTCAAAGTCTTTCAGAGTGAAGATAAAAATGATGAATGTACCTTGTAGATGTTCTCAACTCCCCCGGCTCACGTTTTCTTGCAATTAAAGTCAGTCCGTCTAGAGTGTTTGGATTCCGACAGACTTGAGTCAAATTAATGACTTTAGAATCACTGCAGATAATGGTTGACACGTCCCATACGGCCGGACATCAAGAACTGAAGGAGACAGCTTCCTGACCCCTCCAGTTCGATATCAACAGCTAAAGGGAAAAATAAAACATCGTCTTGGATTAACCCTTGCCTAGGATTAATGGGCATAGACCTTTTCAGGGGTCTTTTATACCCTGAACAGTGACAATAAAATCCCCCTCTGTTAGGGAGCTGCAGCCTGTCTTCCAGCAAACAGGAAGTCGTGCCGATGTGTAAAATGAATTCTGAAGGAGAAATCTGTACCTGCTGCATTTCTGCCTGTTGATATTTGTTAAAGGCAAATTCTCTGTCATGAAACATGTGGGACTGATACAATACAGACTTTGAAAGTATTTGTGTGAATTAATGTAATATAAAACACAATAAGACTCTGGCTCATGATTTTTTCCAACCTGCCATAGAAAAGTCATGCTATAATCAGATGCTGCAAATCCAAGGCTGGAGTTCCACCACTGCTACTGCTTTTGGAGTCAGTCACAAAAGGACTGGGGCAGGTAGTTTGCCCACTGGGCATGCCACAAACCACAAACGGAACTGCATTTTCCCAGTTCATGCCCATCTCTACTCATCAGCCTGATTTCATTTTATACATTTGCTATCTTTCCCAAATAACACAGCACAGAGTGTAAATAACATGATTTCCATTTTTTTGAACTGATTATTTTACAGAAGGTTATACTTAAAGCTGAATTTCTCTTTTGCAAGGAAAGGTGATAGAGATGTCTTTATCACCTGTACTTACAAAAGGGGTTTATTTGGACTTCCGGGGTTGGATCATGGAGAGTTGAGCCGCATTTGCTGATGATGTAATGTTTATCAATGAAAAACCCTTATTTGTGACACCATTGCTGCTTCGTAAAATTCAAGAGTATGGAGAATTGGCAGGCTTTTATATAAATAAAGAAAAATTGAAAATTTTGTGTAAAAATATGACAAAGAGTCAACAGGAAGAATTGCAAAGGGTAACAGAGTGTGAAATTGCTTCAAAAGTAAGATATTTAGGTGTGGGAATTACTGTGAAAACATAGATTTGTATAAAAATAATTATGAAAAGCTTTGGCAGAAAATTGACAAAGATTTGATAAAATGGAATAAATTGAACTTGTCTATGCTGGGCAGAATTGCTGCAATTAAAATGAATGTTCTACCAAGAATTATGTTTCTATTTCAAACAATTCCAATTGTGAAGGACAATAAACAATTCAGTAAATTGCAAAGAAAAATCTCAGAATTTGTATGGGTGGGCAAGAAACCAAGAATTAAAATGAAAATTTTAACCGATGCAAAAGAAAGAGGAGGTTTCCAACTGCTGGATTTAAAATTGTATCATGATGCAGTATGTTTGGTATGGATTAAAGATTGGATAAGTTATTAAATAAGAAACTGCTGGTTTTAGAAGGTCATGGAAATATTTTTGGTTGGCATGCATATATGTTTTATGGGGAAAAAAAGATGGATGGCTTTTTCTCGCATCATTATATAAGAAGAAACTTGCTAAGTACTTGGGTAAAATATAAAAAGTATGGTGATGAGAGAAAGCCATTATGGATTGTGCCAATGGAAGTAATAAAATTATCTTCAGAAACAGATGCAGAGATGTGGTTAACGTACAATCAACTATTAAAGATACAGGGAGGAAAGGTGGAATGCAAATCAATTGAAGAATTACAGTATAAATATAATTGGTTTCCACTGCAACAAATTAAGAGTTTGGTGAAACAGGATATTAAAAGCGAAGGTATTACATAAGAGCAAACAGAATTAGAAAAAATGCTGTTGGGAGATAATGAAAAGTTGATTTCAAGAACTTATAAATTATTATTGAAGTGGTCTACAGAAGATGAAGTAGTTAAATCTCAAATGATTAAATGGGCAATTAATTTTAACAAAGAAATACAAATGGAATCATGGGAGTACTTGTGGAAGAACTCTATGAAAATATCGACATGTTATAATATTAAAGAAAATTGTTTCAAAATGCTATATAGATGGTACATGACACCTAAAAAACTGGCAAAAATGAACAATCAGGTGTCAGATAGGTGTTGGAAATGTAAAAAACATGAAGGATCTTTCTACCATATGTGGTGGACTTGTGAAAAGGCAAAGCAATTTTGGCAAATCATCCAGCAAGAAATGTCAAAAATTTTAGGCTATGATATTAAGAGGTCTCCAGACTCTTTGTTGTTGGGATTACAAATGGAAAGTTTTCCAAAACAAGATAGAATGTTGGTGTGGTATCTGCTTTCAGCAGCAACGACATTATATGCGCAGTTATGGAAGCAAGATAAAATACCAGAAAAATAGGATTGAATTTTAAAAACTATTTCTTGGAGTGAAATGGATAAACTTACAAGAATTTTAAAAGACTATGATATGGAGAAATTTAGAAAGGAATGGGAGAAATTTCAAAAATATGTTGAAAAACATTGGATGGTAAAGGGATATTTAGTGATTTTTGAAAATAGTTGAACTGTGTTGGAATAATGGACTATTTTTTTTTAAAAAAAAGAACTTTCCAGAATTAAAGGTCTAAGGAGAAAAAGTAAAGATGGATTTACAGACTTTATTTTAAAATGAAAATTCCTTTTGATAAAATTACCTTGTATTTTTTTTATATAATTTTAAGTAACACCGGTGGGGGTCAAGAAAAGGGGGGGATTGGAGGAAGGGTGAAAAGTGTGATGTATTGTTTTCATAACGTAATGTCTTTATTTTTCTTTTAGAATATAGTAACAATACGTTGTGGAGTAATAAAATTTGTTTAAACATGAAAAGGGGTTTATTTGCAAAACCACATCAGTGAAGGAAACTGCATCAAATTTATACTAAAGTACTGGCGACCTATCTTGTAACAGGTTTTCTCTGGGTACCATTCTGGCTTTGTTAAGCTATTTCCTAACTACATCAGGTGGATACTTTACTTCCAAAATGGTTTGTTGTAGTTCCCTTAGGTGATAATCTCTGTCTGTAGGACTGGAACAGATGCAGCTGTAGCTTAGAGCCTGACTGTATTCAATGGATTGTTTGGTATGTTTGCGATGGTTGCTGGAGGCATGTAGATATGTTTGTCCATCTTGGTGTGGGATGTTGGTATACAGAGATTCCACATCCATAGTACATAGTTACATTCAGGGCTTTTTTTTGTAGCAGGAACTCCTTTGCATATTAAGCCATACATCCCTGATGTAGCCAATCCTCCAAGAGCTTATAGAACTCTTAGTACAGGGCCTACTGTAAGCTCTTGGAGGATTGGCTACATCAAGGGTGTGTGGCCTAATATGCAAAGGAGTTCCTGCTACAAAAAAAGCCCTGGTTACATTGACATTTTTATTGTCTGGACACATGGTAAAGAAGCCCTGGATATATTCCACCAGGCATTCAATGACTTTCATCCCAGCATCAACCTGTCAATGAACCAATCTATGAAATAAATATATTTTCTAGACACTAGTATAACACTATACAATGAACACAGACACCACTTATACTGGAAACCTACTGATTGACAAACTTGTATGTGAAAAGAAGATTCGTGTTAAATATAGTAAAGGAATTAATGAGAAGGACCAAAGACCACACTGTAACTTCTTGAAAAGCATGATATGCTGGGTCTAACCATCCCCCAAACAGCCTTCCTCCAGCCTAAGGAGCTTTGCTCCAACTTAAGAGTCTCTTCTCTTCTTCCATTGTAAGAGCCACTTAAGTTGAAGGTAGGCTCTTTAGACTGGAGGAAGGTTTCAGTCATTATTAACTGGCATGATAAGACAGAAGTAGCATGTTCTCCATTGTATGGAGAGAGTAGTGGCCTCTGATGTAGCTAGATCCAGGGATAATTTTGTAGAAAAATAGGTGGTGGAGCTCATCCAGGGATTGTTATGTAGCTGCACCTACTATTCAATGGACAAGGAGGTGGAACTTTCAGAAAGCTCTTTTCTCACAAAGTACTGACCCAACTTACTTGCGAGCCGCAAGTCATTTTAAATAACAGCAACAATTACAGAGAATTAGAGAAAGTACAATCTAAATTTCTCAGAGCACTATTTAATGTACCAAAATGTACATCCAATGTAGTCTTAAGAGGCTGGGATACCGAGTGGAATTGAAAATCTGGAAGGTTTCAATTTGCTATTGGCTAAGAATCCATCTGAAGCCTACAGGACATCCCTTTGTTCTTAGCATCTACCCCTTATCCTGATGGGTCTATTAGAATAATGAACAAACTGAAATCAACTGGGTTATGTCTGACTAATCTCTTGGAAATAGATTAATGTAAAGCCAAATCTTTGGTACACCAACGCTTGACTGACATTGAGGTCCAAACTGATGAAGCCCTCTTACTTAGCATGTATAGCAAACTAAAATTTTGGTCTGGATTTGCTGCAGCCCCATATTTATCTAACATCACATATGAAAAGTACAAATGGGCCTTTTCTAGGGCGTGTTTTGATGTCCTCCCTTGCCCCCCTAGTTGGAATAAAGAGGCTGACACAAAATATTGGGAAACAGGCCACTTTATTTAATTAACACAACTAACACGGCAAGGGCAACCTGCGGTGGGACAAGCCCTGGGGTCTTCCACATACCCCGCCAAGTCCCACGAAGGGCGAGTCACCCTGCCCCCAGCACGAGCCATAAGATTCTGGCTAATGCCAGGCCGGCCAGGCCAAAACCCTCCCCTAAACTTCAGCCCCGATACCCAGAAGGAGGCGAATTTAGGAGGAGGCATGAATACGATCCGCATTATACAGCATTGAGCCGTAAAGCCCATCTGCCGCTCCTGCGTATCGACTGCACGAACAGGTGCAGCTGCCTGGGTGCTCGCCTGCAAGGTATAAACCCCTTGCACCTTCTGCCAAGTGACCGAAATTAAACCCCACCCCTTACCCAATATCCACACCACTGTCAGTAGTACAAGGTAGGCGAAAAAACACCCCCACCACAGGCCAATCAGGTGAGATGAAAAATTCCTACCTGGCCCCTAATAAGACGATCGGTCAAACCTGTACTACACAGGGTGGGTGGGTGGGCTGAGAGCGGCAACGAGCCTGGCTGGGAGGGCGGGGTCGAGGCTACACATAGCCCCGACGCTTCGCCCGCCTGTAACTCCCGGATGGAAGGGAAGCTCAGGCGCAGCCTCCCCTCCTTCCAGGGAGGCAAAGAACGGCCCCGCGGCGCGCAGCCGCTTTGCGGCGTGGCCTGTGCGGGGCCGAATTCTAATGTTTTGCAAGGAAGGTTCCTTCACTGGCCTATACACCAAAGATGGTGTATATGCTGAGAAAAGGAAGTTGAAATTGTCACTCACATTCTTCTACACTGTGAGCTCTATTCCAAAGAGAGACATCAGTTAATAATTCCATTACTCTCAAAATGTAAACCTATAGATAATTATCTGAAATTTGCAGATGTTGTGCTACTGAAATGCTTACTGGGAGATACTAAGAAATCTGTAACTCGGGCAGTAGCAAAATATTGTTTTTAGCCATAAATATTTTAAGTTGACCCTCTTTATGATCTTAAACATACTCTTTATGAAATTGGCTACAAGAACTCTTTCCGAAAGTAGCCATGCTCTTATCAAATGGGCACTAAGCTCTTCAAACACCTTAGAAGCCTCTATACCGCTCTCTATGATTTTTGGCTACAGTTATGAACTTGGCCACCAGAGCTCTAAGCTGTTCAACACTATCATGCATTCATATTGCTAACAGGTCAGCAGAATAGGAAAAAAAAAAGACAGGAATCTCCTTATTTGGATTGTTTCCTTATTTGGTATGGCAGGAAGCAAGATGGCTACTAAGCCTACGAAGTGGGTGAAAGGCCAGAGTGAACTGAGGGTAATCTGGACACTGATTGTTTACATTTGGCTGTAAAATTGTTTATGTCAGGGTTGGAGCTTTTAAAAGCTGTGGATTGTTGGGCGCAAGGGGCTGATCGGCACTAGAAATTTGCTACACTGCCTCTGTGTCAGATCATGCCAAGCTAATTGGAACTTAGACTCTTGGGTTGCTCTGCAGAGACAGTTTCTCTGATGGACAACCTAAGAGGAGAGACAGCCTTGGCTGACTGTATGAGAGGCAAGGACCTCTTTGTCAGTCCAGCCAAGAAGCCTCAAACATGCTCAAACTTAGAATATAGAGCATAGCTCTAATATAGAATGGGACTTGGGACTTAGACCTTAAATGAGAAAATGTAGACCAATAGGCTAAAGTCCTTGTTGCTGTTGGGACATATTTTTCAGTAGGCTCTCTGCTTTATGGTAGAACTATGCTTTATGCGTGACTGAATTCTAACTGTGTAATTGTTTTCTTAAATGTACTAAGTTTATCCAGCTGTTTTCTGTTTTGCTTTTCTATCCATATATTTTAAGCCTTCTGTCTAAAGGAACTGTATGACCAACTGTACTAATGTAATCTCTTGTTTTGCCTTTCTAACTGTATTTTGAAGCCTTCTGTCTAAAGGAGGAACTTGGAGTCTAATAAACTGTTTTGCTTTTCCAAGCTGGGAGTTTAATAAAATTTATCTACAAGGTCTTAAAACTTATTAGTGAGTAGCCTTCTGATAACTGCAGGTTGTTTTGGGAACTGCAGGTTTTAGTTTTGGGTTTATGCCACTGGGGGTACAGTATAAACCCCCCAACAAAGTTGGTAACCCAGCGATGTGATTTTAGAAGCTCCTGGTTGTTTGGGTAATTGGAGGTACAGGAGCTGTGCATAAACAAAATCCGCTAACAAATTTTGGTGACCCGACATCACTGGTATATGTTGAATGTAAACTGAATGTACAAAAATAATGCCTTCGACAATACCTATATCTGTGTGGCATTAGGAAAATCCTCCTAATTAGCAAATCATAGGGTGTTTTCCTGGGCAAAAGCCCAATCTTATCACACATAACAACATGAAAAAAATCCTCCCACCAAATGGGGGAAGGGCTCAGCACAAATCCAATAATCTTGTCACAGTAAGTATCAGGTAGGAGACGATAAAATAACAAATACAAAGCTTATCTTTCTTTAACAACATGGAGGAGTGTTGACCATCTTTTGCAAGTCTCAATCCCCAAGTGCAGGACTGGTCCTGGTGGCTTCCTAGGGTGCTAGCCTTTGGGGTGCCAAATTGGATGCTTCGCACATGACAGAGCACTTGTGGACCAGGTAGCAGAAGTGCCAGGTAGGTGACGCGGCTCAGGGGTGCTCCCTTTCCTTGGAGCCTGGTCTTTCGCTGCAACTTCCCATGGTGGGCTCCAGTCAGTGGCTGGGTTCACTGAGTGTCATCTGGGGGGGGGGGGGCCTTGCAGCAACGGTTTCCAGGTAAGGACAATATGGGTGCTGTTGGGTGTGCAGGCAGCCCTCATGGGGTAACAAGTGACACTCCTCTCCTCCTGGGCTGGCAGTGGTGGCAGCATCTGTTCACCTGGCCCCTGAGAGAAAGCAGCAGGGAGAGCAGCCTCTCCTCCCCCCCCCCCACACAGCTGATGAGAGGGAGCCATGAGGGGTGGGCAGAGGCCTGTGGATGATCCCACAGAGGAGGGAGGGAGCAAGCTGGGGGCTGCATTCCTTGGCCAGGGAGCATGGCCGCTTTGCAATTGAGATCAAAGGTGTCTTAGGTGGCTTTGTTGTCTGTCTGCCCTCCTTTCACTAGCCCCTGTGTGAGAGTCTCCTTTGCTCAACACAATGTGCATGTGCAAATGTGGCACAGAGTTATTTGCTGGCATATGTCAAAACATTCCTTGCTGGTGAGAGCCTCTGATTGGCCCCACGCTGTTTCTGGGAGGCTGTGTTGCCCCAGCTGCATGTACAAATTGTATAGCTGTATTACAGTTTGAGGTTGCCTCCCCTCCCCCAAAACACACGCACTGAACTAGCAGCACACTATTGAAATCTTATGCTGGGGGATGGGAGTGCATGAATCATATAGAGCATAGAATCATAGAGTTGGAAGGCACCTCTAGGGTCATCCAGTACAACCCCCTGCACAATGCAGGAAACTCACAAACACTTCCCCCTAAATTCACAGGATTTATCTCCCGCCCCTCCCCCGTGCCTTGCCCCACATGTTCCCCAGAGAGCGCTTTGATCAGGTTCTCAAAATCTTTTGGTTGTCCCTGGGCAAAAAGAGGCTAGGCTAAATTCCACCAGAATGAGAGCATTCTCGGTGGCAGCCCCAATAATCTGGAACACCCTCCCAGAAGCCATCAGGGCCCTGCGGGATTTATTGCAGTTCCAAAGGGCCTGCAAGATTGAATTGTTTCAGATGGCATATGACATCTAAATGGGAGAGGGCTGCCACCTCACCTGGATCTACTGCATCTCGCATTAGTACCAACTGCCTAGGATCTGACTGCTTTGGAGAAAGGAAAATGCTATACGGACTGGATGGGTCACTGGCCTGATCCAACATGACTTCTCTTATGTTCTTATTTTGATTCTCAGGATACAGCACAGCTAAGTAGTATACATGGAAGGCATATGACACTGGAGACATGCTACTTACTTATATAGCACCTTATATGTGATAGTGCTTTAAAGAATATGTCTCTGACATATCAGGTTATGGTGTTTTCATACTGTGGGTGTAGAAGCAGTACAACTGTCTTGTGTGCCCAAGGGACGGTGGCTCAGTGGTAGAGCATCTGCTTGGGAAGCAGAAGGTCCCAGGTTCAATCCCTGGCATCTCCAAAAAAGGGTCCAGGCAAATAGGTGTGAAAAACCTCAGCTTGAGACCCTGGAGAGCTGCTGCCAGGCTGAGAAGACAATACTGACTTTGATGGACTTTGATGGACCAAAGGTCTGATTCAGTATAAGGCAGCTTCATATGTTCATATATTGTTCTTGGGAGCTGGATCAGGGCTACCACTGGTAGCTATTTGGTTCTGGTACGATCAGAACATTAGTGTTAGTGCAGGATTATGCTCCTTTGGGAATTTATGTAAGGAGGAATATGCTGCTAATAGCCACAATCTAAGCATGCACTGTCCATGCATACTTACAACCATTTTAAAAACTGTGTATGCCAGAATTCAAAGGGAAATGTTATGACAAATGAATGGGACACTCCAACAAAATTACTTCTCTAGATGGAATTCATCTGCAAAAAATGTATATGTCAGTGATTCCAAGTGTATTTTCTTTTATAAATACAGGTAATGTGCTATATTAGGTGTAATAGCAAATTACCAGATTCTTACATTACCACAGATAACTAGAAGAGGGATGTTGGTTTTTTTATCTCCCTTTTAGGGCTTGACCCTCTGACTGTTGTTATATAACATTTACAAAAGTTGTTTTTAATGGGGAAGAAATGTATTCTGAGTATCAGATTTCAGTATATATTTTTTCTGCTTTGTGTCCACAAAATTTCCAGAAACTAGAATTTGTAACAAAACTTATGAAGGACCTTAAGTTGTAGAGCATTGCAAAAATGCTACTCTATACTGAATGCACAAACATGCATTAAAATAAATGTAGCCAAGCAGGATAAAATACATTTTCTGAGAGTAATAGCTGAACTGAGCTATTTAATGTAAAAGTCACTTTGATTAAGGGATCAGACCATCCGTTGCCTGAAGAAAAATGCACAGACAGTATATTTATATTTCTTTGGTGTCTATAGGTTTCTTTGAAGCGTTGTAAGGTAGAAACACTATTGATTCTGTAATAAATAAGTCACATTAAGACAAAAAAGAATAAATGTTATTAATGTATGCTTTCGCATCCTTTCCGGTCTCCATTTAAATCTTGCTGAACAGAAATTTTCAGCATATTCCTGAAGTTGTCTACTTAACAAAACATTGAAATATATGTCTAAAAAGAGGATTTAAACCTTAAACTCAAAGGATGAACACTGAACACTGTTATAGGTGGATCTAAGCATTAAAAAACTCACAAAACCTAGTGTGTATATGTGAGTAATAGTCCGTTTCCAATAGTAGCCAGGGTTAAGTGCATTAGAAGATGTGAAGTTGGGTGGCATTATCAAGACCGTGGGCATCTCATGGGGTAAGCTGATAGATGCAAAACCAAACAGAAAACTTGGAACATTACTGATGAAGGGCTTAAGCAGATTCTCCAAAGGGACTTGATCAGGATTAAAAGATCACACTTCCTGAAGGTTGTTCTCTGATAGAACTGGTATGCCTCCTGCTTCTCCTGGACTTGTCTGCATAGTAGATTAAGGAATTTCAGAGCTTCAGCTGGTCCTGGGTTGAATCCATGGAATCAGAAAATGGGTCACCCTGTTATGGAGTTCCTCCTCCTCCTTCATGGTGGTCTGTAGTGTCTGTCTTGAGGGGGTATTCTTGCTACCAATCTTTCCTCAACCACCATGTTGTTGGATCCTACCTCTCATAATACAGGACTGAGATCCTAAGCATGACAGATAAAATAAAACAGGTCATGCAGTTCTATAGTTTTCAACCTCCATGTGGGACCTGGAAATATCTCGGAATAATGGTTGATCTCCAGACTACAAAGATCAAATCCCCTTGGGAAAATGAACTTTGAGATATTATACCTTGCTGATGTCCCTCCTCTTTCCAAACCCTGTCCTCTCCAGGTTTATTTTATTTATTTAATTTATATCCCGCTCTCCCCACCGAAGGCAGGCTCAGGGCGGCTCACAAATTAAGGGTCACACAATCACATTAGTGTGGTCAAATAAGATAAAACAACAATAAAAACATAAAAACAATTACTAAAACATCTGCATGTGCTAATATTATGGTTTCAGACAGCAATTAAATTCTAGTGGTGGTTAGTTGTTCTAAGAGGTCCCAGGATCACCACAACATGATGAGGTAGACCATTGGTAGTATTTTTATGGGCCAGTCCCATTGCTGCAGGCATCGCCATCATGAAAATGCATGGTGGAAGAGTGCCATTTTGCAAGCCCTGTGGAAGCTCTTGCAGGGCCCTGACCAGCTCTGGCAACTCATTCCACCAGCTAGGGGCAGCAGCAGAAAAGGCCCTAGCTCTCGTTGATTTGAGCCTCACATCTCTGATACTGGGAACTGTCAGCAGGTTTTGAAATCCGGACTGAAGTGCTCCCTGGAGCATGTGCAGGGAAAAGCGGTCCCTAAAGTATGCAGGACCCTGGTCATATAGGGCTTTAAAGGTAATGACCAGCACCTTGAAGCGAATCCAGTACACTATCGGTAGCCAGTGCAATGCTTTCAGCACAGGCTGAATGTGTTCCCATAAAGGAATTCCCATTAGCAGCCTGGCTGCGGTATTCTGCACTAACTGAAGTTGCCGGATTTGGGACAAGGGCAGCCCCATGTAGAGGGCATTACAATGATCAAGGTGACCGTTGCATGGATCACTGTTGCCAAGTCATCACGTTCAAGAAAGGGGATCAACTGCCTTGCCATCCGCAGATGGTAAAAGGCTGACTTGGCAGTGGCTGCTACTTGGGCCTCCTTTGTTAGAGAGGGATCCAAGAGCACCCCTAAGCTTTTAACCTTGGGAGCCAGCATGAGCTGTGCTCCATCAAAGGTCAGTACAGCTCTGGTCCTGAACTGTAGTGACTCAGATATAGGACCTCCGTCTTTGTCAGTTCCATCCCTAAATATCCAGGAATTTCCCAACTAGGAGCTGGCAAACCTATATGTTGCATAATTAATTTATAAAATTTGTTGTTACAAAATGTGTCCAAGAGCCACTACCTTAGATAGCTTTCAAAGGAAACTAAAACACAATCCTAGCAACATTTTCCTGTGTCATATGCTAGATTGAAGACTAGATGTAAATTAATTTGAGGTGTTTACATTGCTTCATTTTGGATCAGGTGGTTGGGGGAGAGAACGTTGAACTCTGCCCCTACTTTCCTTACAGTTATTAGCCTATTAGTGAAAAAAGTGGGACACACATTTTTGCCTATCTTTATCCATCTTACAAAGTAATTATTAGACCAGTTCAATTTATTTATTTATTTTATTCCATTTGTATCCCGCCCTCCTCGCCTAGGTGGGCTCAGGGCGGCTCACATAGACATGCATATGTGAGCCGCCCTGTACATTAATACATTAAATGTACAGTAATACATTAAAACCATAGTCCATAGAATAATACAAAAAACATAAAAAACATAAAATATTTCAGTGCTATAATCTTAGTTCAAGCGTCAGGTAGTTCAGTTTGTGTTGCAATTATATGGCACGGATTGCTGAAACTGAGCACATATGAACAGCATGAATGTGTCCACCAGGGATGGGCATGGAATGTGAAAATGGTGGTTTCATGGTTTGTTGGGTTGCCCAAATTGGTGGTTCATTTCATTTCATTTTTTAAAAAAATTTCCAAAACAATTCATGGCTTGTTCAGTTTGTGAAGGTGTAGAATGGCCCCCAAGTCGACTAGAGATGCCAAACTTGTGGCAAACACTTAAGTGGGCTCTCCTCTACATGCTTTCCAAGTTTTGTGCAAATTGGATTTTGAGGGGCTGAGCTAAGCCCCACAAAGCAGGTGCTCCCAGTAAACTATTCTACTAGAAGTTTGTTAAGCTGGGGAAAGAAAAGGAAACTGTCCTGCAGCTTCTGGTTAGTTTCACCTCCAGGAAGCTTGGAAACTGACTAGAAGTGGCAGCAGCTCTACTCTCCCCAGCTTCCTGTGCTTCTGTTCAGTTTCCAGTGGAACTGACTAGAAGCCACAGGCCCAGGGAGAGCAGAGCTGCCACTTCTAGTCAGTTTCACTGGAAACTGACCAGAAGCACAGGGGCCCCAGGAGAGCAGAGCTCTGGCTTCTAGTCAGTTTCACTAGAAACAGACCAGGAACTCAGTGACCTGAGGAGAGTGGAGCTGCTGCTTCTAATCAGTTTCACTTACAGTTGAACTTTACTTAATGAGCCGGTTCATTCCCCATGTCCTGGAAACTGACCAGAAGTGCAGGGGCTGGGGAATCATGCTGCTGTCAGGCTGTCTGGAAAAGTGAAGCAAACAAGAATCCAACAACATGCCAGGAAAAAAGGCTGATCTGTGTTTTTTGTTCAAGTTCAGCAGGATCAAACAAACCAGAGTGAACCACAAATCAGCCATTTTTTAGCATGAATCATGATTCATGATTCGGTTCGTGTCTATCCTTAGTGTCCACAATAGAAGTCCAAATACACAGGAACATAAGTTGCTGACATTTGCTTAAGGAAAAAATTAAGACAAATACAGAGAACTGTTCTACCATAGCTACTATGCAGCCTCAAAGTTGACTGGGTTGTTGCTCGAGTTGTGCTGAGCCCAATGATGACAGGATGAACATGTCCAAAGCCTGACTCAGAAGTAGTTAATGACTGTCAAGTAAGATATGTTTGTCTGGTGAAATTTTTGTTGTGGGATTTTCAGCATGGCTACTAACGATAGTACTCTGGGGAGGGGATCACTTTGACTCTCCCTCTATCTTTGCGCAGCCTGGATATGAAGCTGGTTCCACAGTGTTTCTGTTTGCATTTGAAATTGTCGGTCTTCCAGCGTGCCATCTATTTTGACAAATACGCAGTTGCAAATGTGTTTCAAGGATCCTCTGTCATAGGGATGGGCTCACAAAGTAAAGTTCATCATTAATTTTAGCCAGTTCATGGTTTGCAAAGCAATGTTTGTGGAAGGGTGACCAGCATGAACATTTCATAAACTTTGGTGCTGTTTGTGGTGGTTTGTGAATGACTACATTTCCAGACGGGCTGTCTCTGCTCAATTAAATTTGAACAAAACTCCAAGGCAATAGGAGGAGTGCAATTCTGCAGCTTTGGAAACACCAATAGGAACCCTCCAAAGTTTAACAGGCACTACTGGCTACAAATAACAGAGTTCCCATTCTGCTATAAATATGCTCAGCTCTGCTCCACACATTTCTTCTGTCAGCTGTTGGCAGTTGTGCAGAGAGGCAGGGAGCTTCTTAAAAGCAGATTAGCAGAGCGTATTCCCTCCTGATTGTGACTGTGGAATTTGGAAGTGTTAGGTGGACTCAGGGTTCCAAACCACTCCATCTTTCTGCTTATACTAAACAGAGGGGCTTAGCTAGTGGGTCCCTTGGCTGAGGACCTACAATTTGATTATGATTCTTCTCTCCTGCTGGGGTTTAGAGTGTTAGGTGGACTCAGGGTTCTGACCCATCCCTTTCTTTGCTCACTCCAGGGCTCAGCTAGTGGATTCCTTGGCTGAGGACCCACAATTATACCCTCTGAGTTATTGTGATTGTGAACTTCTCTGTGCCATGAGGGTGAAAGTGATGCAAAGCCGCCCTGAGCCACTTGTGGGAAGGGCGGGATATAAATCCTGAATAAATAAATAAATAAATAAATAAATAAATAAATAAATAAATAAATAAAAGCCCCTGCCCCGTACCACAGGCCTCCACCTCTGGGCATCAGGGCACCATCCTGCTAGCCCACTGGTATCGACAGGGGACTTGGAGCCTCCTTTCTCTGACTTGGGGCTCCCCCCAGAGGCAAAAGAAGAAGAGAAAGAAGAGGAGATTGGATTTATACCCCACCTTTCATTTGAAGTCTCCTTTCCCTTCTTCTCCCCACAACAGACACCCTGTAAGGTAAGTGGGGCTGAGAGAGCTCTTGCAAGAACTGCTCTTTCAAAAACAGCTCCGAGAGAACTGTGACTGAAGCAAGATCACTCAGCAGGTGCATGTGAAGAAGCGGGGAATCAAACCCAGTTCTCCCAGATTAGAGTCTACACTCCTAATCACTCTGCCCAGAGCCTGGAGACCAGAACTGCCCAGAGCCCAGCAGTTGCTAACACTCTTTGAAGAGGAGGACTCCAGCAGTGATTCAGAAGGGGGATGCACCCTCCCCTTCCACACAACTCCCAGTTGCTGCTCCAGCCTCAAGTACATTCCTCTGTTGCTCCTCCCAGCACAGTGCCAGAAAGCAATTGTCCCTCCCAGCTTTTCCAATCCTAGGACCCTGGTTCCAGCACACACTTTGGAAACATTTCCACATCCTCCGCAGTGATTCCTGTGTGGCAGAGTGCCAGGTGTGCCCTGCCCATGTCCAGAGGAGTGCAAACCCCCAATGCTTGTCTGGAACACAACACCTACCATGATTACTTTAAATTGAAAACTCCTATTTCCACTGGTCTGCTGGGGCTGCAGTGCCTACCAAGCTGTCATGGGGTTACTTTAGGAAGCTCCTGTCTAGAGATGGGCACAAATCAGCTCACTCCTGAACCTGTGCCTCATTTCCCCAGAAAGCACTTTCCTTCTTTGGGGACTATAACTCAGACTCCATAAATCCAGTACTCATCAATCTTGAAGGGGAGGTGGAAGAAAGTCAGCTGGATATCCCATGAGAGTTTAGTATATCTAGCACACTGGAGGGAGGGGTGTGTGGATTCTACTGCATCTCAAACTGAACTGGTTTGTCTGGTGTAAAAAAGTTCATGATGGTCTGTAGTTCATGAACCATAAACATCATGAATCACAAACGGATACAAACTGCATTTTCCTACTTTGTACCTATCCCTGCTCAGTCATGCACAAATGAAAGTTTTCAGACTACTTACCACAGTTTTACTTAGGGGCAAATAACATAAGACCAACATGGCTGCCCACTTGGAAATACCAAAAACATTAGAACTGGAGCAGGGTTTTGGGGGTGGGTGGGTGTGTGTGCGCGTGCGTGCAATGTTAATGATCGTTAGTTTCCAGGGGCTTAATTGGCAATAGATATCATTTCCCTAAATATTTATTTATTTGTACCCTTTCTTCCCAATGGAGCCCTAAAGCAGCTTGTATCATTCTCTGCTACATTTTATCTTCACAACAGCCGTGTTCGGTAGGTTAAGCTAAGAGTGTATGACTGCCCCAAGGTCACCAAGCAAGCTTCTGAGGTATAATGACAATTTGAACCTGAGTCACCTAGATCCTAGTCCAACCACTATGCCCTGTTGGCTCTATATTGGTTCTATACTGTTTGTGTTTTCCTTGGGTATATGAAGTTCTTCTGGGGCCAAGGAATCAGCAGCAATGGAACTCCACTGACATGGCTTTGTCCAAGTGTTCCTCTGTATTTATTTTATGTCTTGCACATCGTTGTTAGTAAGCATTCTATTTTCACAGTTCAGTTGGCAACAGGATAAAACACCCTGCCCTTTTGCCAAGTAAAGCTTAAAAAAAAGAGCGAGCAATAAATTATTATATTTGGTCGGACACATGCAAAGGCGGCACTTTTGCAATCATTTTGATCATTCAGCATTTTCCCCTCTGTGGATGAGAGAATTTTGCACAGTAAAAAGAAAAAAAGAAGTCGATCTTTTAAATGATGACTCCCTTGGCGATATGCTCTCATGATTCCTGTCTTCCCCAGGGAAGGAAAAAAATACTATCTCATGGGGTTTTTAAAAAGTTATTGTTGTTTGTTCTTAAAGAATGTATATATTTTTTGTTCTCAAGCTCAGAGCCTGAATCTTGTTTGGGAAATAAAGAAGAGGCTACTATTTCTACAGGTTTCTTGCTGGCCTCAGCAACTTAGTCCAGAATTGCATTATGAGAGGTCACTGAAAATACTATTCCTGACAGTGCATATTACAACTGAGACTTATCAGTGGAACAGTCATGATTTTTGTTAACATTACCCACGATCAGGAAGTGTCAGGTGTACTCAAGTCTATCCCCCTCTTAGAATCCTGCCAGCTCACTTACCTCCCACAGCTTGCTGGAAAATTGACTGGCTGGATTACATAAGCAGGCTTTAGCAGAATGAGGACTACTTGGAAGCTAGTCTCATTTTATTAAATGTCTTTTACTCACAAGGAAGTGTCCTTAGAACTTCAGCCTAAAACTCTTGCTTTATTTAATGCGCCTAGCACATTTACAGCTCATCTTTCCCTGTCCAAGGCAGTTGGTATGTAGATTATCCATTCTTGCTGACGGCGCGTAGGAAAGACATCTGGATGTTATCTGATGGATTCAAATACAAGGCAGTGGTTGTGTGTGTCTAGATGGACTCACTGGGTGCTTTCATTCCAGCAGGTGCATATGTTAATGATCTCATTGGCCCACAGTAGTCCAGCCTTTGTTCATAGCACATGCCCTCTGGTAAATAGAGGGTATATATACATTCAGCCAGTGTTGCACTAATTACATCAGTTGCTGGTTGACTACCAGATCAGTTTCAAGGTTATGGTACCAATGTTATGGTACCAATCTATGCTGCCAGAGACCAGCATATCTACAGGACCATCTCTCCCTGTATGTGCCCCAAAGAACCTTGTGCTCTTCTGAGCAGCACTTCCTTGTAGCCCTGGACCAAAGGATGTCTGCCTTGCCTTGACCAGGCCCAGGGCCATTTCAACATGCTCCCAGTTGAGACCGGGACCCATGTGAACCTACTTGTAAACTCTGATAATCTTTGGAGGCCTGACTTTGCTTGTCCCAGGTATTTGAAGTTAAATGGCTGACAGTTCAAGAAAGGGCCTTCTCAGTCATGGCACCAAAACTTTGTAACTCCTTCCCCATGTAGATTCATCTGTCTCCCTCTATCAGTGTCTTTTTCCACTGGACATTTTTGTTTTGTCTGGCATACTCTCTACAATGGTTACTGGACCTCCTTCTAGTGTTTAAGTGTTTTAATTGAATTATTTTATAATTTAATTGCATTTTAATTGTTAATTGTTTTTATGTTCACCACCTTATTATTAACCCTGATCCAATGGCAAGGCAGCATAAAAATGTTTTAAATAAATACATATCCAGATATTGGTTTCATTTGTAAAGTGAACTGTTTCTTACAAGCAGGTGTATGCATGTACTTGCAGATTATTTGTGTATTCACTGTAATGTAGGAACTCTTTAGAACTGTACTTGTCCTCCTCACCAAAATGATATTTGCTGGACATTCTGGGTATTGAGCAAATAACACCAGCTCTAGAAAGCAGTGTTGCTTAGAACATCAAGAATCATGTCAGTACATCTGCAGTTCCCAAGAATTTAGCAAGATCTTGAATTGCAGTCTACCATCTACCAGTCAAATATAGGACTGTGACAATCCATAATAATCATAATCCTTTTAAAAACCACAGACTGGGAGATGGTGTCAATAGGAAGACTGTGTGATCTGGCTTAACCAAAACTACAGCTGGGGGGGGGGGAGGTAGGCTAGACCAGGGGTGGCCAACGGTAGCTCTCCAGATGTTTTTTGCCTACAACTCCCGTCAGCCCCAGCCATTGGCCATGCTGGCTGGGGCTGATGGGAGTTGTAGGCAAAAAATATCTGGAGAGCTACCGTTGGCCCCCCCTTGGGCTAGACCTTGACTCTTTCTTGTCAACCTTCCCTATTCCTCTGTGGAGATTTTCCTTATACTTGGACAGCACAGTTATATTGCAGCCATAAAGATTATGTAAACGTCTCTTGCAATTGTATATGGCCTATATTTTGGAGGAGGAAACACACTTAACAGCCTGATTTCAACTTCCATCAGGTACATTAAGCTTTTGATGACAGGTTTTAGAAATTACAAATTGCAGCATAACAGCAGTTTTGATGGATGGAAGATGACATTAATTAAAATCTGGTCCTTTCAGAATCCACTGTCTCTGAGGTACCAAAGCATTTATAGAGGTCATAAAAGCAACTATAAACACTCAGCTTTTCAGCCATTATTATATAAGTACCTGAGTTGCTGAACTTGTCTGATTCTATTTTTGTAATGCTACAGTTACAACTCACCTAGACCAACATGTTTTATAAACTGAAGCCATGCATTAAAATTGTGAAGTGACTCTCTCTCTCTCTCTCTGTGTGTGAGAGAGAGAGATGAGAAAGAGTAAGCACCCCTCACACAAGAAAACTAATAAATATAAATTTACTCTTATGTGGGCTGCCTTAGCATTTGTTTCTATGATTAATACAAGCAATTGTCTGTGTTTGACTCCTCATGGAATTGATAACTACACAAAGATGGCAATTTTAATGGAAGCTGAAAGTTACTTGCAGTTCATAAAACTACCTAGAAATTTTAATGCAAACTTGGCATGATTTATTGCTGAATTAAGAGACACTGTGAGAGAGTGTATGTGGGGACAAGATAGTAACGTCATTTACTAAAAATTCAAAATGTCAAAAGTTATATTGGCTATGTCGGCTGTGCTGCACGATGGAAAAACTTGTAGTCCCTCAAAGAGGTTGTTCTGCAAGGAAGTCAGTGGAACATTCTTGGTTAAGAATGAAAATCCCTCTGCTTTTGCCAAAATGAATATATTAATAACCAGGCCTCGCATTCAATGGGAGCTCATGGGATCGCAGCTCCTGAACCTTTCTGAGAGCTCCACCTCCTCCTACCCACCTTGTCCATTGAATAGTAGGTGCAGCTGCATAACAATCCCTGGATGAGCTCCATTACCTATTTTTCTACAAAATGACCCCTATTAATAATCATGAATTCTCTGCTGGAGAGCCATGTGAAATTCTCCCAAACGCATGCTCAGAAAGAACAGTAATGGTCTTCAAAGATGACCTAGTCTTCAAATTTTATTTGTTTAAAATATGTAGACTACGAGAGAGAGAGAGAGAGAGAAAGAGAGAGAGAGAGAGAGATTTTCTGAGACTGAAGTTTTTTCCCTGTGGTATGCATTTGATGTTCCACTACAAGTTCAATGCAGCATGACTAGAGGAGAAAAAAAAATAATAAACAAAATTTAGGAGCACTGGCTAAAGCAGTCTTTAAGTGGTAATGGTGACGCCTATCCTGAGTTGAAAAATGACTGTCCTATTATTAAACTCAACTATTATTACACTCCGACTTTCTAATCTAGAATTAATTTGTGCGCTATTTCTATTATTTATAATTTCTGTGTCATCAACTACTTAGCAGATTAACAACATCTCTTTTCTTTGAGAAGTAATTATTATAGGCAAGCTCCTGCATCCATCATCCTCTTTAATGAGGTTATTAATAATTACATCTCATTACATCTGTTGAATTGTAATTTGAGTTTTAATTACTAGATGCATTTATGAGCTTTGCATTTCCATATATGTATACACACTGATATTTACAGCACTCCTGAGTTAGAAGGCCAGAATTAATGCAAATTACAGTGCAAAACAGTAATTGTGCAATTGTTTCAGGTAGCACATTACTGGAATGAAAAATAATATGAGACACTAGAGTATGAAGATATGCTTTTGATCCAGAGTTTTCATAATTAATTGGCTGAATGTGACAAGTTTGCATTGGGGCACCAGGTTTCTGTGGGGAGCAAGGCGGGCATTGTTTACAGTAAGGTTTAAAAGCCTCTTCTTGAATATTCTCAGATTAAAATGTATAAAGAACTATTTGTTTTTTTCAAAAAAAAATGTAATGTGAGTGCTTGGGACCAAGCAAGGTTTTCTCTTTACCACTGTATTGCATCCTTAAACATTTAGCTCAATTTTGCAAAATAAAAAAGATGCCCAAATGATAGTAATTATAGCCAGCACTCCAAGTGGGCTTGCTTAGTGTCCTTTAAAGGTAACGGTAGTCCCCTGTGCAAGCACTAGTCATTTCTGACTCTGGGGTGACGTTGCATCATGGCGTTTTCATGACAGACTTTTAATGGTGTGGTTTGCCATTGTCCTTTAGCCTTCTAGAAATCTGCACCCGCTTTCATTTTTCCTAGAAAACCAACATACCAATGTACCAGTAGCAAGTGTGTTGGCATATAATTAGGTACACACATTCAAATGCGGACACAAATGGGCCAAACATTGCTTAATTCTTAGTTGCTCTCCTAAGCAGTTTACTAACTAACTTAGGATACCAACTAAGTCACCAGTAGAATGAAGAGATATCCTAGTATAGTACCCTATTGACACCTTTCTGATTTAGGAGTCAGAAATGGATGCAACTGAAGTTGCTGGGGAGGAGGGGAGATCTGGTGGTATCATAAACCCACTCAGATTCCATCCCACCCTCCCCAATACTGATATAATATTATGATGTCATAAGTATAAACACTTCCAACTGAACTCTATAGGAGTAAAGGTTGCTTGGTCCCCTCTCCCTTGCCACTGGCAGGGGATGGGTGGGTAGGGATTTCAGATCAAGGTTGGGAAACTTCTGGAAATTTGGGTGGCTATTAGCCACAGTGTGTGTGTGTGTATGTTGGACTGGAGGGGCCATTGGCCTGATCTAACATGGCTTCTCTTATGTTCTTATGAGCCTGGGAAGGACAGGGACCACAGTGAGGTACAATGCCATACAGTCCATCCTCCAAAACATCCATTTTCCCCAGGGAAACTGATCTCTGTAGTCTAATGATGAGTTGTATTTCTGGGGGATCCTCAGGTCCTACTTGGAGGCTGGCATTTCTAATCAGAGTGGAAGGCAAAGTCATCCTGCACTGCAAGTTAGGATTAGGCATGTCGAGAACTTTGCAGTCAACTGAATAATCAGGCGAACATACCATGTTTGTCCACTGCAGTTGTACATGTGAACTGAACCTCAAATTGATTCATCCTATTCTTAATGTTTGCCGACCAACTTGAATACTGAGCCAGGCAACTTTAATAGGCAGTGTTGTTTTTCCGCTCTTGCACCTGTGCTTGAAACTGATCTCTCCCAAAGACCATGGCTGGGACAGGTGAGTAAGTGGCAAAGATTTTGCACTCTAGGGCAGGGGTGGCCAAAATGCAGCTTGCAAGCCAGATGCAGTCAGTTCACATATATTGTGTAGTTCACAGCTGACGGGTGAGCCCTGCTTTCCCTGTGTATGGAGCTGGGCAGGCAGGCTTCTTGTTCAGGCTGTGTCACAGCAGCTTCCCTGCCATGCCGCTTGTGCTGGCAGAACCACTGCCAACTGACCACTGCCTCTCTTCTTACTTGCCCTGCAGCTGTGGGTTCTTCATGCCAGTGGACAGCTGCCGCCGGGGCCCAAGGAAGAAAGGCAGGTGGAGCATGAGGCCTCAGCCAACCGTTGGGCCTTGCCATCACTTGTCCAGAAGTAGCCCACCCGCCATGTGTGCCTGCTCCATCACCTCTGCTGGCCTCCACTGCTCAGGGCTCACCAGGTGGGCTCTCAGATTGGGAGAGCTCTCTCAGCCCCACCCATCTCACAGAGTGTCTGTTGTGGGGGAGGAAGGTAAAGGAGATTGTAAGGTGCTCTCCTCCTCCTCCTCTTCTTCTTCTTCACCAGTTTGGTGTAGTGGTTCAGTGTGCAGACTCTTATCTAAGAGATCTGGGTTTGATTCCCCACTCCTCCACCTGCACCAGCTGGAATGGCCTTAGGTTAGCCATAGCTCTCATAGGAGTTGTCCTTGAAAGGGCAGCTGCTGTAAGAGCTCTCTCAGCCCCACCTACCTCACAGGGTGTCTGTTGTGGTGGAAGAAGATAAAGGAGATTGTAAGCCACTCTGAGACTGATTCAGAGAGAAGGGCGGGATATAACTCTGTGGTCTTCTTCTTCAGAAAGGGGACCTGTGACAGGCAGGAGACTTTCCTGCTTCTGAAGAGAAAAACAGCCGCTCAGCTGAGCCTATCAGAGTGCTGCTCCAGCATCCAATCACCTTTCAGAAGGGGAATTGAATACTGGAAGGAAGCACAACTGGAGAGAGTTCAGGTCTGCCCTGCTCAGATCTGGCTCAGAAAAAGAGCAGAGAAGGGTAGCTCTCCTTGGTAGCGTGAGAGAGTGGTTTAGCTCTACCTCTGGAAGAGAATAAAATACATGATTGATCACCTTGTCTCTGGTAATAAGCAGACCTTGTAACATTTAGTCTGACTCCTGGGAAAGAGTAGGTGGGTAAGGGTGTAAGCTTATGTGTGTGTGAAGATACAACCTAGTGGCTAGTCAGTAAAAGCTTATTTGTGCCTGGAAGCCTTAGAGAAGATTCAAACCACACTCTGAAGCCATAATTAGCTTAAATTTATGTGCTTCAGTCAGGTTTATCTTTTGAATACCAGGACACCTGGGTGGCTGATCTGTTCTTTGAAACAAACCTGTAAATAAATAAGTGTTCTATGTTGCTGTTATACATAACCTCCTCAGTGGTCTCCATATTCTACTTCATGGCAGTGAGCCTATTCATATACACTTGCTGCTATCTAAGAATGCCTGGGAACTGACAGGAAGATTTATAGTTTAAAACAAACCTGGTTCCCGAAAAGCATTGGAGGCTGTGTGAGTTCCCTCTGTTGGAGGAAAAGGCATGCCCCAGGACCCCTGCAGATATATTGGGGAAATGATGTTGTTGCAATGTCATGCTCTAGTGTAACTCCATAGGCAAGTAAGGAAATAGAGGCATGCCAGACTTCATGCATTTGATGTCTGTTTCCATATATGACTGACATGATCCAGATCTCAACCAGTAGTGGCAGCCGCAAAATATGCAATTATTTCCCAAAATTATTTTCCAAAATATATTTAACATTTAGCATTCAGACCACTGTCCCTTGCAATGGTCTGCAAACCTCAGGCATATTGGTTTAGGACAAACCATTTCCTGTTTCTGCCAGTTGCCTCTGATTCCCTTGTGGCTGTGAGATAGCAAGTTTCACAATGCACTGTAGAAAATGGTTTCACATTGACAGAAACATGGAGTCACAGAATGTCATTTCCAGTGTAGAGGTACAATGGATAGACTGTACAATGGATAGACTGATGCTACAAAGAAAGAATATCAAAATGCATAACCCAGATTTCAATTTGTAGGGACTTCAGGCTGTTGCAGATTATTTGTTGTGATCTGTTATATGAAGCTGTTTCAGAATATACAGTATGATATTCACTGGTTGATATTAAGGCTGCAATAATTTAACAGTACAAATCCAGGAGTTCAAGAAACAGGGCTAAATTCGATCCCTTAACTTTCATAGACTAATGAAATCTCACTTCCTCTCACAACACAAACCTCAGTGGAATAGATTTTGCTTCCCCAGATTCACCCCAGTTATTGTGATTATGGAAGTAGTTGGAAAGCAAACTCTTGGTCCAAGATATTTTTTTTTAATTTATTTATTTATTTAGGATTTATATCCCGCCCTTCCCACGAAGTGGCTTAGGGCGACTCATAACAAAGAGTCAACATAAAATTAGACTAACATTTAAATATATAAGCATTGAAAACATTTAAAACATTAAAAACATTAAACATCACAACAGAATATATAACAGGAGTCTGGTAAGCTACGTTTAGTTTCTCATCAGTTAGGTGTGGGCTAGCCAGAAGAGGGTTGTCTTGCAGGCCCTGCGGAACTGAACAAGGTCCCGCGGTGCCCTCACCTCCTCCGGCAGCCATAACAGAGAAGGCCCTATCCCTGGTGGATTTTAGGCGGGCTTCTTTTGGCCCGGGGATAGCGAGAAGGTTTTGGGTTCCCATATGGTAGTAATGGGGATGTTAAGATGGAATACAAACAGATAGGCGGCAAAGAGTGACCTTTATCAAGTCCAGAAAGGTAAGTGATAGATGAAGCCACCCAAATGAATAAGTATATAATGAGAAAACTTATGCATTGGTTCAGATAATATTGATTCTGACCTTTCTGTGCCTAAAGTTGTCTCACCTCCTGTGGCAATCCAGATCTGAAAAGTTGGGCTTTTCCATCAGTGCTTTACCTTATGCTAGTTTTGGGGTTGATACTTTTGTAAAACCTCTAATTATCTGCCTTTAAAAATGTGGTGAGGTGAATGTCAGACAGATGATTGCATATTGAATTTATTATTGGATTACCTGCAGAAGTTAAAGCTGATGGTAAGGATAAACTTTGTGCCTCAACCAGGCACAGAATGTATGTTTTTGTGCAAGAGCACAAATGTGCGCTTTTATTTATTACTCCACTCTTGCTCTGAAAAGCATAGCATGCCATACCTACCACCTCCCCAGTTTATTCTCACAACCACCCTATGAGGAAATTTAGGTACATTAGGCAGGGAAGTGCACCAAAGAATAAGGATAAGAAGTCAGGTTTCCCCAATCTAGTCCATTATATTACATTCTGTTATCCAAAGCTGTGGCAGCAATCCTAAGGCTGCAATCACACACACTAAATGCCAGTTCACACAGTAAAATTCAGTTGGAAAGTGCATCAAAAGTGGATTGAAAGTGCATTATTTAGTAGTGTATGCAATTGGGGCCTAAGGATGCTTTCCTGGGAGTAAGAAAGTCCCGCTCTTCAAACATACTTCTGAATAGCCTTATTTAGGGTTGCTCCCAGCCTCTCATTCCAGTTCCATTTTCTACAGAAGATGATTAGGTCCACTTCATTCTGTCTTTTCTTTTTTATCTTTTTTTAATTATTATCTCTGTACTAGAAATTGGACTCATCCAATGAACTGATTGCTAACAGGCCCAAGCCCAGCAGGAGCAGCATTTCTCCCTTATGCAATTCCTTAGTAACTTACTGAAGGCATGGCTACAAAATGTCGTGCTAACTGCTAACCAGATAGCTTTTTAAAAAGAATTCTGCAGAGCTGTGGAGGATGGCTTTATCATGTCAGTTAGACAGCCTCTGGCCCATGAAGACTCTTTGTAGTTTTTGCTGCAACAGACATAAGAACATAAGAGAAGCCATGTTGGATCAGGCCAATGGCCCATCCAGTCCAACATCTGTATCACACAGTGGCCAAAAATTTATATATATATACACACTGTGGCTAATAGCCACTGATGGACCTCTGCGCCATATTTTTTATCTAACTCCCTCTTGAAGCTGGCTATGCTCATAGCCTCCACCACCTCCTGTGGCAGTGAATTCCACATGTTAATCACCCTTTGTGTGAAGTACCTCCTTTTATCTGTTCTGAACAATTTAGTGTCATCCGCAGACTTGGCCATTTCACTGCTTACTCTCAACTCCAAATCATTTATGAACAAGTTAAAGAGCATGGGACCCAGTACTGAGCCGTGCAGCACTCCACTGCTCACTGTCCTCCACTGCGAAGACTGCCCATTTATACTCACTCTCTGCTAGGGTTGCCAATCCCCAGGTGGGGGCAGGAGATCCCCTGGTTTGGAGGCCCTCCCCCCGCTTCAGGGTCATCAGAAAGCGGCGGGGAGGGAAATGTCTGCTGGGAACTCTGTTATTCCCTATGGAGTTTTATTCCCATAGAAAATCATGGAGAATTGATCCACGGGTACCTGGGGCTCTGGCAGGGGCTGTTTTTTTGGGTAGAGGCACCAAATTTTCAGTATAGCATCTAGTGCCTCTCCCCAAAATACCCTCCAAGTTTCAAAAAGATTGGACCAGGGGGTCCAATTCTATGAGCCCCAAAAGAAGGTGCCCCTATCCATGATTTCCTATGGAAGGAAGGAATTGAAAAGGTGTGCCGTCCCTTTAAATGTGATGGCCAGAACTCCCTTTGGAGTTCAATTATGCTTGTCACAGCCTTGATCTTTGCTCCACCCCAATGTCTCCTGGCTCCACCCCCAAAGTCTCCTGGCTCCACCCCCAAAGTCCCCAGATATTTCTTGAATTGGACCGCAACCCTACTCTCTGCTTCCTATTAATTAGCCAGTTTTTGATCCACAAGAGGACCTGTCCTTTTACTCCATGACTCTCGAGCTTACTAAGGAGCCTGGAGTTTGATCAGTGTTTATCAGCAGACAGTCAGATGTGGCACCATTTTAGTTCTCAAAAATAGTCATCTCCCATCACTTTATCCAATAAGCCCTGCATATAAGATTTGTAAAATTATATGACTAACAGCTGCAGCAGACAGTATGCTTGTCAAGGGCATTTTCGCAACTTACCTGTCTGAAAATTCAAGGTATTCAATTTTTTAACACCTGAGGTTTAATTCAAGACATTGCAAAATGAGATATTTCCCAACCATTTCCTCCTTGCCTTCATATTCAGGTAGAGTCACAAGACGATGCTTCAGTTCTTATGACAAAGAAAATATGTAAATATTCTATTTCAGGAACAGCAGCTGTTGCAAAAGCATTGCTTTAAATTTATTAAGGAACAGTTGTTAACTCCAGGAAAAGATTGCTTGTGTGTTTATTCAGCAGACCTCCAGGTTTATTTAATTGTAGTCACCAATGCAGCCATAACAATGAATTCATGTTCAAGATTCTGAACAGAATAAAGCTTGAAAAGTTTCATCAATGCTTGAAAATTATTTTCTGAGATGGAAAATAAAGCAAATGAGATATATAAAATATACACTTTGTAATTGATGCCATGGAACTTGTACAAGATAATGAAGAAAAAAATGGGTTTTTTTGTGTGTTATTAGATGCTGAAAAAGCCTTTGATAATTTATCTTGATTGTTTATGCTAAAAGTATTACAGCATATGAACTGTGGATTTCAAAATTGGATTCAAGATATCTACACGAAACAAAATGGAAAAAAGATTAATAAATAGAACGTTGACTAACTAATTTCAGATAGAGAAGGAGGGAATCAAGGGTGCCCCTATCACCATTACTATTTATTATGCGCCATTACTATTGATAGGATAACAATGTTCAGAAAGTAAGAGAATATTATAGAATATACATGAAGGCTTTAATAGGAGGATATATTGGACTTTTAAAGAGTCACTATATGTATTTATATCGTCACCACACACACACACACACACACACTGTAGCAGTCTCATTGCATCTGAATTGAAATAACTGCATTAGTTGCCAGTGTAATTCAAAATACTGGCCTTGACTTTAAAACCTTGGAAACCTATGGGGGGAGGGAAGGTAAAAACTAGAAGTTACATTATGCAATAATGACTTCTAGGAATCACCAGAAACTCTATGGTAAAACCATAGTTTTTCTGCTGATTCCAAGAGAGGACTGACATCACTCTGGGTTTCCCCCCATAAGTGATGTTATATTGTTGGCCCAATGGTCATTTTTGTATCTTTTTCTCCAAGCAGTGGCAGGAAAGGGGAGCTGGGGCCGGAACTCTCACATCCAGAGAGGGCTTGTCAGCCCTAACCCTGCATGATCTGGGCCATGGGCATCAGAATGACAATCTCTTCCTATTTAAAACTATCTGTCTTTTTGTCCTGAGTGTGATCTTGTTACATTGCCCTCTGTCTTGTTTTGGTTCCCTTACATTAGTTTTTAGGGTTGCCAGGTCTGACTCAGGAAACATCTGGGGACATTGGGGGTGGAGCCAGAAGACTTTCCCATTCCCTAAATAAATAAATAAATAACAGCAGTGCAGTTCCCCTGAATACAGTCTTCCTTTCCTCATCCTCTTCTTTTGCCTACCCTGGCAGCTGCACTTTCACTAAATGAAGGTGAAATTTGTCATAACCCCATTTGTCATTTGTCCCCTTGTCAGGCTTAGGAAGTGTTTCGAAGCATGGCTTTTAAAGAGACATGCACACACACTCACAAAGCAGCCAAAATAAACAGAGTTTGCAAGCCCACTCATGTGTGATCTCAAGGGGAGAGGGAATTTACTCATGGGAGTTGCTGAATGTAACCATCTCCTGTATTTCAACCAGCTTCTTCAGACAGGAACAGGAAAGGAGAGCCGCCAAGGGGGTGGAGTTTTCCTCCATCCCATAATCAGGTTCTAGCTCTTTCCTATACATTTTACTATAGAAATTACTTCTGAAGTGAATGCAAAACAGAAGGACTCTGTTCTCTGCTTTTCTCAAAGCTTCACACAGTCATGGCTCCGCCTGCTCGCCCTGCCACCTGCTTTCCTGTTGCTGAGATTTAAAGGTTGTAAATGTCTCCTAAGCCTGCTGAGGTTTAAAGGCACTTGGTGGTTGTTGGGGTGGGGCTTCCCCCTACTGTCCAGTTGGCTGCTGGTGGTGAGGACCCTGCAAAATCAGGGGATCCCCTGCTGGGACCTGGGGACTGACAAGCCTGTTAGTTTTGAAGATCTAAATTAATGCTGTTTATTTTGAATAGTTGTTGTTAGTTCTATTATTTTAACGGTTTCATAGTTTTTAATAGTATGCTTTGATTACTTTGCATACACTTTAAGAACTAGGTATATGCTGTTAATATTTTTAATAAAATGAATGAATGGGAGATTAAGGAAATGAACCCTGAGAAAGTGGCTGCAGATGTAAACAGAGTGATTTCTGGTCAACTGCAATCTAACTTAGATCAGTTTTTCATTGGTAGTAAGCAAATGAAAACTTATTCAAGGTATTAAGGTAGCTTAGTAAAATCTGTGGAAAGCTTTTCGACAAGATAGCATCATGAGATAAAAAAGTAGATTGTTATTATAAGGTGACATCATAATGACAAAAACACCATGATGTTAGATGTGGATATGGAGTTCATGCCACATTAGATGGAAGAGAGATGCTAGTAGATGATTTTTTAAAGTTATGTGCCCTGACCAGTGGAAAAACAGCAGCTAGAGCAGCTGCATTGTGAAAGCTTTACAGCAGAAGCATAATAGAACTTGTCTAGAAATTCTTTAAAAGTCTGGGTGGAGTGTGTGTTCTTTAAATGAAAGATTTGCAGAGTACATCTTTGCTATGACAACATTCCTAGTAAACGGTTCCTCATTCTTTGTAAATATTTAGCAGCAGTTGTGTCAAACAGAGCACCAATATTTCTGAGTGATGTTGGTGATGGGTAGTGTACAGAAGGGAGAGATACAAGGGACTGAGCTTGGGGAATTATATCCAAAGCTCATGAAGCTGAGAACACTCTTTTCCAAACTAGCCTGAATCTTCCACTTTAATGTTCAGAGTCACCACCAAGCTCAGGGAGTTGCATTAATCAAAGAGTACTATTACTGTGAAATCTCAAAGATGGAAGTAAAACAAAGGAAAAGAAAAAATGGAAAAGTTCACACACGTAACTCCAAAGAATTTTATTTAAGAGACATTTCCTTCACAGAATTATCCATTGTAGCTGAAGTCAGACGTGTTGAAACAAATTTCACTTGTGTGGGGAGGGGTGGGGGTGGGGTGTTATCAAACAATGACCTTGAACATATGGCATTAAAAAAAGCAAAAAAAACATTGTTTGGCAATTTTACATTACATTTTGTACTGTTATACCTTGTAGCTGTCATTATTTGAGAGCCAGTGTGGTGTAGTGGTTAAGTGTGCGGACTCTTATCTGGGAGAACTGGGTTTGATTCCCCACTCCTCCACTTGCTCCTGCTGGAATGGCCTTGGGTCAGCCATAGCTCTGGCAGAGGTTGTCCTTGAAAGGGCAGCTGCTGTGAGAGCCCTCTCCAGCCCCACCCACCTCACAGGGTGTCTGTTGTGGGGGAGGAAGGTAAAGGAGATTGTTAGCCGCTCTGAGACTCTTCGGAGTGGAGGGCAGGGTATAAATCCAATATCTTCCTCTTCTTCATCTTCTTTGCTGGGGTGAAGGACCATGGTAATTAACCACATGGATATAGATTATGTAATGTTAAACTAATGACCAGAGATGGGCATGAACTGGAGCACGAAGCACGAACCCTGAAATGCCTTTTTTTAATCTGCGCCCGTCCCTACTTATCTTTTATAGTTGTTTACAACAGTTTTAGTCTATTTGGTTGAATCTTCCATATGCTTCTTCCATTGCCCAAATGAATAGAAGTCTCTCTTTTTGTATGTGTGTTCTTCTCAAAGTGTTTCTTGGTATTTTCAAAGATGGTGGATGAATACAAAGTACCACTGACCCCATATCTTCGGAGTTTAGGTTCTCAATCTTCTTAGCCATTCTCTTCTCTTCCAATAACTATAAGGAAACAATTTGGCTGTCATCTTTTATCATTTGGAGTAGGTTTCTGAGTGAGATGCTCCTGGAACTAGAGATCTTGATTTTTCTTAGTCTGCTATTCCAGAAATGTCATTATTTCAAGGGCGTTGCAACAGATGGGGAAAAAACCTGAAAAATGGACTTGTTTTCTTTTGCCATAGTATGATTTAGGCCTGAGTTAAACTGAACAAAACCTAACAATGGGCAACATTATTTATGCTAGGATGTTAGCAATTATGTAACATCTGACTGAAGACATATGTGACTATGGTGGTTATGTGTATATACATTTAATTCTGCAGTTCCCCGTTAAAAGTGTATAAAGTGACAGCTAGAATCAAATGTACACAATTATGGATGGATATGGTCATCTCAGATATGGTGGTAGTGGATGTATATCATCCTAATATATACTTGCTAGTAGATTAATTTTTGGCCACTATTGTGTGAAAGCCATTTGTTCTGAGAGGCAGCAGCTCCTTGGGATCTCCAGAAGAGAAAGACCTTTCTCAGCATCTAAGAGTTTTTAGAGCTCAACATGCTGGGGACTGAACCAGTGACTTTTTGTATGCAAAGCATATACTTGAATATTGAGCTATAATAAACCCCGCCATGGAACAATCCTTTCTACATATGGGGGAGGTAGAATTCAATGAAACCATAGCTGTAGAAAAATGTAAGTCTGAAGTAGGCCTGTAGCTACAGGGAGGCCTGTGGTGGCCCTGTCCTGACTTCCTGTCAGGTGCCTCAACTCAGATGCCCCCGACCTTCCCTCCTTCCCCTCTCCCCACTGCCACCACCATGGGGGTGAAAGCAGAGGCTTGGGGCTTCTCCCTCCCCCATGATTTAAAATGCATGGGAGGGGGACTCAGTAGCAGCCGCTGCCCCTCCCACACCATTTAAAGTCCCTCACATGGTCTTTGTGGTGGCAGCAGGGGGGTCAGAGGGAAAGTCAGGCACTCTAGTTGGGTACCCTGAGTTACAACAGTGGCAGATAGGGAAGGGGAGCCGCTAAGTGCCCCCTGACTTTTTTACATCCCCCCACCCACTTTTAAATTCTTGGCTACAGGCCTGGTCTGAAGCTAGACACAAACATCGTTAATAAGATTCTCCCAATACTAATTATTTTCTTCACAGGAGAAACAAACCACAAAATTTTGGAGCTATGTTAATTAGCTGAGGAACCTGTTTCTGCTTTAATATGCAGGCCTGCATTTCTATGAGTTGCTGCTGGTTTGCCCCTATTGCTAACTACAAAATTTGTCACAATTCTGTTATATTTATGCTGCCAATAAATTAATTGTCCCCAAAGGTCCCTCCTGCATTGAACACTAACGTGAAGCATCATTTACGTGTTTTCTGGGGGGAAAATGCATAACATATGATTACACACTTGTAATAATTTCTTCAGATCTCATTACATTTTCATAAAGTTCTGCCATGAGCCACCTTTCCCGAGGGATCATCGATAATTTAAGAGTCAATTGCCTCTTTAACCTCATCTTGCAAAATCTTATCTACTAGAGTTATGGACTCCATAACTAGAACTCAAGGGAGCTGGATGTCATGCAAACAAGGCTTAATTTGGGCAGCATCAATATTTGTTCCATTAAAAACTTTCTACACAATTTGATAGTATGACTAGGGAATACCATCTGGATTTTTTAACCTACAGTATTATCATCTATCTCACTGGCTACTTTGCTTCTTACCTATTCCTTAAAACAATTATACAATTTGTGGAGGAATGATAATTATTTTAAACTTTATTGGCAGTTTGGAATCTTCTAAACTGGTGCAGCATGATTGAAGTTTGTTGATCTTGTCTAATGTGTGAGTGAATTTAAAATCAAATGGAAAGGAACTTATACCCAATATTAGTGCTACTTTTAAGAGTTATTTATTTATTTTTGAGTTTCTTTAGATTCTCCTCAAAAATGGTGCCTGTAAGAGCTATGATGTTCAGCAAAACTCATGATTAATGTTTGCATAGAGAAGTGCACAGTATGTTGTTCTTAGGCCCCTTCTGGCTTTTGCTTTCAGAAGCACTCCTCAAGGATGGACGCAAACTAAACCATGAAGCAAAATTTATCTCGAATTTTGCCCTGTTTGTGGTTCATGAACCAAAGTTTGTGACTGACATACCATCACAAACTTCCATGAATTTTTAAACAGTTCATGGTGGTTCATGGATAGATCAGAAAGCAGGGATATGAAGAGACTCCTAGTCCTTTAAAACCTTTGCTTTTTGTTCCCCATGAAAGCTACAAAAACAGTTGAGTGGCAGGGAGCAGCTTGCTCCCCGTCATTCAGCTTTTGTGCAGTCCTTTTGAAGTTTAAAGGGAGTACACAAGAAAGCCTGGAAAACATCTGAGCAGTGGAGAGTGCCTGCTCCCTGATGCTCACTGTTTTGGCTATCTTGTGCACTCCCTTTAAACTTTAAAGGGAGTGCACAAGGCAGCCTACAAAAGCCTGAAAAACAGGTGAGTGGTGGGAAGTGCCTGCTCCCCACTGCTCAGCTGTTTTGGGCTGCCTTGTGCAGTCCCTTTAAAGTGTAAAGAAGATTTGAACAACTAGGGAGGTTTGCATACCCACCAGTTTGGCTCACATCCTGTTCACTGATTGTGAACAGGGAGCTGGTTATTTTATTATTAGTTTAAGTGTTCATTGACCCATCTGTGGTTGTTTGCAGCTTGCTTCACTTTATTCCTTCCTAACCTAACCATACAACAATTGGTTTTCATGCACAAACATTTTCACATAGCCTGACAAGTTGTACAAATCCCCCCCCCCCCATTGCAGTTCAGCTGATCTTTTCAGAAGGCAATTGTTTGAATAGACAAACAGATCTGTCACAAATTATCATAAAAATAATTTTAAGAATTTTTTTTTTAAAAATACTGTATTTTAAGAAAATTCTGCCCTTCGGGGTTCATCTAAGTAATCCCAAGTGATGCTATGGCTGCTAATTGGTTTAAATCAGCACTATCTTTGCATTTGCATGATTTTGCGAAAACCTAGTATGCACCTGTTCAGTAGGTGTTAAGTAGCTGTTCAGCATGAACAGAATGGACTGATCAGCTCATATCTGATCAGTATCTTCAAACACCATAAGTTTGACTGTCAAACACATTTGTGGCAAAAAATGATAATTTGAAAATGTTTCTTCAAATATTTGGTTTGGTGTAGATGTTAAGTGTGTGGACTCTTATCTGGGAGAACCGGGTTTGATTTCCCACTCCTCCACTTGTAGCTGCTGGAATGGCCTTGGGTCAACTATAGCTCTCGCAGAGCTGTTCTTAAAAGGTGGGAGAGCTCTCTCAGCCCCACCCACCTCACAGGGTGTCTGTTGTGGGGGGAGATGGTAAAAGGAGATTGTGACTGCTCTGAGACTCTAGGATTCAGAGTATAGGGTGGGATATAAGTCCTTATTCTTCTTCCTCCTCCTACTCCTCCCACCCCAGTCCATAATAGTGCATGCTTTATCTAGACTTGCTATATATTCCCCCCTCCCCAACAGAAAACTTCCTTATTAGTTTATGTTAAATTCAGTTGGTATTGATGCCTTATGTGCAGGCCTCAGATTCAGCAGGAACTCACAGGAGCACAGCTCCTGAACTTTCTGAGGGTTCCCCCTCTTCCTCCCTACTTACCTTGTCCATGGAATAGCAGGTGCAGCTGCATTACAATCCCCAGATTAGGAGAGTGGCCAGCCACCCACCAGGAGCTTGGCACACCCCCAGCAGCCCCCATCAACCCCTGGAGAAGTTCCCACCACCCTTTCCCCACTTCTTATGTGGTTTTGGGTGGCGAGTGGCTTGCTGGCCTTTTTTTTTGGGGGGGGGGGGGGCGGCCAAGGAGAGCTCCAGGTGAGCGAGGCCTGCTTGGGCTGTCAGGATCTCTAGCCAGTCCAAGCAGGCCTTGCTCACCTGGGGTTCTCCTTTCTTGCACGGGGTTGCCTTTGGCTGGTGGGGGGGGCAGCATATGCTAATGAGTTATGCTAATGAGCTCCACCACCTATTTTTCTACAAAATGACCCCTGCTTATGTGTAAATAATAAATGATGCTGGAGGCATGGTGCAATAGAACTAACTGGCTCACACTGGAAATTATATTTCCCCAGCATCAGTGTGGCTAATAAACCAACCCTGCAAGCCATGAACAGAGGCTGGTGCCTTCCCTTGCTGATGATCAATGTGACTGAGTGTGAAGCAAAGCACCTTCCCTTCCATCCCCTCAAGGGTTAACATGAACGATGATGGGCCTGAGCTGACTTGCAGGTGTTGTTAATTGGTTTTCTTGCCTGCAAGCTTCTTAGCATTTTCAAGGTCAAAGTTGGAGGCTGGTTAATTAACTTCTCATGGGAACTTGTGATAGGAAGCAAGAGACTGAGAGAGGTGATGTAATCTTCTTTAGGTTTCTCTTGGAGATGTGTTCTGATTGGACGTCATCATCACCTAACTGGGTGGCCAAAAAGTATAATTTATCCCAGGACTGAGGAGGCTAGGTGAGATTTTCATGCACCATGGATCAAAACTATGACCTACAATGACTAGAAGCATAGATAATGCTAATCTCAGGCTTTCCTATTGAAAACGAAGGTTGATGCTATCTACTACATCTCTGGACAGTGTTAGGTAATTGAAGCTAGCTTTCTTGTTTTCTGCTCTGTGTGATTTCTGAATAATGTGTTGGCAATATTTTTTCTGTATTAATATCTCTTGAATTAACTTAATATTTTATAAACAACAGCCTGGTTCTTGTGTGCACTTTCACTGAGAATCCACAGGGTTTGGCTTTGTGTTTCCTTGACATTGGGCCAGAAGTGAAGCACCACCACTGCCAGGAGAGCAGGATGCCACTACCCAGCCAGGTGCTTTAAAAACCAGCAGCTGGAAATTTAGGAGGATGGTTGTGGCATCCAGGGAGTGTGCTTCAGCAGTCTCCAACCCAGAGGAAGCACAGGAACTGGTGGAAAGTTCCAAGGCTGACAGGGAACCCAGAAGTGTGGTGGAGGTCCAGGGAAGGTCCATGGTGGTGACAGTGGAGCCATCAAGGCTGGAGGATGTGGAAAATTGTTCAGGGGTCCCACGATAGAAACCCCCAAAGGGGTCTAAGCAGCCACTCTGCTTTAACCCTTGGCTTCTAGAGAATAAAGACACGGACTCTGTTGTTCAGTGAATAGAAGGATGAGATTTACTGCGCAATAAAGGGAGTCATAGGACATGGCTCGAATGTCTCCCTGTTCCGTACATCATTTTATAATCCTCTTCCGATGAAACCACCCCTCTCTGTTCCCCATTGGCTAACAGGTACTAAGAGTCACAATCTTTTCCATCCGCCTAAATCATGGACCTCAGCCCACCCCTTACATGCCCCCGCATGCATCCCATGTAAATGTAAATAAGCAGGTTACATATTCATAGACTACTGAATAATACGCAAGCTCTCATTAAGCAAGCGCACTTGACCTGATCAGAGATGGCCTTAGCTTCCCCTCTCAGTCTGCGGTTAGTAGTTGGCTAGATTCCTGTGTGTTATAAAATAGGGAAGTATAAGTTGCTATGGCTAGCAGATTAACTCACAGTCTTTTCCCCTTACCCCAGCACTTTGTCTTACTCTCATCATAACACTTCCTCTTGAGGGCAATAGTCTCAACTTTCACCTGTACTTTCATAAAATAGCCTGGCCATTTCCACTGTTTCAGCAAATCTGTCTAGCCAGCCTTAATACTTCCCCTTATTTATCAATAGGTTCAACTTTAACACATATTCCTGTCAGCCAGATAGCCGCCTGTTGATATAATTGTTTCAGCGCAATTTATTAATTTCTCTCAGAGGAGACACCAACACAAGATGAACTGGAAAGGGTGGCCATTAGAGGGAAGGCATCTGATGAGGAGCCAGTGGCAATGGAGCCCAAGAACTGTGGCAACTGCATACTGGGTGGAGGGAAAGGGACCTCTGGGTTTCCTGGCCTTAACATGGAAACCATATTTAACCATGTGTGAGGCTTAAATCTGCGATTTATAACATGAAAGGAGGAAGAGGTACATACACAGCAGATTGCAATTCCATCCCTCTTCTTTCTTCCTCTTTCTTCTTCCCAGAAGCCTCTGCCTTAATAGACCATTTAGTTCAGTACATCAAATCCTTTTCACTGCCTTTCACTCACCAACTCAGTCAAGTTCCACTTCAAAACCCATCAAATTACTCCTGGTTCACCAAGCTCCAAACCGTTCCATGCACGGCTTCTGAAAGTCTTCCTCAGCATCCCATCCATCTCCCTCTCTTCAAAGAAGAAGCAGCCACGTTCCTGCTAAGAACTGCCTCTTCCTCCTTTAATTAATCCAAGATGGTGGCTCTCCTTAAATCTCCCGACTCTGTCCCTCTGCACTTTCCACCGTCCTCTCTGTTTCAGCTCCCTCTCACCACTAGCTCACATACAAATCTGTCTCACCTCCCATCTGTAAAAAAAAATATTATCTTGATGAATGAGAGTGATTGGCCTATATGAAGAAGGCTGAGATTTATCTTTTCCTTCTTTAGCAATAGGTACTATAGTAGTGTAGGACAATGAAGGCGGTAATTCTCCCCTAGTCATAATATGATTACAATTTCTGGTGAAATATGGAACTAAGATCTCATGAAATGATTTATAAAACTCTGCCTGGTAACCATCATTTCCATGGGCTGAGTTAGATTTTAAAACTTTTATTAACTCCACTACTTCCTGCTCTGTTGTAGGTTGATTCAAAAAAAGCTCTATCAGCTTCATAAAAATTAGGTATCAGTTCTGATTGTTAAAAGCTGGTCTACAGTTAACCTATCAATGGAGCGATTGGTGTACAAAGATAAATAGAAGGAGGCAAACAAATTGGCTGTATTTTTTGACTTTGTTAAAGTAGCCCCTTCTAAACTCCTCACAGAATTTATTACTCTGGATCTTTGAATATTTTGAGTTTTCCATTTCAATAGTCTTAGGTTCTCATTGGCTCTCTGCCAGTAATGTAATTAAAAGACAACAGCACTGAGGGTTAACCTCCCTCCCCAATAGCATCAGCACCCGTATCTTTAAAAAATAGTAGCCTCTATGACTGTTGCTAGGCAACCACAATGATATTGTCAGTCTTCCATCAAAGACTTCTGTCAGTAAAAGGCAGGAGGAGGGCAGTGTCCTTTACAGGGCTGTTTTGGCCTATGAGAGAGTACACATTATGGCCAGGCCCACCAGCAAACACTGGGCAACTTGCTACCATGTGACTTACAAGCCCCATCCCAACATTATGAAAGCACAATTTCTTCAGCATTTGGCCACACACCAGCAGAGCTAATGTCAATTCAACAATAGCACCCCCTGTCAGAACTGGACGAACTTCAAGCGAGGCCCAGGACTTCGTTACAAAGTATAGGCGTTTATTGAGAACTACAGTACTGAAGGCACAGAATAACACTGATAACGAAGTTAGCATTGGTTACATTTTTATGTGGTTGTGGCAGCAACAATAAAACGATCTTTCACACGGCCAGAGACAACTGTCTGTTTCCCAGGGTATGTTATCAGCAAGGGAGGATGGAGTCTTGCTGAGATGTCCTGACCGGCCGGCTTCAAAGGGCACCTGCAGATGTTGGCCAGAGGCTATCTGCCACCCTTCAGTGATCACAGTTTGTTTGAAATGCATAGCAGTCTGGTTAGAGGCCGAGCTAGGAGCACATTGAGTTAGTATCTGGTTACAATATGGAGTCAGTTAGGCTAACAGCACATAGGAAAGTTACAAGTTCTGACATACCGCCCCCCCTAAGCTCTTCGCCTTGGGCTTGTGTGGGTACAGTAGGTGGAATTTCTTAAGCAGCTGCGGGGCTGATACATCACTGGCCTTGACCCACTCGTCACAGCTCGGGGGAAAGTACTTCCACCGAATCAGGTAGTACAGTACCCCTCGCCTGACCCTGGAGTCTAGGATCTCCTGCACCTCATGGTGGCTCTGGCCCCTCACTCGAGTAGGAGGTGGCTCTGGAGGGCGAGGGTGCCAGGATGTAGCTCCAGGATCTTTGCGAAGAAGGCTGCAATGAAAAACAGGGTGGATCTTACTTAGTAGCTTGGGCAGTTCCAGTTCTACGGTCACCTCGTTGATCACCCGCTTTATTCTAAAGGGGCCCAAATATTTGTAGGCCAATTTCCGGCAGGCTTGGGGTAGCGGGAGGTTCTTAGTCGACAGGAACACCTTTTCCCCTTCCTTAAATTCCCACTGGGGGGAGTGCTTTCGGTCAAAATGCTGTTTGTACTCCTCCTTGGGCTCCTAGGATTCTGCGAGCGGGAGGTAGAGTCTTGATGAAACAGAATTGTGTCAATGCCACACCATCAATTCCAGCATAAAACCAGAAGTGATGTCACTACACTGGGGATAAACTCTATTAGCGTTTTCCCACAGAGCTTACCTCGGAGCGACATCCCTCTTCACCGCGCAGCGTCTGCGCGGATTTCCCACCAACTGCTCCGCATAACCAGGAAGTGCCGGACCTTTTGCGTTGCAGATGTAAACCGCCAAAAACCAGTTTACGTTAGTGACGCAAAAGCCGCGGCTCTTCCTGGTTATGCGGAGCAGTTGGTGGGAAATCCGCGCAGACGCTGCGCGGTGAAGAGGGATGTCGCTCCGAGGTAAGCTCTGTGGGAAAACGCCCTAGGATTCTTCTGAAACGATATGCCTATTTACAAACAATGAAAGTCTGAAAGTCTATTTACAAACAATGGATATCTGAAAATCTATTTACAAACAATGCCACCTCCTTTTCTCCTCCATTGCCTTATTGAGTGTCAGTGGAGAGACAGAGGCTCCAGGCAGGAGGTTGTCCATTGTAACAGGCAACCTGGCAGCCCTAGGCCAAATTGACTTTGCTTGGGAAGGCATTCCAATTATATTGTACTGTGATTGAAAAGATCCTGTCTTTCATGGTTATCCACAATCAAATATGGCATGGTCCCTGGCTGCCCCAACAAACTACATACAACAGTACTTCCATTTGCATCTGGAACCTGATTCTAAAAACTTATACTATATTATAGTTTTGCTTCTATTCGAAATCATCTTTGATGACTAACAAAAAAAAGTCTTCGGCAGTAGACCCTGATAAGCATTTTTGGCTGTCTCTTGAGCAAACAATAGTTGAACTGAAATAACCTTATTGTCCATCTTAAAACAGTTTGTGCTGTTAAGGTTTCTTCTGCAAGTTGAAAGGGTGTATTTACATCGTTATGTCCTTAGAATGTCTTGAGAAAACTACTAATAGGAAGGTTAACAATTCCAATTTTTGTTTTAATGAGATACTGCTGTCTTGAGAAACCAGTTGAGATAAGGAGTGAAATAACCACAAAATAAATGAGAAAAAGCTTGAGCTGTAACAGAGGAAAATTAAGAAATGCATGCTACTTTTCAAAATATGCAGTTGAAAATACACTGAGAAACATTCAAA
This sequence comes from Heteronotia binoei, assembly GCF_032191835.1. NCBI lineage: Eukaryota > Metazoa > Chordata > Lepidosauria > Squamata > Gekkonidae > Heteronotia > Heteronotia binoei. Next base: position 28,838,183 of record NC_083230.1, on the reverse strand, counting down.
GAGAAATGTACCTCCCCCCTCCACTTCTATTTTGACAAAATGGTAATAATAATAAAAGTGACAATAGTTCTGAAAGCAGATCATGGTTACATAAATTATATAGTCAGGTGACTATAAGGTTTATGATGCTAACAACAAGAGAAAAATCTCCATGACGATTGGTTATTTGCCTTCCTTTCAATGATGGGAGCCTTCCTCCCCCAATTTAGGGGAGCTGGGGAAGCTATCTTTAAATGCCTTCCCAATTACTTCAGCCTTCCTCAGCGCGCCTGCTGTGGCAGATATGCTGGGGAAGGCATGGGGGAATCTCCTGCTGTTTTTTTTTTTCCTACCAAAAAAAAAAAAAAAGTCCTGGCTGTAGCACTCAGAGATTGTTCAGCCACTCTGTTGTCCTTTTGACTGGTCTCCTGAGATGGGCATGAATCAGGAAAGTGCAGTTCATTTTGGCTCATGGTGTGCCCAGTTTGTGAACCATGAACCATCACAAATTTTGGGGGGCTAAATGAACTGGTTCAGTTTGTAAGGTCCAGGATGCAGTAGAATGTCCCTCCCTGTGTGATAGAAACACCAAATTCACAGAAGATCTCTGGCTGACTCTCCTCTATATGCCTTCCAAATCTGGTGAGGATTGGACTTTGAGAGTCTAAATTACTCCCCACCGCAAGGGAGGTACCACCAGGAAAGTGATTTCTGGGGAAATGGCAGGCACAGTTCAAGAAGTTTAGGAGTGTATAGAATGGAACCTGTGCAAGCTAGAGGCATCAAACTCCCCTTGATCCTCCTCTACATGTTCTCCAAGTTATGTACATATTGGAGTTAGGGGAGTTATGGCCCCCCAAAAGAAGATGCCCTCAGAAAAGTGCTTTTTGGGGGAATGTCAAAGCACAGATTCTAAAGAATATAGAATGGACACCTGCAAGCTACACATACCAAATGCACAGGGAACGTCACCCCGCTGTTTGCTTCTCTACAATCTCTCCAAGTTGGAAGCAGATTATATTTCTGGGGTCTCAGTCTCTGGAAAAGGTAGTTGCAGTTGCAGGAGTCTATGGAATGTCTCAGGAACAAGCCAGTGACATCAAATTCACAGGGAAACTTCATCTAGGCAGACCCATGAGCCAGACAGTTGAAGCAAGGTAAGCATCCCCCCTACACTTACAGCCAGCCTGCCCCCAAGTCTCCAAAGGCAGGTTCTGAATGACAGAAAGGCAGACATCCACAGAGTTCCAATGGAACTCTTCAAAGTAACTCCATGACAGCTTGGCAGGCACTCTAACCTAATGAGCAAGGGAGGCATGGCCACAACTCTCACAGGGCCCTCCAGGGCTGATACACACAGGTCCAAAGCACACCCCTTAACCACTGTGCCTTCTTCTACTCTGCAAAGGAATGAAAACATGTTAACTGCTGGCAGGTGCACCCCCAAGTCTCTGAAGGCAGGTTCTTAACAGCAGAGAGACAGACATCCCCAGAATTCCAACAGGGGGCCCCCAAAGTAACCCCATGACAGCTTGGCGGACATCCTAGCACATGCAAGGGAAGTGTGTCCACAACTCTCATAGCCCCCTTCCCGGACTGAAACACACAGGTCCAGAGCACACCCAGCAACCATGGGTGTCTGAGTTATGCCCCCCCCCCCCCAGAAGATGCTCCAGAAAAATGCTCTTTGGGGGAATGTCAGGCACAGGCTCAAAAGTGTTTGGGGGGAATTGGGGGGGGGATGTCAGCACTAGCTAAACCCCCACTACTCATCATTTTACTTATTTTATCAAATTTATATTTTGCCCTCCCCTGACGGGCCCAGGGCAGATAACAACAACAAATTAAACAACATAAACATTAAATACCAAAATAAATAACAAAATCATTCATACAATTTACAGTCCTAAAACCAAGTTGTGCATTTCTAATTTCTCTGATGTTCTTGTTTCAGGTATAAAAATCAGTGGGGTTGTTGGTGCTATGGAGTAATAGCTAGCTCCCTTCAACCGTTAAAAGCAAGTTAAGAAAAAGAGGCGCCTCAGAGATTAGTTCCTCTGTAATAAATTAAATAAATAATTCCACCCCCACCCCCCCCATCTCCACCCTCCTCAGGTCCTATACTCAAATTCCACATATTTCTCAAGTCGGAGTTGGCAATTCCCATAGTCATCCTATTACTCCCCATCAACCTCACTGTGATCTGATGACATCACCAGGTGTTCTAAATTATCCAAAAGCTTGTGTTTCAGTTCTAATAAAATGAATGTTTTGACGATGATGATTTGTTTATTTATATTCCGCCCATTCCTCACAGGGGCTCAGAGAGGAGTACAACATAAATAATAAAATCACAACAGCATGGCAATAAAAACCAATTACAATGTTCAGTCCAACAGAATGGTTCAGCAGGACCATATAATAAGCTGGTGTAGCAAGGCAGTACAGCAAAACAATGCAGTAGCATAGTACAGTAGGGGAGGCCAACCGATCTAATAGATAGATGCCCGCCGCCTCACCTGAAAACCTGGCGGAACAGCTCTGTTTTACAGGCCCTATAAAAGGCTAACAAACCAGGTAGGGCCCGAATCTCCATAGGGACCAAGAAAGACTTGGCTCTGGTAGAGGGAAGACAGGCATCTCTTGGGCCGGGGACAGTCAGAAGATCTTGGGAGGCCGAACAAAGCGACCTCTGGGCATATACAGGAAGAGAGGGTCCGCAGGTATTTTTGTCACAGTCCTCATAAGGCGTTGGAAGTCAAAACTAACACCTTGAAATGAATCCAGTGCTCTATAGGTAACCAGTGCAGATGGCGGAGCACTGTCCATATGCTCACCCATACAGGTGATGCAGTCAGCAGGCAAGCTGCCACATTCTGCACTCACTGCAGTTTTTGGATCAGTTTCAAGGGCAAGCCAGTGTAGAGCAAGTTACAGTAATCTGGAAGTGACCATTGCATGGGTCACTGTGGCCAGAACTTGGGGGGGAAGATATGGTGCTAGCTGCCTGATCTGCCATAGATGGAAGAAGGCAGACCCAGCAGCTGCCATGACCTGAGCCTCCATAGAAAGTGAGGCATCCAAGATCATTTCCAAACTCTTCACCTGTTGGGTCGGCACTAAAACAGTGCTGTCCAAGGTTGGAAACTAGGTGCACAAACCCACTCACCCTCGATTCAGGCACAGGATCTCTGTCTTAGTTGGATTTAACTTCAGTTGGCTCTGCTGTAACCTGCTATGGCCTCTAACACCTCAGACAGATGTTCAGGGGCAGAAGATGGTCTGCCATCCATCGACAGAGTTGGGTGTCATCAGCATACTGATGACAACTCAATCCAAAACATCGAGCAGTCTTGGCAAGGGGTGCATATAGATGTTAAATAATATGGGTGAGAGAATAGCTCCCTGCGGCACTCCACATATAAGTAGGTGTTGCAGGGAGGTCTGCTCGGTCAGCATCACCCTTTGTCCCCGCCCCTGGAGGAAGGAGGAAAACCATTCCGGTAATGGTGAGGTGGTGGGTCAATAAATCATAGTCGGCCATGTCAAATGCTGCTGACAGGTCAAGGAGAATCAGCAGCGCTGACCTGCCTTGGTCCAGATGTCTTCTTATGTCATCTGTGAGAGCGACTAGTACCATCTCCATCCCATGGCCTGGGCGAAAACCAGATTGGAATGGGCCCAGGGCGGATGTGTCATCCAGGAAAACCTGTAGCTGCTCTGCCACCGCTTTTTTGTCTACCTTTCCTAGGAACGATAAGTTCGAAACTGGGTGGTAGTTAACTAGAATCGTAGGGTCCAGCGAGGGTTTCTTCAAAAGTAGCAGAATTGCTGCCTCCTATAATTTCTCTGAGAATGTCCTGCTTGTTAGGGACAGGTTAACAATATCATCCAGAGAAGCCCTGATATCATCCTGGCAGGCCTTCACAAGCCAGGATCCTGTCTACATCCTCCAATGTGAGTCGACTGAAGCGGTCCAGTATTGGACCATGCGACGGCCAAGGGGCTTCCAGTTCGTGTACTGTATCAACCATGGCTGGGAGGTCCTGGTGGAGACTCAAGATTTTATCTGCGAAATATGTCACAAAGACCCCAGAACCAATATCCTATTTCCTATCTTTTTGATTGCTCAATGGCAAAGTTGTCAAAGACCAAATCACTAAATAATTGAGCTGGGCGCGACTTCTCAGACTCTATGGAGGCCACGTAGAAATTTTTCTTAGCAGACTTCACAGCCTTCTCATAGACTTTCATAAGCATTCCATAAGAGGTTCTGGACTCTTTATCACAAGCACACCACCACACTCGCTCTAACCATCTAAGCTGTTTTTTCAGCCTTAGCAGGTTCAAGGAGTACCAGGACACTGCCTTGGTACGACAGCGAAGAGGATGCTGGGGGGTGATATCATCAATGGCAGTGGGGAGCCGGGAATACTAGACCTCCACAAGCTCATCTAATGACCCACCAGGGGGCATCGGATCCTGCAAGCCCTCCTGAAACTGCTTTGGTTCTATTTGGCTCTGTGGGCAAGCATAAATTCGCTTGCTGCCTAACCAAGGCTGGAGTTGCAGGTCCAGCCGGACTTTCAAGCATAATGGTCTGACCATAGAACAGTATTTGTTGCTACCAGATTCACCAATATCCCTGCCCTAAAGATCAAATCCAGCATGTGCCTGACTCGGTGTATGGGAGCCCATACAATTTGGCTGAGTCCCAATGTCTCCATGGATGACACCAGGTCCTGAGCCTGCAAGGACACTGTGTCATCAACATGGGCACTGAAATCTCCCAGAACTAAAAGTCTGGGGAAGTCCAAAGCCCAGCTGGATGCCACATCCAGCAGGGCAGTTAGGCTCTCTGGTGGTGCGTTAGGCAGTCTGTACACCACTCAGATCGCCACATTCTCCTTGGCTTCCCACATCAGGCCAGTGTACTCTATGCCAGGGATGTTTGAGTCAGGGAGCGCCCTGAAGAAAAAGAGTCTTGGATGAGCACAGGAACTCCCCCCACTCACCCACTTGTCTGAAACTGGTGAAGGAAGGCAAACCCAGGTGGGGTAAGCTGTTTCAAGGTGACAGTTTCGCCCTCCCATACTCTGGTCTCTGTCATACATGCCAGGTCTACTTGCTGCTCCACGATGAAATCCCGCAGCATAGCAGTCTTATTATTAATGGACCTGGCATTATTCAACACCAGTAAAGGAGATGGGTAATCAACATGCCTTGGGATGGGACATAGATTGGAAGGAGTCCGAGAATTTCCATATCTCCGATTCCCTCCTTGTCTTTGTAACCTATGCCCACCGTCATACCTTCCCTGCCCTATTATTACCGGGATACCCAACCGTAACATGGCCTCCCCAATGCAGCGCTATTCAGCCAAAGGAGTAAAATTGAGTAAAGCCAAGGATGGTGATGGGTATTTAAAATTCTGCAATTCACAATTTCTCCTCTAAAGGACACAAGATGTTTTTGTTAAATACCATAGTGATTGGAAAAAAAATGCATAAATGTTAAAATTAACACTGAAAAACATTTGCAGTAACTGAACTTTGTAAACCTTTTGTGGAATAAGCATTAATTTTTAGGAAAATAAAGTTGTAATGTTATTCTTTAAAAAAAAACCCTTGAGTTTACAAATTATATTGCGTGGGAAGTGTAAATAATATGATCATGATTACCTCACAGTGTGGCACTTTTAGAATCTGCTTTATGTTGTCATTAAACAGTCTGTTTTAAAATACATATTAAGAAGTAAACTACAACCATCCAATATAGTAAAACTAAAAATGTTTTTTTCTAGCCTTCCTCATAGCAAAATCATCCAAAACTTCATCAAAATTTGTTTGTCTAAGTTTGTGACTTTCAATGTACAGAATGTTCAGTGTGGTCAACCTCTCTTGAGACATTGTGGCCCTTAATTCATTTTGAATTCTTCTGAGTCTTGAAAAACTCCTCTCTCCCGAGCAGCTAGTGACCATAAAGCTAAGAAATAGCTGCAAGATTGCTTCCACATTAGGAAAGGCCATCTGATTTTTTTCCTTGTATATATTAAAGGTCTGTATGAGACAGAGAGTGCTCTTCTGTAAGCCTATGACTTTGTCTCACGTACAGGTGAAAGTGCAAAAGTTCATCAGTAAATTTCAGGTCAATATCTTCTGGGTATGCTTCCATCAACAGTTCAACACCTTGCTGAATTTCTTGCTTAGATGCTGTCAGATTAGCAAGAATGGAAAACAATTGTGCAGCATCACTGTACACAGTACTACTTCTTTTTAAATTGGCTTCAAGTGCATCTAATATAAGAATAAATGATTTTATCCTAAACTTATCTCTTGAAGAAAGTTCATCTAAGGCATCAGGGGCACCTCTGTCATTTCTTTGCTGTTCCCTTACTCTTTGTCTCTTTGTTTTGTAGTTAACATTTGGCAAGGTGGTTTTTGCTTGTTTCTCAAGCTCATCAAAACCTTCTCTAATTTTCCTTTAAGAATCCAGATGTGAACTGTACGAACTTGCACAAGAACTCAATAACAGGTCAATTTCTGAAGGGCTTTGCTGACCTTGTGAAAATAACCTAGCACACGGGTCCAAAAATGCAGCATAAACAAAAATTCTTCCATTTTCTGCAAAAGATTGTTAGCTTGAAGCCTGGTCTCCCCCTTCCCATTAACGTCAGAGTACAAATGACTGAGGGCATCAGTGATAGCACTGTAACTTTCTAAAACACTTTATGTGGTTTTTGCATGTGTGTCCCACCTAGTGTCTGACAAATGTTTAGGCGCTTTAGACTGAGGTGGAAAAAATGATTTTAGAACTGTCCATCTCTTTGTGGAGGATGAAAAGAAGGTTTAAATTTAATTGATAATGTCAAAACAGTTCACTGCATCAAAGCAGCAATCCACAGCTGAATGGCCCACCAGATTTAAAGAGTGACCTGGGCATGGAATAAATCTTGCAAATTTGTTTTTTTCAATGATTTTTTGCTGCATATCATTGCACGTACCAGCCATGTCGACAGCGTTGTCATAAGACTGCCCACAGCATTTTCTAAAGTCAGTTTCAAGCTCAGTAGTGAATTAGTTGAACACTAAATCAGCCATGCCTTCTCCTGAGTCGTCTTTTAGCTCAAGGAAAGTTAAAAATCTCTCAGTTGGCAAACCATTTTCAGGTGATACATATCTGATAATTAAAGTCAACTGATCAGCATGTGAAATGTCAGGAGTGGAATCTACTGAAAAGCTGAAATATCCAGCCTTTCTCACATCAGCCAGAATTGCATCCTTAACTTTTTTCTTTGCCATGAGTTGAGAAGTGGCTCAGCTGAAGTAGAAGAAGGTGATTTCTAGAGCTAGAACTGAGCTGCTGGTAAGGTGTTGCTGAGCAAGGCGAGCTTGTTTGCCTGGGGATAATTGCTGAACCCACCCTCTGATGTTGCTCTGGCTGTTGAGTCAGAGGTGGGTGGGGGCTTGAACCTTTAATTTGCAAGGCTTCTCCTTGCTAGAGGCGTGAGCCAAAGGGCAAGAGTCAAAGGGCTCTTGGCCTTTGGATCTTAGTCTGGGGGGGGTCTTGCCTGGGGGTTCTGTAGAAAGGTGGGTACTTACTCACAAGTAGTTTCAAGTGGCAGCTGGTAGTGGAATTTAAAGAGAAGTCAAGATACAGAAAGTTTTGAAATGGTTTGCAGCAGTATGGCTCGTGAGGGAGCAGAAGCAGTGACATGTAAAGACTGTGGGATGTTTGTATCTCTACCTGAGAGTAGCACGATTTACACTTGCAGCAAGTATAAGTTAGTGGCCCTGCTGGAGGAGAAGATACAGGGACTGGAGCCACGATTGTCCACACTGCAGTGTATAACTGAAGGTGAAGATTTTCTTGACAAAATGCATGAGGCAATCTTGAAAGGACAAGAGGACGGAGAGGAAGTGGTATCTCAGCAATTAGAAGAGAACCCAACACAGGAGGAGGGTTCCTGGAAAAATGTAACCCAAAGAGAAAGAAAATCAGGAGATGTTCTGAGCCTCTGCTGCTCAGCAATAGGTTCCAGGATCTCCCCACAGTAACTGATTCTGAACCATTGGAACAAGGGCCACTTCCCCAGCTTCCACGAAGCTTGAAGAAAGTTTCTCAGAATCCTGTGGATAAGAAGCCTGGAGCTTCTGCTCCCCAGTATAGGAAGAGGAAGGTGGTGGTGATTGGAGACTCCTTGCTCAGAGGGGTGGAGCCCAAGTGTGCCGACTGAACTTGTAATCCTGAGAGGTCTGCTGTCTGTCGGGTGCATGCATCCAGCATGTGACAGAAAGGATTGGAAGATTTATCAAGCCCATGGATTACTATCCTTTCTTGCTGATCCACATGGGAACGAATGATACTGCCCATCGTAGCCCTGAACGTATTAGAAAAGACTATGTGGCTCTGGGTCAGAAGCTGAAGGAGTTGGGCACACAGGTTGTGTTCTCATCAGTTCTTCCTGTTGAAGGCCATGGCTTAGGATGAGAAAGAAGAATACTTCAAACAAACGACTGGCTACGTTAATGGTGTCGTCAGTAAAGATTCGGATTTCTGGACCATCAAGATGGTGGTCTTCTTTTGGGAGATGGTTTGCACCTTACGGTGGTAGGGAAAAGGGTGTTTGGTAACAGCCTTGCTAACCTAATAAGGAGGGCTTGAAACTAAATTGTATGGGGGAGTGAGACAATAATTCAAAGCCTCTTATAAAGCCAGAAACTGGGGATAAGAACATTAAGGATTTGCAGAGAGTGGTGTATACACTAGGTAATGTGAACTTGCAGGTTTGTATGGAAACTAAACCCTCAGGATGCTTAAAATGTGGATTCTGATGTCTCTACACTAATGCACAGAGTATGGGAAACAAGCAGGAGGAACTGAAAGTCCTAATAAGGGAAGGAGACTATGACATAATAAGCCTTACTGAAACTTGATGGGAAGACACTCACAACTGGAATATTAGGATTCAGGGGTACAACTTATTTAAAAGGGACAGGCAAATGAGAAAAGGCAGAGATGTATCAGTATATGTGAAGGAGGTATATACTTGTGAGGAGATATGTGAATCTGAACATTTTATCCAGAGACTCAGTTGAGAGTCTCTGGGTAAAAATAAAAGGAGTAAGAAAAAAACAGTGATATTATTGTGGGGGTCTGCTATAGACCACCAAGCCAGGCACAGGACTTCGATGAGATACTCCTACAACAGACTGCAAAGTTTTCCATGAGAAGGTATACAGTGATCATGGGAGATTTCAATTACCTGGACATCTGTTGGAAGTTCAACTCTGTTAAAAATGAAAATTCAAATAGATTCCTGACTTGTCTTGCTGACAACTTCCTTTTCCAGAAAGTGAAGAAGGAAACAAGGGAATCTGCTATCTTGGATTTGATTCTCACCAACAAGGAAGAATTGATTGAAGAAGTGGAAATAGTGGCAGAATTGATTGAAGAAGTGGAAATAGTGGCACCCTGGGCAGTAGTGACCACGTGATTTTGGAATTTACAGTCTTAGGGAAGGGAAAAGCAATATGTAGTCAGGCTTATATGCTGGACCTCAGAAAGGCAAACTTCGATAAACTTAGAACTATGCTGGGTAAAATCCCATGGTCAGAAATATTTAGGAAGAAGAGGGTTCAGGAGGGGTGGGAGTTTCTTAAAAGCAAAATACTGAAAGTGCAATCACAGAAGATTCCTATGAGAAAAAAAAATGGAAAAAGCCTAAAGAAGCCGAGTTGGCTCCATAAACAGGTCTCTAAAGACTTGAGAAATAAAAGACTCCTTTAGGAATTGGAAGGAGGGCCTTATAACCAAGGATGAATATAAACAAATCACCAGTGCTTGTAGAGAAAAAGTTAGGAAAGCTAAAGCTCAGTATGAACTTAGGCTGGCCAAAGATGCTAAAAACAACAAAAAAGGGGTATTTTTCTTATGTTCAGAGTAAGAAAAAGAGCAAAGACATGGTAAGCCCATTGCGAGGGCAGGAAAGTGAAATTGTAATGGGTAATAAAGAGAGGGCGGAACTGCTCAATTCCTACTTTTCCTCAGTCTTCTTTTATGAGGGAAACGGTGCTCAACGTGGCAAAACCAGAACATATAAGGAGGATATGAAGTTCCAACCTAGGATCAGCATAGGGGTAGTACATAACGACCTAGTTTCTTTAAAGGATCCCTTCCCACTGCTGCCTTCCCTGATCCCCAAGGCCTCTCTCTGCCTGTGGGCAATCTGCAGCAAGAACCTTCTGGCCTCTCTGAGGGTTGCAGGATGACTCCCCCCCTCCTCCCTCCCAGGCTGGCTGGAGCATTTATATTTTCTGACTCCGCTCCCTGGCTTTTTCACACTTTTTGGCCATAGAGGCATATGATTTGAAGAAATATCTATTGAGTCTCCACATGGCCTTGACCTGTGGATTTAAGTATCTGCAGATGGGGAGCACAAATGGTTAATAGTAAATAGATAAAGAACATTCTGTTTCTTTGGTATAGTGTGGCATGACCCTGGGCCAACATCATTTCTGCCACACTGCAAACACAGAAATTACAACAAGCATCAGTTGTCCCCTTCTCCCCACCCCAAAGAGGTTTTGACACCTATCTTCCAGAGAAATGGTTTTATTATTATTAAGGATGTCTTTTGAGAACACACAGGGAACAACAAATCATATGAAATGGTTTATGGCAGTGTTCCCAGGAGTGATTTAAAGTGACACTTAATCCCATCTAGTTTATCTATATAGTTACCAAATTCAACATAAGGGAAATATATTAAAGTTTTATAATAATACTTTATGACAAAATACAGTTTAACTAGAAATCTCCACCCTCTAGTTCTGCAGCATAGCCCTTTACTTATCATACAGCTCTGCATTTGGAACCAGTGTTAATCAATGTATTTCCTATCATTTTTAAAAAATAGCTGGAGTAATGTCAACGTGATATAACACTTATACAGAAACATTGATTTTACCAATTAGCGCTACTATGGTGGGGTTCTATATATATGACATAGAACAAAGGTGTCAAATGTCCATCCTGCAGGCCAGAATTGGTCCGCCCAAGGCTTTAATCCCCCCCTCCCCTTCCTGTCCTCACCCTTTGAAGCTTCAAGTCTATCTGGACACAGAGACCTTAATGGGAAATCCATTCCATGTTTTCCATGCAGCTTTGTCTGTGCTGCAATGTATTTTAATGGAGTGGAACTCAGTTTTACTTTTCAGCATTTATATGATCAGTTATAAGCTGCTTCTTGTTGGAGTTGTGCGACCTTCCAAATAGATGCTTTCAGCCAGCATGTCTCTGCTGAATGGACCTTAGAATTGCTGCCTAGTGAGCACTCCAACCTGGAAACACACAGCCAAAGGGGGATATGAGCCTGTTAAGGGAGGGCGGGATATAAATCTGATAAAATAAATACATAAAATAAATATTACACTGAAGAGTCATTGGCAATCTAAGTAGACCTGGACAGGAGGAGAAGCTTGCAATGCCCAGCCATTTCATGTTTTCCTGAGCCCAGAGCATTTTATATTTTTGGTTTCTATTTTTATTTTTTTCTGTGATCCTTGTGCTTTTTCTTGATGTTTTATTTTTAAAATTGCATTGCCACATCCTATTATCCCCCACCTTTCCATTTTAAACAAAATATCACAAGAGTTTTAAGCATGTTTGTATTTTAAGTTAAAAATATATATCTTTAATTGTGTTTCTCTGTATCCTTTATAAAATTTATATCTCCACTATCTGGCATTACATTTTGATATGCATGGCCTGGCCCCACAAAGTCCCATTTATGTCAGATTCGACTCTCATAACAAATGAATTTGTCTCTGGCTTAGAGACTCTATAAATAAACAATTTTGTTTTGTATGAATGCTATTAACTGTTATGAGTATTTTATGAGTTTGACCAGTTTAATTATATTGTGGGATTGTTGCTGCTGTTGTTGTTGATTTGAGTCTATTATGGATGCCTTTGGCATACTGCCTGAACTGCTTTGGTGGAAAAGCAAGTTGTCAATATTTTAAATAAATTCATTGTGGAAGCTTCATTTTATGAGTCAATACTAGAGCATGTGTCCAGCTGAATTCTGATAGCAGAAGCTCCTCACACTCCTGTATGGGACCACTTGGAGGCTGCAGAGTATCATAACTAGGCAGGGGTGAAAATAAGCCAATATAAGTCAGTATTAGAGAAAGTGGCTGAAATCTTCTGCTTTGAGTTTCCTTACGGAAATGGTACCACTGGGAAATTTACAGTGCAACCCTAAGCAGAGTTACGCTTTTCTAAGCCTGCTGATATCAATGGATGTAGAACATGTACCTTGCTTCAGGACTGTATTGTTACTTTCACTCCATTCATTAGACCCACATCATGCATTTTGTGATGACAGAGTTTCCCCCTTCCATATCTTTGGTAGGCTAAATTTGAATTCCAACCACTGATTCACAGTTAGGGTTGCCAGCTCTTGGTTGAGAAATACCTATAGATTTTGGGGATAGAGCCTGGAAAGGGTATGGGCAGGGACATAAAGCACCTTCCAAAGCAGCCATTTTCTCTAGAACTGATCACTTTCATCTAGAGATTGGTAGTAATTCTGGGAGATCTCCAGGCCCCACCTGGAGACTGGCAATCCTATCCACAATCCATGCAACTACATTATCTATTGCTTTAGCCAGTGTTCTTTGGGCATAAATTAAACTATGTTCAATTAAATGGGTGACAGCAAAATCAGAAGGATAATAATGCCCAGGTGCACAGAAACAAGCTGCAAAATGATAGTTGTTGAACAGACTGTATCAGTGACAGATGCAAAGGAGGAGATGAAAAAAATAACTGCCCCAGAAGGGAGTGATAATGTAGTAATCAGTTTTCATAGGCAAATGTAATTGCGATGTTTCAGGTTTATTTGTGGTTATAGATTAAAGCTTTTTTTACTGTTGAAAATGATGGTGCTGATTTTGCTTGCTCTGGAGTATAAATCTAGTCTAAGATGTTAAGGATAATTTTATGAAAGTGTATTTTTATTTATTTACCAGATGTTTAAAGTCACCATGCATTTGAAGGGTCTTGTGGTGACAAGGTAAAAGACAACATAAAAACAAATAACAAACAGAAATATTAACATTAAAATATTAAAATATATGACAATCACTGTACCACTATTAAAACAGCCAAAAGGCATGGTTACCCTCCAAAGGCCAACCTAAACAATTTAGCTTTGCATGCCCTGTAGAAACTAAACAAGTCCAGTGGGGCACAAATGTCATCCGAGAGTGCATTCTACATGGTAGGAGCCACAACTGAGAAGGCCCTTCTGCCGGTGACAGCTAACTTAGCTACGCTGGAACCAGGTAGCTGCAAGAGGTCCCTAGATGATGACTGAAGGGAGTGCAGGGGGTTGTAATGGGAGAGGCAGTCCCATAGGTATGAGGATCCCAGATTTCTGAGTGCTTTAAAGGTTAACACCAACACCTTGAACTGGATCCAGGGACTAATTGGTAGCCCATGCAGCTGAAACAGAATTGGAGTATTATTATTAATAATACTATTATTTATAATTATCAGACTTTTATGTTGCCCTCCCCACAGAGCAGGCTCAGAGCACTTTAAACATTTACACTGAAAAAAACATTAAGACTCGCAGATACACAAATAAATTTCAAATATTATAAAACTAGCAGATAATATCTAAACATGCACACCCATGGCATCACAGTGTAAATCTGAACCCCTGGTGCCAGGGGGGAGAGTGAGAAGGCAGCTAAATAGCTAAAAACTATTTTTTAAAACCCATTGCTGTCTTCAACCATATTCAGGGCTGGCCCTAGGGCGCACAGTGCCCTAGGCAGGCCTGCTGCCCGCCGCCTCGGGCAGGAGAGTGGGAAAGCCAGGGCGAGACAAAGAAGGACGGCGGGGAAGCCGGGGCGAGACCGAGAAGGGCAGTGGGAAAGCTCTTAACCATTTGTGCCAGTGTTAATTACTGTCTTTTGATATTTTTTTCAATATATTTCCTGGTTTATAGCCATTGGGACCATGAACATTTTTTTTGTTTTTCTTGTTCCCTGTTACACAGTTGCCTCTTTGGATAGGTTTCCTGGGGTGGCATCTGGTCTGCTGTCCATTAATACAGGGGTGGCCAACGGTAGCTCTCCAGATGTTTTTTGCCTACAACTCCCAACAGCCCCAACCAGCATGGCCAATGGCTGGGGCTGATGGGAGTTGTAGGCAAAAACATCTGGAGAGCTACCATTGGCCACCCTTGCATTAATAGATAGACCTGGGTGTCATCAGCATACTGAAACTCTGCACCAGCTGGGTGTGAGGGTGTGTATAGATCAGTGGTGGTGAACCTATGGCACGGGTGCCAATGGTGGTACTCAGAGCCTTTTCTGTGGGCATGCATGCTCCCTTAACTCCCCCACACACTAGGCTCAGCTTCCCCCCCCCTCGTGGCCCCCCACCTTCCCTCCCTCCCTGGAGCTGCAATGCAGCCACGTTCTGTGGTCCCCCTCCTCCTCAGAGGTGTGCCGAGCCATGCTGCACCGAAGCTGGACCCTACCTGCTTTGATGCAGCGGGCGTGCCTTCTAACTCTTTGAACCTCACACCGGAGAAGGCTTTGCTCTCCCTCACTTCCAGCTTCAAAGAGTTAGAAGGCGCACTGGCCGCATCGAAGCTGGTAGGGTCCAGTTTTGGCACACCACGGCTCGGTACATCTCTGAGGAGTAGGGGCAGCCATGGAGCGTGGCTGCACTGCAGCTCCAGGGAGGGAGGGAAGGTGGGGGGGGGGGGAGCCAAGCCTCATGCCCTCGTGCCCACATAGAGGGCTCTGAGTAACTTGGTTTGGAGAGGGATTTAAAGAGACAAATGCCTTCTCCAAGCTGGCCAATGGGGTGTTGGGGGCTTTGAGAGCCACACAATAGTTGCGAAAGAACCATCTGTAGCTCCCGAGTCACGGTTTGGCCACCCCTGCTCCAAGTGGTAGCTGGAGGTTGCTGGCTTTTACAACTGATCTCCAAGTGATGGGGGTCAGTTTGCTTGGAGAAAATATCTGCTTTGGAGGGTGGACCCTGTGGCATTATACCCTTCTGAGCATGGGTGTAGAACAGGGTTGCCAACCCCCAGGTGATGACTGGAAACCTCCTGGGATTACAACGAATCTCCAGGCAATAAGAGATCAGTTTTCCTGGAGAAGATGGCTGCTTTGGAAGGTGAACTCTGGAGTCATATCTCATTGAAGCTCCTCTTCTACCCTAACCTTCCCCCAAATCTCTCTAGGTATTTCCCAACCCAAACCTGGCAACCCTAACTGGGCCTCCTTCAGAGAGACAACAGGGCACTCCAACCTTTTTGAGCTCATGGGCACCTTTGGAATTCTGACGTGGGGGGGGGGGGCGGGGTGCAACCACAATGCAGCCCCCAAGCACAACACACAGAGGAAAATTCCTTGCAGATGTTCCTGCAGTTTTAGGGAGTGGGTTAGATGGGATCCATTAGGGCAGGGGTGGCCAAACTTGCTTTAACGTAAGAGCCACTTAGAATAAATGTCAGATGTGTGAGAGCCACCAGACACAAATGTCAAATGTCTGAGGGAAGGAAGGAAAATTGGTGGGGAGGGAGAGAGAGAGGTGGAAAGAAAGCAACTTGAACTTTAAATGCATTCTCCAAGCCACTGGCTAGTGAGAAACTGACTTACTGTTATCTTGTTTGCTTTGCATACCTCTTCCCCTTCCCATGCCTTTGTTTGCTTGCACGCACCTGCTAATGGGCTAGGATGCTATGTTTAAAAGCCTCTGGCTTAGTAACGCATTCTATCAAGATTGTGGCCTTGGAAAGTCAGGAAACAAAACCAAACTTCCAACGGTATGCTTGGGGAAGTAAGAAAGTGTGTGTGTGGGGGGGAGCTTGTTATTGCTTGCTGTGCTAACGCTAAACCTATATTATTGCTGGATCTATGTCTGTATAGTAGATCTAACTCAGACCCTGTCTAAGGTTACACTTACCTGAAATCCTTAATAAATGGACTCTATTGAATTTACATGGACTGTTTATTGAGTTCTCAGGGGGGAAACCTGACAGCTAGTTAGATTTAAGATGCATAAGTAACTGACAGATAAGTGTAGCTAAAATGGGATTAAAACATTTGGGTAAGACCTGTGAATAGCAGAAAGTTAGCATACAAATAAAAGAGTTAACAAACGGATATGAGAACTAAGTTTTAGTCCAGTGGCACCTTTAGCACCAACAAAGTTTAATTCTGGGTTTACGGAAGAACTGAGCAACTTTGCCTGCAGACATGCAGACTTCTTCAGCCACATTAAAACAGACTTCCTTAAGCACTGCATATAGAGGGGGTTAAGTTGCCAGGAAGGGCTAATTGCCAACCCCCAGTCAGAGTAAAGAGGCTGACATCATGTGTTGAGTAAAGCTGGGCAACTTTATTAAACATAACTGAAACCACCGGAACGTCAAAGACTGAAGCTAACAGCAGGACAAGCTCCAGGGTCAACCCAAGACACTTCCTTGTCCTGCAATGGTCGAGCCACCCTGCCCTTGGCCTGAGCCATAGTAGCATGGTTAGAGCCTGACCGCTAGGCCAAAACCCCACCCCTGGTGTAGGTCTCACTTGTCCAAAAGGAGCCACCACCAGTGAAGGCTTCATTATGGTCTGCATTCAGAGCATTGTGCCATACAGCCCATATGCCGCTCCCGCAGACCACCTGCACTCAACTGGTGCTGAGCCCTGGGTGCTCACCTGATAAATTCTGTAGCCCATTCCTCTCCCTGCCAAGTGACCAATCAACATAACAAAAACTACCAGTCTTTAAACTCCCTAGCCTCTTTTTAGCAGTACAAGGTAGGTGAAAAATACTCCTACCCAGGCCAATTTTGGTGAGACTGAAAAAATTCCTACCTGGCCGCTAATAAGGCGACCTGTCAAAGCCTGTACTGCTGCAAGGTGGGTGGGCCGAGAGCCCAAGGCAAACTGCGCCACTCAGGGAGGGTGGGGCCGGGGCTAATATAGTCCCAGCGCTCCACCCCTAGGCAGTTCCCCGGATGCCCGGGAAGGATTGTCAGCTTTACAATCCAATACAGTTCTCCAGTTGCCCGGGAAGGACTGTCAGCCTCGTGATCCTTCTGGGTCGGCAAAGGCAGCCCCCGGCCTGTAGCTGCTGTCAGAAGCTTGGCTGGGAAGGGGCCGGATTAAAGGCAAGATGCATAAGTAACTGAACAATAAGTAAAGCTAAGATTGGATTAATGCAATTAGTAAATTCACACTTAGTGCATTCATGCTAACTCTCAGCTCAGCTTCTAGACTGCATCCCACCAGGAAGTGGGACACCTTAAGAAGAAATGAAGCAGCTATAATAGCTCAAGTGTGCTGCGGCTGCAGAGCTAGCAGAGTACTTTTGAGTCAACATAAGTGTGAATCAGCAAAAGCCATAAGTGGATTGAGTAGTGTTGTTGTAAATCTTGGTTTGTGATAAGAGTGCTCAGATCATCACTTTTCCACGAGAATGTAGGAAACCAAGCTGATGAAAAGCATCAGTTCAGAAAGGATATATGTATTGGGCTGTTCTCTAAGTGTGAACTGAATTCTGAAATGCTTTTAGATGCCAGCAAGGCAAAAATATGATTGTGTTCAATAGGGTGAGTTCATGCAGGGCTGAAGGATGTACAGACAGTGTGTGATAGGCAAGTTTCACCATCTGCTAAAGTTTCTAATGTTTGTATGTGAGTGCTTCCCCCCTCCCATTGTCAAATGCATCTAATGAAAAAAAAAAAACTGGTGGATTGTGTGGAGTAATAATGCTAGTGACATGAGGGTGCTATTTTTTTAAAAAAAAATCTGGGAAAGCTGCAATGGATCTTCCCAGCATATTTAAAAAGTGAATTTCAGACATTCAAAGCTCTGATTCAGTTGGGGGGAAAGGAAGGGAAAAGCACTGGTGAAGAGATTTATTTATTTCATTGCATTTTAACGCTCTCTCCTGTGAAAGCTGCATACAACACAGTAGTTCATACAGGAGTAAAAATTTAAAACTAATAAAACCACAATAAAAAGGTAAAGGTGATGTCACATCATGACGTTTTCGTGGCAGACTTTTTGTTATAGGGTGCCATTGCCTTCCCCAGTCATCTACACTCCCCCCCCCCTCAGCAAGCTGGGTACTCATTTTACCGACCTCAGAAGGATGGAAGGCTGAGTCAACCTGGAGCTGGCTACCTGAACCCAGGTAAACTAAAAAGATGGCATTCAGTATTACAGCAGTGCCACTGCTTAATGGGAAAAGTAGGGGTGAGTGGGAGTGCCAGTAGGATGTAACCATCACTATCCTCAATCAAATGCCTGGTGGAGCATTTCCCCCTCTTTCTTCCAAGAAACTTGTTTGGTGTAGTGGTTAAATGTGCGGACTCTCATCTGGGAGAACCGGGTTTGCTTCCCCACTCCTCCACTTGCAGCTGCTGGAATGGCCTTGGGTCAGCCATAGCTCTCACGGAGGTCGTCCTTGAAAGGGCAGCTTCCGGGAGAGCTCTCTCAGCCCCACCCACCTCACAGGGTGTCTGTTGTGGGAGAAGAAGATAAAGGAAATTGTAAACTGCTCTGAGACTCTGATTCAGAGAGATGGGTGGGGTATAAATCTATGGTCTTCTTCTTCTATAGGATTGCAGCGATTTTCAAGACACTGGGAAATCTGTGATCTCAAGCATGTCTAATTGGCCTTCAGTTAGTAAGAGCTGTTATGTCTGTCTTAGCTTGGTCCGGAAATACCCTAGAATCAACATCTGCTTTGCATTGGTAGCAGCTCTGTGTTCAGTGGCAATAATATATTATTACTGATACATTCCTACTGATACATTCCACATTTAAAGAAGATAAATATTCGGGTGCCTTTTTTGACATATTATTTGACTAAGTTGCGCTTGACATTTTCAAAGGTGCATTCCATAGATGTGTTCATATAATCTTTCCTGTGAGTATTTGTGTTCTGTGGCTGAGGACTTAGCCTGTTGAAGAAACTCCTCCATATACTGGAAACACATTTTGATGATAGAAGAGAGAGAATTCTCTCTGCAGTCTTCCAGCTATGAAAATGCATACGTTGTTAATAAATGAAAACAAAAGAAAAATGAGAGGGATCAGGGAATGTGATATTTATGAAATATTAAGCCTGTTCCTATTAGCAGGTCTCAAATGGCTATTCATTTTAATATTTAGCATTCTCTTGCTGAGATAGTTTGACTGTCTTAAGTCATAGTTTGTTTGTTTCTATTACATTTAGAATAATGTCTGCATAGAAATGAGGTAATGCGTTATTGTCATATTTTGACAGTGTATGTGACAAAGGGAAATGCTAAGATTCATTTTCCCTTCATTATTAAACTTTGATTCTCACCTTTTGGGACCTTTATGGAAATATGTTTTCGTTTGCATTTCTACAAACATCAGAAAATGCTTGCTGTGGAATTGTGAGAGCTGGAAAACATGCTATCCAAGTGAAGTTACACTAGTATTATTTGCATTTTAAAAACTACTTGTCCCAAGAATTAATATCAATGCTAGCAGGCAAACTTGGGGAGGGGGTAGGCTTCACTGACATTTCTGTTGGTTTTCCCTGGGCATGTGGATCACCATGGATCATCAGCATAAGGGACTTGAATTTTTTTTGCCATTCAGATTCTCCTCGCAAAGAGAGACTGGGGGCCTGGGTAAAAGTGGATCAGCATGATGGACGCGGCATCTTCTATCAGTCGCATCTGATTCGCCTATCTTTCTGTTTCCACATGTTGATATTGTGAACCTTTTTGGCCATGTTATTTGCTGGTCTTTCCATCATATTTGTTTCTTTCACAGCATTTTACACTGTTTATGTGATATACACCTAAGATCAACTGTAGTAGTGTAGTGGTTGGAATATTGGACTACAACAGGAAAGGCCAGGTTCTAATATTCACCCTGCCACAGAAGCTTGCTGGGTGATTTGGGCCACTCATTCTCTCCCAACCTATCTCTCAGGAATCTGTTGAGATGATGAAACAGAAGCAAGGAACCCTATGTATGCAGCCATGAAGAAAGATGGGTTAAAATCGCAATAGATAGACTCATGCCCGGCACGTGGGAATAGGTGAGGTAGGCAGTCATCTCAGGTGCCACCTATGGGGCACCGTTGGGCACCCCCTCTCTGCTGCTCTTGGCTTCCCAGGCTGCAAAGCTGGGATGGTGTGCGTGTGCTCTCCAATGAAGGAAGCCAAGCTCAGAGGAGAACACCCCCCGGCTGCTCTGGCCTTAAAGAGGAAAACAGTCAGGCGGAGAGGCTTCTCTGAGCTCGGCTCCCCTCATAAGGGAAGCTGATCTCAGAGGAGAATGCCCCCCCACTCAACTGCTCTGACCTTAAAGGCGAGAGCAGCCAGGCTGGGTGGCTCACCCACAGCCCCTGCTCAGCCTTCTCAGTAGGGTTGCCAAGTCCAATTCAAGAAATATCTGGGGACTTTGGGGGTGGAGCCAGGGGACATTAGGGGTGGAGCCAAGATCAAGGCTGTGACAAGCATAATTGAACTCCAAAGGGAGTTCTGGCCATCACATTTAAAGGGACAGCACACCTTTTCAATGCCTTCCTTCCATAGGAAATAATGAAGGATAGGGGTACCGTCTTTTGGGGCTCATAGAATTGGACCCCCTGGTGCAATCGTTTTGAAACTTGGGGGATATTTTGGGGAGAGGCACTAGATGCTGTACTGAAAATTTGGTGCCCCTAACTCAAAAAACAGCCCCCCCAGAGCCCCAAATACCCGCGAATCAATTCTCTATTATTTTCTATGGGAATAAATTGCCATAGGGAATAATAGTGTGTCCAGCAGACATTTCCCTCCCCTCCCCCCGCTTTCTGATGACCCTGAAGCGGGGGGAGGGCCTCCAAACCGGGGGATCCCCTGCCCCCACCTGGGGATTGGCAACCCTACTTCTCGGGTCTGCCCAAGAAGTCTGAACAGAGGTTGCGGGTGAGCCACGCCAGTGCAGCACAGTCTCAGAGGTACTCGAGACTACTGTGCAGGTGCCAGGAACCCACCCAGCCCTCCTGTCCTGCCTTCCCCATGGGGCCATTTCCTGCCTCAGGCACCCGAGGCTCTAGTGCCAGGCCTGGATAGACTCCCCATTTGCATGCAATTGATTTTAGTTTTTTAAAACATCTAGAATTCCAACTTTCTCCTACATAACCAAGACCCAAGATAACTACAATAAAACCAGCAAAAAGGACACAATTAGTTTTTAAAAGGAGAATTAAAACAACCAGCAGGAAAACTTAGATTTTCAAGACATATACACTAGGTGTACGCATTCAGATTTCTAATCCTAAACCAAGCCCCAAATTTCCTATTTAGTTTTGGATCAGAAATTCCACAATAGGAAAGTAAACACAGAATTTCAAGCACTGTTTTAGACTGGAAATATCTCAATGCACACAGCTATCAGCTTGAGGAACCAAAAGCTCTTCCAAGGAGTTCTTTTATGAGCCATCTAAAATGTCAAGAAAATGCTGGTCATCTCATGTACTCTGACTCAAAAAGCCTGTGAATGGGCAGCAGCAGAATGTACCATTGTGGGGGTCAGATTAACCTTTAGGCATTGCTGTGCTCAGGCTTGTAGCTATGGATGGGGGGGGGCACTCTGGGTGCCCTGTCCCCCACTTTCCACTGAGGCACCCTGATTCAGGCCCTGGAGAAGGCCCCCAAAGTGCGCTCCAACTGGCTCCCACGGCCAGACCCAGAGCCAGTTTGGTGTAGTGGTTAAGTGTGTGGACTCTTATCTGGGAGAACCGGGTTTTATTTTTATTTTGCACTGAGAGGTTTTGAGGTGTTTTAGTTTGCAGTGAAATCTCTGTGGTCCCGGTTTGGTTGACAAATCCCCTGGTGGGGGCAGGGGAGCCCCCTGTTTGGAGACCCTCCCCCCACTTCAGGGTCATCAGAAAGTGTGTGTGTGGGGGGGAGGGAAATGCCTGCTGCACAATCCATTATTCCCTATGGAGACTGATTCCCATAGGGTTTAATGGAGAATTGATCTGCAGGTATCTGGGGCTCTGGGAGGGCTGTCCTTTGAGGTGGAGGCACCAAATTTTTAGCACAGCATCCAGTGCCTCTTCTCAAGATTGAACCTGGGGATCCAATTCTATGAGCCCTCGAAGAATGTGCCCCTATCCTTCATTATTTCCAATGGAGGGAAGGCATTTAAAAAGTGTGCATAGGATTGACAAGTCCTATTCAATAAATGTCTGGGGACTTTGGGGGTGGAGCCAGGAGACTTTGGGGGTGGAGCTAGGAGCAAGGTTGTGACAAGCATAACTGAACCCCAAAGGAAGTTCTGGCCATCACATTTAAAGGGACTGCACACCTTTTAAATGCCTTCCCTCCATTGGAAATAATGAAGGATAGGGGCACCTTCTTTGGGGGCTCACAAAATTGGACCTGTTAGTCCAGTCATTTTGAAACTTGGAGGGATAAGTTTTTCACTGAAATATTAACCTTTGAATTTTTGGTTCCATTCAGCTGTGTACTATCTGGTTCTGTCATTATCTTGGTTTATTCCAGATTGAAAGTAAAGATGTAATAACAAGAATCATGAACATTGGTCAGTACTAATGGCTGTTACTCCTGAAAAAACATAGAAAGGCATTACTCCTGAGGAAGTCTACTGATGAAATGGGCCTGTATCCGGGTGCTCATAGACTTTTTTTGCAATATGGAAATGTTAATATTGGACCTCTTTTACAACATGAAGCATGCCTAATTTACAATATGAAACATGACTTTTTTGCAATATGGAAATGTTAACATTGGACCTCTATTAAAACATGAAGTATGCCTAATTTACAATATGAAATATATGAATGGAAATTTATTATGACATGAAGTTTGTAAATTTTAAAATGTTCAGTATTAAAATATATGAGAGTTTTTAAATGGTTACTATATTCTTTGTTCACCATCACAGTAGTTGTTTAACTTTTATTGTCTGTCCCATTTACTGTGATTCCCTTTTTCCTGTTACATTACCACTGTTGGGGAATTTACATGTAATAGATCTATAATAATGCAATTAGGTATAAATTCATATATATATATATATATATATATATAACATATTTGTAACTTTGTTATGAGTGTTCCAGTTGATTATGGGGTTTCAGCCTAGATGAAACTGTTGTTAATTTGTTAGACTCTTAAGTGAATGTTATACCTTTAAGAATGTTACCTGTAACACACAGCTGCATGGAATTATGAGAATTGGCTTTTAACTTTCAGTCTTGTGCATAGGGCAAATGCCAGTAAATTCTAAGAAGTATTGAATTCCCACTTAAGTGTGCTGGGCTAAAATTGCTGCAAAAAGAAGGGCCTGCTCAACATTAAAATTAAAAAAAATAATTAAAAATATATTAATCATTAAGAAAATAAGAGCATATGGCCATCTAAAGAAAAGCTTGCCTATTATATTTAGAGAGGGTTTCAGGCCAGCAAACTCCAGAAGGCTTTTAGCATCTGGTTGAATGTATCAGTTTGAACTGGCTGTGGCTCCTATATGAAAAATGCCCAGCTTACCTGTGCATCTGTTTCTGCTTCCTGGTTCTTCAAGCTCTCCTCTTCCATCTTTTCGGATATAGATTCTAGTGGGGTCTTCTTGTTCTCCGCTTCTATCTCATCACCGTTACCTGTTCTTGATTGCTTGTGGGGCTTAATGCCTAGGGGTACCTCTATGTTAGAAAATTTCTCCATGGTGCTATGGAGCCGTCAGAACGGTGCCCGGTTTTCCCATTTTTAAAGAGAATCCTGTGCTGACCCCCCCCCCCACCTGCACCCATAGGTGCGCTTGAACAACAGCAACTCTCCTTGCTGTTGCAACAACAGCAACTCTCCTTGCAGTAAAGCAAAACTCTATGGCTTTACTGAGTCCCCAGAGAGTTGTATTGACACGCAACCTGATGTTAAAGGGACACGTTACTGGTATAAGGTTAGCTGTGTTCAGTTTAAATCCATCATTTTATCCATTGGGTATGTCTCCTCTCCAAACTATGTCAGCTTAGAACAGTTGCTTCTCCACTATTCTCTAAATAACGTCTGTGTTGCAAAGCACGCTTTCCCCAAACAATATGAAGCAGGCTACACCAAAATCATAGGCTGACCCCTCTTTCCCCCCCATAGAAAACATCTGGCATTCGTTGGATGGGTGGATCAGGAGATCACTAGCCTCCCATCGGGGACAGTTGCCTCAGTCCCCCATAGGAAACAGCCTGTTTTCATTTTGTGTGTATGTGGGAGGGCAGCTGTCACTTTGGTATGCGGCTTGATGATGAAAGGGTACCCTTATCCACTACTTATATAATATGAATGCCATACAATTTGTTGGTATGTAACAGGAATTTGTTAAGTAGAAGTGAGCGTGTCAGCAGAATCTCATCCATCCGAATTGCTTAAAGGGATTTGTGACCTGATAACACCTAAGTCTGGCCCTGCCAGTGATGGAAATTTGACCTCCAGCTTTCTCTAGTTATATATAATGATTTCTCTAGTTATATATAATGTATTTTGTTTCTTGGGTATGTTGGTAGATTGTGGTGTGGTCTCCTTTAAATGGTTGAGTAACAACAGCTGTGTCCGTCCTTTTTAAAAAAAGCCGTGGGCTCTGGCAGCCCAAGCCGCAAATTAAGATACCTAAATGGGCGTTTGAGAAAGAACTTGGCTGGAGTTTTCAGGTTGTTTTACCAACTGTATCTGTATGTTTTTGTTAAGATCTCTTTGGTTTAGGGTGGTTTTTATCGGTCACTTTTGTTGTTTGCAGTTTGACTTACGAGGAAGCTGCAGGAGCAGCGGAACGCAATCAAATCCGGGGTTTGCGTGAAGGTTAGAATTTGTCCTTCAGAAGTCAACAAACAACGGAGGGACTCCTGCGGAACATTATTTTTGAGTCTTTGTACTCATTTTGGAAAACTCTGTGACTGTGTGGGGTCCTCCTTGGAGTATTGTTTTGAGACTGTTGTTTTCTATTTATACTGTATGAATGTATGCCCACTGTTGTGGGCTGTTCATTTCATTATAATAGAACTTTATATACACCAGTTAAGAGTGTTTGTTTGTGCACAATATTTTGTATTTTTGTATTTTTTTATTTCATATATTGTGCTGCCACTGTTCTTTGACCCATTTGAAGCTGGTTTTAGGCCTGGGTTTGGTACCAAGACCACTTTAGTTGCACTGGTGGATGATCTTTTAAAGTTGAACAGAGGATAATATTCCTTGCTGATGCAGTTGGACATCTCAGCAGCCTTTGACACATTTGACACATTTTAACCACTCCATTCTTCTCCACCAGTTTAAGTATGCAGTTGATAACCCTTAGTTATGTTCATAAGTCCATAACCCTTCAGTGATTTCACTCTTTTCTATCTGACCAGATACAAAGATTCTCCACCAAAAGGTATAGACTTAACTGGATGGAATATATCTTTGTGGAGTGCCACAAGGTTATATGTGTGTGTGTGTATTATATAAAATGGCTGCTGAATAAGATTATCTGGAGCTATGGGGTAGGGTATCAATATGCAGCTGACACTCAGCTCTATATTTCATTCCAGATGTAGATGTCTTGGTTCTAAACCAGTGCTTTGAGACTGTGGTTAGGATGCTAAGGCAGAACAAACTGAAACTGAATTCAGATAAGGCAGAGATAATGTCGATTGGGAAGGCTGGTATTCTAGAGGAACTGAATCCACTTGTCCTAAATGAAGTGATGCTGACTTTTGCAGAGCAGATTAAGAGCTTGGTGTTGCTCATGGACTTTTCCTTGCTTTTTGAAAAGCAGGATGGCATAGTGGCCAGAAGCACCTTCTATCATTTGCATCTGAATTGCCAACTTTCTTGTTACCTAGACAGCTGTTCTGGCCACACTGTTCTGTGCGTCAGCAACCTCACAGTCGGATTACTTTGTGGGGCTGTTCTTGAAGAGAACCCAAAAACTACAACTGGTCCAGAGCACAGCAGTCCAACTATTGTTAGAAACTAGCCACCAGAAAAATGTTGCCCATTTTGAAATAGCTACATTAACTGCCAGTCTGTTTTCAAGGTTAATTTCAAGATGCTGGCTATGACCTTTAAAGGCCTTTATGAACATATGAAGCTGCCTTATACTGAATCAGACCCTTGGTCCATCAAAGTCAGTATTGTCTTCTCAGACTGGCAGCGGCTCTCCAGGGTCTCAAGCTGAGGTTTTTCACACCTATTTGCCTGGACCCTTTTTTGGAGATGCCGGGGATTGAACATGGGACCTTCTGCTTCCCAAGCAGATGCTCTACCACTGAGCCACCGTCCCTCCCTTATGAACAATCTCCTTCCATATGTTCCTGTGCACTAACTATGGTTATCAGTCAGTCATCTGTTTACTATCCCACCACACAGTGGGGTCTATCTGACAGCGACCAGAGTCTGGGACTTTTCCATCATGGCTCTGTTGGCAGGATTTTTAAGGGAGGCTGAATTGGCAAGAATCTTTTAAGGAGAGAAAGATTTGGGGTATTTCATCTTACTTTTGGTTTTAACTGAAAATGTTTCCTAAGAACACCATTCTTAGGAAAGTGGAAAGGTGTAACAAGCAGATCTATTGACCAGGTGACAGACCCCAAAATATATGATGACTAGTTACGGATGACAACTTTGCAAGGTCTTCCAAATGGATCTTGACACAAACCACGTCAAACAAATTCGGGGCTGTCAGGTACTCTTGGACATTTATGGTGCAATCCTAATCAGGTCTACTCAGACTCCCCAAGTTTATTAATTCTTGCTTACTCCAAGGAAAATGTTCTTATGATGGCATCTTGTCAGTGCCAGGACTCAGTTTTGGAATATGTGAAGGGAATTCTTGTGAGCATAATTACACCCACAGAAACAGGTGAGTTACTTCTAGAAAATCTCTGGTCAAATGTTATTTAACTGTTAATCAAATATTTCGTGAGGATAATGGGTAAAGAGCCAACTGCTTTAACTTCCTAGTTAACTGTTGAGATATTATTAGGGACATTGACAGTGCTTTGTTTCTGCTTGTAAAAATCTAAATTGCTTTAGATGACATACTCCAGACAACCCTGAAATGTTTGTTATAGCAAAGTGTCAAGATGCAATTTCCATAACAATGCTTCTATTTTGGGAGGTGTGCGTGTGATGTCCCTCTGTGAGACAGACAGGTTCATTTACTGCAGTGTTTGTTCCATCTCCATTATCTGCAGAATGCCAGGCAAACAGTTCACTGTGTGCTTAGTGTATCCCAAAACCAAGCAAAAGGGCTGTCATGTCTGGAGATATTTGACAGCTCACAGAAATCGCTCAGGGAAAACAGTCTTATAGTAAATAAGGACCATTTGTTGTCCTATAATCAGAAACACTTCCTGCTAATGATTTTTATTCTTCTTAGTTTTGCTAGCTTGTATTCAGATGCCTGGAGATGTTCTAAATTGTACCAATTAAATGTATGTGGCACCTGGTGATTCCAATATGTCCCAGAAAACTCAATCCTAGAATGGCTTCTGATTTCCCTAAGTCATTGTTTGGCTTTCATTCAGCTATGAAATGGAATTGTTTGCAAATGATAGCATCTTATGTTCATGGATTTTTTTCTGACATAGAGACAGAAAACCCCCCAATATTAGTTTAGGGTGCAGATGTTCATATGAAGAAAGCCCTAATATAAAATCAGGATGTACAAGGAATTCAGAGCCTACCTTCATACTGAAACTGTTGTGACAAGCAATCTTACAAGTCAATCAGTCATGCCTCGGCCTGGTTGATCTCTTATCCAATGTCACCTCCTCCGACCCATTGCCTCAAGCTGACAAAAATGTGAGAAAGCATGCTGGAATTGCTGGTTGCAAGTCTACAGGGGAACTTCACAGCTGGAGTCAGTAAATCTCAGAAAACCAATGCTAGAAGGCAACATCAGTGGAAGCCTTGGCCTCTATGCCCTGTCTATTGGCTCATCAGGGCAACAGGTTGGTCACTATCTAAAACTGGATGCTGGACTGGATAGACCACTGGCCTGATTGAACAGGACTCTTTGTATGTTCTTATGACTCTTTGGTGCTTTCCTCTGCCACAACTCTCTGGTACTTTCCACTGAGATTTCTCCCTCACCCCCTTCCTTTCTGCTGGTGGTGGCTCCCTCCCTTCTTTCTGCTGCTGATGGTTCCCATGGTGGCTGAAAGGTGGGAGGGAAGTCCCTTCCCAGGAGATCCCCCCTCTTTCTGCTGGCTGCTGTCTTCTGTAGTCCTTTTCAAGTTTAAAGGGACTGCAGAAGACAGCCCAAAACAGCTGAGTGGCTCAGCCGTTTTTCCAGCTTTCTGCAAACCCCATTTAAAGGGACTGCAGTGCCTTTCAATGGGGTTTGCAGGACAAAGAATCAAACAAACCAGTTTGGTTCATTAATGAGCCATCCAACTCGATTTAATTTGGGGTTCAGTTCATGGGTTGCCACAGACTCTGCATTGAACTGCCTTTTCCCAGTCCATGCCCAACTTTAATTCCCGGTTGGGAAATTCCTAGATAATTGGGGGTGGAGCTTGGGGACCCAGGGTTGGGGAGCAGAAAGATCTCAGGCGGGTATACTGCCATGCTTCAAAGTAGCCATCTCCTCCAGGGGAATTGATCCTTGTCATCTGGAAATCAGTTGTAATTCTGGGACATCTCCAGGCCCAACCTGTAGTAGTGCTGTAGGAGTGATCCGTTTTTGAAGTGATGAGTAGGGAATGTTTCTTCAAGGAAGGGTGAACCAGAAATGGTAACAAATGCTGGTGTAACTGTCAGAGGCTTCCTTTGTACTCACTTTCATGTATTCCAACTTCTTGGTGTTTTTAATCTGTTATAACTGCTGTTTGGAAATAGGAAAGAACTGACATAAAACTGGAAGTCAGGAGTGGGCAGGCGAAGTTACTGAAGTTGGAAATAAGCTAGTGAAGTCGGAAACTGACATGCTTACATGGGACTGAATGAACTGGGACTTTGGTTATTATGTTTGATTGTTAGAGTTTACTGTGATAATTATGAAATATATATAATATTGGGATATGAATTCTATTTTTGGACTGTTTCACTTTTAAGAGAGTTTTGGAATTAGGTTTAATAGTAGCAATTTTTTAGTGTATGATACTTAGGTAATTTTCCACAGTTTTTTTTTTGGGGGGGGGGTAGATTGGCAACCCTGTTTGAACCACAATTTTTAAATGTCTGTCTTAAGTCTTAGTAATGTCAAGGTCTCTTGGCTGTATTTAGTGTTTAGCATAGAATGGAGAAAAAAGGACAAGGATTAAAAATTTAAAAAAACAGGCATCACTTACACAGTGTGATATTTTGATTTCTGCTGGGCCATTTCAACCATCCAGAAATCATCAGTCCTAAGATAAAAACAGAACTGCCTCCAGTTTCCCTGTATTTAATTACCAGTGACTCAAAAATAGTTTTCATTTTCACTGTGTCAATCTTCATTGCTCCCTAGGTTTCAAATGACCAATTAGTGACAAAGCACTCAAGGCACTTCAGTTCTCTTGGTTGAGAGTGTAGCCCAGCTTTCAGTTATGAGTGTTAACAGCCTTATAATTAGATTTCTTTCTACATTTAAGCTGTATCCAGTGAACAATCCCAGAGGTCTAAGACTTAAAGCAGTTATTTTACTGTGACTAGGCCTTTTCAATTAACCATGTCTGTGAACTGCTTTCTGTTGCAGATACATGCTTCGTCTAAGTTCACTTAAAGAAAAGGTGCCATATTTCAATTCATCCATTACATTTGTTTTATTGTGACATAGAGCTTTTTCACACAGCCTAAGTATTCCGGTATAGCAGCTGGCCAGTTACTGAACAGTAACGGGTTTCTGCTGGCATTTCAGACAGACCCGATTCAGTAACTGGCTGCTACCGAAATACTCTCACCTTTTCACACACTCCCGTGGCTGTCCCGGTAGTGAGGCGTGCCTGAGTCGTCACAAACAAAGAGCAGCTTCTTCCACTTTTCAACCCCTCCTTCCGGGTTGAAATCGCTATGGGGTGCTGTGTGAAATGTCCAGTATCTAACCCGGGAGCAGTTTTCGCGCCGTTTTTCGCCCGCCGGCGCGCGCGATCTCCGGCTTTTTTTTTTTTTTAACGTCAGTTTAGATTGATATAGCGATATATCGCTATATCGACCTGTCAAAACAGCACCACCATAGGGATGGCTAGGCTCCGTTGCAATCCCTATGGTGGTGCTGTTTTGACAGGTCGATATAGCGATATATCGATCTAAACTGACGTTCCAAAAAAAAAGAAGCTGGAGATCGCGCGCGCCGGCGGGCGAAAAACGGCGCGAAACCGGCTGGCGCTGGTGGAAGCGAGATAAGAGCGGAACAGTGTGAAATGGCTCGCTTCAATCACGCTTCAATCACGGAACCCAACCGGGGAAAAAAACATGTGTATGAAAACTCCCATCGCTGTCTCGGATTACTGCAAGCGGCACAATACCGACTCCCTTCCGGTTTCCACCGGTAAGTGTGAAAAGGCCCATAGTGTCTTAGTAGCACAGAAACATATATATGCTTATTCTGTTCATAGCAAAATGTGCAAACATAAAAAAAGGATTCCCAGACAGCATGAGAGAAAGAAAATGATGGCTTTGCTGGTTGAATGTAGCATCTTCATCTTTCTATCATCTTTGTCTAGCACTTGTAGCAGTGAAGCCTTTGACACTGACTGAATGAGTTAGGATGGAATGTTTATGAGCATTCCAAGTACTCCAGGGACAAAGCTGTCAAAATGTCTACATCCCAGCTTCTGTGAAAGAATGGAATATTGTCAGTTTGACTGGGATTAAAATCTTACACAGAACCCAGGAATGTGTACTTCTTTACAGAAGAGGCTGATATCTGGGAAGAAGTCCAATCAGAAAAGAAAGGTATGAGGCAGAATCTCAGAGGCAAAAATAGATGGCAGTAATGCAGAAAGGACCATGAGAGTAAGTGAACCTAAGTTTGAAAGAAGATACGGTAAAGAGGGACTGAACAATGGTGGGGCTGATTTTAAAAAAGAGAATAAATTGGATAACCAAGGGAGAGTCATAAGATTTGGAGGACGGATATGTGGGTCATGTAAGGATATGTGGGTCATGTAAGTTTTGTGCAGTTGCAATATTAGGACAAGTATTGAATGAGAAATTTTCCCAACAATGGTTTTTATTGCAACTGAGTGGAAATGGAGCAAATTCACGTATTAAGAGCCTGGCGACTGTGCTGCAGTGGGAATCAGGACAACCCTCATTCCTTTCTTCGTCTTCGTCTTCTTCTTCATCATCGTTGTCATCTTCTTCTTCTTTATTAAATTTATGTATCACCTCATCCTGGCTGACCTTGGGCTCTAGGTGATGTACAACAGTAAAATACAAACAATCCACAATAAAATCAGTTAGCTGAAAAACAATTTCAATCCAATGACATGTGTTATAACTTGCTACCAATCTGCTTTCTAGATTCTGTATCGGGGAAGATTCTGTATCACTGACCTCAAGCAAAAGCCTGGCAGAACAACTCTGCTTTACAGGCCCTATGGAACTGTGGGAGATTCTGCAGGACCCGGGTATCTTCCGGGAAAGTGTTCCACCAGGTTGGGGCCAGGACCGAAAAAGTCCTGGCCCTTGTTGAGGACGGCTGGACCTCTTTAGGGCCAGGGAGCACTAGAATATTGTGACCTATAGACAGGCCCGTAGCCAGAAAATTTTAGTTGGGGGCTGGCCATGGAATAAAATTTTGGATGGAGGGCTCCCCTGCTCTGGTGGCCCCCACTCTCTCTGCCCCCACTTCTCTGGCAGCCCCTGATCTCCCTGCCACTCTTGAGGCCATGCCCCCCTCTGCAGCGCTTCCCCCTCCCTTCCTTCTTCCCACCCAGTGAAGCGCGGCTCCTGGGGCTCTGTCAAGGCCCCCTCCCCCGTTCAATCAACTGATTGGTGGGGAAAGCTGTGGGGAGGCCAGCGCTCCTCTGCCGACCTTCCAGCACTCTCCAGACCTTTAGCACTGGGGTGGCAGCAAAAGGAAGGACCAGCAAGCCCTGGAAAAGCTCCTGCCACCTCTGCTGCTTCCTACCCACTTCCCTCTCCAGATCGCATGGCAGCGGAGAGAGCAGGGCCACGAGAGCTGCGGAGTGTGAGGCTGTGTGATTTATATCCTGCCCTTCCCACAAAGGTGGCTCAGGTCAAAGGTGGGGTTGGATGGAGAGCCCCCCCCCTCGTGGCTATGGATCTGCCTATAGAGCACAATGCGCTTCCAGGGACATAGTGGGGTAGGCAGTCCCGTAGATACATTGGTCCCAGACCTCTTAAGTCCTTAAAGGTTATAACCAGAACCTTGAATCTGACTTGGTACTCAACTGGAAGCCGGTGTAGCTGGTGCAGCTGGTGCAGCACACATAGAATGTGTGCCATCTGTGGCTTTCCATCAGGACTCATGCTGCCCCCTTCTGGACCCGTTGGAGTTTCTGGGTTAAAGTCAAGGGTAGGCCAGCATAGAGTGAGTTACAGTAGTCTAACCTGGAGGTGACCATCACATGGATTACTGTAGCTAGGTCCGAGTGAGGCAGGAGAGGAACCAGTTGCCTAGCTTGGTGTAGATGAAAAAATGCTATTTTAGCAGTAAATGTGACCTGGGCCTCCTTTGAAAGAGAGGCATCCAAGGTCACTCCCAGGCTTTTGAAAGTTGGCACAGGTGTTAATAGACAGTTGACTGCTGGCATCAAGAGCAGGGAATCTGTGGTTTTAAGACATTTACCACCTCTAATAATGTTTGATATGAGGTTTTTGCTATGCTGCTTCTGCCTCCCAGCCAGCAAGTTTAAATTCTAGAGTGTCTTCAAGCAAGTTAGTGTCCTTTCTTCTTCCTGCTTCTTCTTCCCACAATCCTCTACAGCACTGTAAGTTCTGCCTACTTCCTTCTTCGTGCTCCTTCTTCCCACAACCCCTCACAGTACCGTCCATATAACTCAACACGAACAAATGAGTTCAGTTATAATGTGCACGTTGTCCCTTCCCGATCCAGTCAGTAATCCAAATCCACTCTCTTGCACTCCAACTGTCTCTCCGATCTACCTCTAAGTGCTACAAACAACACAAAGTTCCCCTTTCTTCAGGGAAGAGGCAGCCACGTGTTCGCTAAGAACCACCTCTTCCCCCTTTCATTCCACAACAATTCCACAACAATTCCTTCACGTCTCTCTTCATCTCGTCTTTTCCTCCTTCACTCACCGCCTCCACATACTATTTCTCTCTTCTCCCCGCATCATTACTCCATCTCTCCGTTTCTCCGTCTTTATAGCTTTACAACTCTGTCCCCTAAACTCCTTCCATGCTGTCGCTGTCCCACTGCTATTTCCACTAAAACTGTCTATGACTCAGCCGCTTCTCAAAACTTTCTCCTTCCCAAGTCTCACACCGCCATTCATCTGCACCAACCAACTCTCCTCTTCACATTCCTTCACATTCCAATCTTTTCTTCATCATTACAGCTCTCTCCATCTCACCTTCTCTATCCAGTGCACTCCTTCCAATCCGCCTTCACCACTTCGCCTCCAGCACCATCACCATGATTCTTCAACTCTCCAGCTTACCTCCATTCCAGCTTTAGCCCTCCCTTCAGCATTTTTGCATAGATGGTGTATATTTTACTATATTCTTCAGTCCGTTTCCTCTCTTGGGGCTAGTCTGGTTAGATGAAATTCTTGTGTTCTCTATCCTCCAAGCTCCGGAGATCCAGTTGAGTCGCGAAAGTGCTTACCAGCCTCAGCCCGGGACAGATTAGAAATTCGAAAGGGGGGGCCTCCACCTCCCCCCCCCTTATTCCAACTGACTCCCTTAGCTTCAGAGAGCCTTACCGGGGGGGGGGGCTCCCTTGGTAGGGGGACCCCTCTAAGGCTAGTAATCAATGCACTCGCTGAGGAGCCTCAGTTCTGTGCACTGTGTCACTGCGCCATTTTCCAGAAATTACTATGTTGCAATTGGAATTAATTTTTCCCACTTATACAGAGTTTTAGGATGAAGCTCAAGCAACTGATGTCAATGAAGTTCAGGGACCCAAATGTACTACTGAACTGTAGAACTTTTATTTGTTTTTTCTACCAAGGTCAAAGCCTTATGAGTTTATCGCAGCAGTTTAGTTTATTTAGCCCCTTGCTTTTTGTTCCCCATAAATTGACAAACCACCTTAAAAGTTTGTGGAGGTTTGTTCATGGCTGGACTGCAGTTCAAGAACTTCAGTTTACAAATCACAAACTGTCCAAAATATGTTACAAACAAAGATTCGCGAGCTGGTTTGTGCCCATCCTTAGTCAGTAATCTCTATGGCCATGTTGCAAATTATTGTAGTACTTGTAATAAATCAACTGTAATTGCCTTTGGAAAAAAGAGAGACTTGGGCATGAATTGTTAGGCAATTCTTTTTGTAGTACCAGTGAATCTTGTTTTTGAAGAGAGATTTATAAATGGAGTGAACTGGTTAATAGAAAGAGGGCTCAAAATGGACATAATTAGCCCTTTGTGTTCCAATTTACAAGATTAAAAGCCATATTATATTATAGTGCCAAATGTAGCCTAACACTGGAAAGCTGTTTTGCTTTGCTATGGTTTATAGCAGTGTGATTAATGCCAGAATGCATCACATCAGCATTAGGAACACTTACTTATTTGGACACTCACACACAGACATACGCACACACATACTCTTACACACACAGAGAGAATAATAGAATCACAGAGTTGGAAGGGGCCATACAGGCCATCTAGTTCAACCCCCTGCTCAATAGAACATTCCTGACAAGTGTTTGTCCAGCTGCTGCTTAAAGACTGCCAGTGAGGGGGAGCTCACCACCTCCCTAAGTAGCTTCCAGTGTTGACAACTCTTTTTAAAAAAGTAAAGGTGCAAGCACCAGTCATTTCCTACTCGGGGTGATGTCACATCACAACGTTTTTATGGCAGACTTTTTACGGGGTGGTTTGCCATTGCCTTCCCCAGTCATCTACACTCTACCCTCAGTAAGCTGGGTACTCACTTTACCGACCTCAGGATGAAAGGTTGAGTCAACCTTGAGCCAGCTACCTGAACCCAGTTTTTGCCGGGATCAAATTCAGGTTTTTGCTGGGATCAAACTGCAGCACTGCGGCTTACCACTCTGCGCCATGGGGCTCCAAAGTAAGAACATAAGGACATAAGAGAAGCCATGTTGGATCAGGCCAATGGCCCATCCAGTCCAACACTCTGTGTCACACAGTGGCCAATATATGTGTGTGTGTGTGTGTGTGTGTGTGTGTGTGTGTGTGTGTGTATATATATATATATATATATATATATATATATATATATATATATATACACTTCTGCTATTTAAGAAAGAGAAGCTATCACAGAGCAGGCAGTAATCTGCGTAACCCAAAACCCATACATTTTGACATTCCTGAAAAGTATAGGCAACTGATATTTCATGATTCTGGTGTGGAAAAATCCAGACAGAATTCTGGTTTTAGGTGATAGAGATCCTTGAATTAAACAAAGATACCGTCTATGAAGATGGCACCTTTGATAAAGTGCCAAATATGTTTTACCAACAGTACACATGGCATGCCAAGGTGGGTAATTCATATCCACCATGTATTTACATTTTACTTCAAAAAAGGAACATGTGTCAAGCAAGCGGATCTCAAAGTAACCAGTCCGTGAGTTGAAACAAAGTATGGTTTTATTGATAATCCATGTGCTTCTATTGAGCCAAGAATTGGAACTGATACAGAGTAACAGCAGCATGCATACTTAAATGTGGCACATCAAAGGTTT
The DNA here is from genome assembly GCF_032191835.1 of Heteronotia binoei. Taxonomy (NCBI): domain Eukaryota; kingdom Metazoa; phylum Chordata; class Lepidosauria; order Squamata; family Gekkonidae; genus Heteronotia; species Heteronotia binoei. The sequence goes on along the minus strand of NC_083230.1, from coordinate 28,802,337 downwards.
TCTAAACATTGCTACAACTACTAAACACTTCTCTATTCACGTGTGAAAGTTCACACGGTTCCCTTCTTTATCTTTCCCGTGGTTACTCTTCCTGGGTCCAGGCGCTGCCTGGGAAATTGTCCCTGGAGGCTTTATCTTCAAAGGCATATTCTTGCATTTGTTAGTAAAGCAAAGGAGGCACGAAAGGGGCACCAGCTAATTCTCTACTTCGATGTGCTTTGTTTTAGGGTTAGTAGCAGTTACAGTATGGCAGTTATATTCTGATAAACATAGACACTCATAGTAAGATAAAACATTGCTTGACAACATGGACACCTATAATAGAATGTTTGAAATAATGAAGTTATTGATTCCAGATAAAGTGTTGTGGGGGCACAATGCTCTTAATTCGTTGTTCCATTTCACTCAACCCTGTGTGTGGTCTCTATTCGATGGACTGCAGAGGGACCTGGCTTGTCACAAACTAACATTGGCTAATGCACAGGCAGGTCACCTAGAGGTAGAAAAGAGGAAATATGAGGCACTACATTACATGGTTGTCACTTCTGTGCAACAATATGAGCAGGTGGAAGATAAACTTAGTTGCTTAAGAGGTTGGCTAATTTGCAATAAACAATTATATCGGAGTTATTATTGTTGTTGCTAAATAATTGTTGCTTTTACTATTAGGGTTAGATAGTCTTTTGTCATGGCCACTGGGTGTGCACGATGTATTAACATTAAAAAGTTTGACAAATTGTAAATTAATAAAGTTAAAGTATTTAGTTTTATTTAAATGTATATTTCTATGTAGAGTTTAATTTCATTATTGTTTTTCGTTCTTAATAAAGTTCATTGATAACAAAATGGTCACTTTTTGTTGCATGTGAATATGACTTATTTCAATCCTAAAATAACAAGATATTATTAATGGTCATCCACAATTATAAAACATCTATGGGGCTTTACATATTTTTCCATGGGGACTTTTTTCCACGGGGGCTTCTTTCAGTATGAGCTTTTTTCCATGTGGGCTTCTTTCCATGGGGGCATGTTTCTATGGGGGCTTTTTTCCTGTGAGCATTTATGTCCATGGGGTTTTTTCTTTGGGCTTTTCTCCTTTGGGATTCTTTCCGGTTACCACCTTGGACAATGGGACTGCTTTCACATCTGAGGAGTTCCAGGACTTTTGTGCGCAGAACTTGATTCAGCACATCAGGTCTGCACCCTTCCACCTGGTGACAAACAGCCAGGTGGAACGGATGGTGCAAACTACCAAGGAATCCCTCCGCCGCATCATCCACAGGGACTGGGTGACCCACCTCACAGAGTCCTGGGCCAGCATGCCATCCCCTGCACTGCCACGAGCTGCAGCCTGGCTGAACTCCTGATAGGCTGATGGTTGTCCACCCTACTTGACCGGCTACATCTGGACAGAGCTCTGGACTTGCAGGAGCTCTCTGAAGTGCTTCAGGCACCCTGCAAGCTCACTCCCGGGGACCACATGTACGCACAGAACTTTGCAGGTGGCCCAGCCTGGGTTCCTGCCAGGGTTACCAAGGTTCTAGGGACTGTTTCATATTAAGTGAACACGGAAGTTAGTTTCACCCTCCAGTGCCACATCGACTAGCTAAGGTCCCACACTCCCCTGGAGGATTATGCAGTTATTATTGTTGTTGTTGTTAGTTTACTTATATTTTGCCCATTCCCCCATGGGGGTTCAGAATGGAGTTAGCTCCAGCCCAGTCAACCAGCAGGAAGCTCCGTGGCCACGACCAACCAAGCCATCCAGATCCAAGGACACTGTCCCTGTGCCTCCAGCCGAGCCTCCAGCGCCCGAGGAGCCAGCTCTGCTGGCTGAAACACCAGCATCACCAACCATTCCGCTCGCCACTCTGGAGGCCACCATGTCAGACCCAGTGCCCACTGCCACTTCACCCATTCCTGCACCCAGGCGCTCGATGTGAGAGTGAAGCAAGCCGACTCATGGACTATGGACTAAGAACTATGTATGTTAAGGCTTGTGGACCGGGGTGGGGTGGGGGAGGGATGTTATGTATGTGACTTCATGTTTCTTTTTACCAGTAGTTCCTGCCTGGCTCATTGGAGCCTTTAGGATTGAACTTGGGGGACTCAGGAACAATAGACAGTAGGATCCAAATCCCTGCTGTCCTGATCCAATCACAGGCCCCCTGCTGGTTCAAATGATCCAATGGTATTCTAGTGCGGGAACCCAGGTCTGTATAAAGTTGGCCCCATTGGCCCAGTTAGCCAGTTTTCTAGTTCAGCCATTACCTTACTGTATCACTAATAAAGAGCTATGATCACTGCAATGGCGTCTGCTCCATGCATTGAGCCCACTATATTATAGTATCCTTTTCTATAAGTTGACTAGTCTTTTGTTTAGGGATTAGCTGGGAAACCACTTGGCAAGCCAATATGTCAATGGCAGATCATCTCATTTGCTTTTCCTATGACTACCTTGTCTCTGAGAAGCAGAGCTGGATGCTGACCTAACACCTGCTTGGAACTTTGTGGCAACTATGTTCTATTAAATTAGCTATGCTAGAAAAGCAGAGTTTATTGTTTCCTGCTTCCTTCACATGACATATTTTACGGTATATTTGCATGTATAATAAAACAAATCTTTATTTTTTAACCTGCGGTGGATCCTTGTCTCTTACAGATTCAAAAGCTAACCCATGGTTAACGTTTTAGCTTGGAAACTCAGAATTGCAAGCCAACCTTGCAGGGCTGATTTTCTGGAATAATTCCCTGAAAGACTCAGAGTTTTGTTCCTTTACTCTGGAGCTGTTGGAGAAAAGACATAGCATATCTTTAGGTCTTTAAAACTTGTTCTGTCTTGGCCCTGAAACTGGATCTCTGCTCTTCCTGGGCTAGGGAGGATAGAGAATCCATGACAATACCACACAGTGAATTTTGACAAAAATGTCATTGGCATTCACATTTTAGTATGCTTGAATAGTTTATTTATGCAGTGAATCATCTCAATGTCGAATCAAAGACTGTTTCAGGCAGCAACTCTGATTCTCCAGGATTTCTTACATAATTTCCCTCATATTCTCTATGACTAAGTTCAGGTTGTTCTTTGGTAAAAAGAAAGACAGAAAGAAGTCACATTGCTGTCTTTTGTGTTTCAGGTTATGATTGCTTTTTGCCTGTGCAGTCAGCAGACAGAACCTTCTTGATTACCAAAGACAGCCAGGGTCACAGTCAGTTATTAAATATGTGATTTTCAAGCACACCTGAGTTGCAGTTCATTCCTTTTTGTTCCTGAACACCCAAACTTGAAGTAGGAGTAATAGAACAATCTTATAATTCCCATGAAGCATGGCAAGAAGGCACATGGGCAAACTGCTCTCAGATTCAGACAGTTCACCTGCCTTTGACATTAATAGAACCAGGTCAGGCAGCCATAAAGAACACAGAGAAACCTCACATTTGTAAGTCACTATGGAAAATTAACATTTTGTGTATTTAAAATATATGCTGAACAGCAGATGTGGCAGTGATGGCAGCATAGAGAAACCACACAAAAGGACTGAGGGGATGAGTATGTACTCTTTTTGAACAATTCAAAATATGTGACTGTTTGAACACCAGCAAACGTTGGAAAGTGCTGGTTGCAACTTGCAGACAGATTGTTAATTGAACCAGTGAGTGACTGAGTATCTGTAGCCAGCACCACTCATCTCAATTTACAGCAATAGGCTTAAGCAGTATGCACTCCTCTGTGAGGTAGTAGTTAGTGGCTACTTGCATCTAAAAAACACAATAAAAAGTGTTTAAAATGTATGCAGGGATAAGGTAGTTGTTTGTTATTGACTATACAAGTCTATGGTTTGCCCTGGATCTTCTAAATACTTTTTAAAAATCCTAAGAATGTCTCATATTCTGCCTATTTCCCCAAAAGCAGAACATCATAAAAATATTTACTTAAATTAATCAACTAATTTACTTAAATTAATCAGCAAGCTGTTGCTGAAAACAGTTCCATTATTTCTGGAAACTGATCAGAAAAATACCACTTTCAAGAAAGTCCAGTGCCTAACACTAGCTGCTGGAGAAACTTTGTTTATCTTTTCATTTTAAATTCTCTGTCCCGCATTCATTATTCCATAAAACTCAAAGTATTACAAGCTCAAGGAAGTAAAACTCAAATGTTGGTTAAGCGGACTTTTTTTTCTGAAACAGAAAATCTGTAAAAATAAAGCATTGCAAAATAAAATAAAATTAAAAAAAAAAGCCCAAGAGCTTTACCTCAAAATCTTCAAAGCAAATTTGAAAATTTCCTCTATAACTGGAATGACTTTCAAATCAGACATGAAGGATGATATATTTAAAATGTCCACAGAAATATATCTGTCCCTCTTTAAAACTCAGGAAAGATAAAAATGGCTGAATACAGACATCAATACAAAACTCTGTGATAGGCACAGATTCAACATCACCATGCTTGAGAACACAGCTAAAGGCTTTCTAGTTTCAGAAGCCTTTAATCAAACTCTGTTTAACTGTGATGTCCACATACAGACTTTGCTTCTTTCTCAGAAGCTGAGGTTTTAAGGATTAAGCAGTATGTCTGAGTTCAGCCTAAGGTAGATATTTCCATTGATCCCCTTTCCAGTGCAGAGTCTTCCCCATGTTAATCATCACGGTCACCTGTCCCTAAGGAGCAGCATTTCATGGAAATTGGGTATGGGGTTTCTGTTTCACCAATAGTTTAGAACGAACTCTGGTGTGACCAGGTCCCTGTGATTTTAATATCATGGCAAACTGGAGTATGATTCAAGGTTCTTGAAGCCAGAAGGCCATCAGTTTGTTTCTGACATGCCTAGGGAAGAGGGAGGGAAATCCACAAGCACAGTAACAAGCTGTTTAGTGCCTGTCCAAACAAGCAGAGGTTTGTTGTGACATCTGAATGCAGCCACTGCAATAATTAAATACAAATTAACAGTTTCTCTGGCAAGAAGGAAGACTGGATATTGGCCTGCCATAGCTAGTAGACATTCTTCCTTGACTACATCTAACAGCTACTTGGACAATGATCTGAAGATTGTTGCCAGTTTCTGAGAAATTAAATGACATGAGGTCTTTCAATGTTTTACACATAGAGACAGTTGCAAACAATTAGTTGGCACCCTCTCAGCCTAAGATCAGCTTCATGTTTGCGTGTGAGTAATGTTCTGCATGAACACGGCTATGGAAAATGCGATGATGCAATAAAGATTGCTTAGCTTTTTATGACAAGGTGCAAAAACAATATCACTTGGACTTTTCAATTTTGATGTGTTGTGGTAATGTTTTGATGTAATAATGTCTCTGTCTGTTTCAGCATAGGAATCATTCCAAAAGCATTCAATTGGATATGAACTTCAAACTTGCACATAAAACCTGATAGGAGAAAAGCTCTAAAAATAAATAGGCTTCAGTATTGACAGGCTCATAGCCACAGGGGCCTGTGTGGGCACTGCCCCTTGATTTCCAGGGGGCCCTCTGGGGTGCAGCCTGTTCTTTTGTTTTTCTTTTTTTCACCTTGGTTGAGCTGGGGAAGCAGCAGCAGCTGTAACTGGGAGATCTGAGCAGGGCACTGCAGCCACAAAAACAGCAGGCAGAGAGACGGGAGGTGCAGGAGGCAGAGGAAGCTACATGGAATGGACTGGGGAGGGGGGATGGATGGAACTGCTGGATTCAAAATGCTGGGGTGGGGGCTTGCACACAAGGTGAAGTCCCTTCTTGACTCCAAAGTTTTAGGGTTGACTGCCTTGACTTGGCCACTTTCAGAGTCTCCAGCGTTTGCCCCTACCCCAGAAAGCTTTTAAGAAGTGGCAAGCCCTGCAGTGGATGAGGAAGGGAGCCCCCTGACTTTTAAAAAAGCCTTCAACTTTTAAAATCCTGGCTATGGCCCTGAGTATTGGACTTTTGTCTTTCGTGCATATGGAAATTTTAGCAGTCGATCTGTAATGCTTTAAATTAGATAAAGTATCACTTTTATGTAAATGGTTACTAGGACTTTTTGTGACCGATATGCTGCTGTCTTATATTTTATAATAATAATAAGTTTTATTTATCTCTTTTATTTATCTCTTTTGAACAAGATAGATACAAGTGTGAGAATGATTATTCAGTAACTTTGTTTGCTCACCATTTGAACAGACACTTTATTTATTTGTTTATCTATTTATTTATTATGCTTTTTTTTCCTTTACTCCATGTATATCTAACACTTTTTCCAAGGAGCTCACGAGTCTTCTCTCTCTGCCTCTGTTGTACCCTCACAACAACCCTGTGAGGTAGTTTAGGCTGAGAGAGTGTGACTAGCCCAAGGTCATCCGGCAAGCTTTATAACAGAATGGGGATTTGAACCTGAGTGTCCCAGATCCCAGCCCAACTCTTTAAGTACTAAGCTAAGCTGTCTTTATTGCCTCCAGTGTAGAGGCATGGCTTAAGGCTGTGACTAACTGGAACTTTAATGGCCTGCTCTACCTTCTGTCAATTAGCAACTAGTATGAGACAGGAGTGGGGAAGGGAAGGGCCATGGTTCGCTAATACAGCATCTTCTTTGAATACAGGATCCTAGTTTAATCCACTGCTTCACTAGAGGGAAAAATCTTGTATTACATGATACGAAAAACCTCTGCCTGAGACTCTGGAGAGCTTCTGCCAGTCAGAGTAGACAATACTGAGCTTGATAGGCTGATGAAATAACTCAGTGTAAGGCAGTTTCCCATATCCACAGATGTGAGAATGGATGTGCAGTGCAGCTGAAAAGGCCATTGCTGACATATACTGGCAGATTTCTAGACAATGTTCCAGAGCTGAACCTTCATCTTTGTTTTTCTCCTGTATAATTTTTTTAAAACTGACATATTTCAGAGATCTCTGAGAGAGAGCAGAGAAGAAGTGCTACAAGCCCACTTTGAGGTTTGGCTTTCTAAGCAGCTGGGGAAGTTGCTGAGAATTTCTGAGTTTGTGTGACTGTGTGATTGCTGAAAATTCTGAGTTCTTGGTTGCTGGGGAACTGCTGAGTGGGCTGGTTTGAGTGGGCTGAAGGTGATTGTTGCCGATTGATTAGGAGTGGCTGTGTTCCCCACCCTCTTTGCATTATTAAGCTGCGCCTTGCCAAAGGCGTAAAGGGTTATTGGCCTGTGGCTCGTAGCCTGGGGGCTCTGTAAGGACCAGGAACCCAGATCTCTATTTCCTTGGGTTCCCAATAAGGTAAGTAGACCCTCCAGAAGAAGAGCCACATAAACAAACAGGATTTAAAAGGGGACTGTATATTTTTGAAAAAAGCTATCCTGAAGGTAGAATGCCAGCAGGGGGGTGGGGGCTTTCCAGTGTTTTGCACTGAGTGCCACATGTATGACTATCTGCCCACAGGACAGAAGTCTTAGGTGTGTGCTCGGAGCTCCTGGTACTCAGGGAACAAGTTCGTACTCTTGAGGCCGAGGTGACTGACCTGGAGAAGCAGAGACAGTCAGTTAGGCACTCGGAAAAGACTCTTGGGGGCGTACTAGATGAACCCCACTCTGCACATGGCAGCCCCATTGCTGCCAGGGAGCATGAGGGTCGAGAGGGAACAGGGCACCGGGATGAGGATAAGGGGAATGCACCCTCAGTAGGGACCTCTTCTTCAGTTGGTGAGCAGGTATCCTTTCACGCCAAGGAACCATCCCTGGGCAGGGAGAGAGGGGGGGTCTTGGTAGTTGGCGATCGATCCTTAAGCAAGTAGACAGCTTGGTGGCAAAACCACGTACTGACCGTATGGTGACGCCTGCCTTGTGCAAAGGTAGCAGACATTACGCATGTTATAGATAGGCTAATAGACAGTGCTGGGGAGGAGCCACAGGTCGTGGTGCATGTTGGCACCAATGATGTGGGGAAATGCAGTCGTGAGGTCCTGGAGGAAAAATTTAGGCTGCTAGGCAGGAGACTTAAGGCCAGGACCTTCAGGGTAGCCTTCTCAGAAGTGCTACCTGTTCCAGGTGCAGGGCTGGAGAGACAGGCACAAATTAGAAGTCCCAATGACTGGATGAGACGATGGTGTAGGGCGGAAGGGTTTAAATTTGTTAGGCACTGGGATGCTTTCTGGAACAAGCGGGAGCTGTACAAAAGAGACGATTTCCACTTGTCCCCAGATGGAACCAAGCTGCTGGCGCTTAAAATCAAAAAGGTGGCAGAGCAGTTTTTAAACTAAATCTTGGGGGAAAGCCGACAGGAGATTAAATGTCTCTGATTCGGGAGGACTCATCTCAAAGAGATGAAGGGTTAGCTGTCACTTTTCTACCGGGTAATGTATCAGAGTTATCCACTGAGATGGTGACAAACAGTAAGGGCTGCCTGCCAAAGTCTCAAGGCAGCAGGAGAAAGGTTAAGAACATAAGAGAAGCCATGTCAGATCAGGCCAATGGCCCATCCAGTCCAACATTCTGTGTCACACAGCGGCCAAATATATATATATATATATATATATATATATATATATATATATATATATATACACACACACACACACACACACACACACTGTGGCTAATAGCCACTGATGGACCTCTGCTCCATATTTTTATCTAACCTCCTCTTGAAGGTGGCTATGCTTGTGGCCGCCACCACCTCCTGTAGCAGTGAATTCCACATGTTAATCACCCTTTGGGTGAAGAAGTACTTCCTTTTATCCGTTTTAACCTGTCTGCTCAGCAATTTCATCGAATGCCCACGAGTTCTTGTATTGTGAGAAAGGGAGAAAAGTATTTCTTTCTCTACTTTCTCCATCCCATGCATTATCTTGTAAACTTCTATCATGTCACCCCGCAGTCGACGTTTCTCCAAGCTAAAGAGCCCTAAGCGTTTCAACCTTTCTTCATAGGGAAAGTGTTCCAGCCCTTTAATCATTTTAGTTGCCCTTTTCTGGACTTTCTCCAATGCTATAATATCCTTTTTGAGGTGCGGCGACCAGAACTGCACACAGTACTCCAAATGAGACCTAACTTGTGGGCCTAACTTGCCTGGGAAATTATAGATGTTTGTATACAAATGCTAGAAGTGTTCGAAGTAAAACTGGTGAGTTGGAATGTTTAGTGTTGGGGGAAAACAGACACTGTGGGAATTTCAGAAACTTGGTGGAATGAGGAGAATCAGTGGGACATGGTGATTCCTGGATATAAGTTATATCGGAAGTATAGGGAGGGAAGGGTTGGAGGTGGGATGGCTCTGTATGTCAGAGAGGGTCTACAGTCCAGTAAGACTGGGGTCAAAGAATTAGATTCCCTTCTAGAAATGCTTTGGGTTGAAATAGAGGGTCCAAAAGGAAATTTAACTATGGGAGTTTGTTATCGCCCACCAAATCAAAAGATAGAGGACGATTATAATATGAAGGAAGGATTAAAGATAGCAGCTAAATGTAAAAACTGTGCTGTAATAGGTGATTTTAACTACCCGCAGATTGATTGGGTCAATATGTGTTCAGGTTGAGAGAAAGAGATTGAGTTTCTAGGTGCTCTCAATGACTGTGCTATGGAGCAGATGGTCACAGAACCTACCAGGGGTGGGGCGATCCTGGCTTTGGTCCTAAGTAATGCCCAAGACTTGGTGAGAGATGTAAAAGTGATCACGCCACTTGGGAGCAGTGACCATAAAGTTATTGATTTCACCATTTGTATAAATAGGGAGTTGCTCCAAAAGACCAGCACAACCACGTTTAACTTTAAAAGGGGTAAATTCTCTGAGATGAGGAGGCATGTGAAGAGGAAACTGAAAGGAAAGGTAAATAGAGTCAAAACCCTTGGGGAAGCTTAGGAAAGGCACAAACAGGTATAAGAGAAGGCCTGCATGGTTAACAAACAAAGTAATGGAAACTGTAAAAAGTAAGAAGGACTCCTTTAAGCGGTGGAAAGCTAGTCCAAGTGAGATTAATAAAACGGAATACAGACTGTGGCAAATCAAATGCAAGACTGTTATCAGGCAGGCAAAAAGGGACTATGAGGAGCATATTGCAAAAAACATAAAGACCAACAATAAAAATTTCTTCAAATATATTAGAAGCAGGAAACCAGCCAGGGAGGCAGTGGGGCCCTTGGATGACCAAAGGGTCAAAGGATTACTGAAGGAGGATAGGGAAATGGCTGAGAAGCTGAATACATTTTTTTGCCTCCGTCTTCACTGTGGAAGACGAGAAGTGTTTGCCCGCTCCAGAACCACTAAATTTGGAAGGGGTGTTGAAAGACCTGAGTCAGATTGAGGTGACAAGAGAGGAGGTCCTACAACTGACTGACGAATTAAAAATTAATAAGTCGCCAGGTCTGGATAGCATACATCCAAGAGTTCTGAAAGAACTCAAAGTTGAACTTGTGGATCTCCTTACAAAAATATATAATCTTTCATGTAAATCTGCCTCCCTTCCTGAGGACTGGAAGGTAGCAAATGTCACCCTTATCTTTAAAAAGGGTTCCAGAGGAGATCCGGGAAATTACAGGCTGGTCAGTCTGACTTCAATACCGGGAAAGTTGGTAGAAACTATTATCAAGGACAGAATGAGTAGGCCCATTGATGAACACAAGTTATTCAGGAAGACTCAGCATGGGTTCTGTAAGGGAAGATCTTGCCTCACTAACCTGTTACAGTTCTTTGAGGGGGTGAACAAGCATGTGGACAAAGGGGACCCAATAGATGTTGTTTACCTTGACTTCCAGAAAGCTTTTGATAAAGTTCCTCATCAAAGGCTCCTTAGGAAGCTCGAGAGTCACGGAGTAAAAGGACAGGTCCTCTTGTGGATCAAAAACTGGCTAATTAATAGGAAGCAGAGAGTGAGTATAAATGGGCAGTCTTCGCAGTGGAAGACAGTAAGCAGTGGGGTGCCGCAGGGCTCAGTACTGGGTCCCATTCTCTTTAACTTGTTCATTAATGATATGGAGTTGGGAGTAAGCAGTGAAGTGGCCAAGTTTGCAGATGACACTAAATTGTTCAGGGTGGTGAGAACCAGAGAGGATTGTGAGTCACTCCAAAGGGATCTGTTGAGGCTGGGTGAGTGGGCATCAACGTGGCAGATGAGGTTCAAGGTGGACAAGTGCAAAGTAATGCACATTGGGGCCAAGAATCCCAGCTACAAATACAAGTTGATGGATTGTGAACTGGCAGAGACTGACCAAGAGAGAGATCTTGGGGTCGTGGTAGATAACTCACTGAAAATGTTAAGACAGTGTGTGATTGCAATAAAAAAGGTCAACACCATGCTCGGAATTATTAGGAAGGGAATTGAAAACAAATCAGCCAGTATCATAATGCCCCTGTAAAAATCGATGGTGTGGTCTCATTTGGAGTACTATGTGCAATTCTGGTAACCACACATCAAAAAGGATATTATAGCATTGGAAAAAGTGCAGAAAGGGGCAACTAGAATGTTTAAAGGTTTGGAACACTTTCCCTATGAAGAAAGGTTAAAATACTTGGGGCTCTTTTGCTTGGGGAAACGTCGACTGCGGGGTGACGTGATAGAGGTTTACAAGATTATGCATGGGATGAAGAAAGTAGAGAAAGAAGTCCTTTTCTCCCTTTCTCACAATACAAGAACTTGTGGGCATTCAATAAAATTGCTGAGCTGTCAGGTTAGAACAGATAAAAGGAAGTACTTCTTCACCCAAAGGGTGATTAACATGTGGAATTCACTGCCACAGGAGGTGGTGGCGGCTACAAGCATAGCCAGCTTCAAGAGGGGATTGGATAAAAATATGGAGCAGAGATCCATCAGTGGCTATTAGCCACTGTGTGTGTGTGTCTTTGTATTGTGGCCACTGTGTGATACAGAGTGTTGGACTGGATGGGCCATTGGCCTGATCCAACATGGCTTCTCTTATGTTCTCATGAAAAAATATACATTTTCGAGTTTTTCCTAAGTGGCAGATGCTCTGTAAAAATGTTAGTTTTATCAAACTTTTTGAAATGTTTTACTTGGAATTTTGATTGTATATTGGTTTATCTGTTATACATCATCCAGGGCCTTGCCTTGGCCAGGATGGGCATTCAAGCAAGTTCAAATTATTATTTATTATTATTATTATTATTATTAAGAAGAAGAAGAGCGGGAGGAGGGGAGAAGAGAGCCATGGGCTAAATTAAAGCCCTGGCAGGTTGGTTCTGGCCCATGGGTTCTGGTCTGACACCCCTGGTTTAGAGGGGTACACAATACATTTGGCAGCTGAGATATGGGTTGAACAGCTCTGACCATGCAGCCATAAATAGAAATTAATTTGATAATAGTAGCTGCATTTTTATATTATTATTTTTGCTGTTATAAAGATCTATGCCAATATCTGGCTTTACCTAAAAATATTCATAGCTGCTTTGTGATTAATTCACTGCAATTGTTACATAATTGTGTTGAAAAGCACCACAGGAACTGGCTGAGTTAGTATGTCAATTGGGGATGACCATGAATCATTTTGTAGAAAAATAGGTGGTGGAGCTCATCCAAGGATTGTTATGCAGCTGCACATACTATTCAATGGATAAGGAGGTAGAACTCTCAGAAGGAGGAGGTGGATCTCTCAAAGGTTCAGGGGCTGTGCTCCTGTGAGCTCCCACTGAATCTGAGGCCTGGGGATGACTGAGGGTGCAACTCAAAAAATGCTCTGTTTCCACTATGGTTCATAAAGCTTTCATAGGAAATAATTTCAGTCCTTTCATTCATTTTAATGTGGCTGCTTTGGAGGAATGACCAAAGTTACAATCCAAGAAGGCAATCTTCTTTCTCTCCCCGAAGAAGCTGACTACACAATCTGTGGAACATCAGTGACATTTAGACAAATGACTCCATAATGCTGTTAGTAGGGAAAAGAATCTTTTTAAAGAAATTCCATTTTTAAACAGAAAGACAATGACTTGGCATGGTCTCACATACATGGCATTAATGGAAGGAGACTTTATACTCTGCAGACTTGCAAGCAAACAACAGATGGCTCTCTACAATTATCTGTGTGTATATAGAAGTCTAGTTGTACTCTCTTTTGTGATGGCTAGTTCTTACCACTGTATACTGATAGATCAAGATGGATAGTCATGTTTGTCTGTCTGTGATAGCAGAAAAGAGCGAGAGACCAGTAGCACCTTAAAGACTAACAAAATTTGTGGCAGGTATGAGCTTTTGCGACTCACTGCTCACTTCTTCAGATCTGGAAAAGTGAGCAGTGACTCATGAAGGCTCATCATCTGACATAAATTGTGTTAGTCTTTCAGGTGCTAGTGGACTCATGCTCTTTTATAATGGATGCATTTTGCCTGAAATTAACACGAAGACATGTATCAAGAGAATTAATAATGGGAATAATATTGATCAGGAACAGATGAAATAAATTTATTGGCTACATTTTTCAGGATGGTAGAAAGTGCATCCTCAGAACATCATATTATATCTATTATGGAAACGGAAGATATCTATTATGGAAAGGGAAGAGGCAAATTATGCTCTTTTCCACTAAGAGTGTGTCTTTTGTGTGATCTTATGAAGCTGACTTACATCAACCCATAACATAGGTGTGGACAGTTGTCTCTCTCTGGCCCACAGCCGGTGACTTTTCATGATGGCCATAATGTCACCAGGTCACCATTTGTTTGGATTTAATTAGGTGATCCTATAAACTTCACTTGTTATTCTGTTTGACCTTTGCATATGTCAAAACATCTTCATTTATGCTAATTTGGTTTTCACCTCTGTAGAGGCATCTGTCTCTATAAATGAACTGTTAACTTCCATTTCAATGTATCTGAGGAAGTGTGCGCACACACACACAAAAAACTCAATACCTTGAATAAAACTTTGTCATTAAGGTGTCACTGGACTCTAACTTTGTTCTACTGCTTCAGACCAACACAGCTACTCAACTGGATCTATCTTCAAGGAATATTTCAGTTAATGTTACAATGTTAAACTTATTAATATACACTCTTTCCCCACCCCAGCTTGTATTGAAAAGGGTCAAAAAATACCAATAGTACTGGATATCTCTTATAAAGACTTCTCCCCAGAAGTGACCATTCACTTTCCTCTACACTTCATTTCAGAGGTTGAGCCATAAGTCTGTTGTAGCTAATGCAAACAAAAAATCTTTAAGTATAAAGACAAATAACTGTAGTATGACATAATTTTTTCATGAACCAGAATCCACTTCATTAAATGAATAAAATATTTCACTCAGTAGGCTCACGCATACACAGACACATGAATACAAAGAGAAAGCAGGTGGGGTGGTGAGCTATTACAAAGGGAAGTCAGAAAGCCCAGCATTCCCAGATGCAGTTATGTTAAGTTACATTGCAAAATGCCAATGAAAATAAGATCCAATCAACATAATAACCATGGAAATTGAAATTCTACTCCACTGGTTTCTCAGTGTTTCTATTTTTAATGTCTCGTTTGTGTCATTTATTTTGTTGCACAGAAACTGTTTAGTTTGAACAGTGTAAATGACAAAAGGGAATTGTTGGAACATGATTGTAACTGCCACACCAGGAATTATGTAAATAAACACTCTCTCAGTGGCATGGTTGATGTTGTTGTGTTCAGCCTCTGTGACAGTATAGGGTTGAACAGAACCAGGGACAGTGTTGGCACTGGGGTTTGTTGCAGGGGCTAGACCCCAGGTTCCCATCTCCACTGTTGTCCATTGTTGCTGGTGAGCACTTGGTTCAGGGAAGGGGCTATTTCTAAGCAAAGACAGATTTAAATCAATAGCAGATTAAAAACCTGCTGCATTTTAGTCCAAAAGGAAGCAAAATGAATATGCTCAGCTGGCATCCATAGGCAGAGTTCACAGTGCCACACTGAGGGTTGCCACTGCCTGGCTAGCTATGGAAAGTAATTGTCCTCCCTCTGGCTTGTCTATTGTGTTCAACTAACTTCACCTATTTGCCTAATTTGCCTTCCTTGGAGGTTTTTAAACAGAGGCTAGATTGCTGTCAGATGGCCATCTAGCCTCTGTTTAAAAACCTCCAAGGAAAGAGAGCCCACCACCTCCCAAGGAAGCCTGTTCCACTGAGGAACTGCTCTGTCAGGAAGTTCTTCCTGATGTTTACCCAAAAACTCTTTTGAATTAATTTCAACCCATTGGTTCTGGCCCAACCTTCTGAGGCAACAGAAGGTTCGGCCCCTTCCCAGCCGAGCTTGCTTGCAGGCCATAGGCTGGGGGCCGTCTTTGCTCCTCCGGAAGGAGGGAGGGGCAGAAGCATCACCCGACATACGGGTGTTTCGCTGGGCGCGGAGTCGGGGCTATATAAGCCCCGGCTCCCGCCTAGCACGCAGTTGGATTTGGCTCTCTGTGGGAGAGCCTCGTTGCGGGTGCTGCTGCAGGGCTAGGCCTGGGCAGCGTTGGGGGACCTCACGCGCTTGCGGCGGCTGGCTGAGGCGGCGCAGCGAGCTTCTTCTTGGATCAGCTGTTCGTCGGGTGGCGAAGCGCGCTTGCGGCGGCGATCGGAGCGGAGCCTCGGGAACAGCTGTTTGGCGGGGAGGCGTTGCCGGCGAGACGCGCTTGCGGCGGCTGAGTAGCGCGCGAGCGGCCCGTATTCCTCCTCTTTGGGGGGTGGTGAAGGTTGGGGGTGGCCAGGAAGGCGGCGGGAAGCGGCTCCCGTTACAGGGGCTGGGGCTGTGGGCCGCGCATTAGGCGGTCTTTTTTCCCGGGGTTTTTTTCCTCTGGGGGTGGGCCTGCTTACCTGTCGTTATAAATCCCCCCCCCTTTCCCCTGGTTTCCCTTTAACCGAGGATACAAGGCCCGGGGCTTGCGCCTTTAGGAGCCTTCCCCTCTTGACATCTTTTCATTGCCTGTTGGGGGTTGTAAGGCTTAAGGGGCAGTGAAAAGGCTCTGCCTTGTATGCAGTGGACCACTGGTTATTCCTGCCATAGCATTCAAAGTTTAGTGCCTGTCTGGTGCTGGGGGTGGGTAGTTGGGCCACCCCATTTTGTAGAGGCCGCACTTCCTTCCACGGGGGAGGGGTTGGTGTGGAGGGGGCCTCTGATTGGCCGGTTCGCTTCAGCCTTGTTGCATTGCTGGTCACTGGTTGTGCTATGGCTCCCAAAAAGGGACAGGGTAAGTCCAAGGGCAAGCAGCCCGCTCGCCCACCCCGTGGGCGGGGTCAGCAAGGAGCCCCAGTTGAGGATCAGGGCCAGAGCGAGCGGGTTCGCCTTGCCATCATTAATCAATTGGAGGCCCTTGAACAGGAGCGTGTCGCCAGGGGCGCACCCATCTGGGAAGGTCGTCGCCGTGCCACCGGCAGGTCGGCGCGGCTGACTTTTGAAACTGAATTACTCGCACGGCTGTCTGCCTTACAGGGTGGGCAGTCTGAGCCCGAAGCGCCGCTGGAACCTGACCTTGAGGAAGACCCAGGTGAAGGCCCATCAGGCGTGCCATCGGGTGACGGGGCATCTGGAAGTGGCGGGCAGCTGCCTCCTGGAGGCTCGGGTGTTTTCCTTGGTGATGGTGGTAAGCCCATTACTCTGCCTGTTCCGGGTTGGCCTTGGGGCCCCGCCCAGCCGACCCCTCATTTGCCGGGTCCGAGTGGGTTGGGTTGGGGGCCTGGGTGGTTAGGTGCCAGTGAGCAGGCGGGCTCCGCTCAGCCATGGGCTTGGGGTTTTCATGCCCCTGGTTTGCTGTCCAATGTAGTTCCTGCCCCGATTGGTCAACAGGGGGGTGCTGGGGTGCCACCTGCGGCCCCCCCCTCGCTGCCCACACCTGGCTTTTTGCCTTGGGGTGGCCAGCAGGGGGAACAGTTGCTGGGAACATGGCCTGCGACTCAAGGGGGAGGGTGGTTCTACCCCCCGAACCCCTATGCCAGCATCCCCTTTCACGCTTTTCCTTATGGTGATACCTCCCTGCCGTTGGGGGATCATCTGACGTCGACCACGCGGGAGAGAATCCTCCGCGGGGAGTATGTGGACGTTTTTGGTCTCCTGTTTAGAGAGCTCGAAAAGAAAAGTAAGGATGAGCTCGACGACAGGGACAAGGAAAAGCTAAAGCGCAGGAAGATTGACAGATCCTGGGCAAATTGGTTGCCCGGCTTTCTGATTTATGCCGGGGTTATTGCAAGAGCCCAGCCGGCTAGGGCGGCCGCCCTCTTTCAATATGTAGACATAATTTACAGGGCTTATACGGACTTCGTCGGTGCAGCCTGGCTGCAGTACGACGAAGCCTTCCGGATGCGGGCTGCCGTCAATCCGGGAATGCCGTGGGACCAAATAAACCAGCAGCTGTGGTTGCAGCTGATAGCCCCGGCAAGACCAAACGCCGGGGATAGGTCTGACAGCGGCCACCTGGTTCAGAGATCTCAGCAACAGCAGTCCACCCCAGCGGCCCGCGTTCCAGCGGGCCAGCCGGTTCAAACCCGGCTGTTGTGCTGGGAGTTCGCTTCCAAGGGGGCCTGTCCCAGGAAGCCTTGTAAATTCCGTCACGAATGTCCCCTGTGCAGTGGGCCCCATGCATTGTCGGCCTGCAGTAGATCTAAGCCGGGAACGGGCGGTAAGCGCCCCGGAGGCGGCGGCGGCGGTTCACAGCCACCTGGAAAAGGGGCCCAGCCCCATCCGCCTGCCGGCCCTCAATAGGCTTCTGGCCGCATACCCATGCAGGGCGGATGCTAGCTATCTGCAGGATGGTTTTACGCTTGGGTTTCGGATTCCGTACAGGGGGCGTAGGGCCCCCTTTGTAGCTCCCAACCTTAAATCGGTGGTTGGTCTCGAACATGTTGTCCGGGAAAAAATAGCTAAAGAATGCCAGGAGGGCAGGGTCCTCGGACCCTTTGATGTACCGCCGGTGCCAACATTGAGGGTGTCCCCGCTGGGGGTGGTACCCAAGAAGGCACCGGGCGAGTATAGGATTATACATCACTTGTCTTATCCCAGGGGAGCTTCGGTGAACGATGCTATCCCGGAGGAACTTTGCTCCGTGCATTATACTTCCTTTGACCAGGCGGTCAAAGTAGTTCGTGGATGCGGGGTGGGGGCGGAGTTGGCGAAATGCGACATTAAGTCTGCATTTCGACTCTTGCCTGTCCACCCTGATGATTTCGAGTTATTGGGTTTTTCCTTTGAGGGGAAATTCTACATGGACCGGGCTTTGCCAATGGGATGCTCCATTTCGTGTGCAGCGTTCGAGCGATTCAGTTCCTTTTTGGAATGGGCGCTCAGGGTCAGAACGGGGATTAACGACACTGCGCATTACCTTGATGACTACCTTTTTGTAGGCCCAGCAGGATCTGGTCAATGCGGCAGGTTGTTACGCTCCTTTCAGGAGTTAGCCCTTGAGCTTGGCGTGCCGCTTGCACACGAAAAGACCGAGGGCCCCAGCACGGTCCTTATTTTTCTAGGCATTGAGTTGGATACTATCCAGCAGACATCCCGTTTACCGGAGAATAAGGTCTTTGACCTTAGGAGACGGTTGGCCGCCTTGAAGGGGCAGCGTAAAGTTTCCCTTTTAGAATTGCAGCAGGTTGTGGGCCACCTTAACTTTGCCTGCAAAGTGGTGGCCCCAGGCAGGGCCTTTTTGCGACGCTTTTGCGACGCCATGGGCCGGCTGCGCCTCCCCCACCACAGGGTCCGCGTTAATGCTGGAATGAGAGCGGACCTGGAGGTGTGGGAGGAGTTTCTTGAGTCCTTCAACGGAGTTTCCTTTTGGAGGGAGGACCTGAGGATTGAAGCGGAGCTTCAGATTTCCTCGGATGCTTCAGGCGCTAGCGGTTTTGGGGTATATTTTAGGGGCCGTTGGTGTGCCGAGCAATGGCCGGCTGACTGGTTGGACAGCGGGCTCTGTAGAGATCTCACGTTTCTGGAATTTTTCCCCATCTTAGTGGCTGTTTGCCTGTGGGGGGAGCAGCTTGCCAACCATTCAGTCCTGTTCTGGTGCGATAACATGGCCGTAGTACATGTTATCAATTCCTTAACTTCAAAATCGGCGGCGGTCATGAATCTGGTTAGGTTTTTTACCCTGCGTTGCCTCCAGTTGAATGTTTTATTCCTGGCCAGGCACGTGCCGGGGGTATGCAATGGTGTGGCGGATGCTCTGTCTCGCCAACAGATGGAGCGTTTCCGGCAGTTGGCCCCAGAGGCAGATTCATGTCCGGCGGAAATGCCCGCGGAACTCTGGAGGCTTGGGAGCAGGAAGCCGATAGGGCCATTCAGTTGGCGCTAGCACCTAGTACAAGAAGGGCATATGCCAGAGCGACCGCTCAGTTTGGTGAGTTTAGGGGGGCCGCTGCACTCCCGGATTCCTGGCCGATCCCTGTGGAGCACATCATGCAATTTTGCGTGCGCCAGAGGGAAAGAGGCCTGGGGTTAAAAACTATAAGGGGTCAACTGGCAGCGTTGGCCTTTGAAAGCAAGGCCCGCGGCTTCACGGAGCCCACCGGAGACTTTAGGGTTAGGAAGATGCTAGAGGGCTGGGCCCGTGAGCGGGTACGGCAGGTAGATGACAGACAGCCCATATCCCCGTCAGTCCTCCGGGGATTGTTTGGTGGTTGGGCTAGGGTCTGCTCTTCCCCATTCGAGGCGGCGTTATTCCACGCTGCCTCGCTGTTGGCCTTCTTTGGGGCTCTGCGCGTAAGCGAGCTAGTTGTGCAGTCAAAGGCCGACACTTCTGGGAGGGCGCTCCAATCCGGAGATGTAAAAATCACCAATAGTCAGCTGGTTCTGACGATTCGCAGGTCCAAGACTGATCAGAGGCAGAGGGGAACCGTCATCAAGATCGGCATGTGTGCTTCGCAGGAATTGTGTCCGGTCAGGGCCGTTCGCCGTTACGCCCAGCTCAGGGGCGAGGCCCAAGGTCCTTTTCTTAGGCATGACGACGGTTCTCCTCTTACCAAATATCAGTTTTGGTCAGTCACAAGCAAGGCCCTGGTTCGACTGGGTCTTACTGGCGTCAAATTTGGGACGCATTCCTTTCGGATTGGGGCGGCTTCCACAGCTGCTGCTATGGGCTATACGCCTTCTGCCATTCAGCATATCGGCCGATGGCGCTCGGCGGCTTATAAGTCTTATGTACGCCCCCTGGTCACCTAGCCGGTAGGTGGGGGGGGGTTGGTTAATTGTTGGGCATGTTGCTGACTGTTGTTTGTTTTTTCAGGTGCTGTGGCTCGGGGTGAGAGACGGCGGGTTCTCATCTGCGGGCACAGCATGGTTTTTTGGGCTGCCCATTTCTCCAGGCGATCTCCTGTGGGCACCCAGCTGGGTCTCAGTGAATGGGCCACGGTCGAATGGCTGGGTCGTCGGGGTCTGCGCTGGCCCGGCATCATGCCACTCTTGTTCAGGGAACGGCAGGCATTACCTCCACACATTCTGGTCGTTCACTTGGGGGGGGAACGACTTGGGGCTGCTGCGGGGGAAGGCTCTTTCCCAGCAGGCGTTGGCTGACCTACGCGAAATTCGTCGCAGGTGGCCGGGGGTCATATTGGTATGGTCGGCAATTTTGCCGCGCAGGGTGTGGAGGTATGCCATTTCGCCGGGTGGAATCGAGCGGGCCAGACGCAAGGCCAATAGGGCCATTCAGAAGGCCATGGAGGGGGGACTGGGAATATACCTACCTCATCCGGCCATACAGGTCGATCAAGTTGACCTGTATCGGCCAGACGGTGTTCATTTATCTGATTTGGGCAACCGGGCCTTTTTAGACGAAATTCGGCAGGGGGTGCGGTTGGCTCTGGGCCACCCGGTGGGGCGCTAATGCCTAAGCAGAGGCTTGGCATTGGCGGTGGCTGGATTAGGTTTGGCCACAGGGTTTTTCCAGGGGAGCACCTATGGCCTAGCACCTTTGGTGCGGTGGTCTGCAGGAACCGTAGATGGGCTAAACGGCTCAGTACGGTGATGCAGAACACAGGGAGCCTCACCTGGGTGGATCTTTCCATGGGGATCGTTCCAGCCCGGTTGGTGATGGCTGGAGGCCTGGCCGCTCAGTTACAACCCGATTACGGCGGGTTTGTGCTGGGGGCAGGGTGGCTCGCCCTTTGGACAAGGCGGGGTCCAGGTGTTGACCCCAGGGCTTGTCTGGTTTGTTTTTTCTCCCCCTGCCAGGTATATTTGTTAACTTTAATAAAGCGGCCCGGTTTAAAACCCAACAACTGTGTCTGCCTCTTCTTTCCGACTGGGGGGGCAAGGTTCGGCCCCTTCCCAGCCGAGCTTGCTTGCAGGCCATAGGCTGGGGGCCGTCTTTGCTCCTCCGGAAGGAGGGAGGGGCAGAAGCATCACCCGACATACGGGTGTTTCGCTGGGCGCGGAGTCGGGGCTATATAAGCCCCGGCTCCCGCCTAGCACGCAGTTGGATTTGGCTCTCTGCCCGCCCTCCCTTCCCATTGGCAGTACAGGTGTACACCGGTCGCCTTTTGGGGCCAGGTAGGAATTTTTTCACTCCCGCACAATTGGCTCATGCTGGGGGTGTTTTTCGCCTACCTTGTACTGCCTAGTAGGTTAGTTTTTGTTGAGTTTCAGTTTGGTCGCTGGCTGGATTAGGTTTGGCCACAGGGTTTTTCCAGGGGAGCACCTATGGCCTAGCACCTTTGGTGCGGTGGTCTGCAGGAACCGTAGATGGGCTAAACGGCTCAGTACGGTGTTGCAGAACACAGGGAGCCTCACCTGGGTGGATCTTTCCATGGGGATCGTTCCAGCCCGGTTGGTGATGGCTGGAGGCCTGGCCGCTCAGTTACAACCCGATTACGGCGGGTTTGTGCTGGGGGCAGGGTGGCTCGCCCTTTGGACAAGGCGGGGTCCAGGTGTTGACCCCAGGGCTTGTCTGGTTTGTTTTTTCTCCCCCTGCCAGGTATATTTGTTAACTTTAATAAAGCGGCCCGGTTTAAAACCCAACAACTGTGTCTGCCTCTTCTTTCCGACTGGGGGGGCAAAACAATTCCGCATCATCCTCTATATGACATCCCTTCAAGTACTTGAAGATGGTGATACATATCACCTCTCAGTCGTCTCCTCTCCAGGCTAAACATACCCAGCTCCTTCAGTCTTTCCTCATAGGTCTTGGCAGCGGCGTCACTGGGGCGGGGCCAAGGGGGCCATTGGCCCTCCCCCAGAGCATTCTCATTGGCCCCCTCTCCGCCTTGCGCAAGCGTCGACGGCCGCCTCTAGTTGCTGCCCGCCCGGAGCCCGCGCCTGGAGCAGTGAGTCACCCATGGAGTCGGAGGAGAGGGGGATGGTGCTGGGACGCGGCTGAGTCTCTGCTTCAGACCAACACGGCTGCCCACCCGGATCTACCAAGACATGCTTATTTATTTACGAAGCTGCTGGCCTCAAAGCCCACTACCCCCCGGTATTTTTTTCTCCCGCTTTGTATTGCTCGGCAGCTTGGCGTCCCTAGTATCGGATCCAGGTTTTTAAAAGGATCCCACCCCGCCGGGTTTTGCAGCACCCAGCCCCGAAAACAACCATTCTCTCTGCTGAGGGGCGCGCCAAGCAAAGCTGGAGAGAGAGACAGACAGGCAGACGCACGTCGCGGAACAGCAGCCTGTTGCAAAGGAGGGCGCGCAGAACTTGGAACCAAAAGGCGCAGCCAGGGGCTACTTACCCGCCACCGGGTTGCAAGATGCACCTCTCGCGCACTTGGCCCCAGGGTGCAACTCACGCACTTGGCCCCAGGGTGCAACCCACCCTAGTGACGCCTCTGGGTCTTGGTCTCCAGACCCCTCACCATCTTCATTGCCCTCCTCTGTACATGTTCCAGCTTGTCTACATCCTTCTTAAATTGTGGTTCCCAAAACTGAACACAATACTCTAGGTGAGGTCTAACCAGAGAGCAGAGTAATATGATACCATCACTTCACTTGATCTGGACACTATACTTCTGTTGGTACAGCCCAAAATTGCATTTGCCTTTTTAGTCACAGCATCACACTGCTGACTCACATTCACTGTATGGTCCACTAAGACCCCTAGATCATTTTCACACATACTACTGCCTCCTTCAATTTATACCTGTGTGTAGGGCCACACACACATACAAAGCCCATATGTAGGTGTACATGCATCTGTAAAAGTTGGCTCTTCCTATGAAAACTTATGCTTTAATAAAACTATTAGTGTTATCAGGCTTTTTTTTTAAAGCAGGAATGCAGTTCCAGCTGGCTTGGAGTCAGGGGGTGTGGCCTAATATGTAAATAAATAGGAGTTTGGGGGATTGCTTTTAAATGGCTTTCCTCCTTTTCCATGGTTAGGGACAGAGGGTGGTGCTTGGTGAGGAGATCTCCCAGCAATACCCACTTGAATGTGGAGTACTACAGATCCTCTCACCAACATTGTTTAATATCTATGCAGGTCCCCTAGCCTAGCTGTTCTGGGGGGTTGGACTGGGGTGTCAATATGCTGATGACACCCAGTTGTTGGACAGTTGTTGGACACCCCAGAGACTCTGGCTAGGGCATTGGAGGCTGTGGCTGGATGATTGCAACAGAGCTGGTTTAAATTTAATCCAACAAAGATAGAAGTCCTGTACTTAAGCCAGGGGGAGGGGGTAAATCACAAATGAGGCTGCCCACCTTGGATGGCATACCACTTGTGCCAGCCCAGCAGGTAAGGAGTCTGGGCGTAATCCTGGATACCTCACTTACTATGGAGGCTAAGGTCACCACAGTTGCCAGGTCTGCCTTTTATTATCTTTGGCAGATCAGGTAACTTCCTTCCTAGCTCTCCCCCCAAGACTTGGCTACAGTAACCCATGCAATGGTCACTTCCAGGCTTGTTTATTTTTTTTTTTTAAATTAAATGAAGTTTATTGAAAACACATAAAAAAAAAATACATACAACACCACTTAAACCAAACAAGACATATAACAACACAATCCCAGTGACGAGCATACAATAACCCCCACCATTCCACCCACATAAATAAGGAGTTAAACAGGTTCTATCAGATAACAATATCAATGTCTTACCATCATACCAATACTTTCAGCCCAAAGATACAATGGTTCCCAAGATTTCATACATTCTTCCCAGTTACCATCTCTTAATCTTACTGTCAAAATGTCCATTTCGGCAATATCTAATACCTTAACTAAAAATTCTTCCTTATCTGGAATTTGAGGGAGCTTCCAGTACTTCGCATAAAGTATTCTTGCTGCAGTTATCATATGCAACAATAGCTTTTTTTCCCCCCAGGGCAGATTTTCTTTACAAATACTCAAAAGATAAAGTTCTGGGACATGCTTAATCCTTTTCTTACGAAAAACCTTATGAATCCATATATTTACATAAGTCCAAAATTTTTTGGCGAATTCACAACTCCACCAGATATGATAAAGTGTCCCCTTAATTTTTTTACATTTCCAGCATTTGTTGTTGTACCTTGGATTTATTTTAGCTAATCTTTCTGGGGTAATGTACCACCTGTACATCATTTTATATAAATTCTCTTTTAAAACTATTGCTTTAGTCAACCCGATATTATTTTTCCAGATTTTTTCCCACTCCGTTAACTCAATCGTGTAGCCAAAGTCCTGCAACCACCTTACCCAACTTTCTTTAACTACTTCCTTCTGCATCTCATATTTTAAAAGCCACTCGTAAATTTTAGAAATAAGCTTCTGAGGTTCGTAAATTATATTATCAAATTCATTTATCTCTGAGTCTTTCGAGAACCCCCGACCTTTATCTTCCTGGAACATCGATTTAACCTGACACCTCACCCACCAATCCGGAACTATGTTTTCATCGAGTATTAAGTTGTTATCTCTATCTAGTAATGTAGCATAGTTATACGACTTTCCCCAATCATAAATATTCGGGTGTGTAACCGCTTCCACTGGAGATAGCCAAAATGGGGTATATAAATATACTCTCTTTTTGATTTCGATCCAAGCCTTATAAATTGCCTTGCGTATTTCATGTCTTAAAAAGTCACTATTTCTCTGCGGTGGATGGTACCAGATATATGAGTGCCAGCCCTTAATTAATCCAGCACCTTCCAAAACTAAGAGTCTTTTATTATCCAGCAAAAGCCATTCTCTAGCCCAGGCTAGACACGCTGCCTTATAATATAATGTCCAATCCGGTAAGGCCATTCCTCCTCTTAATTTAGCTTCCTGCAGGGCTTTTAGCTTAATCCTTGGCCTTTTACTTTGCCAAATGAAGGCCAAAACTTTTCTGTTAAGTTTTTGTAAAAACGACTTAGGTAGTTCGATTGGGATCATTTGGAATAAAAATAAAATTCTAGGGAGAATGTTCATCTTAACCGTTGCTATCCTTCCTAAAAGAGAGATTTGCAAATCTTTCCATTTTTCCAAGTCTAAATCAATTTCGTTCAGGATCTTCTCATAATTGTCTCTATAAAGGGATTTCACATCATTTGTTAAAAATATACCCAAGTATTTAATTCTCTTTTCATGTTTAAATCCTGTTTTGGTCTCTAGTTGCATTATCTGTTCTATACTCATATTTTTTGTTAAAAACTTTGTTTTTTCTCTATTAACTTTGAATCCCGAGACCTCTCCGAACTGTTGTAGCCTTATTAACAATTTATCAATAGCAAGAATTGGGTCCTCTAGAGTAAACAGTAAATCGTCTGCAAAAGCCTGGATTTTAAATTCTTGTTCTTTTATTTTCAGGCCCCTAATTTCTTCATCCTCTCTTATCTTTTTAATTAAAAGCTCTATTGTCATTACAAAGAGAAGGGGCGACAAAGGACAACCCTGCCTCGTCCCCTGTTCTATCTCAACCGCTTCTGATATATTCCCATTTATATTTATTTTTGCTGTTTGTTTAGAATATATCGCTTCTATACATCTTTTAAAATTCTTGTTACAGCCTATCGCTTCCAGTACTTTACCCAGGAAATTCCAATTAACGTTATCGAACGCTTTTTCTGCGTCGAGGGAAATACCTGCAAATTGCTTTCCTGGGTGTTCTTTATAGTATTCTATAATATTTAAAAAGTATCTTAAATTCCGCTGCATCCTTCTCCCAGGAATAAATCCAGTTTGGTCCTCGTGCACAATACTTGTAACAATTTTCTTAAATCTCTCTGTCAGTATCGTCGCAAAGATTTTGTAATCTGCGTTCAGGAGGGAGATAGGTCTATAATTTTTTATATCTGTTGGGTCCGTCCCTTGTTTATAGATTAAAGAGATTAGTGCTTCCCTCCAAGACATTGGGATTATGGCCGATTGTTGTATTGCCTCTACGACTCTCTTGTATGGAATTAAAAGCAGGTCTTCAAAAGTTCTATACACTTCAACCGGTAGGCCATCCAGCCCCGGTGTCTTATTGGATTTCTGTTTTTTAATTGCCTCGATTACTTCATGAATCGAAATAGGGCTCTCCAAAGTTTCTTGTTGTTCTTTAGATAATTGCTTGATATTGGCGCTTTTAATATATTCCTCTTGTTGCTGTTCAGAGATTTCTTGCTTTCTATAAAGATTTCGATAAAAACTTTGAACAATTTGCCTCATTTGATTTTCCTGTGTAACTTCTAAACCTGCTTTATTTTTTAACGAGCTTATAATTCTTTTGTCTTTCTTAAGCTTGTACGCTAACCATCTACTTGTTTTGTTGGCATTTTCGAAGTAATTTTGCTTGGCCCATTTGAGTTTCTTTTCTAATTCTTCTGTCAACCATAAATTAATTTGATGTTGCGTTGCTTGTATTTTAGCTTTTATCTCTTTAGTGTTTCTAGTCTTTTGTTGTTTTTCATGTCCCTTCATCTCGTCTACCAAATCATTATATAATTTCATTCGCTCTCTATTTCTTTTAGCTGTGTAGCTAATGGCTAACCCTCTAAAAAAAGCTTTAAAGGTATCCCAAATATTTTGTATACTTGTATCCTTCTCTAAATTGCATTGAAAAAATTCCTTTATTTCTTTTTTTGTTCGTTCCAAGAACTTAGTTTCTTTTAATATCTGGAGATTTAGGGTCCATCGGCTATTTCTTGAAGGGTGTTGCAAAATCACCTGCACTGGGTTGTGGTCCGCAAATGTTTTAGGTAAAATATTAGCTTGATTAATTAGAGGGACCAAACCTGTTGACGTCCAACACATATCGATTCTGGACCAGCACCCATATGGATGGGAGTAAAATGTAAACTCTTCTGCTTGGGAGTTTTTAACTCTCCAAATATCAACCAAACTTAACTCTTCTGCCATTCTAAAAAAGGTCTTAGGTAAGGCGCTACGTAGTGAAAGTTTCTTATGTTTGTCAAATTTTTTATCTTTTTTAACGTCAAATACTGCGTTATAGTCTCCTATAATACAGCAATCTTGTACTTGCAGTTCCACTAACTTGCCATGAAGCTCTTTATAAAAATTTTTTTGCTTATCATTAGGGGCATATATGTTCACAATGTAAATTTTTCTTTTGTTAATTGTGGCCTCAATTATTAAAATTCTTCCCAATTCATCTTTGTATATCAATCTGGATTCTATATTTTGCTTGACATATATAGCCACCCCTCTTTTTTTTCCGACATCGCTTGAGTAATATAACTGTCCCAATTTTTTATTCTGCAAAAATTTGATATCATCCTTTTTTATGTGTGTCTCTTGTAGACAAACTAATTGGGCCTTGGTTTTTTGAAGCTGCAAAAAAATCTTTCTTCTTTTTTTGGGTTCATTTAACCCATTTACGTTTACCGATATAATCTGTAATCCCTTCTTGTCTGTCATCCTAGTAACGCCTTACTACCTGATATATGCCCCTGGTCTCTCTTTGTGTGCTGTCTTGTTTTAATTCTTTCTCTTTTAAATTTCTGATTATCCTCTTCCTGCTTCCCAAACGGTCGTGTGGGTGAGAGTTGCTAGCGGTTGCAGCGGGTGAGGCGGTCGGCGGAGCGAGAGGAGCCGAGTCCGAGGCATCGGAGGATCGGAGGCCCGCCTGAGGTGAATTGATTCGTAACAAGGGGCTGAGGCGACGGGGAAGCTGGAAAGAGCGAGGATTAAGTTTCCAGAAGATGTGCTTTGCATAATATTGGAGGACTGCCGAATAGTTTGCCGAGGCTTGTCAGACATTGCAAGAACTAAGACGACGAGGAGCGGTGGAGAACCAACACTGTAAGTTAAGAACGGCAGGAACGAGTGACGGAAGTAAAAGATTAAAGACTCGGGTTCTTTTAGTATTTTTTGGAAAGAGTCCTTTGAATTAATAGCAGGGGAGAGTAGAAAGAAGGAGGATTTGGAGGACTTGGAAAAATAGGGGAAGAGAAAGAGGGAAAAAAAAAAAGAGTCGAAGAGCAAGGGGGAGGAGAAAATTAGAAGACTAGAAGTAGACGTGAGAGTTAACGGCTTGGTGAACTAGACAAGTATGGCGAGGAATGAGAACTGACGTTATTTATAACCAGCATCAGTGTAAAAGAAAAGGAGTTAGAGACTGAATGATTCAAATCTGGAAGGCACTTAGTACATTTCGTAGGCTTCCTGCTGAACTATAAACTATAAACTGAGACTACTGATACATTGCTTAAGACCCAGCTACAGAGAGTGGGAGATGGTCTGTTAGACCCGGCTAAGATTTTATAGCAGATTGGGTCTCATTGGAAAAGGGAGAGAATTGATCTGATTAGAATTGAACTGAGATGTTTGCTAACTGAAATAATAAGAGGGAAAACACAGAAGAAGAAGAAGGGAAAGAAGAAGAAAGAAGGAGAGGAAAACAGACATAATTGTAAACGAATTTAAATTTAATTGTTTAATTTAATTGTTTAATCGTTGGTGTTGTGAACAATGAATTATTGACATATTGATTTATTGAACTATGGATTACCTTGATGCTAGAAAATGAATGGTTGACATTGTTGATATTGCTTTTGCTGATCTCTTAAAATTCTTATGAGTGCCATACCGTACAGAAAACGAACCTTATTGAAGCTTTGGTTGTAGAGGGAGACTTGGCATTAGTAGTAAGTAGTAAATAGGGTCAGACACCAGTCTGAGCTAAAAAAGACTAGGCAGGTGGATATTATTTAATTTGTATTGACTTGTGAATGAGAACTATTTAAAAATGGGAGATAAGGAGAAGAAAGAGAGACAGTTGGAGGCGAAAGTCAAGAAACTGGGGCAAGGTACATCTCCAGGAGGCCCTAAACCTATACCATTAGGAGAGAATCAAGACCCTATAGAGAAACTGCAGGCCTTGATGATGGCAGGTTTTAAACAAAACCAAGAGGCCTTGGCGGAAATGAAAACTGATCTTTTGGGAGAAATTAAAAAGACCAATGAAAAAGTGGATGACTTTCAAAAGCAGCTTCTAGTTAACACCCAACAGTTGCATAGTTTAGCGGCTAAAATGGGAAATCTGGAAGACCAAAGTAAAATTACAGCTGAGACGGTAAGGGAAAATAGGTCAGACTTGACAGAATTGGAGGATAGAGTCATCAGATTAGAGTTAGAAAAGGCTGCATATATACTTCGGCTACAGAATGTTCCGGAAGAGAGGGGGGAGAACTTGGAACAAAAAATTTTGGAAATTTTTAATGTAGAAGGGACGGATCCATTACTGGAAGATTTGAGAGAGATTGATTGGATCAAAAGGGTTTCGACAGCGTATACAAAAAGACATAACTTGCCAAGAGAAGTATTGATCAGGTTTTCCCGAGTGGTGACGTGTGAAAAAATACAACGGAAAACAAGAGAGGACGGATTGATCTGGCAAGGTGTGACTATTAAAGTTTTAAAAGATGTTCCATGGTCAATCCGTCAGAGAAGATTTGAATACAAAAAGCTAACTAACTGGTTAGTAAAGCAGTCAATACAATTTAGGTGGCTGACCCCAGAGGGTATTTTTTTTATCTATCAAAATAAAAGACAAAATATTACAAATTTGACACAAATGGAGGATTTTTGGAATAGTTTTGTTGATCTAAGTGGCCAAAGATCTGATGTAGAAGAGGAACAGGAAGAAGACACTTCCAGGCTTGTTTAATGTAACTTGCTCTACGCAGGCTTTCCCTTGCAGCTGATCTGGAAATTTCAGCTGGTGCAAAATACAGCTGTGTCACCAGTGGGGGCACACATCTAACTGGTGCTGCGTCAATTGCACTGGCTACTGATTGAGCACCAGATCCAATTCAAGGTTTGGATTCTGACCTTTAAAGGCTTGAACGGCCAGGGACCAACTTGCAAGGCCAGGGACCAGGGGCCACCAGGGACAGGGCTACGCTTTTTGGTGCCATAGGCACCAAAGTTGTTTGCTGCTGCCCAGATGTGTGCACTGGGGGGTGGGGCTGTGCTGGCTTCAGCAGCGGTGACATCAGGTCCTTCCTTCCTTGGGGCAATGTCAGTGTCTGGCTGCCCTCCCTGGGAGTAGTCCCACCACATGCCACCTGGAGAAAGTGAGCCAGCAGCCTGGAGGGGGACTCACCTGCCCACCCACCTCCCTCTTGGTTCTCTGCTTCCTAAGTCCAGCCAGTGATTTGGAGGCAGGCTGCAGCCTCTCTGCTGTGCTGGTCCAGTGCATTGCTTCTCCTTCCCATGGCTGGCCTAGTGCCTGTTATGCTGCTGCAGCAGCGGTTGCACCTGGCCTAGTCTGGCCCACACCCCTTCTCCTCTATGGTGGTGCTGTTGGCAGCTCCGCAATGGCACTGCTAGTCACTGACGGTCATTCCCAAGCATCCATGGGGGCATTGGAGAGGGTTCACAGGGTAGACAAAGGCACAGGAACCAATAGGGAAGGTGGGAGGAGATTAAGTGCTGGGCAAGAGGACTGCCCAGTCAAATGTTGGTCTGCACAAAAGAAGAGTGGGCAGCCAGGCACAGTGCTGGCCGATGGTCCAGTGGCATGCAGAGTGGAAAGCACTTGTGGGCAGTGTTCCCTCTAAGCTGAGTTACCATGAGCTAGCTCACAGGTTTTTAGCTTCAAGCTCACACATTTTTGTCCTAGCTCAGGAAGGATCCCCAGAGCACACTAATTTATGCAGTAGCTCACAACTTTAATGCCAGTAGCTCACAAAGTAGAATTTTTGCTCACAAGACTCCTCATCTTAGAGGGAACATTGCTTGTGGGCAATCATGAAGAGGAAGGGTGCCGCACAGGGCTCTCTGCACAGACAGCACTGGCAGTGCCCAGGCTAGGGCACAGCAGGGTGCCCATGATGACCCTAGCTGAGGTGCCTGGCATTGAGGAGAGCCAAGAGAGACTAAAGTGGAATTGAGTGTTCTTGTTATTAGGCAAGAGAGGCAGCTTCAGGGATGGCAACACACACCTTGTAAGTGAAAGCCCTGGGCAGCACCTAACAGGAAACAGCAGGCACCCAAAAGGGTGCCACTGCTTCTGCCAATACTAACCATGCTTGCAATTGGTGTGGAAAGACAAAGCTGAGACACCCAGAGGTGGTTGTGGGCAGCTTCTGCCCTCAGTGGCTCTGAGGCTTAGCCATGAAAGGCTCTGCAGCCTGCTCCATTGGCTGGCAGCTGGCTGGCTGCTTATAAGGAGGGTGAACTGAGGTGGCAGAGACAGCCAGAGGTGGATGGCAGGAGGTTCTCTCACAAGCAGGGCTGGTGTGCTGCTAGAGTAGGGACTCCCACCCCTGCCACCATGAGTCATGTGTAAAAAAAAAGCAAAGGTAGTCGCCTGTGCAAGCACCAGTCATTTTTGACCCTGGGGTGACATTGCTTTCACAACGTTTTCATGACAGACTTTTTGATTTTTAAAAAGTTTTATTGATTTAAACTACAAAACAGAAGCATTGCAGAGGATACATAAAAAGAGGGGGAAAGAGGGGAAAGGGACCTTGCAGAGTGGGAGAAACAGAAACCAGTACAAATATATCAGTTATAATTCCACCTCCCAATATAATACTCAAATCTTCCTACCTACAAGTATAAAAATCTCCTTAAATGTTACCTGGTAAAAGAAGAAAGAAATCACTTTCTTCTTTTACCAGGATAAAAAAAAAAGAATAATTCTTTTAATAAACTAGTAAAGCAATATACAACAAAACAACTCTTCTTAAACACAAAGTAAATATAGCCAGTTAGTTAAAAAAAAATTCTTACAAGACTGTCTCAACCTCAAATTTTACTAATTTAACTTATGCATATAACAAGCACAAATTAGGTTGTTAATTTAGCAAAATCCTTATTGAAGGAAGCACATACAAATCCTTTCTTTGTTCATAGCAAATTACATGAGATACATCAAATACAACTAATTACTTTGTCTATCTCTGTCTAAACCATTTCTCCTGCTAACGTATTTAAAGCAGATCTGTCAAATTACCAAGTCTGTCAAATTCTGCAGCAGTTATGCTATCGGCCTTTTCACCGTTGATCCTATTTTCATATCATTAGAAACAATCTCACTAAATGGGCAAACTGTCAGTATATCTACTACATAGAGAATTACGTTAATTAAACTCATTAACATCACTTTTACAAGATCTCTCTTATTCTTTTAAAGTTTAACATCTGTTCATTATTAATAATTACATGTTTACTTATTCACTAGGAGAAGAAGAAAAAAAAACCAAACAGATTCCAGAGTCCTTCCCAAGGATTAAAAACTTTTATGTTCCTTTAGTTTCTGAATCCAAATTGTATCAGAGGCAGCCCATTTGTCCACAATTTATCTTTTGGTTTCACCTTACACTTCTTAGTCAGAGTTCCTTGTTCAGCCATTCACCAAAGCAGAAGCAAAAAATCTATAATCCTTTTTCCGAATAGCCTTCCAAATCCAAATTTGTTGATTAAAGTGCAGTTTTTCTCTTCTCAACATGGCCTGCCTCCTCAACCACCGCAAAAAGAATTCATTGCCATTTTCCCTTTTCCATTTGTTTTTATTACAGCTTAACTTCCGGTGTAGTTTTGAAAATGCGTAAGAGGAGACCATCTTCTTTTTCCTTTGTTTGTTTCGCATAGTAACAGTTTCCCCTTTTGCTTTCACTGCCACCAATTCACTCTATTTAGTGATGAACCCCTGTAGATTTGCCATTTCATTAGCTGTCGGATCTTCTTCGCTCAAATCATTAGCTGTGAGCATAAAATAATCTTTAAGAAACTGCGTAAATGAAATAAAATCTTCCTTCAAAGATCTGAGATTTGTGCAAATATCTTTTCCATGTGCCATTTCATTAAATGGTGCCATATTAAGACTCAGATTGTGCATTCAAAACTCATAGGTCAGATTGTATTTTTGCTTCTCTCCTGTTAGTCCCTATTTTACAACAGTTTCAACTAAAGTTTTAAGAGGCATTATTTCAGTTACAGTTAGATAATAGAAACAGAACTCTTTTCTGTATATCTCCTTTGTGTTCAGATCGTATCGCAAATTCTTGATAATCTCTGTAATATATATCCAATTAAAGTCCAGGTCAATTTTAATAATTATATTCAAACCAGTTTAAATAGTCAAGACTGCTCATGACATTCTGAGGCCTTTTAAAGTAATCCTTGAGATAATCTTTTGTTGATATGCAGAGTGACCCATCAGGGGGGTAAAGTTAGAAAAAACACCTACTTGTTAAGTAGAGTCATCACTTTAGAAGTGGGAAAATGTTGCTTTAAAGATGTATTGGAGAAAGTGAAAGCAGAAAAGTGATTGGGAGTTCTTCTTTTTCTGCTGATATAGCAGCTTTCATAGCCGCGGAGCTTCAGGACACACAACGAGCACAGAGGGCAGTTGCTGCTGACCCCCTCCCCACCGTGAAGTTCCCATGCCGAAGAGAACACCCTCCAGGCCTTCCCTATAGGAGGATCACTTCTGTGACCCCCTCCAACGACCAGACTCAGAGTTGCCGCAGTGAGAAAATCTGCAGGCAACTCTGAAGCCAAGATGATGGATCCAGGAACTTCACAGCAGACTTTTTACGGGGTGGTTTGCCATAGCCTTCCCCAGTCATCTACACTTTCCCCCAAGCAAGCTGGATACTCATTTTACTGACCTCGGAAGGATGGAAGGCTGAGTCAACCTCGAGCCGGCTACCTGAGCCAGCTTTTGCTGGGATCGAACTCAGGTTGGGGCTCTTCACGAGTCATGTAGGGAGAACCCAATTCGGCATCCCCATGGGCAGGCAACAGCCTTAAGTCACCTAGTGGGCACTTTGGCCCTGGAGACCACCTCTACCCATATGTGCCCCAGAGAACCTTGTGCTTGACTGAACAGCATCTACCGGTTGTCTCTAGCCCAAGGGACATCTATCTAGCCTTGACTAGGGCCAAGGCCTTTTGGACCCCAGCCCTAGCCATTTGGAACAAGTTCCCATGAGAGCAGGACCCTGCAGCATCTATAACCACTCTGCAGAGGCTGTGAGATGGAGCTGGTCCTTCAGGCCTTTGGTTGGGGCTGAGGACGTCCAATGAAGCTGGCCTCCCTTGCTGAAGCTTTTGCATTATTCTTCGACCAATATTAAGAAGATCCCTGTTCTTATATTGTGTTATCTACTTATTTTAAATCTTGTTATATATCTATTAATATATGTATTTTATCTATCTTGATGTGATCTCCCCTGAGCCCATCCACCAGGAGGGTGAAATACAAGCTGAAACAAACAAACAAAGAAACAAAAATCTTCAGGAATTTGACAACCTAGAGCTGGCAACCCTAATCAGATTTGTTCTCAGCGCATTCTCCTTTTGGGAGCCAAAATAGGATAGCAAAGGACCCTTCTCCTGTCTTTTGCTGATATAGCCAAGCTTGGTATGCTGTGATTGCCAAGCAACAAGCACTGAGGACATCTATGGCTTAAAGCTATAGGCGCTCTTTTTATCATTTTCAGATTTTTTAAAGCTGCTCAGGTGTTTTTTTGGGGTTTTATTTTTTAGATTTCAGATTTTTGTAAACCTGGGCCCCTTTGCAGGTTTGTAGAAAGATCTGCCTTGCTTGTTCACAGGGGTGTAGCCAGGATTTTCAAGATCAAGGGGCTTTACAAATTCAGGGAGCACTTGTGAGGTCCCCTGCCCCCCTCTGCCAGTATGTGACAATAACCCCCCCCCCTCCAGGTTCTCTCTGGGGGCCACCATACTCACCTGCCAGCCTCAGTCAAGGCTCCTCTTCCTCCTATGAGCTTGCCTGTTCACAGTCAGTGGATTTAACTATCCAAAGATATCCTGACTGTACTGTTAGAATATAAAATGCAGCAAATGATTCTGAGCTAATAAATGGAAGTTAACACCTTTTTTGGGGATTCTTTTTTTGTATTTGTATGTGTGCACATGTTTGCACATGCCTAGAAGTCATGGCAACTTCTGGTGACCCCTACTGTGGCATGGAGGATGTTCTGCCTCTGCCTCCCACTCCTGCTATTCCTTGGAGGTCTCCCTTTCAAATATTTGCTAGGGTTGACCCTGCTTAGCTCCCGAGTTCCAACAAGATTGGGCTTGCCCAGACTACCCAGGTCAGGGCAGAAGCTTACAAGTTTAAGATATCAGATGATGTGTTAGTGGGATAAAATCAATGGTTAGAATATTGGTTTGTCATTAATAAGGAGTGACTGACAACTGAACATTAGCTTAAATATGGGTTATATGATCACAAGCTTTCCACATTTTCACACCCACTTTCTTTACACCGTTTATTTACTCTTTGCCTTGTGTTGTTTAATTTTATTATTATTATTCATTAATCAAAGCATGGCAGACATCCAGGAAAGCACTCAGGAGCATTTTCTGTTCACCTACTCAATTTCAAAATACAACAATTCATCATTCCCTGAATCCGACTGCTTTGGATTTTTGTGTCACTCAGCCGAAGTAAAGTGGGAAATGACTACTATGGAAGTTTAAGGCTCAAAATTAAATGGCTGGTGGAAAAAAGATGATAGCAAATGTTACGTGCCATGTCTTCCTTTAATTATGGATTTGAAATTCATACAAAAATGAGAATAAAAGTTCAGGACTCAGCTAAATCCAACAAGTATACATTTAAGTACCAGGGAGATAATCTTATCATTCGACTCAGCACTTTGTGCAGTTTGGCATGTGATAGTTCATGAAAGTCATTGACAATTTGGAATGGATTCAAAGGAGAGCCATAAAGATGATAAACACATCCAGGGGCAACAGTACATGAGCCAAAATTGAATGAATCTGGGCACATTTAGCCCAGGGATAGAAGCAGAAAAAGGCAGAGACAAATGCTGAGGAAGTCACTGTATTTTGTGTGTGCCCCTGTGAATGTATGTTTCTGTTCACATTTTGTTTACATAATTGTTAACAACATTTTCTAGCCAAAGGTGGCAAGCAGGAGAATTATTTTATTCTATTACGGTTAATATTCCCACACTACCTGAAAAGATCCATATATAGGGATGGGTATAAAATGCATTTTTGCAATTTGGTTTGTGGTTCATGACTGAACCATGAACTAAACCACAAACCAATAGGTTAGTTTGCAAACTGAACTGGTTCATATTGGTTCGTGACCCTGCTTTCTTTTCCCCACTGCTTTTTGCAGGGATCAGAATGCAGGGGTTTAAATGGCTCCAAACTTGCTCCTCACCTCTCAGCTGTTTTTTTTGTGAAGAGCAGAAAGCTAGGGTTTAAATGGCTTGGAGCTAGAAAGAAGTGAAACTGTTAACAACTATTAATATTTATTCTCTATTTACCATATTTTTTTTAAGTGACAGAAAGAGAATGACAGTTCTACCCTGCCTGCAGAAAAAAGTACAAGAAGCAAATGGTTCAAACTGAAGAATATTGCACACAAAATATCTTCCTCTTTTCTTGAAGAAACCAGGCCAGTGCCGACTTCATGAGAAGAGGGGAATTGGGTTTACTCTGTTTCTCTTCCATCCTGTTTTTTTGCATGCTGCGATTGGTGAGAAGCAAGGCATTGCTCACTCCTGTCACTAGGCTGTCAGATGGGCTAAGACCTAGTTTGTTACAGCAGCACTTCCTATCTTACAGAATACAAAAATAAGTAAAGACTCTGTGAGCAATTTGTGGTTGGACAACATGCCTATCTCATATCTGCTTGAATCACTGCCTCTCTCCTACCTCATACTGCCTCTCACCTACCTCTGACTTCACCAAGGAATTAATTAGAAATGTGAACAGGTGACTGCAGACATTGCAGAAAAAATGGCCATTATGGGCATAGTTCATTCCAATATAAAAGATGGAAGACATTTCATTAGAACAAGTTATACTTCAGATATGAATGGTGTGATTGACTTACATTTCAGCTTTCAAAATGTCTGCGTCTTCTCCAAACATGAAACTCCCAAAATGAGGCTATTATGCTTGTACTTACTCAAGAAGAATTTCCAGTTTCCATTTGGGTTGGGTGGAGGTGTTGATATGTGCTCTGTAAATAATTCCTTTTGTTTTTTAGTTTGTTTTATCATCCAGTTTTATTTTCAGAGTCATTGGCTTGTAGTCTGTATAAGGGCTTTTTTCCTGGAAAAAGAGGTGATGGAACTCTCAACAGGGAAATAAAGGAGAAAGACATAGGTGCCCCTCATGAACTTTTAAACATTTTTTTGAGAATTTTGTTTCTACAAAGAGGTTTCACAACTTGATCCCACTGCATTCCCCAGAAAAAAAAGTCCTGGTCTGTTTTATCATGAAGTAGTCGCCTTTGAGAGCCTCATGTGTGTTGTTGTTGATGGTGGTGGTGGTCTTTCTGAAGTCACTGTCCTTAGCTTTAGCTTAATTACCTAGGTGGGATAAGGGAGAGGGGAGAGAGTTGAGCTGGTAGGCAATAGAAGATTTGCAGTAGGAGACATAGATATATATTTATTATCTTTTTTTTTTTACAATTTTTCCAGTTACTTTGTTGCCTTTTTAAATTACTTGTTTGCTTGCACCTCTATCTGTATTCACAGGCTTCCCCCCCTTTTAATTTTCTGCGTAATTAATTAATTTGTTTGTTTGTAATGTCTAAGAAAAGAGGCTAACATTTGAGGACTTTTCCATGCCATTCTCCAAGCAAAGTAAACTTTTAAAAAATCTATGTTAAAAGTAATAATATATTTCAAGTTCTGCAAAAGAGTATTGAGAGTATTGAGGATCCATTATTCATGGAAGGGAAGGGCAATTTGGCAGGAAGCTGTAATCCTTTAGACTTTGGCGCACTTATTAATGATATACCCCTTCAGATAGTTTTCATGAACCAGAACTCTTTCTGAAGGCTAATGGAGATACCTTTATTTTAAATATATTAGCATCACAAACATATCTGCTGAGACGTTGAAGAAAATTTATGAGAAAACAGGTGCCCTAACAGGCTTCTTGTTCTGGGAGATTTCAATGTCCACATGGATGAACCTGCTGCCTCTATTCAGGCCTCAGAACTGGTGTCTTTAATGGTGGCACCAGGACTCAACCAAGTGGTTTCAGGCTGCACACATCGGGCAGGTCACACATTAGATTTGATCTTTAGTATGGGGTTGAAATGTGGATCTGACCTCAAAAGAAGAGGTGCCATGGTCAGACCACTTGGTTTTGAAGGTCCAGTCAGATATTCCTGCTCCTCCCTGTCTAGGCAGTGAGCTGATTTTTTGCTTGCCTGTGGAGACTGATGGATCCCATATGGTTCCAGAATGCTCTGCGAGATCCACAGCCCTTCTGCATCTCTTTAGATGAGCTGGTAGGAGACTGGAATTCCTGTCTCACTGAAGTTATCAATGAGATTGCATGATGACATCCTCTACAGTCCCATAAGAAATCACCCTCCGGTATACAGAAGAACTCAAGAGAGATGAAACAGGAGCTTTAATGACTAGAGCGAATTTGGTTGCATACTTGTGAAGAAGAAACAAAGACGACGAAGAAGATGATGATACTGGATTTATATCCCACCCTATACTCTGAATCTCAGAGTGGTCACAATCTCCTTTACCTCCCCCCCCCCCCCACAACAGACACCCTGTGAGGTAGGTGGGGCTGAGATAGCTCTTACAGCAAGTGCCCTTTCAAGGACAACTCCTACAAGATCTATGGCTGACCCAAGGCCATTCCAGCAGCTGCAAGTGGAGGAGTGGGGAATCAAACCAGGTTCTCCCAGATAAGAGTTCACACACTTAACCACTGTACCAAACTGGCTTTCAGCATGAACTGAGCATGAACATCTCATAGGATGCTTATGAAATCCTATGAGATAGCGGTGAAGGCTGCAAAGAGGGAGTTCTACTCTGTCTCCATCACATCTGTGGGCTCACACCAGACTCAATTGTTTAGAATAATTCAGTCACCAACATCCCACATGACAAGAGGTTCAAAGAGAGGTAGTAATTCAGCTGTTGGTTCAGAGGTGTTCATGAGCTTTTTCATGGATACCTGTTGCACTGTTGTGACTTACCAGCCAATCTTGATGCAGTTAGTGAACTGGAGGCCTCTTGGCCACCTTTGGGTTCAGTTTGCAACTCTTTCAGATGACTCTCTTCTTCTGACGTTGACAGAGTCCTGAATGCCATCAGGCCGACCACCTGCCTACTTGAACTGTGTCCCTCATGGCTGGTTAAAGGCGGTGATGAGAGGATCAAAGACTTCATGAAGGAAATCATTATCCTGTCCTTGGAGACATGAGTGTTTCCAGAGGGTATCAAGGAAGCAGTGGTTATACTGCTATTAAAGAAACCAT
Source organism: Heteronotia binoei (assembly GCF_032191835.1). Classification (NCBI taxonomy): domain Eukaryota; kingdom Metazoa; phylum Chordata; class Lepidosauria; order Squamata; family Gekkonidae; genus Heteronotia; species Heteronotia binoei. The sequence continues at coordinate 28,762,877 of NC_083230.1, read as the reverse complement.
CTGTGGATCCTTCCAATCCAGCCAGCTACCATGCAGTCTCAAATTTACCTTTTCTAAGTAAGTTAATCAAGACAGTGGTAGCCAAGCAACTTCAGAGCTTTTTGGAAGACCCATCAGTGCTGGACCCATTCCAGTCTGGCTTCTGCCTGATCATGGGACTGAGATCATCCTGGTCATTCTAATGGACAATCTCTGAATGCAGCTGGATCAAGGCAGGTCAGTGCTGCTGTTATTGCAAGATCTTACAGCAGTGTTTGACACAGATGACTATGGGCTGTTGGCTCACTGCCTCGCTGATGTGGGAATATGCAGGATGGCCTTACAGTGACTCTTCTCCTTTCTTCATGGTTGGGAACAGAGAGTGGCACAAGGGGAGGATGTGTCCACTAGATATCCTCTGGTGTTTGGGGTCTCCCAAGGGGCACTTTTCTCCCTGATGATTTCAACATCAATATGCTCCCCCTTTCCCAGCTGCTATGGAGTTATGGGCTGGGATGTCTTCGATATGTAGATGATACCCAGCTGTACTTGCTGTTATCTGACTGGTCAGCTGCTGTCCCATCAACTTTGGTTGAGGGACTGGAGGCTGTGGTGGGTTGGCTAAGGAAGAGCAGGCTAAAACTGAAATCATCAAAGATGGAGGTTGTGGAGCTGGAGTTGGAGCGCAGATTGCTGACTTTTGACAGGCTGCTGTTGACACCAGCAATAAGCCCAGCAATTGGATCCCTTCCTGTCTCACTCAGATCCAGCTACAGTAATCCATGAGACTATCACCTCCAGGCTAGATTACTGTAATTCACTCTATGCTGGCCTACTCTTGGGTCTGACCTGGAAGCTCCCGCAGGTCCAGAATGAGGCAGCACGAGTCCTAATGGGAATGCCACAGACAGCACACATTCAACCTGTGCTTCAAGTTGAGCACCAAGTGAGCTTCAAGGTTGGGGTTATGACCTTTAAGGCCTTGAGCAGTCTGGGACTGTGTCTAAGGGACCGCCTCCTCTGCTATGTCCCTGAAAGAGCATTGAACTCTTCTGGTAGAAACTTGCTAGTGATCCCTGGCCCTAAAGAGGTCTGGCTGTCCTCAACAAGGGCTAGGACCTTTTCAATCCTGGCCCTGACCTGGTGGAACTCTGTACCAGAGAACATCAAAGCCCTGCGAGATCTATTACAGTTCCACAAGGCCTTTTAGGCAGAGATGTTCCACCAGGCTTTTGGTTAGGACGACGGTTGTCGAGCTGGCACCTTTTTCCGCCATATGGAAATCTGGAACAAAAGAATGTTAATAGGATCCCATGGGGTTTTATAATATATTTTATGGTTTCTTGCCAATGATATGGATTATGATCTTTTGACATAATTTAATATTTATGTATTTATGATATTGCTTAATTTTTATGTTTATTTAATGTTGCTGTAAGGTTTTAATGTTGTAAGCCACCCTGAGCTCGCTTGTGGGATAGGGTAAGGTATAAATTGAAAAATTCAATTCAATTCAATTAAAATTATTTTAGTTAATTGATTTTGTTGGTTTTTATATGACTGCATATATTATCCACTTGCCCAGAGGCTGGCGCTAGCCAGGATGAGGCGATTCATCAAATTGAATTAAGAACAACAACAACCACAACCACTTTAACCACACATGCAATAGATCAGAATTAAGCAACTTTTATTAACAAGGGGAGGGGCATGAGGAGTCTATCAGGGTCAAGTAAACTACCTGGAAACAATGTAAAGAACATAAAAAGAGCCCTGCTGGATCAGATTAGTAGTCCATCTCACACAATGGGCAAGCAGTTATTCTGGAGGGCCCACAAGAGGGCACAGGGGCCAAGGCCTTCCCCTGATGTTGCCTCTCGTCACTGATATTCAGAGGTTTACTCACAGACCCACTTTTCATAAATTTGTTGACTTCACTTTTGAAGCCATCAGAGTTTGAAATGGCCACGAACAGTGAATTCCATACATTTGTTATCTTCCTCCATGGCTTTCTACACTTGCAAAAACCTTATTAATGTCATACATTTATAACAATTTAAATCTGTTAACCTCTTAATTGCCTCAATAAGGTGACCTTTAATTATTATAAAGGATTTTTCAAAAAGTGTTATTTTAATTATTTTATTTTAAATATTTTAAAAAGGGTTCTTATTTCATTTGTGACCAGTGGAGATAATACTGCACACATGGATAGATGCTGCCTTCTGGTTTACTAAAGCAATGCTAAAAGATAAATAATTCTCTCTCTGATTATATATTGCAGGAATAACTAGACTGGTAGCTTCCTACAAGGCTGACTTCTCTGTGAACATGTGGAATTTGTAGAAAAGATTTATGTAGTAACCTTTTTTGGTTAAACTATTTACTATTGGAGATAATTACTTCATTTTTCTTCTACCCTTTTTCCTTACATTTATTAATGTTTCCTCTATAGCGGGATAGAATTTCTTCTTAAAATTATGGCACCATCATGACACTAAGAAGGCATTATCCTAACATTAAGTTTGGTCCTAATGGGTACCAGTCTCCTGCAGAAGTTTACTGGTGCTTTAGTTGTATTCACCTGAGGAAAAGAATGTTCACTGTTTATTGCCTGGATTTGTCACACAGTTCTCATTTTAAAAAAACCCCAAACCTTCCATGGGCCGCACTAATTAGCCAATATCTTTATCCATGTTTAAATTAAAATAATTTATTATTTTACTTTATTTAGAAAATAGAATCTAGATAATGTAGATTCAGCATCATTAGATGAAGGGAAAATATTCTGTTGTGCCTTACACTGAGGAACAGAAAGAAAATAACATAGGATCATCAGTTTCTGGAGAAAGAGGAAACAGGAGAGGGAGTGTATTTGACCCAATAAAGAGTTACAAAAGTATTTTAATTAGGGCACAAAACTGATGATAGTTGGGATGCAGCAACAACATTAATCCCAACACATTTCTTTTTTTGCCAGTTTATATGTGACAGTAAAGTTCGAGGAATGCAATTCTGGACGTGCTACTTGGCTCTAAAAAGGAAACAGAAGAAGGCCAGAAGAACAAAAGAACAACATGGATTGGGGCTATGGAAGGGAATGTTCCCCCTATTCCTTTTCCTTGTTCAGCATTGAACCTACCAGGCTTCTATTACCCTCTTGATGGGGGTGGAGAGGAAAGGCAGATGACCTTTCTCCTCTACAGATAGTCCCCAATCAATATTGGGGTCCCCATGGCTGTTTTTTTTTTTTTTTAAAGTTACTTAACATGCCTGGAGTTTTGACAGAATCCCCGTCATTGTCAGTTGATCTATGATCTGAAAGATGCTACCAGAAAACTCTTATATGGTGCCTTCTTTAGCATTTGCAGAGACTAGAGTAGGATTCTAAGTAAACCTCTTAGTAAAACCTCTATAAATATTGTTACAGCTGGACTGTATAATTTCAAAATGCAAGGCTGAATATTTGAATCATCCATATTTGTGTATCTCTATATACAAAAATGGGAGTTTAGCATTGGCTTGACATGGTAGTTTTGTGTTTGCCTGAAGGTTTTTGCTTTTGTTTTTGATAAGATATCCAGAGACAATAAAACATTATAACTGAATTCTGTCACTGTATGGTCCAGCAATAACTCTGTGATGTAATTTTTCTGATTGTGTATTTCCATGTCAATATGTTTAGAATCAGGTATATGAAAAGTTCATTCCTGGATAAAGAACTGGAACCTATAAACAGATTTTTTTTTAAAAAAAAAAAGAACTCCAACATTATTGATATCTCTATTTGAGTACTTAAACAATGCTGCTGCCACACACACATACACAGACCTTAAGAACTATATATATATAGGCCTCAGATTCAGTGGGAGCTCACAGGAGCACAGCTCCTGAACCTTTCTGAGAGTTCCACTTCCTTGTCCATTGAATAGTATGTGCAGCTGTATAACAATGCTTGGATGAGCTCCACCACCTATTTTTCTACAAAATTACCCCCGTATATGTGTATGTGTGTGTGTATATATATGTGTGTGTGTGTGTGTGATTAAGGAATTCAAATGTGAAATTGTTGATATACTAACCAGTACCTTTTGCTAAAATGGCTCTCCATTCCAGGAGACCAGTAAATATCACACCATTTTTAAAAATGCCCAGGTTGTTGGTCCTTCAGGTTGTTGGTCCTTCAGGGCAGATGGTTGGCTGCTCTGAGAAACATGATGTTGCATTAGATGAACGGATGTTGGCATGATCCAGCAGGGATCATCTTTACTATTCTGACTCAGTAGAAGGTACTGTCTCTTTGTGTGTGTGTGTGTGTGTGTGTGTGTGTGTGTTTCTCCTTCCCCTGCCAAAACAGCAACACATCTTACCTTTGCTTCTTGAGGTTAAAAGTTGAGGTGAAGGAACCAGATGTTCACATTTGTGTGGCTCCTTTATCTCAAATGGTCAAGTGAAGCAGAAAGAACAAGTCAGTGCTGGTCTATGCATTACTGGGATTTGCTTGGGAACAGGAAACCATTTAATATTTAGGGAAATTACTAGATTGTGTTTATTGGCTGAACATTTATAAGCGTTTGAATACAATTTAACCTAAGGTATCCTTGGTGTAAATTACATGTGTGATTTCTATTAATTCCATGTTCTCAGGATTGATAATTTTCTTTGCAGTTGTTATTCTCTGAATGCAATTCAATTTTCAGAGTGCATCATTTTATCTCTCAAATAACAATAACTATTGCCCTGAATACAAACAGGCAGCATTAGATAGAAGTTATCTCTAGTTTAAATGGACCCAGGAGGAAGTTATCCAGACTTCTATATGGGAAAAGCTGCTTTTCTGTTACATATGATAAGATCCTCTCTATTTCATTACAATGCTCATTTGCAGCAAGAACACAGTGCTTTATAATGTTGGTAGCTTAACAGGATTTTTTTTTTTTTAATGTAATTTCACATCAACCTTAACACGTATTCAAAGTGTTTTCAGTCTGTGTGCTGTGCAGGATTTTTGTTACTTTTCTTCAGGGACCTGTAAAAGTAAAGTGGAAATATCAACTTTGTAGAAATATCGTCATTATATCTTTGCAATATAATCAGTATGGGATAGTTCTTACCACATTTTAATGTGGAACAAGCACCACGAGGTGACTGTGCCATGAATATTTCATTTCAAATGTGCCTTCATGTGGTGAAAACTGATACGCACCTTAAAATCTTAATTCTAAAGTACATCCATTGTAGATGAACCATTTCTTACCAACTGACAGGACACTAAGGGTGCATTCACACTACACGAAATAATATGTTCTGCATCGGGATTTTTACAATGTAAGAATAGCAAAAATCTAGTTGCAAAATGCATTATTTAATGTAGTGTGAACACACCCTAAGAGTATTCACACTATAGCACTTGAGAGGTAAGAATCACTTGATGGAGATTTTACCGCATTAACACAAAGGTCGAGATCATGTTTCTCAATTCAGACCAGAAAACCAGTTTTCAACTACCATAGCCAGTGAAGGAAATACTTAAGAATTTTCAACTTTTCAGGCAAATTGAAATCATAGTTAATACATTCTTAACTACAAATCTGAAAAGTCATAGATCTGTCTATGTCAGAAAATTTTATATCTCGGCTACAAAATGTAGTAAGTTCGCTGTTTTAGGCAGAACTTTATTTGTAGAAAAAGTCTAGCAGGAACTCGTTTTCATATTAGGCCATACCCCTGATGTCACCATTGTTTCACACAGGGCTTTTTAGTAGAAAAAGCCCAGCAGGAACTCATTTATATATTAGGCCACATACCCTGACACCAAGCCAGCCGGAACTGCGTTCCTGTGTATTCCTGCTCCAAAAAAGCCCTGATTTTAGGTAACCAACACTGCAATTCTAAACAAAGCTATGACCTTTTAAATCCATTGAAGTCATTGGACCTTGAAGGAAGTATTTCTAGAAGAAGCCTAGAAGGAGGTAATTCTGTAAAAATAACACTGTTACTCTCAGAAAGATAATTGTGCCACACAAGTTTACAAGAAAACAAGCTGTTATTTTATTTAACCTCCATTTAGTAAGTTGCCAGTAGGCAAACTATGCATATACTAACAAGGTCTTTTAGTAACTTTAATAAATTTTACAAAGTAAGGATATGCAGTTCTTTTTAAGAAAGAAAATTAATCTCCTGCATGTTCTGAGGGATCAAAAAATATCTGAAAGAAAATAAATGGTTAATTGTGGAGAGTGGTGTTTTTTTGCTTTGTAAAAATAGGTATTTTTCCGGTTCAGGCATATTGAACACATATTGAATATTGACATGGTATTTGGATTTGGAATTCTTCAGAAATATTGATTTTTTTCCAGCTCAATTACACTCTATCACAAGCTTGTCTAACCTGCGGTCCATGGGCCACATGGGGCCCAGGATGGCTTTGAATGCATCCCAACATAAACGTCTAAACTTTCTTAAAACAGCGCCTGGAACTGTGTGCTACAGCAGCAGTGGATCTTGGTTGCTTTTTCCTCCTGCTTGCTTTCCCCTCCTGCCACCAGAGAAGGCACCAGAACTCACTCAGTGCACGTGTGCTCTTCCTTTGCTCCTGGGTGCTCTCCAGCTCTTCTTTCTTCCTGTTGTGGCCCCTTGGGATCTCCTACCCAGGACAAGGAGCCCTCTAAGCTGTGCTCCAGAGGTATCATGGGCAGCTGTGGGCCCCTCATGTTGGGGAGTAGCATAGCTGGCCTTCCAAGCTCCTGGGCCAGCTTGTGGGGTGGGGTGGAAGTTTTCTCCATCAGGGGGCTGCTGGCTCTCTATGTGAAGGTTGGAGGTGAGGTGTGTGTGGTGGAGCTGGACTTGCTGTCCCCAAAATGGAGATGCTCCACTGCCTTGGGTGGATTCTGTTGCATTCCCCCTCCCTCACTTCACTGCAGGAGTTCCAGAATCCCCTTATACTTCTCTGTAGCAAGGACTGGAAAAGAGACACACAGACACAGGGTTTTTTTCTCCCCCCTAGAAGTCCCAAGAAAGAGAGGTTAAAAAATGTAGAAAAAAACAGCCCTCTTGCTTAAAAACAAAGCAATGACCCCCCCCCTTTTTTTTTTTGCTCCTGACAGTGAGTCTGAGACAGCTTTAAAAGCAAACCTCTGTCAGTGAGAAGCCAGCTTCAACTGGGAAGCAAGGGTGAGTGTGAAAAAGAAAAAAAAATCTGCCCATTCCCTCCCCCCTCCTCTGCTCCAGGCTTCTGTGAGAGGGCATGGAGAGGAAGCAATGATTTCCCTTCCCCCTCTGCTGGAAATTTAGAGGCATGGTTGGGGAACCGAGCAAAACAAACATCTCTTCCAACTCCAGAGGAAGCGTTTTAAACATAGGCAAAGATCTCTAGGAATGTTAGAGCCTTCCAACTTAGGCAGTTTATAAGTGAAATTGAGCAGCGTTTCTTAGCATTTGCTCAAGGTGCCATTTCAGAGTATTGTTTGTCATTTGTTTGCTTGCTTGCTTCCTTCTCTTCCTACCTCTCTACCATCTATTTGCTTTCTCTCTCTCTGCCTGTTCCATAATTTCTGCCAGCCCCTCCTCTGAATCAGTAGTTCTTGTCCTCAGGCTTCATAGTGTTGGGACCTTAATAGTCTTTCATTGATCAGGATAACTGATCATAAACATGCTACATTGAAGTAAAGCCTTATGATTTCATTCACTCATCAATCAGCTTGCCTGTAAACTTCCCAGTGCAGTCCTATGCTGAGTTACAACACTCTAAGCCTGTTGACTTCACTGGACTTCGAAGGCTATAACTCTGATTTGGATTTCACTGTACATGTATTCATATACCAAATGATTTGTTATTTGTGTGCTAAAACTGTTTTCTGTTTGAGGAAGAAAATGAAGGATCGTTGTATTACTTGTTCTCACCATTTTTTTTTTAAAGTAGCAATTTCAAGCTGGTTTCTATATCAGTGATCACATACTTGGAACCTACTCGACAATTTTTTAAAGACCCTCCAAAGGGAGCGGCACATAATTAGAATTATTATGCAAGGGCTTTTCTGCTTATCTGTGATGGCAGATATCATGAAAATTATGCATGGACCTTTTTTTAGCTCATCAGCTATTGTTAGTGTTTGCGTATTTTATGTGCTGCCCAAGACAATTCATCTTCTTCCAATGTGGCTCAGGGAAACCAAAGGATTGAACACCCCTGCTCTCTTGGAACCATTATCGACAATGGCCCCAATAGGATATAATGGATAATCAATCTGGGAGTATCTGAGTGGGATCTTTTTTCGGGGGGGGGGGTCTGTTTTTTTGAGATAGAAGCACCACATTTTCAGCATAGCTGCTGGTGCCTCTACTCAGAAAACTTCCCAAGTTTCAAAATTCTATAAACCCCCAAAGAAGGTGTCTGACCCTACATTTCTTTCAAGGAAAGGGAGAAAAAGTATTAAAGAAAATGCAGTCCCTTTAAATGCCCTTTGCAAGCCATGAGTGAACTCTGAAGGTGTTTAAAGGGCTTGCAATACCTATAAGCACCTTCTCTAAGCCATGAGATCACCTAGAAGATGTTTCAAGGGACTGCAATCCCTTTAAACACCCTTTAACTTCAGCTGTCCAGTGGTCCCAAAAAATCCTGGATATTTTTGGGATATTTGGGGCTCACCTATTTCAGATAGCTGGAAAAAAAAATACTGAAATCTATATCTGGCTGAAAGGCTAGCTGAAAAATATCAATAAGGTATTTTCTGGCTTTTTTTTTTTTGCACAGAAACAGCCAAATACACCCCTAGTTGAGAGGCAGAGAGACTTTTTAATTTGCCCCTCCAGTTGGAATAACGCAAACACCATAGTTTGGGTAAAAACAGGGTCACTTTATTAAACATAACTGAGCGGCAAGGGCAATCTAACCACCAGGGCAACCCAAGGCCCCTGCAAGGGGCGAGCCACCCTGCCCCCGGTATGAGCCATATAGATATGACTTGTACCAGGTCAGTCAGGTCAAAAAACCTCTCCCCCATCACATGCCTCGGTTGCACAGAAGGAGCCAAGTCAGGGGAGGGCTCTCTGTGGTCCACACTCACCGCATTGAGCCATACAGCCCATCTACCACTCCTGCAGACTACCTGCACCTCAACTGGTGCTGCGCCATAGGTACTCACTTGTTAAATTCTATAGCCCCTATCTTCTGCAGCCAAGTGACCAACTAATAATCAGCATAAACTACCTAATTGGCCCAGTCCACTGACAAGCAGTACAAGGTAGGTGAAAAACACCCCAACCCTGGCCAATCGGATGGACGCCAGGCCATCTGCTCAAAATGGTTTGGAGATCTGACTGTGCTTGCAAAAGGGCCTTCTCTTTCATAAGCCCAAGGTCATTTCCACCCAGTGGATAACCAGAATGTGTGGTGGAGGAACCGTCCTCCTTTGGAACAGCAGTGGCAGTAGCCCGGGCCAACAAAGACCCTGGTGCCCCTGCCACGCCACCACAGCCCACTCATTGAGCCCCAATTGGGAACCAACTGGCAACTGTCTGGCCTGGTGAACACCAGGCTGTGCCCGCAGATGTCTTGCCAAGACACAGAACCTAAAAGAAAAAAACAGTTACAACCATGTGACATAACGTGGCCCCCTCTCCCCCAGGGCAAAGCGAACAATGCATAACCCACTGTGCCCCGCTAACCTAGGGGAACACTAGCTAACCTAGGGGAACACTAACAGCCTTATGTAAGAACAGTAGGCTGCGGATCGCCATCAGCCGACCTGCTGGATAGCCAGGCCGGGGTAACCCATGGCCTCTGCTGTAGAGGTGGCTCCAATCCTGAAGGAGTGGATGCCAAACTTAACCCCGCCTAATCCCAGCTTAACCAACGCTTAAGCAGTTATTGTCCAAAATTGGAATTTCATGAGAAGGAAGCCATCCCTATGACAGAAAAGGACCCCTTTCGCATCCCCCTGTATTGCCACATACCTCCGGAGGGCCAGCACTGGGCATAGATCCTTCTCGGTGCAGGTGCCCAGGATAACCACTATACCATTCCTGCACTGGCCAAACTGTCAGCACTACCTGCTTTCCCATAAATTTAACATCGCTGGCTCGCAGTACCAAGTCTGAGCTGTCCCTGCATGACTGAGCTACCAACTCACTAACCCTGAAGGCCCCCAAAATGGCTGTTAAAGAAGCCACATGGAAAAGGGCTATTTCATAATCAGATGAACATTTCTGACAAGACTGCGTGTAGCCCTTTCAGCACAGATGGGGAAATGGGCTGCCTGGTGTCCACTTGCGGTCCCAGTTCCCGGGACCAGCCCTCCAGCATTTTCTTAATCCTAAAATCACCTGTGGCTTCCGAAAGGCCCTGGGCCTTACTAATAGAGGCTAATGCTGCCAACTTTCTGGACTTTACTGCCAGCCCTCTGCTTTTCTCATGTACACAGAACTGCATTAAGTGTGCAACCGGTACAAGCCAGTGATCGGGTAACCCAGCCTCACCCCTAAAAACCTGGAACTGCATGTATGCTCTCCTGGTGCTAGGGGTCAAAGCTAATTGGATTCAGGACCAAAGCTATGAGGCGGCCTGTGGGGGCACAGCCCCCTGACTGCTAGGCAGGGCCCCCTGACTTGGGGCCCCTAACCAGCCTCCAGTGCCTTGGCTGCATCCTTCTCCATTCTGCCGTTGTCATACACCATTGCTTCTGCTTGCTTAGGGGATATGATCATACACAGTTGCTTCTGCTTGCTTAGGGGCTGGAAGAAATCTCTGGGGCCCCAGCAAACAGAAACAACGGGGCACTTTCAACGCCCAGGACTGAAAGTTAAGCTCCACCTTGCTTCTGCTTGCTTAGGGACTGGAAGAAATCTCTGACCCCTCAGCAAGCAGAAACAACGGGGCACTTTCGGAGCCCAGGACTGAAAGTTAAGCTCCACCTTGCTTCTGCTTGCTTAGGGGCTGGAAGAAATCTCTGACCCCTCAGCAAGCAGAAACAACGGGGCACTTTCGGAGCCCAGGACTGAAAGTTAAACTCCCTGTTGCTTCTGCTTGCTTAGGGGCTGGAAGAAATCTCTGACCCCTCAGCAAGCAGAAACAATGGGGCACTTTCAGCACTCAGGACTGAAAGTTAAGCTCCACCTTGCTTCTGCTTGCTTAGGGGCTGGAAGACTTCTCTGACCCCTCAGCAAGCAGAAACAAGGGGGCACTTTTGGAGCCCAGGACTGAAAGTAAAGCTCCCTGTTGCTTCTGCTTGCTAAGGGGCTGGAAGAAATCTCAGATCCCCCAGCAAGCAGAAACAATGGGGCACTTTCAGCACCCAGGACTGACATTGGGCTGATGTTGGGCTAGAGGGCTCCTGCAAGAAGAGGCTGTTCTGGCCCTCAAGTGGGGCGGTAGGGATAGGGGGTGAGCTTGCCTAGCTAGATCATGCTCTAGGTAAGGGCAGGAGACCATGCGGCATGTATCTAAACCTCTGAGTGGCTCCCCACAAGAACTGCTGGAAGAGGGGTGGAAAGGGATCATTTTGGGGCAGCTGCGGGGAGGGGGGAGGCTGTATGGCAGTGAGCTGGCAGCTTTCCTCAGCGGTGGTAGGAGAGAAGGCCATGGAGGTTGGGGCCACTATGTGCCCCCTAAAAAAATCAGCCCCCCCCAATTCTTCAAATCCTGGCTACAGGGCTGATTGGATTGCCCTACTGGCTTCAGCCCTCCAAGCTGCCACAGGTCTGAGGTATCCGCACTGGCCAAGGGTCAACCTCTGAAGTGACCTGGCAAAAATACTCTATCTGTTGGCGAGACAAGGAGTCCGCCACCCCGTTACCCCCCCCCCCCCCGGACATGTACTTCACCAAGAACAACAAATTTAAACATAAACAGCATAGAGTGAAGGCTCTAACCAAACTCATCATGGACACCGATCGGGAAGAGAGGGAGTTAATAACATTGACCACAGCCATGTTATCTCACCAGAAATGCACCACATGGTTGGCTAGCTGCTCCCCCCATAGCCAGAGGGACACCACAATGGAAAAGAACTCCAAAAATGTGAGATCTCAGCATAGACCACTAGCCAACCATTCCCTGGGCCACTCCTCTGCACACCAGTGCCCATGAAAATAAACCCCAAATCCGGTGGAACCAGCTGCATCGGACAAAATTTGGAGGTCGACTTCAATCCTCATATCCTCCCTCCAGGAGGAAACTCCATTGAAGGACTCCAGAAACTCCTCCCAGACCTCCAAATCCCTCCGCTTACCCCTGCTCATCCAGATCCTGCAATGAGGGAGACACCTTAGGAATGCCCTTCCTGGGGCAACAACTTTGCAGGCAAAGTTGTGGTGTCCCACAAGCTGTTGTAGCTCCAACAGAGACACCTTCCGCTACCCCTTCATTGCCACCAGTTTCACCCTAAGATCCTCCACCTTATCTGCAGGCAGCCATGAAGCTTGCTGCAAAGTGTCCAGCTCAATGCCCCAAAATGTTAAAATAGTGTTGGGGCCCTTCATCTTTTTGTGCACCAAAGGGACTCCCAGCTCATTAGCGAAGCTAACAAACACATCACACAATCTGGAACATTTCCCGGAGCCTGGAGGGCCCACAAAAAGAATTCATCCAGGTAATGAACTGTGTCCTCCATATAGTATTTTCCTTCAAATGCAAAACCAAGGAACTCAAAATTGTTGGGCTGAACTGGCAGCAGAAAAAATGCTGACTTGATGTCGCATTTTGCCATCTCTGCCCCTACGCTGCAACGCCGCAACACCTTGATCACCTGGCCATATGAGGTATATCTGACCGAACACAGGTAGTCGGGAATTGCGTTGTTCACCAAACCACCACATGGGTAGGAAAGGTGATGGATCAGGTGGTATTCCTCTGGTGCCTTCTTGGGCACTAATCCCAGTGGGGTTATTCCCAGTAGATTAGGCACCAGGGGGGCATTGAAAGGGCCCATAACTCGACCCTCCAAACACTCCTTGGCTAGCTTTGCCTGCACTGAACACAAATTGGAGGCCATACATGGGGCCCTGAAATTTGGATCCTAAAACCGTAATTGAAACCTTCCAACAAGTAAACCCTATCAGAAAAATTAGGGTAATCCCTCAGCAACTGCCAAAGAACCCTCAGTTGTATGGGGCTGGGTCCCTTTTCCATGAGGCTGAGGGGCATTCCCACCTCCTGAGCACTTGATACCCCCTTTTGGCTTGGCCTTGTTGCAGGCTGAAAAGACATGTGACCCTCCACATAGGGGGCATTCATGTTTGTACTTACACGCCTTCCTGGAACACATGCCTTGAGAAATGTATTCCCAGCACAACAGTCAGGATTGAACCAACAGACCCTCCAGAGCCTGGGCTGCTGCTGAGTTTGCCTGTTTGTGGACAATATGCCCACTGTAGGATCTGTCACCTGCATTAGGCTTAGCTGGTGACATCAACTGCAGCCACAGCTGCCGGTTAATTTGATCCCATGGAAGACCAGGGTTGATCGCAGCCCACATCCGAAAAGCTTCATCATATTTTAACCAAGCCATGCCAACAAAATCCCAGTAAACAGTACCAGAGTACTGGAATAATGGTGCATCCCAAAAAAGCTGCGCCCAGGCTGTCACCCCCTCATAGGTCAGGAAACCCAGCAGCCAATTGGCCCATATCCTGTCTACCTTCCTGCTTTTTAACTTCTCCTTCTCATCCAACTCCTCTTTATCCTTCTTCTCAAGTTCTCTAAAGAGAAGGCTGAATATGTCCATGTACTCGCCCCGTAGTATCTTTTCCCTAGTGGCAGGCGAGAGTTGGTCACCCAAGGGCATGGCTGAATCACCAAAGGAGAGGGACTGAAAAGGGATGCACCCATGTGGAGTTGGCTGGTGACTCTATGTACCCCAATGATAGCCAGGCCACCCTATGGATTGAGACACCTGTGGCTACCACCCTCACGGGAGAACACTAGGTGCTGGCTGTAAAGTGGATGTGCTATGCATGGTACGAGACCACCAGTCGAAGCAGGTGTCTATGTAGGGCCCAAGGCATAACATTGCCCCTGTATATGGAATGATAACGCATTGACTGCCCAAGAAGGGCCTGGCTGACTAGGTTGTGTTCCACACCCCACCTGCCCTAGAACTGTTGATGCCAGCCCAGCCATGGCCACTGGCCCCAGCGACTGTGTCTGACCCCATGGCCCCCAAGGCCATACCATGCAGTGTTGTCTGTGGGGACATACCTTTCCATTCATATGGATTCACAGCCAATGCTACCGATGCACCTGCAGCTGCCTGTCCCAGGTCTGAAACCCCCTGTCTGGGAGACTCTTCTGCAGGCGCTGGTTCTTCACATCTGCCAACAACACTACCTTGGTCCTCTCCAGTGTTGCCCTGATCAGGTCCTCCCTGCAAGGCAGAAAGCCGCACCAGTACCTCTTTTTTGAAGACAAGCTTGCCAGCCTGCCCCTTCCTCTGGCGGGGCCTGAACCCATTGTCCACAGCCCCTGTTCTCCTTTCTCTCTCTAAAGCCCCCAGCTGGGTAATAATGGCCTGCCAGGTCTGAGCCTCTTCCAGCTCCTCAGGTGCAGGTCCTGTTGGTTGTCCCTTCTTCTTGGGATTTTTTGCAGGCTGCTTCCCTTTTGAAAGGGCTTGTCTTTTTTTAGGGGCCATGTAGCCATGTATCGTGGGTCCCCCCAAAAGCCCCCTGAAACAAACATAGTAGGTCCAAAGCCACCCCTAACTGCCACCAAATCAACAGCCTGGTTGGGGGGGGGGCAACACCACCAAACGCCACTCCCACTAACGTCCTCCTTAGGGAGAAGCTGAGCTAAACTCCCCCATCCCGTTTCATTAGCCACCCTGGAGATTCGCACCTGCAGCAAAATTGCCCCAGCTGGTAGGGTGTCAGGCCACCAAAGGAGCCAAACAGGGAGTGGAGGGGGACCTGGGCTGTTAACAGGCCACTGCACTCACCGCCGCACTCACTGTCTGAAATGATATGGTCCCTATGACCCACTTCAGTCAACACTCTGGCTGCAGCATTCTGTATCAACTGTGGCTTCCAGTGTTCAAGGGCAACCCCACATAGACCCCATTGCAGTAATCTAATCTAGATGTTCCCAGGATATGTACCATAGTGGCAAGATATTTTGCCACTAGCTGAAGCTAGTGAAAGGCATGTCTGGCCACTGCTGCTACCTATTTAGCCAACAAGAGACCCAGGTCTGTGATTGTTTCCCCAAGCTATGATGAACCTGTTCCTTTAGGGGGAGTGCAACTCTTGTTGCTTTAGGGGGAGGGCATAATTCATTTTCCAGGTCAGAATTTATGCTTACCAATAGCATCTCTGTTTTTATTAGGATTGAGTTTTAGCTTGTTAATCTTTATCCATTCCAAAACTGCCTCAAAGCACCTATTCATGGTTTCCACAGCCTTCCTAAGATTTGTTGGTAGCATGAGATAGAGTTAACTGTCATCTGCATGCTGGTGGCAGCTCTGCCCATATCTTCAGATGACCTCTCACAGAGGCTTTGCATAGATATTGAAAAGCATGGGGGACAATATGCAACCTTGGGGAACCCTGTAGACTAGAGACCAAAAGGCAGAGCAGCAGTCTCCCAGCACCACTGTCTGAAACCTACCTTCAGGGGAGGATTGGAACCACCTCAGAACACTGCCTCCCAAAAGGCAATCCATAAGGATACAATGATCAATGATATTAAAAGTTGCCATGAGTTCCAGGACAGAGTTCTCCTGTCCATCTCCTGGCACATGTCATCCACCAGGGTAACCAAGGTCGTTTCAGTCCCATAACCACAATGGAATAGATCTAGACAATTTGTTTCATTCAGGAATCTCTGAAGTTGGCCAGCCACCACTTGTTCAAGAACCTTACTCAAGAATGGTATATTTGAGACAAGGTGGTATTCAACTTCCATGTAGGGTGACCATAATGTCTGAAGGCCAGCCAGGGACACTGTGGGGGGGGGGGGGGTGTGCCGGAAACAGGAAGTGACGTCACTTCCGGTGACGTCACTTCCGGTGATGTCATGCCACCACCGGAAACAGGAAGTGGCATCACTTCCTGTGACATCATTTCCCCTGCGTCACCTGCCGGAAACAGGAAGTGACTTCACAGCACTTCCTGTGACGTCCCCAAAAATCCCCCAAATATCACCGCCGGAAACAATTTTGTTCTCAAATCCTGTATATACTTCATCAGTATATGGGATAAGGCACTTTCTCAACTGTGCTGCATAATGCAGCCTATTTATTTTGTCCTGTTGGCTCTGTTGGCTCTATCTGCGCCACCTTCATCACTTTCGGGGTGTGGATCCCCCAGTGGGGTGGTCTCCCGACTCCCTCCGCTGACTGTTTCTGATAGCCCTGCGCCCCCTCTTTCATTTGATATGTGTCCCGTGCGGGTGCCACCCTCCCGCCGGGAGATGCCGCAAAATGAGCCCCCTTGAGGCTTATGGCGGCAGGGCTCGGGGGAAGCGAGCTAGACTGCTGTTCTTTTGAGGGGTTATAGAGTGTTTCGAGCCCGTCCCTGTGGCATCGGTCCCATCGTTGTGGGACCCAGGGGGCCGGCGCAGCGGCACGCCGAAGCAGCCTGTCACTAATAACACCGGTCAAGATGCAGGACAGGAACCTGGAAGTGACCGACAGGCTGCTTCAGCGTGCCGCTGCGCTGGCCCCCTGGGCCCCACAATGATGGGACCGATGCCACAGGGACCTGGAAGATTGAGCTTGGGGACTTGGGAACAATGGGCAGCAGGATTCACATCCCTGCTGTCCTGCTCCAATCACGGGGCCCCTGCTGGTTTGAATGGTCCAATAGCATGCTGGCACGGGAACCTTGTGTGTATATATAGTTGGCCCTGTTGGCCCAGTCTTCAGTCTTTGAGTGCAGCCCTATATTATGCTGTACTAATAGAAGAGCTATGTTCACTATCACCTTGCCTCTTCATTGCGTGGAATCCACTATATTATAGTACCCATCCTTAGTCCTGAGTCAAATTGTTTCCTGCAAGTTCTATAAGTAACATTTCTTGCAGCTAGTGTGTGACTGAGGGGAAAGTGAGTTGAGTGAGGGGAGCCCAAACCCAACTTATTCAAAAATATATTGCGTAGATTGGCCTTGAGATGCCTTGCTGTAGTGTCAATGTTGGATTAGTACTCCAGTCCACACATCTTCCCACACATTATACCATGCTGTAAATATGGAATACTTACAAAGATTCTGAGCATTTGTTCACTGAAGAGATGTTTGTGGATGGAGAGAGAGGCATATGTTCAAAGTGTTGGAGAAATATTGCTGTAAATAAAAGGTTGATATAACAATGCAATTATCTATGTTAAACAAACATTTTAGTATCACACGCTGTTGCCTTTTTGCCAGACAAAATTGAAATTGGATTTTTAATGTTATTAGGCTAAATTTTGACCTTTCATTAATATATGCTTGGAATGTAGGAACTGGATAACCATACATCAGGGGAAAAGATGATTTTTTCCCTCATAAAATGGATCAAAATTCTTAAGTTATTAATGCTGTCCAGAATTCTCATTGAGTACATGATGTAATTTTCAGTTAGCAAAAATTAAAATGAAAGTAAACATCTGGCTGCATTTCAAAAAAATAGGACAGAGTGTTAAAACTGCAGTACTGTAGTTCTAAGCTCTGCTCACGACCTGAGTTCAATCCCCGGTGGAAGCTGGGTTTTCAGGTAGCCGGCTCGAGGTTGACTCAGCCTTCCATCCTTCTGAGGTCGGTAAAATGAGTACCCAGCTTGCTGGGGGAGGGGTGGAAAGTGTAGATGACTGGGAAAGGCAAACCACCCCGTAAAAAGTCTGTGGTGAAAATGTGAAAGCAACGTCACCCCAGAGTCGGAAACGACTGGTGCTTGCACAGGGGACCTTTCCTTTTCCTGTCTGAAGAGGGGCTGTGGCTAAGCGGTAAAACATCTGCTTGGTGTGCAGAAGCTACCAGGTTTAATCCCAGTTTCTTCACTTAAAAGGATTAAATAGGTGATGCAAAAGACCTGAATTTGAGATTCTGGAGAGCCACTGCCAGAGCAGGCATTACTGACCTTGATGGACTGATAGTCTGATTTAGTACTTTTTCATGACTTGACCATTTTTTATTTTCTTTAAAATGGCTAAAGCATGGCTTGGCTTCAGCTTCTATAAACCTACTTACTATGTCTAGCCATCAATTATTGAATCCTGTTGTTGTCAAAAGCATCCAAGGTCACAAAGCCTTTTGTAATCCTTACAACTACCTGTCACACAAGGATTGCCACATGCATTCATGAATGCAGGGTGCTCTATGGAGGAATGGGAAGACAGGAAGGACTCATTCATGGAACATAACTGCAGAGGCAACTAATAGTGCAATACTAAATAGAGTTATGCCCTTCAAAGTCCATTGAACTCTACTTGTGATTGTACTATAGAGCCTCTAACCCCTGCTGTAAAGTGGTTAGGATTAGATGAGCCAGTTGCTGCAGTGGTCTCTCAGCTTTTAAAAGTCAATCCTTTTTTGAGACATGCTGCAGCAATCAGATGGCTGCAGTGACACAGGCATGGACTGCACATACGCAGAGTGGAGTGATCACACTGCTCCTGGGTGTGCATAGCACACCTGGACCAATCACATGGCTGGAAGTTCCTGGTGGCTTTTTAATCCATTCCCAGGCCATCCTAACATAAGGTAAGGGCGAGTGGGCTGCAGGGGACAGATTTGCACACGTGATCATGCATATTAAATTCAGAGGTGGAGATGGCTATGGTGGGCCAAAAAGCCTATCTCATTGCAACCAGTGGTACACACTTTAGGATTTAGGCATTAGCTGGTCTCATAGCAGGTAAATCAAGGCTCTTACTTGAATCAGTTAACACAAGCTCAGGCCCCGAGTAACCACATGCTAAGGGTTAAATTTGAAATGACAGAGCAACCAATACGCCCCTCACGCATACTTACCAATTTCTCACTAGCATTGCTCTACCCCAAGCTTCTGTTTTCCACTGGCACAAGCGATCAATTTCCCACCAGTTGCTCTGTGGGAGCATTTTGACATGGGGCTCCCTTCAGTTCCCCTTGTGGTAATCTTAATCCTTAAAAAACAGCATCACAAAGCCACAAGGGGAACTGAAGGGAGCCTCGCATCACAATGCACCCATGGAGCAACTGGTGGGAAATTGATCACTTGCACCAGGGAAAACAAAAGCCTGGGGGTTAAGTAATGCTAGTGAGAAACTGGTCACTATGTTTAGCATCCTTTGCCAGGGCTGGAAGTGTCTAACTTCCAACTTCAAATGGACCACCAACCCTTTGATCTTTGCAGAGCAGAATGTGCCTTAAACCACATGGACACTCATCTGTGCTTGCAAAGCAGAACTGATGAAAGTAAGCATGAGCTATACATTGCAAAGGAAAGCAAAGCATATCCTTCACATTTACATTCCCAGTTCATTCATTAGCATTAATACACAAAGGCAGCTCCAAATCCAAGCTTGCACAGGTGACATAAAGTGCAGTCCTAAACAGAGATACATTCTTCTATATCAATTGAAGGCCGTGATCTTAGAAGTGTGTGAGTATGCTTAGGACTGCATTGCCATTAATATGGATTAGTGCTTTCTATTCAATTCTAGTTACTATTAGTAGATTAATTACCAAAGCCGTCTGGAACACTTGAGGCTTCTTTTTAATGTATTACATATTGGAGTCAAATCTGAAGCTCTGCCCCAAAACATTTGTTTTCTCCCTCAACCAATTGACTCTTTTGCTGTGCTGCTTTTGATTGTTAACTTTAGGTAAGGACTAGGAAACCTTTTAAAATTACTTGCTACCATAATAGACTTTCAAGAGTTAGTCTTATCCTTTGTCACATTAGAATATTTCCTAGGTATTTTACAGCACAATCCAGAGGGGTGGGGGGGCAGAAAGTCTTTTGGGAACAGACAAATTGCTACGTGGGAGCAGGAGGGTTTGCACCGGTGTACGACAGTGGAGGGAAGTTGCGTGGGTGGGGGGCCGCCCGAGTGCCGCTCCACCTGAGGGCAGTGGCGCCTGAGGGCTGCGCCGAGCATGGGCGGAAGTGAGGTGGAGCGCGGCGTTCAGGTAGAGGAGGGGGTGGAGTTGGGGGCGCAGCCAGGCTTAGGTGGCATCCTGAGCAGTTTGGCCAATGAAACCCCCCCCCCCCGAGAGGTGCAACATTACGCCTGCAAAAACAGCAGCGTGTTCCATAGGCACTCGTTTAAACCAAAAACAAAGGTCACCTCCGCTGCTGCAGAAGCTCGCAAACCCCTTAGGGAGCAGCATGACTGCCTCGCCAACCCCCTCGTGCCTTGGGCTGATGAGCCCCCTCCCCAGCACCCAATTGTGGTCTCCCCCCTCCTAGAAATACTTCCACTCTGGCCTTGCACAACTCAGTTGCTAGGGAGAGGAGCGAGTGGCGAGAATCTCTGCCAGCGAGCTCCTGGCCATACAGACTTAGAGTGAGGGACAGGCAGGCATGTTGGTGATGGGTTTTGCACTGCGTGGTTGCTTTGACAGTATGTTTGACTTGTGAGGGGCTAACTGCTCTTGTTTCCAGGTCTCCACAGGTTCTAAGCTCTTAGAGGCTCTGCATGTGAGTGAGGACTGTCGCCCATGGCTGGGTAAGTTCCACTGTCCCCCCCCCATCCTCCCCCTCCCCTCGCTCTAGACTGCTTGGTGTGCGAGCGTCTCTGGCAGTGGGCTCCGACAGAGGGCATTTGCTGACCCTGCTCCCCTGTGCTACCACCTGCTATGGAGAGCCAGTTTGGTGTAGTGGTTAAGTGTGCGGACTCTTATCTGGCAGAACCGGGTTTGATTCCCCACTCCTCCACTTGCACCTGCTGGAATGGCCTTGGGTCAGCCATAGCTCTGGCAGAAGTTGTCCTTGAAAGGGCAGCTGCTGTGAGAGCCCTCTCCAGCCCCACCCACCTCACAGGGTGTCTGTTGTGGGGGAGAAAGGTAAAGGAGATTGTGAGCCGCTCTGAGACTCTTCGGAGTGGAGGGCGGGATATAAATCCAATATCTTCTTCTTCATCTTCTTCTTCTTCTTCCCTTGGTCTGCCCTCTGCCACGTTCCCAACCCCTGGCAGGGCACGGTGTGTGTGTGTGTGGCAGCTGCCCTGTTGCGGGGAGGTGGGTCAGAGACTGTCCCTTTAAGAGAGCACCCAGCTGAAACGCAGCCTGGTCTTCCAGCCGCCACCCCTGCAGGTGCTCTTGATCTCTGTCTCCATTTTGCAGGTGAGACTCCAACACAGAGGTTTTCACGTGTGTCACTCCACTGCCCCCCACTCCCTCAGCTGTTTCTGCCCACCACTCTGGATGGAGCCCCACCCATGGCGAGGCTGCCCAGCGCGTGCCAGGGAGACTGTTGCACTCTGTTCCGGAAAAATAAAGTCTGAGCTGTGCCCTCTGTTGTCTCTCCTGCTTGCCATCTGCTGCACATTCCCTGGGCAACCCCCCCCCCCGTCAGTGGCCTCTCTGAGGGAATGCCTGGGAGGGTGGGCAGATGGGTTTTTTGGGGGGAAACGGTCTATGAGCCACTACACTGCCCCCCACATGGCTGGACAGGGGAGGGGGAGTGCCACCCCTCAGCCTTCCTGGGTTGACAGCCTACCCGACCCCACAGGGCTGTTGTGTGCAGGGCACTAGGGGCGGGGCTGATGAAGTGGACTCAGAGTTCTGCAGCTGATGCACTCGCACTCTGAGTTCTGCAGCCCCCGGGGGAGGTGTTCCGTGCACATGGCAGGGGGCGTCAGGCAGCACAGGGGGTCTCTGGGTGGGGGGGGTGTCTGCTGCTGGGCTGCTCACTCCCAGACACACATTCCAGCTGATGTCTATGACAGCGAACTCCTGCACTTGGTACTTCCTGCTTGTCTGCCTGCCATTGGCAGAGTCTCTGACAGTGGGAGGGTGTGAGGGGATTGACGGCTTCTCTGTGGTCCCGTGTGGGCCTGTCTCACCCCCACTCCTGCCTCACCACCAAGTCAGGCTTCTCATGCGCGCATGCCCAGTCCCACTCCTGTTCCCTCCCCATGTTGGTGGGACATCTCTCCTTTGCCTTTGACGGTCTGCTCATCATTGGCTCTGTTCTCTGTTTGGGGGCAGGTTGGGGATGGCTATCATCCTCTCTGGGGCCACCTCTCCCCATCCCTGACTGTCATGAGCCGTGGCGCATGCGCCAGGACTGGCCAATGGGAGAGGTGGGCTGGCCCTCCCCTTTGGCTGCCTCCGCCTCCCTTGTGCCTATGCCAGCTGTGTTGCCATGGTGACTGACTCCCTCACAGCAAGCTATGTTTCTCCCCTCCCCACGCTCCAGCATGCCATAGTCCTCTGAAAGTGTACAAGCAGCGCGGCCACTGCCGGCCGCCACTTATGTCTGGATTGGGCTGTTAAATGCTTTACAACAAAATAAATCCAGTTACTTCTTGGTTTGTAGCAATGTGAGGACTAGAATTTTTAAAAAACCGGAAAGCATTGCCATAAAATGACTCTTTCTTACCACCCGTGTTGGGATAGTTTTAATATTCCAAAAGGAAATCACAATTGTTTTTAGCCTTCCAAAAGTATCCATCTCATTTCTAATATATTAAAAATGCTTCTGCAGAAAGTACAAATCAATACCCTGGAACACTCTTAAAATTAGAGCATTATTGTACGAATACTGATTTTCAGTTGTTTTCTTTTTCATAAACTCTCACATAAGATTTTCCTGTTCCTAGTGAAAGTTTCTCCTTTCTTCCCAATAACCCCCTATATTTTATGTTTAAATTACCACCTGCCCAAGATAGTGTAATGACAATTCTTGAAAAAAAATCTTATGAAAAACCCAGTGCCTGCAGTAATTTTGAAAATTGTGGTATACAAGATTATGCATGGGATGGAGAAAGTAGAGAAAGAAATACTTTTCTCCCTTTCTCACAATACAAGAACTCGTGGGCATTCAATGAAATTGCTGAGCAGTCAGGTTAAAACAGATAAAAGGAAGTACTTTTTCATCCAAAGGGTGATTAACATGTGGAATTCACTACCACAGGATGTGATGGTGGCTACAAGCATAGCCAGCTTTAAGAGCGGATTGGATAAAAATATGGAGCAGAGGTCCATCAGTGGCTATTAGCCACAGTATGTGTATATATATATATATATATATATATATATATATATATATATATATATATATATATATATATATATATATATATATATATATATGTGTGTGTGTGTGTGTGTGTGTGTGTGTGTGTGTGTGTATGTATATGTGTTTTTGTGTGTATGTATGTATGTATATGTGTGTGTGTATATATACACACACACATATATTGGCCACTGTGTGACACAGAGTGTTGGACTGGATGGGGTATTGGCCTGATCCAACATGGCTTCTCTTATGTAAAATGTTTCAGGTTAGACTATATACAGAAAGAACATTCAACAAACATAGCAATGATAATTTCATGACCTTAGTACTATGTCCCTCGAGCCCTTGCTGCATGAAGTGGTGCAGCAATATTCATAGAGTTACATTTATGAATTTGGCAGCACTATTACAAAAATAAGATATGTTCTTTCATTCAGCTTCCAATATTGTAGTTTTCAATGTTGGTATGAAATATGCAAACAATGTTGTATTCTGTCATTTTTAATGAAATCCTACATATTCTGTCAGGAACATTTATCAATAATCATGCATTATGATCCACTGATCCCTGCCTCCAGTCTGAAGTGAGCAGTGACTCATGAAAGCTCACACCCTGCCATAAATTTTGTTAGTCTTTAAGATACTACTGGACTCTAGTTTTTTTTTTCTACTGCTACAGACTGATTAACATGGCTTACACATCTTGATCTGCATCCACTGGTCTCCTTTCATGCATGATTAAACTGTTTTCTTATAGCAACCACCTCAACTCAATTTTCAAAGGGATATCATGATAAGAAAATAACCAGTTTACTATTTTTGAACTTAGACTTCCTGCCAACTGGTCTCTGTGTGTCTTTAGTGTCAGTGAAATCAGTTTCTGCGATCATATCTCAAATAGAAGCTGTTGACTGCTCAGGTACAACAAGGAGTTAAAATGCAAATAATTCCATGCTTTTAAATACAGATTTCTCTCTCTAACAATGTAGGGAAATACTGCTCTTTCTGTAGTAAACTAGATTATTTCATTCTAAGACGAGGGGAAAGTAGCTGCAAACTACAACGGCATGGAATTATAGCATAAGTAGCTACTGTGCAGACACAGATGCTCAGCAAAGATTGGGTGTGACAGCAAAGCTGAGCAAAGTCTGAATCTGACTTTTCCCCTTCAAGTTTAATCATGTGAGGCTAGACATTTGTCAGTATTGCCTGTGCTTTGCTAGTTCTTTTCAGTATCTTATTTATATGGCAACAACAACACAAATAAATAAATCAGTTATGTTTGAGAAGACAACAATCATTGTTCCAGAGTTCTTAGGCTATTCAGAACTATCAGCTCATATTCCATGAGGAAATTTGGATCCAGACCCTTCCAAATATTTAGCAATCTAATCAATTTTTAAAAATCTGCTTAATGAAACTGGCTTTTCAGATTAGGGACAGCATTAAGTTTTGCAGGCTTGCCAGGGCTGCATTATGACTTTTGTGGGCCCAAGGTACTTTTGCCTTTGTTGGCTCCTCCCACCATAATAATACCAATATTAAAAATTATTTTATACAACGTCAACAGTTTTTTTTTCTATTTTAGGCAAAAATTAATAGATTTTTGTGGGCCCTACACATTTCTGATGTGAAAAAATTAAAACACTTTCTTAAAAGAAATTACAACTTTTTTGTGGGTCTCTGATAGTATTGGGGGCTCTAGGCACTGTTCCTTCTTTGCCTAATGGATAAGTCAGTCCTGAGATTTGCTGGTTAGATTCATTTATGTTTTGATGTTGCTTCCCCTTTATAGAAATCAAATATATGAATCTTTATTTCCACACCTACCCTGTTTTCCCAAAAATAAGACCTACCCAAAAAATAAGCCCTAGCAGGATTTCTATGCATTTGTTAAATATAAGCCCTACCCCGATAATAAGACCTAGTGATGGGCGTGGCTATGCAGCATATCTGCATAGCCACGCCATGCATTTCGGTGCGGAGCGGTAAGGAAAACTGAAATACCTTTTATCTGGTACAACTTCTTTCTCCGAGCTGTTCGCACTTGCATGGGTGCGCGAGCGGCAACCACATCACTCCTTTCTCCTAGCCGTTTGCGCATGCGCGGGTGCACATGTGGTAACCGCGGTCACAGGCATCCTATTGCGCACGCGCGAACGGCTAGGGGAAAGGAGTTCACGCATCACTAGCACCAGCCCCACTGTATTTGAATAAATGTAGATTGTTGTTTTATACTTAATAAAATAAGACATCCCCTGAAAATAAGCCCTAGTGTGACTTCTTGAGAAAAAATAAATATAAGACAGTGTCTTATTTTCAGGGAAACACGGTATTTCCACTTCTGTGCACTGAATGTTTACCCATGTACCCATTTTCAATGTTATTTATGCATGACTAAATCAGCATTGGAGATTGTAACCTTTCATACATTGTATATATGTATAATGTATAAAGCACTTAAAAATAAGCAGAGATTCTTAAGAAAAACAAATGAATCTCCAACATCTTCAGTAAAATGTGTGTATAGAAACAGTTCACCACAATAGAAAAAAGAAAGAAAAGTATCCTGTTTGTTCATTCCTATTTTAGATGTTTGGCCAAACATTATATAACATGAAGGAATTAAAGTCAATACTGGAAGCATCACTTATTTGATCTAGCAATAAGATGCCAAGACCCTTCTGAATGAGCACTTTATGTCGCTCACTGAACTAAAAAGGAATGCTGGAATTAACGATCTACTGCTATTATGAGGAAGGGAATGTATTTTTCTAAAATTCACTTTTTAAAACATAACCACTGATTTTCCCTTATTCTCCTTTTTGCCATTTTAAGAGAGGAATTTCTCTGTGAAGATAAATCACACTTTTGTAACTTTGGCCCTTGCACTTGTTTTACATTGCACAACATGTGGTGCTCTAGCAAGAATCAGGGGTCATTTTGTAGAAAAATAGGTGGTGGAGCTCATCCATGAATTGTTATGCAGCTGCACTTACTATTCAATGGACAAGGTGAGAAGGAGGAGGGGGAACCCTCAAAAAGTTTCAGGAGTTGTGCTCCTGTGAGCTCCTGCTGAATCTGAAGCCTGAGCAAGATGATAGGAAGGTTTTGGAAGACATTGCCTTCCTCTGAGTCTCTACAGAGTAAAATTCTCAAATTTTGCGGAACCTGCCCCTTGTCTCTTTGAATTTTCCTTTGTCTCAAACTGGAATTGATTTAAAACTGACTGTAAATTCCTAAAAAGAGGGAAAGAAAGGGATTGCTGGATTTCAGGGAGAAACTGGCTAATTAAGAATTAAGAGAATTTCTCTTAACCACCATAGTTGGATCCAGCCAGGTTTTTGTTCAGTTGCAGTCAAGTCCCCTCCTTATCACAAGTCCCATTCCATATAGCTTTTAATGGTCAAAACAGATCCCTTCCTCCCTTTTTCACCAGTGGAAAATTGCTTGGAACAACCCATCTGCCTATACATCTCTTTACATGCACAGAGCTTCGCCTTACTCATAAGAGGGGGGCAGAAAATTTTGGCAGAAGAATTGTATGCATACATTTGCACAAGGAAAATTAAATCACTGGTGCTGTGCTGTATATATCTAATCTTTAACATAGAGCAAAAGCCAGTGAAGTCAATGGCAGTTTTTTATTAATAGCATGAAGAGCCTCAGACACTGACTATTATAGCACAGACATTTGAATCACAGTTTCAGAGTCTGGTTGTATTTTTGAAGGTCAAATATCAATTCTAGGAACCAAACATCAATCCTAAAATCACATTTCCACTCTCAGTAAGTCATTCTGTGCTAAGGGGCTGAGCTGGAATACCTGACCTCCGATTGTACCTTGGCAGATTCTGAGATGGGCATTGAATGTTAAGTTTTATCTCTTAAGAAGGCAGTGAGTAACGGGGATAAAATAGAAAAGCAAACAGAAGAACTAGCTGAAACAAAGAAGCAAGAAAGTAAAATAATAAGAATAATGGAGAAAGCTCCATTACAAAATGAAAATACAAAAATCTCCATACTGGAGAAAAATATGAAAAAGAAGAAAAAATATAAGAAGTGAAATACAAGGCAAAAATGCCTTTAAGGTGAGGGGAATAAAGGTCATTAAGATTTAAGATAAGGATAATTCAAATTCCTGTCTGTTCAAAAGAAATGTGGCTCAATATGTAAACACAATCTTAAATAGTGATGTATTAAATCATATTTGATCACCTGTATATTTCTTTAGACCAACTTGGGAGAAAAAAAATCCACATTAAAAATCCACATAAGGACTGTTATGGCTCCTCTTTGTCTGCCTTCTGAAATGTGAGAATTTTCACCCAGTTCATTCACAAGGACAAAAGAGGGTGTATTCAAAGTGATATGTATACTTCAGTCAGTGTGCATAATGTGACCTTTCTAGAAAACCATGCCCACCTGTCAAAAATTATCTTTGAAAGATAAGATACATGCTGGGTTGTGGTCAGTATGGCCCAGGTGCCCAAATGGGTTTAACATAAAGTGAAAGACAGCAGACAGTTAGCCATGAGTCCAGGGATTTTTGTTTTTTGCCTACTCTAAGGTGTTTCTTGCTTGGTTTGTGATTGCACAGAAACCTGAAATCAGTTAAATGAATGGCAATGGAATTCTAAACAGATTTATAGTACAAACTTTGTTATCTGGCATTTGAGTATCAAAAAAACCCTCAGCTTATTGGCATGTGGGTACCTGAGTTGACTTATGAGGTCAGTGAGTGGGTAGAAAAGGCAGTCATGGCAATGGCTTGAAGCAGCACTGACCCAAGGGCGCATGGCACCCCAGGCAGCCCCCCCTACAGTGCTGCAACACAGCGCTGCACTCCATCACCCCCCCCTCTGAGCACACCTCAGTGCTGTACCCACCCCTTACCTTCCTGTCGCCTCCCCCAGCACGATCAGAGTGCGCTGCACCTGGGCCATACCAGACACAACACAGCACGTATCTTATCTTTCGAAGAACACCCTGGAGGCTTCTCCCCTCTCCTTTCCAGAACCAGAAGGGAGGGGGAGCCAAGCCTACTCCAGCACATTCTTCAAAAGATAAGATACATGCAACATTGCGGCCAGCAGGGCCCAGGAGCGTTGCTCTCTGATTGTGCATGGGGGGGAGGCGATGGGGGAGGTGCAGGGGGAGGCGAAGGGACGAGAAGGGAAGGGAGGGGTGGGGGTGGCAGCAGTGGTGGGTCGGTGGTGGGGGGAAGGCAGCCAAACTAGGCACTTGCCTGGGGCACCAGGAGAGGGGGAGCCCAATTCAGAGTCCCCACTCTCCCTGCTCCCTAGGCAAGCATCTAGTTTGCCTAGTGGGCAAGCTGGCCCTGGCTTGAAGAATGAAATTGCATGGAAAGGCAGCTGGGATATGGGGCAGAGTTAGCAGGATGAAAGATGAGGCAGTGGCAAAGACTGCAATCTCCTAGAAGAGCAAAGCCATGTGGAAGGCACTTAAGAGGTATGCAGGGAGGTATGTGGGAGGCAGGTGTAAGCATGGCTGGGAAGAAGTCTAAAAACACCCACACATTGTGTAAAGCTTGAAGAATAAGCACATTTGCACAGATATACTTTATCTTAGCCAAAAGGTTGAGAAGCCATGAGTGCCAGATAACACGACTTGTGCTGTACACAGTTCAATGAAGTCAATGGGCTTAGAAGGCTGAAACTCTAGCTTGTATTAAGTAATTTTGATTTTGTGCAGTATAATTTATCCTAACATAAGTCAGAACTAGTGCTGGTTGGGATTAAAAATAACAGTAAATTGAGAAGTACCCTGAGGGATTTCCTGTGTTGTCCCCAGTCCATCAGGCACCTGTCAACTGAAAAGGGCAGTAAGTGAGCTATAAACCCAGCTGAGATATATCACCTCAGAGTTAGCATAGCTTTGGGCTGGCAAGAAGATTGAGCCCATTCAGCATCCCTAAATTTAAGAATGTGCTGTATGAATTAGATCAGTATTTTCCATTATCAGGGTTGCGACCCAGTACCGGGCCACAGAAGCCTCCATACCGGGTCACAAGAAAAGCCAAAGCTAGCCTCGCCCTAGCAAAGCCTGAGCTCTGCTCTGCTTCCTTCCTTCCCCTGTCTCTCTGTTGTGCAGAGAAAAGCTAGGCTTGAAGACTGACACAGGCTGCAAAGCCTGAGCTCCATTTGGCTTCCTTCCTTCCCCTGTCTCTCTGTTGTGCAGAGAAAAGCTAGGCTTGATTACTGACACAGGCTACAAAGCCTGAGCTCTGTTTGGCTTCCTTCCTTCCCCCGTCTCTCTGTTGTGCAGAGAAAAGTTAGGCTTGAAGACTGACACAGGCTACAAAGCCTGAGCTCTGTTTGGCTTCCTTCCTTCCTTCATCTCTGTGTTGTGCAGAGAAAAACTAGCCTTGAAGAGTGACACAAGCAAGCTTGGTTGTAGCTTGAGGCAGGGTTCCAGTAGTAGCAGCTGAAGGAAGGGCCTACTAAATGTGTCAGAATATTTTGAGGTAGAGGAGCTACCAGGGCCCAGTGTGGGTGGTACACAGTGCTGACATTCCTGATGGCAATGGCAACAGCACTCCCAACTGCATAGACTGGTCAGTGCGGTTGAGGAAGGGGTGCAGGCAATTGAATATGGGCATTAGGAGTGCTTGCAAGCTGGAGAAGAAAACACAAACAGGTGCATGCAGGTGTGGGGGTGGAAAGAGAGGACCCTGGGAACGTATGAAAAAGTTGCAGACCATCCACTTTCCACCCCCATTTTGGCTCAGCATGAGTTTCAGAGAAATTTTTCTGAAAACAAAGTTACTTCAGAAGAAGAGGTAGGTTTGGGGGAGTGCCCTGGAAGTGACCTCACAGGAAGAGGTGAAGTTTTAGTTCAGTGTGCCTGGAAGTGACATTACTTGGCCCATGACCTGGAAGTGACACCACAGGAAATGACATAATTTTTGTCTCCCAGCTCCACCCCCAAAGTCTTCTGGCTCCACCCCCGAATTTTAGTGGGTCACGAAGGGTAAGTGTAAAAATAACCAGGCCACAAGAAAGAAAAGTTTGGGAAACCCTGAATTAGATGGTAGCTGCTTAGTTTCACTCATTCCACACAACTAGAATGCAGATTTTTTTTCCTGTAAAAAGAACATGAAGCTTTGGACTACCTCTTAGCACCGCTAGAGAAGAGTTAAAGTTGGACCCTCAGCAAATCAAATTAATTCAGTTTAAACTCCCTACTTTGTTCTATGGAGAAAGTTGTGACAAACATTATCAGACCTCCATACAGGCCCCCTTTTGCCATTTTTTTCTACCTGAACCAGCTTTCTAGAGCAGTTTATTTCTGCTCTGGGGGGAAGCAGAAGCAATATGGTGGTCTCAGGATTGGGGAAAAGGCACAGCAGGGGAAAAAATGACTTGTCTCTATGCCACAATTAGGAATGGGGTGGGGCGATCCTGGACTTGGTCCTAAGTAATGCCCAAGACCTGGTGAGAGATGTAAACATGATTGCACCCACTGGGGAACAGCAACCATAATATTATTGATTTCACCATTTTTATAAATAGGGAGTTGCCCAAAAAAGGTCAAACACAACCACCTTTAACTTTAAAAGGGGTAAATTCTCTGAGATGAGAAAGCATGTGAAAAGGAAACTGACAGGAAAGGTAATTAGGGTCAAAACCCTTGGGAAAGCTTGAAAGCTATTTAAAACTACAGTACTAGAAGCTTAGATAAAATATATACTACAAGTAAGGAAAGGCACAAATAAAAGAAAGCCTGCACAGTTAACAAACAAAGTAACAGAAGTTGTTAAAGGTAAGAAGGATTCCTTTAAGCGGTGGAAAGCTAGTCCAAGTGAGGTTAATAAAAGGGAACAAATAACATGCAAGTCTATGATCAGGCAGGCAAAAAGGGATTATGCGGAGCATATTGCAAAAAAACATAAAGACCAACAATAAACATTTCTTCAAATACTTTAGAAGCAAGAACCAGCTAGAGAGGCAGTGGGGCCCTTGGATGACTGTAGTGTATCAGTAACAACATGCGCCCGCGCGGAGGCAACTGGGCTGTCCCAGAAGCCTCCAGTGCAGGGCGCGGAAGCACCCGCCAATCAACAGCTGTGGCGGGTATTTCAACTGGTCAGGATTGGCCAGACCAGCCCAGTAGGCTGCACCGGGAATTGTATATAAGCGGGGCCCGGCCCGCGTGCTCCCTCTCTTGCAACGTGCTCCTAATAAACTATGTTGCCCTACTCTCGTCTCCGTTTCGAGTACGTTACACTGGCGACGAAGGTGGGATACTAGCCTCAGCGGCTACCACGGAGATCTAGGGCAACCACGGGTCCTGACCGCCGCCGCCATGGCCACCCCGAACGGAACCACCGGCTACATCGAGACATTCGACCCCACCAATCCCGAGGGCTGGGAGTCCTATGCGGAGCGGGTGGAATTCTACCTCAGGGCCAACAAGGTCACCGACGCCGGCACGAAGAGGGACGTCCTCCTGAGCGTCTGCGGGCCAGCCACGTTCGAGATCGCCAAGGGTCTCTCGGCTCCCGTCCGCCTCACGGAGAAGTCCTACGAGGAGATCATCAGACTCCTCACCGGTCATTTCTCGCCACAGCCTTCGCGAGTGGCCAGACGGTTCCTGTTCCACAGAAGGGACCAGGCAGTGGGGGAATCGGCCGCCGACTACCTGGCGGCCCTCCGCAAGATCGCCGGGAACTGCAACTTCCCCCAGCTGGAAGACACCCTGGCCGACCGATTCACGTGGGGCCTCCGCGACGAGAGGCTCCAACAGAAGCTCTTCGCCAAAGACGAGCTCACCCTGCAGAGCGCCTTCAGCAAGGCGGTGGCGTTCGAGAGGACCTCCAGGACCTTCCCCAAGGCCCGGACAGAAGCTGCCCACCACGAGGAGCTGGACCACGACGGCCCAGAGGAGGAAGAAGCCCATCAACTGCGCCGCCCAGCCGGGCCACCCAGCAGAGCCGCCCAATGCCCCCGAGCGGCCGAACGACCCCCAGCGACGGAGAGGGTCCCGGCCACCAAGTGCACCAGCTGCGGCGACCCCCACGACAGGCGGGACTGCCGGTACCGGACCTGGGACTGCCGGAGCTGCGGAAAGACGGGCCACATCGCAAGGGCTTGCCGAGCCAAGCCCAATCGCCGTAGGCCGACCACGCATCACGAGTCGGCGGAGTTCCTCTCCACGGACTCCACGTCCCTGCAGGTACTGAACTTGCCCATCCCCACCCCCGACAAAATCAAAATGGCGGTCCTCATCGAAGGGAACCCCTGCCTAATGGAGGTGGACTCGGGTTCCTCCATCTCCATTATAGCGGAGGACACCTTGAGGAAGCTGTGTCCCCCCCAGCGGCTGCAACTAAGGCCGGCGGACTTCATACTCCGGGACTTCCAGAAGAACCCGGTGCAAATCGCGGGGTGGGCGCGGGTGCAAGTCGAACGGGGGTCCTTCCATGGCCTGCTGGACATGCTGGTGGTAAAGCGCCAGCTTGCCACCCTGCTGGGCCTGACATGGTTCAAGCCCCTGGGAATCCGCGTGGAGGGGGTGGAGCAGACCATAGCGCCCAAGGGGTTCGGGGAGATTTGCCAAGAGTTCCCGGACGTGTTCAATGGGTCCCTGGGGAGCTACAAAGGGCCGGCAATTTCTCTACCACTAGACCCCACGGTCAGGCCAATTCGGCTCAAGGCGAGGAGGGTCCCGTTTGCCTTAAAACCGAAAATAGAGGCGGAACTAGACCGCCTCACGGCCCAGGGCGTCCTGGAGCCGGTGGACTACGCCCCCTGGGAGACCCCCATAGTAACCCCTATCAAGCCAAACGGGGACGTGCGAATCTGTGCCGACTATAAGTGCACGATAAACAAGGCACTACAGGATAACCCCTACCCAGTGCCGGTGGTGAGCCATGTCCTGGCTGCTCTAGCGGGGTCTAAGGTCTTTGGGAAGCTGGACCTGGCCCAGGCCTACCAACAGCTCCCAGTAGACGCCAAGACGGCGGAAGCCCAAACTATAGTGACACACCGGGGGGCCTTCCGGGTGAAGAGGCTACAGTTCGGGGTAAGCGTCGCTCCGGGGATTTTCCAGAGTATAATGGACGCTCTCCTTAAAGGGATCCCCGGAGTGCAGCCGTTTTTGACGACGTTTTAATCGCCGCCCCCGGCCCCGAAGAGTTCGGAAATCGCTTGAGAGAGGTGCTCCGCCGGTTCCAGACTGCGGGGCTCAAAGTCAAGAGGGAGAAATGCCTGCTGGGGGTCCCACGGGTGGAGTTCCTGGGGTTCGCCGTAGACGCAGCGGGAATCCACCCAACGGAAGAGAAGACCCGAGCCATTGTGAA
This sequence comes from Heteronotia binoei, assembly GCF_032191835.1. Lineage (NCBI taxonomy): Eukaryota > Metazoa > Chordata > Lepidosauria > Squamata > Gekkonidae > Heteronotia > Heteronotia binoei. Next base: position 28,729,437 of record NC_083230.1, on the reverse strand, counting down.
AGCGCCAGCCCCCACCTGCAAAGCGGAGCTACAAAGCTTCTTGGGGGTGCTTAACTTTTACCATTCATTTCTCCCCCACAAGGCGGCCCTAGCAGAGCCACTGCACCGCCTTCTGGACAAAAAAGCCCCTTGGGTTTGGGGCAAGCGCCAAGCAGCCGCGTTTCAGGCGGTCAAGGACGTTCTGGTTTCTAATGCGGTGCTCCACCATTTTGACGAGGGCCTCCCCGTCATCCTGGCTTGCGATGCATCGCCATACGGGGTGGGGGCAGTCCTGGGGCACCAACTCCCGGACGGGAGGGAGGTACCGGTCGCATACTACTCCCGCACAATGACACCAGCCGAGCGCAACTACGCGCAAATAGACAAAGAGGCTCTGGCAATCGTGGCGGGGGTCCGCAAGTTCCATGACTACCTGTATGGGCGGAGGTTCACCATAGCGACGGACCACAAGCCCCTCTTAGGTCTGCTGGCCCCCGACCGACAAACCCCCCAAATATTGTCGCAGCGCGTGTTGAGGTGGAACCAATTCCTCAACTCCTACACGTACACACTGGTACACAGGGCTGGCAAGGCCATGGGCCACGCGGACGCACTCAGCCGTTTGCCGCTTCCGGAAACGGGTCCAGACCCCGCCCCCGCACACCAGGTCATGCTAATGGAGAGCCTCCCGGAGCCGCCCCTCCACGCAGCGGAGGTCGCCAAGGCCACTCAGAAACACAAGACACTAGCACGGGTGCTCGACTGGGTGGGGAGGGGCTGGCCGGAGGGGAACATGGGGGAAGAATTCAAACCATATAAGACCAGGAGGGAGGAACTAGCAGCCCACAAGGGGTGCCTGTTATGGGGAAGTAGGGTGGTGATTCCCCCCCCCCGCTGCAAAAGCGTGTCTTAGAATCATTACATGAGACCCATCCCGGCATAGTCCGAATGAAGGCCTTGGCCAGAAGCTACGTCTGGTGGCCGGGAATGGATGGGGAGATAGAGAGCTGGGTCCGACGGTGCCAAACGTGTCAAGAATCGCGGCCCGAGCCTCCCAGCGCCCCCGCCACTAGGTGGGAGTCAACCCGGAAACCATGGTCGAGACTCCACCTTGATTTTGCGGGGCCATTCCAGGGGCAGATCTTTATGATAATAGTGGACGCCTACACCAAGTGGTTGGAGGTCATCCCCGTAGGGTCCACCTCATCCGCCGCCGCCATCAGGGCGCTGCGCAGGGTCTTATGCACACACGGTATCCCGGACACCATAGTGTCAGACAACGGGACCGCGTTCACGTCCGCAGAATTCCAGGCGTTCCTCCATAGATACCTGATTAGGCACATAAGATCTGCCCCCTTCCACCCAGCCACCAACGGCCAGGCGGAGCGGATGGTCCGCACCGTGAAAGAAGCCCTGGGCCGAATCGTGCAGGGGGACTGGGACCACCGATTAGCGGCGTTCCTTTTTGACAATAGGATCACCCCCAACCCGGTCACAGGGGTGAGCCCGGCAGAGCTCCTAATGGGACGCAAGCTGACAACCCGACTGGACAGACTACACCCCGACCGGGCGTCGGACACCCGCGAGAGCCCCGAGGTTCGGGACGCAGTCAGGGGGTTCTTTGCGGGCGACCCAGTTTACGCCCGGAACTATGCAAGGGGACCCGAGTGGGTGGCGGGCCGAGTGCTACGAGTAACCGGGTCCCGCCACTATGATATATCAACCGGGGGGGCCAGGTATTACGGCGGCACATAGACCAGTTGCGCCGCCGCACGCTACCGGAAGAGCCGGCGGACACAGAAGAGGCGTGGTCCGGGGAGGGGCCAACCGAGAGCCGACCGGAGGACGAGGCCCCGACGCCCATCACGCCGACGCAGCGAACACCAGAACAGTCAGAGCCCGAAAGACCCGCGGAACCAGTCCCACCGCCTCCGGCCACACCACGGGTCGCCGACGCACCAACCGCGGAAGCAGCGCCTCCCCCACCGGACCTCCCTAGGCGGTCCACCAGGGAGCGACGACCTCCCGCATATCTCAAGGACTATGTTCCTTAACTAGGGGGGGAGGAGTGTAGTGTATCAGTAACAACATGCGCCCGCGCAGAGGCAACTGGGCTGTCCCAGAAGCCTCCAGTGCAGGGCGCGGAAGCACCCGCCAATCAACAGCTGTGGCGGGTATTTCAACTGGTCAGGATTGGCCAGACCGGCCCAGTAGGCTGCACCGGGAATTGTATATAAGCGGGGCCCGGCCCGCGTGCTCCCTCTCTTGCAACGTGCTCCTAATAAACTATGTTGCCCTACTCTCGTCTCCGTTTCGAGTACGTTACAATGACCAACGGGTGAAAGGGTTACTGAAGGAGGATAGAGAAATGTCTGAGAAGCTGAATGCATTTTTTGCCTCCGTCTTCACTGTGGAAGATAAGTAGTATTTGCCCACTCCAGAACGACTGATTTCAGGAGACCTGTTGAAAGACAAGTCCTCTTGTGGATCAAAAACTGGCTAATTAATAGGAAACAGAGAGTGAGTATAAATGGGCACTTTTCTCAGTGGAGGGTGGTAAGCAGTGGGGTGCCGCAGGGCTCAGTACTGGGTCTGATGTTTTTTAACTTGTTCATTAAAGATTTGGAGTTGGGAGTAAGCAGTGAAGTGGCTAAATTTGCGGATGATTTCACTGTTTCACATGTACCTGGAAGAGCTAATAAGGTTGCTGATGCTCTATCTCGAGTGTATCAATCTGCTGCATGATTTATATCTGTATACTGCTCATTGGTTTGTAATTATGAAAATTTTGAAGTTTGTACCTGTAAGTGTTAAGACATCTGCTGAAAGCTTGCAAGTGGGTTTTATTGGTTGCACTTTTATGTATTTTTATTTGAGTAATTTTAGATAAAGAAAAATTAAGTTCAAACTTTAAAATTTCATCTTAAAGGGGGAGGTGTAGTGCAGTAGCCATGTAAAAATGCTTTTTCTGATGTTAACAGAGGTCAAGCTTTGGCCTGCTTTCTAAAAAATCTAAAGTCTGTGTTTCTTTGCAGAGTCCTGCTCAGTGTTAAAGAATGTGTTTGCTTGCAGAGATATAGAACACCTGCAAGGTTGTTGTAGGAGTATACCAGCTAGATCCATTTTCAATTAACATGTTAGACATTTCTGCCCAGTTATCACCATGTGAACTTAATTATCACTGAAACTGCAGATCAGCCCTAATTAGTTACCATGAGTGCCCATCACTGGTTTTGATTGGTTTTCCGGGATGGAGTTAGATCATCAATTTGGGATGTCATTGGGTTTCCCTAGTTACCCCACGAGGGTCCTTGAGGCATAAAAGTAATTATACACGTGTAACACCTGGTCTAGCCTGTCGGTGCGGACGCTAGCAGAGGGAGCGATGTGATGAGCCCGACACAGAGCTCCAGGGAAGAAATCAGCCAGACACCTGCAGCTAGTGCCAAAGTAGTGTATTTACTGTATATACAATACGTGCTCACTAGTGCAGTCCAATATATTGATCACAGGAACAGAATGCTCCGCCAGCAAGTCAATTCTCAGAAAGGGACCTGTGCATTACACACACAGTTCATTTATAGTCCAGTCAGCCAATCCTGGCAGTCCACTCTCATGCTGACTCAGCAGGTTCCTTCTCTTGTCTTCAGCCGGCTCAAACCAGCCTGCTGATAAGGTCACTGTGACCTAGCATGCCGGCTAGATCACCAGCTGTCATTACAGAGCTGTCAAAGCTGGGTTAAGATAGATTCTTTCACCAACATAGCCTGGAGCCTAGAGCTTGGAGTTTAGAGTATGGTGTGGGTCTTATAATCTGGAGATAAGACTCTCTCCTTCTTGTTGTTATGCTTGAAAACCCCCCTGACTTGACTTCTTTGTCCAACTACCTGGCTACATCTGGACAGTGGACTCTGTTTGCTGGTAATGTCTGGAAAACAATGCCGCGCTAAGTTTAGCTAGTAATAATTTACAATGTCTTTATTTACTTTGGCTCACATATCAAATGCTATTGTTATACTTATTCTTTAAATAAACTTTCTTAATTGTTTTATCTTTTGTTGTTTGCTCTTTGAAGTCACAGCAACTTTGCCAAAACTTACCCATTAGCCTCAGAGTGCCTACTACCATTTTTTTTTGTAAAATTACTTTGGGAACTCCTTGCTGAAAGAGAGAGGCTTGGTTTTCCTTATTTTGTTTTAATTAGGCAGAGGTTTGATCGGATGAACATGTGGAGCAGAGGTCCATCAGTGGCTATTAGCCACAGCTTATTGTTGGAACTCTCTGTCTGGGGCAAGTGATGCTCTGTATTCTTGGTGCTTGGGAGGAGCAACAGTGTGAGGGTTTCTAGTGTCCTGGTCCCACTGATGGACCTCCTGATGGTACCTGGTTTTTTTGGCCACTGTGTGACACAGAGTGTTGGACTGGATGGGCCATTGGCTTGATCCAACATGGCTTCTCTTACGTTCTTATTCTTTCTTCTGGGCTCCGTTGTTTCCCTTTGAGAATTTTACTGAACTCTTAAGATTTGACAAACTTTCTAATATTCCCCCATACATACAAAATAGGAAAATAACCAAAACATATAAAGCAGACGGATGGAAATCTTCATCATGCCACTTTGGCTACATAGGAGAAAGCAATTAAAGACGTATGATGGGCGTAAAGTTTTATTATAAAATTTATAGTTCAAGAAGTATTTTAAGGTAGGTGCTTAGCTGATATAATTTAGTACACCTTCCGGTGATATCAGAATGTGTGACATATGCAAATGAGTTGTGATAATGAGCTCCAGTACCTCTTTTTCTACAAAATGATCCCTGCTGCTTGGCATAATAATTGGGTGGCATTAAATCAGGGAACTTTTCAGAAATCCCACAGTATTTTGCATAATGATTTAATGTAGAGATGGTCAACCTTTTTTTGCTGCTGAGGATGCTGGTCACTGTTAACTTAGAATTCTTATGTTTAAAAGCCTTCAGTTTAAAAAAAATGAATTAAAAATCAGGTTATGGATAAACCAGGTTTGGCACAGGAGATGCTAGTTTACTTTCTCCTGATGTTTAAAAAGAAAAGTTTAAAAGAGAATGTTTCCGAGAGGGGATTAAGATCTGAGTTGTTCTGCTGAGGACATGGGGAGTTTAAAGTGTTTCTTTGCAATGTTTCCCAATTAAATTCTCCCTCAACTGCTATTTGCCCTGTAGGGGGGGAAACATACAGTTACTACATGGGATGGGGAAACCAGAAAATGGTATGAACTAATGGTTACCTCCTCTTCTCTCCCTTCAGTTGTTTCAGCCCTCGTTGCAGCTGCTTTTTTTTTTTTAAACCCTGTAGGAGATGCAGTACTGTAAAACATATGCTTTGTCCCTGAAATGTAAAGATGCTTTTAAGAAATATTACCAATTATGCAGCATCTGAAGGAGAAGCAGTGTTAGGCAGTGGTTAGAATGCTGGACTAGGATCATGGAGACTTAGCTAAACTGGTTCATACAGGAATCCTCAGGGATGACTTCCATTTTGTAGTAGTAAATTCTAGGGATGGCCACAAATTAGGTGATGAGCCAAAATTTGAATGGAGCTTTGCCCAGTTTTTGGCTCAGAAGCTGAGGTTTGTCACCGAAGTGTCCGCCAAACAAATCTTTGAGATTTTGGATGTGGCTCGGAGTGGCTTGGAAAATTCATTTACAAAGTCTGGCATGAAGATGCTAGGTAATGGTAGGGGTGGTAAAGTTTTCCAGCCTTGGAAATAGGAATAGAGCCCCTCAAAGCTTAATAGGTAATGCTGCCTGCCGAAAACAGACTTCCCTTCCCATTGCTAACAATGGGAAGAGATGATGTGTAGAAGAGTCAAAAGAGCATACATTCCCTTTGTTGGTGGGATGTAGTGGTTTGGGACAAAGTGGGTGTACTAGTGCATGAAAGAGCTTTGTTGCTGGGCATGGTGGTAGGGGATTGTTAGCGAGCCTACTCAGTCAGGGGCTTAGCTTTGTCCTGGGTTCCTCTGTGTCACACTTCAGTTCTTGTTTGTTTGTTGGTTTGGTGCAAATGGAGGGAAAATCAGGATTGAATTCCTCTTTCACAAAAGGGATGTACTAAAAGGAATGACAGGATTGCCCATTGCAAATGATGGGAGAGGCTTGAAGGTCCATTGGAGATAGTGGGAGCCAAGGATGCCTATTGACTTGCGTGGGCTCCATTGAAAATGCATTACAGCACAAAAACAGAAAATGTGGAATTTTCTGGACTCCAGGTGGGGACACCTCCCATGTGAGCCAATTTGGGGTTTGCTGGTCTCTGCCCATCTCTAGTAAATCCCAAACTGGTAACTCCTTTAAACTGGAGTACTGGTCAGGACCCATGGTTTGGGGTTGGATGGATCCTGTCTCCCTCCCTGGCTATTTTTCTGACCTGAAATGATGGTGAGGTGTCTTTATTTGTGTGTATATTCCCTTCGATGCTGTTTAAGTTGGGAAAATGGCATGGGGGAGAAGGCAGGAGCCCTCCTCCACACATTCTGCTGTGGTCCCTACCATACTTGAGCTCCTGCAGCACAGTTTGAAGAGTTTATTGCTGGGATCTCACTACTCCAAAAGGGAGAGTGTCCTTGGGGATGCTCATACTGTCTAGTTTGGGCCTCAAGTGCAAATCGCACTCTACCATGGGAGCACACTGGGTGTACTTGAGCCAGTCACACACTTTGGTCCAAACCTACGTCACATGATCATTGTGAGGATAAAATGGAGGAGAGGAGAATGATGCAAGCTGCATTGGGTCCCCATAACAGAGAAAAGCAGGATATATGTGCTATAAATGTACATTTCCCAGTATTTTCATAGTTGCAAATATTCATATTTTTAACTTTTTTTTAGACTTTTAAATATCCTGATATAATGAGTACAGGGTCATAAACTATTATTTCTCTATAGCCATTTTTTCCCCTCAGGATAAAGTAAACTTTCCCCAGTATTACTATATATAAAGGTAAAGGTAGTCCCCTGTGCAAGCACCAGTCATTTCCGACTCTGGGGTGACGTCGCATCATGATGTTTTCACAGCAGACTTTTTACAGGGTGGTTTCCAATCGCCTTCTCCAGTCATTTTTTTTTTAATTTTTTTATTATTATTTCAAGTATAGTCAGTCTGAACAGTTACAACAATAATGATGCATCGTATCCATGTAATAAGCACCATTCAACAAAACTGTTACCATAGACCTAAATCATTTACTTGTTTAGGAATGTCTCCAACTTCAATTAGATATTCTAAGATAGGTAACCACACTGAAGTGAAATTGGTTTGAACATTGCAGTTTTCTAAATATTTGATGTTATCAGTAACTTTAGCTAACATGTACATATCCCACAATTTCCCATGCAACTGTGCTAGTGCTAGTGGTGTTTTATTCTTCCAATGTTTAGCAATTATAAATTTTGCTGCATAAAGTAACAAAGAGCCTCTTTCTAATGTTGCAGTAGTATATTGATGAGATGCCCATTGATGCAAGAAAAGATGGTCTGGTGTTAATGTCGTATGTATTTGGGTAATTGCTTTTATTTGTGTCACAACCAGAGTTCAGAAGTCTTTAATAACTGGGCAAGAAAAAACGGGGTGGTTTGCCATTGCCTTTCCCAGTCATCTACACTTTCCCCCCAGCAAGTTGGGTACTCATTTTACTGACCTTGGAAGGATGGAAGGCTGAGTCAACCTAGAGCCGGCTACTTGAACCCAGCTTCCACTGGAATCGAAGTTAGGGCTGAGTCAACCTAGAGCCGGCTACCTGAACCCATCTTCCACTGGAATCGAAGTTAGGTCGTGAACAGAGCTTAGGACTGCAGTACTGCAGCTTTACCACTCTGCGCCACAGGGTTCTTACTATATATATATATATATACCCGCAATATGCATTGACCTTTCTACATTTCTAATATGCATATGTACACATACCTGTGACCATGTCTCACTGGAGAGGCTCATCTCCACAAACACTTTGTTGTATGGTTTGATTGCATCCCTTCATTGAAACAAACATGGACACCAAGGAATATTTAAATATTACCTTTCAGCTAATTTTAATTGTCAGTATCTTTCATACAGGAAGAAAGGAAGGTCATTTGTTTTTTAAGTAATAGAAAGAACACCAACATGAATTAAACATGTGGTTATTTTTCTATATAAGGGAAAATCAAATTACGGTTGGCAATTTCAGATTTAATATCATGAAGTAGTGTTACTCCAGATTATGAGAGCTTTGATTTTTTTTAAAAAAAACCCCAAAACAATCCTTACATAAATAGAATATTGACTTCCTGTCACTGCTTGTGTGACACGGGTTTTGCATAATCTAAATACTGAAGCGCATCCATAGGGGATAGATAAAGAGTCTGTGTTCAGGCACTAGCGAAATCTATTAGGGCAAGAGGATGACAGTTGCTTAGACATATTATCTCAGAACCTCATACTGTATTTCAAATTGCCTGAAATCCCGAGGGCAATCTCAAACTGAAAGAACATGAACTAAGGTTAGAGATCACTCCTTCATTGACAGGTGCACTACAGAATTAGAAATGAGATATCACAGTCTAAAGGGCATGGCTTCATTATTGATTGCACCAGGATAATTCATCCTTTCTCCCCAAAATCCGGCCCAGAACACACAATCCAGGAATTCTGCATACATTATAGAACACAATTTACCAAGCAATGTCAGATCTGTGATGCAAAATATTAGCATTCAGTGGACCTCCTTAGCAACTGAGCCTCATTCATGGAAAATGAATATATGTTGATAAACTACAAGACAGAAGTTATGTAATTAGGTATATGTGGAAAGGCTGTCACTTGGGTGATTGGCTGTGTAGCCATACAATCAAAGCCAAACAGTTCAGATCCTGAAAAAACTCAGCAATAATTTTTGACCTAAAATATCATTTCAAATGCCTTGGTTGTACAGCAGGTCTTGAAATATTCTTCCATGACCTGTGGGCTGTGTGCTCTCAGCTCAGTAAGGAACACACAGTTGAAGTCCAAGTGAGGAAGAGAAAAAACTAATGTTTGTTACAATAAAAAGAGAGAACCAGTGCAAAGCAACAAATTCCCAGTTAACCAGGGAGTTCTCTGCCCAAAACAGGAAGAACACAGAAATTTACATCCCAAATGACATAAAGACAGGTAGAAACACAAAAGTTACATAATTGGTTAACAAGTATCAAACCCCATGTGAGTTGGCATTCTTCCATTGGTTGCCCCTAACTGGGGTGGTCTTACATCCATTTGCAAGTGTTTCCATGACAAGGAACACAGAGATCTTCCACCTGTTGTTAAGGACAATAAAGATACTTCATATGTAAACAGGAGGAAAGACATACACAGAGAAGTGTGAAATATTCCAAGGCCCATACTGGATATTCTGGTGCCCACAATATATACATAAAAACCAAGCAAAAGAGCCCCCCCCCCCCCCGTCCAGAAGGTCACCATAAATCTCCCAAACATAGCGAACTGATGTATCAAAGAGATGGAATCCTCTTTCATTCTTATGCTCCTTCATTAACGCCTCCATTTTCATAGCCAGGAGGCCTTTAGCAATCCATTATCTTAGCAATGACACTACCCAGAGCCCTTCTCCAACAGAGGCAATCAAATAAGAGAAGCATGTGGAGTGTGTGATTATGCTTACAAAGTATCAAGGAGAGGTAGGGTTGCCAGGTCCAATTCAAGAAATATTAGGGGACTTTGGAGGTGGAGCCAGGAGACATTGGAGGGGAGCTAGGATCAAGGTTGTGACAAGCATAATTGAACTCTGAATGAAGTTCTGGCCATCACATTTAAAGGGACCACATACCTTTTAAATGCCTTCCCTCCATTGGAAATAATGAAGAATTGGGGCACCTTCTTTTGGGGCTCATAGAATCGGACTCCCTGGTCCAATCCTTTTGAAACTGGAGGGCATTTTTGGGAGAGGCACTGGATGATATGCTATAAATTTGGTGCCTCTGTCTTAAAAAGCAGCCCCCCCACTCCAAGAGCCCCAGATACCTGCAGATCAATTTTCCATTATACTCTATGGGAATCAGTCTCCATAGGGAATAATGGAGTACCCAGCAGACATTTCCTTCCCCCCACCCTCCGCTTTCTGATAACCCTGAAACAGGGGGAGGGCCTCCAAATTGGGGATCCCCTGCCTCTACCTGGAATTTAGAAGACTAAGTGAAAACTGTGTTTGGAGAATTATAGTTATACTACTGGTTACTGTTACTCAGAAGTATCATCATAGGCTTTATAACATAATTATTACTCACAATATTGAAGTAACACAGTGTACAATTACTTCTTTGCGAACATACAAACAATGGCTCTGTAGACTCTTCAAAATTTCATACAAACATATACACACAAAGTCCACTGACACAGGAATGATAATTTGCACACAATTAATTAATGGCATTAATTAAGTGCCAGAGTTTCTTATCCAGAAAAATGCAATATGTAACAGTTTTCCGGTAAAAATACATGTGTTTCGATGGTGATTCTCTTCATCCAACAAAAGCTAATTTTTCTGGAACGAAATAAATTCCTAATTTGCCTAATGGAAGGGCTGGCTCTGCATACACTCCTGAACCTCCTCAAGCTACACCTGTAGTTTATGCAGAAAGAGCTTTCCAAGGGCACTTTTTTTTGGGGGGGGGGGGGGCACAACTTGCAACCTGTAAGTCCAATTCTCACCAAACTTGGAGAGCTCATAGAGCAGAGTCAGCCAGAAGTTCCCTGTGAGTTTGGTGACTCTGTCTTGCTGAAGGGGCATTCTACCATGTCATGAACATTGTGAACTGAACCAATTTATTTGGCATCTAAAGGTGCATGACAGTTCATAATTCACAAATGAGATGTGCCATGAACCATGAACAGAACTGTATTTTCCCAGGATGTCAATGACAGCAGAGATGTAAGTACATTCTGATATCCACTTGGATGTGAAACTGATTTGTACCAGACCTTTGTGATTCGATAGTAATATGCAGGGCTTTTTTGTAGCAGGCACTCCTTTGTGTATTAGGCCACACACCCCTGGTGTAGCCAATCCTCCAAGAGCTTACAGAGCTCTTAGTGCAGTGCCTACTGTAAACTCCAGGAGGATCGGCTACATCAAAGGGGTGTGGCCTAATATGCAAAGGAGTTCCTGCTACAAAAAAAGACCTGCTAATATGGAAACCATTTTGATTGAGGAATAGGGTACAAATGTTTGAAATATATAAAAGAACACACATGTATGGCTTCTAACTTAAGAACAATGAACATGAGCTTAACTGAACTTGTGTTTAGAAGGATTCAAATTGGTGAACCTTCTGTCTTTCCTAGATACATACCTCAGTGTCAGAAGCCTGTTTGATCATGATCAGGGCTTTTTTGAGCCCACCAGAGCTGTGCTCTGGCTAGGTTGCCCAGGGCTCCAGCTCCATCAGAGGAAGGCAGCCATTTTATGCCCTGAAAAAAGTCACTCTGGAATTTCTCACAGCATTGCTGTGAGGTGAGGAAAACTTACTATGTACAGCCCAGGGGTTTCACAGAAGGTGGAACTTACTGTGGGTTGACATCAGATGTAGCACTGTGAGGTCAGTGTGGCACCATCATTGCTGTTCCCACTGCCCATCACTTTGCAATGTGGTCACTGTTTGGACTTTTCCCCCAGGGCTTTCTGTTTGACATGGCCTGATCTCCAGCCCTTCATCTGGCATGAGGTACTAGCTGGGCTGGTGAAGGGGGCCCCCTGTATAATCAATTAATACCCCCATAATAATGAATACAATGAATAAGAGCATGCTTTGCCTTTAAACTAAAGTGTCTGATGTAACTTTCCGTTGGAGCGCTGATCACCGTCTAGGTGGGTGTGCACTTAAGCTGGCTGATTAGATAAGGTAACGGCCTCCTAAAGGCGTCTTGCTGTAATAGATAAAGTAAAGGAATGATGTAATCGAATATTACCAGAAAGAACTCCGCAGAGGCCGGAACGTTGAAAGCAGATAAGCCTGTTTGCCTGCTTGCTTGCTATAAAACTGTGTGCACTTTGAATGATTTTAACTCAGTTCTTTTGGGCTGCCATGCCTGGCTGAGCTCTGCTTTGATACCAAAGTAAAACCTCGCTTCACACCAGAAATTCAGTGCCAACCTTGTTATTTTTCTGCTACACTGGGCCAGGAGAGGCTGTGGGAATGTGGCAAGGAGGAGAAGCTCAGTGGGAGAGGAGAGGGGAGATCAGAGCTGTCCTGGTTTCCTTCCATTCTCCTCTGAAAACTTGGATCTTCAGCTCTCTTTTAGAGAAGCTGCAGCCCTGCAGGGAATGTAGCAAGGAGGAGAGGCTGGGAGCGGGGGAGAGGAGAAGGGAAATTGGAGGGGTCAGTGCTTCCTCCCACCCTCCTCCAAAAAGAACTTCAGCCAATCTGCTCTCCAGCTTTTCTTTTGAAGAAGCTGTGGCCCTGTGGGGAACATTGCAAGGAGGAGAAGCGGGGGTGGGGGGAGGAGAGGGGAGATCGGAGGGGCCAGTGCTTCCTCCCACCCTCTACCAAAAAGATCATTAGCCAATCTGCTCACTGGCTCTTCTTTTGGAGAAGCTGTGGCCCTGTGGGGAACATGGCAGGGAGGCGAGGCCAGGGGGAAAGGAGAGGGGAGATCAAAGTGGCTGGGGCTTCCTCTCGCCCTCCTCCAAAAAGGAAGCAGGGACTATTTGGTCAGGATCCAAAGAGTACATGAGCAGAAAGCACTTTTGCAATTATGGAGACTGGGGAGATTTCCGCTGTGCCCCAGTTTTATCTCATGTGCCATATCACTCATGTTCCAGACTGTTTTTCATCCACAGGAGTAACTTTGTTGGGGGCACAAGGGATGAGAAAAGTCCTATTGTATATACAGGACCCCATGCATTGGATTTCAGAATATAACAACTGGCCACATTATGAACACAGGTCCATTTGCTTATTATCTACTTTGTATATTGTTAAAATAGTGTGTGTGTGTGTGTGTGTGTGTGTGTGTGAGAGAGAGAGAGAGACAGACAGTAAGACAGATTGTATGCACATGTGTACATGATTGCCTGTATGCACACAGTAACCTTATCAGTGCTGACAGTCTCAGCTGTAAGATTTACTGTGCTGATTTTACATTGTGTGTTTTATTACATGCTTACTGGGAATTCAGTGCTTATGAAAGCCATTGATGCTGTTGCAATGCAAGCTGAAGTTCTTTCTGATTGCAAAACAGATATGACAGGATGAATCAGGGCTATTTTCTTTTTCTCTGTGTTGAAACACTCCAAAACTGTTTTAAAGAGATTTTCCTGGGATATCAAAAAGTCCAGCTTCAAGGCTATTCATTTATTTTCTTGCCTTTCAATGGAGTTGCTGCAAAAAGTCCCACTTACAGTGATACTTTTTGTTCGTTTGTTTGTTTTTTACTCCCAGACATATTGCTTAGAAGGGGCTGCATTGAAATTGGTTGAACAGGCATTTGGGGTTTCACCAATTCATTCAGAAAGTAGACAGTTCCCCAAGATTTGAAATTATTGCCACAGTCACACTTTGAAGAAAGTTGAGTTCAAATATGTTCTTGAAGCAAGCATCTGTTCCTGTATAGGGACCTCCAAAGCAATATTCCCTCTAAACTGTGGAGTCTTGTAATCAAAATTTCCACTTTGTGAGCTACTGGTATTAAAGTTGTGAGCTACTGCATAAATTGGTTTGCTCTACAGCTTTACTTTTCATCCACCATTCCCAGCAGGAATTGTAATTACAGAAGGCTTGGTTAAGTGTCAGTGGGCAAATCAGTCTACTGAGTCACTGATGCTAGTGGCACTTGCCAAGCTTTGGGCCACATAAGAGTGCAATTGGTTTGCAGTAGTACCACTTGTTGAAATACATTCTTGCTCCCCAGATTGCATGATTAAAGTTTGGAAGGGATTATCCTTGTAGGGTACATGATTGACGTAAACAGGGCTTTTTTTTTTTCCTTTCTGCCAGAGTAGAAAATGGAAGACTTTGATAAACATAAGAAGAAACCCATCTATATGAACTTGGAGGTGTATCCTGGTATCAAACGTACACTTGTGTGGAAGAAAACTTACATGCTGGTGGGTAACTGGGTGCTTCTTCCACTAACCTTGTTACTACAGGTCAGGGACAAAACCTTAAAGTCTCTTTTAATGAGCATTAGGACATAAGAGCTCTACTGGATCAGACCAGCAAGGGTCCATCTAGTTCAGCCACATCTGCTTTTCTCAGTGGATTTTCCTGCCATACATAGTTGGAAATCACCTGCTGCCAATTGTCCCAGATACCAAAGTGTTTGTCAACAGTCACCATCTGGAGAAGAAGAGGTGCTCAGAGGTAAAATGGATTTCTTTTTTCAGCTTTTAGACCTTTTTTGGGCACATATCTTGGCAGATGTGGCTGGACTAGATGGACCCTTGCTGGTCTGATCCAGTAGAGCTCTTATGTCCTAATGCTCATTAAAAGAGACTTTAAGGTTTTGTCCCTGACCTGTGACTTGACAGTAAGTGTTTAGTGAAGCAGATAATGCAAAATGCAATGTAGTAACAAGGTTAGTGAAAGAAGCACCCAGTTACCCACCAGCATGTAAGTTTTCTTCCACACAAGTGTACATTGAAACAATGATGACGTTCCTTCCTTCCTTCTGTAGAGTAAGTCCAAGACTTAAATGAGTGTTGTTTCATAGATCTTGGGGATATCTTCTGGACCAGGCTTTGGGCCTCCAGAAAGCAGTCGACAACACTGGAAGATAGAAGCAATCTGTGTTCTGTCAACCTAATTAACTGTCCACAAGCTATACAGTGCAACTCACTAATGAGATGTCAAAATGGGAAATTTATGTTTCTGAACAGACAAAATTAACTTGGCAAAATGCCCTTTTTTTTGAGGTGGATCAAAGTTTCAAAATGTGAATTAAAGTTTAAAGTTCCCTAATGTTGCTTATAACCCATAATATTTTAATATTAGCTAAGAAATCTGTTGCTTATAGTTTAGATTCTGTGAAAGTTCATGAAATAATACTTTTGAGCATTATGGATTAAAAGAAGTTATAATTCAAGCAAAGAGTCTGAATAAGCAGACAACAGAAGAGGCTGTGCTAGTTAATATGATTTATTAACACTCAAATGTGGAATAGCTTTCCTCTACTGTATGTTTTATCACAAGGCTTCTAAATGTTTAGTACTGTGTTATATTGAATTGTTAGAGAATTATTATATTTAGCTAAGGAAATGCATGAAGTTTAAGCAGTTTGATCATTTAATCCACCAGACTCTATGCTGGTAGCAAGGAATTAAAAACCTGTTGCAATCAGCATTATTATTTTTAACAAGCAAAGGTAAACCTTATTATTGGAAAGTATCTTCAGTCAATTAGACTGGGATCAGAGCCAAGAGATAGCTAACTAAGAGACTTCTAATAGAAAAGATGTTTTGATATTTATGATTCCTATCTAAAACCTTTGAAACAGGTGAAAGTAAATCAAATTTTGAAGGCTAATTAAAATAGTAATTAGAACATCAGAAATGATTTCTATACAAAGAGGGCCCTCAAGTGGTTAAGAAGAAAAATGTTTTATTTACAGTTTTTGCAGAAAATATAAACTTAAATATCTTGAAAAATCAGATAAAAGCTTCCTGATCAATTAGAAAATAAACAAAAATATGTATTCAAGAGAGAAAAATGTTCTTTCAGTATATGCTATTCTGAAGCTGAAAAGTCCATATAAAAGTTAAATTTTTCTAAGAATTGGCTGATGTGGTATTATCAATTATTTTCATATATTTTGTAAGAATGCTTAATAAACAAGTGATCTATATGTCTTTATGTATATAGAAGCAAGATTATACAATATAAAGTTAAGTTTTGCTTGTGATATGAATTTAAGGTTGTAGGTACATGAGAGATGGAAAGTCTGTGAAAGTAGCCAACTGAAGGAAACAGGAAGGTCAGTGTCTAGAAAGGTGTTACATTTTATTTTTAATGAGGAAGTCTTGACAACACACCTGTGGATGAAAAGTTCAGTAAAGTTGAAAATAAACAAGGAACATCTTGTTTGTTAAATGTAAGATTAATGAATGTTAGAGACAAAGAAAATGTAAGAGCACATGTGTGATGATGTCAGATTAATGATGTAAAGGGCTGAAATGATCAAGAGTATAAAAGTTTGAACACAACTGGAGCTCAGTGAACAATTGAGCTGTAACTTTGGCTGTATGTTGTTCCTTATTCGAATAAAACTTCTGTTACCTCTTTTTGCTGTCTGGATTTTGTCTCACTGTGTGACTTTAACTGGCTAGCCACACAAGTCAAAGAACCTTGATGCCTTCCTTCCTTTTGAATTTTGAATGCAAAATTGATTTACAGGAATTGAATAGTGTTGACATGAGGAGAATATTGCATTCAACTAATGCCCGTATAAATATTTTAAATCACATTGACACTGAAATGAGACATATAGTAATCAGAAAGGTTATTAAATCAAAGAATAAAATCTCACTGATAATAGATAAATCCAGGGGCGGAATTCTAGCAGGAGCTCCTTTGCATATTAGGCCACACACCCCTCATGTAGACAATCCTCCAAGAGCTTACAAGGCTCTTTTTTGTAAGTTCTTGGAGGATTGGCTACATCAGCAGGGTGTGGCCTAATATGCAAAAAAGCTCCTGCTAGAATTCCACCCCTGGATACATCTACTACTGTGAGTCAGAAATCTGTACTGATAGTGTACATTTGCACATATATTAAGGAAATAGGCATGCAAACCCCTGCAAATCTATTCATTGCCTTGTTAGAACTGGAAGACGTAACAGCAAATGGAATCTTCAGCAGTCTGATGTCTCAGCTTGAGTCACTAAGGTTCACTGAAGACTTCTTTAAGGGAAATTTAGTTTTGTTGACATGTGATGGCAGTGTAGTGATGCTGGCATTTTGAAACTTCTCAAAGATAAATTCTCTGCCACTGTTCTATGGCATTGTGCCAGCCATTGGGAGTTATCAGTACATGATATTGTGAAAGATGTTTCTGGCGTCAAAAGATTTAGGAATTTTTTGGACAAATTCTATGTTATGTATTATGCCTCTCCAAAAAATGCAAGGGAGCTCAATTCACATGTGGCTGTGCTGGAGATGGAGGTTTTAAAAATTGGAAGGGTTCTTTCCACCAAATGGGTTGCATCCAGCTACAGAATTGTTCGGGCTGCTTGGGCTGTCTGGCAGAATTATGAAGCCTTAATGCTTCATTTTGAAAAAGGCAGATCACAACATGAAAGAGGTGGGAAGAAAAGAGCACATATGAAAGTCTTTGTAATAAAACTACATTGGTTGAATTTATTTTGGATCTTGGATTATTTTATGATGCTTTGGAAGAACTGTCAGAACTGAGTTTAGATTTGCAGGAGAGAAATATTGATATGTACATGGCCCACTGCAAGACTGAGTGCCTTCTTGATGTTTGTAGGGTGAGAAGCAATGTTCCATGTACTTATTACAAGACAGCACTAGAGGCGGCAGAAATTCTGCAATCTAATGGTGTCCCATTGCATAGAAAAAATACAGCTGATGACCCACCATCTTCCCAGTTTGACTTAAAATTTCTCTTCAGAAAAGGCTACTTTCAGAAGATGTAAACCTGTCAAAGTGTGCAAGAGTCCTGGATTCTAAGACCTGGCTAACAAACTTTAGTGACAACTCTCTCTTTGGAGAAGAAGAAATATGGGCATTGGCAGGAAGATTTTGGCTCAGTGAAAGAGAAACCATTAGAGCCTTCAGGGATCATCTGAAATTGAGAGAAGGAATGCCCAAGGAACTGACTCAGATTCAGTGCACTCTCAATACAATAGCAGTTTCCTCTAGTGAGTGTGAAAAGGGATTTTCCCAGGTGAACCTGATTACCACCCCTGAAAGGTCCTCCTTGTTGATCAAAACACTGCAGAATTCATTATTTATAAGAATTGTCAGACCTCCTTTAACAGCCTTCAACTCAACATACTTTGTAAGAAAGTGGTTGATTCAAGGTCATTGTTCTGCCTTGTTGACCCAAAGCAAGGCCCAAAAAAGAACAGAGGCAACTGGTGACCTGTCACCATTTTGGAAACTTTTGGTGGGATTGTCTTTATCAGATGATTGAGACTGTTAGATAATCCATTTTAGCAGGGCTCTTTTTCTAGCAGGAGCTCCTCTGCATATTAGGCCACGCCCCCCTGATGTAGCCAATCCTCCTGGAGCTGATAGTAGACCCTGGAATAAGAGCCCTCTAGGCTCTTGGAGGATTGGCTACATCCGGGGGGCATGGCCTAATACGCAGAGGAGCTTCTGCTAGAAAAAGACCCCTGCATCTTAGATTTAAAGATTTATCTCTCCATTTCAGTATAGTTTTCTAAGTTCTAGAGTGTTTATTGAGACATTTGCTTATGTTACTGTTGCTTTTAAATAAAGATAATATTAAGTATTAAAAGTATGGAAACTTTTTTTAACAATACTGTTCTTATTGATTTTGACAACACAAGGTAAACAGTAGAATAAGAAGCAAAAAACATTTCAGGGAAGAATTTTAACAATTGGGTTGGAAACTGCTTCAAAGCGAAGGTAAATGTGCTGTTTGTTTACTGGAGTGACTATAGTGTCTTTACTCTCTCCAGAACTTCCAGCATCAGTCACCAAAAACTTTATGAGGTGGGCATGGCAGGATGACTGCACTTCCAGTGACATCAGGGTGTGTGGACTTATATGCTAATTGTCAAGATCCTTTGCCATGATTCTTTTACTTCTGTAACATGCCATATTATTCCTGTGATATCTTAAGCTAGCTTGCTCTGTTATCTTGTCTCTCATGTATCGAAACTAAGAATGTGCCCAGTTTTAGAAGTTGGCTCAAGCTGGCTGTCAAGGTCATGATTACCTAGTGGTGAAAGTACTTGTTATTACAAATCATTTGTTTTCCTTTTACTGTGAGAACCAATTGTCTTTGCAAGAGTGCACTTTCAGTAACTCAAATTCTGTGGGACCCCGGTAACAGTCCTACCTACTCTATGTGACACCTATAGCCATCTTTAGTTCTGACACTTCCCTGAAAGTGTCTGTATTTTGTCTGTCAAATAAAGGTCTTATCCAAGATTTCAGGTTTTCACGGCTGGTAATATCATTAGGGTTTGTAGAATCTGCGTCCTCAGAGCGCCTGCTCCGGCTGCAACGCCACTGAGGATGTTCCCTGCAGCTGAGAACAAAATGTCTGGAAGAAAAACTTTCTCCAGTAGAACACGGCACTTGAGCCCGAAAGATTCTACAAACCCTAAAGGTCTTATCCTTATAACCTGGAGACTGTCTTTCATTGAGGACAGTCAGAGAGCTGACACTAACGAGCTCCTGTCAGGGTGTGTGGCCTCATATGCTAATGAGCTCCTACTGGGCTTTTTCTTAAAAAAAAAAAAAAAAAGTCCTGATCATGACCATGCAACAACATTGTTTAATTTGGCTTCCAAGTAGGAAAGCTGGTGATAAAGATACAGATGGACAATATTTTAGGGAAGGATTAAGCTACTCATTTTTTGCTTCTTTTCATGTCCGCAAATGTTTGAATAACTCTCCAGAATTCCGTCCCTTTTCCAAAAATCCAAATCTGGATGATTCTTTAACACCAATATGATTCTTTTTGGTTTTGGCAGCTCTTTTAAAGCTTTTCAAAAAGCTTTTTAAAAGCTATTTAACATGATGTTTTTTTTAAACAAACACACAAAAAATTCTTTCTGCTTCCTCGGAAATAGATTTTGGATTATTCCTCTTCTCATGCAATACTTCTACTCAGATTAACACTCTGGCCATTTGAATTCCAAATTTACCTCTTGTTTTGTCAACCAAATACATCGCTGTTAACTAAAGAAGAGACCCAAAAATTGAGAAACTGTGTCTTGTGTATACCACTGCTGATTAATTTCACAAATATCTCACAAAGTACTTTATTAACTGCCTCTAAGTGTTTTCCTTTCTCAGCTCATTTTTTGCCAGATTATGTAATAGGATATGGTGGTCTGGCTGACTGAACAGGAAATAAGGCAACTGACAAATCTCCATTGACTGCATGACAATAATATTTTGCTTACAATCAACATTACGTGAATTGAAATGGATGGATAAACTGTTCACCAGTAATCAACTCAGAATAACCAAAGGCAGACAGACAATTGTGGAACAGGCCAGGCAAACCACTGCAATCTGTCTCAATGAGTGTTCATATGAAACCAGCTGGTAATTTGCAGTGACTTCTCACATCTTCCCATCACTCAAGCGGTGCTCCGTCAATAGTGTAATTTCATGGCTTGAATTACTGAGCTGCGTGGGGGCGGCTCTCATTCAACTCCTGAGAATATATTGACCTTTTCCACTGGTTTAAACCAGTTGTGCCCCTGTTGATGTTTAATTTACATACCCATGCAATTGAAATGTATAGGGTAAAATTTACTTCAGTGAGAGTTTTTCCTGACTAAGGACTACAGAAGTTTGCCTTAAACTTTTTATTTGGCTTTCATTGTTGTTTCAAAGCAAAGCAACCCAGCTCTCATTGTTTCACCTCAAAATTGATGTAAGGAAATGTAAATAATTATCCGTCACCTAGTAACTCTAGGACTGAATGTGGTATGTTCACTTCCTAATACATGTTTGGTGCTTTTGATAAATAAAAAAAATTAAAAAATACTTAGGAAGTCAACACAGTAAAGTTCATTTTCTCCTATAATTTATATTTTATATTGCTCCTCGTTACCATTCTCACCCACAAACTGTAAGAAATAAAAGAACAGATATTGCAGAAGCACCAAACATGTATTAGGGAGTGAACATACCACATTCAGTCCTAGAGTTACTCGGCTGTTACCGAGAACGCTCTGGCTCTAGTGCTGGTCAATCAAGCTTCTTTCGGTCCAGGGATCTTAAGGAGATTTTGAGACCCTGAACGTAGTGCTCTCTGGGGTACATATGGGAAGAGGCGATCCTGAAGGTAGACAGGTCCCAGGCCATATAGGGCTTTAAGAAGAAGAAGATATTGGATTTATATCCCGCCCTTCACTCCGAAGAGTCTCAGAGCGGCTCACAATCTCCTTTACCTTCCTCCCCCACAGCAGACACCCTGTGAGGTGGATGGGGCTGGAGAGGGCTCTTACAGCAGCTGCCCTTTCAAGGACAACCTCTGCCAGAGCTATGGCTGACCCAAGGCCATGCTAGCAGTTGCAAGTGGAGGAGTGGGGAATCAAACCCGGTTCTCCCAGATAAGAGTCCGCACGCTTAACCACTACACCAAACTGGCTCTCCAGTTTAAAGGTTATAACCAGCACCTTGAAGAGAATCCAGAACACCACAAGCAACCAGTGTAATCCTATAGGTTTATTAAAACAATTGTTATTCCATTATGAAGTAATTTTTCTATTCACACACAAAAAATGGGTGTGGTAAAGTTTACCACCTGGCTATCAGAACTTTAATTCAGCAGAACCTTCTATCCTTGGCAGTCCCCAACAATATACCTTCTAAAACTGAGTGCAAATCAGTAACCCATCAGCTCAGTCTCTTACTAACATTGACAGATTTCTTTTTGTATCTGGGTGTAAGAAGGGAGGTTAGTGCTTTCTTTATCAAGGTCTTTGCTGTTTATTTGCAGATGCTTTCTCTGTCTGCAAACAGCTGCATTTCTGGTTGCAAAACAGAAGCGACACAATTCCCATCACATTCCAGAAATGGCTATGCATTCACATACATAATCTCTCCAACGCAGGGAAGAGAAATATACATTGAGGCTCTATCTGCACATTACAAAGTCCTTGAGTTTACTGCGGAACAACATAAGGACTTTGCATCATACGTGTGAGTTTTATGCCTCCCAGACACACGCCAACCTTTTCTGTTTGTGACCAAAGCAGGCAGGAAGAAGCAGCTTTACCCACCCTCCCCATTTTCAAATATGCAAAAAGCCCTGTGAAACCACTATTGGCTCTGTTGTAAAAAATCATGATCCTTAACTGGCTACAATGGAGCCAATAGTTAGTCCACAGGGTGGTTTCATAAAAGCAGGAGCTGTGCTGTGGTTGCATACAGAAAAGGGACGGTGGCTCAGTGGTAGAGCATCTGCTTGGTAAGCAGAAGGTCCCAGGTTCAATCCCCAGCATCTCCAACTAAAAAGGGTCCAGGCAAGTAGGCATGAAAAACCTCAGCTAGAGACCCTGGAGAGCCGCTGCCAGTCTGAGTAGACAATACTGACTTTTATGGACCGAGGGTCTGATTCAGTATAAGGCAGCTTCATATGTTCAATAGCTGGTGATTATCTGGGAAGCATGAAACTTCCATTGCTGGTATGATGCCAAGTTTGTGTTGTTCCCAACAAATATAATGTGTAAATGGACACTGAGTTGCCAAAGTTGCCTTTGTTCTGGAACTGAGGAAATCATACAGCACTATGGAGCTGCCAGAGGATCATGACTCGCTGGAGGTCTTGATCCCCAGTAGGAGATCCACTACTATTTACCAGGAAAGTGCTTAACCACCACCCAAAGTAGCTTTAGGATACATTCCCCTGCCTGTTGACATGAGACTCAGTCCTATTGAACTCCAAGGGACTTCTTCTTTAACACAGGTTTTATTGTCACATTGGCTGTGCCCTCCCTGGCTTGATTTCTTTCCTCTTCCATTTGTGGTTGCAGTTTCTGCTTCCCTCCCTCCAATTAGTTTTTCTGGCATTGAAGAGGTCCTTTGTTCCATTTGCAAATTAGCTACTTTAGCTGCTACAGTATAAACCGGTTTATATTGCCAATTAATCGGCGGCATGGGGCTGTCCAGTTATTGAAACTGTGACAGAGGAATGTGCTGGGTTTTTTTTTTTCTGTTTGTCTGAGCTTTTCTACTCCCATTTTTGTTGCAGGAGTTCTTGATTTGTTAGTTTCTTTTAATTACTGCAATGACACTTTCACACCGTGTATGTTACTCTCCATTCACATACAAGCATACAGTGCAAAAGCAGCACTGAAAAACTAATTTGAATGGAGAAAATATGGTGTGAGGAGGCAAACTGGCATGAAAGAATGGGTCCCTGACCTACCGTGGGCTCCAATTTGTGAACTAGGAGCCCCATGGCACAGAGTGATAAACTGCGATGCTGCAGTCCTAACTCTGCACATGACCTGAGTTTCATCCTGGTGGAAGCTGGGTTCAGGTAGCCAGCTCAAGGTTGACTCAGCTTTCCATCCTTCTGAGGTTGGTAAAATGAGTACCCAGCTTGCTGGGGGTAAAGTGTAGATGACTGGGGAAGGCAATGGCAAACAACCCCATAAAAAGATGTGACGTTACCCCATGGGTCAGTAACGACCCAGTGCTTGCACAGGGGACTACCTTTACCTTTTACCCATTTGTGCCCTTTGAGGTGGGATGGCTTGCTGAGCCATGCATCGCCTTCCACAGCATGCTGGTCCTGTGTTGCCTGCTCAGTCATTCAGCAGCTTTCCTCTATGGCCAGCCAATAGCAGGGCTGGCTAGGTTTGCTGGATGGGAAGACCTGAAGGGGTCAGTATTCAATCTGATCCACCTGCCCAGCATATATAAAGCTTCTGGGACATGTGAGGGGCCACATTTACCCTCAGAGGTTTTTTTCCCACCCAACCCTCCCTTGCTTTGTAATGTATGGTTGTAATGTATGGTTCACTGTTACTTGTTTGAGTGGTTTTGTTCCTGCTTTCTTTTGTTGTCACATCTTGGTAGGCACTTTTGTCATTGGACTGGATCCATTTGGGCTTGAGTGACCATTGTCCCAGTTGGGGGTCTCATGAAGGGGCCCTGGGGCCAAGATTTATGGAGACATGTCCAGGTCAGGGATTCCCGAGGTCTTTTCACCTCCAAGTGGCAGAAGGATCATACATTTGCTTGCACCCAAGTGTTCTTACTTGCCTGCCATTCCAGATTCTTTTCCCTCAGCAGGAGAGCTGAGCGATGTGGTTTCCATTGAGCATCAGGCAGATCAATCAATGTCTTAGATCCATCATCTTAGGCCAAGTCAAACCAAACCTCTACAGCTGTAATCAACAGAGTTGTGGCCTATTGGTGTTTCCTTTGGTTTTGGCCTGGTGTCTGGCTACCAATTCACAGGTAGGGCTGAAAAGAGTTTGATTCACATAAGGAAAATTTTAACTGAAATGGGGATTTTTGGCTGGAATTGAAGCTTCTTACACCATGAAGAGCTCTAATTTAAAATCCAGTAACTGTCTGTTATTAATGCTGTGGATAGAGGGATCATAGAATCATAGAATCATAGAGTTGGAAGGTACCTCTAGGGTCATCTAGTCCAACCCCCTGCACAATGCAGGAAACTCACAAACACCTCCCCCAAAATTCACAGGATCTTCATTGCTGTCAGATGGCCATCTAGCCTCTGTTTAGAAACCTCCAAGGAAGGAGAGCCCACTACCTCCTGAGAAAGCCTGTTCCACTGAGGAATCGTTCTAACGGTCAGGAAGTTCTTACTAATGTTGAACTGGAAACTCTTTTGATTTAATTTCAGCCCATTGGTTCTGGTCCTACCTTCCGGGGCCACAGAAAACAATTCCACAGCATCCTCTAGATGACAGCCCTTCAAGTACTTGAAGATGGTGATCATATCACCTCTCAGCCACCTCATTTCCAGGCTAAACATCCCCAGCTCCTTCAACCTTTCCTCATAGGACTTGGTCTCCAGACCCCCCATCTTCTTCGTCGCCCTCCTCTGGACCCGTTCCAACTTGTCTATATCCTTCTTAAATTCAGTTGGCTCTTGAAAATCTAGGCACAAATCCCTCAACTGTAAAGCTCAGTTTGCAACTTTGAGATGTCTTCATCTCTCTGCTAATCTAACTCACAAGTTTGGAACATGGCTGAAGCACTGCTGCTAGCTTTTTGGAGGAAAGGTGGAATAGAAAAGTAATAAAATAACAGCACTTTGAGTTGAATAGATCTCACATTATTTAGGCTTACTGAGTAGGGATTTTTAGTGTCTGGAAGACAAAAGAAACATTTATGGAGCACCTACAGTTGTTGGAGAAAAGATTATATAGATGCTGCACTGTCACCTTCCAGCTGTGAGTCAAAAGCCAAAGAGGAAGATTTTCTTCCTTTAAATAGTTCTGATTTCCTGGGAAAGAAAAATAATTTGTCAAGTGGCAAATGATTAGTGTTTTTCTAGTCTGTAAATGATAAAGAAGGATAACCCTGATGTTTCATCATGAATGGCTTTATAATGGTGGTGCATTTCTACTGAGTTAATGTGGCAGAAGTTTGGCACTATGTAAACTCTCTTTGTCAGGTTCCTACAGAGTACAGCCAACTTGTTGTGAATGGAATAGCTACACTTCACTGTTTAATTCAGAGCATTAGCATAGCTTGGGAAGTGGGTCATTTCTTGAGTAATTCATTCATTGAATCTACAGTTTCGTTTCTTTTCTTTGCAGGTAATCAGAAGGTGACATACTGAATGGAAGTGCAATAACTAAAGGCAGGAGTGCAAAGATTGTACAAAAAGGTACTGTGATGTGAAGGCTACTGCTGTCTTTCATCTATAGCAGCTTTCTATAAGTACACAGGATATTTACTTCTACACACAATGTGGTGTCTAAACCTTTTGCTTCACTCCTCCCCTCCCCTTACACTCGTAGCACAAACAACTGGCTGAATCAAGTTGATTGCGCTTTGTGAAGATCCTACCACATGTTCTTCTAATCCCGGAGTACAGGGGTCATGAGAAAGGAAGAGTTAGTATGGCTAAGCTATTGCTATGCTAGCTGACACTGGATGAAATGCCCTATTTTCTTCCTTTGATAGTATTTTGAAGGTATGTTTCTATTTAAAATAGTTATACCCAGCTCTCAGATTCAGTGGGAGCTCACAGGAGCACAGCTCCTGAACCTTTCTGAGAGTTCCACCTCCTCCTTCTGAGAGTTCCACCTCCTTGACCATTAACTGTATGTGCAGCTGCATAGCAATCCCTGGATGAGCTCCACCACCTATTTTTCTGCAAAATGACCCCCGGTTATACCCTAACTTATCTTATTATACTCAAGGTGGCCAACAAAGCAGCAAGTTGCAAACACATAAGGTGGGATCACATGAGAGATTTGATCTACCCTAGCCACCCCTCCCCTCTGGATCAAACAGGCACAATCACATGCACAAATCTGCCCCGCCCCCACCCCCCAAAAAATGTCCTACCCATCGTTACATTGTCATAGGATGGGCTGGGAATGGAACAAATAGCTACTTAGTGCTTCCTGATAGCAAACTTGTTGTGTATATGGACTCTTGCTTATGTCTTTACCACTGTTCCTGCCTGGCTTATTGGAGCATTTAGGACTGAGCTTGGGGACTCAGGAACAATGGGCAGTAGGATCCAAATCCCTGCTGCCCTGGTCCAATCACGGGCCCCAGCTGGTTCAAATGACCCAATGGCATCCTAGCGCGGGGACCCTGAACTGTATATAGCTGGCCCCATTGGCCCAGTTTGCCAGTCTATAGTCTATACATTACCTTGCTGTAACTAATAAAAAGAGCTATGAACACTGCAACCATATCTCCTCTCTGAATGCAACCCACTATATTATAGTGGCAACCAAGGTGGGATCCTGCTGAGCAAGCCCTGGAACTTGGCACCACGCATCACTGCTCCCACACTGCCAGTCCCACGCATTGCATCGCCACACCGGATGACATGGCTACCACTCCAGGAACGCTGCCCGAGTTTGATGCAACTCATCCCGAACTATGGGAATCATGGGTCAAACGACTCAAGTATTACCTCATGGCCCAGAAGATCGGAAACTGGAACAAGGACCAGGAGATGAAAAAAGGCTATCTTGCTGAGTACCTGCAGCATCACCACCCTGACACTAGCTGAGAGCCTGGTCACGCCATCAACACTTGAATAATCATCCTACAAGTTGCCTGCCACTTCCATCGGGGGACCCTGACTTTGATCTGGAATACCAGATCATGCTTTTTGAGTCCCTCCTGGACCACTTCATGCATGTGAAAGACTTTGCCCACCTATCCACCAAGGACCAGATCCTCTCCTGAGTTTTGAACTGGGTGTAGAGAAGATGGCCCACCAATTAGGTGGGCCCGGATTTTACAACTTATGCATCCCACTGGGACAAACTTTCCATCCACAAGGGGTGCCTCTTGTGGGGTTGCAGAGTGGTCGTACTCCCACGTTGCGTCAGCGAGACCTAACAGCGCTGCACGAGACTCATCCAGGGGTGTTGAGAACGAAGGCACTCACCCATAGCTATGTATGGTGGCCCAGGATTGATGACAAGTCCTGGGTTGCCTGCTGCCAACTTGCCAGGAGACCCAAACAGCACCCCCCTGGTCCTGGTACAGCACTGAGAGTCCACCCAAAACTCCTGGCCCCACCTACATTTGGACTTTGCGGGGCCCTTTCAGGGTCAGGTTTTCTTCTTAATAGTGGACTTCCACTCTAAGCGGCTGGAAGTAGTCCCCATTGTGTCTACTTCCTCCTGGGCCGCCATCAGCACCCTCCACAGGACCTTTGCAAACATGGCCTGCTGGACACCCTCATTTCCGACAACGAGACTGCTTTTACATCTGGGGAGTTCCAGGACTTCTGCACAAGGAACCTAAAAAGCCACATCAGGCCCGCACCCTTCCACCCAGCTACCATCAGTCAGGCTGAATGGATGGTGCGGACAACTAAGGAATCCCTCTGCCACATCATACCGGGGGACTGGGAGGCCCGCCTTGCAGAGTTCCTCCTGGGCCAGCATGCCATTCCATGCACCGCTATGGGCCGCAGCCCAGCGGAACTTCTCATGGGCTGACGGCTGTCCACCTTCCTAGACCAGCTACACCCAGACAGAGCCTTGGACTTACAGGCACTTCCTGAGGTGCTCTGGCCACCCTGTGGGTTCACTCAGGGGGAACCGGTGCATGTGCAGAACTTTGTGGGAGGCCTGGCTTGGGTCCCTGCCAGGGTTACTAAGGTGTTAGGGGTGGTTTTGTATGAGGTGAAAACAGAAGGCAGTTTCACCCTTAGGTGCCACATAGACCAGCTGCAGTCGTGCACCCTTCTGGAGGAAGAGGTTGCCAGCTATAGCCCCATTGACCAGCCAGAGGTTCCACCACTGCAACCAACCGAGCCAACCAGATCCGAGGTTCCAGCTTCTGCTTCTCCAGCTGAGCCAATGCCCACCGAAGATTCCTCTATGCAGGCTGAAACACAAGCTCTGCTTGCCCTGCTGCTCACTGCATCAGCGATCTGGGGTTTGGGGCAAACCCCTACCATGATGACACCTACCCCAGCCCCCAGACGTTCAGCGCAGGAGCACCGCAAACCTGCTTGTCTCCGGAACTATGTTTGTTGAGGCTTGCAGACAAGGAGGGATGTTATGTATATGGACTCTTGCTAATGTCTTTACCAGTGTTCCTGCCTGGCTCATTGGAGCCTTTAGGACTGAGCTTGTGGACTCAGGAACAATGGGTAGTGGGATTGAAATCCCTGTTGCCCTGGTCCAATCACAGACCTCTGGCTGGTTCAAATGACCCAATGGTATCCTAGTGTGGGAACCCTGAACTGTATATAGTTGGCCCTGTTGACCCAGTTTGCCAGTCTATAGTCTACACATTACCTTTCTGTAACTAATAAAAAGAGCTATGATCACTGCAACCACATCTCCTCTCTGCATGGAACCCACTATATTATAAAACTGCTGAAGAACATGTGTGGCATGTTTCCATATGAACAGCCAGGGTGCACCATGCATGTGCCCCCCATGCACAAGAGCAGTGTGAATGCTGCTCTAAGCACGTGCACAGCCCGTGCCTATTGTGGGTGCAGTGTGATTGTCCTGGTGCGTCTTTTCCTGCAGTGACTTTTTCAAAGTGAAGAGACTGCTGGGGCAAATTCTGAGTGTGATCACACCCTTAGAAAAGTGATAGTCCATCAAAAGATAAAACAACACACAGGATGAACATGCATAATGAGGTCATATCTGTCAAAACAGGTTATCATCCACCAAATAATCTCTGAAATAAAAACCATTTCACACACCTTCCTGAATGCAGAAAATGAAGATGCCGTCTGCACCCACTCTGGAAAGTCATTCCAAAGGTAGAAGCTCTCAGTCTGACTGTTGCAAGACCAAAAAATCCTAAGAGAGGGAACTACAAGAGCCTTGCTGGCAGTACTGATTGGCTTGAATACAAAATGTGTTGTGTTTGATCCTCTGTAAATTTCCATTTATGGAATGGAGGTCATTCTTGACAATTCTCAGAGGGAGAATTTCAGTGACTTAAATCTCTTCCATCGGTGAAAATTTTGTGTGGGAACCAACGCATTTTAGATACAGTGATCTTCCTGATATTTTGTAATTGAAATTTGGTTCATGACCTTCATTGTGCAGGCCATGTTATAGAAATCAGACAGCTTTTGTGATATTGTGGAAACATTATGTATAATGCTGAACACCTACAGCAAAACAGTCAAAATTATGCTGAACTAAATGTTGAACTTTTTCACTTACTGTCCCAATATTAAAATATTTTCATGTTTGAACAAAGATATTGCAAATTTATCCTATGTCTTCCTTTTTAATGACTGTGGCAGATGTTTCCTGACTGAATCTATGCCAGAAATAATTATATCTCTGATTGCAGAATTAATACTCTCTTCTTTTATTGAGGGGGAAAATCTGTCACATGTTGTGCCTGCAGATTGTCATACTAGACTACAAGGGTGTAAAAATTACCAAGTAATTCCAATTTCACACAAATGAACAATCTTCCATTCACGTTATTAAAATAGCTATCTTGCTCAGACTCGCCAATCTGGAACAAATAGAGCTACCCACATTAAAAAAAAATTTCTAAAATAACCTGCGCAATTTAGGATTTAGTATCAAAAATCTAAAGCATTGTATAAGCATAGTATCAAACATAGCGTAATCCAACAATGGAACTGTGATTTATTTAAGTAGAGAAATAGACACAGTCATAAAGCCACTGACAGCACAACCCCTCAATTTTTGTAGAGCATGCCCAGTTTTTTTTGAATATTAAAAAGAAAGTCATACTTCAAAAGAAAGAATACCTGCCGAATGTCAGTGTGCAATATACATTCCGATTTATATAACAAATAATTTCCAAGACTATAATAATGAGATTCCATGTATTACGACAGGATGCTTCACATCTTCCGTTGCTTGCCTTTTCTTTGATTAAGGATGAAGCAATGCAGTTGGGGATAATAATATAAATTGTGAAAGTCTTTACACCTAAATATTTCAAAGTTAGTAATAATATATTGGGAGGAAATATCTCTCAGCAGTACTGATAAGGAGAAACCTAGCAGGTTGGCAGTGTCTCTCACACTATCCCTTCCCAGAATGTTTTGCCTCCCCTCTCTCTCTCTCTCGGCTTGGCTTCGCGAACGAAGATTTAAGAAGGGTGCAATAGTCCACGTTTGCTGCAGGCTCGCTGGTGGCTGACAAGACCAATGTGGGACAGGCAGGTCCGGCCACAGCGGCTGCAGGGAAAAGTCTGATTTAGGGTTGGTCCTGTAGCAGTGCGATTCTTCCTCAATCTCCTTTTGTCCTCAAGACCAGCTATGCGTGTGTTCTCAAAGGAAGAGACAGCCTGGTGGATGGTGTGCCTCCATGCTTTGCGATCTGAGGCTAGGTCAGACCACTGGTGATGGTTGATGTGACAGGTGCTAAGGGATTTCTTCAAGGAGTCCTTGTACCTCTTCTTCGGTGCCCCTCTATTTCGATGGCCGGTGGAGAGTTCGCCATACAGGGCAATCTTGGGAAGGCGGTGGTTTTCCATCCTAGAAATATGCCCTGCCCAGCGCAGCTGCGTCTTCAACAGCAGTGCCTCGATGCTGGTAACCTCTGCCCGCTTGAGGACTTCAGTGTTGGTCACAAAGTCACTCCAGTGGATGTTGAGGATGGTGCGAAGGCAGCGCTGATGATTTTTGCCTCCACCATCTAGGAAAAACACAAGGTAATATAATGAAGTCGGTGGTGGTGGTGGTGGTGGTGTGTGTGTGTGTGTGTGTGTATTGAGGGGTGGGGCAAAAACAATATTTTTCCCCAGAGTGCCTTGTAGCTGCGACTGGAGCCTGATGTGATTCCTTAAAAAAAGACTTGTGATATTTTGGGCATGAAAGATAGTTGGTATTTTGGACCTTGAAGTACACTAACCATATCTCATTCTTTCTTGTGTATGAAGTTGCAGTATTACATCTCTAAGTTACCTTCCTTTGATAGCTTCTGTAATGTTATCATTTCCTTGAAAACACAACAAATATAAAATTGCCTTCTTTTTGTCAATTCAGAACCAATTGGTAATTGAAACTGTTGCAAAATTTTTGTATCTAGCATCTAGGAGGTGCTCAACGTATTTGCAAATTGCCTATTGATAGATGGACTGGTTCCTTGTCAGGTTGGATATTATGCCAATAAAGGTTATTGAAAACTGAAGTGGCTAGAGCTCTGTGCTCACATTTTAAGCCTCCTTGTCTATATTTTAATATTGTTCCTAATTCTGATATGCCATGTTTTTGGCGGAATCCTTTGTTGACTGTAGTTTCAAATTATGCTTCATGAAAGATCTAGCCACTGTACGAATTACAAGACAGGAATCTTTACTGTGCCTAGTATATTCATGGAACTACTGGCATTGGCATATCCTAGTTCCTCTTGGGATTCTCAAATTTATATAACATTTTTCCTTCATAAAACACTATTCAATTGGTTGTGGTATTTGCAGATATGTGCATCTAAAAGATGTTCACTGTTTTGAAGCCTGTACATGAGAACAAATGCACATTTGACACACTAGTATGTTGGATACTGAGCTCATAAAGCTGAAGCCCTTTGACTCCCTTTGCAGTGCTTCAAACACAATTGTACCCTGCTGTACTTGGGAATGTTAGTTCAATGATAACATCAATAATGGTTCCTAATGGCATAGATGACTGCTAGTTTGATTGGGGAAATTTTGACAAATGTATCTGGCCCATACTTCAAATATCTCCACAAAACCCAACTTTTCTATAAAGTCTTTGGTTTAACCCTTTAACCTGCATCCTTTACTAAAGCCTTAATACATGTAACTTAATGCACTGCCTATTCTGTTTCTAAAAACCCTTTATTCCTTTCCTGCTATAGCACCTTCTCTCCCTGTTACATCTCCTTCTGTTATGTTCAGTTTGAGATGGCATGTTCCTAAGGACAGGGATCTCTCAATTGGCTGCAATATCAAATATGATCAGGGGTCGTTTCGTAGAAAAAAAGGTGTTGGAGCTCATCCAGGGATTGTTATGCAGCTGCATTTACTATTCAATGAACAAGGTGGGAAGGAGGAGGTGGAACTGTCAGAAAGGTTCAGGAGCTGCACTCCTGTGAGCTCCCGCTGAATCCGAGGCCTGAATATGACAATACCTTCTTTAGCAGTATGGTTATGCTCTTCATCTAAGTAAACCACTCTATTGATAACACTGGTGCTAATGGATATATGTTCACAGTATTACCATTTCTTTTATATGAATGATATATAAGGGGGCAGCTAGAGGAGTGGGCAGCAACCAGTTGAGTTTCCCTGTTAAACTCTTGTGCTGAAGTAGTCAGGGAAACTTCTGCAGGTTACTTTCCATTCAGAGGCTTCCTCCTCTAGGGCTGAAGCTGTGTTCTCTATCAACCTTGCTACTCCTATTGAAGAGTCTTGTTCTCGGTCTTGTTGGTCTTCTGTAGATCTTCTGCTTAGTTGGGAGATGGCCATCCCACCCATGGCAGTGCTGCATCACTTTCTATCTGGCTGTACTTACTTCCGGCTAGACAAATCCAGCTCCCCTTCCACATATTTTGGAAAAAGCATTACATGAAGAAGAGTTTTAAATGAAAAAAAGTTTATATGAAATAGCTTATAGGAGGTAATATTATACCTTTCACACTAGAGGACTGTTTAAATATATATATTTGCACACACAAAAATTAAGCAGCATTGATTATCTGTTCTGGGAAAAGGTCATATTTTTATTCAATATATCTCAAGACATCAGAAAATAGTTGTATTGAACAAATGCATGTACTTTATCAAGTCACTGGGTGCTTTTTCCCTAAATTGCTCTCATCTCCACATTGTGACGGCATATTCCAGATAGGTTCTGAGGTGATTTTTAATGTAAATGGGACACTTGTCATGCCAGAAGATTTCTTATGGTTCTGCTTGTCAAGGAAGACTGGCAGTCCTTGACTCATGGCTTTTAGCACTGATCCTTCTTTGACATCAGCAGCAACTAATTTATCTTTCACCCTCCATCTTTTCCTTAAAGCATTTGGAAGGTTCAGTGGCATTTACCTCTCTGAAATGCCATCTTTACTCACTTCCTGTCATCTATATGCTATCATCTTGAAACTTCTTTTTGCCACTTAGTATGGATGTGGACAATAATATGACCTTTAGCCTTTACACAGTGGCTTTTAAACACTGCCAGCATTGCTTGTCCTCTATATATCTTTCAGAAATTGTCAATGTTTACTAGTAAGTGCTAAACAGGTAGTACTAGCAATAATAGAAGTCTTTAAAAAATTCTTTGTGATCGTCAGTATGAAAGTTGCACTTAGTAATCCAGTAATTGTTAGTAATTGATATTTCTAATCTATCTGTCCACACACGCACGCACACACACATACACACACACATACTAGGCCCGTTGTGAAGAAAAATACATCAGGCTCTAGAAGGAGACTTTGGGCAAGTGCCCACCACCCTTACTGCCTTCCCACTGACCCAAGTGAAGGCATAGACTCCCCATCCCCAACCTCAAGGGGAGCTGATCTCTGCTATCTAGAGAGCAGTTGTAAATCTTAGTGATCTTCAGTGGTTCCCCAGTAGGAAATGGCATTGTATCTGTATGAGTTCCTATCCATCCTCAAATCGCACCCTCTCCAGGCTCCACCCCTTAAATATCCAGGAATTTCCTAACCTGGAGTTGGCAACCTTATCTCCTTATGTTTATCTGCCTCTGACTTCAGGTTTCCATTGCCTTCCCTCTCCCTGCAGCTTCCACATAGGAAAAGGACAACTTTTCTTCACAGTGTGTGTGTGTGGGTGATCCTGGTCCTAAGTAATGCCTAAGACTTGGTGAGAGATGTAAAAGTGATCGCACCGCTTGGGAGCAGTGACAATAACATTATTGATTTCACCATTTGTATAAATAGAGAGTTGCCTCAAAAGACCAGCACGACCACATTTTAACTTTAAAAGGGGTAAATTCTCTGAGATGAGGAGGCATGTGAAGAGGAAACTGAAAGGAAAGGTAAATATAGTCAAAACCCTTGGGGAAGCTTGGAGGCTATTTAAAACTACAATTCTAGAAGCTCAGATAAAATATACACCACAAGTTAGGAAAGGCATGTAAAGTACCACGCTTGGAGACGCAAGTAGGGCAACATCGTTTATTCCATGGCACAATACAAGATGGAAGAGAAGAGCACGCGGGCCGGGTCCTGCATATATACAGTTGCCGGACTATTCTTCCTGCTGGCTGGCCCAATGCAGACCAGCCGTATTTCCCGCCACTGGCTGTGATTGGCGGATAGTCGCGTCCAGCGCGGAGGCACCTGGATGTTTCTCAGTTACCTCCGCGGCTGGGGTGGACTGATGTTATTTCGCTGTTGTGGCCTTTATGAACTGGTTGCGTTCTGCGAACGCCATACACTACACTCCTCCCCCCTTAGTTAGTGACATAGTCCTGGAGGTAGGCGGGAGGTCGACGCTCCCGTGTTGAACGCCTTGGAGTTGCTTGTGGTGCCGGGGCTCCTTCCGCATCCGGGGCTTCTCCGGGGGTTTGAGCGTTGGGGGGCTGTGGGTCTGGATCCGAGGGTTGATCCGCCTCTGCCGGTGGGTGTGGCCTTGGTGCCGGTGCAGGTGTCGTTGGGTGCTCCTCGGACCCCACCCCCTCCCTCGTTTCCGTGGGTACCTCTGGGAGAGTCCGGCGGCGCAACTGGTCGATGTGCTGGCGTAGGATCTGGCCCCCCTCGGTGGATACCTCGTAGTGGCGGGAACCTACGACCCGTAGTACCCGCCCGGCTACCCACTCTGGGCCTGAAGCGTAATTGCGGGCGAACACTGGGTCCCCCGCGAAGAACCCCCTAGCCGCGTCTCTGACTTCCGGGGACCCTCGCACGTCGGAGGCTCTGTTGGGGTGTAGCCGGTCTAGCCTTGTGGTGAGCTTGCGTCCCATGAGGAGCTCGGCTGGGCTGACCCCGGTGACTGGGTTTGGAATGACCTGGTTGTCGAAGAGGAACGCGGCTAGCCGGTGGTCCCAATCGCCTTGCACTATTCTGCCCAGGGCCTCTTTTGTTGTCCGGACCATCTGCTCGGCCTGGCCGTTGGTGGCCGGGTGGAAGGGGGCTGACCGGATGTGTCTAATGAGGTACCTCTGGAGGAACGCCTGGAATTCCCCCGATGTGAATGCCGCCCCGTTGTCCGAGACTATGGTGTCCGGGATACCGTGGGTGCACAGGACCCTGCGTAATGCTCTAATGGCTGCTGCTGACGAGGTAGACCCTACGGGGATGACCTCTAACCATTTTGTGTATGCATCTACAATGATTAGGAAGATCTGTCCCTGGAACGGCCCGGCAAAGTCAATGTGGAGCCGGGACCACGGTTTCCTTGTGGTCTCCCACCGTGTAGCTGGGGCGCTGGGTGGATCCGGCCGTGACTCCTGGCATGGGCTGCATCTCCGGACCCAGTTCTCTATCTCCCCGTCCATCCCCGGCCACCATACGTAGCTCCTGGCTAGGGCCTTCATTCTCACTATGCCTGGGTGTGTTTCGTGAAGTGATTCCAAAACCCGTTTCTGTAGAGGGGGGGGACCACTACCTACTCCCCCATAGTAGGCACCCCTTGTGGGCTGCTAGTTCCTCCCTTCGCATTTTGTAGGGTTTGAACTCTTCCCCCATGTCCCCCTCTGGCCACCCCCTCACCACCCAGTCGAGCACCCGTGCTAGGGTTTTGTTTTTTCCGGTGGCTTTGGCCACCTCCGCCGCGTGGAGGGGCTGATCCGGGAGTGCCTCGATCGACATGACCTGGTGTGCTGGGGCTGGATCGGGGCCTGTGTCTGGGAGTGGCAACCGGCTGAGTGCGTCCACGTGACCCATTGCCTTGCCCGCCCTGTGTACCAGAGCGTAGGTGTACGAGTTGAGGAATTGGTTCCACCTCAACACCCTCTGGGACAGGATTTGGGGGGTTTGGCGGTCTGGGGCCAACAGACCCAAAAGCGGCTTATGGTCCGTCGCTATTGTGAACCGGCGCCCATACAAATAATCATTGAATTTATGGACCCCCGCTACTATGGCCAGGGCCTCCTTGTCGATTTGTGCATAGTTCCGTTCCGCCGACATCAGGGTGCGTGAGTAGTATGCGACCGGGACCTCCCGGCCATCCGGTAACTGGTGCCCCAGGACAGCGCCCACCCCGTACGGCGACGCATCGCATGCCAGGATGACCGGAAGGCGCTCGTCGAAGTGGTGCAGCACCGCGTTGGAGACCAGAACATCCTTAACTGCCTGGAAGGCGGCGGCTTGCTTCTTCCCCCACACCCATGGAGCTTTTTTGTCCAGTAGTCGGTGTAGGGGTTCGGCAAGGGCCGCCTTGTGGGGTATGAACGTGTGGTAGAAATTGAGGACCCCCAAGAAGCTCTGTAGCTCCGCTTTACACGTGGGGGCTGGGGCTTGAACAATGGCTCTGGTCTTTTCCTCGGTCGGGTGGATTCCCTCCGCGTCCACTGCGAAGCCCAGGAACTCCACCCGTGGTACCCCCAGCATGCACTTCTCCCTTTTAACCTTTAGTCCAGCGGCTTGAAAACGGCGGAGCACCTCCCGGAGGCGGTTGCGGAATTCCTCAGGGTCCGGGGCGGCGATTAAAACATCGTCGAAAAACGGCTGGACTCCGGGGATCCCTTTAAGGAGAGCATCCATTATGCTCTGGAAGATTCCCGGAGCCACGCTGACCCCAAACTGTAACCTGTTCACCCTGAACGCCCCCCTGTGGGTAACTATCGTCTGTGCCTCAGCCATTTTGGCGTCCACCGGGAGCTGCTGGTAGGCTTGTGCCAGGTCCAGCTTCCCGTAAATCTTTGACCCCGCCAGGGCGGCCAGGACGTGGCTGACTACTGGCACCGGGTATGGGTTGTCTTGGAGCGCTTTGTTAATTGTGCACTTGTAATCTGCACATATCCGCACGTCCCCATTGGGTTTGACCGGAGTCACTATGGGGGTCTCCCACATGGCGTAATCGACCGGCTCTAGGACCCCTTGTGCTACTAGGCGGTCCAACTCTGCCTCGATCTTGGGCTTCAAGGCGAAGGGGACCCTCCTTGCCTTGAGCCGGATCGGTCTGACCGTCGGGTCGAGCGGTAGGGAGATGGCCGGGCCCTTGTAACTACCCAGCGACCCATCAAATACGTCGGGGAACTCTCTGCACACCTCCCCGAACCCTCCTGCTGTGGTCGTGCGCGCCACCTCTATTCGGATTCCCAAGGGGCCAAACCATGCAAGACCCAAGAGGGTGGTAAGCGGCCGCTTGACCACCAGGATGTCTAGGGGGCCTCTGAAGGACCCCCGCTCCACCTGCACCCGTGCCCACCCCGCTATTTGGACCGGGTTTTGCTGGAAGTCCCGCAATATAAAATTTGCCGGTCGCAGCTGCAGCCCCTGGCCGGGGCGTAGCCTTCTCAGGGTCTCCTCCGCGATTATGGAGATGGAGGAGCCCGAGTCCACTTCCATGACGCATGGGGCCCCGTCTATGAGGACCGCCATCTTTATCTTGTTGGGGGTGGTCAGGGGCAAACTCAGTACCTGAAGTGAGGTGGAGGCTGTGGAGTGGGCCTCGGCGGCCTCATGGTGCGCGGTCGGTCGCGGGCGGTTGTGCTTGGCTCGGCAAGCTCGCACGATGTGGCCAGTCTTCCCGCAGCTCCTGCAGTCCCAGGTCCGGTACTGGCAGTCCCTCCGATCGTGGGGGTCGCCGCAGCTGGCGCATTTGGCCCTTTCGTTCGTGCGCTGGTTCGGCCGTTCGCTGGCTCGGGGGCGCTGTGGAGCTCGGGCAGCTGGTCCTGCGGCGCGTCGCGTCTGGAAGGCTTCCCCCTCGTCCTGGTGTTCAGGGTCCAGCTCCTCGTGGTGGGCGGTCTCGGTCTTGCCCCGGGGAAAGGTCCGGGCAGCCCTCTCGAACGCTACCGCCTCACTGAAGGCGCCCTGGAGGGTGAGCTCTTCTTTGGCGAAGAGCTTCTGCTGGAGCCTTTCGTCGCGGAGGCCCCACGTGAAGCGGTCGGCCTGGGTTTCCTCCAACTGGGGGAAGTTGCAGTTCCCGGCGAGTTTGCGGAGGGCCGCCAAGTAGTCCGCGGCTGACTCTCCAGCGGTCTGGTCCCTTTTGTGGAACAGGAATCTGCGGGCCACCCGTGAGGGCTGCGGCAAGAAATGGCCCGTGAGGAGCCTGATGATCTCCTCGTAGGATTTCTCCACGAGGCGGGCGGGAGCCGAGAGACCCTTCGCGATCTCGAACGTGGCTGGCCCGCAGACGCTCAGGAGAACATCCCTCTTTGATCCGGCGTCGGTGATCTTGTTGGCCCGGAGGTAGAACTCGACCCGTTCCGAGTAGGACTCCCAGCCCTCTGGATTTGCGGGGTCGAAGGGCTCGATGTAACCGGTGTTCCCGCTCTGGTTGGCCATGGTGGCGGCGGCGGTCGTGGCCGGTCGTTCGTTGCCCAAGATCTCCGATTGTAGCCGATGAGGCTAGGATCTCATCCTCGTCGCCACTGTAAAGTACCACGCTTGGAGACGCAAGTAGGGCAACATCGTTTATTCCATGGCACAATACAAGATGGAAGAGAAGAGCACGCGGGCCGGGTCCCGCATATATACAGTTGCCGGACTATTCTTCCTGCTGGCTGGCCCAATGCAGACCAGCCGTATTTCCCGCCACTGGCTGTGATTGGCGGATAGTCGCGTCCAGTGCGGAGGCACCTGGATGTTTCTCAGTTACCTCCGCGGCTGGGGTGGACTGATGTTATTTCGCTGTTGTGGCCTTTATGAACTGGTTGCGTTCTGCGAACGCCATACACTACAAGGCACAAACAGGTATAAGAAAAGGCCTGCATGGTTAACAAACAAAGAAATGGAAGCTGTAAAAAGTAAGAAGGACTCCTTTAAATGGTGGAAAGCTAGTCCAAGTGAGATTAATAAAAGGGAACATAGGCTATGGCAAATCAAATGCAAGACTGTGATTAGGCAGGTAAAAAGGGACTATGAGGAGCATATTGCAAAAAACATAAAGACCAACAATAAAAATTTCTTCAAATATATTAGAAGCAGGAAACCAGTCAGGGAGGCAGTGGGGCCTTTGGATGACCAAGGGATAAAAGGATTACTGAAGGAGGTTAGGGAAATGCATGAGAAGCTGAATGCATTTTTTGCCTCCATCTTCACTGTGGAAGATGAGAAGTGTTTGCCCGCTCCAGAACCACTAATTTTGGAAGAGGTGTTGAAAGACCTGAGTCAGATTGAGGTGACAAGAGAGGAGGTCCTACAACTGATAGACAAATTAAAAACTAATAAGTCACCAGGTTTGGATGGCATACATCCAAGAGTTCTGAAAGAACTCAAAGTTGAACTTGTGGATCTTCTGACAAAAATATGTAATCTTTCATTGATATCTGCCTCCGTTCCTGAGGACTGGAAGGTAGCAAATG
This sequence comes from Heteronotia binoei, assembly GCF_032191835.1. Lineage (NCBI taxonomy): Eukaryota > Metazoa > Chordata > Lepidosauria > Squamata > Gekkonidae > Heteronotia > Heteronotia binoei. Next base: position 28,689,659 of record NC_083230.1, on the reverse strand, counting down.
TCACCCCCATCTTTAAAAAGGGTTCCAGAGGAGATCCGGGAAATTACAGGCCAGTCAGTCTGACTTCAATACCGGGGAAGTTGGTAGAAGCTATTATCAAGGACAGGATGAGCAGGCACATTGATGAACACTAGTTATTGAGGAAGACTCAACATTGGTTCTGTAAGGGAAGATCTTGCCTCACTAACCTGTTACATTTCTTTGGGAGGGTGAACAAACATGTGGCAAAGGAGACCCAATAGATGTTGTTTACCTTGACTTCCAGAAAGCTTTTGATAAAGTTCCTCATCAAAGGCTCCTTAGAAAGCTCGAGAGTCATGGAGTAAAAGGACAGGTCCTCTTGTGGATCAAAAACTGGCTAATTAATAGGAAGCAGAGAGTGAGTATAAATAGGCAGTCTTCGCAGTGGAGGACGGTAAGCAGTGGGGTGCCGCAGGGCTCAGTACTGGGTCCCATGCTCTTTGACTTGTTCATAAATGATTTGGAGTTGGGAGTAAGCAGTGAAGTGGCCAAGTTTGCAGAAGACACTTAATTGTTCAGGGTGGTGAGAACCAGAGAGGATTGTGAGGCACTCCAAAGGGATCTGTTGAGGCTGGGTGAGTGGATGTCAATGTGGCAGATGAGGTTTAATGTGGCCAAGTGCATAGTAATGTACATTGGGACCAAGAATCCCAGCTACAAATACAAGTAAAAAAAAAAAAGGCCAACACTGTGCTGGGAATTATTAGGAAGGGAATTGAGAACAAATCAGTCAGTATCATAATGCCCCTGTATAAATCAATGGTGGGGTGTCATTTGGAATACTGTGTGCAATTCTGGTCACCGCACCTCAAAAAAAGGATATTACAGCATTGGAAAAAGTCCAGAAAAGGGCAACAAGAATGATTAAAGGGTTGGAACACTTTCCCTATGAAGAAAGGTTAAAACGCTTGGGGTTCTTTAGCTTGGAAAAACGTCAACTGCGGGGTGACATGATAGATGTTTACAAGATTATGCATGGGATGGAGAAAGTAGAGAAAGAAGTTATTTTCTCCCTTTCTCATAATACTCGTGGGCATTCAATGAAATTGCTGAGCAGTCAGGTAAAAACAGATAAAAGGAAGTACTTCTTCACCCAAAGAGTGATTAACATGTGAAATTCACTGCCACAGGAGGTGGTGGTGGCTACGATCATAGACAGCTTCAAGAGGGGGTTAGATAAAAATATGGAGCAGAGGTCCATCATTGGCTATTAGCCACAGTGTGTGTGCGTGTATATATATACAAATTTATATATAAATTTATATATATAATTTTTTTTTACCACTGTGTGACACAGAGTGTTGGACTGGATGGGTTATTGGCCTGATCCAACATGGCTTCTCTTATGTACTTACATATGTTTTCTGCTTGAGACATATGTATGATTTTATCCTCTTTTGAGGTTACTATTGGGTCTATATCTGTTTTTAGCTAATTTGTAATAAATACATGTATTTTGGTATATTTGATAATATTTATGCTGTACATTTTTAAATTTTATTTACTTTAAATTTTAATTGATATTATTTGGCCCTTAAATTGGTGGTAATCTTTTGTTTTAATTTAATTTTGTATCTGTCATTTTTACATGACAAGAGTTTCAAGATATGCTGCATTTACTGCAATACACAAAGATGGTTATTGTTTTCATTTTATCCATGAACAGCTGCATAGCAGGTATTTGTCAAAAGACAGTTTTGTGAATCAATAGATGAGCTTAAATGCCAATAAAGGTCTACTTGAACTTGAATAGATTAGGGTTTTTTTGAAAATACAGTGTAACACTCAACAACAATTCTGCCCTAAGGAAAGGAAAGCATTGTGCTATATTAATGGAAAACAATAAGATATTTTAAACATTGAGACAGAGCCCTGAAACCGTAGTTATTAATCTATTGCAACCAACAGGCAGATGCTCTTTGCAAGTTTAAGGCCATATATACTTGGAAGAATTCCCTAACTAGATGGAGAATTGCATGCACAGATGTGTGCCACCCAGGGCTGGCGCTGGGGGTTCGTGCCCCCCCTTCCCTCCCAAAAGAGAAACCATGTGTGCACTTGCACAGTGTGCACGTGCGGCACAATGACATCACAAAAAGTGACATCATCAGGCAGCCCCCGTCCACCTTAGGCTTCCTGATGTGGGGGGGGGAGCTGACAGTCATGTCCCGCATGCCTTGCAAGGCACTGGGGATGCAAGCTCTGGTCCTCGTTCAGCCTTCCTGCAATGCAGGCAGGCTGATCGGGTGGCGGGGAGCCAACCATCACCTCTCGGGCATCTAGGAAGGCGCTCAGGACGCGAGCCCCGGTCCCCATTCAGCCCTCCTGCGAAGCAGGGAAGCTGATGGGGGGCGGGGGAGCTGACGATTGCCTCCTGGGTGCCTTGTAAGGTGCTCGGGACGCGAGCCCTGATCCCCGCTCAGCCTCTGCAACATAGGGAGGCTGATCGGGAGTGGGGGTATTGACGATCACCTCCCAGGCACCTTGCAAGGCGCTCGGGACACAAGCCCCAGTCCCTGCTCAGCCCTCCGGCAATGCAGGTAGGCTGATCCGGGGTGGGGGAGCTGATGATCGCCTCCCGGGTGCCTTGCAAGGCACTCGGGATGCAACTTGGCAGCCTCTGCAAAGCGCTCCCCCCTGCCTACCTTTGTGAAGGTGGCGGGAGGAGGCGGGATCAGAAGGGCAGCCACCGATCCTGCCGGGAGGGAGGGAGGCGCCCCTGTGGGAGCCAGCACCCTAGGCCATCGCCTAGTTCACCAACTTCCACGTGCCGGCCCTGGTGCCACCAGTGCAATTTAGGCTACCCAGGTGACATAACCATTTTAAGAATGGTGAGATTCTTCTGATTAGCTGTTTGGTAGCAGGGAGACAGGCTTGATTCATCTTCTTTCATCCCCCCTTCATTTCTAAATGACGGATCAGCATGATTTTGAAGCTGGAGACTTTAGCCAGTAAGTGCCATTAAGTTGCAGCCAATTTATGGTGACCCTAGCAAGGAGCTTCCAAGGCTAGTGAAAAGCAGAGGTGGTTTACCATTGCCTTGATGGAGACCTTACATATACACTGAACTGGACAAATTCGGAACGAATCTCAGAGTTGTTATTCCTCTGAACACGAACACAAGTGGCAAGCTGTTGCTTTCATGCCCTATGGAAGGCTGGCTTGGCTCTTTCTTCCTCATCCAGTGGTGGGAACATGTTACTGGAGGAGGTGTATTTCCTATCATCACTCATGCTGCTGCTGCCTGGATCCAAGATGGCCCATCTAAGAACTAGGTAACAGTGGCATGAGGGCAGTGCCCGTGCTCTCCCATTGAATCCAAGGAGGGCTTCAGTCTGTTGGAGTCTTACATGCATTTCCTCCCCACTTGTGCCTCCCCAGCTTCATGTGATATGGAGTCTCTTTGCAAGGTATTGGAGCCTGGCTGCAGCAGCAATGTGCATCTCCTCTCACATTGCTTCAAAGTGACCTTTAGATAGATTCTTCAGCCTGCTTTATACCCTGATGGATGTTAACAGGGATAAGCTACCTGTACTTTCCTACCAGGTGGTGCCCCTTGACGATTTTGGATTGACTGAGTGGAGAACCAGCACTGACATTACTTGAACCAGAATGGTGGACTAGATAAGCCTTTGGTCTAATTCATCAATCTTTTTAGAATTCTTCCGATGCACTCAATTACTCTCAACATCTGATCTTGCTTAGTGTTTGGAGGCAAAGTGTACAAAGGAGAGAGCTCAAGGCTTCGAGGACCTATATAGATCTCACTATTCATTTGTCACTTTGTGGATAAAAAACAGCTGTATAAATAAGAGCAAATTCGGTCAGAATACACTTGAGAAAAGCTAGGAAGTAATAGGTAAAAACAGCAATTCTTCACATAGTAATTAAATGAAAAAATATACTGCATACATCTGAAGCAATAACATTAGTAAATCTGATTAGAGTGTATTTTTAATTCATTAATTGAGCAAGAGAAGAGTTAACTGAACAAAAGCTTGATTCCACTAATGAATAAAACATATATTAAATCCTTGTGCTTTGAAATACAGAAGATTATTCTAGCTATATTATACCTCTTTTCGGATTCCATATGTCTTCCTTTCTGATACACATTAAGAGAATAAATTTCATTTAAATGTTTGTTTTTAGAACAGCTGCATAACAATATCCTTTCTGTTTTAAAAGTTTTATTAGTTTTCTAAAGGTTGGGGGTAAAGGGTAAGAGGGAACAGAAAATTATAGTTACAAATATATCTTGGTCTGCATGTAGTATACTTTCTTAGAATACATATATTGTCACATATTATCTCTTAACTTTAAATCATCAACATTTTGATACATTTATATTGTAAGTCTTCTTGTTGGTGCCTATTCAAGTTGACATTTCCAGCAAAGGCAGTCTTATAGTAAAAAATACAGGAGAAAGGAAATATAAGTTCACACCAAAGAATCGTAAGAGTCTTGAGTATCTAGCCAAATATGTAGTTTCAACCAATATTTTCTTGCTTCTTCGTTAGATTTCCCAGCCAACAACTAGGATAAGTAGTCCAGCTTAGCTGTTTCCAGAATTTTCCCCACCAAGTCCATTCTCGTGGGAATCTCCTGCAGCATCCATCTCTGTGCCAGAAGAATCCTGGCCGCTGTGTTAATATGTGCCAAACAGATGTCTCATCTCTTTGGAATAATCCTCAGGATATATATTCAATAAAACCAGTTCTGGTTAAATTGGATCTGTGTCTTCAGAATTTTCTGTAATAGTTCATGAACCATTTTCCAATAGTCTTTCACCACTTCACATGTCCACCACATATGATAGAAAGATCCCACATGTTTAGTACATTTCCAACATTTGTTAGACATGTTAGTATACATTTTACACAATTTCTGTGGAGTTATGTACCATCTATAAAACATCTTATACAGATTTTCTTTAAAGGTTACTGACTTAGTTAGTTTAATATTGAATTTCCACAGCCTCTCCCATTCTTCTAACCTGATGTTATGCCCATTGAACCATACAATCTTTTACTACCTCATCTTGCATCTTCATCTGTAATAGGTATGTATATAGCTTAGAAATTAGCTTTTCTTGAGGACCTAAAAAGATTTTATCAAATGGATATTGCTCTGTGTTAAAGTCTGTTGTCTTATCTTTGGCATACGAAGATTCAACTTGCATTCTCAACCACCAACTCATTTTGATGTCCATGTTTTCCAGCTCTTCTCTGGTTTTCAATTGGTTATCATTTTTCAGCAGGTCATCATATCTATAACTCTGATTGGGTTTCAAAAGATTTGGAGGAGTGAATGCTTCCACTGGAGATACCCATCTTGGAATTTTCTGGTAAATTCTTGGTTTTAACCATGACCATGTGTGGTACAAAGATTTCCGGAACCAGTGGTTCTTAAAATAAGAATGTCCTTCTAATCTTTGATACCATAAATACGCATGCCAGCCCAAATTGAGATCGTGTCCCTCTAGCAATAACTGTCTCTTATCATTCAATAGTCTCTTACCCACAAGAGCACAGAAGCTTTATAATACAATTGCCAAACTGGGAGACCCATGCCTGCTCTCAATTTAGAATCTTGCAGTATCTTTAGTTTGATACTTGGTTTTTTGCCTTGCCAAATATATTTAGAAACCATCTTGTCCAATTCTTGGAAGAACCCATTATTTAAGAGTACTGGAATAGTTTGGAATAAAAATAACAGTCTTGGCAAAATGTTCATCTTTATTGAGGCTATTCTTCCCATCAGGGATAAATTCAAGTCATGCCATTTTTCCAAATCTTTTTTAATTTCTTTAAGTAGTTTATCATAGTTGTCCATTTTTAAACTGCTCCATTTATTTGAGATGTGTACACCTAAATATTTAATTCTTTTCTCATGCAAAACCCCTGATTTTTGTTGGAGAAGTTCGATTTGTTCTATTGTCATATTCTTCATCAAGAATTTTATTTTATGATAGTTAATCTTCAATGCTGCCCAGTGACCAAATTGGTTAATCTTGTTTATCAGACAGTCAATTGAATCTGTTGGCTGCTTTAATATAAAAACCAGGTCATCCGCAAAAGCTCTCAATTTGTATTGTTCACCTTTAATCACTGCTCCCTTAATACTTGTATCTTCTCTTATTTGGTTATTCAATATCTCTAAGCACAAGATAAGAAGGAGTGGTGACAGTGGGCAACCTTGTCTTGTACCCTTTTGAATGTCAATTGCTTCTGTTAGTTCACCATTCACCATCACTCTTGCCCTTTGCGAAGAATGTATTGATTCTATTGTTCTCAAAAAATTATCACCACATTCCATTCCCTTCAGTTGTTGCAGCATAAATTGCAGATTAATGCAAATTGTTTCTCTGGGTGACTCTCATAGTATTCCATTATATTACATACTGTTCTGACATTGTCTTTCAAGTATCTTCTAGGGAGAAATCCTGCCTGGTCTTGATGTATTGTGAACTGTAGGACCTTCTTCAGGCGTTGTGCCAGTATCGTTGCAAAAATTTTATAGTCCATATTTAAAAGAGAAATTGACTGATAATTTTTTATATCTTTCAAACCTGTGCCTTCTTTTGGAATTAAGGATATTGTAGCTTCTTGCCATGAAACTGGTATTTGGGCTTCCTCTTGAATCCTTTCAAGGAGACATTTGAATGGCAACAGTAAAGGCTCCTCATAGGCTTTGTAGAACTCAGGAGGTAGTCCATCTGGGCCCAGAGCTTTACCATTCTTTTGAGATGCCATTGTTTCTCCCACTTCCCTTATCGTTATTGGTTCATTTAAATTTTTTTGTTGTTCTTCTGTAAATTTGTTAAGATTATTTTGGCTAATGTATTCTTCTAAGTCTGCCTTTTGAACTTGTTTGTCTTCATATAATTTTTTATAAAATTGTTCCAAATTTTAGCGAAGCTCCTGTCTTTGAACTTTCTCTTTATTATTCTCATTTTTCAAAACCAATATTATTCTTTTGGCATTCTCTTTTCTCATTCTGTAAGCCAACCACCTTCCAGGTTTATTAGCATGTTCAAAAAAGTTTTGTCTGGCAAATCTCAATTTTTTCTCCGTCTCCTCTATAAGTACTGGTTTTAATGTTTAAATGTTAATTATTTAATTGTTTTATATTTAAAATTGTTAAATTTATGTTGATTAGTTGTTGGAAGCCGCCCTGAGCCACTTGTGGGAAGGGCGGGATACAAATCCCAAATAAATAAATAAATAAATAAGTAGTAAATTAAGTTGATGCTGTGTTTCTTTAGCCTTATTTTGGAACTCCTGTCTTGTCGGTTGTACTTTTAAATTCTTTTTGGCTTCTCCTGCTTGCAACAATAATTTTTGAAAATTCTCAGTTCTTTCTTTCTTCTTCTTTGCACTCTGATTGCAAGACCCCTGAAATATGCTCTGCAGTGTCCCAAACTACTTGCATCTTTACATCTTGAGTTATGTTCTGTTTAAAAAAGATTCCATTTCAGCCTTGGATTCTTTAAGAAAGTCTATCTTTTAAAATAGAAGTATTTAACCTCCACGTTCTTCTCATTCATGTGCCTTTGAGTTTTACCATTACAGGACTATGATCTGATATAACTCTTGTTTGGATTTCTGTCTCAACTAGATCTTTAACCAAATTTGTAGAGAGCCAACACATATCAATTCTTGACCACATTTGATGACTGGCAGAATAATATATAAAGTCTTTTGAATTTGGATATCTTGTTCTCCATACATCAACCAGGTCGAGTTCTTCTGCTAACTTCCAAAAACTTGTTGGTAGTTGAGGCCTTTTAATTTTAGTATACTTATGTGTTTTTTATCCAATTGCCTGTCTGAAACTGCATTAAAATCTCCTACTATGCAGTATTCTGCATACTCCAAGTTTGACAACTTGAAATGTAAGTCTTGGAAAAATTTCTCTTGGTGATCATTTGGGGCATAAATATTTTGCCAGTAAGATTTTTTTATTGTCCACTATGACTTCCACTAAGAGAATTCTTCCATCTTCAGAAGAATACTGTAATTGTGGATTAAATTTGTCCTTAGCATAAATTGCCAGTCCCCTTTTCTTTTTATTCACATCTGTTGCTGTAAACAAGTTGCCAAGTTTCTTATTTTTCAAAAAGTGTCAATCTTTAGCCAAAATATGGGTTTCTTGTAAACAAATTATATCCATTTCCAATTTTGTCAAATATCTAAAGGTCTTCTCCTTTTTATAGGAGAATTGAGTCCATTCACATTAATAGAGATTATTGATTTCATTATGAATTTTTCTTATCATTATCTTTTTTGGTCTGTAATCTTGTCGGATATTTCCGTGGTTCGTTTGGGTCCTCTTCATCACAGCCTTCTTCTTCTTCCTTCTTTTCCTTCCCCTCTTTTTCCTTTGCTCTCTCCAGAAAATTCTGAGCTTTGAAGATAGAGTTTATCCTATATCTGTTCTCTTCATAAGTAAAAAGTAAGCCTTCCGGCTTTAGCCATGTATAGGATATTTCTCTTTCTCTCAAGAAATTTGTCAGGGTTTGATATTCTCTCCTCTTTTGTCTGACTGGCCATGGTACCTCTCTCAAAATTTTCACCATATTTCCTGCTATCGTCACAGATTTGTCTCTTGCTTGCTTCAAGATATTATCTCTAGTCTACTTTCTTGTAAGCTTCAAGTGAATTTCGCTAGGCAATTTATTGCATCTCATAAAGCTTGATGTTACTCACTTAATTTGATCAAAGTCTTCTTCCATCCTTTCAGGTGTCACCTGTAAAATTTCTGCCAAGGCCTCAGTATTTTCTGCAAATCTTCAGATTTTTCTTCTGGTACAGCATATAGGCTGCTCTATCTATTTCCAGCTGTAGAGGTCTGCTGTCATGCACATTCTGTTCTTTTTCCAGTTGTTTCACCTTTTGTGTATTGTCCGTCACTTGTGCATCTAGTATCTTTAAGGCTTTTTTAGTCTCTGCTGTTTTTTGTTCCCCTGAAGCTCTTGTTTGATCTATGCCATCTACTCTCCTATGTTATCTACTTTACCAGTCAACTGTGCTATGGCAGCTAGTAGAGTATTTTGCATCTCTTTCATATCTCCCTGCATAGTCGTAAACTTCCCAGGGCCAGTCGAAAAGCTGGGTGAAGGGATTGGTGGTTTACCTTCTCGAATATCTTTTTTTTAATTTCTCTTTAAAGCCAGTAGCAGCTTTATTTTCCTTCCTTATTAGTACATTTAGACTCACAACCACAAATTCCGCACGTTGCCTCTTTAGTGATTTATTTTGAAACTCAGTGTTCTTGTTTATATTAGATAAGCTAGTATCTGTCAGACAGTACCAATATTATACAGAGATATTAAAAAGGCAGCTTTCTTGCTTCTATCAACAATTTACCAAACCCAAAACAATGATAAAACTTATATTAAACAAAACCTTTTTAGCACTATCAACTATAGTACCACCTCGCCAAAACAGTTCAACTCATTGAACAGTTCAACTCATTGAACAGTTCAACTCATTGAACTATTTGCTTTTCTAAAGCAAATAGTTCAATGAAGTCCAAGTCTTAACAAACTCATCCAACTGCTCCAAGTTATAAATTGTAATCCAGGGCTGAATGCCCCATTTATAATCCACAGGTAAAATCAGAAATTAAAAATTAAAAAGTAACCCAGAGAAAAAATAGGATAAACAAAAACCAAACAATCCAAATATTCTCAAGATAAAAATGAAAAGATAAAAAACTCCACAGAAGGTATGGAAGAGAGGGAAAATGGAAGAAAAAAATGAATATATAAAAATAAAAAGTTAAAAGTATTCAAACCAAATAAAAACAAGACCAAAATTAAAGGGTTATATCCATAACATCCACCATCAGGAATTAATAATCCACTTTAAAAACTTTCACAGGTATTCTTCCATCAGCCAACAATATAGCTGTACTTTATAATCCAGTATACAAATCCCACAAGAGTTTAAATGTCTATTTAAAACTCACATTCAGAGCACTTCAGCATAAACTTCAAACTCCTTCATATACCAGCTTGTCCTTCGCATTCATATATACTTACAGTCAATTTTCCAAGTCTTATTTCTCCAGAAGTATAAAACAGATCAGTTCAATTCAGCCATCAAGCCTTTTCTATCTTTAGAAATTGGTGTGATTCATCTTTCTCATGTTAAGATTGTAAGAGCCACCAAGTTAGGCAGGAACTTTTGGAAGCCTCAGAGGAGAAAGAGAGTCCCCCCCCCCCACTTTCTCAGCCTTTGCCTCTATCTGTATTCCACTTTAGCCCCAGCTTTCCAGTTCCCCTGCTTAAAGAAATAGTGCCTCAGAGCTTGATATTAAAGGAAGATAGAGACTTACAGTCTTCATAATAATGATGCAGCTTGTTCGACTCATGCAGACTCATACAGAAGTGCTGATTGAAGAAAAAAGAAGAAGTCCGGCAGTCAACCCCGATGCCATTTAAAAATAGTGATCGGGGCAGTGAGGCTCACAGCGAGCCAGGATCAAGAGGCAGCTGCCGCTATCAGCCCCAATCCACGGCTCAAGCTGTCTGCCTTCCGGGACCCTTCCTGGGTCCCAGAGTTGAGTCTCCCAAGAGGGGAGACCCCTCAACTGCTCGATTATGGAGAGACTCTGGACGCGCTGGTCTGAGTCGCTCCTTAGATCGGGTCGCCGAAACCGGAAGTCCTCCATAACAATATCCTTGAATGTTTTCTAATATCACATGTTTTGTGGATTTATGCTGTAGTTCAAAAATACTTTTTCTAAAGCTGCCCAATGACTTTCTACTTTGTTATTATGGACCAGTTAGTACTTAGGGGTTTTCTGCATGCTCAACTTGCACCTGATTTTTGAGAAGTTGACCAGGAGCATTGGTAAAGGTTTAGACACAGTAGTTCCATATGTCTGCCCTCCCTGTGCATTTTCACAGCTGTGGAGTCAGTTTATTTTCTTCCACACATGCCTTCATTAATGAGGATTTTCAAGGGAGGGCAATGTTGTCATCTCTGGTATCATCTGTGGCATCACCACATATCCTGTTTTAAACAAACAGCACTAATATTGCTGGAGCATTGTAACAATAGGCTTAGGAGGTTCTCTGAGTTCTCAGCTTTCATTTTTTTCAAAAAATTAAGTCTCTAGTGCATTCCCTGGCAAAAATATGCCAGAAGAAAATACATTTTAAAAAGAAATCACTTTTCTTCATCAGGGTGTGGTTTGACCATGACAGCCCAATCACTGAACAATGAGCTGAAGCCAGGTGGGACAAAGAAAACTGACAGAATCATTATGTGCAAGGAAAAGGGAAACCCAAAAATCAGATTGCAGAAAAAAAACACATCAGGATTAAAAGCGGTCTCAAAAGAACTGAGTGGAAAAAAAGAGAGGGGAAACAAAACAAAAGAAGTGGAAACCAAAGGGAAAAAAGGTGTGTGGAAAGTGGGGAATAAACTGAAGCAGTATTCAGCAAGAACTGACAAGAAAGCCAAAGGAGGAAAAGCCTTTAGAATAAAAGATGTTCTAATACCAGTTATCAAGTAGAACAAAGTATAAGTCCAGTGGCATCTTTAAGACCAACAAAGTTTTATTCATGGTAGAGCTTTCATGTGCATTCACACTTCCTCAGTGTGAAAATTTATACTGTTCTGCTTCTTCAGACCAACATCACTACCCACCTGAATCTACCTTTTCGAGCAATCAGAACAACACAGCAAAGTGTGCAAAGTTCAAGTTTTTCCAAACTCCTTATCTGCCTGGATTTTTTTTTTTAAAAAAATAGGAATATATAGACGTTTTTAAAAAATTCTAGAATATGAAAGATACTTTTCCTCCCCTCCCTTCCAGCCTGATAAAGAGAACTCAGAAATGTGCATACTATGTTGTACTACAGTATTTTGACTGGCCTTTTCAAAAACTACGTCATGGCTTTTTTGTTTTGGGATTTTGCAATGGACCAGCATCACTATCTTTTTTTTCTGTCTGAAGAAGTGTGTGTGCACATGAAAGCTCATACCTTGAATAAAACTTTATCGGTCTTTAAAGGTGTCACTTGACTCAAAATTTATCTTTCAGCCATACTTATGTGAAAAAATACAGAAGTCATATGAACAGTTAATAAGGAATGGCATCTTTAGAACAATTCTGTTTCCAAATTTAGGATAGGCACTGAAATAATATGCAGCTGTAATATAAAATAATGTATATAAATAAAGACCCACAATTGAAAAACAACTATAATGTCATCTCGCGTCCCAGTTTTTGCTCTATTTTGAAAAACACTGAATAAGTCAGATTGCTGCCTCTTGTTGCTCAATATATCAATACTCCCAAGTAGACGTCTTGCTAGGTTCTGCTAAAGTCTCTGAGATTATGCTTGTAAGTAAATAAATAAGATAGGTAAATGAATGCTGACAGACTGGTATTGCTGCAATTCTCAGGAAAGTTCTTGTGAGGTTTTCTCTTAAAAGAAAAGAAAAAAAAGAGCTAGTTGAGCTGTCCCTAGAAGCACCCTTTCAGCAACCAGTTTGTTCTCTCCAGTCTTCTTTAGCTTATTCAGCATTCCATTCTATCTTTGACCTTTTATCATTCACATTTTTCTTGGGTCATTCTACTGGAACAGCCTCACTGGAGTTATTAATGGTTTGCTTGTGGCTAAATCCAGAAGTCTTACTTCCCCTGTGATTCTATTTGACTTATCAGCTGCTTTTGACACAATGGATTGTTCTCTTCTCCTTCCTTGCTTTGGCACGTATAGATTTTTTGACTCTGTTCTCCAAGGTTTGTTCATCTTTTTATGATCTTCTCACCACATTTCATCACACTTTTCAGTTTCTTTGAATTGTGCAGTGTCCCCATCCTCTATGTCCTTTATGGAACTCATTTAGGTTTAAGTCTTATTCTAATCATTGTCTTCCTCTCCCTTCCTCTCTCTCTTCCCCACTTGCTAATGTCACTTTCTTGATTTCCCCTCTGCAGGCCAGTGAGTAGCTGGCATGGTTTTTAAATCATTTTCAGATATTATGAGTAGCTACATACACCAAGTAAGAGCAAGTGTTTTAGTAAAAATACATATTTCAAGTGTGAAAGTAAATAGTAAAATATTATTATTCTAGTATTTTGAGGTGAATTCTCTCTTTAAAAGAACAACTTAAGAACTTTCTTAATAGCCATATTAACAATAAAAAGATTACTTCTTTAATAGTTAGATAAATTCCTGCGCTATCTTTAACCCACCCTGAAAACCTAGATATTATCTTAATTATTTAACAATTTCAAATGTGTATTGCGTCATTACAGTGTATTGAGATGCATTTTCTCTATTAAAAGATAAGAACTTTCTGAGTTGCAATATTCTATTAATAGAAAGAATATTTTACTTTGACAATTTTTATGCTAAGTTTAAACCATCCTAAAAATCATTTAACAATTTCTAAGTCTTATTCTTACAAAATATTTAAATGCTTGTGAAATATTGAGTAATAAAAAGTTGTAACTATAATCAATATATTCATTGCCTCTGATATAGTATACAAATAATTTCAGGAATCAAAATATTTAGTTATTCCCAGTAGCAGGCTTGCCATTTCTGCTGAAATTCTTTTAGTGATCCTCTATTTATATAAGTCGGCCCCCACCTGCCCGAGCAGCCCATCCGCTGCTAAGGCCAGGGGCCACTATTTGCCACCCCGGAAGGAGAATGGGGCAGGCTTAGCTCCCAGGCATCCAGGTGCTTTGTGGGAGTGGAGCATGAGGCTTATAAATAGCCGGCTCTGCCCCCACCCCCGCCATGGTGCAGTTTTTCGCTGTGTTCAGGAAGAGGAGTTGTAGCAGCTTTCTCTCATGGCAGTGGAGCTCAGGGCATCGGTTCAGGCTGTGATGGTTAGTGGTGCATCAGCTAGCGCAGAGAGTGTTGGGTCAGTGCTGGTTTGGGATGGAAGCAGTGGCAGACCTTCAGGGCAGTTGTGGCACAGAGCTCCCCCCTCTTCCTGCATGTGTTGCGAAGCTTGGGTCTGGGGTGCCTTGGAGGCGGCGATCTGTGGTGGTGGACAGGTGGCATTCTCCCTTGGCAGGGAGGACATTTTTTACTTAGAGTGGGTTAGGGTTTGGGATCTTGACACCTGGGTGGTGCTCCAGCAGGAGTAGTGAGGCCTGGGATAGGATTCCGCCCCCCTTCCCTCATTTTAATTGATCCTTGACTCTTTCATCTATCCTTATTTTTTTCCTTCAGGTGGACTGCTGGGTGGGGTGGGAGTGTATTTGCTCAGGGCCTGGTGTTAGAGTTTGGGGGTAATGGCTCCAAAAAAGAGCCAGGGCCCCTCCAAAGGAAAACAACCACTTATAAGGGCCAGTAAGAGGTCCTTGCCTGCTCGTCCTCCCTCTGAGGATGACGAAGAGAGTCAAACCCAGCAAGCAATTATGGCACAGTTGTTGGCCCTTGAGCAGGCAAAAAAAAGCCACAGGGATGCCCTTTAGATGCTTTGTGGGGGGCAGGGGGGTCAGGGCATGCAGCTTCATTGTCTTTCCAAAAAGAGGTACTGGCACGCCTTTCTGCCTTGCAGGGTGTGGCTGGACAAGGACTTTCAGAGCAGCCAGCACCAACCAGTGAGAGAGGCACCCAGGGGACAGCCGAGGAACTGGAGCATCTGGTGAAGGCAGTGATGTTCGCAGTGAAGAAGAAGACTGCAGATTATACCCTGCCCTTCTCTCTGAATCAGAGAAGCTTACAATCTCCTATATCCTTTCCCCCCACAACAGACACCCTGTGAGGTAGGTGGGGCTGAGAGGGCTCTCACAGCAGCTGCCCTTTCAAGGACAACTCCTGCAATAGCTATGGCTAACCGAAGGCCATTCTAGCAGCTGCAAGTGGAGGAGTGTGGAATCAAACCTGGTTCTTCCAGATAAGAGTCTGCACACTTAACCACTACACCAAACTGTCTGTGGTCCCTGCAGAGGGGGAAGGTCTTCAGCACCACAGCAGGGCATGGCTGGACTCCATTCCATTGCTGCTGTGTTGGTGTGAGAGAGAGATTGTGCTGTGCTGACCCTTGGCCTCAGCTGCTGCTGCTCTCTCTCAGTCTTGCCTGACCTGCCTGGAGAAGAGAAAACATCTAAAGGTAAGACAGTCTTGGGGGTCTTTTTTATTTTAGTTAGTAGAAGAACTTTTTAAGACTCAGAGTCCCTTTACTTATCCAGATTTGGGTGGGTGGGTACTGGGTAGCTTATTTGGGGTTAGGGTTAGGGGGTTCTGCTGGAAATCTAAGGATGCACTGGCTTTCAGTGACTGAAAGCAAGATGCACTGCAACCGCAGTCTCTTTAAAAGGGAGCCTGATGTGGCCTAGTAGTCACGCTGCCCCTGCCTGCTCAAGGGCCTGGGGTGGGTTTTTTTTTGCCAATTTGCCCATATCTCACTTTAGTGAGAGGACTTTTAAAAGTGCAGTGTCCTTTTGCTTTTCCTGATTTGGGTGGCTTGGATTTCTAGGGGTTAGGGTGAAGGTTTTTTTGGGGGGAGGGGTTGGTAAAGTTCCTGTATTGTTAAAAGTTAAGTTTTTTACTGTTTTAAAAGGATTCTGTGTTTGATTTGTTGCTGCTGTGTTGTTCCTTTTCTCTTCTGGTTCTGGTTCTTGGGGACGGGGTGCTGTTTGGCCTAATTTTCATTGTTAAAAAGGTCACTTTTTTAACTGTTGAGTTTGTTGGCCTTTTCTCAGTGATCTGTTTGGATTTGTTGCTGTTGGTTTTATATCGTGTCCTGTTGTCCCTTTTCCTGGTTCTGGTTTTTTTGGGGGGGAGGGGTGTTGTTGACTGATTTGGCCTGAGGTTTTTTTATTGTTGAAAAGGTCACTTTTTTAACAGTTGAGTTTCTTGGCCTTTTCTCAGTGATCCTTTTGGATCTGTTGCTGCTGGTTTTGCATTCTGTCCTGTTGTCCCTTTTCCTGGTTCTAGTTTTGGGGAGGAGGAGGGGCTTACAAGTGAAGTTTCTTTCTGTCACATTTTGGTTTTTCTAAATTACCTCTGGTTGGTGTGGGGGTGTGGGCTGTGTGGGGTGGGTCACTTTCATGTTTTTATAGAGTTATTTTTGGAGTCTGAGGGTGCATATGGTTTGGCTAGGGCCACTAAATAGGCTGCCCCACTAATAAGGGTGTTTTTAGGGATTGTGTTTTTTGAAATTAAAAAAAAAAATCCAGTTTAGGGCTTTATATTCTTTCAAAATTCAACTAGACCAGATAGGGGCAATTTAAAAAGATTTTAGGTTTTTCATAAAAGGCAGCGTGACTACTAGGCCACATCAGGCTCCCTTTTAAAGAGACTGCGGTTGCAGTGCATCTTGCTTTCAGTCACTGAAAGCCAGTGCATCCTTAGATTTCCATAGGATAAACCACAGCTTCTCTCTAGTTATAGGGGACACCTGATTTCTAGTTTGCAGGGAAATCCAGTTTGTCCCAGGATCTAGTTAGGAGAAGTTTAACTAGGAGGATATAACAAGGATTGCCTTCATCTCAAGGTAGCCTTTTAAAAACTGTAGCCAGGTAGAGGCAGGATCACCTAGTCTCCTAAAATTTACCAGACTACTACTACCCCAACCCAAAGGAGGACAGGTTGGGGACCAAAAAAAACAAACAAACAAGTTTTGGTGGGAGGGTTTTTAAAAAGAAGTCAAGGCACCTGTTGGTTCAGGGTACAGTGTAGAGAGTTAGGGTTTGTAAAAAAAACTCACTCTCAGTTCAGGTTGTGTGACACTGGCCAGAGTGACATAAGTGGCAGGCAGCAGAAGAGGGGCCCTGGGGGCAAGGCCAAGTAGAAGACTAGAGAGGTGGAGGGGAGGGGGAGGACCCAGGTTTCCCCCCACCTGTGCATAAGGCCACTCAACAGCCACTTTCCAGCACTCCAACCTCTGGCCGGAGTGTGATGAAGAAGTCCTGCCTTGGGCCTTTCATCGAGGCTGCTGCTGAAGCGCCCTCAGCAGTGGTGCCATTAGGTGCTGACACTGAGCAGGGGTCTGCTGCTCGGGCCGTCTCTCCTCCAGCTGATGTTGCTCAGCCTCAGCAGCTGGAGGAGGGGCAGCAAGAGCAGCCCTCCTTGGAGATGAGCTTTGGGGACAGTTTTCTGTCCAAAACGATCACCTCAAGGAGGGTGCAGATTGTCATGCAGGAGCTGGAGGAGAAGCTGGTTGAGGAGGACCAGCCCCCTTCTTTGGTTCCTTTGGGCACCAGCAGTCCTTCAGGGGATGGCCAGGAGGGGAGGCCGCATGGGGTGGAGGGGGGAAAAATGGAGACACACAAGGTGCCTCCATCTCTGCCCACTTCCCCCCGGCGGCCAGCCCCTCCTGCCACCCTGAGACACGATGTGTCTGCCCTGAGCACCTCACAGGAGGTGGCTCTGGACACCCAAGCTGATGGTCAGCTTGGGCATCCATATACCTCTGAAGTCTGGAAGCATTTCCGACTTATGGAGGACCCACGCTATGCGCAGTGCCAGCTCCAGGGGGGGGATGAGGAACCACCTGCGGAAGCACCACCAGGCAGTGCTTCTTAAGAGTGAGAAGCAGGCTGGTGCTGGGGTGACCAAGCGTCCAACACCACCCAGTCAGGAGGTCCGTCCCATTGCGACTACCTCCAGAGCTCTCCAGGAGAGTTTCGTGGCAGTGCAGGGATGCCAGCCATCTCTGCCTGAGATGTTTGGTGGGGGTGGCACCTGTGTGCCAAGAGGAGGAATCAGGTATGGCAGGAGGGTCATCGCCTGGAACCTTGCCAGGTTGGTCACCCATGGGCTTCCATTTTCAGTGGTCGAGAATCCTGGGGTGCTAGGGTTGCTTGAGTATCTGGCGCCCTGGTACAAAATTCCTGCTAGAACCACCATTAGCAGGACCACAGGTGATGTGGCTGGTGAGAGTTTTCACTTTATGTTGCCTGCAGTTGAACATACTGTTTTCAGTTAAGCATGTCCCTGGGATTTGAAACGGGGTGGTGGACACTCTGTCTTGTCAACAGATGGAGCAGTTTTGCCAGCTTGCCATGGAGGCCTACCCACTGCCGTTGTGAATGCCCTTGAGCCTGTGGTGGATTGGAGGGCTGACACTAGCTGAGCTAGCCCCAGGAGAGCCTGTGACTGGGTGGACCATCAGTTTTGCAGTTTTAGGAGGGAGGGAGAGTTGTGTGACAGTTGTGTGACTATTCCCATACCCCACCTGATGCAATTTTGTGTATCGTAAAAAGGTAAGGGGCTGGCAGTTAAGACTATTAAGGGCCAGCTTGCAGCTTTGGGTTTTCTGAGCAAGGCCCAGGGTTTCAGCCCAGGGTTTGTGCATGTTGGAGTTGGTGGCCCACTCCTGCTGCAATGCCTCGGGGTGGGGTGGGAGCTGCTGGCCTGTGATATCACATTCACTAATGACCAAGTTTGTTTATGAGTCAGGTGTTCAAAAACTGACCAGAGGCAGCAGGGCACTATCATTACCCTGGGCCACTGTTCAGAGCATAATTTGTGTCCAGTCACAACCCTTAGGCATTATGTGGGCATCAGGGGGGACAGGAGTGGTCTCCTGTTCTGTCATAGTGATGGCAGCCCCCTGACTAAATACCAGTTTTGGTCGGTTACCTGCCATGCCCTGGAGAAGCTTGGCCTTGGGGATGTAAAATTTGGCACACGTTCATTCTGAATAGGGGCTGCTTCTATGGCAGCTGCAATAGGCTATTCCTGGGCAGCCATTCAAAGGGTAATAGGCCATTGGAGGTCTTCTGCATACTGCACGTATGTGCAGCCTTTAGTTCTCCCTTAATTGCACTGGGTGTGTTCTAGTTGGGTTTAATGTCAGTTGCCCCTGTTGGGCAGAGGTGTAAGGGACAAGCATTAACTGTTTTTTAAGGTGCTGTGGTACATGCAGAGAGGTGGAGGGTGCTCATTTGTGGCCACAGCATGTTTATTTGGGCAGCCCATCACGCCAGACAGACACTGGTGGGGTCACAGCTGGGTTTGAGAGAGTGGGCTGTGGTTGAATTGCAGGGGTGCCAGGATATGCAATGGCCTGGGTTTCTGCTGCTGTTGTTTGAGGGAAGGAAGGGTCCTTCTCCTATTTTCATCATCCACCTGGGTGGGAATGACCTTGGTTAGGTGAAGGGGAAGGCCTTTTCACTGCAGGCTCAGACCAACCTTCAAGTTATTCAGGAAAAGTGGCCTGGAGTCCTCATCATGTGGTCTGCCATGCTACCCCACCGGGTTTGGAGGGCAACCTGGGACCTGGCGGAGATTGAACGTGTGTGGGAAAAGGCTAATAGGGCACTTCAGAAGGCCCTGGAGGGCAGGTTGGGAGTTTACCTGCTGCATCCAACTATACATGCCGAGTACACGGACATGTATAGGCTGGATGGTGTCTACTTGTCAGGAAAGGGCAACCAAATTTTCCTTGATGATCTTTGGCAAGGGCTGCAAATAGCCTTGGACTGTTCAGTGGGCACAAAGACTTAAGCAGAGACTTGGCCTTAGTGGTTGCAGGAGAGAGTTGGGCACAAGTTAAATATGGAGTTCAGTGAGCACCTAAGGCATAGCACCACTGTTGATATAGGGTTGGTCTGGATTGGCTATCGGGCATTACGGCTCAGGGCTATGAATCCAGATGGCCTGGGGACCCCCACTGGGAGGCATCCAGCTCTGAAGCTATATGGTGGAGGGAGGGTGGAGCTTCTGAAGATGGGGATCATCATTGCCTAGCTGGCTAGGGAAAAGCCATGTGAGGCTGGCTTGCACTTGGGGCTTGGGACTCGCCCAAAACAGGGCAAGGAAGGGTCTAGGGTTTGGACCCCTGGCTTGACCTGTTCCATCAATTTGCCCTTTCCATTTTGAGTTAAATAAAGTGGCCCTTTAGTTCCAAAACACAGTGTCTGTCTTGTTATTCTGACTAGGCGGGGGGGGGGGGCAATTAGTTTTGCTGTTGTTACATATTCAGCTAGTTTCCCTTTTCAGATTTCTATTGTAGGAAAGTTTTCGATCTTCCATTTTACTGCAAATGTTACTCTGGCAGCTGTCAACATATCTAAGTAAGTCTTGTAGAGTTCTGTTTATATTGACTGACAAGATTGTCAGTAGCATAGTTTCATTGAGAATTTGGTTTTTAAAATATTTTGGATCTCTTCATGTATTTGTTTCCAACATCTTTTTATCTTTGTACAGGTCCACCACATATAGTAAAAGGTGCCTTCTGCTTCTTAGCATTTCCAGCAAGACTCTTTATAATTCTTGTCCAGATGGCATGATTTATTTTTTGATGTGGCCTTATGGTTAATCATTAGCCATTCAGATGAATTTCCCCAGAATTTTGTATCAAAGTCACGGAACAGATAAGATTTTAAATTTGCTTATGTCCAATGTGTATGTAGCCATCTTTTACATAAACACAAGCAGATACTTGGAGTGCTGATGCGTATTTGCAGGGTTTTTTTTCTGGGAAAACAGGTGCTGGAAACTCAAGAGGGAAATGAAGGAGAAAGATATGGGTGCCTCTCATGAACTTTTAAACATTTTTTTTTTTAGAATTTTGGTTTTATGAAGAGGTTCTGGAACCCCATTCAGCTGAATTCCTCCAGGAAAAACGCCTTGCGTATTTGTATATGTAGCTAATAATCAGACTTAGGTATGTATGAAAATACATACAAGTAACTCAGTCTTCTAAATATATAAATTTACAGTGCACATATATAAATATATAAATTTACAGGGAAGGAGCCCCGTGGCACAGAGCGGTAAGCTGCAGTACTGCAGTCCAAACTATGCTCATGACCTGAGTTCAATTCCAGCAAAAGCTGGGTTCAGGTAGCCGGCTCAAGTTTGACTTAGCCTTCCATCCTTCCGAGGATGGTAAAATGAGTACCCAACTTTCTGGGGGTAAGGTGTAGATGACTGGGGAAAGCAGTGGCAAACCACCCCGTAAAAAGTCTGCCAAAAAAACATCGTACTGTGACATCACTCCATGGGTTGGTAATGACTCTGTGCTTGCACAGGGGACTACTTTTACTTTACAGTGCACTCCCGTTCAACTACTTATATGTGTAACTTACCGTTCTTGCATTGTTGGTGCTGAATTTTGTAGGGACAATATCTGTTCAGGGATAGGCTACACATTGTACTCACCAGATCCGATCCAATTGCTATACCTCTTGAAGATTAATATGGGTCCTCCAGTGCTGGTACAGAAGTCTAGAAGTTACAATCACAGTCATCAAATGTGCAAAGAAGAAGGCAGTATCCATCAATCTGTTGTGTGTCTCCTTTCCTATGGTGAATTTTCCCTAGGAACTGAGTAGGGAAAGAGTGGATAAAAGTAGCTGATGGTTGACTAAGGGACCAATCAGCATACTTTATTCTGCTGTAGTTTTCTTAGTCTGTTAACAAGAAGGCTTAGTCTGTTAACAAGAGCTGATCTGGCCTTATTATATAATGATATAATGCATGCTAAACAACAACAGAATTAAAATTACTAGATAATTAAAGTTACCATTGTTATCTTAAACAGATCTTAATTATTACATTAGCAAAATAAATTTAAAGCAACAATGATTACTAAAAGAATACAGAGAGTTATTATTTTTTCCAGAACTGGATACCATTTGCTCAAGAAGTATGATTCAGACATAGGTTATTTGTTTAACCTCTTAACATCTACTATTTTGTCAAAAATTATATAATCCCACAAACACATATACCACTCCTTTACTTCAGGCAGCTGGGAAGCCTTCCAATGGGAGGCAATTGTTTCCTTTGCTGCCAGTAATAATGTTTCAGTTAATTTTTTGTGTATGTCAGGAATATCTTAGTCAGGCCAAACATTCAACAATATTGATTGACCATAAAAGTATATGACAGGATTTTAAGTTACTTGTTGCATAATATCTTCCCAAAACTTAAGAACAATTGGACAAAACCACCAACAATTAAAGTTCCTTCCACTCCACATCCTCACCAACAATGAGAACTATATCTCGAATTTATATGCACTATTTGAGTTGGTATGGTATACCACACCATCAGGTGATAAATTTATATGCCTGGTACACAGAGTTTAAAGAACTAGAATGTAGAGAGCAAGACCAATTCCGCCCCCCCCCCCCCCAAATTTTGTCTGTTAGAGAACTTTCACAGTCACACATCCAGGCTTTATGGAAAGATAACGAAGTAGATCAACCATAACTAATTAAGATATTATAAATTTTCAAAATCAAACCTTTTGAGGAAGTCAATGGAGTACTAAGTAATTTTTCAATGGGAGTAACAGGTTTTAACAAGTCTTTCTTAATATCCAATGTATTACATAAATACTATAATTGCAAAGATTCTATTAAGGGGGATTTCTTCCTGGATTTTAGATTCTAATTGCAATTTACTGCATATTATTCTATTTTTAACAATATCAATAAATCTTATATTATTAGTTCTTTTCCCAAAGCCAGTAAGAAATTCTAGCCTGTGCAGGAGGGAACTACAACTGATTGGTGAAGGAAGAGCAAGAGGAGACTTGTATCTTTCCCTGAAATTATCCCATACCTTCAGGGTGATCTCTAAATATACATTTACATTAGTTGACATTGGTCACTGACTATTTGGTACCTGCAAGATTTCTCTCAATTGTAAAGGGGCAGTATAGGTTTCCTCAATGTATTTCCAATTAGTGCATATCCCATCCTCATTATATTTAAGTACCGTATATTTGTAAGAATAATGGTCTCATAATAAGTTTTAATATCTGGAACTGACAAGCCTCCTGATTCTATTGGCTGTCTTAACGCCTCAAATGTGATCTAAGGGCCATGTAATTTCACATACATTTATGTAATAAAGCTTGCCGTTTGGATAACAACAATTTGGAACTATTAACAGGTAAGACCAGATGGGAATTACTTAAGAAGCATTACAAAAAACAACCAAAGAAACATTACTATCTGCTACGAAGACACAGCTGATGCATGACCAGAAGACATTCAGTGGCATCCTGATCCACCTCATAAAAACCTGTAACACATCTATTTTTGAGTTTTGTGTAGGATAGTATTGACCTTTCAAATGAGGACAAGGTGAATTTGTATTACTATGCTAGGACAGAAAGTAGATGACTTGTAATGACAGTGCCTCCCTCTCATGATTATGTCTTCAAGAACTAAGTAACAGAAAGGTCACTGCATAAGAAGGAATGGCGGCGGGGGGGATGGACCCAGGCGTCCCTGAGACTAAAAACATGCAAATTCAACATGTGCTTTAGCATCCACAGAGGTTTATTTATTTAAAGCTGGGTTTTTAAAATTAATATAAGTGTATTCACAAGCTTCAGTTAACTTTGACACAAATTCAAAATCTGTCCTCAGTTCAAATCTGAACACTGGATTTTCCAATTTTCTTTTTTGCATTCAATTTTGATTTAAAAACTTACGGCATGCTTCACCTGCAGGGATTCAAACTGTGCTTCTTGACCTCAGTTGGCGTGGGTCAATCACTCTAATTCTTCCTTGTCCCCTCCTCCCTGACACAATTTTATTTTCCTTTCATTTTCTCCTGCAGGTACATCAGTGCTTTCCCATGTGTTCCCCTAGTGCCAGCATGCTCAATTCGAGCTACCATCTTCCAGACATTGTTAGAGTTCAATAGCACCTTTAAGACCAACAAAGTTTTATTTGAGATGTGAGTTTTCATGCTTATGCACTTTGTCAAACAAAATGTGCATGCACATGAAAACTCACATCCTGAATAAAACTTCGTTGGTCTTAAAGGTGCTATTGGACTCTATCTTTGCCATATTGCTTCAGACCAACACAGCTACCCACCTGGATCTATCTTCCAGACGTGGAACTGAAGTCCTTTGACTGTGTCCCCCCTCCCCCCACACACACCTTCCCCCATTCTGCCCTAAAGATCACAATGCCTCATAGTCCAGCCTGAGAACTGGCACCAGCCCCTCATCTTTTCCTGGCCCAAGGTCTTCATTTGCCTCCTTTTCTTATCAGCAAGCTTCCCTGGGTTTCCAGTCTTTCATTTGCCTCCCCTCCTGCATGCCCAAGCCTTCTTTTAACTGTGTGAGTGGCAGAAATGAACCCCAATGCACTAGTACAGTTTCTCCAGGAGGAAAGGGTTGGGGTTCAGCAAGGCAAGTCAGAGGCAAGGTTGCCGAGAATACACAAAATCCAGTGCAAAAGTCAGGGATTCCAGAGAGCAGCCTTACCAAAACCCAGTCTAGGGTTAAGGAGTTCCAGGCAACAAGTCCAAGGTGTTGCAGAAAAGCCAGTTGTCATGTCCCATTCAAGGTTATAGAGATCCAGTAGCAACAAGGCTGATGACTCAGGAGTTAAGCATACTTATTGCATCCACAAACTGCTGCTTCTTCCAACTGAATTTATAGCCGGGTCTTAATGATCTAGACTCCCGGCCAATTCCTTTGGCAGTCATCCTAAAACTACTCAATCATCACTTCAATTGACAGCTGACAATGGGCCATGACTCTAGCACTTCTCCTCCTCTCTTGCAACTCTAAGCATCTCTGGCAGCACCAATGCTGCAAGGGTGTTGGTGGTCATGGTGGGCTGGGAGAGGCTTCTAAAGACTTGTTTACTGCTTCAAAGCTACAATGCATTGGCTCAGTTACAACTTTAGGCTGTGACTCCTGATCAGCTGGTAACCTGATCTCTTGTTCTCCTGGCTCAGAGTCAGCTGCAGCCAGATGTTCAATTAATGGCTGAGCAGCTGCAGCTGGATGTTCAATTAATGGCTGAGCAGCTGCAGCTGGATGTTCAATTAATGGCTGAGAGCCAGCTGCAGGCAGCTCTTCATCTGATGAATCCATGCTGTCACTGAGCACAGACTGACTTATGACACCCAACCAGATCAGTTCATGTCTGTTTGCTACTGATGAATAAGGTCAGTTCAACTGTTGAACATATTTGACACAAAATCGGCATCATCCCTATTAAAAAGACCCATAATTTCAAGTTAAAACACGAAGCAAAGAGAGATTAGTAATCACAACAAGAAATCAACAAATGAAGTGTGAGCAAAAGGGGGACAATGTGGTTCACTATTTCAACATATTGCAACTCTGTGCCTGCCACTTTCTTCATTCACCCTTACATTCACCTACGAAACACTAAAACTGGCATTGCATTTGATGAACAGGCAGAATGCCATCCAAACAGATGGGCATGAATGTGGGCATGCTGTTGAGCAAGTTGTATGCATCTGTTTTGATCAGTGTGGGCAGGAATCCTAAAAGTGCAGTCAGATCCTGGACTGGTTACAGATCTTAGTTGTTGTGGCTTCAGTCCAAAGCTCCCACCATTACTACAGGGGTGGGGAATAATCATGTTAATGTATTTGCAATTTCCTCATTTGCCTGACAAAGATTATGTTTGAAACCGAGCGAATTGCTAAAATTTCCCATTTTGTATGATATTGTAGTTTCTTTACAGTGAGAACTGTTGGAAAAAAATTCTCAACAAAAACTGAAATATATATTTGCTTGGCTATATTGGAAAGCTGGTATCATGGCCTTGGATAAGTTCAGTCAGAGATTGAATACCTGACTTTGAAAAAGTTACTTACATTCATTGTCCTATCTAGGATTCTGTTGATAGATACTAAGAATGACATATTTCACTGGGCTGTTCTTTTGGGGGGAAGAGTAGGGGTGGGAAGGATAATTAATAAAGAGAATGTAAATTTTTAAAAATGCATATGAGCGTCTCACAGTGCAATCCCAAGAACCCTTTCCCAGGAGTGAGCATTGCTGAAGAGATTCTAGTACACTTACTTAGCATTGTACTGTTAATGGTCATACTTTAGGTTTCTCTTGAAAAACTGCAACCAGAGCTGGCTTGCCCACTAGGCAAACTATGCGGTTTCCTAGGGTTCCGGGAAGGGGGTTGCCAAATTGGGTTTGGGTCCCCACTCCTCGTGCCCAAGACAACCGCCAAGTTTGCCTCTCTCTCTCTTCCTGCCACCAGCCGCCTTCCTTCCCATCCACTTTGTCCTCTGCGCCTCTCTTCCACTCTGCCACTCTCCGCCCGCCCCACCACTACTGCTGCTGCCGTGACAAGACTAGCCCTACCAGCTTTGAGGCAGCCAGTAGGGTCACGTTTTGAGAAGAGAAAGATGGAGAAGGCTTCGCTCCCCCCTCACTTCCGGTTCCAGAAAGGAGGGGGAGAAGTCTCCTCCAGCTTTCTCTTTTCAAAATGCGGCCCTGCAAGCTGCTTCAAAGCCAGTAGGGCCAGCCTCATTGTGGCAAGCAGGGGTGGGTGGGTGGGCAGAGCGCCATGCAGCAGACTGGAAGGGAGGCGTGCTGGACAGGAAGGAAGGGGAATGGTGGCAGCAGCAGGGAGAGAGAGGCAAACTAGTGGTGAGCGGGGGGGCAGTGAGCACTGGTGGCGCAGGGGGCGTGATGGAATATGATAGAAGGGAAGTCTGCCTGGGGCACCATGCGCCCTAGAGCCAGAGCTGCCTATAACAATTGTTTTCTTGTGAACTCTATTATAGGTTGCAGTTTTATGAAGGATAGTCTATTGCATCTAGTAGTTTTATATGGATACAAAAGAGTTAGGCTGCTTTCACATCACTGGTGATGGCTATTGCACAGCTGCCAGCAATTGCCCACCTCCCATGCCCTCACAAGGAATCACAAGGGTGGGGAGAGCCTATTCAGGCTCAGTGTGGGAGATTTAACCAATCAGGGAGTGGCTGGCCAGCCAGGTCTGGCAGCCATTGCCATTCCTGACCATTCTGGTCCAGAATGAGCTTGGAAGAAGCTGGAGCTGCGTGCTGGGCCGAGGAGTGAGGACCATGTGGTGAGGAACTTCAGCGGAGAGCCCACTTGAGTAGGCCAGGATAGGAAGACTCACAGTTGGGGAGGGGTTCTGGGTGGGTCATACAACTGGCGGGGTGGTGGTGGTGATGGGGAGTTGGGAGGCTGGCAGCAGCATCCTGGTAGAGGTAGGGATGTTTAGAGAGAGAAAATCTTGTACTTTCCCTTCCACCCCCACCCAGCTTTCTGTTCATCTTGTAGCTTTGCACCTTTGCTCCTTTCAGCTATGGGAGAGTGAGAGAGTTCCCATAGCTCTGGGGGATGGCTCGGAGGGGGGTGCTCTCTAGACTCTGTGGCAGTCTGGTGACCATGGGGCTGGGCTTATCTTATGTATGCCCTTGTGGTGTGGCAGCTATGTAACCAGGACCCTGGTTAAATCCCTGGCAGCATCTCCAGCTGAAAAGGGACAGGCAGGGAGATGCTCCATCCAGGGCAGACCATCCAGGACAGTGAAGGACAACTCCATTGTTCCCCCCCCCCACCAGCTTCACTAATGGCATTGCTGTTTATTTGTCTTACTTTGATTACAATCCAAACAATAACATTTATTACAAGCTGTATTGGCATATTAAATTGCCATGCCAACCTAGGGGCTATGGCTCAGTGGAGGAGTCTGTGCTTGGCATGCAGTAAATCATAGGTTCCACTCCCAAAGAGTCTGAACTTGCTGAGATTGGAGGGGAGAAAGAGCTTGGGGTCATAGTGGAAAACTCAATGACTTGGGCTAGATGGGAAGTAGGTTGCATTGTGGGGGAGAAATCGAGTAAATAAATAAAATTCTACTTGGATATTTGGATAGCCAAGTGAGCCGTTTCCTAACCAGCATTATTTTTAAAATATATTTTATTAAATATTAACAAGTATCCAATAGAAAGTCAATAGAAAGAAAAAATTAGAGGAAAATTACACTTGGGAAAACAAAATTTATACAAATATATGCATTACAAGCCTAAATGAGTTAGTCTATACTTTCTATAACAATTTTTTTAAAAATGACATTTTATTGTTTTACAACATAAATTACAATATGATACAAACCAAATCGCAAAATTAACATTTTTCTGCAAGTACAAGGTCAAGAACGGAATATGTTGTCTAATTAGAGCCTTAGGTATTGGTGAGAAAGAGAGAGATAACAATTAACAATTAGTTTTACCATAACTGAAGTATATTAATCACTTTTGGAATTTCACCATTCTTCTGCAGATATTCTATAATAGGGGACCAAATACAAAAAAAAAAAAAGTCTACTTCTGGGTCTAGAAACTTTTTCATATCGGCTAACTTAGCCATTATATAAATATTCCACAGCTTCATACGCCACAAAGTTAAAGTGGGAACTGATTCTGCCTTCCATTTTTGTGCAATCGCTACTTTGGCAGCATAGATTGGAAAAACAATTCTTCTTTGATTAACCAAGGTTATTTTATGAATTCCTAAAATTGAATAAAATAAATTCAGGGGATAATGGTAGTCCCATTCCAGTGATCGCTGTTATTTTGTTAAGTACCATTTTCCAATCTAAAATGATCTTGAGGCAACAGAACCAACAATGTAAATAAGAGCCTATGTGCTTACATCTTTTCCAACAATACGGACTAATTTGGGAGTTTATATATGCCAATTTTCATGGGGTGGAATATCATAATGACATAAGTTTGAATTTTTGTATCTTTATTCGAAGAATGCTAGTTGTGTTTTCAAAAGCATTCCATATAAAATCCTAATTCTGAGATGAGACATTGCCATTACACTCTTTGTTCCATCTCCGCTGATAAGAAAGTTGCTGATCCATTTTTAATTCTTCTAAAATACAATGTAATTTTGATATAGTGCCCCTGTCACCACTGCCTACATATTTTAATATACTTTCAAATTTTGTCAATGGAAGTTTTATTTTTTTTTTTGTGCTGGCTCATTACAGGATGCAGTACAAGCTCTGTCTTAGGTGCTCAGCTGTGCATCAGAGACTGGGCTTCCATTGAATGGCTGGAGGATGACAGTGAAGTGCTTTGGAGCCAGCCATTACTCTCTCTTTTATGATCATCAGTTGGCAGGAGCACCTCCCCAGGCCATGGTCATGCATTTAGGTGATGGTGGGCACTAGATCAGCAGTCTCCATACCGGGATCAAGGCCTTAGCAGTACATCTTTCCCCCCCTCAGGGGCAATGGGGTTGGTCATTCGCTTAGTTAATCTGCAGGGCAATCTACAACTGGACAGCTCATGGTTTGCAGGAGGGGAGTTAAGCCTAGGCTAACCCCTTCTGTGGTGGGAAAAGCATGGGTTGAAGGGGTTTCAAGTTGACGAGCACCCCAAGGTATCAGCGATAGGAGCTGTCCTCAATTAGTCTACCTAGAGACTTGGCAGTCCAAGTGGCCAGGTTGGGGGCCTCTTCAGGGTCAGGGGAGCATATGACCAGCCTTAAGGCTTTGCAGTCATGGGTGGGGGTATGCTCTTTCATCCCTTCTATGCACTGGTGTGTGGGAAGTGATGGATAGGGTCTGGATGCTTCTGGATCTGGCCCTGAGCCAGGATGCATTTGCCCTGTTAGGAAGCTTGCTTTTCAAGCTCAATGCAACCCATGCTTTAAGATGTATGTAATGGTGCAAATCAACTTATGTATAAATAAAATTCCCAGTTTAACCAATAACTTGTGTAGTGTTTCATTTGAGGGATAGGCGGGCAATGGATAATGCATTTTGAACGCACTTAAGCAATTGTGTGCAAGTAGAGTTTCCTGTGTGAAACAGGAAAATCCAGTTGCAAACGATAGCTAAAGTGTATTCAAAATACATTATCAAAATTGTGAGAATGCAGCCATAATGAAAGTGCAACCATGCCTTATTTGGACCAACAACCATTTAACATGCAGGAGAAAGGGCTTTAGAATGAGACAGAACTCTCTCTCAGTTTCCTCAAGAATATATGGGGAGGGGGAGAGAGATATGTTCTCCCAAATCATGCTCTGCACCCAATTTATTCATATCTGCAGAGATTTTAGGTCGTGCATGGCGGGAAGGAAGACAAGTAGGCCATTTGGCTTTTATAGAACAGTGATTTCTAAGAAGGAAATCCATTTTTGAAGCATAATTACAGATCGACAGATTTATCTGTCAGGATCATATGCACAGCAAGAATGGGAGGAACTCAAGCAGGGTCACTCCACCACCATGTTCTTGCCAAATGGAAGAACTAATAGAACATTTGCCAAAATGGCAAGACAGACTTAATAGCAGGAGTCCAGTGTAGGTCATGTTGTATTCCTTATTCCCTGTGAAACTTCTAGCACAAACCTGCTGAACAACAAAAGGAATTCTGTGAATTTAGTATGACGATTTTCTCCATCTCTTAAGAGGAACTCCGTCAGACAATAGTGTTTTAACTTTTATATTTATTTAAGCCAGAAAGAGAAGCTTCAGTTCTCAAATGAACTTGGAAAAAAATGAAGACTTTAAAACAAATTAAGACATAGTACATAACGGCAGTGTGACTTTTCTGCTTCTTTTAATACTTTTATTGCTACAACAGTTGTTTTTTTTAACTTCAGCAAACACTTAAATTCTGTCAATTTTTATAACTGATACAACAAATAAAATATATGCTAGAAAAGCATCTGTTAAAATATTATGGCTGAATTAGCCCTGGGCAGTATTCAGTTTCTTTACAATAAAAGGCAAGGCAGTCATTTGAATTATGGCAGTTCTGGAGATGATAATTACAGCTCTCAGTTTGTAATAGCAAATTCCAGAACATGTTGATCTGCTGAATTCAAAACAACATAGTCTCATGGTAATTTAAAGACCATTGGATGTATTGCGGCATAGGACAAGGGGATGCCATTAAAAAGAGAGACAAGGAGACACTGTATTCCATGAGTCACTCAACAGAATAAAACAATACAATCAGAGTGGCCGTGGCTAAATTGACAAAGATATATAGTATACACACACCTGTATGCATGGAGAATTCCTTTCTGTGGTAAAATAGACTTTTCCGGTTCCTGTTGAGCCCCAAATCAACACTGTTAGACTTACATATGAATTCAAATCCAATGGGAATCTCTTTTTGAAAGTCTTCTGTTGATGGATAGCAATCTTTAAGGTGGCTGGTTTTAGAAGGTAGAATATTTCCATCAGGGATGCCCTCTTTTTAAAAGTCTGATTTGTATCCATATAATTGTTTCTGTAGAGTGAATCTAATTCAACTAACCTAAACGACAGAAGGACATAAGCTGGCCTATGTTAACATGTAAAAAGAGATGCAGATAAATAAACCCTTTGCCCTTCCAGTTGGAATAAAGAGGCAGAGTTGAGATTATATAAGGGTCACTTTATTAATTATTTACAACCGTTGTGCAAGGGGATAGGCTTGCATGCCAACTGCAGGCAAGCCTTATGTTGGGAGAGCACCCATACCCCAGATGCAAGCTTGCCTTTGGCTGGCAAAGCTAACTGGAAACCACCCTGTAAGGCCCCAGCCTCCCTGGGCAATGAAACCCTCAGAAGGTCAAAGCCCTTTCAAATTAGCTCACAAGAAAGCCCTCATTCCCTGTCTTGGGCTGCAAAGCCCAAAGGCAGATCCTGCTGGCCCCCTTTCTCCTAGGGTGGCCAGACCGTCCCGGTCTCCCGGGACATTCCCGGATCTGGCCACCCAATCCCGGATCCCGGGCTGCCTATACCGGGACCATTAAAGGTCCCGGTTTAGGCAGCCCCGGAGCCGGTGGGCCGCGGGCGCGGGCGGGGAAGGCGGGGAGTGAGGGAGGGAGCGTCCCTGCGCCTGCGCAGGGCCCCTGCGCACGCGCAGGGACGCTCCCACCCTCACTCCCCGCCTTCCCCGCCCGCGCGCGGGGCCCGGCGGCAGTGGTGGAGGCCTCTCCGTGGCCTCCGCTGGTCGCTGGAAGCCCTCCAGAGACTCTGGAGGGCCTCCAGCGACCAGCGGAGGCCGCGGAGAGGCCGCGGGGCACCCGGCGCTGGTCCCGGAAGGCCTTCCAGAGCCTCTGGAAGGCCTTCCGGGACCAGCGCCGGCGAGCGAAGGCTTCCCCGCGGCCTCCGCTGGTCCCTGGAGGCCCTCCAGAGTCTCTGGAGGGCCTCCAGGGACCAGCGGAGGCCGCGGGGAAGCCGCGGGGCACCCGGCGCTGGTCCCGGACGGCCTTCCAGAGCCTCTGGAAGGCCTTCGGGGACCAGCGCCGGCCAGCGAAGGCTTCCCCGCGGCCTCCGCTGGTCCCTGGAGGCCCTCCAGAGTCTCTGGAGGGCCTCCAGGGACCAGCGGAGGCCGCGGGGAAGCCGCGGGGCACCCGGCGCTGGTCCCGGAAGGCCTTCCAGAGGCTCTGGAAGGCCTTCCGGGACCAGCGCCGGCCAGCGAAGGCTTCCCCGCGGCCTCCGCTGGTCCCTGGAGGCCCTCCAGAGTCTCTGGAGGGCCTCCAGGGACCAGCGGAGGCCGCGGGGAAGCTGCGGGGCACCCGGCGCTGGTCCCGGAAGGCCTTCCAGAGCCTCTGGAAGGCCTTCGGGGACCAGCGCCGGCCAGCGAAGGCTTCCCCGCGGCCTCCGCTGGTCCCTGGAGGCCCTCCAGAGTCCCTGGAGGGCCTCCAGGGACCAGCGGAGGCCGCGGGGAAGCCGCGGGGCACCCGGCGCTGGTCCCGGAAGGCCTTCCAGAGGCTCTGGAAGGCCTTCCGGGACCAGCGCAGGCCAGCGAAGGCTTCCCCGCGGCCTCCGCTGGTCCCTGGAGGCCCTCCAGAGTCCCTGGAGGGCCTCCAGGGACCAGCGGAGGCCGCGGGGAAGCCGCGGGGCACCCGGCGCTTGTCCCGGAAGGCCTTCCAGAGGCTCTGGAAGGCCTTCCGGGACCAGCGCCGGCCAGCGAAGGCTTCCCCGCGGCCTCCGCTGGTCCCTGGAGGCCCTCCAGAGTCTCTAGAGGGCCTCCAGGGACCAGCGGAGGCCGCGGGGAAGCCGCGGGGCACCCGGCGCTGGTCCCGGAAGGCCTTCCAGAGCCTCTGGAAGGCCTTCGGGAACCAGCGCCGGCCAGCGAAGGCTTCCCCGCGGCCTCCGCTGGTCCCTGGAGGCCCTCCAGAGTCTCTGGAGGGCCTCCAGGGACCAGCGGAGGCCGCGGGGAAGCCGCGGAGCAGCCGGCGCTGGTCCCTGGAGGCCTCCAGAGGCCAGCGCCGGTAGCGGAGAGGCCCGGCGCTGGTCCCTGGAGGCCTCCAGAGGCCAGCCCCGGCAGCTCCCTCCCTCCCTCGCCGCGAGGCCGCCGCCCGAGGACTCCCCGCCGCCGCTGGATCCGCCGCCCTGGAATAAGGTAAGGGGGCCGAAAGCGGGGGGGGCGGGGGGCGGCCTTCCTTTCTTCCCTCCCTCCTCCCTCCCTCCCTTCCTTCCTTCCTTTCTTCCTTCCTTCCTTCCTTCCTTCCTTCCTTCCCTCACTCCCTTCCCTTCCTTCCCTCCCTCCCTCCCTCCTCCCTTTCTTCCTTTCTTCCTTCCTTCCCTCACTCCCTTCCCTTCCTTCCTTCCCTCCCTCCTCCCTCCCTTCCTTTCTTCCTTCCTTCCCTCCCTCCCTTGCCTTCCTTCCTTCCTTCCTTCCCTCCCTCCTCCCTTCCTTTCTTCCTTCCTTCCTTCCCTCCCTCCCCCCTTCCTTCCTTCCTTCCTTCCCTCCCTCCCTCCCTCCCCCTTCCTTCCTTCCTTCCCTCCCTCCCTCCCCCTTCCTTCCTTCCCTCCCTCCCTCCCTCTTCCTTCCTTCCTTCCTTCCTTCCTTCCTTCCTTCCTTCCTTCCTTCCTTCCTTCCTTCCTTCCTTCCTTCCCTCCCTTCCCTCCCTTCCTTCCTTCCTTCCCTCCCTCCCTTCTTCCTTTCTTCCCTTCTTCCCTTCCTCCCTTTCTCCCTTCCTTCCTTCCTTCCCTCCCTCCCTCCTTATGTTGTTATGTGATGCAGAGTGTTGGACTGGATGGGCCACTGGCCTGATCCAACAGGGCTTCTCTTATGTTCTTATGTGACGCAGAGTGTTGGACTGGATGGGCCACTGGCCTGATCCAACAGGGCTTTTCTTATGTTCTTATGTGACGCAGAGTGTTGGACTGGATGGGCCACTGGCCTGATCCAACAGGGCTTCTCTTATGTTCTTATGTGACGCAGAGTGTTGGACTGGATGGGCCACTGGCCTGATCCAACAGGGCTTCTCTTATGTTCTTATGTGACGCAGAGTGTTGGACTGGATGGGCCACTGGCCTGATCCAACAGGGCTTCTCTTATGTTCTTATGTGACGCAGAGTGTTGGACTGGATGGGCCACTGGCCTGATCCAACAGGGCTTCTCTTATGTTGTTATGTGATGCAGAGTGTTGGACTGGATGGGCCACTGGCCTGATCCAACAGGGCTTCTCTTATGTTGTTATGTGATGCAGAGTGTTGGACTGGATGGGCCACTGGCCTGATCCAACAGGGCTTCTCTTATGTTATTATGTGACGCAGAGTGTTGGACTGGAGGGGCCACTGGCCTGATCCAACAGGGCTTCTCTTATGTGACAATACTGACTTTGGTGGACCCAAGCACTGATTCAGTGTAAGGGAGCTTTGTGTTTGTGTCTTCTAGTGCAATTTTGTTCTCAGATCCTGTATTTACTTCATCAGTATATGGGATAAGGCACTTTCTCAACTGTGCTGCATAATGCAGCCTATTTATTTTGTCCTGTTGGCTCTGTTGGCTCTATCTGCGCCACCTTCATCACTTTCGGGGTGTGGATCCCCCAGTGGAGTGGTCTCCCGACTCCCTCCGCCGGCTGTTTCTGATAGCCCTGCGCCCCCTCTTTCATTTGATATGTGTCCCGTGCGGGTGCCACCCTCCCGCCGGGAGATGCCGCAAAATGAGCCCCCTTGAGGCTTATGGCGGCAGGGCTCGGGGGAAGCGAGCTAGACTGCTGTTCTTTTGAGGGGTTATAGAGTGTTTCGAGCCCGTCCCTGTGGCATCGGTCCCATCATTGTGGGGCCCAGGGGGCCGGCGCAGCGGCACGCTGAAGCAGCCTGTCGGTCACTTCCAGGTTCCTGTCCTGCATCTTGACCGGTGTTATTAGTGACAGGCTGCTTCGGCGTGCCGCTGCGCCGGCCCCCTTGGTCCCACAACGATGGGACCGATGCCACAGGGACGGGCTCGAAACACTCTATAACCCCTCAAAAGAACAGCAGTCTAGCTCGCTTCCCCCGAGCCCTGCCGCCATAAGCCTCAAGGGGGCTCATTTTGCGGCATCTCCCGGCGGGAGGGTGGCACCCGCACGGGACACATATCAAATGAAAGAGGGGGCGCAGGGCTATCAGAAACAGTCAGCGGAGGGAGTCGGGAGACCACCCCACTGGGGGATCCACACCCCGAAAGTGATGAAGGTGGCGCAGATAGAGCCAACAGAGCCAACAGGACAAAATAAATAGGCTGCATTATGCAGCACAGTTGAGAAAGTGCCTTATCCCATATACTGATGAAGTATATACAGGATTTGAGAACAAAATTGTTTCCGGCGGTGATATTTGGGGGATTTTTGGGGACGTCACAGGAAGTGCTGTGAAGTCACTTCCTGTTTCCGGCAGGTGACGCGGGGGAAATGATGTCACAGGAAGTGATGCCACTTCCTGTTTCCGGTGGTGGCATGACATCACCGGAAGTGACGTCACCGGAAGTGACGTCACTTCCAGTTTCCGGCGGCGCACACGCTTCGCGCGCGCGCAACCCCCCCCCCCCCCAGTGTCCCTGGCTGGCCTTCAGACATTATGGTCACCCTATGTAGGGTGGCCAGACCGTCCCGGTCTCCCGGGACATTCCCGGATCTGGCCACCCAATCCCGGATCCCGGGCTGCCTATACCGGGACCATTAAAGGTCCCGGTTTAGGCAGCCCCGGAGCCGGTGGGCGGCGGGCGCGGACGGGGAAGTCGGGGAGTGAGGGAGGGAGCGTCCCTGCGCCTGCGCAGGGCCCCTGCGCACGCGCAGGGACGCTCCCACCCTCACTCCCCGCCTTCCCCGCCCGCGCGCGGGGCCCGGCGGCAGTGGTGGAGGCCTCTCCGTGGCCTCCGCTGGTCGCTGGAAGCCCTCCAGAGACTCTGGAGGGCCTCCAGCGACCAGCGGAGGCCGCGGAGAGGCCGCGGGGCACCCGGCGCTGGTCCCGGAAGGCCTTCCAGAGCCTCTGGAAGGCCTTCCGGGACCAGCGCCGGCGAGCGAAGGCTTCCCCGCGGCCTCCGCTGGTCCCTGGAGGCCCTCCAGAGTCTCTGGAGGGCCTCCAGGGACCAGCGGAGGCCGCGGGGAAGCCGCGGGACACCCGGCGCTGGTCCCGGAAGGCCTTCCAGAGCCTCTGGAAGGCCTTCGAGGACCAGCGCCGGCCAGCGAAGGCTTCCCCGCGGCCTCCGCTGGTCCCTGGAGGCCCTCCAGAGTCTCTGGAGGGCCTCCAGGGACCAGCGGAGGCCGCGGGGAAGCCGCGGGGCACCCGGCGCTGGTCCCGGAAGGCCTTCCAGAGGCTCTGGAAGGCCTTCCGGGACCAGCGCCGGCCAGCGAAGGCTTCCCCGCGGCCTCCGCTGGTCCCTGGAGGCCCTCCAGAGTCTCTGGAGGGCCTCCAGGGACCAGCGGAGGCCGCGGGGAAGCCGCGGGGCACCCGGCGCTGGTCCCGGAAGGCCTTCCAGAGCCTCTGGAAGGCCTTCGGGGACCAGCGCCGGCCAGCGAAGGCTTCCCCGCGGCCTCCGCTGGTCCCTGGAGGCCCTCCAGAGTCTCTGGAGGGCCTCCAGGGACCAGCGGAGGCCGCGGGGAAGCCGCGGGGCACCCGGCGCTGGTCCCAGAAGGCCTTCCAGAGGCTCTGGAAGGCCTTCCGAGACCAGCGCAGGCCAGCGAAGGCTTCCCCGCGGCCTCCGCTGGTCCCTGGAGGCCCTCCAGAGTCTCTGGAGGGCCTCCAGGGACCAGCGGAGGCCGCGGGGAAGCCGCGGGGCACCCGGCGCTGGTCCCGGAAGGCCTTCCAGAGGCTCTGGAAGGCCTTCCGGGACCAGCGCCGGCCAGCGAAGGCTTCCCCGCGGCCTCCGCTGGTCCCTGGAGGCCCTCCAGAGTCTCTGGAGGGCCTCCAGGGACCAGCGGAGGCCGCGGGGAAGCCGCGGGGAAGCCGCGGGGCACCCGGCGCTGGTCCCGGAAGGCCTTCCAGAGCCTCTGGAAGGCCTTCGGGGACCAGCGCCGGCCAGCGAAGGCTTCCCCGCGGCCTCCGCTGGTCCCTGGAGGCCCTCCAGAGTCTCTGGAGGGCCTCCAGGGACCAGCGGAGGCCGCGGAGCAGCCGGCGCTGGTCCCTGGAGGCCTCCAGAGGCCAGCGCCGGTAGCGGAGAGGCCCGGCGCTGGTCCCTGGAGGCCTCCAGAGGCCAGCCCCGGCAGCTCCCTCCCTCCCTCGCCGCGAGGCCGCCGCCCGAGGACTCCCCGCCGCCGCCGCCGCTGGATCCGCCGCCCTGGAATAAGGTAAGGGGGCCGAAAGCGGGGGGGGGGCGGGGGGCGGCCTTCCTTTCTTCCCTCCCTCCTCCCTCCCTCCCTTCCTTCCTTCCTTTCTTCCTTCCTTCCTTCCTTCCTTCCTTCCTTCCTTCCTTCCCTCACTCCCTTCCCTTCCTTCCCTCCCTCCCTCCCTCCTCCCTTTCTTCCTTCCTTCCCTCACTCCCTTCCCTTCCTTCCTTCCCTCCCTCCTCCCTCCCTTCCTTTCTTCCTTCCTTCCCTCCCTCCCTTGCCTTCCTTCCTTCCTTCCCTCCCTCCTCCCTTCCTTTCTTCCTTCCTTCCTTCCCTCCCTCCCCCCTTCCTTCCTTCCTTCCCTCCCTCCCTCCCTCCCTCCCCCTTCCTTCCT
The DNA here is from genome assembly GCF_032191835.1 of Heteronotia binoei. NCBI lineage: Eukaryota > Metazoa > Chordata > Lepidosauria > Squamata > Gekkonidae > Heteronotia > Heteronotia binoei. The sequence goes on along the minus strand of NC_083230.1, from coordinate 28,652,012 downwards.
TCCTTCCCTCCCTCCCTCCCCCTTCCTTCCTTCCCTCCCTCCCTCCCTCTTCCTTCCTTCCTTCCTTCCTTCCTTCCTTCCTTCCTTCCTTCCTTCCTTCCTTCCTTCCTTCCTTCCTTCCTTCCTTCCTTCCTTCCTTCCTTCCCTCCCTTCCCTCCCTCCCTTCCTTCCTTCCCTCCCTCCCTTCTTCCTTTCTTCCCTTCTTCCCTTCCTCCCTTTCTCCCTTCCTTCCTTCCTTCCCTCCCTCCCTCCTTATGTTGTTATGTGATGCAGAGTGTTGGACTGGATGGGCCACTGGCCTGATCCAACAGGGCTTCTCTTATGTTCTTATGTGACGCAGAGTGTTGGACTGGATGGGCCACTGGCCTGATCCAACAGGGCTTCTCTTATGTTCTTATGTGACGCAGAGTGTTGGACTGGATGGGCCACTGGCCTGATCCAACAGGGCTTCTCTTATGTTCTTATGTGACGCAGAGTGTTGGACTGGATGGGCCACTGGCCTGATCCAACAGGGCTTCTCTTATGTTCTTATGTGACGCAGAGTGTTGGACTGGATGGGCCACTGGCCTGATCCAACAGGGCTTCTCTTATGTTCTTATGTGACGCAGAGTGTTGGACTGGATGGGCCACTGGCCTGATCCAACAGGGCTTCTCTTATGTTGTTATGTGATGCAGAGTGTTGGACTGGATGGGCCACTGGCCTGATCCAACAGGGCTTCTCTTATGTTGTTATGTGATGCAGAGTGTTGGACTGGATGGGCCACTGGCCTGATCCAACAGGGCTTCTCTTATGTTGTTATGTGATGCAGAGTGTTGGACTGGATGGGCCACTGGCCTGATCCAACAGGGCTTCTCTTATGTTGTTATGTGATGCAGAGTGTTGGACTGGATGGGCCACTGGCCTGATCCAACAGGGCTTCTCTTATGTTGTTATGTGATGCAGAGTGTTGGACTGGATGGGCCACTGGCCTGATCCAACAGGGCTTCTCTTATGTTATTATGTGACGCAGAGTGTTGGACTGGAGGGGCCACTGGCCTGATCCAACAGGGCTTCTCTTATGTGACAATACTGACTTTGGTGGACCCAAGCACTGATTCAGTGTAAGGGAGCTTTGTGTTTGTGTCTTCTAGTGCAATTTTGTTCTCAGATCCTGTATTTACTTCATCAGTATATGGGATAAGGCACTTTCTCAACTGTGCTGCATAATGCAGCCTATTTATTTTGTCCTGTTGGCTCTGTTGGCTCTATCTGCGCCACCTTCATCACTTTCGGGGTGTGGATCCCCCAGTGGAGTGGTCTCCCGACTCCCTCCGCCGGCTGTTTCTGATAGCCCTGCGCCCCCTCTTTCATTTGATATGTGTCCCGTGCGGGTGCCACCCTCCCGCCGGGAGATGCCGCAAAATGAGCCCCCTTGAGGCTTATGGCGGCAGGGCTCGGGGGAAGCGAGCTAGACTGCTGTTCTTTTGAGGGGTTATAGAGTGTTTCGAGCCCGTCCCTGTGGCATCGGTCCCATCATTGTGGGGCCCAGGGGGCCGGCGCAGCGGCACGCTGAAGCAGCCTGTCGGTCACTTCCAGGTTCCTGTCCTGCATCTTGACCGGTGTTATTAGTGACAGGCTGCTTCGGCGTGCCGCTGCGCCGGCCCCCTTGGTCCCACAACGATGGGACCGATGCCACAGGGACGGGCTCGAAACACTCTATAACCCCTCAAAAGAACAGCAGTCTAGCTCGCTTCCCCCGAGCCCTGCCGCCATAAGCCTCAAGGGGGCTCATTTTGCGGCATCTCCCGGCGGGAGGGTGGCACCCGCACGGGACACATATCAAATGAAAGAGGGGGCGCAGGGCTATCAGAAACAGTCAGCGGAGGGAGTCGGGAGACCACCCCACTGGGGGATCCACACCCCGAAAGTGATGAAGGTGGCGCAGATAGAGCCAACAGAGCCAACAGGACAAAATAAATAGGCTGCATTATGCAGCACAGTTGAGAAAGTGCCTTATCCCATATACTGATGAAGTATATACAGGATTTGAGAACAAAATTGTTTCCGGCGGTGATATTTGGGGGATTTTTGGGGACGTCACAGGAAGTGCTGTGAAGTCACTTCCTGTTTCCGGCAGGTGACGCGGGGGAAATGATGTCACAGGAAGTGATGCCACTTCCTGTTTCCGGTGGTGGCATGACATCACCGGAAGTGACGTCACCGGAAGTGACGTCACTTCCTGTTTCCGGCGGCGCACACGCGAAGCGCGCGCGCAACCCCCCCCCCCCAGTGTCCTTGGCTGGCCTTCAGACATTATGGTCACCCTACCCTATGGGTTTATGATATGTTTTCACTGCCAATTTAAGATCCAAGTTCTTATATATTGTAGTATCTAGGAAGTGGATAGATGATAAATCATAATGGATCTCAAATTTAATAGGAAGTTCAACCAAACTTAATGCAGGGAGTTCAACCAATCAAAAAAATCCATGATTAAATCAATTTCCTCAAATAACAAAAAAAAAAGTCATCAAGAAAAGGTTTATAAAACTTAATGTGGCGGAAAGAAGGATTAACATCCTGTGTCAAAATAAATCCAAGTGGGCAGCCATGTTGGTCTGAAGCAATAGAACAAAACACACACCCCAATTTGTGATTCTTTTAATTTGCTAAAAACATTCCCATGACTCTACATACCAACTCACTGCCCACTTTATATTTAAAGATGGCTTGCCATTCCAATTTTGTCTGATGAAGTCTGCTTAGAGCATATGAAAGCTTACATTCTGAATAAAACTTAGTTGGTCTTAAAGGTGCATTTGTCTGCTGCTTTGTTCTGTGTCAAAATAAATGTATTTTCAAGATAATCCATAAATAAATTGGCCATTCCCAGAGCCACTGGGTGTTCCATAGCTATTCCTGTAGTTTGAAAAAAAGGCAAATCCAAAATGATTTTTTCCCTAAAGTTAAATCCAATAATTAAATTAAAAAAAGAAAGTAGGAGAATCTTGTTCAGGTCTGGAAGTCAGGATATTTTCAGCCACCATTCTTGTCTCATTGTGAAGAATATTAGAATATAATGAATGGATATCTAAAGTCACCAAAACAATATTATTATTTACAGGTTTGTATTCCACTGAATTTGTAAAATGGGTTGCATTTTTTACATATGATCCAATTTGTGGAAAAAAGGGCTGCAAATAATGGTCAACAAATTGTTCCAGGGATTCTCGTATCAACCCCACCACAGAGACAATAGGTCATCCCAGAAGTGGGGCTAAACAGACATGTCCCAAGCAGGGACAGCCATCTGATCTTATCCTTTGAAAAGAATATTTCTAAGGCACATAGAATTTTCCAACAGTAACATATTTTTCGTTTGAAGACCTTGTGTCAGATTTTCAGATCTTTTCATTTTCTTGATCATATCCAGTGGACGATCTTGAGATATCTGAATTACTTTTACCTTCAATTTTGAGAGGCTCCTTCCTGTCTTGAGATAAAATTGTGTCTTTTGATTTTTTTGTGAGTGAAAGAGACCATTATGTCTCTTGGTGGGTTATTTTGCCTTGCAGATCTTGAGTTGATTCTGAAGATTTGCTCAATTTCCAGGATATCACCTTGTACCTTTAAATAATTTTGTATTAATTGTCTGAACCCATTTTCTAAGTCCTGATCATGAAAGGATTCTGGAATACTGCAAAATCGTAGATTATTAGTCCTGAGTTTCATTTCTAAAACTTCTATCTTTTAATTTGGTTCTCTTAGGGGGTGTTCTTGATGTTGTACTACTTCAAACTTGTTTCCCTTCAACTTCTTTTTGCTTTGTCTTGATTTCTTGTTTGTTTTCTTGAATCTTTCGGCTTATTTCTAGCAGTCCAGTTGAAATCTCAGTCCTTATTTTTTGTATATCATTCTTAATATCTTGCTGTAGTTGAGTTAGTAATCCTCTATTTCCTTGTTTAAATTCAGCAGTTAAAGTTTTAATTTGCCAGGACAGGGATTTTTCTAACTTCTCAGTTATAGTTTGAATATCTTCATCAGGACTAAGCTCTTTTATTGTAGACCATGTTCCAGTTGCCATATTTCTCAGCTTTGCTAGTTTTCTAGCCAAGTTTACCTCCCATTGAAAATAATCAGGGCTGCCATATCCTAAACTCCCACCAGCAGGGGGTGGGTGGGAGGGAATTTTCCAGAAGTGGGGGGAAGCCCCACCCTCAAGAGCCATCTGGTATGTCATTCTCAATGTGATGACATTGTACAGAAGTGACATCATCATGCCAGGGATATCAAACGACAACCCTGTGTTGTTTTTGGCAAAACTCCGTGGTTACCATAGGGTTTTGCCTAAAATACCAGAGCATCACCACATGACATCCCTGGCATGATGAAGTCACTTCTGCATGACAGTATCATGTTGGGAATGTTGTGCCAGTTTTTGGCTCTTGAGCGTGGGGCTTCCCCCTGCCAGCCAGCTGACTGGTGGTGGGCAGGTGCCTATGAATTGGGGGAGATCCCCTGCTCCCACCTTAAAAATAATGGCTCTTTAAAACTTAAAGGGACATTATTTTCAATGGGAGGTAGACCTGGCACTTGAGCTCTGGAAATTCCAGAGTCCTACTGAAAATAATGAGTTCCTCATTAAAGTGAAAAGTGGAACTCCTCCACTCCTCCCATCCTTTCTCCATCAGACTCTGGAAGCCAGGTCTATCACTCATTAGTTGGAGTGCTCCCAGTTGTTTGGTGGTGCATGTGCTTTTTAAATTTTAAATGACCATTATTTCTACAGCAGTAAACCTGATCTGCAGTTCACATACACTGCCAAATGGCTTTTTGTCAGGAAACTCACCCTCCTTCCTGCTCATTCTGTCTCTGGGGTGGTGCTAGTGGGAAAATGTATAGGAGAGGGAAAGGAAAAAACAACGGCCCTGAAGTTTCAGAATCTGAAAAATGTACCCCATATGGTATCCTGTACCCATAATGACACTCCCAAAAAGCATGCCCTCCCTAAAATCCTGAAATGAAATTAATATGAACGTATTTGAAGTTCCTTCCCTACCGGTCTTGTACCCTGAATTTGTATGTTCTAATTACACAAGACACCATCCTACCATAGTTACTTGACATTAAGCCCTATTGAAATATTTGCAACTTAGTTTTGACTGTTCTCAAACCACTTTTTCACAGATATGCTCTTAACCTATTCTATTTTACAAGATAGTGTGTTGATAAAATGTAGAAGAGGGAAAACCATATACCCATTGCCTTTTGGTCGTCTTTGAGAAAGAGTAGGATAAAAACATGACAGGTGTTGTAGTGCAGTGAGCTGATAAAAATAATGTTCCAATTCCTGGCTCAAGCTACTATGTTGTTAAAAAAATCTCTGAGCATGTACAGAGATCCTTCTTTTTAATTATCATTTCACATATTTTGAAGCTGAGTCCTGACATAGAAAAGAGCCTTTAAATTAAGCTGTTGGTTGAGTTTAAACTGCTTCAATCAGTTTGATTGTACAGCATCTTGCAACAATGATGCAGGCAAGAATTTGCAGAGGTGTTGCCTTTGTCCAAAATCCTTCTCTGCCAAGCTGCGGTTCAGAACAGATACTGCACACAACAGGAAGAATTCTGATTGTTTTATTGCAAAAATGTTTCCACTGGCACAAATCACAATTTTTACCTCTGAACTCCAATGGATTAACAAGGATCTGCCTGATACTGTGCTGAACCCCTGATCCATCTAGCTTGTTATTTTATACTCTGAGTCATTCTCTAGGGACTCAGGCACCTGTTTGTACCTGCCCTGCTGCTTTAGCTAGAGAGTCCAGGGATTGAACGTGGGAGTGTTATCCTGAAATGCATATATAGTAAGGCTGAGCTCTATCTCTTCCCTTCAATGTATCAGGATATATGTGTCAAAGCTCTGCAGATTTACGAAGCTGACAATAAGTGAGACACAAAGATTCTGATGTAACAGTGCAAAAGGAAGGGCTGAATACAAATTGCATTACAGGACGTATATAAATGTAGACAGGAAGGGAGCAAAACAGAAAACCAAGATTCACAGCAAAGTTCAAAGGCAGTTTTTGAATACATTTGAGAATAGATTGCAAAGATACTGTTAGGCCACTTGCGCCCCAAGTCAGAATAAAGAGTCAGACACAAGGTATTGGGTATAACTAAGGTCCACTTTATTTAAGTATAAGTAATAAATGGCAAGGGCTAACAGAAACCGTGGCCTGGTCAGGGCCAGGGGTCTCAACAGACACCTCCCCTTCCATTCAACGGGCAAGGGACCCAACCCCCAGCCTAAGCTGTATGCCACAGCTCCCGCCAGGTCAGCTCAGCCAGGTCAGGTCAGCTCAGGTCAGCTCAGCCAGGTCAGGTCAGCTCAGGTCAGCTCAGCCAGGTCAGATCAGCTCAGCAAGAAGGCAAGCCTCAGAGGGTCCAACCACCAGTCGCACATCCTGATGGAAGGCCCCCTCCAGTTGAGCCTTAAAGGATGGTCTGCATTCTCCCACCCCAGGTCATCAACTCCCAAGGTTGATCCTGCCAGACCCCTAACCCCCACGAGGGGATGCTTTTTGGTCCTCCCCTAGCCGCACAGTACCATAAGCACAATAAAACCTGCCACCGCTAAGGCCAAGCCTCTGCTTAGGCCTGAGCACCCACTGGGAAGCCCAATGCCATCCGCAGTCCTTGTCGAATGTCTCTCAAGAAAAGCATGTTACCCTTTTCAGAGAGATGCACCATCCCATCTGTAGAGGTAAGGAAATTTAAGAGAAATATCCGGATGAGGCAGGTAGTGGCCCAACCCCCCTTCGAAGCTTTCCCAATTTCCTTGTTAGCCTTGTAACAGGCTCTCTCGATGCCTGCAGGGTCTCAAGCACGATGCCAAACAAGGCAGGGAATCATGGCTGACCAGATTATAATGGTCCCGAGCCATCTCTCCTTAATGGCCCAAAAATAGTCCCTGGCTTGTGAGACCAACGCCTTGCCTTTACTAGCCCGAGATCATTCCCACCCAGGTGAATAATTAAAACCTGGGGAGGAGAGTCTGCATTCTCGTGGAATAACAATGGCATCAAGCCAGGCCAATGAAGACCCCATGCCCATGCCCATGCCACTCAATAGTGACCCATTGGCTGAGTCCCAGCTGAAAGATGACCAAAGTTCTCCAAGCCTGATGTGCAGCCAAAAACACATAACTGTGTCCACAGATGAGAACTCAGCCCCTCTGGCCAGTAACAACAGCATCTAAAAAGAAAAAAAAAACAGTCAAACTAGAAACAATAACCATAACATTCATGTTACAAACCACACGAAGTTAGGGATTAAGCAAGGGGCGAATATAGGATTTATAAGTCAATGAGTGCCAATGTCCCAGGCGCTGAATGGTGGATGAAGGATAACCCGGGGCAGCGGCCGTAGAGGCCACACTAATTCTAAAGGAGTGGGTACCAAACTGCACCCTGGACAACCCAAGCTTAACTAAAGCCCAAGAAGTCACAACCCAAAACTGATGTTTCTCAGCGGACTGTTGTTGAGGTGACAAAACAAAAATCCATCCCTAGGACTGTATACTGCCAAATAGGCAGCCAAAGTAGAAACAGGACACAACTCCTGCTCAGAGCATGTGCCCAGCTCCAAAACGTTTCCCTTGTGGTGCTGGTCAGTCTTAGAGCGTCAAAAGGTAATGACCACCTTACTCTCCACTAACCTCAGGTCCTGTGGCAGCAAAGCACTACCAGAAACATCATTTCTGGAGTGTGCCACTAGTTCACTGACTCTAAGGGCCTCAAAGAAGGCAACCAAGGAAATGGCATGAAACAGGGTGGATTCAAAATAGGATGCACACACAGTGCCCCAAACCCCCTTCAAGCGCCTAAGAATCAAAGGGGAAATAGGCTTCCTAGCATCAGGATTAGGCCTGGCCTCTCTAGCTCAGCCCTCTAGCATTTTCTGCAGACGAAAGTCTGTGGTTTCCTCTTTTTATCCCAATGCCTTACTAGCAAAAGCCAGAGCAGACAGGCATCCCCTAATGGATCGTACGGCCAATCCCTTACCTTATAAAAAAACACAGTAGTGGAGCAACTGCTCCACTGGGAGGGGCCAAACAATGCGATACCCTACCCCTAACCTAAAGTCCTCAAACTGCCTCACAGCACGTTCATAAGACTTCCTGGTGCTGGGTGCTATGGCTAGGCCTATCGCTCTGCAGGCCTCGGCTCTCCAATCAGCCACAGCTCCGGGGGGATTTGTGCCGGCTCTCTATCGGCTTCTGGGGTGAGCTGACAAAATCTCTCCATCTGTTCATGAGAGAGAGCATCAGCCACCCCATTATTCACCCCAGGAACATGCTTGGCTAAAAACAGTATGTTAAGCCACAGACAATGCAGAGTGAAGGCCCACACCAATTTCATAACCTGTTGAGATCTGGATGAAAGGGAATTAATGACATGTACCACTGCCATGTTATCACACCAAAAATGAATTGTGCGATTGGTCATATAACTGCCCCACAACCAAACAGCAACAAGAATGGGAAAGAACTCAAGAAATGTAAGATCACACCCTCCTGAACCCATGAATCAGGCCATATATTTGCGCACCAATGTCTACAAAAATAAATCTCAAAACCTAAAGACCCAGCAGCATCAGACATGACCCGAAGCTCTGCTTCAAGTTTCATGTCTGCCCTCCAAAATGAAATCCCATTAAAGGACTCCAAAAACTCCTGCAGCCAGATGTACAGGGAGAAAGTGAAATGCGACCCGGGAACCCTGAAAAGGAATCCTAACACCGAACATAAAACCTTTTAACAGATATGTCCTATCAACCCGTTGTGGATATCTGGCAAACCACTATTCAAGAGGTCCCACCTTTGTGTGACTGGGCCCCTATTCCAACATGGTAATTACCTCCACCCCCACCCTGCTTCTTTTGGCCCTTATGCGGCTGGGCTCTGGGGCAGTTACTAAAGGAGTGAGAGCCACCATACATGGGACATTCATGCATGTACTGGCAAGCCTTTCTATTGCACACTCCCTGGGACCCAAACTCCCAGCAAAGCAAGCAGGGCTGAACAGCCAGCCCCGCAGAACTGTGGAAAGAAGAAGAAGTCACAGATGTCCTGGCAACCAAATGGCCACAATCAGAGCGGTCACCCAACTTTGGTCGTGCAGGGGACAAGACCTGGAGCCAAAGCTGCTGGTGGAGGTGGTCCCACTGCAGGGAAGGGTATAAGGCAGTCAGCATTCAGAACTCCTAGCCGCCCTGAGCCTGCTTCGGCGGGGAGGGCGGGATATAAATAAAAGATTATTATTATTATTATTATTATTATTATTATTATTATTATTATATAGCCATATTGGAGCCAAGTGGGCCCATTAAACATTGTATACGCCTTATAAATAATATCCATATACTGGATCAGTGAAGCACCCCTCCAAGACTGAGAGCGTGTTATCAAACCAACATATATGAAAAACCCAGGAAGCCAATTGGCCCAGGTCCTGCCCACTGTCTGCTTCATCAACTTCTCTGTCTCCTTATAATCTAAATCTTCCTTGTTTTTCTTCTCCAGCTTACAGAACAGAAGGGAGAAGATACCCACATATTCAACCTTTAAAATCTTATCTTTTGTTGCAAGCAACAAATGATCACCTAAGGGTAAAGCTAAGTCCCCAAAAGGCAATGCAGTAAAAAGGGGCAGACCCATAAGAAGCACTCAAAGGAGAAGGAAAGCCCCATCCTCCCAACATGGGACCTAGCATACCCTGCTGCCCAGCTGCTGGCCAAGTCCCGTAGGGGTCAAACTGCCCGGCTGGCCAAGACCAAGCTTGCTATGTACCCACACCAGGAGAGGGAGAGGTACCAGAAGCCCCTGTGGAAATACTGGGCGCTGCCGCAGTGGCAGGGCCCCATGGCCAAGCCAGCCCAGGGTATGAATGCATAGTGTTTCCAGCCTTACCCTCAGATCAAACCAATACCATGCTGACCCTGTTCCAGCATCCATACGAAGTGAACTGGCACCCCAGTCTGAGCCGTCGGACCCCCCGCCTCCTCCAGCGACATTTCCAGCAGACCTGCCCTCAAGGATAGACAACCTGGTTAAAATATCTGCTTCAAACATAGCTTTAAAATTTTTCCCAACATCTGAGCCCTGTGGGGGAGGAATGCCAGATGCCTGCTCCAGCGCCCTAAGCCGTTGCAAAATGGCCCTATTTACCACCTCACCACCCTCGTCATCCGGACGATAAAGGGGAAGATGGCCTTTTAGGTGGGGCTTTAGGTGCGGAATGTTTTCTCTTGGATCTCCCTGTCCCTTTTTTTTTAACCAGGCATTTTAACAATACCTGCAAACCCAACTAAGAGCAAAGCCACTCAAAAATTGGCACTAAAATGGGTGCTGCGTAGCTTTTCCCTTTGTTTCTGAAATAAAGCCAACAGAGAAGCTGATAATGCCTGGAGCCAAAATGGCTGCTGCTCTACTGCTGACCCAAGGCCATTCCAGCAGCTGCAAGTGGAGGAGTGGGGAATCAAACCCGGTTCTTCCAGAAAAGAGTCTATACACTTCGGCTTTTGGCTTCTCACATCACACACTACCCAATCCTTTAACAACAGAAAGGAGAGAGAAAAAATGGCAGTGACCCAGAACCAAAAAAGGGGGGGGGGAATGCACAAGCAATGAGGTAGCAAAGGAAGCCACCAAAAATCCAACCTCCCCACCCCTTTAAGAGGAGTTCCAACTCCGCTGGCACCATGCCGGAGCTAACAAAGCCCTTCTTAAGAAGAAAAAAGGGGGGAGGGAAGAGGGAGTGTGTGGAGTTTAAACAGTTAATTAGAGACCTGTCTCTCCCATGCTGATCCCTGTCGCATTAGCAGGGGTCTTATCAGTAGCCCCGATCTCTAGCTCACTGTAACAATGCAAAGGAAAGAAAAGCCTCCCCAGCCTTATCAGCCACCCAATTAGTACAGCCTGCAGGAACGCAGGGAGTGAAACTGATATGCCAAAGCAGGAGTGAGCAAAAAGCACTCCTCCCCAGCCCTTTCAGCCACCCAATCTCTGTTTAAGGGAAATTGACATGATCCAAGCAGGAGCGAGCTAAAAGTTCCCCTGCCTCGACTGATTGTCCATCGAAGACTGAGGTAGAGGGCGGATGGTGCTGCCGTTACAGCAGCAAGCTACTCCCCCTCAGAATTGGGCCCAAATGGGCAGCAGAAGTCCTCCCTTTTCCTTCCAGGGAGGCAAAGACATCTCTGCAGCCAAGCAGCAATGCTGCTGGCTTCTAGAAATGAATTCTTGGTTTTGCTTTTTATGCCTCATTATTGATAGAGATCTGAATACTCTTGAAGAATACTCAGGTGTGGTCCCAAAATATGAGAAGGGGACACTGTACCCTGTGCCCTCACTGAACAGAGCGCTGATATTTGTTTAGAAATTTGTTGGGTATGCATTTAATAAGTTGTTAATGAGCTTCGATTCTAAAAAATCTTTTCCTTGGACATTATTACATTCTCTATTGAGCTGAGCGCTGCTTCATCATACAATGATTAGGTATTGCTTTTCTGTGCACCTTGCCTCATCATTACCTAGAACCCACTATATTATAGTGGCGACAAAGGTGGGATTCTGGTGAGTGGCCCAGCTGGCAACGCATCACGCATCGCTGCTCCAATCCAGCACCGTACTCTGCACTGCCACCGCTGACGAAATGGTCACTATGCCATGCACGATTCAAACCTTCAATGTGGCCTGCCCGGAGAGATGGAAGACCTGGTTAGAGCAACTGGAGAACCTCATTGACTACAATGAGGTCACAGGGTGCAAGAAGAAGGCGCTGCTGCTCAGCTCCTGCGGCATGGATGTCCTGGAGCTGGCCCAAGGTCTAATGGCACCCATGACACTCAAGGCGGCCACCTTCGATCACAGCCTTCACGACTCACTTCACCCCAAAACCAATTGTCCTGGCCTGCTGCCTTGAGTTCTTGGAGCACCGCCAACAACCTAATGAGTCAGTGGCCAACTTCAGCACTGCCCTCCGCCAGTTGTCGCTCCTCTGTGACTTCCCAGTCCTTGCAGTTCCCGGTCCAAGCGATTCACCCCGAGATGTGCTGCTCGGCAGGATCCAGACAGACACCAGGATGCCACCATGGCAGAAGACTTCCACTACATTGCTACCCCAGATGAGCAGGTATGCCAACTTCCCCTGCCCTCCCCTAGAAAATTGCAAGTGACTGTACTTATTGAGGGCAAGCCATGCAAAATGGAGGTGGACTTGGAGGCCGGACAGACTATATTTTTTCTCAGGACTTTCCAAAGATTATGCCAAGGGGAGAAGCCAAATTGCAGCCATTGCCGTTTGTGATCCGGGACTATCAGAAATGGGAGATTGCAGTTAAGAGAGTGGGGTTCCCGAGGGTGAAGTACGATGACTTCTCTGGAAGGCTGCCCTTGATAGTTGTAGAAGGGGACTTGGGTAGTTTGCTGGGCCGAACATGGTTCAAGCCCCTAGGAATCCAAGTAATGGGATTAAACCAGGTCCCCACATGGCCTAGGGACTTCCAGAGCATCTGTGGAGATTTCCTGGCAGTTTTTGACGGGACCCTGGAAACCTACATAGGCCCCCCCAGTGTCCCTGCAGCTAAATCTGAATGTCCAGTATATAAAGCTGAAGGCCCGGCGCGTTCCCTTCACCCTCAAATGTAAGATAGAGGAGAAGCTAGACCTCCTGGTGGCTCAGGGAAAGTTGGAGCCAGTTGCTAATACCCATTGGGAGACACCCATCGTCACCCCAGTCAAGCCTGATGGCCGTGTCCGCCTCTGCACGGACTATAAGTGTATGATAAATAAAGTGCTGCAAAGCCATGCTTACCCAGTGCCAGTGGTGAGCCATGAGTTGACCTCCTTAGCAGGGGCCAAGATTTTCAGAACATTGAACAGCCGAGGCACAAATGATAGTGACACATAGAGGTGCCTTTAAGGTCAAGTGCCTCCAGTTTGGGGTCAGCGTGGCCCCAGGGATCTTCCAGAACCAAATGGACTCCCTTTTGAAAGGTATCCCTGGGGTCCAGCCATTTTTTGACAATGTGTTAATCGCCGAGGCCACAGAGGGCAAGTTTGCCTTCCGCCTCCGCGCCGTACTCCAAAGATTTGACTCAGCGAGTCTAAAAGTGATGAGGGAGAAATGTATGCTGGGGGTGTCTAAGATTGACTTCCTGGGGTACTCGGTAGATACAAATGGTATCCATCCTTTGAAAGAAAAGGTACAGGCCATTTGTGATGCTCCCACCCCCACAAATAAAGCGGAACTACAATCATTCTTAGGCCTCCTCAACTTCTACCACGCCTTCCTTATCAATTTGTGAGTAGGCGGCGGTAGCAGAACCCCTCGACCATTTGCTGGACAAAAGAGCCCCAAGGGTGTGGGGCTGCTGGCAGGCCGCCTCTTTCCAAGCGGTGAAGGACCTCCTCATGTCAAACAGCCTGCTGGCGCACTTCGACAAGCAGCTGCCCGTAGTCTTGGCCTGTGATGCATCTCCTTATGGGGTGGGAGCAGTCTTAACACATGTGCTGCTGGATTGCCATGAGGCTCTGATGGCTTACTATTCAAAGACATTGCAAAAACCGGAGCACAACTACCCACAAATTGATAAGGAAGGGTTGGCCATCGTTGCTGGGGTTAAGAAATTTCATGGTTATCTGTATGGCTGGCCCTTCACCATACTCACATAAACCCCTCCTAGGCCTGTTTTCCCCCTACTGCCAAATGCCCCAGATGCTGTTGCCCCAGGTCTTAAGGTGGTCCATTTTCCTAGCAGAGCATCAGTACGACCTACAATACCGGCCAGGAAAGGCTATGGGCCATGCGGATGTTTTGAGTTTGCTCCCACTACCCTACATGGACCCAGATTCTGTGCCAGCGCAGCAGATAATGTTGCTAGAGTCCCTCCCAGACCACCTGGTTCATACAAAGGACATTGCTCGATGCTCTGCCAGGGACAAAATCATCTGAGTTCTCAACTGGGTTTGGAGAGGATGGCTCACGGGCCGGGTGGGCCCAGAGTTTGCAGTGTTTGCTTCCCACCGGGATGAACTATCGGTTCACAAGGGCTGTTTGTTATGGGGGGTTTGGGTAATGGTGCCCCCTGTTCTGTGGCAGAGAGTCCTCACTGCACTGCATGACTCACAGGGTTGTTGTGCAGATTGAAAGGGGGAGAGAAGAATGATGTAAGCTGCTTTGGTCCCCAGCAGTGAAGAAATTGTACTTTTCCTAGGTAGAGGTTGCAGGGAGTGAGGAGGAGATGAAAAACTGAAGTCAGATCAATTCCCCTACAGAAAACAGCTCCCTTGGACAGGTGGGAACACAGCAAGGGGAGCACTCACCCAGAACCTCTTTTTGGAGCCTGTTGTATTTTCCTTCACAATGGGCCTTATTCCTAGTCTTACTATATTTTATATAATAGTGTAACTGATCTTGCCCCTGACCTGGATAGTCCAGGCTAACCCAGTCTAATCAGATCTTGGAAGCTAAGTAGGGTTGGCCCTGGCTAGTATTTGGATGAGAGACCTCTGAGGCAGAGGTTCTCAAACCCCAGGCCACGGACGGGTAGTGGTCCGTGGCCTATTAGCAACTGGGCCACCACTCCCTGCCCTCCACCCCCTGCTGCCGCTTCCTCCCACTTGCCCTTCGCAGCACCACTTCGTTGCCCCCCCCCCGGCACAATGAGGCTCTGTTTCCTGCCACCGCCATGGCCCATCCCCTCCCTTCTTTTCCTCTGCACAGTGCAGCACTGTGCTCCGCCCCCTCCCTCACCCGATCTGAGGAGCGATGAGTCAGCCCAGCCCACTTCGGCAGGACCTGGCTGATTCTAAGTTGTCTGAAGAGCCGGCTGGAGGAGGAGGAGTTTTGCTCCTCCCTCACTTCTGGAAGTTAAGGAAGGGGGGGAAGAAGCCCGGACCCCATCCAAGCGGGTGGAGCCGAGCCCCATTGCCTGCCCACCCCCAACGCAATCAGAGGGGCACCGCAACAAGGTTCAGGCCACATCAACAAAATTTTATTCAAGGTATAAGCTTCTGTGTGCAAGCACACTTCTTCAGTTTTGTTGGCTTGATTTCTCAACCCTCTGAGAAGATTTTAGGGAGAAGAAGCAGTAGGATTCTTGGGGTGGGGGAAGGGGAAAGATTTGTTCCATAAACTTTTCTACTAGATCTTGCCCATTACATGAACACATGTAGGACTTTCAACAAGATTAGCAGTGTTCTAACTGTGGGAAATAGCCCATCAGTAAAACATTACACAAAAGGTATCTCAGTATGTTCTAACACATACAGATAGCTTGTTGTAGTGTTTGTCAAAGACCATGACCACATCTAGAACATGAATGGCAGGGGAAGGTGTAACACAGTTTGCATTCACCTCATCCAGAATTAAGTTTGGGAATTCCCTTAGATAAATCAAGAATTTAAAAAGTGAGTAAAATTCCACAACAAGGGGATGAAATGGTGGAAGTTCATTGATCACTAGATTGCACAGGGTTAACAAAAGCATCTTCACATTTGTTATGTTGCCTGTGCAACCATTAGAAATTTCATTTAAAAATAGCTTAAAAATAAAAAAAAACATTACATTGCTATAATGTTCTGCATTATAGGTCTCAATCAGTACTGTTTCTTTCCTGTTCCTTAATATGAAGGCTACCTACATAGTTCATGTCAAAGTCTCTCTGTTTTTGTTGAATCTCAGCCTGCCAAATTTGAGCATCAAGTTCCATTTACAGCATAAAGCCAATTGGATTATACATTTCCCATTTGTGTTGTCTCTTACATCCTGCTGCAACCCCCCCCCCCCCACTTCTGCATAGAAGCAAAAGTCCTGGTTTTCTTTCCATTGCATGCAAGCGTTTTAATTCAAATGTGATCTCAGATTCACCCTACTTGAGAAAGTACATCACTATCATTGCGGTCTGATTAGTGGAAAAAATAGTAACAAAATGGTAGCATGCTTATGGTTGTTCAATCATAGGTCAGAGTCTCTTGGAGGCTAGGTTATTAGATTAAGTGAAACAATAAATTCTTGTAATGTTAATATCCACTTCCTGAGTAAACAAGAATGGCTTTCATCAATAAGACAGATAATTTAATTACCTTCTCTCCAAGCAAGCAGAGTTTTAGATGAAAAAGAATCCACTTCTACAGCTTCTGAATCAGCTGTCTTTGCAGACAATGTGCTTAATGAATCCTTATTCTATAGCAATACTCTGATCTGCCCTGTTATGTAGAATAGATGTATTGTTATGACAGCATCAGGACCAATTTATTTTGTCATTTTATTTTGGGGATATATGTAGAGCTTCTTGAAAATGGCCCATAGAGTCAAAACTGTCCACGGATCTTTTTCAGCAAGCTAGTTGCTCACAGCTATTCATACATACTATTGGAGACAACCTCATTTTCTTGTACACTGTTTCATGGTATTTTGGTGGTCCTAACAAGAGGTATTACAAGGGCCTTGTTCTTGGTTTTAGACCAGCAAGGCTACCTACCACTTCCTTTTTGAATCAGATTTTCTTCGTTCTGTTTCTTCATTGGAATGCAGGAATATATTGTGTCCCACTTATCCTTATTGCTAGTTTTACTAGGCAAATTTAATTCCCAAACTGGAATATCTGGATTATGACAACTTTTCATTATATTCAGTACATTTACACGGTGTGCATCAATAAAACGCTGCAAAAATGAAATTTTGACGCAACCAAGTGTACAATGGTTTTTTTTACATGTGTGGTGGTTTTTGGATGTGCACTTCAGCAGAATGAGTTGGTGCTTGAATTCTTTGAGGTACTAATTTATGCATAGGCATATTGAATTGAAGGCCAATGATGAACTTGGAAAGTGAAGCACTACTAGCTTTTTCTTGAGACTGGTTCATGGGTTTCGACAATAAAATAGAGTTTTCAAAATTATATATGCTGCTATAATTACTGAAAACGTGGTGAATTTTATCCTCCAACTTTAGTGTAGCATGTGTGAGAGTCTCCAGGATCTGAATCAAGGCTGGACCTAGTTAGATGAGCTATTGTGTGCTCAGAGCTCAGAGGTTTCTTTAGATACAGAAGTGTATAGTGGTATATTGCCTTGTGAGAAAGCAATCTAATTGTGTGAGAAAGTAATCTAATCATACAAATGGAGACAACTGAATGCATTAAGATGCATCTGAACAGCTCAGTGAACAATTGGCTCCCTGATTGCAATTAGTGTGTAGGAAGCAAGCTGAACCAAAAGGTGACTGAGCATCGCTGGCCTAGAGTTTTAATTCTGGTAAATCTACAAGTACTTTCTGTCTTTTGCATGTCAGTCTCCAGGTTATCCAGATTCCATTGCAAACCCTCCAGGTCTAAATTTGATACAGCTGCCCTATGCCTTTTCCTTGCTGGCATAGTTTTTCATGTATAAACAATTTTATTAGTAACATATGGTAGTAGAACTATTTCTACAGCTTATAAAAAAAAGCCTTAAGATGAAAGCATCATTCTACCCCACATCTTACTTTCCTCCCACCCCACCCCCCAATAATTGACCCCCGCCAGTGTTATTTTTTAGAAAACAGATATTAAAGGTACCTTTAACTATCAAGAAAAAACAAAAATTGATTAAGAAAGAAAGAAAAAAAAACCCTTCAAAAGTTATATTCTTGTCTTAAAGGTCTTAATCTTCAAAAATTGTCCAGTGTCCTTTTATTTTCCACTCTTTTTCTACATATCTTCTGAATTTCTTCCACTCCCGATTAAAGAGTTCTAAATCGCAGTCTCTTAATTTTCTTGTTAGCTTATCCATTTCACTCCATGACATAACTTTTAAAGTCCAGTCCCATTTTTCTGGTATTTTTTCTTGCTTCCACAACTGCGCATACAATGTCCTAGCAGCTGAGAGCAAGTACCATATTAAAGTTCTATCTTCTTTTGGAAAATTCTCCATTTGTAATCCCAGCAAAAATGTCTCTGCTTCTTTTTTAAATTCATATCCTAGGATCTTAGATATCTCTTGTTGAATCATCTGCCAAAACATTTTAGCTCTTTCACAAGTCCACCACATATGGTAGAAAGAGCCTTCATGCTTTTTACATTTCCAACACCTATCTGGCATCTTATTGTTCATCTTTGCTAATTTTTTTGGAGTCATGTACCATCTATACATCATCTTAAAACAGCTCTCTTTAATACTATGACATGTTGCGAGTTTCATAGAGTTTTTCCACAAATGTTCCCAAGATTCCATTTTTATTTCTTTATTTACATTAATTGCCCATTTTATCATTTGAGATTTCACTACTTCATCTTCTGTAGTCCATTGTAAAAGTAATTTGTACACTTTTGAAATTAATTTCTCATTATCTCCAAGCAGAACTCTTTCCATTTCTGTTTGCTCTTTCCTTATTCCTTCAGCTTTGATATCATTCTCCATCAAGCTTTTTATTTGTTGCATTTGAAACCAATCATATTTATAATTCAATTCTTCTGCAGTTTTCATTTCTATTTTCCCACTTTGTATTTTTAGTAGTTGGTTGTATGATAGTTGTTTTTCCTTGCTGGCATAGTTTTTGACACTATGGCATGTATACCTTTCAAAAAGCAATAAATAGGTGGAAGGATTTTGAAACAATACTCAAAGTTCCAAAGTTCCATATAAAGAATCTATCAAAACTTCTGAATTGGGTTCTGAATCCAGGGTACTCCAAAATGGCTGCTATGACCACTAGTTTCTTATGTGATAGCACAGGTTGATGATGTCCTTTACAAGAACAATGCACTGGACGCCTCTATTTATGCATAGTAAGAATGAGCATAGCCTGTGGACTTTCTTCTGTAAAGAACCACTTTTGCTATGTCCTGGTGCCATTGTACTCAGAAGAATCTAGAGAGAACACTGGTTGGCTCAAATTTCCGTGATAACCATAGAGAAATTATTAGCTCCATGTTTATTTGTAAACCTAATAATTGAAGAGATCTGACGACATATAGGGCAATGTGGGAACAAGGAAACAATGTCCAACAATACAATGTAGAGAGGTACCCTGTGCACTCAAACAGTGATTCCTCCTAGTTCGCATGGCTGACCCTGTCACAATGTTCCAGGGGACCTCCTGTCCTCGAGGAGCAGCATTTGGAGAGTATTATGAGTTCCAGGAGGATGGGCAAAATCCCATCCAGTATAAGAATTTCTTTTTGTCAGTGCAAATTATTCCTAGATACAACATTGTGCATGCATCGGACACCTGCAGTGTGTTAATTTAAAATATAAAATAATAAGGTTTTGAAGCTCTCTTAGTGTGCTTCTAGCACAATAGTGCCATCAGTTCATTTCACGTCTGTCATGATATTGCATGCTGTATACATTTAGATTATACAGAATTACTGTAGCCAACAGTCATTATTTTCGATTATCCTGATGTTCAATTGCTAGACTTTTGACAGATAGGAAATTAACTGAGATCTGAACTCCAGTATGTAGTCTTCCTATCCATTGTTTTACAATGCAGAACATAAAGCCTCCATGCTGGGATTCTGCACCTGGATTTTTAAGCATTTATTCTGAGAAGGTGAAGACTGGGGGCATCAAAGTACAGAGTTATATTATGTAAAATTGACTTGTAAAATGAATACAAAAATCCAATTACACACATATACAGAATATTCAATGTGGGTGCAAATCATCTGGCTTTTGGTAGGCTTGATTGACAGTGCCCAGCTGTTTTGACAGAACATGCTGCAGGCAGTTAAACAATACAACAAACAACAAAAAAAGTCTGTATCACACTGCAAAGCTGTCTGGCAGAAGTACTCTGGCAATCCAAGTCATGCTTAGTAACCCAAGTAGTGGCTGTTGCCTAATGAGGTAGGTGTACAGTTTCTCTCTAAAATAGTCTGTTATAGACATGCATACTGAAAGTCCATCAATGGGAGGACATGCTACCTTTGATGCAGTCAATAAAATCACCATTTCATGTGAATAGGGCAATGTGTGGATTTTCCAGGGGCATAAAGCAAGAATGTACCAAAGCTGTATGCTCATGGAAAATGCATCTGGTGACCAAACATATCAGAATCATTGCAGGTCATCATAGGTACACTCCTAGTACATGTGGTTGCAATGTCTCAAGAGGGCTAATCTCTCCAAGCAAACTCATTGGAGCCACTTATTTCCATCTGAACATGATTTGCACCTAAATCCATGGCTGTCATGACCCCCCTCTGACCAGCCCAGTGACTCAGATTCACAGTCATTAGTGGAAGAGCCTAAGACAAGACCAGTGTTCGAGCAGGACCAGAGATGGCCCAGTACCACCGAGATGACTGCTACCATGGTCTAGCAGTGCCAGAGGTCATCCTACCGGACCCTGCAAGGGAGGCTGCTTCACTACCAATCCCTGATAAAATCACCAGGCCTCCACCAGCAGGAAGCTAGCCTGGGCCCATAACCCCCAGGATCCACTCCAACTCTGTAGGAACAGGCTGAGGTAGCACAAAGGAAGTGAAAGGCCAGAATGGCTGCTTATAACCCCGCTGTGCATTCTAGAAACAGAGCTGGTACTTTTATTCTCAACATGCAGAATCAATGGGTGCGTTCACACTACACTAAATAATGTGTTTTGCAACTGCATTTTTACTGTGTAAGAATAGCAATGATCCAGTTGCAAAATGCATTATTTAGTGTAGTATGAACACACTCAAAATGGCAAATGTTGCTATTTTGGCCAGTTTGTTAAATATCCTGAAAAATTATTCCTCATCCCTTCATAAGAGATACTTTAGTTGCACATTGGACTCATTTTGGGGCAGAGTGCAAACTCCTTTATACTTTTGGTCAAAGTCATCTTAGAAGGATGATTGGTCGAAATCATCTTGGAAGGATTTTTTGAGCTTGTATTCAACTTCCATTTGGCCCAGGAAGGGAGCCCCAAAACTAGAAAGAAAATCCATTGGGGGAGCCTGGGGTGTAATGTGGTGTCAGGAGAGTGTTGGAGACTATGAGGTGTTGAAGACTAGCTTCCAGAAGCTCAGTGGGACGAGCCTAAGATCCTGAACCCATTCCTTGGGACTGAGATATATAAGCTCTCTTAGTCGAGATTAGCCAACAATTATGTTCTTTCTCTAGTATTCTGTGTTTAGTCTACCTGTTTGTGGATTGCTCCCTTATAATTGCTTTCTAAAATATATGTGAAGTTATTAAAACTTTTAAATATACCATGAGGATAGGCTTCTAGGAGTGGATCTTTTACTTTTAGGACTCACTCAAGAGCCAGACAGGATAAACTACATGGCTACTAGGAAGCTGGTGCTGAATTGGACAGCTCCTTCAAACAGAAAGGGAGAAGGACCAAGATGAGGCTCAAATGTCATTCATACACATGCACACAATGTATAGACTTGACAGAAAGCAGTCTGGAAAAGGGACAAAGTACTGACCTGATTAAAAAAAAAGGTTCCTCTGGCGATGGCAGGCTTATTCAAATTAATCCTAAGAGAAAAGGAAAAAGAGATTTATTTATTTTTTAAAAAAAAAAACCTATAGGCTTGGCTCTGGGCATCCTTGGCATGTTGAGCTCAGAGCCCAAAATGGTGGGGGGAGTTACTGAATGGGAAATTCAGGGGCCCAGGTCCATCACAGTTCCCTCAAGCAGCAGCTCGCAGAGTGGGAGATGGGGAGAATTTCATCACCTACCCTAAATACTGCTGAAGGGGGAGTGGGCAGTGATTGCCCTTACTGGAAAGCATAAGAAGATAATGACAGATATGCTGGGGTGGTGACAACAGCACCATGCACTTGCATAAATCCTGAAAGGCTAGGAGAAGTCAGCATTGATGCAGATTGGCACATCACATTCTAGCATCTTATTCTGTTAGCCATTAAGTTGTTCTGCTCCTATATGCCAGGGGTGCCACAGGCCTGGTACATCCTGTGTTACCTCATAGTGCCATCCAGTAAAAGCACCACACAGTCCTAGTTTTGGGCCACACTCAGCAATTGGAGGTGGGATCCCTCCTACAGGCTGCCATCCTGGCTTTGCAGGTTCCACTATCGGTTACCAACTATGGACTCATGCCAGCACTGGGCTCATATGTTCAGTACTTACTAATGACCATGCTAGTTAAATGGCCATAGGTGATCATTCTGATGTGAAATTAGATAACCAGAACTGACTGATTGATTCAAGATTGTTTGATAAAGCAATAGAATTTTGCCTCTTTGGGAAACAGCAGTGGAGGAAATTCGAAAAAATTCCGCATAAAATTTATAGCAATGGATAAGTATTTCACAGACATATCCCAAATGTGTAAAATCAAAGGATTTATGTTAAATTTCATAAGTTTCTTATAGTAATGAATATTTCCTCCCAGCATTCTAAACTGCTGAGTCTTTTCATTTATACACAAATGAATCACATTACATATGTAGAAACTACTGTGAAGTAACATTACACTATGACACTCCTTTGTGATTATTTGAATTTTAAATACTTTGGTGCACTTTAATACCACAACAGTACTGAGGGCTGAGAGTCCCATGGCGCAGAGTGGTAAAGCTGCAGTACTGCAGTCTGAACTCTCTGCTCATGACCTAAGTTCGATCCCGGCGGAAGCTGGTTTCAGATAGCCGGCCCAAGGTTGACTCAGCCTTCCATTCTTCCGAGGTCGGTAAAATGAGTACCCAGCTTGCTGGGGGGGGGGGGGAAGTGTAGATGACTGGGGAAGGCAATGGCAAACCACCCCATAAAGTCTGCCGTGAAAACATTGTGAAAGCAACGTCACCCCAGGGTCGGAAATGACTGGTGCTTGCACTGGGGACTACCTTTACCTTTTTACTGAGGGCTACAAAGAAATTTCTTTTGTTTATGATTGTGGGATATTCTAGGGAAATTTAAAGTTTTGTAATATACACATGGTCGCAGTACTGCATATAATATTGTTCTTAATAAATACCTGACATTGCTAGATTTAGAGGTATAACATGTCTGAGCTATAGTAACCTCCTCCCTAGAATTTAGAAATAAATTACTAATTGAGGGTACAACATATCTTGACAAAAGGGTGTTTAGGTTCTCAACTATCACTTACAGCTAGCTGTGCTTTTCAGTGTTATGAAGCTGTGCCTATCATAATGGTGCAACGTGCAGACATTTGTAACAGATAATGTTTATCTTCACAAAATGAAATGCTTTACTACAAACCATGGTGCTATTGAAGGCATAACAGCAGATCTTCTTAATAATTTTCTGGACAGTTGACAATTTTGTCACATTGGGATTACAAGTCTCAAAATGGGGCCTGGACTTCTTCCAGAAGCACATCTGATCTCCTGACCACAGAGATCAGTTTGCGTGGAGGAAATGGCAGCTTCAGAGGGTGGTCTCTGACATCAAATCCCAAACTCTGCCTTCCTCAGGCACTGCCCCCCAATCTCCCGGCACTTCCAAAGCTGGAGTTGGCATACCTAGTGGTTGCTTTCAAATCCTCATGCTTATAAACTGGATAAAGAAGTGAGTGGACTTAATACACAATGCTCCTAACAGTCTTGGCTTTTCATTGTCTGAGATTTTTTTAAAAAATCCATTTAACACCATTGTTCACCAGATTGCACATTTCCATCTGCTTTTACGAATCAAAAAGCTCAAAATAAACCCTGCATGACATTCACTTTCCCCATCTATTTCAGTTAATGGGTCAAAAGTTGTCCCTCTGCTAATTCAATTGATACAATGGTAGCCTTTACTCCAAGGACAATACTTATGCCCTTTTTCTATCGTTTCAAGACTTTTGAAAATTCAGGATCTACATTTTCTTGCAATACATGGGAAATACTTTGAAAAATAGTCTCCAATATGTGACTAGTCTTAATATCATCGCGACGTTAAAAGTTTGCTGTAGCAACTGAGCATCTGCTGGTGGGCTTTTAATATGTATCTACATATTTACATATGCACTCGTATTCACATTTCAAAAGGAAATGCAATAGAAAGACATAAGGTGGCTGGAGCCCCAGTCAAAGCGGAAATGTGAATTTGCAATTAAAGATTTTTTTTTAAAAAAAACAACAACTCCAGTAAAGTGCTTTTGGCTAAAATGCAAAGCCTTGTAAGACCTACTCTAAATTCATAGTATTTCAGACTGAAATTTCACTTTTTAATTAAGAATGTGCATATGAAGCTGTCTAGCATTGAGTCAATCACCAGTCTATGTAGTCCAGTATTATCAGCTCTAACCAGCAGAGGCTCCCCAGTTTTTCAGATATTGGACTTTGCCCAAGAGCCTTTTAACTGGAGATTGAACCTAAGATTTGCTCAAGCAGTTCTTTAGTATTTAACACCAAAACCATTATTTCCTCTCCCAGGGTGTCTGAGGATAGCCCCAACACTCCTGCACTTACTAGAGGCAAAAGCTGAAAAGGCCAATTGGAGTAGACTGCCAGGCAATGGCCCCTGGTGGTGGCAGGACAGTCAGCCCTCAGACAGATGGGTCCAGCAGAGCTGGCCTGAACAAGACACTGACAGCATGGTAAACCCTGCAGAACCAGGTAAGGGAGGAATGGCTGCCACTTTGGACAGCCCTGAGCATTAGTGAACTGGCACCAACTCGCTGTGGGGGTGAAGTGCAGCTGATCAAACAGGATGGAAGGAATTAGACCTGGGAGATACTTTATCTTCATCATCATTTCAAATTGATGAATCACCCATCCCGGCTAATGCCAGACCCTGAACAATGTACAAAAGGAAGTAATAAATACATATAATTAAAATCAATTAAAAACAATTTAACTAAAACAAATTATATACCCCAACGGTGTCCTATTAAAGTTTGTCGAAGTCCAGATCTCCATATCCTAGCTCTCCCACTAGATAATCAGCTACAGTGGGAGGGAGGCCTGTCTAAGGCCAATCTAAAGCCTGTTGAAGAAGACAGTCTCTCACACAGGGAAATAAACAAAGGTCTTATTTGATTACCTCTGGTCTCCTTCTTGGCTCAAGCAGTCAGGGTTATAGCCTTAGGGAAGGAAAAAGCTATATGTAGTCAGATTATAGGTTGGACTTCAGAAAGGCAAACTTTGATAAACTTAGAACTATGCTGGGTAAAATCCTATGGTCTGAAATACTTAGGAAGAAGGGGGTTCAGGAGGGGTGGGTGGGAGTTTCTTAAAAGTGAAATACTGAAAGCGCAATCACAGACGATTCCCATGAGAAGAAAAAATGGGAAAAGCCTAAAGAAGCTGAGTTGGCTCCATAAACAGCTCTCTAAAGACTTGAAAAATAAAAAAAAGACTCCTTTAGGAATTGGAAGGAGGGCCTTATAACCAAGGATGAATATAAACAAATCACCAGGACTTGTAGAGAAAAAGTTAGGAAAGCTAAAGCTCAGTATGAGCTTAGGCTGGCCAAAGATGCTAAAAACAACAAAAAAAGGGTTCTTTTCTTATGTTCAGAGTAAGAAAAAGAGCAAAGACATGGCAGGCCCAATGCGAGGGCTGGAAAGTGAAATAGTAACAGCTAATGAAGAGAGGGCAGAACTGCTCAATTCCTACTTTTTCTCAGTCTTCTCTTATGAGGGAAACAGTGCTCAACATAGCAAACACAGAACATATAAGGAGGGTATGGAGTTCCAACCTAGGATCAGCATAGGGGTAGTATGTAAACACCTAGTTTCTTTGAATGAAACTAAGTCCTCAGGGTCAGATGAACTTCATCCAAGGGTTCTAAAAGAGCTTGCGGATATAATTTCTGAGCCTCTGGCTATTATTTTTGAGAATTCTTGGAGAACAGGAGAGGTGTCGGAAGATTGGAGGCAAGTGAATGTTGTCCCCATCTTCAAGAAGGGGAAAAAACACAATCCGGGTAACTACCGATCCATCAGCTTTACGTCTATACCTAGAAAAGTTTTAGAACAAATCATCAAAAGTTGGTCCTGGAACTTTTAGAAAGAATGGATGTGATTACTGGGTTTCTAAAGAACAAGTCATGTCAAACTAACCTGATCTCTTTTTTTGAGAAAGTGACTACTTTGCTGGATCAGGGGAATGCTATAGACATCATTTATCTTGATTTCAGTCAGGCTTTTGATAAGGTTCCACATACTATCCTTGTTGACAAGTTGGTAAAATGTGGTTTGGATCCTGTTACTGGTGGATCTGTAAC
This sequence comes from Heteronotia binoei, assembly GCF_032191835.1. NCBI lineage: Eukaryota > Metazoa > Chordata > Lepidosauria > Squamata > Gekkonidae > Heteronotia > Heteronotia binoei. The sequence goes on along the minus strand of NC_083230.1, from coordinate 28,625,847 downwards.
TGGTTGACAGATCGTACCCAAAGAGTGCTTGTGAATGGTTCCTCATCCTCTTGGAGAGGAGTGACAAGTGGAGTGCCTCAGGAATCTGTCCTGGGACCTGTTTTGTTCAACATCTTTATAAATGATTTGGATAAAGGAATAGAGGGAATGCTTATTAAATTTGCCAATGACACTAAATTGGGAGGGGTTACAAATACAGTAGAAGACAGAAACATGATACAGGATGACCTTGACAGGCTGGAAAACTGGGCTAAAACCAATAAAATGAATTTTAACAGGGATAAATGTAAAGTTCTGCAATTCGGTAGGAAAAATTCAATGCATGGTTATAGGATGGGAGAGACTTAGCAGTAGTATGTGCAAAAAGGATCTAGGGGTCTTAGTGGACCATACGCTGAACATGAATCAACAGTGTGATGTGGTGGCTAAAAAGGAAATGCAATTTTGGGCTGTATCAACAGAAGTATAGTGTCCAGATCACATGATGTGATGGTATCGCTTTACTCTGCTCTGGTAAGACCTCACCTGGAGTATTGTTTTCAGTTTTGTGCACCACATTTTAAGAAGTATATAGACAAGCTGGAATGGGTCCAGAGAAGGGCGATGAAGATGGTGAGGGGCCTGGAGACCAAGTCCTATGAGGAGAAGTTAAAGGAGCTGGGGATGTTTAGCCTGAAGAGGAGGTGGCTGAGAGGTGATACAATCACCATCTTCAAGTACTTGAAGGGCTGTCATATAAAGGATGGTGTGTAATTGTTTTCTGTGGCCCACAAAGGTAGAACCAGAACCACTGGGCTGAAATTAAATTAAAGGAGTTTCCGGCTCAACATTAGGAAGAACTTCCTGACCGTTAGAGCGATTTCTCAATGGAACAGTCTTCCTCGGGAGGTGGAGAGCCAGTTTGGTGTGGAGAGCCAGTTTGGTGTAGTGGTTAAGTGTGCGGACTCTTATCTGGGAGAGCCAGGTTTGATTCCCCACTCCTCCACTTGCACCTGCTAGCATGGCCTTGGGTCAGCCATAGTTCTGGTAGGAGTTGTCCTTGAAAAGGCAGCTGCTGTGAGAGCCCTCTCCAGCCCCACCCACCTCACAGGGTGTCTGTTGTGGGGGAGGAAGGTAAAGGAGATTGTGAGCCTCTCTGAGACTCTTCAGAGTGGAGGGTGGGATATAAATCCAATATCTTCTTCTTCTTCTTGGTGGGCTCTCCTTCCTTGGAGGTTTTTAAACAGAGGCTAGATGGCCATCTGACAGCGATGAAGATCCTGTGAATTGGAGTAGGTATTTGTGTGTTTCCTGTATTGTACAGGCGGTTGGACTAGATGACCCTGGAGGTCCCTTCCAACTCTATGATTGTATGATTCCATTGTAATTGCCAGGGCAGAGGAGAGGTAGAGCATACTTGAGTGAGGTGGGAGTATACTTCTAAATATTACTATAATTAACTCACAGGTGGCTAGCCTACAAAGAATTAGACCAATTCTTAAATAATTTCCCCTTCACTCAGTTATTTGGAGTTCACTCAGTAGCAGGGTATGTGTATTAGGAGTTAATCCTCAAAATTCCACCCCCCCCCCCCGCCCTCCCAAGCAATATGCTACTACAAAGAAAGTTTTGGATTTAATTAACTGTTGCATATTCTCACAAATTAAAAATCCTCTCATATTCTCCCATTCTGCTCCCTCCCTCTCTTTGGGCGTTTTCGCACTGACCTTCAAGTGGCGCGACCACCCTCTTCACACCGGAGGATCTGCGCGGATTTCGCACAAGAAGCGCCGGAGCACCCAAAAGAGCCGGCGACTTCCGTCGCAAAAGCCGCTCAAACGTTTTCCTGCTTCTTGGCGGTTTCCGTTTGAGCGGGTTTCGCGACGGAAGTCGCCGGCTCTTTTGGGTGCTCCGGCGCTTCTTGTGCGAAATCCGCGCAGATCCTCCGGTGTGAAGAGGGTGGTCGCGCCACTTGAAGGTCAGTGCGAAAACGCCCTTTGTTTATTTCTCCTTGCAATTGTTGTAGTTATATCTGTTCTGCTAACAGAAGAATTTTGCCTCATGGTAAGGAGATTGTAAGCCGCTATGAGTCTCTGATTCAGAGAGAAGGGCAGGGTATAAATCTGCAATTCTTCTTCTTCTTCTGTTGAGGCAAAATGGAATTCCACAGGATTATTGCACTGGAGGAAAGTTCTGCCAGTAGTGTTCCAGATCTATACCATCCAACTCATTGTTTCAGAAGTAGTAGAAAATTCCAAGAACAGGTATTCGAGGATTAGTTTGCTTTTGAGGAGGGATCACTGGAGATTTAGATAACTCCCAGAAAAATAGCTGAGTTACAGCGCAATACCAAACAGGTCTTCTTGGAAGTAAGTCTCATTTTATTAAATGTGGCTTACTCTGAGAAAGGTGTTTTCAGAATTGCAGCCAGAATTCATTTAAGTCAATGTGTTTAAAAGAGTATATTATAGCTGTGTTCAAGATTGCACTGTTAGACTCTTAGAACAACTTGTGCAGCACCTTAAGGACTAATAAATTATGGCATTAAACTAGCCAAAAGCCTACATCAGCATCAGATGCATGTATAAGAGGAAGAAGGGTGCTGCTGGAGGGGACCATGCCACAAAGAAAATCCCTTTCAGTTTGAAAATGTTACAAGACTGTTGCTTTCCTTTAGGCAGTGTTAAACAAAACAGCATACCAGTACATAATTCTTCCAAATTGTAAGGAAGAGCATAATTGTAATCAGGAGTGCTCACTATGCAAGAAAGATGCCTCCAGTCAGCTGGATGAGCAATTTCTGTCAAGAGTAATATAATCCTACCATTAGCTGAATGGCAGCCAGTAAAAATTCATTGTCTTTGTGTGGCACAGTGGCTCTAGTGGATGCATGATTCTTGATTAATGCTCCGTGAACGGCTCTTTGGCTGGCATGTGTTTTTAGTGATATGTGGCTATGGGGACACAATCCTTGAATAGTCCTGCATATGGATCTCATTAGCTGCCAATGAAAGGTTTGATTTGTAAAGCACACAAATGTACCCAATTCTTCATACAAAGATTTATTTATTTATCTATCAGATTTATATCCCCCCCCCCCCAACAGGGCTCAGGGTGGCTAACAACAGTTTAAAAACATTAGCAATTTACAAACATATTAAAATGAAATACATAAAAACATTCCCATACATATTAAAAATCCAAGATGGCAAGCTTCTGATTTTCATTATATTAGTTCAGTGAGATTGTCAGTGCTGAAGGTAATAGCCACCTCCCCCTAACCATTAAAGGTGAGCTTGAATAGTTTGGTCTTATAGGCCCTGCGGGACTGTGGCAGGTCCCGCAGGGCCCTGATGTTTTGGGGGAGGGTATTCCACAAAATGGGGGCTATTACTGAGAACACTCTGGTTCTAGTGCTGGACAATCAAGCGTCTTTCTGTCCAGGGATCTTGAGGAGATTTTGAGACACTGAACATAGTGCCCTCTGAGGTGCATATGGGGAAAGGCGGTCCCGAAGGTAGACAGGTCCCAGGCCATATAGGGCTTTAAAGGTTATAACCTGCACTTTGAAGCGAATCTGGAACGTCACAGGCAACCAGTGTAACGCTTTCAGCACAGGTTGAATGTGCTCCCATACAGGCAGCTCCATTAACAACCTGGGCTGCTGCATTTTGCACCAGTTGCAGCCTCTGAAGTTGAGTCAAGGGCAGCCCCATGTAGAGGGCATTACAGTAGTCTATTCTTGAGGTGACCATTGCATGGATCACTGTTGCCAAGTCGTCACGCTCCAGGTGTGGAACCAACTGCCTTATCCACCTAAGATGGTAGAATGCAGAATTGGCAGTGGCTGCTACCTGGGCCTCCATTGTCAGTGAAGGCTCCAGGAGTACCCCCAAGCTCTTGACCCTTGACACTAGTGCTAGTAGCGTCCCATCAAAGGCTGGCAAGGGGATTTTCCCCACTGCGACTCAGGCACAGGACTTCTGTTTTTGCTGGATTCAGTTTCAATCGACTCTGCCTGAGTCATTTCACTACGGCTTGTAATGCCAGGTTCAGATCTTCCAGGGCACAGCTAGACTGGCCTCCCAACAATAGATGGAGCTGGGTGTCATCCTCATACTGGTGACAACCCAACCCGTATCTCCGGACAATCTGGGCAAGGGGGCACATGTTGATGTTAAACAACATCGGGGAGAGGACTACCCCCTGAGGGCCCCCACATACAAGAGGATACCTCTGGGATGACTGCTCCCCTATAGTCACCCTTTGTCCCTGACCTTGGAGAAAAGAGGTAAGTCATTGAAGGGCAGATTCCTGAATCCCCACGTCAGCGAGGTGGCAGGAAAGAAGCTGGTGGTAGACTGTGTCAAATGCAGCCGACAGATCTAACAACAGCACTGCCGAGCCGCCCCAATCCAGATGTCTCAAGAGGTCATCCATGAGGGTGACCAGTACCGGAAGCCAGACTAAAATGGGGCTAAGATAGAAGCGTCATCCAAGAATCCCTGTAACTGTACTGCCACTGCCCTCTCAATGACTTTACCCAGAAAGGACAAGTTTGACACCAGCCGGTAGTTTGCCAGTACAGCCGGGTTCGAAGATGGTTTTTTGAGGAGAGGACATACCACTTCCTCCTTAAGGGGCATGGGAAAGGTTCCTTCAATCAGGTACCTGTTGATAATCACCTGCAACAGGGCTCATGGGTACAGATTGCAGCTAGTGGGACGTACAGTACAAAGGACCTTGCTGATTTCCTCCAAGCTGAGTGGAGTGAAATGATCCAGGGTCAAACCAGAAGATGCACTCGGGGCCTTGAGTTCACTCACTGTGTCAAGGTTGGCGGGGAGATCACTGCGGAGCAGCAGGATGTGGGAAACCAACTCCTTGATGGCAGCAATTAGTTGACAGATGCCGCGTGGTGTGCATAGTGGGTGCCTTTGCCTTCCTTTGAGTTGTGCAAAACAAGACCTTGGCAGTTAAATCTTACAGGTAGCTAGACACAGATCATTGCTCAAAGGGGTGGGGGGGGGGGTGGACTCATTTCAGGCCTTGACATATGGATCACACAACTGCCAAGTACATCTCCCAACTGGCATCGATGCAGCAGCATATGAGGAATGGGACAAGAGAATTTGCTGAAGAGTAACAGCAAGAGAAAAAGGAAGTAAACAGTTGGAAGCGAAACTGTATTCCAGTTACCACTGTGCATGGTAATTGCTTTGCCCTTTAGGAAAAGACAAAGTTGCACAAATAGTATTATATCCGTACTCAGGTTTGCTAAAGCAGGAAGATGGGTACAGCCAAGTGAAATGGGAATAAGTCCAGTGGCTATATACTAACCTTGAGTTGGAGGAACCGAGTTCAATTATAAACCTTCATGATCTTATACAACCTTGGGCAAATAATCAAATTGGGATTTTGAATCATGATGCAGAGACTGTGCAACAGCAAAAGGGAGCATGGTGGGTTCAGGGTGTTCATTCATTTATTCAGAGGAACAACATTATTTAAGTGTGTTTGCCTGCTTCTATTACAGGAGTCCATCCTTGAGGCTATTGGTGCTTGCTTGAAAATTTCAAGCTGATATCACACAATGCACTCTTCATACTCACAAGGAGAACAGAGAAACCAAACTGGATGCATTCGCAGATGACAACAAATATTCTTATTCCTTCATGAAGGCTGGCAAAAATAAATATATTGCATGACTCAAACATTTCAAGTACATATAAATAGTTAAGGTGGGAATGCTGGAAATATAGCAAAAGACTGGTGGTAGTTTCTTGTGGTAATGATAATATGATTCCTGCCATCATTTAAAAAAAACTTTCATATATTTGTCTGTGCAAAGCTTTTCAAAATAAATCAATATAATATTCTTTATTTAGCACATTTTTATGCATCAGGAGCAGCCTGCCCACTAGGCAAGGCCTAAGCTATTGCCTAGGGTGCCAGAGGATGGGGACAGCCATCTGATGGACAGCTCAGGAGAAGTCTGGGTCAGATGGCATTGGGGGCAGACCAACTGGTAGCCAGCTAGCCTAGTGCGGCAACAGCCCTTGGGCTGGCCCTGTATACCACCAATCCTAGCTCAAGATAGTGTATAGAGTCTCCCCCTCCATTTTATCCTCATAACCCCATGAAGAAAGCTAGACTGCAAATAACTGGCCCAAGGCTAGACAGAAAGCTTCATGGGCTGCATTGTGTAAGTGAAGGGAATGCATATCTTTTTTTCTGCTTTATTGAATGTTTTGTCTAGTATGTACTTTTAATCATTTTTTACATCCAATTTTAAAGTCATCGTAGTGAAATGTATAGGGAGGGTCTTCCTTTCCTAGGGCAGCCTAAGGCTTGGATCCCACCTAAAAGTTTCATGGAAAGACTTTTGCTAATTCCACCCCCGTCATGATTGACCCCCAACTTCTCTCCAGCTCTTCCGGGACTGGGGGGGGGCACCCATCCTTCAGGAGCAGCATTTTGGACTGTAGCAGGAGAAGGGAGGGAAGTCTTGTTCAGTGGACATGAATCCTTCCATGCAGATAATTTTTTTGGCAGGATCCCAGCTGAGTTCTAAAATTGCAGCAAACCCAGATGCCAGCTCTCCAGCCCTGCCCCAAAGAACGCGGGGAGAGCTGGCCAAGCACAACAAGCATGCTGGCTCTGGGTCTCTCACCCAGGTCCCAGCTTCCCTGCCACAGAACACACAATCTACAGATGCCAGCTCTCCAGCCCTGCCCCAAAGGATGCGGGGAGAGCTAGCAAAGCACAACAAGCCTGCTGACTCTGGATCTCTCACCCAGGTGCCAGCTTCCCTGCCACAGAACACACAATCTACAGATGCCAGCTCTCCAGCCCTGCCCCAAACAACATGGGGAGAGATGGCCAAGCACAACAAGCCTGCTGGTTCTGGGTCTCTCACCCAGGTTCCAGCTTCCTTGCCACAGAACACACAATCTACATATGCCAGCTCTCCAGGCTGCCCCAAACAACATGGGGAGAGCTGGCCAAGCACAACAAGCCTGCTGGTTCTGGGTCTCTCACCCAGGTGCCAGCTTCCTTGCCACAGAACACACAATCTACAGATGCCAGCTCTCCAGGCTGCCCCAAACAACACGGGGAGAGCTGGCCAAGCACAACAAGCCTGCTGGTTCTGGGTCTCTAACCCAGGTGCCAGCTTCCCCCCCCCCCAAAAAAAAAAACCAGAACCAGGAAAAGGGACAACAGGAGAAGGCCAAGAAACTCAACTGTTAAAAAAGTGGCCTTTTAAACAATGAAAATTAGGCCAAACAGCCCCCTCCCAAGAACCAGAACCAGAAGAGAAAGGAACAAAAGCAGCACAACACAGCAGCAACAAATCAAACACAGAATCCTTTTAAAACAGTAAAAAACTTAACTTTTAACAATACAGGAACTTTACCAACCCCTCCCCCCAAAAAACCCCTTCACCCTAACCCCAAAAAATCCAAGCCACCCAAATCAGGAAAAGTAAAAGGACACTGCACTTTTAAAAGTCCTATCACTAAAGTAAGATATGGGCAAATTGGCAAAAAAAAAACCCACCCCAGGCCCCCTCCCCCAGCAGAACCCCCTAACCCTAACCCCAAATAAGCTACCCACCACCCAAATCTGGATAAGTAAAGGGACTCTGAGTTTTAAAAAGACCCTTTACCAACTAAAATAAAAACAAGAACCCCAAGACTGTCTTGCCTTAGATGTCTTCTCTACTCCAAGCAAGTCTGGTAAGGCTGAGAGAGAGCAGCAGCAGCTGAGGCCAAGGGCCAGCACAGCAGAATCTCTCTCTCACACCAGCACACACCAACACAGCAGCAATGGAGGAGTCCAGCCAGGCAGACTCCTTAAAAAGGTTCTCTAGCCCTACAGAGAGCAGTTTCAAAAAATAGCACTGCTCTGTGATTGGCCAGACAACAGTGCTTACTTGGATACCCAAGTAAGCGAAAGATCAAAAGAACAACAATGTTGCTGATGGCTGGGGGATCAGCTACACAACAGCCCTGCAAAGCATGCATTTGCAATGCATTTTGCAAATGCATGCTTTGGATTGGCTGCTGGGGCTCCTCTTCCCCCTCCCCCCCCCCTGATCCCAGGGAGGCTATGGGAGAGGCGGAAAAAGGCTACCAAAGGCGAGAAAAGAGGCAAGCAGCTCCCCTGAGGCTGCAGAAGCACCTTTCCTGCCTTTTGCATTGAATTCCGTATACTTCCGAATATCTATATGGAAGTATACAGGGAGCCATACTTGGCTCCCACATAATGGGCCCCAATTGGATTCGGCTCTATGCGATTCCATATACAGCCAAATCAGGGGTGATTCGGCGGTTGATTCGGTTCGGCCAAACCGAATGCACACCCCTAGTTTGGGTTCCTCTCTTCTGTTTTTCCTGGGGGTGTCTTCTCTTCTTAGCAAGCCATTACCTGCTATCTTCTTTTCCCCCATTGCCATGACTCAATCTGTGGCTTAAAAAGCTCCTTTTTAATGTGTTTATCTTATTGTGCGCATCTTTTTTTTTTTTTTAACTTGTTGGCACTTGAGATGGATAATTACTGTGTCTGTTTACCTACCGCCTCCTCATTATAACTGCTTTTAACTGATGTAAAATCCCTGCTTACCACTTGAAAAGGCATTTGGAAATCTGGAGGCATTTCAAAAGCTCATTTTATCATCCACATGCAAAAAACGATTATTTCTGTAAAAAAGAGTAAACCTATCTCTTCACTACTTATTCACCCTCCCATGGATCAGGTTTTGAGCCTATTTTGCCACCATCTTTCTTTCTTTCTTTTTTTTTTTTTAAATTCCCTTTCTTTCTTTTACACCCTGCCATCACCTGAATGGTCTTTCAGAACTGCAGTCTGTTAATTAAAGATGTTACAATTTTGCTAAAAGCAAAATCTTCATTTTATGTCTTGCCTCTACATCATTTGCTTTAAAAAAATGCCAAATCCGATGTCCTGTTGGGTGCAAGCTTAATCTCTGCCTCAGAAAAGGATCAGATACCTTTGTTGCTTTAGCTGTTAGTGTGAATTTTATGGACTTCTTGAAATTAAAAATCACCACACATTCACACATGGGCAGTCTAGTGAGATGAATTTAAGAGCCTTTTCTTGGGCCAAAAACATACCAGCTTCTCTGTTTTTCCACCCTTCTCCAGGACTTCGTCACAGCTTTCAAGGATTAGGCCAGGAGCTGCCAAACATTATCTTTAATGAGAGCTATTTTTGAATAATGAAAAATATCCCAAGCTTCATCCCCACTGCAGAGGCCTGTTACCAAGTATAGTTCTGTTCTAGAAACAAAAAGGGACTAGGAGGAGCACCAGAAATGAAGCTATGCAGCAGAGAGAAGCTTGCTATTAAATAAAAGCTATTCTTTAAAAAAAAAAGCCTATACCAAGTCTTTTCACAATCTTTCCTTTTTTTAAAAAAGAGATACACAAGCTGAGCTATCAGTAGGTCATGAATTAGAAGCTTCTTTGTACTATGCGGCTGCTCAGTCCCCTGGAGTCTTAAAGCTCTCATGAGGGAGATTTTTCACACTTCCTCTAAGTGTCAAATCTTAAACAAAACTAAGATTAAATCTGAAGAGCCCAGTCAAGAGTGCACCAAAAACAGAGGTACTTTTAGATAATAGCGAAAAGAAAAATGAAACTTCAAAAAATCTATCCTGAAAGCTCCGTATTGTCATGCCATATATGAAGGGTTTGGGACTGGATAATATATTACATTTATGACTATCACTTACACTTACACCTCCATTGCTTTGTTCATGTTAGTAACAGTTCTAATTATTTAATCCTTCAAGACAATAAGCTTTTGCAAGTGTACAAAGTCCCTCTTGGAATAGAAGATGATGATCCACACCTTTCACAGTATATGGGAACAAAGCTCTTCTATTAACTGGGCATTTAAAAACATGAAAGATTGAATGTTCAATGTAGGAATGTAAGATGCCTTTTTCTTATGGTAATTATTTAATTCTAGCAACTCAAAGAACATTAGCTGAAGAACAGTAGACGTTTTCCCTCATGCTGTGATAACATCAGGATTCATCTTCATTACTTACCTTTGCTCAAAGCTTTGATAATTATGTTTCTTACAGGTAAATTCCATGAGTCTGATTCAACTAAAGAAGCACAAAGGGTGAAGTGTAATTCTGTGTCTAGAAGGAAATTCTGTCTCATTTGCCTGGAAACCCCTCTGTCCTTGTGAAACTAATGGCTAAAACACATCCCCCCCCCCCATGAGCCTAGAGTGCTAGGAAATGTCAAAGAATGTGGGGGTTCTCCTGCTGCCCTATTCCCCACCCAACCCTCTTCAGAATGATGTATTTTAAATACAGAAGAACTTTGCAACCATTGATATAGATGCTTTAGTTCAGCAGTTCAAAAAATGGCTTGGAAGTCACATTCTTGTGGTGCCATCTTAATTTGGGACTCTGGGATGCACTGGGACTCTCTTCTATTTACCATCACCTGCAGGTTTTCTGTCTGGGTTCCCTGGATGCCATCATTGTGCAGCTTTGCAAAAATGATCTTCCAGGGTGAAAGGGGGTAGACCTCACCATTACCATTTGGACTTACAGACTCTCTTCACCAACCTCCCAGGTACATGGTTTCTCTGACTGGAGCTTCTGGAGTAGTGCGAATGGCACAGTGCTATCTCCCCAGACAGGGTGGCATTGCTAGGAGAAAAGTTAGAGAGGCAGGGTGGCTCATCAAAGTGGCTGGTGGCTTTGTTATTTGGCAACTGGACATTACCTTCAGGCAGCAGCCTTCTTCAGGACTGATGGCATTCACCTCTTGGATCTGGAAATCTAGTTTAATGGTATTTGCAATGGGCTGCTTTGTTGGATGTAGTTGTAGGAACTTTGGTGGGAGTGGATGGTTTGTCTAGCTCTTGTGACAGTTTGGGCATTGTACTAGATCCATTTGTGGGGGAGGCCATGCCTGCATGCCTGCCTCTCCCTTTTTGGGTATGCCCTTAAGGGATCTTGGGGGTGGAGCCATACAGTGGCATGCCCAGTTAGAGGGTTGTCAGATGGCCGTCATCACCAGGTAGCAAGGGAATCACATAGTGGCTTGCCAGTCCAGGTTTGCTCCTCTAGCAAACGAGCTGGAGGAGTGATATCAGGTGGCAAGAGGTTCACCTGATGCTGGATCCACCCCTATGCTGGGCCAATGCTCCTGTGGCTGTATTAGATAACAACTATGGCCTATTTTATTTCCAGTCATGTCTTTGGTGTTACTTTTCTCGCTTGCCCTCGGTCCCTTCCCTGCCCCTAGGACTACAAGCCTGTAGAAGCAATTACAGTGTAGGTATAAACTGACTGAAACAATATCTGATTCAAACATCAACCAAAACACCCAGGCTTTCAAACATCAAACGTGAAAAATTTACAAAACCCAAAACACTCTGATTAAGAAATGCGGAAATGACCCTATTGATCATGGTATATTCAAAATCTCAATGGAACAACCCTTTTTTATTATGAATTTTCCAGAGCTCTCCTTTTCAAAGCAAAATTCAACACCAGGACTGAATCTGAGGCACAATGGAACAAAGAACAATATGAGAGTTGAGGGGATCTGTTCAAACATTTTTCACATCTTTCCAGCTAATTTAGTTCAAAAAACATTTTTGGTTAGCTAGCCACTGATGAAAAAAGGAGTGGTAAGCATATATGACTTGTGTTTCCTGTTTCATGTCCTCCTCTGTCCAATGAAGATGGAGACCTTCAAAAATAGAAATGGCAAGTCAATTGCAGTTTGAGCAACTGAAATGTCACAAGGTGGTGGCTATGCTGTGAGAACATATGAACAAATGAAGATGCCTTCTACTGAATCAGACCCCCGGTCCATCTAAGTCAGTATTGTCTACTCAGACTGGCAGCGGCTCTCCAGGGTCTCAAGCTGAGGTTTTTCACACCTGTAACAACCTACACTCCCCCTCAGCTCGAGGCAGAGCAAGGTGTTTTGTTTACAGTGACAGACAAGACAGCACAACTCAAAGATAATCAAAAATATTATTTTATTGAGCTGGCAGGCAGTTTTAAAACAGACTGGTGCAAAGAAAACAACAACATTATAAAATATAACTAACTAATACGACTTACATTACACCATAATCACCAGCCGGTAAGCAGGACGGCTTTTTGCCAAGAAAACAGTGGTTAAAAAAAAAAAAAGGTTTTGGGAAACAGTATAAATCCCCCTAGCTGGCTAATGACAAACCAAAAATGGGCATCCCGGAAGAATCAATCAACCCAATGCAGCTGAGGGTAACCATTAATTAGAAGGAGATTAGAACAACTCCTTCCAAGCTCTTCATTACAACACCTATTTGCCTAGACCCTTTTTAGTTGGAAATGCTGGGGATTGAACCTGGAACCTTCTGATTACCAAGCAGATGCTGTACCACTGAGCCACTGTCCCTCCCCTAGAAGTCTTTAAATGTTTTACTTGTGCAGTTCTCTACAGTATTCCTCCAGTCTAAACCCACTGAAATCAACTGATAATAACTCTGCATAGACCACACTGTCAGTGTACTATAACAATGTGAATTTAATCAGGCTATGCTGAATATTCATCTATTTTGATTTTTGGATTCTTCAATGTCACTTTTACTTTTGTACACTCCTGCCCAAGCAATCTCAGCCAATCAACCAAATTACACAGTAAACGTGGCAATATCAGAATGCTACACAGCAAATCCAAGATGGCTTTGTGACTGAGAGGGACAAAATTTCTGCCTTCCTTCTGAAGAAGCAAATAATTTCATCCTAAATTCACTGGAAGAGGATGGGGGATGGGTTGGTTTGGAAAGGAAGTGCTGCAATTCCCAAGGTGTTATAGATAGGCTACTCCTCTATACATCTCTATAGACATTAGGTAACACAGGACTGTATCATTAAAGCTCAAACCAATCAAAATTTGTGTTGATTTTCAGGCAGAAAATAATGTAGGATTGATAAATGAAAATTTCTGCCTCAAAAGAACAGACAGCCTGTGATTCAGAATCCTCCATCCAGTGCTATCAATTGAGAACACACTGTTCTCTTTTCTAGGTATCACCCTAATCAGTTCTTACAGTTCTAAAAACAATAGCAAGAAGAATTAAAGTAAATTCATTTTATTACTCTTCAGCCCAGTCAGCGGAGCAGCTGGTGCGAAATCACTAGCTTGCTCTGGAGAGAAACGGAAGCCTGGCGTGGAGCAAGGTTAGTGCGGAATCAGCCTTAGATAAGACTGTGGTACAGAAGTAGAAATTTGTGTTAAATGTGGAAATACATTAAAGATTAGCAAATCTAACAACAATTAGATTAGGTAATCTCATATCCTACTTAATCATAGCCTTCAAAGTACCTCTTTCTAATTTCTAGTTCCAGGGCTTTTTTTGTATAAGGAACTCCTTTGCATATTAGGCCACACATTTCTGATGTAGCCAATTCTCTTGGAACTTTCAGTAGGCCATGTACTAAGATCCCTGTAAACTCTTGGAGGATTGGCTACATCAGGGGTGTGTGGTCTAATATGCAAAGGAGTTCCTGCTACAAAAAAAGCCCTGCCTAGTTCCAATTGATTCTGGAAATCTGCCACATCATGTATACTATTTACTTACAAAAGTTGTAAGGGGTCTTAATTGTACCCTAAACACACTTTTTTAAACTTTATATTATTTCTAGTCCACCTTTGTGACTGGGGTTCAAGGCAGATTACACAGAATAAATCAACAAACTAGGACATCCAGAAGACCATGCTATAGGATTTGACAGAAATCTGGAAACCAAGCAGAGATGAAATACTGCATGGGTATTAACATGACACATAAGGCAGAATCCATGCTGATTCTTTCTCCATAGGTTTTGTTTATCAATGTGCCTACTGATTCTATTCTTAATAAAAGATTCCACCAATTTACCTGATATCAGTGTTAGACTGACTGGTCTGCAGTTAGTATGTGGGTTTGCCACTCATCTATCTACGTGTTTAAGGACTGAATCACAACCTACCAAGAGCCCCCCTCCCTCCCTGCCCAGGGATGGTTCCTTGGTGTGAAAGGTTACCTGCTCACCAACTGTAAAAGGAGTCTCTTTGGAGGGAAAATTCCCCATTTCATCAGCATGGTGCCCTGCTTCCCCTTGATCTTTGTGCTCTCTGACAGCCGTGGGGATGATATTCTTGGAGTGGGACATATCTAACAAGTCCCCAAGAGTCTTAACTGTGTGCCTAACTGACTGTCTCTGTTTTTCCAGGTCGACCAGTTTGGCCTCAAGGGTATGAAATCATTCCTTGACAACCAGGAGCTCCTTGCACCAAGCACACCCATGACTTCTATTCAGTTGGCAGATAGTCATCCATGTTACTCTCAGTGCAATACATTGGACAGTCCCCGACCCCCCTTTTTTTAGATTATGAGGGATTACTATATTCTTCATTCAACCAACTGTCTCCCCATACTCTGGAAACCCTGGCTCTTTTGCTCAGTCATAAGGATGCTAAAATCACTTTAGCAATTGCAAAATTATCTCAGTCCTTTTAGCCTTTGCATTAAAAAAAGGAATAAGTGTCTTCTGCTGCTCCAGATTTGTGAATCAATGAGCTTCTAAGGGTACAAAAGGAAAGAAGATGAGACGTTACCTCAAAGAGCTGGGGGTTGCTCGTAGAAACCTAAATAAATGGCTTGAAGCAAAGCTTGACCGCCCACCCCCCCACACTGAAGTCAATCACAATCATTGGAAGCTAACCGATAAAGGTGGATGGGTAATCAGTCTCTGGTTGATTAACCATAAGTGTTGCTGAAAGAGAGATGCTCAGACCTCCTCCCCTTCAAATGCTAATTTAATTTCAAATGCTAATTTAGCCCTTCTAAGCTTGAACTGGGAGTCTTGATGCATAGCCTCAGCAGTTACAGAAGTTGCATAACTGCTTGTTAGTTAAGGGCAGATAAAGGTAGGCTGATGGTTAGCTGGTAAGGAGATAGGGTTGCCAATGCCAGATTGGGAAATTCATGGAGTTTTGAGGGGTGACACCTGGAGAGGGTGGGGCTTAAGGAGGGGTGGGACCTCAACCAGGTACAATGTCATAGACTCCAGCCATTTCCTCCTGGGAAACCATTGTTGCCAATCTCCAGGCAAGGGCTGGAGATCAATCAGAATTACAACTGCTTTCCAGATGACAGACATCAGCTTCCCTGGAGAAAATGGTGGACTCTGGGTCATTTTACCCTGTTGAGGTTGGCCCCCTCTATGACAGCCAGTGTGAGGTAGCAGGTAGCACTTCAGAGCAGGGTCTGCTAAACACAGCTTCTTACTATGGAAGCTGATTGTGTGATTTCAGACCACTCACAGACTTTCAGCCTAACCTACCTCACAGAGTTGTTGTGCTGATCAAAAAGAGGATAGGAAAATGATGTAAACTTTGGTCCTCACTGTACTTTTTCTAGGTAGAGGCTGCAGAGATGGGGAAGAAGATGGAAAGCTGGAGTCAGATCAATTCTCCTGTGTGACAGCTGTAATGCCCCCCATAATTATTTTTCTTTATCTACATTCTGGGCCTGTTTCAGGACTTTGAGCCACCACAGACATGGGGACACACACATACAAAAACTGGCATCTGTTTCACCTGCCGGGTGGGTGGAAAGACAGCAAGGGTAAAGGGGTGACTGAATGCCAAGGGTTGTGGGAAGGTGGGAAAACAGCAAGGGTGAGGGGGTGAGTGAAGGCCAAGGGTTTGGGGGTGGGTGGGAAGGCAGTAAAGTGGGGGTGAGTGAATATCACAGGTGGGGGGAGTAGTGGAGTGCCAAGGGTGTGGGAGTAGTTGAGAGGAAGAGGTAGTTAGGGGGTGGTAGTTGGAAGGGGATAGGAAGTTGGGGTGGGTGGATGGGAATCACCAAGGGTGGGGGGAAATCTTCATTTGGGTGGGTGTTTGGGAAGAGAGCAGGGGGGCAGTCACTCAGAGCCTCTTTCTGTCAAATCCCCCCCTTTGGTTCCCCGAAATAAAAAGTCTTTTTCTTTATAAAGTTCCTTTTATTAGAAGATCCAAAGTAATAGGTACAGACATCTTGTCTGAGTCAGATCTGGTGGGTCCCAGATCTTCCTCCAATATTATAGGATATACTAACAAGCATTTGCCCACCTTCCCATCATAGAAAGATACATGAGTAAGTTTCCCAAGCATTCTTTGACTAGAGCATAAACCAATCAAGGCTAACACCTTAGATACAATATTGTTACTTTTGTGACAGCAGACTAAACAACAGGTGTGATCCGTGGGATCTAACAAGTGAACAGGAAGACAGGAAAGATAAGACATGCAATTTTCGGAGCAAGCAGTTTTCAGAACAAATAATTAACTCTTTATGGCACAATTGACACTTTCTAGAGCCTGTTGTATTTTTCTTCACAACCTTATTCCTAGTACCATTTCTAATTGCTCCCATATAGGTACCCCATGTATGTGTGGATGGATGATAACTAGTGCTAATGGGGCAGAGGAGGAAAAATAGATTGCACTCAGCAGGCAAGTAAACAGTGCAGACAGCAGAGGGAAAATAATTAGATCTCCACTGCCTCAACCATACTTACCCTCTCCTTGCATGCCTGCTATTTATTTCCTCATTCCAGACACTGTCACTGGCGTGGTCCTGCTACCTTGCAGACTTTGTGGGGGAGACCTGTGTAGAGTGCATTACAGTAGTCTAATCTCATGGATCCATGTGTTAGATTGTCTGTATCAAGGTAGGGGGCCATCTTCCAGGTTCAGCTGAGTTGGAAGAAGGCTTTTTTGCAGCTACGTTAATTTGTTTCTCTAGCAGTAATGTTGGATCCAGTATAACTCCAAGAGTCTTAACTGAGTCAGCAAGGGTCAGTTGAACCTCACTGAAATTGGAGAGGATAATGCCTTACAAACCAGCATGACCTCTGTCTTTCCAGGATTTACTTTCATTTTTTTCTGCTCTTAGTCATTTAATCACGGCAGACAGGCAGCAATTCAGAACCTCTGTCATATCACCAGAAGATTTAGATAATGATAGATAAAGTTGTGTATTGTCTGTTACCAAAGAGCCATGATTTCCAGTAACCCCCACACTGGGCTCTAATGGACTGTACATGGGCTGGCACCTATGCCAGACCAGCTTCTGGGCACTTGGAAATTAGGGATGAGGGCTGACTTTTTATATGCTTTTGCTAAGAGTGGGAAGGGGAAAAGGTGTGGCATGGGGACAAGAGACAAAAATTTAATCTCTCCTGAGATGGGCTAGTTTGAAAAGAAAGTCTTTATTAGCATTATGGAGGGGAGTTTTCCTAATTTGCAATACAGTACTGGAAATTTTCTTATGGAGAGATTGAGCGGTTAGATATAATGGATGGCTGAGTATTTTACATGACTGACTCAGGCAGAACGGTTTTTGCCCAGTCATTAAGATAAGGAGGAAACAACTGGGATCAGCACATTGATTACTGTTCTGGATATCTGGGTCATTGAATTAGATTTAATTATCAAAGCGGAGACTCCAAGGTCCTTGGGGAAAATGGCCCTCTGATTGACCCCCTGGATATGGACTTTTGTGGGATTTGCAGGAGCTGCACCTACATTCTACACATCCTTAGTGTGACTCACTGTCATTTTGGTATTGGTTTGATACAGACTCCATCTTTCACTGCTAGGACTATACTAAAATGTACACAAATACTAAATGGGGATCAAAATAGGGATACCCATGAGGGTGGGTCCTGCGCAGTGGTGGGATTCAAATAAATTAACAACAGGTTCTATGTCCTAATGACCATTTTAACTAAACAAAAGGAAAGGCACTAACTAGGTACTCACAATCCATGGAATATCTGGCCCTTGCTCCTTGTGTGCTCCAGGCGCACATGCAAATATCTTTAGCATCATACCCCTCTGTCATCTTTCAGGGCCAATGCACAAAAGTGAGTCAGCCAAGTCCACCCTCTTCTCCGATTTTACCTGAAGGGACGGGAGGGGAGAGGAGCAGGCCACTGTGCGCTGCTGCTGCCGCTTTAGCAACCCCAAGTCCGAGTCCTAGCCTGCCTCCACCCTCTTCTCTGCTTTTACCTGAGGGGACGGGAGGGGAGAGGAGCAGGCCGCTGTGCGCTGCTGCCGCCACTTTAGCAACCCCAAGTCCGAGTCCTGGCCTGCCTCCACCCTCTTCTCTGCTTTTATCTGAGGGGACGGGAGGGGAGGGGAGCAGGCCGCTGGTACAGTTTTATAAAACTGGTACTATAAGCCTGTAGATACACATTCAGAGGCTCATTTCTCATTGAAGGGCTCCATGCGAGGCTTGTAGATTCGTGTTCATAATATACTGGCACTTCCCAGGGTGATATAGAAAAAATAATTAATATCAACTACCATTTTAAAGAAAATATAACAAGCTAAAAAAACAAACAAAAGGAACCTTCTGAAGGGAAAGTCCTCCAAGCCGCGGCAGCTGAGCGAAGCCTCGGTCTCCCTGCATGCGTGGCCCACAAATCTTGAGCGCTGGAAATCAGCTGCAGAGGAGGGCTCCTGAGTCCTGAGGATGGCGAAGGCGATGCACGCGGCATGCCGCTCTTAACACAGAGCGGAGGCTTCTGAAGGCACACAGAAGCCCCAACCCCGGCAAACGCGCCAAAAGCGCGCTAGATTGGCCGCTCTCTCCTCCGGAGGGGGGAAAATCTCCCCAGCAGCCACGCCGCGATGCGGCGGGCTGCTCCTTCGTGGATAAAAATTAAAAGCAGGCGCCCGGCCAACAACCGGTTCTGCCGAACCGATAGCACATTAGGTATCGGTTCTGCAGAACCGGTGCGAACCGGCTGAATCCCACCATTGGTCCTGCGGATATCTTTAGTCTGGTCTGAAACTAGACTGAAAAAGGTCTAGAGCAGATGAGTTGTCCAAGCAGACATGGAGTTAAACAACTGCTATGGCTTTCTCTATCACTTTGCCCAAGAAGGGCAGATTAGGGATGGGGTGATAATTGGCTACATCATATTTTGCAGGGATGGGGGGGGGTTTTTAAGCAGCAGATGCATAACTGCCTCTTTGAGTAATCAAGGTGCCCT
This sequence comes from Heteronotia binoei, assembly GCF_032191835.1. Lineage (NCBI taxonomy): Eukaryota > Metazoa > Chordata > Lepidosauria > Squamata > Gekkonidae > Heteronotia > Heteronotia binoei. Next base: position 28,606,787 of record NC_083230.1, on the reverse strand, counting down.
GCATTAGTGATTGCAGTTATATTAGTTTTATGACAGTTATAACAATCATTGATGTGGTCTTCACATGTTTTTCGAAGCCAGGCTGGGCATGAATCTAGAGCATAATTAGTGGCCTTTATGGACCCCAGGAGCTTCCCATCATGAGATCCCATCATGGAAATTGGGTCAAAGTGGTTCATAAATGGAACAGGTGGTATATTAGACATTTCTTCTGGTGTACCTATATTACAATCAGCATATAGATAAGAGCACATTCTTATTATTTTATCAACAAAAAATGTTTTCAAAAGTCTCACAACTACTTGTCTGTTCCTGATGCAATGAAGGCTCAGCTTTGGAAGTCAGCAGATACCATGATACCTTGAACTACTGTGATGGTCATCAACTACCTGATAACAACAGCCTTCACTACCACTTTGTATGTCCTACAATGAGAACTTTAGGGAGAAAGGGATTAAGTTTGTTAGGCACTGGGATGCTTTCTGGAACAAGTGGAAGCTGTACAAAAGAGACGGTCTCCACTTGTCCCCAGATAGAACCAAGCTGCTGGAGCTTAAAATAAAAAAGGTGGCAGAGCAGTTTTTAAACTAAATCTTGGGGGAAAGCCGACAGGAGATAAAATGCCTCTGGTTTGGAAGGACTCATCGCAAAGAGATGAAGGGTTAGCTGTTACTTTCCTACCGGGTAATGGATCATAGTTGTTCACTGAGATGGTGACAAACAATATGGAGTGTCTGCCAAAGTCTCGAGGCAGCAGGAGGAAGGTTGTGGACCTAACTTGCCTGGGAAATTATAGATGTTTGTATACAAATGCTAGAAGTGTTCAAAGTAAAATTGGTGAGTTGGAATGTTTAGTGTTGGGGGGGGAAATAGACATTGTGGGAATTTCAGAAACTTGGTGGAATGATGAGAATCAGTGGGACATGTGGATTCATGGATATAAGTTATATTGGAAAGATAGGGAGAGAAGGGTTGGAGGTGGGGTGGCTCTGTATGTCAGAGAGGGTATACAGTCCAGTAAGACTGAGGTCAAATAATTAGATTCCCTTCTAGAAATGCTTTGGGTCAAAATAGAGGGCTCAAAAGGAAATTTAACTATGGGAGTTTGTTATTGCCCACCAAATCAAAAGATAAAGGACAATTATAATTAGATAGCGGCTAAACGTAAAATAAGATAGCGGCTAAACGTAAAAACTGTGTTTTTACTAGGTGATTTTAACTACCTGCAGATTGATTGGGTCAATATGTGTTCAGGTCGAGAGAAAGAGATTGAGTTTCTAGATGCTCTCAATGACTGTGCTATGGAGCAGATGGTCACAGAACCTACCAGGAGTGGGGCGATCCTGGATTTGGTCCTAAGTAATGCCCAAGACTTGATGAGAGATGTAAAAGTGATCACACCGCTTGGGAGCAGTGACCATAATGTTATTGATTTCACCATTTGTATAAATAGAGAGTTGCCCCAAAAGACCAGCACAACCATGATTAACTTTAAAAGGGGTAAATTCTCTGAGATGAGGAGGCATGTGAAGAGGAAACTGAAAGGAAAGGTAAATACAGTCAAAACCCTTGGGAAAACTTGGAGGCTATTTAAAACTACAATCCTAGAAGCTCATTTTTTGTCTCAGTCTTCACTGAGGAAGATGAGAAGTGTTTGCCCGCTCCAGAACCACTAATTTTGGAAGGGGTGTTGAAAGACCTGAGTCAAATTGAGGTGACAAGAGAGGAGGTCCTACAACTGATTGACAAATTAAAAACTAATAAGTCACCAGGTCCAGATGGCATACATCCAAGAGTTCTGAAAGAACTCAAAGTTGAACTTGTGGGTCTCCTGACAAAAATATGTAATATTACATTGAAATCTGTCTCCGTTCCTGAGGACTGGAAGGTAGCAAATGTCACCTCCATCTTTAAAAAGGGTTCCAGAGGGTTCTAAAATACCACCAGAGTGTTCTGAATTCCAGCGAGATTCATGAGCATCCATGGCCAAACTATTTTAACTGGGTCCCCACTCCTGAGGCATGTTAGAGATACATTCAACTTGCCTTTGAGTAAATTGTGGCCAGATCATGATTCCGGGAGAATCTTCAACTCTAAAATCAAACTTCCCTCAAAGGTTCGGTTAAAAAGATTAAGTGATCTAATGTATCATAGATTTGTTTTGGTTTTTTGCTGAGTGCACTGTATAGATATATATAATCCTACTGAAAAATGTATGTCAGTTTTCGATCCTTAAGTGCTGCTATTTACTCCAAGGGTATTGAGACAGAGCTTTCCATTAAAGGGAATGAGTCTCATGAAAAACTGGGTAAATGTTCCTGATAGACTTTCAAATATTCTGTAACTGGATGCCCTCCAAAGTTTCTTTCTCAAGGTAGATGATTATAGAGTTGAAACTGGTACGAAAAAGACTGATTAGGCACTTCTGGATGGTATAAAATGGCAGTTCGCTCTTGTGTAAATTTAGACAGTCTGTTAGGAGTTTGTTGCACTTTTACATGGATTCACTCAATAATGAAATAAACATCAGAAGAAACATTGAAAGATCTCTATTTAGCATCTAAATTTTCCAAAAGAAAATGAATAAAATCAATCTGCCCTACGTAAGATCTATGGATGACTTAAGCCTAACACAAATGCACAGTTGTCAGACGAACAATAAATCAAATGCCATTTACAAAATTAAACAGAACATTATAAGGCAATACAGAATATTTTGTAGTTAACAAGAGACACATAACATAACATTTGGGAGGGTCGGTGGTTAAGTGGTAGAGCATCTGCTTGGTAAGCAGAAGGTCACAGGTTCAATCCCCAGCATCTCCAACTGGAAAGGGTCCAGGCAGGTAGGTGTGAAAAACCTCAGCTTGAGACCCTGGAGAGCCGCTGCCAGTCTGAGTAGACAATACTGACTTTGATGGACCGAGGGTCTGATTCAGTAGAAGGCAGCTTCATATGTTCATATAACTTAGAACGTCATAGTGGAAATTCAAAGTTGTATCTTTGTTTGGAGCAACTAAGTTCAGTTCCAGTGATTCATGTTTTGTTGCTGGTATTGTGTGATTTTAATGGTTGCTTTATACTCAAGCTTCATTTGAGTGAGTATGTGCACCACTGGATGTCAGTGGCTCTTGAATATTTTCTTTTTTCCTAAGTGAAGCCAGCGTCTTAGCAAAACAGAAAGGTAGACATTTCCTTGGAATTTTATCCCACATAGCAGCTAGACATTTTGCACTGAACTGGTCAATCCACTAGTATGTCTCATCTATGGGGCTTTGTAATCCATTGATAATTTGCTAAATCACAAGCAGAAGTGTGGAAGAATATTTCTTAAAGTCATAATATAAAACACCAACAACACAAGATAGCACCTAAGTTCAAATGTCAAAGCTCATATAGTATTAACAACCAAAGATGCAGACGACAGTGGTTATAATTGAAGGTTAGGTAATGTCTAACCCACACTTCAGGGAGGCAGCAGAGGGTAAATTGTTCGAGTACATAGACGTTGGGGTTACCCAAGTACTTCTCAGGCAAGGATAACTGTTGCCTCTAAGACAGAACCTAGCTTCACTCCCTGATGTATTTCCAGAGCCAATTCCAATTGAAAAGGGGGGTGGGGAAGGAAAGAGTAAAATTTCTAATGTGATCTATCAGAGGGCACTTTTACATTGTACCTCAAAGATGCATCTATATCCTGAATGTCTCAGCCATAGATACCAGTTGGTGTACACCAGACCACCACTAAGATGCATAAGTGGGTTGCCTGCATGTTGCTCAGTATCTGCAAACAAAAGTCAAATGTGGGCCTAAGGATGCCTAGCCTGGCTTCCAGCTATTTATTTATTTATTTATTTCTGTGAATTTATATTTCGCCCTTTCCCCTAAGGGCTCAGGGCAGATTCCAGCTTATTAAACAGTTAAAAACCAACAACAGATAAACAGTTAAACAATTAAAGCATATTAAAAATTGAAGAAAAGTTGAGCCGATAACTCAGATTTAACTTAAGGCAGCATGGATAAGATAGACACTTAATTTAGATATCCGGAAGATGCCAACCATATCGGCCCATTTTCCTCAGTCAGTGTTGGGAGGCCAGTTAGATGGTATAGCTAGATAAGGATAAGTTAGATGGTATCGCTAGATAAGCTCCATCTTACAGGCCCTCCAGAATGGTAACAGATCCAGGAGGGCCCGGACCTCCAAAGGGAGCTGATTCCACCAGGTCGGGGCCAAGGCTGAAAAAGCCCTGGCTGAAGCAAGGCAGACGTCCTTTGGGCCAGGGATGGTCAGAAGATGTTGGGTGGCCGAACGTTATGACCTCTGGGGCCCATATGGGGAGAGGCGGTCCCTCAGGTATGCCAGTTTCAGGTTGCACTAGGCTTTAAACACCAGTACTAATACCTTGAAGAGGATTCGGTACTCAATTGGTAGCTAGTGCAGACTGTATTTAAGAATACAGATGGCCAAGACTGGGCAGCTTGAGTATCCCTGGAAAAATAGGGACCCAAGGCAGTGAAAATGTATATATAAATATTTCTCACCATGAGTGAGAAGGCCCATTCTCAGACTGCCACTAATCTACTCTCAGGGTACTGGAAACAAGGACTTTAAAGATGACTAGAGTGAATGGGTAGGTTCACATGGGAGAAGTTAGTCCTAAAGGTATGCTGGCCTCAGGCTGCGTAAGGTTGCAAGCAAACTGGAAGCCAGTGTAGATGGGAAAAGACTGGAGTGATATGGTCCCTGTGACCCACTCCTGTCAAAAATCTGGACACAACATTCTGTACCAATTGCAGCTTTCAGACAGTCATCAAGGGCAGCCTTATGTGGAGTTCATTGAAGTGATCTAATCTAGATGTTGCCAGGGTACCCACCACAATGGCAAGACTCTTCCCATCCAGGAAGGGCTGCAGCTGGCTCACCAGCCAGAGCCAGTGAAATGCACCCCTGGCTGCTGTTGCCACCTATTTATACAACAGGATGTCTGGGTCCAGTTGCACCCCTAAGCTACCAACTTGCTGCTCTGAGACCAATGAAAGAGAATTGTGCTAATAGTTCTGTCTATGTTCTCTCCCCCACCGCCCAACGTAATAATATTGTTGATTCACAGACCTGGGATGGTTTTAATTCTATATGATCTGTAGACCAAGTCCTATGAAAAAAGGTTGAAGGAGCTGGGCATGTTCAGCCTGGAGAGGAGGTGGCTGAGAGGTAATACGATCACCATCTTCAAGTACTTGAAGGGCTGTCATCTAGAGGATGGTGTGGAATTGTTTTCTGTAGCCCCAGAAGGTTGGACCAGAACCAATGGGTTGAAATTAAATCAAAATTGTTTCTGGCTCAACATTAGGAAGAACTTCCTGACCATTAAAGTGATTCCTCAGTGGAACAGGCTTCCTTGGGAGGTGGTGGGCTCTCCTTTGGAGGTTTTTAAACAAAGGCTAGATGGCCATCTGACAGCAATGAAAATCCTGTGAATTTAGGGGGAGGTATTTGTGAGTTTCCTGCATTGTGCAGGGGGTTGAACTAGATGACCCTGGGGATCCCTTCCAACTCTATGGTTCTATGATCCTGATATCAAGAGATGCCAGGGACTGGATTGAGGAATTTCTCCATGCAAAGAAGATGGTCTGCCAGTGAACCATGATTACATCTGTTAAACCATCACCCTGTCCATGGTGCAAATGTTCCACTGGCTGGATTTCAGGATTACTCACTTGATCCTTAAACCATTTTACTGAAGATTATAAGGTTAAAATCATATACCTAGAGGGAAAAAAAAAACAGAAGGCAGAAGTCCTATGTAGTGTACCTCTTTCTGGGCTGTGCCATGCCAAAATCCAAATGTGAAATCAAATCAGCGGTCATTTTGTAGAAAAATAGGTGGTGGAGCTCATCCAGGGATTGTTATGCAGCCGCACATACTATTCAATGGACAAGGAGGCGGAACTCTCAGAAGGAGGAGGAGGAACTCTCAGAAAGGTTCAGGAGCTGTGCTTCTGTGAGCTCCCACTGAATCTGAGGTCTGAATCGAATATTTCTATGTACTCTCATTTAATTAAAAAAAACAAAAAACAGCCTGTACTTTCAAAGGCTAAAGCCTTCCTCCAGGCTGACCAGTTCTGTATATATAGGAACAGTTTTATGTAGAGGAGGAGGAACACTCAACCAGTCTTTCAGTTGTAATCTACTGCTAAGCAACATATACATTCCATGGGACTTCTATTTCTTTTAAATTCATTCATGAGCTCATACTCCCAAAACAATTTAACTATTAGGCTGGAATGATGTCATGTATTTTAATGTCATGCTGGAACATTATGTCATTTTCAGCGACGAGCAAACACAGACACATTTGTCAGTGTGGTAGAAATAGTATGAACACATATTCCTTGCTCTCAAAACAAATGCCTTACAGTGCAGTCCTGGGCAAAGTTACCCACTTCTAAGTCCACTGAAGTCAATTAGTCTTAGAAGGACGCAACTTTGTTTTGGACAGCACTGGTTAAACATTACACCTGTCTTCGCCCCAGTTTTCTGGCACAACAGTGACTGGCCCAAGGCCCATTCCTATTTAAGCTGTTTAAGCTGTTTAAGTTTCTTATCTTATGACTATCCACACTGAAGGGAAAAGACAACTGTCCACACACAAGTATCTTCATAAGGTGTGGGGGAGGAAATGATTTTGCCTGCTGTAGGCCAAGGCCATAAATCCTTCACTACCACACCACAGATAACAGCCGCAGTAAATAAGGCGAAAACAGCAGCTCCTAAGCTTTAGAGGCTCTTATTAGACCAAAGAGCAGGGAAACCATGTAACATTAAACAAGTCCACTCCCTGCCAGGACAACCTTGAGGGAGCGTAGAAGAAAGAAAGACAAAAGGCAGAGTCTCACGGAGAGCAGAGAACAAGCAACCTCATCCAGGGTCCGCCGGCCATCTTCTCTCCCCCCCCCCCATTCCTATTTAACTTCAGCCCTTAAAGTGTTTGAAGTGCACAGTATTTGTCCAATCATTTCATCTTCACAATTTATGGAATAACAGAAACAATATTTCCTTTTTTGAAGAAGAGAGTATATTACTGTGAGCTATACTGGATCCTATTACAGATAGCAGTCACCATATGGTTGCTGCTCATGCTGCCAAGAACAAACAAATAAAAACTCAACTGAGTACAGTGGAAGACTTTTACAGGAAGCACTGTATTTCTTTCTTTTTTTCCCCTTCCCTCAAGATATCTTTGTTAACTGAGCATTTGTAGGAGAGGATTTAAGATGTCGGGTTGTAGTTGTTGTTTTTTGAAGAATTTGAATGGACCACAGTGTTTGTAGGCCATATTAAAATTAGAGTACTCGGGGGGGGGGGAGTATACATAGAAAGATTAAAAGGCTTTGTGAAGATCAAAGGGAAAAGCAGCTAATAAGAAAAGAAAATAGCAGTGATTGTAACAATGGCTCTCTTTATATCTGCTTTACTATTTCTAGTGTAGATTAAAAGTTCTATGTGGAGAACTCTATGGCCCATTGCAGCTGAGAGGAATGGCCCAATTTATCTATCGCCTCCACTGTGTTGCCTAAACAGGCCAAAAATGTATTAGTACTAACATCTATGGCTCCTTTTTCTGTTGCATAGGGAAAGCTCAGACCCAGAGGAGTCCTGGCTATTCAAGTCTCTACAAAACTATGGGCCACAATAGTAAAATTAGGGCCAAATGCCCAGTATGCACAGGTCATAGTGGTACAAGTCAATAGATTTTGCCTTTTAGTTATTAATATATACATGGCCCCTCGAGACAATAAGCTTAGGCTACAGGAAATCTGGAGCAATCTGGAAAAGTACATAACCAGTCTTCTACCGAAGTTCCATGGTGCTTTAGTTTTAGTAGCTGGTAATTTTAATGCCACAGCCAGTCCCTCTGATGAAATGGTTAATCAACACTGGTGCCCCCCCCCCAGATGAGTCAGCGTTTCCCTTACAATCCAGATTCCCAGACAACCCAATTTCCCAGACAATCCAAAAATGCTAAATCAAATTGGAAAGGATTTTGCTTAGCACAATTAGCAAATAGATTAGATTTGTCTATTTTGAATGGCACAGTCAAGGGTGAGATTCCTGATGAGTGCACAATTCTGGTCAAGCTAAAGAACTAACACCATTAGTTTTGTTCTAGCTTTGTGTAAACTGTTAGATGATGTAGATTACTTAAAAGTTGGGACCTGCCAAGGTAGTGACCACTTGCCAATCACCTTAGTATTAAAAATTCAAAATCTAGCAGTTCACCTAACTGAGAAATTTGATGCAGAGCTGATTCATGTTTCTGGTTATAAAAGAATCAAGTCGTCTAAAAATGTAGGTAAGCAAACTACGGACTTTCTCTTCTCTAACAAGATCTGCCAGATTCACATCAAAATGGGCAATGGCATGCACTTTGAGGCCATCTTAGAGTGTTATCTACAAATATACAATATGTGGCAAGAATTGTTCACTAAATGCAAACCCATCCTAGAGCCCCCAAAAGTATGATACCCCATACAATCATGGTTCAGTCAGGATTGTCTGTCAGCAAAAAATCAATCAATAGCCAAGTTTACTCCCTATAAGGCACAGAACCTTCTGGCTTATATATTTTAAAACTCCAATACAAAAACTAATTAAAAAGAAAAAAGAGAGAAGCACTAAAAGTGGTCTGACTCCAACTTACCCAGGCCACAAAATCCAAAGATGCCTCACTCTTTTGGAGAATGGTTTTAGGTAAAATCTATCAGATGGCCCAAAACTTCCCTGTGAGATACTTGCAAAAACCTGGGAAACTCATTTTTGTGCACTCTATGCTGCAGAGCCCAACCAGGTGTCCCCTCTTCTTATCAATATGGAAAACCTCCCACCTTGGCCTCCAGTCTCAGCTGCAGAAATCAAGAGGCTTGTAACCCAACTAAGGTTGGCAAAGGTCGCAGGGGAGTGATCTGATCCCTCTGGAGCTGATCAAAATCGATATTGAATGGTGGGCACTGGTTCTCACTACTCTTTTCACATACACTGACCAAACTGCACAGATCCCCAGAGATTGGGGTCTAGCCATCATTATTCCAGTATATATAAAATGGGATGAAATTCAATATATAAAGAGGTGGGTCAGTGCTGCTATTTAGATCTTTTGATGCCATCAACTATGAGTTGTTGGACCACCAAGTTAAGGAGATTGCCTTGCAGTGGTTTTCTTCCTTTCTCCACGGTTGGGGACAGAGGGTTGTGCTCGATGAGTTGGTCTCCCAATGGTACCCACTGGAATGTGGAGTGCTGCAGGGGACAGTCCTCCCACCAATGTTGTTTAACATCTACATGCACCCTCTCTTCCAGTTGGTATGGAAGTATGGGCCAGGATGTCATCAGTATGCAGATGACACTCAGGTCTATCTGTTCATGGATGGCCACCCAGACATTGCCTCAGAAGATCTTGACTGAGCACTGGAGGCTGTGGCTGGATGGCTAAAACAGTCAACTGAAGCTTATTCCATTTAAGATGGAGGTTCTGTGTGTGAGCCAGGGTGGAGTTAGTCCTGGAATCAGGCTCCTGGCCCTCCATAGGACAGCATTAGTGCCAGCTTTGCAGTGATCCTGGATGCCTCACTTTCTATGGAGGCCCAGGTGACTGTGGTTGCCATGTCTGCCTTTTACCATCTTTGGCAGGTCAGGCAATTGATTCCTTACCTCTTTGCTCAGGATTTTGCCACAGTAACCCATGCAATGGTCATCTCCATGCTAGATTACCATAATTCACACTATGCAGGCTTGCCCTTGAACTAGGGGTGTGCATTTGGTTCGGCCGAATCCAAGAAGTCACTGAATCACCCCTGATTTTGAAGTATACGGCACCGTACACTTCCGAATCGAATTGAGACCCATTATACGGGAGCCATATACAGTTCCCCGTATGTTTCCGAATAGATATTCGGAAGTATACGGAAGTCCATGGAAAAGGCGGGAAAGGAGCTTTCTGCAGCCTCAGGGGAACTGCTTGCCTCCTTTCCTGCCTTTGGAAGCCTTTCCCCGTCTCTCTCATAGCCTCCCTGGGATCAGGGAGGGAGGGGGAGGGGGAGAGGAGCCCCAGCAGCCAATCTAAAGCATGCATTTGCAAAATGCATTGCAAATGCATGCTTTGCAGGGCTGTTGTGTAGCTGATGGCTGGGCTAATCCCCCAGCCATCAGCAACATTGTTGTTCTTTTGTTCTTTTGTTTACTTGGGTATCCAGGATGCTTTCTCCCAGCCACTCTTCTATCCAGTTGAGTCAGCTGGCTTAGCAGTGTGTGGTGCATAGATACCTGTGGCTGGGGGCATTTTGGCTTGGCCCCTTGATTCTCCCTCCCACCTCTTTGTGCTGCTGGAGGAGTTCCCACACTGTGAACTCATCTGATTGGCCATCACTAGGGACACCTCCTTGATGGTTGCATAGAGTTGGAGGCTGGCTGGGTCAGCACTCTTTTGAGGACCTCCTTCTGCTGAGGGAATGGCACTTGGTGGGGTTTCAGCTCCATGGCAGGGTGGGACATTCTCCCTGTACTATTGGCAACTGCACTGGGAGGGACAAGGAGGAGTAGCCACCAACAGCTCATCATTTCAGAAAGGTGCTGCTCTGTTGTCCTGGAAGGAGGGGTGTCTGCTGTGTTTTGGCCACCCCTATCTTGCACTCCAGTGCCATCATTTGTTCCTTTGCATCTGGCACTTACCCATTTGGGCCAGCATCATGTACATCATGTGTCATGATGATGTGTTCATCAGTGCCTGTGGAGCTATCTCTCCTGCAAGTGAATTCATAAGGCTTTCTAGTAGGATCACCTTGCATTCTGGCTGGTGACCCATGACAACTGTTAGAGACTCTGGAATGTTGGGAGGCATAGCAGCTGTTACTGAGAACTGCCCAGTTCATGGCAAACACCAATGCCCCCCTTCTTGGCAGCAGTCCCAAGTATGCCCTGACACATCTGTTTACCTGAGCATGGATGCCATGTGCCCTTGATGGTTCACTGCTGGACCCCCACAGCTGCTGGGTTCAGGAAAGCACATCCACTGTGGCTTTTGGACTCTGTTGCTGGCCAAGAGGGGGGTTGCGCTGGGGCCTCCTGACATTGCGCTGGCTAGTGGGGCTCAGGGGACCAAGCTGCAGAGCTGCAGGCTTCCTGAGAGTTATCAGTTTTACGGGTGAATTGCTCCCATCCCCTTTCTTTCTTTCTTTCTTTCTTTCTTTCTTTCTTTCTTTCTTTCTTTCTTTCTTTCTTTCTTTCTTTCTTTCTTTCTTTCTTTCTTTCTTTCTTTCTTTCTTTCTTTCTTTCTTTCTTTCTTTCTTTCTTTCCAGAGCCAGTTTGGTGTAGTGGTTAAGTGCTCAGACTGTTATCTGGGAGAACTGGGTTTGATTCCCCGCTCTTCCACTTGCAGCTGCTATTTGCTTTATTTTCCACTCCCCCCCCTCTTGGCATAATTGCATGGTGACTTGGTTTTGCTTTCTTTACTTTTACTTCTCTATTTTGGTGAGAGAATTTCTAACTGACTCCAGCAGTAGTTTTTTTTTTTTTATTTAAGCCATCAGTATGCCAGCAGTTTTTGCAAGGCTAGAGCCTAGGCTTGTAAAAGGAGTATTTGCAGAAGTTTGGGCATGAATAAATGGGAAGGCAAAGATTCTCTTCCATTTTTTTTAATTTCCAGACCAAAATAAAGTTTCTTAACATGCATTTTTACTTCAGTTGTAACGTGTGCAGAGGCATAAATCTCTCTCTCTCTCTCTCTCTCTCGCTCTCTCTCTGAAACTTCCTGGAATTGTCATTGCAAATTGAGCATTGATGCTCTGAATCAGCTTTGTCTTCTTTTTTTTTTTAATGGACATGAGGACTGGTGCCTACTGAGTACTCTAACTTGAGAACCCACAGCCAAAGGGGGATATTATACTAGAGAGGCATTGCTAATCTGAGTAGATCGGGGTGGGGCGGGGGGGGGGAGAAGCTTGAAATGCCCTGCCATTTCATGTTTTCCCAGGCTGAGAGCATTTTATATTTTTTTTTGTTTTCTGCTGTATGATCCTTGTGCTTTTTCTTGATGTTTTATTTTAGAAATTGCATTGCAAAATCCCACTATTCTCCTACCTTTCCTAAACAAAATATCGCAAGAGTTTTAAGCATGTTTGTATTTTAAGTTAAAAAAATGATATCTTTAATTGTGTTTGCCTGTGTCCTTTATAAGGTCTATGTCTCCTCTATCTGGCATTACATTTTAGGATACGCATGGTTCAGCCTCACAAAGTCCCATTTATTTCAGATCTGATCCTCCTAACAAATGAGTTTGACACCCCTGGTCTAGAATGATGTATCATTTGGACGCTGACGAGACCCAGATATTAGGGGTGTGGTCTAATATGCTAATGAGTTCCTGCTGAGCCTTTTCTTTTAAAAAGCCCTGTATAACAGTATACTGCATACAACAAATTGCTTAAATTTTCTCTTGGATGTTAGAACTAGGGATGGGCCTGAACTGGAACATGAACGGAAGTTCATCATGGATTTTGGCTGGTCTGTGTTCATGAAGCAATGTTCACAAACAAAGGGACAGCACAAACTTCCACAAATTTCAAGGCAATTCATGGCCATTCATGGAGAGCAGAAACCAGGCAGTGAAATCTGAGTCATTTAAACTCCTGCTTTCTGCTCTTCATGAAAAACATATGAGTGGCAGGTAGTAGGAAACAGGGTTATGAGCTGATACAAACCAGTCCAGTTCACAAACTAAAATGGCTTCACCACAAGCCACAAACCAAACTGCTAAAATGTGGTTCATGCCCATCCCCAGTTGGAACTGTAACCGTATTCCCTTTATAAAAATGCCCTCCTGAACAGTCAGAAGCAATTAATGTATACACAAGAGCCTCCAAATATCTAGATAAGTAGTTTCCTTTCAAAATTCACTGTATTGTGCTCTGCATTTGATTAATAATGAGAAAACTCTTTCCTATGATAAAGCAATTCAAATGTCAGTGTTACCATAGGAAAAAAAGAACTCCCTCCAAATTTTATTTATGAGGAAGTCAGTGCCTTAGACATGATGTTCACTTCCCTTGAAGGAACAGCATTTTTGAGAATTGGAAATGTTATTTTCAGCAAAGAACCTGCTACTAGAAATCTATTGAAACTGTTTCAATATTCTCATTCAATTCTTATATCAAATGCCAATGTAGAAATAATTTTTAGTTTCATGGGTAGTCTATAGACCAATGAACACAACATATTAAGTCCTGTTGAGAAGTAAACTTTGTGTGTGTGTGTGTGTGTGTGTGTGTGTGTGTGTATATATATATATATATATATATATATATATATATATATATATACATGGCCTCATATTCTGAACAGATATTCTGACAATCTCTGAGCATTCCATAAAGATATGTACTGAAAATGTGATGAGAAAAACATAATTTGAAAACAACAGCCATGTATCCCCTGTATGTAGTGTACATTAGAGACTACTATATGGTTTTGCAGAAGTGAATTCAGCATATATAACTAGCAGGCAATTGTTGCACTCTTCTATACAAGCCTGAAGAGAGCTGGAGAAGAGCTGGTCACAGGTGGTGATCACAATTGATAGAAATGATGTGCAGTCACCTACAAGAGCCTGCTATATAGAGTGGGAGTTAAACTTACTTGAGATTGGTAAATTTCCTTTCTGAAATGCTTTTAAAGTAAAATCTCAAAATATCATTACTGTCGCTTTCACATTTAAGTGTTCAGATCCATTTTGTCAGTGGTTTTTATGACAAATCTTCACGTTATATCAATACGATATTGGATTTATATCCCACCCTATACTCTGAATCTCAGAGTCACAGAGCTGCCACAACCTCCCCTGCCCCCACAACAGATACCCTGTGAGATGGGTGGGGCTAAGAAAGCTCTTCTAGCAGCTGCCCTTTCAAGGACAACTCCTGTTAGAGCTATGGCTGACCCAAGTTCACACCAGTAGGTGCAAGTGGAGGAGTGGCTCAGCTGCAGGCAGAAGTGGCTCAGCTGCATTAGAGGAAGGTGTTTGGAGCTGGGACAGAACTGCTGGTAAACTGTTGGTGAGAGAGGAGAGCCTGTTTGCCTGGGGGTGGTTGCTGGCCCCACCCTCTACTGTTGCTCTGGCTGTTGAGCCAGAGGTGGGTGGGGGCTTGAGACTTTAAATTGCAGGGCTTATCCTTGCTAGAGGTGAGAGCCTTCAGCATGAGCTGAAGCACTCTTGGCTTGTGGCTCTTAGCCTGGGGGATTCTGTTGAAAGGTGGGTAGTTTACAGGGAAGTCAAGATAAAGAGAATTTTGAAATGGATTGCAGCAGCATGGCTGGTGAGGGAGCTGAGGCAGTGACATGTAAAGATTGTGGGATGTTTGTATTTCTACCTGAGAGTAGCAGCAATTACACTTGCAGCAAGTGTAAGTTAGTAGCCCTGCTGGAGGAGAAGATAGAAGACTGGAGGCACGATTGCCCACACTGCAGTGTATAAAGGAAGGTGAGGATTTTCTAGACAGAACCCATGAGGTGCTCTTGAAAGGACAAGAGAAGGAAGAGAAAGTGGTAGCAATTGGAAGAGAACCCAACACAGGAAAAATGGAAAAAATGTAACCCAAAGGAGCAGGAAAATCAGGAGATGTTCTGAACCTCTGCTGCTCAGCAATAAGTTCCAGGATCTCCCCATAGCAACTGATTCTGAACCATTTAAATAAAGGCTACTTCCCCAGCCTCTGTGAAGCTTGAAGAAAGTTTCTCAGGATACTGTGGATAAGAAGCCTGGAGCTTCTGAGCTCCAATATAGGAAGAGGAGAGTGGTGGTAATTGGAGACTCCTTGCTCAATGGGTGGAGCCCAAAGTGTACTGACAGGACTTGTCATCCTGAGAGGCCTGCTGTCTGCCAGGTGCACACATCCAGGATGTGACAGAAAGGGTTGTAAGACTTATCAAGTCCACAGATTATTATCCTTTCTTGCTGATCCACGTGGGAACGAATGATACTGCCTGTCACAGCGCTGAACGTATTAGAAAAGACTATGTGGCTCTGGGTCAGAAGGTGAAGGAACTGGGAGCACAGGTTGTGTTCTCTTCAGTTCTTCCAGTTGAAGGCCGTGGCTTAGGACGAGAAAGAAGATACTTCAAATAAGCAACTGGCTACGTCGATGGTGTCATCAGGAAAGATTTGGATTTCTGGACCATGGGTTATGCTTTTGAGATGGTGGTCTTCTATTGGGAGATAGTTTGCACCTTAGTGTGGTAGGAAAAAGGGTGTTTGGTGACAGCCTTGCTAACCTAATAAGGAGGACTTTAAACTAAGTTGTATGGGGGAGTGAGACAATAATTCAAGCCTCGTATGATGCCAAAAACTAGGGATAAGAAAACTAAAACTTTGCAGAGAGTGACGCATACACTAGGTTGCAAGTATGTAAGGAAACTAAATCCTTGCAAGCTTGCAAGTATGTAAGGAAACTAAATCCTCGGGATGCATAAAACATGGACTCAGATGTCTCTACACTAATGCACAGAGTATGGGAAACCAACAGGAAGAACTGGAAGTCCTAATATAGGAAGGAGACTATGACATAATAGGCCTTACTGAAACTTGGTGGGATGACACTCACAACTGGAATATTAGGATTCAAGGGTACAACTTATTTAAAAAGGACAGACAAATGAGGAGGTGTAGCAGTATATGTGAAGGAGGTGTATACTTCTGAGCTCAGTTGAGAGTCTCTGAGTAAAAATAAAAGGAGTAAGAAATAACAGTAATATTATGGTGGGGGTCTGCTAAAGACCACCAAGCCAGGCAGAGGTCTTGGATGAGATACTCCTACAAAAGATTGCAAAGTTCTCCAAGAGAAGGGACACAGTGATCATGGGAGATTTTAATTACCCGGACAACTGTTGGAAGTCCAACTCTGCTAAAAATGAAAGGTCAAATAGATTTCTGACTTGTCTTGCTGACAACTTCCTTTTCCAGAAAGTGAAGAAGGAAATGAGGAAATCTGCTATCTTTGACTTGATTCTCACCAACAATGAAGAATTGATTGAAGAAGTGGAAATAGTGGGCACCATCGGCAGAAGTGACCATGTGATTTTAGAATTTACAGGCTTAGGGAAGGGAAAAGCGATACATCGTCAGACTTATAGGCTGGACTTCAGAAGGGCAAACTTCAACAAACTTAGAACTATGCTGGGTAAAATCCCATGGTCAGAAATACTTAAGAAGAAAGAGGTTCAAGAGGGGTGGGAATTTCTTAAAAGCGAAATACTGAAAGTGCAATAACAGAAAATTCCTATGAGAAGAAAAAATTAAAGAAGCCTAAAGAAGCCGAGGTGGCTCCATAAACAGCTCTCTAAAGACTTGAGAAATAAAAAAGACTCCTTTAGGAATTAGAAGGAGGGCCTTATAACCAAGGATGAATATAAACAAGTTATCAGTGCTTGTAGAGAAAAAGTTAGGAAAGCTAAAGCTCAGTGTGAGCTTAGGCTGGCCAAAGATGCTAAAAGCAACAAAAAAGGGTTCTTTTCTTATGTTCAGGGTAAGAAAAAGAGCAAGGACATGGTAGGCCGATAGCAAGGGCAGGAAAGTGAAATTGTAACAGGTAATGAAGAGAGGGTGGAACTGCTCAATTCCTACTTTTCCTCAGTCTTCTCTTGTGAGGGAAATGGTGCTCAACATGGCATAAACAGAACATATAATGAGGATATGGAGTTCCAACCTAGGATCAGCATAGGGTAGTACATAAACACCTAGTTTCTTTATATGAAACGAAGTCCTCAGGGCCAGATGAACTGCATCCAAGGGTTCTAAAAGAGCTTGCAGATGTAATTTCTGAGCCTCTGGCTATTATTTTTGAGAATTCTTGGAGAACAGGAGAGGTGCTGGAAGATTGGAGGCAGGCTAATGTCCCCATCTTCAAGAAGGGGGGAAAGAAGGATCTGGGTAACTACCGACCCATCACCTTGATGTCTATACCTGGAAAAGTTTTAGAACAAATCATCAGTCAGTCACTCCTGGAACATTTAGAAAGGATGGCTGTGATTACTAAGAGCCAGCATGGGTTTCTCAAGATCAAGTCATGTCAGACTAAACTGATCTCTTTTTTTGAGAAAATAACTACCTTGCTGGATCAGAGGAATGCTGTACATATAGTTTTTCTTGATTTCAGTAAAGGTTTTGTTAAGGTTCCACATACTATCCTTGTTGACAAGTTGGTAAAATGTGGTTTGGATCCTGTTACCTTTAGGTGGATCTGTAACTAGTTGACAGATCGTACTCAAGGAGTGCTTGTGAATGGTTCCTTATCCTCTTGGAGAAGAGTGACAAGTGGAGTGCTTCAAGGATCTGTCCTGGGACCTGTTTTGTTCAACATCTTTATAAATGATTTGGATGAAGGAATAGAGAGAATGCTTATTAAATTTGCAGATGATACTAAATTAGGAGGGTTGCAAATTCAGTAGGAGACAGAAACAGGATACAGGATGATCTTGACAGGCTGGAAAACTGGGCTAAAACAAATAAAATATATTTTAACAGGGATAAATGTAAAAGTTCTGCATTTAGGTTGAAAAAATCCAATGAATGGTTATAGGATAGGGGAGACTTGTCTTAGCAGTAGTATGTGCAAAAAGGATCTAGTGATCTTAGTGGATAATACGCTGAATATGTGTCAACAGTGTGATGTGGTGGCTAAAAAGGCAGAAGCTATTTTGGGCTGTATCAACAGAAGTATGCGTCCAGATCATGTGAAGTGATGATGGTGTCGCTTTACTCTGCTCTCGTATGACCTCACCTGGAGTATTTTGTTCAGTTTTGGGCACCACATTTTAAGAAGGATACAAAGAAGCTGGAACAGGCCCAGAAAAGGGCAACAAAGATGGTGAGGGGTCTGGAGACCAAGTCCTATGAAGAAAGTCTGAAGGAGCTGGACATGTTTAGCCTGGAGAGGAGACAGCTGAAAGGTGATATGATCACCATCAAGTACTTGAAGGGCTGTCATCTAGAGGATGGTGTGGAATTGTTTTCTGTGGCCCCAGAAGGTAGGATCAGAACCAGTGGGTTGAAATTAAATCAAGAGTTTCCGGCTGAATATTCGGAAGAACTTCCTGACCGTTAGAGCGGTTCTTCAGTGGAACATACTTCCTCAAGAGGTGGTGGGCTCTCCTTCCTCGGAGGTTTTTAGACAGAGGTTAGATGGCCATCTGGCAGCAGTGAAGATCCTGTTAATTTAGGGGGAGGTAAATTTAGGGAGAGGGAGAGGGGAAGAGGGAGGGAGAGAGAGAGAGAGAGAGAGAGAGAGAAAGAGAGAGTATAGCATTTATTTATTTATTTTATACACTTATTCTATATTTTTCTCTCCAGTGAGGACTGAATGCAGTTTATAATCAAGGTAAAGGTAGTTCCCTGTGTAAGCACCAGTCATTTCCGACTCTGGGGTGACGTTGTACCACAACGTTTTCACAGCAGACTTTTTATGGGGTGGTTTGCCATTGCCTTTCCCAGTCATCTACACTTCCCCCCCAGCAAGCTGGGTACTCATTTTACTGACCTCAGAAGGATGGAAGGCTGAGTCAACCTTGAGTCGACTACCTGAACCCAGCTTCTGCCAGGATCAAACTCAGGTTGTGAGCAGAGCTTAGGACTGCAGTACTGCAGCTTTACCACTCTGTGCTACGGGGCTGCTGCAGTTTATAATACTACTAGGAATAAGGCCCATTGTGGAGAAAAGTACAATGGGCTCTAGAAAGAGGCTTTGGGTGAGTGCCCCCCATCCTTGCTGTCTCCCTCCCAACTTCCCACACCCCTCCAACTACCACTCTTCGGCCACCTTTTCCTCTCAACTACCCCAGACTCTTGGCACTCCACTACTCCCCCACTCATGTCATTCACTCACGCCACCCTTGTTGTCTTCCTACCCACACACCAATCCTTGGCCTTCACTAACCCCCCACCTTTGCTTTATACCTACTAAACCCCAAGCCTTGGCATACATTCACCCCCACCCTTGCTGTCTTCCCACCCCCCACAGCTAAAACAGGTGCCAGCTGTTCCCACCCCCCACATATGTGTGTGTCCCCCATGTCTGTGGTGGCTCAAAGCCCTGAAATAGGCCCAGGATGGAGATAAGGAAGAATAATTATGAAGGTGTGGGAGGCATGACAACAGTCACACAGTTGCTGAAGCTCAGCATTCCTTTTGTTTGCAGTGTATTGTTGCCCTGTCATATTCAGTCTAGCAATATTTAGCATCAGCGTGAGCTTGTGGCATGATCTGGGTTTTTTGGCCTGGCACGGTTATATCATAGAGTATGTGCCTCAAAGAAGCCATTTTCTGTAGGGGAATTGATTCAGCCTTCCATCTCATCCCCCTCTCTGCAGCCTTTACCTATGAAAAGGATAGTCTTTCTCTGCAATGAGGACCAAAGCAGCTTACATCATTCTTCTCTTCCCCCTTTTGATCAGAACAACAACCCTGTGAGGGAGGTTAGGCTAAAAGTGTGTGACTGATCCAAAATCATCCAGTCAGCTTCCACAGCAAGAACCTGAGTCTGGCAGACCCTGCTTTGAAGCACTAACTGCTATGCCACACTGGCAGTCCTAGGGGGCTGCTGCTGAAAAGGAGTAAACAGACAGGCCTGGTGTAGCCAACCTCCATGTGGAGCCTGATGATCTCCTGGTATCACAACTGAACTCCAGACAACAGATCTCTCTCCCCCTGGAGAAAATAATTGGTTTAGAGGGTGGACTCTATAGCATTATATTCAGCTGCGGTCTCTCCCTTTACTGACAGAACCAAGCTTGATTGCCTAGCAACAGCCACTGCCTAGCAGCCTCCCCAGTAGCTGAATCCTTGTCAGTCCAGGGGCAAAACTGAAGGGAGGGGTGAGGGAAGGTGTGATAGGAAAGGGGCAACTACGTGGCCTCTGAGAAAGTGCTCTCAGTGAGCCCAAGCCTTGCTGCTTAGTCACATTAACACCTTTGTTCCCTGTCTCTTTGTCATCTTCCCTCTGCCACTGCCTTCTTTCTCTTCCAAATGCCACAGAGAGTGGGTGGACAACAGTGGGAGGGAGAGTGGAGTAGACTCAACTAATGGAATCCAACAGAACTTGAGTGGCAGTTTACAGGCTAATGGCTGATGCAGTAAGTTGTGACCAGTACATTTGGGCTTTTATATTATAAGGGGATTCTCCCTTCCTCCATTTTATCTCCACAACAACATCTCATTGATAAGGCCTAAGTTCACTGAGAGAGCTTCAATGACAGAGCAGGGACTCAAATTGGTGTCTCCCAGATCTGATGCTTTACCTACTGCACCATGCTGGACATGGTTGTGAACTCTGGTTTGGGAAATGTTTGGAGATTTAGGAGTGGTGCCTAGTGAGAGTAGTGGATGTTGGAGAGGGAGGCAAAACTCTGTGGGGATGTTATGCTCTAGAGTCCACTGTACAAAGCTGTCATTTCCTCCAGGGGATCTTTGGAGTTTGAAGATCAGTTGCTATTTCAGAAGAACTTCATGCCCCACCTGATATGGGCAGGGCTTTTTTTCTAGCAGGAACTCCTTTGCATATTAAGCCACACACCCCTGATGTAGCCAATCCTCCTGGAGCTTACAGTAGGCCCTGTACTAAGAGCCCTGTAAGCTCTTGGAGGATTGGCTGCATCAGGGTGTGTGGCCAAATATGCAAAGGAGTTCCTGCTATAAAAAAGCCTGGATATGGGTAACATTAATGCTGTCTCAAATGATTATGTCTACAGTGCAGATGGGAAACTGAACTCATGAGACAGTTGCTTGCTTAAAGCTTCTAATTTATTCATCAGTGAAGCAAGCATCCAGACAAATGGGAGAAATTTTCATCTATTCTTTTCTTTTTTTTTCTTTCCAGTTTTTTTTTTCCTCTTTCTAATTGCAGCTTGTGAACAATGCAAAAGAATAGATGGAGAGAGTTTTAAATTTATTCAGAAGCTGTTTGGACTGAACAAGGGACAATTCTATGTCTCTCTGTTCTTCTGTTTTACATAAATCCCCACTGTTATATATCCTTTTGTTTGCTTTGAGAATTGATTTACAGTGTCTGAATAGACTACTAAAATAAATGTGAGAGGAGACAGAATGTTGTTTAGGTTTTTTTGTTGTTTTTTAAAAGACCTGGTCTATATAGTTTCTACAGCTATCATTCAGTGCCATCATTTGTGCAGAAATGGAGGAAATTTCTCCCTTGATATATGACAACTTTGAGAGGAATTTACAAATGAAGAAAGTAGATTCAAGCACATCAGCTGTTCATGCCAAAAGAGTGCAATACACTAAGTGATTAATTAATGATTAAAATGGGCATAGGATCTCTTATAGCTGTAGAAACCTTATTTCCATTATCTTTGCAACAGCCTTATCTATAGTTTTTATACAAGTTGTTGTTTTTGAGAAACAGTGAAACTTTTTTCATTAAAAGTTTTTCAAGCATACATATAAAAATCAGAAGAGAAGAAAAAGAAAAAAATGCAAAGAAAAACAGAAGAAAAAAGGAACAAAATGAAGAAACATACCTATAAAATTTCTAAACTTTCTTGATGATAAATACAAATACTAAATCCAAACTTATAACATGATTACTTTTTCTAAAATCATAACTATTTTATTATTTATTTATTTATTTATTACATTTGATTTATATCCCGCCCTCTCTGCAAGCGGACTCAACTAACTTAACATCCACAAGTATCCTTTATTTTCTGTTATTTAAAATTCACCTCAAATCCACAAATCATATAATTTTTTCCCTTGCATGCATAAAGTTGAAAACAGGTTTCCATTCCACCAAAAATGTAGATAATGTCTTTTCTCTTATCAAATAAATGAGTTTAGCCATGTCTGCATATTCCAACATCTTTAACAACCATTCTTCTACTGTGGGTATTTTCATATACTTCCATTTCTGTGCATAAAGTAGCCTTGTTGCTGTTTTCATATATAAAAACAAAGTCCCATGACTATTTTCAGACTGTTTGTCCATCAGCTGAAGAAAAGCTTCTGGTTTCAATTGCATATTAATTTTTAAAATCTTCTGCATTGGTAAATGTATTTGTATCCATCTTTTTGGCTTTATTACAAATCCACCACAAATGGTTAAAAAGTATCTTCATGCCACTCACATTTCCAACATTATTTGAAATGTTTTTATACATTGTAGCCATTTTATCTGGAGACATATACCAACAAAACATCATTTTATAAAAATTCTCCTTAAGATTAAAACTTAATGTAAATTTCAAATCCTTTAACCAAATTCTTTCCCATTTTATCATATATTATTTCACTTATTCTTCTTTTTAGCAATAACACAATCATTGTGCATAATTCTGTTTCAAATACAATCTTAGTTTCTTCAAAACCATACCTTTTACCCATTTTAAATCTAAGAATTATGCATAGCAAAACCATTGACAAGCACATTCTTCTCTTACCAAGTCTTCTCTTGATTTCATTTTTATTCTGTTTGAACAAAATCTATTAAATCATGATAGGTTAACCATTTATGTTTAGATTACATTTCTAGTTTATAAAAAGGCTTCTTGTGATGAAAGCCACAAAAGTGTTTTTGAACATAACCTAGGTTTATACTTATTCCATATCCTCATAATCATGTGTCTAATATAATGATTTTTAAAAGTCATATTAATTTTAGTTTATATGTATATATGTCTCACATGTATCCATGCCACCAAAATCTCAAATCATGGACCTCCCATTCTAACAATCTTCCCTTTCTCAGTAGCAACCATTCTTTCAACCAGACCAAACAAGTGGCAAAATACAAATTCAAATCAGGTAAACCCAATCACCCTTTTTCTTTTACATCTATTATTTTTTATATTTAATGTGTGTCTTCTTTCCCTGCCACACAAACATAGATATGTCTTTCTGCCATTGTTTAAATGGTATAACAAATACCAGAACCAGTACTGTCTGAAAAAGAAGCAACATTCTAGATAAAGCATTTGTTTTGATCACAGAAATTCTTCTCAACAATGACAGTTGTGGCTTATCCCATTTTATCAAATATTTTTTAAAACTTCATTCTATGTCCTAGCATAAGGGTTTTTGTGTCCTGGCCCCAGAGGTGGACCTCCTGATGGCACCTGGTTTTTTGACCACTGTGTGACAGAGTGTTGGACTGAATGGACTGGATGGGCCACTGGCCTGATTCAACATGGCTTCCATGTTCTTAATTATTTTGAAAGAACATACAATTCACATTTGTCAACATAATGCCCAGGTATTTTACTTTCTTTTCCTTGCCTGCACAGTAATGGGCTGTATTTCAGATCCCCTTCCTTACCATTTCAACAATTTAAAACCAATTTTGCTCATCAGTTTGATTTGTTCTTGTGTTTTTTATATTTTAGTTAACATCACTGTTTTATGTTCATTTATTTTAAACCTTGCTAGCGCACCAAATTCTTTCAATTTATACATTAATACTTCTATCGCCTTTAAGGGGTCATCTGCAAATTATAGGTTTCTTTTTAAACCTTTACACCTACAATCCTTTCATGGTGTCTAATATCTGTATTCAAAACTTCAAGCGCTAAAATAAAAAAAAAGTGACAATGAACAGTTAGCTTTCTGTATTTCACATGCTTTAGTAAATCTCCATTTACTATTATTCAAGCTGTGAAGTATAAATGCCTTCGCACCATCCTCAACATCCACTGGAGTGACTTTGTGACCAACACTGAAGTCCTCAAGAGGGCGGAGGTTACAAGCATCGAAGCACTGCTGTTGAAGACGCAGCTGCGCTGGGCAGGGCATATTTCTAGGATGGAAAACCACCGCCTTCCCAAGATTGCTCTGTATGGCGAACTTTCCACCGGCCATCGAAATAGAGGGGCACCAAAGAAGAGGTACAAGGACTCCTTGAAGAAATCCCTTGGCACCTGTTGCATCAACCATCACCAGTGGTCTGACCTAGCCTCAGATTGCAAAGCATGGAGGCACACCATCCACCAGGCTGTCTCTTCCTTTGAGAACGCACGCATAGCTGGTCTTGAGGACAAAAGGAGATTGAGGAAGAATCGCACTGCTACAGCACCAACCCCAAATCAGACTTTTCTCTGCAGCCACTGTGGCCGGATCTGCCTGTCCTGCATTGGTCTTGTCAGCCACCAGCGAGCCTGCAGCAGACGTGGACTATTGCACCCTTCTTAAATCTTCGTTCGCGAAGTCAAGCCGAGAGAGAGAGAGAAGTATAAATTGACTTAACCCATTTTATAAAATTATCTCTGAAGTCCATTTCTTTCAAAGTCTTTATAAAAAAAAGTCTAGCTCAAATTATTAAAAACTTTCTCTGCATCTAAAAGTATCAATGTTCCTTGCTTCTCGTTATGTTTTTTTTTTCTAAATACTCTAAAATATCCATTGTCCTTTAACTGTATTTTGGATAAGAAACTCACATTGATCTTCATGAATAAATTCTTTCAAAATTATTTTCAATCTTCCTGCTCCCCAATCCCCCCCTAAACCTGCCATCCCTACACTCCACCCCAGATCTCCAGGAATTTCCCCACCCAGGGTTTGCAAGCCTAAATCACTCTGTATCTTGCCTGCACAGTAATGGGCTGTATTTCAGATCCCCTTCCTTACCATTTCAACAATTTTTTAATGTAAAGTGTTAATCTTCTAAGTTGTTACAAATCTTTTCTTCTGACCATAAATTTACCAGACTAATTCTGTCAGCATAGCTTCTTGCATCTTTGGAAATAACAGAACATAACATCGCATAAAGTTAGAAAAATAGGCATATAATTTTTTGTTGTCCTTAAATTAATGCTTAGCATTACCTTTTGAATACGGTAGGATTTTTAAAAAAATCTAAATAGAGTTAATTATAACACCTCTTGTCATCATTTAATATTTTCTGTTCTTTTTTGCAACCTGACCATGTTTGACAAAAGTGAACGATTCATCAGGATTAACTATCTACATATCCACAGTGAAAGAAAAATGGATTAAAATTTATTCAGGCTAACATTTTCATATTATGAGCTGAAGCTTATCTTATATCAAAGCTTTTTCTAGGAAGGCTTATTGTTTTATTATGAAACTGAAGGTTGAATCCTTAACTCTGATAATCAGATTGTATGGAGAAATGGTAGAATATTGTGCTTGATTCTTTCTGGTGTTCGTCACTGTCTTGTTTTGCTGGGTCTGCATTTTTTCTGAGGTTTCTAATTTTCTATAGAGACTTCTAATGTTGAGTATATTACCAATCACTTTGCATTTTATCTCCTTTGGTTGCATCCAAGAAAAACTGCCCCAGCAGATGTTTCCGTTGGTGAACCAATGCACAATTTATAGAGCTAATTTGACTCTCTCTTAATGTCAAATACTTGTGCTGCTTAATCCAGATTTAATTTATCCCTACCCACCATCACATTCATTAGAAAAAGAAGTATCTAAAGGAAGGGAGTATTTTAAAAGGAGCCAGTAACTGTTCTATTCATTTTACATTATTTATATATCCAATTCTGAACCTAGCCCCAGAGTGTGGATTAAAAAAATCAGACAATGGGGACAGGGATGTTTCTTTCAATCTCTGGAAGTCCCTAGGTTTGCAGCAAAATACAGTGTCTGTTTGGGGGGGGGGGGGGGGGAGGATGCTGAGGGTTTTTTTTTTTTTTTTTTAAAAACAGCTTAAAAATGCTAACTGAGATCTAATGAGACCATGATTAGCATTGTATAGATGCCTAGCTTTCAAGCTGTTGTCAGAAAGAAAAGCCCTAACAACTGGCCAGAGAAGAAGAGAAAATGTAGTGGGGGAAGAAAGCAGCCACAAGGAGAAGGAGATTGGAGAAAATGGTGAAGTTGCAGAGAAAGTGGCAACAGAGAAGAGGTGATGGGTGAGTGGTGTAGGTAGAGAAAGTGATGATGGGATAAGTGGTGAAGAGGATGACTGCTGGCTGGAAAAATGGGATTTCCATTTCCCATGTTTGCAGGTTTCCCCACTTATTCTATAGTATTAGCCAAAAACAAATTAAGAAGTCTTAATTATTGTATGTTACCTCTGAGTAAGCTACCAAATTTGTGCTGATTCTTTAAAAAAGATCTAGATATGATTTTTAAATAGGTGTCCTAGAATGAAGAATATATATGAACACACGATCTGCTTTATACTAACTCACACCTTTGATCTGTCAAGATCAGAAGAGTTGCTCTGATTGGCAAAAGTTGTCTAGATTATCCAGCAGAGGTATTTCATATTACCTACCCTTCAGTTGGAGGTACTAGAGATTGAACCTAGGACATTTCTATTCAAAGCAGGTGCCATATCATGAAGCTATGCCCCTTTGCCAAATCTGCTGCATCTGTGCTTTTAGAGTTGCTGTCTTTTCTGCCATTGCTTCTAGTACCCAGAAATTCAAGACAGACTGGCTACTGAAACTGTCCATGCTGGCAAAACTGTGCATGTTAAATTTCTGCTTGCCTCGGAGCAACTGACAGCACAGGGCTGTTCCATTCACAACATTTTAAACAATCAAATCATTCAGTATTGCACAGCAAAGAAGTGCCTTACAATAGATCAAAAATATTAATGCAAATCCAAAGATACAACACATCAATATATCAAAAATGCATTTAAAAACATCAGTATATTCAATACATCAACAGTCTGTCAGCTCAATAGCCACAGTCTTAGACTGAATTTTAGATGCAGTCACTAAAAATAAAGCAACTTTGTAAATCACAAAGTGGTTGTGGTGTTACTCTGCACCCCCCCCCCCAAACAAAACCCAAAAACCCCCAAAATCAGTTTAAATGTTCAAATATACACATCTGTCAGGGATCATAAGTCATGGTAAAATGCAGGAATTCTGTGAGGAAAACATGTCTTATATATTGTGAAGGGATTGTATTCCTGTCTTTTGGTAGGTAGCTGAATAGTATTGTTCTGCGACAAGTGAGACCCCGACACATCATTGCATCAATTCAGCAAGAGGGGTGGTCTTTGTGATCCTTGGACTCAAGGATGGGGCCCCAGACTCATTCAGGCAGCATGGGGATCCTTGGTGACTCTGTGGCAGTGGGTCTTGAGGGCAGCACTGGGGTAGCTAGTTGCATGGTGATGAGGCCTCCTAGCATGGGACTTCTTTATTGTGGCTTGGGGCAGCTGCTCAAGTAGCTGACTATCCCTGACAGCAGACTGTTGGACTGAGCTATAGGTTTCTCTAAGCCATGCATTGTTCAGCTCATGCGATGAGTTGAAGCCATAGTAAATTTTCCATCAGCAGAATGGAACTTGGGAGGGGAGTTGGCATGGCAAGCCCAATCTCTCGGATCTTGGAATCTAAGCAAGGTCAGTACTTGAAAGGGAGATGACTATGGAAGACTCTGCAGAGAATGGCAATGACAAACCACCTGTGCCTCTCACTTGCCTTGCAAGCCCCGTGCTGGGGTCACATCAGTCAGCTGCAACTCGACAGCACATTACAGACAGACAGAATGGAGCTCTCTTTTCTCCTTCCACCCCCAGCAGCTCCCTGATCTGCATGAAATGTTTTCCTAGGTGAAAGGGGATCCTGAGGAATGATATGGGCCTA
This sequence comes from Heteronotia binoei, assembly GCF_032191835.1. Classification (NCBI taxonomy): domain Eukaryota; kingdom Metazoa; phylum Chordata; class Lepidosauria; order Squamata; family Gekkonidae; genus Heteronotia; species Heteronotia binoei. The sequence goes on along the minus strand of NC_083230.1, from coordinate 28,579,159 downwards.
TGGTGGGGGACTGGAGAGAGTTGCCTTCCTAGTCTGGATCCAATATCTTGTTTGGGAAACTTCTGCGCTTATTATGTTCAAAATGCACTGCTTTCAGTACACTATAGGGAAATATCTTAATTAACAAATATAAAAATGGAAGTGCTAGGAGTATTTAAGTACTAGCTATGTTAATACTGAATGCAGTAAGATTGGAAAAAGGAAGGGAAAAGATCCTAAAATCTTTTTCTGATTTACACTGAAACCTCTTTGTTACATCTGAGAATGTAAAGAAACTTTAAGGTTGGGCAGTTTTTGAAAGGGCCTTATTGTAAGTAAGAATCAGGCCACCTGGGTCTCAAGCTTGGCTTCCAAAGAAGCAAAAATAGTGAAGGAAACACTAGATGTTTCCCCCCCCTCTTTCTTTTAACATAGAGTTCCATTGAGGCTCAGTTTCCTCCTGGCTAATTTCCAGCAGTGTATTTGTTCTCTCAAAGCCAGACGAACCTTTAAACTGGAGAAATAACCCTGGCAAGAGAAAGAGGAGAAGGGAGGATTGCCGACTGGCAGAAACCGCTACTATAAAAGAATTCTTTCATGTTTGTACAAGTTTGCTACATCCATATCAACAGCCAAGAGGCTATCCATCTCAGCTGTGAAATGTCACCCAGAGATATCTTCACATATATATTCCTTTATCTTTTGTGGATTTTTAAATACACATTTTCATGGTCAATACCGCCTCATTTCATGCCTCTCCAAAAGCTTCTCCTAACAGAAGAAGCTTAACTTATATACCTTACCTTGGTCAAACACTAAAGAAGAAATGCACCATCTACTTGATATAAAGTCCTCAGTGTTTGTAGATATAATAATAATAATAAAATTTTATTTATATCCCGCCCTCCCCGCCGGGGCAGGCTCAGGGCGGCTTACAGGGTGTGGCAAAAGCCATGTTAAACAATAAAACAATTATACATTTCTATACCATTTAAAATTTACCAGTAAGTTTACATAATATAAAAGTCTAAATCAATCTAAAATAATCTCATCTTATTGCTATCTCAATTGTTGATGTTAGTGATGGCATGGTGTTCATTTCAGGTTCCATCTTGGAATGCTAGCCGGAAGAGGGCAGTTTTGCACGCCCTACGGAATTGGCTAATGTCCCATAGGGCCCGCACCTCTTCCGGCAGCTGGTTCCACCATTGGGGTGCTTTTATAGAGAAGGCCTGTTCTCTAGTTATTTTTAGTTTGGCCTCCTTTGGTCCAGGTATTTCCAGAAGGTTTTGTGAGCTGGATCGCAGTGCTCTCTGGGGAACATATGGAGAGAGGTGGTCCCTAAGGTAAACAGGTCCTCGGCCATATAGGGCTTTAAAGGTAATAACCAGCACCTTGTAACGAACTCGGTAAGTAACTGGCAGCCAATGCAGCTCCCGCAGCCCAGCCCGCACATGTTCCCACCGAGGTAGGCCCAATAGCAGTCTGGCTGCTGCATTCTGCACTAGCTGCAGTTTCCGGGTTCGGCACAGGGGCAGCCCCATGTAGAGGGCATTACAGTAGTCTAGCCTTGAGGTGACCGTTGCATGGATCACTGTTGCCAGGTCATTGCGCTCCAGGAAGGGAGCCAACTGCCTCGCCCGCCTAAGATGGAAAAAGGCGGATTTGGCAGTGGCTGCTATCTGGGCCTCCATTGTCAAGGAAGACTCCAGTAGCACTCCCAAGCTCCTGACCCTGTGCACTGGTATCAGTGACGCACTGTCAAAAGCTGGAAGGGAGATCCCTCCCTCCGGACCACCACGCCCTAGACAAAGGACCTCTGTCTTCGCTGGATTCAGTTTCAGCCCACTCGACCTGATCCAGTCTGCCACGGCTTGCAGTGCCCGGTCCAGATTTATAGGAACATTGGCAGCCCAGCCGTTCATCAATAGATAGAGCTGGGTGTCATCCGCGTACTGGTGACAACCCAGCCCATATCTCCGGGCAATCTGGGCAAGGGGGCGCATGTAGATGTTAAATAACATCAGGGAGAGAACTGCTCCCTGAGGCACCCCACAGCTGAGTGAGCGTCTCTGGGACAGCTCCCCCCCAATTGCCACCCTTTGTCCCCGACCCTCCAGGAAAGAGGAAAGCCATTGCAAGGCTAGCCCCTGAATCCCTGCGTCGGCGAGGCGGCGGGCCAGCAGCCGGTGGTCGACCATATCAAACGCGGCCGAAAGGTCTAACAACAGCAATACTGCCACACCGCCTCGATCCAGGTGTCGCCGGAGATCATCCATGAGGGTGACCAGAACCGTTTCTGTCCCATGGCCCGGGCGGAAGCCGGACTGGAATGGATCCAAAGTGGAAGCATCATCCAGGAAGCTCTGTAACTGCAACGCCACAGCCCTCTCTATAACCTTGCCCAGGAAAGGCAAGTTTGAGACTGGCCGGTAATGAGCTAATTCGGCCGTGTCTGATGTAGCTTTTTTCAGGAGGGGGCGGACCACTGCCTCTTTCAGAGGGGTTGGAAAAGAACCCTCCGAAAGAGATCTATTTATGATGTCCCATATAGGACATCTCAGCTCTTCCTGGCAAGCTTTAATTAGCCAGGAGGGGCACAGGTCCAGATCGCAAGTTGTTGGGCGTGCAGTAGAGAGGATCCTGTCAACCTCCTCTAGGTCGAGCGGGTTGAAACAGTCCAGGGTCGAACCAGAAGACAGGCACGGACCCTCAAGTTCACATACTGTATCTAATATGGCGGGGCAGTCACGACGGAGCGACTGGACTTTGTCTGCAAAGAATTTCGCGAATGCATCACAGCCTATCTCGAATTCCTTAACATTTGGTTTGCCTTGTGGCAATGTAGTAAGGTTCCGAATTATCTTAAATAATTGTGCCAGGCACGAATTTGCAGACGCAATCTTAGCCGCAAAGTATGTTTTCTTTGTGGCTTTGACTGCCATCTCATAGGACCTCATAAACTCTCTATAAGATGCTCTAGCCGCTTCATCGTGAGTACGCCGCCATTGCCTCTCTAGCCGTCTGAGGCCTTGTTTCAGCTGGCGTAGTTCCGGGGTATACCACAGTGCCAGCCTAGTCCGGGGTCACAGAGGGCGTCGGGGTGCGATCTCGTCAATGGCTCTGGAAAGCCGGCTATGCCAGGTCTCAACCAGGTCATTGAGGGAATCGCCAGAGGGCCAGGGATCCCGCAGAGCCATTTGGAACCGTTCCGGGTCCATCTGGCTTTGCGGGCGAGCCATAATGCGCTCGTCACCTAGACAGGTTTGGTGTGGAGTGTCCACACGAGCCCTAAGGGCGAGGTGGTCCGACCATGGCACCCCTTTTGCAATTATATCGTCCACCGGGCGAGGTGGTCCGACCATGGCACCGCTATTGTGATTATATAGAGGAGGGTGATAATACGAAAGAACATCCCACGTCCCCAAAATAAGAACATAAGAGAAGCCATGTTGGATCAGGCCAATGGCCCATCCAGTCCAACACTCTGTGTCACACAGTGGCAAAAAATTTTATACATACACACACACTGTGGCTAATAGCCACTGATGTACCTCTGCTCCATATTTTTATCTAAACCCCTCTTGAAGGTGGCTATGCTTGTGGCTGCCACCACCTCCTGTGGCAGTGAATTCCACATGTTAATCACCCTTTAATTAAATAGAAGTTTTGAGGAAATATAAATGAAAGGATACAATGTTATGTATTTACTTAAACTGTTTCTATCCCACACTTTTCAAAGGCTCAGAGTGAACAATATTTGAAACCAAAGGCATACTCCAAAAAAGCACCTATACTGAATTACTGATCATTTTCCTGCACACACTGAGAGTTGCTACATCACTAATCACAGGGAGGGAGAGTTCATTCAGCCACTTCTTCCTTACAGCTGCCCCTGTGAACAATCAGGAGATCACATGGTGGCGGCAGGTGGGGCCAGTGTGATTGCTCTCACTCTCCCTCCCCATGGGTTCAGGAACATGGGGCCATAAAGTACCCCAGCCCAGAAATGGCTGTCCTCAGGTGGCCTAAGAGACCTTGTTACAGAAGCAAGCTTTGGAATGATACGCTTCTGAAAACCAATTTGCTGTTGTGGCTAATTGCACCAACTTTAATCTGGGCAAACTAGGCTGGATTCTCCACTCCTTCACATGCATCTGCTGTTGTGACTTTGGGTCAGTCACAGTTCTTGAAATAGCTCTGTCAGCCCCACCTACTTCACAGGGTGTCTGTTGTGGGTAGAGGAAGCGAAAGGAGTTTGTAAGCCGATCTGAGACTCCAAGTGAAGGCAGGGTATAAATCAATCTCCTCCTCCTCCTCTTTGATTAATAACACAGTGGGCGTTTTCGCACTCACCTTAATCAGCAGCAACCCCCTCTTCACTGCGCAGGATCTGCACGGATTTTGCACTAATTGCCGCGGAGCACCCAGAAGAGCTGGAAAGTCCCGGCGCTTTTGCAGCACAAACGGAAACTGGTTTTTGGTGGTTTCCGTTTGCGCCACAAAAGCGCCGGGACTTTCCGGCTCTTCCGGGTGCTCCGCGGCAATTAGTGCGAAATCCACGCAGATCCTGCGCGGTGAAGAGGGGCGTCGCTGCTGATTAAGGTGAGTGCGAAAATGCCCAGTGTCTTTGTGCTATACCAACTCTTGTAAGGGGAGTTACATCTTAAGTCTTTGCATAAAAGCATCATGCACATTACTTAACAACTTTAGCATTGATGTTGGAAATGTTGATGCATTGATTGATTGCAAAAAATGCTAACAGAGATTCATTTGAGCAGTTGAGAGATAATATTTGAGTAGTTGAGAGATAATATTTCAAAAGAGTATGTGGCCTTTTTTCTAAACTTGGCTGTATGGCATGGAAAAAATTCAGCTTAGTTTTTCTTTGCATCATGGCATCTCACTTGTTAAGTGACCCTTGCAATTGGCAGGTGGGATGTTTAATACTGCACAGAAGAAAAGGTGCAACCCTTATTACAGGGGTGTCAAACATCTAGCCCGTGGGCCAAACTGGCCCCTGGAGGGCTTCAACTAGGCCCACGCAGCTCTCTTCTTCCCCCCTCCTGTCCTCAACCTGCAAAGCTCGGAGGCTTCTGACAATCCCAGCTCCTTCAGTCTTCTCTTTGCAGAGGCTAAAGCAGAAGCAAAGCTGCAAAGAAAATGTGGAATGGATTTCCCATTCAGGCCTATAGGCAGAGCAGACTGGAATGGGAAATCCATTCCATATTTTCCTTGGGACTTTATTTCAATGGAGAGGTTTAACTTTCCAGTTTTCCTATGGCCAGCTGAAGCTTCCTGGAGTTGTGTCCTTGCAGATCAAGCGTGGATGCTCTGAGTCAGCTTTATCTCTTCTCAAATGGAGTGAGAACTAGTGCCTAGTGAGTATTCTAATTTGGGAACCCACAGCCAAAGGGGGATATTACACTGGAGAGCCATTGCTAATCTGAGTATATCGGGTGGGGGGGGGGGGAGGTTGCAATGCCTTGCCTTGCCATTTCATGTTTTCACAGGCTGAGAGCATTTTATTTTTTTTTAGTTTTCTGCTGTGTGATCCTTTTGCTTTTCCTTGATGTTTTATTTTTAAAATTGCATTGCAAAGTTCCACTGTTCCCCTACCTTTCCATTTTAAACAAAATTTTGCAAGAGCTTTATTTGTATATTAAGTTAAAAATATCTTTAATTGTGTTTGCCTGTGTCCTTTATAAAGTATACATCTCCTCTCTCTGGCATTACATTTTAGGACATGCATGGCTTGGCCCCACAAAATCCCTTTTATGTCAGATCCGGCCTTCCTAACAAATGAGTTTGACACCCCTGCCTTATTATGCAAAGCTTGATCCACTGTAATGTTGGAAAAGGCGTCTGGATGGTTAATAATGATTCACAGATCAATGCCAAACACATATACTAGTCTTTTCCTCTTTCACAGTATGTGCATCTGCAGACTGTAATTAAACCCTGTACTTTTTAGCCTCCCACTAGAGAACCTCATCATTTGCTGTGTCTTTTCAACACAGTTACCATTTTTGCTTGCTTGCCAATATCACTCTGTCCCTCAGGAAATGGTGTGTGTACAAAGGCATAAGTTTCAGAAAATAAACTAGATTTGGATACATCTCAAAAACTCCTGTTCAGTATTACTCTGGAGCCTGACAGCCATAATACCAACTCAGAAGTGTAATGAATAATGAAATACAAATTGGCATTGTTTCAAAAAAAATTTCCCAATACCTTCAAATCATATTCATGACAGACATAACAAGCATTTCACAAATGAAAAGGCTTTCAAGGACCTGTGCCATGAATCCTAGCTGAAAATTACATACTAAAAGGGGGAGAAGTTATCAGAAATAACTCCCAGTTTATAGGACAGAATTAATCTGCATATGCTTTTAGACTGTACAAACAGTGTACTTTCTCCAATGGGCATAGTCTCATATTTTTATCCTGTTGCTTGGCAACACTATTTTTAGATTATTTTTTTTTTAAATGTGTATTTCTGAAAATTAAACTCAGGCACATGGTTGCATAATCTTTTTCAAATGGCAACTATTTCATAACATTAAAATACAAATCCATTGAATAAATCTTTCATTGGCCTTGAATTAGAAGAATGTTTAAAAATGTAGCAAATGGAAACATCTCCTATGCAAGTAACAAACATATTCAAGAGAACGGAAGATTCTGTTCACTTACCGTGAAGTCTTCCTTCTCGGTGGTCCCAGAGTGGGTCAGTCCTGACCTATGGGAATATAGCTCCTCCTCTCCGTAGGCAGGGCCAGCAAAACAAATTCCTTCCAGGAGGGGGTGCTATTCCCCTTAACTTTCAGTTTGTCTTCAAGCCAGTCGACTCCCAACTAGAAACTAGAAAACAAATTGCAACCAAGGGAAGAAACACCACAGTAATATCTGTCGTCCCCTCCCAGACCCGGAATCAAGGAAGAGTACACAGAATCATCCAACTTCCTTTATTCATAATGGTGGAACTGGACAGTTTGGTACAACCAAACCAGAACTCTCGTAACCAATAACTCCCCATGTGCAATTACATGGTCCACAGTAAACTCAGCAGAAAGACAAATGCCCGAACTCCCAGGCCTCCCAGTGTATTGATGCAAAGACTGAGGCAATCCCAAACCGGGCAGGGAGGACTGACCCACTCTGGGACCACCGAGAAGGAAGACTTCACGGTAAGTGAACAGAATCTTCCGTTCTCCAGTGGTCCCAGTAGTGGGTCAGTCCTGACCTATGGGACTTATAACAGCAGTTCCCGAGGGTGGGCCCACTCAGTCCTTTGGATCAAATAGCAGCCTGCAAGACCCTCCTACCGAATGCTGTCTCAGCTGAAGCGAGCTTATCAATACGGTAGTGCTTTGTAAAGGAATGAACGGAGCGCCAAATGACCGCTCTACACACCACCTCCATAGAAGGGAAAGCTCTGTAAGCTGCCAAAGTGGCTGCTCCCCTTAAGGAGTGAGCTGTGATGCCTGATGGAGGCTCCAATCCCCTGGCCTTATACGCCTCGATGATGAAGCCTCGCAACCATCTACTAATTATAGATTTAGAAATGGCTTTACCCAGGGGTCTGGCACTAAAAGAAACAAACAAGGAATCAGAAGACCTTAGAGGCTTAGTTCTGTCTAGGTAAAAGCTTAAGGCTCTGCGAATGTCTAGACAGTGCCATAGTCTCTCCTTTTCATGCTGCAGATTGGGACAAAAGGAAGGTGGAATAAATTCTTCCAATCTATGAAACAGTGAATTAACTTTTGGGACAAAGGCCGGGGCAGGTCTCAAAACCACCTAATCTCGGTGGAAAACACAAAGATCTTTGTGTATAGACAATGCCTTAATCTCAGACACCCTGCGTGCTGAAGTAATCCCCACCAGGAAAATCGTTTTAAAAGTAAGCATCTTTAAACTGCATGAAGCCATAGGCTCAAAAGGCTTGTGACTTAATGCCTCAAACACTACATTCAAATTCCAAGAAGGAAACCTGTGTGCCTGGATTAAGGAGAGACACCCCTCTTAAAAAGCATTTGATGTGTGAATGTTTGGACAGCAACTTGCCCTTCCTATCACCTCTCACCACTGAAATGGCCGCTACCTGCCTTTGGAGAGTGTTGGTACTAAGTCCCTTCTCCAACCCTGTCTGAAAAATGGTTAGCACGTCTGCTATCTTAGCAGCCATTGGGTCTGCACTATTCTCCTGACACCAGGATACAAAGGTCTGCCAAGTCGCATTGTGCACTCTATTAGATCAAAACATTGTATTTTGCAATATACTGAAAAGTATTCTACTTTCAAAAATTAAATATAATTCTTCAATACATTACATAGTTTCCTACCCATCCCACCCTCCAATCTGTGACCTCCGCCAGTATATAAAACAAATTAAAAACCTTTTAAAAGTAAAAATTCACACATAGAATCTTGACTAAAAGTTTCATTCACTTAACTTTAACTAAACTCCAATATAACTATCTTTCTTGTTCCTTAACTTAATTCTTAATTCTTATTCATCAGTATTACATCTTTAATCAAATAGCCATAATAAATTCTTCTTTTCACTTAAAGAGTTCAATTAATTCTTATTAAACATTAAACCTAAAATTCATACCACCTCCATAGAAGGGAAAGCTCTGTAAGCTTTCCCTTCATGTAGTCATCACTAAAAATTATTCAATAATCTTAACTTAACTCACATAAACTTACTATATTAACTCAGCTACTTATATTTCACTACTAAAACAGTACTCAGTGATCACAGTCCTTCTTTCTCTTTTAAAGTTCAATTAACGTTATCAAAAAATGCTAGATGACTCTTCACCTTCCATTGTATCTCCACATAAGGTCCTGGCATGAGACTAAGAGTCCCACCAATTTTGCTAGAGTCATCACTTGTGTGGTTTTGGCCTGCAACACTGAATGGATCAGTTGTGTCAGTTTCGCTTGTCTTTCCTGGGAGAGGAAGACTCTGTCTTCCTGGTATCGATCTGCACCCCCAGGTGAAGAATGGATTGAGCCGGTATGAGGGAACTCTTCTCCCGATTTATGACAAACCCGTGGGAGGATAGAACATCCATTGTCTCCTTCAGGGCCGCCTTCGTCTGCGTAAATGATGGTGCCTTGACTAGGCTGTCATCCAGGTATGGAAACAATGACCCTCCCCTGAGACACAGGGCTGCCACTAGAGTCACCAGTATCTTTGTGAAGACTCTGGGTGAGGACTTTAAGCCGAATGGCAATGCCTTGTATTGGTAGTGGTTGCCGTCATAAGAGAATCTCAGAAAACGGCGGTGCCCCTGCCAAATTGGTATGTTTAAATAGGCCTCGGATAGATCTATTGATGCCAGAAAGTCCCCTTTTTATAGGGCTAGGAGGATCGACGGCAAGGTTTCCATCCGAAACTTCTTCGTCTCCACCTTTCTGTTGAGTCATTTCAGGTCTAAGATTGCTCTCACATCCCCATTCTTTTTTGGGACGATGAAGAAGATCGAGTAGACACCCTGGGTCCTCTCCTCCTCCGGCATTGATTGTATAGCCCCTATTTCGAGGAGATGGAGAATGGCTGATAGCAAAAGCTGATGTTTTTGAGGAGACTTGTTCCTGAGAACTTCCAGGAATCTGCCTCGTGGAACTGTCTTGAATTCTATATTGTAGCCCTCGGACACCGTCTCCACCACCCATCTGTCTGTTACTGTCTGTCTCTACACTTCGGCAAAGCATTAGAGACGGCCCCCTATAGCCCCTGGGGGACTGTTCTGGGCATTGTCAGGTGGTATTGCCTTTCCTCGGGCCTTTAGAGGACTGCCCTTTGGTACTGAAAGATGAAGATCTGGAACCGCGGGGCTTCTGTTGCCATCTTCCCCTATAGGATTTGGAGTAATACGACTTGGAGTCCCTCCTTTGATCCCGAAAGGGCTGGAAGCATCTCTTATCTCTGTCTCGCTTTTTGGATGGAAGAACCTTCTTCTTATCCTTGTCCTCCACCAGGTAGCGCTCTAGGCCTTGACCGAAGAGTAAATCGCCTTTAAAAGGGACTGTTGCTACTTTGGCTCTTGCAGATGGATCTGCGTCCCAGTTTTGCAGGCAAATGTTCCGTCGGGCCATCACGCTCAAGGCTACAGCTCTTGCAGATTGTTGCATAATGTCAAGAGTGGCATCCGCTGCAAAGGCTGCAGACAAGGCAATCTTCTTTAGCTCATCTTTAACTTCCTTGGGCAAGTCTTGTTCTGCCTTGGTCAATTCTGAAGCCTATGAACAAATAGCTCTGACAGCCAAAGAAGCTGACAAAGAGGTGGCTGAAGCTTCAAAATCCCTTCGTAGGGCTTGTTCAATCCTTTTATCCGTGGGGTCCTTTGGTGTGCCATCTGTATCCAATGGTAGGATGGAAGAGGAGGTGAGGCTGTTAACTAGGTCATCCACTCTGGGCAGCTTGAGCCGTTTCATGGCCTCTAGAATAAGAATGTAAAACTTGGAAAAAACTGAATGGGTCACCTTTGGTTTGGCTTGGTGTTCCCATTCTGCCCTCATAATGGAGAAAAACCCTGCTGGCAGTGGTACCAGCTGTGGCTTAGACCTGGCCTTAGGAATAGTTTTCTCTGACCCCATTGGGAAATCTGTTTCCTCTTCCTCTTTAAGTTTAGGGTCATAATTCAGTTCCAGGGCTCTGACAATTTTAGGGAAGAGCTGTGAATAAATGTCAGGGGGAAACAACCTATTCTGAGATGGTTGAATTATCTCCACCTCTTCCTCAGAAAGCTCCCCTTCTTCCTTTGAGGAAGATAGTTCTGAGTCCTCAGAGTCTTCCCCTAGCTCAGACACTTGAAAACTTTCCAAATCTATGTGTCTCTTCTTTCTCTGTGAAGGGGCAGTCTCAACTTCCTTCTCCACCAGATTCTTAGACTTTTTTGTGCATTTTTTTAGAATGCAGCTTGGGGGTCTGACTAGGATCCTCTTTGCTAGACTGTACTTCTTGTTTAACTATCTGTTGGATCCAGGCAAAGAGATTCTCCTTGGCCTCTGTTCCAGATAAATCTACTATTGGGCTTTCTATCTGGTCCTCTTGAGAGGGGGAGTCAGTCAAGTCCAAATAGCTATGTCCTTGGCTTTGGGGAATTCAGATGGGGTAGCCATTTTGAAGTGCCCAGGATACTGTAAAAAGAGAAGACACATGGCCGCTTTTCCCGCCTAAATTTTCCTTCCCCTTCCACACCCTGTAGGCCCTGTTTAGGCCTTGCTACTGGGCTGTGGGACTCCCTTTCATTCTCTGGACCTCCTCTCCACCTGGCCTTCCTTTATGGAAGTAATCAGCTTCTGGACTAGTGCTGTTGTGCCTTCTGGTACTAGGGGCCCTTGAGGCTCAGTTATGCCAGCGAGAGGAAGGGTGGGGGGGCAGACTATTCATTAAGTCCTCCCTCAGGCAACCTTGCACAGGCCGCCCTACTTTCCCCATTCCTGAACTTCCTTCTCCACCAAAACCCCCATTCCATGGGTCTTTGGGACCCTACCTGTTCCTCAGGAGGGAGGAGGAGTTCATCGCCATCCTGTCCACCCTGTGCACACTACCGGGTCCGGACAGAGGCTCGGGATGTCCATGGGGCCACCGATGCGTGTACTGCTGTCTCCGCCCCGGTTGTCTGCAGTCTCCACTGCTCGCCGCCATGTTCAGGGAGGTGTGGGGAAAACTGCAGCCACGTTCCTGGGTCTTCCGGCTTCTGCTGGACTCCAGGAAGCTTCAGGTGTCGAGGGAAGGGGGGAGAGTAAGCTGCCCCATCCCTTTCCTCGTTGCTTCTGCAGTCTTATTATTATTATTTTGTTTGCAAAGTTGAACCAAAGCTCAGCTGGCATGTCCTGCTCTGGAGGCAGGGCCAAGCAAAACTGAAAGTTAAGGGGAATAGCACCCCCTCCTGGAAGGAACTTGTTTTGCTGGCCCTGCCTACAGAGAGGAGGAGCTATATTCCCATAGGTCAGGACTGACCCACTACTAGTACCACTGGAGAACATGTATATTTTGTTACCTTTGTTCATAGGGAAAAAGAAGTCAACACATACAAATAAACAAAATAATATTCCTGCTGTAAAAGTCATAATTCCATTCTATGTTTTATTATATTTCCAGGGTACCAGAATCTGGAGGAGCTGCAATCATGTTTTACAGATGGCTGAATATGGGCTGGAACTAAGCAAACTGCTAGGAAGAATTCTGATAGGCCTCATTCTCCTTTAAATAAGCAAAATCTGTTTATTCTGAAAAAAAAAGTTGTACTTTGTTTATGTAAAAAGGCCCTTAGAATATTTCGGAGTGATTGTATCTTACACCTTGCACAAAAATTGCTTTCACTAAAGCTTCGCTCCCTTCGCTGACAAAACAATTTGTCAGTTGTATTGGCTCAGGCTACTCTTTGCAGAAGCAAGCAATGGCAAACCACCTCTGCTCAGTCACTTGCCTACAGGGTCACCATGAGTTTGCTGCAACTTGACAGTGCTGTACACACACACATTGGCCCAGTTTGGGAAACTGATTATACTCAGTTAGCTGTGCTGTTGGACTAGGTGGGAACATGGAATGACTTGGTGAAAGAACTGATCATCTAAGGGACTAGGGAGAAGAGAAAGAAAGCAATAGGTCTATTGTAGAATGTATACAAGATCAAAGAGCCATTCATTGGAAACAGAGATTTTTAAAAAAAGTCCACAACCAATTCCATACATGGAAGTGAAGAATGTGAAGACTAGGAAGGTCTGAGGATGGCGACATGATGGGGATATGATTCTACCATAGAGTTTCTGGAGACTGCTAGAGCTACCCACCATCACTTCTGGGTTTTCCCTGGAAATGACATAATCACACTTGCAATGCCACTTAAAAAAAAACACATCCCACTATTTAGAGTTGCAGTAGGCAACAGGAGCTCAGGGTAGAAGATCCCTTTCTTTGATTGGAGGAATAGTAAACCAAATGAAGAGTAATTAGAATTAACACAAGACAATGATGTGGTTTTTGCAATACAACAAAATTCAGTAGAATGCTTTACACCTAAGGATGTGCATTTGCTGCTCTGAATATGTATCTGAAAAATATCTTACTGGTATTTTTGGGATATATTTGGGTCTCTGGATGCTATTCAGGATTTTCTGAACTTTCAGGAAATACATTTTGAAAATCCTGGAAATTTTTGGCAGTAACTGGGAATATCAGGAGCCAGCATTTTAAGGCTGTCAGGGCTGTTTTTCCTCCTTGAATTTTGCTGTGTGTCTCTGTCAGTGCATAATTCCTAGGACTTAATATGATCTTGCTAGGTTGATTTGGTTTAGATTCTATGCTTTCAAATTAATTCCTTGGGTCTTGCAACATTCTTTGCTCAAGTTGATATGTGTCAACAGGGCTTTTTTGGTAGAAAAAGCCCAACAGGAACTAATTTGCATATTAGGCCACACCCCATAACAGCCCCATTGTTTAACACAGGACTTTTTGTAGAAAAAGCCCAGCAGGAATTCATTTGCATATTAGGCCACACCCCCTGACACCAAACCTGCCGAAACTGCATTTGTATGCATTCCTGCTAAAAAAAAAGCCCTGTGTGTCAAGTTTGTGGTTTGTAGTACAGTCTCTGTTTTGCTATTGCTGCTGATTCTCAGGTTGTACATTGGCTTGGATTCTCTGATTTATATTTGGTGGTCTTCCAACAGCACACCTATTCAGTTTAGCTTGGAAGATTCTCTAGTTTGACATTAGTATTGATTCTTGGGTTGTACATTTGTTGTGTTTCCTTTGCTTGCTCTTCTGTCTCTAAGCTATTCTTTGCCCTGGAGAAAGCATGAAATCCCCCCTGCAAAGGAAACAATAGAGGGTGGCTGGGGAACTGTGTTCAGGGGCTTGCTTGAAACTTGAATGTTATTTAATGGATGTGCACCAGCAGCTCCACTGTAATTTTGGTTCCACTTGCTCAAAAAAAAAAGCCCCTCCTGAAAGAGTCCCCATAGGGAATAATGGAGCCAAATAATATCAGAATCACACACATACAAAACCTTTGATCTAAATACAAACTGGTATTTGGAAACTGGATTACTGGGAGTACTGATACTTTTGGCACCAAGGTATCTACATTTGAAACAAACTTTTTAAAGAGGTGCACATCCTGATTTACAGCAGGTCTCCAGATGCAAGATTAACTCAGAGCCAATTATCTTAGGAGTTAATATCTGTGGGAATGATAAGGGAGAAAGTAACTAAGATAATGGGTTCTAAATGGAAAACCACTTAAGGGCTAACTTTACAGGAACGCCAGAAGATCCGGTATAGAATAATGTCTGTAAACAACAGAAATCAGAAGTAAATCTAAATGAATGGGCTAAGGTCAGTCTTTGTCGGCTTTTATGAGTGGCAGTTTTAAAAATGAAAATACTGCCAAGCTTTCTGTTTCTCTTTATTACCATCGCATACTATTCCTCAACAACTTAATAATGGAAATACAGAAAATGTTCAGTTCTTTTGAGGATACAAAAGAGCCAGACAGGGCAATAATGCAAGCACCAAAAATAAAAGATGATCTAGCTGCACCTTCTACAGAGAAATGCTATTGTGCCAGTAACTTAACCGCTGTGAGTCCAGTGGCACCTTTAAGACCAACACATTTGTATTCAAGGTATGAACTTTTGTGTACAGATACATAAAAATGAAAGGTAACATTTCAGTGTATCTGAGGAAGTATGCCTGCACCAAAAGTTCATACCTTGAATAAACTTTTAAAAGAATATTTTTTTAATGTTTTATAGGGATACTGAATTTTGAAAAGGGTTAAGGGAAAGAATAGGGAGAAAAACAAAAAAAAAATCATCATTTTTTTTTAAAAATGTTAAGAATAAACATTAATAGGAAAATATAAAACACGAAAAGTCACAATAAATTGTTATAGCTATATATAGACCAATTATACCATTAACTCCACATAATATATTTTTATTATTCCTTCTTTAGAAGGCTGTGAAGAAAAACAAACTGGTAAGAAGAAAATAGAATTTGTATATAGTTTTAAGAATAATGACATAACAATTTGCAATGATAAAGAAAAACAGAAAATAGTGTTCCATATGAAAATTAAGATTTGCATAATAAATCAGATATATAACTATAAGACATTAATTAATAACATTAATAACTATGATGCTTACTATAATAATACCTTGAATAAACTTTTGTTGGTCTTAAAGGTGCAACTGGACGCCATAATTTGTTCTACTGCTTCACACCAACATGGCTGCACACCTGAATTTAGCAGCGATGTGGTATTAGCAAAGAGCATGCAGTTTTAATATAAGAGAGTGATAGAGAGAATAAGTTAATACGATATAACGAAGGTTTTGAATGGTTAATTTGCAGGTCCTCTATCATGGCAAAATTATTCAAATGTTTAAATATTACTGAAAGGGACGATTATGGATTCAAAACATATAGGATCATATCATCTGCAAAGAGGCTAATCTTAAATTGATGATGGCCGATTATAATACTTGGGCTACTAGGGTATGTTCTAATTATGATAGCAAGAAGCTCCACCACAAGAGCAAAAATTAGTGGAGATAAGGGACAACCCTGCCGAGTGCCTCTACACAACCTAAAGTCTTGAGATAGAAATGTTAATATAAAGAAATGGAAATGATGTAGAATAAAGAGATTTAATGATGTTTCTAAACTTCTCTCCAGATTGCATATACTGTAATAAAGAATGGATATATGAAGGTTCTCTTGACTGTTCACTATTCTTCTCTTCTCTTAGCTATTCACTATTACACTGACAGGCAAGGAACATGTTAAAAGTGGAGCTGCAGAGCACATTCTCTCGTGATTGGAAACTCCTCTCCCCTGCTGGGATTTTGGTGTTAGGTGGACTCAGGGCTCTGTGCCACCCTGTTTCTCTGTTCATGCTGAGCAGAGGGACTTAGCTAGTGAGTTCCTTGGCTGAGGATGCAAATTTTGATTGAGAACTCGTCTCCCTTGCTGGGGTTTGGGGATGTTAGCTGGACTCAGGGCTCTGAGCCACCTAATCTCTCTGCTCATGGCAAGCAGAGGGGCTTAGCTAGTGGGTTCCTTGGCTGAGGACTCACATTTTGATTGTGATTCTGCTTCCCTACTGGGGCTTGGGGGTGTTAGGTGGACTCAGGGCACTGAGCCACCCTGTGTCTCTGCTCACCCCAAGCACATTTGGTGTGTGGGTGGGAGGATGGTCACCTCTGCCAGGTGTGGGTGGCTCCCTCACCCTGCACCTACTACATGAAACAACATCTACCTCATATCACTCCATCTACCTCATATCACTCCTCTACTTTAAAAGGAAAACTCTGATTTCACTGGTCTGATGGACCTGGGGTGCCTGCCAAGCTGTCATGGGTAACCATGAGGAGCTCCTGTCAAAATTCTGGGGATGTCTGCCTTTCTATCCTTCAGAACCTGACTTTGGAGACTGGGAAAGGGCTGTGAGTATAAGGGGGGTGCTTGCCACGCTTCCACTGTCTGGCTGTGGGGGGGGGGGGGAGGTGTCTGCCCAGGTTAAATTTCCCAGTGAGTTTGATGTCATTGACTTGTTCCTGATGTAAGGAATTCTGTTTGAAATTCTATTTCTTTATCTCAAACAGTTCGATGGATCGCTGGATCAAATACTCATTGAGAGGGATTTAACAAGAAAGCAAAAAAAAAGATTATTACTACAGGGAAAGGGTACTGGGAGGTGAAAATAACAGACTCTAAGAACTACCTGTTAACACACAGAAGAACACATGTTTAATGGAGGATACTTCCTCCTTCTCCTTGACCTCTCTGCCTGAAAAAAGGAAGTCACCTGACTAACTGACCAACCAAACAAACCAGTTTCCCCACTTCTAGATCTTGATTGACAGGAGTCAGTATCTTCTTCCTAGGTCATGCAGACAATAGGGAATCAGGCACAGTGTTAACCCTGTAATGACTGGAACTTTAGAACACTGCAAAGGACATACAGAACAGATACATAATTCTAACACCTGAGCCATTCCTACAGCTGTCTATATAACTGCAGCTGTCTTTTCCAGAGAAATCACTCGGGAGACTTTTTTTTTGGGGGGGGGGTCCATAACAGGGACTCCAGATCTGTAATCTGCCCCCAATTTGGAGAGTTTATGGAGGAGTGAGTGGCAAGGTGAGATTCCCTCTGTGCTTGGTGAGTGTAGCTTATAGGGGTCCATTCTATACACCAAGGGTATCAAACATGTAGCCCAGGGGCCAGATCAGCCCCCTGGAGGGATTCTATCAGGCCCATGAGCAAATGGCTGTTGTCTGCTTCCTTCTGCCTCTCTCTTATTTTCTTCTGCAAAACAGCTTTCTTTGCCATGCTTGCTCAATCACACAGGAGCTACAGAGCAAAGAGATATCCTGGGTGCAATTGGGTTTGCCTCTCCCTTTTCACTGTATTCATGTCTCCATGTTCCAGCCTTTCTCAGTAGGAAAGCAATGTGAACTATTTAGATGAGAAATAACAACATGCCACTGAGGTGAATGAGGCTCATAGAACCATAGAGTTGGAAGGGACCTCCAGGATTATCTAGTCCAACCCCTTGCACAATGCAGGAAACCTAAAAATACGTACCCCAAATTCACAGGATCTTCATTGCTGTCAGATGGCCATCTAGCCTCTGTTTAAAAACCTCAAAGGATGGAGAGCCCACCACCTCCCGAGGAAGCCTGTTCCACTGAGGAATCACTCTAACAGTCAGGAAGTTCTTCCTAACGTTGAGCTGGAAACTCTTCTGATTTAATTTTAACCCATTGTTTCCTGTCCTACCTTCTGGGGTCATGGAAAATTACACACCATCCTCTATATGACAGCCCTTCAAGTACTTGAAGATGGTGATCATATCACCTCTCAGCCGCCTCCTCTTCAGGCTAAACATGCCCAGCTCCTTCAATCTTTCCTCATAGGACTTGGTCTCCAGACCCCTCACCATCTTCGTTGCCCTCCTCTGGACCCGTTCTAGCTTGTCTACATCCTTCTTAAAATGTGGTGCCCCAAACTGAACACAATACTCCAGGTGAGGTCTTACCAGAGCAGAGTAAAGTGATACCATCACATCATGTGATCTGGGCACTATACTTCTGTTGATACAGCCCAAAATTGCATTTGCCTTTTTAGCCACTGCATCACACTGTTGACTCATATTCAGCGTATGATCCACTAAGACCCCTAGATCCTTTTCACACATACTACTGCTAAGACAAGTCTCTCCCATCCTATAACTATGTGTGGGATTTTTCCTATCGAATTGCAGAACTTTACATTTATCCCTGTTAAAATTCATTTTATTGGTTTTAGCTCAGTTTTCCAGCCTGTCAAGGTCACTCTGTATCTTGTTTCAGTCTTCTACTGTATTTACAACCCCTCCCGATTTAGTATCGTCGGCAAATTCAATAAGCATTGATAATGTGTGTCCAGACCAAGTTCACCCAGCACATTTCCTTTGTAGACTGGGAATTTTTAATGTAGGCTTCCCAGATAAGTAGGCTAATCCTGACCACTATACATGATTGTCTCTCTATTTTTGCACTGCCTCATAGGAGCTGCAGTTATTTTTCTGGAAAGATTATAGTTTTGTAGGCGAACACATAGCCCCCATCTGTGTCATGATGCCTCCACATGTTCTTGACCAGCACATGAAACAGTTTATTTACAAAAGCTCACAATACCCAGTCTTTTCTCCTGGGTCCTAGGCTCAAAGCATTGATCATGAGATTTCTGTAATTAATGTCAATAAATCAAAAGTAGGTTTGAAGCTTACAGATACACACCTGAACAACATCTGAACAGCATACTCAAAATTGCTACAGCACAAACATTGTCTCCAGATATTGATGCAATATTTTTTTAAAAAAAAACAATCTTTAGCTGTGTTTGTCTGTGTCCTTTATAAAGTTTTTATCTCCACTACCTGGCATTATATTTTATGACACACATGGACTGACCTGACAAGGTCTTGTTTATGTCAGAACCATCCCTCATAATAAATGAGTTTGACACCCCTCCTGTAGACTGCTGAACCTGTGCCTGACATTTTCCCAAAAGCATTTTCCTGGAATGACCTTAGTCCTGTTGCATTTGCACTGCCATAGTGGAACTGGTTTTCCTGGGCTTGTAGAAATGTCTTCAATTTCTACTGGGAGATCTGTTTTGACCTTAGTCCATTGGAAACAATAAGCAATGTGACACCTTCTTTGGTGAGCCATAACTCAGACTATGTAAATCCAATCCTCAGCAAATTTAGATAGCAGGTAGAGGGGAGTTAGCCAGAGATCTGCTGCAAGTTTGGTATCTCTGGCTTGCACAAGATCTGTTCTAAATGCTCCTAAACCTATGGAACCTGCTCCTCATTTCCCCAGGAAGCACTTTCCAGGGGGAACTTTTTTGGGCGGGGGGGGGGGCGGATTGTAACTAGAACCCCATAAATCTGATCATTGCCAAATTTGGCAGATAGGTAAGAGAGTCATCCAGAGATCCCTGGTTAATTTGGTGTCCCTAGCATGCTGGGGGGGGGGGGGGATGTTCTACAGCACCATGAACTTCACAAACCAAACTGGCCTGTCTAGTGCCAAAAAAGGCTATGGCAGTCCATGATTCGTTAACCATGCATGGCACAGACCACAAACTGAACCATGTTTTCCCCTGTTTGTGCTCATTCCTAGTTTTTGTTGTTGTTGTTGTTTAAATTATTTTCTACAATTCAGTAACAGGGATCTGGCTGAATGGACAAAACTATGGAACTGGGTGGAAGCAGAAAGCTTGGAACGGTGACCCTGTTAGAAGATTTGACTGAGTGGACAAAACTATAGAGCCGGGTAGAAGAGGCAAGCAGACTGCTTGGAAGAGCAACTGTGTTAGAAAATCCTGTATTTAGCAGGATATGCAATTGTAAAATTTGTCATAAACTTTGCAGAAAGGCACAGACAGCAGATAGCCAGAGCTACTGCTGTTTACTGTGTTTTGCCTTCTCTTTGCTTCGGGTGGCTTCAGTGTGATAAATAAAATAAATTGTGATGCATCCTGAATGTTGCATGACAGTGGTCTCAGGGTCCCCCCAGCTAACTAGGGCCCCAGGAATTTTGTACCCCAGATCCCCGTCTCTTGGTTTCTTTTTTCTTTTGTTTCTTTTTAGAGCATTTTCAGACTGTACTACGGGAAACTGTGGGGTTCCTTGCAAACTGCTCATGGGTTCCTCAATGGTAATCAGAAATGGCAAGCAAGCGTCTTAGAAAAACATAACCCTGCCCCCACCCCCCTTACCAATCTTCTGTTGAAATGCACAGCTATGGGAGAGAACATTGCTGTGTTTTCCTGATGATTCACAGGAACTAATTGCGCAGCCTAGAACATGATTCCAGGATTTTTTACAATTCACAAAGATTCTGCAGCACACAAATCCATCTTATAGGGCTTCCAACTCCAGGTTAAGAAATTCCTGGAGATCTGGGGTGGAACATGGAAAGTGGAGGATTTGGGGAGGAGAGGGTCCTCAGCAGGGTATAATCAGTGGTGGGATTCAAATAAATTAACAACAGGTTCTATGTCCTAATGACCATTTTAACTATACCAAAAGATATACTGAAAGGTAGTTTAATAATTCACGCATTAAATACTGCAATAAGAACAGTAAAAGAGGTTAAGACAACTTGTTCAATGTTTGAATCAAATTCAGAGCTTTCTACAGCTGCAGTAGAGGAAAAAAATTACATTGGGGCATACTCCACATATCTCTCACATTAAATGGATAGATTAAAATGTGTAAGATTGATTAAAATTTCTTTAATCGGGTGACAGCCCTAATTATGTCCTGTGTTAAATGGAAATCAGATTGCTTACTTAAATTACCGGTATACGTACAAAAATGCTTGGGAATGATGGACCTACTCAATCAAGTGGATATCAAAATTACCACATCAGGGTATTTTCCTACCAGCTGGAAAGCTGGAATTTGATACAGGCTTAATTCAAGATACACCAATGACTAGAAAAGTCTGCAAACTGGAGGCTCCCCTTGAACTGGGAGACATGAAGAGTATCCCCAAAATGGTCAAGGATCTTACACAACCAACTGATGAATAGAGGTGATTTGCCACTGGGTAATCTTGTGCCAAGTCACTATCTCTCAGCCTAATCTACCTCACAAAGTTGTCCTGAGTGTGAAATGGACTAGGGGAGAACCATATGTGGTTACCCTGAACTCCTTGGACAAAGGGTGAAGTAAAAAATGTGATCAATCCTTGCATTTATACACTTTAAAATGCCTGTTTATTTGTTTACTTCATTTATGTCCCACTCCCTGCCCTGCCCTGGATAGCCCAGGATAGCCCCATCTTGTCAGTTTTTGGAAGCTAAGCAGGGCTGGCCTTGGTTAGTATTTGGAAGGGCAACCTCCAAGGAATACCAGGGGCATGACGCAGAGGCAGCAACTGCAAACTGCCTCTGAAATGTCTCTTGCCTTTAAAAAAGTCTAGCTCACCACATAGTGGTGCATAATGCTACAAGAGCTAGAATTTTGACTGCCAGACAATCTTAGGATCTGGTAATATTACCACACTGCCAGATGATGATGATGCATTGTGTGTAGTATAGCCAGGAAATCCTAAGATTGTCTGGCAGCCAGAAGTTCTAGCTCTTTTAGCATTATGCACCACTAGGTGACAAGATAGACTTGTTTTTTAATCAAGAGATGTTTCAGAGGCAGTTTGCCACTCCCTCTGCATCAGGACCCTGGCATTCCTTGGAGGTCGCCCTTCCAAATACTAGCCAAGGCCAGCCCTGCTTAGTTTCTGAGATCTGATAAGATCAGGCTAGCTGGGCCACTGCCTACTTCTGCATAATGACCCTGGACTTCCTTGGTGGTCTCCCATTCAAGCACTAACCATGGCTGACCATACTTAGCTTCTGAGATTTGACGACATCAGACTAGCCTGGGCCATGATGGTCAGGGTGAACACCATGTTACATTATCTCAAATGCTACACTTTTGAATGGATTCAATTCACACACTTGAAGTCTGATTCACACATGCACCTACATCATTACTAAGTGGGGAAGAGGCATGCCAGAAGTTCATAAAATTGGTGCATGGCCTGTACAGGACAGAGAGAAATTATTCAATACCCTCTCATAACACAGGAATGTGGGATGTCCAATGAAATCGATGTTTGGTAGACTCAGGATGGAGAGCCAAAAGCATAATAAACATGGAATTGATTGTCACAAAATAAAGTGATTGCCACTAGTTGCTTTTGAATGGGAACTAGACTAATCCATGGATGATAGTTCTATTAATAGCTGTTAGCAACAATAGTTAAATGAGACTCTAAATTCTGATTAGCAGACTCTGGGTAGGGGTGGGGCCTGTTCTGTTTGGAGCTTCAAGATGAGATCTTGCTGACCTCTGCAAGAAACTGGATTTTGGACTTCAGATCTTTGGTCTGGACCATCTTTCTACTTTTTTCAGCACCTGCCAATTTGCAGCTGAATGTGTAAACAGATTTCAAGTACTGGTGTTGTAAGTAACAGAACTGATATTCCCCTACTCTCCCCTGCAAATTTTAGAGTTGACTCCCCGCCCCACCCTTCAGTGGAATTTACTTCCAAGGAAACATGCACTTTTAGAACCAGGTGGGCAGCTGTGTTGGTCTGAAGCTGTAGAACAAAGTAGGAGTCAAGTTTCACCTTTAAAACCAACAAAGCTTACATTCTGAATAAAACTTAGTTGGTCTTAAAGGTGCTGCTTGACTCCTACTATGCACTGTTAGGTTATCCTATGCATGTTTTCCGGGAAGCAAATTACAGCAGTGAGGCATGCAAACACTCTAGGATCAGGCATTTAATTGGGTAAATGGTGGCTAACGTTTCACAGAACGTTGTACAAGAAAGGCAAAGCTATGTAAAATGGGGGAGGGGCTGGAGTTGAAAAATTCTGACTAAGCTAAAGTGAAGTCCCCTTTGGGCAAGAAACTCCGTGCACGCTTATTTCTCATCCTTTTCCTACTGATAGCATTGCCTGGTTGCATACGCCAATATACTACACCTTTTCCGCGTAGGGATTGCAAAAATGCAAAACAATTCCAAACCTCAGGTCTTTAAAAAAACTTCCAAGACCTCATATGCATGGGGCCAACGCACACAATGCTTTTTAAAAAGCATTTTCTAAACAAGCAAACAAAAAAACTTTCCTGCAGTTTTTGGAGGACTCCTTTTGCGTCTTAAGTTTGCAATCAATCTAACAAAAAAGGGGATGTCTAACTACACAATATTCGCCATCTGAAATAACAAGTTACACAAAAGTCCCGCTTGTTTGGGGACCAAATTGCTATAATGCTTGAGCTAGCTGCTATTGATGATGATGACACTAATAAGGAAAGACGAGGGAAATTAATAGAGAATCGGGAATCGGTGATGCAATGGCTTGCTGATGTGCCCAGGAAAGAAAGAATGAGAAAACTGAAGGACAGAGAGGAGGGAAAAAATGACCTAAAGTCTTGAGTGTTGATTTATTGCACAAGCCGCTGGTCATTTCCATATATTGAAATGCGCCCAAGTGGCCAGCCAGGCAATTTCCTTTGAAAAGCGACTGCCGTCGTCCCCGGCCGGGCTGTTCCCACGTGACATCTCCCTCCCCCTCCAGAGTCTTTACACCTCCCAGCTCGGCAGGGGTGGGGAGTTGGTGCTCAACGTAATATGTGATTTAAGAAGTAAGACGGGAGTACGATCTTTGCCAGGAGGAGGAGGGTTGAGTGGCAGGGACAGGTGGGCTGGGGCGAAACCCATTTCCAAACTATCATTCCACCTTCCTTTCTCGCCCCCCCCCATCCCCGCGCTGCGTGTTTGCTTCTTTGTGTCTTCTACGCGGCTGCAGAATCAGCCAGGGAGGTTTGGGAGCAGTCCGGGCTTACTCGGGAGTAAACATTGCTGAATGCAGAGTTCGGAGCAAACCTCAATGGGATTTCTTAGCAACAGCATAGGATTGTAGCTGTCCAGGGCGCGTTTAGGCTGCAAACCGGTGCGCTTTTACTCCTAAGTAAGCCTTACAGAACTCGCTGGGACCTAGCCTGACGCGCCTAGCAGCTAGATTGCCCGGCTGCACCGCTAGTCGCGTTTACTTAAAAGTAACTCCCCTTGAATCCCGTGTGGCTTACTTTCGAGTAAGCATGCAGAAGGTCAGACTGCCGTTTACCGCGATCCTCTGGGGGTGTATCTGGGTCCTTTGAGCCTTAGCTGCTCCTCCGATTTGGGCTCAGAAGGACCCGGACTTGTAGCTGGCCACGCTCCTTGCCGCAGTTTCTCCCCCCCTCCCCCCAGCCAACAAACGGTTCTCAGAACCAATAGAACTTTAGGAATCGGTTCTATAGAACTGGTGCGAACCGGCTGAATCCCACCACTGGGTATAATGCCAGAGAGTCCACCTTTTAAAGCAGCCATTCCCCAAGGGAACAAATCTATGTTGTCTGAAGAGCAGTTGTATTTCTGGGAGACCCATCTGGAGGTCGCTTTGCAACACAAGAGAGAAATGCGGCTATATGGAGCAGGGGAAAGGTACAAAAACCTCTGCGAAAACCAGCCTCAACAATGAAGACATTTAAGTGTAATTTACAAAAATACTTATATAACAAAAATAAACTTATCAAAAGTGAAGTAAATCACGTTTTAAAGTGACAGAACACTGACCACGCCCGTACCCATAGTACTTAAGTCTTTGAACATGAAATTTCTTGAACTGAAGATCCGGGCTGTGGTGAAAAAGGTCAGTATTCAAACGGAGTACAATGCCCCGATCTTTTTTTGGTGAACAGATGAGTAGAATGATGTAATGCAGCAAGGCATCAGAAGAACACAACCGAGTTGCGCCATTCTCTCTGTTTCACACAGTGCTTCAACGAGCTGCATAAACAATTGTGAACTTTAAACATCATCCATAAAAATACATGCATACTTTACAGTAATTATTAAAAAAAAACTTTTAAAAAAAGTTCAGTTCCGTTTGCAGGAATAACGAAACCAGTCTTTTTATTTAAAAAATTGATCAAAAACAAGCCACTTTGAGATTAAGTGCATGTCTTAGATACAAAGTTTACCCAAGAATGAACAACTGGACCAATTTATCTTTTTCTCAAACAAAAATTGAAAAGAAATAAGATGGTTTGAAAAGTGGCCCGGTGACATGTAGTACTGTAAATCAGTTTCAAAACAGAAAGGGCAAGTAAAGACAGTTCTCAAAATGACTGCTGAAAACAGTGATAGCTTTTATGCAGCCTAGTGCCTCTGTTTTGACAGGCGTGATGCCTGAAGATGAAATGATGCCTGTGTATCAGCAGTATCGGTCCTCAAACAATTGGATAGATGGTAGTTAATCTATAAAATGGTTTGCTTCTCATACTGACAAAGGTACTAATTCTCAAACAACTCTGATGGTACAATTCCCACTTTATTTCATTTTGAAGTCTCAGAGTGCAAGCGTTTTCAGGATCAAACCACAATAAAATAGAAAATGGAAGACATCCAGTGTTGTTTGAAGGTTAACGTGAACTTTGCCCTATCGTTACTGCAGGCAATCTTGTTCACCAAATCATGCAGCGGAGAAAAATCACAAGTCATATCAATTCTTCAGGCAGCTAAAATTGTAAGAGGGTAGTTTATGGTTACAAAATAAAAGCCTTTGTGGAATTCTGCCAACATTCATTGTTTATTCCAGAGAACCACAAATAGCTTACTCTGTCAAATCTTGTTTTTAATTTGTCTGTTATACAAAATATATTTGGTTCTCAGGATTAAAATTATAATTAGCCAATAAAAACTGGGTTCTCAGTCTAGCCTACGGTAACACACTGCTGTGTAAAATAATTACTCTTTTATTGTTGACTTTACTAAATCTCTTCTGCTTTTAAACTATTGACATATTAATTCAGGATACCTCTTCCACCAGAAATTGACATCTGTGGCACACTTTTCTTCCAGTCCCAGATATGGAAGGACTTCTTGTTATTAGAGCTGCACTCATACATACAAAAGAAATAGTACTCTGGCTCAGTCACTCCAGTTTTGAACACATGAAACTGCCTTATATTGAATCAGTCCACAGATCCACTCAAGCTCTGCTCCAACTGGCAGTGGCCTTCCAAGGTCTCACGTAGAATCCTGCCCCCCCCCCGTCCCATCTTCTACCTGATCCCTCAACTGGAAATGGCAGGATTCCATACAAGCAGATGCCATACCACAGAGCTACAGCCCTTCATTTGGCAATCCAACCACACACGAGAGAAATTATACTATGCATGATCTTCCCTGTATGCGAAGTGGCCATTTTGTGTTAATAGGGCAATACATGTGATTTCCAAATTCAGTATACACAACTGAAAACTCAAATGTTTAAGAGTACACATCTGCATATACCAAAACTGGAAAATACATACACTGGTGGGGGTTTTTTCCATACAAAATGGTAGATCATGAGTAGTGGACCATGGGTAGTATCTTCTGAAATCTGAACAGGGCTAAAAATGTAACCTCTTGTTACAAATTGTGTATTGTTAGTATGCTCCTTGGATTGGATCCAGTGCTTCTGTGACTGCAGTGAATTAATGAAAGGTACTTTTTATCAGCCTCTCCCCTGAGCCTTCCTAAAAATTGCTGCTGTGATTGAGGAACCCTCCAGAATAGTATATTAGGTGCATGAGGGCTGAAGCAAGAGTGGAAGGATACCGCGGGAATTGCTGTCCCTTGCTATTGTATAGATGCTGAATTTCAGAGAGGTCACTCCACTTGGTGAAGGGGGTGCAATTCTTGTCAAGTATGTATTAGTCCTACATTCATATCCCTACACACATGAAGTATAATGTTACATATAGTGAAATGTATTTTTTCCTAAAGTTTTCTTCTACTAGTCAGTGTAGTGTGCTTTCTCTGTAAACTATGCTCTGATGGCATCATTGGAAAGAATACAGCATGCCCTTCTCTGCAGGAAATTTAGGGGAACAGGCACTCCAAGCCTTTGCACCTTCATTCTCACTCAACTTCGTCTCCTCTCTATGACTGGTTTTAGAGGTGTGCATTCTTTAATGAAGTCTGCCTCTTGGACAGTTGATGCTTGGGGATGCTACCAATTTCACAGGCTTGCTGGTTTGAATCAAGTAGCCTTGTTTAGTTTTGTTTCCCCTTTGTGCAGACCAAACCCATGAGTAAGGTTGCCCCCTCTGCCCATCTTCCTCGGTATTAGTCATCCTCTACTTGCACACAGATATGGAGCAAATTTGGGAGTAGGTGTATTAATTGGTGCCATTAATTGTTATTTTACTGTTTACTCTTTATGGGCTGTTTGATGCTTATTGGGTTTAATGATGGTTATCTCTGTGTTTTAACTATTGTATTGAATTGTTTTATTACATTCTTATAACCAACCCTGAGCTGCTATGCAGGGGAGTGTGGGCTAGAAATTAAATAAACTCTAGATCAAACAAACAAACAAATTCCTGGAGTTTTGGCACCTCCTCATGCCCCCCGCAATGACTACTGGCTGGTAACCCTAGTGTGAATATGGCCTTTGCACATGCTTAGAGACACTCTGTTTCTATTGTGTTCAGGAACTCAGCACGAAAATAAGTTATGAATAATGACTCTGTTCTTTATTAAATTATATTCCAATGGGATAGCCACGAAAATGATGACATTACCATCAAATGCAGAATTTCTCTTTTATGCTTAATACTCATAATAAAAAGAAAGAGAGCCCTCATATATCAAGGATAGCTTTGAGAAACACTATATGTTTGTAATCTGTAAATCTGATGATTTATGGGCTTCCATCTAGCTATACCATACTCTTGTTGCTTCAACAAATCTAATATGCTGAATAGAGTTCAGGTAAAGGTCCCGATAGCCTGAACAGAAAAGAGTGGCAGTTAAACTGCACTGACAAATTGGATTGGCCACTGATATAAATAATCCATGTATTACAGGCCTAGCAGCACATTTCTTCCACTGGGACACATAAGGCCTCATCTAAGCCCTCTGGTCACATACAATAATAAACCATCTTGCAGTAAAGGCATGAGCTCGGATTTAGTTTGGATCACTTCTTCCGTATGCTATGATGGAGCACCCGAACAGTTCTGACAAAGGTGGAGGGGCAGGGGACAGAGATGCAGTTCTGTCGATTTTCACACCAGGATTGAAAAAGCAATAAAAACAGTGGAGTCAAGTAGTAATGCTGCTGAAATCTGGAATTGCCTAGCAAGTACTGTAAGTAAGCATAATATTAAAATATATTATGAGATGAACATTAATTCCCTTAGAAGTGCAGCTCACCCCTAGAAACCCTGCCTTTTGTCCTAATCAGAGAGATTTATTGCTGCTTAAGAACAGCTGCAAAAATACTTCAGAAGGATGATTTTTAATGCTCTATTGCAGTGTCCCTACAATCTCGTTACACCACTGAGCACTTGTGGAATTTTGAGGACAAGTAGTGAGTATCATCACAAAATGGCTGCCACAGAAAGATTAGCCAACCACAAAATAGTTTATATTAGAGCTGTAACCAATTAAAAAAATGTTGCATGGTTCCCAGCCAAATGCCTTCTTATGATTAAGGTAGCTGTTTTCCAGTGCCTGTCCCCTGCAGAAACAGATGCCTCCTGTGATGTTTTGAAGCATCACTTTTTCCAGTAAGACAGAAGAAAGCCAAGAGTGAATCTTTGTTTTATCAATGAAGGCATGGGTATTGCACTGGAGAACAGTACTGAAAGATGGGTTTGTCCTGGAATGCTTACAGCTAGGCATGGGCACAAACTGAACCACAAATCGCGATTCGTGCATGAATCAGGTCCAATCCAATCCAAATACCTTTATCGGCATAGAAATAAAAAGTACAGCATGGCAAAAGTACGTAGAGTTTCAGTTATAAAAACCAGTCAAACATCAAGAAGGGGAGCTGGTGTTTTGCTCCCTGATTGTTATGGCAGCCAAAAGATACTTTGCAACTAGGCTTGTGAAATGGGAACATCAGTCAGATAGCAGAAAGAAAACAAACTTCACCTCAGATAATTCATAAAGGTTAGACAGGATAGGTGTGAATATACAGTCCTGCACTTCCCCATAAAAACCACAGTGAAGTAAGACATGGGCAACTGTTTCAAGATGCCTTCCATTACATGGGCAGAATCTTTCCTGATAAGGGATGTTGGCAAACCTCCCAAGCAGTATTGCTGAGGGTAAAACATTAAGTCTTGCTAACATAAAGGAGCGGCGTAACTGGGGTGACGTAAACTGGGAAAGGTAGGCAGCAAGCAGCTTATAATCTGGAAAGATACCAAATGCTAAAGAACAAGATTTATGTTCAGAGGAACAAAGGGACTGTTTCTCAATATCTAAAATCCTCTGATTCAGAATTCTGAATGCCAGCATTTCACTTAACATGCAGAGGTTGTCCACAAAGACACCTATAGAATATATTTTCTTCTGGATCCAACTATACCAATTAGAAACAAAGGAATCTGCTAGCATCATATGGATATAACTAGCAAGGTCTGCCCTAAAGTATAGGCATAGCCAAAACTTTATGGTTAGTAGCTATGCCCTGGTCTTGATCAAATGTGTTCCAGACAGTCTCTAGGCACATTGCAGCATAGCTAACACAGCTGGGCACCCCCAAAATACGGCGTAAAAACACTGCCTGAATTTGTTCAAGTTGGGAATTGAAGGCGCAAACCCAAATGAAGAAGAAGAATTGCAGATTTATACCCTGCCCTTCTCCCTGAAGCAGAGACTCAGAGTGGCTTACAATCTCCTATATCTTCTCCCCCCACAACAGACACCCTGTGAGGTGGGTGGGGCTGAGAAGGCTTTTACAGCAGCTGCCCTTTCAAGGACAACTCCTGTGATAACTATAGCTAACCCAAGGCCATTCTAGCAGGTGCAAGTGGAGGAGTGGGGAATCAAACCCAGTTCTCCCAAATCAGAGTCCGTGCATTTAATCACTACACCAAACTGGCACTAAAGCGGGGATCCCATATAATAACTGAGAACCTGTTTTGGCATTAAAAACACGAATGGCGGCTGGGACAAATTGGTTGGTGCTTTGTTTGGTTCCTTTTTGCAGTTTCATTTTCCCAGAAAGCCTGGTGCTGATTCAATCAATTCCAAGCAATTCTGGGGGTGGTCTGATGGGAGCCCTAGAAACACCCATAGCAGCTTGATTGGCAGGTCCAGGATCCAATCACAGAGCTCTCATTCTGCATCACAGAGTTGTTTTGAGAACTGAAGCTGGAGCACCTGCTTTGTGGGGCTATAACTCGAACATTCCAAATCCAATTTTCTCCAAACTTAGAGTATGGGTGGAGGACAGCCTGCTGAAGATCCCCAGGGAGTTTTACATCTCCCAAACCAAACAAACCAATGAAATATGAACCAGGTCAGGAGTCAAATGAATCACAAAATGAAATGAACCATAATTTCCCCTGGTTCATGCCCATCCCTACTTGAAGTCTCATGGAAAATGGAAGCTGTGCAATTTTTGAGCGTTTATGGCCAAAGTTTAGCAACCATCTCAACCCAAAACAAGCAAACAAAGAAAAAATTTAGGAGAGAGCGCTGTATAAAAATTATAATAAGAGATAAACCAGCTGGTGGGCTGCTATGAGGAGAAGCAAAAAAGACAGTACGATTTTGGCTCACTGTAGCTCAGCAATAAAAGTAGCAATTAATCCATGCAGGTCACATCTCTCCAGAAATCATCTTTTCAAGACCTGGAATGAGTTGCTGCAGGAAAGGGAACAAGAGTGGCATTATGGGATACAAATCCTTTGTTTTTAATTGATGTTTAATGTTTAACTTGCACCCTCCCCTCAATTGAGCTTCCTACTGCGTTTGAGGGGGCGGGAGCAGCCTCTTAAGGCTGCTCCTCACCCCCTCCCATCAGGGATAACCCATTGCCTCTAATCCGCGCGGGGAGGCAATGGGCGGCCCCCAGCCTCAGCAGTCTATGGACTGCTCGGCTGGGAAGGGGCCGAAAAAGTGCTCAAGCTGTACAGTTCCTGAGCTCTAGAAAGCTCCAAATCTTCATGACCTGCAGCTTAGGAACACCCAACACTCATGCCTGCCTCATATTTTCCTGAGAATCTTGTTACAAGAGAAGATGGCTTTCAAGAAAGTATACTTAACTTTGCCTACCTCCCACCCCAGAACAAAGTTTGAAAACCACTGTTTTAGATAATATAACAAGAGAATTCTAATGTTACATTGATGTAAAAGTAGAATAAGTTCCCTTAGAACTCAGTCCGCTTTATTGCAAAGTGGATTCTCCTTCTCTATGCTAGACTGATTTGTGTAATGCATTAGTGATTGTTGACCTGGCAAATAAACAGTCCAAACAGGCAATTATCAAGTTTCTATATTTACAGAAGAACTGCTTAGAAGAAGTTAACAACACCATCCAATATTCATGAAGGTGGTAGTTTACATAAATGCAGCAGTATAAATTATTAATGAATGTAAGAACATTTTAACCTTTACCTGTTGAGGAACTTAATGAAGTAAAGTAGAGTGAATTAGTTTCAGAAAGGCCCAGAACCTTCTGCTACTAGCTTTATAGAATTCTGCCAGTTCTAGTTTTCAGATCTTGGCTTGTTGATATTCAAAGTATTGACTTCCTTCTTCATGACTGAAGAAACAGAGGTTTAAGCACCTAAAATGCAGTTTATTCATTAAAAATACAGAAAGTACAGGAGTGCCACGCTTCACAAGGTTGTAAGTTTTACGTTAAGGTTATAAACAGAAGTAGTCAGGGCAGCTTTGGGTATATAACAAGGAGGGAAAGAGAAGTGTGAGTTATCGCTTTCATAATTTGTATAACATCTGTAATCATCCTTTGTGGCCTCCTCACAGTTGTCAATATGTTTCCCTGCAGGGAGACAGGCATAAGCCACAGCTTAAGACAGAAGTCCAAAAAAAAAGGAAGCACAACATCCCTTTCTAGACTTTCCTGGAAGAGGGAGGAATAATGAACACACAGGGGAGTTGGATTCCAACTGCTTCATTGGAATGCTTATATAATGCCATTATATTCCAGGGCTCTGGTTCTAATGTACTCCAGCTGTATGTACATGCAAAATACATGCAATGTGCCTGTTCAGAGAATACAGAAACCATGCACATCAGAAGTATGCTTACCATAATGCACGGCTGCCAGCCTCCAGGTATGAAAAGCACTTCTGTGTGATTGGCAACCCCACAAAGAGAGAGAGCACTACTAGACTATACTTGTAGATATTCCAGGTGTTCCAATGAAGACATGTAGGTTGAACTTGGAGGGTGGTGAAACTATACTGTTCCATGCTCCTTACTCCTTTTAAACACATTAGAAGGATTCTGTCTAAATTTCTGCATGCTCAAGTGGGAGATTTCTGCTATTCCCCCCTCTGATGTCAGACCGCCATCTCTTTCCAAGATGTCCCTTGGGGTCCCAAAACTATTGCTTGGAGGTTTGAGGCTGCAGTAGAATAGAGGAAATGGGTTGAGTTGCAGTTCCAGTGACACAAATCCTTCTGTCCACGTAACTTGTTGGTGAGATCTAAACCATTGTGTAGTGATAAAGTGTTTGTCATTATAGTAATAAAGTAGCAGTGTTTTCAGAGAAATTGTGAGGCTGGGGAGGTGGCCAATGTATCTTCATTATGCTTCCTCATGGGAGAAATTTAATTTCCATTACATTCCCCAAGTGCTGACCTTTGCTCCTTAGAGTTGAATGGGAGTCCCAGTCGATTCTTCTGATATAAGCAAAAGGTCTTGAAATAACTTTTTTCAGACATTCCTAATATTCTAAAATGACCAAACATTACCTATCAGTTTTCTTAATGTATAGTTTTAGAGCGAAACACCTTGGCCCTTAACCAAAGAATGTTGGTTTTGCTTAAATAACTCTGATCTAGATGAACTAACATGTACCATACCATTGCCTTCATAGGTGGACTTAGGTCTTACTGACTTGCTAAGGGGTCCCTGAATTTAAAAATAAAAGGACTCCACTTTATGAATAACTATTATATGCTTGTAGTTTATTCAAGTATATACCTTGGAAACTACTCATTGATATTGTATTGGCTTTCATCCAAAAGCTACAAAGATATTTTGGGCAAAACAGGAGATGGGCAATACAATCCTAAACAGAGTTGCTATAGTCTAGGTCCACTGAAATTAACCCTGCATTGGATTGCTAACTGCTAGCACCAAGTTAATTAGTTGCATGTTGAAGTGCTTTCTTCTTTTTGGCTCAGTATCCACACCTGGCTTTGTATTTAGCTAGATTATTAATGAGCAAAATGTATTCACAGATACACTAGTAATTCCAAGACAATTTTAGTTCTGTACATTTGTTCTAATTCTGTTTAGCTTTTTGAGAAAGTAGTACTAAGAAAATTGTCTGTCTGTCTGTCTCTCCGTCTATCTGTCTGTCTATCTATCTATATTAGGACTTTGAATGAAAAGCTCTTGATTTTCAATTCAGAACACATTTCCTGCAAATTGAAAACTTTTGGGGGCAACTACAAGAGCACAATTTATATCTTCTCATTCAGAATTCCAAAACCACGGGGCATAGCAAGATTGTTTTTAAATAGGAGATGTGAGATTCGTGCCCTCAATGTGTGGAATAAGCTTATTGTTTATGTTTTCCTTAAAAGTAATTGTGAGGAACAGGTCTGATTATAGAATAAATATCTTGACTTGACTTGAGATTCAAGATGTTCTAAAGATTACTGTATGCGCACAGTTGATTCTTGCTGTAACTTCTCATTCCTTAACATTTTTTTTCTCACATACAACTAAACTGCTATTGAAATACTGCACACTTTTTAGTTTAGAAACATTTGGGAAAAGATCAGTTATTGCACATGTATCTGTGCCTTCCCATTTGCATTAGTAATTTTATTGACCCCCACCACCAAACAAACGGTGTTTTTTCCCCACTGATACAAAAGTGAATTCATGAATATGATTGTGAACGCAACATTTTAAAACTTAAATTCACAGGACTGCTTATGCACAAGGGTTTCTAGGGCAGAGAAAAATTGTATAAACATGGTATAAACAACGAAAAACTGAGCATGTGACAGTTCTAAAATGAATTGGAAATTCTCCATATGAAATTGGAAAACAGATGGAATGAAAATGCAGGGTGGATCCTGCCTGTGGAAGAATGAAACTGAAATGGAGCAATTGTCTGGTCCTTGATCTCAGCTCATTTTGGGTAGATTATTTGCCCACGTATTTTGCATACCTGACAAATCTGCATACTTTCCTCCTGGCTTTCAGATTAAATGTGTTTTGCTTAATGCTTATTCTTTCCAGCGTTTACTATCTCCTCCCTTTCTTCAGTACTTTGAGTAGTTGCAATAAGAAGCAATATTAAGTGTGTCTTACTGAATGTTAATGGATTTAGGAACTCAGTGAAATGCAAAAGAAGAATTTTAGGCTCTTTGAAAAGCCTGGATTTAGATGTGACCTACATATGCTAAATCAGCTCAGCTGATTAATATAAAATATTGAGGAACAGAATTTATTTCCAGTATTCAGTTGAACAAGACATTGAAGGAGGGAAACATTGAGGCATCTTTGTTTGCACAGCTCTCTGGCCACTCCTGTCTGTTACAGTTGAAATTATTCCTTCATGAGTTTCATTTTCTAGAGATGTCACTATTTCTTTATTCTGTAGTAAATCTTCATTCAATCTCCATCTTCTCAACTTCCTAGACAATTTTGTAATCCACATTACTGGGTTATGGTCAGCCCCAATTTTAGGTAAAATCTCTATTTTCTTTGTTATAAAGCCTAAGTCTTTAGTGCCCCACAACATGTCAATTCTGGAAAAAGTTTTTTGTCTTGCTGAAAAAAAGGTATAGTCCTGCACTTCAGGATTAAATTTCCTCCATATTGCCCCCCCAGGCGGAATAACGAGACAAACACAAAATTGGATTAAAGGGCCACTTTATTAAACTTAAACGGCAAGGGCAACAAGGGGAACAGGTCAAGCCAGGGGTCAACGCGACCACCTCCTTGACCTGAAACTGGGCGAGCCCCCTGAGCCCCGGGTATGAGCCAACCAAACGGCTCAGACCCGGCCGGCCCGGCAACATGATCACCGCACCTGAGCTCCGCCATCCCCACAGCCCTGCAGCCTGGGATGCGGACACTCTCCGCGTGCCGGGATCCGAAGACTCCCTGGACCAACCTTGGGCCGTACAGCTTGCAGTTCCCCAGGGAAGCCATGCACCAAAATGGCGCGATGCAACGGGAGCTCACCAATCCCCAAAACATAATCCCAAACCAACTGCCAAGGACAGCGCCAAGCCTCTGCTTAGGCAGCTGTACCCCAAACTACAAAACACGCAGAAGCCCTTGCCGTAAGTCAGCTAGAAAAAGCTCGTTGCCCTTTGAAGACAAATGGACTCCGTCATCCCGATATAATTCCGGGATGTCGGATGAAATCTGAGGATGGGGCACGTAACCCCCGAGACCCGCACAAAGAGCCTTCCGCAAGGCCCTGTTGGCCTTGATCCGGGCGCGCTCCAACCCAGTAGGGTCCCACGCGGTCCGCCAAACGCGGCGCGGCAGCATGGCCGACCACAAGATCAGGACTCCCGGCCATCTCTCGCCGATCAAGGCCAAATCCGCCTGAGCCTGAATCGAAAGGGCCTTCCCTTTAATCAGGCCCAAGTCGTTTACCCCCAAATGAATGACCAAAATCTGCGGGGGGGGGGCCACCCAACTCCCTAAACAAAAGGGGGAGGAGCCCGGGCCATCTCATACCACGACGGCCCTGCCAAGTGATGACAGCTCTGTCGCTCAGGCCCAACTGCGAACCGATTGGAGTCCTTCGGGCCTGATGCGCCGCCCAAAAAACAATGCTGTGGCCGCATATAAGGATCCGCTTCCTCTGGTCACCAGCCACAGCACCTATAAGAAAAAACTATTAGACTGCAGAAAGGGTAAAACAACCCGAATTGGAACATGTCGTGGAACAATAAGCAAAACATCCTAAGACCGCAAAGGCCGAATATATGAACGATAGACCCTTGACTTCCAACACCCCACTCGCTGAATGTCCTCGACCCCATAGCCTAAAGCTGCGGCAGTAGAGGCTGCCCCAATTCTAAATGAATGGGTGCCAAATTTGCGCCCCCCAAGGCCCAAATGTTGTAGGGCTCTACTAGTGATAGCCCAAAACTGATACTTCGTCAGAGGTGCCCCACTGGCGTGGCGGAAAAGGGGGCCGTCCGATGAACCCCGCAATTCGATGTAACGCCGGATAGCGGCCACGGGGCATAACTCGCGCTCCACGCACGTACCAACCGTAACAGTGCAGCCGCGCTGCCTCTGATCTGTCTTAGAACGACGTACCCGGAACGACACGCAGTCACTAAATAAACAAACGTCCCTAAACTGAAGGGCTCTGGCAGAAGTATCGCTGCGGGAGAGTGGTACAAGCTCAGATACTCTGAAAGCCCCAAAAAAGGCAGTCAATGCAGCACTGTGAAAGAGAGCCTCTTCATAAGGGGAGCCACAAACCAGGGCCCAAGAGGCATGAAGCCCCTTGAGAATGGAAGGCGAAATAGGCTGCCAGCAGTCAGCACGGGGTCCAGACTCGCGGGACCAACCCTCCAACATTTTCTGAATGCGGAAATCCTTGGTAACATCGCGATGCCCCTTAGCTTTACACATAAAAGCCAAACCCGCAAGCTGGCCCCGAATGGATTTCACCGATAGGCCCCTAAGCTTCTGATGGACACAAAACTGTAAAAACTGCTCCACAGGGATGGGCCAAACCTCTGGTAAACCTGCCCCTTCTCTAAAAACAGCAAATTGGCTAGCCGCCCGGTCATACGACCTTTGAGTGCTGGGCGCAATCGCAAGATGGATTGCCCGGCTCACTTCTTCTTCCCAATCAGCCACAGTTCCGCCGGGATGCGCTCTGGCAACAGGTCGGCCTCCGGGGCTAATTGACGGAAACGGTCCATCTGTTGGCGAGACAGAGCGTCCGCCACCCCGTTACAGATGCCGGGAACATGCTTAGCCAAAAACAAGATATTCAATTGTAAACATCGTAACGTGAACGCCCTGACAAGCCGCATAACAGCGGGGGATTTAGATGTCAAATTATTAACGACATGTACGACCGCCATGTTGTCGCACCAAAAGTGAACCGAACAATTGGCCAAAGCCTCCCCCCACAGAAAAACGGCAACAACTATAGGAAAAAATTCGAGGAAGGTTAAATTCCGGCACAACTCGGAACCTAACCAATCCTGTGGCCATTGTTCGGCACACCAGTGCCCGTGGAAATAAACCCCAAAACCAATGGAACCGGCGGCGTCAGATACTATCTGTAACTCTGCCTCGAGCTGCATGTCAACCCGCCAGAACGAAATGCCATTAAAGTCCCTTAAAAATGTCTCCCAAACCGCAAGGTCCTCTTGCATCTCCCTCGTGACACGGGTAACATGATGCGGTGCGCGCAAGTTAGCCATCCCGTCGCAGAATTGCCTTAGAAAGGCTCTGCCAGGGGCCACCACCTTACAGGCGAAATTCAGATGACCCACTAACTGCTGTAACTCGAGCAAGGTGACCTTACGCCTGCCCAACATCGCTCGCACCCGAGCCAATAAACTAACTCGCTTGTCCTCGGGCAGTCTAGAAAACTGGCGCACCGTGTCCAACTCGATGCCCAAAAAGGTAAGAACCGTAGTTAGGCCCTCCGTTTTTTCAGCGGCCAATGGAACTCCAAGCTCATCGGCTAAATCCACAAAGGCGGTTAACAACGACAGACACTGCCCGGAGCCAGCGGGGCCCACGAAGAGAAAATCATCTAAATAATGAGCCGTGTCGCGTAAACCAGTTTTAAAACGCAAGGCCCATTCCAAAAAGGTACTAAAACGCTCAAACGCGGCGCAGGAAACTGAACAACCCATAGGCAGAGCCCTATCAACATAATAACTTCCTTCGAAAGCAAAACCTAACAGATCAAAATCCCCAGGATGAACCGGGAGAAGGCGAAAAGCTGATTTTATATCGCACTTCGCCAACTCCGCGCCCCTGCCACAGCGCCGGACTATCTGCACCGCATGGTCGAAAGAAGTATACTTCACCGAACAAAGCTCCGGAGGGATTGCATCATTGACCGAACTACCCCTGGGGTAAGAAAGGTGGTGAATCAATCTAAATTCACCCGCTGCCTTCTTAGGTACAACCCCCAAGGGGGATACCCTCAGGTTCGGCAGGGGAGGGGACTTGAACGGGCCTAACACCCGACCTTCAGCACACTCTTTCTTGATCTTTTCCCTAACAATACGTTCAAAGCCCTTAACCGAGCGCAAATTAGCCGCAAAAAACGGGGTACGGGGGCCTTGAAATGGGATCCTAAAACCGAAAGAGAATCCGTCCAACAGATAACGCGCATCCTCGGAAAGGGGGTACCGATCTAACAACTGCCTAAGAACCCTCAGCCGAATGGGGCTGGGACCCTTTACCAGGGGGCTGACCGGGCCCGCCGCCAGGTCGCTTACCGGGCCGCCGCTGCTTGGACCTAGAACAGGCGGTAAAAGCGTGGGGGCCCCCGCAGACCGGGCACTCATGTTTATACTTACAACCCTTCCTGGAGCAGGAGCCTTGGGAGGTGAACTCCCAGCAAAGCAGCCGTGGCTGAACCGACTGCCCCGCGGCTGCGCGGGCACCAGTGAAGGATGTAACAGATGTCTTCTGGACCAAATGGCCGCTATCAGATCGTTCCCCTACATTAGGTTTTGCAGGGGCCATGAGCTGCAGCCAAAGCTGCTGGTTGATTTGGTTCCACTGAAGACAAGGATTGACCGCTGCCCGCATACGGAACTGCTCGTCGTACTGGAGCCAAGCGCCCCCAGCGAAATCATTATATGCCCGGTATATAATGTCGCAGTACTGGAACAGTAGTGCAGCTCTCCATGGTTGGGCCCGGGCAATAACGCCCGCATAAATGAGGAAACCAGGAAGCCAGTTCGCCCAGGTCCTATCTACTTTGCGCGCTTGAGCTTCTCTTTATCTTTTTCGTCAAGCTCATCCTTAGGTTTCTTCTCTAATTCCCGATACAGTAGGCTGAATACATCAACGTATTCACCTTTTAGGATTTTTTCCCTGGTTGTGGCCGTAAGGTGATCACCCAAAGGCATGGCAGGGTCCCCAAATGGCAAAGCGTGCAACTCCAATGCGCTGTACGGAACCGGCGGATGGGGTGGAAACCCCCAGAAACCAGCCTGCTGCCCGGCCCAAGACAATGGCGTGGAAGGGGACTGCTGCCATCCCCAGGGTAAAACACCAACCGCTGGCCCCTGGCCGACAACCCCAGAGCCAGCTACAAAACCACTGGCCCCTGGGGCGACGCCCCAAGGGGTCCACGAACCCCCAGCAACCGACGCTGATGAAGAACCAGCCGGGGCAAGGGAAAAGGGGGCTGCCTGCTGCCCCCATAAGAGGCGACGGACCCACATAATGAGCCCCCGGCACCTGAGGACCCCCCCCCTGGCTTGGAGCCAGATACTAGGCCAGGCCCTAACGGGCCCCATGGCCAAACTACTCCTTGCTGCGAAACAGGCAACTTACCCTCACTTACTGGCGGCACCACCACGACAGCCTCAGGATCCTCACTGGACTCGTCCTCCGGGGGCACTCCTGGATTCACCGCGCCACTGCTTCCTTCTGCACCCTGCAAAACAGAGAGCCGAGCCAGCACCTCCTTCTGGAAGGAGATGGTAGCGGCCCTGGCAGACCCAAGAAGACCAGTAACTCTCCTTGAGGGACCGGCCACACCCATAGCTTCTTCTAAGGCCGTCAATTGCTCAATAATGGCTTGCCTGGTGTGAGCTTCATCAGCTTCCTCAGGCGGAGGGAGCTCTGGGTGAGGACGCCTAGGAGGGCGCTTAGCGGGCTGCTTGCCCTTCTTGTTCCCTTGGCCCTTCTTAGGACCCATAATCAAATCACCTGCCTTTTTAATATAACTCTTTTTTTAAAAAACAAAAAGGCAAGCCTCTCAAAGCCCACCTCTAATGTGACCAACTGAGAATTGTTGTTCTCCTTACTTTTCTTATCTTTCTTTTTTTTTTTTTAATCAAGGGGGGTGTGTGTAAAAACACACTTTACCCCAGCCACTCCAATAATAATTAGGACAAAAGAGGGGGGGGGGGTGCAGCCACTGCCCTGACAAAAGGTCCCACCACAACAACCCACAGAGGCTAGCCCCGTTCAGCTGTGCCCGCGAAGAATAACTACAAAAGGAGTGGGGTGAGGTAAACCACCAGGGGAACACACCAAAGGCCCGCCGTGGCCTACCCCCACCCCCAAGGAAGCCGCAAGCAGGCGCTGGCGCACCAACGCGGCCCTTTTCACCCGCCCGTGGGGAATGCAGCCGCACGAAAAAAGGGAGGAGGGAAGACAAAGAAAGCCTCACGGCCCAAGACTCCGCCGAAAGGCCTGGCGCGCCGACGCCCGGCCCGCTGGCCAGCTGCTCCTCCTCAGCACGGCCTTCAACGAGGCCACAGCAATAGGCGCGGGAGCACACACAGCTCCCCGACGAGCGCGGCAGCCACCCGACACCTCCGAAGCCGCCCTTGAACACGCGGCGACCCGGCCTCGCTCGTTTCGGCCCCCGGCGCGACGGTGAGTGCGCCCGGCCGATTTCGAAAAAACGACTGCGTTTGAGTGGGCGGGAGCAGCCTTATAAGGCCGCTCCTCACCCCCTCCCTTGGTAAAACCCATTGCCTCTCATCCGCACGGGGAGGCAATGGGCGGCCCCCAGCCTCAGCGGTCGATGGACCGCCCGGCTGGGAAAGGGCCGAATATCCTCCAAATTTTCTTGTTTGACCAATTCAAAAAAAGACTTTGGCAATTTTCCTTCCTTATTCCTTCCTTTTTTACCCCCAGACTTATCCAGTGTGTTCTTAATTGTTCCATTAAAGTCCCCCATTATCAAAACTTGAGCATAATTCAGTTCATCAAATTGTTGTATAATGTCTTTTTAAAAAGCATCCTTTGCACCATTTGGTGCATACAGTCCCAATAACAACTTTTTTTTTGCATATAATATTATTTCTACCGCTATAAATCTTCCATCTTTATCTTTAAACACTAATTTCGGCTCCAATTCTTGTTTAATATAGACAATCACTCCCCTTTTCTTCTGTTCAGCCAATGAATAAAATTCTAGTCCCAGTTGTTTATTCCATAAAAATTTATAATCCTTTTGTTTGATATGCACTTCTTGTAAACAAACTATATTACAATTTTGCTTTTTAATCCAATGAAACGTTGCCTTTCTTTTTTGTGGTGAATTTAGTCCATTTACATTCCAAAATAATAATCTGTAATCCATCATGGTGCAAATTCTTTATGTTCATCATAAAACATACGCAGTTCCTGTGTGCTTGTAATTGTAATCCTTTTTCCTTGCAGCTCAAAGCTCAGACCTTCAGGTATTATCCATCTATACCTCATTTCATTGTCACGTAGTTTTTCTGTCAATTTTTTGTATGCTTTTCTGTCATTTATCACTTGTCTTGGCAATTCTTTCGTGATTCTTACTCTGCTGCCTCCCACTATCAATGTCTTTGCAAAATTTTTATTCAAGATTTTTCCCACCATTTCTTTTGTCATATATCTTATAACCACATCTCTTCGTAGATTATTTTTCTTGGCATATAGTGAGTTCACTCTATACATATAGTCATACATGCTTCTAGTTCCTTCAGGATCTTCCTCCAAAAATGCATTGATCCAAGATGTTAAACATAGTAAGAACAGCAGGAAGGCAATTGCCTCTAAGGAACAGGAACTGCAATTGCCTCTGAGTGAACAGAACTTTTTTCCAGTCACGTTTGTTGTATCATGTATTATGAACATTTGTGAATTAAGTATCATGAGTGGTTAACAAGTTACTAATGATGACTATTGCTATGTATGTATTTTGACAAATGTAGGTTGCATATACGCTATTTGTGTAAAACTGTTATTGTTATTCCGGTGTGTTTTTTTTACTTAATTACCAACAATAGCCTAGCTGCCACATTTTAGGCCAACTGAAGTTTCAGACAGTTTTCAAAGACAGCCTCATGTAAATCATATCACATTAATCTAATCTGGATATGATCAGAGCATGAATCACTATGGCCAGATCATGAGAGAAACCCAAAACAGGTATTTTAGCCAAAGCTAATAAAAGGCACTATGTGCCATGGAGGAGAACAGAGCCTCCAACTGGGGAAAGGCACAAACTGAACAACAAAGCAAAATTTGTCATGAATTTTGCCCTGTTCATGATTCATGAACAGATGTTCATGATAGGTCAACTGTCATTTGCCCCCCCAGTCGAAAGAAGAGACAGACACAAGATATTGGGTTTAAACCGGGCCGCTTTATTAAACTCAATTAACCTGTAAACTCGGCAGGGATAAGCCTAACCAGACAAGCCCCTGGGGTCACCCACGGACCCCGCCTTTTCCAAAGGGCGAGCACCCTGCCCCCAGCACAAACCCACTGTATTCGGGTTGTAATTGAGCGGCCAGGCCCCCAGCCCTTCTCCACCTGGGCTAGCATCGATCCCCCATGGAAAGATTCGCCCAGGTGAGGCTCACCGTGATCTGCATTCCCCGCACTGAGCCGTGTAGCCCATCTGCGGTTCATACAGACCACACGCACCAATAGTGCTAGGCCATAGGTGCTCCCCTGCAAACACTGTGGCCAACACATCCCTGGCCAGCGACCAGCTTACAAACTACATAATTAACCTGCAGCTATAAGGCAGTACAAGGTAGGCGAAAAACAACCCCACATGGGCCAATTATGTGAAGATGAAAAAAATCCTACCTGGCCCCCAACAAGGCGACCGGTTGACACCTGTACTGCCAAGGGAGGGTGGGCGGGCAGAGAGCCAAGAAGACAGCACGAGGTCCGGGCGGGGCCAGGGCTTATATAGCCCTGACGCCACGCCCAGACCTAGCCCCGGATGTACCGAGGCTGTCAGTCTGATGCTCCCTTCTTCCGCGGGGGCAAAGACGGCCCCCAGCCTGAACGCCGGCGATGCCGGCTTGGCTGGGAAGGGCCGAGCCTAACTTCCACAAACTTTTAAAACAATTCATGGTGGGTCATGAATGGAGCAGAAAGCAGGAGTTTAAAGGGACCCTGAACCTCTGCTTTTTGTTTCCTGAGAAAGCTGCTAAAACATCTGAGTGGCTTGAAAAACAGCTGAGAGGCAGGGAGGCACTCCCTGACACTCAGCTGTTTTGGTCTGTCTTCTGCAGCCCTTTTAAACTTTAAACCCTTTAAACAGTTTAAATCTTGGTGGGGTAAAAACTCTGGTAGGATGAAAAAATAATTTACATTTAGAAAAAATTCTATCACTAGCCAGCTGATCAAAGTTTGTATTAGTTTGTATTGTATTTTAATTGAAAGAAAATACCTATGATCTGATTGTTTTTCTTTAGGAGGTTTTTTTTTTTAATTGTTACTGATTCCTCACTAGCAGTGACTTCACCCCCGGGGCTTCTGCTTTCCTTGGAGCAAGTGGCCAATTCCACACTTGTCATTGCACGGTTGCATTTTGACTCACAGCTCCCTCCAATTTCCCTCGCAGCTTCCAGATGTCCAAAAATCAAGACCAAGTCACCACGGGGGAAATCGGACGGAGCTGCGAGCCAAAATGCAGCTGCTCAGTGACTAATCCACCCTCCAGAGCTGCCATTTTCTTCGGGGGAACTGATCTCTGTAATCTGGAGATCATTCGTAATTCCAGGAGATTTTCAGATCCCAACTGGAAGTTGGCAAGCCTATCAGGATAGATAATGCTGAGAGATCTCCAACTGCAGGATTCTCTGAAATTTTCCAATCCAAAGTTGGCAACCTTATGCATTGACTATGGTAGGAGGACTGATGTATCATTGAATATTCCCCTATGGTAATGATGCATTCCCTGGATTTTCCTATGTGGACAAGAAATATGTAGGTGAATGGTTGCAATAGCCCAGTATCCAACAAGTTGTGGAACCAGTATATGTTGTCACTCTGACATCAGTTTTGGAAACCAATGGCTTTATTCATCACTTCCTCTCCCCTAAACTTAGCATTTCATCTGTACCTTTTATTCTTCTTTCTTATCATGGGTCCTTCTTTTCTTTCTATTCTTTGAACTTATTTCAAGTTGTTTCCAGGATAGTACTTTCTCTTTGACAGTATGTTTATTGCGTGTGTCCCACACAATAGAAAAAGACTATCAAATTGTTCTACTACTCTGCTTCCACTGTTAGAAAGAACCAAATGTTTTTAGCCATCTCCAATTATAGT
This sequence comes from Heteronotia binoei, assembly GCF_032191835.1. Taxonomy (NCBI): domain Eukaryota; kingdom Metazoa; phylum Chordata; class Lepidosauria; order Squamata; family Gekkonidae; genus Heteronotia; species Heteronotia binoei. The sequence goes on along the minus strand of NC_083230.1, from coordinate 28,534,781 downwards.
TACTTTTAAAAAAGAACTCTGGAGAAGCTGTCAAAAAAATATGACCTTACAGAGGTTGATTAATTATGTCCTAGCCTGTGACTTAAAACGTTATTCATTTCCAGTAATATTTCTGCATTTTGTTAGCGTATCTGAAGACATATTCCTAGGTTATGTTCCAGGAAGGGTGACTAAGCTAAATAAAGTATTTATGGTTTATTTCAAATGGAATGTCAGCTATTCAGTTTCTGTAATGATTGGCATAAACTTTTATTACTTCTAATTTGCATCCATTTACATATGTTTAAGTTAATGAAGACACAGTACACTCATCTGAAATCAGTAAAGAGAACTTTTAAGGGTCAATGTACAATGAACTTTGAAAGTGTGTGAATGTGCTAAGGAATATTTTCCTGAGCACTCTGAAAATCCTTAATGACTTCCACAATACAGTAAGTAAGCCTATTTAGTGTGACCTCCAGCACAAGCTGTATAACTAGATAATTGTTATGTTGTAAGAAAGCCAGGCAAATAAGTATCACTTGTAGTCCAAGGAACAAAATGTTTTTCCTAGGCCATTTTGTGTCTAGTTCCTGCTCTCTCAGTCTGTCTCAGAGACAAAATATACATGTATTTGACTGGTAGTATCAAATGGAAAAAGTACAAATTGGTTAAGTGCCCATCAAAAAGTAGGTGTGGATTCCAGTCAATCCACACCTGCACTGGCTGCCCATAGAGTACCAGATCCGCTTCAAGGTGTTAATTCTGACTTTCAAATCTTTACGCGGCCTGGGACCAGCATACCTGCGGAACCGTCTCTTCCTGTATATGCCCTGGAGGTCACTTTGCTTGGCCTCCCAAGATAGGCTGACTGTCCTCGGCCCAAGAGATGCCCATCTTGCCTCTACCACGACCAGGTCTTTCTGGGTCCTGGGCCCTACCTGGCTTGCTAGCCTTCTGTAGGGCCTGTAAAACAGAGCTGTTCTGCCAGGTCTTTGGGTGAGGTGGCGTGCATCTACCCATTAGATCGGTTGGCCTCCCCTACTATACTATCTTGCTGTGCTGATTTGCTGCACTGTCCTCCTGCATCATCGCATCATATTGTTCTGCTGGGTTATTTTGTTCTATTAAATACTGAAATTGACTTTTATTATTATATGATTTATTGTGATTTTATTATTATGTTGTGCTCTGCCCTGAGCCCCTATAGAGGAATGGGGGGAATATAAATAAACTAATAATAATAAATCACTGCAATGCTCAATATTGTTTCTATGGATACTCAGACTAGTTACAAATTTGACAAGAAGCAGGTAATGCAAAATAAAAGTCATTAAATAGGCATAAAATTATTATTTTCCAAAATATACTTCTAGCATGATTAGGTTACAATCTCACCCCAAAACAAATCACCAAAATGTACCCAGGCAGTTTAGGGAGTAGTTACATATTTTCTTGCTCTTTCTTGCCACACAGTGCAAATAACTGCAGAATATCCATCTGCAGGACACCCTTCTCCAGCATCTTGTGACCAGCCATTTGTGATGCTGTAGACATTTATTTATTTAAAAAGTCCAGTTTTACTTTCCAGTCTCAGACTACCCTCAAAGTGGTTTGCAATTAATTAATTAAAAGCATAAAATAAAACCCATATCTCCCCCTCCCCGGAGAAAATCAAAATAGAAAAAGAACAAAAACAAAAGATGTAGCATTCCATTTGTGGAACAGACAGCAGAGCTGCGATCACACACTAAATAATGCACTTTCAATCAACTTTCAATGCACTTTCCAACTGGATTTTACTGCGTTGAACTGACAAAATCCAGTTGAAAAGCGCTTTGAAAGTGGATTGAAAGTGCATTATTTAGTGTGAGTGATTGCAGCCCAGATCCAATTAGTGGTCCATCTAGGCCAGTATCTTCTTTCACACAGTAGTTAATCAGTTGCCCTGAAAAGCCAACAAACCGAGTATATAGTCCAAGGCCATACCTCAAAGTTGTTTCATAGCACTGCTTTGATGCCTCTGAATATGAAGTTTTCTTTGTGCTAGGGTGGGGAGATACCGGGGTTTATGTTCTCATTCTAGCATGAAACCTACCAAGTAACCTTATACTTCAAAATGACAAAAATGATCACCATGAGCTATTTGAAACACGGGCAAGATTACAGCCAAAAAAATGAAACAATGCCTAACCCTATGGAAATGTCTGCAATATGGCTAGCATCAGCAACAAAGACAAATATTTTCTTCCATACATAATAGAATTGCATGTGTAAGGAATTTTCTGTATGAAGCAGCATTTAACAGTATTCTTGTTCCTGAAGTCTGAAGAAATGCAATCCAAGAAGTGCTGTACCGCATGCTGTTTTGGAAATGTTTGAAGGAGCTCTAAAATATGAGTCTGCAAAGACAGATCTGCATCTGGGATAATTCAATCAAGGTCCAAATCCAGTTTTTCCTGCCCATTGATTGATTGACAGAGTAATCCTGAGTTACACCTACATTGGAGTGCCCAGCTGCCATGGAACTCAGGCACCGCTAGTTGGCTCCCTATGGGCCAAGCTATGCTTGGGTGGAGGGTTGGGGGAGAGAATGCAGAGCTGGCTGCTTGCGAGGCTGTCACCATGGTGATTTTGTTTTAGTGTGGCCTCCCTGGCATACTGTTGCAGCAGGGGCAGCAGAGGGGAGGGGCACTTTGGACCAATGGGATTGGCCAGTTCTGGGGCAGGTGCTGTCACACATGACAGTTGGGGGCAGATAGAGACAGCTCCTGAGACCCCAATTACCCCTCCCACTCCACCACCTGACAAAGACCTGGGCCAATGACAGGCACATGGTTGAAGTCATCTGCTTTCCCGGTATGCCAGTCTTTTCCAATGGCAAGGTCCTGGTGAATACTTTGAGTCTGCCCCCCTGCCAACACTCCCTCCAAAACTGACTCATGGAACCCCCATAACTCACTGCCCTCCCCCTGGGTGCAAGAGGAACCCCACCCTGGAGCAGGCACAGAGTTGGGAGCCTTAGCCATGCACTCATTCCATTAGAGACTCCACCCCTGCAGTTGCATCATTCCCCTCCTCTGTTCTGTGAGCACAACAACCCTGGGAGTTCAGTCAGGCTGAAGGAATGACACAGCAACACCCATTTGAATTGGAATGGTCTTTCTTGTGCATAAGGGAGGCAAATCCGAATCAATCTTAGGCCCCAGGCAGGCTGGCATGATGCCAAGTCTGGTTCACAGGCTGGACAAACATGTGGCTGTGCTGAAAGGTTAAAAAGAACCTCCATCTTTTTGCTCCTGGAAAGGAACAACTCCAGGCCCAGAGAGAGGGCAAAACTGGGCAAAAGCTGTAAAAATTCCTTCACTCCTCTTGGCAACCTTTCAAGTCCTGTTCTCAAAACATAAAAACAATATAAGGGTTACCAGAACCCCTGCAACACAAACAAAATAGTCTATATGTATGTTCTGTTATTCTTCAGGAAAAGACAGCAGAAAAACACAAAGGCTAAAGGCCAAGAGCCATCTTGTTGTGAATGTGCTATATCTGTAACTGGTCTCAAATTTCTGTCAGGGAATCTGAAGTTCTACAGAATTTCTATTTTCTTTAATTACTGCTAAAGGCTATCAGAGTCAACCAATCTCCTGAACACTTGATGGATGGTTATCCATTTTGACATTAAGGGAGAAATCTATCACTTTTGGTGAGCTTCAAAGGAACTAGTGATTGGCCACAACAGCCATAAAAGTCATCTGGTCAGTGTAATTAAAATTCCTCTTTGGGGTATGGGTGCATGACACTATGATCTCTGATTTGATACTTAACATATGACACCCCGACTTTCCATTGGACATTTGAGTTCTGACACTCTGTTATCCTATTGGACAATTGAAGCTCTTGGTGTGATGTAATTTACCCTAGAAACCCTACCTGTCAGGATTAGATTTCTCCACCCTCCCCTCCATCCAGGAATTTTTCCCATCCTCCCTGACATCCTTCCCTCCTTCCATCCCTTCTTGGCTTCATTCCCTCCCCCCTCTTCTTCTCAAGAGAAATCTCTGTCCAGAGGCCTCGTGTTTCCTTTGAGTGAACCTGCTCTGCAAGATTTAGATATTGTGTACCCCACCCCCCATCCACACTAACCACTGTATTCCTCTTGTATGCTTGAAATTGTTTGATTGGGATGTAACTATTTGAAAACCAATACCTATAATAACATCCATTATTTAACCAAAGGATTTTCAGTGGTCTATCTCTGTAAATATTGATAGAGATCCTTGCTCACCTCACCTCTCATAGGCCTACCATTTTGAGCTAAAAAATATTAATATTCCCCAATAAAAGATTATTTGAGGTGGTAACAGAATGATTTAAGGGTCAGTTGCTAAGCTGGCTCACCACAAGCAGCAGAGCAGCTGCCGGACCCCTCCCCCAGACTTGCCCTGTTCCCTGCCAAGGGTGCGAACCAGGCAAAGGACAGGCCATCTCTTGGAAAACTTCCTGGGGAGGTCTTCCCATGGCATGTGAAAACGAGTGGCCATGGCTTGTGCTGCCCCACACCTGAGCTCAATGCTTGACTTGAGTGCCAGAGACACTGTCATGCCACGCAGCCTCAAGCAATGGGAGAAGAAAGGCAAGTTTGGGGTGCTTGCCCATGTGCCTTGAGCCACCAAACGCTGGGTATCTGTTGGGATTCTGAAATGGGAGAAGTTAGCCACAGAGTATAGACCTCTCTCTCCTCCTTCCATGTCAAAGTGCTCACCCTGTAGTGAGTACCCTCTCTGTACATCAGCCACCACCCAAGTGCCTCATCCCTCACTCTAAGTCTGCACGGCAGAGAGCTCTGAGGCACTGTACCGCATGCCTTGCCTAAAGAGTTGTGCGAGGCCCAAGCAGAAGTTTTTGTACGATAAGGGGCCTTCAATTGGGTGCTGTGGAGGGGGCTTCACTGCCCCAGGGAGGAAGGGAACTGGCTGAGCCTGCAGTCAGCTGTCTGAGAACTTTTGAGGCTAATAAGTGGGGATTCAGCAGTGGGGGAAGATTTTATTTTCATGATCCATGGGCACCAATGGATTATGCCATGGTTTTTTGTCATTGTAACTTTACACCTCTTGCAGGGGGCATTCCCAGGCTGAAACGGCTCAGGAAGCCAACTAACTTTGGCAATGACCTCAACACCACCCCCACCTATGCTGGTGTGGGCACCTATGCCTCTGTCATGCTGACAGGTAGCCATTCCATCCCTCCACCAGTGCCCGCAAGCAATGGGCCATTCCAGTCATTTATGTCATTTATGCTCACATAACTGGACTTATGCCAACATAACTGGAACTTATGGCAACGTGTGGGTAAGTCGGCTCCCAAAGCACTTTCATACCCCACGCTTAGGATTGTGGTGTCAATATACTTTTGATATATCTATCAATTCTAGTGTTCTGGATGGCTCTGGTCAGGCCTGATTTATATATAGGAGTACACTTAAGCTCTAGGCATCTAGATACCTTATCTATAGCAGATAATTTCATCCCTGTCAATGTTTCTTGTTTATTATGCATATGGTACACAAGAGATACTATTAAAGAATCTTTGCTTCCATTGTTATCCTTCACTGAAGCATAGCTATTTTGCATTTTTAACTTTGACTAACTCAACAGAAAGTTATATAATTCATTACTGCTACAAAGACAATGAAAAGAGAGCAATTACCCAAGTCCATAAAAATAACTTACCCAAATATAAGCAGGTCACAAGTCAAGAAGCCCATCTAAGAAGCAACTCCCAATTAATTCAGTAACCCAAATTTATATATAATCTAGCAATATAGCTGTCCAGCTTGACAAAGGTGCATATTCTTGCCTGATTATCTTATGTTCAAACACTAGATAAAGTTATCTATACTTGAATATCCTCTTAAAATATATAACTGCTAGCTTGTTCTTGCTACTTTTCATCATAACAAAGCCTGTTTAAAAACACTGATGATGATCTCTGTGGATCCTCAACTAATATATTCCATCCTGATCTGTGAACTATATATTAGCTTCTGTGAACCATATATTTGTTCCCGTGAAGATGGACATTCTTGTCATTCTCAGACACTTTTACATCTGGACCTTAACACATAGTATCTATCTTCAAGAGGCCATATTGTTGAGTTCCTCCTTTGTTTCTTGCCCCTCTCCAAGACCTAGTCTAGTCTAGTTGCTAAACTCCCTTTTTGGCATTTTTACCTGAGATGCTAGACCAGTTCTGTTTCTGGCATGCAAAAAACCCCCCAAAACACTTAATGATCCTTTTGGGCAAGTTCAGCAACTGCTCCCCTATACTTCTGGCCATATCCATAGCACTGAACCAAGTAATCCTGTATTTGCTGAGACCAAGCTTGTATTGCAAGAAATTGTTAGGACAAAAACATGCTGTTTTCCTATTAAACATTGTATTACGTTTTTTCATTATACTTAAATCCCAGATGTTTGAGCCCCTTAAGCGAGCAAAGCAAAGAACTATGTGATTAATTTTAAACATGAGAGTGGTTCCATTGAAATCAATGACATTATTAATTTGCCTATTAGGTGCTTCCAATGAAAAATAAAGCCCTCAAAAAGACAGCAACTTTAGGCTATAAGAAATGCTTAAAAGTCTGCTCTCAATCAGAACAATCAAAAATTGGTTTGCTATAAAATTCTGCACAGGGAACATTTTCTATTACTTAGCATATCATTATTTAAACAAAGCACATACCATATAGCTAAAAGGAAGAATGAATTATTTAGACAGCTTTCATTTTACAAATAATATGGTCATTTGACTTCCATTTCAGAATTGCATTAATACACAAGAAGTTTGTGAAAGTTAATCTTTGCTGAAATTGCTGTATATTTCAGTGTTCCTTTGCAGATTTTAAGCAGCAGAGTTGGTCACTTGGTGAAGATCATCCACACTAGACGCATGAGTGTAGAATAATCATTCTTTATTCATTTGAGAATTTACAATCCACTTCTCAGCTCTATGCAAATTGAACACGCACATCAACACAGAGAAATCTGCCTTATCAGACCATTGGGCCATCAGAGTTAAAGCAGTGACTTCCAGGATCTCAGAAAGAGGTCTTTCACATTACCTTCTGCCTGACCCAGCTAACTGGATATGCCAGGGCTTGAACGTTGGACCTTCTGTATGTCAAGTAGATGCTCTACCACTGAGCCATGGCCCCTCAGATTGGAAAACAATGTTTAAAAACAATAAGAAACATAAACAGCAAAATATCTATGCAAAATACAATCTGCAGCATGCCGTAAGACCCACATACCTTCAGGACTATGACAGATAAAGCAATGCACTTGCAGAAACATAAATGGACAGCACAAATCTCCTTGCTCAACATCTTGTGAAATGTTGCTTAATGCTTCCCTCCCTATATATTATAGTGCCAGCAAACTACTTGCACAAGATATTAGACAGACAGAAATGCAAGTGGAGCTACAGTTATTTTAATTAGTGCAAACAGCAGCTGTAGTCTTTTTTCATGCCTTTCTGCTTCTGCCACAACTCTAAGACAAGCAGAAATTTTGCAAGGGAATCCATCTGACCCAATATACGCAATATCTCAATATACCCACTATACCCTTGGATATATCCCAATATACCCTTGGATTCACTCACTACATGCAGACCCAGGGGGAATAGGCAACTGAGTGAAGTCACTCTCTGCTCCTCCTCCGAACTGCCATTCTCACTCACTCACCTGGGCAGAGTTGAAGGGCATCCAGCTGCTCTAGGAACCCCAATCATGTTACCACCACACACCACAAGAGGCAGGCACCTGTGGCTGCAGTTGCTACACAACTGGTCTTGGGTATCAGCAGTTCTCAGTGATGCTGACTCTTGATGCCAGCTGTCATGTGGTGCTTCAGTTTGCAACAGCATATGTGTACATCCATAAAATAATTTCCATTGAATCATACAAGATCATATCCTTAATACAGTCCATCATCTTGAGATTCATCCAGAAACAAGCAGTTAACCATTGAGGCAGCTGCAATAATGGTATTATATGATACTGGTGACTAATAAGAACATAAGAGAAGCCATTTTGGATCAGGCCCATCCAGTCCAACACTCTGTGTCACACAGTGGCAACACACAAAAAAAACAACAACAAGTGCCATCAGGAGGTCCACAAGTGGGGCTAGAAGCCCTTCCACTGTGCCCCCCAAGCACCAAGAATACAGAGCATCACTTGCCCCAGACAGAGTTCCAACAACATGCCGTGGCTAATAGCCACTGATGGACCTCTGCTCCACATGCTTATCCATTTCCCTTTTGAAGCTGTCTATGATTGTAGCCACCACCACCTCCTGTGGCAGTGAATTCCACATGTTAATCACCCTTTGGGTGAAGAAGTACCTCCTTTTATCCGACCGCTCAGCATTCTCATTGAATGCCCACGAATTCTCGTATTGTGAGAAAGGGAGAAAAGTACTTCTTTCTCTACCTTCTCTATTCCCTATCTCAGAGAATTTATCCCTTTTAAAGTTAAACGTGGTTGTGCTGGTCTTTTGGGGCCCTCACCAGTCTAGCATCCACATAATCTGGACTAATTAAACTTTCCTAACTGGAAAATCCATCACAGTAGTCCATTGACAATGTCACTGGGCAATGCAGAACAATGGTAATTTCCCATTTTTCAGAAACAGGAGCTAGCATACTAACTGAAGCTGACTGAACATGCCTCTGGCTACACAGTCTGTACCTGATAATCCAGATACAGGGCTGCATATTCTCTGTGTTTAAAATTAAGTGCCAAGACAATCTAAATTCTGTGCACACGCAAAAAAGCTTGATTATTAGAGTTGCATTCCACAGCCTGTAGACAAAATGCAAATAGGGCACATTGGCACTGCTTGGTTTATTATGCCGAAATGATTTTGCTAGCCATTGTGAAATAAAATGATATGCAAAGACGTGAATTTCCATTCTCTGAACACTGGAATCTCTGCTCAAGCACCCCACTGGTAACACCCACTGCTCATACCCCTTCAAGGCGATGCTAGTAACTCAAAGTATAGTGCTCTGAAATCTTTGGTATGCTTAAGACCAAATTCTATCTCATGAGATCATGGAATACATATACCCTGTGTGCTGCTTTAAACCCTCAAAATGCCATTTTGTACATTCACAATGCATCACCTTTTGACAAATATCATAAGATTAAATAACATTTTTCCCCCTCTGATTAAGAAATCAATCCTTTTATTTAGCTGGCAGCCCATAAAGCATTGTGCTTGCCTTCACAAAAATTCACTGCAAATAAAAAGTATTTCTTTCAATAGCCACACTAGGTGCTTGATTGGATCTATGTGAATGTTCAGCATATCCCCTTTTTACATCTAGGTCTGGTGATTTTAGGTCATACTTGAGGTAATAAGATTGCATTGCATTTAGTTTTTGTCATCTTTTATATTTTGAAACAGGTGTTCCAGTGTTTGGCATTTTCATTTTTCATTCTAAAGAAGATAACTTGGAATTGGTAACAGGTGAGTATTGTGCATATTTTGTGTCATTTCAAGGACTATGGCTTTCTGGACTCTTCTCTGCTTTTTTTCAGTGGGTTACATTATTGATACATTTTTTAAAAAACCTGTTATCATCAAGAGTAAGAACATCTCAGTTTTCTATTATTCACTGCATTTATTTTATTCTGTTCCTCATTTTATTTCACACTTTGAGAATTGTGGGATTGTTGTATTAATGAGACCCCCTGGCATGCATTTTGAATACTGAGTGTTCTTAGCTTCTACCTCTGTCTTGCCTATGGCTAGTCAGTGTTTTCCATTTCCTAGACAAAAGTAGTGTCTTGATGATAGATGTCACCCACCCAGTACAGAAATGTGATGGACTCAGGCCCTTAGCCTGAGTAGCTGAGAAATGGGCCTGTAGCGATTGGCTGGAACGTTGCCCAAGCAATGGGAAAGTATCCTTTGGAGGTTTGCTCAGCAGAAAATCACCTCACGATTTTAGTCAGAGCCAGGGTGTCTTTGAGAGAAGTCTTCAGTATACCAGTCTGAAGTGAAGACAGTGGGCTTAGGCTGGGCAGTTGTAAAATCAACTGGATGAGGGGCTGAGAGCGGCCAGAGTGGCTGAGCTCCTTGTGGGAGACAGAGCTGAGTGGACTCTGTCTGGAAGAGGGAGTTTTCAGACGGTTTGAAACTCTGAGGGAGATTTTGCCAGCGCATCAGGCAATCTCCAAGTACAAACTAGATCACACAATTACATACTGAGGGAAGAACTGGATTTTGGTGGTCAGCAGGGTTGCCCAAGACTCAGACCAGAGGACTAGCTGTGGGGCTTAGACGCATCGCTATAGAGGGGTTCGAGTTCTGGAAGATAGCTGATGTGAAAGGGTCTGTGAGGGAGAATACTGACACCAGTCAGGAGTTCTCTATGTGTGTGTGGAAGAGTGATTGAAGTTTGTTATTTATATGATTTGGCACTTCCGAAACTAAGGCTTAAACAACGGAAGAAACTGAATTCTGAGTGCCCAGAAGGCACAGCCTATGTCAAGTAGAATCCAGTGGGATTCTGAAACTTGCCTGGTTTATTGTTTTTTTTAAAATATATTCTGCCAAAGTTATGTTATATTTTACCTCAGCCTGATAATTCTCTACTCTCTGTAATTGATTTATTCTGCCAACCAGCTGCCAACTGATTTGTCTTTTAATATTGAACAGTTCCAATCAATATTATTTCATCCATCTCCCTTGCCTTTTGTTATCTAATAAACATTTTGTGGATTTTTTTTACCTTTAAAACCATCTGGTGCCAATTATTAAGAGTTCTGACAGGATTTCTGGGAGTGATACTGAGGGGCTAAGGGAAGGTGACCAGGGAAAAAATTTAAAGTGGTTGCCTCCTGAGTAAAGCCTCTGACTGGATTCCTCACAACTGAGTGTTCCTAGCTTCTACCTCTGTCTTGCCTATGGCTAGTTAGTATTTTCCATTTCCTAGACAAAAGCAGTGTCTTCGTGATAGATGTCACCCACCCAGTACAGTAGCCATCAAGCAGAAATGTCTCCCATTATCTCCTGCTAAACCTGAGTTTATTCCAAGTTTTCCCCCTCTGCTACACAAGGAGTCAACACATTACCTGACCCTCTTCAAATGTCTTGAAACTGAACAAGAAAGAGAGAAGGGAAAATGAGAATGAACAGAGAAAGGCAGGAAGAAAGAAAAATAAAGAAAAACCTGTAGGAAAATAGTGAAGAAAGAAAATGCCAAGGAGCAAATCAAATAGAGGTGCTTCAACAAGAATGTGTTCGTAAGGCAAGACTTCTTCCAAAAAATATTTAGTAATGAGATTATTTTCCCTTCCATAAGCTGTATCTGAGTAGTGAAACCCACAAAAAGCTTAACTAAGGGGCTAACACCTACATTATAATTCTGCTGACTTGTGATTTGCCCTCTATGACAAAAGAGATATTGTCCCTTTAAAATCCACTTACAGTCTTGTTTATATTTACTATTATGGTATGCTAGGGTTAACAGAGGCTCTTCACAAAATGGCTGCTCAAGAACTGCATAGTTTTTGCCTGTGATAAATAACGTGCGTATTATTTACAATACTGTCCTGAATAAAGTCCAGTCACAAACTAGACTTGCCAATCCCCAGCAGGGGTTCTCTTGCTTTCCCAGGCTCCTTCCCACCCCCAGTCAGCTGGCCAGCAGGAGGAAGCTCCACCCCCACAGCTACCATGTGCCTTTACCCTTCAGAACACTAGGAGAAAGCTTGCAAAGGCTTCCTTTTTGGATGGTGTGTCTGTGTCTTTAAGGCTGAATGGGGGCGGGATGAGCAGGCAGAACAAAGTGGCTGCTCCCAGTAGCTGTGAAAGCAGCCCAGAACCTCTGTTTGCTGTACAAGCTTTTCAGAGGTTGTTTGAATAATAAAGGGTAAACTTGAACCTTTGGTTTCCCTGTGTTATTAGAAGTTCAGTAACTCATGAGTAAATTGCCCCAGTGAGACCACACAAATGTGGGATTGCAAACGACTGTATTCAGGGGAATTGCACTGCTGTGTTTTTATTTATTTATTTTAGAGAAAGTCTCCTGGCTCCACCCCCAAAGTCTCCCAGTCCCACCTCCAAAGTTCCCAGATATTATCTGAGTTAGACTTTGCAACCCTATCACAAACTCAATAATAACAATATATCTGTCTGTCCTATAGAACCTTAGAAGACCCATACAACTCTTGGGCTGCCTAGTTCAGTCTATCTAAAGTCTGTTTAGGTTAGCTAAGGCTTTGTCTCAACATGGAATCCTGAGATTTTGCTTCCTGAAAAGATTGGGTTGAACGGAACCTTCCAGAATTTTAGCATTGAAATAGAAACTTTTCCAGTTCTCCAGAACAGGTCAACAATTTATTTTTATTTATTTTATTTTATTAGATTTATATCCCGCCGTCCCCACCGAAGCAGGCTCAGGGCGGCTCACAACAGTAAAAACATTTACAGATATTAAACATTAACTAAAACCTTAAATAATATAACAATTAAAACATTTTAAAAACAATTTGGTGCTTGTAATACATTCCAGTAATTTTAGTCTTCCTGAATAATAATAATAATAGTAATAATAATAGTAATAATAATAGTAATAATAATAGTAATAATAATATAATAATAATAATAATAATAATAATAATAATAATAATAATAATAATAATAATAATAATAATAATAATAAAATTTTATTTATATCCCGCCCTCCCCACCGGAGCGGGCTCAGGGCGGCTAACAACATATTCATATAGTTATCCTCATCCTCATATGTGGCTATCAATTAAAAGCAAGTTGAAATAAAGCTGTCTTGCAAGCCTTGCAGAACTAAACAAGGTCCCACAAGGTTCTTGCTTCTTCCAGCAGTTGGTTCCACCAATAGAGGGCCACTATAGAGAAGGCTCTCTCCTGAGTGATCTTCAATCTTGCCTCCCTCCACCCAGGGATCGATAACAGGTTCCGTGTCCCTGATCTGAGTACCCTCTGGGGAACATATGGGAAGAGACGGTCCCTAAGGTAGACAGGTCCTCGGCCATATAGGGCTTTAAAAGTAATAACCAGCACCTTGTAGTGAATCCGGTACTCTATCAGCAGTCAGTGCAGTTCCCGCAGCCCATGCTGTATGTGCTCCCACATGGGGAACCCCAATAACAGCCTAGCCGCTGCATTCTGCACCAGCTGAAGTCTCTGGATTTGAGACAAGGTAGCCTCATGTAGAGGGCATTACAGTAGTCCAATCTCGAGGTGACCATAGCGTGGATCATAGTTGTCAGGTCACCACCGTTGAGGAAAGGGACCAACTGCCTTGTCCGCCTAAGATGGAAAAAGGCAGATTTGGCAGTGGCTGATATCTGGGCCTCAGTCAGACTCACAGAAATCCTGTCAGAACTATTAATAATTGGCACCAGACGGTTTTAAAGTCAAAAACTACAAAATATTTATTAAGAAACAAAAGGCAAGGGAGGGGGTGAAATAATATAGATTGGAACTGTACACTATGCAAGAGGCAAATCAGTTGGCAGCTGGTTGGCAGAATAAAACAATTAGAGAGTAGAGGCTTATCAGGCTGAGGTAAAGTTTAACACTATTTTGACAGAAGATCTTTGAAATAAACAATAAACCAGGCAGGTTTCAGAATCCCACTGGACTCTATTTCACACAGACTGTGCCTTTTGGGCACTCAGAATTCGGTTTCTTCAGTTGTTTTACCCTAACTTTGGCAGTGCCAAATCATAAAAATAACAAACTTCAATCACTCTTCTGCACGCATAGAGAGAACTCCTGACTGGTGTCAGTATTCTCCCTCATAGACCCTTTCACACTCGCTATCTTTCAGGACTCGCACCCCTCAATACCAATGCGTCTTAGCCCCACAGCTAGTCCTCTGGTCTGAGTCTTGGGAAACCCTGCTGACCATCAGAATCCAGTTCTCCCCACAGTGTGCATTTGTGTGATCTAGTTTGTACTTAGAGATGGCCTCAGCCCCTCCTCTGAGGATAGGAGGCCACCTTGACCCTTCCCCTTATGCCACCATTGACATTCTTCAGAACTATCAAGCTAACAGAACTTTTGTGACTTTCAGAACATGCAACCCCCCCCCCAACCCAGAATAATTATGATCTGTGAAATATCACTAAAACTTCCTGTTTCCATGTTCTTACTGTATCTTCACTGTTCTATTATGTTCAACTTCTGTTCTTTATTGACAGTTATGTTTCTAGTTAGAGAATAGGTTTCTACTGCTTCAGGAATTGCCGAACTGAAATGTGGGCGACTCCCAATGGAAACAGGAAGTTGAAAATTAGTCCTGCCTCCCTTCTGATAGGTTAGGAATTACCCACAAGGTGGCCTCCTATCCTCAGAGGAGAAGGACCCAATGGTCGTTTTCTTCAAGGGGAGGAAGACCTTTCACTAAGTGGAAGGGTGGTACTATAGTGAAAATGGCTTAGATCTACCATCCCACACTTGGTTTTGCCAATCAAAACCAACTCTTGTTTATCCTTCCCCTTCTGGGGCTAATAACATCCTGAGATGACTGACAGACTATATGGGAATGGAAGAGCCAAACCCACACAAACACCCCTACATACCTGAACACCTGCACTATGGCGCCAATTTGAAAGAGGGTCTGACTGGGAAAATCCAATTGCAGATTTTTCCAGCATCTCTTGAGAGTCAGTTTGGTGTAGTGCTTAAGTGTGTGGACTTTTATCTGGGAGATTCTCCATGCCTCCACATGCACCTGGTGATGTGACCTTGGGTCAGCCACAAGTTCTCCAAATGGAAATAACAGAAAAACCACCAGAAGCAATGAAATTTACATGGAAACATGTATAGATATGTTTTAGTGCAAGCTTAAATGAAACTTAAAACATAACTAAGGAACACTGAGCTTTCGACATATGAATTTTCCCACACAGACTTTCAGTAGCCCTGTAAATCGGCTTTCTTTGAGTAGACTCAGTTGTGGGTGAATGCTTTTTTCCTCAGTGCCTGACTCCTAACGATGCAAAGAGAGTAAGGAAGGAACCACTTATGAAAGGACTCCTCACGGTTTCAATCGTTTCATCAGCCTCCTTCTCCCGACGTTACACGAAGCTTCAGCTCAATTTTTTCAACACAGGTCTACGCATGCTGTCATCATTTGCTGCCGGCAGCAACTGATGACAGCATACGCAGACCCAGGAGGTTGACGAAGTAAAGGAAACCGTGAGGAGTTCTTTCATAAGCGGTTCCTTCCTTACTCTCTCTGCATCGTTAGGAGTCGGTCACTGAGGAATAAAGCATTCACCCACAACTGAGTCTATGCAAAGGAAGCTGATTTACAGGACTACTGAAAGACTGTGTGGGAAAATTCATATGTTGAAAGCTCAGTGTTTGTTAGTTTTGTTTTGTTTAAGTTTCATTTAAGCTTGCACTAAAACATCTTTATACAGGTTTCTGTGTAAATTTCATTACTTCCAGTAGTTTTTCTGTTATTTCCATTGATTACACCAGTTCCAGTAGTTTTGATCACAAGTTCTCTCAAAGCTGTTCTGCTCAAGAGCAGTTCTGGGAGAGCTCTCAGCCCCATCTACTTCACAGAATATCTGTTGTGGGGAGGGGAGGGGAAAGGAGATTGTAAACTGCTCTGAGATTCCTTTGGGTAGTGAAGGGCAGGGTATAAATCCAATCTCTTCTTCTTCTCTTCCTCTTCTAGGTAGGCTCATGCTTCATAACAGAAACCTGGGGCAAGAACATTACAGTGGTGTGCAAACTCTTATCTGGGAGAACCCCAGATTCCCCATTCCTCCACTTGCACCTGCTGGAATGGCCTTGGGTCAATCATAGCTTTCACAGGAGTTGTCCTTGAAAGGGCAGCTGCTGTAAAAAGCTCTCTCAGCCCCACCTACATCACAGGGTGTCTGTTGTCTGGGTTGGGGGAAGGTAAAGGAGATTGTGACCACTCTGAGACTCTGAATCTCAGAGTATAGGGCAGGATATAAATCCAATATCTTCTCCTTCTCTGCCCTATTTTTTACCCAGAATGTTCAATCTAGTGTTATTTAGACCAGCACTGTTATCATACTACTGTTAATTTTGCATCAGATTTGCTAATGAATATAAAAAAGTTTAAAATGGTCTCTCACATGTTTTTCCCGCATGTGCCAGTAAAAATCTAGCCTTCCTTTTGGGTAAATAAATAATTCCAATACATAGAATAATTTAGTTTTACCAAGGGTTTTCTAAATCGAGTATACTATATTTCAACTTGATTTGAAGCTAACTTTTATAGAACCGACACAGAATATAATTTCTATGATTGAATTTTGCTTATTTATAAAGCAGTTAAAAGCACATTTGGCTAGTCATCTGAAATTATGATATAATCATTCAAATTTATAGAGTCTATTCATAATCTATTTTTGGAATGTTCTGTATATGTGATTTGTGTTGTTCTTCCATTGAATTATGATTTTTAACTAGGAATAAGGCCCGTTGTGGAGAAAAAATACAAGAGGCTCTAGAAAGAGTCTCTGGGTGAGTGCCCCTCAATCATGCTGTCTTCCCACCCACCCAAGTGGAGGCATTCACTCCCTCCCCACCTCAAGGGGAGCTAATCTCTGCCATCTGGAGAACAGTTGTAATACTGAGTGATCTCCAGCCCTCACAGTGATCTCTCACAGTTAGGCTTCCCAACCCTCCCGCCCTGGTGGGGGACCCCAGGATTTCCACCCTCTTCCCCTGCTCCCCCAAAAAATTGAAGCGGGGGGAGAGGGGGGAAACGGCACCGGGGAGCATGGTGAGCCGCCCGATCCTGGAGCGGGCGAGGCCGCCGCACCGCTGCCGCCCCCTCCCCGCCCACTACAGTTGCTCCTCCGAGATGGGCCCAGGCTGAGCCCATCTTGGAGGAGCAGCCAAGAGGTGGCAGCAGCGCAGGGGAGGGTGAGGCAGGCCAGGAGCATGGCGAGCCGCGAATCCGGGCCCTTCTAGGACCCAGACTTGCGGCTCACCATGCCCCTGGCCCGCCTCCACCCCCCCTCTGCTTCCACCCCAGAGGCAGAGCGGGCGAGGCTGCCGCGCCGTTGCCACCTCTTCTCTGCTCACCGTGGCTGCTCCTCCAAGATGGGCTCAGCCTGAGCCCATCTCAGAGGAGCAGCCACGGCGAGCGGAGAAGAGGCGGCAGCTGCGGGGCGGCTCACCACGCTCCCCGGTGCCGTTTCCCCCCTCCCCTGGCTCCACCCGCAAAGTCTCCTGGCTCCACCCCCAAAGTCCCCAGATATTTCTGGGGTTGGACTTGGCAGCCCTACTCACAGTCTACAATGGGTGGGTGACACTGAGTAGAGCCAATAGTAAAGCCAATCTGGTGACGAAGGCTTCATTATCCAATTGCTGATGCAGTGCAGTCTCACCCAGTCCCAACAAATGAGGGAGCTGGGATTTCCCAACATGAAACCAGTTTTATGTCTATAGATGGGATCAGTTGACATTTACACTGGACTTGATCCATTCTATAGATGGGATCAGTTGACATTTACACTGGACTTGATCCATTCTATTGCAGGTGTTTCTCTCAAATACAGAGATATTCATCGCGTACACCAGAGCACTGTTTCACCATTCAGTCTATGGTTCACAGACAAGCACTTATGCACCAGGCCATTACAGGGAATGGAAAGTATAAATATGTCTCCCATAGATTTTTCTTGCCATTACATCTGTTTGGTCAAGGGATGTGAGCTCAGAACTTTGACCTAATAGAGAGGAGTTAATTTTACAGTGCTATGGGACATCTGCACAAATCTCTGTGACTATGACAGTGCCACATGTTCATGGACCATGATGAAAGGGGAGGAAACAGGGCAGTGCTTCCGAGTGAACTTCTCAGAAGTCATGCTTGTATGAACCATTTATAAGGACTGTTTGTAACATAAGACTGATAGTGATATTTTATTGATAGATTATTGTTATTCAGCCCCCTGGAAAAGCACAATATATTTGTTTGTCAGTTTAAAATATTTATATCTTGCCGTATTTCCTTAACAGTGCAATTATAGGTTGCAAAACACAAAGCACGGCAGTCCAATAGCAGATAGAGACATTGTACATAGAACACACATGCTTTAAAAAAAAAGATTTTAAAACAGACCTCTCAGTTTGCAGAGACAGTTCACCTTCCTCCAGATATCGTTCATGTCCTCCTAAATGTAGATAGTGAAGGCCATTTTAGTGAAGAAGAAGAATTGCAGATTTATATCCCGCCCTTCTCCCTGAATCAGAGACTCAGAGCGGCTTACGATCTCCTATATCTTCTCCCCCCACAACAGACACCCTGTGAGGGGAGTGGGGCTGAGAGGGCTCTCACAGCAGCTGCCCTTTCAAGGACAACCTCTGCCAGAGCTATGGCTGACCCAAGGCCATTCCAGCAGGTGCAAGTGGAGGAGTGAGGAATCAAACCCGGTTCTCCCAGATAAGAGTCCGCACACTTAACCACTACACCAAACTGGCTCTCACCAAACTAGCGAGCACAGAGCAGCTACTTCCCTCCCCAAAAAATGTTTGAATATGCCTGCACCTTCTTTGCCCTTTGACAGGAACACCCCCCCCACCCCCCCCAAAAGCCTTTGTTTTTGTTTTTATCTTAACAACATTGTTTACTCCTGCTGGGGAGGGACGGTGGCTCAGTGGTAGAGCATCTGCTTGGGAAGCAGAAGGTCCCAGGTTCAATCCCCGGCATCTCCAAAAAAGGGTCCAGGCAAATAGGTGTGAAAAACCTCAGCTTGAGACCCTGGAGAGCCGCAGCCAGTCTGAGAAGACAATACTGACTTTGATGGACCAAGGGTCTGGTTCAGTATAAGGCAGCTTCATATGTTCATATGCACTGCAAATCACATTTGAAATTGGGGGAAAAAATATCAAAGGCAGTTTCAGATATTAATTATGTTTATTTAATGCACTTTTATGCCACCTTTCCACATGATTGGGGTCAAAAGTGGTACATAGTAAAACATTCGAACAATTAAAAATAACATTAAAATTGTAAAGTGATTGAACAATAACACATTAAAAAACCAACCAGAACCAGGAAGAAGGACCAGTAACCATCACTGGGATGCAGTACTGGTGTCTGCTAAAAACAGTCAAGAACCCCTTTAGGCAATTGTAAACCCCTTATCAGTCCTAAAGTCGTTCTCTGGACTCCAGCCATTGCAAATATTCCACGCATCCTTCAAACTAAAACTGTGCTAAATATATTTTAATTATCCTTTCTAAGAGGAAATTAGGAGAAACTTTCTACACTAATTACATCTGTGACCTATCTAAGCCAGTTGAAGCCTTGACTTATAAAAATGACTACATATAGCACCAATGTAGAACTACCAGAGGACTATATGTATCATTTTATTTGTAATCAAAATACACACATAAAATAATTCAGATTTCAAATCATTAATGCTTTCTGACATTTGAATACATTAATTAACCTACTGAACTATGAATCGCAAGTCTTATATAGGTTTCTCAGTTTTATAGATTTTACAATTACTGAAACAGTTGCTGCTTGCAACAGATCTCATGCAAAGCCATAGCAGCCATCTTAGAAGCATTTAGACAAAACTCAGTTGAAATCCTAGCCAAAAATAAAATTTGGTTTTCCAGGATTGCCTTCCAAAGTGGTACTTACTATTTTTTTTTTCCGCATTCATAGTTATTCATCATTTGGTTTAGGAAAAACGGTAGTTGTGTTTACATGATAAACAGCATAAGCACTCCAGTGCAATCCTCCTCTGTAAGCAATGGTATAATATTTACATCATAATATGCAACAAGGACATTTTCCCTGTTTGCTGTATGGGAGCTCATGAAGGATATGTGCTGTTTATACTTTACCAGCATGAAATCAGTCTTGTTCTTAGGACTGCTGCAAAAGCTGTCAAGATCACAGACCAGTACATTTGTGTTTCTTTGCCATTTGGAGATTGCTGACCAAATGAGGAAAATCCATATAATTGGGCATGGATCATGTAGCTACAGATGTTTGTAGACATGGGATATAGGGTTGCCAATCCCCAGGTGGGAGCAGGGGATCCCCCGGTTTGGAGACCCTCTCCCCGCTTCAGGGTCCTCAGAAAGTGGGGGGAGGGGAGGGAAATGTCTGCTGGGAAGTCTTTTTCCCTATGGAGATTTATTCCCATAGAAAATCATGGAGAATTGATCTGCGGGTATCTGGGACTCTAGGGGAGCTGTTTTTTGGGGTAGAGGCACCAAATTTTCAATATAGCATCTAGTGCCTCTCCCCAAAATACTCCCCAAGTTTCAAAAAGATTGGACCAGGGGATTCAATTCTATGAGCCCCCAAAGAAGGTGCCCCTGTCCATTATTTTTTATGGAAGGAAGGCATTGAAAAGGTGTGCCGTCCCTTTAAATGTGATGGCCAGAACTCTGTTTGGAGTTCAATTATGCTAGTCAGAGCCTTGATCTTGGCTCCACCCCTAATGTCTCCTGGCTCCACCCCCAAAGTCTCCTGGCTCCACCCCCAAAGGCCCCAGATATTTCTTAAATTGGACTTGGCAACCTTAATGGGATAGCTCCTTGAATCAGGGCTTTTTTTGAGCAGGAACGCACAGGAACACAGTTCCGGCTGACTTGGTGTCAGTGGGTGTGGCTTAGAATTGTTTGAAATAGGAACATAATTCTTGGTAGAACATTCATTTTAATTACAGAAATTCTGCCCAGCATAGACAAGTTCAATTGATTCCATTTTATCAGATCTCCATCAATTTTACGCCAGAGCTTCTCATAATTATTTTTATACAAGTCTATATTTTTCATAATAATTTCCACACCTAGATATTTTACTTTTGAAGTAACCTCACACTCTGTTGCACTCTTCCTGTTGACTTTGTCATATTTTTGCACAAAATTTTTGATTTTTCTTTATTTATATAGAAGCCTGCCAGTTCTCCATATTCTTGTATCTTATGAAGCAGCAATGGTGTTACATATATGGGATTTTCATTAATAAACATTACATCATCAGCAAACACTCTGTATTTGTAAGAAAAACCTTTCAATTTCAACCCCTCTATTTCCTTATCTTCTTGTATTTGTATAAGCAAAATCTCTAGTGTCATTATAAATATCAATGGAGATAGAGGGCAACCTTGTCTTGTTCCTTTACTAATTATAATTTTTTCCGTCAAATCTGCATTTATACAAAGGCTTGCTTGTTGTTCAGTATATATCGCCTTAACCATTCTTATAAAATCTTCTCCTAGTCCCAATTTCTCCATCACTGCAAACATAAAATCCCAATTCACATTGTCAAAAGCCTTCTCTGCGTCTGCAAAGAATAATGCCACTTCTTTTTCAGGATGCTTCTCATAGTATTCAACAATGTCTATAACAGCTCTGATATTATCTCTGATTTGTCTCCTGGGAAGAAATCCTGCTTGCTCATCTTTAATAAAATTATTGAAATGCTGTTTGAATCGTTCTGCTAATATCCTAGCATATATTTTATAGTCATTATTAAATAGTGAAATTGGTCTGTAATTTTTTACATTTGTGTTGTCTCTATCTTCTTTCGGTATCAACGAGATTACTGCTTCCTTCGATGTATTTGGTACTTTCCCATCAATCCTTATAATATTCATCAGTTTCTGAAGTTTTGGTACTAATGTCTCTACGGGGACTTTATAAAATTTTGCTGTAAAGCCATCTGGACTGGGTGCCTTTCCCAATTTCATTGAATTTATTGCTGCTTCAATTTCTGTTTTTTCAATTGGTTCATTTTAAATCTTTTTGCATATTTACTGTCAAAGGATTTACCTGAATTTTCTGTAAATATGCATCTATTTTTCTTTTCGCCACCTTTTGACCTTGAAATAACTTAGCATAATATTTATAAAATCTCTTTTAATTCCTGCTTGGTCTACAATTTCTTTACCTCCTAATACAATTTTGTTAATAAATTTATTCTCCCTTTTTTTTTCATTTGCCAAGCCAGGTATTTTCCAGGCTTATTTGCTCCTTCAAAAGATTTTTGTTGCAGTCTTTTGAGATTCCATTCAACCGCTTTGTTTAACAGATGTCTCAATTGATTCTGTAATATTGTAATCTCCCTTATAAATTTCTTTTTTCCCGATTTTTTTTGAGTTCCTTTTCTCTCTTTGCAATCTCTTTTTGTATGTCCAGCATTTGTTTCTCTTTAGCTCTTTTATCTTTATTGTTCATTGTAATTAAAATATCTCTCATTACAGCTTTGTACGCATCCCACACTGTCTGAAATTGAATATCCTCGTTTTCATATATTTGAAAGAAAGCTTTAGTTTATTTTTCTAGAGACGTCACTATTTCCGTTTTCTGTAGCAAATCTTCATTTATCCTCTACCTCCTTGTCTTTTTCGCACATTTTGCCATCCACATCAATGGATTGTGATCTGCCCCCACTTTAGGAAGAATCTCTATTTTTTTTGTTATAAGTCCAAAATCTTTTGTAGTTCATAGCATATCAATTCTTGAGAAAGAGTTGTGCCTTGCTGAGTAAAAAGTATAATCATGCACCTTAAATTTCTTCCATATATCTTCCAAACTTTCTTGTTTCATTAATTAAAAAAATGATTTTGGTAATTTCCCTTCATTATTTTTTTCCCCAGATATGTCCAAAATATTTTTAACCGTGCCATTAAAATCTCCCATTACCATTATTTGTTCATATGTCACTTGGTCTAATTGTTGCACAATATCTTTAAAGAAGGCATTTTTCACCCCATTTGGGGCATACAGTCTCAATAACAATGTCCTTTTGTCATTTAACACCACTTCCACTGCGAAATATCTCCCATCATTGTCCTTAAAAATGAACTTTGGATCCAGTTCTTGTTTAATATAAAAAACCACTCCCCTTTTTTTCTCCTTAGCCAATGAGTAAAATTCCATTCCCAATTTTCCATAAAAAAATTATAATCCATTTGTTTAATATGTACTTCTTGTAGGCAAATTATACTACATTTTTGTTTCTTAATCCAATGAAATGTAGTCTTTCTTTTTTGCTGTGAATTTAGTCCATTTACATTCCAAGATATTAATTTGTAATCCATAGTGATTCTTCTTTTATTCTGTATTCCCAAATCCCCTATGTTCTTGAAAAAACCTCCTCAGTTCTTGAACATTTGTAATTGTAATCCTCTTTCCTCCATGTTCGAAACTTAGACCCTCTGGCAGTATCCATCTGTATCTCACTTCATTCTCCCGCAGTTTGTCAGTTAATTTTTATACAGTCTTCTGTCATTTATGACTTTTCTTGGCAGATCTTTCATGATTCTTACTCTGCTATCATCTACTTCCAATGTTTTTTCAAATTGTTTACTTAAGATCTTTCTCACCATATCTCTTGATACAAATCTTATTACCATGTCTCTTGGCAACTTATTTTTCTTGGCATACACTGAATTGACTCTCTCTCTATAGTCATAGAAATAGCTAGATTCATCAGCGTCCACACCCAAAAATTCAGCAATGATTCTTATTATATATGTCCTTAAATCAGGTACTCCTCTCAGTACTCCTCTCAGACATATTTGGTTTTCCACTAATTTACAGTCTTGTAGAACTACTTCCTCCTTCAATTTATTAATCATGGAATCTTGATCTTTCACTTTATTTTCAACCACATGTACTTTGTTTAATGTTGCTTGTGTGTCATTTCTGAGATCCTCAATTTCTTTTTTAATCTCCGTTTTCACCACCTCTGCACTTGATTCAATATTTTTTTTAAATTCTTAAATTAATTGCTTCTTCTTATCAGTTATTAAATCTTTCATCACTTTGACCAATCTTGCCTCCATAGCCTCCAATTGCTCTTGTATTTGTATTTTAGCCATTTTTCCTTCCTCCAATGGCCCTCGTACGTGCTGGCTTCAGTCTTGGCTTGTGTTCAGACATTACTGTCTTCTCATCACAAAAATAGGCTTCAAAGTTGGTCTCACAAAATTAAAATTGAACCACAGGATCTTATAGATTAGAATATGCCCTTTTCAGTGAGCCCAAAATAGCCGTTCGCAGAGCTTCCTAGCTCAAGATATTAATTTTTAAAATTTATAATTTACGCAAAATGGCACCCATGATTTTTCTGACCCTTTTAAAAAAGTTTTCCTTTTTTCTCTTAAGGTCCACCAAACTTACTTTCACTTAGATAGTCCAATATATTTCACCCTGTTATAAAAACATCTGCTGGCTCCACTGATTTTTAAAGTCCTGTTCTTCTTTTAAAAATATTTTTTTTTGACCTTCCTTTAATGGCTGCCGAAGTTTTTCTATGGTTCAGTCCTTCAGAAGGTCAGGAGGCTTGACAATTTCCCTTCTTTCAATGACACCTTCCTGCTTTTCTTGCCACTAAGTCTCGTTTTTGATGGTTGAGAAATCTTGCGATGCTTATATGATGCCACTTCCTGTGACGTCTTCCAGATCAGCAACTCAGTGACGATGGGGTTTTTTTGCAGAAACCGCAAGTATTCCAAACATACGTTGTTTTTCAGCTTTTAACTTTGTTTCTTAAATTTCAAAAGTCCCGAAATTACCCCCTTTCCTTCTTCTTAATTTTAGAGTGTCGTAGTTAATCCCGAATTTCAATCCTTATCTCCGATAAGGTTTATTTTAGTCCTGGAATGATAAAGATCTTCTTATCTTGAAACCAAATATATCCTTCTTTACGCCGTCCTTTCCAAAAATAAATTTAAAGCTATTAGAATAATCCAAAAAAAGCTTGAATCTTGATGAATTTAAGTCAATTTAATGACCACGGAGACCCTCTGTAGACACTGGAATGCAATTCTTCACCGGTGACTCTTCAAAGCCTAAAAGGAACCCCATTGGGACTCCTCGTCAGCCAAAGTAAATCCCCTCAGAATTTTCTAAGCATGTCTTGGCCTTTCCCCTAACTGAGAAAAGTAGGCAGCAGGCGTTGAAATCACCTTCTCTGCCCAGAACAGAGGCTGCGGTCCGCTCCTCTTTGAGAAGCGACTCAACTCTCCATGATCCAACCCCGGAAATCCTTGAGCTAGCTCCAGTGTTCCCTCTAAGCAGTGTGCTCATTAACACAGGAAGACTCGCTCAGCAGCAATATGGAGCTGCATAGGGTCTTGCACTGTTCATTGCCCATCTGAAGATTACAGCAGTTATATTCTGCTCAGGATGTGAACTGCTCTGTTCAGTAGGGGAAAAGTTGGAAGGAAATTGGCTAACCCTATTCCAAACAACCAATATTAAATGTTTGAAAAATAATAAGACAATTGGTTCCCTAGTACTGTTTCAGGTTGCCAATGACTACAGTGCACGCTAGGCACTGGTAGCGTTTCAAAACAATATTTGATTTCTTTAAAACAGATTCACAAGGAAGGGATGGGATTTGTACAGAGGTTTCTGGGATTTAGAATCTGTGGGCAGACAGAACAAAAATGAATACTGAACTCCTTCACAGGCCACTTATTTAAAAAGCTACAGAGTTTCCCTCAAATGGCTCAACACTCACTGAAAGTAGAAGAAGAAGTTATTGGATTTATTTCCCGCCCTCCACTCCGAAGAGTCTCAGAGCGGCTCACAATCTCCTTTACCTTCCTCCACCACAACAGACACCCTGTGAGGTGGGTAGGGCTGGAGAGGGCTCTCACAGCAGCTGCCCTTTCAAGGACAACCTCTGCCAGAGCTATGGCTGACCCAAGGCCATGCTAGCAGGTGCAAGTGGAGGAATGGAGAATCAAACCCGGTTCTCCCAGATAAGAGTCCGCACACTTAACCACTACACCAAACTGGCTCTCCATAAAGTAACCTTTATGTTAAAGGTTTATAATTTTTATAATTATTCTACATCTCTGAGGAACTTTCCCTCTTTCTAGTCAAACAAGCTTGAGGGTATCTGCCTCGTCCCTTGGGTTAGAAGACTCAGGTCTCTCACTTCTAGACCTCATTCCTCTGGCAAACTAGTTACTAGTTCGCTCCATAAGACGCACCTGAGCATAAGACGCACCTAGTTTTTAGAGCCGTTTGTGTGAATTTAGAGGCATTTGTGTGAATTGTTTGCAGTATTCACTCCTTAAGACGCACACACTTTTCCCTCCACTTTTTTGGGGGGGAAAAGTGAGTCTTATGGTGCAAAAAATACTGTATTCCCTTCTCAGTAAGAGCAATAACTCTGGTTTTTGGCACCTGTGAGGGCCCTTCTCTGACACCTCAAAATCCTTTAGACAAAACTGAGTTGAAATCCTAGCCAAAAATAAGATTTGGTTTTCCAGGATTGCCTTCCAAAGTGGAAGCCTCACAAGAGCCACCACTCTCTCCTGCAGACCTTCTTCAACTGAACAACCCTCTCCAACTGCTTCTCTGATTCCCAACTGCCGCAGTTTGACCATTAGAAGCAGTTGCCCGCCCACAGTAAGTTTTGTGACCTGTCACTCACTGAGAATTCCATCATATGCACTGCCTCTCACTCATGCATAGACTTGCAGTCCATCACAACTACATTATAATGATTACAGTCTTTTATGAAGCCATTTGTATTAAAGGAAATCATAAAAGTGCTGTGTGATGAATACTAGTTGATATTCTTTTTAAAAAATTGAACTTTACTTTTTCTGGATGTCTGTTTTTTTTGTTGGAGATTATTTTGGTGGGCATGAAAGAGTGACTTCTTTAAAAGTATTGGTAGCCAACTAGCCATTCCATCTTGTATTGGATGTAGAGTCAACTCTGGGATCCAGAGGATTGTACTTATAATAGAACCTGTTCAAAACATCTTAAATCTCTTTGCAGGGTTTAATACAAGCTACTATAATCAAATTGCAAAACTTCCCATTACAATTATGAGTTACAGCGGGAGATCTTAATAAATCATTATAATTGAGAATCCTATATTTAAGTGAATGAAATTTGGCCTTACTACTGTGTATAAAGAACTTCTGTATGCTTAGGAAGGAACTCTCAAATGCTTCTGATATGCCATACTTTTGCCATATATTTGGTTCATTTTGTCAGAACATTGTTCATTCATGTCTGTTCAACTTTCCTTTGTTATATAGATATATTAACACATATACTCCTTGGAACATTATTGCTTCATTATTATTGAGGGGTAAAAAGAGATTTCAGCCATATAATGAATGGATTTTGTATAAAATGGAATTTCCATTTTTTAAATCTTTATATAGTCATTCAGTGTCATTAAGCTTCTTGAAATGCCTTAAAACAGCAACAAATCATGCTGGTCATTTTGGAAAGTCACCTGCTGGATTTATGCTAGCAATTGAACCATATAATAGTTTTTAAGGACAAAATATTATATGAAGATCAATTTTTCTAAGATAGAGGAGAATTTGTTTTGAACATGAGTCTAGTTTCATAAATTTGGAATTGACCTTCTAAAACAATTAACAACTCCTTCTAAAACACTAATGGCTTTTTCAGCTCCCTGTCAGCTGACAACTGAAGGCCACTGCAAAGTCCCTTCAAAATCACGCAGAGCCATTTCTGAAATGCAGGCACAGGTTTTTCTGTGACTAAAATGGCTGGTTTTTCTTAAGTTCAGGCCAGTAAAGGTTTGGAAATCAGTCACAGACCAACTAATCCAGGTCTGTGGAATGAGGGAAAATTTAAATATTGATATCATGTAGCTGACTATGTACATGATTAAGTCTCAGGTAACAACAACACAGTATCCTAATTTAATACTGCATTATGCTACAGCAGAAAAGCCTTCAAGAGTTTTTTTTTAAGTGAATATATCTGAAAATGTTCTATTGATATTTTTGATAATCTTATTGGCAATCATTTAGTGTCTCTCATCAATTTCTCAGAGGTGCTTTTCTGAGACAAAACCTCCACATTCATGTACATAAAATGTTCCAGGTGAAAATTCAGTTGCAGCTTAAGTAATGTATGATGTTATTTTCATAGCAGTAGTATACTTTCCTGTTTGTATTCTGAAGTTTTCCCCTTACATTCTACAGGTTGTGCCACTGCCAGTGGCATGTCCCGCATGGTTTTTGGGCTGCACGGTGGCCACTGCAGTGCCCAGCAGGCTCCCAAGTTGCACTACTACCAGATACAATGAGGCTTTTTCTGCTAACCTGGGGAGTCTCCCATGTTGGGAAATCTGTTCAGTGTCCTTGTGGTCTCAATCCACTGAGTTAGGTTTCCACAGATGGGATCCACACATTGCTAATAATATATAGATATGTAGCCAGTTTCTATGTTCTATTTTTACAGTGAATAATTTAATTTCAGACTGATGTTCACAAACTGTAATAAATTATCATGAACAAGTTAGTAAATAATACACTGGTGGAAAACATGGTTGAAAAGATATGACAACTGGGAGGACTTTTTTTGTAGAAGAAGCCTAGCAGGAACTCATTTGCGTGTTAAGCCACACCCCTTGATGCCAAGCTAGCCAGAACTGCATTCCTGTCCATTCCTGCTCAAAAAAAGCCCTGGCAACTGGTATTTCCAGGTTCTGAGATGGCATTTCCTTTTTTAAAAAGTTAGTTCCTCTTTTCAGAGTTAATAATAGGCATCTTGAAGAACATGCAGGAAAATACGTTGTTGGTGGTGTACAGAAGGTCATGTTAGGGTTGCCAAGTCCTATTCAAGAAATATCTGGGGACTTTGGGGGTGGAGCCAGGAGACATTGGGAGCGGAGCCAGGAGCAAGGGTGTGACAAGCATAATTGAACTCTAAGGGAGTTCTGGCTATCACATTTAAAGGGACAGCACACCTTTTAGAATGCTTTCCTTCCATAGAAAATAATGAAGGATAGGGGCACCTTCTTTTGGGGCTCATAAAATTGGACCCCCTGGTCCAATCCTTTTGAAACTTGGGAGGTATTTTGGGGAGAGGCACTAGATGCTATACAGAAAATTTGGCACCTCTACCTCAAAAAACAGCCCCCCCCCAGAGCCCCTGACACCCGCAGATCAATTCCCCATCATTCCCTATGGGACTCATTCCTGGAGGTGCATAATGGCTGTGGGGGTGGAGCTTCCCCCGCCGGCCAGCTGGCTGAGGGAGGGGGAAGCCTGCAAAACCAGGGGATCCCCCGCTGGGACCTGGGGATTGGGAAGCCTAGGTCATGTAAATGACTTTTATGTCAAACAAGATCATACCACACATAGTACAAGAAAGAAAGAAAGAAAGAAAGAAAGAAAGAAAGAAAGAAAGAAAGAAAGAAAGAAAGAAAGAAAGAAAGAAAGAAAGAAAGAAAGAAAGAAAGAAAGAAAGAAAGAAAGAAAGAAAGAAAGAAAGAAAGAAAGAAACCCATTTGCTAACAACATGCAAAAAGGGGATATAAATTCCTGTCTTAAAATTTCCTAACTAATGTATTGGCCATTAATATGCCCTTGAATAGCTTCAAAAGCTAAAGGATCTGCATTTTGTAACACAGCTCAGCTAATTAGCTTGCACTTTACAAGGCACCTCAATTCCTACATCCTTCAGCCTTCACAAAAAAAAGTTCATTTGTGTTTTACAACTTAGTCCATTTGTTTTCAAGGTTTATGCAACTGAGCTTTCCTGCAGGCTAATTAGCTTTTTTAATATATAGAAAGCACTGGCGCCTCTTGCAAAGTGCTACTTGGACTGCAAAGGAGCTCTGCTGTGTGCTAAGTGGGTCAGCTGGGTTGCAAACTGCCATTCTGTCCTAGGATTCTGGCTGCACAGAACTGTCATTTGTATCAGCTATCAGATCCATACAGGAAACCAGTTTGGGTACTTGGAATTCAGTGCTGTGTGAGGACATTAATACAGTTGCAAGGTATATGGTACTGGCTCAATTGTCCTGTTTGTCTCGATGGGAGGTAAGGCTAGAAAAAAGTAGTACTGAGTGAGCATTCTTAGTCCTGCAGTTTGCCATAGCAGTTGCTCACAAGTGTCCAACTGCTTACATGATGACTATGCAAGACATCGCTTTCTAGCAAATGATACAGAAAGCTAAAGTTTGCTAGTTCATTTCTGCATAGTCTTAAAAGTGCTGGTGAATGCAGACAGTTCTGGCCCATTGCATTTGTAATGCGACTGCTAAAGACGGACTCCTTATGTAGTGAAATTACAGCATATTGACAGCAGTGCAGTTATATAGGTTTTTATTCTTTAAAAAATGATACCAGTACAAATTGAACGGAAGTGGGCTGGAACACAAAATGAGGAGAGAACAACTCACACGTCAAAAAGTGGAAAGTTTTGAGGGTAGAGAGGTTTAAGTTTTAAAGCTAAAGTACAGTCTCTAAGTGGGACCTGATCAGAGATGTGTGCCTTGAAAAATATCAGTATTTTTCAGATCTAGATATCAGGGAGTTTAAAAATATCAGTATGCCTGATTATCTGTATTCCAAATACTGGTTTAGTATTCAGATCTCTTTCCCCCAGGATTCTAATATTATTTGGTTCCATTATCCCTTTTGGAGAATCTTTCTGGAGGGCAGGAAGGGCTGTTTTTTGACCAAATTGCACCAAAATTGCAGTGGAGCTGCAGGTGACTATCCTTTGTACAACCTTTAAGTGAATTGGACTCCTGAACAAGGTGCCCCCAGCAATACTCCAGTGTTTCCTTTGAGGAGGGGGGAATTCCATATTTTCTTCAAGGAAAAGAATAGCCAAAGCGACAAGAGCAAGCAAAGCAACTCCTGGTCGAAAGCCTCTCAAAGCAGACAGAGCCAACAAGTCCAAAGCACCAATGCAGAACCAGAGAATCCCAGCAGAAGCCCTGGACAATGTGGCAAGACTAACACAATAAATGTACAACCAAAAAATCCAAGCCAGTGTCAAAACAGAGAATCCTCCAAGCCAAATCACACAGGAATGCTGTTGCATACCCAGCAAAGTAAAATCCACGAATCCAACATAATGTACAACTGAACAATCCAACGTACACACCACAAACATGACACAAACCAACTTGTGCAAAGAACACAATGTTGCAAGACACATAGGACTAATTTCAAGGCACAGAATCTAAGCCAAATCAACCTGACAAGCCAAAACCAAGCCCTGGAGAGAAGACATTAACAGACACACATAGCAGAATTCAAAGTGGGGGGGGGCAGTTTTGGAAGCCTTAATACACTGGCTTCCAATATTCATAGAAACAAAGTTGGAAGGTACCCCCAGGGTCATCTAGTACAACCCCCCGCACAGTGCAGGAAATTCACAAATACCTCCCCCTAAGTTCACAAGATCTATAGTGTTGTCAGATGGCCATCTAGCCTTTGTTTAACCTGTTCCACTGAGGAACTGCTCTATGTTGAGCTGGAAACTCTTCTGATTTAATTTCAACCTATTGGTTCTGTCCTACCTTCTAGGGTAACAGAAAACAATTCCACACCATCCTCTATATGACAGCCGTTCTAGTATTTGAAGATGGTGATCATATCACCTCTCAGCCACCTCCTCTCCAGGCTAAACATACACAGCTCCTTCAGTTTTTTTTCATAGGACTTTGGTTTCTAGACCCCTCAGCATCTTTGTTGCCCTCCTCTGGACCCATTCCAGCTTCTTAAAATGTGGTGCCCAAAACTGAATACAATACTCCAGGGAGGTCTTACCAGAGCAAAGAGATACCATCACTTCATGTGATCGGGACACTATATTTCTGTTAATACAACACAAGATTGGATTTGCCTTTTTAGCCACCACATCACACTACTGACTTGTGTTCAGCATAAGTTCCACTAACACTCCTAGATCCTTTTCACACATACTACTGCCAGACAAGTCTGCCCCATCCCATAACTACGCATTGGATTTTTCCTGTGTAAACTTTACATTTATCTCTGTAAAAATTCATTTTATTGGTTTCAGCCCAGTTTTCCAGCCTGTCAAGATCATCCTGTATCCTGTCTGTCTTCCATTGTCCCCCCCAGTCGGAATACACAGTAGGTTGGGTAAAACTGGGCCACTTTATTAAAACAGTATAACTAAATGGAACGGGCTGTTAAACGGCAGGACAAGGCTCAGGGTCAAACCCAGATCTTTTCTTGTCCTGTAATGGGCCCCAGCACGAGCCACCCTCTCCTGGTGCAGCCTCCATCTTGCGGAAGGAACCACCACCAGGCAGGGCTTCACCATGGTCTACGTTCACAGCACTGAAAACACCCAGCTCTCCATTCATGGTCTTCTGCAGGGCCTGATTTGCTTTTGATTCCAGGGTCATCTAGTCCAACCCCCTGCATAATGCAGGAAATTCACAAACACCTCCCCCTAAATTCACAGGATCTTCATCGCTGTCAGATGGCCATCTAGCCTCTGTTTAAAAACCTCCAAGGAAGGAGAGCCCACCGCCTCCTGAGGAAGCCTGTTCCACTGAGGAATTGCTCTAATGGTCAGGAAATTCTTCCTAATGTTGAGCAGGAAACTCTTCTGATTTAATGCTTCATGCTTACTTACCACTCAGTGTGAACTGATACTTCTTCAGGTACCCTCCCAAACCTATAACTCATTATTACTGAGATTCAGTTTAACACAACCTCACACAACATGTGAATGTAGTACAGTATTTGAAGCCTGATTCAAATTCACATGCAATCCAGTTAGCTAAGGAACCAGTTTTTTAGTGCGCCAACAATGTAATGTGTCATTTTAAGGTGCCCTCCAGGATACAGTTCAATCTCACAATGTCATAAGAAGGAAGTATTATTTCCCTCTACTTGTGTACTGTTTTTACTTAAAATTGTCTTTGCCTACATCTCCCGCCTTAAGATCCAGAGAAAGAATGAAAACTTCACCCAAACATGAATCCATACAACCCTGTTGCCCAAACACTAGTGATAATTGTAATTACTTGTAAAATGGGAGCACTTTCTCTTACCTGCATGATATTTGACAAAGAAGATTCTTTAGATGAAGATATGTCCCCTCAAAATGTCATGCCAGTTAGCTAGAAAACAAATGTTACATGTATATTTTGCACTAAGGGTAATAAAAATTAACTGAAGAACATAGGTTAGATCCAACACACAATTTCCACTTGCACTACAGCTCTTGTGCAAGCAGAAATGCAAGAAAAAGACTAAGGTTTATGCTAAGTCATACTTACTGTCATTCCACTTGTACTTCTGTTTGTGCAAGATCTTGTGCAACCAATTTCTGGACTCTGTAATATTTAGGGAAGAAAATGCTAGGTGCTGTGCAGGATCTTGCTCAAATGGAACTGTGATAAGTCCATTTATGTTTTTGCTTCCTCATTGCTGGATCCAAGCTAAAGAACACAAAAAGTTAAAGCAAACTAACAATGACTGACATAAAAGATGCGTTCAGACCTTCCATTCCTACCATTGCATGTCCTGCCCTTCACTAACAAGTAGGGGTGTGCAATTTTTTTAAACTGGTATTTTTGGGTTTGGGTCTATTGGACCTCCCCCCCCCCCAAAAAAAAAACAACAACCCCAGATCCCAATGCTGACATTGTATTCTGATTGATTTTCCACCCAGAAATCCCAAATTTTGGGGGGTCCAATAGACCTGAGGGGAAAAAAACAGAAAAAGTAGTTACAAAGCTGCAAAAAATTGCTTCTCCATCAGCTGTTTCTTGGGCTTTCTACTGCATACCCTTTAAACAGTGGGTGATTAAAGAGACTGCAGAAGACAGCCTGACAAAAAGCTGATTTGCAGGGAGCAGTCTCCCCAGTGGCTCAGCTGATCTTTGGGCTGGTTTCCTGCACAGCCTCATTTAAACGAGGCTGCATGATAAGCCAGCCCAAAGCTGAGTCAGTGGGAAGGGCTCTGCTTCCCAGCAGATCAGCTTTGGGCTGTCTTCTCATGCAGCTTCATTTAAATGAAGCTGCACAGGAAATCAGCCAGCTCAAAGGTGAGCTGGTGGGAAACACTCTACTTCCTGCTGGCTCAGCTGATCCTTGGGTTGGCTTCTGTAGTCCCTTTAAACTTTAAAGGGTGTGCAGTAGAGAGCCCAACACCTTTTTATCTTTTTTTTTTTTCTATCTCAAATATACCCAGCATTTTTTCCAGTTTTCTCAAAAAATCCTGGATATCTTTGGGATGCTGAAATATACCCAAAATACCAACATATGTCCCGTTTTGGTAGATCAGAATACACACTCATACTAACAAGCCTCCTGCTCAGGTACCTCTTGAACATAGGGGCTCACAACTGGATCCAGGGAAACATACAAGCCTTAGATCTGCCTGCATTTGGACAGGCATTGTGCTGGTTTATGAATAAAAAAAACAAATGCTAATAGGGCTGAACAAGTGATCTTCTTCCTTGATCCATCTGAAGGCCAAACAATATCTTGTGCAGGAAAAAAAAACACCACGTGTGACATTCAATAATAAAAAAAAACCCCTTTATCTATTGTAACTGGAATTCAACAGGGAAATATTTTTCCTTTATTCACATAAATGATAAGGGAGCAAGCTGTGGTAAGCCTTTAAATCATTGTGGCAGAACATGTCAGTCACACATCATCAACTGTGCATCTGCTACAAATAAAAAGATTTAGAGAAGGGAGGAAAACCAGAGCGTTCCAGCTGAATGTACTCCATTCTCCTTTTTTTGGTCCCTGAACAGGAAGCCAGATATTTTCTGTACAATAATCCTGTCACAATTGAGTTTGTCCACAAATTAACTGAATACATAGAGATATGTTCTCTATTCAAAAGCATTTGAAATGCCTTTTTATGTAAACACACTGCAAAATGGAGAGAGGCTGTTTGCTTTCCAATCAAAGGGGTGTGATACCAATCCAAGCTAAATTGGAGGCCATTGCTGGCAGTTGAACCCAAACTTTTCAGCTGCCAAAGCTGTGGCCCAGCACAACCAAGCTCTAGTCTGAACTTTGAAAATAACCTAAGAGTATCATCTCTCCATTGCTGACTTAGTAGCTCTCTCCACAGGAATATGTTCAGCAATGCAGATGGCAACATAGTCACCTTCATTTAAAAATATGTTTTGTAGAAGCCACATGGAGGAATCTTACAGTGCAATTCTAAACAGAATCACTTCTCTCTACGCCTGTTGACTCCAACTGAATTAGACTGGAGTAACTTTACATAGGATTGCACTGTGATAGTCCACTGCAAATTTGACCAGTTGTTTAGTAATTTACATGTAATTTATTGTCCTGTGGCACAGAGTGTTAAAGCTGCAGTACTGCAGTCCTAAACTCTGCTCACGACCCGAGTTCAATCCCCAGCAGTAGCTGGGTTTTCAGGTAGCTGGCTCGAGGTTGACTCAACCTTCCATCCTAACGTCGGCCTAATGCATAGATGAAAGTTGTTGCTGCGTTAGACTCGCCGCAGGGCCAACGGCCATGGTCGGACCACTATGTCCTGAAGGCCTGTGCGGATGTGCCTCCGCAAACCCGTTTAGGCGACAAGCATATTTTAGCTTGCCCACGGAACCTAATGGACCCAATACAGTTCCAGAGGGAACTGCGGGAACCCTGGCCCCCTGGCGACTCACTCGATGACATGGTCGAGTCATGGCAAAATTGGCTCACCATGGCCATTGATGAGATCACTCCCTCTGCGCCCCCATTCAAAGATGGCACCGTGGTAGAACATGGATCTGCGGCTGATGAAACGGAGGCTCAGACAGCTAGAGAGGCAGTGGCGGCGGACTCATGATGAAGCCACAAAGAAAGCTTACTTTGAGGCCAAGATTGCATCTGCGAACTCACGCCTGGCCCAATTATTTAGTATTATTCAGACTCTTACAACTCTGCCACAAGGCAGACCAAATCGTAGGGAATTGGATATTGGCTGTGAGGCTTTTGCAACTTTCTTCGTGGATAAAGTCTCATCGCTCCGCCGCGACCTCCCTGCCACAATTCAAACAGTATGTGAGCTCAAGGCTCCGTGCCTATTTTCCGGTTCAGCTTTAGACAGTTTTACAACACTCAGCTTGGAGGAAGCTGACAGAATCCTCGCAACTGTACGCCCAACAACGTGTGATCTGGACCCTTGCCCATCCTGGCTGATTAAAGCGTGCCGGATGGAGCTTCAATATCTTGTGCGGGATATTGTAAATAGGTCCCTCTCGGAGGGCCTTTCCCAAGGCCCCTCAAAGAGGCGATAGTCCATCCCCTCTTGAACATTAGACCCGGCTGAATTGGCACAATCGTCCCAGAGACATCCGATAAACTGTGAGGTGCCTCAGGGGGCGGTGCTCTCCCCAATGTTGTTTAATATCTATATGCACCCCCTTGCCCAGATTGTCCGGAGATTTGGACTGGGTTGCCATCAGTATGCTGATGACACCCAGCTCTATCTGCTGATGGCCTGCCTCTGCCCCAGAAAATCTAGCCCTGGCTCTGCAAGCCGTGGCAGGGTGGCTCAGGTTGAGTCGTCTGAAGCTGAATCCGAGGAAGACAGAGGTCCTTTGTCTGAGCCGCGGTGGCCTGGGAAGGGAAATCCCTTTACCAGCTTTTGATGGGGCGCCATTGATATCGGCACCCAAAGTCAGAAGCTGCGAGATCCGCCTTTTTCCACCTTGGGCAGGCACGACAGTTGGTCCCTTTCCTAGAACACAGCGACTTAGCAATGGTGATCCATGCAACGGTCACCTCGAAACTAGACTACTGTAATGCCCTCTACATGGGGCTGCCCATGTCCCTAATTTGGAAACTGCAGCTGGTGCAGAATGCGGCAGCCAGGCTGTTATTGGGTTTCTCTATGTGAGACCACATACAGCCGGGCTTCGGAGGCTGCACTGGCTGCCAATAGTATTCTGGATTCGCCACAAGGTGCTGGTTATTACCTTTAAAGCCCTATATGGCCGAGGACCTGCCTACCTTAGGGACCGTCTCTCTCCACATGTTCCCCAGAGGTACTTAGATCTGGATCGCAAAACCTATTGTCAATCCCCAGGCCGAAGGAGGTGAGATTGAAGGCTACCAGAGAAAGAGCCTTCTCAATTGTGGCCCCCCACTGGTGGAACCAACTCCCAGAAGAT
Source organism: Heteronotia binoei (assembly GCF_032191835.1). Lineage (NCBI taxonomy): Eukaryota > Metazoa > Chordata > Lepidosauria > Squamata > Gekkonidae > Heteronotia > Heteronotia binoei. The sequence goes on along the minus strand of NC_083230.1, from coordinate 28,497,815 downwards.
GTCAGAGCCTTGCGGGACCTCGCCCAGTTCCGCAAGGCCTGCAAAACAACATTATTTCAACTGGCCTTCAACCAAACTACATAGATGCCCAACACTACTGAATGCACTGTATTGACTTTAGCACCAAAAATTGTTTTAAAATTGTATTAATACTTTTAAACTATTTTAAATTGTTTCAACTGCTTAATTGATAATTAATTAATGTAATTGCTTGTTACTGTTTTATGGTTTGATGTTAAAATGTTGTTAGCCGCCCTGAGCCTGCTTCGGCGGGGAGGGCAGGATATAAGTGCGAAAAATAAATAAATAAAAATTAAGACCAACAAGTGCTAGTGTTTTAAGCATGTTTTAAGTTTTAAAAAATCTTTAATTGTATTTGTCTCTGTCCTTATAAAGTTTCCATCTCTGTTATCTGATCTTAAATAGAAACACACACAGCCCGGCATGGCCTGGCCCGACAAGGTCTCATTTATGTCAGATCTGGCCCTCATAACAAATGAGTTTGACACCCCTGAGCTATCCCATATAGAAGCCAAATCTATTCAGCTTCTATATGGCTCAGCTGATTCCCATTCCCTTCTCCAGCCAACCTGCCAGGGTGGTGGCTGGCTGGCTGGGAAAGTGAAGGGGAGGAAGAGGTGTAATTCCCCTCTGCTTCCAAGAGTGGAAGAGGAGGGGACTGAAATTGATCATTTAGTGGCTGAGAAAGGCATCCAACCTAATGGTGGGCTAGCCCCACACTTAGGCTGGATGCCTTTCCAGCCAGCAAACTGCTGGTGAGGGGAAGGTGCAAGGAAGCATCTTTAAATGCCTACTCGGAGGCTTCTGCCTTCCCCAGCCCACCAGCTGTGGTGGGCAAGCTGGGGAAGGCACAATGAGGCATCTTTAAATGGCTCCTGCCTTTCCCAGCCTGCTGGCTGTGGTAGGTAAGCTGGAGAAGGCAATCTGAGGAAGGCATGGGCATGGGGAGACATTTAAAGATGCCTCCCCAATATTTCCTGCCTTTTCCAGCTTACTGGGTGCAGTGGTCCCATCCTATGGCATGAACTTTAATCTGCCTGAAATATTGTTGAGATTTGATCCCATTTAGAAGCCAACATAGTTTGGATAAGGAACCATTCAAAATATGATATTGTACCTGGAAATGTCTCATCTCTTGGCTTTTGTTATTCATCCTATGAGCATTGGTTCTCTCCTAAAGGAACTGTGGAATATACTCCCTGATTGAAGAGGAAATAATTTCTGCAGGAGTAAGGATAGTATACATTGGGATTTATATACTGGATAATATAATCTATAAAATTATTTGCCTTTGCATTGGGCATATGTTTATACTGTACACTATATGTTGGTTTTAGACCACAAACCATATGATATGAGCTTATTGATTAGATAAACTATTGGTTTTTATATACTTTATTCACATTATATGATGATTTATAGTGGTCTAAAGTGTGGCTTGTTGTTGTTTTTTACTTGCTATTGTCATTTGGCATCTAAAATCACTTCACTCTCCCAGATATAAGGACAGTTTGATTCACATTCTTGCTGTATCTCACAAGTAGTGAGCAATGACTCATGAAAGCTCATATCCTGTCACAAATGTTGTTAGTATTTAAGGAGCTACTGGATGCTTGCTCTTTTCTACTACTACAGACAGACTAACATTGCTACTCTTCTTGATCTATCCTCAGGATATACTTGTTAGAATGTCTAGACAGTCAGGCCTGCCAAATCATTTATTTTTACCATGCTTTTAATTATGGGTTTCATATTATCGGCTGTTTTATGGTCTGCTTCTGGCCTGAGGTCTGTTTTTTTTGGGGGGGGGGCGGGGAGGGTCGGGTGATCAGCAGTAGTTTTGTGCAGTTTTATTTATTTATCTATTTATTATTTTTATTTATTTTGGTTGATTTATATTCCGCCCTTTCCCATACGGGCTCAGGGCGGATCACAGTCATAATAAAACAGTTAAAATACAGCAATAACTCAATAATATACAAGTAAAACATAGCTCAAAATATGCCCATGGTTTGTTTGCAATGACTCATTCTGGTTTTATACTGTTTTTTAAAATGAATTTATGATATTGTATTTGCTTTTAAGACTCAAACTAGACTCTGGAAAGGTAACATACAAATTCCATTAAATAAACAAATGGCTTATTCTGTCTCCCACTGTGGAGGGAGACCTCCTGCCATCTGATTGCCAACTCTGCTGCTGCTCAATGTGATATAATTTCCCCCATCCCCTTTCCCTCTCCCGCTACTTGAAACCTTAGATCAGATGGAGCAATTATGTAGAAACCACCATTGGAGCCGGCCGTATTGGCAAACTACTGGCTGGTGTCAAGCTTGCCTTTTTGGGGCAAGATTATTGAGAGGGCAGTAGCAGTGCAGTTACAGAGCTTTCTAGATGACACTTCCGTGCTCAACCCTTTCCAATCCGGTTTTCATTCGGGTCACGGGACGGAGACGGTTCTAGTCATCTTCACAGATTACCTCCAGAGGCATCTGGATAGAGGTGGTTCAGCAGTACTGATGCTTTTAGACCTGTTGGCTATATTCAACATGATCAATCATCAGTTACTGACCCACCGTCTTGCCGACGCTGGGATACAGAAGTTGGCCTTACAGAGGTTTTCCTCTTTTCTACAGGGTCAGGGACAAAGGTTGGTGATAGGGGAGGAGCTATTCCTATGGCACCCACTTGAATGTGGCTCTCTCCCCGATGTTGTTTAACATCTACATGTGCCCCCTTGCCCAGAGGTTTGGGCTGGGATGCCATCAGTACTCAGATGCCACTCAGCTCTATCTGTTGATGGGTAGCCAGTCCGATTCCTCCCCAGAAGATCTGACCATGGCATTACAAGTTGTGGCAGGGTGGCTCAGGCTGAGTCGACTGAAATTGAATACAGAGGTCCTGTATCTAAGTTGTGAGGGGTCCGGGAGCGGAGGTCTCATTACAACCTTCAATGGAGCACCACTTATGTTGGTGCCAGGTTAAAGCTTAGGGGTATTCCTGGACTCCTCCTTAACAATGGAGGCCCAGGTGGCAGCCACTGCCAATTCAACCTTTTACCACCTTCGGCAGATAAGGCAGTTGGTCCCCTACCTCGAATGCAACAACTTGGCAACAGTGATCCATGTCATGGTCACCTCGAGACTGGATTACTGTAATGTCCTGTACATGAGACTACCCTTGTCTCAAACCCAGAAGCTTCAACTAGTGCAGAATGCTGCAGCCAGGCTGTTAATGAACCTTCCCCTAAGGGAGCACATTTAACCTGTGCTGAAAGCACTGCACAGGTTGCCCATCACATACTGGGTTCATTTCAAGGTGCTGGTTCTTACCTTTAAAGCCATATATGGCCAGAGACCTGCATATCTTCAGGATCACCTTTCCCACATGTTCCCCAGAAAGCACTTCGGTCAGGGTCACAAAACCTGCTCTCAATCCTTGGCCTCAAAGAGGCCTGGCCCTCGATGACCAGAGCCAGGGCCTTTTCTGTTGTAGCTCCATGCTGATGGAACAAGCTCCCTGAGGAGGTTAGGGCTCTGCGAAAGCTCGCACAGTTCCACAGGCATTTGTTAATTAAGATCATAGGCTACAACAGACTTCAAAACATCTGGACCACCTCTTCCATGAACCTAAGATCTGTTTTTATATAGAACATCCAGCTGGAACAGCAGAATAGTAAAACTATAAAACAGAATAGGCAGCTATCCATTTTATCAAACAGATTACCATCTAAAGATCAATAGCACTTGAATTTTTTAATATTTTTATGATTTTATGTTTTTTATGTCTTAATGTATTTTTATATTTCATGTATATACGTGAACATGTAAGCCGCCCTGAGCCTGCTTTGATAGGAAGGGTGGGATATAAGCAAACAAACAAACCGATTCCTATCTGCTTGGTGTTACTTTCTTGCCTCCCCCATCCAACTGCAGCCCCAACTGCCCTCCAGAAATACTGCTTTGGATTCACAAGAAAAGTATTTCAGGAGACATTTGGGGCTGTATTGGGGAGGGGTCAAAAAGTGACACTTTGTAGGTGGAAATCCTTTCATCCAAAGAAACACTTCATTGAATCCAAGCCAGTATTTAGAAGATTAACAATGAATCACTTACAAATGAATGGCAGTATCTTTTTCTACAAATGGACCACAGCTGAAAATTTTTCCCCTCTGGGTTACAAACTTCTTTTCTGATAGAAGTCAAACAATTGTAATCAAAAGAACAGATATTTCTGAAAATTTCTAAATGTTGAGCACAAATGGAGCAATGAAGAACATAATCTTTGGTTTTCAAGTAGAAACTAGACAGCCATCTGTCAGGAATTCTCTTGTTTTAGGTTTCCTGCATTCAGCATGGTTGAACTTGATAGTTTATATGGCCTCTTCCAACTCAAGGACTGCACAGGTGCAATCTTAAAAAAAGCTTTATATGTGAATAAGCCCCATTCAGTAATAAGAGACCAGCTTCGCAATAAACATACTGTCAAAACATCAGGGACATACCTGTTCAAATATTTGCCCAAGTTTTAGATAACAATAATGCCAATTAACAAGGCAGGATTCCTTTACTTTAGGTAGCAAGATTATTTTCATTAATACTATGCCTGCCCATGTAACCAGCACTCACTCCAATTTAAAATATAGATAAGGTTTATTTACAAAAGAGAATAAAAGGTAAAAACACCAAGTAAGGGAAACAGGAGTGTACAGGGTACAAAGGAACACACAAAATAACAAACCTCTCTAAAGTACTCTCACCAAAACGTGTTTTCAGCCATCTCCTGGTTCAAGTTTGCAGTAAAGATAGCAGTAACTCAGCAGCACTTCAGTTTAGTAGAAATTCTGGAAAATTAAAGAAAAACCTCCCTTTAAAGCATTCAGATCTGCAGCCTTCCAGCACCATTCTCTGGCAAAGCATCAAGCTTCTCGTGAGCTTCTGGATCATTCTTCTCCTTGCTTCTGCATGAATGAATGGTCCTTGAATGGTGTTGATCGGGCTTCCTTTACACAAAGCTGGATGTCATTTCCTTGATTAAACAACCTATCACTGTGCCTAGCTAATTAAACAATTGATCTAAGGTGATCTAGATCTTGAACTGTCAAAGTTAGATGTCAAAATTAGATGGCCAAATGTCAGATAATTAACTTACAGCTCACAGGTGAACACAGTTAACAGGGGAATGCTATACAGAGCTGTTACCACTTACAATGTCCTGGATATGCATCCAAAAAACACAAACTAAGGATGTTACTCTTTACAGAATTAAAGTCCAGGATATAAACCAGCACTTTCTGTACATAGGATCAGTATGATGCATTGACACATGCAAAATTCCACAAAAGGCTGCATGTTCTACTTCAATAATAACTTGTGCAGTGAAAGTTTGTGTGTGGGCGTTTTCACACTGACCTTAATCGGCAGCGACGTCCCTCTTCACTGCGCAGGATCTGCTCGGATTTCGCACCAATTGCTGCAGAGCACCCGGAAGAGCCGCAAAGTCCCGCGGCTTTTGCAGCGCAAATGTAAACTGGTTTTTGGCGGTTTACATTTGCGCTGCAAAAGCCGCGGGACTTTGCAGCTCTTCCAGGTGCTCCACAGCAATTGGTGCGAAATCCGCGCAGATCCTGCGTGGTGAAGAGGGACGTCGCTGCCGATTAAGGTCAGTGCGAAAACGCCCTGTGTGTATGTGTGTGTGTTTTGCATTGCACTGGTTATTATTGAAGGCTTTGCTGTTCCACTTTGGAAAGTGTTATATTTATGAACAAATACATGGTATGAACTCCAGGCTCTTGAAAAAGAAAAAAATATTTTTAAAACAATCATCAGCCTTGGACTTAATTGATCCTGCACCATTCTGCTTTGGAGGACAGTCCATATGGGGTAACTTCTTATCTACTAATGAAATTAATGGACTTTTGATACACTCCACAAGGACACTTGATTCATTATTGCTGGAAACTGACTTGGAACAAATATTGCTGTTTTACTACAGTTATAAGTTTGTAATTTGTACACTGCATTAAGAACCTTTCACATATATTTCATATTTCATTATCATGTCCATCATTTTTTTTTGTCTTGTTTTGTTTTTTAGCATACCATGATGTTCTTGTTGTTTGGCTTTTATCTTGGGCAGTAAATGACTTATTTTTGACTTTTGAAAAAAAAATTGAAAATTTTAAATTTAAAAAATAGACTTTCCATACTTGATCTAGCTGTTGTGACCAGATAGCTACTGTTCCCGATAATTAAGACAGCCTTGAAAAAATAGGAATTGCAGCACATGACTCATGCTACCATCTCTTTTTTATATTAGCTATGTAAAGAAATATATAAAATAATTTCTGAAGAAATTTGACCAATACCACACAAAGGCACTAATTGATTGTTCTGAGTGTAGCCGAGGTCATGGACGAGGACTTCTGCACAGGAAGAGCCCTGGGACAGAAAGGGGAGACCCTCTACTAGAAAGCACATTTGAGGCAACCTCCATTGATGAAAAAGGAGAAGAGGGCTGGCTGCAGGTATTTGATGGGCCCTTGGAGTCAGGGAGAGAACTGGTGTGAGCTCTTTCCCCCCAGTTGTGGCTATGATGGAGGAAGCACATCACATTTCCCCCTGTTTCTTTTTAACCTTTCGCTGTCAGCATGTTAAAAAAGTATAAAAGAGTTGCAGATGAGCTTCAATATTCTTCTCACCTTGAAAATAGTAGATTTTCCCAGAAGTTTTATTGTTGGCTTTTTTTTTTATATCACAGACAAGACTTTTTTTGTAGCAGGAACTCCTTTGCATATTAGGCCACACACCCCTGATGTAGCCAACCTTCCAAGAGCTTACAGGGCTCTTAGTACAGGGCCTACTGTAAGCTCCAGGAGGATTGGCTACATCAGGGGTGTGTGGCCTAATATGCAAAGGAGTTCCTGTTACAAAAAAACCCCTGATTGCAGACACCTCTTGAACAAGAAAACTGTAAAGCATACCATTATCCTGCTCTCTGTACTGCTGTCAGGCTCCTCTTCCATTGGAAAAGCCAGCATATCCCATCAGAGTTAGGCTTTCTGTCAGTGCACATACCTTCATTAGTATCTTATTATAAGAACTTGTGGCCCACAAGTAATTTGTCATAGATTACATTCACTTTCATTCATGTTCACATATTCCCTAGCAAAGTTATCAATATGAACTTGTCCACTGATAAAAACTCTCCCACTTAATGTGCTACATGTATGATTAATCAATACCCCTTTTGTATGGCATTTATTGATACACACATATATTCATGTCCTACAGAAAATGACGGTCATGTGGAAATGTCATTACTATTTGTGAATTAGAAGTTAAACCATTATACAAGAAAAATCCTGATTCATATTTATATGTAAACACATCACAACTAAATCTTTTGCATTTGGTTTAATGTGAATCCCAGTAATGTGTGGGGAGGGGGCTACTGAACTGAAAACTGTGGCATACCTCAAGTACATTCTTCTATTTTTTTTCCCTTCTACCAAGGAGTGCAGCACAGCTGACATGCATCCTCATATTCCCCATGTACCCTCACAACAATACTTTAAGGAAGATTAGGCTGAGAAACAGCATGACAAGATCACAGGGACCTGCAGTGTTATCCTGTGTAGACTTATTCCAGTCTAAATTCATTAAAACCAATGGACACTGACTGATTTAATTTTGCCCAGAATTGCACAGCTAGAGAGTTTCTTGACAGGGAAGGGATTTGACCCTGATCTTCGGAGTCTAATAGCTAACCAAACTAGAATACTGCACAGTTCTGGCCTCCTCACTTGAATGGTAGGTCCCTATTAGCTTTGGATCCAAACAGCAGAAATATATAATTTCCTCAGAACGCATAAATAAGTTGCTTTCAGGTGTTTTCTGAGTGACAAATTGACTAATACCATCCCCAAGGAAATTAGTGTGTTAAATTTATTTGAAAACATAATTATCAGGATGGTGACACCTTTTAACACTGTTTGAAGACTGAAATGGAAAAGCTTATTTCAACAGACCTGACAGAATATTGAACAGCAAAGCGGCATATTTTTTGCAGGTAAATATATCATCATCTGCTCAAGAGTATAATCACTTAATCATCCTTGTCAATGTTGTTCTAAACAAAAATCCATCAAGTTTGGCAAGACCTCACCAAGAAAGATAAAGTTGGAACTACATTACACACCTGCCATCTAAATCCTTCTGAGAAAAATTCCCCTGCTCTCATTAACCTAAGAGGTACGGTATGTTCCTTTTGTGTTGTAGAGCAAACAACAAACACCCTGTTCCATTTGGCTTAAGGCTTCTTTATTAACAGTAACTGTAGGACAAGTAATTTAGCTATTGGAATAAGGAGTAACAATATTTAACTAGGCTGCAGTTGTCCTGGCTTGGTTCTGCAGATTCTGAGTAATCCCTGAACGCAGAAAGACTGAGATGAGAAGCACTGAGTCCCTCTTACTCTCCTGCTTGCTCTTAGGCCTACTAGGATAGCCTCCCAAAGAGGCAGTACACAACAGTTCTTGCCTACAATTGTCATTTCTTTGCCAAGGTCACAAACCTGATCCTAAGGCATTAAATCTCAATCCATTGGGGACTGCTAGGCACAAGCTTCTAACAATGCTTGGACAAACGTATTTATTTACTAGGAGTAAGGCATGTTGTGGGGAAAAAATACAATGGGCTCTAGAAGGAGGCTCTGGGCAAGTGCCTGCCACATTTGCTGTCTTCCCACCAACCCAAGTGAAGGCATTAACTTCTCCCCACTTTAATGGGAGCTTATCTCTGCTATCTTGAGAGCAGTTGTAAATCTGACTGATCTCCAGTGGTTCCCTAGGAGGAAATGGCATTGCACCTGTCTGAGGTTCCACCCCTCCTCAAACCCCACCCTCTCTAGGCCCCACCCCTTAAATATCCAGGAATTCCCTAACCTGGAGTTCCCTAACCTCTTTCCCTTTATCTGCCCCTCTGACATCAGCTTTTCACCTCCTTCCTCCTCCCTGCAGCCTCTACATAGGCTGTCTTTCTCCACAGTGGGTGGGGGAGAGGGGGATCAAAGCAGCTTACGTCATTCTCTTGTGCCCCCTTTGATCTGAACTCTGTGAGGCAGATTAGGCTGCAAGTCTGTGACTGGTCTGAAATTTAACAGACCCCATCATGACATCTAGAGGAGTTAGGCAGGGATGTCTACTAGCTCCTTCCTTGTTTAACTTCTATATTAATGGCATAGTCAAACACTTGGACTCTCCCAGTTTACATCCCCCCAAACAGACAGTTGTCCTGTTGGAAGGAGGTGTAGCATCTCAAAAATTGTTCGAGCACAGCATTTGTACATTCCGTCTGGCCATCGGTCTGGGGGTGGTAGGCTGAACTGAGTCCCCTCTCTACCCCTGCCAGACTGCACAGCTGCTCTCAGAACTTGGCAACAAATTGTGCCCCACGGTCGGAAATCACCTTGCTGGGAAAAGCATGTAAGCGGAATACGTTCTGTATAAACAATTTGGCGAGTTTCTTAGCAGTGGATAGTTGTTTCCATGGGATAAAGTGAGCTTGTTTGGAGAAGGTGTCACTACTACCCATACCACTGTCTTCCCTTGGGAAGGGGGAAAATCGGTGATAAAATCCATGGAGATGCATTCGCAGGGTCTAGAGGCAGGGGGCAGTCACTATAGTTTCCCCGGTGAGGGCCCTGCCCGTTTCTTTGCTATTACGCAGGTAGGGCAACTAGCAACATATTAAGCTATGTCCTTCCTTAGGCCAGGCCACCAAAATTGCCTTTGTACTAAGTGGATGGTTTTTACAAAATCGAAGTGCTTCCCCAGATATGAACCGTGTGCTCTCTGAATCACTTTGCCCCGCAGTTTTTCTGGCACAAACAATTTATCCCCTTTCAGCCACAACCACTTGTTGGAGCATTGTAATTGTAATCTGTCATCTGGCGGGTTGCCTGCCAGATAATCTTTTATGGATTCATAGAAGGTATTGTGGGTCTCCCCCCACTTCCAGGTTTGCGATTGGGTGGTGACCAATGCATTCAGTTGGGCAGGGGTGAAGAGGGAGTCAACTACCTACTCCCTTTTGCTATCATGTTGCAGCAGGTGGGATAGCACGTCTGCTAGAAAGTGCAACCTCCCGGGCATGTAGCCAAGGGTAAATTTGAAGCGGTGGAAGAACCCCGCCCACCGAATTTGCTTATTGTTGAGCTTTCGAGTGGTGATTTGTGCCACCAAATTCTTGTGATCTGTCCAAAGCTTAAACGGCTCTCTGGCCCCTTCTAGATAATGCCTCCACTTTTCTAAGGCCAGTTTAATGGCTGAGGCTTCCTTGTCCCACACTGACCAGTTTTGTTCAGTTGAACAGAATTTTTGGGACAAGTAAGCACAAGGGTGCAACTTCCCTTCCTCCCCCTCCTGGAGTAACACAGCTGTGCGTGTCATGTCACTTGTGTCACATTGAACCACAAACCTTTTGTTCTCGTCTGGGTGAATTAAACAAGGCTCTGATACAAATTTGGCTTTCAGTTCTTCAAATGCCATTTGACACTGCGCCCTCCATGCTAAGCTGGCACTGCCCTCTAGTGCTTACGCCCCCTTGCCTTTTGTTTTTAAGAGGTCTGTTAGGGGGAGGGTCACCTCCGCAAAATTGTTTATGAACCCCCTATAAAAATTTGCAAACCCAAGGAAGTTTTGGAGCTGTTTAGGAGTTAGAGGGGCCTCCCAATCCACTACCGCTTTGATTTTGGTGGGGGTCCATCCCCAACCCATTCGCTGAGATTCTGTAGCCCAGAAAATCTAGTTCTGTTAGGTGAAATTTACATTTCGATAGCTTTGCAAACAGTTTGTGTTCATACAATGTCTGTAGCACCTGCCTAATCAGGTTGACATGAGAGGGGAGATCTTGGGAATATATTAACACATCATCCAGGTAACAAACCATGCCCTTGTACAAGAACAGTCGCAACACTTCATTAATCAAGTTCATAGACACCCCAGGTGCGCCCTTCAGGCCAAATGGCATCACTAAGTACTCGTATTGCCCTAACGAGGTGTAAAACACCATTTTCCACTCGTTCCCCTCCTTAATCCGGACACAGAAGTAGGCGTCCCAGAGGTCCAACTTAGTGAATATTTCCCCTTGGGACACTTCACTCAATAAGTCTCGTATGAGGGGGAGCAAGTAAGCATTAGTCATAGAAATTGTGTTCAACCCTCTAAAGTCTGTGCAAAGTCTCAAACTGCCATCCTTTTTCTTTTGGAAGAGTACGGGGGCTGCAGGGGGGGCCCAGTCGAGTAGCCGGGAAAGCTGGCAGTGCCACCAGTGGGGAGGAAGCAACCGTCCTTTCCCCCCCAACCAGAAGAACCTGTCCCGGTGCCAGGAGGCCCATAAGTGAGTGAGATGAAGTTTGACGGGGATCTGGCGAAATTAGCCTACTTCATAGTGTTGGTGAGGGGACACCTCAGCGTGTGGGCCCGCAACTTCTCCACTGAACAGTCAAAAGAAGTGTACATAGGGGGTTGCTTGGGAGGGGCCATGGCAGACTGGTTTGTAACTCTGTTCAAGAGCCACTCCTCGGCGCTCAATTCTGCATGAGGGCCCTGTGACACCACTTCAAGTACCCTCTGCAGGAGACCAACGTGATCTCGGCTCTACAGGACCTGTGGCAGGGAGCACAGTCCATGCAGGAGTACACCAGCGAGTTCCACACCATCAACTCCAAAGTCCACAGATGGGATGACAGGGCAAAGGTTGAGCAGTTCAAGAGAGGGCTGAATTCGAGCATCTTTGGAGAGGCCCTCAAGACAAGAGAGCCACAAACCCTGGTGGATTGGATCCAACTGGCCTGCAATATGGAGGACTGTCACAAAATCATTGCCTTCCATCGCAAATAGCAGGGTGGGGCTCAACATGATGGAAAGGAGAAGCCCTCCAAACCCACCCCACCAAAGCAAAGTCAGGAGCCCATGATCTCCCAAGCTGAGAGGGACTGGAGGGTGAGGGCCAAGCTGTCACATCACCAGTAAATGTCCGAGTAGACCAAGGGGCCCGATGACTTCGACATCAATAAAGACGACGATCAAAAAGAAGTCCAGTGAGACGGGCCCGGTGGTAGCGAAGGGAAAAGTGGTGGCCCTGCCGTACCATGACCCTACCCCCAAAGCATCTGGAGAAGAAGATAACAATGGCCAAATGGTGGGAAACAACAACGACCTGCTGTGAAGTGCGTGCAACAGTAGATCCACATGACAGCCACGCCAGTTCGGGTGAGACTCTCAGGCACTTCATATTATGTCCTGATCACCCTTGCAAACCCAGTAACTAAGTGGTTCTCCTGTGTCTGAGCATTGCTGGACTCGGGGTGCTCTAAAGACTTGCTCTCCCCAAGCCTACTGGAAGCACTAGGGTTAAAAACCACCCCACTGCCCAACCCCCAGAGCAATATGTCAGACCCCAGAGTCAAGGAACACACAGGTAGTTAACTCAGATGTTTATTCCAAGCCTCATAAGGCAATACAACGGTTTGCTGAAACTGACATCACAGCTTAGCAGCACTGCATGTATACCCTCAGTCAACTGTTATCTATTCAAGCACAGCACGGCAAAAAGCGGCAGGCTATTCTGGCGGTCAATGCTAGACCCCCTCCCTCCACTACTGTGTTCCAGGTGCACTATCTATATTCGTCTCTGTTCTCCTCCAGTCCGCAACCTTGGTTGCCGTGTTAACAAGCTACTAAGATAACTACTAAGGGATGAGCGAGGCAGGCGGAAAAAGCGAAAGCAAAAATTCAGGCAGTCTCAATCAGAGTTACGCATTGGTTCAGGGTCAGTCAGTCTTAAAGAATAATCACAGGTTATTATATGATAAGAGGATATGGTGGGGGTAAAGTCTTGACACCCAGCAGTAATCCCCCATAACTACCTTCTGAGATCTGTCCTCTAAGAAAGATCAGAGACAGAATTGCCATGCTTCCCAGCTCAGATCAAGCCAATTGATCTGTAAGGATCTATTCTTGTCCCATCACTGCATCTCCTCTGCCCCTAACAACATCATTCACTCTAATAATATCTACCACTACCCCCTACCGCAAGCAACACACACACATGTACAGAGTGATAGATGGAAGCTGCATTGAGAATGCCCATTATAAGGTAGGATATAAACATTTTAAATAAATACAAATCAATTAATGTCTTAATAAAGGGGATGGTTTGGAAGAATTTTATGCAAGGACATGGAAGAAGAAAAAGAAAATTGTGGTGATGAGGGATTGACACTGAGTAAAGAACCAAGGTGGATGGTTTATGTTAATAAAAGGAAAAGTAGCTGTAAGGTGGGATATAAAGCTGTGTAAGGCATGGAAAACTAATCCACTGAATATTGCCTGAACTAAATTACATTCATTTCCTGCTTTAGATATAGGTTTGCAATGTTGAAGAATTTCTCTGTAAACAAGAACTATTGGGATATCAGTTTGGTACTGATACCAAATAGTTTGGTATTGTAAGAACATAACAAATGAAAAACACAATGCAGCTATTGCTGCTGGCTAAAAGGGTCTGATGCACAGTTGGTATAACTCCTTCTCTGTTTGTCGCCCAAATAAAATCATTTAAGATTCTTTATAAAATGAATTCTTCCATTCATCTGAAGAGCAACTACCACTTGCATTTTTTTTAATCTATCATCTTTCGTTTAAAATAGAAACGCAAGTAGAAGACCTCCACGTGCTACAGGGCTTTGGATGAAAGTGGGGATTAGTGAATTTGGGAGCAACGCACTTCCCTGTTGGATGAATTGGACACTTTGACTCTTGAGAGCCATCAAAAATACATCAAACTGATGAACATACAAATCAATTTTATTTAAGTCTGGTGTATTTTACCTTGGCTGCTTGAATAAACCTGTGCAGACAATAAATGATTTCTCATCAGCAATTCAATATGCTTTGGAAACGGATGTCCATGATATGTGGATTCTGCCTTGCGCAAAACATTACAATACTTGCTGTCCCTGCACAAAACAATAAACAATTTTTCAACAGTGATATTGTTGTTCCTTGTCAGGTCAAAAATGCTTCTATTTATTTTTGCCTTCCTTTACTATATTTAGAACTGGCTTTTCAGACAAAGGTCTCTCAAAGCAGCTCACATTCATAGAGAGGGACAAGGCACACTAGGGAAGCAAAAGGAAAAAGAAAGAGATAGGAGATCACTTCAATAGTGTCATGACAAGCTATGTTGTGGTTTGATAATTTTCCAGAGCTGGCATTCTTACATAGAAGGAAGAGGTACAACTGTTTTATGGTTTGTAGAGAGCAATCCTAAGCTTATAGAGGAGTAACTGCACAGGATTACACTGAGATCCTCTATTGTTAGATGCAGCAGAAAATCTCTGAATACTGGTACTTACAAGGAAACATCAGGGGAAGGCTCTGGCCTTTCTGCCATTTTCACTGACCTTCCAGGACAACTGGTTGGGTACTGGGCAAAACTAAATGGCTATCTGGTCTGATACAGCAGGGATCTATCCCATATTCTTACCGTTAGTCTTCTGAATGGTAGCAGAGGACAGAATCCCCTTCCCTTCATCTCTGGAGTCCCTGGAGAGTGGGCAGTTGGAGCTCAGTACTTCTGGTTGTAAGGGGTAAAGTAGCTTTCTGTAACTGCTCCTTCTCTGGCTGATGTCTATGACTGAAATGATGTTACCCAGCCAGAGCGTTCTTCCTCATGAGTGGAGGAGTACAACCTTCCTGTGGCCTTGGATTTCTGGACAGTGGCAAAAACCACACTGTTCGCCTTTTCCTTGTCACTCTGTAAATTTGGTCAATATTATTATCCCATTAAAAAAGTTGCAGATTGTGGTGCTACTGAGGCCTAGATGTAATGGCTTACTGGACCATCCAGTAATTCTTAGCTCATAGAACATTCTGGCAAACCAGCCTAGACTGACTTTACAAAATACCCGGTGTAACTTGGTTGTTTACAAAGAATGGGATCAAAAGCTGTCTGAAGGAAGCTAGCCTTTTATGAGTATTCTATATATGAGCATCCTTCTATGAGCATCCTATAAAAGCCCAGACGCATTGGTACTTTCTGACTCTTGCATTGGCCCGTGATGCTTACCTCGTAACCCACTGACCCGTCAACTGCCGTTCAACTGTACTTACGCCCCAGTGGCTGGGGCCACTCCTCTTCCCTGCCCACTGCTGGCCCAACCATATCTTCCCTACCCCCCCCCCCCCAAAAAAAAGGGCCTGTCTCTCCTCAGGAATCAAATCCAGTTCTCCCAGATAAGAGTCCACACACTTAACCACACTTAACCACTACACCAAACTGGCTCTCTGTTTAATGTACTACACACACACAGGCCTTTTCTCCTGATAAGAGATCAAGAAAAAACTCACTCAGTTATCAATGAAATGTTCAAGCACTCCTACAATGCAACTTTCAATAATACATTTCACTAAGAAATTGAAAACTGGGCTTCCATATTGTGAGGGGAAAAATAAAAAAATACACTGCACAGGAATACTTAAGTGAAATATTGATAAAGCTTTCTGGGAACATTTTGACATTTGACATCTGCCTTACTTTTTATCATCACCTGCTTACAGTGAAGCTATAGCTGCTGAATGAGACTGTTTCAGTAGCTACAAAAGATAGTGTTCTTTAATAAATTATATTTAGGATCTCCAAGAAGACTGGATTTGTACAAATGGTGGTCAAACACAACCTAAACTGCTATTTAAGATTTCAGCAAATCAATATCCTAATTGCTAGTTTTCCTATCCCTTTTCATTTCCTTAAAGCCATCAGTGGTGATTAGGGATGGTTATAAACTAGGAAAATGGAGGTTCATCCTGAATCATGGTTTGTGGAGTCCCAAAACCATGAACCTTCACAAACCTTCCTGTTTAACAAACTGGTTCATGGTTTGTTGTGTGGTAGAATGGATTTCCCATGGGCTATAGTCACCAAACTTACAACATGTCTCCAGGTGATTTTTCTCCATGTGCCCTCCAAGTTCATTGAGGATTGAATTTGGGGGGGAGTTACAGTCCCCCAAAGCAGGTGTCCCAGGAAAGTGCTTTCTGGGAAAATCATAGCTGAAGGTTCAGGAGTACATTGAAAAGACCCCCAACAAGCTAGAGGCATCAAACTCACAGAAGATCTCCCCAGGGTGCCCCTTTACCTGCCCTTCAAGTTTGGTGAGAATTGGCTGAGGGGAGACCAATTAGCAGTCCCCCAAACAGGTATCCCCAGGAAAGTGCTCCCTGGGGAAAATCACAGCTGCAGGTTCAGGAGTGTGTTGAATGAATCCCCTGCAAACTAGAGCCATCAGACTCACAGTACACCTCCAAGTTCAGTGAGGATTGGCAGGGAGGAGTCAAGTACCACCCACCTCTTCATTGTAGACACTGTTGCTGTACATGCTATTTATGCATGTAGCTGCGGCCAACTTCTGTGGCAGTGAATTCCACATGTTAATCACCTTTTGGGTAAAGAAGTACTTCCTTCTATCCATTCTAACCTGACTCCTCAGCAATTTCATTGAGTGTCCATGAGTTCTGGTATTGTGAGAAAGGGCGAAAAGTTCTTTCTCTACCTTCTCTATCCCATGCATAATCTTGTAAACCTCTATCATGTTACCCCTCAGTCGATGTTTCTCCAAGCTAAAGAGCCCCAAGCGCTTTTCTGGACTTTTTCCAGTGCCATAATATCTTTTTTGAGGTGTGGTGACCAGAATTGTATACAGTAGTCTAAATGAGGCTGCACTGTCAATTTATACAGGGACATTATGATGCTGGCTGATTTTTCAGTTCCCTTCCTAATAAGTCCCAGCATAATGTTAGCCTTTTTTTTTTTTACTGCAGTGGCACACTGTCTCGACATTTTCAGTGAGTTATCTACCATGATTCCAAGACTCCAAGACTCCTGATCAGTCTCTGCCAGTTCGGACTCCATCAGTGTGTGTTTATAGTTAGGATTTTTGGCCCCAATGCCATTTGTTTTCCATTGCACTTGGCCACATTGTACCTCATTGGCCACATTGATGCCCATTCACCCATCCTCGACATATCCCTTTGGAGTGCCTCACAATCCTCCCAGGTTCTCACCACCCTGAACAATTTAGTGTCATTCACAAATTTAACCACTTCACTGCTTACTCCCAACTCCAAAGCATTAATGCCTGCCTGCTTGCAAACGAAAGCACAGCATCCTCCTCAGCCGAACATCTCAAGGAAAAAGAGATCAACTTCCCCTTACAAGGAAGTTTTCTTAAGGCATGATGTAAAGTGAGTGGAGGAAAGTCTCCACTCACTTCACATCATGCCTTCCACCCTTTGACCCAGTATACACAGATCACAGGTGAATCCCGGGTGCCCTTCTGGACATTCTGGGAAATCTCCAGGAATCACTTTGAGACTTCCAACCATCACATACCTTAGTTGCCTTTTTTTCTACCAGAGTCATTATTTATTATTTATTTATTGTATTCAATTTCTATTCCACTCCTTTCCCCATCAAGCAGACTTCAGGGCAGCTTCCAACAATTAAATATACAATAAAGTCAGTATTACAGTTTTAAAATCTAGATTTATAGTTAAGAATCCTAAACCATCAACTACTTTGTCAAATGTTGCCCAACAGCCTATCACAGGTGGACAAGAGGAGGAGAAGGAGAGAAGGGAAAGGAAAAAGCTGAGCTCTCTAACTGTTACTGTCCTCAACCATATGTAGGGTTGCCAATCCCCAGGTGGGGGCAGGGGATCCCCCTGTTTGGAGGCCCTCCCCCCACTTCAGGGTCGTCAGAAAGCGGGGGGAGGGGAGGGAAATGTCTGCTGGGAACTCTATTGTTCCCTATGGAGATTTATTTCCATAGAAAATAATGAAGAATTGATCCGCAGATATCTGGGACTCTGGGAGGGCTGTTTTTTGGGGTATAGGCACCAAATTTTCAGTATAGCATCTAGTTTCTTTCCTCAAAATTCCCCCCCCCCCCCAAGTTTCAAAAAGATTGGACCAGAGGGTCCAATTCTATGAGCCCCAAAAGAAGGTTCCCCTATCCTTCATTACTTCCTATGGAAGGAAGGCATTGAAAAGGAGTGCCTTTCCTTTAAATGTGAGGGCCAGAACTCCCTTTGGAGTTCAATTATACTTGTCACAGCCTTGACCTTGGCTCCACCCCCAATGTCTCCTGGCTCTACCCCCAAAGTCCCCAGATATTTCTTGAATTGCACTTGGCAACCCAAACCATATGCCATGTGGAATATCTCCATCTTGCAGGCCCTGTGGAACCGAAGCAAGTCTTGCAGGACATATGTTTCATTAGACAGAGTTTGACCAGGTTGGGGCCAGAGCTGAGAAGGCTTTGGTCCTGCTATAGCAGGCAATTGAACTGGTTCTCTGGTACTTCCAGAGAGGGGGGAGAACCTCACACTTTTAAAACTCCGAGTGGGGAAGGGGGTTCTCATGCACATCCAACCAAATCATAAGCTAATCATAAGCTTCACTTGCAAAAGCCCAGCCTGGCCCTGCCCACTTTCTAAAAATGCTTGGTGGACACCAGGAAATATGTTAGGGGTGCTATGGAACCCACAGGCAGTACATTGGGGATCCCTGAGTTAGATTGACACAGATACTAAAGAGCACGAAGGCAGACAAAAAAAAAAGTACTCTGGGCCTGTTGGAGTTTCCAGGTCATTCTCAATGATAGACCAGTGTAAAGCGAGTTACAGTAGTCTAATCTGGAGATGACCATCATGTGGCTCACTGGCTAGGTCTGAACGGGACAGGAGGGGAGCCAGTTGTCAGGCTTGATGAAGATGGAAAAAAGCCATTTTGGCAATCTGTGTGATCTGGGCCTCCATTGAGAGGTCAGCATCCAGTGTCATGCCCAGACTCTTGGCAGATGGCACCAGTGACAATGGCATCCCATCAAAAGTCAGTAATCTGTGCTTCAGCTCCACTCCCAGTCCCCTCAGCCACAGGACCTCCATCTTTGACTGGTTCAGCTTCAACCTGCTCTTTCTTAGGTTGCCTGCCACAGCCTCTAAGCCAGATTTTGTGGGACCACAGCTGGCTGGCCACCCAATAACAGATATAGTTAGGTGTCATCTGCATATTGGTGGCACCCAAGCCTGAAACTCTATGCCAGCAGGGGATGCCTTGTTTTTGCAAGCTTACCTTCTTTGATATGTATGGGGACCACCACCAAGATGGGCTCCTCATTTGGTCCATCACCTGGGGTCTCCTTGTCAAGTCTGTCTGTAACTCTGGCTCAGTCAGAGAGCATTCTGGGTAAAACCAAAGTGTATTCAATTGCTGCTAGCTTGTACCTTCCCTACCCCCTGCCTGTAGTGAGTGTCCTTGCTTTGAAATGGAAAGATGTGAAAGCCTTATCTGCGCCTTCTCAGGCTCGGCTCACAGAAGAGAGTCGGGAGTCTACTACGATCAAGGACACTCAAGCCTGAGAACGAATTGGTAACATCAATGTGTGAATGTGCCCTGCATAATCCTCCCCCTTTAGGAATCCCTTTGAAGTGTCCCATATATGCTATGCATTTACAGGTCTTTAGTCTTTCAATGTTGGCCTAGCCTCAAGTAACATTATCAATAAAGTAGTTTCTTTGTATCAACAATGACTCGTTATTGAATCTGCTGACTTGACACTCCTTAGCCACAAAACTAGTGACTTCTTTGGGCATAGCTCCAGTCATGATGGAGGGGCAGTCATGATGGCATACCCTCAAGCGCAGAAAGACATGCTGTCACCTCCACATTAAAACTGGATGTAGACAGATGCCTGGTTATCCAGGTGTCCACCCAGCCCTGAGCTAGGGTCATCCTTCCCTGTGGCTCTAGGGCTGCAATCCGCAAAAGGATATTTTGCTGCTCCAGAACCTCCTCCTTGTCCTCTGATGAAGAAATAGGGTCAGAAGGAAATTTGGGACAGTTTAGGAGGGCTGTTTTCCCTTACCCAGGGCCTTTCCTTTTTCCTTTCCAGCCATGCTGTCCCACACAATATGGCAGCTTCTGGGCATTCCCATCAAAGTAGGCCCTGCACACTTTGCTCTTCAAACCTCACTAATAAGGCGTACAAAGTGATAAAGGCAACAAAACACAACCCAATTCTCCAACTCCCAAAGCAGAAGGCAATGGTCAAAAGAACTGTGCAGGGAAACCTGGAGCAGCCAACACCATCCTTCTCTTCTGAAAACTCCAAGGAGAATGAACCAGCAACAAGGTAGGGCACTATAAGCCTATGACCATGCCCCACTGCATAACTGCCCCAGAGTATTACTGCTACCATCTCAATACTTCCATGGAGACAAAATAGGTCCTCCTGTCTTACTGGCACTGCCAGCTGTCAGGTAGAGTTCCTATCTTTTCATGGATAAGCTTCTGATGTGAATGGAGAGGACAATGTAAGGATGCTCACACCACAATAAGAAGAAGAAGATGATGATATTGGATTTATATCCCGCCCTCCACTCCGAAGAGTCTCAGAGCGGCTCACAATCTCCTTCACCTTCCTCCCCCACAACAGACACCCTGTGAGGTGGGTGGGGCTGGAGAGGGCTCTCCCAGCAGCTGCCCTTTCAAGGACAACCCTTGCCAGAGCTATGGCTGACCCAAGGCCATTCCAGCAGCTGCAAGTGGAGGAGTGGGGAATCAAACCCGGTTCTCCCAGATAAGAGTTCGCACACTTAACCACTACACCAAACTGGCTCTCCCTCAGGTACACACTTGTGAAAATGTGAATCAGCTCTCAGGAATGACCTTGAAGAGGATTCCGAGGGCTTTATCTTTTAAGCTGCTAGAACCTTTTGAATTACATTCTATGGACTCAAGACCTCGCACACAACCATAGCCATTTGGCTACAGTCTTAGCTAAAATTACTATAGAATGCAATTTTTCATCAAAAGCATTTGTACCTCATGGTATTGTTCTGTCTTGGCCAGAAGCCCATCAGTGAAAGCAATAGTCCTTATATTGATATAGACTAGAGATCACCAAGGATGACTCCGGTGCTGAATTCAGATGGTCAATTTGAGCCAACATAGCCACGACCCCCAGAAGGATTAAAAAAAGCAAAGTCAGACAGGCACAGCTGCTGCCCATCCTGCTCTTGCAATCACCCTGTCCTCTGACATTTCAGAAACAGGAGTGGTAGCGAACTCTTTTGTCACACTCCATCCATCTTTCCAAGCATCAGAACACAAGAGCATGCAAGGTGGATTGGTGGTGTGAACCCACCAATCTGCTCTAGGCACTCATGGGTATTTTTTTTTTAAAAAATAACTGCCAAGAGCACATGAATGCATGTGTGCATGAATGCATGGCTACTAAAAATGTAAGGAAAAAAATAAATAAACTCGAACTGTGTTAAGGGGATGGCGGGTAACAATCATGTGAATGTGCCAAACACCCCCTGTGTGACACACGGGCAAATTTCATGGGACCGTCTGATCAGGATTTGGCTGTTCCATTTTGGGGCGGCACAGTTTGGGATTTCTTCAGTGTGCCCGAAGCTGCCTGTCTGTACCCAGGACCTTTCTCATTGGACCTTGCCGAGATGCAAAAGGTGGTCAGGAGTCTACCACGTTTTAAGAGTTGTGTAGAAGAGAATAATTGAGAATGGTCAGTAAAATATGCCAAAAAAACCACCCTTTTGCTCAGCTGTTAAAGTCACAGGTTTCCTATATTTTACAAAGGACCAAAGGATTCTGTCAAAGGCAAAAGATAGTGGCTGCATTCAATTTTGAAACAGGAAAAAATGGTATTTGCTTTTTTGCTTTCAGTGTAAGAAAATTTAATACAGACTTTTTAAAAGGTCATCAGAGTTGCTTTCAGAGGAGAGTAGGATGAATAGCATTTTTTCAAAGGTGCTAGATGAAATTGCCAGACGGCAGACCTTATCTAAGGCCTATTTCCTCCTTCAAGCATGCACAATTGCTTGGGATAGCAGCTGGTGGCATAGTATTCAGTGCTTTCCAAAAGCTAATTGAGAATGATAAGGGGAGGAATTCTTATGCAGTATATAACTGCACACATTTCTATTTCACCCCAGATGATCATCATGCACATCTGTTCTTTGGTTCCATTAAACAGCCCAGTTCTTCCAAGCTTCGTCCTCCTCCAAAATTCATCAAACAGACAGAAGACAAAGAGGCACAAGGGAGGTACATGCTGAAGCTTGTTGCTTCAATTACAATCCCCTTCCTGTACCATTTGAAACACATCACTGGAGGTTACTCACTTTACAGTTCCCACAGGGAATCAGTTGCACAGTCTGCATCGCTGCAGTGTTCACATGCTGCTAACTATGGCGTGACCATGCTGAAGTGGCAACTCCTTGCTACATGGAACTTCAGCAATTCCTTTTTTAAAGCACAAGTTTTGTATGAACATTTTCAGAAATGGAACATTAGGTTTCAGTTGCTATATTGGCCACATAACTCAGTGAATGGAAAATAATAATAAATATGCCAATGCACCGTGTGCGTGTGTGTGTGAGAGAGAGTGTGTGCATACACACACACATACACAGAATCCAAACTGCATGCCATGTTGGAGATGCATGACCATCTCTCCTAAATTAAGGAATCACAGCCTTGTCGAGCCTGTAGGTGCTTTGGATTTTTGAGATTAGGCTGTGGATGCTTTGGAAGACAAGGAAGCACATTGGGGGCACCATGGCACTCTTGGGCACTACATTGAGTATCACTCACATAGACTTTTATGTATTTAAGACATGGGCTGGAAGTAGATGAAAATTAGATTAGAACTATGAAGCTAGAGGAAGAGAGTGAATCCTCTCCCCTGATGCCATCTCACTTATCAAAATCACCTCTCCCAAAATAGCATTGACCATGCTAGAGGAAAAAAAAAAGACAGGCATATACATAAAGAGCTGGTTCCAGCCATCTTTACAACTGGTGAAAAGGGGAAAAGAGAGATCCCTTTGACCATTGAAAAGGCTATGCTGAAATCATGGGATCGACATGGCCAAAGGTATGTGCAACGGGGGCTGGAGCAAGGAGGGGAAAAGCAAGAGGGTGGCAAGGATGAATGCATCAAACACACATTGTATTACAATCTTTTCAACTGAGGAAATGGCTTGGGGGAATGAATGACTGCCCCCCGCTTTCATCAGAGCTGTTGGCCCACTCCAGTATCTTCCTGTCGTTGCACAAGTTTTGAGGTATCAAAAACCAGGATGACAAATCTCCTATATAGCAAGTGGATTTGCCCTTAGAGCAAGCTCTAGGCTCCATTTATTCAGTATTAAGTAGAAACATCAAGAATTTAGATTCACCAGTAATGAAATCAGTGAAACCTATATGAACTAAGTCTTTATTATAAACAGTAATAGTTTCACCAAGAGAAGTTTTAAGACTAGAACGAAACTTAAGTATTTGAATATTTAAATGACTTACACATTCGGACAGAAGCTACGATGGAAAGGAATCTTTTAAGTAAAGATTCAGTCCTAGTAATGTTCATAAATCATGGGTTTTTAAAAGGATTTAAAAATTAATCCTGCCATAATATTTACAAAAGTTAGAAAGGCATGAAAGAGAGTTTTTGGGAAGGACCCCACCCACACAGAGGAGTAAGGGAAGAAAAAGGAGCCTGACAATCTCATAGCTCTGCCAGGCCATGCACCTGACTTACATGAGTCAGGAGTCAGTCTTCCTGGGCAGGGCAAGACTGGTGCCAGCTGGGAACCACATTCCCTGGGCCAGGTAACTCTTGCCTGATAGGATCCAATTGGAAGCAAGAAATGCAACTGCCTGGGCAATTCAGAGAATTTTGAGGAGGGATGGTGGCTCAGTGGTAGAGCATCTGCTTGGGAAGCAGAAGGTCCCAGGTTCAATCCCTGGCATCTCCAAAAAAAGGTCCAGGCAAAGAGGTGTGAAAAACCTCAGCTTGAGACCCTGGAGAAACGCTGTCAGTCTGAGAAGACAATACTGACTTTGATGGACCAAGGGTCTGATTCAGTATAAGGCAGCTTCATATGTTCAATCAATGAAAAACAAGATGCCCGAGGCTACTGATGGTAAGCACCCCAACATGAAAAACTACACAGATTTGTCAGGCGGTTGCTTTTCATAATGCCTAAAAATCCTGGGATTTTGTAATTGATCTGGAAAAAACATGGTAATAAAAACCCCAAACAGCAATTTTCTTGTATATTTTCACCTTGGGAATTCCAGAATGCACACTCCTAGTTAAATCCGAATGAAATTGTTCAGTGTTGGTGGTGAAACTCTTCATGAAATAAGCATCATTGGTGTAACACTATAACAAGTTCTTGTTCTCTTGCTCTTCAATGAATGCCTGAGAAGCCTGACACCTGTGTCAAGTGATGACAATCCAGAACAGAATATGTCATGTATCACTTTGTCTCAGTCCATCTGTATTTATAAAACAACAGTTCAAAACTGACAGAATACACTTTTTAAAAAGACCAGTCCATGATAGCATTGCACTGGATAATAATCGGACTAGAATTATTCAGTGTTTGGATGATTTCTCTACTAAATAACTCTAGAGCATAGGTAACTTTTGTCTAATGACAGAACATGTGATTCTCTCTAATGACAGACAGAGCATCGTTAGAAGCTGCTTAGAACATTCTGCACGCAAGAGGCAGAATTCCTGATGTTGTCAGCCATTCATATTCCAGGAAAGAAAAATCTCTATATCAAGTGGCTTGTCCTGTTATTCAGATCTATGTGGCACCGGAGGCATCATGTGAGATGCAGAATTATTAATCTTTCTTGGCACTGGAAAATAATAGCATTGACTTAAATACTGCTCACCATTCTGCAGCAAGGACAGTTAGAATTAAAAAAAATATATTTTAACAGGAACTGAAAGGGAAAAACCTCCACACATCAATTTAGTTTTACATTTCCTGAGGCAAGGTTTCTCTGCTTCTGGGTCATTTCAAATGAACACTAGGCAGCCTGCCTTCTGCAAGTTACCTTTCCAGATTTCATTAGAGAGAGTGCAATTATCAAAATTACAACTAGTATGATACAGCCCAAGCTGCTGAGGCTGCTGGGATTAACACTAGGGATGGTGAAAATTTGACATATTCAGTAGTCAAAACTACAATAAGATGGAAGCCAGTTAGCTAGTTCAGAGAAGTCTATGCCAGTTTCAGATTCTGAGATTGGAATTATGGTTCTTATTCATCTATTAATGCACAGGTGTGAGAATTCATGAAGCAGTTCCATCTTTGAAAAAAGGGTGATAGCTGAAATGAGTCTCAAGCTGGCTGCCCACCAGCTGGATCCTGCGAGTTTCTTTATGTTGTGAACATCCTACGCTGCTGGATTTTGCTAGTAACTGCAATTTGTGAACATCTTAGACACAGAAACAGTCCTCTTTGGAGTTAGGGGTGCACTTTTCTCCATCAGTCACCAATTTCCCTACAGGTTTCCCCTGCCATGCTACTGGAGGGTTTATTTATTTAATCAAATTTATATCCCGCCCTCCTCTGACAGGCTCAGGGCAACTAACAACAAATAAAAACAACAAAAATATTAAAACAAATATACAATAAAATCATTTCCATTATATAGTCATTAAAAGTCCAAGATGCATGTTGATGTTCTAATTATTCTGCTGTTTCTTGTTTCAGTTCAGTGAGATTGTCAGTGCTGCGGAAAAACAGCCACCTCCCCTTAACTGTTAAAAGCAAGTTTGAACAGTTTAGTCTTACAGGCCCTGTGGAACAGCAGCAGGTCCCGCAGAGCCCTGATGTTTCCTGGGAGGGCATTCCACAGAGCGGGGGCTATTATCGAAAACGCTCTGGCTCTGGTGGCCATCAATTGAACTTCTTTTGATCCGGGGATCTTAAGAAGATTTTGGGATCCTGAACGTAGTGCTCTCTGGGGTACGTATGGGGAGAGGCGGTCCCAAAGGTAGACAGGTACCAGGCCATATAGGGCTTTAAAAGTTATGACCAGCACCTTGAAGCGAATTCGGAATGCCACAGGCAACCAGTGTAACATTTCCAGCGCAGGCTGAATGTGCTCCCATACAGGTAGCTCCATAAGCTCCAACCTGGCTGTTGCATTTTGCACCAGTTGCAGCCTCCAAATTTGAGTCAAAGGCAGCCCCATGTAGAGGGCATTACAGTAGTCTAATCTCGAGGTGACCGTTGCATGGATCACTGTTGCCAGGTCATTGCATTCCAGGTACAGAGCCAGCTGCCTTATCCGCCTCAGATGGTAAAATGCGAATTTGGCAGTGGCTGCTACCTGGGCCTCCATAGTGAGCAAATGCTCCAGGAGCACCCCCAAGCTCTTGACCCTTGGAGCTGGCACCATAGGCATCCCATCAAAGGCTGGCAGCAGGATCTCTCCATCCAGATCACCATGACTTAGGCACGATTTCTGTCTTCGCTGGATTCAATTTCAGTCGACTCTGCCTGAGTCATTTCACTATCTTCCAGGGCACAGCTGGACTGACCTCCCATCAACAGATAGAGCTGGGTGTCATCCACATACTGGTGACAACCCAGCCCATATCTCCAGGCAATCTGGGCAAGGGGGCGCATGTAGATGTTAAACAGCATTGGGGAGAGAACCGCCCGCTGAGGCACACCACATACAAGTGGGTGCCTCTGGGACGATTGCTCCCCTATAGCCACCCTTCCAAAGCACTTGCCCAGATTGGATTGCACTGTAAGACTCTGAAAATACTCATTATTTAATACCTTATATCAAAAGTTCAAATAATGAAGAAAGGAGGGGAGCTCCTTCAATATTCTCCCTTATATAAATTATCAACTTTTATCTGGTAGGCCTTCTATAGCTTCTGCGAGTTGTAGAGCTTCTTGAATATTTTTAACAGTGACCCACTCATTAAAAAAAATTAAGTTTCAAATGTACGTACAAAATATATTGTATATTTTTACTTCTCAGTTTTGTACTAGGAAAGCCAAAATGATGTCTCTTAGCTAATGTATCTGGTTGAATATTCTTTAAGATCGGAATTTCTCTATCAATAATAAACAATTTCTTAAACCCCTCACCATTGATCTCAGAATAGCCTTTTTTGTTCTTAATGCTAAAAGATCCCTAATATAGAGAGGTGTGCACATTTTTTTAACTGGTATTATTTTATTCAGGTCCATTGGAAGAGAAAAAATTCAGGACTCTCAGAAAATCTTGGGTCCCAATGCTGCTACAGTATTAGGATCTGGTTTTTTTTTTTTTTTTTTGAAATTGTGAATGTTTGGGGTCCAACAGACTAGAGGAGAATAAAAAAAACCAGAAGTGGATGCATATCCAAGGACATGCTGGCAAGGAACAGTCAGCTCTCCACTGGCACAGCTGATCCTCAGGCTAGCTTCTCCTGCAGCCCCATTTAACAAGGCTGCATGAGAAGCCAGCCTGAAGTTGTGCCAGCAGAGAGTAGTCCATTCCCTGCCAGCATGGTTGATCCTGTGATTGGTTTCTCCTGCAGCCCCATTTAAATGAGGCTACACAAGGAGCCAGCCCTAAGCTGTGCCAATGAGGAGCAATCCATTCCCTGCCAGCACAGCTGATCCTTGTGCTGGCTTCTCCTGTACGCCCATTTAAATAAGGCTGCATGTATCTGTACCAGGGAAGAGTAATCCACTCCCGATAAACTGTTGTTTCAAAACATTACTTCATAAGGTAAAAATTTTGTAACATAGGCTATAGGTAGGGAGGGCGCTATGGTATAGGCCAATCTTGTTAGATCTTGGACGCTAAGCAGGGTTACTACTTGAAAGGGACGTCACTAAGGAAGGCTTTTCAGAGGGAGGGAATGGCAAACTACCTTTGCTTCTCACTTGCCTTGCTAGGGTTGCCATAAGTTGACTGCTTATTGATTAATACGTTTCACATATCTAATGCAGGGAAAAGGACATTGGTTTTTAGACCACTCAATATCATTGACTAGTCATGGCCCCAAAATTGTAAATGAGGTTATGTAGCTCAAATGGGTTTATAAAGAATTTTGTGAAATCAGTAGTTTCTCCTACGAAGTCAAAGTAAGATTCTGAGATTTCACTACAAATAAATTTCTCATCCAGTGTAATGAAATACATGAGAAAGAAACATAAGGAAATGCTATTTGAGCATTTTATGGAGCCTTCAAACATTTCATGGAATCTCCCAATATTTAACGATAGGAGAAAGCAGGTCATATGTTGTGGCACACATCACCATTCTCAAAATTCAAGAAGGGCTCACGAGTTCAACAAGATTGAAAACCTCTTATTTAATCTATGGCTCTACATACAAGAGGGCCTTGGCTTTTAAAAGCTGAGAACTGTACTAAAATTAAATAATCAGGTGGAACGTGCGTTTTTCTTTCTCAGCTGGTTTCTGACATTTACATCATGTTCTTGTAATTTTGAAAGGTTGAATATTATAAATTTAATATAAGGATATAACTTTATTTTATGTCTCCTGAAGAGCGATGAACTATCATGACAGCAGGCTTATTTTTATTAAATAAAACAGCAGGTTTATTCACCTGTATATTAATTTTCACTCTACCTTTTCATTGAAAGGACATGCAATGGTTTGATCAGTTAAGGGGCTATAATATTATTAAATACAGCAGGGACATAATATTAGCAGGACAGTAGGGAAAAAGTGTGTGCAACAAGGAATGAATAAAATGTCTTTTGAGTAATGTTACTTGTTCAATTATATTCACCCCAGGACATAATTTTTTACCAATTCTCTTCTCACTCTGCCTCTTCCAAATTCATTAGTTTCATTACTGATTATTATAATTAAGCAGTAGGTTGTTGGGCGATGAAATTTGTATGAATTCAATTTCACCTAAGTTAAAGCATTCCTTACAAGAACCTGTCTTCTGTTCATGCATTCATTCAGTTTATGCAATCTCATAACTGTGCGCTAGGGTTTAGACTCTCTTATTGCCCACCTACCCCTCGAGTAAAACACTACACAAGTTATGGGTTAAACTGTGAATTTTATTTACACATAAGCTTATCTGCACCATTACATACATCTTAAAGCACAGGTTGCATTGAGCTTGCAAAGCAAGCTTCCTAACAGGGCAAATCCACCCTGGCTCAGGGCAGGGACCGGAAGCTTCCGGACCCTACCCATCACTGCCCACATGTTAGTCCATAGAGGGGATGGGAGAGCATACTGGTCATATGCTCCCCTGACCCCTGAAGAGGTCTCCAACCAGGCCATCCGGACTGTGAAGCCTCTAGGTAGCCCAATTAAGGAACCCCGCCCCCCCATTGCTGATATCTCAGGGTGCTAGCCAGCTTGAAATCCCTTCAACTCGTGCTTTTCCCACCATCCCAGTTAGGGCCTAACCAGTGATACCAGGCCTATTTATGCCATGCAGAGCAGGCGAAAAAAGGCCCCCTCACAGCCAATTTGAGTGAGGCTCAAAAATTCCTGCTCAGCCCCATAAGGCGACTAGCTAATCCTACATGGTCTTAACAAGAGGGTGGGTGGGTGGGGAGCTCGTGCTGGACCAGGGATGGTGGCAGCAGCCAGGCCTGGCTGGCCCGCCTCTCCCTGGTTGGTCAACTCTCCCACGCTGAGCTCAAATAGGCTCTCCTCCACCTTTGTGATTTCATCCGAGGGAATTGGAGGCGGGCAATTGCCGGTGGCTGTGCAATAGCCTCCACGGGTTTTTGCAGATTTTCTGCACCTAACCAAAAAATGTAAGAGGAAATGCTTTCGCTTTCCATTGTATTTGTGGGTTTTCCCTGCTGTACTATCCTTCATCACTTAGGGTATTCAAATATTAACAAATCAAAATAGGAGAAGAAAAACCAATTTCATTAAAAGGGTATTATAACAAAGCTATTTAAAAACACAGTGTGAAACTTTTGGTTCTATTTATATCCCTTTGTTATTCTGATATCTTGCTTTCTACTAAAAGTTCTTGATGTTTGGTGGGTAGTAAAAAAAGAGAGGGGAAGAGGAGAAAACATTACTTGCAAGTTTTCTTCCTATTAGTACTGACTATGCCAGTGGAAGCTGTTTCTGTGGGATAAGAGATCTATTTATTTATTTTTTGCAGGGTTATGCTGGTAAGGGGTCAGCTTGGGATAATGGGAAAATAATGCCCTTTCCAGTCCCATGATATCTTGAAGGCTGTTTCTGAAGCATACAGGCAACACATCATTGTGGAGGAAAGTGCCATATAATCACAGCCAATTTATGGTGACCCCACTGGGTTTTCAAGGCAAGAATGGAGCAGATGTGGTTTGCTATTACCTGTCTCTGTACAACAACCCTGGACTTCCTTGATGGTTTCCCGTTCAAGTACTAACCAGAACTGATCCGGTTTAGATTGATGAAGTGTGCATGCACACAGAAGTTTATAGCCAGAATTAAACTTTGTTGGTCTTAAAGATGCCACTGGGCTCAGATTTTGTTCTTCGCTCATGTCTTGCTGAATCTATTTGCCATGACGTTTCTGGCATCCCTGGTAAGATTTCCCAAGGTACACCAAGGAGTGGTGCCTCAGACATGTCAGAAAATGTATCCAAGGCCTGCCCACCAAACATCACTGAACCTTGCTTTAGTTAGAAAGGCCAGTCTAAACTCTATACGAGCCAGGGCCTTCTCAGTGGCAGCACCGATGTTATGGAATGCTCTCCCAGAGGCCACGAGATCCCCACAGGACCTCTCCCAGTTTTGCAGGGCTTGTAAAACCGAACTTTTTCGTCAGGCCTACAACAACTAATGTGGGAAGAGGTTGCCACTGTTATGTCACTGAACAATATCATCTGCAAGACCACTAATAGAGTAATATAAGGAACAGAGAGCTGAGATATGGAGAAGCCGCCTTTGTTATGAAATTTTTTATAGCACCTAATAATGTAGTTTTAAATTGTTTATATGTGTTTTATCTTTTATAATTGTATTTACGTTGTTTTACTTTGACTGTTAGCCGCCCAAAGTCTGCTCGCGGAGTGGGCAGCAGATAAATCTAAAGTAAATAAAATAAATAAATAAATTAGCTGGGTCAGCAGCAAGACTCTCTGCCCTGGCGCCAGCCTCAGCACCTGTCTATTTTCATTATAAAGATGGCTGATCTAATGTCAAGCATAAGTCTTGATTTTCCACTATTCCCTACATCCCCCTTTGCCATGTCCCCTCTGCAATCAGGCAAAGGATGTTTACCTAATGGCAACTTGCTATGTCTAATGCCCAAACTAATGTCTAATGCCTAATACAATCCCAGGCACTTCACAGGCCTTATCAGTTCACAGGTTAGTGATAGAATGCTATTGTAGGGTAGAGGAAATTTACTGCTGTGCCCTTTGAGCTCCAGATATGAACGGAATGGTTTTTGTAACAGTTTATGATACCCTATATAGCATCTTGTAACCTTTGATATCTCAGTCTTCTCAAAGACCATGTCTTGCGAGCACCTTGGAGTTTTAAATAAAGTAGTTCATTTGAAACAAAACAAAGGACTTTGTTATTGAAAATTTCAGGGCTTGACATTGTCCCAGCATGAGCTAGTATGGTGAGGACAGTAGAAAATGAAAAATTGTGGGGGCCATAATTACAATAAATATAGTTATTTTTAAAATTAAATTAACAGACAGGAAAACAAAAATATCATGCACACATGTATTCACCACCATGGTGTATTTAGTCCCCAATCTAGTCCTTTCTTCTGTCCAATACAGTGACCTGGGCACCATAGAGAAAAAGCAGGATAAAAATGAGATAGATTCTCAGGCTTTCCTTGTGATGTAGTATGGAATTTACCTCATAGTTTTAATTTTTTAAATATTTCTACCCAAATTGTATTCCCCCATGGGACCCAAAGAAGCTTACAATTTTGTTCTCACCTTCTCCTCTGGATCCTCACAACAACCACCAAGTGAAAAAGATTATGCTGCCAGAGTGACTGGCCCATGGTTACCTAGCAACTTTCCCAGATTCTAGTCCAGGGATGACCAAAGATGATGGCTGCCCTCACCTCTCCTCTGCAAAGTCCTGTGGCAGACCCTGTGGCCTGCTGCCTGGGAACCACATGCTGCTCTTTCACACATATTGTGTGGCTGCCAGACATTGAGAAGGAATTTAATACAGGCTTCCTCTTAAATAAACATGCATAGTGTCAGGACCTCAGTTAGCCTCTGAATAGGGAACTATTTCTGCCATGTGTGAAGTAAGGAAGGAGGAGGAAATAGGCAGGCTTGCAAACTCTTGTACCACTGATGTCACCCAGATACTTAGACTGGAAAAAGAATGTGGAAGAGCCAAGGGAGAAAAGTGAGTGTTTAGGGGAGGGAAGCCACCGGCTGCACCACCAATTCCAGCTGGACTCACACTCAGGATTCCTGCCCTTCCTGTCTGGATGGACAGAGGAACCAAAATGCAGCCACCACCAAGAAGGACAATGAGATCAGGAGCGGTGAGTGAGAAAAGGAATACAAGGAGCAGTGGTAGCCCTTGGTTTGGTGAGCAACTACAGTGGCAGGACTGGGGGGAAGATGATGGCTGCCCTCACCTCTCCTCTGCAAAGTCCTGTGGCAGGACCAGTGGCAGACCCTGTGGCCTAGCGGAGCAAGCTGCAGCACTGATAGAAGAGGTTTTGTTCCTCCCTTGGCTGACTAATTCAGGCCTGGTACCCAGGGTGTGGCCAGCTGAGTGGCATTGTTCCCTGACAGGTTTGCAGGCCTGCTGAGCATGGGGGAACTGCTGCATCCCCCTCTTGTGCTGGACTTTAGAAGTAAGGAGATTGACAAGTCTCCCGTCAGGTTCCAGGCAGCTGCAGAAGTGGCAGTGAAGTCATTGTGTCCCTTGGTTCACCTGTGATAACACCTCACACCTTTTCTCAAGTCCCCCCCCCCCCCCCGGTTAGGCTGTCCCGCTGGAAGGAGGGATGGAATTAAAAAGTGCTGCATAGGGTTCCCCCTTAGTTTCATAGCTCTTGTAGGAGCTATATTTACTAACCTTGGTGTCAAGGCAAAGATGCATAATGATGCAAATGGTTGTTTGTGATTTATATGGTACATGTGTGTTTCCTTCTCCCACTGGTGCCAAAAAAAATAATTCCTTAACCCTTCCCTATGCTGGTCTTATGGGGACTGTTATTCCCAGCTTTTTTAAAAGTCTCCTTCTAACATGGTCATGTTGTAAAATGCATACATATATATTTTATCTTTCTGTGCAAAGATAGTATTGGGAGTTTTAATTAAAATGTGTATGTAATATTTATGTTGTCAAAGGCTTTCATGGCTGGAGTTCATTAGTTGCAGATTTTCCGGGTTGTATGGCCATGGCCTTGGCATAGTAGTATCTGCTGGTGAAACATCAGGTACTACTATGCCAAGACCACAACCATACAGCCCAGAAAATCTACAATAACTAATGTGTGATATTTTTTCATGTCTTGCAGCCCTCAAACAGCTGGTGTTTATTCTATGCAGCTCTTACATTAAGCAAATTTGGCCACCCCTGATCTAGTCTTACCACCATACCACACTGGCTCACCTTTGCTATTAAAACTTTGGTTTGACAGTGGTACAAAAACTTTTGAAAGAATACCGTATTAGGAATAATTCAGGGACTAGGCACAGTACAACCAAAGTTATATACTAGGTTCCCATTAATTTTAAAGAGAAAATTAAGCCTTCACTTAAACTTCTCCTTGAAATAAAGGAACTTTTAAAAAGTATTTAACATTGGCAGAATTGTGAGCAAAGTTTTGTGCATTGAGTTGAGTGGAATATTCTATCTATGCACTTATTTCAATCAGTTTTTAGCATACCTTTTGCACCAAAGAAATATTTTAATATGTACTTTTGAAAAAGACATTAAATTTAGACATGAATCATGTTTTGACAAGATTTCATCTCGAGGGCCTTAGGGTGTTAACTCAAATGATGTGTCATTAGCTTGAAAATATTTTTATGAAAAATAATGCTGAGATCTAATGGCATCAAAACCTGTCCATAATTACAAAACAACCCCTAAGTCTAATTTTTAAACTGTAGTAATTGATCCTACAGTGAGATTTATTCCGTAATCATGGAAGCGACAGCATTTACAACCAGAATAAATTAAAGTAAATGAAGAGGAAAATTGTATTCTGTGTAACATTTAGTTCATTATAGGCTTAAACAACTACACCAATCCATGTTCATCAATATAAGTTATGATGCTTGCTGACATAATTAAATAAAATGTTATCACCAAGAAACAGTTCGTGTTTCTCAAGCATAGAAATTGGTACATTACAACTGAGTTGCTTGCCTTAAGGGCTTATTGGCAATGCTTAAGAATAAGAATGGCAAGCAGAAGAGTGACGAGCTCTCATGTTTTTATCTAGAGGTAGAAATATGACATATTTTGGCCTTTCACTGTTGTAGAATGTGCTTCTTGGGGGTATGTGGTGCTGGATAGGTTTTTGTGGGCCTGAAGTGCTTTTCATACTCTAGTTGTAACCTCCAGGGTAGCTTTCATTTAGTTAAGGGCCGTTGTCAATTAAGGATGAGGGAATGTTCTCTATTTCATTTCTTTTTGTATTCCATTATATTTTTTATCAGTGGTTCTCCTGTTTTCATTGTTGGCCATTTGTACTGTGTGCTTTATTCTATATATATATGTATGCAAGTACAAGCATAATATGTCATGTTATATATGTTCAAGCAGGGCATAATGCTGATTTATGGATGACCAAATAATGGTGGCTTCAAAGAACATTAATGGAGGATAGGTCCAGCAGTGTCATTAGTGCTACGGAAGCCCCGTATACAGAGGCAGTAAATCTCTGAATAACAGAGATTTAGACCATTGGTCTATCAAAATCACTATTGCCTACCCAAACTAGCAGCAGCTTTCCATAGTCTCAGGCAGAGCTCTTTCACATCACCTAATGCCTGATCACTTTAACTGGATATGCCAGGGATTAAAGCTCGTTTGGTCTTCTGCATGCCAAACAGATGCTCTGCTGTGTACACAAATGCAGTTTTCTGTATTAAAATGCATTAGCCTGGGATTCTTTTGATGTTGGTAATATATGTCCATGTATACAATGCAATCCTAGTTCAGAGCTTATCAAAATACTGATGGTTAAGGAATAAATATTCATTTGCTGAATCAGACGAAGAGACAAACTAGATGATACTATGTCTTCAAGTCCACCACAGTGACACAGTATCAATTTAGATGCTATTTTTAATTATTGAAAATGCTGCAGGGGGCCAATCGTTCTAGGGACTGTGGTGTTGGGGGGGATTAGGGACTTCTGTCTCCTCCCCTGCTGTACTCAATAACTGAAAATGGAATGTGGAGGAACAGGTAATCCTTGTCCTCTTAGTGTCAATTGTCCTCAGAAGGATCAGGATCAGTGACTTAAAAAAAAAAGCCATGTCCCCATAGCAGACTCAAGGACACTGTATCATCCAGTTTGGCCCTAAGGGATCTATGTTTGGTATGACATAGTATGGTATGACAATCAAGAAGAAGAAGAATTGCAGATTTATACCCCGTCCTTCTCTCTGAATCAGAGACTCAGTGGCTTACAATCTCCCATATCTTCTCCCCCCACAACAGACACTCTGTGAGGTGGGTGGGGCTGAGAGGGCTCTCACAGCAGCTGCCCTTTCAAGGACAACCTCTGCCAGAGCTATGGCTAACCCAATGCCATTCCGGCAGGTACAAGTGGAGGAGTGGGGAATCAAACCCGGTTCTCCCAGATAAGAGTCCAAGCACTTACCCACTACACCAAACTGGCTCTCTTAACTTCTTGCTGAAGTTAAGCAGATCTGGTCTGCTCTATGCTTCAATGGTTTACCTACAGAGAATCCTATGTATGCTACATTAGTTCCACGATGCAAAAACATGGGATACAAATGTAATAATAAATATTCAGATAGTAGAAGCTCTGGACTCTGGAAGCAAGCATCTTGTGTTCCTTTCCAGGGTTGTATTGTTGTGCATCAGTGTTTTGTCTTTAATGTAATAGACATCTGCATGTAACATACTGGGATCTTTTATGAAAACAAGTATGTAAGGGGATGATTTGATTTATCCGTGGTACATGTAAATTTTAACTGACTTTTGTAGAATTACACTTATACAAATATACAGCTTTGCATGTATTAATTACCAAAACAAAACATTTGGAAGAGGACAGTCTCCTCATTCACCTTTAATCTTCTCATATGTTTATATCCTCAAGTGACCAAATCAATAAATATGAATTGATGATTTGACATAGGATCCAACGCTGTGCACAATATGGTGTCAGGATGCAGTGGATGAACTCCAATTTATGCACTCCTCTTAAAAACCTTTATACAGTATTCCTTCTTTTTTGGAACCAGGGCTTTTTTACTGGGGGAACATGGCTGGACAGAGTTCTGGAACCACTTTGTGGAAACAAAATTCTCAAAAAAGTTTAAAAATTCATGAAGGCTACCCACATGTTTCTCCTTCATTTCCCTCTTGAGAGTTCCAGAACCTCTCACATATATTGCAAATCCTAGCATACTGTCTTGGTTTAGCATGCTTGCTCTTGGGGAAAAACCATGCTCAACTAGACAGGTCTTTGGTTCTGTGCTGTAAAGTAATTCTTCTGTTCTCAGGCTTCCACTAAACATGGACCATCTAAATTTAAAAACACAAGTGGGCAGAGATGAGAACGTTTGAATGCATATTTAGTTTAGTTGAGATTAAAGACTGAAAAGATAATTAGGGTTCAGTACATTTTAACTCCCAAGATTGTTCTGAGCCATCATAGCCATCCTCCTCACTGCAGAATATAGCAGAGACCAATTTAAGTTTCTGTTTTTGGTCCTTCTTTGACTCTAATTAACTACAATACTGAATTCTAAATGAGTGGGATGCTTTTAACTTGATGAATGCTTAGCTGCTGAGACTGAGTGGTATGAACCCCTGAAAGCATTCTACTTGATGCAGAAGGTCATGGGAACTTTGAAGAAAGAGGCCATCAGCCTAATCAAGCACAACTGGAATACATTAATTACAGTAAACAGTAATAAAGTGCTCTTCATTAATAAACATTTGATTATTTTTCTATTGTACATTGAAGTTTTTTTTTTTTTTTTAATTTCACCATGTATTAGCAAAATAAACCCAGGTAGCTTAAAGGCTGAGTGCTTCTCTGGTTTTTGGTGCCCAGAACGATCTGTTCATCAATTCTGAGAAAACCAAGATTTTGATATTCTCTAAGGCTTGGAAACCCTGCTCATGGAAAATAGATGGGAAATCTGTGGAACAAGATAAATCCTTTTGATACTTGGGCCTTACCTTCCATCATCAACTCAATTGGTCCTTACATCAGAAGGTAGCTATTACAGCTGTAAGGAACCAGCTTGATTTCATTTCCATACCAGGAACCAATATGTCCTAGCTGCATTGCAGATTTACCAGACAAAGGTTATTAACCAGCTTCTATATGGAATCCCAATTTGGATTTTGGCAGTAAATTTGGAAGTGGATTGTATTTCAGCTACTTTCTTACATCACATTTGGGCCTACCTATGATTAGATTCACTACAATTTCCAGCGAACTTGGCCATTTGCTGACAACTATAGCCTAGACTATTATTATCAAATACTGGGTTCAACTCCATTTTCAGACTTGTCCCAATACTCTGCTATATGATCTATTAATGGACTCCTATATTTCTAAATGGCACCAGTATATTAGATCTAACATTGCTTCCTCTGGCATTAATCTAGAGTCTTTAGCCAATAGTTATGACAACCCATTATTTTATGTCATCCACCAAAAAATCTGGAACATTGAGAGTCAGACTATTACAGCAGGAATTAAGTCAACTTGTTCTCCTTGGGGTTTTTTGTTTGCTGCTCATTCCAGGGCAAGGAGTTTCTTACATGCAAAATCTCATTAATCCCTGACTGCACTGGACTTTCATGCTCACTAGATTGAACATCTTCCCATCTAAGGGAGATACCACAATATTCCCTTTGAGAACAAACTATGTAAGCACTGTTTATCAAAACCTGATTCAGTTACTCATATTTTACTCTGCTGCTCTATGTTTTGTAAGATTTGAAAGCAACTTTTTGACTCTGTTAGCTCCAATTTCTCTGGCCCTCCAGAAAAAAACAACAACAACTATTCAGTACTTGTTCAGTCGCACAGTCAAGTCTGATTCTTTGTGACCCCATGGAAGTCAGGCCCTCCTGTCTTCCACCATCATCTGAAGTTTGCTCAAATTTGTGTTAATTACATCAGTAATGCTGTCCAGCCATCTCATCTTTTGCCGTCCCCTTCTTCTTTGCCTATTCAGTATTTACTCGCTGATAAATCTCCCAGATTGACAGAACTAGTAGCTGAGTATTTGGCCATTGTACTACACAAGGCCATTATATTCCTAGGCACAGACCATGAACATTTGGCTTTTATGAACTGTTTTTATTATATTCTTTTAACCTTTTCTGTACACTAAAATTCTCAATGGACTGTATTTTAATTCTGTTTGTACTTTTATTTTACTCTTTTATTCAATTAAATGTTCTTGAACTTGACTTGATTTAATGGCTGAGTGAGGATACTATATAGAGAATGCTATTGCATGATAGTTGGCAAAGCATGCCATAGGCATAACTAATAAAAAATTGTTAGCTACTACAGGAAGGCAAATTTGTCCAATTTTTTGACTAAAAAAGGCAGTATATCTAATCCCAGATGGGCTCTACTTCTGACCAATGGCACTTTACCTGGATTCAGCTCCAATACGGTCTCCCACTGCGGCACTGCTGGCCATTTCAACACACATAGTGACACAGTGGGGTAAGAAGAGGAAATTATTTATTAATTAATTTATTTATAAAACTAGTTCTGGTGCCTCTCCAGAACCATGCATGAGATGGCTCACAAATATTACCACAATAAAATCATAAAATACATCTAAAAGCAATTATTATTCAAACAAGCTATAAAACAGTGTTCAGTATCCTAAAACGAAACCCATAAAACAGCCCTTAGGCTAGAAGCAGACTCTACAAACAGCTACAAAAAAGATGAAAGCTTGCATAAAGAGGCTGTCTTTACTTCATGCCTAGAAGAGAGGAGACACCAGATGAGCCTCAAGAGGGGAGTTCATTCTAAAGGCAAAATGTGACTACTGAAAAAGTCCTAGCTATGGTTGCCACCAGCCACCTCTGATGGTCGTGACACAAAGATGAGAGGATGGAAACTAGATCTTAACCAATGGACTGTGCAGTAATGGTGGAGGTTATTCTTCAAAGTACCCTAGCCCAAAGCCCTTCACAGTGTAATCCTAAACAGAATTATATCTTTCTAAGGCCACTGATGTAAATGGACTTTGAAGGGAAAAAACACCACTTATAATTGTACAGTTAGAGACAAATATCAGTGCTTTTTAAATGATTGAGACATATGTAATGTTTTTTTTTTGGGGGGGGGGGGCTTAGAGCCACTTACTGAAGCATTTTTTATTTTAGTTCTTGGTATGCAGTTTCAGATTAGATGAAGATCAGGTTGAAATATCAGTGCAATACCTGTCCATTAATAAAACTCACTAAAAGAACATTAAACGAAAAGCCTTCCCTGTGAAAGGTTAATTATGGAGAAGCTAAGATTTCTCCTCATAATTACAACTCCCATTAGAAAATATTGAATTTTATGGTCCCATTTGTAATTGTTTAGGTCCAAACTGCAGGTCATTCCCCCTCTGTTGCTGCCTTTCAGCTCCAAACCCCAGACACAGAAATGACACACTACTGGTGGACACCCACACACAGGTCTCACCACCCTGACTGGCTCTCCCTGGACCATCCAGGTGGAGGGCTTGATGCTGGCACACTCACTGGCCATGGCCTGACAGGAAGCAGGTTGGGTACAGCCAATGCCAAGGGTAAGGAGGGAGGCAAAGCCATTACAGACAGGACCCAGCCAAGAGAAGAAGGGTAGGCAGAGGGACCCATAACGAGGGGAAAATGTAGAGTGGAAGGCTGAGACTAACAAGCCAGGGAGGAGAACTTTTGGGGTCACCAGGCTGTGCAGGTGAACCTCCAGGGAGAGGAGAAGGTGTTAGGTGAAGTCAACCCCTTTCCCTCTCATTTCTGAGGCTTGTGAAGCATCCCCATGGCAGGCTGCCAGGAGGGTGCCAAGTGACACAACTCCCAAAGGGTGGCCCAGGTGTGACAGCACTCACCTTTGCTGTTGTTTGCAGCTCCTGGAGGTGGGCGATTGGGGGGGGGGGTCAGTAGCCGGCTTTCGCACCACAGCCAGGGAGGTGGAGAGCCCAACCAGTCCAGACCAATCCACAGCTGCCACGGAAAGTGCTGGAATTGGTTTGAAGTTAAGCGCGGGAACTGAGGCTATTTAAGCTTGCTAAAGACACAAGCATAGCCTTTTTGCCTTCACTCGCCTGCTTGCTTACTTTCTGGTTCCCAGTCGCTTCCTACAGTGGCTGCAAAGGGCCATCTTTCCACAGCTGCACATATTGAAGCTGGGGAAGGGATTCTGTAGTTTCACCCAGTTGCTCCGCTCTGCTTACGGAGCATTTTCGGCCACACACATCAGCCAGCAGCATTGCCCTTGCTTCTTATAGCCAGCATCCGAAGATCTCAGGACTTCTTTGGCAGGCTTCATTGAGACCAGTTCTCCTCCCCCCTCATCTGGGGACTATTTTCTCTTCACCTGGGACCTTTCACCATCAGCAGCTACTGACTGGGGATTGAGGGGCTTTGCATTAGCATTGCCTCAGGGTAATTGGGTTCTGGGGAAAACGGATTAAAAGGGACACAAGTGGTGTTGGGATTCCTGGGGCAGGATTTGGGTGAAGCGGTGTTTTTCCACTCTATAACCCCCCTTTTTTGTGACCATTTGCAGTGCCCAGTTAGCCATTTAAAAACAAACAAACAAATAAAACAAAAAGTGGAAATAGAAAGGGGGGAAGGGAGTGCTAGCTGCCCAGCATTTTGTTATTCCGACCTGGTTTTCATCAGGGGTATATTTGTTTGCTCAGCTCATCACTGGGGACAGCCCCCCTCATCCTGCGCAGTTTAGCTTGGGAACAAGGGGCTTGTGTTTTGCAGGGCTGTTGTATGCTCAGAGACCCTGCTTGGGTATATCAGTGTGAGTTGGGGACACATCTAACATTGTTGTTTGTGTTTATTTTTTTTCCTGATTTTTTTCCCCTTCTGGAGGCACGCCAATGTCAATTAGTAAATAGATATTGAAATAATAATACGTTTATATTAAAAAAAATTGTAAAGGAAGTGTTTATCTCCCTGTTCATCTATTGCTCTATCTATATACACGTACACAATTTTGGCTTCAAGCTTACTTCACTGTAGTGTGTGTAGTGGGGGCTTTTAGTTGGCAAATCTACCATGCCTTCCAAAAAAGAGAGCAATAAAAAGAAGGCAGCTCCTAGGCAGCCCAGGACTGGCAGCCTCTCAGGACTTGCTCCCCTCAAGCAAAAAATGGCTCCAATGGCACCCCAAGGGGGCGTGTTCCATCGGGGGTGCTCCCTACAGCACAAGGGGAGCAAAAGGGAGGAAGGGGGCATCTGACATCACCCCTTCTCCCTTGGTGCCCCACAATGTGGTGGTACCTTCTGCCCAGCCACAGGGAGTGCCAGTGAATAGCAATGTGATCTTGCAGGGTATTTCACAGACTTTAGTCCAGATATTGAAGCAGAGAAATAATGAAGTCCGCACACATTGCTGGTATGAAACGAGATTTACTTTGATACCAAGGCATGACTTAGCCGGCCATGGGCCTCCAAAATGACTAAGTTAAAGTTATTTTACACACAGTCCGTTTTTATTCACACCCAAAACAAGCAGGCCGGCCCTCCAAGCTTATCTGACTCAACATTCCCCACCCCCTTGCTCTCCTTCTAGTATTTTTCCATACTTCCTGTCTCTATGGTTATCAACTCTTGCAAGAAGCTTCTCAGTGAGGCTTCTTTGTGCTATCCAATACACATCTGTGAATCCACACCCATTGAAGGCTGTCTGCTTCTAACAAACATTGCATCAGACACCCTCTTTTTGAAGGCAAAAGCATGCTTTCATTCATTATTATAGGGGTATTCATTAATTATTCAAGGGTCCCCCTTCAATATCTAATCAAATGGAGCAGCTGGGGGCCATGGCAGCTCCACGTCATCAGTCAGCTCTCCCTGAGAATAGGACACATAGAAGGCTACAATCTTCAGCAGACAAAGGGACATCCAGTGACTCTCGTGCTGAGCAGTCCAGTCACCCTTCTCAAGGTCAAAGGCACCACACAAAATGCAAGAGATCCAGTAGGTCAACCAGGAGATCCATGGAGGCAACTGACAGCAGCTCAACTTCGGGTGAGTTGTCCTCTGATAGGACAACATTTATCTTCATAGATGTGTATTTATAGATGTATTTCATTTGCTAGTGGTGTCAGCATAATCTTCTTTGAGATGAGGTGGGTACATGTTAAGTTTGGGACAGCCTAAAAGAAGTTCATGATATGAATCTTTCATCCCATGTTCCATTTATGGTAGTAATGCCATGTAATTACTATCCATGCCATGTCATGCACAAAAACTGTGTTACTTAAAAAACTCACCCTTGGATCTGACATGTTTGTAGCCTTCAATAGTGCACTCAAGAAAATGTGTTTATGTGTAAAGCACCATCAAGTCACAGCTGACTTATAGAAACTCCATAGGGTTTTCAAAGCAAGAGACATGCAGAGGTGATTTGCTATCCTTCCTTGGTGATTTTCTTTCCGACTTTCAAGTACTGACCCTCTTGAACTTCTAAGATCTGATGACATTAGGCTAGCCTGGGCCATTCAAGTCAGGGCATTCAAGCATCAATTCCCACTGTGTGGTGTGTTTTGTAAGAACTTGGTGTTCCTCAGCACAGTCACAACTTTTGTTGGTAGTTCTAGTTGAACTGTGGATGCCTTTGTCAGTTTACAGTTTTCTCTTCTATCACAGAAAAGACATAATAGGGGCTAATTTGTTTATTTGCAATTCAGTCCATTGGTTTCTGCTCTTAAGATGAGTTGCTGAGCATATCTATTTACTATTTTTGCTCTGCGTAAAGTGCTGGTGGTGAAATCTCCATGATTTAAGGAACAAAGCTGAAAGCAATGTAGAGAGTCAGTTTGGAGTAGTGGTTAAATGTGTAGACTCTTATCTGGGAGAACCAGGTTTGATTCCCCACTCCTCCACTTGCAGCTGCTGAAGAGCTCTCTCAGCCCCCCACCTACCTCACAGAGTGTCTGTTGTGGGGGTGGGGAAGGTAAAGGAGATTGTAAACCGCTCTGAGACTGTGGGCGTTTTCGCACTGACCTTACTCGGGAGCGACGTCCCTCTTCACCGCGCAGCGTCTGTGCGGATTTCGCACTAATTGCTCCGCAGAACCCGGAAGAGCCGCAAAGTCCCACGGCTTTTGCGTCACAAATGTAAACTGGCCAAAATCCAGTTTACATTTGCAACACAGAAGCCGCAGGACTTTGCAGCTGTTCCGGGTTCTGCGGAGCAATTAGTGTGGAATCTGGTAAGGTAAAGGAGATTGTGAGCCGCTCTGAGACTCTTCGGAGTGGAGGGCGGGATATAAATCCAATATCTTCTTCTTCTTCTTTCTGGAACTTGCTTCAAGTAGCAATGCACAAAGATTGTGGCAATCAAAAACATGTCAGGCAACATATGCAGAACCATCACCATCCATCCATCTTACTGAGCTTTGAAGCATTTAATTCCTTTTATTATAACAAATCATACACCATCTCACAACTAGAATATTGTTATTGCTGCATGGATTATCTATTGTATAATCAATGGGTTTGATTTTCTTTGTAGCAGATGCCATGTTGATTGGAGAACTATATTAGCTACTGAAACCATTTACTTAATTGAAAACATGAAATTGTAAGGAAATTAAAATTGATAAACAAACGCTTAGAAATGAAACACTTTAGAATGAATAGTGTGTAAACCATGATTAGTGTACAATAAATGTTATTACTAGAGCTGC
This sequence comes from Heteronotia binoei, assembly GCF_032191835.1. NCBI lineage: Eukaryota > Metazoa > Chordata > Lepidosauria > Squamata > Gekkonidae > Heteronotia > Heteronotia binoei. The sequence continues at coordinate 28,453,761 of NC_083230.1, read as the reverse complement.
TCAAAATTAGAGTTGGACCTATGCCAGTATGTCATCAGCAGGCAAGACACTACATTTGAGCCCAGTTTTTGTAATCTATGCTGAATGCAAATTATACTCCATTGTCCCATTTGCAGTGATCTCTCGGAGTGCTGTTTCTCCAGTCTGTACAATTTAACCATTTTAAGTGTAGTGTGGTCAATCTGGATTGGATTTAGAAATGGTGCATTTTGTGGGCATCTCACACATATTCATAATTAGAATGGGAGTTAATTTACAACCAATATGCCTTTAGGCAGATTAAATGCTCCCTTGTTTGAAATGTATGAGCACACCACTGAAGAGCTTATTTTGAAAAATGGCTGCCACTGCCAAAGAGTTCAAATGTAAGTTGACCCTATCTCCTATTTTATTATAATGATAAAACATGATATTTAACTTCAAATTACAATGCATTTTCTCACATAACAGATGTGCTGAAACAAAAAGCTTTCCATTAGGATATCAAGAACTAGTTCAAAGTACAAGTAGCTGGGTTAAGGGATACATTTTGTCAGCAATCTCCAAACACTTTTACTGGGAAGCTACTTGGAGTAAAGAAACCATGTGACAGTGCTCCATATTTTGTGTAGCTGGGCTCCGTCTGGCAATTGTTAGGTCTGGACCAGTGATCCTTAACATGGATTCTTGGGCAACATGAAACCTGCCGATTTCTTTTTTGGTGTCCTTTTCCTTCTCCATACAATCTCTTCTCAAAAGTGAAGAACTAGTCCTGGCTTTTCTTTGTCCTCCAGGGACAGGACAGGTTTCCATTCTTGAGGACTGGGAGGTAACTAATGTAGCTCCCATCTTTTAAAAAGGTTCCATCAGAGACCTGGAAGTCTAATGTTGATACCAGGAACATTGGTAGAATCCATTATTAAAAATAGAATTAGTAGACGCATTGATGAATAAAAGCTATTGAGGAAAAATTGGCATGGTTTCTGTAAGGGAAGATTTTGTCTCACTAATGTTTTAGAGTTCTTTGACCGGTGAACAAACATGTGGACAAGGGTGATCCAGTAGCTGTTATTTACCTAGACTTCCAGAAAGGTTTTGATAAATTTTCTCATCAAAGGCTTCTAAGTAAACTTGACAGTAATGGGATAAGAGGACCTCCTGTGGATTAAGAATTGGTTAATTAACAGGAAACAGTGAGTATAAATGGGCAGTTTTCAGATCGGAAGGACGTGAGCAGTGGGGTACTGCAGGGCTTGGTACTAGATCTGGTGCTTTTTAACTTGTTCATTAATGATTTGGAGTTGGGAGTAAGCAGAAAGTGGCTAAATTTGTGGATGACGCTTAGTTGTTCAGGGTGGTGATGACTAGAGAGGACTGTGAGGTGCTCCAGAAGGATCGGTTGAGGCTGGGTGAGTGGGCATCAGTGTTCCCTCTAAGCTGAGTTAGTATGAGCCAGCTCACAGGTTTTTTGCCTCTGGCTCACACATTTTTTGTTTTAGCTCAGAAAAAATGGCCCCAGAGCAAACTAATTTGTGCAGTAGCTCACAACTTTAATGCCAGTAGCTCACAATGTAGAATTCTTGCTCACAAGACTCCACAGCTTAGAGGGAACATTGGTGGGCATCAACATGGCAAATGAAGTTCAATGTGGGCAAGTGCAAAGTAATGCACACTGGAGCCAAAAATTGTAACTATAAATATACATTGATGGGTTTTGAAGTGGTGGTAACTGACCAGGAGAGTATCATACATCATCCTGATAGCCAGCCTGACCAGATAAATAACCAGCCTGATGATGAAACCTTCTCCAGCAAGGACGAGGTACACCCAGCTGAGATAGAGCCCATCAACACACTGGCTGTAGCCAATCTGCTCCCTACTCCAGCTGCAAGTAATTTGCCAGCATCCAGACCAGATATAGAGGAGGAGGTCAGGCCCAGTGTTCCTCAAACACCCTTTCAGCGCCGGTGCCATCAGTGGAGATTGGACCTGAGAGCTCATCCGATGAATTGCAGACACCTGTCACCAGATGAAGCAGGAGATGAGTACTTGCAGGGATGTGTGCCACAATTAGCAGTGGGGAAAAGCCAGTTATAAATCCAGATGGGGAAGCCGCTAATTGTGGATGCAACTTGTACCACAGCTGCAGAACCACTGACCCTGTATCTTGACCCTTTGACTGGAACCTCTGTTGCTCTGCACCCGGACCGGACCCTGGACAGTCTGACTTCTGCCCTCCAGAACCTTGGACTACCTGATGACTCCCCTTCTGCAATCCTGAACTTTGGGCTGTCTCTTGACCACTCTCCTGCCTGAACCCTCGCTGAGAGTAACTACCTGGTGCTGTCTGCCTGCTTGTCCCATGGCATTTCTGCCTGCTGCCAGAACTGGACCACTGGGGCCAGTACAGAGAGATCCTGGAGTCATGATAGATAATTCACTGAACATGTTGACTAAGTATATGACGGCAATAAAAAGGCAAAAACTATACTGATGAAAACAAATCAGCCAGTATCATAATGCCCCTGTATAAATCCATAGGGCAGCCTCATTTGGAATACTGTGTACAATTCTGATCACTACACCTAAAAAAGATATTGCAGCATTGGAAAAGGTGCAAAAAGGGCAACTAAAATTATTAATAGGATAGAACACCTTTCCTATGAAGAAAGATTAGGTTAAAAAGGTTAGGGCTCTTTCGCTTGGAGAAATTATGATTGAGGGATGACATGAAAGATATTAATAAAATTATGCATGAAACAGAGAAGGTAGAGAAAGAAGTACTTTTCTCTCTTTCTTGTCAGCACTCAGGTTTAGAACAAAAAAAAGGGAAGTATTTCTTCCCACAAAAAGTAAACAATACATGGAATTTACCGCTGCAGGAAGTGGTGGTGGATAAAAAAAAGCATAGACAGTTTCAAGAGGTGATTGGATAAACATATGGATTGGAGGTCCATCAGTGGCTATTAGCCACAAGGTATAGATGGAACACTCTGTCTGGGGCAATGATTCTCTGTATTCTTGGTACCTGGAGGGGAAACAGTGGGAAGGCTTCTGGAGTTCTAACCCTGCTGCTGCACCTCCTGATACCACCTGGGTTTTGGCTAACGTATGCCAAAAGTGTTGGACTGAATAGGCCATTGGCATGATCCAATATGGCTTCTCTTATATTCTTATGTTCAGAACGGAGCTTTGAGTCTGCATGGAGCACCCATCCACAAATAGCTGTCTTCATCATAAGAGAATGCTTGGCTTGGAACCTTTGTAGAACTTCCCAATGATTTGTAATTGGACTCAGCCCATTTTTGTGGTTGGTCCCCATTACCTGTTTCCAAAATTCAGCATTGCCCACAAGTTCAACAAGGTTGATCTGGAATAACTTCAATATTGGCAATATTGCTAGGGAATGAAGTAAACTATAGACTAATGCTTCCTCATGTTTGCAAATTCAGCTCAGGTCCATCATCATCATCAATCCTGAGGTCCTGGAGTGACTTTAAAAGAGTTGGTTTTGAGTGGCCAGGGTTCCAATCTTAACATGTTCATTCTCTTGGAAGTCAGGAATCTGCTCGTATTAAAGATTTCTTTTACAAATAGCAATACAAGTTCTGCTTATATAGGTTTAATTTTCTGATTTTTTCCTTCATCTCACCAGGTGTGGTGAATAGTTACAAAGGATAATGTAATTAAGCAAGGGAATTTTGGGGGGATGGGCCATCTGCCTCCTGGTGGCATCTGGAAAGAAGTTGTGCTTTGGTTATTAAGGTGGCTGCTGGAAATATTAGGGACAGGCATTCCCTATGCATTTTCAGTTCCCCATCTGCTAACTGAGTAGCTTTTAGGTAAGTTTGTCACTCTTTTGATGTGGTAAATAAACTTTTATTATAATGCCATTGTCCCATTTTATTACTGTTTGATACTATATTGGCTTACATCCCAAATATGGAACAATGATTGAGCATGGTCTTTACCTGTGTAAACTCTCCCTCAGAAATAGGCACCTAGGCACTTTGAAAGTTAAAACAGAAATCAAATTTATTGAAACAAACAAAAAGGGGCTGGAAAATTATATTTATAAGTAAGCTTTAATGAGGTTTGGTAGATCGAGGTTCAAATATATATCCAAAACTGTTTTTAATACAACACTGGAGAGTTATTTTCCCTGGATTATTTTGGCTTGATGCTGTTAGAGACTTTTCACTGCTTTTATCATCATACAGAATTTACCAGAGTCCCTTATAACTTCTTTTTACTCTGTTAGTGGATGGCCTTCAGACTTGAGATTTTATTATGCTTTAACCCTAAATTTACAGACTGGGTTTTTGAATGATCAATTCTCTACTCAAGTATTGTTTCTGTGTTTCACACAAAGAGACTTCTTTCCACTCCTTGAATAGGTAAGATTTTGAAACTTCTTTGCCACACTCACTGTCTCCACCTCGAGTATGTTATTTGCAGAAGCCACAATGCACTTGCTCTGCTAAGGATACGGCTTATTAGACATTTTCCTCCCCTGCGTCTCTCACTAGGAGTTTTCTGTCCATTCTGCTCCCTAGCTCCAACTCCAACTATTTCACACCAACTCCTTCCTGCTTGAATTTTTTTAAACAGCTCAGTGTTCCATTCCACAGTAAGCAGCCTTCACCCAATCAGAATGAGCTCCATGAGCTGTTAATCATTTTCCAGCTAGCCCTTTCTCAAGCAGCTTGGCTTAAAAGCTTGCAATTGCTTGCTGTCTATAATATAGTGGGTTCAACACATTGACAAGGTGAAGTGATCGTGATCACCAGCTCTTTATTAGGTACAGCATAGTATAGGGTTGCACTCAGAGACTGAAGAACTGGGCCAACGGGGCCAATTATATACAACTCATGATTCCTGCGCAAGCACGTTATTGGATCATTCAAACCAGCAGGGGGCCTCTGATTGGTGCAGGGCTGCAGGGATTTAGATCCTGCTGCCCATTGTTCCCAAGTTCCCAAGCTCCATTTGTATGGCTCCAATGAGGCAAGCAGGAACACCCGATTCAGTCCTCACTTAAGTCCAAATGCACAACACTGTCCATCACAGGGCCTTTAGGCCTAAGATGAAAATGCGTAAATAAAACATGTCAAGCTCCTTAAGAAACAGCTGGGATCACTTCTTAGTGGAATCTGAAGGGATCTTCCCATAACACTGGGGATAACTTCCAGAACACTGTGTATTAACATAAAGCTTCCAGGCCACTGGCTGACAACTGGCAAAAGCGAGGGTGGTCAAGATATGTGGGACACCATAGTCATATTGTTACATTACTCTAGGGGAAAATAATAAAGTTTCCAGTGATTCCTTGAAAAGATTCATGTTACTTCTGGGTTTTCCCTGGACTTAAAAAAAACACAATAATTATGGAATCACAGTAAAGATACACTACAGTAGAGATATGCTAATAAGACCGCTACGATGCGGGATTTTATCATGGAGCAGCAAGTGGACCTGGTCTGTATGACAGAGACTTGGGTGCGGGATGACGAAACCGTCACCTTGAACCACCATACCCTGCCTGGGTTTGCCATCCTCCACCAGTCTCAGACAAAAGGAGGGGAGGGGTTGCAGTGCTCATCCAAGACTCTTTTTCGTTCAGGGAACTCCCTGACCTGAACATCACCGGAATAGAGTGAACTGGCCTAGTATGGGAAACTGAGGAGAGTGTGGCGACTGACCGCCTAATGCAGCACCAGAGAGCCTACCTATCCTGCTGGACGCGGTGTCCGCTTGGGCATTGGACTTCCCCAGACTCTTAGTTCTTAGATTCATTATCCTATCTAGTCTCTAGACTACATCTCGACTCTCTTGAGTCCAAACTCTAACTGCATGGAGATCTGAGGGCTTTACACAAAGGGCAATAAAAACTGACCAAATGGTTTCCCCCAGACCACCTCCCAAATATATGGATTAGCCTATTAGGGCTTTGCTTCAATGGTCACTATACATATTGACACCTAGCCTGAGCGGGAAATACGTGCACACATTCTCATTGGCTCTATCTGTCACTGGCTAAGCATCAGCATGCATATACATTCATTTAATTAACTCATGACAACAGGAAGTGAAATTGCAATAGAAAACCCAACAGCTATGAAGTCTGCTAAGAAAAATTTCTATGCGGCCGCCAGAGAGTCTGCAAAGTCGCACCCAGCTCAATTATTTAGAGTGATTCGGTCTCTGACAACTTTCCCATCGAGCAACCAAAAAGATAGGGAATTGAATATTGGCTCTGAGGGTTTTGTGACATATTTTGCAGATAAAATCTTGACCCCCCCCCCCCACCAGGACCTCCCAGCCACAGTTGATACAGTAGGTGAACTGTAAGCCCCTTGGCCGTCGGATGGTCCAATATTGGACCGCTTCAGTCAACTTGCATTGGAGGATGTAGACAGGATCCTGGCTGCAGTGAAACCTACTACCTGCCCCCTAGACCCCTGCCCATCCTGGCTTGTGAAAGCTTTCCAGGATGATATCAGGGACTCTCTGGGTGATATTGTTAACCTGTCCCTGACAAGTGGAACATTCCCAGAGAAGCTAAAGGAGGCTGTAATTCAGCCGCTTTTGAAAAAACCATCGCTGGACCCTAGAGTACTAACTAACACCCAGTTTGGAATTTGCCGTTCCTGGGAAAGGTAGTTGAGAAAGCGGTGGTGGAGCAGCTGCAAGTTTTCCTGGATGAAACATCCGCCCTGGACCCATTCCAGTCCTGTTTCTGCCTGGGCCATGGGATGGAGACGGCATTAGTCACCCTCACAGACGACCTAAGAAGGCATCTGGACCAAGGTGAGTCAGTGCTGCTGATCCTTCTTGACCTATCAGCAGCATTTGATACGGTTAATTATGACCTATTGACCCACCACCTCGCTGTTGTCAGAGTACAGGAGGTAGCCTTGCAATGGTTTTCCTCGTTCCTCCAGGGATGGGGACAAAGGGTGATGCTTGGCGAGCAGACTTCCCTGTGGCACCCATTTATATGTGGAGTGCCACAGGAAGCTATTCTCTCACCCATTTTATTCAACATCTACATGTGCCCCCTTGCCCAGATTGCTCGAGGTTTTGGGCTGGGTTGTCACCAGTATGTTGATGACACCCAGCTCTATCTGTTGATGGATGGCAGACCATCTTCTGCCCCTGATCAGCTGTCTGAGGTGTTAGGAGCCATGGCTGGATGGTTACAGCAGAGTTGACTAAAGTCCAACCAAGATGGAGGTCCTGCACCTGAGTCGGGGGGGGAGGGGTGTTTCGTGCATCCAGCTCCCAGCCCTGAACAGTGCCATTCTGGTACCAGCCCAACAGGTTAAGAACCTGGGAGTGATTCTGGACGCCTTCCTTTCTATGGAGGCCCAGGTCACAGCAGCTTCTAGGTCCGCCTTTTTCCATCTACGGCAGATCAGGCAGCTAGCACCATATCTATCCCCCCAAGTGGTGGCTATAGTGACCCATGCAATGGTTACTTGCAGGCTGGACTACTGAACTCGCTCTACGTTGGCTTGCCCTTGAAACCAATCTGGAAACTGCAGTGGGTACAGAATGCGGCAGCCCAACTGCTGACTGCATCGCCTGTATGGGTGAGCACATGGCCGGCACTCTGCAGCCTGCAGTAGCTGCCTATAGAGTCATTTCATGGTGTTAGTTTTGACTTTCAAATCCTTGCATGGCCTGAGACCAACATACCTATGGCATTGTCTCTTCCCATATATGCCCTGGAAGTTGCTTTGTTCGGCCTCCCAAGATCTTCTGATAGTCCCCGGCCCAAGAGATGCCCGTCTTGCCTCTACCAGGGCCAGGACCTTTTTGGTCCTGGCCCCGACCTGCTGGAATCAGCTCCCTATGGAGATCCGGGTCCTTGTTGGCCTTTCGTAGGGCCTGTAAAACAGAGCTGTTCCACCAGGTTTTTGGATGAGGCAGTGGGTATCTATCTATTCAGTCAGTTGGCCTGCCCCTACTGCACTACTGTATTGTGGCACTATTTTTGTGCTAGTCTGTAGTACCAATTTGTCTTTATGTAGTGTCATTCTGCTATATTATTCTGTTATATCATCTTGCTGAACCATCCTGTTGCACTTTACTGAATGTTGTAATTGATTTTATTGTGATGTCATTGTAATTTTATTTTGATTTTATTACTATTTTGATGTACTCCGCTCTGAGCCCCCAAACGGGAGAATGGGCAGAATATAAATAAACTAATAATAATAATAACAACAAGAAGGAACAAAAAACATAACTGTGATATGTATAGGCTACCATACTTTTTATCATTTCCAGAAAAATTGACAGTAACAATCATAAGAAACATTTTCAACAGAGCTCATTGTAGTTTAGTAATAAAGCATACAAGCAACTAGTTATAATAATAGATGTGTTTCATGTTGCCACTTCATCAGTATTCTTGATGTCTTCTTGTTGAGCTGTATATAATGAAGGAGTAAGCCATTATTAAAAATATATTTTTAAAAAATATTAAATTGCTGTTATGTTATATAAGCATAGTAAAATAGTAAGTTGACAACCTTGGTTAAGGTTTGGATAGGGTTGTGCACTTTTGGGGCCATGAGACTGTGGCCAGCTGCATGTAATTATGGAGAACATTCTCTTAAGAAGGACCAGTAGTTGGTAGTATTTTGAAAGCTTTTTGGCCAACAATAAGAAGAAAAGGCTTTGTTCCTGCTTAAAATGAAGAATGGCTTAAGAAATTCATAAATATTTTCCTCTATGAGGTGTCATTGCTGCATTGCTTGCATTTTGAGAGCATTATGTCAACTCTAGAATTGAAGGTTTGGAACCAGATAAAAGAGAAATAATTGGCTTGCTCCATATAGAAAAGAACATTGCAACAATGAGTGGCTCTTAAGAGTATATGTTCCCTGTAATAGTTAAGTTGAATAATTTGGAGATAAAGTTTTGAATTTATCCCAGGGTCCTCAAAATGATCCAAATTAATTGAATGACAAACTTTATCAGAGCATTGTTATATGTATTTTTAGGGTGGTTCTTTCATGAAGCCTCAGCGTTTGTATCCAGTATCCATGGAGAGTGTTTTGGGCCAGCAGTGAAATGGAAGGCTTTGCACATGTTTTTGAAAATAAAAATAAAAAAGAGACTGACTTACTCCTTCACAGGACTTTTTTGATAGAAAAAGCCCAGCAGGAACTAATTTGCATCTTAGGCCATACCCCATGATATCACCACTGTTTCCCATATGGTTTTTTGTAGAAAAAGCCCAGCAGGAACTCATTTGCATATTAGCCACACTTCCTGATGCCCAGTCAGCAGGAACTGCATTCCTGTGCATTCCTGCTTTAAAAATAAAAAGCCCTGCTCCTTCATTACATACAGCTCAATAAGAAGACATTAAGAATACTGATGAAGTGGCAACATGAAATGCGTCTATTATTATAACTAGTTACTTGTATGCTGTATTACTAAACTACAATGAGCTCTGTTGAAAATGTTTCTTATGATTACTACAGTAAATTTTTATGAAAAAGATTAAAAAGTATGGTAGCCTATACATATCACAGTTATATCTTTTGTTCCTTGTAGTTTTCCCTGGACATGACATAATGCCATTGCATCAATGGAAGTTTTAATTTTTTCACCACCGGCTGCAAGAACTAGGGATCTCCCATCCCCAGCAATTAAGTGCCATCTCTAACACCACTGAACAAAATATCTTACTTCTTGGTTTATCTTGTGTGTCATGTTTCTATTGGCCGTTGTGGTATAGGAGTAAACAAAGTGTTCTTGCTAAGGATCAGTTTGAACGTACATATGAAGTGGGCATTTCAAAATGGCCAATCAGGAGCTTGTGGATCTGGGTGCAAATAAAATTAAGTCTTTTTTTTATATATACTTTTGCAGTCCCAGCTTTCTGTTTATGAGCCATCAGACATTAGTGATAGGCCAACCCTTTTCAGAACGCAAACAAGGGGACAGCATGTTGACCCACATGCATTCTGAAATGGTCCTGGAAGAATGTATCACATTTTATCCCAAGAAGGTGTATACATGATGGATATAAATGTTGGAATTATATATACTAGAAGAAAAAGAGCAGGTTTTTATACCGTTATTCTCTATCTTGAGGAGTCTCAAAGCAGCTTACAATCACATTCCTTTCCCCTCCCTTTTGTGAAGTAGGTGGGACCAAGAGAGTTCTGAGAGAACCATTACTGGCCCAAGGCCACCCATCAGGCTTCATGTGGAGGAATGGGGGATAAAACCTGGCTCTCCAGATTAGAGTCTGCCACTTTTAATCTCTGCACCACACTGGCTCTCAGTAAGCTCAGAAACCATTAAGTTGTGGCATTTTAATCCACTTTTTCTGAAGTATTATAATTCCCTTAATAGATTTATCTGAATATTCATCCTCAGTTTAAGTTTAAAGACTTGCTTGGTAGCTGGAAATCTGTTGATCACAGAAGTTATTAAATAACCAGGGAGGGAAATTCTGCTGCATTTGGAGATGCTGAGATCCCCCTCCCCTCCTTTTGATCTTGGGAATGTCACAACACAGTTTTCTAAAGGACCACTTTCTCCCATGCTATCAAGTTCACCAGTTACAGACCTCATCTCAAACTGCTCTGTGTTCATCTGGCCATAGAAGTAAGGCAAGTGGAGATCAGAGGCAGGGCTTTCTTAGTGGTGGCATTGCTGTTGTTTTCATGAAGTTTCTGTATTATTTATTTTTATTTTTAGAATTTCCTCAGGTTGGCTGCTGGGGAGGAATGGGGGATAAAACCTGGCTCTCCATATTAGAGTCTGGAGAGCCAGGTTTTATAATTTTAAATGAATGAATGAATTCCCTTACTCAGCAGCTACTTTATCAACATTTAAGTGCCAGGATAAAATGTTTCTAATTACCAGGCTTTTCACTGATCCCCAACATCATGGTCATGGATGCTGTGGCACTCGCCAGTGTGGCTTCTGGTGCCCTGTTTCTCCTTCTCCAAAAAATCTCTTCTTTAAAGCAAAGAAGCAGTCCTGGCTTTCTACTGTCTCCTTGGCACAGGAAATGCTTCGGAAGAACTCATTGCATTTGCATGGAGCACCTATTCACAATCAGCTGCCTTCATCATAGGACAATATTGGTCTGGAATATCATAATTTCCCAGTTATTAGAGATGGTACCTAGTCCCTTTTTGAGTTGGAGCCCATCACCTCTTCCCAAAAAGCAGAAGTGCCTGTAAACTCAGCAGAGACCACTTCTCTAATTAGACAATGTGTTTAAGAAGCTTCCTAAAGGCATTTTACAAAATTATAATTTGAGAAATCTTTCTTCTTTGTCTTCTTTTTTTTGGGGGGGGGTGTTTGTATGTGTGTATTAAGGCCACTGTTTAGGTGAGACTGGAAACGGGGGCTTTAGCCAGTCATACACTAACAAAGAACATTGTTAAACACCCTGAAGATGGTAGTCTAATGACTAGAGTTGTAATATTGGTCTTTAACATCATATGTCACTTTAGGAGCAAAATCATATTATAGCACTATTCAATTAAAAGGAAATAAATGACAAATCCAAGGATGAGGAGTCAAACGAGAGGCTGCTCTTCACTCTTTTCTTTGCATGAAGTCAATGACATTGGTGTAAACTCCATTTTAGGAAGCCCTGAATTATTAATTACCAATTAACCCTTAATTAGCTTATAGAACTCATTACCACAAGGCACCAATAAGGCCAAAAAATTTAGTAAAAATTCCAACCTATTAGATTGAACTTTTCAATGAATAATGAGAACATCCATCGCTACATTAGACATGCCTCGGAGCATAATGTTAGTTAGCAAATTAGGGTAGGAAGGAAGGTCTTCAGTGACCAAATGAGGTTATAATTGCCCCCTCTAGAAGATTCTGAAATTTCTTGTAAGGTACCTAAAATTAGCAAAAAATAATGTTATAAACAGTGCTGAAAATAGTTAAAAGAAATGTGTTGAGTTTATTGCGTAACTCAACATATAGTTATATAGTTAAAGACATCACATATGAACTCTGGAACAAATCCACTTAGATTTCTCACTAGATTCTAGATGCCTTTCATTGCTGTGATTTGCAATTTCTACTTCTTCAAAATCACCACGTAAATTTATTCTGTATCCTCCCTATTTATTGCTACTGACATGCCATTTCAGATATTTTTCCTAATATCTAATGTATAGATCCAGTTTAGTGTAATAAGCAAAACAATGTTCTATGTCCTGGAAATCCCTGGTTTCAATATCATCTCAACAATAGACTTAAGTGGCCTAGCGATTTTTTTTCTCTCCGCCCATCTACCTTTCTATATGGGAATAAGGAACAAACTAACCTTGCTGTTAGTATAATTACTAACAGACTTAATATAATTAATAGCCATCCTTAACATCTCCTATCTGAGATCCTTTGGAAATACCAAGGATTGAACCAGGGACATTCTGCATGCAAAATCCACACTGTTTCCCTGAGCTATGATTCCATCCAATTAGCCATGTCAAATTCATTTATCTTAGCATAGTGGATCCCATGCATTCATGGTAAAGAGAAGAATGTAGCATACAACCCTTTCTTCATCCATGTTCTCTTGCCAGAGGTTATTTCATTATTAGAGTCCTAACAAAAGAAAACTAGCAGAGAAAAAGAAGTTTGCTGGGAAAAAACTGAGAGTATTCCAGCATGCTCTCATGAAAATCCTTATGCACTTTATATAGACCCTAATGTGCCCCGTCTGCTTCATAGCAGTCCAGTGGTGGACCCAATATTCTTCACAGAAATGACTGTAATGTTTACTTTGGCCTTGCTCACATAAAAGGATAGTGTAAGGATTTCTAAGACAGGGTGCGATCATATGGCAAATCTGATCCACCATAGCCACCCCCCCCCCCGCCCGGATTTAATGTTTTCTTTCACACGGGCACGTCTGCTCCCCTCAGCCCACCCATCCTTACCTTGTCATAGGATGATCAGGGACTGGAGTAAATAACCACTGGGAACTTTCCAGTAACAAACAACTGAAGCGCATGCACGGTGAGTTTCCTGGTCGTCTGAATGACTGGGGTGCACCATGCATGTGCCCCACACATGCAGGAGCAGTGTAAATGCTCCTCTTAGCATGCGTATAGCCTATGCCTGTCATGGGGGCATCTGGTCGCCGCAGTGTGCCTCAACCTGGGACAGCTTTTTCAAAGCCAGGAGGCCTCTGCTGCTGAATTCCCATCTGATCACACCCACAGTGTGTATGAAGTACTTTGAAATGATTTAAGTCCATATAGTTTGAAACTACTGTTTTAATTATTTGGGACTGAAGGAATACTTTAAAGTCCCACTGACTTCAATGACAAAGATTTAACCGTATACTCAACAGTGCAATCCCATGTACAGTTTCTCCAGTTTAACCTCATTGAAATTAAACTCCTTGGCCTCTATGTACTGTTGTTGGCCATCCAGAGGAACTGGTTGGCCACAGAGTGAGACAGGATGCTGAGCTATATGGACCATTGTTCTCATCCAGCTGGGCTTTTCTTATGTTGTTATCACTGTAGTAACTTTACATAGGATTGCACTGGAATTTTCCCATTGAACTAATGGGAAATCCTTAAATTAAAACGGGATTGTTCCTTCCCCCCCCCCCCAACCCCCAATCTCTTAGTATATATGGTGAACAATTATTTCTGTTTCTAGTTCATGGAACTATGGATGGGGCCAGAAGAAAGTTGAGGTAGGGCTGCTGCTGACATGATTTTGGGAAGGGCTTATAAAGGCTATATTCTAATTCACTCAGGCTGGATCATTGACCTCAAGGCTGCACTGCATTAAATCAGTTCTTTGGGGCCAGATCAGGAATGGCAGAGCTGCTCTTTGAGAGGCTGGGCTGCTTCTTCCAGGGGGTCTATTTACAGTTCAATGAGGACATTACACAGCAATAATGAGGAGTTATCAAACAATCTTCTGGGAACTCCTGCTGGGATAGCCCATTTCATTTGTTGAAGGCTTGAAGAGATTTTTGGTGTGTGTCTATTTAGGACTTTCGCCAGAAAATCCATTTTAAAAATACTGAATAATTTCAAAAGAGAGGTGCATGTTAAATAAATCAGTGGGGGGAAAAAACACATTTAATATTACCTGTGAAACTGGAATAGTATTGTTTAAGCCCTGTTTTTTATCTTTTTTTTTTTTTAAAACCACACATACCATATGTTATTAGGGATATATTTCAAAATTTTGGTTATAGTGATGTCTTCTAACAGAATTGAGATTTTGTTTCAAGCATAAATAGGACGTTGATACTGTTTTGCTTCAACATGAGCAGAAAAAGCCATTTCCACTCATTAGGTGCATCTGTGTTAAAACAGAAGACTCTCCCTCCCCATTTAAGAAGACTTCCATTTTAGAAGACTTCCCCCCATTTTTCCATTTCCCATTTTTTCCATTCAAGTGGCACACTGTGATTCACAAACCCTGTTTCCAGGCTAGCCATAATAAAATCAATGGATGAAAAAATAGTTTTCTCACTCACCAAAAACAGCCATTTTCTATTTCTTTAGATTTTGTGTGAGTTTTGTTGTGACTTTATTAGTTTTCTCATTTCATTCATTTTGTGCCATTTTGATAATTTTAATGTCAATTTTACCATATGCCATTTGTACCTCATTTACACACTATTTTATTACCGCTTAATGTGAAAACATGCTAATTTTAACTTCAGCTTTGCTATTAGTTTGTATTTTGATCAGGAAAAAGATGACCACAACTTCATCTTGAGCCCTGAAAACCCATAAAAGAAACTGGAACTTTTGAAATGAACTAGAGTAGTCATTCCCCTCCCCCCAAAAAATCTTTCAAAATTGCTCTTGCATTAAGCTTTTCCACACTTATCATGGCATATGATCTGCTACAGAGTACTTCAGGGTCAGTACCAATAGTTCTACAGAAGTAAACAGCTCAAGGTATCTCCTTTTATGACCTTCATATTTCCTTTGCTCAGACTCAAGAGAAGATTCTAGCTCACTGTTTTAATATCTGGGGTTAGAACAGCTAATTAACACTACTCTACCAAGATCAATGGTGGAAATAATTGGTTTTCTCTTGTCTTTATCCATCATCAAGAAACAGATATAAGGTAATGGAATCTAGAAATAACATTAAGGGAAAAAGAACAAGATGGTTCTATTATTAGGCCTAGGCAAATAGGCATTTTGCAAAACAACAGTGGGAAAGAAAACATAAGACTGTCCCCAAAGGGAATAGAATTTCACCACCAATGGTACTGCAAAGAGAGATACCAAAAGAAGAAAGTGGCGATTGATAATGGATGATGAAACAATGTAACATATATGTGAAAAATACATAAGAGCTTTGCTGGATCAGATCATCTAGTTCAGCATTCTGTTTCACACAGTGACCAACCAGCCTTCATGTTTGCTCCTAGTCCTAGCACTGGTATTCAGAGGTTTACAGTCTCTGGAAGTACCACATGGCTAGTAGTCATTGATGGACTGTTGATGAGGACCATGGGCCAGTGATGAAGATGTTCTAAATGCCAAGGCTTCTCACAATCATTGCATTATGAAAAATACTATAATTTTGATTAACTAACTTAAAT
This sequence comes from Heteronotia binoei, assembly GCF_032191835.1. Taxonomy (NCBI): domain Eukaryota; kingdom Metazoa; phylum Chordata; class Lepidosauria; order Squamata; family Gekkonidae; genus Heteronotia; species Heteronotia binoei. The sequence continues at coordinate 28,438,178 of NC_083230.1, read as the reverse complement.
AGAAAGCTTAAGAGGAAATATTTGATGCACTTTGTGACTTCATCTCAGTTCAAGTGCTGCCATCAAACTGTTGTTTCGGTATAGGGATGCCAGTCCCCAGGTACTGGTGGGGTTTCCCCCAGTTTTTAGGAGTCCCCCCAACACCAGCCAGCTGGCTGGTGGGGGAAGCCCCACCCTCAACAGACTTTGGGGGCCCCACTTGAAAAGAGCTGGTGCCACCAGCTCCCAACTTACAAGAAGCAATTTTGCCTTTTGCAGGGTGGCAGTGCATGGCACCCTCTCTTTCCAAGTGGCTGCCACTGGCTCCCAGCTTGCAGGGTGGGAGCCAGTGGCACCTTTGGAAAGAATGGGCACTGCACAGTCCCACCTTGCAAGAGGCATTTTGCCTCTTGCAGGGTGGGAACACACAATACCCGCTCTTTCCAAGCAGGTACCCCCAGCTTCCACCTTGCAAGAGGCAATTTTGCCTCTTGCAGGACAGAAGCCTGTGGCCCCCACTCCCCCCCAGCCATTTAAAGGGAAATTTCCCTTTAAATTGTTAGAGAAAAGTGGGGGATATGGGAGCTTGATTGGGGACATGATGTCATCACATCGGGGGTGTCCATGCGTCTCCTGGAATGCCCCTAAATCCCCCACTGAGGACAAAATTAAACGTGGCAACCTTATTTAGGTAGTTTAGCTGTGGTTTGGCATGTTGCCTAAAATCACAGTCTAGGGGTTTCCATGGCGGCGGCAGTGATGGCAGTTGCCTGAATTCCTCACTCCTGTCCCCCTCACAGTTAACTAATACTGTAGTAAAAATCAAACAGCTAATTTTATAACCAGGATATGGGGGGAAACTCAGGAGTCGCTGTAGCCTCGCAAAAATCACGAGGGCTTCTACTGCCCCATCTTCACGTCAATTTCAAGCCCAAAGGCTCCGATAATGCTAAAATATCGCAAATATCACTCATCTGGTGGAATTGGCTTTTAAGAAGCAAGACTTACCAGCCCTTTTGGAAAAATTAGAGGAGCGAATTCGGGACCAGATGACCACGTTGATCCAGCCAGTGAAAGAACAATTAGAGACTATTCAAAGCTCTCTTTCAAAAACATCACAAACTGTGCTTTCACTGGGGCACATCTTAAAGAAGGAAGTTAATGAACTGTGGACTTCTGATTAGCTTGTTAAGGAGCATTTGATCATTCTGGAGTTCCAGTTTGAACACCTGAATCTTAAATTTAGGGGTCTGCCGAAGGGCTCAGAAAATAATATGGATTTAATCTGCTTTACTTTGAACGGGCTTGCCACAATCTTCCCTTCAGACTCTGCTGCTGCACCTGAGGATCATCAGAGTTTACAGACTGGTTGCAAAGTCTAATATTAATAGGAAGGGTTCTAGAGATCTGCTTGTACAATTTGCAGATTGGAGAGCCCGCGATCACATTTTAGATGAGGCAAGAAGGAAAGGTTATATTTTATTTAATGAAATGCATATTTTAGTTTTCCCAGACATCCTTCTAGAGGCACTACAGATTAGAAAATCCTTGAAGAATGTAACTGTTCAACTTCATATGGCAAACGTTCATTATAAATGGCTCCCTAATGGCAAGCTGCAGGTGATTCAACAAGGAAAAAGCTTCATTGCATTGGATGAGGACTCTGGCTATGATCTTCTTCAAGCTCTGCATATTTATGATGACTCTGAGAGGAATAGAGTTCAGTCAAACAACGCTTGCTATCACCTTCTACTCCTGAACAGTCCTCAAAAGCTTCCTTTTGATCTGCTGAATTTCCAATGGAAGTGAAAGCTTCCTCGCAGCAAGCTAGTCCTTGAATGCCTTGGAAAATGGTTGCATATAAAATGGTTAGATAGAGAGTTGCTTGTAGTAATCTTAGTCTGGTTATGGTTACTATTTTATTTCTGCTTTTAATGTGAGGGGGAGGTGATATGAGTTTTCTTTGTCCCATTAAAAAGTACTGGAAGGAGTTTGTCTCTAGTCCACTGCAGTGTCTAGTGGTCACAGACAGAGTTCTCAGTTTTATAAAGTCTGTTTTATTTTTATTTTATTTTTTTAGGTTTTATCTTTTTACTGATATTTACTGATTAAAACATAACATAGCATAGAGTACATAAAGTCTATTTATTCTCACAGTACTGTTATTTAGCTTTTTAATATTTATTCAAAATAATATTTATTAACTGAATTATTTATTGCATTTTACATTTTTACTTAAAGTGTAGTTGCTTCTCTTCTGTATAGCAAATCAATAATATTTCTGCAATTAATTACACTTAAAATTTATTTGAGGTTATTGACAAATTTACTAAGTTTCTAAGTGATTGCTAGGTTAATTTATTTTATTGCTCTAAAAAGTAATTAATTTGCATAGTCTGTTTTTCTAAATAGTAAAGTGCGGTTAAGTTAAGAACAGGGGTTTTAATTCATTGAATTTATTAAATATTTTATTAAATACGTATATATATCGCTGACTTCAGTTTTTTGTGCTATATATTCATTGTTCATTGTAGCTTGTTTCAACAACTATTCAAACATCAGAGTCTTGTATAACTTAGGTCTATAGATCAAATCTTACTTAATTTAATATTTATTATATAAATATATCATTTAAATTATTCTTATATAAATATGTTTATAGATTTATCTTCAGCTATTATTTTTGTAGGAAGGGGAGGGAAGAATAGATTTATTTTGCACTCAGAGGTGGGCTCTCTCAGAGTTTACATCATCATCATCATCAAATTATTTTTAAGTCCTTTTTGGTAGGATTTTTGCTGCTTTCTATAACCTACTTGAACATAAGAACATAAGAGAAGCCATGTTGGATCAGGCCAACAGCCCATCCAGTCCAACACTCTGTGTCACACAGTGGCAAAAAATTTTATATATACACACACACTGTGGCTAAAAGCCACTGATGGACCTGTGCTCCATATTTTTATCTAAACCCCTCTTGAAGGTAGCTATATTTGTGGCCGCCACCACCTCCTGTGGCAGTGAATTCCACATGTTAATCACCCTTTGGGTGAAGAAGTACTTCCTTTTATCCGTTTTAACCTGTCTGCTCAGCAATTTCATCGAATGCCCACGAGTTCTTGCATTGTGAGAAAGGGAGAAAAGTACTTCTTTCTCTACTTTTTCCATCCCATGCATTATCTTGTAAACCTCTATCATGTCACCCTGCAGTCGACGTTTTTCCAAGCTAAAGAGTCCCAAGCGTTTCAACCTTTCTTCATAGGGAAAGTGCTCCAGCCCTTTAATCATTCTAGTTGCCCTTTTCTGGACTTTCTCCAATGCTATAATATCCTTTTTGAGGTGCGGCGACCAGAACTGCACACAGTACTCCAAATGAGACCGCACCATCAATTTATACATGGGCATTATGATACTGGCTGATTTGTTTTCAATTCCCTTCCTAATAATTCCCAGCATGGTGTTGGCCTTTTTTATTGCAAACGCACACTGTCTTGACATTTTCAGTGAGTTATCTACCACGACCCCAAGATCTCTCTCTTGGTCAGTCTCTGCCAGTTCACACCCCATCAACTTGTATTTGTAGCTGGGATTTTTGGCCCCAATGTGCATTACTTTGCACTTGGCCACATTGAACCGCATCTGCCATGTTGACGCCCACTCACCTAGCCTCAACAGATCCCTTTGGAGTTCCTCACAATCTTCTCTGGTTCTCACCACCCTGAACAATTTAGTGTCATCCACAAACTTGGCCACTTCACTGCTCACTCCCAACTCTAAATCATTTATGAACAAGTTAAAGAGCATGGGACCCAGTACGAAGCCCTGTGGCACCCCACTGCTTACCGTCCTCCACTGCGAAGACTGCCCATTTATACTCACTCTCTGCTTCCTATTACTTAGCCAGTTTTTGATCCACAAGAGGACCTGTCCTTTTACTCCATGACTCTCAAGCTTTCTAAGGAGCCTTTGATGAGGAACTTTATCAAAAGCTTTCTGGAAGTCAAGGTAAACAACATCTATTGGGTCTCCTTTGTCCACATGTTTGTTCACTCCCTCAAAGAAATGTAACAGGTTAGTGAGGCAAGATCTTCCCTTGCAGAACCCATGCTGAGTCTTCCTCAATAACCCGTGTTCATCAATGTGCCTACTCATTCTGTCCTTGATAATGGTTTCTACCAACTTTCCCAGTATTGAAGTCAGACTGACTGGCCTGCAATTTCCCGGATCTCCTCTGGAACCTTTTTAAAAATGGGGGTGACATTTGCTACCTTCCAGTCCTCAGGAACGGAGGCAGATTTCAATGAATGATTACAGATTTTTGTTAGAAGATCCACAAGTTCAACTTTGAGTTCTTTCAGAACTTTCGGATGTATGCCATCCGGACCCGGATACTTATAATCATGGATGGCTCACTTAGGTTTTCATCTGTTAATATTAGAGGCCTTAACAATGTAATTTAAAAAAAGGGTGCTTTGATTCATTAAAAAAAAGCCCAAATATCCTATTTATGCAGGAAACTCATATCCAATTTAATGATCATCCAATTTTCAAAACCCTTTACAATATCAAGCTCCACGCTCTTTTCAAGCTAGGGGGATTGCCATACTGTTTTCACAAGAAATTAACTTTATCTTGGAGGATTCCCTGATTAATCCTCAAGGTCACTATCTGTTTTTGAGAGGTACCATTGAAGGCAGACAATTCAACTTTGCATCAATTTATGCCCCTAACCAAAACCAACTAGCTTTTTAAATTTGGTTTTTCAATCATTATTATCTTTTCAGAAAAGTGACTTAGTAATTGGAGGTGACTTCAACTTTATTGCTAATGGGAAATTGGACAGAACTTTTAAGAACTTTAGATTCACTAAGTCTGCCCCCACAAAAACTAAGCTATCCAAATTATTTGAAAAATACCATCTACATGATACTTGGAGAGAACTGAACCTGACAGCTAGAGACTACTTATTTTTCACGTAGACACAACAGCTATACAAGGACAGACTATATAATAGTATCAGACATCACTATGCGGCTGTTGTCCTCTGCCAGTATTAGTCCCTGACACCTAACAGATCATGCTTGGTTAGATTGCTGTTTAACTGTAAGTTCATCTTCGAACAGTAATCAATGGTAGACAATGGATAAATCAATGGATAAATCAAACAATACAGTAAGAGATAAGCTAAATGTAAAACTACAACATTTCTTCAAAGATAATTATTCTGAAACGTCTCCTGATATAATTTGGGATACAATGAAGGCAGTGATGCGGGGAGTTATATCAATGACATCACATATAAGAAAGGAAAAAGAAAAAGCCAGAGCAGAGGTTATGGCTCGTATAGTTTTATTTGAAAAATTGCAGTCTGGAAATAAAAAGACATACTCTAAATTACTGGCTAAACGGAAAGTATTGGAATCTTTGGAGACTATTCAAATTAAAAAGAATCTTCTGTTTTTGAAACAACATTGCTGGCAGCGCTCATGGAAGTGCACAAAACTACTTGCTTGGTGTGTCAAAGATAAGAAGCACTCATTAGCAGTACATTCAATAAAAAATTCGGAGGGAAATTTAAAGTTTTATCTCAGGATATTTGCTAAATTTTATGAAAAAAATATACAGTTCAAATAATCCAGCAATGGAGTATATAGATACATACTTAACCTCAGAAGGGTGCTTTAAGTATCTTTCTTCAGCTCATAGGGACATGTTGGAGGCTGACATTACAATAGAAGAACATGAAGCTACAATCAAAAACTTAAAAACCAATAACTCTCCTGGTGTGGATGGTCTACCAGCTGAATTTTATTTATTTATTTAGAATTTATATCCCGCCCTTCCCACAAGTGGCTCAGGGCGGCTTCCAACAATAAATCCGACACAAAAATTAAACAATATTTAAACATGTAAGGAATTAAACATTTAAAAACAGATAAAACCTTAAAAATTAATAAATATTCCAAATATATAAAATGTTACAATGTTTTAATCTGTCTCTTGTGCTAGTTACTTGTAACAGTGTTCTACAACAAGATATACTTCCTGCTTTATGGAAAGAATCTTTGATTGTAGTCATTCCAAAAAAAGTCAAAGATCCCACTGACCCTGCTTTATACATGCCAATTGCATTAATTAATAATGATGTAAAAATTTTCACATCAATTCTAGCAAACAGATTAAAAAAGATAGTTAATGATTATATTCTACAAGATCAAACTGACTTCATGCCTGGTAGACCACTGACTGATAACATCCAACATACTTTAAATTTAATCAAAAATTGAAAACTATCAAAATGTGGGTCTATTATTCTTGCAATTGATTTTGAGAAGGCTTTTGATTCGGTGGAAGTTCGATATATGATGTGTTTATTTTAAAAAAAATGGGTTTTGGTCCAAATTTCCTTCAGACTTTCAAATCTATGTACAAAAATCCTTTCTCGAGAATAAGGGTAAATGGTTGCAACTCCTTCGCATTTCATCCAGCAAGAGAAACAGGACAAGGTTGTCCATTATCTCCTTTAATGTTTGCCTTGGCTATAGAACTGCTGGCTGAAGAGATCAGAAGAAATTTGGTCTTTTCAGAAATTATAACAGGGGGGATTGAACATAAGATTAGCCTGTATATAGATAATATTTCACTGTATATTTCTGATCCTTGTCGATCCCTGCCAGAGATTCAAAGAATTCTAGATAAATTTGGTAGCATTTCTGGTCTGCATGTTAACTCCTCTAAATTATTTATTTATTTATTTATTACTTTGCATTTATATCCCGCCCTCTCCGCAAGCGGACTCAGGGCGGCTTACAGTATCATAAAAACAATCAATTCCATAAAACATATAAAACCATAATACATTTATCAGTTTAAAACTATTACGCTATCTCAATCCAGTCTGGCGGTATTGGGTTCTGACTATGACCACCAGCTTCTGTAGGATGTCCGGTGGCAGCCCATTTTCAGTCAACCAGAAAAGCCTGTCTAAACAGTTCGGTCTTACAGGCCCTGCGGAACGTCGACAAATCCCGCAGGGCCCTTATAGCTTCTGGGAGGGTGTTCCAGAGTTCTGGTGCTGCCACCGAGAAGGCCCTAGATCTTGTTGCGCATAGCCTGGCTTCTTTTGGGCCAGGGGCAGACAGCAGATTTTTTGTCCCTGATCGCAGTGCTCTCTGGGGGATATATGGGGAAAGGCGGTCCCGTAGATAGGCAGGTCCCTGACCATAAAGGGCTTTAAAGGTTAATACCAACACCTTGAAGCGAACTCGGAACACAACAGGCAACCAGTGCAGCTCTCTCAGCACTGGCCGAATGTGCTCCTGTCGTGGTAGCCCCATTAACAGCCGTGCCGCAGCGTTCTGCACTAGTTGTAGTCTCCGGGTTAGCGTCAGGGGTAGCCCCATGTAGAGAGCATTACAGTGATCTATTCTTGAGGTGACCGTAGCATGGATTACCGTCGCTAGGTCGCTGCGGTCCAGGTAAGGGGCCAGCTGCCATGCTTGCCGAAGATGGAAAAAGGCAGATCTAACAGTGGCTGCCACCTGAGCCTCCATTGTAAGGGAGGACTCAAGGAGCACGCCTGAGCTCTTGACCTTGGGGACCGGTATTAGTGGCACCCCGTCAAGGGCCGGCAGCTGGATCTCTCTCCCCGGACCACCCCGACCCAGGTAGAGAACCTCCGTCTTCGTCGGATTCAATTTCAGCCGACTCAGTCTGAGCCAGGAGGCCACGGCTTGTAATGCCAGGTCTAGATTTTCCAGGGTACAGTCAGACTGGCCACCCATCATTAGGTAGAGCTGGGTGTCATCCGCATATTGATGGCAACCCAGTCCATACCTCCTGACAATCTGGGCAAGGGGGCGCATATAGATATTAAATAACGTCGGGGATAGGACCGCTCCCTGCGGCACCCCGCAACTAAGGGAGTGCCTCTGGGATGCTTCCTCCCCTATCACCACCCTTTGTCCCCGATCTTGGAGAAAGGAAGTCAGCCACTGCAAGGCAGATCCCTGTATCCCCACATCGGTGAGGCGGTCAGTCAGTAGCTGGTGGTCAACCGTGTCAAAAGCGGCTGACAGATCTAATAACAGCAGCAGTGCAGAGCCGCCCTGATCCAGATGTCGCATAAGATCATCCATGAGGGCGACCAGAACTGTCTCCGTCCCGTGACCTGGCCGAAAGCCGGACTGGAATGGATCCAGTGCGGAAGTGTCCTCCAGGAATCCCTGCAGCTGAGTCGCCACCGCCCGCTCTATGACCTTACCCAGGCCGATAGTTCGCCAATGTGGCCGGGTCTGCTGATGGTTTTTTTGTATCCAGTTTTTTTAATCTTCTGAGGTAACTTCTTCTATCAAGCATTCCTTTTCCTACTCTTGGTGCACATCCACCTGGCAGCACTTAGGGGTTCACATTCCTATTAATCTGAATGATATTTTTAAACAGAATTACAATAAAGTGTATTCGACATCAGTTAATCTACTGAAAAAATGGAATTTGCTACATCTCTCTCTGCCAGATCTAATTCATCTTGTAAAATGCTTCATTTTTCCAAAAATGTTATTTCTTTTTTGTGCTTTACCAATCTTTATTCCAATGGCTGCCCTTAATAAATGGCAAAGCCTGCTTACTAAATTTATATGGACTTTTAAGAAGTCCCACTTAAATCGACAGACTATACACAGACCATCTTACTTGGGTGGTTTGGATTTGCTGTATCTGAGATTGTATTATCAGGCTTCCATTATTGCCAACATTCTTCACATTTTGAATTCAGACTTCCTGACTGAATGGGTGTTATTAGAGCAGTCATTTGTTGCTTCCTTTTGCCTAAATTTTTTTTTTTCGCTGCCTACAAAGCTTTGACCTAAGCTTGCATGAAATAATAATTCTTTAAAACTATGTCAAGATGGTATCATTCTCCCAGGCAGCTTCATCAAATAAACCAGCATATTAGTCCACTATGCTGGAAAAACTGTGGTTCTTTGGGAACATTTTTGCATTGTTGGTGGGAGTGTCCAGTTATTTCTCATTTTTGGCATGATATCACCCAACAAATTTCCAGTATCATTTAATTGACACTGGAATTAATGCTTCTGAATTTGTGGGATGACACTCCTCAAATAGTTTTGCACAAAGAGTTGACCACCATACATACAGCGGCCACAAGAATCACCATTGCTTCAGTATGGAAATCTCCCTTGCCTCCCTTCTTAAGAGTCTGGTACAATAAAGCCTGGGATCAATTTATTATGCATAAAATCTCAACTTTTGTGAATCACAACTTTACAGACTCAGAAAGAGTTTATAATAAATTTAGGTCTATCTGGGCCCCGGTATTAAGTTTTATGTCAGAACATTGCTTTCTTCCTTCTAATCACGCTTATCATTCTTGGGTTAATTTTAAATTATATGTGGCCTGTAAGGCTCATCTCTGAGTGAAATATATTGATGACACATATTTAGATATAACTCCTCTGATTATTGTATTTTATGCAGTATTTCTCTTGACTATTTTATGCAATATAACTGAATGATATAATTTAATGCTCTTTTAATATATTTGTAAGTTTCAGTTCTTTTTTTTTTAAATACAGATCCATTTATTTAAAACAAAAAAAAAATCACAATCTAAAATCCCATTTGCAATTACCTCCTCTTTTTATGGTGCAGCTGCCTGTGGAGATAGACCAATGAACTTGGAGACATAAGAACATAAGAGAAGCCATGTTAGATCAGGCCAATGGCCCATCCAGTCCAACATTCTGTGTCACACAGCGGCCAAATATATATATACATACATACATATATATATGTATATATATATGTGTGTGTATATATATACACACACACACACATGAGTGAATTTATGAAGGTGCACATGCTGTGCATCTGCCACACAACTTTTCACACTGGTGAAAAATGCAACAAGCTGACCTGGATGGTCCAGGCTAGCCCAATCTCATCAAACCTCAGAATCTGAGCAGGGTTGGCCCTGGTGGAAAACAATTAAGGAAGCCCAGGGTTGCTACACAGGGACAGGAATGTCTCCTGCCTTGAAAACTCATGGGGTCACTATCAGATGGCTGTGAGTTGACAGCACTTTCCACCCCCCACCACAGAATGACACCATCCAAAGCTGTTTCCAGTATGGATCTGATTTGAGAAATCTCTAATACTGCAGTCCTAAGCAAAGTTACAGCTTTCCAAGTGCATTGACTTGAACAGACTTATACCAGTGTAACTTTATTTTGGACAGCACTGTTAATAATGTGTATAATTGTAGGTATATGTAGCACATGGCAACGTATACTGATCACTGTGATTCAGGATTTAGGCAGTGAAATGCATATTTTATATGTTTAGCCAGGACGGATAAGACTTCACTTGTTCAGTCTTTATTTTACACATTTTTTACTGCTGCAGATTCCAGCCCATAGCAATATCCTTCGCCAGAAGTTAAACAGTGTCATTTTATTTGTGAATAAAAGTCAGGGAACATTCTTCTTAAAATGTCACATAAAGGTAAAGTTGGGTAATAGATTTCAGTGTTGCTGGCAAGGCTAATAAAGAAGGCCATGAAATCATTTTGGTTCCATTTATTTCTATTCCTAAGTCATGAATTTGCCTTTACAAGCTGTGGGTTTTGTTGCTGGTCTTTATTTTTTTTCTTCCTGGGAGTAATTTAACTGCTAACATTACTTCATTGTGTACAACAATAAATTGTACCTGACCTGCTAGCCCGTCTCAGCTAAAAATCTTCCCCCCTCAATTTTTAAAAATATTTCTGAATTGTACAGCCTGCAGTTGCTAGAATTTCTGACATATATTGTCTTAACTGAATTTAATAGGTGTAAAACTTTTTTTTTAAAAAAAATCTCCCACTGTAAGCTATTGGCAGTTATTGGTTTCATATCTATATCACATGTTAGACTGTGAAAATGCACAGGGAGAGCAGATGTGTAGAACCATGCCTAAACTGATTCCAAGGCTTGTGGATCAACAATCGGACTGTTTTTTTCCCTTCCTAACTGGAGTTTTGTGGCAGACTTGGACCCAGGTATACATCAGAATGCTCAACTCCAAAATGATTACTCTGGTGACACAGTTTGACACTACACATATAAAGGACATCTTTCACATGACGGGAACTGATATGTATCAGTTTGGGTAGCATTTTTAATAGTTATGCGTTAATATTACAAGCCTCCAGTGTATCAGATATATGAGTGTCATATTGCTTTTCCTTTATGACCTACCTGACCACATGTTTATGTGTTTGCTTTAAGCCCACAGGACCAAGAAGTAGCTATTTTGCAACAATTGCTGCTGTCCCTGAAATCTCCTGTGTGATCAGCAATTTTTGGTTCTTGCCATATCCTGTTTAACTTGAGTATTCAGCAAGTTTAGTTTATAGATGCCTATATAATCTCTAGCAACAACAATAACTTGCAAACATGAAAAATAGAAGTATGGCAAGGTGGAAATATGGCAAGCCCTGAAACACACAGTTCTGTGCCATTCTAATACCAATGATATTGGTCTAAACTTCCGTACACAGTTCCTGTCCTTCCACCACTACCCAGATAGCAAGGCCAGCCCTAGACTGTATGGCACCCTAGGTGAAGCCAACTTCTGGAACCGCCCCCCTGCACTGATAAATTTACTGAGTCACATGGGGGTACCCATGTTTGGCCATCAGAGATGTCAACATGGGGGTACCCATGTTTGGCACCCCCAGAAAGTCAGCACCCTAGGCAATTGCCTAGCGACAGGCCAGCCCTGCCAGCTGGTATCAAGAGACAAGAAAGAGCATCCATGAAACCCACTGCAGCTAAGGTTGTCAGTCCCCTGGAAGGAGCAGGAGCAGGGAATTCCCACCCTGACTCTTGTTTCCTATTGCTGCTTTGAGAAATGGTGGGAGATTTTAAAAAAAAAATGCCCAGAGGGTTCATGGTGTGATATCAGTTCTGAGGAAAACCCAGAAATGGCACCACATCCCTCTAGAAATCACTGAAAACTATGGTTTTGCCACTTCTTGGCCTTTTGGGTAAGATCAAGCATGTAGAGAGGTATGACACCACTTCTGAATTTATTCTCTGAAGTTATATCACTCTCTTGATAATGGTTGCTTTGCATGTCCCTGCTGGAAATTACCCAGAGCGGAGATGCCTGCATCAAGGCCATCAGAGATGTCAATAAGAAGCATCTGGTATTGTGAGAAAGAACTGCTAACCAAGAACTTGGTTTGCTGAGATTTTGAGAGAGAGAGAGAGAGTAAAGTGACAGAACCAAAGAGGTAGAGATGGACAGAATGAGGCCAAAGATGCTGTGATATCACCAGCTCTACAAAGGAGAAAATCAAGGTTTGTAAAGAGCAGAGTTCTACCTTCCATCATCTTCATTGAAGCTCTTCTGTCCAGGCAGTCTTTGGTAACTTTCTACCAGGTCTGGCCAACCTGACTCAGAGTTGAGTGTGTGAAGTGTGGGCAGTGTAGGGTGAAAACTGTAACCTATAAAGCATTATTTCTTTTTAAGGTCTCCTTGCCTGGGACTCTTCTCCTGGATCGGGAACCCACAGACCCAGAGACCTTGGTGAGCCAAAAGGGTCATAGGTACAGTTTTTACCTGACAGTGCATTCAGGCCTCAATGCTGCAACTCTGCTTTGGTGGCATTATGGAAGGGTCACACTTCAGGTTTATTAATAACTTTTCAAATTCATAGCATCTGATAACCAAATCAGAAATTTCAGTGTGTGAAATTAATGTGGAAAGGTAGATAAGGATTTAGCCCATTTAGCATTGCAAATATAATTATGCATATTCTCAGGGCAATACATCTTATCTTTTTCACTGTGGCACAAGGAGATTATAGTGAAACAGCCCTGCTCTGTTGAATATGCTGTGAATTTTCTTGTTGTCTCAAAACCTGAGAATCCTCCTACCAAGAATTTGCAGCAGTTTAATGGCTTCATGTGTTTTGTTCAAACAATTACATTAACAATTCCTTCCTAAGTAGTTACAACATTTTATGGCTATTGACTTCATTGGACTACAGGATACAATTCTGCTTAAATTGGCGTGGCTACTGACTTATGGAAAAAGTTTTAAAATGCCAGTTTATATATCTGGACATTAAGGGGCTCCACATCATTCTAAGTGTGTATAGGTATTTTCTCCTTGAATTGAATGCCTCTCTTCGTCTTAACTGGAAGCTGACCTCTCCTCTTTTTCTCTTGTTTTGTCCTCTCACATATTTCTCATGGCCTTCCATGGAGACACATGTCTCTGCAGGTCTCTCTTGTAGAATACAGTGCCTTCATATTCCCACTCACATGATGCCAGACAAGCTGGCCATTTGTGATAGGGAAACCACTCATTGGATTATGCTTCTCTGTCTTCTTTTGACAGCAACCTGAATGTGAACTGGATCTACCTGAATAAATGTAAGTTTTTATCTTTTGCAATATACTTCTTGGGAGATTTATTTTTTGCACTCAGTATCACGCTTCTATGAATGGGCAAAACTGCTATATTAACCAAATATCCAAATAGAAATAACTGATCTAGCTTGGACCACTTTTAGTGAAACATAGTATACTTCTGACCCTAAATCTTTCTTCATAAATGTATTTTATTTATTTATTTTGATTTATATCCCGCCCTCCCCGCCAAAGCAGGCTCAGGGCATCTTACATATTCATATATAGACATGAAATATAAAAATACAATTTAGCCATAAAAACATAAAATCATAAAAATATTTAAAAACATAAAAATATTAAAAAATAAAGACTGGGGATTTTCTGTCACAGCAACTGACAAGCATTATGTCAATAAACAAGATATGGTTTTTACCTATATTGTAAGTTGAGGTATTCAAAATAATAAGCAAACCACCAAACCCCCTTCCTCAATTCTTAAATATCATAATTAAAAGTAATTGAATAAAAATAACTTTAGTTGTCATATCTATTTATTTCCATGGAAAATACATTTCCAGGTATAACTTTATTCCTTGACTGTCTGCACGCATATGGAATAGATTATGTAAGCATGGGACCCATTTTGATTAGAATCAGAAAGGTATCAAGACTAATGAAATGATACAATCATCATAGGAGAGTTGAAACTGCACAGAAATGTCAATGGGGGGATGTCATTCTTGTTAAGAAGGAAGATTGAATAATGATACTGGTTAGCCAACATTACTGTTAGGTACGTATCTGTGGAGCACTTGTTAAATATTCTTACACAGTTGTAGTTTCTCCATAGGAAAGCAACCTCTAAACATGACCAAACAATCCAGGACCAACTATAATAAAGTTCCAAAATGAGACAAGTACACATGGCAACTTTCTACTGTCATGAATGATTATGAAATTTCTCATAGATTGCATCATATATCAGCAGCAGCATCTAATAACATTACATTTGGCTTATGAGAACTTACACCACAATAACATGTGTTAGTCTTTTAGTAAGAAAACAAGATTCCTCATTACATTTAGCTTTTAAAAAGCCCTCATTTACTATGTTTTACCTAATTTTATGAACCTCAGAGTCATACGTCCTGACTGACACACTAGCACTATATTTAAAAAGTGATTCAAATTGATTTTTACCCAGTTTTAAACAAATATGTATGAGTCAGCTGATTAAATGAAGAAGAAGAAGAAGAAGATATTGGATTTATATCCCGCCCTCCACTCCGAAGAGTCTCAGAGCGGCTCACAATCTCCTTTACCTTCCTCCCCCACAACAGACACCCTGTGAGGTGGGTGGGGCTGGAGAGGGCTCTCACAGCAGCTGCCCTTTCAAGGACAACCTCTGCCAGAGCTATGGGTGACCCAAGGCCATTCCAGCAGGTGCAAGTGGAGGAGTGGGGAATCAAACCCGGTTCTCCCAGATAAGAGTCCGCACACTTAACCACTACACCAAACTGGCTCTCCAGTTAAATGCTGAAAAACAGACAAAGAAGTCCCACACCTGAAGTGTTTATAGATAATTACAATTACAGCATCATAGACAAGTAAGAAGGATATTTAGACTTGAAGAAAATAATAATGTACACTGCTAAATATACTGCTTGTTTGTTGATATAAAATATTACTTCATTCTTTTGTCCTTTTTAAAGAAAAATAATGCTCTAAATAGATGACATCTTGTAAGCTGAATTCCAACCCACTCGAAATTAAAATCAGAGTCATTTTTTTATTCTTTTAAAAAACCTTCTAAAAAGCAAATACTATAATACAGCATTGCTAGGAGGAATAGCTGTAATTAGTTTTAACAAATGCCAATGACAGTAAAATAACAGGTTTAATGCACTCCAGAAAAAAACAAATAACTTCTTTATTCAGTAAAGTCAACACAGAGCCTCCATGACAAGAGGGAAACCATTCTGCTTCCCAACATCATCTTCTTCAGGATTTTCTAAACTCTCCAGGACTTTTCCCTATAGCTCTTAGCTGCTGTCAATATTTGCTACTTTCATTATCAGTCCCCATCAGTTTGGTTTTTGAGGCTTTAAAAAATATTAATATAGTTATTTTTCTGCATACCAGGAAAATCCCCTGAGTAGTTACTGACCCGTAGTTTGTGGGTAGCTTTTTTGTTTGGTTTTCATTGGTCGTTTTCGCACTCACCTTAATCAGCAGCGACGACCCTCTTCACCGCACAGGATCTGCGCGAATTTCGCACTAATTGCCGCGGAGCACCCAGAAGAGCCGGAAAGTCCCGGTGCTTTTGCAGCGCAAATGGAAACTGGTTTTTGGCGGTTTCCGTTTGCGCCGCAAAAGCGCCGGGACTTTCCGGCTCTTCTGGGTGCTCCGCGGCAATTAGTGCAAAATCCGTGCAGATCCTGCGCGGTGAAGAGGGTCATCGCTGCTGATTAAGGTGAGTGCGAAAACGACCATTATCTACGTAAGGACCAGGAAACTTCCAATTAAATACAGTGAACCACGATTATTATTGTATTTGTTTTTCCTTCATCAAGTAACATTGAGTTATTTCAGCTTCATCCCTGGTATAGTAGGCAAGGCTAAGAGACTGAGAAGACCTTGGTCAACAAGTAAGTGATAACAGAGAGTATCCCATGAAAACACACGCATAGATCTCAGAAATTGTCCTCAGATTCCTACTGCCCAGAATGCACATTGTACTGGTGATCTGCGGTCAATTTGATTTAACATTTGCTTTAACCTTTAAATGTAGACTCCGATGAAGAGACATGGATTGGTACTGCAATTTGGGGTATGTGTGACCCTTTCCCCACCATTTCTGCTCCATTTTCCTGGAAGCTGTCATTATTCATGGGGCCAGGGGACAATATAGGTTCATGTCTCTCCCCCCACCCTCTATAGAATGTTTGACTAAGGAAACAGCACAGGGAAATAGGTTCCTCTTTCCCCTTGGCCTATAATCCACCAGCAGTCACCAGTTGTCTCACATGACATGACTGAAAGGGTCATGTTATTCTATGATATATAAAGAAGCTTCCAGGTGACCATAGCAGTCATCAGCCCCCACAGTTACTACAGTCAGTTCAGGAGTCCAATTCCAGCCCTCTCTTCTAAACTAATATCTAAATATCCTTATCAGGGCCAGCCCTGCCACTAGTCAAACTAGGTAATTGCCTAGGGTGCCAGCCTTCTGGAAGTGCCAAACTGGGCACCCCCGTGTGACTCAATGACGTTATTAGTGCAGGCTGTGTGTGCCAGAAGTTAGCCTTGTCTAGGGTGCCAGCCAGTCTAGGGCCAACCCTGATCCTTGTATAAAGAGCAACATGCAATGAACAGCATGTAACAGGTGCAACTGCAGTGAATCTGCCTTTTCCTGATCATGAACATGTCATTTCTAGCTCTGGGACTCAGATATTGTAATTTCTGCACCTTCTTTTCACCTTCAGTCTGAAACCCTTGTGCTCACAGTAAAACTAAAGAACATTTTGAAAATAATTCAAATATTCATGGTAAACAAATCTTCACATTCACATGTGGAAATTGTTATTGAAGTTCTGAGATTTTGAATTTGAGCAGAGCTATTCCGTGCTGAGTGACAGCTTGCACACATCTGGCTAGCTCCAGAATATGTTATGCTTCAATAGAATGTTGACAAAGACTAAATAATTGCCATTAATTAAGGCCATTACCTTACATGGTTCACAATTTCTTTTTTTTTCCTCTGAGGTAAGACTGTTTTGGCAGTTGGTTCAGTGTTTCTGGGACTGCAGTAGGTGGGGGACTGGGGAGTCAGCCAATGGGAATCCAGATGTGGTAACCGACACATGATCTGCCAATGGTTTGTTGCATGCACCTATCAGTCAATGGGAGTGCTTCATTTCGCCACTACCATTAGGGAATTATGTGTGTGTGTGTGTGTGTGTGTGTGTGTGTATGGATAGATGAGCAGACAGACAGACATAGATATAGTCTGTCAGTTCAAGTTTATTGTCCCTGGCCATTGGCCTTCACAGTTAAAACACATTTGAAACATTAAAACCTTTAAAACATATTTACAAACACACAAAGTTAAAATTCTAAAACCTCAGCATACATTCAGCTCAATACAAGAACATTTCAATTGGAGACATTCTAAAAGGCACTGTTTGCTCTAAAATTCCTCACTGTGAGGGCAAAAAGAACTGGTCTGTGGGAAATGGAAGACTCCACATCAGAGAGCATAAAGGCTAGTTTTTCAAAATTTGAGAGAAAACTGTAGAGCAACCAGAATCTTAGTCAGGAATTTGAGCTGCTGCACAGACAGATTCATTGGTCAATTGAAATGTTGGTGTAGTGACCTTTTGGTAACTCAGCTGGCATTCTATGGAAGAGCAACATTGTAAATGCTATTCCTAAATTATAGGCTGTTAAATTGACCAAGTAGGAAGCTCTGGAATGATTGTTCTTTATAGTTTTATACCATGTGGCAAACTGCTGAAGAAAAATAGTATAATTATCAATTATAGAGTCCCCTTTAAATACCCATTCCCATAGGTCCAAATTATTCCCTGGTAGATAGAGCAAATAATTATGGATAGCATAATGAATGATGTGAGAAAGAAAATCAGAATGAGTTTTGTCCTTGCCTACCAAAATATGAAAGCTAGAATTACTAAGTGAGCCAGTGTTAGTCAGTTTTTCTTCCATGATTTTATAATTATGAAATGAGCACAGGCCTTGACTTAGGGCCGTCCAAGCTCCAGCCTCAGCAAGGCAGCAGGAGTCCCTTTCAGCAATGCTAAAATACATCTCAGACAGGAATTTTTAACAGTTTCTAGACTCCTGAGTATTAAATATTTCCAGGCCCAAACTTCAATTCCATATAGTAAGTGGGAGATGACTTTGTATACAAAAAAAGCTTCAGTGCCAGGTCTATAAGAAAACCACTAGTGGTGTAATAAAATCTCATTATTGCTCCAGTGATCAGAGCAGAGGATTTACTGGAAGCTAAATGGAGTTTTCCTCCATCCCATAGTCAGGTTCTAGTTAACTCTTTACTACTTATTTTATTATGCACATGACTTCTGGGAAAAATGCAAAACCAACGGAGGGACTGTGCTCTCTTCCTCTCTTACACACTTCACACACTCTCCAGGAAGAGCCATATGGCTCATGTCTGTTTGCCCCACCCCATGCAGCTTTTGTCCTGCTGAGATTTAAAGGCACACAGACATTGCCAAACATAACTTGCAAGCTTCATCTAAAATATCCTGCTGAGATTTAATGGCACATCGTGAGTACTGGGGCAGGACTTCCTCCCGCCATCCATCTGGCTGGTGGCAGTGAAGAGCCTGCAAAATCGGGGGATCCCCCACTAGGAACTGGGGACTGGCAAGCCTAGCTTCTACCCTTTAAATCTTGTTGGCCTCTTAGGTGCTACAGGGCTATAATCTAGCGGTTCTAAGTAGACCAAAATGGCTACCCTCTGAAACTATCCTATGCAGAGTTACTGTAGTGTGAGGGCAACTACATTTTACAAGTCCTGGGATCATGTCTGGATTTGCCTTGTAAGATCTGCAATCAGATAGTTGTAAGTTCCTTGCTGGAAACTGAACTCCCTAGTGCTTGGAAATAGCCCTACAGGTGCTGTTTGTTCTGTTGATGGTGCTCTATCTGTAGATACTGTGCCATTGGTGCCACCAAAGCTTTTTCAGGTTAGGGAAATAATGCAAGGGAAATGATTAGGCATCTTTTATTGTTTTGTAGAGCTCTAGGATTACTTTTGCCTTATTAGTAGACAAAGGAACTAATGTCTCTTAATATTTTCTGTCTTTATAGCCATTGATAGTAACGGATGATTGATAAAGTTAGAGTGTTCAATTGACAAAATCATTTCAGATTGAATTTACATTGCTTGATATACCTGGTTTGGGAAAGGTAGGACAGACAGACAGACAGACAGACAGACAGACAGACAGACAGACAGACAGACAGACAGACAGACAGACAGACAGACAGACAGATAGATAGATAGATAGATAGATAGATAGATAGATAGATAGATAGATAGATAGATAGATAGATAGATAGATAGATAGATAATCTTACAGGATTGAAAATCATTTGTCAAATAGCAACATAGTGGAGTTCAAGAATTCTGTTGTAGTCCTGTGTAATATTTCTAACAATAACTGATAAGAGGGGTTTCACAGGCAAGCACCAAGCATTTCCAAATAAACATTTGGAACAAAATACAACCAAATTTTATGTCCCTTCCCTAAAACTTCCCCAGTTTCCTTCCTTTTCCTTTTTATAAGTGCACCCTCTTGCTGGTGCGTGCGTGTGCATGTGTGGTTATCAGGGAATTAGTTCTCAGGTGCTTAGTGTAGGTTCTTTACATTTTTACTTCTTATATTCTATTCTATGTGCAATAAAATTATTATTTGCATTGACAATCACTCACTCTTTCATAATTTATTGTGAGGTTCCTGTACTGAGATCCTCCCTGTTATACAAAGACTTTAAAAGTCTTGCATTATTCCTTTCTGGAACACTTCTTAAAGCTAATTTCCCCTTCTCTACGTCCACTTTGGGTAATACTCTCCTCCAATACCACATCTGAAAGGAACCTACTTTCTTCCTGTCAGCTTTTGTCATTGTCCAGTTTTCACACCCATACATAGTAATAAGGAATACGATGCCATGGATTAATTTGATCTTGAGAGACACATCTTTATTTTTAAGATTTTTTTTTCCCTAGGTCCTTTATGGCTGCCATTCCCAGTCTCAATCTCCTTCTGATTTCTTGCTTGCAGTCCCCCCTTTTGGTTGACGTGAGCCAAGGAACAGAAAATATTTAGCAATTTCAGTTTCTTTATCAGTATTACAGTTGATACCCTGCTAGTTGTGTAGTGCTAGCCACTGGGCCAGGCCCATTTTGCAAAAATGACACAGTCCCTATGTCGTGAGCTGGGACCCATACTGAAGTCTGTGTTGGGCACACCACACCTGGAGTTCTGTGTCTCGGTCAATCCTGATGGTCAAGCTGAATGATTTGTAAGAATAAAAAGTTAGGTTGCAACTCATGCATTTTGTCTTTTGTGCTTTGGAAATTTTCCCAAAATTGATTTGCAGCCTTCAAAATGTCTTGAGGAATAGCATCTTTCTATCCAACAACAGTATTTTTTTTCTGAGTGCTGATTTGAGATTTCAATCCATTTAGTAAATGATCATCACTGATAGAGGCATGCTGGTCAAGATCAAGAGTAGAATATTGTTGGAAACATTGGATAAAACATTCAAACATCCCTTTGTTTACAGTCTCTCACCTTAGTCCAGTCTGCCTTGACTATACGATTGTCATATGTGTTGTTCAGAGAGACTATCCAGAGATTTAAGGAGAGTCTCGCTGAACAACACATATGACAATCTTATATACCCTTAAGCAAACATCTTTCAGAATAAGATCTGTGACCCTAAGATACACAGTATTTCTGCTGCTATTTCTATCATTTCAGTTTTCCTGTTTTGCGCTTATGCAGACACTATTTTGTGCAATGTAAGCAATATACAGAACATACACAGAGCAAACCTTTGTGCTGGTCCCCTTTCACACAATTACTAAATCTTATATTGAATAACCCTAATGATGTACATGACAAAGCACAAATGCATATGCAAGTGTCTAGAATTAAGTTCACTGTAGTACAATCTCGCCTTCTCCTTTGGATCTTTAAGAAGCTTCCTCCTTCAACCTCCTGAACCTGCACCTGTCAAAATGATTATTTTGATGGAAACAGGTTCAAAATGTTCAAGAGTGTATAGAATAGATCCTGTACAAGCCAGAGACAGTCACAGGGGACCTCCCCTGGTTGCTCCTGAACATGCCCTCCAAGTTGTTTCTTTGAAGTTTTGTAAATATTTTTATTGAGCAGTGACAGTTTGTCTGGAAATGTGACTACACATGAACCAACACAAACCTCCAGGAACAGCTTGAAAGTTTGTGGAAAGTTCATGCCAGTCACCCTGCCATGAACTTAACTTCATGAAGAACAAACTGGCCAAAATTCATCATGAACTTTAGTTACTGAGCTGGTTCATGCATATCAGAAATGATATACTCTGGCCATAATCCCCTCCCCCTAAAAAACACCGACCCTGTGCAAATTAACACTATCTATACAAATTTATATCCCCATTTTATTATGGAAACTTTCTGGGTGACAGTAATTCACTTTTTCTTAGTCTATCTTACCTCACAAGATAGTTGTGAAGATAAAATGGGAAAGGAAGAACAATGCTTCAGATCCTACTGGGGAGAAAAGTGAGCTATAAATAAATAAATAAATAAACAATTACTGTAATATCTTCTACCTATCAATTTCTGAATGTTTATGTATATATGTATATACCCCCCCCCACATCAATATGAAAACAAGAATTTCTTTTTAGATACAGGATTATCAATTATAGGATTATATGACATGTTTTATGGACTTGGACTGGGAGAACACATTGTGTTCAGTTATTTGTCTCTGGATATTTATTGTACAACTATGTGAATGTGTAGTTTACACAACTCTTTACCTCTAAACTGTATATCTGTAGTTTCTCACAGCTGATTATAGGATGCATGGCTCATCAGCGACAAAACATTTTATGTGACACAGATCACTTACAGGATTATTTCTTTCTCTGAAAATGTGATACAGATACCTAATCAATTACACTGAGATAGCAATGGCTTGGATAACTTGAACCTTTGATTTGTTTTTATATTTAAAAGATTAATAGAAGCTTGAACTGAAACACAATTAGCAGCTCCTTGGAATAGCACAGGATTCTTTTCTCTTATTCATCTTAGAATGAATGAGGAAGACGAAAAAAAATTCTTGAAATGTTCTGGAATTCTTTTGCTTATATGGATAGACACAGCATATGGAACCTTGGGTAACAATCCTGAGCTTGTATCTGTTGTATCCATATGTTGTATATGTCTTCAAACAAAAAACTAATTCCAGCATGTTACACACACTTCTCCTGGCTAAGCATCTTATTGCATTTTATTAACTATGGCAATTGTGTTTTAAATGTGTTTATAAAGAAGAAAGGTTCCATTTAGACATTCTACCAGCTGTGTGGAAGCCACTGACCTATGAAGAACTCTCATAGGAGAATATTTAAGTGACCCAAGCATTTGGGAACAGATTTCATGGATCTCTTCTAAGGAATTTGAACCACAGATCTAGGTTTCTAGTTCAGTGGGACTCACTTCCTAGTAGGTATAGTTAGGATTGTAATTTAACACTAAGTTGCCTAGACAAACTCTAGGTCATAGTTGAGCCTGTGGGAAATTCTGGCATTTTGAGAAAGAGTTGTTGGCTCCACCACAAAGTGGTGACCAAGGTGGTGGGATCAATTATAAAATGGTTGCCATTTAAGACATTAAATTTGAAAAATTGGCATAGTTCCACGAAACAATGGGAGGCCGCAAACTAAATGTCCTCTATAACAGAGGCAGCTGCTTCTGAATGGATGCTTTCTGCATTGGAGGGCTGAGGAAAGCTGGAATCAGCTATTTTCTTTGAGAAAAGGATGACTTGTCTATGACCAAGTCAAGAGTACACAGCTATGCCCTGACCTGGATAGCCCAGGAGAGACTGATCTCAACACATCTTGGAAGCTGAGCAGGGTTGTCTCTGGTTAGTACTTGGATGGGAAATATCCTTGAAATATCAAGTTGAGAGGACAGGGGCAGGCTTTATTCAGCCACCTCACCAGGCCCCCAGTAGATGTCAGTCACCAGAGGTCAATATGACTTCCAGGTGCAGACACACGCAAAATATAAAAATGAGTGCACAGCTATGACATGTTAGCACCAGGAAAAGTGCTTTTCCATTTAATGAACTGGTAGAGAGCACTTGAAGCCTCTTTGTCATTTTTCTGCTCTATTCAGGATCCTTTGGCTTTTATCCCCAGGACTCAAGAAGAAAGCAGGCACAAGAAAACACATTTGCAGGCAGCACAGCATCCCTGGGCAAGACGTTGGGGTTATTGTTCTAGATTATGGAATATCAGCAACTTCATATTGGCTTTGTGTGTAATCTGAGTATAAACCCTGTCACTTGCAAGTCGTCAGGTTTTGAGACCTAAGACCTCTAGGTATAATGTAAGAAATGTATCAGCCTTAAACTGTACTGTTTGTAAATTGTCAGCTTGTCAACAAAATCATTTAGCAGGAATCCTTTGGGAAAGTGCCAGAAGCCTTACAGATTGAAGCAGAGATACTGAGCTTTTAAAGGAGAACATTCTAACACTTCTGTATATCTCTGATTCAAGAACTTGCGGAGACTTGCATATTATGTTTGCATTTCACCCATGAGCTTCTTGCTTTATATGGTCAGCATACTTAAAACCATTTGTTAAAGCTATACTGAGAAATAAAACCTAGGATTATGCACATTCTAGTAGGATTTTTGGAAAGATGATTTCAAACTTGCTACAAATGACTATCACAATGGAAGGATGGATAGCTTTAATTTCAATTAAACTGATACCTTGGGGAAAACAGTAGTAAAATGTGGTAGAAACGTCAACTATGGAAACAGATCGACTATGCAAGTTATTTTATTTTTTTCAAGAAGTTAATGCATGCTAGCTCAGGTTTTGAAACTATGGAGCCGGGATAAATTACTTTATAGACAAGCAATCCCATCAGGATTGGAGCAAGAATAATGAAGCAACAACCAGCATGAGAGTTTTCTATGGTAAGCAAAATGAATTAAGACGTTTCCAAGACTTCAGAATTAAACCACACCACCTTCCTGTTAGCACAGTCAAAAAAGTTCTGCAATATTATAAAGTGCAATATGTTAAATAAAACAGCCTAAACCTCAATAAAGCTTAATTAAACACTGACATTGTACAGTGACCAAAAGAAGTTCTCATCTATTTTTTTTTTAAATCCTCCAGGTGAGATAAAGTAAAGGTAGTCCCCTGTTCAAGCACCACTCATTTCCGACTCTGGGGTGACATTGCTTTCACAATGTTTTCACGGCAGACTTTTTACGGGATGGTTTGCCATTGCCTTCCCCAGTCATCTACACTTTCCCCCCAGCAAGCTGGGTACCCACTTTACTGACCTAGGAAGGATGGAAGGCTGAGTCAACCTGGAGCCAGCTACCTGAACCAGCTTCCACTGGGAATGAACTCAGGTCGTGAGCAGAGGGCTCCGACTGCAGTACAGCAGCTTTACCACTTTAGTGTCTGGACAAAGATAATGTAATTTCCCCCCAATACCGTATGTAAAAAGGTTGCAGTTTGATATACAGAATTATTAAAATGCATTATATATATATAAAATGAGACAATGATGGACATTAAATTGAGTTCTAAATTACATTAATGTGTTAAACTGTACGGGATAATTGACCATTATATCACACATTATTAAATGTTAACAGGCAGACAAAATTTTGTTCTGATGATTGTTCAGAAATATTTCTTGTTTCCAAAATATGAAGATTCCTCCCTTAAAAATACTAAACAGTAAAATAAGCAATTTCTAGCAAGAATAACTAGTATTATATGGATAACATTCTCAGTATTGTGGTATCAGTAGCTACAATACCAGGCTATTATTTATTGTTTTATCATTTTATTGCTGATGGTTTTATGCTTTAAGCCAGCCTGAGCCCATTTTTGGTGTAGGCAAGGTATAAATTAGATAAATAAGTAAATGCCACTTTATAGCACTATTGTGGTTTCTATATTTCATGCCTCTGGGCTGTACCACTTTATACTTCTGGTGAGTGTTCACATGACTGATACTCCTCTATACAAAAAACAAAACAAAACTCTTACCTTATTAAACAATTAATGATAAGGAAAATTTAATGTCAAGGAAAAGTGTTCTAGATTGGCCTTCATATGTATGGAGAAACAGTTAGTCATGGAAGCCAGACAGATTTTCCAGCTCAGAGAGACGCATAGTGAGAATGCTATTCTAAGCAGAATGACACCTTTCTAACCCCTTTGAGCCCGTCCCTGTGGCATCGGTCCCATCGTTGTGGGGCCCAGGGGGCCGGCGCAGCGGCACGCTGAAGCAGCCTGTCGGTCACTTCCGGGTTCCTGTCCTGCATCTCGACCTGTGTTATTAGTGACAGGCTGCTTCGGCGTGCCGCTGTGCCGGCCCCCTGGGTCCCACAACGATGAGACCGATGCCACAGGGACGGGCTCGAAACACTCTATAACCCCTCAAAAGAACAGTAGTCTAGCTCGCTTCCCCCGATCCCTGCCGCCATAAGCCTCAAGGGGGCTCATTTTGCAGCATCTCCCGGCAGGAGGGTGGCACCCGCACGGGACACATATCAAATGAAAGAGGGGGCGCAGGGCTATCAGAAACAGCTGGCGGAGGGAGTCGGGAGACCATCCCACTGGTGGATCCACACCCCGAAAGTGATGAAGGTGGCGCAGATAGAGCCAACAGAGCAAACAGGACAAAATAAATAGGCTGCATTATGCAGCACAGTCTCACTGGAATCTCATTGGAATCTGACTGGCTTCTCAGTGTGGAACCCGTTCTCTCTAGTCTTCTCACTTTGAAAAAAGTAAAAAAAGAGTTTTATTTAACTTTATTTCCCCCTTTCCCTCTCTATAAATAATCTTGGTGTTTTCGGCGGTGATATTTGGGGGATTTTTGGGGACGTCACAGGAAGTGCTGTGAAGTCACTTCCTGTTTCCGGCAGTGGCATTTGGGGGAAATGATGTCATTTGGGGGAAATGATGTCACAGGAAGTGATGTCACTTCCTGCTTCCGGCAGGTGGCACAGGGGAAATGATGTCACAGGAAGTGATGTCACTTCCTGTTTCCGACAGGTGGCGCGGGGAAAAATGATGTCACGGGAAGTGATGTCACTTCCTGTTTCCGGCAGTGGCATGACATCACCGGAAGTGACGTCGCCGGATGTGACATCACTTCCTGTTTCCGGCGGCGCGCACACACCCCTGCCTTCCCCCCCCCCCCCAAAGGTGTCCCTGGCTGGCCTTCAGACATTATGGCCACCCTACCCCAACCTAGTCACAATACCAGAGCCAGTGCTAGGTTTTTTGGTGCACTAGGTGAGCTGCCTGCTAGTCCCCCCCCCCCCCCAATTTAAAAACAGAATTTTAGGAAACACAAAGATCATCAAACTTGAAACTTTTTACATTTTTACTTTTCAGGGATTTTTTTTATATTTTAAGCTTCTTCAAAATTGTGAGATTAAGCAATGAAAATTGTGAGAATAAGTATTTTTTTTAAAAAAATAAAACATTTTTTTTTAAAAATAGAGTCAAGGGTAGTAGAGTCTGGTTGTATGCCAGCTAAAAAAAATTAAGATAAGTTTCTTAAACACGCACATAACATGAAGTTGAGCCAGCAGAGAGAGGAGAAGAAGGCCAGGCAAGGGAAAGGGACAGAATAAGAGTGATATTTCAAGATCAAGTATTACATTTCCAGATCTACAAACTTGGATTGTAGCATATCCAAGCCCAAAAGACAGCTGCACAGTTCCAAATCAAATAAATCAGAATAAGTTACAAACCTTACAAACAGCTCTGTTTGTTCCCAGAAAACTATTTTATGAGAAAATTTCCATCCTTGCCTTTCCATAACGGAACCAAACCTACCTTCAGATCCCAAAACAGTCGTCTTTGCTATCTGGCTCACTCACAAGCCAGATGGCTCCAGCAAGCAAGCCTACTATCTTAATATGTGCTTCAGTGCATCACAAAAGTTCTTACAAAAACTTCCACAATATCATATGTGCACATAAAGATGATAACTTGGAGAATGCATTTAAAGTTGCTTTCTTTCCACCTCTCTCTCTTCCATCTATTTGCCTTCTTACCTGCCTCCCTGTCTTGCAACTCTCAAATATCTAGCATTCATGTCCTGGGGCTCTCAGCATCTGGTGTTTATTCTATGTGGCTCCTACATTAAGCAAGTTTGGCCACCCTTGCTCTTGTCCATGAAAGTTTATGCTGTGATGCACTCTAGTTAGTCTTCAAAGTGCCACAACTCTCCTGTTCATTTTTTGCTGTTGTAGACCAATTTATTGACTTTATTGAGATCCCACCCTCATCGCTACTGAAGACCCAAAGTGACTTGCATTGTTATCTCCTCCACCTTATCCTGACAATGACCCTGTGAGGTAAGACAGGCTGAGTGTGTGAGAGACTTAACTAAAGTCACCCAGCAAGCTATTCATTAGAAGTATGCACTGCAGTATGCTTTGCTTTAAAAGAAATTTTATGCTCCCCTGTTTTCCCAGACAGGCAATGGAAAACCATAGAGGGTCGCTGTAACTTTCCACCACTACCAGAAAAGCTGCATTCTCATGGGACCAGGGCCAGCTTGCCCATTAGGCAAATTAGGCATTTGCCTAGGGTGCCGGCAGGGCAGGGGTGCCTAATTCGGCTTCCCCCCTCCTTTGCCTGCGCTCCCCAGTTTCCTCCTCCCTCCCTTCCCCTCCAGGTCCATTACAATGCCTGGGAAGGGATGGTGGAGTGCCACACTCCCTGGGCTATTTAAAGATGTGCCCCACCAATCAGCTGATTAGCAGTTAAAAGGCACTGAAGTCTCGTGGCTCCTATGCCAGCCCTCCGGTGTGATCACTATCATCACTGTAGGGTTGAGGGGGCAGGCCAGCAGCAGTGGAAAGGACAAGAAAGCCACTGAAAGGGCAGCCACCACGGCTGCCGCTTCCCCCCTTCCTTCCTGGATCATGTGGGAAGAAAAGGGGGAGGAGGCAGCAGTGGCTCTTTCAGCGGCTTGCTCATCCTTCCCGCTGCTGCTGGCCTGCCCTCTCAACCCCACACTAATAGTGAACATGCTGGAGGGCCAGCATAGAACCAATGAGCCTCTGGCACTGTTTTACCCACCGATCAGCTGATTGGCAGGGGGCATCTTTAAATAGCCCGGGGAGCACAATGCTCCACTTCCCCTTCCCAGGCATTGATATGGATCTGGTGGGGAAGGGAGGGAGGAGGAGGCACGGTGGTGGGGCATGGTGGGGTGCAATGCGGCAGAGCGGGGCGGCAGGCTGCAAGTATGCCTGGCACGCCATGCACCCTAGGGCTGGCCCTGCACAGGACAACACTAAACAAACCACAAAAAGGACTGTCCCAACTAAAACCTGCAAGCCAAGATGGTGGCAGAATCTTCAGAATGCCCCAGTTGCTCTCCTGTTTCAAAACCTCCCTCTTCATGCATTCCCCTAGGAGTTGAAAAAACAGCCAGTTTCTAGAACACTACATCTCTGAGATAATGAGGACTCCTGCACTCTCTGCCCTCTGGCTTGGCAGACTGAAGTCTTCACCCCAAACTAAATCCACTTTATCTGTGCAATGAAAGGCCGTTATATCACTGGCACTTGCTACCTTTTCTTCTCATTCCACCCTCTCCCCATCTGCAGAAGGGAGCTGGGATGGAACAAGAAAAGGCTTTGGGCGTGCTTTGCAAGTAAACATTGCAAGTTTAAACTCTGGTGTGTGTCAACTTTGCCTAGGTGCATTCAAGACCCTTAGCGAACTCTCAATGTGAATATTCTCCATTCTGTGTGGGGCTCTTTGTGCATAACCAAGAGGACAACAGAGGCTTTGGAGAGCTGAAAAGACCAGTATGTTGAGCCATGGACAGGGGAAAGGGGCAAACAGAGAAGTGACTGCTAAGCATGAGTAGTCAACATGCTGAAGAGGAAAGCATAGCCCAGAAATTATGTTCATTACCTGAAGAAGAGTGCTTGTCCCACGTCACTGCTTACAGCAGTGTGTCAGAGCATGCCTGCACTTTTTGGAGCCTGCCTCCCCTCTGAAGAGTGCAGGTGCACCCAGCACCACTGCTTTCATCTTTGGGAAGGCATTCTGCTCTGAGGGAAGCCAGGCTCAGAGAAGCCATGCCACCCAGCTGCTTTTGCCTTTAAAGCAAGAGAAGCTGGAGTGGGGATTCTCCTGTGACCTCTGCTTCCCTCACATGGAAAGCAGGCTCAAAGAAACCTTGCCAATGCCTCACCCAGCTGCTTTCACCTTTAAAGCAAGGGCAGACAGACAGGGCAGTTCTCATCCAAGCTCGGCTTCCTTTGCCGGGCTCATTGGAGGCCATGCACTGTCTCAGTGCTCTCAGCTTTCTAGGTTTGCAGCCTGGGAAGCTGAGAGGAGTAGGGCAAGGGAGGAGGCAACATAAGCACCCCTGTAGGAAAAGTGGTACCCTAGGTGGTCACCTACCTTGCCTATTCCCACACACCAGCCACTCACAGTAATCCATGCAGCAGTCACCTCAAGACTGGATTATTGTAATTTACTCTATGCTGGGCAACCCTTGAGTCTGGCCCCAAAATTCCAGCTGATCCAGCAAAGGTCCTAATAGGAACATCATGGACAGCACATATTCAACATGTGTTCCATCAGCTGCACTGGCTCCTAGTGGCGTACCAAGTCCGGTTCAAGGTTCTGGTATTGACCTTTAAAGCCCTATCCAGTCTGGGACCCACATCTTTCTGGGGGCCACCTCCTCTGGTATGCCCCCCCAAACAGTATTATGCTCTGCAGAGAACAACCTACCCAACCTAAAAGATGTCCAGCTCTCCTCCATCAGACCCAGGGCCTTTTCAGCCCCGGCTCCTACCTGGTGGAACACTGCTGAATAACATTTGTGCCCTGCAGGATCTAATGCAGTTCCACAAGGCTTGAAGGCAGAGATATTATTTATTTATTATTTATTACATTTGACTTATATCCCGCCCTCTCCGCAAGCGGACTCAGGGCGGCTCACAGTATCATCTACACAATTAAACCAATAAAATATATAAACCATAATTTACATTTTCCAATTTAAAACATATTACAATTACAAATTTTAAAACCATTATATAGTGCTGAATCTGCCAAGCTTTTGGTTGAGGACAACAATTGGTACAATCCAGTCCGGAATGCCTTTCCCCCAGCTTCCTCTCTACCTCCCCTGCGAGACCATGAAACAATTTGAAATTTGATGTATTAGCACCATCTGATAATGTTTTAGTCACATTTTATTTAAACTGTTGGAATTGTTTTATTAATTTATGATTGTTTTTACTGTTGTTAATTGCCCTAAACACTGTATTCAGGGAAGAGTGGTCTATAAATTTAACACAAAAAGCGTTACAGCTAAGCACACAGTCTTGGGGCACTTCACTGGTTTTCACCAAATGTTATTAAACCTGCAAGAACAGCTTTATTCTACTTAGTCATATTTCAGAAAATGGTATGTCATTTTCATAATTAAAAGCCGATCAATTTACTGACACGGATTCTCTTCCAATGTTTCCAGTGCTGTTTTTCCTAGCAGGATGATTTCCAGCGAATAAGAGTACTGTCATAGATTTCACAAATCATTTTCATTACCAGGGCTTGTTACCCAGCTCTGAAACAAAACAACAGAATTATAGGCAGACCCTTGATGCAAATTAAAATCCAGGGTTTTTTCACAGCTTCAGTAATAATATACATGCATTCAAGCAGATTATAGTAATTTTGCATCCATTGTTGAATGAAAACATTTTCTTCTTCTTCCCTAAGCATGGCATAGTTGAATTCTGGAACAATACTTTTCTGTTCAAAATAATATAAACATATGTATTTTTCTGAAAACTGTGTCATCAATAAAGCAGACATACTCTGATAAACTGGCACCATTATTCTTGAACTGGGGAGCAAGCTGGGGAGTATTAATGCTGACAGATGTTCATCTGACATGGATGAATAGAGGTAGGCTTATACCAGGTTCAGTTGGGAAAATCTATGCTCTGCAGATGCTGCAATTTCCAGAAATGTCAGTAATATTCCCATTGCAATATCACATTTTATAGATATGTTTCACTATAGGTTTGTTTATCACTGAAAGGAGAAATGGCTATAGGCATCTGTACTTTTCTCATGAGATATGCACAGAATAATCTTTGTTAGCTCTCTTACCACCTCTTTGAGCTATATTTCTGCCACTTCTGTATTCCTTTTTCTTGATTGCTTGGCCCCCCAAATTAAGTTCTGTATCTCCATTCTTCAAGTGGTATTTTCAAAATGTTCAAATGAAGTTCATTAGAGTGCAATAGCAAAAGTGCACACAAGACAGAGGAATAGCAAGAGCTAGGGTCCAGATACAGAGAAGAAACAGTGAGGGACTTTGAAAGACTTATTATTGCTATATATATTTTCAAGAAAACTGGACCCCGTGGCAGCTGGTGAGATGCAACAGAAAGCAATGACTAGCCGTAGGTCAATAACCAAAAGGAAAGGGAACTCTGTGTCCTTACTGCCAGGCTAATACCAGAGGCAGCCAAAGGGGGATGGGCTTGCAGACAGCAAATGAACTGAAGGGGTGCAAGTGAGTTGCTGGTGAACAGCCAACAGTATAGCCCTATGGCTATGAGCTATGCTATTATTGACCAAGCAGCATTGCTTATCCACCAGCAAGTCATCTGCATGAACCAGTCATTTCAATAGATGGCCATTGTTGAATGCTTGGAGGAAACTGGTTACTCAAAGGGATGTTGGACTCATTTGTTACAAGGGCTGGATCTGACATGAATGAGACTTTGTGGGACCAGCCATGCATATATTAAAATGTAATGCCGGGTAGTGGAGATATAAGATTTATAAAGGATACAAAGAAACACAATTATAGATATTATTTTTTATTTAAAATACAAACATGCTTAAAACTCTTGCGATATTTTGTTTAAAATGGAAAGATGGGGAAATAGGATTTGGCAATGCAATTTTAAAAATAAAACAACATTTTTAAAAATTCCATTGCCAAATCCTACTATTTCCCCATCTTTTCATTTTAAACAAAATATCGCAAGAGTTTTAAGCAAATGAGTTCGACATCCCTGTGAGTAACCAGTTTCCTCCAAGCATTCAATAATGACCATCTATTGAAATGACTGGATCATACAGATGACTTGCTGGTGCATAATGAAAATGCACAAGGATCACAGCAGAAACTAAAAATATAAACCGAAAAAAATAAAATAGTGCTTAGGAAAACATGAAATGGCTGGGAATTGCAAACTTCTCCTCCTGCTTCCAGCTTTCTTCAGATTGGCAATGGCTCTTCAGTGTAATATCCTTCTTTGGCTGTGGGTTCCCAGGTCAGAGTACTCACTAGGCACCAGTTCCATGGTCCATTCAGCAGAGACATGCTGGCTCAAAGCATCAACCCTTTATTTGCAAGGTCACAAACTCCAGCAAGGAACAACTTCTAACTGGCCATATAAATGCTAAAAGTGTACATTGCAGCACAGATAAAGCTGCAAGGAAAACACAGAACAGCTTTTCCATTAAGGTCTCCTAAAGAAATCTATCTGGGCACAGTTTTGCAAACCCAGAATCGCTTCCTGCTTCAGCCTGCAAAGACAAGAAAGAAAGAGCTGGGAACTTTGGCAGCCTCAGAGTTTCAAAAGGTAAGGACAAGAGGCGGGAGCGGGGAGAAAAGAGCCCTGCAGTCCTGATTAAAGCCCTGGGCAGGCTGGTACTGGCCTGCAGGTTGGACATTTGACTCTCCTGGTTTACTGATTTCTGTTCTATTTCACTAAATGTTGCTGCCAGATATTCCAAGGAGAATGGGATTAGGAATGGGCATAAATCAGCTCATGAACTAAAGCTCATCACAAATTTTGGGTGGTTTTGGTTCACAAAGCAATGCTTGTGGAAGGACAATGGGGACAAAGCTTTCACAAAGTTTCATGCTGTTCATGCTGGTTTCTGGCAGTTCTTGAATGCATACATTTCTAGACAGAATGTCTCCACTCGATTAAACTGTTCAGAAAACTTCAAAGCAACAGGGGAGTGGACTTCTCCAGCCTTGAAAGCAATAGGGGGCCCTCCTAAATTTAATGGGCACTTCTGACTACCCGCTGGTGGACCTCCTGATGGCACTTGGGTTTTTTGGCCACTGTGTGACACAGAGTGTAGGACTGGATGGGCCATTGGCCTGGTCCAACATGTCTTCTCTTATGTTCTTAATAACAGAGTTCCCATTCTGCTTTATGGAATTAGAATGCTATATATACCTCAGCTCAGCTCATACCCACTCCTCTGTTGGCTGTTGGCAGTTAGAATGAGAGACAGGGAACTTGTTGAAATCAGAGCACATTCATTCCTGATTGTGAACTCCTCTCCCATGTTTGGGTTTGAGTGTAAGGTAGAATCAGGGTTTGGAGCCACCCTGTCTCTCTGGTCATGCTGAGCTGAGGAGCTAAGGTCAACCTCTCCCTGCTTGGTGTTGGAATTCTGAGTATTTATACTGCATGTCTAGGCAATGTCTAAGTTCAGTTATTATAGGCTTAAATAGGTTTACCAGTTTGTATTGTTTAGCTGACTCAGGAAGGGATATCTGGCTCACTCCAATGAGATGAGAGCTGATGGAATGTTAAGGAGAGAGCTTAAAATGACAGTTATAGAAGAGCAGTTGGCAGTTTGTTTTAGGATCTGTGAAGAGCTGACTGAGTACCAAGCTTGTTAGTGATAGAGTAAGGATGTAGTCTATAGTGTTATTATTTTCATCCCAGTGTCCCTATCCCTTCAGAAATAAAAAAATACTAAAGATCTCTCAGTTTCTTTTGTGATCCAGCAATCCATTGAACTGTCTGGGAAAGTTTAAACAATTTTCCTCACAAAATTTCCCAACACTTGGTTACCCCTCTCGACCTCACGCAGTAAGATCCATTCCACCTATTATCTTCATGTATGTTCCTCATTCCTCCTCCTCTCTGGGTGATCTGCCCTGTGGCCTGTGGATTGCACCTTTAGCACTTGAATGGGTGAATGGCCACCTCTGTCCAGTGGGGGTGTGGTGGCCCCACACCCAACACTTTCTTACTGAAATTCTCCCATTGAGAAAACCCTTGGATAACCTCCTTTACTTTTACCCTCCATGAATATCTCCCTCATTCAACACCTACTTCATGGAGCAACATCTACCTCAAAACACAACTAGGGTTGCCAAGTCCAATTCAAGAAATATCTGGGGACTTTGGGGGAGGAGCCAGGAGACTTTGGGGGTGGAGCCAGGAGACATTGGGGCGGAGCCAAGAACAAGCGTGTGACAAGCATAATTGAACTCCAAGAGAGTTCTGGCCATCACATTTAAAGGGACAGCACACTTTTAAAAATGTCTTCCTTCTATAGGAAATAACAAAGAATAGGGGCACCTTCTTTTGGGGCTCATAGAATTGGACCCCCTGGTCCAATCGTTTTGAAACTTGGAGGGTACTTTGGGGAGAGGCACTAGATACTATATTGAAAATTTGGTGCCTCTACCTCAAAAAACAGCTCCCCCAGAGCCCCCAAAACCTCCAGATTAATTCCCCATTATACCCTATGAGAATTGATCTCCACATAGGGAATAATGAAGACGTTTCCCTCTCCTCCTCCCTCCCCCCCCCCTTTCTGGCAATTGAAGCGAGGGACTGGCCTTTCTACTCACGAGTTGCTGCCAGCTTCTTTACAGCAGCAGTCACACCATCCCAAAGTGGAGCCTTGCAATCAAGCCTCCGGAGGTGCAAAGGCACATGGTCCTTTGCAGGCGGGGCTTCTCTCCTCCCCCCCCCCAGCCAGCTGACTGGGCGCGGGAAGCAGCTTGCGAAAAGGAAGAACGGCTGCTGCAACGGGGCTGGGTGGGAAGGGAAGGGAGGAGGAGAAGCATCGGGCAT
This sequence comes from Heteronotia binoei, assembly GCF_032191835.1. Taxonomy (NCBI): domain Eukaryota; kingdom Metazoa; phylum Chordata; class Lepidosauria; order Squamata; family Gekkonidae; genus Heteronotia; species Heteronotia binoei. Next base: position 28,403,029 of record NC_083230.1, on the reverse strand, counting down.
TGGAGTCCGTCAAGACCCGCCTGCGTTCGGCAGCCACCTCCACCCGCTCGCTGGCGAGCCAGCCTCCCTTCTCAAGATTTCCCTTGCCAGGCTCAGCACCTCCTCCCCGGACGACGCAAATGCTCCTTGGCGCCATTCCCCCCTCCTCCCCCCGCTTCCAGAGTTATGGAAAGCGGGAAAAGAGGCTGAAAATCCAGTATTCTCCCGCCAGGGCGGGAGGCTTGGGAAGGCTAAACACAACACCAACTTCTTGGAACAACTTGTACCTCAGCAAACATTTGTCTCAACAAACATCTGCTAATACAAGTAAGCCCATTTGACTATGCCTTTCAATTTTGTTTGAACAATTCACAACAGGTGATCTCTTATTTGTACAATGTGTTACATAATGGTGAATAACCAGAAATTTTACCTACAGGTGGGCTACCTACATGTTTGGGCCTGAGTGGGGCTGGGAGCATTGTGGGCATGCTTTCCTGGGATTACTTTGGAGAGTCCCTGTGTCACGTTCTCAGGGTGCAGGCAAGCAGGAGTCTTCAATTATTGCCAGTTTTCACTCTATAAACAAATAGGCCTCCAATTTTTTTCTCTGACTCTTCTTCTTGCCTCTCAGTCACACATGCCCCAAGTAGAGGGCATTACAGTAGTCTAATCTTGAGGTGACCGTTGCATGAATCACAGTTGCCAGGTCACCACAGTCAAGGAAAGGAACCAACTGTTTCACCTGCATAAAATAAAAAGGCGGATTTCACAGTTGCTACTATCTGGGCCTGCATTGTCAGGGAGGCCTTCAATAGCACCCCCAAGCTTCTGGCTTGGGCGCCATTGTCAGTGGCGCCCCGTCAAAAGCCGGTGGAATTTCCCTGCCCAGGCCGCCACGACTCAGGCAAAGGACCTCTGCCTTCATTGGGTTCAGCTTTAGTCGGCTCAGCTTAAGCCAGCCAGCCACGGCTTTCAACGACTAATCCAGGCTTTCTGGGACATTGTCAGGTCAGTCGTCCATCAGTAGATAGAGCTGGGTGTCATCAGCGTACTGATGGCAACCCAGCCCATACCTCCAAACAATCTGGGCAAGGGGTCACATGTAGATGTCAAACAACATTGGGGATAGAACCGCCCACTGAGGCACACTGCAATTAAGCGGGTGTCTCCGGGACGACTCTCCCCAATTGACACCCTTTGTCCCCGACTGCATAGGAAAGAGGAATGCAACTGTAAGGCTAGCCCCTGAATCCCTGCATCGGCGAGGTGGTGGGCTAGCAACTGATGGTTGACCTTATCAAACGCATCCGATAGGTCTAACAACATCAGCACCGCTGATTCGTCTTGATCCAGATGCTGCTGGAGGTCATCCACTAGGGCAACCAAAACTGTTTCTGTCCCATGGCCTGGGCAGAAGCCAGACTGGTGGGAATCTAGGACAGAAGCATCTTCCAGAAAACTCTGTAACTGTAGTGCTACTGCCCTCTCAATAATTTTCCCCAAAAAAGGGTAAATTCGAGACCGGTCGGTAGTGTGCCAATTCGGCCAGGTCTAGGGTGGACTTTTTCAGGAGAGGGCAGACCACTGCCTCTTCCAAGAGAGATCTATTTACAATATCTCATATAGGATATTGGAGCTCTCCCTGGCATGCTTTAATCAGCCAAGATGGGCACAGGTCCAGGTCACATGTTGTTGGGTGTACAGTGGAGAGTATTCTGTCAACTTCCTCCAAACTGAGTATTTTAAAACGATCCAAAGCTGGTTCGGAAGACAGGCATGGAGCCTCAAGTTCACATGCTGTTTCAACTGTAGCAGGAAGGTCGTGACAGAGTGAAAAGATCTTGTCTGTGAAAAAATCTGCAAAAGCTTCACAACCGATATCCATTTCCCTACAATTTGGCCTGCCTTGTGGCAGTACTGTAAGCAATTGAATTACACTAAATAATTGTGCCGGGCGTGATGTCACAGACGCTATCTTGGCTGCAAAGAAAGCTTTCTTTGTGGCTGTGACTGCCATCTCATAGGACTTCATAAACTCTCTTTAAGATGTTTTGGTTGCTTCTTGAGTCCGCCACCACTGCCTCTCTAGCCGTCTGAACTCCTGTTTTTGTTTGTTTATTTGTTTGGTTTTTTTTAAATAAAATTTGTCTTTTATTGATTGACAATATGATATAACATAAGGATAAACACATAATAAAAATAAACAAATACAATTGAAATAAACAAAAAACACTAGAACTAAATTAGGTTACATTATTCTCTGTATATGACATAGCTTATCTTTCAGTAAATTATAATATAATACTCCAATTTTCACTTATTGATTAGTTACCATATTGATTATCAATACAAATACCATTTATTAGCTAAATTTGGGATTTCCCCTTGAGAAATTAAATATTCTAATATCGGAAACCAAATTGTTTCAAAGCTTGTTGAACTAACATTATTTAATAAATATTTTATATTTGCTGTTATCTTGCTCATCGTTTAAAGGTTCCACAACTTTTTGTGCCAGAGGTCTAATGAAGGTTTTCTTTTATCTTTCCATAACAATGCAATTGTGGCTTTAGCTGCATAAAGTAATAATGCAATTTTTTTTTACTATGTTAGGGATTGATTTAGAAGTATATATATTTAATAATATTGATTCTGGAGAGATTTCAGTTTCATGTCCTGTAATCATTTGGATTGTTTTAGTTACATATTTACAAAAAGGGTATACTGATGAACAAAATATCCAGCAAAGTGTATAGATCCATCTTCAGTGCAGTTTTTCCAACATTTCTTAGAAAGATGAGGTATAAAATGTGTTAATTGACTCGGAGTGCTATACCAAAAGGTCCTAATTTTCAAGGTTTGTCGTCTGATTTCTAAAATTGACATTGTTGTGTCATAGTGTGAGTTTGTATATTTTATTGCCAATTTTGATTCCTTTCACAGTAGCATTATTTCTAATTAATCTTGCTAGAGGTTCAATTTTTAATGCAAAAAGGAGTGGGGATAATGGGCAATCCTGTCTTGTGGCTTTTTCTAATATAAAATTTTCAGAATGAATATTATTAATTTTGAGAAAAGCTTGAGGATTATTATAAATAGCTTCTATAGCCTTTAAAAATTTTGTGCCAAAGGTCATTTTTAATAGGAGTGCTTTGAGGAATGAAATATTTACTGAGTCAAATGCTTTGGCTATATCAAAAGAGAGTAGTGTTGATGAAATTTTATATTTATTAATATATCGCATAATATGAATGGTTTTATAAGTATTGTCCACTAGATCTCTATCTGAAATGAAACCAACCTGATCTTTATCAATATAATTCTGTACTATTTTGTTTAGTCTTTTAGCTATTGATGCCATAAAGATTTTACAGTCCACATTTAATAATGATATTGGCCTAAATGAGGATGGGATCGTTATATCTTTTTGTGGTTTGAAGATTACAGTAATGGCAGCTTGTTTCCATGACTGTGGCATAACGCCAGATGTTTGTATATGATTGCAAACTTTAAGTAAGGGTTCAACTAGATCCATTGCAAAAGCCTTATAAAAGCTGGTAGTGAAGCCATCAGGTCCTCTGCCTTATTATTTTTGAGAGATCGTATAGTTTCTAGGATCTCTTTTTTGGTGAAGGTTTTTTCCATAAATTCTTTATGATCTCTTAATAACGTTTTAGGTCGAAATTTTTCAAAAAAGTTATTTATTTTTTTGTTGTGAAATATTATTAACTGCGTACAAATTTTTATAATATTCAAAAAAAGTCTGGCATATTTGATCTGTTTTAGTTAGCAACTTGCCAGTTTTATTTTTTATCACATATATATGGTTATTAGCTTTATGTTGCTTGACTCTTTTGGCTAAATTTTTGAGTAATTTAGGGGAATTCACCAGTTTTTTTGTTTTAAAGCCAATAGGTCTTTTTGAATTAGTTCTGAATCTAAAATTTCTAATTGCCTTCTTTTGACCAAAAGTTGTTTGTATACTTACCACATTTTTTTTAATGTTTTAGCTCAAGTTTTTGAATAGATTGAATTAAATTCTGTCTCAATTGTTGCTTTTTTTGTTTATAAAAGCTGAATATGAAATAATTTGTCCTCTAATAGTTGGCTTTAATGCGTCCCAAAGAGTCAAAGGAGTAATCTCCTTGGTTGCGTTCTCCTTTAAAAAAATTGTATTTGTTTTATGAGCTGCATTTTATAATGCTGGTTCAGCAACAATGCAGAATTAAATGTCCAAGATCTCCTAGGACATGTTTCCTGATTCAAAGCCAATATAGTTTCCACCCAGGCATGGTCACTCCATAATTTAATGCCTATTTGTGATGAAACTAATGAAGAAACGAAGCTCTGGGAAATTAAAATATAGTCCATCCATATATGTATTGAATGTCTAGTGGAATAAAATGTAAAGTCTTTCTCTTTTGGGTTTATTAATCTCCATGAGTCTATTAGACCAAATTTTGTTAAAAGTTCTGCCAATTTCGTATTATTATTTTCACTTTTTCATTTTTTGCTTTCGCCTAATTTATAAGTTTTATCTAATTGATAATTAACTATGTAATTGAAATCCCCTCCAATGATTAATTCACCTTCCCTAAATTGATCAATTTTTTCAAAAGTATCTTCCAAAAATTGTAATTGTTCTTGATTGGGAGCATATATCGAACATAAAGTAACTTTTTTGTTTTCTAGTAAACCTTTAATAAAAATGAACCTTCCTTTTTGATCCTTCTGTATCTCTTCACAAATAAATTTTACATTCTTAGATAATAATATTGCCACTCCTCTGGCTTTCGATGTACCATTTGCCTGATACTGTAAAGTAAACCAATTATTACAAAACAATTTTTTACTATTATCTCTAAGATGTGTCTCTTGCAGGAAGAGTATATCTGGGTGTAATTTTATCAAATTAGAATACACTCTTCTCATTTAACAGGGTTGTTCAATCCTCTTGTATTTAATGAATAAACCTTGGATTGTTGTACCATTTAACCAGTAATAAGTTTTACTATAAGAAGTTCAAGGTAATATTATACTAAAAAACTTGCTTAAGCTTTAACTTCAAAGAACTAACAAAAAAGAAAATTAATATAGTGTTCTTCTTTCACACCCTTGTACTAAGGCAATTTTATCCTATTTTATCTTCTAACTATCTGTTATACTTTGTTAAGCTATGTCTATTACTTATCCTAATATTTTGTATAATTAACCTATCACTAAACTTATCCAATAGCTAACAATCTAAAACTATCCCTTATTTATTCTATAATCTATCAATCTTGAACAAACCTATTCTTATATTCTGTTACAGTTTTATTTCAGACCTATCTAAACACTATTGTTCCAACTCAACTTCTTTCTAAACCATTGGCTCCTTTTAAATTGCAGGAGTGTAGGAGCAAAGCTCTCACTACCAACTCCTGGTTTAGTAAAAATTAAAAAGAGGGCTTTCAATCAAACTAAAAACATAATGCAACCCTTTTTCCCCGACAAAATAAGATAAATACAATCCCTCTATAAGCTATTTTACCAAATATGAATTTTAGTCATTCATTCATTATCCTTTTCATGGTATTGTTTCATTTGGAGTTGAAAGTATTGGAATTCTACTGGTCTTGGTCTTCAGTGGTGTGTTATGCTGCAGTCTTTTTCTTTTCGGGTTCTTCTTGGTAATATCCATAGGTTCAGACAAACTCAGTTTCTTTAGCAGCAGCAGGCCTGATTCAATATCTGATGCTTGAAATCTGCTGTATCACTTGTAGTGTGCAGGCCCCGACCATTTGTATCTTTGTTTGGCTATTTGAAGTTGTTGAGTGATGGGTTTTAGCTCTCTCCTCTTTGAGATGGCATCTGGGGAAGGTCAGGAAAAATTTCAATACTGAAATCATGATGTTGGAATGTTTTCCTTTTTCTTGCTTCTTGAAGAGTGTGTACTTTTACTCTGTAATCCAGAAATGTGACTATTATGTCCCTTGGCCCTTTCCTTTTGGTGTTTACTGGACGTCCTAATCGATAGGCCTTGGTTAGGCTAGGCACAGTGTCTTCCTCCAAGTGTAGTTCTTTAGCAAGCCAGTGCGCCATAAATGATTTTAAATCTGCCATTTCTGGTAAGTTTTCAGTGAAGCCCCTAAATTTTAAGTTATTTTGTCTGGTTTCAGTTTCTAACAACAGTATTTTAGAAGCCATTTGTTCATGGCTTCTGTATAAGTTGATTTTCTTCTTGGATGGTTTCAGTGAGAGTCCGTGCACACTCCGCTGTTTTGCCAACCTTTAGAAGGTTATTTTTAATTTCAAGCAATTGAGTTTGTATTGGCTCAAAGAGGACTTTTATTTTTTCAAACAAATTGTTTTCCATTTCATTTAAGTCTGTTTTATTTATAGGGGAAACCTCCTCTTGTGCGGGCATCGACTCGTCCGCCATTTTATTTTCACCCTGTTGCTGGCCTGCCATCTTTTTCCCGAGCATATTAGCACAAAAATAATCACTCACCAGCCACGATTTTTTACCTACGCCTGTTCCGGACAGTGATTTTTCAGTCCCAGTGATCTTTTTATCCATTCGTGGATGTTAAGAATACTTTTTTAGTGGATCAGTGTCGGTTTTAGGGAAGAGTTTTTACTCTAGGCATCCATCTTGTTTGCCTGGGACCCTGAAGAGCCATTGGGAACTACACTGGGTCCATCAGGCTCTGCGGGCGAGCTAAAATATGTTCGCCGCCTAAACGGGCTTGAGGTGGGACATCCACAAGGGCCTTTAGGGCATAGTGGTCTGACCATGGCACTGCTTCCGCAGCAACCCGGTCCACTAGAACCCCCGTCGCAAAGATCAGATACAGCATGTGACCTACCTGGTGAGTGCGTGTTGTAACGACTTGGGAGAGTCCCAGTGTCACCATGGATGACACTAGGTCCGTCACCTGAATGGAGGTTGGGTCATCGGCATGGACACTGAAATCACGCAGGATCAAGAGCCTTGGGTTTTCCAATGCCCAGCCTGTTATGGCTTCCATCAGGGATGGTAAGGTGCCGGTTGGTGTGTTAGGCAGACAGTACACCAGCCAAACTGCCAGTCCCTCCCCAACATCCCATGCCAGGCTGACACATTCAATGCCATCAATCTTTGGCTACGGGAGTGCCCAGAAGGAGTAAGCGTCCCGTATGAATAGAGTCACTTCCCCCCCACCTGCTAGTCCATGATTGGTGAAAGACTGAGCATCCTGGGGGTGCAACCTGGGAGAGAGTCATTGTCTCCCCGTCATACACCCAGGTCTCAGTCACGCAAGCCAGGTCCATATCCTGCTCAAGCAGGAAGTCATGAAGGACTGAGGTTTTATTGTTTATGGACCTGGCATTACATAACACCAATGATGGAGGCAAGTAATTCAACCTGGCCCCGCTACCCATTACCACTGGGATAGGACACAGACTAGAAGGAGGCCAAGCTTCTCCATATCTTCGCCACTTTCTTTTATTACTATGTCTGTTTCCACCATCATATCTTCCCCACCCCAGGAGTACCGGGATCCCCAGGCTGGTCATCCCCCAATGATCTCCACTAACAGCCTCAGATCAATTCAGAAAGACACAGTCCACACCCTATATCGTCTAATTAATACTATCCTCTACCTCCTGACTAGTGGATAATCACCCTCCGAAACCCCATCCACATATTCCTGCTAATACAATTAAATCCAATAGTTAATTAATTTATAAATCCTAGTCACTCCCTAACCACTATATTAATCAGCTAACAATCAGTTCTAAAAGCACAATTAGTTATTATCACCCACCTAACACAGTTCATTACGTTCAATTAATTTACCACAAATCCTACAATCAATAGCCAATCAATACCTAAAACCTTCACAGCTTAATTTAATAAACTACCCAAATTAATTAACCAGCAATCTACAATTTAGCAGCTAATAAGCAAGAATAATTTCAGTTCCTATAAAATTACAATTAGACAGCTGTTCCTTCACATTAAATAAGATAAAATACAATTTACAATGATCTTTTACAGTGTCACAGTGCAAAGGCACTACTGTCTCCAGATGTTCTCAAGTCGAAGGGTATAGATGGTAATACCAGCATGGCAACAAAAGCAAGTGAATATTTACTGCTATAACTTCTATGCCCCTGGAATGTCTGTGTAAGAAACTATATTGATCAAAATGTCTTTTTGGATTCAGATAGTGACAAGTCATTGGTTTGACTGGCTTTCCACCTCAAAGAAGTTTGGATCTCACCCAGCATATTAAGAATAAACAAATTTTTATTTGATTTAATTCTTTATTGTCATGGAAGTCACCAAAAGGAAGAGGGGAATATCTTGACATTTATTGACACTTTTTTTTCATTTTCTTTAAATCATTTTTGATTGCTTGGTAGAACTATCTACTAACTCTGAAAATAAATATATGTTTCTGTTTGTAAATCCTGTTGCTATATTTGGAATACATTACTGCAGATATGCTACTGCAAATATGTAACTTCATTTCAAGAAAATCAAGCATTTTCACTGTGTCCCTAATTGTTAATATTTGCATAGTTCAAAATGTTTTTTTATTTCTCTTTTGTAATTAAAACATGCATAAACCCAGCTTTCTCCCTGGTCATTGGGTCCAAAGTGGATAACAGATTTTTTTTAAAATAAAAAACCCCCAAAAAACCAAAAGAAATTTAAATAATCAAACTATTAAAACATTCAGCAAACATTTTATAACGTCAATCATGACTTTTAAAGTCACAGGTGTTATTGTATCAGTCCCTCTGTTCAAATGAGTTGCGAGAAGCTATTGGCAGGGTTTGGGAGCTTCCAGCCAATTGGGAGGATACACTGAGTCCCTTATGAGTTGGCTCCAACTTTCTAGTGCAGGAATATGCCAGATGCTGGTGACCTGGCCACACTCATATAGGGACATTTGGGATCAGCTAGTTGGTTTTGTGGGGGCCAAATGGGATTTTATTGGATCTTCTATTATTGGTTTAATCTGGCCTCATGTTGTCTTTTGAATGAGGACTGTGGGGGCTTGGTCTCAGGACTAAGTCATTACTGAGGAGTGGTAGGAACAGCGCAGGTTGCTCAGCACACGTAGAATGCATTGATGAGCACCATGAGGCAACGACATATGAAGGGATGCTCCTAAAACAGCCCATAATTCATCCCACAGTAGGGAAGGGACATCCTTGTTGCTGAGCAGCATTAATCAGATCCTTTGTTGTCTGTGTGGCACATTGCACGAGGAGGGTGAAGCTTGGCACTTTCTGGCATGATGAACATACAAGCTGGGATAAACTAAAATAGCAAAAATTCTGGCTAAATATGGAATTGTCTACAATGTGGATAGCTATGTTACAAATTGGTCTAAAATTTAGAGGGGGAAAATCATAATGCAGATCAGCCATTTAGTAGTCTTAGTTCAATCCATACATGGTTATCTTATTGCCTTATTATTTGGGGGGAGGTGGAGAGTTGAAGTTTCTTATAATATCCATAAGAAACTTCTGCCTCTAAAATTCAACAAGTGGGGGCCCCAACTCACTGTGGCTCATTTAGGGTTCCACATGGAGAGCCAGCAAGACAATGAGTTGCCATGGTGGTCACCATGGGTGGAATTCTAGTAGGAGCTCCTTTGCTGATGTAGTCAATCCTCCAAGAGTTTACAAGGCTCTTTTTTGTAAGCTCTTGGAAGACTAGCTACATAAGCTACATGTGTGGCCTAATATGCAAAGGAGCTCCTGCTAGAATTCCACCCATGGTAGTCACATCCTGTAAGGCAGGATGGGGTGCACAGGAATCTTTGGGGCTGAGCAGCAGCAATGGTGGGAAAACTTGGTCCTCCCCCTCCCAGGTGGACCTATAATGGATCTGAACTGGGGCCCAGGGATGGGGAAAGAGGAGGGACCACCAAGAGAAGAAAGCATGCCACACATCCCTTCCCAGCCACCTCACCTGGCCATGTGGGATTGTTTGCACACCCATCTCTTCCTATGTGTTAGGGCTTCAGGATAAGAAGGTTTGTTGGGTTTGCAGGTTATGTTCCTGTTCATTGTACTTTATGCTTAATTTATCTGTCACAACCTTAAGGTGGTATCAGCATGGGGCCAGATCCATTTTAGGAAAATTGGCCTGCGTGCCATTTTCCTGACATATAGTGTGAGGATTCCCAAGTAACACTCAGACAGATTTCCTCTATATGAATATGGATGAAGTTTTGCTATTGATATGCTATAAGTACAGAACCTTTCTCAATGAAGAATCATTGCTAGGAATAAAGGCAATTGATACAAGCAGTCCTACATAACCCCCAAGTTTACCCCTCCCAGCCCCCTCTAACATCAACATTCTAAAAGCAGTTATTCTCTAGGATAAACAAGGCAGGATATAATTCAGAAAGATAAGATGTTATCTTGAAGGGCACTTTTCTCCTTCCTCCCAGATGGTACACAGGGCAGCAATTTACAACAGAGTGTTCCCAGGCCCCAGGGTAATTCACACATAAGAATGTTGCTTCCCAACTGGCCCAAAGGCATTGCATGTGTTACAATGCAGAACAAAGGTGAGAGATAGAGGAAACAAATTAAAGCAGAAGACGTAACAGTTATGGCATAGATTTTGATATATGGGGATCTCCTTAAGGGATCTTGGGGTATGGGTTTTCAAGGGGCATGCCCAGCTTGGGGGCTGCCAACAGGTTACCCTTATGCTCAGGTGAAAGGGGAGACCACTTAGTGGTGACTGTCCTTGTGGAATTCAGCAACCTGCCATCCCATGGTTCTCCATACCCAGGCAGGTGGACTGGGTGGGAGAGGATACATCAACTGGCAGGCAGGTCAGCTCTGCCAAGGCTTCTTAGAGCTGTAACCAATAAAAGTTTTGGTCATTTTATTCCAAAAAGCTGGGTATGATGGGGTTATTGGTGGGCTGTTATAAAGGGTCCTCACCTTCGTTCCTCTCTTACCTTCTCTAGGCACTGGGATGGCCAACTACACAAACCATCAAGAGATTCTACATGCTATAAGCTCTGTCTCACAATACTTAGGAAATTGAAAATAGATGAAACCTTCTAAATGTCTTTTGACTGCTATGTAACCCCTTCCAAGTGATCCATTATTTAAAAAGCTGGCCTGAACTATGCATAGGACCATGAGCTACACAGCAATTGTAAAGAAAGCTTGAGAAAGCACATGGTAAGCTAGTTCGCAGAAGCTCATGTTTTTAAGGCAGAAAAGCTAATGAATGCTACCAAAGCGTTTTAATATATATATATATATATATTTAAAAAAATCTGTTATGTTGTTTTTTTCCAGTAATCTTTAGCTTTTTTTTTTTTTGCTCTGTTGTGTTGGCTGGTGAAGCCCATGAATAGCCGTCCACCCGTCTATCATCATCTATCTATCTATCTATCTATCTATCTATCTATCTATCTATCTATCTATCTATCTATCTATCTATCTATCATCTATCTATCATCTATCTATCTGTCTGTCTGTCTGTCTATCTATCTATCTATCTATCTATCTATCTATCTATCTATCTATCTATCTATCTATCTATCTATCTATCTATCTAATTTAATTAATAACCCCATCCTGGTCAATGCTGGACTCTGGGCGATGCACAATAGCAACAAGATACATAGGTTTTAAACAATGAAGCATTCCAGCTAAAATACATAACATCTTACGAACTCCCTGATGGCATCTTGTCAATTTCTGCTGTTCCATCACATTGAGGATGTGGAAGAACAAAGTGACAATTTGGCAACTGTCACTGTCCTTACTCAAAAGCCTGGCAGAACATCTCTACCTTATGGGCTCCGCAGAATTGAAAATGATTCCTCAGGGTCCTGGTGACAGCCAGCAGACAGTTCCACCAGGTCAGGGACAGGAGTGAAAAAGCCCTGGCCCTTGTCGAGGACAGCCAGATCTCTTTGGGATGGAGGATCACCAGCAAGTTGTTAGAAACAGAGCATAATGTTTTTCCAGGGACATAGCAGAGGAGGCAGTCCTGCAGATATGTCAGTCCCAGACCACTCAAGGCCTTGAAGGTCATAACCAAATCCTCGTGTCTGACTTGGTTCTCAACCAGAAGCCAGTGTAGCTGGCACAGCACAGGATGAATATGTGCTGTCTGTGGTGTTCCCATCAGGACTTGTGCTGCCACATTCTGGACCCATTGGAGCTTTTGGTACAGACCCAAGGGTAGGCCAGCATAGAGCAAGTTACAGTAGTCTAACTTGGAAGTGACCGTTGCATGGATTACTGTGGCCTGGTCTGAACAAGACAGGAGGAAAGTCAATTGCCAGGCTCGGTGAAGTTGGTAAAATGCCACCTTAGCGATCTGTGTAACCTGGGTCTTCATAGAAAGGAAGGTATCCAGTGTCACTTCCAGACTCTTCACAGACTGTGCCGGTGTAAGGGGTACCCCATCAAGGGTTGGTAATCTACACTCCAGTCCCAGTCTCCCTAGCCACAGAACTTCCATCTTTGATGAGTTCAGCTTCAGTCTGCTCTTTCTGAGCCAGCCCACCACAGCCTCCAACCCCTCAGCCAGAGATTGCAGGACAGTGACTGACCTGTCGCCCAACAACAAATACAGCTGGGTGTCATCTGCATACTGATGACACTGAAGCCCAAAACTCCTTGCCAGTGGGCAAGGGGGTGCATGTAAATGTTGAACAGCAATATTTTGTGCTGGTCATTTTACATATGTACATTAACAAAGCTCTCTCACACACACCAAGAAAGGGATACATAATTCTGAGGACTTTTCAGATTCATTGCTGGTGAGAGGTATGTGGTGTCATGGTTAGAGTATTGAACTTAGGGTTACCAAATGCAATCCACGAAATATCTGGGGACTTTGGAGATGGAGCCAGGAGACATTGGGATAGAGCCAGAGGCAAGGTTGTGACAAGCATAATTGAACTTCAAAGGGAGTTCTGCCCATCAAATTAAAAGGGACCGCACACCTTTTAAATGCCTTCCTTCCATTGGAAATAATGAAGGATAGGGGCAACTTTTTGGGGGGCTCATAAAATTGGACCCCATGGTCCAATCCTTTTGAAACCTGGAGGATGTTTTGAGGAGAGTGCTGTGCTGCAAATTTGGTGCCTCTACCTCAAAAAACAGATCCCCCAGAGCCCCAGATAACTGTGGATCTATTCTCCCTTATACCCTAAGGGAATCAGTCTCCATAGGGAATAATGGAGTGCCCAGCAGACATTTTCCTTCCCCCCACTTTCTGATGACCCTGAAGCGGGGGAGGGCTGCCGAACCAGGGGATCCCCTGCCCCCACCTGGGGATTAAGGCAACCAAAAAGAGAAACACGGAAAATGGAGTAAGGGAAAGGTGAGAACCTCCATGAAAGACCAGCCTCAAAAAATAAATACAAAACTGACCATGTATTATAAATAGAAAATAATATAACAGTTTACAGTGAAGTCAATCACAAAAGCACGCAGCAGCCACGCCCGCACCAAAGTCTCACAATTGGCGAACCAATGCCAATAGATCCCATTGAGTCCAGCTTGTGGCGAAGGTGAATCCTTTTGGGGAGTCCAACGCTCCAGGTAAGTCCTTTTTGGGGACTCCAACTCTCCAAGATGACTTCACAAATACTCCTGTGCAGTCTGGCACAGCAACGACGTGACAGGATTGTACTAAATTTCCTGTTTCACACAAAAGCTTCCACAAGCTTCATAACGCCATCCTACAATTTACAAGAGTGCAAAGCTTCAGAATTTTTATCAAGGTGTCACCTTCCCCTTGCCCCACCTGGGATTGGCAACCCGAATTGAATTAGGCCTTCAGGTGCCTGGGTTCAAATCCTATTACAAGCTCTGAAGTTCAGTGGGGGATCTTGAGCCCAGCACACTTTCCCATTTAAGCCTTATTCACAAGGTTGTGGTGAGGATAAAAACCAACTTGTATGCCACATTCGCTTTTTTAGAGGAGAGGCAAGAAAAAATGTGCTTTTTAATTAGAATCTACCAAGGACACAGGGAAAAAATGCACTTTTTAAATAGAATCCATTTGTATGGATTATTTTTGTATGGAAAATCTTGTAACTACTGTAAACCTTATAGCGCTTTATTTTCTGTGTTCAATTAATGCCTATTAACATAATTTCTAGCACCAGAGGTATGTATGAAACTCAGACAAGAACATGTTCTCTCATGACTACTTGAATTATGTCCCTTCCCAGGAAGCATTATTCAAAAATGATTTCAAGCATGCATTCTGTAAAAATGCAAAGTTTTGTATTGTTCAATACAACGTTTCTTCATTACTCTGCAAATAACCTCTGGAGAGCACTTCACTTAGCAAGTGTATTGACTTGTATAGTTAAAGAATAATTAACGAACACTTGACTGTTTGCTTTTTTGTTCACAGAAAATATTGCTAACTGCCAACCCAAATGTGCTATAGAAATTGCAATTTTCTATGCAGTGAGTGGCTACAGTCATGAACCACACAACAGAGGATTATGTAGTTTGTTTTTATGACAAGCTGATACAAATGTGATAGGAAAATCCCGGGGAAATTGCAGTGAAAGTCTCAGGAAAAATATGGTTATATCTACCATGAGCCAAATGTGTAAGTAACATACCATGCTATCTAAAGTTGCCAATGACATTACAACTGATGCCAAATTTTAAGTGAACTTAGAGGTTCATGATGAGGTGAAAACCTCTGATGAGTCTGAGGAAAAAAGGGGGGATATGCTTGCATTATCAGTAGTAACATTTCACAAGGGGATTCTATTTATTTGTAAGCTGTTATTTTAAGAACATAAGAACATAAGAGAAGCCATGTTGGATCAGGCCAATGGCCCATCCAGTCCAACACTCTGTGTCACACAGTGGCAAAAAAAATTATATATACACACACACTGTGGCTAATAGCCACTGATGGACCTGTGCTCCATATTTTTATCTAAACCCCTCTTGAAGGTGGCTATGCTTGTGGCCGCCACCACCTCGTGTGGCAGTGAATTCCACATGCCAATCACCTTTTGGGTGAAGAAGTACTTCCTTTTATCCATTTTAACCTGGCTGCTCAGCAATTTCATCGAATGCCCACAAGTTCTTGTATTGTGAGACAAACATGTAACATAAAAATACTACTTTGATTTATGTATTTATTTATAAGTAATCCCACATTTCTCCCCAATGGGAACCCAAAGAAGTTTACATCAATCTTCTCCCCTCCATTTTATCCTCACAACAACCCTGTGAGGTTGGTTAGGATGAGAGAGTGTGACTGGTCCAAAGTCACGCAACATGGCAGAGTAGGGATTTGAAACTGAGTTTCCCAGATCCTTGTCCAATACTTTAACCTCTACACCAAACTGGCTCTCTCTTTGAATTAATTTAGGTACTAAAATAGTTTGTTATGGGCTAGAACTCCCTACCAGAGAACATGTGGAAAGGCATAGAGCATGAACGTACCTGGTTTCTGAAATCACCTCTGAAACAACTACCAAAAGCAGTAGAGATGTTAATGAAAGAGCAAGGAGATAGGATATGTCTATCCTCTGCATGCAAGGAGGTAGCCCTAAGATTTCCTCTAAACCCACTGACTCTTCCCCCAAATCACACACAGCTGAGGAGAGTACTCTGATCAGGGGTGGAATTCTAGCAGGAGCTCCTTTGCATATTAGGCCAAACACCCCTGATGGAGCCAATCCTCCAAGAGCTTACAAAAAAGAGCCTTGTAAGCTCTTGGAGGATTGGCTCCATCAGGGGTGTGTGGCCTAATATGCAAAGGAGCTCCAGCTAGAATTCCACCCCTGATTCTGATCCAGGAAGAGAGCATGACCCCTCGAATTCCAAGCAGTTTTTTTCCCCAGGAAGATAGACAACAAGCTTCCACAGACGCCTACATCAGTTATCATTTGAATCTAGACAAAGCAATAGCCCAGACTCCCTGCTTATTGGGTTAGTCTTGTACTGAACTCCACAGTGAGCTAACTACCACTGACTGGACACCTAAACTCCTGCCAGACATTGATAGTGAATGATTTAAGGTCATCCTGACCATCTGCTAATGGAACTCTTGCCACCCCTTGCCAGCGCACCAAGGGGGTATAGTGGGTCATTGAAGAGGCAAAGTAGTTGTGAACATCAGCTCTTTATTAAGTACAGCATTAGGTAGGCTGCACTTCCAGACTGAGGAGCTGGGCCAATGGAGCCAGCTATATACAACTAAGGGTTCCCGCACAAGCATGTTATTGGGTCATTCAAACCAGCAGGCAGCTCGTGATTGGTGCAGGCAGGGCAGCAGGGATTTGGAACCTGCTGCCCATTGTTCCCGAGTCCTCAAGCTCTGTTCTTATGGCTCCAATGAGCCAAGCAGGAACACCCTATTCAGTCTTCACTTTAGTCCGCATACACAACACCCCTTCTGTGGGTGTTGGCTAGGAAGAGGTGACAAGAGCCAAAAGACAGAGATTCAGTATCTATCTAGTTGACAAACCGAGTTAAGAAGTACTGAATTTATATCAATACTGATGCAGTGTCTTCACGGGAGAGCTGAAATCAGGTTGTGCAAGAGGGCATGTTTAGTGAATAACGGCATATGTTTGAGGAGCAGAGTTTTCCATTCTGTTCTCAACAAAGGGTGCATTCTGGCTTCAGTCAGACCAGCAGGAGGTTGACAACCAGCACACCCTGCATTTTAGTGGAATATTCTCTCTTCTGAGCAGCTTCATTGGCAATAATTTTATAACAGCAGGGGTATATATATGCATTTACAGCTGCACACCTGAACTAGGTTGCAAGCCCATGCAGTGACATTTTTACAAGAGCATTTCTTCTTCTTTTCCTGAACATATAAAACATTCATTCATAGACTCTGATTTACAGTCAGTTGCACATATATGCAGTTTTTATTACAGCTACATTATATAGCAACACTCAACTTTTTGTGGTTTTTTCCTAGGCTAAATCTCTGACAAAGGCACCTGCACGAGGTCTTCTTGAAATATAATAAAAGCAGCAGATACTGAAATATTCTTTCACTTATTAACCAGTTAAAGATAGAGCTGACAGGAAAAGTAAAACTTTTTCCTCCAAGCTTCCTCAGTGATATTTTGTCAAGATATGGGGTTATCTTTGGTGTCAAACCCCATTCTCTGGTTTTCCTCTTCATCAATATTTAATCCTGAGCTTTCTTTGATAGGAGAATAAAAGATGTAGTGCAGCTGATATATTGGCAGCTAACTTTTCAAATAGCATTATTTTATTCCCACATCAGCTTTGCAGAAAAGTACTTTGCTTTTGCACTGTTCACCAAAGAGCCAAAGAGTAAACTATTAATCTTTCTCTTTGTTACTCCTCCCATATTTCTTGTTCTTGAGTAAGCAGATATGAAGAATGTTGCCCTCGTGAAGTCCAGAACCTTGAAATAACTTGGGCTGCTTAGCCTTGTTGGCAAGTCACCTTCCACTCCGATTTAGAAAAGTTTTTTTTTAATTGTAGCTGCCGAATAAATACACCAAAGGAAAAAGAAGAGTGTGTAAGGTGGTCAACAGTATCCAAAGTCATGCACAATCATCTGAAGTGTTTTTGTTTTTTTAAATTGTAGCTGAAGAATAAATACACGGAGGAAAAAGAAGGGTGTGTGAGGTCGGCACTGGGCACAGAATCCAAAGTCATGCTTCCAGGTTTACTGCTTGGAAAATCTGCAGTAAATGGTGCGTGCATAATAGGGCTTTCACTTCCTCTTACTGCCCAGGAAGTGGACTAAAGTTTTTGTCTACTCCCAAATACTGAAATCGTTTTGATCCAATTTAGATAATTTTCAGTATTCAAAATCTGACTGCGATTCTGGTCAATAAAATTCTGACTGCATGTCCCCAGAAGGCAAACATCACACTGGGTCCCTGATACTCATTTGCATCAAGGTACAACAAGTGAGATCTAATAGTCACATGGGATCTAACAGTCATTGTTAGCAGTGGTGCTACCTGATCAAAGTTTGCTTTGATCAGACATACTTTGATTAGCTCTGAAAGACCCATCGCATCTAGAATCATAGAGTTGGAAGGGGCCAGACAGGACATCTAGTCCAACTCTCTGTTCATTTCAGTACCAGCCTAAAGTATCCCTGACAAGTGTTTGCCCACCTGCTGCTTGAAGACTGCCAGTAAGGGGAAGCCTCCCTAGGCAGCCAGTTCCACTGATGAACTACTTTTACTGCGGGTGGAAAAATCCCTAATATCCAGCTGGTATCTTTCCTCACATATTTCTTAACCCATTATTGTGAGTCTGATGCCAACAGGAACAGCTCCCTACCCTCCTATAAGTGACAGCCCTTCAAATAAAGACAGCAGTCATGTCCCCCCCCTCAACCTTCTCTTATCCAGATCGAACATTAAAAAATCCCTCAGCCTTTCCTCTTAGGCCTTGTTTTCCATGTCCTTGACCATCCTTGTAGCCCTCCTCCGCACCTTCTCAATTCTGTCCATATCCTTTGAGAAGTGAGGTCTAGTGCACACAGTAAACCAGGTGTGGCCTGACCAATACAGTGTGCAGAAAACTATGACATATTGTGATTTGAATGTTATGTCTCTGTTGAGAGCCCTAATCTCCAATGGGAGCCTGTTTCACCAGGTAAAGGCCAGAACAGAAAATGTCCTGGCTTGGGTTGAGGCTAAGTGGACTTCTTTTGGGCCAGGGATTACCAGCAAATGTTGATCCATGGAGCATAAAGCTCTCCAGGGAGTATACGTGAAGAGGCAGTCTCACAGATACGCTGGTTCTAGGCCATTCAGAGCTTTGAAGGTCAGAACCAAAGCCTTGAACCAGATCCAGTACTCAATTGGTAACCAGTGTAGCTGGCAGAGGACCAGTTGCATGCACACTGCATAGGTGCTGCAGCAAGTAGGCGCGCCGCTGCATTCTGCACCAGTTGGAATTTCTGGATCAGATTCAAGGGCAAGCCCCCGTAGAGCAAACTGCAGTAATCTAGTATGGAAGTGACCATTGCATGGATCACTGTGGCCAGAGCCTGGATGGAATGGTAGGGAGCCAGCTGTTTCACCTACCATAGACAGTGAAAGGCAAACCTGACTACTGCGGTGACCTGGGCCTCCATAGACAATGAGGCATTCAGGATCACCCCAAGGCTCTGGACCCTCAGTGCCAGTGACAGAAGTTTCCTGCCAATGGTTGGGAGCCTTATTCCCATACCTATTCTGCTCCAGGCCAGACACAGGACCTCTGTCTTAGATGGATTTCATTTCAGTCAGTTCTGTTGCAACCACCCCATCAGGACCTCAAGTGCATGGCCAAGATTTTCCAAGGCAGAGCCTGGGCAACCATCCATGAAAGGATAGAGCTGGGTGTCATTGGCATATTGATGGCAACCCAACCCATACCTTTGTACTAACTGGGCAAGGGGGTGCATATAGATTGGTGACAGGATTGCTCCCTGTGGCACTCCACATTCTAATGCATACTGCTGGGAGACTGTGTCACCAATTGCCATCCTCTGTCCCCGACCTTGGAGGAAGGAGGAAAACCATTGTAAGGCAGTCTCCTTCACTCATGGTAGGTCAAAAGATCATAATCGACCGTATTGAATGCTGCTGTCAAATCTAATAATAACAGTCTATCCATATTGATCTAGATGTCTCCAGAGGTCATCTGTGAGAGCGACCATGGTCAGGTTGGACTGGAATGTGTCCAGGACAGACACTTCATCCAGGAAGACCTGGAGTAGTTCGGCAACTGCTCTCTCAACTACCTTACCCAGGAACATTAAGTTCGATACTGGGTGATAGTCGGATAGAACTAATGGGTCCAGTGATGGTTTCTTCAAGAGCGGCTGTACCACTGCCTCTTTCAATCCCACTTGAAAAACCCCTGATAAAAGAAACAAATTCATAATCTCTTCCAGGGGGACCCAGGCCCCATCCCCACAGGCCTTGACCAGTCAGGACAGGCACGGATCTAAGAAGCAGGTGGTAGGTCTCACAGCTGCCAGAACGCTATCGACATTCTCCTGAGAGAGCCAGCTGAAATGGTCCAAACAAGAAGATGGACAAGGGGCTTCCAGTTCTCTTACTGCATCAAGTGTGGTCAGGAAATCCTGGTGGAGTGACACGATTTTATCTGCAAAATATCTCGCAAAAGCCTCACAACCAATGCCCAGTTCCTTACGGTTTTGCTTGCTCTGTGGCAAGGTAGTTAATGATCGAATAGTCCTAAATAATTGGGACAGACTCAAGTTCACAGACACGATGGAGGCTGTGTAAAAATCCCTTTTTGCAGTCTTCACTGCCACCTCACAGGCTTTCATAAGCATCATATAAGTTTTTCTTGATGTTTCATCATGGATACACTGCCACTTTCACTCTAGCCATCTCAGCTTTTGCTTCATTCCATGGAGCTCTAGGTTATACCATGGAGCTCATTTGGCATGAGGGCAGAGAGGGTGCTGAGGGGCAATCTCCTTGATGGTTTCAGAGAACCAGCAATGCCAGTTCTCAACCAGTTCATTTAATGAGGTACCAGGGGGCTTTGGATCCTGCAGAGCCTCCTGATGCTTCTCAGGGCCCATTTGGCTCCTTGGGTGAGCATAAATCCACCTGCCGCTTAAACAGGGAGGGTTCAGCATGCTTAGCCAGACCTCCAGGGTGAAGTAATCTAACCATGGTACTGGCTCCATAGCTTCCAGATATACAGATACCCCTGCCACAAAAATCAAATCCAGTGTGTGGCCTGCTCAATGTGTGGGAGTTGATATAAATTGGGAGAGCCCCAGCTCCTCCATGGACAACAAGAGATCTCTGACCTGAGAAGACGTCACATCATTGGTGTGATCATTGAAGTCCCCCAGGACAAATAGCCTGAGAAACTGCAATGCCAGGTCAGGCAGGCTGTCTGGTGGTGCATTAAGTGACCTGGACAGTCACGCTCTCCTCGACATCCAATGCCAGGCCCACACATTCAACACTGGCAATTTTTGGTGCAAGGAGCATCCTGAAGGGAAAAGATTCTCAAATAAGCAATGGCATGCCCTCCCCCACTCATTTGTCTGAAATTGGTGAAGGACTGAAAAACCAGGCAGGATAAGCTGATCTAAGACAACTGTTTTGCCCTCCTTCACCCAGGTCTCAGTCACACAAGCCAGGTCTACATTCTGGTCCATGAGAAAATCTCGTAGGACTGAGATCTTATTATTAATAGACCTGGAATTGCACAATACCTGTGTCAGAGATGGGTATATTTCCTTTGGCCCACAACCAGGATGCCTCAGGATGGGATGTAGGTGGGAAGAGGTCCGAGCATCCCCATATCTCTGACTCCTTCCATTCCTTTGAGCGGAATTTCACCTAGGCCCACCACTATATCTTCCCCTCCCCCTATTACTGGTATTCCCAACCCCTGCATGGCCTCCCTGCTACATTGGATGTTCCCAACACACTGATAGCACCCAAAAGTGATGTCACCACACTCCCTACTAGACTCCCAGCCCCTCATTTTCCCATTTAGTACCCTGCTTTCTCCTCCTCACTTATTTTTTTAAAATCAATCTTGAGCAAGCAGCCATAGAGGCTGAAGAATCACTGAATGTCCTTTTCCAGAAAATGGTAGCTTAAGCAGCCAATGTAGTTACATGAGAGGAAGGACATGTATATTTCCTTCATAGGCAGGCTAGCCAGAGAGTGCAACGGTTCATGGTCACTCCAGCTCCATGCCACCCACCAGCAGTGTTTCTGCTCCTTCCTTCCTCCACTTAAAGACCTGATGATGTTGACCATGGAGCCTTCCTTTTTAATTTTATTTTTGGGGTGGTCAAGCACTAGGTGAGCACATGCATGAGAAGTGGAATCCTAAAAAGAGAGAGGAAGGCAACAGAGAAGTGCATTGCCATTTGGGGGCAGATTTTCCCCCAACAGCCCGCTGGCCAGCAGTGGGCAGAATCCCCCAAAACCAGGGGATTCCCCAGAGCTAGGGAATGGCAACCATAGTTCTCTCACACAGCTGCTACCTAGAAAAGTCTCCCATCTAGTATGCATGTTTCTCATTTTTATTTTCCAGATGTAGAACTCTGCACTTATCCTTGTTGAATTGTATCATTCACATTGACCCACTTTTCCAGTGTGCTCAGATCTCATTAATTCTAACTCTTAACTGGTGGTGTGTTCTCTATTTCTTCAAATTTGGTGTCATCTGCAAATTTAATGAGTAGTTCCTCCACTACCTCATCCAGATCATTTATAAAAATATTGGGAAGCACTGGGCTTGGAACCAAGCCCTGTAGCATCCCACTGGATATCTCCCTCCAATCAGATGAAATGCTATTGACAGCTACTCTTTGGGTGTGGTTCTCTTTCCAATTCCCTGTCCACCTAAATATCCTAGAGTACAGTTCTCAGTCCTCCAGTTTACCCATAAGAACATCATAGGGAACCTTGTCAAAAGCTTTACTGAAATCCAGGTAAACAATGGTGACAGCATTCCCACTATCCAGTAAGCTTATTACTTGATCAAAGAAGGAAACAAGGCTGGTCTGACAGGACCTGTTGGAGACAAATTCATGCTGACTTCCCTGGATCACCAAGTTGCCTTTCAGATGCTCACAATTTGACTTTTTAAAAATCTGTTCCAGTATCTTCCCTGGGACGGAGGTCAGACTGACTGACCTGTATTTTCTTAGGTCTTCTGTCCTCTCTTTTTTGAATACTGGGGTAAGTAGAGTTGCCCTTCTCCAGTCTTGAGGCACATTTCTCATCCTTCAAGAGGTCTTGAAGATGACACATATAGTACATCTGAGTTTTCTTACATTACTTATGTTACTGTTATGCTAGCATAAGTTGAATCTTGATGCATTTCTAAATGCATTCGTTCTTTATGCCAATATGGAACCAGAGATGCTTCTTGACATCATGTTAATGGCATCAGGGATGTATATTTAAGAGGTAGCCTGAAACTGATCCTGCCATACAATATTACCTTTAAAAAAAATAACATTTATTTACCTGTTCCTTCTAAGGAGAGAGCAGTAACTGCATTCTAATCACATAGCTATACTTTTTCATCTTATTCTCCCAGTGGAAAGATCTGAGGTTTCAAAACCAATTTAATATCCAACTACCAGTGGCTCAAGTGTAAAGTCTATCAGAATAAGGACATATCCAGGAATGGCACTTTCAAGAATCATGTTGTAAACATCTGTCACAAAACCACAAGGTTTCTGTAATAACAAAATTCTGTGACATCTTAAAGTAAATACATTTTTATTTGTCAGTCTTCTGAATATATGGTCTCACTAGCTGCAGTGAGATTTACTGGAATCTGTTCCAAGAGATACCATGGTCTCTGCTATGGAACTTGTGAGTATACTTTCTACATATTTCTTGTATCTTCACTTCAGAGGATGGAGTGATCTGTAGAGAAATCCCAGTTATTAAGCAAAGCCAGGCAAAGGTGTGCTATCAAAAATCAAGACATTTGGTTTTGAAGAAAGGAACCCTAGCAGTATTCTGATTTAAAAATGAAGATATATATGGCAGGCCACCCACTTGTGAATAGGTGTTCAATTCAGATGCAAATGGAATACTAAATGAAACACACATGTGGGGTGATAAAATCTAGAGTTCACCTCTACATGTTGAGATAGGAGTAATATCTTTCTAACTAGAAGGAGAAATAGGAAACAATGAATAAGTGAGAGACTGTATACAAAGTGAACTGACAAGCAAGAGTGGAAAAGAGAATATGTGCAAAAACAGTTACCCATTTTTCATTTTTCGTCATATTCAGAAAGTAGTTATGTAGAAGCCTACAGGAATAGTACATTCATTCAACATTCTTTGAAGAATGATGCCATTTCTCCTTGATTCCTCCAGCCTCCAGTGTGAAACTCCAATATGTGAATCCCTAATGGACCCATTATCTTCAGATAGCCATTTTGCAGCATAATCGTTTTATAAATTTTTTTTGCACTTCTACACACTTTGATTTTGAACCTCTGAAGAAAATGTGGGCATTCTATTGAGAAAATGACATACATTTTGTAGTGATGAATCAGAACACAAATCCTGACCCAACAGGGACACTCTGTGATTATGGATGGTTAAGTTTTATGGTTTGTTGGGCAGTTTTATAGTTAGGGTGTCATTCACTGCTAGTTCTCCTGTTGTTACTTTTGTAGGTGATTTTATTTTTAGTGATTACAACTGTAAATAATGTTGGACAAGATTTTTTCTTGAAAATGCTGTATAGCAATTGTATTTTGTTTAGAACAGAGTGAAATTACATCTCCATCTTATGTTAAGGACAAGATAGTGTCAGTAAAGCTAGAGGCAAAGGGGGAACTGAGTATCATAAGAACTTGCTGACTCTGCAGCATTTACGTATTGGACCCATGACCTGCCTTGACCATCCCAGCATATAATAAAATAATTCAATAGTTAATTCAACTGGATAATTCCCAGTTGTTTCCCTCCGGCTTTTACCCAGCACTTGAGACATGTAGGAAAATACAGAAACAGACACACTGTATTCAAACTTTAAACCTAATAGCAGGCTTATTTAACAGACCTTTGTGTTTTACACAGGTATTATGTCTTGCTGCCAGCCATAAACCAGGGGTATGATTCTTTCCCAAGTGGAGATCCTATGTGTATAAAGACCTGCATACAGCATTACAGAGCCCATCAGAACACTCACAGTGTGAACCTAAGTAGAGTTGCATGCAAGTAAGTCTACTAACTTGCTCATGGATTGCTGCCTTGACGTGGCGAGAGGGCTTGTGCAATTCAATGAGGACAGGCCACAGGTGAGATCTCAGACAAAATGCAATCCACTGGAGAAGGACATGGCAAACCACTCCAGTATCCTTGCCAAGAAAACCCCATGGACAGTAACAAAAGGCTAAAAGATATGGCACTGGAAGATGAGCCCTTCAGGTTGGAAGGTGCCCAATATGCTACTGGGGAAGAGCAGAGGGCAAGTACAAGTAACCACAGAAAGAATGAAGCGGCTGGACCAAAACCAGAAGGATGCTCAGCTGTGGATGTGTCTGATGGTGAAAGAACAGTCTGATGCTGCAAAGAACAATACTGCATGTAATGTAAGATCTATGAATCAAGGTAATCTGGATGTGGTCAAACAAGAGATGGAAAGACTGAACATCGACATCTTGGGAATCAGTGAACAAAAATGGACAGGAATGGGTGAATTTAACTCAGAGGATCACTACATCTATTACTGCAGGCAAGAGTCTGGTAGAAGAAATGGTGTGGCCTTTATAGTTAACAAGAGAGTGAGGAAGGCAGTAATGGGATACAATCTCAAAAATGACAGAATGATCTTGGTCTGTATCCAAGACAACCATTCATTATCACAGTAATCCAAGTCTATGCCCAACCACTGATGCAGAAGATGCTGAAGTGGGCCATTTCTATGAAGATCTGCAACACCTTCTAGAATTAACACCAACAAAAGATGTCTTCCTCATCATAGGGGACTGGAATGCCAAAGTAGGAAGTCTAAAGGTAACCAGAACAACGGATAAGTTTGGCTTTGGAGAACAAAATGAAGCCGGGCAAAGGCTAATAGAGTTTTGTCAAGAGAACAAGCTGGTCATAGTTAACACACTCTTCCAACAACCTAAAAGGCAACTGTACACATGGACATCACCTGATGGACAACACAGAAATCAGATTGATTATATACTCTGCAGTCAAAGATAGAGACGCTTCTTACAGTCAGCAAAAACAAGACCTGGAGCTGACTGTGGCTCAGATCATGAGCTACTCATTGCAAAATTCAGACTTAAACTGAAGAAAACTGGGGAAGCCAATAGGCCATTCAGGTTTGGCCTTGATCACATCCCTTATGAATATACATTGGAGTTGAAGAATAGGTTTAAGAAACTAGAGTTGATAGACAAAGTGGCTGAAGACCTATGGATGGAGGTTCATGACATTGTACAGAAGGCAGCAATCAGCAACCTCCCAAAGAAAAAAAAAATGCAAGAAAACAAAGTGGCTGTCTGATGAGGCTTTACAAATAGCTGAGGAAAGAAGGAAAGCGAAAGGCAAAGGTGAAAAGAAAAGCTTCACCCAACTGAATGCAGATTTCCAGAGAACAGCAAGGAGAGATAAGCAGGCCTTCCTGAAGGAACAATGCAAACCAATAGAGGAAAATAATAGAATGGGAAGGACAAAAGATCTTTTCAAGAAAATTGGAAAAATCAAGGGAACGTTTCGTGCAAAGATGGCCATGATAATGGACAAAAATGGTAGGGACCAAACAGAAGCAGATGAGATCAGGAAGAGGTGGCAAGAATATACAGAAGAATTATACAAGAAGGATCTCAATGTCCCTGACAACCATGACAGTGAAATCGCTTACCTCGAGCCAGACATTCTGGATTGTGAAGTCAACTGGGCCTTAGAAAGCTTAACTAACAACAAGACGAGTGGAAATGACGGTATCTCAGATGAGCTATTCAGAGTCCTAAAAGACGATGCTGTTAAAGTGATGCACACATTATGTCAGCAAATTTGGAAAACACAACAGTGGCCATAGGATTGGAAAAGATCAGTTTATATTCCAATCCCAAAGAAGGGTAATACTGAGCAATGTTCAAACTATCGCACCATTGCACTCTTTTCACATGCCAGCAAGGTCATGTTAAAGATCCTACAAGCTAGCCTTCAGCAATATGTAGATTGGGAGCTACCAGAAGTTCAAGCTGGGTTTCAGAGAGGTAGAGGAACTAGAGATCAAATTGCCAACATTTGATGGATTATGGAGAAAGCACGGGAATATCAGAAAAACGTCTATTTCTGTTTCATTGACTATGCTAAATCCTTTGATTGTGTGGATCACAACAAACTGTGGCAAGTTCTTAAAGAGATGGGAGTCCCAGCCCATCTCACATGTCTCCTTAGAAACCTATATAAGGGTCAAGAACAACTGTCAGAAGGGGATATGGAGCAACTGATTGGTTTAGAATAGGAAAGGGGGTTCGACAAGGATGTATATTGTCACCCTGCTTATTTAAATTATATGCAGAGTACATCATGCTGAATGCTGGCCTGGATGAAGCACAAACTGGAATTAAGATTGCCGGGAAAAACATCAACAACCTCAGATATGCAGATCACACCACTCTAATGGCAAAAAGTGAGGAGGACCTAAAGAACCTCTTGTTGAAGGTGAAAGAGGAGAGCGTAAAAGTAGGCTTGAAACTCAACATCAAGAAAACTAAGATCATGACATCCAGCCCCATCACTTCTTGGCAAATAGAAGGGGAAGATATGGAAGGAGTGAAGACTTCACATTTCTGGGATCCAAGATCACTGCAGATGGTGACTGCAGCCATGAAATTAAAAGACGTTTGCTCCTTGGGAGGACAGCTATGATAATAAAAAGTAGAGTATAATAAAAAGTAGAGACGTAACCCTGTCAACAAAAGTCCATATGGTCAAAGCGATGGTATTCCGAGTAGTAATATATGGCTGTGAGAGTTGGACCATAAGGAAGGCCGAGCGCAGAAGAATAGATGCTTTCGAGCTGTGGTGCTGGAGAAGAATCTTGAGAGTTTCTTGGACTGCAAGAAGATCAAATCAGTCAGTCCTAAGGGAAATCAACCCTGATTGTTCCCTGGAAGGTCAGATGCTGAAGCTGAAGCTCAAATACTTTGGCCACCAAATGAGAAGGGAGCACTCACTGGAGAAGACCCTGATGCTGGGAAAGACAGAAGGCAAAAGAAGAAGGGAACGGCAAAAGATGAGATGGCTGGACAGCATTACTGATGTAACTGACATGTATTTGAGCAGTCTTTGGAGGATGGTAGAAGACAGGAGGACCTGGTGCGACTTTGTCCATGGGGTTGCAAAGAGTCGGACTTGACTGTGTGACTGAACAACAACAACAAAACCCACTGACCTCAATGGGATTAGAAGGGTTTAAGTTGGCTCATGCTTGCAATGAGAATGTGGCAAGATATTACAGGATTTTTGAATGTGCTTCTCACACTCTTGTCCTGACTCTCTGCTTTCTCAGGGAACACGAACTCCAAGTTCAAATTCCTTGAGTTAGTGTCGAGATGCCTGTATGAAACACAAAAAGATGTGCATAAATCTCCCATTCATTGCTGTGACACAACCCAGTGCTTGCTTGCATGCTTGAAGGAGGAAGGAGTCAGGTTTTGCCATTGTTGATACTATAAGGGTGATAACAGATGGGCATTTAGGGGTGGATCGGAGGCATCCCAAATTGGTTTGGCTCAAAAAGAGCCAGCCTGAACCCTCCACACACTCCCCAGTGAGGTGGCTTCATCCCGTCTGCAAGGCAGCTTGGTGCGATCAGACGGGGGGACATCTCAGAGGCTGGACTGCTCTTTTTCTCCCCCAATGGGTCAAACACTCATGAGCTCAAGTGCTCTGGGTAGTTTTTACCCCCCAAAAAAGCCAGAAACTGCTTGGGGCGGCTTGGTGGTTTCACACTGCCAAGGTGCCTCGCTTGCGCATTTCCCCATCCAGATGCCGAAGAGGCAACTGGCGTGCAGCTCAAAATATTGCTGCTACTTTGACAGTAGTAGCTTTTTGAGCCACTCTGAGGCTGCCAGAGGATGGGGGGAGTTTGGGATAGGGCCAGGCAGCAGATGTTCACATTTGCAAGGGTTTTTTGGGTCACTTTCTGAGGCATCTCTGAGTCGCCCCTAACGGCCTGTCTGTTATCACCCAATGAGAACTACTTTGAAATGTTACAGTTGAAGATTTAATGGCTTATGAGAGTCATTTGTACTTCAAAACAAATTTAGACCCCAAGAAAAAAAAGCTATATCCCAGGAAAATGTCATTAAGACCTCGAAGTGAACCGAACGTATTACAAGGGAAATAATTAGTATCAAACATGTAGATTCTATTGAAGCATGACTAATACACTCAGTGCAAGCTGAAAGAATGAAGCAAGCCTTCCTTAGTTCAAAATGTACGTATTTTAAATAAGCTGTGTGAGTACAATGAGATTCAGTTTTGTTTATACTTTGGACTTTAAAAAAATCAATTAAAATTTTGCCTAAAGAAATAGGAAGCCCAGAATTATTTCAACCATGATACAGTGTTGTGTTGAGGATGATGCAAGCTACTTCCTACAGTGGTCTATAACACAATTTTGACACTTCATTATCGGCATGATATTTAAGAAGAAGAAGACTGCAGATTTATACCCCTCCCTTCTCTCTGGATCAGAGTCTCAGAGCAGTTTACAATCTCCATTATCTTCTTCCCCCACAACAGACACCCTGTGAGGTGGGTGAGGCTGAGAGAACTCTCACAGCAGCTGCCCTTTCAAGGATGACCTCTGCGAGAGCTATGGCTGATCCAAGGCCATTCCAGCAGCTACAAGTGGAGGAGTGGGGAATCAAACTCTGTTCTCCCAGATAAGAGTCCACACACTTAACCACTACACCAAACTGGCTGTATTAGCACACTCTTTGCTGCTGCATGTTTGTTGTAATCCATTGTAAGTGTCTCAAATCTCAAATTAATTTGAAGCAATTTAAAATTGCTTGCATATATGGATCAGATTGTGCCATTGTTTCCATGTTTGTCCTGCAGATAGATCAGTTACTTCCTCCTGTATAAAATGTGTGTGTGTTGCCAGCTCTCTGTGACCAAAGCACAGAAGACTGGATTTAAGAAACTGTTTTACTCAACCAGAGCAGTTTATGCTGGAATAAATTTTGCTAGTCCTTAAGGTAACACTGGACTTTTTTTTTAATTGTGCTGTAATGTATGAACATATTAACCCATTTGGATCTATAGGTTTTCTTCCGTGCCTGCCAATGTTGAAATTTTTTGGGGAATAAGAACATAAGAAGAATCCTAGATCAAACCAGTGGTCCGTCTAGTCCACCATCCTGTCTCACACAGTGGCCAGCCAGTTCCTCTGGAGGTCCAACAACATGGAAAGAGAGGCCAAGGCGTTCCCCAGATGTTGCCTCCTGGCACTGGGATTCAGAGTTTTACTCCCTCTGAATGTGGTGGTTCCCCTGAGTCACCAGGGCTAGCAGTGACTGATAGGTCTATGCTCAATGAAACTATCCAATGGTCTATGCCTGTTGTGGCCATCATCACATCCTCTGACTGCTATGTATGCGGACCAAAGTGTAGACTGTTACGAGTGTTCCTGCCAGGCTGATTGGAGCCAGAAGGACTGAGCCTGGGGACTAGGGAACAATGGGCAACAGGATCCAAATCTCCACTGCCCTGCTCCAATCATGTGCTCCTGCTGGTTTGAATGACTCAATAATGTGCTTGTGCGGCCTCATTGGCCCATTTCCTCAGTCTTCTTTAGTGCAGCCTTCTACCATGCTGTATCTAATAAAGAGCTGGTTATCACCACCCATCTCACTTCTTCAATGCATTTAACTCAATATATTATAGTGGCGATGAAGTTGGAATCCTGATGAGCGAGCCCAGCAACTGGCACTACACTGTGCATCACTGCCTCCGCATCCAGCTCCGTGCATTGCATTGCCATTGCTTAAGAAGTGGTCACCAGGCCAGGATCTGACTATGAGTACCACACAGGGCCAACTGGCATCGTCCAGCACTGTCATGCAGCCGACACTGCCCGGGCCCAATGCGGCTGCTGCTCCAGGACTGCATGGGTAAATCCCAGAGTTCAACCCCGATCGCCTGGAGTCATGGGAGACCTGGGAGAAGTGGCTGAACTACTTCATCCGATACTATAAAATTACAGATGAAGAGCAGCAGAAGCATCTCCTGCTCAGCATCTGCGGTATGGACATGCTCCAGTGAGCCGAGAGCCTCAACTTGCCCACTACACTTGAGGAGGCCATGCACATAGCCATCGTGGAGAAGCTGACCAACCACTTCTTGCCCAGGCCAACCCACATGGCCTGGTGCATTGAACTCCACAAGTGGAACCAAAAGTCCAGGGAGACTGTTGCCATCTTCCTCTCACAGCTCTGCTGCCTTGCCCTCTAATACGCCTTCTTGAACCTTGAGGTTCCCTTTGCCCTGAAACCTGCAGGTCCCCTTTGCCCTGCAACTCAAGGTAGTTGAGGAGTTAGACCACCTCATTGCACAAGGAGTCTTAGAGCCGGTTGCCAACGTACATTGGGAGACTCCTATTGTCACCCCAGTAAAGCGGACTACAAGTGCACCATTAACAGAGCACTTCAGGACCACGCCTACCCAGTTCCGGGGGTCAGCCACATGTTAGCATCACTGGCAGGGGCTAAAATCTTTGGCAAATTGGACTTGACCCAGGCGTAGCAGCAGCTTCCAGTTGATGCTACCACAGCAGAAGCACAAACAGTAATGACACACAGGGGCGCTTTCAAAGTCAAGTGCCTCCAGTTTGGGGTCAGCGTGGCCCCGGGGATTTTCCAGAACTTAATGAACCCCGGGGTCCAGCCATTTTTCTACAATGTGCTGATCGCCGCAGCCACCAAGGAATTCGCCTTCTGCCTCCGAGCAGCGCTCCAGCATTTCGACTCGGTGGGCCTGAAGGTCAAAAGGAAAATGTGTCTTCTGGGGGTCCCAAAAACTGACTTTCTGCGGTACTTTCTGGATGTGAGCAGGATCCACCCAGGAGAAGGTCCGGGCCATCTGTGATGCCCCTACCCCCATGAACAATGCAGACTTACAAACTTTCCTCGGCCTCTTAAACTAAACTAGAATGAGTTAGTATGCAAAGGGTGCCTGCCTTGCCCCCCCCCCCCTTGACACTGGAGCCACAATCAAATTTACCTTGTTCAACTGTCAAAACGAATGTGATGTGATCATCCACAAAATTCCTTTTGGCATTGATTTTTAGAATCAAAACTGTTCATGTATGAAAACGCTGCTGATCCAAATACTTCAGTAGCCATTAACATTGAATGAAACCAAATGGTTTTTTTAAAAAAAAACATAGCATTTATTTTTTGCTGATTTCTAGTACTTGTGACTGATTATGATTAAGCTTTCTGTTTAAACAATTTCCTGCTAATAGGAGCAGTAGTGCATCAAAGAAATGGAATAGAACACCCTTGGGCTGTGTGAGAATATGCATACGCCAAAAGCCTATTGTGTTGCACTTCGCCAGGAATATGGTGAAGCTATTGAACAACAGTTAATGAAAAGACAAACAGTCTATAAAGAAATTGGCTCCTGTTTTCAGCTGCTGAACGGATCATGAGCCAAACCAATGGATAGTCAAGCATCCCTAACAAGGATGTCTATGTCTGCACAGCAGGATGAATTCTTTCCACTGCTTCAGTTAGTGAACCATCCTGTAACTGGCCGGTATTGGGCAGCCATAAATAATAATAAGTGAGCAAGGACATCAACTAGGGTTGACAGTCCCCAGTTGGGGGCAAGGGATCCCCTGGTTTGGAAGCCCTCCCCCTGCTTCAGAGTTATCAGAAAGTGTGTGTGTGTGTGTGGGGGGGTGTCCACTAGGCATTATACCCTATGGAGAGCAGTCCCCATAGATTATAACGGATGAACATATGAAGCTGCCTTATACTGAATCAGACCCTTGGTCCATCAAAGTCAGTATTGTCTTCTCAGACTGGCAGCGGCTCTCCAGGGTTTCACACCTATTTGCCTGGACCCTTTTTTGGAGATGCCAGGGATTGAACCTGGGACCTTCTGCTTCCCAAGCAGATGCTCTACCACTGAGCCACCGTCCCTCCCTAATAATAATCAATCTGTGGGTATCTGGGGCTCAGTGGGGGGGGGGCTGTCTTTTGAGGTAGAGGCACCAAATTTTCAGCATAGCATCTGGTGCCTCTCCTTAACCTCTCCCCCCAGTTTCAAAAAGATTGGACCAGGGATTGCAATTCTATGAGCCCCAAAAGAAGGTGATGCCCCATCCTCCAATATTTCCAATGAAGGAAAGGCATTTAAAAGGAATTAGGTCCCTTTAAATGTGATGGCCAGAATTCTCTTTCAAGTTCTATTGTGTTGTCACAACCTTGCTCCTGTCTCCACCCTCAAAGTCCCCAGATATTTCCGGCAACCCTGACATCAACCCATGACTGGGACCTGCCGACCTTTGGGACTGCCTCTCCGCAGAGAGCACTTCGTTTGGGGGTCTCAAAACCTCCTTAGGATCCCCAGACCGAAAGAGGCTCAACTGTCCATCACCAGAGCATTTTCAGTAATAGCCCCTGCTTTGTGGAATGCCCTCCCTGAAAACATCAGAGCGCTGTGGGACCTGCCACAGTTCCACGGGGCCTGTAAAACTGAATTATTTAAACTCATCTTTAGAGGTTGAAGGCAGGTCGCTATTACCCCACAGCACCGATAATCCCACTGAAGCATCAAAACTGAAGCAAGAACATTCAGGGTAATTAAGAACGCACGTCTTGGTTTTAATGACTGTAATGTGTACTGGTTGATTTTATTATGTATTCTGTTTTTAATTTGCTGTTGTTAGCCACCCTGAGCCCGCCAGGGGAGGGCAGGATATAAATTTGATAAAATAAAAATAAATAAATAAATGATAGAAGAGTAGAAGAATCTTATCAACGACAGGCCAGCTATAAGAGATCAAATGGGACTTTTAGGCCATTTTCCCACTGAGTTTACCTCGGAGCGACGTCCCTCTTCACCGCGCAGCGTCTGCGCGGATTTCACACCAACTGCTCCGAGGCTTCTCTGAGGAACCAGGAAGTTCCTGACCTTTTGCGTCGCAAATGTAAACCGCCAAAAACCAGTTTACATTTGCGACGCAAAAGCCGCGGCTCTTCTGGGTTCTGCGGAGCAGTTGGTGCGAAATCCGCGCAGACGCTGCGCGGTGAAGAGGGACGTCGCTCCGGGGTAAGCCCTGTGCGAAAACGCCCTTAGTTTCAACTGATTGAGCAATGGCACTGAAACTGAATTTTTTTTGTTTCGAAAATGTATCCCTTATCCATAATGGATTACATGAAATCAGGCAGACCTGCCTTTGCTGTATTGGGCTGTGCAACCTCATATGTTCCACATACAGAAGAACTAATTACTGATTCCACTGGATGTAAAATCAGTTTAACATAATAAATGATAAACTGATTATCCATTATCCTGTCCGTATCAGCAGAGCAAAAAAAGAAAACACAGCAACAATTCAGGCACTTACAGTACAATCCTAAGTAAATCTGAACCTAAGTTTACTGAAGTAGAAGGGTGGAACTCTGCCTGGGACTGTCCTGTCAATCCAGGGCTGGTGCTTTCCGGTCGGCCAAGTAGGCAGCTGCCTAGGACATGCCAGTGCCACAGGGGAGGGTGCCCCCCCCCCAGGCTTCATACAAGCCCCAGTGCCCCTTCCCCACTGCCATTGCCTCTGCCTCTCCGCTGCCCGACTCCACCTTGCTGCCTACCAGGAGTGCTGCGGGCAAGTGGGCAGCAGCGGTAGCCATTTGCCAATGCCCCAGCGGGAGGAACCAAAGGCAGCTGCCAAGCCAACCAGCCCACTCTCCTCTCGGCCAATCTGTGGATTAGGCCACTGATGGAGGAAGGAGAGCCAGTTGGTGTAGTGGTTAAGTGCGCGGACTCTTATCTGGGAGAACCGGGTTCGATTCCCCACTCCTCCACTTGCACCTGCTGGAATGGCTTTGGGTCAGCCATTGCTCTGGCAGAGGTTCTCCTTGACAGGGCAGCTGCTGTGAGAGTCCTCTCAGCCCCACCCACCTCACAGGGTGTCTGTTGTGGGGGAGGAAGATAAAGGAGATTGTGAGCCGCTCTGAGACTCTGAGATTTGGAGTGAAGGGTGAGATATAAATCCAATATCTTCTTCCCTGGGAGGCACCTCTGCTCAGGGACTTGGTAATGTGCTTGGCAGCACCAAGTGACGGGCACCAGTCCAAGGAGGAAGGAGAGGCAGTGGTGATGTGCT
Organism: Heteronotia binoei; assembly: GCF_032191835.1. Taxonomy (NCBI): domain Eukaryota; kingdom Metazoa; phylum Chordata; class Lepidosauria; order Squamata; family Gekkonidae; genus Heteronotia; species Heteronotia binoei. Next base: position 28,368,169 of record NC_083230.1, on the reverse strand, counting down.
GCTCCTGGGTGCCGGGCAGGAATCGCCAGGCAACCCAAACTGGCGTGTAGCTTGGCCTAGGCCATGGTGCGCACCCATACCATCTCACCACTGCCTCTCCTTCCTCCTTGGACAGGCTGATCATCTCCCTCTTCACCAGGTGAATGAGATGCAGTAGACTGCCCGCTTTGAGATCAGCCACCCAGAGTGGCTCCTTTCCTCACACCAAAAGGCCAAAGCTGCCAACCCAGAACACACCGGTCACGCTGAGCAGCACAGGTGAAGAAAGCCTCATGGTTCCCCACAGAGCCTTCTTGCCTTCCATTCCCAGGCAGAAATGTTGTGTGACAAGGGGAGGGGGAAGATTTTGGGCCTAGCAACAGACCTTGAATTTCTTACTGCAAATTTGAGGCTGTTTTGAGTGGCAATGGGGGGTTATTTTCTTCTTTGAACTGACACGTCATTTGCAAGAGGTAGAGGTTGGAGAATTTTTTTTAATGGTGTTTTTTTTTTGTTTGGCAAATATTTGTTTGCAAAACTGCCTTTTGTTTCTTCTGCAAATGAACTTTCTTCTGTTCTGGAAATGCATATTTGAAGAGATCCCCTCCATCCGAGTCAATTGTACCCGAGATATGTACATAGATCCCTAACCTACCTAGTATAGAACATTCTGCCCGTAGAGTCTGTATTGTCTATGAGAATTTTATTGTCTACAAGAGTCTTTTCTTCTTGTGCTATAGAGAAAGGCTTCCTTGTAGAATGCATGTGAAGAGGCTAATTTTAGAGACCGGAAAGTTTTTCTTTTTGTGGTTCTCTGTGTATATTGCTATTGAGAATGCCTCAAAACACTACTGTGGATTGTGGCCCTTACCTTTGCATGCACTGTATGACTGCAACTTGTTGGAATTCTGTACCTGTCCTGCATGTCTTTTGCAATGATCTTAGTTCCAGTCATTATAGGGTTAAAATGCTTACCTGTTCTCTATGGTCTGCCTGACCTAGGAAGAGAAACTTGGCTGTCTGCCAATGAAGAAAAAAGGACTACTTGTTTGTTTATGCTAAATTTCAGGTGATTTCCTTTGTCTAGGTAAGGGTGGTGAACCTTTTTTCTTTCAAGGGCCATTAGGATATTTATTACATCATTCAAGGGTCATGCAAAATTATCAACTTAAAAACAGTTCTCCACTTAAGGAGAATTATTCAGGCCGGCCAAATTAATGCAAATAATTGTTTTTCTGTTTGAAGTCATGTGGGGAGAGCCTAATTTGGCATGCACATACACACCGCTGGCCCGCCACCCTAGGCAAATGCCTAGGTCCTGAGCTTTTTTTGTAGAAAAAGCCTAGCAGAAACCCCATAAGCATATTAGACCACATCCCCGTAATATTAGCATATTAGGTCACACCAACGGGTGGTAGCTGGCTCCAACCCCCCCCCCACCCCTGTCACCCCTCCCTCCCTTCATGCAGAAACTGCAGCTGCTCCCAGCAGGCCTTTAAAGGCATCCACATACCCCAGCAGCAATCTTTCACAATGCCCACCACTCAGGCTCCACAGAGACAGAGAGAGAGAGAGGAAGGGAGGGAGGAAGGAAGGAAGGATGGAAGGGAGAAACTGTAATAAAGGAAAATAAAGAAATAGGGGAAAGGAATGAAAATAAAGGGAAATAAATAAATGGGGGAAGAAAGGGAAAGAAAGAGAAAGGAAAAGAAAGAATTGGGGGGGGGGACTTATCTAAACTGTGACAGTGACTTTTCAAGGCCCTGCAGTGATCCTGGCCGACCAGCCAGGCTCCAGGGCAGCCACTGTGCAGTGTGGCTGGACCCCACGATCCTTGCTGGCCAGCTGGGCCCCTGAGAGGTCACTGCACAGCACAGCTGGGCCCCATAATCCTTGCTGGCCAGCCGGGCCCCAGGGAGGCTGCCACATGACTCAGCTTGTACAGCAATCCCTGAGGGCCAGACAAAGTGATCTCGAGGGCCATAAACGGCTCTTGGGATGGACGTCTAGGTAGAGAGAGGTCAAGGAGAAGGAGGAAGATTCTCCATTAGCAATGTGACTTTCTTAGTGATAAGATGTAGCTGCTAGTGTTTCTTATTTTCATCCCAGCTCCCCATCCCTGTAGAAATACTTATGTTTTGTTTTTATTCTCAAGAGCTCTCGATCTCATTTTGATCCAACAATCCATTGAACTGTTTGAGATATAGAAATTGATTTTCCACACAATACCTTTAACACAAATGACTGATTGCTTATTCTAGAGAAGCCTCATTAATGGAACCGGTGACAAACCTGAAGCCTCATCAACAAATGCAGTGAGGTTTGGGCTCCTTGCTCTTGAGGAAGGAAGTGTTCTATTTTGAAGGATCCTACTTTATTCCAGAAATGCAGTGTGGCAGGAAATTTCAGATGCCCCTTTATTGCAATTGCAGGCAACATTGTACTGGGGATTACACAAATGGGGCAGATAGTGGTTCTCTGGAGTGATTGTAGATCAAGTAAGTGGTGCTGGGGTGGTGCAGGGAATGTTGGCCACTGGACGGCCACTGTGGGAGATATGATGCTGGACAAGATGGACCACTTGTCTGATCCAGTAGGGCTTGCTTTATATCCTTAACTCACCTGCACCATGTCTGTCAGCAGTCCACCATTTTTGAAATTTCCATTGAGTTCACACATTTGGGGAGACAACATAGATATCCATTTCTAGGGCTGCCAACCTCTGGGTGAGAAACTCTTGGAGGTTTAAGGGGGGGGAGCCTAGGTGAGGGTGAAGTTTGGGGAGGGGAGGTACCTCAGGGGGGTATAATGCCAGAGAGTCCACCCTCCAAAGCTGCTTTTTATTCCATGGGAACTCACCTCTGTCTCCTGGAAATCAGTTGCAATTCTAGGAGAACTCCAGTCCCCACCTGGAAGCTGGCAACCCTGTCTCATATAGTGCTTCAACAGGTATGTACATATGGGATAACTTCCTAAACGTCAGATAATCTCAGTCCTCCTTACTTTGGTGCGCTTCATTTTTCCTGGCGGTGGGCTAACCTTGTTAGCTTTTTGTGTTGTGAGCCGCCCTGAGCCCACCTCGGTGGGGTAGGGCGGGATATAAATCGAATAAAATAAAATAAAAAATAAAATAAAACCTAAGTTTCCAGTCCTTTGCATACAACCCCTTCTTTGCTTGCAAGCTGGACTTTAAAAGAAGAGATGGGTGCAGGGAGCCAATTTCTTTTCTGTGTGTCCAGAGTTGACTCTGCAGGGACAGGGTGACATTGTTAAGTTTCATGTGGCAAAGAAGAAAGAAAGTCTTTAACTCTCCCCCCACCAGAGGATGTATGGCAGTTTTGGAAGCGTCCCCCCCCCCTTTCCTACCAAGATTGCTGCTGACATTAAATAGAGGCAGCTTTCAGAAGATTTGGAGAGAAGCTCCCCCCTCTCCCTGCACTTTCAGATTTACTTTTCTTTTGGAATCAGATGGTATTGGAGGGGCATAGGTACCCTCACCGAGGGCGTCAAGAAGCTTGACACTGGCCCTATGTCAATCAGATATCTAATTACGGAATACTTTTCTGGTGGCGTAATTAGTATTCTTTGGTGTTTTAGAATGTACGGCTGCAAGGTCATTGGTGTGTATGGAGCTAAATACATATTAAGTAAAAGGTAGTCCCCTGTGCAAACACCAGTCATTTCCTACTCTGGGTTGATGTTGCATCATGACATTTTCATGTCAGACTTTTTACGGGGTGGTTTGTCATTGCCTTCCCCAGTCATCTATGCTTTCCTCCCAGCAAGCTGGGTCCTCATTTTACCGACCCCAGAAGGATAGACGGCTGAGTCAACCTTGAGCTGGCTACCTGAACCCGGCTTTCGTCAGGATCGAACTCGGGTCGTGAGCAGAGGGCTCGTACTGCAGTACTGTAGCTTTACCACTCTGCGCCATGGGTCTCTTCTTTTTAAATACATATTATATGTGCAATAAAAATTATGAATGTAATAATATTCTGTAGACTATATCCAAAAACCCTTTCTTTTCACTACAACATGATCTGGGGTTTTTATATATATAAAACACACACCCACCCCTTTCCCTACCTTTCAGATGGCAAAAACTAAGATATATGTACAATGGCAGTAAAGGGTACATTGGTCTGCAGCTTACTCTTTCCCTGCCTAATATTGAGTGCATTTGCCATTTTGATTGTCAAAACCTAAGGCATTTACACTTTTAAATTCCATAAATATGCTAACATACACTTTTTAATGCATTTTAATACTGTTAAAATAAATTTGGGAATGATAAATTGAGTGCCTGTTTCAGTTTCCCCCGTCAAATATCTGCTTTCTTCTTTTAAGGCAGGGGAATGCATTTTTTTAACCTGAGGTTTCAAAACTTCTGGAAGCTGTATGTCTTGAACTGCAGCCATTACATTCTAAGAGCAAATCATTGTCCCTTATTTTCTTTTCTTCTATCCTTACCCCACTAAAGAGATTGCATTAACCAATACTTTGAGCAGGACACTGAAGAGGCAACATAGAAATATCCTAAACAAATCTCTTCAGAATCCTGAATGCTGAATTGTTATCCAAAGGGCTGCATATCTCTGTGTGTAGAATATAGGTAAATATATATTTGTGTGTGTAGAATACAGGTAAGGAAATGATATACATTTTATGGAAAGAATGAAACATGTTCCTTTTTCTTATGCTATTTTGTTTCGGGACAGAGTGTTTCTGAAGGGCCATGTAGAGTCTTAAATTTTCACAGAATTTATAGAAGTAATGAACGAGGGAGAAAGATATGAATACAACAGCATGTTCTCATAGCAACATAGAGAGAAAGATGATTTCGAGAGAAGTGCTGAACACACTGCTGAGAATGACTACATTTGATATTATGCAAAATACTAATGTAAGATGTGATTACATGGAAGGCTGGAAGAATAGAATCCATTTGTTAGAAATATGGAAGTGGAGTTATTAATCCTAACAGGAGCGGGGGGAGAGAGTGAAAGAAACACAAGGGAAAAATAGTGAAAATGGCAACTAATTCCATTCAACATATAGCTTCAGCTGACAATTGCTAAACTCTGGCACTTTTTCACTTTAAGGATATGACTACTCTGCATTCATTTCCTCTGTGATAGCTGGACTAAAAATAAGCTTATGCAAATGCACAGACACGTTAGTGATTCGAAACAGGTTCTCAGTGTCTCGGTCTTGTCTTTGGCCACTGGATTATAGGGCGTTCAGAGCTTCATTTACAATACATTTGTCCAAAGTGCTGTGTTTTCGCTTCTTGAGTCCAAGCAAATTATCGTTTATGCCATTGCTCATTTCTACTTTTTGAACAGTTTGGAGGACACACCAGCTGTGCTAATCTGTAAGCAGAGCTGGAGTCCCCCCCTTTTTTTTGCACACAATGCATCTGGAATCAAGTATAACATCTGTAAAGAGTATCTGCTGGTCTTGAGCACTTAATCTACCTCTTTTCACATTTACCTGCTTGACCTGCTTGCTTTGTAACTTAATTCCCAGAACTGCTGCATCTGGAAGGTGATGGTTCCTGGAAACATATTTCAGGGCAGTGCAAATCAATGTCTTGATAGCTAAAATTAAATTTCTAATATTATATTATCTCATTCCAGAAACCATATGTCCATGAATGATAATAAAACACTGAGCAAAGACCATCCTTCTCTCAGGAAGAAAAGGGGGCAAAAGGGGACATCAGTCCTTGACTTCAAACTTCAGTGCTTCCTTGATCCATACTTCATATCATTAGTACCAATATAAGGGTTCACTGTAATGGGTTGTCTAGAAATTGCCACATAGGTGCAAGAGCATAAGACATTTAAAAAAAAAAATTATACTCTGATATTATTTATTGGGCCAATTTGTACTAATAAGAGAGGTAGCCAACCTTCAAGTTATACGGATTACTTAATCAGAGAGAATGGATCAGTAGCTCATTTTAATTGAATTTATAATTAACTTGGAGACAAGTTCTGCTAATTTCAATAGAGATCTATCTCTAAGCAGAAATGTTCATTATTATAGCCTAAAACCACAGCCTTAGAGTTGGTTGCACATCGCATAAATTATATCGTCACCAAAACCAATGATTAAGCCTAATATTGGGCTCTTCAGCATCACACCAGTATAACAAATGGATCACTATTCCAAAGAAAAAAGTAACCATGCTAAGCAACTGACACTTTTAAGTCAGGAGTTAAGAGGTACAGGAAGGTCTGAAGTATACTAGAATACAACAAGAGAAGACAACTTGGGAACCCACTAGGTCTTCCTCAGGATAAGAATGTAGACTGTTAGGAACCTACTTCAGGTTCCTCATGGGGTGTTTCTCAGCATAGGTCCACAGTTTCTCACGTAGTCTTTTATAGAAAAACAAGACATTGACAGAGAACACAAGCAGATTTTGTGCTTGGGCTCTATCTGTATCACTTAGCAACTTGTATTACACACTTAACAAGATTTGTACTACAAAAAGAAATCCAGCAAGCAATGCTCACTTTCATATTAACAGTGCAATCCAGTGGTTCTCAAACCGTTCGAAATGGGACCAACTTCTAAATTTATTGTGCTGAGGAGGCTTTTAAACTTACTGTATTTTTCAGAACTTGCTTGCAAAGTAACTCCATGCTGCTTTTCTCTCCACCCCCCACATAAAAAGTAAGAATATCACAACACTGTATGAGTTTCTATTTTTTTTGTTTACATTTACAAATATATAGCATCACCAAGCAACAGGGCTATATGTCATGATCATTTTGTACATTATGCAAAAGCAAACCCAGGCTGATTCTGCACTCACCTTGGTCCGGGGCAGGCTTCCATTTCCACATGAAGCAAGCTGGTGATTTTGCACCAGTTGCTCTGCGTTGCCATTTTGTGCGGGGCAAACCTGTGATTTGCTGCACCACAGTGCAAACCTGAAAAAACAGGTTTACACTGCAGTGGGGCAAATTTCGGGTTTGCTCCACACAAAATGGTGGTGTGGAGCAACTGATGCAAAACACATAGAGGCTGTACAATTATTAAAGATTCTTTTTTCCTTTGCACCATTTCATCTTTTTCCTCTACAATTTGAAAAACCCATTTTTCACTCAATATCACCTAAATTAATCTATTTTGATCTGCAACACATTTTGGATTTCAACTTCAGACTCTGGGATTTGCCATCCTGCTTTTAAACTATTTATTTTCTCTCTTCCCTTTTTTGTGCTGACCACCAAACATCATGTTCGAGAACTCAAATACTTGTGTATTGTTTTATGATGCATACATATTTGTATTACACAACTTTTGTTTCAGTATCTATTTAACAGTATTTGACCATATATTGGTCTGGCACTTCCTTCTCCTCTCTATTTTTCTTGATTCTCCACTGTAGTAGTATTGACTAGGAATGCATGAAAACTTAACTGTATGAGGAATTTTTCCATATACATCTGTTTCCCTTGATACCCCAGCAATAGACTGATTTAGCTGTCATTTTGAATTTCAGGCAATTCCAACTCCATCAGTTGTCAAAAATGGTGAAGTGCTGTTGAAATTAATAAGACAAGTTGCAATGATCTTGCCTATCTGAAATCAATAAGACTGAGTACTATTTCATACATGACCTGTGTCTGGGCTTTTGACATTTTGTCCAAGAGTTATTTTTTCCATTTTCAAGATTGGCAGCCTGAAACATTTTCATGACTGACAAACATTTACTGTCTTAAAACTTGGAAATAAAATAGCTCACTACGTTTGTTAGCAGTACACAAATGCTCAGTAGTCAAGAATGACGTGAGACTTAATTTCAATTCGTTCCAAGATGAGTGAATCCCTTTGAAGAATGAAAAATCTCTTTTGCTCTTACACACATCATAAGCACCCAAACTGTTATTTCAACTCTAATTTCCATATCTTGCATTATGAAAAATGACATCAAGACAGAACTACATTCAGCTTTGGCTTAGACTGGAGTATTCTACATAGGATTGCACTGTAAGCCGACTTCCTGGATCTCAGTTTGATCTGCTTGTGAGAATTCATTGTCTTTTTATACTCAAGATGCAACGGCTGTCTTTCCTGATCCAGTATTGCAGCAATGTCTGCCACAAATGGAATTCTGCCTAGGTTGGAACAATAGCAATTTTGGAGGGCAAAGCTAGAATCTGTGATAGTTCCATCTAGTTCTGGAATGGACCCCTGAACACATAAAAGCCTTAGAACCTCCTAGCCTATACATAAACTAAGCATAAAATAATACCACAAAAGTTGTTATAGCTAACGTCTCTCATCAACAAAGAATCTTTAGCTTGTTGCACAGGATTCATTATTCCATCAAATGACCTGATCACTCAGTATGAAACATGATATCAGTGACTACATACAGAAATACCAATATTGGGCTAGATGTGCCAACTTTCATCCAGTACTGCAAATGTGTTGGAACTTTGCATTCAATCCATCTCTTCATCCTGCCACAATCCATTATAAACACCATTTGTACAACAACACCATAGAAATGTATTTGGTCTCCCTTGAGTAGTCATTCACAACCTTTGATTTCACACACTATCAGCTTTAGTTCAGATATATTTCCCTCAGCTGATGGTTGCCATATTGATAGATAACTCTTTCCTTGGCAAGCCTTTTTCCCTGAATCACATTCTGACAGCTGGGTTGGGGCCAACTCTTTTTTCCCTGGACCTCTCTGGGAGAAATTCAGGGATACTTATCAAAGCACCTGTCTTGGGATAAAGATAACTGACCATATTATTTCTCTTACAGTTGAATTATTTAATCCATTTTAATATTGAAGCTGAGACAAGACCATGTAGACAAGACAATGGAGTTAGTTCATCTGGAACAAAAACAGCTTATACAAGCAATAATGTCTTAAAGTAAAAGATTTAGTAAAGAAACAATCCATATTTCTAAACTAATGTTTTGACCTTAGCTAAAAAGTTATACTAAAACTGGCAAAATCTCCAAGAAAATTACATTCTTGCATTAACACTTGGAATAGAGGTTAATCCTCCCACCTCATCGGCTAAAAAAGAAACAAGACAATCTTATAAATGATTATTTATACAAAGCAGAGCACAGTAACCTGTAATGCAGAATAATTAGTCAGGGCACAGAAGTATGAGGACCATGCTATGCTGCATTCAAAGAGCACTATACCTCAACAGCTGCATATTACCGTGCTTTTCCCTCTTTCAAAAGATTTAACTTTGTCACTGTGTTAAAATTGTTCATTTAAATATCTTTTGCTCTTGCCTTGCTGTAAAAAAGTTTAGAATACACAACAAACTCTAGTTTGTTCCTAGGGCTTTATTGAACAGCTGAGGGCCGGGCTACTTTACACTGGGGCCTGAAAATCAGATCTCCTGAAATGTAGTTCAACCTTAAAAAGCAGCAGCAGGGAACTCTAGTAGGATCAGGACTGCAGTGCTTAGGAAAGGGGAAGGCTTTCTTTCCCCTCCACACATTATTGCCTGACTGAAAACACTCCTGGCTTCTATTAGTAACAATGGGAGGGGAGGGGGATAAGTACTGAACAAGAATCTGGGAGACTCTGGTTTGTATTTCCACTCTGCCATGGAAGCTTGCTGGGCCTAACCTGCCTCATAGGATTGTTATGAGGATAAAATGGAGGGCAGGAGAATGATGTAAGCTGCTATGGATCCTCTTTGGAGATAAAGGCAGGGTACAAATGAAGTAAACAAATAGACATGGTGTCAGAATTGCTTGTGAAGGGAGCATAGCATTTTTTTCTCCTATCAGAAGAATGGTCTAAATAGCCAACTTTATGGTTTTTTTTAAAGAAAAAATTAATTCAGGAAATCCTAATTTAGGAAATGAACAATTGTATCTAGGATAGTTGTGTTCACTTTTTCTCTCAGAAAAAAAAATAGCTATTTATTGGTGATAATGTGGTTCTGGCTGACAGCTGCAATGGGGAAAATTTACTAGCTAGACTTATCAGGCCAAACATTTGACAGCACTATTGACCCTTCAAAGTCCCCTGGTATAATAAAATGACTCAGATCTTATACTGGCCAACAACAGACATATTTCAATTGCTGCATAAGAGGAAGATGCTTGCTGCTACCAACCACTATATTTCTATGTTTTTACATCTATGCATGTGCATGCATGTCAATATTAAAAACAATATTTCCTGGACAAGAACTCCTGCAAATATTGGAGAACCATTGCTGAAAACTTTCCCCAGCATTGGTGGCAATGGGCCTTTTGGGGAGCCCAAAGACAGGGACCCCCTGGCCCAATCTTTTTGGGACTTGGGGGTTTTGTAGGGGAGAGTCCCCTGCAGGTCCCCTACAGTTTTGGGGGCTCTCCCTCAAACCCTCTGCCCCCCCAGTAGCCTCTAATTATGCCCTACGTTGCCATTGATGCCAATAGCCCATAGGGTATAATGGTGGGATAGGGGCACCCTCTTTGGGTGCCCCTAGGATGGGACCCCCTGGCCCAATCTTTTTGGGACATTGGGGGTTTGTAAGGGAGAGTCCCCTGCAGATCTCCTGCAAATTTGGAGGCTCTCCCTCAAACCTCCTCCCCTCCAAGTGGCTTCCAATATACCCTATTTTGCCATTGATTTCAATGCCAAAGGGTATAATGGGGCCATATATTTGGAAATAGCCGTGCATCTACCATATATACGGCTGTTCTGAGTACCGTTATTTGGAAATATATGGTATTCCGAATTTTTTGGCCCCGTATATTTCCAAATCCGATTAATTCTGATTTTTTTTTTTGCACACCCCTAATCTCCATTGGCTGTTTCCAGTGCATTAGATTGGACCTTCAGAGAAAAACCTCTCAGTGATGGCCACTTTGGATTTAGCACTTTTAATGTTAATGTAGTAGTATCAGCTCTGCAGCATATGACGTCCTGCTTTGCAGAGGCTGCCAAGCTATTCGGCCTAGAAGTTAGTCTGAAGAAGACAGAAGTTCTCCACCAGCCTGCACCCCAGGAAGATTATCACCCTCCCTGCATCACTGTGGGTGAATCAGTTCTGAAGACAGTCCAGCAGTTCAGCTACCTGGGGTGCATCATCTCCTCAGATGCCAAGATTGACAACAGGCTGGCAAAGGCAAACCATGCATTTGGCCGACTGCACAAAAGAGTGTGGAGCAACAAGCATCTGAAAAAAGGCACAAAGATCAATGTTTACAAAGCGGTTGTGATGACAACCCTCATCTACGGCTCCGAATCATGGGTTTTATACCGTCATCACCTGCGACTCCTTGAGCGCTTTCATCAGCGCTGCCTTCGTACCATCCTCAACATCCACTGGAGTGACTTTGTGACCAACACTGAAGTCCTCAAGAGGGCGGAGGTTACAAGCATTGAGGCACTGCTGTTGAAGACGCAGCTGCGCTGGGCAGGGCATATTTCCAGGATGGAAAACCACCGCCTTTCCAAAATTGCCCTGTATGGCGAACTTTCCACCGGCCATCGAAATAGAGGGGCACCGAAGAAGAGGTACAAGGACTCCTTGAAGAAATCCCTTGGCACCTGTCGCATCAACCATCACCAGTGGTCTGACCTAGCCTCAGATCGCAAAGCATGGAGGTACACCATCCACCAGGCTGTCTCTTCCTTTGAGAACGCACGCATAGCTGGTCTTGAGGACAAAAGGAGATTGAGGAAGAATCGCACTGCTACAGCACCAACCCCAAATCAGACTTTTCCCTGCAGCCACTGTGGCCGGATCTGCCTGTCCTGCATTGGTCTTGTCAGCCACCAGCGAGCCTGCAGCAGACGTGGACTACTGCACCCTTCTTAAATCTTCGTTCGCGAAGTCAAGCCGAGAGAGAGAGAGAGAGAGATAGAGAGTAGTTGTTTTATTGGTTTTTTTGTTTAACTTTATCAGTTGACCTGTAAGCCATCCTGAACCTGCTTCTGCAGGGTGGGCAGGATACAAGTTAAATAAATAAATACTTGAATCTTTACACTGACCATTATTGGGGTGTGTCAATAATGACCAGTATCTCTTTACACAGAGTTTTGTGCAGGTAATGAAAAGTGACACATGACTGCTGGATATGCTGTGTTTGTAGCCAAGGTGGGATCGTTTAAATGCAAATATACCCATTTGGCTGCCTTTTATGGGAACATGCACTGAGGGGGAGCTTTAATAACTGTGATTTTCAGTCATTTGTATCACATCTTTTTCCCCAGTGGGAACTCAAGTTGACTTACATTTGTCTCCTCTCCTCCATTTTAACCTCACAACAACCCTGAGAGATACATGTAGCTAAGAGCATGTGAGTATAGAAGATCACCCAGAAAGCCTCCGTAGCAGAGTGGGGTGTGAACCTGGGTTTCCCACTTCCAAATCCAAAACATCAACCACCGCTCCACACTGGGTCTCAGTTGGCAACCCTATGTGTTGGCCATGCACATTTCAGGATGGGGGGGAAAATAATTATTTTATTTATTAAAAGTATTTTAATGCCACCTTTCCACCCAAATAGGGTATCCAAGGTGGCTAACATCAAACTATTTCAACAATAAAACAGCAAGATGACTGAAACAACATGTAAAATACAGTTTATATAAAAATAATTCAATAAAACATATATAACAACACAACCAGGAAGGAGAGCTAATATCAGTTAGTGAGGAAACACCAAATAAAACAAAAATTCCTTATCTGCTGTCAGAAAATAAATGGAAACAGATGAATTTCCTTGGGGAGGGAGTTTCGAAGCTTTGGTGCCACGGCCAAGAAGGTGCTTCTCAGCTTGCAACCTGTCCAGCATGAAAGGGTGAGGGCACCTGAAGCAGAGTCTGTAAAGATGACCAGAGTGGATGGATAGATGCATATAGGAATAGGTGGTCCTTAAGGTATGCTGGCCCTCAGGGCCGGCCCTAGGGTGCATAACACCCAGGCAGACTTGCCGGCCTCTTCATCTCACTGCCCCCTTTTGCAACGCCTCCCCCCTTCCCTTCTGCATCGCCTGGGAAGGTGTGATGGAGCACCGCACTTCCCGGCCTCTTTAAAGCCCCCCCTGCAGATCAGCTGATTGGTGGGTAAAATGCTTCCACTGCCCCCCTCCCTCTCTTTCTTCCCTTCTCTTCTGTGGTGCTGTGCTCTGCCTCCCCCCACCCCGGTGCACGGAGAGGAACGTGGCTAGAATCAGCCCTACTTGCTTAGACTTGACCGGGCCTCTCAGTGCTCTCACTTCTGGTGGAAGTGAGGGAGGAGCGAAGCCTTGAGGCCCAGGCCAAGTCTAAGTGAGTAGGGCCGATTCTAGCCACGCTCCTATGAGGGCACGGGGGGGGGGAGCGTGGTGCCACAGAAGAGAAAGAGAGGGGAAGGAAGTGTGGGGGGGGGCAGAAGCATTTTACCCGTCAATCAGCTCATCAGCAGGGGGGGTGCTTTAAAGAGGCTGGGAAGGCACTCTACTACCCCTTCCCAGGTGGCACAGAAGGGAAGGGGGGAGGCAGTGCGGTGAGGCAATGGCAGGGGGGAGGTAAACTTTTTCTTGGGTACGGGAAGAACCCTGGCGCCCTAGACAAATGCCTAGTTTGCCTAGAGGGTGAGCCAGCCCTGCTGGCCCAAAGCTATATAGGACCTTTAAAGTCAATACCAGTACCTCGATTTGGGCCCAGAGCAAATCAGGAGCCCAGTATAGGGACCAGGGTCATTTATTTATTTATTTATTTTATATCCCACCCACCCCGCCGGGGCAGGCTCAGGGCAGCTCACAACATAAAACTCCACAATAGTGAAATATACGAACTATAGAATAATACATTCAATAAAATTATACATTCAGAGTTAAAATTATACATTCAGAATTAAAATCAGCATTACATGTCATTTGGTGCTAAGACCTAGGTATTATTCCATTTTTCCAGTGTGATGGCATTCTATCTGCACAGTAGGCACCATGTTAGTTAAAGGCCAGCTTGAAGAGGATGGTTTTGCAGGCCCTGTGGAACTGGCCAAGATCCCACAAGGCCCGCACTTCTTCTGGCAGCTGGTTCCTCCAGTGGGGGGTGGTGATATGGGTCATGAGAACCATTTCTTGTAAGAACCCCGCCCCCTCCTCAGTTATATATATTTTATTGAAATTTCAAAAAAGGGAGGGGTAAGGAAATACAAAAGTGGGAAGGGAGAAGGGGTAAAAGTAAAATAGAGTCAATATCATTTCCCCCCCTGCATCATTAGATTACATAATAGTACTCTTAGTCTTAACAAGTTTATAGCATATAGGTTCTACTAAATAGTTTGCTACTATAAATTCAACCATATCAAAGTGAGGAATATATTAGAAAGTGCAACAGGTAATATACAAAATCAATTTCATACATTAAGCCATTTGTAAAAAGGTTTCCAAACATTTTCTCTGTCTTTTAGTAGCCTGCCCTTAAGACAAAGCGCAAGTATTTTGTCGATCAAATCTTGTTTCTTTGGAGCCTCATGACATTTCCAGCGTTGTGCTATCAAAAGTCTTGCTGCCATTATATGTATATCATCAAATGTTTACTCTGCCTTGGAAGGTCCATTGGTTGTATGTTCAATAAAAATAGTTCTAGTTTAAAATGGATATGTGTTTTCAGTATCTTTTGTAGCATTTCATGCACCATAATCCAATATTTTTTCATAACTCCACAAGTCCACCACATATGGAAAAATGTACCCGCTTGCGAAATACATTTCCAACATTTATTAGAGACAATAGTATGCATTTTAGACAGTTTATTGGGTGTCATATACCATCTGTAAAACATTTTATAAATATTTTCTTTAATAGTAATAGCTCTAGTAAATTTTATGTGCGATTTCCATAATATTTCCCAGTCCCCCATTTCAATATTATACGCCAAATTTTGAGCCCATTTTATCATACTTTCACTTCTTTATCTTGAAGTTTCATTTGTAGGATCATAGAGTAGATTTTTTTTTATTTGATGTTGGTGCTCTCCTAAGATTATCTTATCAAATCCATGTTGTTCAGTAGGAAATCCTATTACTTTGTCTTTAGCATATCTCGATTCTAATTGAAGTCTTGCCCACCGATCAAAAGAAACACTATTGGCTGCTAAGTCTTGTGTTTTCAATTCATCATTGTCTTTCAATAATTCCTCATAGGTAAGTATATTTTGGGACAATAATGTTGGTTGGATAAAGGCTTCAGTTGGTGATATCCATCTCAGAATTTTGGTATAAATTTTAGGTTTAACCAGGACCATACCTGGTATAAGGACCTCCTTAGTATATGGATATTAAAACGCTTATAAGTGTCCATTTTCTGATACCAACCCTTTGCAAAGTCATGCCCTTCTAACATAAGCAGTCTCTTATTTTGCAATAATATCCAATCTCTCACCCAAGTTAAAACACAAGCTTTATGATACAGTTGCCAGTCTGGTAGTGCAAAGCCAGTCCTTGCTTTGGAGTCTTGTAATGCTTTCAAATCTGTCTGTTAATACTATTATAACAATAATGCTAAAGTAACACTATTAGATGTGAAAAAACTACACAGTTTCTTACTGCTATTCTTTAGTATTATTTTGCATACAAAACGCTAAACAGAGCTCATCCCAGCTACTCTTTCAGACAAGGATAGTAGGTGCTTACCAGAACAGAACATGGGATTGATGTTGCCCTTATTTCATTAATTGTTGAATAGTTCCAAAATTCCCAAATCCCTTCAGAGCCATATTAGCAGACTAAAGATTGTCTTTCAGTCTTCAAGTAGACTAGATAATGGCATTATTGCAAATAAATAAATAGCACAATGCTCAGGAAGAGAATTCTATATCACGTTTAAACAGCACCCCAAAATTGTCCCTCAGGAAACTCTCTCTTTTATTGTGGTGTCTTTGATTCTTTCTATTCTGTCTATAGCTCAACAACTCTTGAAATCACTGGACAGAGCCAACCTTATTCATAATCATTTTCCAGCCTTAAGCAACCAGGTGACTTCAAAATGGTGGCAAAGGAGCATGAAGAGCTTGAAAGACTGCCAGGAAAAAGACAGTTATAGATTGCAATTACTTTTAAATAGATTATTAGGATTAAATTTTTATCATGGGGTGGGAAAGAGCAAAGGGAGTAATAAGCTTTTAAGTTTAAAATATTCTGGTCTCTCTGTTGCTGTTGTGTTGCAGTAAAGGTAGACAGCATTTTTCAGTACCAACTGTTTTAGTGCCCACCATTTGTGGATACTGACAATAAACTAACCTAGGAGAGCTTGTATCATACCACTTAACATGGAGAATATTTTAAGTGTTTTGCCCCCCAAGTCGGAATAAAGAGACGGACACAATTAAATTGGTGAAAATATGGGCCACTTTTATTAAAATAACTAGCAACGGCAAGGGCAACCGAACTGCGGCCAGGTCAGGGCCAGGGGTCTCCTCAGACCGCTCCCCTGCCTTTTTCAGCGGGCGAGAGACCCGGCCCCCCAGCCGGAGCTGTGAGCCACAGCTCCCGTTAGGCAGGCCCAGCAGGGAGGCTCGCACCGGAGGGCCCAAACACCAGACGCGAGTCTCAGCGAAAGGCACCCATCCAATCGAGTCTCCAGGACAGTCTGCATTCACAAACCTCGAGCCACACCCAAGGTTGATCCTGACAGACCCCTAACTCCCCAAAAGGGGGAGGCTAACCGGTCCTCCCCAGGCCGCATGGTGCCATAACCCCGTAGAACCTGCCCTAAAAAGTGACCAAACTCTACCAAGGCACCAACCCTAAGCCAATTCCTCAATCCACTGAAATGTTATGCAAGGTAGGCAAAAAACACCCCCCAGTCACATGCCAAAACGCCGGGGAGTGAAAAAATTCCTACCCGGCCCCTCCAAACGGAAGCGACCAGCAATTGCCTGCATAACAAACAGGGCGGGCGGGTGGGCCGAAAACGCCGGGAAGACTGCCGCGGCGCCGAGCGGGGCTTCAGCAACAGCGTTGAAGCCCCGCCCCCTCAGGACGCGCTCAAAAGCGCGCTGAAGATTCCGCTCTCCCTCCAAGGGGGGGCAAAACTTCCCCTTCAGCCAGGCTGCGATGCAGCGGGCTTCAGGAGGCTTCTTTGCCCCCCAAGTCGGAATAAAGAGACGGACACAATTAAATTGGTGAAAATATGGGCCACTTTTATTAAAATAACTAGCAACGGCAAGGGCAACCGAACTGCGGCCAGGTCAGGGCCAGGGGTCTCCTCAGACCGCTCCCCTGCCTTTTTCAGCGGGCGAGAGACCCGGCCCCCCAGCCGGAGCTGTGAGCCACAGCTCCCGTTAGGCAGGCCCAGCAGGGAGGCTCGCACCGGAGGGCCCAAACACCAGACGCGAGTCTCAGCGAAAGGCACCCATCCAATCGAGTCTCCAGGACAGTCTGCATTCACAAACCTCGAGCCACACCCAAGGTTGATCCTGACAGACCCCTAACTCCCCAAAAGGGGGAGGCTAACCGGTCCTCCCCAGGCCGCATGGTGCCATAACCCCGTAGAACCTGCCACAACTAAGGCCAAGTCTCTACTTAGGGCTTAGCACCCACAAAAAGACCCAAAACCCAACAAAAGCCCTTGCCGCAAATCACTCAGAAAAAGCACATTACCCTTTTCCGAGAGATGCACACCATCCCCTCTGTAGAGGTCTTTAGAAATATCCGGATGGGGCAAATAGTGGCCCAAACCACCCTCCATAAACTTGCAAATTTCCTTATTCGCTCGGTGGGCAACAGAACTGCGGCCAGGTCAGGGCCAGGGGTCTCATCAGACCGCTCCCCTGCCTTTTTCAGCGGGCGAGAGACCCGGCCCCCCAGCCGGAGCTGTGAGCCACAGCTCCCGTTAGGCAGGCCCAGCAGGGAGGCTCGCACCGGAGGGCCCAAACACCAGACGCGAGTCTCAGCGAAAGGCACCCATCCAATCGAGTCTCCAGGACAGTCTGCATTCACAAACCTCGAGCCACACCCAAGGTTGATCCTGACAGACCCCTAACTCCCCAAAAGGGGGAGGCTAACCGGTCCTCCCCAGGCCGCATGGTGCCATAAACCCCCAGGCACAGCGCCACACCAAGCGCGGAATCATGGCCGACCAAACTATAATGGTACCAGGCCATCTGTTCCTTATGTACCTGAAATCGTCTCGAGCCTGCAAGATCAATGCCTTGCCCTTAATCAGCCCGAGATCATTCCCTCCCAGGTGAAAAATCAATACCTGCGGAGGAGGGCCCCCAGACCCATGAAACAAAAGGGGAAGCAAGCCAGGCCACTGAAGACCCAGGCGCCCCCTCCATTCTATCGTGACATGTTTGCTGAGCCCCAGCTGAGAGCCAACAGCAGTTCTCCGAGCTTGATGTGCCTCCCAAAACACATAACTGCGCCCGCAGATGAGAACTCTGCTCCTCCGGCCAGGAACAACAGCATCTAAAAGGAAGAAACAGACAAGTTATACAACCCAAACCTCAAAATACCCCCAGCTCCTAACCAAAACTTATTAGCGGAGCAAAGGGCGAATATAACCTTTGTAAGCTGGAGAACGCCAACGGCCCAGGCGTTGAATGGACGAAGTAGGATAACCCAGGGCGTGAACGGACGAAGTAGGATAACCCAGGGCAGCAGCCGTCGAGGCTGCACCGATTCTGAAGGAATGGGTACCAAACCTCAATCCAGACAAACCCAACAGGGCTAAAGCCTTTGATATCACAGTCCAAAATTGATGCTTTGCCAACGGACTGCCCCCAGCGTGACAATACAGCGATCCTTCGCAGCCCTCCCGCAAAGCCAAATAGTCAGCTAATGCGGAAACTGGGCAAAGCTCCGCCTCCGAACACGGACCTAACTCTAGCACAGTCCCCGTGCCCTCTTGGGCAACGTAATATCCTTCAATAACAACGCCCTACCCGAAACATCATTCTTGGAGCTTGCCACCAGTTCACTAACCCTCAGAGCCCCAAAGGGGTACCAAAGAGGCTGCATGGAACAAAACTGCCTCGAAATGAGACGCACACACTGAGCTCCAAACCCCCTTTCAAACCCCGAAGAATATCAGGAGACAAAGGGACCCTAGTATCAGGCATAGGCCTAGCCTCCCTAGGACCACCCTTCCAGCATCTTTCGAATACGAAAATCTGCTGATTCCTCTTAAACCCCAAGGCCTTGCTAGCGAAGGCCAGCGCAGACATGCGTCCCCGAATTGATTGCATGGCCAATCCCTTACCTCTCAAGGAAAGACAATAATGGAGCAACTGCTCCACTGGGAGGGGCCAACAATGCGATACCCTACCTCAGCCCTAAAGTCCTAAACTGCCACACAGCACGCTCATAAGACTTCCTGGTGCTAGGTACAATGGCTAAGCCTATACACTCTGCAGGCCTCGGCTCTCCAATCAGCCATAGCTCCTGGGGCATTGGCGCCGCTTCCAGATCAGCGTCTGTGGCCAGCTGAGGTGACATCACCTGCAGCCACACTGTTGGTGAATCCGATCCCAAGGGAGTGAAGGGTACAAAGCGGCCCTCATCCTGAACTCCTGGTCATATTGGATCCAGGCCAGGCCGCTGAACATCGTATACCCCTTGTATATGATGTCCATATATTGAATCAACGCGGCGGCCCGCCAGGGCTGCGCACGAGCTATCACTCCCGCATATATGAAAAAAAAAAAAAAACCCGGGAGCCAATTGGCCAAGGTCAGATAAACCTTCCTCTTCCAGAGCTTCTTCTTCTCTTTATCGTCCAACTCCTCCTTGTCCCCCTTCTCCACTTCCCTAATTAAAAGGGGGAATACGACCACATATTCCCATTATAAGATTTTCTGTCTTGTGGCAGGCAGCAGGTGATCACCCAGCGGCAGAGCCACCTCCCCAAAAGGCATAGCACTAAAGGGGACCGCCCCGTATGGAGATGGGAAACCCCAACCTCCAGGCCAAGTCGCTGCCGATCCCTGCTGACCAACCACGGGCCAATTACCCAAAGGACCAACTGACCCTGTGGTTACATCCGGTTGCTCTGCTGCTCTAAGCCCGGAGTAGAAGGAGCCCCCAGCACTGCCCAATGGAGCACCCACCCCACCAGGACCAGCAGACCCCCAAGCCCCCCAAGGCCACACAGGCCCAGGATGAGGCAAAGAGCCTTCCCCCGACTTACCAGCTGATAAAGCAGGCACCAAAGCTGATCCAGTACCTCCCGCACCGGACGACGTGCCCGCACCAACATCAGAGCAAGCAGGCCCCACAGCTCCTCCAGCAGCAACTACAGCAGATCTGCCCTCCAAAAGAGATAAGCGGGTCAATACATCTGCCTGCAAAGCACGCTTGGACAAC
Source organism: Heteronotia binoei (assembly GCF_032191835.1). Taxonomy (NCBI): domain Eukaryota; kingdom Metazoa; phylum Chordata; class Lepidosauria; order Squamata; family Gekkonidae; genus Heteronotia; species Heteronotia binoei. The sequence goes on along the minus strand of NC_083230.1, from coordinate 28,347,887 downwards.
CGACCCATCTTGGGCAACTGAGAAGGTGGAAACCCCGATGCCTGCTCAAGTGCCCGCAGCCTCTGAAAAATGGCTGCATTAACTTCATCGTCCCCTTCAGTGTCCGAAGACGAAGGGGGGGGGGCTTAAAAGGAGGCTTAGGAGCCTTAGGGGCAGGCTGTTTCCCTTTTGATTTTCCACTGCCTTTGCGACCCGACATGTTTGCCAAAGAGCACAGCAAACAGCAGACTTTCTTTAACTAGCTTAGCCAAGCCTGAGGCCAGCAAAGGAATAAAAGGAGGAAAAGAGCCCTCAAAATGGCCACCACCCCAGTGACTCTAAAATGGCCGCTGCCTAAACACCTCGTAAAATGGCCGCCCCAAGAGCAAGGGTGTGATGAAGAAGAAGCAAGGCCAAAATGGCTGCCAAGCACCAGGGAGAAGTACAGCACCTCAAAATGGCCGCCCCAAGCACAAGGTGTGAGGGAGAAGAAGAAAGGCTAAAAATGGCCACCCAGCCTCAGGGAGAAGTACTCTTACCAGCACCCCCGAATTTCAGCCTCTCAAAACGGCCGCCCAGCCCTGCCGTTCCCCACAGTCCTGGTCAAATGGCTACCCAATCCCCTGACAGCACCACAGTCCTGAATAAGGCACCTAAAAAAGTCTGCTATGAAAACGCTGTGACAGCAACGTCACCCCAGAGGCGGAAACGACTGGTGCTTGCACAGGGGACCTTTCCTTTCCTATGCTAAAGCAGCAGCCCCGTGGCACAGAGCGGCAGAGCCGCAGCACTGCAGTCTGAGCCCTCTGCCCGCGACCCGATCCCGGCGGAAGCTGGGCCCAGGCAGCCGGCTCAAGGTCGACTCAACCCTCCATCCTTTTGAGGTCGGCCAAACCAGTCCCCAGCTTGCTAAGGGGAAGGTGCAGATGACTGGGGAAGGCAATGGGAAACCACCCCATAAAAAACTCTGCCATGAAAATCTGAAAGCAACGTCCCCGCAGAGTCAGAAACGACTGGTGCTGGCACAGGGGACCTTTCCTTTCCTATGCTAAAGCAGCAGTCCCGTGGCACAGAGCGGCAGAGCCGCAGCACTGCAGTCTGAGCCCTCCGCCCACGACCCGATCCCGGCGGAAGCTGGGCCCAGGCAGCCGGCCCAAGGTCGACTCAACCCTCCATCCTTTCGAGGTCGGCCAAACTAGTCCCCAGTTTGCTAAGGGGAAAGTGCAGCTGACTGGGGAAGGCAATGGGAAACCACCCCACAAAAACTCTGCCATGAAAATGTGAAAGCAACGTCCCCGCAGAGTCAGAAACGACTGGTGCTTGCACAGGGGACCTTTCCTTTCCTATGCTAAAGCAGCAGTCCCGTGGCACAGAGCGGCAGAGCCACAGCACTGCAGTCTGAGCCCTCCGCCCACGACCCAATCCCCGCGGAAGCTGGGCCCAGGCAGCCGGCTCAAGGTCGACTCAACCCTCCATCCTTTTGAGGTCGGCCAAACTAGTCCCCAGCTTGCTAAGGGGAAAGTGCAGATGACTGGGGAAGGCAAGGGGAAACCACCCCATAAAAACTCTGCCATGAAAATGTGAAAGCAACGTCCCCGCAGAGTCAGAAACGACTGGCGCTTGCACAGGGGACCTCTCCTTTCTTCCCATCCAAGAGCTAAACAGGGCCGTCCCTGCTTAGCTTCCAAGACTGGGCAGTCCAGTAGCAAGCAAGGAAAAGGGGGGGGATCCAAATGGACTACTCTTTACCCCAAAAGGCGACGTTCCTAGAGCCCCTGCAAAAGAACAACCCAAAAGAACACCCTATAACAGCCCCCAAGACAAAAATGCTCCAGGGCACACAGCAAGCCCCGGCAATCAAACTGTTCAAGAAAAATGCTCCCGCGACGCGCTCCGCTCCTCTCAGCCGCTCCACAAGACGCTCCACAGGCTCCACGGCCCAGACAGCCCCGACGCGTCAAGAGCTTGCAAACATGCTGCGAGCCCTCCGAAAACGCCGGGAAGACTGCCGCGGCGCCGAGCGGGGCTTCAGCAACAGCGTTGAAGCCCCGCCCCCTCAGGACGCGCTCAAAAGCGCGCTGAAGATTCCGCTCTCCCTCCAAGGGGGGGCAAAACTTCCCCTTCAGCCAGGCTGCGATGCAGCGGGCTTCAGGAGGCTTCTTTATGGAACTGGTATTCCAGAAAAAACTCAGTGCAAAGAGGTGTCTAGAGTAGTACATTTGGCTATGAGAAACTGGCATTCAACTCTTCCCTCAGTCTGGAACTATTCTGGGCACTCTTGACAGAGGCAAGTTCAACTATTCAGGGCACTCTTGACAGAGGCAAGTTCAATCCTCACATTGTCACAGATATGGAAGTCTGACAGATAGAAATACATATGAGTAGGGATAGGTATAAACCAGCTCATAAACTAAAGTTTGTAATAAATTTTGGGTGGTTCACGATTCACAAAATGAAGTTTGTGGCATGTCAACTGAAATGAATTTTTCATGAACTTTCAAGCTGTCCCTGGAAGTTCGTGCAGTTTCAGGAAGAGACACATTTTCAGACAGATTGTCTCTGCTCAATCTATAAATGTTTACCAAACTTCAAAGCAACAGGGGGGGCGGAACATGAAGGGCATGTAGAGGAGCGTCTGTAGGAGGTCCTCTGAGACTATGATGTCTGTAGCTTGCACAGGATCTGTTCTATATGCTCCTGAACATCCTGAACCTGCATATATCAAAATGACCACCTATTATTTTGACAGGCACAGGTTCAGGAGTGTGTAGAACAGGGGTGGCCAAACTGTGGCTCTTTCACATGTGGCTCTTTCACATATATAGTGTGGCTCTCAAAGCACCCACCACCCCATTGGCTGGCTTGGAGAGGGCATTTCTCTCTTTAAATCAGTTCTCCAATTCAAGCCAGCTGGAGGTTTGAAGAATGCATTTAGAGTTAAAGTTGCTTTCTTCCCACCTTTCCCTCCCTCCTCCCTCCCCATCTATCTTCCTTCCTTCCTTCCTGGTCTCAAACATCTGATGTTTATTCTACATGGTTCTTATGTTAAGCAACTTTGGCCACCCCGGTGTAGAATGTATCCCATGCAAGCTATAGACACCAAACTTGCAGAGGTCTCTGGATAACTCTTCTTTACCTGTTCTCCAAGTTTGGTGAGGATTGGATGGATGCAGTCTGAGATATAGCTTCCTGTAAGGAAGAGATCAACTTACACTCAAAATAGCACCTCTGATAAATCAAAAAAAGATAACTGATTTATAAGTCTTTGCAGGAATGGTGCACTGTTCATTTGGCTAGAGCTGCAGAGTCATCTGAATTAACAGCTGGACTGGAGGAAGGGAGGCAGCCAGGGATCCCCCTAAAATCCGTGCAAAGCCTAAGCCCCCTGTCTTTCTTCTTTCTGAAGAGCACTGAGGCTGCATGAGGAGCCGTAGCTGGTCTTATGAACCCCCGTTTCAAATTTTTATCCAGAAATTTGCGCAGCTCTGCTTTTTTAGCCCACCCCATAGACTATAACTTGGCTCTCGGGAGGTCTTGCCCAGGGATCAACTCAATTGCAAAGTCAGTGTTTCTATGGGGTGGGAGTTCATTGGGTTCTTCTTCATTGAACACTTGTTTTAAGTCTTTATTCTCCTTGGGGATTGATCTCACTTCTTCTATGGTTAGGCACAACTTCTCGTTCACCGGGGGGGGGGGGGTGGCTCCAGGCCCCAATCCACATTCCATTGGTGGTGCTCACACCTCCCGTCTCTGAAATCTATAAATGAGTGCAAAGGTGCGATAGTTTGAACATTCCTTGGCATTACCCTTCTTTGGGATTAGAATATAAACTGACCTTTTCCAATCCTGTGGCCGGTGTTGCATTTTAGAAATTTGCTGACATAATGTGTGTCTTTTAGGACTTTGAATAGCTCAACCGGGATATCGTCATCTCCGCTTGCTTTGTTGTTAGTAGTGCTTTCTAAGGACTTCACACTCCAGCATTTGACTTCACACTCCAGGATGTCTGGCTCAAGATCATGGTTGTCAAGGACATTGAGATCCTTCTTGTATCATTTTTCTATGTATTCTTGCCACCTCTTCCTAATCTATTCTGCTTCTGTTAGGTCCCTACTGTTTTTGTCCTTTATCATGGCCATCTTTGCACAAAACGTTCCCTTGATTTCTCCAATTTTCTTGAAGAGTTCTCTTGTCCTTCCCATTCTATTATTTTCCTCTGTTGCTTTGCATTGTTCCTTCAGGAAGATCTCCTTATCTCTCCTTGCTGTTCTCCGGAAGTGTGCATCCAGTTGGGTGAATCTTTCCTTTTCACCTTTGCCTTTCACTTCCCTTCTTTCCTCAGCTATTTGTAAAGCCTCATCAGACAGCCACTTTGTTTTCTTGCATTTCTTTTTCTTTGGGATGGTGCTGATCGCTGCCTTCTGTACAATGTCATGAACCTCCATCCATAGCTTTTTAGGCACTCTATCAACTCTAGTCTCCCAGAGTCTTATTCTTACTGTAGTTTGTTCCTAGCAATGCCTTTCACCCAAGCAACAACTATAGAACCAGAGATGAGGCATCAAGATACCAGAGTCCATCCCAGCTAGTGCTACTCATGGAACTGAACTTTCTCCACACCTCTTCCTCCTACAGTATGCTGTTCCCCCTCAAAATCATGGCCCTGTGGGAATGGTGAAGCTCATATTCATAGTATCTGAAAAGTTCAATAAATGTATATTTTCCCCTACTGTACCCCACCTGGAGAGCCAGTTTGGTCTAGTGGTTAAGTGTGTGGACTCTTATCTGGGAGAACCGGGTTTGATTCCCCACTCCTCCACTTGCAGCTGCTAGCATGGCCTTGGGTCAGCCATAGCTCTGGCAGAGGTTGTCCTTGAAAGGGCAGCTGCTGTGAGAGCCCTCTCCAGCCCCACCCACCTCACAGGGTGTCTGTTGTGGGGGAGGAAGGTAAAGGAGATTGTGAGCCGCTCTGAGACTCTTCGGAGTGGAGGGCAGGATGTAAATCCAATATCTTCTTTTTTTATTTTTTTAAAAAACTTAATCAGGAAAAAAATCATGGCCCTGTGGGAATGGTGAAGCCTCAGGAAAAACATGGGGGTCTGCAGCAGTGTTCCCTCTATGAGTTAGCGTGAGCCAGCTCACAGTTTTCTAGCCTCTGCCTCACACGTTTTTGTCTTAGCTCAGGAAAAATGACCCCAGAGCACACTAATTTATGCAGTAGTTCACAAGTTTAATGCCAGTAGCTCACAAAGTAGATTTTTTTGCTCACAAGACTCTGCAGCTTAGAGGGAGTATTGGTCTGCAGTGCTACTGGTAGTCACCAAAATCAATCATTTCCTTTTCTGCAGGTGGAAATGCCCTGTCACTGCAGCCTCCTAGAACAATTTTTCACTTGCTTCCTAAGACTGATTAGTGTTTGACAATGTTTTTCAAATGGTTTTTGTCTTCCAACGTTTTTCAAAGAATCCATTTCCATAGGAGTTCTCCTTTGTATCTTTCATTCCAGCATATTCTAATTTTGCAGCATAGTTTTGTTTTATTGTTTTCATAAGGAGATAACTCCCCTTCTCTTTCTATATGGATACCCAAATAAGCTCTTTTTATATAAGAATGCTGATTCAGTTTGAGTGTTATCTTGTCACTGTCCTCCTTTGTTTGGAAGAAATTATTATATTATTAACATAAAACAGAATGCTTCCTTGTTCTTTTGAATACAAGCATGGATCAGCTTTGCATGAATTCTTCTTTAATGAGCATTTCATTTATTTTCTCCTTCCCTGCTTCTACAGCTTGTAGATGCTGCTTTGAAGTTTACATATTCAGTTCTGATCTGATGTCTCAAAATGGTGTTCACTTGCAGTTCTAGCAGCTATTATCCCTTTCTTCTTCTTTAATTGCATATTAGTCTCCTTAAAATAAAACTGTGAGGCCATTGCTAGTGAACCATTTCACCAATAGGGGGCTCTATTCAAAGACTGTTTTGCCTGTAAAATCACTTGCTGCAGCCTTGGCCTTTCCTTTTGATATTATTTCTTATTGAACTGTTCTTTTTAAAGTGCCCAGCTTTCTCAGAACAGAAATATAACCTGGTTTCTCTCTTCTTTTGAGAAAAGTTTTAAGTTTATTAAGAAAAACAAGATACAAAACAAAGCAAAACACAGAAACAAGAGAGCACTAAAACAAAAAACACTAAGACAAAAAACACTAAACACTAATACAAAGAAACACTAAACAAAATACACATTGCTACATACAGCCTCTAACCATTGACAACTACTACTTGACTACATGTACTCCCCCACAGGAGAGGGAGAGGATTAAGCTTGTAAATAAAACGTTCCTTACTCCATCTCTACTTTGAACTAAATATAATTATTTTGTATCGAAACCTCTATTTTAAAAATAGATATAATCATTTTATGTCAAAACCTCTATTTTTAACCCACTCGTATACAGGATCCCATTCCTCCCGGCATTTCTGCACGTTACCATTTCGCAGTCGGGTAGTCAACAGATCCGATTCCGCTATTTCTAAAAGTTTAATAATAAATTCTTCTCTATTAGGAGTTCTATCTTCCTTCCAATATTTAGCGTATAAAATTCTTGCAATTGTAACTATGTACAATAATAATTTCAGCTTGGTCGCCGGTAAGTTTTGTCTACAAATGTTTATAAGATACAGTTCCGGAACATGTTTCACTTGTATTTGCAAAATTTTTTGGATCCAGATATTGACTTGTGTCCAGTATTTTCTAGCCTTTTTACATTGCCACCATATATGGAACAGAGAGCCTTTAACTTCAGTACATTTCCAGCATTTATTAGAATAAGAAGGGTATATCTTTGCCAATCTATCTGGCGTAAGGTACCACCTGTATATCATTTTATACATATTTTCTTTAAGATCTGCTGGCTTTATTAACTTTATATTTTGCTTCCATAGCTTCTCCCATTCTTGCAAATCTATATTGTAACCGAAGTCCTTCAGCCATCTGATCCATGCTTCTTTGACCACCTCATCTTGCATCTTAACTTGGAGCAACCAGTCATAGACTTTGGTAATTAATTTTTGTTTGGACTCCAAAATCAAGTCTAGGTCAGAATAAGAGTTCAGGAAACCAATTTCTTTATCTTTCCGAAATCTTGATCTCACTTGGCATTGTAGCCACCAAGTTAACTTTAGAACTTCTTCCTCAATCAGTTCATTCTGGTCATTGAGCAAATAGGCATAGTCCTGTTGATTTTCCCAATTATACAGTTTGGGATGTGACGCAGCCTCTATCGGGGAGATCCATTTTGGAGTATGTTTGTACATCACTTTAATTTCACTCCAGACCGCATACAGAGATCTTCTTATTTCATGTCTGAAAAAACGCCCAGTTTTGACAGGAGTTTTATACCACATGTAATTATGCCAGCCTTCTCCTAACCCTTCGCCCTCTAAAGACAATAATCTTTTGTTTTCCAATTTACACCAAGTTCTCAGCCACGCTATATTGCACGCTTTATAATACAGTTTCCATTCCGGGAGAGCTAGTCCTCCTCTTAGCTTAGCATCTTGCATAACTTTCATTTTAATTCTGGCCTTCTTACTCTGCCAAATAAACGTTTTAATCATCTCGTTAAGTTGCTGAAAAAAAGTTTTAGGTAGTGTAATTGGAATTGTTTGAAATAAAAATAATACTCTCGGGAGAATATTCATTTTAATCGTTGCAACTCGGCCAAGTAGCGAAATTTGGAGATCTTTCCAATTATTTAGATCCCTCCGAATCTCTCTCAAAATTTTTCCATAGTTGTCTCTATATAAATTCTTTAAGTTATTGGTCAGAAAGATTCCCAAATATTTAGCCTTCTTTTCATTCTTAAATCCGGAAAGCTGTTCCAGCCTTTCAGTTTGGTCCTTTTCCATATTCTTTGTTAAGATCTTGGTTTTAACAGTATTCAATTTAAATCCGGATACTTCTCCATACTCTCTTAATCTTTGTTTTAAGAGTTCAATCGATGATATAGGTTGTTCCAGTGTAAATACCAGATCGTCTGCAAACGCCAACGTTTTTAATTCTGTATTGTTTATTCTAATCCCCTGAATTTGAGAGTCTTCTCTAATCTTCTTGATCAGCGGTTCTAAGGTCAATATAAATAGTAGCGGAGATAGTGGACATCCTTGTCTTGTACCTTGTTCTATTTCTATTAAGTCAGTCGTTACTCCGTTGAAATTAACTTTCGCTGTCTGTTTCGTGTACACTGCTTCAACCATTGAACAATATCTTTCTCCACACCCAACTCCTACCAAAGTCTCTCTAATGAAGTTCCAGTTCACGTTGTCAAAAGCCTTTTCAGCGTCTATCAGGATCGCCGCAAATTCTTTATCTGGGTGTTCTCTATAGTACTCAATTGCGTTCAGGAACAGTCTCACGTTCTGATTCATTAAGCGTCCCGGAACAAACCCCGTTTGATCCTCATGTATTAAACTTCTGATGACTTTCTTCAATCTATTTGCTAGTATTGTTGCATAAATCTTATAGTCACTGTTCAACAAAGAAACTGGTCTGTAGTTTTTAATTTCTGCTGGATCAGAGTCTTCCTTATGTATAAGAGATATTAAAGCTTCTTTCCACGATTCTGGGATATCACCGGTATTGTAAACATTTTCCATTACTTTCTTAAAGGGAAGTAGTAATACATCTTCAAAAGCTCTAAAAAATTCAATCGGCAATCCATCTGTGCCCGGCGTCTTGTTATTTTTTTGAGTTTTTATAGCATCAACTACTTCCTGCATTGAAATTGAATTTTCTAAACTTGCTTGTTGTTCCTTTGTTAATTGTTGCATTTTCACTTCCTTGTTTTTGTTGATCAAGTTTCTGTTTCTTATACAAATTCTGGTAAAAGTCCTGAATAATGGTTTTCATTTGAAAGTTTTGGAAGATCTCCTCTTTCGCCTCATTCCTTAACATCTTTATAATCTTTTTCTCCTTCTCTTTTCTCAATCTGTACGCCAGCCATCTACTCACTTTGTTCGCATTTTCAAAGTAATTTTGTCTTGTCCACTTTAGCTTTCTCTCAATTTCTTCTGCTAAAAGAATATTTATCTGATGTTGAATAGCTATAATTTTAGTCTTGATCCCGTTTGGATTCCCCGTTTTCTGTTGTTTCTCAAAATAGTTCAACTTTGCTAGGAGCTCATTGTAAGTCTTTCTTTGTTCTCTCTTCCTCCTTGATGAATATCGGATGGCAACACCTCTAAAAAAAGCCTTGAATGCATCCCATATTATTGAAATCTTTGTATCCTTTTCAAGATTACATTTAAAAAATTCTTGTATTTCTTTTTTGGCTTCTTCCAAAAATTTGGTTTCCTTCAAGATTTGTAAATTTAAAGACCATCTAAAGTTTCTTTTTTGTTCCTGAAATGCCACCGAAATTGGGCTATGATCTGAATACGATTGGGGAAGAATATCCACTTGATTAACTGTCAACATCATATCCAGAGACATCCAGATCATATCAATTCTTGACCAAGACTTATGTGGTTATGAGTAGAAAGTATAATCTGCTGTGCTCGAATTTCTTGTTCTCCAAGCATCTACTAGATTCAGTTCCTCAGCCATTTTTAAGAAGGAATTAGGTAATAAATTTCGAGTCTTCTTCTTTTTCTTTTGTGAGTCTTCATATTTTTTGTCCAATTTCATATCAAATATCGCATTATAATCTCCTATAATACAATATCTATCCGAGTTAAATTCTCTTAACTTAAGGTACAGATCTTGATAAAATTTTTCTTGATTTTCATTGGGGGCATATATATTCCCCAAAATTGTTTTCTGCCCATTTAATTCTACTTCAACGATAAGAATTCTTCCTTGCTCATCCGAATACAAACAGCTCGATTTAATCTGATGAGAGATGAAAATTGCTACTCCTTTCTTCTTCTTCTGCGAGTCGCATGAAGCATATAAAGTTCCAAATTTCTTATTTTCCAGGTACTTTACATTGTCTTTCCGAATATGAGTTTCCTGTAAACAAATGATTTGTGCGCCGGATTTTTTCAATTGTTGAAAGACTCTCCTCCTCTTGCCGGGTTCATTTAAACCGTTCACATTCAAAGAAAATATTGTAGTCTCTGCCTTGGAATTCATTTTGCTGGTTCCTTACTATCAGGTATCTTGACTTCCTTCCTACTCTGAAGTCTTGTCTTCATCTTGTCTCATTGTTTTTTGGGGGATTCTCCAGCCGGAGATCCTTCATCGCCTTCTAGCTCTTGTTCGCCTCCTGACTCCGATCCACTCCGTTCCACGTACTGGTCCCAGAATTCTTCCATCTTTGCCTCAGTAGTGATGTTATACCTCTTTGCTTGAAATGTAAAAAAGAGACCTTGTGGAAAAAGCCATCTAAACTGAATTTCATGCTTAATTAACCACGCAGACAGTTTCTTGAATTTAAACCTCCTCTGCCTTACACTCCAGGGTATCTCTTTTAGGATCTTTATTTTGTTTCCTTTCCAATTAATTTCACATTCTCTTGTTTTTCTCAGGACTCTTTCCGTTGTTTCTGATCGCAAAAGTTTAACTTGAACCTCCCTAGGGAGTTTAAACTTCCTTATGTAACTGGATGAGACTCTTTTAGCCCATAAGATATCTCTTGGGCCTTCTTCTAGTAATTCTTCATTATCCACTGTTAAAATGTCCATTATCTTACTGGGTAGGTCTTCTTCCCTCTCTTCAGGGATGTTTTGAAAGCGCAGAATTGTTGCTGCTTTCTCCATTTCAAATCTCATCAATCGATCTTCCATCTCTGTCAATTCTTTTTGGTTCTCTCTAGCTATGTCACTTGTCTGCTTACTTCGCTCTTCCATTCTGTCTACTTTAGCAGTTAAGCCATGGACCTGTTGCGTATTAGCCAGCAGTTGTTTTTGGAATTCAGCCAACTGGTCATTTGTCTTCTTTACTTCACTCATCAAATCAGTTCTTAATTCATCCAAGGCTTCGTGATTTTTCTTAAATCCAGCTGTTACACTCTTCTGCAGTTTTTCCAGTGCATCTTGGTTTCCAGAGACTGGAGTCATTTTAGGTCCCACCGCCGGAGGGGTGCCTTGCTGATATTTCTTGATCTTCGTTTCTGTCATTCTAACTTTGCTAGACCAAATCTATTAAGTTCACCCCCCCTTTCACTTTACTATATAATTCAATCTCTCAATCTCTCAATTTCTTCTTGACAAAACCAGCACCCCTCTTGTTTAAGATGAGCTATGACAATTCAATAATCAATAATCCAATCCAATCATTAAATCACCATTCAAGATCCCCTTACACCTAAACAACCCCCCTAAATGAATTTACCCTTAAAAGAATCAGTATTTAAGTTCCTTATAATGTAGATCAGATATTCCAATTAATTTCTTATTGCTTAATAATTAGGAACTTCAATTATTCAAAAAACAGAGAAGTAAGTCAATTTAGTCCAATAGCAAATGCAGTTTCTGAAATAATTATACAGTTGTGCTGTTATAAAAAATTAAAAAGTGGATAAGAATTTTAATCACAGTCTTATCTTGCCTGCTTCTTGTCTACCTCTTCTTCTTTCTTCTTTCTTCCCTCCCCCTGCTTCTTTTCTTCTGCCTTTATCCTATTATTCTATCAGCCTCTATCCAGTAAAGAAGATAGTTCCTGTTGTGTTCAGTTATGCTTAGTTATATTCAGTTCCTGCTATATTCAATTCAAACTCCACAGTTCTGACAGTCTAGTTATTGTAGGCGAAATCACATAAGAGAAGAGAGTCTGGGAAAAAAGCCAAAACAAACCGCAGCAAAACAAAACAAATCCTCCACCAAAACTCCAAGTTCTCTCTGCTCCTGCTGGTTGTCGACACGGACACAGACACAACACCCAGATCTTCGATAAAGCGCGGCCACGGCAAATGCCGCTAAGAACCGCCTCTTTACCCTTTCAGTTATTCATCCCCGGAACAAGATATAAAAACAGATCAAAAACACGAAGATATATTCCAACGACCACCAAGCACCAAGCACTATCGAATCTTGCCAAGTCGAAACTTACGGGGGGGGGGGGGAATTTCTTCAGCCCCGGGGAGCCACTGATGTTTCACTTTACTCCACACCTTCCTAATAAACAAAATAGGTCCCGTCCGCCATTATGACTTGCTTCCGCAAATGACTCTCCCGGGCCACGGCGATCTAGTCCCTCTTTTCCCCCTCCTCACTCCTGCTTCTCGTCTTGTCTTGTCTTTAAGCCCCCTTCTACCGGCTCCACTCACCCGACCACGCTCTTGCACGATTCCACAGCCACCTTCAAGTCCGCTTGCGGCTTCGGCCAGCCCCCCGGGAAGCGCGCCGCCACTCACCACCACTCACCGCCGCTTTCTCCACACCTCCGCTTCCGCGCCTCTCGGACCACCGACCCAAAGGACCTTCTCTTCATCCACTAAGCACTTAGCCGAGGGGAGGTACCCACATTCGAACAGTCTTTAGGGTACAACCGATAGGAGTCCCGCTTCCTCTCCGTTCTCCCTCACTCCGGCAGCACAGTTAAGCGCCTAAGCGTTGAGAGGCAACGGCCAGGAGGAAACCGGCGCTGGTTGGGGAACCTCCGCTCCCCCCCATCAGCCAGAAGCCCTCCAGACTCCGGAGCGTCCCCTGACAGCTCCGATAAGGGTACCCCCCGTCCGGGAAGCCCCCTCTGTCGCCCCACAAACAGAGTCCCTTCTCGAGCTAGAGAAAGGAGCTCCGCTTCACTCCGCCATCTTCCGGAAGCCCGGTTTCTCTCTTCTACTGCACTATCTGGTCCTCATTCCCTTGAATTTCCTTTCTGTGACTGAACTGTGCCATTAGCCCTTAGCTTATTCCAGGGTCAAATGTGATTCTTATCTGGTCTCAAAGGCATCAAAAAGGCACTATATGATTATCTGTAGCTTATTTTCTTCTCCAGTACCACAGTCTTAAACATGGTGTTTATTTGTTCATGTATTTCCTTTCCTTTAAGAGTCTCATTTTATATAGTGCATCCAATAGGCCTAGTTAATTGTTTAAATATGATTGTGCATGTAAGTTTGGGAGTGCATATTTTTAGTTGTGTCTTCTTTCCTTACACATATCTATTGACCATCTTTCATTGGCAAATTTTGGCTTGCCTATTTTTCTGGTTCTGCTTCTTCATCTTTGACTGCAGAGCATATAATCAATCTGATTTCTGTGTTGCCCATCAGGTGATGTCCACATGTAGAGTCGCCTTTTAGGTTGTTGGAAGAGTGTGTTCCCTATGACCAGCTTGTTTTTTTGACAAAACTCTATTAGCCTTTGCCCGGCTTCATTTTGTTCTCCAAGGCCAAACTTGTCAGTTGTTCTGGCCACCTTTTGACTTCCTACTTTGACATTCCAGTCCCCTATGATGAGGAGGACATTTTTTTATGTTAATTTTAGAAGGCGTTGTAGATCTTCATAGAACTGGTCCACTTCAGCCTCTTCTGCATCAGTGGTTGGGGCATAGACTTGGATTACTGTGATATTGAATGGGTTGCCTTGGATACGGACCGAGATCATTCTGTCATTTTTGAGATTGTATCACATTACGGCCTTCCTCACTTGTTAACTATAAAGGCCACACCATTTCTTCTATGGGACTCTTGTCCACAATAATAGAAGTAGTGATCCTCTGAGTTAAATTCACCCATTCTTGTCCATTTTAGTTCACTGATTCCCAAGATGCTGATGTTCAGATTTGCCATCTCTTGTTTGACCACATCTAGCTTACCTTGATTCATAGATTTTACATTCCACGTTCCGATGCAGTATTGTGCTTTGCAGCCTCGGACTGTTCTTTCACCACCAGGCACATCCACAGCTGATCATTCTTTCAGCTTTGGCCCAGCTGCTTCACTCTTTCTGTGATTACTTGAATGCTCTTCCCCAGTAGCATATTGCGCACCTTCTGACCTGAGGGGCTCATCTTCCAGTGCCATATCTTTTAGCCTTTTGTTTCTGTTCATGGGGTTTTCTTGGCAGGGATACTGGAGTGGCTTGCCATTTCCTTTTCCAGTGGATCACATTTAGTCTGGATTTTCAGCTGTGGCCTGTCCATCTTGGGTGGTCCTGCATGGCATAGCCCACAGCCTCATTGAACCATGCAAGCCCTTTCGCCACGACAAACCAACAATCTACAGAATGCTTAATCTACATCAGAGGTGCCCATCAGTAGCTCTCCGGATGTTTTTTGCCTACAACTTCCATCAGCCCCAGCCATTGGCCATGCTGGCTGGGGCTGATGAGAGTTGTAGGCAAAAAACATCTGGAGAGCTACTGTTGGCCACCCCTGCCATAATACTCAATCTACATAAATATAATTCTAGTTCTGCAAATTTGCTTCCAAGTCTAAACAATACACTCACTATGTTTCTGGCTGGCAACATGATGCCAGGCATGAGTACTTGACATGGGACTAAATGTTACAAACAATGCATTGCTTTCCCTCTGTATTGCTTTCCTCCCTTCAGCAGTCAGCCAAGGTCAGCCCATTGTTGGTCTGGGATATTTGGCTGCTGCTTTGCTGAGGCTTTTATCCCAATTTGCTTTCAACCCAGATCAGATTTCAATGCAGAATCTTTATCTCAGTCTCTTTATGCCCACCCATTTCCAGCCCCTTTCCTTCATTTCTGGGAGGGTTTATAAGCGATGCAGTCTCAGTTGCCATTTAAGCATGACGGCTATTGTTCCTTCTCTGTAAGCTGTTAATGCTGCTCTCAATCAATATATTTATTTATTACGATCATAGATCAGAATAAAACAAAAAGATATCAATCGAGGGAAATAATATAAAACTAGATAAAAATTCCAATTTTACCCTGTAATAAAACAAATCAACTTGTTGCTGTGGATCTCTGGCGTATTCTATAAGCAGCTGCAAAGAATTTTGCACAGTTAATAGTTGTTCGAGAGTTAGTCCCTTTCAGAAGACTCGCTGTGATTTCTTTATCAGAACGTCTGGGGTAAAATTGAAGCAGAGGGACAATGAACTTCACACGGATATCCACATATGGTACATATTACAGTGTAGTAGGATATGCTCAACTGATTCAATCTCATTAGATCCACAGATACATAGTCTTTGATCCAAGGGAATCTTTTTATATTTTCCATCAAGGACTGCAGAAGGAAGAGCCTGCCAGCTAGCCAATGTAATTAAGTACTGGTGGTTCTCTGGAATTAAAGAATGAAGTACTTTGGTGTTATCTTCCTGCCTCTCAATATTGAGTATCCTTTGTTGAATCAATACTTTGCCATGAGAACTGTCTAGTCGGAGGACACTATCTTCTGCAGTCCAATAGATTGGATATTCTGAAGGACCCCTTTTGCCCAGGATGAATAAAATCCATCATTTAAAAATAAAATCATAAGACCATGTGGATTTTGCCTTAGTCTCAACCAGTGAAGAATGGAAGTAAGTTTCACCTTAGCTTCAACTTTAACCAAGCCTGATTCTAGACATAAACTTGCATTAGTCACACACTTGGGTACTTGGAAGATAGATCTTAAAAATTTGGATTGCACTTTTTTCCAAAAAGGTATAGTTAGTAGGTGGAGGTCCTAACATAGAGCCATAGAGCAATTGTGGCAGAACTTTTGCCTGATAAAGGCGAAGGGCTGCTGGAAGAAAATGGCTACCATTAGTGTGGTAAAATTTGAGGATTCCTTGAGTAGATTTCTGTCCTACTGTGGCCACATACTCATGGTGTGTTGTACTCTTTCCAGAGGAATGAAACATAACCCCTAGGTACTTGATACAGGAAACTTGCTCTAATGTGTGGCCCTCTAGTTTCCAAGACCTAATTTTCCTATTGTAGCCAAAGGAAATAATCTTGGTTTTGTCAAAGTTGATCACGAGACTATTAGTAACACAATATTGACCAAAAGTCCTAAGAGCCTTCTTCAGGCTAACCGGAGTCCTAGACAGCTCCTGCTTTTAATTAAGGATTTAAAAAGTTTTATAAAATTTTATCTCTCTTAAATGTCAGTTAGACACAATAACTTGCTGCATAATCTCGGACGGCTAGTCGTTAATGCTGCTCTTATCTGTCCCTTTGGAAGCTAAATTGTAAATTTCGTCTCCTGCTAGTCTCCTGCTAGATGGTTTCAATTGTTTTAATATGTTGAACTATTGTTTTTAACTATTGTATTATGTCTTTATTGTAAGCTGCAATGAGCCCACTTGTGGGGTAGGGAGGAATAAAAATCTACCAAAACAAATAAATGACCTTATTCAGGCAATCAATGACAGGTTTTTGATAAACCAGGACCATCGTTGAGCTCAAAGATGGGGGGAAGTGGTGAGAGCTGCTTTGAGTTTTGTATTCAGATATTCCTTGGGGTGGGTGGGGGGGGGCTGACAGCTGGATTTACACAGATCCTCACAGATCCTTCATTTTTAAAAAGATAACTCCACCAAATGTAGCATTAAATCACATGTGAAAGCCAAAACTACAGACTGGATTATTTTTTTTAAAAAAATGGATCCAACACTTTGTGATGTTGCAGCAGCACAAAACATAGCTCTGAAGCATGGATCCTCATTAATTCATATGATTGCTACTTTGAAACAAAGTAAAACCATTATCATACTGTGTGGAGCATGTTCTAGCAACCTAGGCTATAGGTAGTACCACAAAAATCATTCATCCATAGCTTTGTGGCACCACAACAGTGCAAAACATGATTCCAAAACTTGAATCTTAAATGATTTTTGCACTAGCACATCTCAGACTCACCTATAATGTTGACAGCCAGAAATTGCATAGCAAAAATCACACATCCAAGGCTTTATGGTGTGAAAACATGGTTCTGAACCATGGATCCTCAGGGGTTTTGCACTTAGTCACATACCATGTTCATGGCCACAGGTTGTACTACAACAATTATGGATCCATGGCTTTGTGGCAACACTATGACAACACTATTGTGTGGTACAACATTTTTTTTTAAAAAAAACAATCTATTCCATTGCAAATCATCATGGAATTCTAACCAACATGCAGAATGCATGTGTAACCTTTACAAACAAATATATGCATCTTGTAAAAACAGAAAACACCATGGTGTGTATTGTTTAGACCAGGCCTAACATTCCATGCTAAACATTAGTATATAATCCACTTGTTAAGATATAATCTCCTGTTTCCATAAACTGCTGCTACAAATTGTCTAATCTGCAGTCTTTTGGGACAATTGTGACACCTTCATTTTCTGAATTTAGAATGCTTTATTATTTCAATTAAAAGTTAATGTCTCTGTAAGTTTAATTGAAATAATAAAGCATTTAGAGAGGGTGGGGGAAATAAAGGGTTTGATCATTTAATCAGAGATCCTTTTTTCAATTAGCATGTTTTTAGCAGCAAAAGACAGCATGATACCAGCGGGAGATTTGGACAAGGAAAATGAAGCTGAGTTGGGGGGGGACTGTATATAGAACAGCAATGAAATAAAAAGCTGTGAAAAGACTTCACCTATTCCTAAAATAAAATGAATACAGTCAAAGAAGCAGGGGCTACCTTCTCCACCTAAAAAAAACCGGTGCTGTTTCCAAAACTTTCAGCTACCAAATGTCTCATCAACTAGCAAGTCTGCTCCAAAGACTGTTCAGCCATGTTGAATGTAGGAAAAATACAGAGCATCACTTGCCCCAGACAAAGAGTTTCATCTATACCTTGTGGCTAATAGCCACTGATGGACCTCTGCTCCATGTGTTTATCCAATCCCCTCTGAAGCTGGCTATGCTTGTAGCCGCCATCACCTCCTGTGGCAGTGAATTCTACGTGTTAATCACCCTTTGGGTGAAGAAGTACTTCCTTTTATCTGTTCTAACCCAACTGCTCAGCAAGTTCATTGAGTGCCCATGAGTTCTTGTATTGTGAGAAAGGGAGAAAAGTACTTCTTTTCCTACTTTCTCTGTCTCATGCATAATCTTGCAAATCTCTATCATGTCACCCCTCAGCCATCATTTCTCCAAGGTGAAGAGCCCCAAGTGCTTTAACTTTTCTTTATAAGCAAAGTGTTCCAACCCTTTAATAATTCTAGTTGCCATTTTCTGCACTTTTTCAATGCTGTATCTTTTTTGAGGTGTGGTAACCAGAATTGTACGCAGTATTCCAAATGAGGCCACGCCATCGATTTATACAGGGGGATTATGATACTGATTGATTTGTTTTCAATTTCCTTCCTAATAATCCCCGACATAATGTTGGCCTTTTTTTTTTATTGCAGTAGCACACTGTCTCAACATTTTCAATGAGTTATCTGTCATGACTTCAAGATCTCTCTCTTGATCAGTCTCTGCCAGTTCAGTCAGTTTCTGCCAGTTTTTATTCTGTAAAATGTGCCCTTGCTGTCTACGATGTAATGTATTTTACTGCTTCGCTGTTTTCTTGAATTGTGTTTGGTTTTTAACTTGCAGGTTTTAAATTGTGATCTGTCCTGAGCCTGTTTATGGGAAAGGGTGGAAAATAAACCTGCAAAATAAACAAACAAACTCCATCAACATGTATTTATAGTTAGAATTTTTGGCCCCAATGTGCATGACTTTGTACTTGGCCACTTTGAACCTCATTTGCCCGCTTGACACCCACTTGCCCATCTCAACAGATTCCTTTGGAGTGCCTCACAATTCTCCCTGGTTCTCATCACCCTGAACAATTTAGTATCATCTGCAAACTTAGCCATTTTGCTGCTTAGTCCCAACTCCAAATTATTAATTAACAAGTTAAAAAATTAGACCCAGTACTGAGCCCTGCGGCATCCCACTGCTTACCACCCACCCCTGTGAAAATTGTCCATTTATACTCACTCTCTGCTTCCTATTAACTAGCCAGTTTTTAATTCATGAGAGGACTTGTCCTTTTACTCAGGAGCCTTTGATGAGGAACTTATCAAAAGCTTTCTGAAAGTCAAGGTAAGCAACATCTATTGAGTCCCCCTTGTCCACATGTTTGTTCACCCCCTCAAAGAACACTAACAGGTTAGTGAGACAAGATCTTCCCTTACAGAACCCATGCTGAGTCTTCCTCAAAAGTTTTTGTTTATCGATGTACTTGCTAATTCTCTCTTTAATAATGGTTTCCACCAACTTACCTGGTATTGACGTCAGACTGATTGGCCTGTAATTTCCCAGATCTCCTCTGGTACCCTTTTTAAAGATGGGAGTGACATTAGCTACTTTCCAGTCCTCAGGAATGCAGGCAGATTTCAACAAGAGACTGCATATTTTTGTCTGGAGATCCACAGGTTCACCTTTGAGTTCTTTCAGAACTCTTAGATGCATGCCATCCAGGCTTGGTGATTTATCAGTTTTTAAATTGTCCATCAGTCATAGGACCTCCTCTCTCATCACTTCAATCTGACTCAGGTTTTTCAACACCCTTCCTGAAATCAGAAGTTCTGGAGTGGGCAAGCACTTCTCCTCTTCCATAGTGAAGACAGAGGCAAAAAAATGCCTTCAGCTTCTTAGCCATTTCCCTATCATCCTTCAGTAATCCTTTTACCCCTTGGTCATCCAAGGGTTCCACTGCTTCCCTGGCTGGTTTCCTGCTTCTAATATATGTAAAGACATTTTTATTGTTGATCTTTATGTTTTCTGCAATATGCTCCTCATAGTCTCATTTTTGCCTGCCTGATCACAGACTTGCATTTGATTTGCGACAGTCTGTGTCCCTTTTTGTCACCCTCATTCGGACTAGCTTTCCACTGCTTAAAGGAATCCTTCTTATCTTTTACAGCTTCTCAAAGATTTCAGGTTTTCACGGCTGGTAACATCATTAGGGTTTGTAGAATCTTTTGGGCTCAAGTGCCGTGTTCTACTGGAGAAAGTTTTTCTTCCAGACGTTTCGTTCTTGGCTGCGGAGAACATCTTCAGTGGCATTGCAGCAGGAGCAGGTGCTCTGATCTTCTTGGCTGCTGTGCATTGAGTGAGGCCAGGGCTGCTGGATAGCTGCTATTTCTAGGCTGGAGGGGGTATGGTGAAAGGGCAATAGGTTTGTGGATATGCCCATTGTTCAGTGGGGCTTCCTGGAAGGGTAGTGTAAGGAAACTGGCTGTTGAATATGACCATTGTTCTGTGTTAATTGCTGGGAGGGTTGGAAGGGGTGTGAAGATAAGGAAGATGGTTGTTGACTGTGCTGATTGTTCTGTGGAATGTGCTGGTTGTTCTGTGAATTTCTGCAATTTATAGTCTGTAGGGTGTTTTGCAGAGCTGGATACCAAGATTGGTGGATGGAAATGCTTTCTTCCTTTCTGTTAAAGTTGTGCTAGTGTTTGTAAATCTCAATAGCTTCTCTGTTCAGGCGGGTATGATAATGTGAGGCCGTAGAAAGGACTTCAGTTCTTTCAAAGTGGATGACGTGGTCTTCGTCTTGAAGTGCATGTTCAGCTACAGCTGATTTTTCTGGCTGAAACAAACGACAGTGTCTCTTGTGTTCGGTGATGCGGGTGTTGATACTGCGTTGGGTAGTGCCAATGTAGACTGCACCACAGGAGCAGGGTATTTTGTAGACTCCAGGGGTTGAAAGTGGATCTCTCATATCTTTGGCCGAGTGCACTATTTACTTCCATTACTTTGTTAACCATGAAGGCTTTTTTCTATACCTATTTGTGCTTTTCCTAACCTGCAGAATATATATTTCTGAGTCTCTAGGATTGTAGTTTTAAATAGTCTCCAAGCTTCCCCAAGTGTTTTGGCCCTTTTAACCTTTCCTTTCAATTTCCTCTTCACATGCTCCCTCATCTCAGAGAAGTTACCCCGTTTCAAGTTAAAAATGGTTGTGTTGGTCTTTTTGGGCAACTACCTATTTATACAAATGTTGAAATCAATAACATTATGGTCACTGTTCCCAAGCAGTGCAATCACTTTTACATCTCTCACCAGGTCTTGGGCATTACTTAGGACCAAGTCCAGAATTGCTTCTCCCCTGGTAGGTTCTGTGACCATCTGCTTCATAGCACAGTCATTGAGAATGTCTAGAAACTCAATCTCTTTCTCCTAATTTGAACGCATATTGACCCAATCAATGTGTGAGTAGTTAAAATCACCTATTATGACACAGTTATTTCATCTAGCTACTATCTTTAATTCTTTCATCATTTTATAATCATCTTATATCTTTTGATCTGGTGGGTGATAACAAACTCTCAGTATTAAGCTTCCTTTTGAGCCCTCTATTCCAACCCATAGCATTTCCAGAAGCGAATCTAATTCTCTTGGCTTCTCAATCTTACTGGACTGTATACCCTCTCTGACGTACAGAACCACTTCGCGTGGGAACTGGAGGGAAGATGGAGGACTTGCCATCTTGCTGTAACTGTTTTGGATAGTTTAAGTGAGAAGCCTTGAGCAGGGGAATGTTATGACTCCCTGTTATCAAAGATACCCTCACCTGGAAAGAGACTGTGTGATTGTACTGGACTGTGGGAACCAGGGTGTGAGAATGCTCTAGCTTGTGCATGCTTTTTGCCTGCTATAAACTCTACAATTCTTCTGAGGGGGTTAGAGTTGACTCAGGCTCCCAGTTGAGTCTATACTTTACCTGATGACTTAATAAGCACAACCATTTTGAAATCAAATGGACTGTTTATTGAAGAAAAAGGGGTAGGACTGACACTTGGGACAAGTGGAGACAGCTCCTGCTTGTTCCAAAAAGCATTCCAGTGCCTAACAAACCCTTCCTCCTTACACCATCATCTCCATTCATGCATTGAGATTCCTAATTTGTGCCTGTCTCTCCTGCTCTGTGCGTGGAACAGGTGGCACTTTTGAGAAGGCTACCTTGGAGATCCTGGTCTTGATTCTCCTGCCTAGCAGCCTTGATTTTTTCCTCCAGGACCTCACGACTGCACTTCCCCACATTGTTGGCGTCGACATGTACCATGACCACTGGATCCTCCCCAGCACTGTCTATCAGCCTATCTACAACATGCATAATGTCCACTACCTTTACACCAGGCAGGCAAGTCACCTTATGGTCAGTATGTGATTTTGGCACCCAGCTGTCTAAGGATCAAATCACCAATTACCAAGAGCCCCCCTCCCTCCCTGCCCAGAGATGGTTCCTTGGCACGAAAGGATACCCTTTCACCTACTGAAGAAGAGGTCCTTTCTGAGGGCACATTCCCCTTATCCTCAGTATGGTGCCCTGTTCCCTCTTGACCCTCATGCTCCCTGGCAGCTGTGGGGGTACCATGTTTGAAGTGGGACACATGCAACACATCCCCGACAGTCTTCTCCGAGTGCCTATATGACTGTCTCTGCTTCTCCAGATCTGCCACCTCAGCCTCAAGGGTGAGAACTCGTTCCCTGAGGACCAGGAGCTCCTTGCACCAAGCACACACCTAAGGCATCCAGTGGGCAGATAGCTGTACATGTGACACTTTGTGCAAACCCCTGCTGGCATTCTGCCTTCATAATTGCTTTTTAATGTGTTTTTTTTTAAAAAATAATATATATAATCCCCCTTTTAATATTTATTTATTTAATATCCCACCCTCCCCACAAAAGCAGGCTCATGGTGGCTTCCCTGCTCATGTAAATACATGGAACATAAAATCACATTAAGATATGAAAACATGGCTCTTACAGGGCCATAACCTTCTCAGGGAGCTCATTCCACCAGCTTGGGACTACAACAGAAAAGGCCCTGGCTAGAGTTGTCATGAGTCTGGCCACATTAAGGCCAGGGATTGAGAGCAGATTTTGTGACCCTGACCAAAGTGCTCTCTGGGGAACATGTGGGGAAAGCTGCTTCCTAAGGTATGCAGGTCCCTGGTCATATAGGGCATTAAAAGTAAGAGTAGCACGTTGAAATGAACCCAGTATGTGATGGGCAACCAGTGCAACACTTTCAGCACAGGTTGAACGTGCTCCCACAAGGGAAGGCCAATAACAGCCTGCAGCATTCTGCACTAGTTGAAGCTTCGGGGTTTGAGATAAGGGCAGCCCCATATAGAGGGCATTACAGTAATCCAATCTTGAGGTGACCATAGCATGAATCACTGTCACCAGGTCATTATGTTCAAGGCAGGGGATCAACTGCCTTATCAGTCAGTGATAAAAGGATGAATTGGCAGTGGCTGCCACCTGGGCCTCCATTGTTAAAGAGGAGTCCAGGAACATGCCCAAGCTTTTAACCTTAGGCGCCAACTTAAGTGGCGCTCAATCAAAGGTTGGTAATGAGACTTCTGCTCCTGGACTGCCACAACTTAGGTACAGGACCTCTGTCTTCATTGGATTCAATTTCAGTCTACTCAGCCTGAGCCACCCTGCCACAGCTTGTAGTGCCATGGTCAGATCTTCTGGGGAGGATTTGGAATGGCTGCCTATCAGCAGATAGAGCTGGGTGTCATCTGCATACTGATGACATCCCAGCCCAAACTCTGGGCAATCTGGGCAAGGGGGCACATGTAGATGTTAAACATAGAAGAGAGAACCACCCCTTGTGGCACACCACACACATGGGTGCCATTGGGATAGCTCCTCCCCTATCACCACCCTTTGTCCCTGACCCTGGAGAAAGGAAGAGAGCCACTATAGGGTCAAACCCTGTATCCCAGCGTCGGCGAGACAGTGGGTCAGTAACTGAGGGTTGACCATGTCGAACATGACCAACAGATCTAAAAGCATCAGTACGGCCGAACCGCCTCTATCCAGATGCCTCTGGAAGTCATCTGTGAGGGCGACCAGAACCGTCTCAGTCCCATTACTTGGATGAAAACCGGATTGAAAAGGGTTAAGCATGGAAGCGTCATCCAGGAAGCTCTGTAACTGCACTGCTACTGCCTTCTCAATAATCTTGTCCAGAAAAGGCAAGTTTGACACCAGTCTATAGTTTGCCAATACAGCTGGGTCCAATGAGGGTTTCTTTTGGAGAGGGCGGACCGCTGCCTCCTTAAAAAGCTGAGGGAAGGTCCCTTCAGATAGGGACCTGTTAACAATTTCCCTCAAAGCAGCCCATAATGCTCCCCAGCCAACTTTTATTAGCCAGGATGGGTACAGGTCTAGACCACAAGTGGTTGAGCATACAGTGGAGAGCGTTCTGTCAACTTCCTCCAGGCTGAGTGGAGTGAAATAATCCAAAATCTGACTAGAAGATGTAGATGGAGCCTTGAGTTCATTTACTGTTTCAACTGTGGCAGGGAGGTCACGGCAGAGCGACAAGACCTTATCTGCAAAAAAAGCTCACAAAAGCCTCTCAGCCTATATCAAATTCTCTAGCATTTGTTTTGCCCTGCAGTAGGGTAGTTAAAGACCGAATTGTTCTAAACAATTGCGTTTGGACGAGATTTCACAGATGCAATCACGACTGTAAAACAGACTTTCTTAGCAGCCTTGACTGTCATCTCCTAGGTTCTGATAAACGACCTATAAGATGTTCTTGTTGCTTCATCATGGACATGCCGCCACTACCTCTCTAGCTGTCTGAGCCTCTGTTTCATCAGCTGTAGTTCCAGGGCATACCATGGCGCCAGCTTTGAACGGAGGCAGAGGCCTGAGTGCGACATATAATCTTCCTTTTAATACCCTTCATATTTATGTGTTCTCCTTCTGGAAAGGGTACTTATCTTATTGGGAATGCAAGAAACACAGAAACAGCAGTTCTTCATTCCCCAGCAAGCACACACACCCTCAGTAAGTTCAAGTTTATTCACAGCAAAAACAATACAGATAAAACCAATGTCGGTTACAGTAACCCATATAAATTGTGCTGTGAGAACAGAGGTAAAATTGCTACAATCAATTATAAAACACATACAGTTTATAATGGGATTAAACGTTTTAAAAACTACCAACTAAGAGAAAGAGAAAGAAAATGCCTAGCTATTTCCCTTCAGAGCTATGAGTGACTTTCTAGTTCTGGTGGCAAGTCAGCCAAAATTAGCTAATTTGAGTATAACCATAGAGTTCCTATCATTCAAAAGATCCTTCAGTTGTTGCATTTTTTGGATTAAGAATTGTAGGCAAGATTGCAGGAAAAGGAAGGATTTCACGGTGAATGCTGCACACCTTGCAGTCATACAGGACATGCACTGTAGATTCTATCCCTTCATTACAGCAGGAGCATATACGATCTTCAAAAGGTATTTTGTGATATCTGCCCTCCAAGACTGCAGAAGGGAGGGTGTCCCACCTCATGAGGGTAAAAATTCTCCTGTACTCCTGGTATAAGTATGGCATGGGTGCTATTCTATTAACCGGTTCTACAAGTGCACGCCATTTTGAGGTACTATTAAGATCATTCTGTCTGGCAATATCTGATAGTCTCTGTTTCACCAGCTCTCTGCCTTTATCGTATGTAAGAGAGCTAAGATATTGTTTTGTGAGGCCAAAATAGGGAAGTTTTTCCTCTGTGACCCTAAGCCATGGTGTAACTGAGATATCTTGGAAGATTAAGCTTGTCAGCCTCTTAGGGAAAAAGATTAATTTCAGCCAATACTGTATGGCCATGATCCAAAGTCTCGCCTCCACTGATATCATACCAGTTTCTATCCGAATCAAGGCATTCTGAATGCCCCGAGTTATCTGAAGAACTGAACGCAAAAATTTAGATTGAACAATTTCCAACCTTTTGCGTTTTGCGGTGATATTAATTGGGGCACCATATGTAAGTTGGTTAAGCACTTTGGCTTTAAACAACCTGAGGGCTGCTATTACGCATCTGCCACCCTTGTGCCAATTTTTTTTTTATTGCTCCCATGCTCCTGTTAGCCTTTAAAACAGTCACATCCATATTATATGATCTTGCACCATTTGTCTGGAAGTATATCCCCAGATATCTAAAACTTGAAACTTGCTCTATAGGCTTATCATCTAATGACCAATGGTATACTCTGGAGGATCTTTTCACAAAGACCATTACTTTGGACTTTGAGTGGTTTACTTTTAAATTGTTATTCTGGCAAAATTGAGCAAATCCCTTCAGTGCTCTCTTTAGGCCTATAGACGTCCTTGAAAGAAGGACAGCATCATCAGCATAAAGGAGAATGCCAATGTGCTTATTACTTAACTTTGGTGGATGACATTCTGAATTATTTACGTAAGTCACCAGATCGTTAATGTAAAAATTAAACAGGAAGGGAGCCAATAGGCAGCCTTGTTTTACACCTTTTGTTGTATCAATGTAATCTGTCAAATGGCCTTGTTGGGTGCATTTCACTTGAATAGATGTTTGATTGTAAAGGGCTTGAATAAGGAATAATAGCCACCTGTCTATAATAGTAGATCTTAGTTTATCCCATAAGATGGTTCTGGAAATGGAGTAGCTAAAATTACCTATCATGACACAGTTATTTTGGTCTGGCTGAGGAACAGGCAGGTTTCAGAGAAGGCAGATCAGTAACAGACCATTGCATGCTTTTAGACCATTTAGTCACACACCCTCAGACTGTCTCCTTCCACACAGCAGCCTCAGCTAATTTTCCCCAGCAGTTAAGAAAAGGCAGACATTCACCCCTTCAGCAGCTCCCTTTCCTGATCTCTCTCTCTGAGCCCAACTGACTGTGCCATCAAAGGAAATGGTCTCCATAAAGTAGATCAAATGGAGACAATCCCAATTGGTCCCTAGCTGCCGCTTTGATGTGCATGAGAACTGTAGGCAAAAGTTAAGTGCATTTTGAAGATGTCTCCTTACACAACTTGGTCAGCACTGGGCCGCTACATTCTGCACCAGCTGGATATAATCATA
Source organism: Heteronotia binoei (assembly GCF_032191835.1). NCBI lineage: Eukaryota > Metazoa > Chordata > Lepidosauria > Squamata > Gekkonidae > Heteronotia > Heteronotia binoei. The sequence goes on along the minus strand of NC_083230.1, from coordinate 28,321,190 downwards.
GTGAGGTATACTTTTTTCCTCTATCCTCTTTTTCTACGCAATTCACATTTACACACATAAGCTGAACCACATGTCCATAAGGTCACTGTTGTCTACTTAGACTAGTAGTGACTCTCCAAGGTCTCAGGTGGAGGTCTTTCATGTCACCTAATGTCTTGTCCTTTTTAACTGGAGATGCTGAGAACTGAACCTGGGACCTTCTGCATGAAAAACAGAAGCTCTTCCACTGAGCCACAACCCCTCTCACTATATAACCCCCTACTATGGCCTTCTTCTCCATTAAAAAGAACTGCAAACTAACAATCTTCTGAACACCATGTATGGAATAAAAGATGGCTTATTTGCGCAACATAAATATACTGAATTCCAGACTTATTTTATACATCTACTATATATTACAGAATAAAATTGTCAAGTGTGTATTTGTTGGGTAATAATTAGGCTGCAAATTGTGTACAAGTGCATCTTGGAATCAAAACAAATCATTTTAATAGGATTATAAGTGGATAACTAAATGGAAGTGATGTTGAGATATCATCTGTTTGACACTAAACAGCATATTTCAGCTATGCTCCTTGGCACCCAATTTTATTTATGTTTATACTAGAACCATTTAATTTTTAGAAACATAAATTTTTATGCTTTCATTTAGTGCTACAGAAATTATGAGGAGCAATGTTCCAACACCTCAGTACAACTGAAGGTCACAGAATTACACCTTTATTTTTGTCCTCCAGTTTAACCCAGATTCATACCCTCTTGGATGTCTGACATCTATCTATTTTTATATTGATTCAATTGTAAACATACTGCAACTACTTCCTAATGTTGTACGGTTGAAAAATTCAGGTTATCTGCCTAAATTATTATGTTAGACATGGGGACATGACATTGGGCAACTTTCTTTTGCTTTCAGTATTTATATTCTCCAATATCATACATTCAGATCAGTATTTGGCCACTGAATTTCAATTTGTTCAGTCCTTTGGGATATTTCTGACTAAAGTAATATTAAAAAGAAATATAATAGTCAAGTACTATAATAGATTAATTGTGAATACTTATATGTTCTAGATTAGATATTTCATTCCCTTTACTCTATCCCTACCACTTCTACAATATCCCTTCTCTCCCCCTTTTTTTTTCTTACTGAATTCATTGCCTTCTTATTGCTCACTAGTAATCTTACTTCATTTCTCTCATTAGGATATTTCTTTACCATATAAGAAACTGGTGAAAGAAACTGGCTGTGGTGAAAACAGGACCTGTTAGACAAATAGTTCAACTGGTAGGCATCTAAGTAAAAAACTCCAAAGCAGCACTTGACCACTCTTTTATGCAGGGTTTATTTTGTAGAAAAAGAGGTACTAGAGCTCATTAGCACAACTCATTTGCATATGCCACACACCCCTGACATTACCGGAAGTTGTACTAAATTATACCAGCTAGCATCTACCTTAAAATACTTCTTGAATTATAATTGTCATAATAAAACCTTCCTCCCATCATACTTTTAAAATTACCTTCTCCTATGTGGCCACAGTGGCATGATGAAGATTTCCATCTGTCTGCTTTATATGTTTTGATTATTTTCCTTTTTTTGTGGGGAAAAAAATATTAGAAAATTTGTCAAATCTTAGAGTTCAGCAAAATTCTCACAGGGGGTTTGAACAATGGAGCCCAGAAGCAAGTATTTGGGGGGGGGGGGGGAGTGGGCGTCAGAAACAAAGGGCACAATAAAATTTACAGATTCCAGAGCTCCACTCCTGTGAGTTCCTACCCAAAATGAGGCCTGCTGTTATGTTACCAGTAATTTCTCCTTTTTTATCAATAAATGCTTTGTATATCAGTAAATCGCATCGCCATTACTTATATGTTATAATGAATACATGCCAGTAAACAATGGTTACAAACTCTTAGTTTGAATCTTGTCTTGTTCACAGAAACAAAAATCAATCAATGGTACATGACAAATGTCAATAAGTGGTTAAAGCCATCTTGAGCAGGTTCCCTGGAGAGGCATCATAGGAATGCCATAATCAATAAATTATGATGTAGAATGCTTGGTCACACTTTCAGATATCCAAAGTACTGTCCAGAATGTGGTTGCGCAACTCCCTCTGTTCACTATGCAATAGCCCTGGTGAAAAGCACTGTAATCAAATCACCATTTTGCTGCAAAGCTGGCTTTATGGGTCATTAGAGTTTCCTGGATGACAGTTGCCTGATCTAAACATTACCCCAAATTGATTTATTTACATTAGATGTTACAGAAAAGCAGATGAGGACTCATGAACACACTTCCTCTTCCCATAGTTATGAGTTGCGGAGATTCCAATTTTCTCAATCAAGAAATGTATAGCTACACTATTTTTTCCCCCTTTTGGATTATGGAGTTTGTCATTTGAGTCTTTTCATTTTGGCCATTTTTGTTGTTCTTTCTGGATTGGTTCTTTTTTTCATTTTATGGCTTTCTATGCCATTTTTATGTTGTATGCCAATTAGATACCAAAAGTATATAAATATGTTTGAAAATAGTCATGGTAGAAATGAGTAGAGGAGTATTAAAATACTCACAGGAAGAGACAAAATCAAAATAAGAATGTTTTGAATGAGATGGTGGCGCTTCCCTATTTTCACTGCATCGTAGACAGATGTACATTCCTCAGTTTTGGATGAGACCTGGCATGGGAAAGGAAATCAAAGCCCAAATACTTCCTATTGTGCCACTTCCAAGGCTGCTCTTAAAGTTAATTTTCAATTACACTTATCTCAGTGCTGAAACGAAATGGTAAAGTATAGCTTAGAGCTATTTTGAACAATGATTTCTCATTGACATAAATATAAAACTGGATGAAGCCATGAAGTTCACAATTTATGTGAAAAGGTTAAAACAATTATCCAATTAAGAAAAAAAAATCATCTCTCCCATGCTTCCCTCTGAGAGTTCTGTATCATGGAATGATAGTTCTGTATAATGGAAAGAATAAATACACTCACTAATTCATAAGGCTCACAGCTCACAGGCATATGTAAAACTATCCACAGTTTGCTTACTTAATCAAAGATTTACTTGGGAGAAAAAGCTAAAAAATTCCACAGTTTGATTTTTCAGTCTAAAATGGAAATGGGAAAAGTAAGAGCATATTAAAACAGTTAAATGTTCTTCTGGATGTTTTGTATTTTATGTTCTCATATGACTTCAGGCACTTGTACTTATCTAGTGCTTTGGTATAATCCTTTTGTGGATTACTGTGAAACTGTAAGCACATCTCTACATTCACAGTTTCATAAATATGTTCAAATACCAAAGGCGCTTTTCATTTTAAGTAGAATGAATACTCTATCCCACTGGAAGCCATTAGATATTCTCTATAGCACACAAAAAGTGAAAGACTGTAGAATCTTTGAAATGTAAAGCACCTTTCTCAACAGATGAATGTCTCTTATGGGACATTCTTTAAAAACTGGCACAATAAAGTTGGATGAAAATATCTGTCCTTTTCTTTTATTGTGAAAAAGAATGGATGGAGAAATTAGTGTCTTAGTTATCCAAAGGGTAGAGTCACAATATTTATGACAGGCACAGCTTTACTAAATCCATTAAGAGTCAGCAGAGTTTTCCTGGGTATTGTCTTGGTGCCAGTGTAACCTAGAAGATAAAAAAAAAAACTGGACCTGGTCCTAAGGAAGTTTGGGTTTGAACCTATGATCTAATTTTATGATCTAGGACTTGCATTCTGTTTTGGCCTCTGTTTGAACATCTACCTCAGATCTGACTATGAATTCCATTGGAGGTAAATAGCCAGCATGACTTAAATTACAACATGTGTCTCAATAAATCCAGATCACTGTGTTCACTTCTACTACTGTGTTCACTTCTCCCTATACGGGACATTATAAATCGATCTCTTTCGGAGGGTGTTTTCCCAACATCTCTGAAAGAGGCAGTGGTCCGCCCTCTCTTGAAAAAAGCTACATCAGACCCGGCCGTATTGGCACATTATCGGCCGGTCTCAAATTTGCCCTTTTTGGGCAAAATTATAGAGAGGGCTGTGGCGTTGCAGTTACAGGATTTTCTGGAAGACGCTTCCACCTTGGACCCATGCCAGTCCGGCTTTCGCCCGGGCCATGGGACGGAAACAGTCTTGGTCGCCCTCATAGATGACCTCCGGCGGCAACTGGATCGGGGCGGCTCGGCGGTATTGCTGCTGCTCGACCTGTCGGCGGCGTTCGACATGGTCGACCACCGGCTGCTGACCCGCCGCCTCGCCGACGCAGGAATTCGGGGGCTAGCCTTACAATGGCTCTCCTCCTTCCTTGAAAATCGGGGACAAAGGGTGGCAATTGGGGGGAAGCTGTCTCAGAGACACCCGCTTCATTGTGGGGTGCCTCAGGGGGCAGTTCTCTCCCCGACATTGTTTAACATCTTTATGCGCCCCCTTGCCCAGCTTGCCCGGAGGTATGGGCTTGGTTGTCATCAGTACGCTGATGATACCCAGCTCTATCTATTGATGGAAGGCCGGACTGGTGATGTCCCTACAAATTTGGACCGGGCGTTACAGGCCGTGGCTGACTGGCTCAGGCTGAGCGGGCTGAAGTTGAATCCAACGAAGACTGAGGTCCTTTGCGTGGGTCGGGACGGACCGGGGGGGGAGATTACTCTGCCAGCTTTTGACGGTGCGCCACTGACACCAGTGCGCAGGGTCAAGAGCCTGGGGGTGCTACTGGAATCCTCGCTATCAATGGAGGCCCAGATAGCTACCACCGCAAGATCCGCCTTCTTCTATCTCAAGAGGGCGAGGCAGTTGGCTCCCTTCCTGGAACGCGACGACCTAGCAACTGTGATCCACGCAACGGTCACCTCAAGACTAGACTACTGCAATGCCCTCTACATGGGGCTGCCCTTGTGCCGAACGCGAAGACTTCAGGTAGTGCAGAACGCAGCGGCCAGGCTGTTGATGGGACTACCTAGGTGGGAACATGTGCGGCCGGTGCTGCGGGATCTGCATTGGCTACCGGTCGTCTACCGCGTTCGGTATAAGGTGCTGGTTATTACCTTTAAAGCCCTATATGGCCGAGGACCTGCCTACCTCAGGGACCGCCTCTCCCCATATATCCCCAGGAGAGCGTTAAGATCTAGCTCCCAAAACCTCCTACAAATCCCTGGGCCAAGAGAGGCTAGAATGAAGATAACTCGGGAGCAAGCCTTCTCATTAGTGGCCCCGCGCTGGTGGAATCAACTCCCAGAGGGGGTGCGAGCCCTGCGGGACCTGAACCAGTTCCGCAGGGCTTGCAAAACCTCTCTTTTCCAACTCGCATTTGAATTAGGACCAGACTAACTTGATAAAATCATTCTAACTCTAGCCATCTTATGTTGTAACTGAAACTGATAATATGTAATTGTGACATCAGAAATTATAGCACCTATTTTTATGTATTTTAATCTATATATGTAATTGTATTGTATTCATAATGTTTATCTGCTTTTAATTGAATCATGACGTAGTCATGTCTGTGAGCCGCCCTGAGCCCGCCTTTTGGTGGGGGAGGGCGGGATATAAAAATAAAATTTATTTATTTATTTATTTATTTACTAAATGTGATCTTTTATTTCTATGTAGGGAGCAGTACATACAATCATCTTTTTGTGCTTTTTACAGTGAAGCATAGTGAAGCTTTGATATATGCAAGCTATGACATGCTTGGCCACCAATTTAAAAACAATTTCACCTGAGATGAGTCCTGCTCTTCATAATATGCTTAGAATAGAAACTTAAGGATGCTTCCTGGTGACTGGAGTTAGACCAAATTCATTGGTGCTATTTAGAGGAGCATCTCTTTCCCTGTGATTTAGATGCACTTAGATCTCAGAATCATCCACCTGTATTCCTGGCAAACTTACAGGTTCTACAAACAAAGTAATAATTACTATTAAAATTAAATAGACCTAGGTATGTCATAAACCTACATTCTAATTGCACAAATACCTTTCCTCTAAACACTGACCGATCTTTCACTAGCGTTGCTCTGCCCCCAGGCTTCTATTTCCCCTAGCACAAGTGATAGATTTTCCACCGGTTGGCTCCATGGGTGCATTTTGACATGGAGCTCCTTCCAGTGACTTGCACAGTTTTGTGATGCTGTCCTTTAAGGATTACAGTGCCACATGGGGAACATCAAAATGCGCCTGCAGATGTGTCTCTATCCAGGTCCAACTAATCTGCTAGGCTTGGATATTGGGGGCTCCCAAAACAAGGTTTCCTATAATAACCAAAGTGATTGGGTGGGTTCATATAGGAATAGGCAGTCCTTAGGTAAGTTGGTCTAAGCAGTATTGAGGCTTAAAGTTCAACACTAGCACTTTGAATTGGGCCTGAAAGCTGTCTGGGATCCAATATAGGTGGAATAAGACTTGAATGGTATGGTCCATATGACCTACTCCAATCAACATTCTGGTCACAGAATTTTGTACCAATTATAATTTCCAGCTGTTCCTTGAAATGCTGTTCTTGTGGAACAGGGGAGTTACAGAAACAGCGCTAGAGGGCATTTGAGGGTGTAAAAGGAGCAGGAGGTAAAGTCATACTCCAGTTCCATACATAGACATAGACAAAGATTACTTCATTCCCACCTCTACAGATGAACAATTGTGCTTCAGTTAACCTGGTTTCTAGAATAAAGGGAGACTAATGACAGGAAGAACTGCAAACAATGTGTGTGCATCATGCAACAGCCTTCTCCAAGTCAGACTTAAATAGATCCCAGTATTTCCTTTTTAATAAAGCTGTGATCTCTATAGAGATAGATAACATAGTTAGTCTGTCTATAGCAGCAGAACAGAACAAGAGACCAGTAGCATCTTAAAGACAGACAAAATTTGTGGCAGTGTATTAGGGCTAACAGGACTTTGGGGGGTGTTCCTGTTGGAGGTGGAAAGGAGCCCCCAAAAGCAGGGAAATCCCTGCCTGGCGCAGGAGGCTGACAGCTCTACAAGTTATGAACTTCTGTGAGTCACTGCTCACTGTGAGTTGTAACTCACAAAGCTCATACCCTGCCACAAATTTTGTTAGACTTTAAGGTCCTGCTGATTTCTGTCGTTCAAAACATGTGTCTCCACAATAGTGTTCAGGGTAGTATTTAGGTCACTTTTCAGTACAGGAAATCACTACAGGAAAGCACAAATGAAATGGGATTTGTCAAAGGAGAGAGAGAGAGTGAGAGTGTAATTTGCAGAAAAGAAACCAATTCACTTTGAAAAGGTCAAGGAAATGATCAAGATAAAAAGCAAATATTGACTAAGCACCTCACCTTTGATGTAAATGTCATAAGAAGGTAGAATGAAGAACCATGCTTGTTCAATTAGTTTTTGCCAATGTTGCATTTCAACAGTCCACCAAAGGCATAATCATAATGATAGTTCTTACAAAAATTAGCATTGTACATTATATCCTGGCATGTTTTTGAAGGTAGCACTAAGAATGCCAGGTTGCATTATTTTCATCTCCTTACCATAGCTGCAGAATAAATGAGAATATCGTGAAACCAAAATTACCCCTGGGAGACACAAAAGTTTTCTACGGGACAGTGACATCCTAATCAATAAAGACTGAGAGACCAGATAGCTCCTGTAGACTAATAGTTTCAGAATCCCATTAATCCTCAAAAAATAACCTGTATCAAAGTTAGAGTTACTACTATGGCAGAGAAAACTAACAGAAAGAGAAGTGTATGGGTTGCATTTTAGTAGGAAAGCAGTTTTATGTTATTATAAAATTTCCACTGGAATACTAGCCTCTTATATCCCTGCATAACATTTTAAATTTAAATACAGCCTTGTTGCATTTCACTCTTTTTGTGGAAGCACAGCAATCAGGACTTAGAGTCCACTCACAACCAAAGCTCTATTACTTAAATATACTATTAAACCAGGTCAGCCAGAAGGCGAAACATGGATATAAATTACTGGGCTCAAGTAAACACGTCTTTCTAAAATTTGTTATATTGGAATGGCCCCATAATTGGCAGGCATAATTCAAGCATAGTTCAATTACCTCCGAGTTATTTCCCTACCAAAGTTCTCACCTCTGTGCGCTTTATCAAGAAGTCCAAGTAAACTTCAACGCTGCAGCAATAGAGCAAATAGCCTATATTGTTTTTCATTTCACTAGAAGAATTCAAAGCAGACATGGAACCCAGAAAGTATCTATACGGTCAAAGAAGGCAAAATTCAAGTCCACTAGCACCTTAAAGATCAACAAAATTTCCCAGAATATAAAGCTGTGTGAGTCAAAACTTACTTTGTCAAATATCAAGAAGGCTGTCAAATGCCAAACGTGCAGGAAGACAGACACCTATCTGTCACACCCTGTCAAATATTTATATGACAATGACTCTTATGACTTTTATCTATGTTTTGTAGAAAGATCTGTATAGTAATGTTGCCGGAAAGTTTCCACAGTGCTGGCAAAGCCTATAGACTTCATTAAGTCAAATAAAATATTTTTCCCACTACACCAGCCATTTTTCATGATTTCTTATTCTACTTTAGTTGATAGGCTGAGCCAGAAAATTAGGGGGGATTACTGTTGATTTGTTGGTAGCTTTTAATACCACTGGTCTTGGTATCCTTCTGGACCACTTTCCTCTGGACCACTTTCCTGTGATGATTCCAATCCTTCTTGGAAGGAAAAGTCCAAGAAACAATATGAGGGGACTGCTGCCTTTCACCCTGGTCTTTGGCCTGCAGAGTTCAACAAAGTTCTAATTTGTCCTCTACATTTACCTGTCAGGAATGTTTGTATGGAGATTTGGGCTGTGATGTAACTGATTCGCTGATAACACCAAGTTCAATTTCAGATTTCAAGGGACGCTAAGGAGGCAGTAGATTGTCTGGGCCAGCAGCTGAAGGCAATACTGGGCTGAATATGGGCAGACAGATTTAACTTTAGTCCAGTTAAACCAGAGGTGCTTTTGGCTAGGGATTCTGATGACCAGGGGTGTGGGATGTCACATATTTTGTATGGAGTTGTAATCTAATCTGGCTACTTATGTTTACTGTATAGGGGTGCATCTTGGTCTGGCCTGGTCTTACTCTTGGATAGTCAGGTTGCAGCCAATAGTGTATTTTAAGTTTACCAGCAGCAACTCTTCCAGGGTTACCTGGCCACAGTGATACATTTAGCACCAAATTGGGTTTGCTGGACTCAACTCTGTCACCCTGCAGCCACACAACAACTGAGGAACTGTAACTTTAAAAAAAGGAGAGCCCGACTGAGCTGGGAACTGAGACATGGGCTTTTGCTTTTGGGCTTTGGCTTTTGTGACTTTTCCCAATCAGAAATGGAGCTTTTGTTTTGTTTTTGGCTGCTTCACATGCACAGACTAAAATAATAACATCTAGTTTGGCCCACAGATTATTGTAGACTGTGGATTGAATGGTCTTGGGGTCCCCACCCATCATAAATGTAATTCACAGAACTACAATTGATAAAAATAAGGTGGCACTTGCATATTTTTATTTACAGTCTACACTTGAGGCCCCCACTGCTAAACCATGGTCGTTGCTAGGATCACAGTCTCAAACCCTAAAGTCCATTGCCTGACCACTTACACATGCTCCGGTAACATCCATATTAGATTATTGTATGTACAGTAGCTTTAAAAAGAAAAAAAAAACCCAGAGATTTCAATTACTTCAGATGTGGCTGCTAGTTCTTCTCTGGGTTTATTGCCTAGATCACATCCATTTATATTGACTATCAGTTCATTTTTTAGTACAGATCAGAGTAATGGTTTGGATCTCTAAATGCCTTAATGGCTTGAAGCTAAGATGCATGAATATGAACCTGTGCCACCTTTTCATTGGGAGGCAATGTGTGAGATGACTTTTCAGTGCTAACACTGACACTGCGGAATGCCCACCTCCAGAAAGCTTGTTAGGTACCTTCTCTGACCGCTTGTGGGAAAATGGTTTAAACACATCTATTCCACCTAGACTTTGGTCGAGCAAACTATTCTATAATTTCTTGTTTTATGATTTGCCTGTTGGCTGTTTTATATTTATTTCACTGAGATTGGTTTTATTGTTTTACCATGGTTGCTTTATTGTATTAACATGGGGATATGCCATGGGAATAAGCAGCACTGAAAAGCAGAGAATACCTGTTCAGATTAACTAAAATGATAGGAACACCTGCTAGAGACTGACTTCATTTATGATGAGGTTTCACCTCCTCGGTGACATCTGGGTTTCTTAAAGGCCAAGTGAAATGAAGCTGACATGACCAGTAGCTACTACAATTTTCTGTCTGAGATCATTATTGCTAAATGAACTGTTGTGTTCTTCAACCCAAGTGTGCATGGCTTACTGCAGAAAACATCCAGGATGAAGCACTGGTGGGGGCGGGGGGAAGTGTAATTCTACAGTACAATCCCTCTTCTGCCTTGGAGAGCTATCAAATGGTGGTGTTTGTGGAACCAAAATAAAATCGACTCTAACAAGCTATGTCCCTAGCCACTGTCCTTTCTATACTAGCCACCGACTGTTAAATGAAGACACAAACAGGTTTTATTCAGTTCATTCCAGATGACAGTTGTGCTTGCCAGCTACGTGAATTTCTCCTGCTCCTTTTATGTTTGCAAGGATAAGAAGAGTGTCTCTACTTGTTTTCAAATGGAAAATGTTAACCTGACAATAAAGGGCAGGGGTCATTTTATAGAAAAATAGGAGGTGGAGCTCATCCAGGGACTGTTATGCAGCTGCACCTACTATTCAATGGAGAACATAGGTAAGTGGGGAGGATGAGGAGGAACCCTCAGAAAGGTTCAGGAGCTGCGCTTCTGTGAGTTCCTGCTGAATTTAAGGCCTGATAAAGGGTATATAGTATAACCCCCAAAAAGCCAGTATTGTATATCCAAGCATTTCCCTTTCTTTTTAACTTTTTACAGCCATTTCTCATTATACCATATTCTACTTCTGCTTCTGATATGGTCATTTTCTTACCATCTTCATCCTATTGCAGTGCCTTGGATGTGATCCAGCCAAAACCAAGTACCCTGCCCAAATAGAAGAGATTTACCGTGCAATCCTATGAAAAGTTATTCTAGTCCGTTGAAATCAATAGGATTAGTGGCTCTGTTCAAGATTGCATGGTTATACATGTATGAAGTTTCCAACTGAAATCAATAGGGCTAAGAAAATACCCTATTTTCACTAAATGACATCCCTTCCTTCCATTTTTATATAACAATATAATACCAAAAGCTTAGTGATACATGGATTACATTTTCAGCTATTGATTTAGTTATGAAATTTGTATGCTGCCTCTCCAGACCTGTTAAAGGCAGCTCACAATAAATGAGTTGGCAACATAAATCACTGGGGAAGGCAATGGCAAACCACCCCGTAAAAAGTCTGCCGTGAAAACGTTGTGAAAGCAACGTCATCCCAGAGTCAAAAACGACTGGTGCTTGCACAGGGGACTACCTTTACCTTTTAACATAAATCACATAAGAAGTCAATAGAACAGCCAAAACAGTGGAATAAATACATAAATACAGATAAAATCTATCTGGTTGAAGGATACCAGTGAATCAAAGACTGATAATGATGATTACTACTAGCAAATCTATAGTTTTGGTTCTTTAAATGTAAACAATATGTGTGACATATGCAAATGAATGGAGAATCTCATCTTATCTTGCAATATAGTGAAAATTTTCTGCCCAGATGACTTGGAAGTTTGTGAGTCAGAGTCAATCTCATACATATATCGTGTTTTCTGGCTTAGTTGCCAGGATGCCTGGACTTCCAGTTATTGCACACATCCAGGCATAGGCCGAGCTGCCAGCTTCCCTCCAGGCCTATGTGAGCTGGTTGGGCCTCAGTCACCATGATAGTGCCATCACAGACAAGCCTTAACCCAGTGGAAAGGACTCCCCACCTGCTATCTCAAGTCCCCAGCTCTGCAGAACAAGAGATTTTGCGGCTGTCCTGAACTGTCCAGCTATGCAGTTTTCAGCTCAATCCTCCTGGTGGAAGCCATTACAGCATCTACATTCTACAATCATCTTCCTGCATCTTTGGGACACCATGAAAGCGAAGTGGGAGCCCCACGTACTCAACATGTAACCTGGACATTTCCATAAGAAATCAAGTTTATCCCGGTTTGCATCCTGCCAGCCATCTTAAGCCAATCATCACACAAAAGACTGTGCCAGCTAAAATGAGTAAAGGACAAAGACCATGCCCAGACACAGAGATCATCATGATTGTATATGGGTATCACTTTAGATAACAATTTGGCCCTATATTGTCACATTAGATAGCTTTGTTTAGTTATGTTAAGTCCATCAACTCCTAACACTTTCCAAACGTCACCATGGAGCCTCCCCTTTTCTGAGGTAACACACCACATGTCCTAGCATCATAACCAACCTGACCTTGGTGTCACAGGTCATCTGACCTTACCCCCTGAGGGCGCATGGTCATCCTTAAAAAGTCTAACCCATGGTCCCTCAGGTGTGCATCTGACAGTATCCCTACCCTGATCAGTTTCGGGTCCCCAATATTAAGATATGCTGGCCGTGTCTTGCTCCCCCTTCCCTTTTTCATTGCTATTGGAGCTTCAACTGAAGACTACGATAGGTAAAGTATCACCTTGTCTGTGTTACCCTCATGTTCCCCTATCAATTTCTTTCTATTTTTCTTAGGTCTGTATGAGTGTCAAATGAACTTATTTTCTTGTATGCTTGACTGATTCTTCTAATAAAAATACTTAAATTTTACCAACATTCTCATTAATTGGAGGGAAGTTTTGGAGATCATCTCCTGTATACATAGCTTCTGGACCCCGCTAAGCCATAGTTGCCCACCACTCTAATTCCCCAACCTCTCAATGAGGGCAATTTGGCTTACAAGTTGCCTTGTAATTACCTTTGATTATATTACTTCCACTCTGACTGATATGCAGGCCAGTGGCCCATCCTGTACAACCATCTGTATCACACGGCCAAACGCCAGGTGCCATCAGAAGGTCCACCAATGGGGCCAGACTCCAGAAGCTGTCACACTGTTGCCTCCACCAACCACCAAGAATACAGAGCATCACCACCTCAGACATAGACCAATTCAGCATTTAGCACTTGCCTCCCTCACAGCAGCTCTTTTCCCAGGATTGGCATCTCTGGAGTGGGTCTGCATGTTCCCTGCTTGGTCCCTGCACAAACTTGAGAGTTGAAATGAGACCAGGACAAATAGTGTCCCATCTATACCATATGGCTAATGGCCACTGATGTACTTTTGCTCTATATGTTTATCTAATCCCCTCTTGAAGTTGTCTATGCTTGTAGCTGCCACCATTTACTGCAAAAGCAAATTCTACATATTAATTACTCCTTGGGTAAAGAAGTATTTTCTTTTATCCGTTCTAAACCTACTGCTCATTAATTTCATTGAGGGCCCACAAGTCCTTGTACTGTGAGAAAGAGAGAAAGTTCTTCTTTCTCTACCCTCTCTATCCCATACATAATTTTATAAACCTCTATCGTATCACCCTTCAGTCATCATTTCTCCAAGATAAAGAGACCTAACCTTATTAATCTTTCTTCATAGGAAAGTGTTCCCCCCCTTTAATAATTTTAGTTCCCCCTTTCTTCATTTTTTCCAGTGCTGTCTTTTTTGAGGTGTGATGACCAGAACTGTACACAGTATTCCAAATGAGGCTGCACCTTCAATTTACACAGGGGCGTTATGATACTGGCTGATTTCTTTTCAGTTCCCTTCCTAATAATCTCAAGAATAGCATTTTCTTTTTTTATTGCCATTACACACTGGCTCAACATTTTCAGTGAATTATCTACCATGACTTCAAGGTCTCTCTCCTGGTCAGTCTCCGCCAGTTTGGATCACATCAATGTATATTTATAGTTAGGATTTTTGGCTCCAGTGTGCATTATTTTGCACTTGCCCACATCGAACCTCATTGCCCACATTTGCCACATCGATGCCCACTCACTCAGCCTCAACAGATCCCTCTGGACTGGTTCTCATGACCCTGAACAATTTAAGTGTCATCAGCAAACTTAGCTACTTCACTGCTTATTCCCAACTCCAAATAATTAATGAATTAATTAAAGGTCTTCATACCCTCTTTGGCAAGTACAGGAAAGGCCATTCTCCTGTCGACTTAATTCAGAAGGCACATTCAGGGCTGGTGCCATTTTTTGGGGCACCCTAGGCAAGGCTACCCACTGGCGTTCCCCTCTAACCAATTTTTTTAAAAAACAGAAGAAATGTAAGAAATATGCAAAGCGCAAAACTTGGGCCTTTTTTTACATTTTTAATTTATTGTTTAAGTAATACAACAACATCAATCTTTGGTTATCTTTCTCAAACAAAAAAACCCCACATCACAAAGAATCCTGTGAATGTTGCTGTTCAATCGCACAGTTAAGTCCGACTCTTTGCGACCCCATGGACCAAGTCACACCAGGCCCTCCTGTCTTCCACCAAAGTCTGCTCTAATTCATGTTAGTTACATTGTCCAGCCATCTCATCTTTTGCCGTCCCCTTCTTCTTTGGCAATCTGTCTTTCCCAGCATCAGGGTCTCCTCCAGTGAGTGCTCCCTTCTCATTTGGTGGCCAACATATTTGAACTTCAGCTAAAGCATCTGACCTTCCAGGGAACAGTCAGGGTTGATTTCCCTTAGGACTGACTGATTTGATCTTCGTGCAATCCAAGGGACTCTCAAGAGTCTTCTCCAGCACCACATATCAAAAGCATCTCTTCTTCTGCAGTCGGCCTTCCTTATGGTCTAGTTCTCACAACCATACATTACTACTGGGAATACCATCACTTTGACTATACGGACTTTTGTTGGCAGGATGTCTCTACTTTTATTATACTGCCTAGGTTCATCATAGCTGTCCTCCCAAGGAGCAAACGTCTTTTAAGTTCATGGCTGCAGTCACCATCTGCAGTGATCTGTCACTCCTTCCATGTCTTCCCCTTCTATTTGCCAAGGTGTGATGGGGCTGGATGCCATGATCTTAGTTTTTTTGATGTTGAGTTTCAAGCCTAATTTTGTGCTCTCCTCTTTCACCCTCAACAAGAGGTTCTTTAGATCCTCTTCACTTTCTACCATTAGAGTGGTGTCATCTGCATATCTGAGGTTGTTGATGTTTTTCACGGCAATCTTAATTCTGGCTTGTGATTCATCCAGGCCGGCATTCCATATGATGTACTCTACATATAAATTAAATAAGCAGGGTGACAATATACATCCTTGTCAAACTTCTTTTCCTATTCTAAACCAATCAGTTGTTCCACATCTCATTCGTACAGTTGCTTCTTGACCTTATACAGGTTTCTCAGGAGACATGTGAGGTGGTCTGGTACTCCCATCTCTTTAAGAACTTGCCACAGTTTGTTGTGATCCACACTATCAAAGGCATTAGCATAGTCAGTGAAGCAGAAATATATGTTTTTCTGGTACTCCCATGCTTTCTCCATAATCAATCTGATCTCTAGTTCCTCTACCTCTCCAAAACCCAGCTTGAACTTCTGGAAGTTTCCAATCTACATACTGTTGAAGCCTAGTTTGTAGGATCTTTAACATGACAACGCTGGCAAGTGAAATGAGTGCAATGGTGTGATAGTTTGAACATTCCTTGGCATTACCCTTCTTTGGGGTTGGAATATAAACTGACCTTTTTCAATCCTGTGGCCACGGTTGCGTTTTCCAAATTTGCTGACATAATGTGTGGATCACTTTTAGGATTTTAGGACAGCATTATCTTTAAAGACTTTGAATAGCTCAACTGGAATACCATCATCTCCGCTCGCTTTGTTGTTAGTAATGCTTTCTAAGGCCCATTTGACTTCACACTCCAGGATGTCTGGCTTAGATCAGCAATATCACTGACATTGTTGTCAAGGACATTGAGATCCTTCTTGTATCATTCTTCTGTGTATTCTTGCCACCTCTTCCTAATCTCTTCTGCTTCTGTTACGTCCCTACTGTTTTTGTCCTTTATCATGGCCATCTTTGCACAAAACGTTCCCTTGATTTCTCCAATTTTCTTGAAGAGATCTTTTGTCCTTCCCATTCTATTATTTTCCTCTATTGCTTTGCATTGTTCCTTCAATTATCTCTCCTTGCTGTTCTCTGGAAATCGCCATTCAGTTGGGCGAATCTTTCCTTTTCACCTTTGCCTTTCTCCTTCCTTCTTTCCTCAGCTATTTGTAAAGCCTCATCAGACAGCCACTTTGCTTTCTTGCATTTCTTTTTCTTTGGGATGGTGCTGATTGCTGCCTTCTGTATAATGTCACAAACCTCTGTCCATAGTTCTTCAGGCACTCTGTCTATCAACTCTAGTTCCTTACACTTATTCTTCACCTCCACTGTATATTCATAAGGCTTCCCCAGTTTTCTTCAGTTTAAGCCTGAATTTTGCAATGAGTAGCTCATGATCTGAGATGCAGTCAGCTCCAGGTCTTGTTTTTGCTGACTGTAAGGAGCTTCTCCATTTTTGACTGCAGAGTATATAATTAATCTGATTTCTATGTTGCCCATCAGGTGATTTCCATGTGTAGAGTTGCCTTTTAGGTTGTTGGAAGAGGGTGTTTGCTTGTTCTCTTGACAAAACTCTATTAGCCTTTCCCCAACTTCATTTTGTTCTCCAGAGCCAAACTTGTCAGTTGTTGTGGTTACCTTTTGATTTCCTAATTTGACATTCCAGTCCCCTATGATGAGGAGGACATTTTTTTTCCATGTTAGTTCTCGAAGGTGTTGTAGTTCTTCATAGAACTGGTCCACTTCAGCCTCTTCTGCATCAGTGGAGTTGGATTACTGTGATACTGTGATATTGAATAGTTTGCCTTGGATATGAACTGAGAGCATTCTGTCATTTTTGAGATTGTATCCCATTACTGCCTTCCTCACTCTCTTGTTAACTATAAAGGCCACACCATTTCTTCTACCAGACTCTTGCCCACAGTAATAAATGTAGTGATCCTCTGAGTTAAATTCACCCATTCCCATCCATTTTAGTTCACTGATTCCCAAGATTTCGATGTTCAGTCTTGCCATCTCTTGTTTGACCATATCCAGATTACCTTGGTTCATAGATCTTACATTCCATGTTACAATGCAGTATTGTTCTTTGCAGCATTGGACTTTCCTTTCACCATCAGACACATCCACAGCTGAGCATCTTTTTGGCTTTGACCCTGCCGCTTCACTCTTTCTGTGGCTACTTGTACTTGCCCTTTGCTCTTCCCCAGTAGCATATTGGGCACCTTCTGACCTGAGGGGCCATCTTCCAGCACTATACCTTTTAGCCTTTTGTTACTATCCATGGGGTTTTATTGGCAAGGATACTGGAGTGGTTTGTCATTTCCTTCTCCAGTGGATCACATTTTGTCTGGGTTCTCAACTGTGGCCTGTCCATCTTGGGTGGTCCTGCATGGCATAGCTCACAGCCTCACTGAACTGCACAAGCCCTCTCACCATATCAAGGCAGCAATCCATGAGAGAGAATCCTGTGAATAGTGATGTTAAAATCAGCCATAGCTCCCTAGATGGCGAAGGCCTGCAGCAGAGATACCATTTCAGAAACAGTTGCCCATAATGCCTTTAAGTTGGATCAAACAGTCATAACCCATCATTGATTTAAAAAGAGAAAAAGCCTTTAGAGAGATGGCTGAAAATGAGAGGTTTGCTTTGGGGGGGTGTAACGAAAGCATTCAGAAATGCTCATCGCTTTTGTTCCTTTTTTTCATATCCATGCATAGAAATTCAGAGGAATTAGATTAAATTAATACCATTGAGTGGCATATTAAGGGAATATGGTAATTGTGGGTAGCTCTGTTTTGCAGCAGGGACTTTAAATATATGAGCTTGTGTGTTTGCTCCAACTTTCCAGATGTGTGAATTAATTAAATTAAAAATATTAATTTCTCTGGATCAGTGATATCTGTGAGATCTTCCTTATAGATTCAAGTCCTATTGAGATGGGATTGGATCTGACTAATTCGGCATTTATAGTTAAGGATGTCTGCAATAAGGGGGTTGTAGAATTAAGAAAACCTGTTTTATAGAGTTGCTCTGTAACGGGAGATGAAGGGAGTAAGAGCAACTGGTAAGAGGCCACCCAGCTAAGAACCTGAGACTTTTTACATTGCAAACAACCCAGGATAGCTGGGCAGGTGGCAAGGGATGGATAGATTGTCTGAGACATGACAGTGCTGTCCCCATCACCACAAGGCCCCAACTGGCTCTTGGTGGAGCTCCAGCCATAATGCCAATCCTGCTACATCCCTTCCTAAGGAAGAAGACATCAGTCAACCCTCCTCCACTCACCTTCTCCTTTCACCCCTTCTATGTGACCTTTCCTCCCTACCCCCTTCTCTAGCAATCCTTTCTTACTCCCTTTCACCCCTCGCCCCTTGTTTCTCTCATCCCTCTGTTACTCTTGCCTTTCTTAGCCAATGCCCTCTTCCTACACCCCTTCTCAGTCTGCCTCTCTCTTTCTCTCCCCCCAACCATCTCCCCTTCTTCTTTCTTTTTCCTCTCAACAGACCCCCCCTTTTTCTCCCCTCTCAACCACCCTTCTTTCTGTTTTTCTTTCTCAATCCCACTGACTTCACAAAAATAAAATAAGACATAAAAATAATGGGGGGAGGATAATTCTTTGCACTTACACTGTTTCATTCACACAGTTGGAGCAGCGCAGGTGAACTGCAAGCCAGCCACCCTGTTGAGCCTGCTCCCTTCCCCAGGCTGACAGGGAAAGAGGCAGCAAGAGTGGGGTAGGAGCATTGGAGAGATGGGGAGGTGAAGTGAAAGACTGTAAATGACAGCTCTGCACAAGGCAGGAAATTTCAAGCCAATGCCGCTGGAGCCCCAGCAAGGAAAAAAGCTGCAAGGGCTGCAGTGCATCAGTGGGGCCAGAGGACTTGGAGAGAAGCGGTGAATCGGCAGGTCTCCAGAGTCTTGACCTCCCCCCACCCCCAGTTTGGAAGTGCTGCAAACTTTGCAGTGCTCAGGGCATGGACTGGGTTGGACTGCTCTTGGTGCTCTGGCTGCTGAAGGGTGCCAGCGGTCAGGCTGAAATGGAGGAGGAGGAAGTGGCAGAGGACAGCAAGGGGGTGCTGCCAGAAATGGCTGGGCCAGTCCATTGCCTCTTGGCTACCTTAGTGGAGCCAGAGCCATGCACACCCACATGCCTCTCCCTGCTTTGTGCACTTCCTTCCTCCTGCAGAGCTGGGTGCCACTGTGGCCAGATGCCGCCTCAGACTGCCACCTATCTGACCTACTTGGTAGCACAGTTCCTGGTTACATTAGAGCAGGGGTGGCCAACGGTAGCTCTCTAGATGTTTTTTGCCTACAACTCCCATCATCCCCAGCCAACATGGCCAATGGCTGGGGCTGATGGGAGTTGTAGGCAAAAACATCTGGAGAGCTACCGTTGGCCACCCCTGCATTAGAGAACAGAGGACCAAAGGAACATTCATTTAAGGTAGATTAGTTTCCATGATATGTAAGAAAAAAGGTTTCAAATGTGAATATAAATTCATTTTACTGCAGGACCCTCAACCAAATGAGAACCTGCATATCTTATAAGGTATAAGAATATATAAAGGAATCATGTTTTTTCTTTCATTATTCATTTGCTATTCTGACTATTTTGGTTCCCATTCGCTTACAATTGAGTATGAGACCAAATTTTCCAAGAAGCATACTTTTTGGGTCTTTCATACCATATTTCCTCACCATTTTCCATTTCCTTGTGTGTGAGTTTTCCCCATGTTATCTGTGTATCCACAGCAACTGAACTGTATCAATGATGTAAAAATGGGAATTAAAATGGACTGACAATGCTGTGACTCCTCCAAAACAGGACTATCCATGACAGCAATGAAAATAATCAGACCAAACCCCCAAAAAATGGCAATTTACAGAATCAGAAAGTTTTTTTAAAAAAATTACCATATCAGTTTATTCCTATTTGGGAAGGGGTATGGGTCAATGACAGAGCACATGCTTTGAATATACAAGGTCCCATGATCAATCTTTGACATCTTGGGTTGATAGGATCAGGTGCTATGACCCGTACCTAGGATCCAGGAGAGCTGCGGCCAGTCAGAGGAGATAACACTGACATTCATAGACCAGTCATCAGACTCATCAGTCATTGCATGTATTTGTTTACTTTGCTTGAATTCTCTCTCTCTCTCTCAAAGATCCTCCCTCAAATATCAAAATAGCCCCAGAAGGGCCCTGCCCCTCCTCTTTCCTTTTACGGACAGCCTGGAATACTGGACAAACCGCTGTGGCTACAGCCTCTGAAAGAGGGTTGCCAAGTCTAACTCAGGGGGTGGGGACTTTGGGGTGGGGCTGGGAGACTTTGGGGTGGAGCCAGGAGACTTTCCTATTCCCTAAAACAAATAAATAAAAATGCAGCAGTGCAGTTCCCTTGAATAGAGTCTTCATTTCCAGCAGCCAGCTGCACTCCACTCCCCCCCCCCTCATTATATGAATTGGATGTGTTAGCTCCACATGTGGGTAATATCTTTTCTGCATGAGCAAGAGAGAGGGAGGATTTCTTTTGGAATAAAGCTACAAGTGAGGAGAGGAACTGGATGAGATCATCTCTCCTGCTAGCAGAAAAGCTGTTAGGTTCCAAGCCCTTTGCAGTAACCATTTACAGTAAGAAGCCATCACAACATAAAATTGCAACCACTGCAGCATAAAAAAAAAAAAAAAGCATGTTTCCCAATACATCTGAAACATATTTATTCAGAACATTTCATTCAGTAAGTTCGAATGAATGAATGAATGAATGAATGAATGAATGAATGAATGAATGAATGAATGCAGAGCTGGGGGGGGGGGAGCCCACCAGGATGTTGATCTAATTTGGGGCAATGCAGAATTGGAGAAAAGATGGTTTGATATTGGATCCCAGCCATGAGAAATTTGAAAGCATCCCTATCGTTTTAGTCTTCAGAATCTGTGTACAGAAAGCACGTGAGACAACAACAAAAGGCAGCTCAATTTTATGCATGTTTACTTGGAATTCAGTCATGCTTTGATCAGTTGGATCCAGCATGCATAGGACTTCAGCCTCAGGGTGTTTAACAATTATTACTTTTGTGGCTCAGGGGAAGACGATCCTTACCATTGTTTTGGCACTAGCCTTGATCCTGCTTCAGCAGGTTGACTGACCACCATAGAAAGGTAATACAAGAGAGGAGGTGACTTTGCCACAGGGAAAGGGTCATTTACTCTTGTGCTAGAGAGAAGGAGAATACTGTATCCAAAGAAAAAGATATTTGATGCTATAAGAAAAGATGGTGTGTTGCTGTGGGGAAGTAGCCAAGCTTTGTACAGCTTCTCCCTTTTATATATGGGTGTATACGTTGGTAGGTAGGAGGTATTTATCTTTCATAATAATAATAATGGGAGATTAGAAGCAAACCATCACAAAACTGCACGTGTAGAGTGTTACTTTTATACTGGGGTTAGTTACCCATAACATACAGTTGAAGCGAGTAACAGTCAGACAGAAGAATCTATGCATTATATGCATTTTATTGTTAATTCTTGATAGACTCTTAGAGCTTCCAGATTTATATAAACTGCTGTATCTATTAAGCAACAAAGATGGGAACACAACTGATGCTGTGGCAAAGTTTTGCAAGCTGCTCTTCTTATACGCAGTAATGTATTGTAATTTAAATTTGTATTAGACAGATTGACTTTTGATTTATTTTTGTACAGATTTTAGACCAGAGATGGCCAAACTATGGCTCAGGAGCCTCATGTGGCTCTTTCACACATATTGTGTGGCTCTCCAAGCCCTCACTACCCCATCGGCCAGCTTGGAGAAGGCTTTTCTCTCGTTAAATCACTTCTCGAAGCCAAGCCAGCCAGCAGCTTGGAGAATGCATTTAAAGTTAAAGTTGCTTTCTTTCCACCTCTCCCTTCCTCCTCCCTCCCCTCGTCTATTTGCCTTCCTTCCTTCCTCCCTCCTGTCCTGTGGCTCTCAAACATGTTTATGTCTTGCGGCTCTTAAACATCTGACTTTTATTCTGTGTGACTCTTACATTAAGCAAGTCTGGTCACCCCTGTTTTAGACCCTTTTAGAATGCTCTTTTGTCTTGACTCATGTTGGCATGCTTTATCTATTTGTATGCATATGTGTGTACATCTATTTCCCCCCCTTCTCTTTTATCTCTCCTCTAATTCCAATAAAGGTAACTGAACTGATGCATAATAAACTTTTTAAAAATTAAGTTAATTGGAATCATGTTCTTTTCTCCATGGAAATGTGTTATTTTAACACAGAAGACAACATGAACCAGCTGGAATGGTGTTAATGAATGAAGAACAAGAAGTATTTGTTTCAGTATCTCTAAGCAACTGTGAATCATCAGGAGAGTATCATAGTTTATTTTATTTATGTATGTATCCTGATTTTCTATCTGACTGGGGCCCAAAGCAGCTTTTCACATCATTCTCTCTTTTCCACTTAATGCTTACAACAACCTTGGTTGGGCATAGAGATTGTGACAGCTCAGCGGCACACAGTGAGCTTTCATGGCAGCATTGGGATCTGAATTTGCTTGCCCTAAGTCCTCTAGTCCAACACTCTAACCACTACACAACACTGGCCATCTCAGTTTGATGAGAAGGACTTAGAATAATAGAATCATAGAGTTGGAAGAGACCTCCAGGGTCATCTAGTTCAACTCCCTCCACAATGCAGGAACTTCCAAATACCTCCCCCCACACACACACACACATACATCCCCAGTGACCCTTGCTTCATACCCAGAAGATGACAAAAACCTTCAGAAGCCCTTGCCAAACTCGCCTGGAGAAAAATTGCTGCCTGACCCCAAAGTGTCAATCAGCATTTCCCTGGGTGTATCAGAAAGGGCCACAAAAACTAAGCACTGATGCAACAATTCCTGCCCTCCTTCTCATGATCTGCCTAATTCACAGAATCAGCATTGTTGTCAGATGGCCATCTAGCCTCTGCTTAAAAACCTCCAAGGAAGGAAAGCCCAACACCTCCCAAGGAAGCTTGTTCCACTGAGGAAATGCTCTGTCAGGAAGTTCTTCCTAATGTTTAGCCGGAAACTCTTTTGATTTAATTTCAACTCATTGGTTCTGGTCCAACCTTGTGGGGCAATAGGAAACAATTCTTCACCATCCTCTATATGACAGCCCTCAAGTACTTGAAGATGGTAATCATATCACCTCTCAATCACCTCCTCTTCAGGCTAAATATACCCAGCTCCTCCAATCTTTCCTCATAAGACTTGGTCTCCAGATCCCTCACCATCTTGTTGCCCTCCTCCGGACATGTTCCAGCTTGTCTATATCCTTCCTAAATTGTGGTTCCCAAAACTGAACACAATACTCTAGGTGAGGTCTAGCCAGAGCAGACTAAACTGATACCATTACTTCACTTGATCTGGACACAATACTTCTGTTGATGCAGCTCAAAATTGCATATATATTTTTAGCAATCACATCACACTGCTGACTCATGTTCAGTGTATGGTCCACTAAGACCCCTAGATCCTTTTGATACATACTACTGCCAAGACAAGTCTCCTTCATCCTATAATTATGCATTGGATTTTTCCTACCTAAATGCAAAACTTTATATTTATCCCTGTTAAAATTCATTGTATTTGTTTTAGCCCAGCTTTCTAGCCTGTCAAGATCATTCTGTATCCTATCTGTATTCTACTGTATTTGCAACCCCTCCCAATTTAGTATCATCTGCAAATTTCATAGGCATTCCCTCTATTCGTTCATCCAAATAATTTATAAAGATGCTGAACAAAACAGGTCCCAGGACAGATCCTTGAGGCACTCCGCTTGTCACTCCTCTCCAAGAGGATGAGGAACCATTCACAAGCACTCTTTGGGTGCAATCTGTCTACCAGTTACAGATCCACCTAACAGTAATAGGATCCAAACCACATTTTACCAATTTCTCAACAAGAATATTATGTACAACCTTATCAAAAGCCTTTCTGAAATAAAGATAAACTATGTCTACAGCATTCCCCTGATACAGCAAGGTAGTAACTTTCTCAAAAAAGGAGATCAGTTTAATCTGATATAACTTGTTCTTGAGAACATGCTGGCTCTTAGCAATCTTTTCTAAATCTTCAAGGACTGACTATTTGTTGTAAAACTTTTCCAGGTATAAACATTCAGCTGACAGGTGAGTAGTTACCTGAATGTAGGTATTTCACACCAATAGATCTATTATATAATGAATCAATAAGAGATAAGAGTTTTTTTGAAGACCTTATGGGTATTTCAGTTCCTTGGTTTAGATACTTACAACTTAAAAATTTGATTGAGCATCTCTCACGATCCACTTTTGAACAACTATTAGCTCTGCCTTCCTTTTGTATAAAGGTCTTCTCTCTAAATTATATAAAATCTTAATTATGTCAGACTGTGGGCAGCCTCTTGGCTTTCAATTAGTGTGGAATAAAGTCCTCCTTAAAGACATCCCTCTTTCTTCATGGCTGAAAATCTGGGGCTGTTATGTCAATTCCATTTCTATCTTTAACGTTCAACAACATTCTGTCTTTAACATTCAACTATGTCGAGATGGTACCTTTCCCCCAGACGGCTACATCAATTAAACCAGCATATTAGTCCACTTTGCTGGAAAAATTGTGGGTCTCTGAGAACATTTCTGCATTGCTGGGGGGAGTGTCCAGTTATTTCTCAGTTCTGGAATGATATCATTCAACAAATTTCCAAAATCACTTCACAGTCATTTTCAATGACACCAGAATTAATGCTCCTAAATTTATGGGATGATTCTTCTCATACAGTCTCCACAAAGAGTTGACCATCATACTTATAGCGGCAGCAAGAATTACTATTGCTTCAGTATGGAAATCTCCCTTGCCTCCTTCATTAAGAGTCTGGTATGATAAAGTTTGGGATCAATTTATCATGCATAGAATTGCGACCTTTGTGAACCACAACTTTTTGAATTCAGAAAGTACTCATATCAAGTTTAGATCTATCTGGACCCCGATTTTAAATTTTATGTCAGAACAATGTATTCTTCCTTCCAACTGCACTTATCATTCTTGGCTTCATTTTTAGTTGTTTAAGGTCTGAGAGGCACATTTCTGGGAGTATTATTTGGTTGGCTCATATTTAGTTATTATTTCTCTGTTCATGCTATTGTATGCAGTATTTCTTTGGACTATTTTTTGCAATGCTATTGAATGATATAATTTTATGCTCTTCATATGCATTTGTAAGTCAAAGATCTTTGTTTTTAATAAAGATTTATTTATTTATTTTTAAAAAGAAAGAAAAAGTTCCTTTCAAATTTCAGCCAACAAGGAGAAGTCTACCTTTTCTAGAAGTAATAAAACACTTGATTGCCACAAAGAAGTGTGAGACCATGAAAGTGCTGTGGAATAGCATTATACAGTCATCCAAGGAGAAGATCTTGACAGGGTTTTGGAAATTGATCTTGAGACATCTCCCCCATTGACTCATTTGTCACCCCCAAGAATTGGGAATCATTTTTTCAAGAGCTGTATTCTGATCCCCAACATTCTGTAGTTCCCCAGATTCATGAGGCCCTTTCAGACCTGCCACCTTGGCCTCTGGTGATGGTTGGAGAAGCTAGATCTTTGATCAGTAAACTCAAGAGAGGCAAAGCTCCAGGTCCGGATTTTATTCCCCCAGATCTATTGAAAGATAATATAGACTGGTGGTCCTCTCTCTTGGCCCCATTGTTTACATATATAGATTCAACAGGGGATTTACCTGAGGTCTGGAAAGAGGCTACCATCATTCCTTTTTTAAAGTCCAAGCAGAAGGATGATCCAGCCAATTATAGGCCAATCAGCCTCTTGAGTATTCTGGGCAAACTATACGCTAGCCATCTTCTAGAGAAATTGCAGTGCTGGCTGATTCAAGAAAGGTATTTGGTAGATGAGCAGGCTGGGTTTAGGGAAGGACGATCCACGTTGGAACATAATTTGATTCTATTACATTTGATAGACAAATATGCAACCAGCAAAACGGTTTCTCTTTATGCAGCCTTTATTGACTTAAAATCTGTTTTTGACTCCATTCCCAGAGGGAAATTATGGGAGAAGTTAAGTGCCACCTCAATTGACAGAAGGCTTTTATTCCTGATCCAGGCATTATATACCAACACATCTATTAGGGTCAGGTGCAATAAGCAAGGTCTCCTTACTGACCCTATCCCAACTTTAAAAGGAGTCAAGCAAGGCTGCCTGCTGGCCCCTTCCCTTTTTGCCATCTTTATTAATGATAGGATCAGCAACCTCCATCTAGTCGATACTCATCCCCCCTCCCTGGCAGATAGGCAACTGGTAGCCTTACTCTTTGCAGAAAACACAATCTTGCTGTCTAGAACACCAGTAGGCCTTAGAAGGGCATTAGCTCAATTTGGTCTTTATTGTGATCATAACCTCTTAGAAATTAATTATCAGAAAACAAAAGTAATGGCTTTTGGCCCAAAACCCAGGTTAAGGAGATGGAGTATAAATGGCCATAGTCTACAACAGGTAACAATCTACAAATATTTGGGGGTCATGATTCAGTCCTCAGGGTCAAAGAAGGCTCACCACGAATATGCTGCCAATTCTGGTCGTAAATCGACCCAGGCCACCATTAGGTTTTTTCTCACGAAAGGGGGGCATTTTATACCAGTTGCATTAAAACTCTACTTGGCCAAAACAATACCCCAACTCACTTATGGAACTATGTTAGGTCCCTCTTTATCGACCCCCTTGAGAAAATTCAGTCCAAATTTTTGAGAGCCATTTTCCACTTTCCAACCTGCGTTTCCAATGCAGCACTACACTTGGAAACTGGCTAAGGATACAGGCAAGGGTGAGCCTACTTTCAACCACCACTTGGCTCAATCTCAGCCATTGCCCCATGAATATAACATTGTTGATTTTAAAGGATAGATATTGTTCTTCTTGGGTTAGAGCCATCCATCAGAAATTGTCTACGCTTGGCTTTTCATCTGAATCTCTCCAGATAATGGCCCTGGATCAAGCAAGGGCCATAGTCAAACAGAGACTACAAGACATTGAGGGACAGAATGATATTGCCAAGGTCTCAGATTATCTAGCTCCCCCTCAAAGGAGATATGCTCCCCCTCAAAGGAGATATGTGCTAGCTCCAGCCCCCTATCTCTCAAATCTAACAATACCATCCCACAGAAGGGCCTTTTCTATGGCCCGTTGCAATATCTTTCCTTCAGCAGTCGTTGAGGGCCGCTTCAAAAAGGTGCCTATGGCTGAGCGGGTTTGTCCTTGTGGTGCAGATAAAGTGGAAACGATTGACCATGTTTTGTTTGGGTGTGGCCTATACCTAGGCATACGCACCAGGTACATTTATTCTTTGTTTGAGGGATGTCTCAGGTTTTCTGATTTCAAAATCAGAAATATGCTGTTATCAGATTCTAACCTCCAATTCACAATTAATTGTGCCAAATTTATAGCGGCAGCTAGGAGAATTCGTGAGGATTATGTAAAGAAGGGGTCTTGAACTGACTGTTTTTTGAATATTTCCAAGCTTGTATTTTACCTTTTCTTAAATGTCTGAGTAGTTTGTATACCAGCACAAATGCTACTGAAACTGATACAAATACAGAGACCATGCATAAAGTTGCCAAATTTTGTCCCCATGCAATTAAATTGCATTCTACGGTTCTTACAAGCCAATGCCGAGGTAACAGATTGTAATTTTACCCAGTGTATTCTAGTTAATATTTTTCTGGAGCTGTATAATCTTTAAATTTTGTATCATATGTACTATATCTATTAAGTTAGAAGATGTTGACCAGTACTGTATTATTTGTCATATCTCATTATTCACACTAATGTCCTTATATTTTATTTTCACATTTATTTTTTAAATATCTTATGTTTTACCTATTTAGGTCCATCTTGATTTTTACAATTTTTCTGTGGTTGTTGTTGGCCTGCATTGTGTTGTGTATTTGGTCATGGACCGTAATAAAGCAAACTGAAACTGAAACACACTGAAAGCTATTAGTAGCCCTTTCTGCTGGAAAGATTGTGGACAAGGTGGTGACTTCATAAATCTGTGGTGGTCCTGCCCTAAAATTCGTAATTTTGGGGTTCTTATATTAAAAGAAATTAAGGAAATCACTGGAGAATCTCTCCCCTTTCACCCAGAGACTTTTCTGTTAGGCTGGTGTCCCAATGCACCATCAAACAAAATTTCTGTAGACACGATCGCCCCCTTGCTGGCAGTAGCAAGACTGGAGGTTGCTGCACACTGGAAAGACAAGGCTCTGCCTTCAATACTTGCTTGGAGAACCTGACTGTGGGATTATTTCCTACTAAGTAAAATCTCAATTTATAGTGCTGATGGTCTGACAGAACGAACTCAAGAAAAATTTACTGTGTTCTGGTTCTAAATAGCGGAATAGCTCACCAAACATAATATTCTCCCCAAAAACCGTTTTTATCGTGATATGCTCTATTTCTAATATGTTCTGGGCTCACTTTCTCTCCTCTGGTTTGGATACAAAAAAACTGTGAGCTCTAAATAGTTGAGTTTGATTAACTGGATTTATTAATATAATATTACATTAATATTACAGTTATTTGTACATTCCTACAGTAGAATCAGTCAATAGAATGCATTTTCACTGGATGCTCTTCAGTATAATTGCTCTTTGATTCTCTATGTTATGGATTACTCTTTCTTTTTCTCGAGTTTTTTTTTAATTTGTTAATTATATCCTTACTAAGGCTGCATTATTTGAGGTGATAGATTACAGTGTTCTTTATTGTAAACTGAAAATCTGTTAATAAAAACCTGATTTAAAAAAAATAAAAAATAAAACACACAACACATTCTCACACCTAACCAACTCCACTCATCCAAGTGGCTCTCCTTCCTGTCAAATAGGAATCATTCTTTGCAGACAGAAAGCAAAAAAGGGTACCTATTTTACAGGCCATTAAAATTCTCCTTTCTAACCGGTAATTGGATTGATTCCATGACAGTGCTTAGATAATTTGCGAAAAAAAGAGAGGAAAGTAATAGAAATAACTATAGCTGGCATTAATCTTCCTTGGCATCCAAATTTGATTTGAAGCTTGATAGCACTGTTGAGGATTTATAAATATTGAAACGGAGAAATAAAATACTCGGGGACTTCGTCTGGACTTCTTGGGTTAGCAAAACTCTACATGGAAACTGATTTATTATCTGCCTAGTGTCGAATATACAATTTGCTACACTGTGTATACCATCGCTCCTACTGTATTGTATTTTATTACCCATTTTACAGGCCATTAAACTTCTCCTGTGAAGAACAGATAAAGGTCTGGATATGAGATTCCACTCCCATCCCCAGCCCTTTCTTACTTCTATGCTCTTGAAACAGGTAAGGAGTAGAATATTAAACCCTGCACAAATCCATAAACCTTGTGCTGACCTCAATCATTTCAGTATTTTTCTTCCCATATGTACCTGACTTAACATACTTCCAATTATTAATTAAGCAACTGGTGGGACTGCTTGTAGAAAATTAAATGTTTCTTCATGGTTATGGAGAATAAGCGTCTGTCCTAAGGCAATGGGCCAACAATGTTATTAGCAGAGTTCATTTTTGTAGAAAAATAGGTGGTGAAGCTCTCATCCAGGAATTGTTACGCAGCTGCACTACTATTCAATGGGCAAGGAGATGGAACTCTCATAAGGAGGAAGTGGAACTCTCAGAAAGGTTCAGGAGCTGTGCTCCCGTGAGTTCCCACTGAATCTGAGGCCTGGTTATTTGGGGAATCACTGTACAGAAATGTCATTCAAAGGTAATTCCATTTAGTGTGAACATGGGCTAAGTGTTCTAGGTGGCCAACATACCTGTCAGATGTAATCCCTTCTAGATGGCCAACATACCTGTCAGATGTAATTATTGTTCTTCATGTAGCTGTTGCTATCCCAACCCCCACCCCCGCAAAAAAAAAAAAATCAAAATTGAGCCCTAAGTGCAAGGAAGAGTGGGATATAAATTTAATCAATCAATCAATTAAAATAGTAAAGAGAATTGAAAAACAACAGCCATAAAGACTCCATAATAAGGGCTGCCTAGCCTGCCATAAGGACTGACAAAAACGACTCAAAGCTATGTGCAATCTTCTGAGTTCTCCAGAATTCTTCACCGGGCTGGATTTTTAAAAAGCATGTGTGTGTCTCAGTTCACAAACTTAAGACTTTAGGAATGCCACTTTCAGGTTTCAGTAGGAAAGGGACTGTAGCGGGAAAAACCCTATTTATACGTTACCAATTCAGCTGACGCAATCACAGAGACCGGAGACAAGATCAGGAAACAGCTTCTTTATTTAACGTGCACGGGCCCTCTGCACACGGGCGCCAGACTCTCAAGAGAGACTGGGCAACAAGCATAGAAAAATCACAGCTTTTATAGGCCTTCAGAGCCTCAAACATACTTCCTCTTTTCATATAATACATACATCATCATTCCCCATCTAGGCCCCCATCTAGGCCCGATACCCGTTTCTCTTGTCCCTCGTGACACCCCCCTAGTAGGTGTTCTCTGCCCATATTTAGTCATAGGAAAGGGGACTCGGAAGGGGACTCGGTCTTGTTAGTACTGTTACTGGGTGTTACTCGAGGTCACTGTGGTCAGGGCATCCGGCCTTTCTGGTCTTATCTGGTTTCTCCCATGTGGGGTGCAGGGGGAGAATACTGGGTACATATTCTTAGGGGCTTTCCAGCTCCCTTCCCTTCTGGTAAACAACTCTGACTCCTGCTTCTGCGGTCAGCTTGTACTTTTGCGGTTACCTTGTGCAACTATGTTCTCTGCAGCTAAGCTAAGGCATAGAGGAGCTAGTTCCTCTTTCCTGAAAGCTCTGCTTTTCATTGCTAATACAAGCCTCTTGTGTCTGCCTTTATTAAGCTTGCATTTCTGCTCACACGTTGATTATAGATTATTGGAGCTATCAATCTGGGGGTCCTACCACATCTCCCCCCTTTCAGGGGAACTTGAGATTTCACAGTTTCCCTGATCCTAAATACATTGCGATCTAACAGCTTTCATCTCTTCATATATTGGTTCTCGGCGGGGTGGGGTCCTATATATGGGGTAGGCATTCTGAGCTTTGCGCGAAGCTATCGAGGGCACACACCTAATACAACCATACACAATAATACACACCAAAATGAATATAAGGAAAGCAATAAAACCTTCTTTCAGCCAGGCAAAATCAGGGAGCCAGCTGGTGAGCCATTTGAACAAGCCAGCTCCTGAGTTAAAAGCTGTATCTGCTCCTTGTGCTTCTTTCACCAGTCCTCGTAAGGTCTTAATTCCACTGAGGATTTTACCTGATTCATTAACATAGAAGCAACATACTTCTTCCAGATAAACACATGTCCCGCCTTGTTCGGAAAGTAACCGATCTAACACTCTTCGGTTCTGGAGCACAACATTAGCTATGCTATCAACCTCTTTCTGCAGTGTGAACAGAGATGAGGCTGTTTCTCAAGGCCTTCTTGTAAGATTCGGGACAGGTTTCTTGTATAGATCTGCAAATCATAGACTCCCCACCCTGGGAACACAGAGCGTAAAACATCTAAAATTCCAGTACCCCAGGACCTTTTCCGTCTTTTGATCTGCTGGCCCCAACGGTTGGATGGGGTACCCTAAATTTAGAACTTCATGGGCCATGATATCTTCACGGTGTTGCTAGTGTTAAGTGAGCCACCGAGCACATGCCCTTCCAATGCATAGGTAAATAGCACTATGAAGACTATGCCTGCGTAGGGTGCAACAGAGGACTTAGACCCTACATCAAACAATACTTCAAAATACATAATCTTCAGTTCTTCTGCTGTGACGACGGGATCTTCTTCCCTGTGCACTCCACCGTTGCCGGTAGGTGGAGCTCAGAGGGGATGAACCCTGTGAACCCAGCCGTGCCGGTAGGCAAGGGTCCAGAGGGGGCTGCCTGTGAGCTCCACTATTTCCGGTAAGTGGTACTCAGAGGTTGGCCTTCAAACAACCAGATTCGGGGGCGAACGGCATCTGGAAAGCCTATCTAGAAAAACTCTGATTAAATTGCATAGTCAAAACAATACAAAGCTCAAGGCAAGCCTATTTTCTATCATAACATATGCCACTTCCTTTATTCGCTTTCCCTAAAGGCTTCTCATAGACAGAACCTAGAGGATTTGAATCTTTTAGGCCTATTTACTTCTGCTAAGCATTTCAGTATAAACAAGGCACTAGGCAATGTGTCAGGCCAAAACTAGCTTGTGACACATCATGATCCCTCAACTTTCCCAGGGATTATCCTACCTTCTTCTTCTTGGGCTACTCGAACATTTGCTTCATAGACGAACAAATCTCCTACACAGAGCTGTTGCTTCAGCAAAGGAAGAGAATGGCTGCAAACATCAAAACTCAAATAAATCAAAATCACTTCAAAGTCACTTCAGAGGGTCCCCCCTTTGCGACTGCACACGAAATTCAGCAACTGGGATTTTCTTCCAGGCTTCCTTCTGGGCTCTCTTCCTTCTGGGGGGTCTCTTCTTTCACCTGAAGAGGCTCCTGCGGGTGCACATCTTGTTCTGGGACCAGGCCAGATGCTTCTTCCGGGCCCTCGGTGCTTTCATGGCCATCTTTCTCTGGTGCAATTTCGGCTACAGTCTTTAGGTCTGAGACCTCGTTCCAAGCTGCAGGACCCCACCTGTAGGGGGCGAGATACCATCCTGTGGCTACTCTCATGACCCTAGGTGCGTTCATCATCTGCCAGTGGGGGTCGAGCACTCTGCTTCGGCCTCTTCCTCTCCCTCTCTCCCGAACCTGGGGAGGGGTGGCTGGACACTCATCGGGGTAGAAATTCATGCGGTGGCCAATTCCGTGGTGCCAGGCACGCCCGTCGCGTAACAGGGGTGGTT
Organism: Heteronotia binoei; assembly: GCF_032191835.1. NCBI lineage: Eukaryota > Metazoa > Chordata > Lepidosauria > Squamata > Gekkonidae > Heteronotia > Heteronotia binoei. The sequence goes on along the minus strand of NC_083230.1, from coordinate 28,288,175 downwards.
GCATACTTCTTGGTGGGCCCTGGGATTGGAGACCCACTTGTTCTAGTCCATCCTGAGGTTCTCCGCCTTCACCATGGGCCTCCTTTCTCGTTGCGAGGTTTTCCTGGGCATCTCGGAACTCCAGGGCATCATTCAACTTCTTGAACATCATAAACCGGTCCCACCCCTTAATCTCAAGGTTGTATGTACCTTTGTAATTGCTGAAGGCTCTCACAGCATGCTTCTTCTTCTTGGACTCGTTTTTGGTTGGAGCCCTTGCCTTCTTGGGTCGGCCCCTACGAGGGATTGCTGTCTGGGAACCATCTTCTTCTGGCTCATGAGTCCCATCAGAGCAGACCTCAGCCTGGGGTTCTTGCACGACTCCCGGTGGAGGGGCTGGTGACACTTTCTCCGCCATTCTCCCAGGCCGTTGACGCCTTAGAAAAAGGTAAAAAGTGAAAGCCTGTCCAAATAAGTGTCCTGGCAGCCTGCCTCACTTAGGCGAGCTCTTGCTTCCCAACCTCTTATTTTGCTGGGTGAACAATGCCCCAACTCAACTTTCTGTGGCTTTTCTTCACTTTAGTGGAGCCAAACCTGGTAGCTGCAAAAGTCACGGCGGTAAAGGTCGGACTAAGAGACTGGTCAGAAGATGGAGGTGGAGGGCTGGACAAAACGGTATTCTGACTTCTAGTGGGGACAAACGCCTGGGCTTCAGGGTTGAGCCCACTTCTGCTTCTCTTGTCTGCTATGCTGCAACCCCTACTGTCCTTCAGGTACACAGTCTCGATTGGCCCTTCTCCCCCAAATTGGTAGGAAACTTCAAATGGGTCAATCCACACAGTCAACTCTGCAGGGATACTGGCCTGCACATCTTCTACAGTCAGTCCACTTCTCTTGGCTGCCAGTTGTACTATAGGATCTATTACCTTCCCAAGGTGCACACAACGATAGCCTGAACCCTGCAAAGGCTTCTCTGGGTACCAGTGGCCCTCATATTTCTTCTGTAGCAGCTGTCCTAGCTCTTCTCCAAACTGGTCAACCCGTCTCCGGGGGAGCTTGTTATACAGGTGGAAGGTGATGAAATGCAGAGCAGCCTTGATCTCAGGACGCATACTCCGTTTTCAACAACCAGGCTCAAATCACTTCACTTATGAGCTTGGTCATGGCTCGGAAGTGGGGAAAGGACATCCGATGGCGTCAGATGGCTGAGGGGGGTTTCCACATAGCTGATGGGGACTTCCTCTGAAAGGTAAGCTGACCAGAGGCAGAGGACTTGCTTCTGGAGCACTTCTCTCTAGGGAGGGCCCATAGATCTGGAATTCTTCAATTTTTAGCCACTAAAGGGGCAAGGGTGAAGTCTAAACGAGTCTAGGTGGCAAAAGACTGGGAGCCTTGCATTGGGCCTAAACCCTGCTCCCTGCCAGGGGTAGCAACAAACACTGCTCAATACCTCAATACTTAATTCCCGGGGGTGTCTTAACTAAATTTGCCTTGTCCTGAAACTGAAATGCTAGTTCAAGAATAGGGTATCTTGTAGCCATACATCATTCAAAATAACACATTAACAGAATCATCCAAACCACAAACACCCTAACCCATAAGTGGGACATAATTAGTTCTCCTAGGTGCTTTTCCCCTACACGGTATCAGTATTACAGTCATAGTCACAGCACAAGCCAACCCACAGCTTGTCTGCCTTAATAAAATAGCATCTTTGGGGCTGTCTCCAGAAATCTCCCGGAGTAAAACACATGTACTTCCCTTTTGTAGTCTTACTAACTTAACCACATTCTGCACTTCCCGTTTTTCTCTCAGCGAGGCCACAGTTACGCAACATTGCAGATATATTTCACACAGCAAGGCAATATAAACTTCTAAACAATCTGAAACGTGACTCTGATTCTAACTCTTTGCCAATTGGAAGGCTTCCAAAGAGGGTCGACCTATCTTTGTCAGATCCTCAGTGGCGGCCCAAGCTGGAGAGGCAATTCAACCTCTAATCTTTCAGGGGTGGCCGTTTGGCCTTTGATCCTCCAAGCAAATAAGGGGCCCTCCCCAATTCTCTCAGGAAGCACCCTCGTGCCTGGTTTAGTCTCAAGCATCCAGGCGGCCATCTAATTGGACCCTTCAGCAACCATACAGTTGCCTCCCCATGCTCCCCTTTCCACAAGCCAATATTGTGCCTATGGTGTCTTGGGACGCACCAACAGAGAATCAGTGCCCCTGGGAGGTGGGCCTAGGGACTTATGCCATTTACTCACCAAAGTAGTTTTCAATTACCGTCTTTGTATCAAAGGGGGTCCCACCCTCGATCCAAAGCATTAATCCACCAGGCAAGTTCTGGAAGGGGGTTGGATGAGGGATTGGGTGGACCGTTTTTGTCAAGGCACTGTTGGCAACTTCGCAAGCGAAACTCCCCCAGAGCTAATGGGTCCTTGGCCAACAAACGGGCCCAGTCTTCTGCTCTGTGAGTAGTCTCGGGGCGGGCAGTTCGCCTTTTGATTTCCCAGGCATGAATGCAATCTCCTGCTTCTTGCCTGAGAAAATACCACCGTGCCCAGTGGTTGTTCCAACTACTGCTGGGCTTCTTGGTGTTACGCTTAATCAGCCAGGCCGTAGTGGTCTGACAGGTCCCAGTCCACAACTGGACTCGATAATGGGGACACAAAGTATGCTGCCAGTGGCGGGCTAATGCGCCAGGGATATCAACCCAAAGACTAACCATCTTCTGGAACCTTCCAGGAGGGCTCCAGGTTTTCCTGTCACTCAGACCAGTCAGGGAGGCAATCATACAACCAGGGGCGTCCCCCAGATTGTGACTTTCTCCTGGTTACTCAAACAAGCCAAGTATTTTGGACACAAATGCGGAAGGGGCGGGTGAGAAATTGGTCTTGGCCTCTGGCCAATGTCACGTCAATTAATACTGGCGAAGAGAGCTACCTCGCTTGTGGGTCTGGCGCTTTCCCAATTTCCCATTCCACTTCCTCAAACAGACAAGACAACTAACACACACACTTCACACAGTCCGGACAAACCACTTCCTCAAATATACTTTTCCCCTTTTTTCTAATACCAATTTACACATGCAGTCAATCGTTGGAATACTGCAGTCAGAAGGGACACCGCCCTTCCCTGTTCCGCAGGTCCTTGGATGCTGCTGCGTGGTGATCAGGCACGCCTTCCTCCGAGACTTAAGACAATCTCATATGGAGGGATTCACTACAAATCTCAAATTATGTCACGTAGAGGAAATCTATCACGTTGGGCACAAGGGCCTAAATCTGCCGCTACCTCATGCCCAAGGCGTGAAGCTGGTTCCTGTTGCCCCGTTCTCCTAGTTTAATTTAGGCCACGACTGAAACCTAGGCAGGGACAGGGTAGACAGAGGGACGGTCAGCCCAAAAAAGGGGCTGGGAGCTCCTTACCGCTGCTCTGATCCCCCCTGCCACCAGCCCTGGTTGGCCGGGCTAATAGAAGGGGCTAAATGCCCCTCCTGGCTGGCTCGCCAAATTATGTAGCGGGAAAAACCCTATTTATACGTTACCAATTCAGCTGACGCAATCACAGAGACCGGAGACAAGATCAGGAAACAGCTTCTTTATTTAACGTGCACGGGCCCTCTGCACACGGGCGCCAGACTCTCAAGAGAGACTGGGCAACAAGCATAGAAAAATCACAGCTTTTATAGGCCTTCAGAGCCTCAAACATACTTCCTCTTTTCATATAATACATACATCATCATTCCCCATCTAGGCCCCCATCTAGGCCCGATACCCGTTTCTCTTGTCCCTCGTGACACCCCCCTAGTAGGTGTTCTCTGCCCATATTTAGTCATAGGAAAGGGGACTCGGAAGGGGACTCGGTCTTGTTAGTACTGTTACTGGGTGTTACTCGAGGTCACTGTGGTCAGGGCATCCGGCCTTTCTGGTCTTATCTGGTTTCTCCCATGTGGGGTGCAGGGGGAGAATACTGGGTACATATTCTTAGGGGCTTTCCAGCTCCCTTCCCTTCTGGTAAACAACTCTGACTCCTGCTTCTGCGGTCAGCTTGTACTTTTGCGGTTACCTTGTGCAACTATGTTCTCTGCAGCTAAGCTAAGGCATAGAGGAGCTAGTTCCTCTTTCCTGAAAGCTCTGCTTTTCATTGCTAATACAAGCCTCTTGTGTCTGCCTTTATTAAGCTTGCATTTCTGCTCACACGTTGATTATAGATTATTGGAGCTATCAATCTGGGGGTCCTACCACAGGACAATATTCATAGCAAAGTTGTATTGATCTTAATACATGCTAATGAAATTACGCTTTCAAAGTGTTTGTTGTGTTTGCTTCTTTATATCTTTTAATACATGGGAAACGTTTGACAACAAAGAAGTCTGAAATGTATGCACTAAAGGGGTTGAGCGGATGATGACTTTTCCTTAAATGGTTCCCAACTGTGTCTCCTTTCAAAATGCCGGTTCTTGTTTTTGAACAAACATAATATAACATAATCATTTGTAATTCTAATAATCAAGTGCGGTCCTATCTTTGGATATCTAAAACGATCGCTGATCAAGGGCCACACTGACACAAAACAGATTTTCCTGAAAGTTGGGGAGCTGCTAAGGCAGGGCTGTCAAACTCATGTGTTATGAGGGCCAGATCTGACACAAATGAGACCTTGTCGGGCCGAGCCATGTGTGTACCTATTTGAGGTTAGGTAGCAGAGATATAAATTTTATAAAGGACATGGACAAACACAATTTTTTTTTAAAAAAAACTTAAAACATTAACAGTTTTGCTCTTAAAGGTGCTTTCTTTGTATTTCTCCCATGGGATCCATGGCACTGGGCAAAGGAAGCTTTGGCTCTTTCCTTCCTTCCCGAGGGGACCAGGAGGGGGAGGAACCTCAGCCAATAAGAGGAGAAGAAGCTTGGCTCAGTAGCTCGACTGTGCAATTGAGAGAGCCTGGCACAGCAAGCTCTGCCTCCCCCCTCTCCCCAAAATAGAGGCTTTGCTCTGTAGCTCCTTTGTGATTGAGCAAGTCTAGCAAAGCAAGCTGTGATGCAGAAAGAAGCAAGAGAGAGGGAGAAGGAAGCAGATGACAGCCAGTTGCTTGGGGGCCTGATAGGAGCCCTCTGAGGGCCTAATTCAGCTCCCGGGCCACTGCCTCTCCTTCCTCCACCTCCACTCAGCCCGCAACGAGCAGCTCTTCCAGCAGAAGTTCCAGCCCATCGTCCTCGGCCCCAACGGCCTTGCCGAAACCCCGCCGCAGCAGCAGCGCCCTTGAGGGAGCCAGCAGGAGCGCACCCGGACACCTCTGTCGCAGACGCTTCTTCACCCCCAAAACCCCAGTTCGCCTGCCTTCCTTTCTTCCCGAAGAGGCACTACCCATTGAAGAGAAGCCTACCCATTCTACCCCAGGGGTAGAAGCCCTGTTAGTCAGGCTGGGAAGAGCCAGAGTCCAGGAGCGCCAGAAAGACTTGACAACAGTTGTGGCTGATTGGGAGCTTTCCCGAGTCACTGCTCAGTGGCTGGCATCATTCTCCTTTTGCCTGTTTGGCCAGCACATTTATGTTGACGGCCACAATGCCTATGAAATAGAAGTTGATGCGTTGCGTTTCTTTATTTGTATCCTGCTGTCTTCCCTGCACTTGGGACTCAAAAGTGACATCTTCTTTCACCTGTCTCCATTTTTTTTACTGCAAACGATTCGGTGCGTTTGAAAAGATCAAAAGACCAGCAGCAGCTTAAAAGACTAATAAAATTTGTGAGGCACTGCTCGCTTCTGCAGATACAGCTAGAATCTGAGTCCATCTGTCGGTATGTCTTGGAGAGTGGAGCGATTTCAAATGACAATGGCAGGCATGAGTGGATTAGATGTGATTCATTGGAAGGGACGGTGGCTCAGTGGTAAAGGATATGCTTGGTAAGCAGAAGGTCCCAGGTTCAATCCCCGGCATCTCCAACTCTAAAGGGTCCAGGCAAGTAGGCGTGAAAAACCTCAGCTGGAGACCCCGGAGAGCCATGAATGGGGCTGTGGCTCAGTGGTAGAGCATCTGCTTGGTAAGCAGAAGGTCCCAGGTTCAATCTCTGGCATCCCCAAAAAAGTGTCCAGGCAAATAGGTGTGAAACACCTCAGCTTGAGACCCTGGAGAGCCGCTGCCAGTCTGAGTAGACAATACTGACTTTGATGGACCAAGGGTCTGATTCAGTATAAGGCAGCTTCATATGTTCATGTTTGACACCCTGCACTAATGGTTGAAGAAAAAATCTAAAAACTTAAAAAAAAAAGATTGGGAGGGGGATTAAATCCTTCCCTCAAATAAAAGGGCATTCTCTGAACAAGTACACAGAATATATCATATCTCCTGCATCATTCATCACAGTCAGTTAGCTGCTCTGGGCCTGGTGGCAATGGCCATGGAAGCTTGAAGCAACTCTAGACCCAGCAACCTCTGCAGCAGATTCCAGGCTTGGCAGCACCTATAGCAGAGATTGGAAGCTGCTTCAAGCTCAGCAGTAGCTATAGAGCAGGGGTGGCCAACGGTAGCTCTCCAGATTTTTTTTTTTGCCTACAACTCCCATCAGCCCCAGTCAGCATGGCCAATGGCTGGGGCTGATGGGAGTTGTAGGCAGAAACATCTGGAGAACTACCGTTGGCCACCCCTACTATAGAGGCTTGGAGCCACTCTGGGCTTGGAAGTAGCTGTGGTGGAGAACAGCAACTGCCCTGGGACTGGCAACAGTAGCATTGGTGGCTTCGAGCCACTCTGGGGCTGGCAACAGCTGCAGAGGAGACCAGGAGCTACTACAGGCCCAGAAGAGGTGGCCAGAGGCTTGGGGCTGCTCTGGACCTGGTGGTAGTTTCAGTGGAGTTCAGGAGCTGTGTGAGATCTAAAATCTAAAAAAAACCCTGAAATGATAAAAGGAGTGCTTCTAGCTTTAAGAAAGAGATGCTCTCAGAGTAGGCTTCCCAATCCCCAGATCCCAGCAGGGTTCCACTGGTTTTGCAGGCTCCTTCCCACCCCCAGTCAGCTGGCTGGCAGGGGGAAGCCCCACCCCCTCAGCGCCTATGTGCCTTCAACCCTTGGAAGGCTTAAAAAGACACTTGGGAGAATTTGCTTTTAGAAATGTGTGTGTGCCTTTAAAACTCTGGAGCTAGTCTGAATGGAGGTGGGGTGAGCCTGCAGAACATGGCTGTTGGGAGGTAGGGGAGGTGAGGAGCTCCCTCCCTCCATTTGTTTTACAGTCTCTCTAACTCATTTGCACAGTAAAATAGAGAGAACCTCTGTGTTAATCTGAAGAACTTGGTTGAGTTTACAGCATTCAGCAACTCCCATAGTGAGTAAATTGCCCCAGTGGGACCACAAAGTGTGTGCATCCAAACTGTGTTTATTTTGGCTGCTCTGTATGTGTGTGTGCATGTGTTTGTGAGAGGGGGGGGGGGAGGAAGTGGAAGTGCAGCTAGCTGCTGGAAATAAGGACTATATTCAGGGAAACTGCACTGCTGCATTTTTATTTATTTATTTTAGAGAATAGGAAAGTCTCCCGGCCCCATCCCCAAAGTCCCCACCCTCTGAGTTAGACTTAGGGTTGCCAAGTCCAATTAAAGAAAAATCTGGGGACTTTAGGGGCGGAGCCAGGAGACTTTGGGATGGAGCCAGGAGACATTGGGGGTGGAGCCAGGAACAAGGGTGTGACAAGCATAATTGAACTCCAAGGGAGTTCTGGCCATCACATTTAAAGGGACAGCACACCTTTTTAAATGCATTCCTTCCATAGGAAATAATTAAGGATAGGGGCACCATCTTTTGGGGCTCATAGAATTGGACCCTCTGGTCCAATCGTTTTGAAACTTGGGGGGTATTTTGGGGAGAGGCACTAGATGCTATACTAAAAATTTGGTCCTTCTACCTTAAATAATAGCCCCCCCAGAGCCCCCAATACCCATGGATCAATTTCCTATTATTCCCTATGGGAATCATTCTCCATAGGGAATAATAGAGTGCCCAGTAGACATTCCCCCCCCCCGCTTTCTAAAGCGGGGGGGGAGAGGGCCTCCAAACCAGGGAATCCCCTGCCCCCTCCCTCTCTCACACACACATAAATACTTACCGTACTAGATCTTCCTGCAGAACTCTACTTGCTGTAAAAATGAAAGCAAAAGAAAGGGAGGGGCCGTTCTCCATGGAAACTATTACTGACCCTTTCCAATGAAGCCCTTCTTGTTTCCTGTTTCCTGCGCAGCCTTAAAGGAACAGCCTTAAATGGATCAGTTTGCAGGTTTCTCAACCTGCAGGAGCTCTACAACTGCATGATGCCTACATGCATGTTCTCCCCACCCCCCCCAGCTTCCGGATTTTTGGAGACCGGGAAAGGAGGCTGCAAATCCAGGGGTCTCCCGCCAGGGCGGGGGGGGGGGGATGGTTCGGAAGCCTAGTTAGACTTGGTAACCCTACCTCAGAGACTGTAGCCATAGCAGTCTGTCCAGTATTCCAGGCTGTCAGTAAAAGGCAAGAGGAGGGACAGGGCCCTTCTGGGGCTATCTTGACCTTTGAGGGAGAACTTACTGGGACTAGGCCTGGCCTCAACCGACAGAAGATGTTTATATCACCTGACTTCTGTGTCTCACCCAGGCCTGAGTGCTTGCCACTGTTCAACAACAGCCACCCTGCAAAAGCCAGTGTGTTGTAGTTGTTAGAGTTTCAGGTTGGGATCTTGAATCCCCATTCTGCCATGAAAACTCACTGGGTGACCTTGGACCTATTAAACATTCTCAGCCTAACTTACTTCACAGGTCTGTTGTGAGGATAAAACAGAAGAAAGAAGAATGATATAAGCTGCACTAGCCCCCATAATTGAGAAAGGCAGGTTATAAATAAAGTAAATAAATGGGGGGGGGGAGATAAAAGGTAAATTGGGGGGTGGAAGGAGAAAAATAAGCAAGGAAAGGGAGTTGCTAAGATGAGGGAAAGAGGCGATACAGGATAAAATAAGGCTCCCTTGCAAGTCCAGTGCTAATGGACCAAACTCAGCTAGTACCATACAACTATATCATAGTTTTCCTGAGGAGGGGATCCCAGGGGGAGGGAAAGATGGAAAGCTGAAGACAAGGAGGAAGACAAAGGTAGGTTGGCTACTGTGTGGAAACTAGAGAAGGAAGCAGGAAAATTGGGAGAGGTTATAGAGGCTTTCAGCAAAAGAGGAGGAAGCTATGCCCTTCACAAATTCTTATAAGTGCCCCACTTTTATAATATAATACCAGCAGCTGGAAGTATTTTTCTCTCCCTTATGTCTCTTTGTGGCTTGTACATGTATGATTTGACAGAAAAGATAGCTAAGCTTATGGAACATTCAGTCCAGCAGTTAGTATAATTTATGCTGTAGCCACTTTGGTGATTAATTAAAGGCCAGCATTTTCCTACAGTTTATGTCTATCACTTTTCCTTTGCTGATTGTTTTCCTCATTACTAATTGAATGAATTAATGCCCCTTTGCAATCCCTTGGACAATTTAATGGTTCCTCTTTCCTACTACAGCAATTTATAACCTCCCATGGTTAAGTGTCAAGGTTGCCTGGTTGTGGTTCCAGTGAGTGCGTTTAATCTTGTGCAGGTACAAAGCTGACCTTAGTTTTGCTCAGTCTTCTTAATTGTGATGAAGAGCCCCCTTCATCAAATACTTTCTCCACTTCCAGACATCTTGAGGAAAAGCAGTGAAATAGGTAATTAAAAGAGCTGGTGGCAGCTGACACCCTTCCTCTTAAAAGAAAATCCATGCTGGATGGATCAGGCAGGCCCATTTGCCAGGGGGTTGAATCACCTTCACTTAAAATTTTCAGTTAAAAGAAAAGAGAGGACTGTATTTCAGATTCCTGCTATATATAACAATCTTTAATAATTCTTATCACACCACCAGTAAGAGTTGCCAATCTTCAATTGAGGGCAAGGCATCTCCTGGTTTGGAGGCCCTTCCCCTGCTTCAGGGTCATCAGAAAGTTAGGAGGGGGGGAGGAAATGTCTGCTGGGCATTCCATTATACCCTGTGGAGACCGATTCCCATAGGGCATAATGGAGAATTGATCTGTGAGTACCTGGGCCTCTGGGGGGGGCACTGTTTTTTGAGACAGAGACATCAAATTTTCAGCATAGCATCTGGTGCATCTCCTCAAAAAAACCCTCCCCCAAGTTTCAAAAAGATTGGACCAGGGGTCCAATTCTATGATCCCCAAAAGAAGGTGCCCCTATTTTTCATTATCCCAAATGGAGGGAAGGCACTTAAAGACATGCAATCCCTTTAAAAGTGATGGCCAGAACTCCCTTTGGAATTCAATTGTGCTTGCCACACCCTTGCTCCTGGCTCCACCCTCAAAGTCTCCAGATATTTCTTGAGTTGGACCTGGCAAACCTAGCAATTCTGTTTTACCATCCACACTGCATTCTCTTGCCAGTTCAATTAGCTGGAGACTATCAATTATACAGAATGGGGAAGCCAGGCCATCTCTTGCTTTTGGAAGTTAGCATTGTATAAGTGAGGGCAGCCTAGACTTTTACCTTTAAAGGTGCCATTGAATTAGGAGTGGAAAAAGTTGTGATGTTTCTTGTTTGTATGCTCCAACGCTACTCCATCATCACCAGCCCTTTCATTAACAGGCATGAGTCAAAGCCAGAGAACTGAAACCTTTGGCTCTATAGCTAATTGGGGGCTTAGGACACAAAGAAATGTGGTTTTTGAAAAAAAAAAAATAGAAATCAAGGTTTATTTGGGAGTAGGTTGGATGACAGAATAGCCTGTATACAAAGGGAATGTTCGGGCAAAGGCTTCTGTGGAACTAAGGACTACTTAGAGATGTTATACAGAAAGGGAATGATAGAGGTGCTAGAAATCCAAGTAATTATCAATAATTATCATATGGTCATATGTGTAGTAGAGCCAGGAGATCCTAAGATAGTCTAGTAGCCAGAGGTTCTAGTTCTTTTAGCATTATGCACCATTAGGTGGTAAGCTAGACTTGTTTTTAAGGCAATAGACATTGCCACTGTCTGCATCTGTGTCACATCCCTGGTATCCCTTGGAGGTCACCCATCCAAATACTAGCCAGGGCCAGCCCTGTTTTGCTTCTGAGATCTGGTGAGATTGGTGTATCCTGGTCAGGGCACAGTGATCCAAGTGCAAACTATGCACATCTGTATGCCAGTGCACTAACTAAGCAATCTTTCAAGGTGCTCCTGTGAATATTTATTACTTACTATGACATTGTGTGTGTTCCTCTTCCATATAAAGGACTTGCAACAACCATTGTTTTGGCAGAAGAAACTTTATGATTTATTAATCAGCATGTCAATCATAACCATAGATAGGCCGCAAAAATAGTAAGGGAGCTAGAGTTGCCAGGTCTAAGTTGGAAAATACCTGGAGACTTTGGAGGTGGATCTGGGAGATGGTGGGATTTGGGGAGGGAGGAGCTTCAGCATGGTACAATGTCATAGAATTCATCCTTCAAAGCAGCCTTTTTTTCCAGGGGAGCTGTTCTCTGCCAGATGGAGATCAGTTGTAAAAGCAGGAGATTTCCAGGCCCCACCTGGAGCCTGGCAAGCCTACAGGGAACTACAGCCACCACCGTAATGCAACTAGGCAGCAGGACCTGGTCCTGCTGGAAACATTTCCTCAGAGGCCATGGCTGCTGCCTCTTTCCTCTCACTCCCTGTCTCCCTCCTCCTCTCAGCCTCACCCCGGGACAGACAAGGATTGTCTGGAGTTCAGTTCTGATCCCAGGAGATCTTCAGGCTCCACCTGGAGGTTGGCTCCCCTAAGCCTGGCTGCTTGCTACTGTTCAGCAACACAAAGGTGAGCTACACAGTAACAAGAGAAATCTATGCCCTCATTTTAACCCAGAGCTAACAGAGAGAGAGCCAGTTTGGTGTAGTGGTTAAGTGTGCGTACTCTTATCTGAGAGAACTGGGTTTGATTCCCCACTCCTCCACTTGCACCTGCTGGAATGGCCTTGGGTTAGCCATAGCTCTGGCAGAGGTTCTCCTTGAAAGGGCAGCTGCTGTGAGAGCCCTCTCAGCCCCATCCACCTCACAGGATGTCTGTTGTGAGGGAGGAAGATAAAGGATATTGTGAGCTGCTCTGAGACTCTGAGATTTAGAGTGGAGGGCAGGATAAAAATCCGTATACAGCCCTTGAGGTCACTTAGTGTGGCCCTCGCTGATTGCTGGACAGATACATAGATTGCCATGTGGCAGCTTCCTTGGGGCCTGGCTGGCCAGTGAGGATTGTGGGGCCCAGCTATGCCATGCAGCAGCATCCCCAGGGCCAGGCAGGGATCACAGGGTCCAGATGTACTGTGCGGCATCCTCCCTGGGACCTGGCTAGCTGGCAAGAATTGCTGCAGGGCCTGGAAAAGTTATTGTCACAGTTCAGTTTGCACTTGATTATCCCAGGTGGTGTGGCCTAATATGCTAATGAGTGTGTGACCTAATGTGCTAATATTAGGGGATGTGGTCTAATATGCTACTGAGTCCTGCTGGGCTTTTTCTACAAAAAAGCCCTGGACCTATGCATTTGCCTAGGGCAGCGGGCCGTGTACGTGTGTGTGTATGTGTGCCAGATTAGGCTCTCCCCACGTGACTTTAAATAGAAAAACAATTATTTTCATTAATTTTGCTGGCATGAATCATTTTTCCTCGGCAGAACACTGTTTTTTAAGTTGATAATTTTTTATGGCCCATGAATGATGTTATATATATCCATATGGCCCTTGGCAGAAAAAAGGTTCCCCACCCCTGGTCTACTGGGACCCCTGGATCCTAATTAATTAACATATAGAATTGTAGTGTACATTATTTTGTCTGTTATAATATGCTACTGTTCAGCAGCAGTAGCCTCCCATGACAGACAGTGTTGCATAGGAGATAGTGCTCAGAGCAGGGTCTGCCAGACCCAGGTTCTTGCTGTGGAAGCTGATTGGTTGATTTTGGACCATTCACAGACTTTCAGCCTAACCTACCTCACAGGGTTGTTGTGCAGATCAAAAGGGGGAGAGAAGAATGATGTAAGCTGCTCTCCCCCCACTTTGGAGAAAGACTGTCCTTTTCCTAGGTAGAGCCTGCAGGGAGAGGGGAGGAGATGGAAAGCTGAAGTCAGAGGAGCTGATCAAGGTAGATGCATGGTTGTCTGAGAAGGAATAGGGTTGTCAACTCCAGGTTGGAAAATTCCTGGAGATTTGAGGAATGAAGCATGGAGAGAGTGGGGTTCGAAGAGGGGTGGGACCACAGACAGGTACAATGCCATAGACTACACCTTCCAAACCAGCCATTTCCTCCTGGGGAACCATTGTTGCCAGTCTTCAGGTGAATGTTGGAGATCACTCAGAATTACAACTGCTCTCTAGATGGCAGAGATCAGTTCCCCTGGAGAAAATGGCTGCTTTGTGGGCTGGACTCTGTGTCATTATATCCTACTGAGAGTACTTCCATCCTGCACTGATCCACACTGTGGAGAAAGTCTGTACTTATCTTAGGTAGAGGCTGCAGGGAGGGGGGAGGAGATGGAAAGCTGAAGACAGATCACTTCCTCTATAGAAAACAGCCACCTTGAGGATGCATACTCTTTGGAATACCATAACACAACCAAGCCACACAACTCCCAGCCCCAATCACACCACAAACTCAGACTGATGCTGTAGCAGGAAAAGTCCTGTGTTGTCCAATTAATAGTAAATCATACTTACAAACGAGGTCTGAGGCAAGATCAGGAAAACAGCTTCTTTATTTAACGTGCACGGGCCCTAGGTACACGGGCTTCAGAGAAACTCTGAGCGATGACTGTAGTTACCTGCCGTCCTTTATAGGGTGTCTCCACCCACTCACTACCTTAAAACAGCTCAGCTTCCCAGGTCCCTGGGACACTGACAAAAACATGCATCGACCACAATTTATGTGATGTCCTAGTCCGCTGCTTCATCTTCCTGGGCTTGTTTACCTCATATGGGCCTTCTCTCCCTGCCAGCTGTCCCTTGTTTCCTTATTAAGAATATTACCAAACACATTCCTTATTGCTAAATTGCTTTTATCTTGCATATATGTTCTACCTGCAGAAAGAGGAAGCTCTTCTTAAGCTTGCTGCTGGGGCTCCAGCTGTCCTGTGGATTTTCTCAAAAGGTCACTAACCTTTCGTCACCTCTCTGGTTTCCTGACGCCTCAGCAAGTTGATTTCTCCTTTCCTTAAACTGCCACTAAAAACTATTTTCTAAAAGTACTGTTATTTCTCTTCATTCCAAGCACTGCTAAGCCATACATATTGATTAGATATTGATATAATTCTTGTTCTTATTGATCCACTGCTATATTCCCCTCTTTCAAACAGAGTTTGAATATTTATCATTACACCCACAAACCTTCATACATAACAAAATCAATCTATTAAAACCAAACATCAAACCCATACTTAGAAACACATCTGGAATACATTTGATAACCATTTGCCAGGCCCGCTCCAGACCCCAGGACTGCACCATTACATTACTACAGTCCCTAAGCCTGGAACAGGTCCAATCATGGATCTTGTAACTCGATCAACTGGCTGTTGCTTGAGGAATTTCTTCTCCCTAAGCGTAGAGCAATCAGCTCCTGTGTGACTGCAGCTAGGGGAGTCGTCTCCGATGCCTGTGGAATCCTGCCATTTCTGGTAGGCCAGGATCCAGAGGGCGTTGCCTGTGGAACCTCACTACTGCCGGTGAGTGAGGTCCAGAGGTCGGGCCTCAAACAATCAGATCCAGGAGCAAAGCTGCACCTGGAAGCCTATCTAGGAAAACCTCAATCAAACTGCATAGCCAAAACAATACAAAGTTCAAAACAAGCCTATAATTCAACATAACATATAATATTTCTTCCTGGGGACTGGATTTTCTTATTTCCAGGAGGCACAACCTCTCAACAATCACTCTGGACAACCGTGGCTGCCTGGGCAAACCAATGGGCAACATATAATTAATTAAAACCAAAGTATTCTCCATGGGCTGGGGCAAAAAGATTATAATTGCCCCTCTTGTGTGTTACTCCACACAAAAAGATGGTATGCCTGTGGAAAGAGAACCTCCAACACGGATCCAGACGCAATACACATAGCGTCTGAATATGTGCTGGAACACTTCCAACACAGATCTGCCTGTAACATATATAATTCCTTCTTACCAAATTAAATCTCTGGAGCCCATATAAAACTCCTTTTGGGTCCAGTTTCCTCATGAACAAAATCTTTACTTACTTGGCTAAACATTCAATTTGGCTAAACATTTCAGTATGAACAAGGCACTGGGCAACGTGTCAGGCTAAAACTAGCCTTCTGACACATTCCAACTACTTACCCCAAGGGATCATCCTGTTTTCTTCCCTTCTTCTGAGGCTTGAATAACTAAATTCATGGGCAACTAAATCTTCTGCACAGAGCTACAGAGCAAAATCTCTATTTTCTCCATTGGCTGAAGCTCCTCCCTTGGGGAGGAAGGGGGGGAGGGAGAGCTTGCTTTGTCAGGCTGTCTCAATCATACAGCAGAGCTACTGAGCCAAGCCTCTCTTCCTTCAATTGGCTGAGGCTCCTCCCTCTCCTGGTCCCCTGGGAAAGGAAGGAAAAAGCCAGAGCTTCCTCTGTCGAGTTTTCTGGATCTCATGGGAGAAATACAAAGAAAGCACCTTTAAGAGCAATGAGTACTAACGTTTTAAACATGTTTTAAGTTTTTAAAATATTTAATTGTACAATTTTAGAATAATATAAAGTCTGCATATTTAATAGGTATTTCACCTTCTTTCAAATCAGCATTATTAACATAATCAGAGAAAACAAACTATTTTTCAACAAAATTAAAATATGTTCTCCCCATCCCATTTATGTTTTATTACAATCTCAGATTTGATCATGTAGATATGATAACCCCATCCACTTCCCTCCATCAGAGGCAAACATGTCCCTTTATTTTTCTTTTCCTTTCTGGCTGAGCTGCCCTAGTGGTCTGTTTTCTTCTTTCCTGAAGAACATCGACTTTCCCACTCTCTGTCAGTATGATATTTTACTGTTGGCTCAGCCCAGTAACCTGATGGAAGGGTCTGGATCGGCCTTTAACTGAAACTCCTGAAAATGGCATTTGAGATATTTTAAAATTCAAAATTAACTAAATATTTCATTCAACATAGAGGAGAACAATCAGGTGAAATCAGGGGTTGATATTCCTGAAGTAACTCGATATAGATTACTCTGAGGTAAAATCAGTACATACAAAGACTTTAGTTATTATGTTTCAGGCTAATGAGTTTCTTAAGTTATTTACAGTTACTTAAATTGTTATGTTGAGAGGCTTTTGTTGCAGTGTTTCCCCAAATACTCCAGTACATTTTCTTTGAATACATTCTGACTCTTCTGGTTTCCAGATGACTGGTACCCTATTTCCAGTATTCAGACCCCTTTTCTTGAAACACAGATATTCTTGAGTTTTAAATTAACTCTTAAGGTCTCCAAAGGCAGTTTCTAACCATACCAGACCAGAGTTCCCTGCACCCTTCAGAGCTAATTCCCTATCTGACTGAGTAGGGAAATTCTCTCAGTTTCTTTCTTTGGCCCAAATGGGAGTCTTTGCCTACTTCCCAAACTTCCTTGCCAACTTTCCCCAGTTCCCCTATCTGTGTTAAACTGCTCTCTGTCAGGGCTGAATTTCAAACTGTCAGCTAGGGCTGAAACCAGACTCCATTTAAACAAGGCAGAAATCTGACTGAATTCTTCTCAGCATCCAATTCAGAAGTCTTTTTCTGCTTAGCTGTTGCTAACCAATCAGTTCTCTTGGAGCAGCCTGTCACTCAAGGCTTTCTGGCTCTGTGAAGAATTAACCCTTCACAGTGTTTACATAGCACTTCTAAGCATTTGAAAGTGCATCCTGTCACAGTGGACTACCACAACAGGGCACCACTGACTGATCTCTGGTGCCATTCAGGTACATTCATTTAGCACATTGTTAGCCGTCCACTATTCCCACACATGGTTCTCACCCCTCCCCATTTTTTTTCTCACTACAATCCTGTAAAGCAGATTACGCTGACCAAGAATGACTAGTCCAAGTGAGTTTCATTGCAACTAGGGATTTGACCTTGGATCACTCTGGCCTTATCCATCAGCCTAAATTCCTTGCCAAACTGGCTGTTTCCCAACTTCGTCAGGTCTATCTGGGTGGGTAATGTTCTTCAGTTATTTTGAACCACAACCATTTAATGCTTTAAAGGTTAAATGCAGCATTTTGAACTGAGCCCAGAAGCACATTAGAAGCCAGAAAAGTTGCCAGAATATAGGCCTTATATATTCATAGTGGCAGCTTCCTATTAACGTCCTAGTTACCAAAAATTCTATTAGACGTTAGGCAGACACTAAGTGAATTAAAAAACAAAAACCAAACAAACTTTATTTTATGAGAATCTTCCTGGGTTGGGGAGGAATTATTGTCTGCTATTTTGAATGAGTTCTGAGTGTTGTAATTAGGATTGTCTCCAATGCTCATGTGTATTGAATCCTACAGTCTACTAAGACTGAAAAGAATTCTTGCCAGTAAATGTCTTAACATTACTGCCATAAAGGCAGAGCAGATATCTTGAAATTGCCCACTTTATCAGACTATAAGGGTAACTGTGACAGTTCTGTTATACTCTCAAAACCACTGAGGAGACTAAAGGAAGTGATGAAGTAAAGATTTTTAATGGGACTTGAGTGAACTGAAATGTACATGATAGTGAGAGAGCTGGAAAGTAGACTATACTGATCAGCAAACTGAAAGCTTTAAATATACCAATGGAAGACTGTGTTAGCATCACTCTTCAGCTTCTGACAATTGGTTGGCTAGTCCTTCACTAGTCCTTTCTTTCATGATAAGGACATAGAGCCCAATGATTCATTTGTGCAAAGCTGTAATGTAAAATACAACTGTTCAGAATATTTACAGCCAGCCCAATGACTTGTATAATGGTTATACCTTTAAAGGACCACTTGAAGTTATGCCAGATCTGCCCTGAACTCTTATTAATCAGTGTAAAGCTGGAGGCTGTGTATTGAATCTTCCAGAGAAATTGAATTTGAGATAGCATGTGGCTGCATAAGGGAACAAAGAGGCTGGCAAAGGGTTGCCAAACTCCAGATGGGGCCTGAAATTCTCTGTTTTATGACTGATCTCCTGACCAAAGAGATCAATTCCAATGGAAAAAATGGCAGCTTTGGAGGGTGGATTCTATGGCATTACATCCTTGCTGAGCTCCTTCCCCAAACTCCTCCCTCCCCAGGCTCCACCCTAAACCTGCAGGAATTTTCCTACCTAGAGCTGGCAATCCTAGCTTCACAGGAAAAGGACATAGCTATAAACTCTTGGATGGTCTAGTAGTCCCTTATACAATTACTGCCTTCCTCATAACACAGAAGCTCTGGCACAGCTGTTTCTTTTTTTTCCTGGCTCAAGGTTGACTCAGCCTTCTATCCTTCTGAGGTCAGTAAAATGAGTACCCAGCTTGCTGGGAGTAAAGTGTAGATGACTGGGGAAGGCAATGGCAAACCACCCCATAAAAAGTCTGCCGTGAAAATGTTGTGATGTGACGTCACCCCAACGTTGGAAACAACTGGTGCTTGCACAGGGGACTACCTTTACCTTTAAAACATTTGTACCAGAATTTGGAGTAACATCAAAGTAAGAGATGAGAGTGGCAGCTATGCCAGAGTACTGGAGAAATACTAGCAAAGTTGGGAGAAGCTGATGCAACAGCAAGTTAGTAGTTGTAATATGCTTTGGTTACCAAAAGAAAAACAACCAATGGTCTGTGAGAGAACTCTACAGTGTCCAGCAACCTTGTGGTAGAAAGTGCTGTCAAGTCGCAACCAACATATAGTGACCTTTTGCGGTTTTCAAGGAAAGAGATGAACAGAGGTGGTTTGTGAATGCCTGTCTCTGCATAGGAATCCTGGGCTTCGTTGGTGGTCTCCCATCCAGATACTAACAAGTGATGACCCCACTTAGCTTCCAAGATCTTATGGGACTGGGCTAACCTAGGCTGTCCAGGTATATATGCCTTATATAGTTAGATCAAGTCAAAATATTAATATACCTGAGCTTGAAATTTATCATTCAGGAATATAATGCACATGAACAAACCTGTTGGTTTCATTACTAGACACATTTTTAGATCTTGTCATTAACACGATCTTCCAGATTCCCTGAATCCAGAGCCTGAGCAAAGGTGGCTTTGATTTTTTTCCCACATAGCGACTTTACAAATCTTTGCTGCTGTGAGTAATCGTAAAATCGTTTCTAAATATTATTCTACAACTAGTCCTTTCAATGAACCTAAAAATATTTTCTTAGAATCACAAGTCAAATGTATTAAAGATTCATCTGAGTGTTGCATGCTAGTAATCTTACCATTTGCTGCTGGTTTTGTCGATTTGTTTCTATTGTGTATTCATGTTATACAGCTTTATATGTCATGTACATATACATACAACATGTCTTCTTCGGCTTGACTTCGCGAACGAAGATTTAAGAAAGGTGCAGTAGTCCACGTCTGTTGCAGGCTTGCTGGTGGCTGACAAGACCAATGAGAGACAGGCAGGTCCGGCCACAGTGGCTGCAGGGAAAAGTCTGATTTGGGGTTGATGCTGTAGCAGTGCGATTCTTCCTCAATCTCCTTTTGTCCTCAAGATCAGCTATGGTCTTGTTATACAGCTTTATATGTCATGTACATATACATGCAACGTGTATTTATACTTCTAATGTGTAATGCTGGCTTACTGATGCAGAAAGAAGAAAGTCTGTGTAAAGAAAACAGAAAATGACACGATGGCAAGCCATGCTCAAGGAAGAAGCAAAACTGAAGTACTAGTGAAACTGAAGGAATATGAGGTATGAAATTGTACCTGCTCTTTTGTAATAGGACTTTTCTCTGAAAGGAGGGAATTCTTCAAGTGGGCATGGAATTCTTCAAGTGGCCTGTGTGACACCCCTGAAAAATGATGCAAGAAATTATTATCACTTATTAGCTCAGAATTCCTCCAGAATTTATTTTTAACAATCGTATTTTAATTCTTTCCAACTTTCTTTCCAACTTTCAAGAAGGTGAGAACAGTTTTCAGGAATTTTGATCAAGTTATCTAGTTTTGGGCCATTTGTCCGGGATAGGTATCAGGAGCAATACGCACTGCAGGTTCTGGTCCTACTTTGATGAGTGCCTTCAGAAGGTAAAATGGGAGGTGTTTTGTTTGACACTCTGGGAGTTGTGTTATTATGCTTGATAATATCCAGTTCCCCCCCCCCCATATTAATCAAAATGAGGCCATTTGGAATTCTGGGAAGAACTGTCATCAATACATGGATAATATAGAATACTTTCTTTCCATTCCATCTGAGCAGTGGGTGTTCTGGACTAATGTCTGGATGAATTATAGGTAGGGTGAGGACCAGTAAACTGAGCCTCAGTCAGAGAAAACTGAAATACAGTTGATGGTGGTTGTTCTGCTCATGGAACTGAGAAACAGCCTACTTTGTATAGGGTTGTACCATTCTTGAAGGAGAAGGCTTACAGCTTGAAGGTAGTTCTACATGAATGTACAAATTTCACCTGTAGTATGTAGGACCTTTAAGCAACTGTGGCTGACTCATCAGCTGTGACCCTGCCTCAAGAAGTGTAGGCTACTGCCTTGACCAGTCACTAAGTCAGGGGTGTCAAACATGCAGCCGGGGGGCCAAATCAGGGCCCCAGAGGGCTCCTATCAGATCCCTAAACAACTGGCTCTTGTCTGCTTCCTTCTCCCTCTCTCTTACTTCTTTTTGCATCTCAGCTTGCTTTACAAGGCTTGCTCAATTGCACAGGAACTACAGAGCAAAACCTCCATTTTCTTCATTGGTCGAGGATCCTCCCCCTCCTGCTGCCCTGGATAGGGAGGGAAAGAGCCAGAACTTCCTTTGTCGGGTTCCCTGGATCCCATGGGAGAAATACAATGAAAGCACGTTTAAGGCCAACAAGTGCTAATGTTTTAAGCATGTTTTATTTTAAGGTGTTTTTTTTTAATTAGTCATGTTTGTTTGTGTTCTTTGAAAAGTTCAAATCTCTGCTTGCTAATTTTAAATAGGTACACACATGGCCCATCCCAACAAGGTCTCATTTATGTCAGATTCAACCCTCATAAATGAGTTTGATACCCCTGCACTAAAGGGCTGAAGCAAGCTGAGCAACCCTAAACCCATTGTAATTATCACCACTGCCTGTGTCCAAGCCAAAAAGATCCTGTCGGATTCCCAACACCACAGCCCACTTTGCATCATAGCTGTTTTAATGTCCCGATCTGCTGTCAGAGGAAGCAGAAGCCACTTATCAGCGTATGAGTTCATTTCCCGTCCTGCCATGGCAATTAAGAAATGTGGGATTCCCAGCATTAAAGCAAGGGATCATTTTCCCTTGGCCCCATGAGTTCAAATGAGGCATGAGGCTCATAGGTCAATTGCTGTGAGACCAGCCAATAGCAAAGCATAGATTGCAAGTTTATATTCTCACTGTGTCTCCTCCCAAACAGGCTTTTGCTGCTAACTGCTGATGGACAGAGACAGGGGCTGAGTTACTGGTAAAGTGTTTGAGGGATGAGTTTTGGACAGAAGGACTGTCTGTGAAGACAAATGGGGAGAAGTAGAACAGGTACTCACTGGAGTCGACAAGATTCTCCTGTTCTTCAGGAAGCCCATTGATTTAGGTGCAGTGCAAAACAATGTGCGTGGGGGATTCCCTTTCCCAGAATGTCACATAAGGGCATTTTATATTTCTCCAGCTTGGGAAAGAATCACAGCTGAAAGGGCTCAAAAGTGCTGGTCTTTGCCCTGTGCCTCGCTTGCCTGGGGCTCTCCTGGGTCACCCCCCCTCCCCATCAAAAGTTCAGAAAGCCACCTGCTGCCCAAAACCACATACCGTAAGTGGAGAAAGGGTGGTGTGGGCTTCTCCAGAGGTTAATGAGGGCTGCTGGGGGCATGGCAAAGCCCCTGGTGGCTGGCTGGCTGACTGCCCGCTCTCCTAATCCAGGGATTGTTATGCAGCTGCACCTACTATTCAATGGACAAGGTAGGTGAGGAGGAGGAGGGAGAAACCTCAGAAAGGTTCAGGAGCTATGCTCCTGTGAGCTCCTGCTGAATCTGAGGCTTGCTCCTTTGTATGCTGCTTTTGGGGCTTTGGGATCATCAAGGACTTGGCATGGCAGCAATCATGCCAGTGTCCTGCACCCCACACACCAGCCTAGTCAAGTCTTCTCTGAAGCAGTGTTCTCGGGTCTATCAAGGCTTGGGAGCATCAATAGGTTCTGGCAGCCTGGGTCTGGAACAGGGGGCATGAAGTTGGAGAGTTGATGCACACAGACTTGCACATACTGATCCAGCAAAGCAGCCTTCCCAAGTCTCAGGCTAAACATGCTAAGAATTAATCAGGCTCAGCTGTCCTGCTGGCAGGTGTTGAGCCTGTGCAGCTGCACTGTGCTTTGACCAGAATCCTGCAAAGAGTTATTATTCTTTTCCCTTGACTCTGGGATGGGGTTGCATGCAGACAGTCAAGCATTTCTCCTTTTTCAGACCACCTTGGCTTGGGCTTGAGCAGAATCTGATCAGTTACCAGTACAGCTGAGACAGAAAAGAGCTGATTTTTTAAAAAAATATGGGTATGCTCAGCTGTACCAAATGTCTGGTGGGCTCCTCTTGAAGCTCAGTTTAAACTGAGCTGCAAGATGAGCCAGCCCAGGATCAGCAGGATGGCAGGAGCTGAGAACTCTGCACCAGCTCACCAGGCTCTGGCTCCTCTTGCAGCTCCCCCCACCCCAGTTGACCCTCTCTTGCCTCCTCACAGCATGCAGATCTTGGAGCTAGTTTCTCCTGCAGCATGGTTCAAACTGCTGGAAGAAGCTCTCCCAGTAAGGTCTGCATGCAGCAGGGAGAAACTTTCCTGCTGCATGCGGATCCTGTGGCCAGCTTCTCGTGCAGCGTGGTATAAACTATGCTGCAGGAGAAGCAAAGCCAGCCCCAGGGTTAGGATGGATTTTTCTGATCTGTATTTTTCTTCTTGGGTCTATTGTACCTCAAAAATGTACAGTGACTTGCAGTAGTCTAGTCTCAGTGTCACCGTGGCATGGATCTATGTGGCCAGATCAGACAAATCAAAGTTGGGAAAATGCCTTTTTTAGCAACTGTATATATATTTGCATTTATTATTATCAATAATAATATTAAGTTAATATATAAATAAATAATGGAGAGGAAGAAGAAGTTATTGGACTCTGAATCTCAGAGAGAGTGGCTTACAATCTCCTTTACCTTCCCCCCCCCCCACAACAGACACCCTGTGAGGTGGGTGGAGTTGAGAGAGCTCTCATGGAAGCTACCCTTTCAAGGACAACTCTGTGAGAGCTATGGCTAATCCAAGACCATTCCAGTTGCTGTAGTGGAGGAGTGGGAAATAAAACCTGGTTCTCCCAGATAAGAGTCTGCACCCTTAACCACTACCCCAAACTGGAGTGGAGGAACTGAAGTAGGAGATATCAGTAACACCAACCTACTTAAATCATAATTCTTTCAGGGTCAACTGTGGCCTGAATAATCTAAATTAATCTGAAGTTGTCAGGGGACAGCTGGGGTCTTTTTGAAAGAGCATCTGCTTTGCAGGCAGTAAGCATTTCCAGGGAGTCTCTTTGGCAGGCTTTTATTTATTTATTTACTTTCGATTTATATCCCACCCATTCCAAAATGGACTCAGGGCGGCTAACGGTCATAACAAAATCAGCATCTCAATTTCAAGTATAGAACGATAAAATATAAACAATTTACAATTTAAAACAAAATATTGGCGCTATACCAAATCTTAAAGCATAAGCAGCCCAGATTGTATTAGATCTTCTATTTATCTTTTGGTGATCCTTCTGGTGGAATTGCCAGCAGCATAGAAGCTTTCTGGAACAGTTGCCTTCTAGCTCACAGCAATAGTTGGGGCAAATAGTTGGGTTCTTTAACCCAAATTGTGCTTAAGTATCTTCCAGGGTCATTGTACCTAAGAAAGAAGGGAGGGAGAAGGGAAAGGGAGCAATTTATTAGATTTAGAGGTCAGAAAAATAAAAAAATGAAAGAGATATTATGGATAATTAGACATTTAACTCCAAAGTCAAGAGAGGTTTTAAATAACCAAGAGAGAAATTGGCATGAACGGAAGAAATACCAAAAATGGAGGATTCATTAGGAAAGTTTGGAATTTATCAAATTATATAATTGGATGGTGCTGCTGAATGGAATGCCAAAGCAAATAGTTAGATTAGCGGGGCAGGTCATATAGACGGTTAAAGGGGTATGGAAGTAGTAAGGTATTATGTAAGGTGTCGAGCGTCATTGATAAAATCATCTTTAATGAGTTTTCCTTGAGTGTAAGTGAAAAGGATAAATGGGTTTAATTTGTAATGCAGTAGTGAAGGTGAAGGTATTAAATGGTGAATAGAGATAATGGGATTTGAATGTATATATAACAGTGAAAACACTGCCTCCGATCTCTGTTTTAATAATAGTATTTTCTTTTGTATGGTAACGGGCTTCTACACAATAAATTAATTTAATAAACTATAAAATATATAATAAAAAAAGAAAGAAAGAAGGGAGGGAGGGAGGCTTGGCCATGCATCCACTGCCTAAGAGGCCACCCATTCAGTCATCATTGATTGGTCATACTATGGCTGTGGCCCATGGTGTGCCAATTATCGAAGTGTGTAACTGATATTGCTTTTTCTCAGTTAATGGCCAGGATAGTGGCTCTTGAATTGAGGTTCTATCTGCCATGATGTATGCATCTGAAGAAGAAGCACTGCTCCCTGCTGCACTGTTCAGCCACACACTGAAGATCTGGCAAAGGAACAGTGACACCTTCTGAGGCGAAGGAAGAAGTGCTCAGGCAGCTGGATTGCCTGAAGGGGAACAGACAGCATGTGAGTGTATGGACACTGAGACACACTCATACAACACAAACTCATGGTACAAAAGATCCAATGCAATGGGAACCAAATGGATGGCATGACCTGGGCCTTATTGTGCCCCTGGATGGCATGACCTATGGGCCTTATTGTGCCCTGGACCAGAATCCTTGGTATTTACACCAACCAGCCCTTGCTGAAAGGTCTAACAGAGCTTCTTTGCAGACACTTTTGCAGATCCTGTTGCTGAATATCCCCCTCCCGTGGGGATAACAGGTTTACTTTCAAGCCTGTTAGCTAAACTGAACACCTCTGAAACATTACCCTTATGGTGAGCATTCACTAGCCCTAGAGAACCACCCCCTAACCACCACTAAGGTGAAAATATGGCTGGAGGGAGTATGTGGATCTATTTTCATTGTCACTTAGGAAACTAGAGGTGAAAGAAAAGGGTAAGGAGGAGAATAGGGAGCAAGAAAAAATTAGAAAGAAATCCACTGAGAGTATATGGGATTGAACAATTGGCTTACTCCATATATTATAGAACAAAGTTTCAGTCCAGCAGCACCTTTAAGACCAGCAAAGTTTCATTCAAGGTATAACCTTTCATGTGCATGCACACTTCATCAGATACCATGAAACAAGACATCCTCAACCACTGCATATAGGTTGGGGGGCAGGGTTAGTTGCCAGGAATGGCTAATTAGAGTCAAGATGTTTTAATAACTGGGTGATTACAGCTGAGATTGGATTAAAGCTCTGTGAACAGCAGTAAATTAGCAAAAAAAAAATACAAGAGTTAACATATATGTACAGTGCATATATGTTAATATATATCAGGGGTGGCCAATGGTAGCTCTCCAGATGTTTTTTGCCTACAACTCCCATCAGCCCCAGCCAGCATGGCCGATGGCTGGGGCTGATGGGAATTGTAGGCAAAAAACATCAGGAGAGCTACCGTTGGCCACCCCTGATATATATATTAACTCTTGTTTGTTTGTTAAATATTTAATTTTTTTGTAAAAACAATTTTTTATTATTCTACAACATATTATATTTCATTTACTTCTCTCAAACAAAAGTCAAAATGTTGCATCACATTTTCCACCTCCCCTCCTCCCTTTCAAGACTTCCCCAGTGTTACTTACAATATAAAAGCAATAAAGGTAATTTAACATTTTTTTAAAAAAACTATTTAAAAAGAAAAAAGGAACTTACTCTTCTTTATGGTTATTACCTCATTCGATTAATGATCCAATATATTACTAAATTAAATCATATTATCTATCTTCTTATAATCTTTTAAGAAAGAACAAAATATTTTCTCATACTCTTATTTTAACTATCATTCTTTTCCCAGTAAATTAAAAATAGCTAATACAAAAAGTTATCCATTATCAAATATCACCAAGTGTCCTTTCACTCTCCAATGTTCTTCCACATAGTTCTGAAACTTTCGCCATTCATTATTAAATTTTGCCATTCATTATTAATTTTTTTCCATATCAGGTTCCTTTAGTGTTCTTGTTAATTTGTCCATTTCACTCCAGTGCAGTTTTCATAACCCAGTCCCATTTTTCTGGAATTTTATTTTGCTTCCACAACTGCGCATACAGTGTCCGTGCAGCTGAAAGCATGTTCCAAAGTAATGTTCTGTCTTGCTTTGGAACATTTTCTATTTGTAATCCCAACAAAAAGATTTCTGGTGCCTTCTTCACTTTGTATCCCAAAATCTTTGACATTTCTTGTTGGATCATTTGCCAATATTGTACAGCCCTTTCACAAGTCCACCACATATGGTAGAAGGACCCTTCATGTTTTTTACATTTCCAGCATCGATCAGACATCTGATTATTTGTTTTTGACAGTTTTTTTGGTGTCATATACCATCTATACAACATTTTGTAACAATTTTCTTTTATGTTATTACGTCGATATTTTCATAGTTCTTCCACAAATGTTCCCATTGTTCCATCTGAATTTCCTTGTTTATATTAATTGCCCACTTTATCATTTGAGATTTTACCACTTCTTCCTCTGTAGACCATTTCAGTAACAGTTTATATACTCTTGAGATCAATTTTACGTCCTCACCAAACAGCATTTTCTCCATTTCTGTTTGTTTTTGTCTTATTCCTTCATTCCTAATATTCTGCTTCAGCAGACTTTTAATTTGTAACCATTGAAACCAATTAAATTTATAATCCAATTCTTCCACTGATTTTAATTCTGCTTTGCCTCCTTGTATTTTTAACGATCGTTTATCTTCCTCAATATCTGAATATAACTTTATTACTTCCGTTGGCACAATCCACAGCGGTTTCCTCTCATCTCCACATTTTTGGTATTTCAACCAAGTTTTAAGCAAACTACTTCTTACATAATGATGTGAGAAAAAACCATCCATTTTACTTTTCCCATAACACAAATATGCATGCCAACCAAAAACCTTTCCATGGCCTTCTAATGTTAATAATTTTTTGTTTAATAACACTATCCAATCCTTAATCCATACCAAACAAACTGCATCATGATAAGGAGAAAGCTGGCTGAGAAAGTAGGGTTTTCACCTACATATTTTTAATATTTCAATTTGGACAACTGTAAAAAATGAGAACAAAAGATTTACATTTAACTAGCTCAAGCGATCGTTTCCTTCTGAAAATGCTCTGATGTTATTGTTTTCCACTTTCTGGTTTCCACTGGACCTATGAGTGAGACCCCCCCCCCTATTTTTCACTTATATATGAACATCGTGATCGCTAGGTTGGTTGCCAGGGTGCCTGGAATTTCAACTCACACACATCTGCTCTAAGATGTGGGTTTTACCTGCCATTTTCTGGCAGACTTATGTGGATACTAAAGGCCTCAGCTTTACAGCAACACTCTCTATCTCTAAATGGGTGCTAGCCAGGAGTGAAGCTCCCAGCCACTCCGTGAGTGTACAATATTGGCCGTTGCAGTGGAAGAAGTAATGCCGCCCTGAGCTGTCCCGTCAAGCGGTTTTCAGCCCTTCTCCATGAAAAGTCCTTGTCCAAGGCTAACATCATCAGCGACCATTTTCCTGCACAGCCAGACTTCATGACAGAGAAACGAGAGGCTCACGTATCCAACAGCTGCTTCAAACATCTGCATAAGGCAATCATGCTTATCTTAGGCGTGTATCCTGCTGGACTGCCCAAGCTTTTGTCAAACAGATCTCTAGACAAAGAATGGTGCCAGCCAGAGGAGTAAGAAGAGGAAGACCAGCCTTAACCCAGAGCCAGAGCTATTGTGTAGATCAGGTGTCACCTTAGGTATCAATTCAGCTCTCTATTGTTACTTTTAGATAAGTTTGTATAGCTTGTTTTAATCCCCTCCACCCATGACTCGCCCATGCCTTGCCCAAACTGTCACTTTGGAGCCTCCCCCATCCCATTGTTACCTGGAGATCCATTCAGGTGACCCGAGTCAGGTCTGCTCATTGGCTTGAGGTGGGCATCCAGCAGGTACCCAGAATAGACTCATCACTGCCCACTACAAGCCAACCACTTTTCTGGGAGGATCTCTTCCCTTCCAAGAGACTATAACAGGAGAGAAAATTTTATCTCTCTCTCTCTCTCTCTCTGCCTGAGCAACATGTAACCAGATTGTTCCTCCCCTCCCTACTCTAAGTAAGGAGCATCATGGCACATGGCAGTGCATGTCTATATCTTCTAGTTGTAACTGGACCCTAAGCCCATCAAAACGAGGTAGTATACCCTATGTTTTACCCTTGTGTTACCCCTCTATCCATTTCATATCTGTTTTCTTAGGCCTATATGTGTGTTGTATGATTTTATGCCCTTGTATGCTTGTCTTTATTTTAAAATAAACACCCGTGATTATTAGACAATATCTCCTCTTTTTGAGTGACTTCCAAAGGAGAAATTCTGCATACATAGATTCTGATCTCGCTAAAGCCTAATTGCCCATCCTCTAATTCCCCAAACCTAATTTTAGGGCATTTCAGGTAACAGACCTGACAAATATTCACAGGCCAAAATGTAGAGAATAACCTCTGACCAGCAAGCTTTTCAAGGCAGAAACTTTGAGAACAACCAAACCTAAATGGTCTGTCAGTTCTGCTGAGTTTGCCCTCCCCCCCATCATTTTTTTCCAAAGACGTTAATGCAAAACTACAGCATTTGTGTGATATCATTCATTCCTAAACACTTCACGGATGCTGTATATTCCAAAAGATACCAAACATACTAGCCTCCAGGTGGCAGTGTTTGGTATGTGAGTGTGCATAATGTATGTTTGAGTGTGTGCTGACTTAGCGCTACAACATACCTTTCTCTGCAGCTTATCCTATAGTTACCTGGGCTGAAAAGGTTATAATCCAATAAAGCTCTATGGCAGCTCTCCAGAGACAATGAATTTTTAATACGAGTATTGTTAAAATATACTTGCCCTGTCTAGACTGTAGAAATGTGAGAGCAAACACAGGTGGATCCTAAATATATTGTGGCGGCTGGACCGGCTTTTCAGATTGTGCAGAAGTTCTTGCACCACACAAATAGGCATTCAAACACAGAGAAGCAATGGACTTTGAAAATGATGGCAGACAATGGAAAATCTGTCTCTGTCAATGACAATGCTGGTAACACAAAGGATTTGTGTGAATGCCTCATGTTACTTCTGCCTACGACTATGGACACTTTTGTAATGTGATGACATTTGTTTTTGCTGTTTTATGAAAAAACAACTCATCTAGCAAATCAGTTTTTATTTTCAAAGTACTCCTCTGCAATTTTATTTTCCTGTACCTGAGTTAGATGTTGAAATTTCAAAATAAATCAGTTATTCAAAGGAGAATCTTCTCCCAGATCCTTTCCCTCATGCTATTCATTTCTGGTATGCCCATTTCTTTTGGGATCAGCGTGTGATCTAAACTTCCTCACTAAACAAATCCAGAAATATAGCATGTTTCAAAAACTACTGGCCTATTTCAGTCAGCTATATTTTTTTTCTTTCCAAACAACTGATAATGAGAGTCCAGTTCATTGTCATGATCTGGAGACACTGGAATATGATTTTTTTTAAGTATAGTTCTGTTCAGTCTCATAATTGGTGACAGCTAACACAGGTATGTACCTTTGGTAGCCAGCCTTCCAGGTGAAGCCTGCAGTTTTTCCAGAATTTTAACTGATCTCCAGACTACAGAGATCAATTCCCCTGGAGGAAATAGAATCTCTGGAAGGTAAACTTTATGTTATCAAATCCTTGCAGACTTCTTTCCACAACCAGACTTTGACGTCCACAAACTCTACCCCAAATAATCTGATGCTGATGACACCCAGCTGTATTTTTTTACTGGATGGAACCCCAAATTCCACCCCACACAATCTGAGCCTGGAGGCTATGGTTGGGTTGCTGACACAGAGTAGGTTGAAACTGAATCCAGCTAAGATGGAGGTTTTGTGGTGGTGGTGGGGGGGAGACTTTGAGACTGGGGCATAGATTACCTGCTCTTGACAGGGTGCCACTGACTCCAGTGCAATCCATTAAGCACTTGGGGGTGATTTTGGATACCTCCCTTAACATGTGTTTTGTCATCTATGCCAGGCTCAGTAATTGGCCCCTTTCCTGTCATGCCCTGACCTCGCCACAGTAATCCATGCGATGGTCACCTCTAGACTAGACTACTATAGCTCATTTTACACTAGCATTCCCTTGAGATTGACCCAGAAACTCCATCTGGTCCAGAATGTAGTTCCTTAGGGGAATATTCCTTAGGGGAATGTCATGGACAGCAGACATATATCCTGTGCTGCGCCAGCTACACTGGCTCCCAGTGGAACGCTGAGTCACGTTCAAGGTTTTGGAATTGACCTATAAGATCTTGAGCAGTCAGGAACCTACATACCTATGGGGCCATCTCCTCCATTAAGTCCCTGGGAGGGCACTGTGCTCTTTGAACAGTAACTTGCTGGTGGTCCCCAGGCCTAAAGATATCAAGCTCTCCTCCACTAGGGCTAGAGCATTTTTAGTCCTGGCCCCAAGCAGGTAGGGTGGGAGGGTGTAGCTGGAAAGGTCATGGGTGCCAGGACCAGTGAATCAGCTAAAGGCTGTGGGCAGGACACAGGGTGTGACACAGCACAATCTAATACCATTAAAAACAACAACAGGGTTTCTAGCATCAGGACCTGTGGGCTGTGACTGTTGGGTGAGGGGGCATGGCCCGTGATGTCCCACCATAGCTACAGGCGTGCCTGAACCCCATGGGCTCTTTTCCGCTATTTCTAACTAACCTTGTTTCTCCTACAAGGTAAATTTGAGAAAGGCTATCAAGGCAGTTCCGCACAAGTAACCAAACTGTTGGTTATATTTAAAAAAAGTTTTGTAAAGTTGATTTCAAATTCTGTTTATATAGGAGCTTATTATATAGTCCACACATTCCTCTAAAATCATGCAGCAAGAAAATCAGAAAAACTAGCTTAACTGTCTAACATCCTTTGAACTAGTAGCGGATGACACAAACCAGAGTCAAAGGCCTGCTGCATTATTGCCTCCTGAACCACAAAATAAGCAGCCACCAGGAAAAGTATTTCTGCAACAGCAGCTGTGTCCTTTTGTGTGACTTTCTAGATCTTGGAACATTGGTGTCATTCACAGGAGCCTCAGTGTTGCCTTTTTGTACCTGGCAGAGGCACTGATGCTTAACTATATAATGAGACCTGCAGAATGGATGAATGCGAGGAGAACTTAAGCTTTAACTTTCTTTTTTTAAACAAAACAAAACCTTTCCTCCCTGGGAAAGATCCAAATGTCTGCAGTCAGTTCAGAGTATCTGGTAATGACTTTTGGAAGCATTGTTTGCATGCCAAGTGCATGGGCAAACTTTATTGCTTTGATGCCAAGGTAGTTCATTCCTTGGCTCCTAGCAAAGCCCCAAGTAACAACAAGCGGTATGATGATGGACCTCCTCCTGTTCAATGGCAGTTGTCAGCATTGTCATTCAACAGCTAGCATGATTAAACATTCCCTGCATGTACCAGCCAAGTGGGTATCTTCAATCCAGCCAAAGAAGAACACCTGGCATTCTAGGTTCTATGACTCTCTTATGCAAATGAGATTTTTTTAAAAAAAAATTACAACCTGAACACATGGCAGTAAGTTCCATTTATTTCAGTGGGACTTACATGCCAATATTTAGTATTGCAGCCAGAGTGATTTTCAATGTGATCCAATCAGCCAATAACACTGAACATATGCTATTATTCCTGGTGCAACTATTTTTTTTTAAATACCATTTTTGTTCTGAGAGGGGAAAATATATCAAGCCATTCCAAACCCCTTTGGCCACCAGTGGTAGTCACCTCACTAAAATTCACATTTGTTTTTGTTATTTGTGCTAGATCTTGCTCAATATCACCAGAAAACATATCCCAAAGTAGAGCACCTGCTCAGTATGCAGAAGGTCCCAGGTTCAGTCTCCAACATTTCTCAAGAGGCTCAGGTTATAGGTGATAAGAAAGATTTT
The DNA here is from genome assembly GCF_032191835.1 of Heteronotia binoei. Lineage (NCBI taxonomy): Eukaryota > Metazoa > Chordata > Lepidosauria > Squamata > Gekkonidae > Heteronotia > Heteronotia binoei. Next base: position 28,255,715 of record NC_083230.1, on the reverse strand, counting down.
TACCTGACACTGAAGCAGGGCTGAAATAAAAAAGATATTAAATAGGGTAAATTGAAAGCCATGAATTAGGCACAAGGGCAAGGAAACAAAAGGTCAAAGAGATTTTAAAAGTGCTTGCTAGATGCCTCTGTGAAATAATCCTCCTAGATTGTGAAAGTAAGGAAAGGGAAGTTAGCAGTGTGTTCAACTTGTAGAAGCATAAGGCAGTAAAAGAGGAAGTTAATCCTTCACCCATCGGCTCTGCCTCAACTGTTGAAAAGAGGAACTAGAAACTGGCTGGAATAAGCATTAAGTAAATATACCTTGGGAAATGTTTTGGGAGCAGGTCAAAGGTGCAAATGTGTTTTTGATGAAGGATATTGCTGCAAGAGTGTTAGCAACATCAATGCCATGTATGGAAAGACCCTCCCTGTCTCCTCCTTGTTCCTTTAGTAATATGACGCTTGTAATGATGTATGGGATATGGGGTGGTCCTTTCCTGTAATGGTGCGATTGTTTACTGGAAATGATTGTCTGTGGCTATGAAACTGTAGACCTTCCTGAAATCGGGGCTCCCAGATTTGTTTAGACATGAGTCTGGTCTGGGGTCCATGTACACATTAAATAAACGGCTATTTCTTCCTGATTTTGCCTGTGGCCTTGTTTCTGCCTGACCACCAGCAGCTAAGATTGCTGCTACAACAGCATGGAGAACCAGTGCCAGCCAGAATCGATAATATTGACTGTGTTCAACCAGAGGAAGGCAGCTCCATGTGCTCTGCTCAGTTCTGTGCAGAATTTGTCAGAAATATTGTCCATAGAACTCAGTGGGCTTAGACTGGAGTGGTTTGGCACTGTAATAGAACTGTTAGAGAGTCAACACCTGACTTGCAGTCTCTGACATTATTTATGATGATGACCTGATCATGCAAGTATAGCAAGTAATATCCTCAGTGTTGCTGAATCTATGAACTGGGCATGAAAAGATAATTTTTAATGGGGCTACTTATTTAAAATTGTTGAAATTAAATGAGATGTTAAAATTTAACGACTGCAATACTGGCATTTTTTTTTCAAGTTTGTTTCAGGCAGCATCCTTCAAGCCTTTGATGAGCAAACCCTAACCACATAAAGAGGGTGAAAAAAAATCCATAAAGATTCCAATTATTTATGTTATTTGGGGAGAAGAACTTGCTGAGTCGGCCCATGCTCACTTCTTAATATTCTTCATTAAAAATGTTTAGTGTTTAGCCTGCCTATTTATTTGGAATGCAATAAATAGATTTTTTTTTTTTTAGTAAAGCCAAAGAATTCATGACTGCCTGGAAGAAGTGTATCTAAGGGCAGGATAGGACAAACTGGCTCATGAACTAAAGTTAATGATGAATTTTGGTTGGGTTGTGGTTTGCAAACTGAATCTTCTACCAATTTTGGTAAATGGGAAACATAAAAATGTACTCCATACTTCTTCCATCATGAAATGCAATACTCTGTATATAGGATTCCTCAAAGGTCTCTCATACAAGCCCTGATCAGACTTCAGATCTAATTAACTTCAAAAAGTGTGTTGTGTCATGAGTCTTCCAACCAAATCCTGAACTAAATGGACAGGAAAGGGAACATGGGTTGAAGAAGAAGAAAATGATATTGGATTTATATCACGCCCTATGCTCTGAATCTCAGAGTCCCAGAGTGGTCACAAGCTCCTTTATCCTCCCCCCAAAAAACAGACACCCTGTGAGGTTGGTGGGGCTGAGAGAGCTTTTTACAGCAGCTGCCCTTTCAAGGACAACTCCTGTGAAAAGCTATAGCGGACCCAAGGCCATTCCAGCAGCTGCAAGTGGAGGAGTGGGGAATCAAACCCGGTTCTCCCACATAAGAGTCCTCACACTTAATCACTACACCAAACTGGCTCTCGAGAGCCCACTCCTCAGCAGTAACATAGACCCCAGGATTCCAGGGGGTGCAAAGCATCTTTAAGGATGAGTCTCTGCTTTGCATTTATTCTCTGAATGAATTTAGATTCTCCAGGATGTAGGGCACAGAAACTCCCCTCAGTAAAACCCACTAGCTCCTTCACTGGCATTTCTACTAGCTGTGGGCAGGTTGCAGGCAGGGTGCAAGCTGAGTGATTTCAAGAAACAAAAATTTCTGTTTACCAAGACATCTAATCTGAATGTATTATTAATGTTGACTTTCATCTTCTAGACTTCTTTAAATTGGTTTATTAAAGCTTTTGTGGTCTAATTGTTTTTAAATTATGAAATTGTGAACATTTACTTGGGGCTATATTACTGAAAAAGCAGCTTATCAACTGCTATCAACTAACTTCAGACAGAAAAGCAGTTTTTCACAAATTTGAAAAGGAGTTTTCACATCTGGTTTGGAATGGGTGTCATGTAGTGTGCAACAAAATACTGTTATCCGAAACTTTTCCTGTATAGGGAGCTACTAAATGTTATTTTCAGTCAATGTGACCTACAAAAACTTCATGGGATTAGGATCTGTGTAAAATTACTTCATACAAACTTTTTTTTGGTACCCAAATATGATAGCAGAATGCAAAATATATGCGCAGCACAACAGATGTTAATTGTGTGAAAAAGTGTATTTCTGAACAACATGCTAATGGGCAAACAATCAGTTTCTGATCACTGCTAGCATTTACATTTTAAGAAAAAGTATCAAAATACACAATGGCAAAAATACACATATGGTAAGCAGTATCTCATACTGAATTATGAAACTATCTTGTAAGTAAGATTTCTTACTTGAGGTGGGCACAAAATGGCTCATGAACTAAAGTATGTGATGAATTTTGGTTGGTTTGTGGTGTGCAAACTGAAGTTTGTGGCAGGGCATAAACTTTCCACAAACTTTCAAGCAGTTCATGGTAGTTTATGAATAGATACATTTCCAGACAGATTGTACCCACTAAAAAAAAAAAAAAACGCCCAACTTCAAAGCAACAAAGCAACTTCAAAGCAATGAAGTTTTTTAAAAAATAAAATAAATCCAGCCTTAGAAACAACTATAGGTTTTTTGTGTGTTTGATGTGCGTAGCTTGCACATTTGAACCTGCACCTGACATTTTCCCCAAAAGCATTTTCCTGGGAGTATCTTCCTTGGGAGGTCCTAACTTGGACCTCCTAAATTCAATCTGTAAATAACTTGGAGGGCATGTAGAGGAGCATCAGGGGGAGTCCCCCTGCATGTTTGATGTCTCTAGCTTGCACAGGGTACATTATTTACACTTCTGAACCTCCTGAGCCTGTGCCTGCCAAAATGACCACCTACCATTTCCCCAGAAAACACTTTCCTTGGGACACCTTTGCGGGGGGGGGGCATAACTCAGACCCTGTAAATCTAATCCTCACCAAACTTGGCAGGCAGATAGAGAAGAGTCAGCTGGAGATCCCCTGTGAGCTTGGTGTCTCTGGCATGCCAGGAGGTACTCTACCACATCATAAACTGAACTGGTGGCTAAAAGTATTTGATAGAAGCTAAAAGTTTGTGATGGTTTGTTGTTCACCAACTGGGCATGCCATGAACCATGACCTGCCCATTCCTGTCTCTTGCATACAGCACATTAATATGATGAAACTTAGCCTAATCCTAAGTACTTAATTCAAATATGATATTTTTAAAAATATCATAAGTGAAATTTTGGAACACCTAAATTGTGTTCATCAAAAGGGAATTAAAATGCACTTTTAAATGGTTCAAGTTGTGCTGATTTGTGTAGGCCAAAAGTATGCCTGTCTTGTTCTGGAGTATATGCACAGATTTTTTTTTCTTTTTTGCTCTGAGAGCCGCAATAAAATAGAGATGTCAATAAAAATCTATTCAACAAACACTGAACAACCGTGAATTATTCACCCAGGCTGCTTGTTCTCATATTTCATTGCTGTGTGACTCCACTTAAAGGAGCCTGTAGGCTAGGTAAGGAGAATATATTCCTGACAATTATTGATTCAGCAAAGCTATAGGCTACAAGGTTCTATAAGAGGCTAAAGTTTAGCTCTATAGCTCAAAGCATCATGTTGTTTGAAAATCTCAGAGAAAGTCGATTTTTGTCTATCTCAATGCCATCCCACATTTTTAACAAAGACATCCAGCCCAAACAATAAAACACACCATAAGCAACCCAATGAGTTGGCACTAACACTACTAATTATGCTTTGGGTCATGAACTGGAAACAGCTGGAGCTGTTTGGGAATGTTAAAGGAATGTAAGAAAACATAGGGCTGTTATACTGAGTCAACAGGGCTGGGACTGAGGCAAATAGTTTCCCCCACACATTTAAGGAGATTCCAGCCCCAATCCACAACTTATTCCTCTGTCTGCAGTTTTTAAAATTGTTTTGTGCTTTTGGCAGTCAAACTCCTGACATGGACGAGCTGATCCAGTACGATGGCTTGCTTGGGGAAGGAAATATTTATCAATCCAGCTTCTGTATGGGAAGAGATACTGTCATTTTGACTGAGGTTAAATTTGTCTGGCTGTACATGGGAGGTGGTAAAGACTTAGAAGCTAAAGAAGGATTTCAGATGCCAGGAGGCAGATGAAAAAGTGTGGCCTGGGATATCAATGAAAATAGGAGTCTGAAGAAAAGCCAAGTGGAAAGAAAGCACACATAAGGTAAAAAGAGAGCAGAGATGGTGAATAGAGGCAGCTGGTCTATTCCAAAGGAGCTAAGGAAACCTCAGTGAATTTAGGATCAGGAGGCCTTGTACGCTACTGCTGTGAGAAATGATTACGATAAGGAACAAGATAGCTACAGTGGGTAGCACGATGTTGAAAAAAAGGAGGAAACAAAAAGAAAGTAGGACTGGGAGAAATTGTAAGATACTGGAGGAGATCTGCTGTCATGGAGGGAAACAGTCTGGCAAGGCAGGGAGCTAAGGGGCACTGAATTGCAATAGATAGAGGATGTACCTAATATGAATATCACAATTTGGAATTTTTGCTTGCTTTTCATATATTACAATCACAGAGTTTGAAGGGACCTCCAGGGTCATATAGTCCAACCCCTGCACAAGGCAGGAAACTCACAAATACCTCCCCCTAAATTCACAGGATCTTGCTGTCAGATGGACATCTAGCTTCTGTTTAAAAACCTCCAAGGTGTTGGAATTATGTATCTGTTCTCTATGTCCTTTGCAATGTTCTAAAGTTCCAGTCATTATAGGGTTAATACTGTGCCAGATTCCCAATTGTCTGCATGACCTAGGAAGAAGATCCTGACTGCTGTCAATCAAGATCTAGAAGTGGGAAAACTTGTTCGTTTGGACAGTTAGTCAGGTGACTTCCTTTGCTCAGGTAGAGAGTTCAAGGAAAAGGAGGAAGTATCCTCCATTAAGCATGTGTTCTTCAATCTGTTAACATGTAGTTCTTAGTGTTTGTTGTTTTACCTCCCAGTACCCTATTCGCTTGTAGAAATAAATACATTTTTGCTTTCATATTAAGTGCCTCTCAATGCTTATTCCATCCAGCAATCTATCGAACTCTTTGAGATAAAGAAATAAAATTTCAAACAGAAAATTTTCCCATCACAAGGAAGGAGAGCCCACCACCTCCTGAGGAAGCCTGTTTGGTGTAGTAATTAAGTGTGCGGACTGTTATCTGAGAGAACCAGGTTTGATTCCCCACTCCTCCATTTGCACCTGCTGGAATAGCTCTGGCAGAGGTTGTCCTTGAAAGGGCAGCTGCTGTGAGAGCCCTCTCCAGCCCCACCCACCTCACAGGGTGTCTGTTGTGAGGGAGGAAGGTAAAGGAGATTGTGAGCCGCTCTGAGACTCTTCGGAGTGGAGGGCAGGATATAAATCCAATATCTTCTTCTGTTCCACTGAGGAACCACTCCAACAGTCAGGAAGTTCTTCCTAATGTCGAGTTGGAAACTCTTTTAATTTCAACCCATTGGTTCTGGTTCTACCTCCTGGGGCCATAGAAAACAATTCTGCACCATCCTCTATATGACAGCCCTTCGAGGAGATGGTGATCATATCACCTCTCAGTCTTCTCCTCTCCGGGCTAAACATACCCAGCTCCTTCAACCTTTATTCATAGGACTTAGTCTCCAGACCATCTTCATCACTCTCCTCTTAACCCATTCCAGCTTTCTATATCTATATCCATCTTAAAGTGTGGTGCCCAAAACTGAACACAGTACTCCAGGTGAGGTCTTACCAGAGCAAAGTAAAGCAATACCATCACTTCACATGATCTGGACACTATACTTCTGTTGGTACAGCCCAAAACTGCATTTGCCTTTTTAGCCACTGCATCGCACTTTTGACTCATGTTTAGCATATGGTCCACTAAGGCTGATTTTACACTTGGTAAAAGATCCAGTAGCGCTGCGCTTCTGAAAGTGACCATCTACATTACAATCCACCTTCACTTCGGTTTTGCTCTGGTGTTTTGACTGTCATTTACATTTAAAACACTGAATTGGCTCTGAAAAAGTTTTTGCCATTGAGTTGCCGCCGACTTTCCAAGACTACTTTTGAATGAGGGTTTTCCAGGAAGCTTTGGATCTAAGCCCATAAGTGTAAATGTTTTACTTCTGTTTGGCACATTGATTACTTAACAACAGCAGATGTCCGTTTGAGCATCACTTGCTACTGGCTGTTGGTACCTATGATGTTTCTCAGACCTTTAGATCAGCTATGACAATCTGATTTGTATTAATAAAATTGTTACAAGTTGCTATAAGCAGTTTTAAGTAGTAGTGCATATGGCTAAAATAGAGGATAATACAGGATAGAATGCTTAGGCAAAGTAATTTCTTTTAAAAGAAAGCATTTGTTTTGACTCTTACCCTGGCTAGAGAAATTGCAAGCGCATTCCACAGGACAAAAGGTGTTGAGGCCATAAAGATGATATCTTTCCTGGGAAACATGGCAATAAACTCATTTCTCAAGAAAGAACAAAGGAACTCTTAAACCTGCCCCCCTTCCCCCCCCTCCATGGTTTCAAACAGCTTTTAAGTTTGGCATGCATATCCTGCAGAAACTTATATGAATCAATGACAAGAATTGCAGTAAAGCTAGCAAGTGTAGAGGAGAAAGTCCAGGAGCAAAATTTTGAGTGTATATGAAAAAAATATACTCCAGATTTCTAGAAGGCGATTTCAGTGTTCATAAAATCAGACCCAAACATCAAAAGCCTTACTGAAATCAAGATAAACTATGTCTACAGCATTCCCCTGATTCAGCAAGGTAGTAACTTTCTCAAAAAAAGAGATCGTTAGTCTGATATGACTTGTTCTTGAGAAACCCACCCTTTCTTATTAGTAATCACAGCCATCCTTTCTAAATCTTCCAGGACTGACTGTATGATGATTTGTTCTAAAACTTTTCCAGGTATAGACGTCAAGCTGACAGGTCAGTAGTTACCTGGATCCTCCTTTTTCCCCATCTTGAAGATGGGGACAACATTTGCCTGCCTCCAATCTTCCGGTACCTCTCCCATTCGCCAAGAATTCTCAAAAATAATGGCCAAAGGCTCAGAAATTAAATCCGCAAGATCTTTTAGTACCCTTGGATGCGGTTCATCTGGCCCTGAGAACTTGGTTTCATTTAAAGAAACTAGGTGTTTATGTACTACCATGCTGATCCTAGGTTGGAACTCCATACCATCATTATATGTTCTGTTTTTGCTATGTTGAGCACTGTTTCCCTCAGAAGAGAAGACTGAGGAAAAGTAGGAATTTAGCTGTTCTGCCCTCTTTTGATCACCTGTTACAATTTCACTTTCCTGCCTTTGCAACAGGCCTATCATGCTCTTTTTCTTACTCTGAACATAAGAAAAGAACCCTTTTTTGTTGATTTTAGCAGGGCTCTTTTTGAGCAGGAACACAGGAATACAGTTCTGGCTGGCTTGGTGTCAGGAGGTGTGGCCTAATATGCAAATGAACACATGCAGGGCTTTTTCTACAAGAAAAGCCTAGTTTTTAGCATCTTTGGCCAGCCTAAGCTCTTACTGAGCTTTAGCTTTCCTAACTCTTTCTCAACAAGCACTGGTGATTTGTTTATATTCATCCTTGTTTATAAGGCCCTCCTTCCATTTCCTAAATGAGTCTTTTTAATTTCTCAAGTCTTTTAGAGAGTTGTTTATGGAGCTACCGCAGCTTCTTTAGGTTTCTCCCATTTTTTTCCTCATAGGAATCATCTGTGATTGCGCTTTCAATATTTCGCTTTTAAGAAACTCCCACCCCTCTTAAACCCCCTCCTTTTTAATTATTTCTAACCATGTGAATTTATCGAGCATAGTTCTAAGTTTGTTGAAGTTTGCCTTTCTGAAGACCAACCTATATGTTTGACTAATAGGTTTTATACCGTCATCACCTGCGACTCCTTGAGCGCTTTCATCAGCGCTGCCTTCGCACCATCCTCAACATCCACTGGAGTGACTTTGTGACCAACACTGAAGTTCTCAAGCGGGCGGAGGTTACCAGCATCGAGGCACTGCTGTTGAAGACGCAGCTGCGCTGGGCAGGGCATATTTCTAGGATGGAAAACCACCGCCTTCCCAAGATTGCCCTGTATGGCGAACTCTCCACCGGCCATCGAAATAGAGGGGCACCAAAGAAGAGGTACAAGGACTCCTTGAAGAAATCCCTTGGCACCTGTCGCATCAACCATCACCAGTGGTCTGACCTAGCCTCAGATCGTAAAGCATGGAGGCACACCATCCACCAGGCTGTTTCTTCTTTTGAGAACGCACGCATAGCTGGTCTTGAGGACAAAAGGAGATTGAGGAAGAATCGCACTGCTACAGCACCAACCCTAAATCAGACTTTTCCCTGCAGCCACTGTGGCCGGACCTGCCTGTCCCGCATTGGTCTTGTCAGCCACCAGCGAGCCTGCAGCAGACGTGGACTATTGCACCCTTCTTAAATCTTCGTTCGCGAAGCCAAGCCGAGAGAGATCACTGTTATTCTAACTCCCTTTATTTTTACCCAGATACTCTCAACTTAGCTGCCATGCTCAGACTCATGTATTACCAAGTATATATCTCCTTCACATATAATGTTATGCCTCCACCCTTTCTTTTTTATCTGTCCCTTTAAAATATGTTGTACCCCTGAATCCTAATATTCCAATTGTGAGTGTCTGCCCACCAAGTTTCAGTAAGGCCTATTATGTCATAGTCTTCTTCCTGTATTAGGACTTCCAGTTCCACCTGTTTGTTTCCCAAACTCTGTGCATTAGTGTAGAGATATTGGAATCCATGTTTTATGCATCCTGAGGGTTTAGTTTCTGTACATACCTGCAAGTTAATGTTGCCTAGTGTATGTGCCACTCTCTGCAAAGCTTTTGTTAGCCAAATTGCCCTCAGATGAGGTATGGAGAATCAATTTTAGGTGGGCAAAGATGGCAAAAAGTGAGGTCAGTAACCTGTGTATACAGAAGGTGGTTCACCCAGGAAACCCGTGAAGAACTAGGTGATGTGATGGTAAACTAAAATTATATTTATTAGAAAAATAGTTCAGGCATACAAGAAAACAAAACACACAAACAACCACACAGTCCTAATAATAATAGCAAGACATTTGGATAGGAGAAACATATAAGGGTAAATGACAAAAGATAAGGTGATACTTTACCAATTTACCAAGCAGCTAGGTATGGGTTACCACAAGAGACACACTGAATGGCCAAAACCAGGCCTTAATATAGCCAAATTCATGTCCCCAGGTGATGGTACCAGGTGACCCATGAAAGAGCTGTCAGTTGGTCAGTGACAACATTGCATGTGACCCCTGACATCATTGAGGGGCAGGCTCTCAGGAAATTTGCAAAAGGATTAGTGGGCATTGGTGGGTTTACCTATTGTAAACCATACCTAAACAAAGAAACATAATGGGATAATATGGGGCCAAATCACTTCCTATTGTGACACCAGAGCTAAACACAATGGGGACTATCTCTGTGTCTGGAACCAATCTCTGCACAGTTCTTCGGGCTGGGATTGTATTGTGTAAGCAACTGCCTTGACTGTCTGGCAGGAGAAGTCCTTTGTTCAGGTGTGAAGACATGATAGCAAGCCTTTGGTTGACAGTTGATTTCTCCATTTATATCTCCATAGTATGTCCAGGTGACATGATGTTCTAGCCTTGCCTTCATGTCATTGAGACGGACTTGGAGTGATTGTTGCAGGACACAGTGAGAACATGGCTTCTGGGGAGTTTGCTCTTCAGCATTGTACTTGACATAAGCACAGTTGTGATCTGTGAGGCTGAGCAGTTCTTGCTAGAAGCGCAATTCACGGTCCTTTACTTGCAAGCAGAGTACAGTCAGTCCATGTCCTAATGGGAGCTATGCATGGAGGTCCTTGTGGCCTGGCTAGAGAGCTTGCTCCTTAGAACCACACTGGGTAGAGTGTCCATATTGGGTTCATTCACAAGTCCCAATATTAATACTTAACAATGGATGTTATTTGAGGCAGTGTCGCTGGTGCTTACATAAATAAAAGTCCATAACATAACCTATAATGATGAGGAGTCCCATATACCTGGCAATGGGACAGAGTATACACAGTCCATAATGGTGGAAGAGGGGGTCCAGGGCTAACACTTTAGTGTTCTTATCTCCAGTTATTGGCATCATACAAGGTTTTGAATTATTGTCTTGCTCCCCCATACAATTTAGTTTAAAGCCCTCCTTATTAGGTTAGCAAGGCTGCTACCAAACACCCTTTTCCCTACCTTCGTAAAATGCAAACCATCTCCTGATAGACACCTTCTCAAAAGCATAAGCCAGGGTCCAGACTGAATCTTTCCTGATGACACCATTGATATAGCCGGTCGTTTATTTGAAGTATTCTTCTTTCTCATCCTTAACCACTCTTTCAATCCAGCTTTGTATGGAAATAGCAGTAACAAGCATGAGTTAAAACAATGTTGGAGAACACCTGTCTTTAAAAATCTATAATAATTTGTTGCAGATTATCTCTCATAGGACTGAATTCCTGCTTCCACCTCAGTTTCCCCTTTCTGTCCTACTCCATTCTTCTTTTAAATTTCTTTCCCCCTGCATCTCCTTAGTCTCCATCTTTATTTTTTTTCCTTTCTCATTTCCCATTTTCTTCTTCTTTTCTCTCCTGTGCTCACTACCCTTCTCTGCCTTTCCCCCTTTTAATTATGTCTCATTCCCACCTGTCACCCCATATAATTCTTCTCCCCACCCCATGAGAAGTGGCCCTATCAATAACCATGCCTCCCTTGTGATCTGGGTGCACCACCACAACACAGGCATGTGCAGAAGTGAGGGGGGACTGGGGCTGGTGGTACCCCCCTGGGCTGCATTTGCCATAGATCATCCAGCCCCAGCCTGACCTGCCCTGTTCCCCACCCCGGAATCTTAGGCAACCACTTAGGCCTGCCTAATGGGTTCTGCACCCCATGCAACAGTCCTCTTGCCAGCCATTCTCTTCTTCTCCCCATCATCTGGTTTTTCCCCTTTTCATGTCACCTCATGAAACTTTTCCCCATAATGCTCCCTTCTCCCCCTTGCCCAGAGCTCTTAATTTCCTTTCAATTCATCTAATTCCCCCATTGTTTCATCCCCAATATCCTTTTTCATTTGCCTACTCCTCCTATTACATTGGCTCTTCCTTCCTCTCCCTGTCCTAATCCCACCTTTGTTTAACTCCCCCTTTTTTTCTCAACTGCCTTTGCAACTTCCCTCTTTCAACCCATTCCTACTTGCCTCCAACCCTGTAGTTTCCCCCTCTCTTTCCCCTCCATTCTTCCTGCCTCATCTTCACTGCCCCACTCTTTCCCACTCCCACTCTTCATATCCTCTCATACACTGTTCACTCTTGACCAATAAGAAAGCACAGACTCAGCAAGAGAACTGTACTGAAAAATATTGGTTTATTGAAGTACAGTGAAAATAATAGGTTAGTTATCAGCACTATTTATGGAAAGCAATCTAATTAAATGGCTGAAAATGAGAGAGTGAGATTAGATTGAACCTGGGAGAGCCAAGTTCAAATCATTATACTGTCATAAAGTTCACTGGGTGACCTCGGGCTAGTCATACTCTCTCACCCTAACCTACCTAACAGTATTGTTGTGAGGATAACAGGGTCAACTGAAAATCACATATGCTGACCCCAGCTCTTTGGAAGGTGAGTGGAATAAAAGCACACTGGAGAGAGATAATTTAATAATGAATAATCTGATAAGTACTCAATGCAAACTACAAATTACAGATAAATAAGAGAACTAAACAGGAAAATAACAGAGATCTTTCAAAACATGTGTTCTTCTGCCTAGATGCTAAATTGGGAATCACAGCCTTTCCTCTGTGCTCCTCCTCTGAGTGGAGGTAGGAAAGTTACTATTATAGAGAATGAGCCTTTCTGCTGTTACCTCCCACCATGTGTCAGATATTACCTCCCACTGGAGGGTCATATGTTCCCCTCCTCCAGCTTTCTTTTGGTGACTGCTAAAGATGTACCTATTTGGACTAACTCTGAGACAGCTTTCAGTTACTCTTTTATTGTATTGACTAGTTTATGCTGAGAACTATAAAGAGCCAGTGTGGTGTAGTGGCTAAAGTGTCAGACTAGGATGTTGGAGACTTCAGGTTCAATTCCCCACTTCCCCAAGGTAGCTTGCTGGGTGACCTTGGGCTAGTCACACATAATTCACTGAACCTACCCCATGAGGTTGTTGTGAGGAAAAAAAGGGAGGAGAGGAGAGCCATGTAAGCTGCTTTGGCTCCTTAATGGGGAGAAAGGTGTAGTATAAATGAAGTAAGTAAATAAACTAGTGGGGGGGAGGGGAGGAGAAAGCTGTCTCTTCAGCACCTGGGCTTGCTGATCCTAGCACTTCCTCCTTTCTGTTGTGGCCCTCTTCACTGGACACTTTGTGGTATTTTGCACCAGTACTGGTTCACTTTCAGTGTCAGCACCACTTCTACAGTATAGTGGATGAATTTTAGGATTGGTAAGAGGAATTCTCTTAATTCCTCTTTACCCAGCTTCTCCCTGAAATCCAACAATCCATTTCTTTCCCTCTATTTGGGAATTTGGAGTCTGTTTCAAATCAATGTCATTTTTTTTATCAAAACAAAAATTTGAAGAGAAGGGAAGTTTTTGCAAAAATTCAGAATTCCATTCTGCAGATGTTTCAGAGGCAGGTAATTATTTCCAAACATTCCTGTCCTCCTGCTAGAGCTTCAAACTGTGCTGTTTAACATCAGAAGGGACACATGGAGATGTAACAGAGAAATCCTTATCAAAGATTTCAGGTTTTCACGCCTGGTAACATCATTAGGGTTTGTAGAATCTTTCGGGATCAAGTGCCGTGTTCTACTGGAGAAAGTTTTCCTTCCAGACGTTTCGTTCTCAGCTGCGGAGAACATCCTCAGTGGCGTTGCAGCCGGAGCAGGCGCTCTGACCTTCTTGGACAGCAGCCCCACTCAATGCACAGCAGCCAAGAAGGTCAGAGCGCCTGCTCCAGCTGCAACACCACTGAGGATGTTCTCCGCAGCTGAGAACGAAACGTCTGGAAGGAAAACTTTCTCCAGTAGAACACGGCACTTGATCCCGAAAGATTCTACAAACCCTAGAGAAATCCTTCTTTTGAAAGAAAAAAAAAAAACAGAAATCAATGGGTATATCTTTAAAAAGTTAACTTCATAAAAATAAATCCCACTCCTCATAACAACACTATGGCTGCTGCTGCTGGCTGGTTGCAAACACGGTGGGTGATGTGTATCCATGTATACTGTTGGGTTCCATTTCAGTCCCACCACCACCGTCACTGGGTTTAATCCACAATACTTCTCCCCCTATATTTCTGTGCAAAGCCAAATTTGCAGAAATATATATAACAACCTGTAGTCTAGGTACTTGGGGGGGGGGGACAACAGTGGGAGGGCTTCTGGCCCCACTGGTAGACCTCCTGATAACACCTGGGTTTTGGCCACTGTGACACAGCGTGTTGGACTGGATGGACCATTGGCCTGATCCAACATGGCTTCTCTTATGTCCTTTAACCTCCATGGACCTCTCATTGCATATATTTGTTCTGTACATTGGGGTATCAACAATTATTAGATCTATGATGAAATGATATCATAGTGGTTTAAACGGCATCTGGGCTTTGCATCAAGAGTAATAAAGAATAACAAAAGGGCAGCCATCCATCATTACTGTTTGAGAACATAAAGATCATTTGCTGACAACACATTGTTGGTTGTGTAACCTAAAACTCTTCTTTTGGCTGTTGACTCTTTTAAATATGTAATGAGCTGACAGTCAGGATGGGGGCAATTAAGCAGACAAATGCAACATATTGGTATTAATTTGTGCAGTCGCTTGTTATTTTCGGCTGGCAGATATCCCCTTTCCTCATGCATTTTGATTATACCAAAGATAATACACACCTGTTTAAATGATATATTTATGAACATTTTTCCTTCCAGCAGTTATCAGTCACACACAATGTGAATGCCAAGCAGATAGCTTCACAATGAGAGCTTTAGAACTTGAGAACAAAACCATAACAAAGCTGAGTACAGTGTAAGTTACTAAAATGCCTTTCAGCGCCAATTGAGTGTTTACATCCTTTGGAACTTTTTACATTTCTTTTTCCAGTGAGGGCATTCTTGGTTTTTGTGTGTGCTGCTTTCCAACAAGCAAACAGCTTTCCGTTATATAGCTCTTATTCACAATGTCATGCTGCACATTTATTAATTCTTGTTTCAGATGAGTGCAATGTATTCTACTGATTTCTCTAAAGCTTGGTTACTCTGTAGATGTTTCTGCACATTATTTAAAGAGAAACTTGAGATAACATTCTTTAAAGAAAAACAATATCACCAATAAAAACTCCTTGAGGGACGGAAAAAATAAAACCAAGAAAAGGAATGAAATGAAAAGAACTTTGGTACTGTATTATTCTTTAGTAGTAAGACAACATTGCAGTAGAATGTCTGCTCAATAACAATAGAAGAAGCATTAGTGTTTTGCCTAATGAAATTCTGAATCTTATAAATAGGAATTGACTATGAATTTTCTTTTTTTAAAAAGAACTAGCTGTCTGGTATTTCTTTATCCTGCTTTTCTGAAGAGCTCAGTGCAGCATACATTGTTTTCTTTTATTCCTCACAATAACCCTGGAGTCGGGGTGCCAGCCTCTAGCTGGGGTCCTGAGGAAACCGTATAATAAACAATTATACAAACCAATACTTATGCACAATTAATTATATATATATATATATATGTATAATATCCTAATACAGGCTACAGCCTGGTTTTACACAAAAGCAATTGTACAGTAAGCAATCGTAACATTAGTTACTAAGTAACAATGCAAATAGTCCACAATTAAAGACACAAGCCCTATATTTGTGCTGTGTCCAAACAAGTGTTGTGAAGTCTCATACACTCCAATTTCAACTGCGACTGCTATGCTGTGAATTTTTCTTTGGAGGTAGGAATAAACAGGAGAGAGGTCACCTCAGGACAATAACAAAAACACAACCAAAGGTTATAGCGACCGAATAACTGTGTACTCATATCATTCACAATGAGAGAAACAGACAGCAGATATCCAAAATCTTGAAAGAAGGAGTCCCGACGTACAGGAAATCAACTTGACCAATGCTGCTTCGATTATTCTTCCAGCATGGTGTGCTTCATAATACACTATTGATAAAGGCATGGTGTCTGATTAGAATCTCCAACTAGATTCTAATCAAGCACTACACTCAAAACATGGCTCCAGGCTGGTATCTCACACATAGTTTACAACCATAGTTCATTTAGAAAACAATGTTATTTCCTGCTGTTGTGCCGTCTGGTTTAAATGCTGCATTAGAACTTACACGCATATCACCGGAAGCGTTTCCACACTGTACCCATGCTGAAACAGGCACTTGTTGCTCAAGACAAGATTACTAGCAATACAGCATCTCCTTGGACTATTGCTACCATTGCTGAAGAAAAATTCACAGCATAGCAGTTGCAGTTGAATTGGAGTGTATGAGACTTCGCAGCACCTTTTTGGACACAGCACAAATATAGGGCTTGTGCCTTTAATTGTGGACTCTTTGCATCATCACTTAGTAACTAATGTCATGATTGTTTACTGTACAATTGCTTTGGTGTAAAACCAGGTGGTAGCATGTATTAGAATATTATACATACATACATATACATACATTTATATATATATATATATATATATATATATATATATATATATATATATATATATATATATATATTTAATCATGCATAAGCTTTGGCTTGTATAATTGTTTATTGCATGGTTTTCTCCAGGACTCAACTTTACCATGTTTTTCCTGTTGGTTGCCAAGCCTCCAGGTGGGGCCTGGGGATCCCCCAGAATTACATCCCATCTCCAGACTACAGAGATCAGCTCCCCTGGAGGAAATGCATGCTTTGGAGAGTGGGCTTTATGGCATTGTGGTCCTACTGAAATCTGTGTCCTCCCCAGACTCCACCCCAAATCTCCAGGATTCCAACCTGAATCTACCAACTTATCCTCCCATCCCCGACCAGTGGCCGGGGGGACCTGGCAACCCTACCTGAGAGATAGATTAAGCTGTGAAAGAGGGACCCATGGCACCTTGCTTCATAACAAACTTGGGTCTCTCCAGGAGTTGTTTTGTAGAAAAATAGGTGGTGGAGCTCATCTTAGGGATTGTTATGCAGCTGCACCTACTATTCAGTGGACAAGGTGGGAAGGAGGAGGTGGAACTGTCAGAAAGGTTCAGGAGCTGTGCTCCTGTGAGCTCTCGCTGAATCCAAGACCTGGGACTCCCCAATCTCAGTCCAGCAGTCTAACTCCTACACTTCACTATCTCAGTCCTTTTTAATAAAAAATTAAGTACCATCGAATTGCAACCAATTCATAGCAATTCCTCATGAAGTCTTCTAGGGCAGGAGATAAGCAGAGGTGGTTTGCATTGCCTTTCTTTGCATATCCACTCATGTTTTCCTTGGTGGTGCTTAGCTTCTATGCTTGCCAGACCTCAGGCTAGTCTGGGCTATTCAAGTTGCTTAGTATTTAGAGATGAACAACCATTACTTTTGTTGTTGTTGTTTAAATAGACTGTTTCCCTTCAGGTTACAGGTGTATAAGCTTGGACATTGTGAGGGACATTGGTCTTTTGGCAAGAGCTGGAAGGCAAGAACTCTTCATTGGCCTTTGACTCATGGCTTGTGGTCTGTAGTCTTGATCCAGTAGACAGGGGTCAGATTTTTGGGGTATGTGGTCAAAATTATGTTTAGATTATATTTTGCTTTCTTTATAAGCTGCTTAGAGTTCCTAGTAGGGAAAAAATGAACTACAAACACTTTAATAAGTAGAAATTGTGTGTATTTTTATCTCATCTTTTTTGTTGTTGATTATTGTGTTCCCAGTTAATTTCACTCTTTATGCCATTTTTGTACCATATTTGATACATTCCATTTATACTTAGGGCCAAACTAGACGAGATAAGAGTCCTCCACATGCCCCCCAGCACCATTCCAAATCAGAATAATTGTGCAGGGAGAAGGCAGGATCCCTCCCCCCCACTCCACACCATGCCTCAGTGGTCCCAGCCAGAACTGGGTTCCTGCAGTGCAGTTTAAAGGAGTTTCCAACTGGGAACATGCTCTTTAAATGTGGCATGTCCCAGAGTGAACCCAAGAATGGCATCTCATCTAGTTTTGCTCTTAAACATAATATATTTATTTAGAGTATTTCTAAGACCTTTCTTTTTCCTGTCACAGGCAGGAGTCAAGGCAGGTAACAGAAAATATAGTACAAAAATAATTGTCCCTTAAAATCAAGCTATTTCAGGATCCAGTTATCACCGTATAATAAGGACTAATGGTCCGTTACAGATTCCTCTGTCTTTCCAATAATACCACCTTCTCCATTCTTCTGCTTGAATTTCTTTTAAGAGCTTATCCTGTTTCATGCTGAAGGCTCTGGATGGTTGTGATGGTTGAAAATTAGTGTATTAGAAAAAACTCTGATTGATTCTTTTTTTTTCCTTTGGTCAATGACCACCAACATGCACACAGAGGTCAACATTCAAGACTCTAGTTATAATTATTATTATTTTTATTGTATTTGATGAATCGCCATATCCTGGCCAATGCCAGGCTCAGGGCGATGCACAACACTAAAATCAGTTAAATTAAATATATATATAAAAAAAATCAATTTCATTAAAAATTACAAACCCTGATGGTGCCTTTAAGTGCTCTTATTCAGTTATTGGATCACATCAGGGGTGGGGGAATCCCCCCAAAAGGGGTGGAGAGGAAAGGGTTGGGCAACCATTGCTGTCCTCATGCAAAGGCTTGGCGGAACATCTCTGCCTTACAGGCCCTGCGAAACTGTAAAAGATCCTGCAGGACCCTGATGTCTTCTGGCAGAGTGTTCCACCAAGTTGGGGCCAGGACTGAAAAAGCCCTGGCCCTTGTTGAAGACAGCCAGACCTCTTTCAGGCCAGGGATCACCAGCAGATTTCGACTACTGGAGCGCAATGCCCTTCCAGGGGCATAGTGGAGGAGGCCAATGGCTGGGGCTGATGGGAGTTGTAGGCAAAAAAACATCTGGAGAACTACCGTTGGTCACCCCTGCCGTAGATACATCGGTCCTAGTCCACTCAAGGCCTTGAAGGTCATAATCAAAACCTTGAATCTGACCTGGTACTCAACTGGCAACCAGTGTAGCTGGCGCAGCACAGGTAGAATATATGCCATCCGTGGCGTTCTTGTCAGGACTTGCACTGCCACATTCTGAGCCCGTTGGAGCTTCCGGATCAGACTCAATGGTAGACCAGCATAGAGTGAGTTACAGTAGTCTAGTCTGGAGGTGACTGTTGTATGGATTACTGTGGCTAGGTCT
Organism: Heteronotia binoei; assembly: GCF_032191835.1. Lineage (NCBI taxonomy): Eukaryota > Metazoa > Chordata > Lepidosauria > Squamata > Gekkonidae > Heteronotia > Heteronotia binoei. Next base: position 28,236,837 of record NC_083230.1, on the reverse strand, counting down.
GAGTGAGATAGGAGGGGAGCCAGCTGCCGGGCTTGACGAAGATGAAAATATGCCACGTTGGCAATATGTGTGACCTGGGCCTCCATTGAAAGTGAGGTATCCAGTGTCACTCCTAAGATCTTGACGGTAGGCGCTGGTGTTAGTAGCACCCCATCAAGAGTCAGCAGTCTACGCTCCAGCTCCAACCCCACTCCCCCCAACCACAGAACCTCCGTCTTTGATGGGTTCAGCTTCAACCTCCATCTTTGATGGGGTCTCCACCTGTATGGGCGGAGAGCCTATTTTGGCTCGCCCTCGGAGCCTGATGGACCCGGAACGGTTCCAAATGGCTCTGAGGGATCCCTGGCCCCCTGGCGATTCCCTTGATGACCTGGTAGAGGCCTTGCAAAACCGGCTATCCAGGGCTATCAATGAGATCGCACCTCGACATCCTCTGCGCCCTCGTGTGAGGCTGGCTCCATGGTACACCTTAGAGCTACGTCAGCTGAAACAAGGGCTCAGACGACTAGAGAGGCAGTGGCGGCATACTCAGGATGAAGCGACGAGAACATCCTATAGAACGTTTATGAGGTCTTATGAGATGGCAGTCAAGGCCACAAAGAAGGATTACTTTGCGGCCAAGATTGCATCTGCAAATTCGCGCCCGGCGCAATTGTTCAGAATAATTGGAAATCTTACTACACTGCCACAAGGCAGACCAAATGTTAGAGAATTATAAATAGGCTGTGAGGCTTTTGCGAAATATTTTGCAGATAAAATCACGTCGCTCCGCCAAGACCTGCCCATCACATTGGATACAGTACAGGAACTTGAGGCTCCGTGCCTGTCTTCTGGTTTAGTTCTGGGTCACTTTGACCCACTCAGCCTGGAGGAAGTTGACGGAATTCTCTCTGCTGCATGCCCAACAACTTGTGATTTGGACCCTTGCCCCTCCTGGCTGATTAAACCTTGCCAGAGGGATCTCAGATGTCCTTTACGGGACATCATAAATAGATCCCCCTTGGAGGGGCATTTTCCAACACCCTTGAAAGAGGCTTTGGTCCGTCCCCTCCTGAAAAACTGTACAGCAGACCCGGCCGAATTGGCAAACTACCGGCCGGTCTCTAATTTACCATTTTTAGGTAAAATTATTGAGAGGGCAGTGGCGTTGCAGCTGCAGGGTTTTCTGGATGATGCTTCTATCCTAGACCCTTGCCAGTCTGGCTTCCGTCCGGGCCATGGGACAGAGACAGTGCTGGTCGCCTTGGTAGATGACCTCCAGCGGCATCTGGATCGAGGTGGTGTGGCAGTGCTGATGTTGTTAGATCTGTCGGTGGCATTTGATACAGTCGACCATCAGCTACTGACCCGCCGCCTCGCCGACATAAGGGTTAGGGGGTTGACCTTACAGTGGCTTTCCTCCTTCCTCAAGGGACGGGGACAAAGGGTGGCAATCAGGGGTGAGCTGTCCCAGAGGCACACACTAGACTGTGGGGTGCCTCAGGGAGCAGTTCTCTCCCCAATGTTATTCAATATCTGCATGCGCCCTCTTGCCCAGATTGCCCAGAGGTATGGGCTCGGTTGTCATCAATATGCAGATGATACCCAGCTCTATCTGCTAATGGATGGCCGGCCTGACTGCATCGCAGGGAATCTGGACCAGGGTTTGCAAGCCGTGGCAACTTGGCTTAGGCTGAGTGGGTTGAAGCTGAACCCGACGAAGACAGAGGTCCTTTGCGTGGGCCACGGCGCTCTGGGGAGGGAAATACCTCTCCTAGTTTTTGACGGTGTGCCGCTAAAAGCGACGCACCAGGTCAGGAGCCTGGGAGTTCTACTGGAGCCTTCACTATCAATGGAGGCCTAGATAGCAGCCACTGCCAAGTTGGCGTTTTTTCATCTGAAGCGGGCAAGGCAGTTGGCCCCTTTCCTAGAGTGTCGGGACCTAGCAACAGTGATCCATGCGATGGTCACCTCAAGATTGGACTACTGTAATTCCCTCTACATGGGGCTGCCTCTGTGCCAAACCCGGAGGCTGCAGCTAGTGCAGAACACAGTGGCTAGGCTGCTATTAGGGCTCCCAAAGTGGGAGCACATACAGCCAGGACTGCGCGGGCTGCACTGGCTGCCAGTTACATACTGGATTCGCTACAAAGTGCTGGTTACCTTTAAAGCCCTATATGGTCGAGGACCTACCTACCTGAGCCGCTTTGGCGGGGAGGGCAGGATACAAATAAAATGTGACTGACTGACTACCTGAGGGACCGTCTTTCCCCATACGAGCCCCAGAGAGCACTGAGGTCAGCACGTAAGAACAAGCTAGCTATCCCCAGGCCAAAGGAGGCGAAACTGCAGAACACCCCCACACGGGCCTTCTCTATTGTAGCTCCACACCTATGGAACCAGCTCCCGGAAGAGGTGCGGGCCCTGCGGAGCCTCAACCAATTCCACAGGGCCTGCAAGACCACCCTTTTCAGGATGGCCTTTGTGGATTGCTGATTGAAGGATTGATGGATTGATGGATTCGTCTAAGTTACTTCACCTAAGTGACTCTCGCCATCATGCGAACCGACAGAATAGCACCAGAAATGCCTATTGTTATTGTCAATTTTATGTTAACTGTAAATTAGAATGGTTTTAAGACTAATGTTGATTTTAAGTTTTGTATAAATTACTATATGGACATGCTGTTAGCCACCCTGAGCCTGCCTCAGCGGGGAGGGCGGGATATAAATAAAATTTTATTATTATTATTATTATTCAACCTGCTCTTCCTTAGCCAGCCCACCACATCCTCCAAACCTTCAGCCAGATTTGGTGGGACTGCATTCGACCGATCGTCCAACGGCAAATATAGCTGGGTATCATCTGCATATTGATGACATCCCAGCCTAAAGCTCCATACCAGCTGGGCAAGGGGGCGCATATAGACAATGAATAACATTGGGGAGAGGAGTGCCCCTTGTGGAACCCCACATAAAAGCGGATATCTAGTGGACACATCCTCACCTTGCGCCACCCTCTGTCCCCGAGTGTGCGGAAAGGAGGAAAGCCATTGCAAGGCCACCCTGTGTATTCCCACTTCGGCGAGGTTGTGAATCAACAATGCATAGTCAACTGTGTCGAACGCTGCTGTAACGCTGCTGACTGTGTCGAACGACAAAGTCAACTGTGACGAACAATAACAGCAGCGCCGACCTGCCTTGATCCAGCATTTGGCCTAACTTTGCCTCTAATGCATCCACAAAAAATGGAATTCGTAAGTGTAATGGAGATAGCAATGTGATTAGTGTTCCCTGTTCTCCTCTTCTATTAGTGACTGAATCTCTAGCCTTGATAAATGGTAATCATAACACTTTCATCTTCCAAGGATTCAGGAGCAGGGGTTTTGGATGTCAGATATTTCAAAACCTTAAAATGACTTTTTCAAAGAATATTTGTACTACATTTCCATCTATTATTCAAGAGCAGTTTCTTCTTCATGTATTATGATGTATTTTTTTTAAAAAAAAATTATGTGTCCCCCAAACACTTGCTAAAAAAGAAACAATGCAATTCTGAAGTAAATGTAAAGTGAACTGTTGTATTTATATATATTGAGTATAGTCTTGTTTGCCATTTATATTCTCAGTAGACTTTTTCCTATTTCTCTGATGAAGAGTTTCAAAAGAACTTGTCCTTTTCATATCTAGGCACTTCTTTTATTTAACAGCACACATTTTTATTTACTTATATCTTTATTTTGTTTTGAAAGCCAAGGATTAATTCTCCCTAGTGTAAGGCATAAGGTCTGTGTTTATCAAATAGAACAGCTTTCTATTGAAAGTTCAAATTTGCATTCATCTTAGACCAAATCTGAAAATGATTCCAGACTTATTGACATGCTGAAGAAGAATACAAAATTGATCATGATTGTTTTCAAATCTAGATGGTTTTCTTCACATGAGAGGCATAGCAAAATTGACAAACAAAGTTTTAAAAATGGTAGCATTGTAAGGATTAGTTTTTTCAGCCTGCTATCATTATAGGGCTGTTACTGGAGTGATTGCTCATTTTGCGATGGAATCATGTCCAAAAAAGGTAATTGCTGTAGGCTTTAGGAGTCATCACAGAATACAAAGTTATATGGCCAGACTGTTGATCAGCTTAAGGTTCACTGGAATCAATGTGTTTATGACCACGTTGGTCTCAAAGAACACAAAGGTATTTGCTCTTAAGGTCATAACTACAAAAAGTTTAGTCTTGAGTGCTGCAAATGAACATAAAATTTAAGATGCTTACCTCTGAAATTATACTGTGCAATTTCTCTCTCTCACACACATTCACTATATTCAACTTACTGGTTGCTCAACACTATTGAGTACCCTATGCTTCCAGGTTGAGACATAATTGAGACATAAAAAAATAAAGATGGAAAGAGAGAAAGATTAGAGAGAAAGATTCCTGAGCTCAAGCAAACCTGATCTAGAAGAATGACCATCTGATGTGACCTGCTTTATTAGTGTAAGAAACAATCTTTGACTTATGTGGCTGGTTTCCTTGCAATTTCTTATTTTCTTTTTGGGGGGTGTGGTGGGAGAGTCACCCACAGGTAACCTGTACAAGAACAATTTCAGAATGCTATTTTCGTCATAGTAGTATGATTGACTTAGAACTTCCCAATATTTTGTGACTGGTCCCAGCTACCATGGCAGCCATTTTGTGATTTTCTGTGCCCCCACAAGCTATTTTGTGGTAATATCCAATCACTGTTCTCAAAATAACAAAAGTGCCCACAGGATCAACAAGAGCAGGATCTTTGCATGATAATATTCATAATAGACAAAAGTAACTTTATGTTTAAAAAGCCCTTCTGAAATGAATTTAGTGACTTAATTTATAGTCCATCTTTCTTACTGAAACTCAAGGCAGATTACACGTTTTTTTTTAAAAAAAATTGTAATAAAAACAGTATAATACATACAATTACAAACAAACAAGCCGAGATTATAATATTAGAGAACAATGCAAAAGCAACAATATAATACACGATAAACAGTGCATTAAAGCTAGATTGCAAATTTAGAAAGCAATGAAAAAAATATTGTATATACTGCATACAATAAACAACGTAATTAAAATTGCCCAGTTTTTTTCACATATTAAAACTAAGTTATATTCACCACTAATTTATGAACTGGCTTACTTAAACACAAGCTGCTTTTTTACGAGAACATTGGGGAATAGCAGATTATGATGCATCGCATGAACTAAGAGAGGTATTGTATTTTTACATTATTTTATTTAAGCATTAATACATTGAAAAGAAAGAAGCGGGAGATGCCAAGCTGGGAAACTGAACAAGGAGAAAAGAATGGAAGCCTTTGTTTTTACAGCCAGAGAAAGAGTGAAAGACAGAAATATGAATGGAAGCTTTGACTCAACAAAGTGCTTAAGCTTATCTAAAACTATAGCCCTAAGCTACTTTCACATGAGCAAATAATTCATCTGTATTTGGCTGCTGGAGAAATAGGTTCATCTAATTTATGCTGCTAAAAAACATCTACAAACAGCAGCTGTGGTATCTTTTCAAAATAGTTGTCTCAGGGACTAAAAATCCCAGTTAAAGAGCTGCTCAGAATAGGCCAAAATCTTTTATTTATTTATTTCTGTCGATTTATAGCCCACCCTATCCCATAATGGGCTCAGGGCGGGTTCCAACATAATAAAACAATCAAGCCAAAAATAAAACAGAATCAAACAATTAAAAAAAAAGCTTAAAATCCAAACAAGTTAACCATTTAACTTAGAGTTAATTTAAAGTGGCATGGAATGGTATGGACACATCAGTTAAATACAGCTTTCGGTGTCCAAGGATGTCAACTATATTGGTCCGACTTAAATAACAGTGCAGGGAGGCCAATTTGATGGTATGATAAGGACGTCCGCCTGCCTCAGTCATAGGCCTGGCAAAACAGCTCTGTTTTACAGGCCCTCCGGAATGGCAACAAATCCGGCAGGGCCCAAAAGTCTATTGGGAGCTGGTTCCATCAGGCTGGGGCCAGGGCCGAGAAAGCCCTGGCCCTGGTCAAGGCAAGCCGGATGTCCCTTGGGCCAGGGATGGTCAGAAGATGTTGACTTGCTGATCGTAATGACCTCCGTGGCTAGTATGGAGAGAGACGGCCCCGCAGGTATGCCGGTCCCAGGCCGCGTAAGGCTTTAAACGTCAGTACTAAAACCTTGAAGCGGATCCGGTACTCGATTGGTAGCCAGGGCAAACTGCACAGCATCGGCCGATGTATGATTACATTGAACAAGTATGATTAAAAAATTGAAATCTAAAGGTGAATTCACACAGGTAGTCGAAGAGGTTATTATCACTTGAAAGCTAGCTTCTTCTTGATAGAATTGGGTAAGATAACACTGTCCCTGGTTGCTGAACAGCAAGAGTCAACTGTGTTCTACTGACATTGCTCACAACATTAGCAATTAGTACATTAGAAACTTTGATATGTTGATTGGCCCTTTTAGGCAAAATATGGTTTGTGTGGATAAACCCCTACATCAAGGAGAACAAGGGCACATCTATTTGGGTTTTCTTATAATTATTAAAGAACTAGTTCTTTTGTGAAGCAAAGAGGGAGCTCTTCAGCATAAAACTAAAAACAATTACCGTTTTCACACACAGCTTACCTCGCAGTCACAATCCTGTTCCTTCCGCAGCGTCTGTCAGATTTCCCACCATCTGCGCTGGAGTTACAGGAAGTGCCGCGACTTTTGCATAGCAAGCATAAACTGGGTTTTAGCGGTTTACGTTTGCTACACAAAAGCTGCAACACTTCCTGTAACTTTGGCGCAGATGGTGGGAAATCCAACCGGACGCTGCGGAGGGAACAGGATTGTGGCTGCGAGGTAAGCTGTGTGCGAAAACTGTGAATTTCTTGCATAGAGTTCACATATAAGGATATGTGGAAGAGCACCTGATTTCGTTGCTCTCATTTTCCTTTTTTGAGAACAATGACAATAAATTTATCTATCTTATTAGGATGGGGAAATTAGCTAGGAAACTAGGTAGAGCGAATGAGGAGCAAAGGCTCTTTACTTCAATGATACGGCGGTCGGGTTTTCAAGCAAGAATACTCCAGGCAAATAGATTTTGCAAGGTTTACTTAAAATATGTAAAAAGAATACATTCACACACACAAATATACAATGCAGGAAATCAAGAAGCTAGGAAGGATAGGGGTTATCAATATAGGAATTGAAGGGTCTTTGAAGAGGGTGATTGTCAGATGTGTAACTTAGCTAGAGTATTATGATTTGTAGAATGTAACTGCTTGACATGACTAACTCCATATTGTGTCTCCCTGTGACCCCTACCTTTACTAACTGTGAGAACTGCCGCATATACACTTTCCCCAAGGCAGTTCCTAACCGCAAGGAGAAGAATTTCACACTCTGCCTAGAAAACATCTGGGGCCTTTGAATTTATAATATTCAAGGCAACTAGTGGGTAGTTTCCTGGGAGTAAGCTAAGGGAGTATGGGAAGCGCCGACTGTCTCTGAGGGTGTGAAAAGCTGTATTGTTTCCTTTCTTTGAAATGTACAAAAAGGCAAGGCACAGCCTTGAAATTTATCAAACTCAACTTGCTTCTTTACCAGACTGATTGTTCTCAAAATAAACGGCTTAATTTTGCAACACTATGATCCGTTTCTGTTTTGAAGTTCCTCATCTGACAGTGATATTCACCTGATCCAGATGTGGTGAGGTCCAGTTACAACTTGAAGATGTAAACATGCACTACCATATGCCATGTCTGTGGGCCTCCTTACTTAGAGTAGTGTGTGGGGGGGGAAACAATCTGGTTACATGTTGCTCAGGCAGAGCAAGCGAGCTAGAGATGAAGCCCTCTCTCCTGTTATAGTATTTTGGAAAGGAAGAGGTCCTCCCAAAAAGGGGCTGGCTTGTTAGTGGGCAGTGTTTAGTCTATTCTGGGTACCTGATTGGGTGCCCACCTCAGGCCAATGAGCAGAACTGACTCTGGTCACCTGAATGGATCTCCAGGTAACAATATATAGCTTTAGTGATGTCTGACCTTAGATTGCAACAGGTCAGGATGCAGTTGATGGTTTGGGCCGTTCAGCAAAGATTCCCCTGGGGAGAGGCAAGCATAGAGAACAAAGATTTTGTCTAGGTATCAGACATTACTATAGTATTAGACAAAAGAAGCTGAGTTGCTGCAAAGAGCCAGGGAGGTGGCTGATTAATCAGTAGCTGAGGATTAAGGCATGGGTGATACTTACCAGCAGTCCCCATTGTTATTATGCATCCTGTTTGGGCAGAGGTGGAAGAGATAGGTGGGGTCACACTGAGAGGGAGCCTTTGGGTGGTAACTAGAAGAAACTCTCTGCTGGGTCTACTCCATTTTGAATAGAGTATTTCCTCGGCCTGTTTCTGGTCAGACTCCATTTTGTTTCCAGAAATAGGAGCCCCACTCTCTCTCTCTAGGTATTGGGGTACTCCATATTAACAGGCAGTGCCTCTCAGTTACACAATTGCTGACCAAATCACCTAATAGTTCCTCTGACCATGTGGGGAGGAGATGGGTCTATCTGCAGCCAGCCCAAACTGGTTTCCCATAGATGCTTAAGTGGATGGAATGTTAATTGGGATACAGTACCAGGAGATGACTTTAAAGCGCAGCTGTCTTGTCTTCTCATTGCAAGGTCAGCATGTTCTTTTCCCAGCAAGGCGGTTTGAGTCTCTGAAAAACTACCCCAACGCAGGCTTCAGAAGCCTGAACCAGGCTTTTGAATCAGAATTCCATTCTAAATGAACCCAAAATCCCTGACAGTGTGATGTTTTTGTTGACATTTTTTTCACCATCAAGAAATTGGTAAAGATTTAAGACCTTTCGTTAAGTGAACCTATGATGTCTCAATGCATTTTACAGATGTCATACTAGGAGTAAGGTCCGTTGTGAAGAAAAAATACAAAAGGCTCTAGAAAGAGCCATCCTTGCTGTCTTCCCACCCACCCAAGTGAAGGCATTAACTTCCCCCCACCTCAAGGGGAGCTGATCTCTGTCATCTAGAGAGCAATTGTAAATCTGAGTGATCTCCAGTGGCTCCTCAGGCGGAAATGGCATTGTACCTGTCTGAGGTCCTATCCCTCCTCAAACCCCACCCTCTCCAGGCCCCACACCTTAAATCTCCAGGAATTACCTAATCTGGAGTTGACAACCCTATCTCCTTCTGTTTCTCTGCCCCTCTGACTTCAGGTTTCCATCACCTCTCCCCTTCATGCATCCTCTACATAGGAGAATGACCGTCTTTCTTCACAGTGGCAGGGGGGAACCAAAGCATATATCATTCTCTTCTCCCCTCTTTGATCTGCACAACAACCCTGTGAGGTTCCCTATATCCTTCTCAGGCAACCATCTTGGGGTGAGGCTGAGGGGAGGAGGGAGAGAGGGCGTGAAAGACCATAAAGGAAGGACAGCTATGTCTTCTGAGGTGGTGCCAGGCTCCCTGGCTATTGCAGCAGCCTTTGGAGGCTGTATGTGCTGGGATGCTGTCTGCGTGAGCTGTTAATAGGACCTTTTGGAAGCTGCAGGAGCCCTGGAGTTCTTTCTGAGGCTAGTTGGCAGACAACAGCTGGAGATGTAGCTGTATCTGAGGTAAGACTGCTTTTGGCAGTGTGTTCAACATTCTTGGCCCTGCAGGAGGCAGGGGCAAGGGAGTCAGCCAATGTGAGGCCAGAGATGGGTGACCGATGGGTGATGGGCCAATAGCATGTTCCCACAGTAACTGCCAGTTACTTAGGTTGGTTGCATTTTACTTACAGAATCAGCTTTGCTGATTGGCAAAAGTCACTTGGGTAGAAGAGAGGAGTGGACTCAGCCAATGGTATGCAAGTATTGATTGATAATTTGATAGGCCAAATGCTTGTGCCATACAGTCCCACTGAGCCCCAACGAATCAGGATGGCCAGAATCGCCACCACGCCAGGAGAATTATTTATAACAGATTCCTCCCTACTCCCCCACTGTAAATCTGCTCTTTGATCTCTGATCTCTTAGCACAATTTTCCCCCAGTCAGGGTTTGGTGCCATGTTAACTCTCAGAGTATATGGTTTGTTTTCCTTTTCTCCCTATTAGAAATATGAATGTGTTCTAAATAGAGGGAAGGGCAAATTATGTTTGGGAACAGAATGGATGAAGATTTTAAAAGATAACAAACTCTGACCTCCCCCCAAACCCCGCCCCTATCTATAAAAAGGAACTCTGTATCTGTTCAGTGTCCCATCTTGGAAGGAAGATCTCTCTCTCAGACTTGCATCAGGAATGATCATACTTAATACAATTGTATGCTCTGTCAGCAAAACCTTGCATAAGTCTTTTCTCTCCCAGAATAGTCTTAGAAAAGGGGAGGTTTGTGCTGGATTTTAGCACACTCCTCTAACAGTTTTGAATTTTAAAAAATTAAAACTCTTTCTCTCTACATTGGGGATGGGATGGTGGCTCAGTGGTAGAGCATCTGCTTGGGAAGCAGAAGGTCCCAGGTTCAATCCCTGGCATCTCCAAAAAAGGATCCAGGCAAATAGGTGTGAAAAACCTCAGCTTGAGACCCTGGAGAGCCGCTGCCAGTCTGAGTAGACAATACTGACTTTGATGGACCGAGGGTCTGATTCAGTATAAGGCAGCTTCATATGTTCATATATGTACATAATGAATTCATACAAGTTAGTCAAAGCTAATGAAAAAAAAATAGAAAACTTGGAATTGCTTTAATGCGGATGTTTTCTCTGAAAAAAAAAATTATAACTGTGAAGCACTAGCAACTGTCAATTCTTATTACTGAATGTGTTTTTGGAAACCTTTTTTTTTGGCCATTGATACCTTATCAGTAGCACAGTGGAACATTAATGTAGTCTGATAATTATAGAATAAATTATAGGGTAAAGGGAGGATGTGCAATGCATGTGGATAGTTGGGGTAGGTTGCCACTGCCTTAAAGTAATGGGAGGGAGGAACTGTTCAAGTTACTGCGCATGGAACAACAATTTGTGTATGTTTCAGGGATGGTGGTACCTGCGGGCTATTGAAAATATATCATTTTACACATAATGGCCTCTGTGTGTGTGAGAGAGAGAGAGAGAAAGAGAATGTGTAAAATAACATGATGATGGAAAGCTGGATTCATAGCAAATTCATCGAATTCATGTATTCTATTCCCAGTCTCAGCACACCAGCCTACAATACGCTGCTAAGCCCTCACTATGACAGGGCTGTTGAGAGCCAGCACAGACCCTTGAGCAAAGATTCCCCACTGCTGCTGCACATCTAAAGACACACACAATTAAGGAGGAAAAAAAATAGAGAGCAACAGTGATGTGCAAACAATGAGATAAAAGAAAAAAAGCCCCATTGCACTCCGTGGGGTTGCTTCTCTTCCACTTCTCCATCTCAACGTGCCAAATCACAGAGAGAGGGAGGGAGTGACCCCCTCACACATACTTTGGGAGAGAGAGGGAATGATCTCATAAAAGCTTATGAGAGCAGAGGAAGAAATGCAGCATACCCGCATAAGGTCAACAGGGGGTGATTTTTTTAAAAAAGCAGGTGAAAAGTTTTTCAAGTTCCTGGGAAGATGACGTAGTGAGACAATGAAAGATTAATGAGTGAGTTATGTGTAAGCAAAATGAAAGCAAATAAGCCTTTTTGAATTTTTAATGAACATAAGAATTACCTCGATGCGGCAGACAAAGAGCTTGTTCGTTACAATAATGCCTAACCAGATGTTATGGAAGTTTAGAGAAAGAGGAAGGGTGCACATGGACCCCTTTACTATCATCCCAGGATCAAAAGGAGAATGCCTTTGTCATATATTTCATGTTTTATTAATAATGGTCTCATTGAGTCGTGTGTATACAGCTAACAACGATTCCTACCCTGGGAGACAAGACTACAAAGGAATCAAGTAGCTTCAATGTATCTGCTGCTGGATTCATTGTAGATTAAAGAATGGATACACTGAGTATATGACCATCAAACACTGATAAACATATTATGGTGCCAATTTAAACTACAACTATTTTTGTATACTGTAGTATACTTTAAAACCTCTAAGAAGGGAGAGTGAAATGAAACATGCAGGCTGAGTCTGCATAGGAAATTTATTATTCTCTTTGGGTTCCATTTGAGATTTAATAGATACAGAAGCAAGTTGATACACAAAAAACAGCTGAACATCTGGAAGGTGTGTCCTGCTCTTGTACATTTGACTGCTCTTGTACGTCTGACAACAACATAGATAAGGACTGTATTTGTCCTGTATCAGACAATTGTTACATGCAGCTACTTGTTTGAAAAGAACCTTCTGCCACTCTCAGCAAGAATTGGTTGATATTTTGTGGCTGTTCATCTGGATCTCATTCATAGACTTTTCACAAATGGACTTTGCTAAGTATGCTTATTGTATATTTAGTGCTGGCATGCACTATGTGGAATTATTCTGAATTGCGGCTGTAAGTTTTTACAGGTCTTTGACCCTAGACTTATTACAGTATATAAACATATTTGCTCTTTAAATTGGCATAATAATATATGTATCAGTGGTTCCCCAGGAGTGAATGGCATTGTACCTGTTTGAAGTTCCACGCTCTCCTCAAATCTCCACCCTCTCCAGGCTCCACACCTTAAATCTCCAGGAATTTCCTAATCTGGAGTTGGCAACACTATCTCCTTCACATTTGTCCCTCTGACTTTAGCTTTCCATTACCTTTCCCCTCCCTGCAGCCTCCACATAAGAAAAGGACAATCTTTCTCCACAGTGTGTGTGTGGGGGGGGCAAAGCAGCTTTCATCATTTTCCTCTCTCCCCTTTGAACTGAACAACAACCCTATGAGGCAGGTTAGGCTGAAAGTCTATGACTGGTCTGAAGTCACCCAGTCAACTTCCACAGCAAGAACCTGTGCTAGACACACTCCACTCTGAAGCCATAACTCCTTTGTCCTCCTCAAACTCCACCACAGAATCTCCAGGAATTTCCCACCAACCTGGAACTGACTGCTGTAGTCAGGACTGGCCCCAATGAGTTCTGCCTCAGGGGCCTTTAGTGATACTTTTCAGACCAACAGTCTGTCTCTGATAACATTCTTGGTCTTAAGCACAGGACTTCAGTCTCTCTCTGTGTCTTGCTTTCCCTCCATATCTCTCTCTCTGTATCTGGTCTGTTCTACAGGGCACTATTTTTTCTCGTTTCTAGAGGAGAACAGGGAGGAGTCCTCAGCAAATCAAAAGAAGCCTTTCTCTGGCTGTTTCCCTCCTCCCTCCCCCCCTCAGCCAACCAAGGGAAGAGTTTCTTTCTTTCCTCTGGAATCAGTGCAACAGGCAGCTCAGCCAATGGAAGAGTAGGGAGAGCCAGTAACTGCCAGAACTAAGGTTGGTTGCCTTTTACTGACAGAATCAGCTTTGTTGGCTAGCAACAGCCACTCGGGCAGGAAAGAGGAGCAGACTCAACAAATGGCACACAAGTACTCTTGACTGATAGTTTGATGGGCCAAAGGTTGATGCACCACAGTCCAACCCAGTCCCAACCAATCAGGTTGCTTGGTTTTGCCAAGACAAAGGGGCTTTTATTCTATTGTAGATAAGCTCTAACAAGGATTTTTTCCTTAATCCTGTTTAGAATTTCCAGAATATACCCCAACATAGAAAAAAATACATTGAGAGCATGTAGCTTAGCTTAACCTAAATTACCCACCTATAGTGAAGCAATATTTCTATTTGAAGCAGCATGGAGCATAAGAAACAACATAAGAACATAGCAAACAGCTATCCTCCAGGGAGAAAGAGTAATGAAGTGCATTTAAAATTGCCAAATTTAGAACAATTCTCTCCTTCATAGATGGAGAAGTGATTGAGCCTCGCAAAAAAAAGAGAGAACGTTGCAGTTGGGAAACAAATGTATTGAAATGCGAGACTGAAATCCCAAATGAGGAATTAGAGTACAGATGGATGGGAGGAGTGACAGAAGAAACACCTCAGAAGGAAGGATTTTCTGATTCAATGGGAAGTGACACATACACAAAAGCTGTTCTCACCGTAGACACCCCAAAAGCACTGGCAATTCAATGATCAATGCAAAAATGTTCATGACCTAGTGACCAAGATATCTGGAATAATACAAAGGGAAAGAGGACAAGTAACAGAAAGATACCCTCTGACTATAGAGCCAGTGTGTGGAGCAAGCTTATCTTTGGACACATACATGGGATATAACATTTCCTATATACCCACCAGACCTCATGCAGTTCTGGTGAACGAAGCAAGAAAGTGATGCCCATTCCCATATGAGGGATATGGATATACTATCACAGCTGGATCAGGGCTGTTGTTTACTAGCGTCAGCTTTGAGACAAGCCGTGTAGATAACAAGCATATTTGTGTTTGGGTTGGATGAAGAGTATCCCAAACGAGATGTTTAGATGATGAGCATCGTTTCATGAAACTAATAAAAAACTGGGAAGTTATATAGAGATAAGAACATAAGAGAAGCCATGTTGGATCAGGCCAATGGCCCATCCAGTCCAACACTCTGTGTCACACAGCGGCCAAAAATTTTATATACATATATATATATTTATATACATATATATATATATACTGTGTATATGTATATGTATGTATACGTATATATACGTATGTATACGTATGTATACGTATACGTATATGTACGTATACGTATGTATATGTATATGTATGTATATATACTGTGTGACACAGAGTGTTGGACTGGATGGGCCATTGGCCTGATCCAACATGGCTTCTCTTATGTTCTTTGGGTGAACACCCTTTGGGTGAAGAAGTACTTCCTTTTATCCGTTTATTCCAGATATTCCAGAAGAGAAGTACTGTGCCCACATTCTGATGCACTAATACCCCTAAGAAGAAAATGTTTTCAAACCCAGCTACTCCACCTCCCCCAATATCAGTGACTCCCAAAAAGGAGATTCTCATCCTCTAATGAAAGATATTTGTGCTTGTTTTTTTTTTAACTTGTTTTCATAAGATTAATTAATTGTATATACGTATTAATATTGATATTTACTTGTTTACTTCAAAAATTAATAAAAAATATTGACTAACTTTTGAAACAAACAAAAAAAAGTTATGAAATTCCCCTAATAGAAAATCCAAAACTGGAAGAAAGAGGAAGGTCTAAGGTTGTGTGCCCTACCAAGAACCCTGTGTCCTTCAATGATAGCATGGTGTGACCAAAACATAGTATGGTGAGACCCCACAGGAGAAAACATCACATGGGAAATGGAAGGAGGCATAGACACAATGCATTATGGTCTAGAGGAAGGCAACCTATTTGGACCTCACGCAGTGATAATATGTGATGGTTGGAGCTTAGAAACATGTATGCTGGGGCTCTCTGGACAGTTCCTGCCAGGCTGCTCAATAAAGGTTCCACCAGACAAGGCAAGAGGAGAGCACCCATAGTCTAAATAGGCAAGAATGAATCCAGCCTATGTTAAGCCACAAGGCACGAGCCCATTCCCACTCACCAGTAACGTACTGCTTCTCCAATAAGGCATGATATATGCTGTCCTCACTCAGCATGTATTGCTAAGTGTATTGAACAGTTCTACACATGATTGCTGGGGGGGAGTGTAGATGGCTGGGGAAGGCAATGGCAAACCATCCCGTAAAAATTCTGCCATGAAAATGTCGTGATGCGACATCACCCCAGAGTCGGTGCTTGCACAGGGGACTACGATTCAGCATCTTGGCTGAACTTTCAAAATAACCATCTTATTATACAATAGTGTCAGGCATAATGTTAAAACACATGACTGTATGAATATTGTTTCTGTGTTATCTTGGACAAGTGTATACACTTCCATCAATCTATTATTCATATGATTCCATCCAATCTATTATCCATTTTCTGTAAATTAGAGACATTTGCAGAGACTGAAAATACTTCTCTGCCTCAGGAAATGGTCATGGTACCCGATATGTTTCAAAATTCTGCCTAGTCTGACTAAATATACTACCATATAAGGCCCTGGCTGTGAGCAGACGAGATTATAACTTTTTTAATCAAGCAAAAGAAGCACTTGCAAGCAAAAAGCAAAAATTGATTTTTGAACCTCCAAAATGATACACAGCAGGAAAAGAACAAACTGATTTTTCTCCCTCAAAAAAAATTGTACCATGGGAAAGATTTTATTATTACTACTACTATTACTATTACCTTCCTCACTTTTCTTTTTGGCAAGGAGATATTCAATTTAGGAAAACGTGCAACAGGATATATACCGGACTGATCTATGACACCAACAAGCTAACACCAACCCATATTTTCGGAAGGTTTCCAAGGAAGCTATTTCACCTTGCTTGATTGTATTGTAGCATTAGTATTCTGCCCACACTGGAAGCAAGCAGAAAGGGCAATGTTAGAGTTTCCATTGTGCTTGTTTGTGAACTGAAGCATAAGCTGACATTCTGTAGTAGAACAGGGAAATGCAAGCAACACAATTCATAAACTACCTTTTCTATGGGTCTACCACCTGTGATTGTAGTTCTGCAATGCCTTCTTGCTCATTATGGTTACCTGATTTCAGTTAGTAATCCCTTACATGATTTATTTTAATTTTCTGTTAGATCAGTATGCCATGAAGTATCCAATTTCCCCTTTTTTCCAAGGGATAACAACCCAGGTTGGTTTCCAGGCTTTTTACAGAGGATGGATTGTTTAAGTCTCCAAGGTAGGCAATGTCATTAGCTCAATTTAAATTATCAACAAAGTACTCTGGGTGATGTGTCCCCTTTCATGTATTACCCAGAGAAGATCTACTTTGACATCCTGGAAAGAGAGTACATCTAGAATGTGTCTATGCAATACAGAAGGTGCTTGGATCTACTATAGCAAGGTTCATTCATTCATTCTTTATTACTGTCATTTGACCAGTCATTTACACATAAAAGATTTATAGATGATGCAGTTCTCGAATAGCCTCTAGAATATCATTTAATCGAGAGCCAGCATGGTATAGTGGTTAAGAGCAAGAGACTCTAATCTGAAGAAGCTGGTTCAATTCTAAACGCCTCCACATGAAGCCAGCTGGGTGACCTTGGGTCAGTTACATTTCTCCCAGAGCTCTCTCAGCCACCCCCCAAAATAGTTCTAACTCATCACCCAATGGTATACAACACTAAAAGACTTTGAACTTAAGACTGCCAGACAATCTTAGGATCTCCTGGCTATACATACAATGCCATTCAATTAATTATTATTATCATTTAATAATAATTTAGATACTGAAATTTGCAGTCTAGGGATGCACAGTCTAGAGCATTGGTGTAAAACGGGCCGCATCCTGCACAGGGTTCCTATATGGACCTTGAACTGCCTGGTTCCTGCTTCCTACTCCAGGTCTGCTTCTACTGCATTGCGGCTTGCTTTGCCAAACTGTCTCACTCATACAGGAGAAAAAAGGCGAGCCTATGCTCTCTACATTGGCTGAGGCTCCTCCCCCTCTTCCTTCCAGGGGGAGGAAGGGAATGAGCCAGAGTTTGCTTTCTGGTCAGGCTCCCCCAATCACAAAGAGACAAAGGCAAGCCTTTCTTCCCTTCCGTTGGCTGAGGCTCCTCTTCTTCCTCCCCTTTGCTTGGCTGCCTCAATCAAATAGGAGAAATACAAAGCATTTTAAGACCAGCAAAGTTTAATTCAGGGTATGAGCTTTTGTGTGCCTTGTTACTGTGTGTGTGTTTTGTTGGACAAGTTATGCTGTGGCTCTCCTGGGTGCAACTGAGTTTGCTTCCCCCTTTTCACTGTATTCATGCCCTCATGATCCTGTCTTTCTCAGTAGAAAAGCAATGTTTAGATGAGGAATAATAACAAGTCAGTGAAGCGGGTTAGGCTGAGAGTGTGTGTCCAGACCAAGTTCACTTAGCACATTTCCTTTGTAAATTGGGGGGTGGTCTTGCTATTCACTCACTGTCTCATAGGAGTTGCAGTTATTTTTCTGGAAGACTATAGTTTTGAAGACAAACCCAATGTTTTTCTGTGCCATGGTGCCTTTCTTCACATTTTCTTGACCTGCACATAAAGCAATTTACCTTACATGCTGAGAGAGCCAGTTTGGTATAGTGATTAAGTGTGCTGACTCTTATCTGGGAGAATCAGGTTTGATTCTCCACTCCTCCACTTGCAACTGCTGGAATGGCCTTGGGTCAGCCAGGCTCTCCTTGAAAGGGCAGCTGCTGCAAGAGTTTGAGTTTATTAAACTTATATCCCACCCTCCCTGCTGGAGCAGGCTCAGGGCGGCTCACAATCCGTAAAATCAGGAGACTACCAGGGTTGGAAAATGCCGAGCTGAATTGCTTGTCAGAAGGGGAGCAGGCTGGGGCTTCTGTTCGGGGTAGTGGAGGGCAATTTAATGCCTACTGCCTACTTTTCTCAGTCAGAGATCAGTCCAAGATATGCACAGGAAACTCTGAGGAGATTTACCTTGGCTAAAAGGGAGTCCCGGGGGGGGGGGGAGGGCTCCTTTGAGGGGTCTCCAGAGATGAGTTGCATATTCACCATCTGCAGAAGTTTCCAGAGTCATTTATTTGACATGAGCTCAACAGGATCCTAACCTTCTTTGAGACTGCTAAACATCTAAAGTGATACAAGACTGGTGTTGGATCCGGATAATTGCAGAAAAAGGTACTGATGACTATCTTCATTCCGGGACTATTTAAAGTTAAACAAAATAAAATCAGAAGGTGGGAAATAGAGATTCAGAAAGCTTGGAAGAAGAAGGGGAGAAGGGGTGAAATTTGAATTTTGTAAATTTAAAGGACAGTGCTAAAAAGTGGAAAATAATTTATTGTATTGTCTACTTGCAGTTTTGCTCCCCAATATAGGAAGAGGAAGGTGGTGGTGATTGGAGACTCCTTGCTTAGAGGGGTGGAGCCCAAAGAGTGTCGACCGGACTTGTCATCCCGAGAGGTCTGCTGTCTGCCAGGTGCATGCATCCAGCACGTGACAGAAAGGATTGGAAGACTTATCAAGCCCACGGATTACTATCCTTTCGTGCTGATCCACGTGGGAATGAACGATACTGCCCATCATAGCTCTGAACGTATTAGAAAGGACTATGTGGCTCTTGGTCAGAAGGTGAAGGAGCTGGACGCACAGGTTGTGTTCTCGTCAATGCTTCCTGTTGAAGGCCATGGCTTTGGATGAGAAAGAAGAATACTTCAAATAAACGACTGGCTACGTCGATGGTGTCATCAGGAAAGATTCGGATTTCTGGACCATGGTTTACGCTTTCAAGATTGTGGTCTTCTATTGTGAGATGGTTTGCACCTTATGGCGGTAGGGAAAAGGGTGTTTAGTAACAGCCTTGCTAACCTAATAAGGAGGGCTTTAAACTAAATTGTATGGGGGAGCGAGACAATAATTCAAAGCCTCGCATGATGCCAGAAACTGGGGATAAGAACATTAAAGATTTCCAAAGAGTGGTGCATACGCTAGG
Organism: Heteronotia binoei; assembly: GCF_032191835.1. Classification (NCBI taxonomy): domain Eukaryota; kingdom Metazoa; phylum Chordata; class Lepidosauria; order Squamata; family Gekkonidae; genus Heteronotia; species Heteronotia binoei. The sequence continues at coordinate 28,217,338 of NC_083230.1, read as the reverse complement.
TAATGTTAACTTGCAGGCTTGTATGGAAACCAAACCCTCAGGATGCATAAAATGTGGATTCCAATGTCTCTACACTAATGCACAAAGTATGGGAAACAAACAGGAGGAACTGGAAGTCCTAATAAAGGAAGGAGACTATGACATAATTGGCCTTACTGAAACTTGGTGGGATGACACTCACAATTGGAATATTAGGATTCAGGGATACAACTTATTTTAAAAGGACAGGCAAATGAGAAAGGGCGGAGGTATAGCAGTATATGTGAAGGAGGTATATACTTGTGAAGAAATATGTGAATCTGAGCATGGCAGCTCAGTTGAGAGTCTCTGGGTAAAAATAAAAGGAGTAAGAAATAACAGTGATATTATTGTGGGGGTCTGCTATAGACCACCAAGTCAGTCAGAGGACTTGGATGAGATATTTCTACAGCAGACTGCAAAGTTCTCCAAGAGAAGGGATACATTGATCAAGGGAGATTTCAATTACCCAGACATCTGTTGGAAGTCCAACTCTACTAAAAATGAAAAGTCAAATAGATTCCTGATTTGTCTTGCTGACAACTTCCTTTTCCAGAAAGTGAAGACAGAAACAAGGGGATCTGCTATCTTGGATTTGTTTCTCACCAACAAGGAAGAATTGATTGAAGAAGTAGAAACAGTGGGCACCTTGGGCAGTAGTGACCATGTGATTTTGGAATTTACAGTTTTAGGGAAGGGAAAAGCTAAAGGTAGTCAGACTTATAGGTTGGACTTCAGAAGGGCAAACTTTGATAAACTTAGAACTATGCTGGGTAAAACCCCATGGTCAGAAATACTTAGGAGGAAGGGGGTTCAAAAGCGGTGGCAATTTCTTAAAAGCGAAATACTGAAAGTGCAATCACAGATGATTTCTATGAGAAGAAAAAATGCAAAAAGCCTAAAGAAGCTGAAGTGGCTCCATAAACAGCTCTCTAAAGACTTGAGAAATAAAAAAGACTCCTTTAGGAATTGAAAGGAGGGCCTTATAACCAAGGATGAATATAAACAAATCGCCAGTGTTTGTAGAGAAAAAGTTAGGAAAGCTAAATCTCAGTATGAGCTTAGGCTGGCCAAAGATGCTAAAAACAACAAAAAAGGGTTCTTTTCTTATGTTCAGAGTAAGAAAAAGAGCAAGGATACGGTAGGCCCATTGCAAGGGCAAGAAAGTGAAATTGTAACAGGTAATGAAGAGAGGGTGGAACTGCTCAATTCCTACTTTTCCTCAGTCTTCTCTTCTGAGGGAAATGGTGCTCAACATGGCAAAAACAGAACATATAAGGAGAGTATGATGTTCCAACCTAGGATCAGCATAGGGGTAGTACATAAACACCTAGTTTCTTTAAATAAAACGAAGTCCTCAGGGCCAGATGAATTGCATCCAAGGGTTCTAAAAGAGCTTGTGGATGTAATTTCTGAGCCTCTGGATATTATATTTAAGAATTCTTGGAGAACAGGAGAGGTGCCAGAAGATTGGAGGCGGGCGAATGTTGTCCCCATCTTCAAGAAGGGGAAAAAAGACGACCTGGGTAACTACCGACCTGTCAGCTTGACGTCTATACCTGGAAATTTTTAGAACAAATCATCAAACAGTCAGTCCTGGAACATTTAGAAAGAATGGATATGATTACTAAGAGCCAGCATGGTTTTCTCAAGAACAAGTCATGTCAGACTAACCTGTTCTCTTTTTTTGAGAAAGTGACTACCTTGCTGGATCAGGGGAATGCTGTAGACATCGTTTATCTTGATTTCAGTAAGGCTTTTGATAAGGTTCCACATACTATCCTTGTTGATAAGTTGGTAAAATGTGGTTTGGATCCTGTTACCGTTAGGTGGGTCTGTAATTGGTTGACAGATCGCACCCAAACAGTGCTTGTGAATGGTTCCTCATCCTCTTGGAGAGGAATGACAAGTGGAGTGCCTCAAGGATCTGTCCTGGGACCTGTTTTGTTCAACATCTTTATCAATGATTTGGATGAAGGAATAGAGGGAATGCTTATTAAATTTGCAGATGATACGAAATTGGGAGGGGTTGCAAACACAGAAGAAGACAGAAACGGGATATAGGATGACCTTGATAGGCTGGAAAACTGGGCTAAAATCAATAAAATGAATTTTAACAGGGATAAATGTAAAGTTCCACATTTAGGTAGGAAAAATCCAATGCATGGTTATAGGATGGGGGAGACTTGTCTTAGCAGTAGTATGTGTGAAAAGGATCTAGGGGTCTTAGTGGATCACATGCTGAACATGAGTCAACAGTGTGATGCGGTGGCTAAAAAGGCAAATGCAATTTTGGGCTGTATCAACAGAACTATAGTGTCCAGATCACGTGAAGTGACGGTATCGCTTTGCTCTGCTCTGGTAAGACCTCACCTGGAGTATTGTGTTCAGTTTTGGGCACCACATATTAAGAAGGATATAGACAACCTGGAACGAGTCCAGAGGAGGGCGATGAAGATGGTGAGGAGTCTGGAGACCAAGTCCTATGAGGAAAGGTTGAAGGAGCTGGAGATGTTTAGCCTGGAGAGGAGGTGGCTGAGAGGTGATATGATCTCCATCTTCAAGTACTTGAAGGGCTGTCATCTAGAGGATGGTGTGGAATTCTTTTCTGTGGCCCCAGAAGGTAGGACCAGAATCAATGGGTTGAAATTAAATCAAAAGAGTTTCCGGCTCAACATTAGGAAGAACTTCCTGACCGTTAGAGAGATTCCTCAGTGGAACAGACTTCCTTGGGAGGTGGTGGGTTCTCCTTCCTTGGAGGTTTTTAAACAGAGGCTAGATGGCTATCTGACAGCAATGAAGATCCTGTGAATTTAGGGGGAAGTGTTTGTGAGTTTCCTGCATTGTGCAGGGGGTTGGACTAGATGACCCTAGAGGTCCCTTCCAACTCTATGATTCTATGACTGTCACACAACCTTGAGACCCAGTTCCTATCTTTTAAAAAATTAAGTTCTGTCACAACTGCATGTTTATATGGCTATAAATCTGTGTGCAAAAACACCTGAACTCTTCTAATGTCAAGAGCAAGTCCTGAGTTTTTTGCTTGATAGGCATGAAAAAAGCATTAATGACTTGTAGGGAATCAGAGATCTAGGGGTTTTGTTTTGGTTTCACGCTACTATTTTTTTTTAAAAGAATATTATTGTAACTTTGAAAGCATAGTGCAATTAAAATAAATCAATGCATTTTCAGTATGTATTAGGGACTCAGTTTACTGCTATGTATTTTGGAGAATTAAATGATTTCTTGGGCATTTATCTATAGACTAGGAGTGAGGTGCATTGTGAAGAAAAATACAATGGACTTTATAAGGAGGCTCTGGGTTAGTGCCCCACCCACACTTGCTGTCTTCCCATCCACCCAAATGAAGGCATTTACAACCCCCCAGACACACACACCTCAAGAAAAGTGGATCTCTGCCATCCAGCAGTCCACCTGGAGATTGGCAACAGTAGACCCCCAGGAGGAAAGGCCTCTCCCTCAGAGGACATCTGGAGAGCAGTTGTAATTCTGAGTGGTCTCCAGCCATCACCTGGAGATTGGCAACAGTGGTTCCCCAGGAAGTAATGCCATTGTACCTGTCTGAGGACCCATCCCTCCTCAAACCTCACCCTCTCCAGGCCCCACCCCTTAAATATCCAGGAATTTCCTAACCTGGAGTTGGCAGCCATTCTTTCCCTTTATCTGCTCCTCTGACTTCAGCTTTCCACCACCTTCCCCCTCCCTGCAGCTTTTATATAGGAAAAGGACAGTCTTTCTCCACAATGTGTGTTGGGGGGCGGGGACCAAGGCAGCTTACGTCATTCTGCTCTCCCCCCCTTGAAACAACAACCTTGTAAGGCAGGTTAGGCTGGAATTCTGTGGCTGGTCCAAAATCACCCAGTCAGCTTCCACAGCAAAAACCTGGGTCTAGCAGACCACACCCTTAACCTCTAAGCTGTATGCTCTCCTCAAAGTCCACCACAAAATCTCCGTAAGAACATAAGAGAAGCCATGTTGGATCAGGCCAATGGCCCATCCAGTCCAACACTCTGTGTCACACAGTGCCCCCCCAAAGCCCCAAGCACCATCAGGAGGTCCACCAGTGAGGCTAGAAGCCCTCCCACTGTGCCCCCCCCCAAGCACCAAGAATACAGAGCATCACTGCCCCAGACACAGAATTCCAACAATACTCTGTGGCTAATACCCACTGATGGACCTCTCTCCATATGCTTATCCAATCCCCTCTTGAAGCTGTCTGTGCTTGTAGCTGCCACCACCTCCTGTGGCAGTGAATTCTACGTGTTAATCACTCTTTGGGTGAAGAAGTACTTCCTTTTATCTGTTCTAACCCGACTGCTCAGCAATTTAATTGAATGCCCACGAGTTCTTGTATTGGGAGAAAGGGAGAAAAGTACTTCTTTCTCTACCTTCTCTATCCCATACATAATCTTGTAAACCTCTATCATGTCACCCTGCAGTCCACGTTTCTCCAAGATAATGAGCCCCAAGCGTTTTAACTTTTCTTCATAGGGAAAGTGTTCCAAACCTTTAATCATTCTAGTTGCCGTTTTCTGCACTTTTTCCAATGCTATAATATCTTTTTTGAGGTGTGGTGACCAGAATTGTACACAGTACTCCAAATGAGGCTGCACCATCGATTTATACAGGGGCATTATGAATTTCTCACCAACCTGGAAAGGTATCACTAAAGGCCTCTGGGCGAGTGCCCCCCGCCCCCTAGTCTTGCTGTCTTCCCACCCACTCAAGTGAATGCATTCACTTCCCCCACACACACCTCAAGGGGAGCTGATCTCTGCCATTTTGAGTGATCTCCAACCTTCACCTGGAGATTGGCAACAATGTTTCCTCAGGAATAAATGGCTGGTTTGGAATGTGGCTTTGTCTGAGGTCCCACCCTTCCTCACACCCAATCCTCTCCAGGCTCCACCCTTCAAATCTCCAGGAATTTCCCAACCTGGAGTTGGCAGCCCTGTCTCCTCAGCCAACATCCTGGGATGAGACTGAGGGGAGGAGGGAGACAGGGAGTGAAGAAAGAGGCGGGAAAGACAGGAAATAAGCTCTTTGGCTTATTTTGGCAGCCTTTGGAGGCTGCCTATATTGGCAGGCCATCTATGCGGGCTGTTGATAGGGTTGAAGAGGTTTGTTGCCGGTGGCAGCCATGACACCTTTTGTGAGGCTGGAGTCCTTTCGGAGGCCAGTTGACAGAGAAGACATGGAGAATAGTGGGATATGTGTGTCTCTTTGAGGTAGGACTGCTTTGGGCAGTTTGTTCAACATTCTTGGGGCTGAGTAGGCAGGGACAGGGGAGTCAGCCAGTGGGAGGTGAAAGACTTTGACTGAGCTATTATCAGGCAATGGTTTCTGGAGTGCCTTGGTGTCTTCCCGCCCACTCAAGTGAAGGTATTAATTCCCCCACACACACATACCTCTAGGGAAGGTGACATGGAGTTGGCAATTTGGCAGCCTCCAAATGGGAAAAGGACAGTCTTTCTTCATGGGGGGGGGGGGGAGCCAAGCACCTGGAGGTTGGCAACAGTGCATCAAGCAGTTAACACTGTGAGTAAAGCCAATGCAAGCCTCCTTTTCACTCCCTCTGAAGTGAACAAACATTCCTTGTTAGCTGAGAGCCGGCGTGGCGTAGTGGGGAAAAGCGGTGGTTTCGGATCTGGCGTGATCAACCGGGTTCGAATCCCCGTCTCCTACTCCATGAAACCTGCTGGGTGACCACGGGCCAGTCACGTTCTCTCAGCCCCACCTACCTCACAGGGTGCTTGTTGTGGGGAGAGGAGGGGGAGGTGGTTGTGACCCGCTTTGAGGCTCCTATCGGCGGCGAAAGGCGGGAAACAAGCGCCGACCCTTCTTAATAGGAGAGCCAGTTTGGTGTAGTGGTTAAGTGTGCGGACTCTTATCTGGGAGAACCGGGTTTGATTCCCCACTCCTCCACTTGCACCTGCTAGCATGGCCTTGGGTCAGCCATAGCTCTGGCAGAGGTTGTCCTTGAAAGGGCAGCTGCTGTGAGAGTCCTCTCCAGCCCCACCCACCTCACAGGGTGTTTGTTGTGGGGGAGGAAGGTAAAGGAGATTGTGAGCCGCTCTGAGACTCTTCGGAGTGGAGGGCGGGATATAAATCCAATATCTTCTTCTTCTTCTTCTAAGAGATACTAACTGCTACTTTGTGTGGCTTAAAGGGAGGAAGGCAGACAAAATGAAATAAAAAGACTGAAAGACAGAGATACAGAGAAAGGATGAGAGAAAGAGCAGAAGGAGGAGGTAGAAAAAGGAGGGGGAGAAAGGAGTGAAAGAATAATGGGAAGATGGAAGATAGACAGGGTCCTGAGGAGAGGCAATAATGATCAGTAAGCCCCCAGCAGATAACTGTCTCCCTCAGACATCAGTAACCATCTGATGGTGTTCTTGTCTGACAGGGCTGGCGGTGAGTGGGGAGAGTGCCAGCATTGCACTGGTATGCTGATGTCACTTCCAGTAAAATGTGAACATAACATCATGGACACTCTAAAATGTTCAAAATCTCTATGGGTCCCAGACCCTACCTCAATTTGCTCCTAGGGACTACAGCCTGGCAACCCTGTGATTTGCAAGTGACAGGTACATCAAGAACCCCAATGCATTGATTATCCTTAAGTCACTAAAAGGGCAGCTTGCATACTGGCCTGGCCTTATTAGGCCTGATGTCCACCTCCAACACAGGCCTATGTTTTTAACAAGGTCAGGTGTAGGCGAAACAGCTTCTGATATAGGCAGGACCTCAAATATTCAGAAATGTATTCCAAGTCCATTGAAATAATGTCAAATGAGTAGCAGCGCTAGTCTGTTGCAATCCAGGTGCAACAGGTGTCTTGCAGCTACTTAAAAACAAGTCTACAACAAAAATATATCTATCTAAACCTCTATCATAGAACTGCCAAATGAGAATTTATTAGGCAGTTTCACTCCTCTGTCCTACCTGACCTAAGCTAGGAGATTGGATTTATGGGTCATTGCAGACATTAATGGCACTATCCTAAGCAGAGGTTAGGGCTCCCAAGTTCCTGCCGGGGGTGGGGAAACCCCTGATTTGGCAAGCCTCAACCCGCCGACAGGGAGGAGGCTGCCGGGTGGGAATCCTGACCCCCCCCTAAGAGCCTTTTGCTGCATGGCACGATAACATCACCCAGAAGTGATGTATTGTGCCAGGCATGTTGTGTGGGACACTCTAGGAATTCACTTGAAATTCTATGGATTTGCACAGGGATGCTCTAGCAATTTGGGGGGAAACTCTAGCGTTCTTCCCTAAGTTGCTAGAGCTTCCTTGTGCGAAACCTTAGCATTTCAAGCACATTTCTAGAGTGTCTTGCATGACGTACCCAGTGCAATACCTCACTTCCAGGTAATGTCATTGCGCCCTGCACACTGTGTGCATGAGAGAAAAAGTCCCCCACTGGCAGCTGCGGGGGACTTGGTAGCCCTAGCAGAGGTACATCTTTCAGTCATAGACTTAACTCTGCTTAATATGGTATTATTACTGTCAAAGCAAGAATAATTGCTATTGTGAACTCTTGCTTTTTCTTGGTTGTATTTAAATACCACACACTATATCAGTTACCTTGTACCCCTCTGGAATTTTACCTCATACAATAGATTTCATGGGCACTTGATGCTATTGTTTCCCCCTCATCCCCATTGTATCCTCAGACATAAAATGTCTGGAAGTGGAGATAAACCCATAAGCATCTGTGGAAGTAGCCACAAAAAACTGATAAAGGAACAATATTTAGCTAGTGTGTAAAGTGCTACAAGACTCCCATTATTTTTATCTCAAACCCAGTAGTTTTAGCTGGCAGACAATAACAAGTCAGTGCTGCTATAGCCCAGCTGTCTAGGCAACGCACTATACCCAGAAACATAATAAAGTTATGGGCACAGACCACCTAAAATTAACATTGAAAGCAATACAACTTCTGTTGGTCATGACTAACATATGAACAGCTTGTTGAATCAGACCAGTGGTCCATCCTATATCATACAGCAGCCATCCAGTTTCTTTGGAGAAACAACGCCTTCCTCCAGTGTTGGCTTTTGGCACTGGCATATAGAGATTTACTGAATGTAGAAGTTCCCTTTAGTCACCATGGCGAGTAGCAACTGATAGACTATCTGTCCACTGTTAATCTGTCTAAATCCCTTTAATCTATGCATGTGACTATCACTATATCCTTTGGCAGTGAATTGTACTAACTTGTTCCATTCATTTCCGTTAGTCATGATTAACTTTAGAAGAACTGATTTTAATTTAGTTAAGTAGATATTAAGTTTAAATATCTAGGAAGACTTGAAGTTATCAGGAATAGGTTTCTTACCCTTAGAATACCAGGCCAATTGGTTCCTTCACACTGATGAAACATGTAGCTTTGAGAAAGTTTTTTTACTTCTGACACTCAGCTAAATGAACTTTAGCCAGAGAAGTAAAAATCTCTTTACAGATACCAGTCCTAAAATAATCTTTTAAAAGCATTAATTTTCTTAAGATCTCTTCTTAGATACATACCAGGAACAATCATTCTTCACTTTGTCTAACTTAAAAACAAAATTCTGTTATTTAAAATAAATCACCCTGTTCAAGAAAATGTACTTGTGCTGAATGCCAAACTACAGCTGTTGTTCCATTCTAAATAAAGCCTTTGTGAATCAGCAGTATTATCTAAATATAGTCTTATTACTCAATTATCTTTTGAATTAAACTAGGGAACAAAAAAAAAATTAATTACTTGCAGGGAGAAGGTTCAGCTTCGTAGTGTGACATTATGGAAAAGTACAGGACAGTTTATCCCAGAAATATCACTTAAAATGACCTTTATCTTAATAAAAAGGTCCTAAAGTTAATTGAGCATTTTAATAGAGAGCCCCTAGTATGCCTGATAAAAATTATTCATTATATAATGTGTTAGTTTAAACAGCACAGCAAAATTCTGGGGCCTCCTTCTGCAAATATTTATGGATAAACTCTTTTGTGAACGTGAGGACCCATTTGAAGCTTTTGTGTACCTCTTCACTAGTCCAAACTGAAGCCACAGCCTTTTGATCATGTAGAGAGAACAGACATGTGAGAGAAGATTTTTCAAGGTGCATTAGTCTGCAGAGTCAAAGTATTAGAAACAAACGGAAGGGATAAAGTATGAGGTAGTAAAACCTTTACAAAATAAATATAGTTCTATGTCATCATGACACGGATCAAATTAAGTGCTCCTTTATGACTTCTTTACAACCTCCAGTAATACAAGGCAAATACTTTTGGCTGATATCAAGCTATTCTGTTGTATAATGACTGCCAGGAAATTCCTGAAGTATAAACATTAGGGTTGCCAACTTCCAGGTGGCACCTAGAGATGCCCTGGAATCACAGCTGATTTCCAGAATGCAGAGATCTGTTCTCCCCACAGGAAATGGCTACTTTGGATGGTGGCTTCTGTGGCATTCTACCCACTGTAGTCCTTCCTCCAAACCCTGCCTTCCCAGATTCCACCCCCAAATCTCCAGAAATCTCCAAAGCAGGGGTTGGCAACCTTACAACTTATCATTATCCATGCTGAACTTGAATCAGCTTACTAGCTATCTTGTCTAATGCAAACAAATGCTTTTTTAGTTTACCATTTGGACTCATAATCTAGCAAGAGACCTGAGGGCCCAATTTTTAATGTAAGTAAAAGAAATTGATCCTATTTTGCTCCATGCTCCACAGATCTCCTGCCTCTAAAGTTCCATCTCTTCCAGCCTGCAATTCAAATTTCCTCTTATCTCTAGTTTCTATGCTAGGTTTTTCACCACAGGTTTGGTTTTTGTTTTTTTGTGTGGTTCTTCCTTCTTATTACCTTCTTCAACCATCTGGCCTCTGGGTCTTTTACATTTTCCTACAGGCACAATGTTATGTCAATGTATTTTCCTGCACACTGCTTTATGGCAGCTGTACAGCAATTTTGCAGTACTGCAAGTCTGTGAAAGACTGTACAAGCAGTTTGCTGCCTTTATATGAAAGACCCAGAAGGGGCTAGGTCTGAAAATGTTTTTGGATTTTCCAGTCAGTTTTGTAAATAATCTGGAGCACTGCACACAACACTACAATCCTAAACCAAAGCACACCTTTCTAAGTCCATTAAAGTCAAGGATGCAATGGTTTAGAGTTGTATCAGAAGTGTCTTATGTTTGTTACACACGTCTTACAATTTAACCTCCTTATTTTCTCAACTTTCTGTCCATCCTCTCTTGTAGCCAGGCTAGACTGGCAGATTCCTTGCTCTGCTGGAGCTCTGATTTCATAGTGCTACGGATTTTGAGGTAGCAGTTTTTATTTGATGCCCTTTCCCAAATTCAAGGGAAAAATTCTGAGATGAGGAAGAAGTCTTTGCTTTCGCGCTAGATAATTGATGCAAATTAAATGCCAAACACGGGCTGAGCTAGACCAGCTTTTTATCAGTTTTCAGACAACAGCTGAAAACATAGCAACATTCTCATGAAACAAAGTAACCTGACCAGACTGAAGGATATCTGATAAAAGCAACAAGGGAAATGGTGACATTAACTACAGGGCAATTTCCATAAATAAAGAAAGCCTAATTCCCAGTAGACAACAAATCTTGATACAGCAGCCATAAAAGTTCAGAAGACATTGACTTTAAGCAAAGGTTGTACAGAAGATTTAGACTCAAACCTTTCAGATGTGTCGAGTGGAGCTGATCAACGTCTCCCCCTCCCCCCCAGGGAGTGCCCTGTTTTGTAGAATGGTCCAAGATCCAGAGGCTTAATTTTTAGTTCAATCAGATACCCTTCTGCATGGTCAGAGAGAGACAGCCATGGTAGGGGTAGTAGTGGCATCACCCCACCTAAGGAGGTACATCAAAATGGCTAACCATGTTGAACATATGAACATATGAAGCTGCCTTATACTGAATCAGACCTTTGGTCCATCAAAGTCAGTATTGTCTTCTCAGACCGGCAGCGACTCTCCAGGGTCTCAAGCTGAGGTTTTTCCACACCTATTTGCCTGGACCCTTTTTTGGAGATGCCAGGGATTGAACCTGGGACCTTCTGCTTCCCAAGCAGATGCTCTACCACTGAGCCACCGTCCCTCCCCGGTGTAGTTGTCTGCAGCAGCAGAAAAGAGCAGGAATCCAGTAGCATCTTAAAGACCAACAAGATTTCTGGTAGGATATGAGCTTTTGTGTGTCATTAACAAAATTTGTAGTAGGGTATGTGCTTTCATGAGTTACTGCTCACTTCTTCAGATACAGATGGAATTCTAGCTGCATCTGAATAAGTGAGCAGTGACTCACAAAAGCTCATACTTTATCAAAAATTTTGTTAGTCTTTAAGGTACTACTGAACTCCTGCTCTTTTCTACCACCCCACCTAAAACACCCAATCTGCCATTTTTCCAAGTTAGTAACGTTTTGATTTAGCCTTCCCTCATTAAGTTTTTTTAAAATGTGTGACACAGACTCTTAATGACAGAGAGTGCCTTTTTAAAACAGGAAACCTAGGGTTGTTTTTTTTTTAAGACAGTGTCACCTGGTCAGAGAACCCTCCTTTGAAACTGTCTGAGAACATTCTATCATTCTGCCTTTCCAGCTCTACCCAACTAAAAATCCCCCAGCCCGTTTGTAAAGAGTGTTTATGCATCACCATGCTGAAATGATCCCCATTATCTTCCACAAGTTGGAGCATAACAAATTATTTAAATGATAACGGATACCTTAGAGGAGGTTACTGTTGACTGAAGGACCATGTTGATCATAGGCACGTAGAAATTTCTTATTGAATTTACATGCTCCCTGAAGCACCTAGAAGTACAGGATTTCTCTATGGATCTGAGGACAGATTGCTCTGTATGTGGGCCTTTGTCTCTCCATCTGTACATTACCCATATATTGGTAAGTGTTTTTAAAAGTAAATGCTACAATGACAACATAAATTCCCAGCACTCTCTCCTTCAAAGGAACCAAATCCAGGTAAGCATTGGTCTTGGGAACATCTCATCATTCACAGTAGTGTGGCGTGCTTAACCATGTATTTCAAGCTAAGAAAGAGGGTTACTGAAGCCTGTTTTGATTATGAGAAAATTCACAGGTTTTTCATTGATTTATTTGAGGCCCCACCCGGAAATATGGCAGCCCCACTACTAAAGCTACAGCTCTAAGTGATCAGACTTTGTATTAGTGCTGAACAATATCAGGCACTCCATATTGAACAGAAATCCAGCATCCATTTATCAGGATCCTACTGGTGGGATTCAGTGTTTCTCCACAGCATTCCCAGTCCCACATTACGTGACTTCTTTGGAGGAGGCAGGTGTGTGTTTCAATTTTTATTGTTTCTAAACCATCTGAAAACAAGAAACTAAATGAATTATATTGAGCACAGATAGAATATGATAATGTTCTTATATGTTAATAAGTTATGTTTAGTTTTCTTCATTGGCTCAGGCAATGTGACTACAGACTATGCCTATCCAGCTTTTAAAGGCTGTTAAAGACCAGTATGGCATAATAGCTAGAAAGTATGTTTCAACCATGTGAGATTTAAGACAAATATTAAAAAGTTCAAGAAAGCAATATGGTATCATCGGTTTCAGTTGACCAAGGTTCCCAAAATCTAACTAGTGGTGTATTGCTAATTGTCAGTGGACAGGATCCGGGGAGGATTCAGACAGCATTTGATATAGATAGCTCCCACAGTCAGCAGAATAGAAGAAGAAGAAGAAGAAGAAGAAGAAGAAGAAGAAGAAGAAGAAGAAGAAGAAGAAGAAGAAGAAGAAGAAGATGATATTGGATGTATATCCCGCCCTTCACTCCGAAGAGTCTCAGAGCAGCTCACAATCTCCTTTACCTTCCTCCCCCACAACAGACACCCTGTGAGGTGGGTGGGGCTAAGAGAGCTCTTACAGCAGCTGCCCTTTCAAGGACAACCTCTGCCAGGGCTATGGCTAACCCAAGGCCATTCCAGCAGGTGCAAGTGGAGGAGTGGGGAATCAAACCCGGTTCTCCCAGATAAGAGTCCACACACTTTACCACTACACCAAACTGGCTCTCTCTGTGCACACACAGCCAATGTTTGATAGATATAAGCCATGCTCTTGTTTCTAACATATTGAGGCCTGATTCTAGACAAAGTGGCATATGGGACAGAGCATGGTAGACCCATGATTTTCCCAATAAATTTAGACTGAACTCTTTCAATATCAGACTCAAAGGCACTAATCCATGTTGGGATACCATACAGTAACTGCAGGATTGCTTTGGCCTTATAGATTTTTAAAGCCACTGGGACAAACTGGTTGCCTCTTGAAGAACAAACAAAAAATGGCTGATGCACTAATGGCTGCTAAGTTAATTCTAGATTTGCAGTGACATGAATGACCAAGCCATGTTTCCCATCAACTAGCCATTTGTGGGTTTTACAAGATTTAGCAAAAATCAGTTCAAATGCAGTTTGTTTTCTTGAAAAAGGCTAAGACATCTGTTCTTTAGTCATCTGAGCCCAACCCTCCATACTGTGTCATCCATGTATAACAAAATGGGTACACTCAGGGAGCCCAATTTTGGGGGGTGACAATCTACTTCTGTTAGTACAGGAGCCAAATCATTGATGAATACATTAAATAGAAAAGGAGCAAGCATGCATCCTTGTTTAACTCCTTTATTGAAGGGAATTTTAGGTGTAAGTTCCCCGGAAGCTGGGATTTTGATGTGACAAGTGGTGGAGGAGTATAGCATTATGATTAATTTGAGAAGTCTCTTATAGATGCCCAGTTGATACAGTTTTATCCATAGTCGAATTGAATGCCCTCTTGAGGTCCACGAAAGCTGTGTAAAGTTTGGAATTCCTAGGAGTAGTATATTTATCAGCCAGGTGTGCTAGAGTGATGCAGTGATCTATTGTAGATTTACTCTTGCTAAATCTAATTTGTTCAGGGCCTAAGACTCTTTGCCGATACATCCAAGAAGTTAATGTGGTTAACAGATGCTTGCCGTATAGTTTGCCTATGATGGAAAGAAGGCTGATTGATCCGTCGTTGGAGGGGATTGCATGGTCACCTTTCTTATGAATCGGAATGACAATTGCATTCTGCCAAGCATCAGGAATAAGACCTTTTTGATTGATCGTGGTAAAAAGGGAAGCAAGGGGGACAGACCACCATTTTGGATCTAACTTCAGAAGCCCTGGAGAAATCAAATCAGGGCTGGGAGTTTTCCCAGATTTCAGTTGGTTAATTAATTCTATTACTTTGTCTGGGATCACAGGAATGCTGAGTGTTAGGATTATCACCAATGGCCTTGAAACAAAGAGCAGGCAGGAAGGATCGAGGTATTATTGTCTTTCTGAGGTGCCAGTGTTTTGCAATGTTTCTTTTTCATATGTAAACAATTGCTAATTTCATCATCCCAAAATTGGGATTTACCAATGGAAAGAAGCCAAGTCATGTAGTGTTACTTGTATATCCCATAATGTTTGTTTGAATAATGTATGCTTAATGTATGTCTGTGTCACGAAAGGTATAAGACCCCATAGTCACCTTTGTATTCTTTGGAGAACTTTGGGATGTGCTGGGGTCTTGGTGCCTCGTGGGCCCAGTTCTCTCTGTCAGTACTGGCAAATAAAAGATCTTTCTAGTTTTCTCTCCACTCACAGGACTTCATGTGTGTTTCTTTGGTTGAGCTTGGGGATACGTCGACCCATGGGTTACGTGGAACAAAAACTTTAGTTGTGAAGCTCCCACCCTTCAGAAGTAGGTACAGGGTATACCATCACATGATGTTTGAAAGAAACAGTTACAAAAGAGAAACCAAGTATTCACTCAAGCTAATTAAAGGGAAATTACAAAGTACAGGCCTAGCTACCTTAGCAGCAAGGAAAAGTTCACTCAAGTCATCTATGGCTCTGGAGAATGATCTACCCTTCACAATCCTTATGAATCAAGATGTTCCATAATTCACAGTACACGCAGCCATCATTCTCACCAAGGCTGTGGTAGGAAAATGGTATGGAGCAGAACCAATCAGATAAAAAGAAAAACAAAATAGAACAAAAACACCAACCTTGTTTCAATTATATATATGATTGAGCCAAGTGAACAGTCATGTTGGTCTGAAGCAGTAGAACAAAGTGGGAGTCAAGTTCACCTTTAAGACCAACAAAGTTTTATTCAGAATGTAAGATTTCGTGTGCTCCAGGCACACTTCATCAGACGAGGAATCAGGTACAGTGAGCAGGGTTATATATAGCTGGTAGGCAGTGGTTTAGAATGTAAAATGGTACAAATTTAAGATTCAATGACAGAATAGTAAAATTAACAAACTGAGCAAACCTTTGATCTGGGTAGCATGAGCATGCGAAAGCAATAAAACAGTAATATGTCGAAATGTAAGAATGTCTGTCAAACACTCTATTATATAAGCCAGGGTCAAAAAGAGGGCATTACTTTCTCAGAAGTTTTTCCATCTAACTAATTTACCTTTTAATATGTAACATATATAGAGTTTGCCATTAGAAGAAAAATGCATTAAAATTTGGTGGAAGATGGGTTTAGCATACGTGATGAGATAAACAGCCAATATCCCTATTTGAGTATGTCAGTACAGCTAAAAGAGAAATACATTGGATAGTGATGTTCTTGTCCACCTAATTTACTATTTAACATGTAAACATCATTCTAGTTTGCCATTAGAAAAAAAGAATACAATAAAATATAGTGAAAATGGGTTAAGTATATATGATTGCATACTTTGTTGTTTCACTGATGCAGCCATGATTTCTTGTGCATTGGTTAAACTTCATATAATCTTGATACAAATAATCTCATTAAAATTGTTTTGCAGCATGGGATGAAGATGTCATAAACATCGGTATGATAGAGGTGAACAAAACGTATATAAACTGGAATGGAAAAGTGTAGCAAGCTGCTAATACACAGTACTCTATAGATCATCAGGATTTAAAGGGGAACACTGGAGGAATCCTGGTGCATAACTCCATTTTGGAGACAAGGCCCAGCAACACAGAAATCCAAATTTGTGAAGCGCTTTTGATTAGAAGAACTTTGGAAGCAGCCTTTAGCTGGAGGTGCCAAAGACATAAATGGGCACAAACTGGGATGTGTCCTGAACCAGTTTGCAAACTCTGAACTAGCCCAGTTTATGAAGTAATTTGTGTGGGAAGTTCCCCCTTTGGGGTTCTAGGGCCTCCAAAATCACAGGGCATCTCCAGCTGATTCTCCTTTACCTGCCCAACAAGTTTGGTTAAGATTGAAATTCAAGGGTCCAAGTTACCGAGCACCAAACAAAGTGCCACAGGAAAGTGCTTTTCAGGGAGATATCCAGGAGTGTATAGAATGGAGTGTATAGAATGGTAAGCTAAAGGCATCTAACTCACAGTGTACCTCCCCAGATGCCCCTTCACATGTCCCACAAGTTACATGTGGGTTGGACTTGGGAGTTCATTTCCCCAAGAAACTGCTTTTGGGAGAGATGTTGGGTGTGGGTTCAGGACTACATAGACCAAGCAAACCTCTGTCTAACTGAAAATGTGATCATTGGACAGGACAAACCTGCCTTCCCAGGCCCAGGAGCCACCTGTGTGCTTGTAGGTGCCTGCTTTACCCAGCCCCTTTCCACCTGTGGACTGTTAATGTGATTACTAGGCAGGGGCAACCCTCCCACCCCACCTGAGGCTTAGAAGTCACCCACATGCATGTGGGTGGCTGTTTCTCCCTAGGCCCACCCACTACTGACATGGTGACTGATAGCAGAGCAATCACTCCTGCTGATCCCAGAAGCCACCCACAGGGTTGCACGAGACTCTGCCTCCCCAGGCCCACTCTCCTTCCAATGGGTATGTGATAACTGGGCAAGGCCAACCTTCCTCCACTCCTACAGCACAGATTCTATTGCTAGGGACCATCATTCCATTCTGGGAGCTGTCATTCCAGTCTCAGAACACTTCTGCCACTCCCAAGGGCTGACATTCCACTCTGCAACCTGTCATTCCAGTCCTAGAGCACAGATTCTGTTTCCAGGGGCTGTCATTTCAATCCCAGTTTCTGTTATTCCCAGGGGCCATCATTCCACTATGAGGGGCTGTCAATCCATTCATGGAGCACTTCTGCTATTCCCAGGGATTCATTCCACTCTGAGGGCTATCATTGCAGTCCCAGAGCAGTGAGCCACTTCCAGGTGCTGTCATTCCACTCTGTGATCTGCCAATCCAATCCCAGAGCACAGCTTTTATTGCTAGGGACTTTCATTCCACTCTGGGGGCCATCATTCCAGTCCCAGAATGCTTCTGCTACTCCCAGGCAGTGTTCCCTCTAAGCTGAGTCAGTGTGCGCCAGCTCACAGTTTTTTAGCCTCTGGCTCACACATTTTTGTCTTAGCTCAGGAAAAATGGCCCAAGAGCAAACAGATTTATGCAGTAGCTCACAAGTTTAATGTCAGTAGCTCACAAAGTAGAATTTTTGCTCACAAGACTCCACAGGTTAGAGGATGTATTGCTGTCATTCTACTCTGCAACCTGTCATTCCACTTGTAGAGCACAGATTCTGTTCCCAAGGGGGAACCCCATTCCACTCTGGGGGCTGTCATTTCAGTCCCAGTACCCCTAAGTTATTTATTTATTTAATTTATATCCTGCCCTCTCTGCCGAAGGCAGGCTCATTCCAAGGGGTCATCATTCCACTCTAGAGGGGGCTATCATTCTAGTTGTGGAACACTTCTGCTATTCTCAGAAACTGTCATTCATCTCTGGAGCCTATTGGAAATGAGCAGCGGCTGTATATACACTGAGGCCGTTTTCGCACTTAGCGTTTGCTCCCCTTTTTCCGCGGCGCAATTATGTCCGGATCATTTTTCTCGTTTTCCCACTAGTGACTCTTTGCGGAGTCGCCTTCCCTGAAGCCCCGGCTCAAATCGTTTTCCCACTGGCATCGGCTTGAGTCCGATGCCCTGTCAATCATTTTTTTTTTAAGCGCAAGTCTGGTTGCGTAATGACGTACTAACGTACTAACGTAACATCGAGCTGTTCCCTCCCCTTCTTTTCTTGGACAAACCGCATCACGTGTGCTGCTGCTGCTTATGGATTGGCTGCAGCTGTAGAATCCTCCACAGCCCTTTATGTATTAACGGAAGCATTCACAGTGGAGAATCCTAGCACTAGATTCCCCCCCCCCCAAATTCTGAAGCACTAGATCCCCCCCCCAAATTTCCTCCGCTCTCTTTCCCCTCCCCGGCTGGCGCTTGCAACGGGGACCTGACTGATTCCTGCTGCCAGAGCTCCCCCCCCCCGCTCCATTCTCTCCTTCCCCTTCTGTGGCGCATGTGAGGAGCTCGCTCGCGTCTACTTTCTAACCAAGCGGAATGTAGCCAGGGAGAAGAATGCAGGACTCCAACTTCCCATTTTATACATGGCGATTTTGTGCAGGTCCAGAAATCCTGGTGGCACAGCTGAGGGAGGCATTCCCTTTTTAAAACACACACACATGGACGCTTTGGCCCGCACCGGAACTACATTCCCCCCCCCCCAACAATGGTCGTTTTCGCATTATCGAGATAACGCAACAGCGGAATAACGCAACTAAAGTCAATAATAAAAAAAAATTCTAACGAAACCAATTGAAGTGCCAATTGAGGCTATTCCAGGAGGGTTTTTTTTTTTCTATTTGTTAATTTCGAAATATCGCTATTACGCAAAACTGTGAAGTTTAAAAAAAAAATGGCCGTGCCGGCACTTTGGGGAAGCGCCGCGAAAGGCTGATGATTGGCCAAGCGGGTGGATGGGGTGGGAGGACGGAAAGGGAGAGGGTGACGCCCCCAAAGCAGTCGATCCGGCGTGGATGGATTTCGCACAGGAAACTCCGCTGAGTGGATCCGGAGTGGATCCGGAGGTTTTCGGAAACTCCGGCAACTTGCTGAAAAACATACTCCGGCGTAAAATCCCTGAAGCGCCGGAGCAAAGCGCAGCGCCGGAGCAACATGTGCGAAATCCAAGAGAAGATCCGGAGGTAAATGGGGCGCTACGCCGGAGCAAACGCTAGTGCGAAAACGGCCTGAGAGAAAGCTTATTGCTCCGTTGTGAATTCTTCTACCAGGGAGATACCGGACAAGAGCTCTTGAAAAAGATACCGGACAAGAGCTCTTGAAAAAGAAAATTTTGAATCTAAACAATTCAATAAAAGCAATAAAATGGCCACATGGAATACACTGGGTTGTTTTTGGTTTTTTTATTCCTGCCAAATAACTAATATATATTATCAAAGATTTCAGGTTTTCACGGCTGGTAACATCATTAGGGTTTGTAGAATCTTTCAGGATCAAGTGCCGTGTTCTACTGGAGAAAGTTTTCCTTCCAGACGTTTCGTTCTCAGCTGCGGAGAACATCCTCAGTGGCGTTGCAGCCGGAGCAGGCGCTCAGACCTTCTTGGCTGCTGGCCCCACTCAATGCACAGCAGCCAAGAAGGTCTGAGCGCCTGCTCCGGCTGCAACGCCACTGAGGATGTTCTCCGCAGCTGAGAACGAAACGTCTGGAAGGAAAACTTTCTCCAGTAGAACACGGCACTTGATCCTGAAAGATTCTACAAACCCTAATAATATATATTACATAGAACTTGGCTATTGATAACAGTGTATGAACGTTCACAGGCTAGCAAAGAGCTAATCCATTTCATATCAAGCCAATGTTTTTTTAAAAAATAATTCAATAGAAAATTGAATCAGCTTTTGAGGAGTTAATCTAGCAAAGCATGCCAGCTTATTTTTCATTTCTGCATCACCATCATTGTGCAGGGCACTTGCCTTTGAGCACAGTAATTTCTACGCAATGAAGCTTGACTCCCCCCTTCCAAAAAAAAAGTGAGGAAAAACTGTTAATGTGCAAAATGTGCATTAATGCTTATCTAATGGCTAGGGACCTGGAAGACGTGGAGTGTAAAACAGTGATTACTGTGTTGCTCATGTTAAATATCAATGGATACAGGAGCCCATTTATTTTGGATGTTACAAACTGAGGGACAGCCATAATAGTCCCCATCAGAGAATGGCTTGGATTGTGGCAACAGCTGAAGGTAACTATGGGACTATTCCCTTATAAAAGTAACCTGCATGGGCAGAAGCTATGTGGCAGATCTTATGGTTTGCTTGCAGAAGATTTTGCATTTAAGCCCTGCTGTACAACACAGCGAACGCTACAGAGGCAACCAGTGGATGTAGCTCGCTAATACGCTCCGCCAATCAAGATCTTTGGCGGGAAGTTTAACTGGCCAGGATTGGACCTGGCCAGACGGAGGGTTGTTCCGGGGCATGTATATAATCAGGACCCAGCCCGCGTTTCTCTCTCTTGTGATGTACTCGCCATTAAAGTATGTTGCCTTCAACATGTCTCGTCACTCAGTACATTACACATACCCCCCCCCCCAAAAAAAGTCATCGTGATGTTTTATTTTCAGATGCAGTGTTAATGTGAGGAAAAACTGTTAATGTGTAAAATGTGCATTAATGCTTATCTAATGGCTAGGGACTTGGAAGACGTGGAGTGTAAAACAGTGATTACTGTGTTGCTCGTGTTAAATATCAATGGATACAGGAGCCCATTTATTTTGGATGTTACAGGAGCCCATTTATTTTGGATGTTACAAACTGAGGGAAAGCCATAATGTTCCCCGTCAGAGAATGGCTTTGATTGTGGCAACAGCTGAAGGTAACTATGGGACTATTCCCTTTCATGCTAAGATCTAATACTTTAGGTTTCAATCCAATTTAAAACCCTTCGGGGAAGCAGACATTAAAAAAGAAACCTCTATGGGCAGAAGCTATATGGCAGATCTTATGGTTTGCTTGCAGAAGATCTCAAGTTCAGTTCCTGCCATCTCCAGTTAAAAAGGTCAGGTAGAAGGTGATGTGAAAGACCTTTGCCTGAGAACTTGGAGAGCCACTTCCAGTGACAATAGACAACATTGACATAGACGAGTTGCCTGCTTAGTATGACAGCTTCGTGTGCCCATGAGTGTGCTAATTCAATCTAAATATGCTATGATATAATTCCTTATCAATAAAGGATTTGTAATAATATGTACTATGTTAAAACTGATTTTGTTGCTGTAATTAAATACTGTGGTATAGTCACTGCACATTGGTATAAATGCAGTCTGGTCTTTGCAACAATTTAACGAAAGTGTATGGATTCCAGCCATTTTACATCCTGGTGCCAAGTGCACTACTTGGAGAGAAGTCTATTGATTCCATTAGCTCTTAATTCAGTGTAATGTAGTTTTCATAGAGATGCCAGTCTCACAGAATTGCCTGATTAAGACAGCCTGTAGTTTTCCTCTCTTCCAGCCCAGAAACTCCTTTGATCTTAGTCTGTCGACAGAGCCCAGAGTAGAGTTTGGCATGGGAGATATCTGGATGGCTATATAACAGCTCGCTTCTCCCCAGGACTATGCCTTTCTGAGATGCCCAAGGCAAAATGCAAGGCTTGCCATCTCCAAGTGTCAACCCTGCTTGCCAAATACATTGAGAAAATGCTCTACCAAGGAGGGGACATAAAAACAAATTATTGCAACCTTGAATTTTAATCTGCTTCCAGAAAAGCAAAGCCAGGTTTGTGCCCAAAATGCATAGTTAGAAGTAATGGAAATTCTTTCCTCATGATGTTTGTTGAGGTAGAATGCAACTGGTTGAAAATTTAGAATTTTTATATTTTATGTTATAAAGTTGTAGTCCTGATTCTGCAAGCATTTGCTACCTTGCTGGTGGGGGATAGACCCGAAACTGTCATGTATATGACAAAAAAAAAATGCCCACAGCTATGTAATTTCTGCACTGAACCTTTTCAAGTTTTGTACCAGCAAAGGCTGATATGTATAAATATTAGGCAGCATTATAAATTTCCTTAATGACTTCTCCCTACCTGGAAGGAGGAAGGAGATACACAAAATGGGGTCTACCTCCTGAAGCCCTGTTGCCTGGATATCCCGCACCAATTTTAAGATTCCTCTGATATTGCCAGGGACTAGTGGCATGCTTCTGAGGGAAAAAAAAAAACAACCTTAGATTTTCAGAATACTGAATTTTGCAACCAATATCAAACTAATTGCTTTAACATTGTCCAAACCACCATTACAAAATGCTGCAATGTTTTAGCTATGCTGTCAAAATCGACCCCAAATCTATATCCATTTTAATTACACACAATTAATTAACATTAACTGACATATAAATGTAAGAGTGCCATGATAACAACAGAATATGATCTTACTTATAAGAACCTGTTCAGCTCCCTTCATGTTTGCTGTATTATCTCCATCTAACTTTAATTAGACCTCTTTGAGGCTCAAATATTACAGCATCTGCTCAATGCTATACACTGCAACATAGTGCACGTAATCACAAACAGCTTCCATCTGGTTAGGAAGACAAAACACACTGTACGTGCAGCTTCAAAAATATTCTAAGTTCATCAGATATCTGGCCGCAGAGCAAATTCCTTCCATGTATCTTTCTATGCATAGGGAAGTAACTCAAATGCATCCATGTGTTCTAATAATTCCAATAATGGATACTTTTGCCAGTTCTTCAATGACACACCTGCAAACACATGTTTCTTCCCATACATTTTAAAACAGGTTTATTTACCCATTGAACAGAATCCTATTTGTATAATCTTGAGTGGCGAGGCAAGTTGACCAGAGCATGACAAATAGAGAGGATGAATTTAAATCGAGATGCCAGAGGACCTTGCCACCTTGGTAAAGCAGTTCCAGTTAAACTTCACATCACACTACATCAAAGCCACAGTTCACCCCACAAAATCCACAGGAGGAAAAATATGTAGAAACTACCTATTGCTCTTTTCACAAAAATTCCAGTTCCAGGCATACCTTGCAGTCATTCAGGGAGATTTTCTATTTGGGTCTCATCAGATCCATTGGATCCATCCATTGCATCGCCACTTTGTGTGTAGGGCTATTTTGTACAAGAATTAAGCACTGAAAATGAAATCATGGTGCTGACAACGAAGACAAAACACAGCAGTAACATTACGGAGAACTTTTGGGTGCTGTGTTCTGGGTGCTGGTAAGATATCATCCTTGGCATATTAGGGATCTATAAAAAATTAACATAAGGGGGAAAGGACTATACTGCTGATGAGCTCTCAGGCATTTAGCCCTACAGGGGCAACAGACCTTCTGGAGCTTCAGCTGCAAATTTCCTGGAACTACACAGCCTGGCTCTGCCCAATGAACACCCCCCCCCCTTCTATTTCCTCTTGGGAGTCCTATCTAATGCCTGCATGTTTAATAGAAAAACTCCAGGCCACACTTGGGGACTGGCACCAGCATCAACCTTTCTGTGCCCCTAGTGGCCTCAGTAAGAGGAGGCAAAGGCAATTCTTCAAACAGGTAGTTGGTGTTGACTATGTGGCTTGTCTCAGTAAGAGGAGGCAAAGGCAGTTCTTCAGACATGCAGTTGGTGTTGACCATGTGGCTTGTCTCAGTAAGAGGAGGCAAAGGCAGTTCTTCAAACAGGCAGTTGGTGTTGACCATGTGGCTTGTCTCAGTAAGAGGAGGCAAAGGCAGTTCTTCAGACATGCAGTTGGTGTTGACCATGTGGCTTGTCTCAGTAAGAGGAGGCAAAGGCAGTTCTTCAAACAGGCAGTTGGTGTTGACCATGTGGCTTGTCTCAGTAAGAGGAGGCAAAGGCAGTTCTTCAGACATGCAGTTGGTGTTGACCATGTGGCTTGTCTCAGTAAGAGGAGGCAAAGGCAGTTCTTCAAACAGGCAGTTGGTGTTGACCATGTGGCTTGTCTCAGTAAGAGGAGGCAAAGGCAGTTCTTCAAACAGGTAGTTGGTGTTGACCATGTGGCTTGTCTCAGTAAGAGGAGGCAAAGGCAGTTCTTCAGACATGCAGTTGGTGTTGACCATGTGGCTTGTCTCAGTAAGAGGAGGCAAAGGCAGTTCTTCAAACAGGCAGTTGGTGTTGACCATGTGGCTTGTCTCAGTAAGAGGAGGCAAAGGCAGTTCTTCAGACATGCAGTTGGTGTTGACCATGTGGCTTGTCTCAGTAAGAGGAGGCAAAGGCAGTTCTTCAAACAGGCAGTTGGTGTTGACCATGTGGCTTGTCTCAGTAAGAGGAGGCAAAGGCAGTTCTTCAAACACGCAGGAGATTTTAAAGGAGAGCCATGGGCAAAATTAGATACCAGTGTTGTTCTTGAGAAATGGCAATCTCCAGATGAGATCACACAAAAGCACTGTCTCTTTCCTGAATGCAAATCTGTACCGCCATCCCACATTAGGGGACTTAAAAGTAGAAGTACTGGAGAAACCTCCCCAGTCTCCATCCTAAAAAGAAATCTCCCAAAGGAAAGCTGCCCTCATGAGCCATGGGACCCTGCCCCACCCAAATTTATTCCCCCACCCAGTCCCCCTCAGTCAAGCCCTGGGTAACATGAGGGTAACTCCTGATAAGGCCCATCCCTCCCCCATTTCCAACCAAAAATCTCAGGTGGTACCTGGCAACCTGGTGACAAACATCCTTGCATTTCCTAAGGAAGACTCCCTTACGTCCTCACTGTTCATGGTAACCAGACTGTGAGTAAAATGCTCCTCTGATCCTTTCTGCAACTGAATGGGAACAGCTGCCTATCTCACTGGGATCTTCTGAAACTTCAAGCTGCAAAGAATCCTCCTTGGTTTGATGCTGGCATCCCCATGAAGAATGAGTTGGAGTTGTGAATAATAAGGACAGGTTACTGGATCATTTCCAGACCAGTTGTTATGGGCAACAACCTGCTTGTACTCAGGATGTATGGTCTTGCATTCATCTGCTGTTCTGTTACGGAATCAAGCTGCCATTTCCTTCACAATTTGGTCAAAGAATTCCCAGTTCCTGTGGAAGGTACAGAGTGCCTCCTGTACTTTGTCCTTGCCCCATATAGAGAGCAAGTCAAGGATCTCTTGCTCTCTCCAAGAGACCCCATGGACTCTGGAAGACCTGCTCTTTTGTGTAGATTGCATGTTTTGTGGCTGGCAGCATGGACTGAAAAATGAATTTGAAAATGGTGACAAGGGTCCTAAAAATGTGCTCTTGGGTGTGAATGAAGAAATGCCAAGGAAGGCAATGATTGGCTGCTGGTCCCAAACCTCCCTAGGGGACAGACCTTTAGCCAGCACAGATGCCCTCTGGTGCTGAAACGTTGAAATGCTGGCAAGCAAGTGTAAAAAAAAAATAACCAAAACCTGCCTATTCAGGGTTCAGCAGGTGGGCTGCACTGGAAGTCACCAATGTGGAAAACTTAGTTCAGATTACCAGTTGAGGCTTTCTTGAAAATACATTTTGCTTCCCACCCCCCCACAAAAAAAAATGCAGGAAAAAACGGTCTTTTTAGGAATGGGGGGAAATGGGGAAGGAATGAAACAGTGGTAGGATGTTTTAAAAGTTGTGTGAAAAACACACATTTACCATGTCAAAGATGCCATATAAAGCCAAGCTTGCTTGACTCTCCTTTCTCCAAATAACCTCTTAAAGATAGAATAGTTCTGGAAGTAGACAATAGGGGCAACCAATGCATCGATTCTAAGCCTGCTGTAAAAGGTTTGATTCAGAGAAGGAATTCAACTCAACCTGCTTTAGTTTTTGGCACCGAGGGGGGAAATACTTCATTCTAAGACAGAAAGTGAACTCTTTTCTTCTCGTAGAAAACTAGAGATGCTGCAACATTTGTAGTGAACGTACAGTTTTCAACAATCAAGCCACCAACTCTCATACCTCTCCACCTTGCCATCATCTACCTAAGGCAAAGTACCTGGCATATTTCAGTTTCAGCTGTGGTATTTCCATTCCATTTCCTTCTGCTTTGCTGCCACTTTTACATGTATACAGTAAGATGAAACTGGTTCTCTGCTAGGGTCATGGATATAATATCGAAATGATTCTGAGGTGGGAACTATAACTTTCATAAGGGGTATGGAAATCTTCCCTTCTATCATAAAATAAGAATGACATGGGGCGGAGATAGAGACTTTAGGCATTTTTAAGATGGGTAGGGCTTGGGTTCTGTTCCTATCAAAAATAAAGCTTCAAAAACCTTTTTCCATGTTAGAAATCTGCTTCAGTTAAACCAGAAACTTGCTTTGTAACCAAAGTTTGAGTCCAGTGGCACCTTTAAGACCAACAAAGTTTTATTAATTGTATAAGCTTCCATGTGCAGGCTCACTTTTTCAGTTACACTGAAACAGTTTTCTCAAGCCTTACTTACAGGGGGTGAGGTAGGGGTTGCTGTCAGGAAGGGCCACTCAGGAAGGGTTGCAGTCAGGAAGTGCTGGGTGATTAAAGCTGAGATTGAAGAAAAATGTGGGAACGAGGTTTGAGTCCATTGACACCTACCAAGTCAAATAAAGTTCAATTCTGGATATAAGCGAGAACTGAGAGACTTAGGGCGTTTTCGCACTGACCTTAATCGGCAGCGACGTCCCTCTTCACCGCGCAGGATCTGCGCGGATTTCGCACCAATTGCTGCGGAGCACCCGGAAGAGCCGCAAAGTCCTGCGGCTTTTGCGGCACAAATGGAAACCGCCAAAAACCAGTTTCCATTTGCGCCGCAAAAGCCGCGGGACTTTGCGGCTCTTCCGGGTGCTCTGCAGCAATTGGTGCGAAATCTGCGCAGATCCTGCGCGGTGAAGAGGGACGTCGCTGCCGATTAAGGTCAGTGCGAAAACGCCCTTAGTATATACACTCCTTCAGATTCATTGAAATAGGTCTCATACCCAGAACTGAACTTTGACTTGTAGGTACCACTGGACTCAAACCTCATTTCCAATCTATTTGTTAACTCTTGTATTTGTATGCTAATTTACTGCTGTCCATGGATCTTTCTTTCATCCAATCTGCTAACTTCAGCTGCAGAAGCAGGAAGAAAACACTGCAAGGCCACATGTCCCCAACAGTTGGAGAGGCCCGGGGGAGGTCTTTCTGCTTCTGCAGCCAACTTTGCCAGTGGGAGGAAGTTCCTCCCACCCCAAGCAGTGTCATTGTGTGTGATGCACTGGCATCACTCAGAAGTAATGTAGGTGCACTGGTGACATGGGGGGGGGGGGTGACATTCGGGTTTTGGGGTGAAACTTTCACTGAAGACAGGATCTCCCCCCTCCCACCCACCCCACCCTCCAGTTTTTCCAACATCCCACCACCAAAATTTTTCTGGCGATGGTCCTCGTGCCAGCTACAAAAACAATATACTTATTAGCTCTAATTAGCTCTTCCCTTCTTTTCCAAAGCAAGACAGAGAGACTGCGAGCTCTCAGAGGACTATGAACAATATTTTTTCATATTCATGTAATGTTGGCATGAGCTAGGTGGTTGTTATTGGAAAATGGGGGATGCACCATGACTTATTTTTTTTTTAGTTTTAGTTTTATTTGTGATTTATATCCCGCCCTTCCCACCAGGTGGCTCAGGGCGGCTTACAGCATATAAAATCTAACATAAGAATATAAAAATTTAAACATTTTACACAGTTTACACAGTTAAAACATTAAAAACATACAGCAGTCTTATAAAAACTACACTCAGTTTCAGAAGACTTTACCGTTAGGGCTTTAAAGGTAATGACCAGCGCCTTGTGCTGAACTCGATAAAGTATTGGCAGCCAGTGCAGAACCCGAAGCCCTGGCTGAATGTGCTCCCGTCTTGGGAGCCCCAATAACAACCGGGCGGCAGCGTTCTGCACCAACTGCAATTTCCGGGTTCGGCTCAGGGGCAGCCTCATGTAGAGGGCATTGCAGTAGTCCAACCTTGTGTAAATGTCAAGTAAAATTTTCTCTTTTATAATCCTGTTTATTTTTCTTAATGTTTCTTAGCCAAACAACAATAATTATTCTATTCATGGATGGTAACAACAAGCCAATACTATTTGATTTTGATCAGGGTCATGTGGTGGGGGGGCTGAGGTGGAATTTTTGTCTGGGGGACCATGTTGGCTCTTGAGAGCCATGATCAATTATTTTTGACATTCCAGTCCCTTGTTTAAAAGGGATTGGCAAAGGTTCCTAGAAGGTGAAACGAAAGTCCTAGTATGGCAGGAATAATACAAGTTTCTACAGTATAAGTAGGAATAACTGGCAAGCCATGCAAGGATGTGGACTGTTTCTAAGCAAGCTCTTTATTGGCTCAAGCAGTCTGCTAAGTTAGGGAGAAAATGGACTTGGTGGCTGAGCAGCATCAACTGAACCCTTCATTGCAGGGGCTGCATATAGGGAATGGTTGAGGCCCAAAACCACTTGGCGCTGTTTTATGTGCAGGTGAGAATAAACGTAGCCAGTGAATTCAAACTAAGTTCGGGGGCAGGGTGGGCTTGTTCAAAATTCTAGTACAGGGGTGTCAAACCCAAGGGTTGAATCAGGCCCCTGGAGGACTCCTGTCAGCCCTCCAAGCAACTGGCCATCATCTGCTTCCTTCTCCTTCTCTCTTGCTTCCTTCTGCATCGCAGCTTGTTTTGCCAGGCTTGCTCAATCACACAGGAGCTACAGAGCAAAACCTCTATTTTCTCCATTAGCTGAGACTCCTCCCTTGGGGGGAGGGGGGAGCAGAGCTTGCTTTGCCAGGCTCTCTCAATTGCACAGAGGAACTACTGCGCCAAGCCTCTCTTCCTTCTATTAGCTGAGGCTCCTCCCCCTCCAGGTCATCTGGGGAAGGAAGGAAAGAGCCAGAACTTCCTTTGCCCAGTTCCCTGGATCTTCCATGGGAGAAATACAAAGAAAGCACATTTAAGAACGAGTACTAATGTTTTAAGCATGTTTTAAGTTTTTTTAAAAATCTTTAATTGTCTTTGTCTGTGTTCTTTATAAATCTCTGCTACCTAATATTAAATATGTACACACACGGCCTGGCCCGACATGGTGCAGCCTGACAAGGTCTCATTTATGTCCGATTCGGGCCGCATAACAAATGAGTTTGACATCCTTGTTCTTGTAGCTACAATGCCAACAACTTATGCTAATTCATGGGTGTTTCACTGGTGTAGACCAACCATTGATAAACTAGTTAACTTGCATACTGGTGTTCATTATGGTTCAGCATAACACATTCACTTAATGTTTACATGTTATGCCATTCCAGACAAATGGTATAGAGAACCTGATAGTTGTCTTGACATAGTATACACTTGGGAATCGCTTTCTTATTCAGATAATCAAGGCCACATTCTGTTACTGATCAGTGTGAGGCCAGAATTTTTTTTCTTTCCAGCTTAAATGCAGCAAACAAGGTTATCTGACTGGCTCAGCACAGTAGATACATATACAAGGACTTCATTCAGACTTTAAATCTCCATAAGTATATGTGCTAATTGGTGCAGCCCAAAATTATACCTTCATGTTATATCAATGGTTTGGATGACTTGTGCACATAAAATAGCCCATGTTTCTTTTTGAAGGTTACAAAGAGCATGGTTGTATCAATGCAGCAGACTTCACATCTGTTAAATACTGGGTTCGATGATAAGAATGAGGACTCCAAGAATAGTGATCAGCATCTTTACTAGTGATTTCAGTAACTATTTAAAAGCATGCAAACCCCAGCCTTGGCCTGGTTAAATTCCATAAAACTCTGCATCACTTCAGACTCCCAGGTGCATTCAAATGGCCCTCTAGCACCCTATAGGTAGTCCAGTGCAGCCCATCCAACCAGACTGTGGCTGCTTCAATCCTAGTGCTCTATAGGGATGTGCAAAAATAAATAAATAAATTTGGATTCGGAAATATACAGGGGCAAAATATTCGGAATACCATATATTTCTGAATACGAGGATTCAGAAATAACCGAATATACGAGAGATATATGGCTATTCCTGAATATACAGCCCCATTATACCTTAATGGCAACATAGGGTATATTGGAAGCTGCCTGGAGGGGAGGTGGTTTGAGGGAGAGTCCCCAAATTTCCAAGGAACCTGCAGGAGACTCTCCCCTACAAAACCCAAGTCCCAAAAAGATTGGGCCAGGGGGTCCCATTCCAGGGGCACCCAAAGAGGTTGCCCCTATCCCACCATTATAGCCTATGGGCCATTGAACTCAATGGCAACGTAGGATACACTCAAAGGCTGCTGGGGGATTGGGGATGAGGGAGAGCCCCCAAAACTGCAGGGAACTTTCAGGGGACTCTCCCCTACAAAACCCCAACATCCCAAAAGGATTGGGCCAAGGGGTCCCATTCCAGGGGCACCCAAAGAGTGTGCCCCTATCTCACCATTATACCAATGGCAACATAGGGTATAATGGTGGCAACATAGGATACACTCAAAGGCTGCTGCGGGACAGGGGGGTTGAGGGATAGTCCCCAAAGTTACAGGGAACCTGCAGGGGACTCTCCTCTACAAAACCCCCAAGTCCCAAAAAGATTGGGCCAGGGGATCCCTGTTTGTGGGCTCCCCAAAAGGCCCATTGCTACCAATGCTGGGGAAAGCCCAATTAGCCACCTCCTCCACTATAATTGCTGTGGGAAAAGAGGCTCTGGTCAGAAGGGGGTTTGAGGGAGAGCCCCCAAAACAGCAGGCCCAAAAAGACTGCACCCATCTGTGGGCACCCCAAAAGGAACAATGTTCTCAATGGTGAACAAAAACCAATTAGCCACTTCCCCCATTGCAATTATTGTGGAAAAAGTGGCTCTGAGGAGAAGGGCTTTGGGGGAGAGCCCCCAAAACTGCTGTGCAGCTTCAGGACACTGTCCCACAAAAAACCCACAAGGACAAAAAAAAATTGGACCAGGGGGTCCAATTCCTGGGGAACCCAAAGCCAAACCTAACTTCAAATAAGAGAATCTCTATAGGACTGCAATGCACTAAATCCATCTATCTACTCTATATGCACCCTGGCACCAACATAAACCCAGTTGCCAACTTCAGTGCCACACAAAACACAATCTGCTCAAACCCAGATGCCAGCTCTCCAGCCCTGCCCCAAACAACATGGGGAGAGCTGGCCAAGCACACCAACCATGCTGGTTCTGGGTCTCTCACCCAGATGCCAGCTTCCCTGCCACAGAATGCACAATCTACAGATGCCAGCTCTCCAGACCTGCCCCAAACAACTACACCACACCTAGCTCCACATCTGTATCTGACACAAAGCACGAAGCATTTAGACTTACCTTGAGTGATGGACGGTTGGCTGGTCTAGGCTCTGTGGCGTTACCCAGGGTACACCATGAGGAGGTGAGCCAGAGTTGCAGCCCAAACAAGAAAGATCACTTGGAGGACCTCAGATTGTGAGAGGAAGGGAATCATTCCTTCTGTCTCAGCTCAGCAGCAACAAACCAGTTATCACTGTCCCAATTAGAGGTACCTCAGCCTAGGTATGGCTGCTGGCTGCCTGTCATCATCACCAGAACCTCCCTCTTCCTTCCTTCTGCCCCTGAAAAAAATTAGGTTATCCTGGTTGGGCCTGTGGGTGCTGTTGGTTATTGTGGGGGCTGCAGTAGCCCTTTCAGTATTATTAGGCATGTGTGGATTGGGACTGGGGAAACTTGGATTTCTTTGCAGATTTTAAATCAGCATTCACTTTTGGTTTGGGGATGGGATGAGGGGTGGGGGGATGCCAATCAATTTGTGAGTGAGTTTTTGGGCTGTCTTTGGACTCTATGTTTAGTGGGAGAGCATTTTACAACCACCTTCCAAGCATGGACCAAGAGAGGATGCAGGCACAAGTAGGTGCTCACTTCAGTCACTCTCAAAGTCAATGTTTGGGGAGCCGAACATAGGCAAGTTGACCTTCATGAAGACCAAGTGCTCAACTGTCCAGGGTTGCAGGTGATTGCAATGTGGGCAGAGAATGTCGCCCATGTGAGAAAAGACGCACTAGCTCTGCACACTTGTCGGTGGGCATGAGAGGAATGCCCAAGCCATGGCAGAGAGGACCGGCCAGACCACCTCCTTCGCAGCCCAGTAGTTCAAAGGACATGTGTCCTACAACTCGTAGGGCTCCAAAAGATAGTCCCTCACCATCGCAGCACCCGTCTCCAATCTCAGGGGCCTACCACTCCCAGAGGGGCCAACGAGCCGCCTGATGAGTGTCATCTGGGCACTCTTCTTGGTGTGAGTCTGGTGGGAAACACTGCCTAGCTGGGGAGGTTGGGGATGAACAACAGTGGAAGTGGCAGATGAGCTGCTTTCACCCCCTTCCTTCTCAGCTACTGGAACTGGGCCTGCCTTGACTCTGCAGCGCTCGACCTTCTGGAAGAGCTCATCTCGCCAGCGATCAAGCTTGTTGGCCCACTCAGCGATCTTGCCCTTAAGGCACAGGTCTAACATGGTCACCATCATGTAGACCTTATCCTGGGTGAGAGGCTGAAAGTGGGCCTCAAGCCCTTCTTGCAGCCTAACAACCAGGGCACACACTGCTGGAAGAATGTCTGCATGGCCTTGAGCTGGCACTAGAAATGAGGCCAGGTCTTCACAGGCCATGTGGACTATGGGGATGACCAGTGCGATGCTCACTGTATCAGATGAGAGCATTTCTGTGTAGGTCTTGAAGGGCCCAAGAACTGCCACAGTCTGAGAAATGACCACCCAATCCTCTTTGGTGAGATGGTTCTCTTCCCGAAAGACCCTCATCTCAGAGACAAAGGCATCCAGGGCTGCTCTCTGCTCCAGCATGCACTCCAGCATGGCACAGGTGGAGTTCCAGCGTGTGCTGACATCACCAATCAGGCAGTGCCCTGTCAGTGTCTGTTTCTCATGCAGCAGATAAGAGTCCATATTGCTGCATGAGAAGTGACCCGTGATGTACCGACACTTCTGGAGCAGAAGTTGGTACTCATGGGTCACGGCAAGATACCAGCAATCATTGCTTTTCATCTGGCCCAGTGCATCCTTAACCACGAGGTGGAGAAGGTGGGCCATGCAAGGAAGGCATTTTAGGCCCTGATGCTGGACAGCCACCATAATGTTGGAGCCACCATCAGTCACCACAAAGCCCATGGCAACGTCCCTGCCTACCCAGCCCTCTAACTGCTGTGAGAGGATGGCTTCGAGATTGTCTGGCGTGTGCGGCGCGTCAACTGCTTCGGCATGCAGCAAGGACCAATGATAGTCAGCCTGGCAGCCCTGGCCCTGCCTACTGCTAGTGCCAACCCCACCCTGCAGCTCACTGGGTTGCCACCAATGCGCAGTAAGGGAGAGATACCATTCAAACGCATGTGGGGAGCTCCAGAAATCTGTGGTGAAATGAACAGTCCCCCCAACAGCACAGGACAAATGCTCCCTCACCACAGATATGGTCACCCTGAAAACAGATGGCACAATGGTCCTGCTAACAGTGGTTCAAGCAAGAACTTTGTACCAGGGCACCAGGTACTCAGGCAACCCTAGCACCCCAGGATTCTCGACCACAGAAAATGGCCAGTCTAACAACCTGAACCAAGAGCGGGTATTTTTACAAACCTAGCTCACTGCACTGTACCTTGAACCAATAGGTGGCCTTTCTTTTTTAAAAACCCTCCCACCAAAACTGGTTGGGGGTTTTTTTGGTCCCTAACCTGTCCTTTTTAGTAGTAGTCTTGTAAGGTTTAGGAAACTAGGTGATCCTGCCTCTACCTGGCTACAGCTTTTAAAAGGCTATCCTGAGATGAAGGCAATCCTAGTTATATGCTCCTAGTTAAACTTTTCCTAATTAGATCCTGGGACAAACTAGATTTCCTTGCAAACTAGAAATCAGGTGTCCCCTATGACTAGAGACAAGTTGTGGTTTACCCTATGAAAATCTAAGGATGCACCAGCTTTTAGTGGCTGAAAGCAACATGCACTGCAACCTTAGACTTTTTAAAAGGGAGCCTGATGTGGCCTAGTCATTCATGCTGCCTTTTATGAGAAACCTGCAATCTTTTTAAATTTCCCCTATCTGGCCTAGTTGAATTTTGAAAGGAGCTAAAGCCCTAAACTGGATTAAGTTTTTTTTTAAATTTCAAAAAACACAATCCCTAAAAACACCCTTATTAGTGGGGCAGCTTATTTACTGGTCTTAGCTAAACTGAAAACACCCTCAGACTCAAAAATAACTCTAAAAAAAAGAAGGAAAGTTCAGTTATCCAGCCCACCCACAACTTTTACACACACAAAAAACACCCTCAAGCCAAACCAAACACCCCCCTCAAGAAACAGAACAACAGCAGAACAAATCCAACCAGGAAATCAATTAAAACCTTAACTTTTACCACAAAAAACTCCAGGCAAACCACCCCCCCCCCCATAAACAGAACAACAAGGCCAAAGAACAACAGGAAGCATGCAACAGCAGAACAAACCCAACCAGGAAATCTATTAAAACCTTAACTTTAAATTAAAACTTGAATTTAACAAATACAACTTAACCAACCTCCCCCCCCCCCAACAACTTTCACCCTAACCTCAAGAAATCCTAGCCACCCACAGAAATCAGGGAAAGTAAAAGGACACTGCACTTTTAAAAGTCCTCTTACTAAAGTAAGATGTAGGCAACCTCCCCTCCTTCCCCCACCCCAGGCCCCAACCCCCAGCAGAACCCCCTAACTCCAAATAAGCTACCCACCCAAATCTGGATAAGTAAGGGACTCTGAGTCTTAAAAAGTCCTTTTACTTTTATCCTAACTAAAATAAAAACAAGAACCCCAAGTCTTACCTTTAGAAGTCTTCTCCAGGCAGACCAGGCAAGGCTGAGACAGAGATCATCAGCAGCTGAAGCCAAGGGCCAGCGCAGCACTGTCTCTCTCTCTCAGTCACAGCAGTCCAACAGCAGCAATGGAGTCCAGCCAGGCAGACTCCTTAAAAAAGTTCTCCGGCCCTGCACAGAGCAGTTTCAAAAAATACCACTGCTCTTTGATTGGCCAGAGAACAGTGTCTACTTGCATACCCAAGTAAACAAAAAAACAACAATGTTGCTAATGGCTGGGATCAGCCCAGCCATCAGCAATACAACAGCCCTACAAAGCATGCATTTTGCAAATACATGCTTTGAATTGGCTGCTGGGACTCCTCTCTCTCTTCCTTTCCCTCTCTGATTCCAAGGAGGCTATGGGAGAGATGGGAAAAGGCTTCCAAAGGTGGGAAAGGAGGCAAGCAGCTTCCCTGAGGCTGCAAAAGTTCCTTTCCCGCCTTTTTCATTGCATTCCGAATACTTCCGAATACTGATTCGGAGGTATTCAGGAGAGCCCTATACAGCTCCTGTTTAAGCATAGGAAATTTGATTCGGAAGTATTCGGTGCCGAACACTTCCGACTCAGGGTGTATTCGGGAATTTATTTGGTTTGGCCGAACTGAATGCACATTCCTAGTGCTCTATTATCTTCAGAGTTGAAGCTCACAGAGCACAGGAAACTTAGTCCGGACATAACAATGTCCTTTCCTCATTGTCTTCTATCACAGCAGATGCCTGTCCAGATTGCATCAATATCCTCCTGTCTGGGAGAAATAAATGGAGACAACCAAAGCCTGCCAATACAACGTTCAGTCAAAAGTGAAAGTGCTGCAAATTTATTTATGCACGTTGAAACCGAATGAAGAATTTGATCCTGTTTCTGGTTTTGTTTTTTAATGTAGGGCCTCAGACTCCCTATCTATAGCATGGTTCAACTGAGATCACTTTGGAGAAATTGCTTTTCTTATTAGGAAACAGGCATTGTCACCCGGTAGCCTCAGTGTCTTTTATGCATGCTACAGAGGCATCTTACAAGCAGCTATAAACATCTGAATTAGTCTCAGTTGACTTGCAGGGATATAATAAAAAAGAAGACTGTGCAAAAAGGAAAGGAAAGAACCCGTATCAACAAGAACAATTAATACCACATCTAAATTCTCAAACTGTACTAGATTTCACAAATAAGCATTTTAAGCTGCTGACATTTGATGTCATGTTCATGTTGAGTCTTCAATGCAATTAGATTTCAAAATGCCTCACATGCTAGTTATTTACATGAGGCTGCTACCAAATGAAGTATTTCTCTGCACAGAATGCTAAATATATGTTATGAACATTCTGGAGGAGTTATGCTCTGTTCTGAAGATATATTTTCAGTAGGACAAACATATGGATACCTAGAGCACTCACATGACTAAATATTTGGGTGTTTACCAAAAATATATGCTAATCTTTATAACTAGGGCATTGAGCAGCATGATGACGTGCTGTCTATAAGCAATAATCACAGACTGGTATTTGCCCCCCCCCCCCCAAGTATAGAAATTTCAAAACATCCTGTCCTTTAAATAGCTGTTTAAACAAATATATTTAAACAAATAGCTTCATATCCAAATATATTTCCTCTACAGTCTTCCCCATTATAATGGGAAAGAGTCAAGGTAGCCTGTGAAATTCTATTCACTAGTTAAACTGGTGGGTAGACAAAAGCTAGAGGGAGCAGTTCATTACCGTGGCTGTTTTCTATGGGTAGAAATCCTGCTTCCCTGTGTATATGAGTGCATGGAGAGTAGTTATACAGCAGCCATCATAGTAGCGTACTACCTCATCCTGTAAGTATATATTTAAAAAAATCTTGTAGGGAAGCATGGTCTGTTAATTTCAAGTACAGGTCAGTGGGCTGGCCCTGTGTACTTTATACCTTTGGTTTTCCTCACAAAGACATAGAACGAAAGAGATATAGTGAGGCCCACCTGCGTGGGTGGTCATATATTTCTGAGCTAGCCTGTAACCCACAAATTTAATTTGTCCACACAATAACAATACAGAAGGAATTTCAAAAGACATACATTGAAACAGAAAACAACCCGAATCAAACTGCACCATCAGCCCTCCACAACTGAATTTATTTCCTTTTACACGGAATCTAAAAATAAATAAAAATGAAGTGCATTCTAAAAATGTACCTAGGAATGACATGAACTTTGTGGCAGATAGGTATAGCAAGTCAACATACCACATTTGACAGCTGTGATCACTCATGACTGCCATCCAACTTGCATAGTTGCCAACAGAATAAAAGTACAATAAAGTCACAGAATATTAAAGCAGCCAACAATAAAAGAGCTACAAAGATGCATGTTTGCCCTCTGTAATGGCCTGAATTAATTCACGGAAACCACTAAATTAAAGGCTGTATGAAATAAAAAGTCTTTGCATATCTTTGAAAAACACGATGCTATCCAGACTTTCTCCAGCAACTTGTTTCATAAGATTGGTCCAATGATCAAATAAACTCTAGAGCAGGGACGGCCAAACTGTGGCTCTTTTACACATATTGTGTGGCTCTTGAAGTCTCTACTGCCCTGTCAGCTGGCTTGGAGAAGACATTTCTCTCTTTAAATCACTTCTCCAAGCCAAACCAGCCAGTGGCTTGGAGAATGCATTTAAAGTTAGCTTTCTTTCCACCTCTTGCCCCCCCCTCATCTGTTTTCCTTCCTTCCTTCGGACCGGATCTACATTTTTTGAGGGGGAGCAAAATTTAAAAAATGATGCCCCCTTATGGGCCCGTAGAATAGAATGGACTCCATACCCAATTTGGTGTCCCCCTCTCTGGTGGTGCCCGGGGCAATCGTCCCCTCTGCTCCCCCTAGATCCAGCCTTGTCCTTCCTATCTTGTGGCTCTCAAACATCTGATGTTAATTCTATGTGGCACTTACATTAAGCAAGTTTGCCCACCCATACTCTAGAGCAAATAGAGAAAAAGTACACAGACCTGTGGGAGGACACTATAAGCAACAACTGGCCAGAGGAACAAAATCGGCATGTTTTGAGTAACCTTTTAGACTTGTGTGTGTTTTTAGCGATACAGTGGAATTTGATTTTTTTAAAATTAAAAGTGTCTTGATTCTTTTATCGCTGTGGCTTTTACTTGCTTCCTTTTCTCTAGGTTCATCTCTTTGCATTTCCATTCTCTGAGATTAAACACACGTGACTGCTCATGAACTAATTCAGAGCTGTGTCATCTTGTATTAAAAACATGCATGGCGATGATATTTGAGGTTCACAAACAACATTGTTCTAAATATTCAATTTCAATTAGTTTACAAGAGTGGCAAATCATTGTGAAATGGAATTGTGTTGAGCTTTTGTTGACTACCGATGGAACTGTGTTCCATTGACCCGCTTAACAGGATTGCCACCTTACCCCCACCCCCAGCATACATCCCTGTACCTCTATTGGATGCATGGATAAAAATTCACTCAGCAAGTAAAGCATTATATAGCATGGATGATGCAATAAGAGAAAAGTAGTTATTGCGGTTTTTCTCAGTCATGCAACTCTTAAAAAACACAGGAAGATCTGGAAACTTAACCCCTCATGCTACCAAAGAACTGAAACATATTCGCATAAGCCCATAAGGAAAAAATGTGATTCATAATTACAGTTGTGCCTTTGACAACAGCATAACAAATCCAGATTAAGCAAGTAAAGCTTTGCCTTCTAACAATGCAATCCTACACAGAGCCACTCCCTTCTAAGTCCATTAAAGTCAAAGGGTATTTTCACACTGGGAAATTGACCCAATATAATTTCATCCCCCCAAAAAACCTGCTTCAGTTAGGTCCATTTCAGAGGGATCAGACAGCTCCCAGAAGTGGCAGGATCCCGGCAGCAGTCCATGATTGCGCATTCACACTGCTAGTGCGCCTAAACCACAGACCTGCTGCAGAAAGGGTTGGGTTTTTTTAAAAAGTTCCATGCTGTGTGTGCTCAAGCAGAGAAGTGCACAAGCACTCTTCAAAGGGGGGTTAGGAAAAAGCAAACCCAGAATGAGCTGGAATGAGCCGGAAATGGCTTGGAGCGATCACACTGACCGATTTCACACTCAGCTTACCCCGCTGTCATGTTCCTCTTCTCTGCACAGCGTCCTTTGGACTTCCAACTATCTGCTCCAGAGCTGCAGCAAACATTGCGGTTTTTGTGCGGCAAACAGAAACCACTAAAAACCAGTTTCTGTTTGCCATGCCAAAACCGCGATGTTTGCTGCAGCTCTGGAGCAGATAGTGAGAAATCTGAAGGATGCTGCGTGCAGAAGAGGAATGTGACAGCGGGGTAAGCTGAGTGCAAAATAGGTCACTGCTCTTCTGCTTATGAGTTGCCCCAGCATGATTGGCCAGCCAGTGAATATGTGGCCTGAATGTGATTCAGGGGGAAGTGATCAGGAAGATTCAGGTGACTTCTTAATCCACATAGGAGGCGTCTGGAGACGGGATGAGAATGGGTGAGGCTCGGAGGGCAAATGTGCTTGTGTGATCATGCAGATTTAATTCAGGCATGGCTAGGTTGGGCCAAATCTCTTGTGTGAAAGCATCCAAAGGGTGTAACCCTACTTAGGAATGCATTGTCAATTTCTCAGTTTAAGGATAGGGCTAAAAATTCTAGGGGTGAGTGAATGTTCACATTTTGTTTCTTTTAATGTTATTTTATATTTTTAAGAACTGCTTTGGTTTTTCTTTTGGGGATTATTTCTTATTGTATATGCCTGTTTAGTTTCTATAACTGATGCTTACAGTTGTTGTGCCTAAAATATATGTCATTTATATATTGATATCTAATGCATAGTGCTGAACAAATAATACTGACAAAC
This sequence comes from Heteronotia binoei, assembly GCF_032191835.1. Lineage (NCBI taxonomy): Eukaryota > Metazoa > Chordata > Lepidosauria > Squamata > Gekkonidae > Heteronotia > Heteronotia binoei. The sequence continues at coordinate 28,177,750 of NC_083230.1, read as the reverse complement.
ACATACATTCTTTAGCAATAGTTTGATGGGCAAAAAAATAATTTTAAAAGTGCAATAATAATAATAATAGGTTTGATTTGCAAAAGTGATAACAGAAATCAAAGTAGAAAATTTTATGTCAAAACAGCAGCAATACCAGAGCAGATCCAGACAAAGTTAATAGGTTAGCGCAGTATCTATCTACTGCTGTAAGCCTGTTAGTGTTACTATCAAGACACCAATTTTATTGATTTTTATTTCCCATCCATTGTCTTTAGGACTTGGAACTGAATCTGCTTGCTAGTCACAAACAGGCAGAAAGTTGTATCTTTAGTCATTAGCACCTCAGAATATACAGAAAGTAGAACCCCGCCTAATCTAATAATTCCTACTGGAAGAGAGAGTGTTCCAAAGAGAAGACACTTCTTTCCTGGTATCAAAAGAACAAACTATTAATCAGGATCTTTTTATGCTATTAATTAAGATGCATTTAGAGGCAAAGGATCCTGCTACTTTGGCATTCCTGCCAACAAAGTAATATGCCCACATTAACATTCCCTACTAAATCTGTTTTAGTTCAGATTGATTCAGTTTGGTTTGAATTTCCCACTGAAGCCCCAGCTCAATGAGATAACAAAGACAGTCTTCAGTACACAGAATTGTCAGTTTCCAAATCAAGAATTTCCCCAAAGGATTTAATACTCCTGCAAGTAGTTCTCTCGGGGTAAGTAACTGAACTGCAAGGAGAATAGGGCTCCAATACCTGTCCCCATACAAAGAAGACAGAATATTTGTAGTTTCCAGAGAGCTTGTTGCCAGAGAGCTATGATTCCCAGTGCCCTCCACATGCACGGCCTTGACTTTGGACTCTGATGGACTGTACATAAACTGTCCCTCATGCCAGCCCAGTCTCTAGGCATTTAGCCCTCCTGAATCACCATGGCGCTAAGCCTAGCCAAGCACAAAGAACCCCTCACCAGGATTATCATTATGTGGACCAGAAACCACAAGGACTCGGGCTCATACTTCATCCCCTGGCTGCCCAGCTGTGTGGCAGAAGCCTGCAGCCATGTCTTCAAAGAGACAAGTTCAGCAACAGACCAAGGAGAAGCCAAGATTTCAAAAACAACAGCTATGTTCTTGCAGCAGCCATAAAGAGACAGCATCTTCACCACACAGAGCATTCCAGTCCCTGGAATGCCTTGCCCCAGAGCATTCCAGCTTTCCTCATGCAAATAAATGGTGGTAACCCAACAGGGACAAAAGAATTGATACAGGGTAAACAAAATGTTTGCCAGTAAACAAAAGAACCTTCCTGCCATCAATTCAAAACTGCACCTTTGGCAATAGAACATCATTGGATTAATCTCTCATCAACAGCTAGATCCTGCCACCCATCTCCCCTCTTCCTGATCCCTTTTTGTTTTCTCCGTATTTCCCCAAAAGGTGCCACTACAACAAATCCATTAGACCCTACATTGTGCAACATAGACCAATTTTGTGCAAGGCTTGTTCCAGTTGGAGAGCCCTTTTGCTCCTGGGGTTTCTCTCTGTTTACGCACAAGTTGCCCCAGAGCTGCAAGTTGACACAGCACTCTTCTGCAGCAGGCAGGATCCTCTTCCAAGCGGTTTCTGCTTGCTGCAGGAGAACGGTGCACCAACCTGCAGCTCCCGGGCAACTTGTGCGAAAATGGAAAGAAGTGCCGGAATCAAAAGGGTTCTCCGCTCGGAACAAGCCCTAGTGCGAAATCGGTCTATGATTTTATGATTCTATGTTAAATGTAGTTTCTATACCCTGACTTGTTTTTATGATTTACTCGTGAGCTACTCTCAGTAGGTCTCCAGATAGGCAGCTTAGTATTTTGTACAGTAATAACATTTTCAGGTAGCAGTGTGAGAATCGCCGAAGTTTTGTCACCCAATTTAGAACACTTGGTGAATATATTCAACTTTGGCAGACAAAATGGGCATGGCTGAAATGTAAACCTTTCTCAAGAGAGGCAAATCATACATTTCCCCCATATTCCAGCCTCAAGACAGCCTAGCAGACTTCATCTTTAGTAAATTAGTATTGTCTTTTTTCTGTTGGGTAGTTTGGATAGACAGGGGAAGGCTCAGCTGCTGGAAAGCAGTGTGAGAATTATCAAACTGTGATGTGAGTTGAGGACTAATTGAAATTTCTCTACATGTTTTACATCGACATGTTGAAATACACAGTTTCCTAGAAATTCCATTGTGATAATACGTGTCCGAATGCGTCAACAATGTAGTTCTGCCTCTGGGCATGCAATTCTGTTTCATTTCTCTACGCTCACCATTCAGATTAGAATAGTGGGCAATTTCTAATGCAGAACCATCTCTCCTTGACGCTTTGAATTTCAGAGTTATAGTAGCCACGTTGGTCTGAAGCGATAGAACAAAGTTCAAGTCTAGTGACACTTTTAAGACCAACAAAGTTGAATTCTGGGTATAAGCTTTCATATGCATGCACACTTCTTCAGATACATTGAAGCAGATTTCCTCAAGCCTTTCATATATGTAGGCGTGGGGTAGCCAGAAAGGTTAATTAGAGCCAAGATATATAAGTCCAGCTGGAATAACATGGTAAGATCTGTAAATAGCAGTAAATTAGCATCATATATATATGGTCCAACTCAGAGGAGAATGTGCCCCGCCTGGCTGCTCTTGCCTTCAAAATGAAAGCAGCCGGGTGGGGCATCAGAGCAGCTTCTCCGAGCACAACTTACAGGAGAACACTTCCGCAGTGCACTCTCAGAGGTGCTCTGTGCCTCCGAGAGGGCACTGCACAGGCCTGGCTCAGCTGGAGCCTGACCACCCCTCATTCCACACCACTGCACCTGCTCTCCCCATGGGCGGGGGTGTAGCGGCAGGACAGGTGCGGTGGGGTGCACAGGACAGGTGCCAGCCTGGGGTGCCCAAGGCCCTAGCACTTGGCCTGCCAGGGTCTCTGGCAGGTTAAAGAAGTGGTGGCAAAGGAAAGCAGCTTCCAAGTGGTGGAGAGGTGCACTGCCACCCCCTTCAGCTGCCTGGGTCCCAAGCGGAAGAAAGAGGTGGCACGGCAATGATGTGCACAGTGCTGGGAGGGGGGGCAGGCATCCTTGCCTGGGGCTTCCTTCTTTTCAAATATAGAAGTAAAACGCTGCAAAAGGTGAGGAGCATATTTTTAAATGTTGAAGCATTTTGAATGATGTGAGTTTGTAGCAGGTAGATTCAATGATCTGGAGCAAAGCTGAATGGAGAAAGGGCCTTTTTCTCTCTTTTCTCCCCATCTTTTCCGTACCATTCTTTTTTCTGTCTTTCTTTCAGTCTGTTTGTCTATCTCAGGGGCATCAAACATGCAGCCCTGGGCTGAATCAGGCCCTTGGAGGGCTCCTATAGGCCCCCAAGCAACTGGCTGTCAGCTGCCTCCTTCTCCTTCTCTCTTGCTTCCTTCTGCATCACAGCTTGCTTTGCCAGGCTTGCTCAATCGCACAGGAGCTACAGAGCAAAGTCTCTTTTTTTTCTCCATTGACTGAGGCTCTTCCCTTGCAGAGGAAGGGGGGAGGGAGAGCTTGCTTTGTCAGGCTCTCTCAATTGTACAACAGAGCTACTGAGCCAAGCCTCTCTTCCTTCTATTGGATGAGGCTCCTCCCCCCTCCTAGCACCCTGGGGAAGGAAGGAAAGAGTCAGAGCTTCCTTTGCCTAACTCCCATGGATCCCATGGGAGAGATTAAAAAAGCATCTTTAAGACCAACAAGTGCTAATGTTTTAAGCATGTTTTATTTTAATTTTTTTAAAAAAAATCTTTGTTTTTGTCTGTGTTCTTTATAAACTTTATATCTCTGCTACCTAATCTTAAATAGGTACACATATGGCCCAGCCCAACACAGCTTGACCCAACAAGGTCTCATTTATGTCAGATCCGACCCTCCTAACAAATGAGTTCGACACCCCTGGTCTTCCTTCCTGCCACCTACACATTCATCACCCCCCTCCCAAATATTTTTTCTAGGGCCCATTGTATTTCTTCCTACAATGGGCTTTACAGCTAGTATATATATGTATAAGCTTAGCTGTATTGGGTACGACTCACCTACCCTCCCTTTAGCTGAGCCACATGTCTCTCAAAGTGCAACTCCACCCTCCAGCCCCATGACAGGTAAGGCTTGGGCCACTGGTGAAGCTGCTAGGCAGTGGCTGTTGCTAAGCAACCAAGCTTGGTTCTGTCAGAAAAAGGGTGGGGAGGAGGCCCTTTCCAGGCTTATTGAGGGTGAACTCATTGGGGCCAATTCTGACTAGTGTTGCCAGCTCCAGATTAGTGGGAAATCCCTGGAGAATTTGTGATAGTGTCTAATGAAGCTAGAGTTTGGGGAGGAGAGAGGCCTCAGCTGAATATATGCCAAAAGTTGGAATTAGTAGTTAGATATCTCAGCTCAGTTCTGACTAAGAAAAATCTCTGCTGGAAGACTATCGTGCTTGTTCATCCTGTGCATTTTTGAACGTGGCTTGGAACGGGAAAATTGTGGACTGTTATTAACCCCTCCATGAGGAAGATGATTGAAATGAGCTGATCAGCTTCGTTGGAGATGGGCTGAGACATCCAACTGATTCTAACTTTTTGTGCTTTATGGATATTGAGAGAATATAAAGACTTTTTGCACAAGCGTTTTATTGGAATGGATCACAGTGAGCTTTATTGTCCTCGTTATATGGGAAATGTTCTAATACTTAGGCAGTATTTATGATTCTCACGAAGGATTCACAGAGAGACATTCCCCACTTCACAGCACCAAGATCCAAGCCAGGCATTGTATTTGGCTTTGCTGGGCCTACCATGCGCCCCCCACCAATGCCTAAACAGAATGTATACCTTAGAATGCACTGATTTTGTGCATAGTCAAGACAGATCCATCATGCTAGGCAAACTTTTAGTTGCACATCTTCCACTGCAGTCTTAAAGAATTCCTGATTAATGTGTTTAACCATTAATCTGTTACCCTAAGTGGTTGTGAGGGTCTCCTGAGTATGTTGGGGAAATTAGCTAGGAGACCTAGGCTATGAAAGAGGCGAGGTAAGCATGATCTCCAGCTAATGTTTACAGGGATTTTCCCCTCAGTGGAACTTTCAAATGAACCAGGTAATGATTAATGAAAAGGTTTTTTTTTAATTAAAGGAAAATTAAAGATATAAAATCAGGGCTGGTAGGTTTTCTGTCAACCACTGGCAATTTTTTCCTTTATATTAAATCCCACATTTTGTTAAAATGATTCTTCTCCAGGCTTCTTAGATGAACAGCAGGGTCCAAACATAACGTAGCAGTAATGCCCAATCCAAAACATTTCAATGAATGCAACATGGACTTATCTTATTATATTTCTCCTTTCTGCTCTATAAGTTAATCATGCAATTTAACTTTTTTGGATTCCAGCAGCAACATCTAGGATAGCATTTGTATTGCCTCAGCAGGTGGGATCTTAGCTGGCTCTCCTGTGGTCTTTGTTTAGCATTTAAAGCACAGCTGGGTGTGGCCCATCTGTCACTGCAGCAAAATCTACAATTTCATCTTCTATAAAGGATGTTACAATCCTGCATTTAAAATATGATTTAAAAAAAATATCACATCTGCATTGAACTGTGTCTCATGGCTACTAGTACTATGCTAAGAATGGGGTAATTATTCCTCATTGTTATTATATTTGTGACAACAGTTTGAGATTTTTCAGTTTCACTGCTGGATTTAGAGTCCCAACCCAATGAAGCCCTAAATGTCCCACCAAACTGCTGCTCTTGGGAGACCTCCAGGAATAGCTTGAAGAAAGTTGGAGGTCTGTGAAGGAAGGGGAAACTGATGAAAGTTGCTGGCTCCTCACACACACATACATTTTAGGCTGAAATCAGCTCATATATTAGTTGCTGGAATCAACTCCACTATTCAAGAAACTTCTAGAACAGTCAAGCCAGTCAGAAAACCAGGTATAATTAGCACTCTGGTCCTAAAATGAAAGGGACCAGGTTATTTTTTAATCTGTGTCAGAATATCTGCAAAGCTTACCACCATGATGGCAGGGGCAGTGTTCCTTGGAATATTTACTTCCAAATGCAATTTTGTACCCCTCCCTAAATACTTCTGACATCTCCAGTATGGGAAGTTTTGTTCACCATTTTAGCCACCATAAATGGACAAACAGCCCTCTAGTGGATCATCCATCCAGATTTTATACCTTTTGTCCCACCCAGCCCAGGCCAAGACTCAGGTGGGAGGGCCCCCCCATGACAAGTGAGCCCCCCCTGCTCCCCGACATTGTGCCTGACAAGCCCAAGAGGGACAGTGCTGGACGCAGCAGCAGAAGGGCCATGACCTACCTGCGGGCCAGGGATCGGAGTGCCATCATCACGGGAGCCTGCCAGCCCAGGCAGCCGCCGCGCAAGGCCCCAGGCTCGCAGGGAGTGGTGCAGCCCTGCCCAGACCGGCTGGAAGCAGGGAGCTGAGCAGAGAGCCGAGCAGCTGAATGGTCCTGGGGATGGCGGGGGACTGTAGCCAGAGCTGTGGAGGCTCGCGCTGCCACGCTCAGGCCCATCACCACAGCCAGAGATGTCCCAGCAGCCCCCAGGGAAGGAACGCCCAAGAGACACCTCTCCACGGCATCTGGATTTAAGAGTGGAGGTGGGGCCAGTGGGGGCAGTTCCTGCAAGGGAGGAGGAACCCCTTGGGGAGAATAAAAGGAGGCCATCCAGGGAGATCAGGGAGGAAGCAGGCTGCTGCTGACCAAGGGCTGCCAACTCAGAGAGAGAGAATCTGGAGCTCAAAGCATAGCCGAGAAGGAGAGTCAGTGGGTGGTGCAACCCAGCCTCCTTCCCATTCTGAGACCTCTGGCCTAAAGGGGGAGCAACAAGCAGGAACAAGGGCCCAGCCGGAGTGACGGCGGTGTCAGCAGGACCTAGGGCAGTTCCGCAGGGCCTGTAAGACAGCCCTCTTCCGGCAGGCCTATAACATCTAACTGACAATGAGAACATCTTCTGGATGGAACAAAAATGCATCTACAGACCGCTGGTTTTATTCCTATTTTGTTTTATCAATTATGGTTTTAACTTATTTGTAAATGTTTTTAAACCAAATCTATGTAAATTATAATGTTGTAAGCCGCCCTGAGACACTTCGGTGAGAAGGGTGGGATATAAGTCCAAATATAAATAAATAAATAAATATAAATAAGCAGCACCCAGGGGGCACCATGGGCCCGACACCTTTGTCTGGGCAGTTCTGCTCCGACTAGGTGTCTATGAATTGGAAGAAGCAATGGCTAATGTGTCTGTGGAGTTAGAGAGGAGTTTCAGACTTACTATCTTGGCTATAAAAGATTTACAATCAGAGATTAATTCTGCAGCAAAAAACGATAATGCAAAACAGACTAGCTTTGGATATTATGCTTGCTCAACAAGGTGGTGTCTGTACTTTTGTTCATGAAGAGTGTTGTTTTATCACTAGATCAGACATTTGACTTAAGGGGATAGTTATCTGATGCTTCTAGAGGGATTTGATCACTCCTTAACATTTTAGATATTGTAGGATTGATTTTTATAGCATACGGAATGTGTTTCTGTTGTATTATTAATTGCTTACCCTTATGTTCTTCTTGTTGTGCTATTTTGTGGGAGAGGACTGGACGCCCTCCTTCCCTATCTATGCAACAAATGCAACATGATGGTTGGTCCCAGTTCTAATGGGAACATGAACAACAAGAAGAACAGCTCTGAGAGAACTGTGACTGACCCAAAGTCTCTCAGCAGGCGCATGTGGAGGAGTGGGGAATCAAACCCAGTCCTCCCAGATTAGAGTCCCTGCACTTAACCACTACACCAAACTCGGTATCCTTGTTGGCTCCCATCTGGCCCAGGAAGCCCTGAGGGGACTGAGACCCAGGTGGACTCTCTAGTTAGCTTCCCAATCAACATTTTCTGCAGCAGTTGGCAAATGTTGCACTTGAGAATTCAGCAAGAACAAGCCTCAGAGGCATGTCAAAACTCAGTGTACCAAGTTACATGTATGATATTTTTGCCCATGGACACCTCCACATGGGGCTGAAGTCACCATAAGCAGCAGTGCTTGTGATACCTAACCTCCAGCATTACAGAAAATAACAGGCAATAGAAGTAGTTTCTGTATTGTATCTTTTGAGATAGTTGGACAAAAAATGAATATATATATTCATCATTTGAAGTTGATAGAAAGATGAGCAACTGCACTAGGGAGGTTGACATATTCACCAGCTCAGCTCAGATACTGTTCACCAGTTGAGAACAGGTTTTGTGATTATCAATTTGACTATTCATTGACCTGTTAATGAGTATTCAGCATGTTCTTTCACTGCATCTCTTCCTAATCATGTAGTACAGTGCAGCTGGCTTTTAGCACATGCTCATTCTAACATTAGTTGATTGAGTTCTACCACCCTCTTTGTCCTTGCTTCATAACTTCAGCACTCCATAGGCAGTTGTTTAAACAGACAATTAAATCAGTCACAAAATGAACAGGCTAGGAGACTGGCTTGCATTGAACTGACACCTTTGAACACAATAAATTTGACTTGCCATATTCATGGCAAAATTTGCAGCATTCGTTACCTGCAGATTATCTGAGGTTGCATTTCCAGCATCTAGAATGAAAACCATTATTTGCTTGAAGACCTATTTAAAAGGTATGGGAGGGAGTGATTGAGCTGCTCCTTTATGAAGCCAGGCAAGTGTGGTAGTTAAAAACTGCATGAAAGATGTTCCCAGTCATTTGCATGCAAAGCTGCCCGACCCATCCCTAAAGTAATGACACAGTGTGGTCGCCTGGGTGCTGTGCAGGAACTCTTTAATTTTTTTCCCAAATTGACTGAGGTGTGAGCTTTTTTTCACTTATGTCACAATGGGTGGGTGTCCACTAAATAGGCCTAGTCTTGGTTGAGGCAGGTTTGGCAGGATTACTGTGGTTTAAGCGTAACAATTCAGTTTCAATGGACAGACACCTGGAGGCTTCCCAGGATAGCAAGGGGTAACCAGACCAGGTACCCTCCTTTATGTTGATTGACATAAGTAAGCAAGGAGATATTTAGTAGCCCTCTGCCTGGTTTGGCATGCCAAGGTTGTGAAATGTTGGCATTTGATTCAAGATATCCCAGGATGTGAATTCTTGCTCTTTGTAGGCTTTAGATACACTAGGAATATACAAGACTTACTGGTTCATTTCAATATGACTTCTAGAAATATACTTACAGACAAAAAAGTGGGGCTTTCTCCCTGTGGGAGATGTCTGGGGTGCCCATTGGTTTGGCAAATCAAAGAGTTCATACATCCTAATGATAGAAGTGACACCTGGTTTTGTGTGTACAGTATGGTATGTTCTTTCAACAGGGTATACGTGGAAAGTACCACACAACAAATCAGGGTCCATATCCTTGAACACCATTCTCGTATTAAAAACTGTAATCTAGAGGTTCCCCTTATGGATCATTTTCTGGCTTCCAACCACACCATGGATGACATGAAATTCTGTATTTTGTATAAGCATCAGAGTAAACCCGGTGTGAATATGGACGGCAGAAGAGTTGTTACAGGAAGAGTCCTATTGGATTTACAAATTAAATTCCCTTGCCCAGGTAGGTTTGAACTTACAAATAGATTTTTTGAGTGTTATCTGTAATGTGTTTTTGGCATATCAGTGGCACTAGATAGTATGTCTAAGAATTGACTCAGGTGTTTGTAATTAATAGTAATTAGGTCTTGACATGCTGTGTCATGGTTGAGAATTTTCTCAAAAGAAGTGCTTGAGACTTGACTGTCCTTATTGGAATGATAAGATTGTTATGTGAACAATGTGAATGTTTACCTAATGGATTCTTCGTAATTTTGCAGAGAAGATTTGGCACGCAGGAAAGACGTGAGGAACTTTTCACTGTGAATTTTGAGGTCTACCCACCCTGAGGAATCCAGTGAGTAGGCTATTCAAGAATCTACTCTAAGGGTGATGGGGTAATGCTGATACATTTCCGTTTAGTTATGTAACAGTTAATTAATTTTAGATTAATCCAAATTTTGTGGGTGAATTTCTTTTTGGAGTCTGTGAACAACAAGATACCCGCAGAAACATGAGGCATTAGTATCAATGAAGAAGAATCAGTATGGTATTTTTTTTCCCACAAAGGAAGTTTTGGCATTCACAGAAAAGTATGCTCCTTTTGGAAGAGCAATTTTCATATCAAATACACATTCTCACAAAACCCGAGGCCATCATGAAAACAATATCTGATCCTAAAGCAGCTATGCTTTTTCAATGACGCTGAATCTTGATAACATTTTAGCCAAATGGCCTTAATTTGCTTTAACTTAAAAAGTACAGTGAGCAGGAATTTTATTGTTAGTCAGTGGAAATGCCTGTGTATTGTGAATTTTCTGTTTATGAAATAGGAAAAAAATCTGCTTTATAGATGTATACAAACCTTTTTTTGAAGAACAGTTGAAGAAAAATGGGACAAGAGCAAAAAACCTACTCTCGGTCCCCGGACCAAAAGAAGCCAGGCTATGCATGACAAGATCTAGGGCTTTTTCAGTGGCAGCACCAGAGCTCTGGAATGCTCTTCCAGAAGCCATACGGGCCCTGCGGGATCTGTCTGCGTTCCGCAGGGCCTGTAAGACCGAGTTGTTCAAGCAGGCTTGACGAAGATGGCTGCCACCGGACATCACACAGAACGCCGGTGATCACTGTTTGGAATTCTAATGCCGCTAAAGTGTAGGGATTCAGCACTTTAAAATGGTTTTAATAATTTTTAATTGTAATATGTTTTTTAAACTGAAAATGTTAAATTATGGTTTTTTATCTTGTACTGGTTTAATTGTGTAGATACTGTGAGCCGCCTGAGTCCGCTTGTGGAGAGGGCGGGATATAAATCAAATGTAATAATAAATAATAAATAAATGCAGAATTTTCCAAAGCCATTGTGTAGAATTTCACTATTTTTGTTGTTCTTGCTTGTTACTGAAAGGGCAATGATTAAAGCAGAAACTCTGCACTGACTCTTTAAAGCCAGTCTTTCACGGCTTCTTTGCAAACTCTTCCTGCTAAATAATCTGTTAATTTCTCCAGAATTCATGGGATGACCCTCAAGAGTTATCTTGTCTGTTTACACTGTTTTTGACTCTTTGTAAGAAATCTTTAGTTAGCAGTGAGACCCCTTCATTTCTCCTTTACAAATCCTTAGCTTATATGCATTGGTTGGATTTGGCAGAATTCACCAATGCAAGGTAAACGTGACTGATGAAAAGTACATGCAAGCAAGGGGTTTCAAAAGTGTAATGACAGTTCTCTTAAGGAATTTGTAGACTTGCTGTTTGCAATTTCATTTATGAAGCAACCTTTAAAAAAAGATTATCTCATATCAAGATCTAATTTATATAGCATGTCTAACACCTACCATTCACATTAGATTAGAAGTTAAAATTGGAGCAAATTTTTACATACCCATATTGGCAGAGAACCCAGTGCCAATGATGTGATCATGGCCAGTTTATATTTGTGGGAGAAGGAACTATGCCAACAATCTCCTCCCGTGTGCATCCTTCACATATGTATTCCTAGAACAGTATAGGATCTCATGCTGAAGAATGGCTTCCACATATGAATCAGCTCAAGTATACAGCACCATCTTGGGAGTTGACTAGCCAAACTCCCTCCCTCCCTCCCTCCCTCCCTCCCTCCCTCCCTCCCTCCCTTCCTTCCTTCCTTCCTTCCTTCCTTCCTTCCTTCCTTCCTTCCTTCCTTCCTTCCTCCCTTCCTCCCTTCCTTCCTTCCTCCCTTCCTCCCTTCCTTCCTCCCTTCCTTCCTTCCTTCCTTCCTTGTAGGTTACAAATGATACGAAACATTCATCTTACAGTTGCTACATTCTCAAGCTAACATCATTACAATCAGAATTGTAAGCAATAGAAAACGCCTCAGATCATGAGAAGATTTAGTTCTGCTATGGCACACTTGATCCTTGATCTACATTGTTGATCCCTGTTCTGGAAAGTGAACAAATCATCATGGCTATTAAATAGTCACACTCCTTTCTTTAAAAAGAGAGAGAGGAAGACACTGAAGCAGCCAAGGAGCTTTTCTCCCTGCATATAGCTATTTTTAAATTCATTTTAAAAAATATGTAACCCCATCTGTCCATATGAAGAACATTCATGTTTTAAAATACTATGATTTCAAGCAACAGCACAGATGAAATTATGTCATCAATCATATCATCTTATCAAAACCATTGCAGAACAAATTGAATATTTCTTTCTCGAAGCCAAAATGGAAGCATACAACATATAAGAGATTGTTTCATAACCTCAAGGCCAAATTTCTATAACTTGCTTTGACTCTTCTTCCACAAGAAGAGAATATGGAGCAGTGCCTCACCTGGCAGTGGAGAATAGCACATCCTGGCAGAATCTCTTCCTGGCAGATGTTGGACTGAGTGTATGAAGGTCTTGAATTGGACCTAAAGCAAAGCAGCTGCTGGTGCAATTTCTTCAACATTGATTGAATATGCTCTCTCCTCCAGATCAGATGTAGGTTATGGCATTCTGCACTATCTAAAGTTTCCAGACAATAGCATGTTGAAGTAGTCATTCTTAGAGGCTACAAAAACACAGATAACTGTAGCAAGTTGCTACATGAACAAGTGCAGTATCCATATCAGACATGTTTGATGGACATTTCTAAACTGAAATTAATTGCTGCTACTAACATGCAATGTTACCTGCAATACTAGTAAAAAGCTTGCAAAAAAAAAAAAAAGGAGTTGCCAGTCAGAATCCATAGAAAGCTCACAGTTGGAATGTAAAGGCGAAAGCATCCCTTACTGATGCCCCTCAGAAACTGGCACTCAGAGATTCACTGCTTCTTAACATGGAAGTAATTTAAGCATCATGGATAATAACCTTTGATAGTCCCATCTATTACAGATTTTGTTTAATCCCCATTTGAAGCAATCTAAAATAATGGAGATCACCACATCTCACAGAGAACATTCAACAAATTAATGGTATTGTGAGGGAAGGTACTTTGTTGTCTGTCCTGTGTCTACTGCCTAATCTTAGTAAGTGTCTCCAGCTTTTGGGAGAATGAGAAAAAGTGCTCCGCATCCACTTACTTACACAAACGGGCTTAGCTTCATATGCATCTATCACCCTCATCTTTGACATCTTTTCTGGAAACTGAAAATCACTAAGCACCTTAATCCTTTTCTTATGGAGGGTATTCCAGTCCCTCGACAATTTGGTTGCCCTTTTCCAGACCTACAATGTCCTTTTTTGATAAGAGAATTGTAGCAAGTATTACAAATCCAGTTACAACTTGGATTTAGAAAGACATTTCTGTGAGGACCCCTGCTTGCTTGTACCTTCCCATGGTCAGACCCTGGACAGTTCCTAATTGATGGAGCTGCAATACAATCCTGAGTTCATTATAAGTAAACAATCGTTTTGAGACATAAAATAAAAAAAATTGTTCTTTTTTGGCTAATAACATTTGAAAAATATTAAAACGTGCTTAGGTGCACATGCTTTAGAACTGGATTTTACAATTTTCTGTTGGTTGATGAGGAAACCCCTGATTTTCCAATCATTTATTCAAAACTCCATCTAGAAGTATAGCCATTTCACTGAGAGAAGAAAGCCGGCTGTGGTCTTGCATCCACACTGGCAATATTCTGTCCAGTTTGTGAACAGAAATATGGATAGCTATAGACCCATATCAAAAAATAGCACTATTTTTGAGCTCTTTCCCAAACTCTTGAAGTGATGAGCTTTCCATTTAAGCCCTGTTGAAATATTTTGCCTTTTCACTCTCTGCTACATTTTCCAGTCTAGATCATTTTCAATAGTGGATGGGAAAAATGACAATCAGTATTCAGAATGGTTCCCTGGGGATCAGAAATGTAATGCAAACAGGCAGGGTTTGCTCAGACATTCCTATCACGTTTCTGGCAAGCTAGAGTAAGATGTGCAACAGATCAAGACTAATTCATAAGAGATACTAGGAAAGCCATATTATACCTAAATATTTCAAGAGCAACTCTAATTGTGCAGTGCTCAACTGAAACTGCCGCAAGTGCGGGTAACTAGGGATAGCCACAAACCAAATCATGAACCAAAATTCAGTATGAACCAAGCCTGGTTTGTGAACCCCAAGTCACATGCTATCCTACCCCCATTAACCTCCCATGAACCTCCCAGGTGATTTGTATAGTTTGTGTCAGCATACATGCTAGTGCCAGACTTCTCCAAGCAGGAGGATCCCTTTAAATGGCTTTTGCAAGCTGTGCTGCATCATGAACCATGAACTTTGAACCAGTTCATTAAATGGAATAGTTCATGGAGGTTCATGAGACTCCACGAACCTTCATTTTCCAGGTTGATGCCCATCCCTAGTGGGCACTTACAAAACAAAAGGAGATGCACATCATGGTAAATGAAACACACACACACACACAAATGAAATTGCTTTACACCAAGTCGTTATGCTTAGTACTGGGAATGGCAATAGATCTCTGAGGTATGTGCAACAGGTAATTCTTTCCCAACAATTGTTTCTGGAGAACCTCTAAGGGGAAATGACAGGGACTAGTGAATCTGAAATCTTCTCTCATGGAGCTACAGTCCTTCTGGTTTAGCTTTTGTGGGGAGATTATTTAAGTAACTTTTCTTAAGCTATATGAAGGGAACTTGTACTTTGAATCAATTGAAAAACTGAAGTTGGACTATGTAGTTTTAATGGGGTTCTGACTGAACCTAGATTAGGTTCTACTGGATACTATTGCAACAGAGTAGTGTAAAGCTGCTTAGAATCCTTCAAGCTCTAGTATATGCCGGCATAATTGATGGTTCATGCCAAGGCTTAGAGCAGGGTTGCTGAATTCAACTGTTACAAGGGCTGGATCTGACACAAATGGGACATTGGGGGGCCAGGACATGCATGTCATCAAATGTAATGCCAGGTAGCGGAGATATAAACTTAATAAAGGCCATAGACAAACACAATTAAAGGAGCTATTTTTTACTTTAAACACAAACCTTCTTAAAGCATAAAAAGTAACAATAATTATCAAATTAATAAATTAACAATGATTATTAAAACATTAGTAATAATTAACAAAGATTCAGGTGAGGTAGCTGTGTTGGTCCAAAGGTTGGAAGATTCAAAGTGGCTGATAGCAAGATGTGTTTATTTGAACTTTAAATTTCAGGAGAGATACTGGACTGTATAGAACAGAGTGTGGGATGACTGATAAAGAGTTGAAGTGGGAGTGCTTGGGTTAATATGGATGAGTGATTGGTGTAGGATGAAATGAGTAAAGAGAGGAGGGTATAAGAGGCATGGTGTATGAGTGTAAATGTTTAATTATTAGAAAATAGAAATAATTATTACTGAGAGATATTGTGAACGGCTTTGGGTGTTTAACCACTGCAAAATAGAAGTAATTAATGGTTATGTTTGATTATAACTAATTGTAATTAATTATGTAATCAGTACTTGATTGATTAACTGTAATTAAGTACTTAAAAATAGATAATTTAAGTTGGTATAGTGTGATCCTGTCAACTAATGAAATGAGTAGTTTAATTTGATTTTGAACAGGAAAAGGGGGAGATATAAAACTTTTGTTAAATAAGTAAATTAAGGTGTAGGGGATCAACTCAGCCCGTCTAAGATGAGTAAGACAGAGAGATCGACACCCTTACCGGGGATCCCTGAACCGGCGCATGTTGTGATTTCACAGGAGATTGCTGAAGAGTGGCAAACCAGTATGCAAATGTACCTAGTGACAGCATTATGTCAGATGCAGTCCAATCTAATGGATCAGACCGGAGGACTTAATTCAAAAGTCGATGATTTGCAGGGAAAGATAATTGATTTAAAAGTGGAAGTGTTTGGTTCAAGTCAAACGGTTAAGTCTTATGGTTTGGAGATGAAGGAAATGAGCCAAAAGGAGGAAGTCATAGAAACAGTTCAAAAATCAGAAGAGAAACTGGTTGGATTGGAGACAGAGCAGACAGCATATATACCAGGGCAGCAGGTACAGGAAGACTTATCTGGTGTATTGAGTGAGGCCTTGGCATTTGGAGCCCAAGAGGCCCTAATACAAAGATTAAGTGATGTATGGGCAGTGATAATGAAAATTGAGTCTTTGGACACGAAGAAAGAAACAGATGATTCACAGAGGGAAAGATTAGTTGATATTGGAAAGTACCTATTTCAAAGGGGTAAACATGGAAGTGTTAGTGGAAAAAGACTTAAGGAGATGATTTGGAAAAGTTTTATAGCCCAACCATTAAAAATTACCGAAAGAAAGACTAAGCGGTTGAGAGAAACTCCATGGCTGATGAAGAAGAGAAGACTAAAATCAATACTAGCCTCTATAAATGACTCCACCCCAAAAAGGAAGAAAGAGAGGGAGACAAAGGGGTATAAGAGAGGGGGGAAAGAGAGAAAGAGAAGAAAAGAAAGGAAAGGGATAGATACTTGATCAAATATACTGAAATAGAAGAGAATTAGCTTGAGGTATGAAATTGATTACCGCCAGATGACTGGATATATAAATCTAAATAACGGATTACTTTAAAGAGTGAAGCTGGCAAAGAGACTGCTAAGGTAGTATCTAGAGTAAAAAGAAATTAAAACAATGGTGAAAAGGATATGCGGTTGTATGTTAGGATTTTGCTATTTATGGAAACTGCATTTTCCATCCTATTTTTGTGTGTTTGTCTTATTTGTTGATGTATTTTTTTTGTTTTTTTGTTTTTATTTGGTGAAAATAAAAGACTAAATGCAAAAAAGAAAAAAAAGAAGAAGACTGTTTAATTGCCTATGGTTGAGACGTCTGGCTTGAATAAAATTGAACGTTTTTATGACTACATGCAGTACATTATCCATTTTCAATGTTTTGCTGCACAGAGTTTCGTGGTGCAATGGAAATTGAAGAACTGATGTTGTGGGTTTGCAGCTACCAATTTTTCTTCGAGTTTTGCAGCAACTCCAGCTTTTCTCCCCACCATTTGAGGTGCTCCATCTGTGGCCAGGCTCACTAGTTTTGTCCAATCAGCACCAATTTTATCCAGAGCTCCTACCAAGTTCTTGAAGATGTCATCGCCTGTAGTTGTGTCCTTCATAGGAATGATTTCTAAAAGTTCTTCTGTAACACACATATCTTGATCAACTCCATGGATAAAGATTGCAAGCTGTACTACATTGGTGATATCCACTGCAATTGAAAATGCAATGAAAGAGTTGTTTTTTTCTGCCAGTTGCATGTGCAGATTCTCAGATAGATCACAAATTCTCTCTGCAACTGTGTTTCTTGAGATACTTATATTTACAAAAAACTGCCACTGATCTGGACTGACTACTTCTGCAGCCATGAGCATACACCTCTTTACAAACTCCCCTTCCAAAAAGGGTTTTAAAGACACAGCAAGCTCATGTGCAATTATATAGCTTGCCTTAACTGTAGCTTCATTCGTTTGATGTGACTTCTTGAACATCGATTGTTGTCTCTTCAATGACTGCTCTAATTCAGAAGCCTTTTCCTCTCGTTCTTTACCACTGTATTTATCACACTTCCCAGCATAATGAGTTTTATAGTGCTGCTGAATGGGAATGGATATTTGCTGCGCACAGGCATGTTGGTTTTCCATTCTGTTCCACAAAAAATAAAGACCGCCATTTTTCTTGGACAACATGACACTCTGCATCTACTTTTCTCTTCTTCAAATATGTCATTATCATCAATATCACCAAACCACACACTTGCCAAAACAATGCTGCAATGGAAAAGGGTGATAGTTTTTTTTTTTAAAGGCTCATATAAATGCACAGCAGTGAGGCCATTTGATTTTAGCTATATATTGTATAGTGGGTTCTATGCATGGAGGAGTCGCAGGATGAGTGATAAGCTCTTTAATAGAAGTAGCATAGTATAAGGCCACATTACAGACTGGGGCCGGGGCCAATGGGGCCAAACTTATATACATCTCTGGGTTCCTGCGCAAGCACGTTATTGGGTCATTCAAACCGGTGGGGCTTGTGATTGGTTCAGGGCTGCAGAGATTTGGATCCTGCAGCCCTTTGTTCCCAAGTCCCCCAGCTCAGTCTGTATGGCTCCAATGAGCCAGGCAGAAACACCCAAAGTCTTCCCTTGAGTCCATATACATAACATCCCTCCCCCCTTAGTCCGCAAGCCCCTAGTGGACATTGCCTTTTAGGTATGCAGACTTGCGATGCTCTTGCATCAACTGCCTAAATTCTGGAGTGGGTGGCGATGCGGTTGCAGCTTCAGGCGTGGCGAGCAAAGGTCCAGGTGCTCAGGGGAGCTTGGATTGCTGGACCGGATCCCCAGGGTTCTCTGGCGCTGATGGTAGTCCCGTCTCCTCCACTGGCTCTGGCAGGGGTGCTGCTGCCAGCCTCTCTACTTCCTCCGGCTCGTGGGTCGTTGCATCTGGGTGCCTTCTCTTTGTGCACATCCTTGGTGGCTGTGGCTATCTGTAGTGCCTTGGCCAGGGTTGGATCAGATTCCGTCATGATTTTCCTACGTGCCTTTAGGTCCCTGAGGCTGTGAGTGAACTTCATGAGCAGGGTGTCTTCAAGTTGTGCACCGTACTTTGTCTTCCTGCCCATGTCGTGCAGGCGGGCTAGGAAGGTTGCTACAGTCTTGTTTGGTTCCTGAAACCTGTCGAGGAACTGTAGCTGTAGGGTGAGGCGGGTTGGCTTCAAGACGAAATGGCTGGTCAGCACCTTGATGATCTCGTAGAAGAAGGACGACTCGAGCGTTTCTGGCGCGACCAAGCCCTCAGCAAGCTGCAGGGTGGCGGTGCTGCAGTTGCTCAGCAGGATGGCCTTCTTGATCTCCGGTTCATCATCCTTGATTCGTTGCGCCACGAGGTGGTACTTGAGTCTTTTGACCCAGGCTTCCCAGGCCTCAGGCTGCATTATGTCCAACTCCAGAATAGAGTTTTGTGATCTGGACACGGTGGCCATGGTCGGGCCGGGTGGTGGTGCCTGTTGCATGGTGGCACTGGAGCTCAGTGTGCTTGGCAGTGCCAGGGGGCCCTGGGCCTCGCTCATCCAGATCCCATCCTCATCGCCACTATTGTATAGTGGGTTCTAATCATGAAGGAGTCTCAGGATGAGTGATAACAAGCTCTTTAATAGAAGTAGCATAGTATAAGGCTACATTACAAGACTGGGGCCGGGGCCAATGGGGCCAAACTTATATACATCTCTGGGTTACCACTCAAGCACGTTATTGGGTCAAACTGGTGGGGCTTGTGATTGATTCAGGGCTGCAGAGATTTGGATCCTGCAGCCCTTTGTTCCCATGCCCCCAAGCTCAGTCCGTAGGGCTCCAATGAGCCAGGCAGGAACACCCAAAGGCTTCCCTTGAGTCCACATACATAACACTATAATAGTGCTTTGCCCTTAGTTTCAATTGCACATGGCATTTTATCATTTGGGGAAGAATGACCTTTTTAGTGGCTTCCCAAACGGCAATCAGGCACTGCACAAGCACTTAGGAGAGTTGCAATGGTTGCAATAATACAACAAGCAAACCTGGACTTAATGTGGCAGCTGTGACACAAGTGCTACTTCCTAGCACTTCAGCAGCCAACCAGAAAACCACAGAATTGGAAGGGTCTTCCAGGGTCATGTAGTCTGACCCCCTGTACAATGCAAGGAATTCACAAATACCTTCCCACTCCACCCCCAGTTACCTCTGCTCCATGCCCAGAAAGTGGCAAAGAAACCCCTCCAGGATCCCTGGCCAAAATCACATCATCATCTCTTCACATGTGAAAAAATTCCAGCCACTATCTGCATCGGGAAAGAGCCCGATGTTCACACTGAAATTAGAAGCTTAATGCTGTGATTAGAGAATGTAGAATGGGGTTCCTAAATAATTGAGCCATTAAACTGAAGAAGGAATTGAAACGTCATCAAAATCTAGAGAGACGTCTTTTTAGAAAGGGGCTGCGTTGAAGCTACGTTCCTCAGGAGCGCCCATCTTGAGAATTTCAGTTGGACTATTTCCAAATTTGGATTTACAGTATGTCACAGAAGTGAGTACACCCCCTCACATTTTGTAAATATTTAAGTATATCTTTTCATGTGACAACACTGAAGAAATGCCACTTGGCTACAATGTAAAGTAGTGAGTCTACAGCTTATATAACAGTGTAAATGTGCTGTCCCCTCAGAATTACGCAACACACAGCCATTAATGTCTAAACTGCTGGCAACAAAAGTGAGTACACCCCTAAGTGATAATGTCCAAATGGGGCCCAAAGTGTCAATATTTTGTGTGGTCACCATTATTTTCCAGCACTGCCTTAACCCTCTTGGGCATAGAGTTCACCAGAGCTTCACAGGTTTTCACTGGAGTCCTTTCCCACTCCTCCATGACAACATCACATAGCTGGTGGATGTTAGAGACCTTGCGTACCTCCACCTTCCATTTCAGGATGCACCACAGATGCTCAATAGGGTTTAGGTCTGGAGACATGCTTGGCCAGTCCATCACCTTTACCCTCAGCTTCTTTAGCAAGGCAGTGGTCGTTTTGGAAGTGTGTTTGGGGTTGTTATCATGTTGGAATACTGTCCTGCGGCCCAGTCTCCGAAGGGAGGGGATCATGCTCTGCTTCAGTATGTCACAGTACATGTTGGCATTCATGGTTCCCTCAATGAACTGTAGCTCCCCAGTGCCAGCAGCACTCATGCAGCCCCAGACCATGACATTCCCACCACCATGCTTGACTG
The DNA here is from genome assembly GCF_032191835.1 of Heteronotia binoei. NCBI lineage: Eukaryota > Metazoa > Chordata > Lepidosauria > Squamata > Gekkonidae > Heteronotia > Heteronotia binoei. Next base: position 28,156,947 of record NC_083230.1, on the reverse strand, counting down.
TGGGCAAGACACACTTGTCTTTGTACTCCTCACCTGGTTGTCACCACACACGCTTGACACCATCTGAACCAAATAAGTTTATCTTGGCCTCATTGGACCACAGGACATAGTTCCAGAAATCCATGTCTTTAGTCTGCTTGTCTGCAGCAAACCGTTTGCAGGCTTTCTTGTGCATCATCTTTAGAAGAGGCTTCCTTCTGGGATGACAGCCCTGCAGATGGTTCAGATGGTGTCAAGCGTGGCCAGCCGCCCACTCCCTCCCCCTGCCTGATCTTCATGTGGCTGCCAGAGATGCACCCAAAAACCTCACAAGCAAGCTCTCCGGCGTCAAGAGGTTGTGCGCCCAGCCACCCACTCCCTCCCCCATCTGATCTCCACACAGCTGACGCCCAGAGAACTTTTTAAGAATTTTTTTTTTTAGTTTGCTCACACTTAGCAGGGAATGCCAGCCTCCAGGTGGAACCCAGAGATCAATTGGCGAAACATTACAGCCAAACCAGAACCATGCAGTAGAGAGGAAGCAGTTATAGACAACGAGAAAATAACAGCAGGTCACATGACCTTCTGATCAAACCAGGCAGCTTCTTGTTCAGGCAGAATAATGAAACAAGTGGGAATCTGCCAATTTGAGCCCTGGATTGAGCTGCAGATTGCACAGCCTACCCCGACTGGGTGTTGGGGGGGGGGCATGGGGGATCCTCCACCCCTGCAGGACAGATTAAGAACATAAGAGAACATAAGAGAAGCCATGTTGGATCAGGCCAACGGCCCATCAGGTCCAACACTCTGTGTCACACAGTGGCAAAAAATGTTATATACACACATACACTGTGGCTAATAGCCACTGATGGACCTCTGCTCCATATTTTTATCTAAACCCCTCTTGAAGGTGGCTATACTTGTGGCCGCCACCACCTCCTGTGGCAGTGAATTCCACATGTTGATTGAGAGCCTCGGTGGGCTGGTTCTGGCCCACGGGCCAGATGTTTGACACCCCTGGCTCAGATGTTTTTGCCAATTGCTCCCAATAATGACTACTCTCATAAAATCATCTGGGACAGCAAGGGAGGGTTAGTTCAATGCAAGCTGTAGTGAGTTCAGAATGTACAGTAGTTGTTTAGGATGGAGTGACCAATCCATGCAGCAGAAGGAAGCACAAAAGCCTCAAAGCTGAGGTGCACTTTATGGATATAATCGGTGCACCCTAGAGTTTATAAATCTCTAGCAAACCTTTTGGAAATGGATATGATTGGACAAGTTAGCCACTCATAGTAAAAAAAATCCAGCAAGCAGAACACAGCCAATAGAGTTATTTGTCAGTAATACAGTAGTGTTGACAATGAAGAGTTCACTTCCATTGCCACTGAAAAGCACAAACCACCAGGTAAGAGGTGAGGCATCTAGATGTGTGAAGATGAGATGGCTTCCCAGAGCATCTATTTAAAACACACACACACAATTTAACCAGTGATGAAGATTGCTATGCCATAAAGGAAACCAATTAAAGGCTTCCATTTAGTGAAGCTCTGGGGCATCCTTGTAAATTAAGTTAAACACTTGGTTAAAGTTAAGCACATGATGAATGAACTACCTGGAATGGGTCCAAACCAACGCAGAAGAAAATGAACTGACTGGAATTCAGTACCACAGGATGAAGCTGAGCCAAATATTAAGTAAGCTGCTAAAAGAGTTAGATATTTAGAAGTACAGAAAGGATATTCAAGAGTATGACGGCTATGAGCATCTAGCGGTGAGAATCGTTGCCAGAATCTTGGAACCTACTATGAAACAGATTATCCTGATATAGCTTCCAAGTTCACCCTTTTCTCATTTACAGTATATAGCTCTGCAGTAAACTGTGCTATTACTTTATCATAATGAGCACACACTGTTAAGTCTAGAAATATCTATGACTTTAAAATTGACTGGAAAAACCCATTTTGCTTTCATTTTGAATCAAAACTGAATAAGAACAAAAATAAACAAAGTAATAACATTTGTTTTTGTGCCAGTTGGTTTCAGTGGGAGGCAAGTTTTTGCCTTGAACTTTGTTTCCAACCTATGTGGAAGACATTTTCAGGGGTCATCACACCACCAAATTTCTGACTGATAGGTCTCAATTTCACAAGCAATTAAAGAAAAAAACACATTTATGGCCATAATGTCTTTATTTTCCATCCAATTTGGATAATCTCAGACATTTTCTCCCTTACTCATGGGGCAATGCCTGCCAAATTTCAGAAAGTAAAGAGGGAGGGTCTTACTTTGGTGTACAATTAAATTAAGTCCTTTTAATCCACAAATACAAAACTGGAAACTTCTATAGCATCTAGAAAGTTACTTATCTAATGACCTGGAAATGGGGAGTCATGGAATTCTCATGTGATCAGGAAATATTAAACCAGTTATCAGAGTAAAGAGGAAGTATCCAGCCACCAGAGAACTCCAGCAGATCTTTTATTTCTGGATTGTATAGTCACAGGGAGACAGGGAAATAAATATAAAAGTGTCGTAAGAAGCACTCTATCATTCTTCAACACTGACAATTTTTCTGTTGTACATTTTGCTTCTAACTGCCTATGAACCTGGGACACTTTATGCCTCTGAAATTTACCATGCACAATCCTTTAAACAAAGGTTGAGGAGGATTTAAATGGCAAGTGCATACAGTATATTGGTGAAGAGCACGTTAAAAATGGTTGGAAGCCAAAACTCCTGTTTAAGACACCCATTTTGGCATCTTCCTTGTTTGAAGTACAGGAGGAACAGCAGAACAGCTCCTCTAATCGAGGAAATGGCAGGACCAAACTTTTTAGACTTTTGATCCTATCTGGAAAATATTCATAGTGAAACACTATAGCTTGGCATACATTTTGCATAAAGAAGGTTCCCAAATTCAATTCCTAGAAGTGCTAAAGAATTAGAAAAGATTTATCTCCACTACTCTGCAAAGAGAGTATTGGCTAAGGCAGCCCATGTCTAGTGGCCTGAGTTTTTATAAGGCAGCCCCAGATGAAAAATTCTTTAGGTTGAAACTGAACTGTTTAGCTTGCCAGTTACAATTCTCACCCCAAACACTGGGCGTTTTCGCACTGACCTTACTCGAGAGCGACGTCCCTCTTCACCGCACAGTGTCTGTGCGGATTTCGCACTAATTGCTCCGCAGAACCAAACTGGCCAAAAGCCAGTTTACATTTGCGATGCAAAAGCCGCGGGACTTTGCGGCTCTTCCGGGTTCTGCAGAGCAATTAGTGTGAAATCCGCGCAGACACTGCGCGGTGAAGAGGGACGTCGCTCCTGAGTAAGGTCAGTGAGAAAACGCTCACTGTATTCTGTGTCACTGCCCACAGAGATTAAATGAGCAGCAGCTTTTAGAATATGGTCTCCATTGAGACTTGTTTACTGTCATTCAGGTCTAGGGGGGGAAATCTGTTCACTTACACTTTAAGCTGAAATTTTATCCCATTCTTTTATATGTTTGTCTCCTTCTTTCATCATTTTTATGAATCAAGCTTGGGAATGTTTAATGCTGCTTTCATATGGCTTTTGTGTTGCTGTTTTAATACTGGTTTATGTGCTGGTTTTAGGGGATGGTGATTTTATAATTGCATGATTGGATGGTTCTTTGCTGGTGGAGTTAATGCAGTTTTATTGATTTATTGCTTTAGGGAGGTTGGGTTTTTTATAGTTAGTCACCTCAAGAAGATTCCTGGAGAGGTGGCATAGACAGTTCCCCAGGGGTAGATATTTTTAGTAATGTTTTGTAATATTCAGTATCCTTGGCTTGATTGCTTCCCAAGTAAATCAAACAGGACGATCTTCAAATGATTAAAAAAAAAATCCATGAAAGCTACAAAATGCTCCGTAATAACAACAATTACACTACAAATGTTACATTTATTTATTTGGTCAGTTAGTTAGTTAGTTAGATTTATATTCCATCCATTCTACAAAGACTCAAAGTGGCTAACAACATAAAATAAATAGAGGCAACATTAGTAAACAGTATTAAAACCATAACAATAAAACAATCAAATAAAATCACAATGGTGCTACTATAAAGCATGTAGAACAATTGTGCAATGCATTTGCTGTCAAGAACAGTCATCATTAGTTACCTGCTGTAGATAGCTGATCTTCTTTACATTGAAGGAGATAAATTCAGGTCTTCCCATTGTTAATGCTAGGGCGAGCTTCTCTTGTCTGTCTTGGTTGTGACCAATTAATGGAGCAACTGCCATTTCTTCAATGTATGTTATTAGTGGCACTGGGAGACTTTATATCTTGATGCCATTAAGGAAATTGGCCAGCTAAATCTTTTTAAGAAAGAAAAAAATACCAAACATCTGTTTCAAATCAAGTTATCTCTTCAGCTAGGACAAACTATATTCTGCTTGTTCAGGTTGTTTCAGCAAAATATTGATTTTTTCATTAAGCATTTGAAATTATTATCTCTTCCAGTGATGCAATCTTTTACAGTAAATACTTAGCTAGTTTATCTGACTGGGATTAGTGACGTTCATGTGTCTTCCCATACAATGTGTCAATATAAATTAATGGCTTACTTCTGCCAGTCTTAAGAGGAATTAATGGCATTGGAGACAGTAGTGCTTGGAACGATCTGTGCCGCTTTATGAAAAGGTAGGGGCATTTGCATTAGCAGGAAGTATCATTGATAGGTAATACTTTGCCTGTCCTGAAGAGAAGCAGACGTTCAGTAGAGAAGATGGAAGGGGAATGGAAAAGCATGAGATGACCAGTATCACTCACAATAATGGGCCCAAACTGATCAGGAATGGGGATGGCTTTTCTAGCAAGGACCGTTTTCACACAGCTTACCACAGGGTCACGTTCCTGTTCTCTCCGCAGAGTCTGTCGGATTTCCCATTATCTGCACCGAAGTTACAGGAGGTGCCGCGGCTTTTACGTAGCAAACGTAAACCACTAAAACCCAGTTTACGTTTGCTACGCAAAAGCCACGGCACTTCCTGTAACTCTGGCGCAGATAATGGGAAATGCGACGGACGCTGCGGAGAGAACAGGAACGGGACCGCGTGGTAAGCTGTGTGCGAAAACGGTCATAGAGTTTGAAGGTACCTACAGAGTCTTCTAGTCCAACCCTCTGAACAATGCAGGAAATTAACAAATACCTCCTCCTAAATTCACAGAATCAGCATTGCTGTCAGATGGCCTTCTAGCCTCTCTTTAAAAACCTCTGAAGAAGGACAGCCCATCACCTCCTGAGGAAGCCTGTTCCACTGAGGAACTACTCTAACTGTCAGGAAGTTCTTCCTAAAATTTAGTTGAAAACTCTTCTTCTTTTTTTAAAGTTAAGAAATTGAAAAGTCTTCTGATTTAAGATCAACCCATTAGTTCTGGTCCAACTTTCTGGGGCCATAGAAAACAATTCTGCACCATCCTCTATAGGACAGCCCTTCAGGTACTTGAATATGGTGATCTTATCACCTCTCAGTCATCTCCTCTCCAGTGTAAACGTACCCAATTCCTTCAACCTTTCCTCATACGATTTGGTCTCCAGACCCCTCACCATCTTTGTTGCCCTCATCTGGACACTTTCCAGCTTGTCTATATCTTTCTTAAATTGTGGTGCCCAAAACTGAACACAATACTCTAGATGAGATCTAACCAGAGTAGAGTAAAGTGATACCATCACTTCACTTGATCTGGACACTATACTTTTGTTGCCATAGATCTTTTCCACACATACTGCTGCCAAGACAAGTCTCCCCTGTCCTAGAATTAATTATACATCTGATTTCTCCTACCTAAATGCAAATGTAAATAACTTTACATTTATCCCCGTTAAAATTCATTTTGTTTTAGCCCAGTTTTCCAGTCAGTCAAGATCATCCCGTATCCTGACTCTGTCTTCTACTGTATTTGTGACCCCGCCCCCCAAATTTAGTATCATCTGCAAATTTAATAAGCATCCCCTTTACTCCTAAATCCAAATAATTTATGAAGATGTTGAACAAAACAGGTCCCAGGATAGATCCTTGAGGCACTCCACTTGTCACTCCTCTCCAAGAGGATGAAGAACCATTCACAAGCACTCTTTGGGTGCAATCCTTCAATCAGTTACAGATGCACCTAACAGAATGTAACCCCCATTTTACCATTTGTCAACAAGAATAGTATGCTGAACTTTATCAAAAGCCTTACTGAAAGCAAAATAAACTATGTCTATAGCATTCCCATGATCCATCTTGAAAAGATACTCATAAAACAGTTCTCGAGATATAAACAGACAATAAAACCAGCTCAAAATGATGGAACCCCTCGGTTAAAAGCAAGGGTAAAAATAAATGTTTTGGCAATCCTCAAGAAGGAGGGCATTTCAGAGGTCGGGGCCCATCACTAAAAAAGCCCTGTCACAGAAGTCCTATTTCAATCCGTTAAGTCCGGAGTATACATTAACATGATGAATTCCACTAACAATGCACCTAACCTACCCATGATAATTGGGGGGCATATAAAATTCCTTTAAGTCATTAAATTGTGACCATGCACCAACTGCAGCTACCCAGACAGCTGCCATCCTGAATTCCATTAAACGTACAGGTATAAAATTGCTTGAAATTCTCCAGGGCAAAGATATGAAGAGCTCAATTAAAATAGGCAGTTGTGGCAGGGATAAGTTTTCCAGATCATTATTAATAGCAATACACATTATGTGTGTAGCAACAATAATTAAATTTGTGTTGTATCATAAGAAGGATAGGTAATGGAACTTTAGATGGATCCAAACTAGAGATGGGTACGAACCAAACCATGAAGAAAAATTTGTCACAGATTTTGCCCTGTTCATGGTTTGTGAACAATAGTATGTGCTGGGTCTACATCACAAACTTCCACTGACTTTTAAAGCTGTTGGTGGTGGTTTGTTGTGTTCATGGGTGGAGCAGAAAGCAGGAGTTTAAATCTCTGCTTTCTGTTCCCAGTGTAAGCCACAAAACCAGCGGAGTGGTAGGGAGATATTCCCCACCACTTAGCTGTATGGTGTACCTTCAAACTTTAAAGGGACTGCAGAAGACAGCCCCCCCCCCATGAAAAAAAGCTGAGCCAGCAGGGAACAGTCTACTGGTCAGCTGTTTTGAGCTCTCTTCTGCAGTCCCTTTAGAAGTCTCCCCACCAGCCCAGCTTCAGGGTCTCTTGTGCCGTCCTAAGGGCTACTCAAGGGAGCCTAATAGAGCTGAGCCCATAGGAACAAGTCTCCCTGCTGGCCCAGCTTTGGGATCTCTTGCACAACCCCTCTAAACCAGGCTGTACAAGGGAGCCCAACAGAGCTGAGCTGGTGGGAAGAAGTCTCCCTGCTGGCCCAGCTTCGGGCTCTTTTATGCAAACCCTTTAATCCAGGCTGCATAAAGGAGCCCAACAGAGTTGAGCTCATGGAGAGGCTCTCTCTAAATGGGGCTGCAAAAGAAGGACTGAAGCTGACCTCCCTTGTTCAGCCCATTTAAACAGCTCTATTGGACTCCCTCGTTCAGGCCATTTGAGCAGGACTGCAGAAGAGAGCCTGAAACTCGGCCAGCAGCAAGACTTCTCCCCACTTCTCCCTCAGCTCTATTGGGTTCCCTTATGCAGCCCCTTTAAATGGAACTTTCCGTGCCTTTAAATGGGGCTGCAGAAGAGAGCCTGAAGCTAGGCCAGCAGGAAGACTTCTGCAGCAGAGACTGTCTTCTGCAGACACTTTAAAGTTTGAAGAGACTGCATGAGACAGTCTGAAAGAGCTGAGTGGTGAGGAGCAGCTGTTTTTCAGGCTTTCTGCAAATCCTGTTTAAAGGGACGGTGGTCCCTTTGAATGGGGTTTGCAGGGCCACAAATCACAAACCAGCTCTTAGCTGGGTTGGGTTAGTGGTTTGGTTTGCACGTTGGCCAGGAACCACAAACCGAACCTCCTTTTTCTGGTTTCTGCCCATCCATAGAACTTAACGGAACAAGTGTTATTTGTCCAATCATAGTAAACTGTCAGAAGAATACATGCTACATGTTTTGTTTCCCTGAAGTCTAGTATAAATATATCTGTTCGGTAGTGAATATCTTTCTGTTTTTAAATTTAAAAATATTTCCTATTGTTCCATACCAAAGTAAAAAGACTAACAAGCTGTTCAGAAGAAGAAAAATCTTTACTTCATTTTCTGAAACGTTGTACTATGGAAAAAATAAACCCATGTTATCTCTTGACATTAAAGGAAGAACAATCTTTTAAACCCTCATTATTCCTAAGCCTCCAAAAATTACAGTATTTGTGCATCATTTCCTGAAAACCAAAGCAAGGAAACACAAAAGATGTATAAAATTGCAAAGTCAAATATAGTTTTCCCTTCAATGAAAGGTGTAAAGACACATTGGCGGTCCTTTCCCTGTCCTCTCCCCAGAACACTAAAGTAATGAAGAAAAAAATACATAGCTTTAAAAGAGATTCCAGGAGGACAGCTTAACACAGTGTATGCTATTTTTTGCAGACAGTATTTGGAACTTTCTGTACCAGGCAAATACCTACTTAGCTCTGAAAATGTTGTAAGAAACTTTACTTATACAAATGCGGTGAAAATAGTATGTCCAAGCCTGAATAGAGCAACATTCCCCCAAACTGGTTCTAGTCTTTTATGTGACTTGGATGACCTGCTATAGGCAACCGGTGACTTTTCTATTGACCTTCTGTCTTCCATGTCTTTTAACAAGACTTTCCCCTGGTAGCAGAGAAATGTGCAAGCAGAAAACTATGTTGTTGTGACCCATTTCACAACATTCTGCAATTTTTTTAAAAAAATCCCTTTTCACACTATTTAAACATATTCCTTTCTTTATCAATATAGCATTTAACATTTAGTTCATGACTAAGAAATCATCATGCATTTACTCTACTCTGTATGGCCTTAATTCTCCAGAAATGCCTTCATTCCTACAAAATGTATTATAATACTGGTTGTTTGGAATAACATAATGCAACTCTTTCCCTTTGTCCCCACAGAAAGTTAACTCAGGATTACTTAATAACACCTTCTTTTCATTTTGTTATGGGCAACAGCTGTAAATGACATTTCCCCCCAGGAAATGACCTTCAAATTCAGTGCCTTTGCACAGCAAAGAGGATGGTTTATTTTTTCTTCATTATTTGTTTGTTTGTTTTAGTTGATTTGTATTCACCCCTACCCTATGAACGGACTCAGGGCAGAGTACAACAAATATTGACACCAGAACTCCACTATTTATCCATTTTATATGCATTGTTTCAGATTAAGCTTTGTATAGGCAAAGTTTGTTAACAGATTGTACATATCCCAAAGGCTGGTACGCAAATTGTAGAATCATGAACATATTATGAATTAATAGGGTTGCCACTTCCAGGTCCTTCCCAAACCCACCATCCCCAGAGTCCACCATCCTCAAAAAACTCTATGAATTGCCTAGCACAGAGTTGGCAATTCTATTAATTAGTCAAAATTATTTAATAAAACTATAATAAGCAGCAGATTTTCAGATATGAAAAACTTTGTTGACATAGAAAAATGCATTTCTCATCATTCAAGAGGCATATAATAACTGTAAAAAATTTCAGGTGTCCAACCCTATCAGATGCTCCATTTGTCTTGGAGAGCCAGTTTGGTCTAGTGGTTAAGTGTGAGGACTCTTATCTGGGAGAACCAGATTTGATTCCCCACTCCTCCACTTGCAACTGCTGGAATGGCCTTTGGTCAGCCATAGTTATCACAGAGCTTGTCCTTGAAAGGACAGCTTCTGAGAGAGCTCTCTCAGCCCCACCCATCTCACAGGATGTTTGTTGTGGGGGAGGAAGATAAAGGAGATTGTGAGTTGCTCTGAGACTCTTCAGTGGAGGGCAGAATATAAATCCAGTTTCTTCTTCTTTCCACTGGTCCACCATAGGGAAAGAATTTTCTCCTCCTAGGCCTCAGAATCTCAGTTGCAGGAGAGGGGGTTTACAGCACCCTCAGCCTCCTCCTCCATAGTGGAAGTAGAGCTATACATTCGAATATTTACCGAATATTTACCAAATACCTGCCTTTTTGGTGATCTATGCCTATTTCTGGAATTCTGCATAGCTGAATTCCCGATATCACCAGTGGTATTTGGAAATATTTGGTAAATCCCTTGTTTCAATAGAAAGCAATTGGGAAAGGAAAAAGGCAGTCTGTGATTGCCTTTCCCACATTTCCCTTGGCTTTTCCCACCTCTGGCTGGGGTGAGGGGAAGTGGGGGGGGAGGCCCCTGACCAATCAGAGCCAGAATGCAAAATGCATGGCTTTGCAGGACCTTGCAGGACTGTTTTTGTTGTGCAAGGTAGGGGGAAGGGAGAAACTGCAATTCTCCAGTAGAATCACATATTTCCCCCCTCAATCCAATCAGAGGACAGAACAATTTATTTTCAAACTGTTCTGTTATGTCCATGGGCAGAGAGAGGTATTTATTAACCATCTTGTAGAGTAAGCCCAAGGCCTAAATATGTGTTGTTTCATAGATCTTTGGGAAATCTCCTGGAGCAAGTTTTGGGCCTCCAGAAAGCAGTTGACAACACTGGAAGATAGAAGCAATCTGTGTTCTGTCAACCTTTGTCATCCTAATCATCTACAAGCTATACAGTGGAATCTGCTAATGAGATGTCAAAATGGGATATGTATGGTTTAAGTTTCTGAACAGAGAAAATTAACTTGGCAAAATGCCCTTTCTTTGTTTGAACTTAATCACCATTTCAAAAGGTGAATTAAAGTTCAGAGTTCCAAAATGTTGCTCATCGCCCATAATATTTTAATATTAGCTAAGAAATCTGTTGCTTATAGTTTAGATTCTGAGAGAGTTCATAAAATAATAGTTTTGAACATTATGGATTAAACGATATTCAATTAAGAGTCTCTGAATGAGGCAGACAACAGGAGAGGCTTTGCTAGTTAACATGATTTATTAGCACTCAAATGTGGAATAGCTTTCCTCTATTGTATGTTTATCACAAGGCTTCTAAATGTTTAATACTGTGTTACATTGAATTGTTAAAGGATTATTATATTTAGCTAAGGAAATGCATGAAGTTTAAGCAGCTTGGTCATAGCAAGGAATTAAAAGCCTGTTGTAATCAGCATTATTATTTTTAACAAGCAAAGGCGATTGGAAAGTATCTTCAGTCAATTAGGCTGGGATCCAAGAGACAGCTAACTAGAAGATACTTCTAACATAACAGATGTTTTAAAATTTATGATTCCTGTCTAAACCTTTGGCCTAGGTAAAAATAAACTATCAAATGCTGACAACTAATTAAAATAATATGGAGAAACAGAAATGATTTCTATACAAAGAAGGCCTTCAAGTGGTTAAGAAGAAAAGTGTTTTATTTACAGTTTTATGTATTTACAATATAAACTTAAATATAAAACTTAAATAAAGGCTTCCTGATCAATTGGAAAATGAACAAGAATATGCATTCAAGAGAGAAAAATTAATTATTTCAGCATATGCTATTTTGGAGCTGAGAAGTCCATATAAAAGTTTAATTTTTCTAAGAAATGGCTGATGTATTATTAATAATTATTTTGTAGGAATGCTTAATAAACAAGTGTTCTATGTATGTAGAAGCAAGATTATACAATATAAAGTTAAGTGTTGCTTGTAATATAAATTTAAGTTTCATAGATCTTTCATAGAGGTCTGATGAAGTCTGCTTAAGAGCATACGAAAGCTTACATTCTGAATAAAACTTAGTTGGTCCTAAATGTGCACTTGTCTACTGCTTCGTTCAAAATTAAGTTTGTAAGTTCATGAGAGATGGAACGTCTAGGAAAGTAGCCAATTAAAGGTAGCAGGAAGGTCTAGAAAGATGTTACATTTCATTTTTAATGAGGAAGTTTTTAAAACACACCAGTTGATGAGAAGGTCAGTAAAGTTGAAAATAAGCCAGGAACATCTTGTTTGTCAAATGTAAGATTAATGAATGTTAGAAACAAAGAAAATCCAAGAGCGCATGCTTGATGATGTAAGATTAATTATATAAAGGGAAAAAGTGATGAAGAGTATAAAGGTTTGAACACAACTGGAGTTCAGTGAACAACTGGGCTGAACCTTTGGCTGTATGTTGTTTCTTATTCGAATAAAACTTTTGTTACCTCTTTTTGCTGTCTGGGTTTTGTCTCTGTGTGACTTTAATTGGCTAGCCACACAAGTCAAAGAACCTTGGCGCCCTGAGGGCATTGCTTTCATTTCCTTACCCCCTAGACTCTATTGCTGCTGCTGTTGCCATAGAGAGACTGTGAGTGTGAGCTTCTGCTTTTGGCAGTGCTCTGCTCTCTGTGGCCTGGTCAGTGGAGTTCCTGAATCCTGGACTTCACTGCCTCTGACTGGTGAGATCCTTCCTTTTTTGCGCTTATTGTGGGGACTGGGGAATTTTTAGAAGCAGGTTTTTCTTTTTAACTTTTTGAAAACCCTGGGGTTTTCATCCTGCTTTGGGTGTAGGTATCTGGTTGGTCTTCTGTTGGGGTGGGTGGTTGCTGGAGGGATTGGGGGTGGCTCTGGCCTGGACTGGCTTGGAGTGTTTGATTTAATCATTTTATAATTTTATAATATTTTCTGGTTATTTAAAATTCTTTTTGAACTGCCTGTTAAATTTATTTCATTGGCCTGGTTGTGTCTGTGTGCTATTTAATTCCTTCCTATTTTCCCTAGGTCAAGCTGTTTGTGATTGCTGATGCCTGTGCCACTGGTGTTGCTTTTCTTGCCCTGATTCTGTTGGGGTTTTGGCCATCTGGCTCCTTCCTCCTGGTCTAGTTTTTTGGGCCTCTGGTTGCTTCACGGGCCATCTTTGTATGGCCTGAGCATCTGATAGTTGGTATGGGGAGGGGTTGGGCATCTGGCTCCTTCCTGGTCTGGTTTGTTTGGGCCTCTAGTTGCTTCTGCCACAGGCCATCTTTGTGTGACCTGAGCACCTGACTGTGGTGATGGGGGGTTGGGCAGCTGGCTCCTTCCTCCTGGTCTCTGGTTTGTTTGGGCCTTTTGGTTGCTTCACAGGCCATCTTTGTGTGACCTGAGCACATCGTTGTGGTGTTGGGGTTTTTGGGGGAATCTGGCTCCTTCCTCCTGGTCTGGTTTGTTTGGGCCTCTGATTGACTCACAGGCCATCTTTGTGTCACCTGAGCACCTGATTGTGGTGTGTGTGTGTGGCAGGGGGTTGGGCATCTTGCTGCTGGCTCCTTCCTGGTCTGGTTGGTTTGGGTCTCCAGTTGCCTCACAAGCCATCTTTGTGTGACCACCCAGCAAGGAGGTGGGTCCTCCTGCTGCATCCACCTCCAGAGGTCTCCCAGGGAGTTCCATGATAAGGAGGGAGTACCAGCCAACTTTGATCGAGATGCTTGGTGGGGGTGGCTTTGTTGTGCTAAAGCTGGGGGAAAAATGCATTATTGCTGTGTTCAAACGATTCCTTGCCGAGCTGATCACCAAAGGATGTTCCTTCTCCATAGTAGAGAGAAGGGATGCTCCATTTCATTGCGCCCTGGTACAAGGTTTCTTGCCACATCACAATGAGTGGGACCTTAGTGCCAAAACTTTACAGGGCAATGAAGTCCGTGGAGAGGGAGCATTTGTTCCATGCTGCTGGGGTAGCTGTTCACTTCATCTCAGATCTGTGGACTCCCCATAGTTTGCATGAAGGGTATTTGTCCCTGACTGCACAGTGGTGGCAAGGCAGGGAGGTGGATGTGGGTGGTGGAAGTGGTAGGCAGGGTCAGAGCCCCCGGGCTGGCTATTGCAAGGCCTTGCTGCATGCTGAACCAATCAACAAGCCGCATGTGGGGGTCAACATCAGTGCCATCATCTGAAGGTCGATAGAGGCTTAGATAGGCAGTGGGGTCACCATGGGCTACATGGTGACAGATGGTGGCATGAACATGATTGTGATAACCAAGTGTGTGGGCATATCATGCATTCCCTGTGCAGAACCACCTGATCCACAACGTGCTGATGGACACCTTGGGTCAGTCTTCCCAATAGGATGACGATTACATCACAGCAAGTATCGAGCTTCTGCTTCAGAAATGAAGCCACATCATGAGTCACTTCTCCTGCAGCAATGACACTTATTTGCTGGAGGAGAAACAGGCACTGACAGGCATCCAGATCACCACCTGATCGCTGACTCAAGACTCACTGGAACTCCACCTGTGCCATGCTGGAGCACTTGGTGGAGCTGAGAGCAGTCCTGGATGCTCTGATCGAAGAGAGCAGGGTCATTTCAGGGGAGAGCCAGCTCAACCAGGAGGACTGGTGCCCAGAGCTCAACCAGGAGGACTAGCTTTGGGGGCTCTCCCCTAAACTCCCTGCTACCCAGAGCCATTTTCCCCACAGTTATTACAGTGGAGGATGTGGCTGATAGGTTTTTTCTCACCATTGGGAGCAGTGGACCTTTTCGGGTGCCCACAAATAGGTCCAATCTTTTTGGGCCATGGGGGTTGCTTGTGGGGGAGTCCCCTGAATTTGCCCTGCAGTTTTGGGGGCTCTCCTTCAAATCCCCTGCTGGTTAGAGCCACTTTTCCCACAGCAGTGGGAAAGTGCAGAGGCCTAGTGGAGGCTCTGAGGGGAACTGTTTAAAAACTCTCTCAGGAGACAGACACTGTTCTTTCCTTCTGAGAGGCCAAGCAGAAAAGACGGCTGCTGTTTAGGAGGAAGAGCCTCACTCTGAGGGAGAGAATGAGCAGACCAAGACCTGGGGCTTAACAGACTAGGAACAGTTAAGTTCAGTCACGTTAGGGACTTTATGTTTAGTTTCCTTCACCCACGTTAGTATAGTTTTCAAAGCACCCTATCTGTTCACTTCCCCTTTACTGATTTTCCTGTTGAAAATAAACCTTTTTGTTGTTCTTTGTTACTCTCCCTGGTCTACTCGTCTACTTTCTTGGCCAAAGCAAGGGATCTGAAGGGCTTGGGAGGGGACTCTGGGCTTTCCCAAGGGACCCTAATTCCAGAGTGGTGGCAGCGTCAGGTGGCACCCCCATCTGAGTCATGACACCTGGTCACTATCCTAATTACTTTCTGACTTAGTAAGGAGGCAGGCCACTTTGTAGCTGTTGTATCCCAAAGTTCCTGGGTTCTTGGGAGTCCTGGGGTTGCTGTGAGTCCAATCCAAGCAGCTGCAGGGTCGGACGCTAACCAAATGCTGTATATAAAAAAAAATGTTATGCGCTCTGTAAACAAGTTTCAGAAACTCTTTTACCCACTTTTGTGTAGCTCTGAAAAGGGGCTTGCAAAAACATTTGAAGAGGTAGGACTGTAAATTTTTTTTACAGGACTGTGTTTTATTTCGAGAAGGCTCAGAATCCAATCTCTGACATTTCTAGTTAATCCAGAGACAGCTGTTCGAAAGGAAAGACTCTCAAGCCTGAGGCCTTAGATAGCTGAAGCCAGCCAGTTAGAATAGTTTGATGGATGATGATCAGGCTAGCTTAGGATAAAACATCTTATTATGATTATAAACTGAATAGACAATAGACTTAGTTTAGATTTTAAGGAGTTAAAATCCATGCATGCATCCTAGTTCCACCTGTAAGTTCATTTTTATTTATTATATACTTATGGTTGCCAACTCTGGGTTGGGAAATTCCTGGATATTTGTGGGTGAAGAGTGGGGTTTGGGGAGGGGAGGAAACTCAGTGGGCTATAATGGCATAGAGACCAGCCTCGCAAACAGTCGTTTTCCCCAGGAGAATGGATGTCTGTTGCCTGAAGACCAGCTGTAATTTTGGGATATCTCTAGGCTCCAGCTGGAGGTTAAGAGATAAATCTAGGGAATCATAGTGAACTAGAGAGAGAAAAGGGGAGGGCACACTGTGCTATGATTCAATAAGGACTTGGTATAAATCTCATTCAGCATAATGATTGCTACAATTTGAATACAGTACATATGGACAACACACTGCAACAAACAATAGACGTTATCACTCTATACATGGAATTATTTCCAAAAAAATACAAAGAAAACTTAACACAGTTCCACAATGGTATAGCATTTTCTCAAAAGTCCCTTGTAGGCTCAAGATGAATCCAAATGGTCAGCTCCCTATTCCAGAGTGGCAGGGGTTTCTTCAGTCTTCCTCAGGACCATGTAATTCAACAATGGAAACAAAGCCTTCAGACATTCAAACCAACAGATCAAAGTCACTTATTTACCAACTGGAACAACTGTCAAGTCAATTTCAGGTCAGCTCTGTGGTTCCAGGTATGTCCACCTAGAGGTTGGCAACCCTGGTACTTCATTGAGACTCAAGACGGATTACAGAGATATAAGAACGACGCAATAAAGAACAGTGTAATATGTACAATGAACAATGTAATAAATCACAGCCAAAGAACAATGAAATAAAAGCAGTATGATATGTCCAGTACACTGGATTCCATTAATTATTGGAATCAGTAAACTAGATTTCTCAATTAGAAAATAATGCGATAAAGACAGTATCAATACACCCAATGAAAAATACATCATGATTTACAGAACATGTTTTGAATGCCATAGCTTTATGTGGTGGTAGATATTGCCACAGCGTTGAGAAGATAACATTAGCCGTGCTGGATCACACCAGTAGTCTATTTGGTCTTGAATTCTGGTTCTAAGTGGGGCACAAGGTAGCACACAAGCAGGATCCAGTGGCCCTACAGTTGCCAATTCCATGTTATGAAATTCCTGGAGATTTGGAGTGTAGACTGGGGAAAGTGGGGTTTGGGAAAAGGAGGGACCCCAGCAGGGTATAATGCCATTGAGTCCACCCTCCAAAGCAACCATTTTCGCCAGGGCAACCATAGTATGGAGATCAGTTGTAGTTCCATGAGATCTCCAGATTCCACCTGGAGACTGGCAACTCCTTCACTACTGTACCATTGCAACCCAATAACAACAGGGACAGATCACATACTAGAAAAATATAAGAGAAACCATATCCGAAGTTCCAACAAGGTAGTTATCTTAGATCCAAAGCAAATGAACAAAGAAGTGCCATTATAAAATATTGCTTAACTATACTTAACTATAGAGGTAGCAGGACAGAGGAATCTTCCCACAAAACATGTCAGGGTTTTTTTTTGTGTAAGAAACTCCTTTGCATATTAGGCCACACACCCCTGATGCAGCCAATTCTCCTGGAGCTTACAGCAGAGCCCTGTACTAAGAGCCCTGTAATCTCTCGACTATAAAGGAGTTTCTGCTACAAAAAAAAAGCCCCTGTAACATGCTAAAGATTTTTTTAAATGCAGGGAAGTATTCAAACCTAGAAGCACCCACTTGGATGCTGAAACAGTACAGCCCAGAATTACATGTGTTATGCGGAGCTTGTAAAAACACAAGAGCATAACGTCCTCATTCTGTTCTATGCTGTACCGCACATGCACACACTTTTTATAATGGTGCTGCTTTCATGCCGCCCTAGATAATCCATCTAATATATATTAGATAATTAGATAGATAAATAGATTGACAGATGATAGAGTGTGAGAGAGCCAGTTTGGTGTAGTGGTTAAGTGTGCGGACTCTTATCCGGGAGAACCGGGTTTGATTCCCCACTCCTCCACTTGCACCTGCTGGAATGGCCTTGAGTCAGCCATAGCTCTGGCAGAGGTTGTCCTTGAAAGGAAAGCTTCTGGGAGAGCTCTCTCAGCCCCACCCACCTCACAGGGTGTCTGTTGTGGGGGAGGAAGGTAAAGGAGATTGTGAGCTGCTCTGAGATTCTTCGGAGTGGAGGGCGGGATATAAATCCAATATCTTCATCTACCTCACAGGGTGTCTGTTGTGGGGGAGGAAGGTAAAGGAGATTGTGAGCTGCTCTGAGACTCTTCGGAGTGGAGGGCGGGATATAAATCCAATATCTTCATCTACCTCACAGGGTGTCTGTTGTGGGGGAGGGGACGGTAAAGGAGATTGTAAGCCGCTCTGAGACTCTTCGGAGCGGAGGGCGGGATATAAATCCAATATCTTCGTCTACCTCACAGGGTGTCTGTTGTGGGGGAGGAAGGTAAAGGAGATTGTGAGCCGCTCTGAGACTCTTCGGAGTGGAGGGCGGGATATAAATCCAATATCTTCTTCTTCTACTACTACTACTACTAAAATGTTTCACTGCTTTTCTTTAAAAGGTTTATTTACGAACCACAACTATCAAGATTTTAAAACAAAATAAAGCCACCAAGCATTGCTTTTTTAAAAAAAAAATCCACTTGTCCATTAAGAAAAAGTCCTTATTATTCTTTTTTACTGCATTTTGATCCCGCATTTCCTCCCAGCGACCCACATTTCCTCTCTGCACATCATTCTCTCCTCCTTCACTTTATCAATCAGATGGGTTTTTTGGCCTGCCATAACTACCCCTCACCCTTCCCGGATTTAATGTGTGCAATCACATGCACACATCTGCCCCCCACAGCTTGCCCATCCTTACCTCATTTTAGGCTGGGCTGGGAGCAGAATAAATGGCCACTGGGAACTTCCCAGTAGCAAACTACTTGCCGCAACTCCATGGCATGTTTCTGGCAATCTGAATGGCTGGAGCATGTGGCATGCATGTGCAAGAGTAGTGTGAATGCTCCTCTTAGCGCATGCACAGCCCATGTCTTTGTTGGGTGCCATCTGATTGCTATGGTGAGCCTCTAACTGGGGCGGCTTTTTAAAAGATGAGAGACCACAATGGCAAAATTCCTGTCTGATCACAGCCACCGACTGGCCCAAGTTCACCCAGAAGGCTGCATGGTAGAGTGGTATTTGATGCTGGGTGTTCAACACTCTAACCACTACACTGCACTGGCTCTCTGCCTTTTGAATAAAACAGTTTTGAAGGCCTTGCTAATAGTGGCCAGAGAGAGTACATTCTAACTATGAAATAACAGCCTGTTCCACAAGTTTACCACCACCTCAGATAAAGCTCTACAAAAGATCACAACTGATCTTACTTTCCTAGTTGTGGGGAGATCCAGAAGCAGTTGCTAAGTATGACACTGTGGTTCTCAGCAGTGAAAGATCAGCCCCTATGGGATTTTCCTACTAGGAAAAACGGAGTACCACAGACAAATCACAGATGGTCAAAAAGATGCTGAATACCAGAGTAAAGCTGCAATGTGTTATTATTGGATGTTTACATGTTTCTTTATTCGCCAGCTTGAACCTATAATGGGAATATTACACAAACACAGCATTCCTTTCAAACAGCTGTCTCTGGATTATCTAACAGCTTGCTGGACAACTGCATAATCACAATTTCTCTCTAGGTATAAGGGAAGTACACTCTGCCTATGAATGAACAGGCTGACTCTCTTCTGACTGGAAATATCCAAACACACCATCTTGCACCATGAATGAAAGAGAATGGAGGGCAATGGGACTGATCCTTTTCATGGGAAGTGACCAGACAGAGGGGAGTACAGAATACATACAACCAACTTTTAAATAAACAATTTAAGAACATAAGAACATAAGAGAAGCCATGTTAGATCAGGCCAATGGCCCATCCAGTCCAACATTCTGTGTCACACAGCGGCCAAATATATATATATATATATATATATATATATATATATATATATATATATATATATATATATACACACACACACACACACACACACTGTGGCTAATAGCCACTGATGGACCTCTGCTCCATATTTTTATCTAACCCCTTCTTGAAGGTGGCTATGCTTGTGGACGCCACCACCTCCTGTGGCAGTGAATTCCACATGTTAATCACCCTTTGGGTGAAGAAGTACTTCCTTTTATCCGTTTTAACCTGTCTGCTCAGCAATTTCATCGAATGCCCACGAGTTCTTGTATTGTGAGAAAGGGAGAAAAGTACTTCTTTCTCTACTTTCTCCATCCCATGCATTATCTTGTAAACTTCTATCATGTCACCCCTCAGTCGACGTTTCTCCAAGCTAAAGAGCCCTAAGCGTTTCAACCTTTCTTCATAGGGAAGGTGTTCCAGCCCTTTAATCATTTTAGTTGCCCTTTTCTGAACTTTTCTGAATTTAATCATATTTAATTACATTATTTCCATTCATTGGGGCCATCAGTTTCTTGCTCACTGTTTTACGAAGACACCTAAGCCAGTCTTCGTTCTCTAAGAGTCAGAAAGAACCAGTCACCATCCATTTCCTCCTATATAAATACCAGGTCCTGCAGCTAAACTTGAGGTTTCCTGTGGAAGCTACAGCCTTGCTTCCTTATGTTTATGTGACTCTCTTTGAAAATCTCACCCACCTTGCCTGATCAAATGTGCTACTAGGATTGCCAGGTCCCCCCTTGCTACTGACAGGGGATAGTCCAGGTTAGGAAGTTGCTGGAGATTTGGGAATGGGGCCACACTGGGTTACAAGGCCATAAAGTTAACTCTCAAAAGCATCCATTTATGTCCAGGAGAACTGATCTTCGTAATTTGGAGAACAGTCCTCATTCCAGGGAATCCAGGTGGGAGCTGGAGGCTAGCATCCCTATTGGGTTACTTTTCATTGTTCTACCCACTACCTGCCTTGGTTCCTGCAAGACAACGGCATTAAGCATCATTTCACTGGTTAAGGATTGCCTCTGTCATATTGCAAGTTACCTGATGGTTTCACTGGCCGTCATGATAACTTGGAATCATAAAACCATCTCTGTCTAGTATACATTATATCCATGAATTAGGTTAAGTTGAGACAAACAGGGACTACTCCAAAGTCACCCAGTGAGCTATCTAACATTGTGATGATTTGCGCCAAAGTTTCCCAGATTCTAGCCTGACACTGCACTATCTCTTAAATGCTGGCTGAAAAGAGTGTGCTCGAGATTTATATAATGTGAATTAACTAGACCTGACTTTGTCAGAAAACTCCCAGTAGCTCCAGTACATGAGTTACATGACATTTAATTTCTACCTTGGAGTGGACAAATGTGACATCCCTCGTAACTTTTGGTTTCTTTATGTTGCCACTGTGAATGTTTTCAGTCTGCCCATTTTCACTGCAGATACTGACAATTCATTTTTTGAATTAAAATATGTATCTAGATACAGCATTCATATTATTTATTTTTATTCTTTTATTTCATTGGATTTATATCCCGCCCTCCCTGCCAAACGTACATATCATATATAATGCCTGATGCCCTGATCTACAAATCATGTTGAAATATATACATTTTAGGGGAGAAAATACAGTGTAAGGCAACAAAAATGTCAGGAAAATAAATAAAAAAAAATCATGGGTTTGGTTTGCACAAGAGAGAAGGCAAAATCGACATTTTAGAATCAAACCAGCCACACTGTAAAATTCAGTTGCATCATTATTCCTTATTATATGGATGGAAATTACTTGCGGGGTGGGGGGGGGCAGGATGAACATTCCAGTGCTGGCTTTAACAGCATTATACAACTAACAAGAGGATTTTTTAAATAAAACGTTTACCAGCAGTTCTCGATAGAAGATGCACAAATTGTATCAAGAGAGCCATTTCCTGAACACAGTTTAAATCTTAGAGCAGTGTCTCTAACCAATTGCCATTCAAGCAGCTGCCATAATCACATGTATAAGCTGGGCCTTTGCCTCCCTCACTGAAAAATGAGTGCACTGAAGTTTCTCTTAAAGTTTTATTCTCAACATTTCTCCTCTTCACCATTAAATGAAAATCAAATGCAAATAGTGCTCTAAAGACTAACCAGCTCTGACAGTTTTTTGGCAGAATGAACTTCTATCAGCCCTGAGGGAAAATAATGAACAGGTTGTCTTGATGGTATTAAAAAGGGAAAACTCAAATCCAAACAGAACTCTTTCTGCCTTTAGTCATTTCCCCTTGATGGCTATGAAATTTATATCTCCTGCTAAAGGACATCATGAGCTATAAATCGGTGAGAAGGAGCAATTGTTCCTTCAAGTTTGGGGGAAAGCTTATTCAAAGAAAATATGGGGCTTTTATGGGAATGTGCTGCATAACTGGACAAATACAGCTGCATAACTGGTTCTGCATATAGCACTTTGCAATAATCTAATCTAGATATAAACCAAGGCATGGACCACAGTGGCCAGATCTTGTCTGCCCAGAAAGGCCACAGCTGATGAACCAGTTGAAGCTGGTAAAAGGCACACTTGGCCACAGCTGCCACCTGATTATCCACCAGGGTCCAAAGCCAGGGTCCAGGCCTGGGTCCAAGAGCACCTCCAGGCTTCAGATCCATTCCTTCGATTGGTGTGCAACCCATCCAGAATGGGTGACACTTTAAATTCCGTCTAGCAAGAAGAACAAAACATCTCAAAAGCATGAAACAACTGGCAAAGATGTTGCATATACTCAAAACTATACCGCGACACTGTATATATGCTAACAAACTGCATTGTGTATAATATAGCAGAGACTCTCTAATTTTTACACAAGCAGTACAAAACCTCAACTACACATTATGTGAAAACTTACAGTCCACAAAACTCTACAGACTGTGTAACAAACATTCTAAGCCACTGCTGGCATTGTAATCAGTACACTGAGTCCCCCAAAGCTTGGGAAATTCCAAAAACTGTATAACGAACATTCGAAGCCACCAAATGCATAGGGAAAAGTCCACAGGGTACCTCAATTACTATAACATTCCAGACAAGGTCACATGGTGGAAACTTCTCATTTTGTGATTGTACTTTATCAATGGCAACGTCCAAAATCCATACATATAACAAACTTGTCACACTACATCCAGATCACATCATCAACTGGGTACTCAAAGGGTTTGAAATCCTATGACTACCTGTTCAAATTCTATGTCAAGACCTTTTGTCCACCAGCAACACTTGTTGGACTTATGCTTCAGTTTATTAGTCTGCATCCACTCCAAAACCTTGCTGAGGAATGGAGCATTTGAGAGTGGTTGATAATAACTGAGATCTCCTGGGTCAACAGTAAGCTTCCTTAGAAGTGGATGCACCACAGCCTGTTTCCATCATTAAGGAAGCATTAATCCAGTCAGACTACCACCCCTCTCTGGAAGAATTAAGTAACCACGTAGAACAAGGGTCATACAAACAAGTGGTTGGCAAACTTCCAAAGATCACCACATCCTCAGACTGCAAAGTAGTCCACAAAATTTAACATGAACACCCCAGAACCATCCAATTCTTTACCTGCAAACTAAAGAGTCCAAGTTGGAACAGATGCAAGAGATTTTATCTGCAAAGTGCTGAGCAAAATGGCCACAGTGGGCCGCTGAACAGTGCACATCATCCTGCAAGCCAAATCCCAACAGGTCTCTGACCAACCACAACAGCTCCACTGGCCTACACTTTGGAGAAGACACAGTGGTGACCAAAAAGTATTGTTTCTTTACTGGCGCCACTGCCATGGAATACACTTTAAAATGAGCTTTTGCCTGTGTCCTATTTGGCCCAAGTATTTCTGCATTGTCACCCTAGGCGTCTCTCTAGTCTTTTTATTGTCCACAGCCCCTCAGTAAACTAAGGGGCTGCCTGGGCTAACATCTGAGAGAGGGTGCCCAGGATCAGTGTCAGTTTCCCAGGTGATTTCCCAATCCAATACTAGCTTTATTGCCTTTTCCAGTGACTCTTGTCTTGTTTGTCTTTTTGGCAGTCAATGGTGTCCCTAAAGCTCTCGTCCAATACCACATTTCAAAGGAATCTACTTTCTTCCTGTCAGATTTCTTCATTTCTTCATTGTCCAACTTTCACACCCATACACAGTAATGGGGAATACTATGGCATGAATTTCATTGATCTTGGTTGCCAGTGACACATCCTTACACTCAGGCCTTGGATTCAGCGGGAGCTCACAGGAGTGCAGCTCCTGAACCTTTCTGAGAGTTCCACCTCCTCCTTCCCACCTTGTCCATTGAATAGTAGGTGCAGCTGCATAACAATCCCTGGATGAGCTCCACCACCTATTTTTTCTACAAAATAGCCCCTGCTTACACTTATGGAGCTTTTCTTTATCCTTCATGGCTGCCCTCCCCAGTTTCAATCTCCTGATTTCTTGGGTGCTGTCTCCCTTCTGGTTGATGATGGAGTCAAGGAATAGAAAATCTTGAACAATTTCAATTTCCTCAATGTCATCCTTAAAGTTGTGTAATTCCCCAGTAGTCATTACTTTTGTCTTCTTGATGTTCAGCTGTAATCCTGTTTTGGTGC
Organism: Heteronotia binoei; assembly: GCF_032191835.1. Taxonomy (NCBI): domain Eukaryota; kingdom Metazoa; phylum Chordata; class Lepidosauria; order Squamata; family Gekkonidae; genus Heteronotia; species Heteronotia binoei. Next base: position 28,132,803 of record NC_083230.1, on the reverse strand, counting down.
TTTCTGCTTTAACCTTCCTCAGTAGACATTTCAAGTCCTCACTATTTTCTGCCAGTCATGTGGTGTCTTCTACGTATCTCCAATTGTTTGTGTTCCTTCCACCAATTTTCATTCCACTTGCATCTAAATCCAGGGGTGGCCAAACTGAGGCTAGGGAGCCATATGTGGCTCTTTGACACATATTGTATGGCTCTCAAAGCCCTCACCACCCACCCAGCTGGCTTGGAGAAGGCATTTCTCTCTTTAAATAACTTCTCCAAACCAAGCCAGCTGGCAGCTTGGAGAATTCATTTACTTTTGCTTTCTTTCTACCTCCTCCCTTTCTCAGCTATCTTCCTTCCTTCCTTCCTTCCTTCCTTCCTTCCTTCCTTCCTTCCTGCAGCTCTCAAACATTTGATGTTCATGTCTTGCGGCTCTCATACATCTGACGTTTACTCTATGTGGCTCTTACATTAAGCAAGCTTGGCCACCACTGATTTAAATCTATTCCATCTTTCCTTATTTTTCAGTATATAGATTGAACAGATAGGAAGATAATATACAATTGGAATTGTCAATTGGAAACCTTTGCCAACTGGAGACAATTCTGTTTATCCACATTCTGTTCTAACAGAAGCCTCTTGTCCAATTAGATGTTGTGGCACACACATTTCTTTTAAAACCAACCATAGATTTTCATGATCCACACAACCAAAAGCTTTGCTATAATCTATAAAACACAAGCTGATTTTCTTCTAGAATTCTCTCATATGCTCCACGAACCAACATAATTTGCAATATGATCTATAGTGCCTCTTACTTCTCTCAATCCAGATTGAACATCTGCATTTCTCACTCCAATATGATAACAGTCTTTGTTGTAAGATTTTGAGCATTGCTTTACTCATGTGAGAAATTAATGAGATGATCTGATAGCTGCTGCAGTCTTTGATGTCTCCTCTTTCAGAATGTCAATTGAATGTTTCCAGTCTATGCGACATTGTTTTGTTTTCCATATTTGCTGACATATTCTTTTTAAGATGTTGATGGACTTTGAAATCTGTTGATATCCCATCTAGTCCTGGTGATTTATTTCTCCTAATTGTTTTGAGTGCAGCTTTCAGTTTCTAAAACCACAGGTTCTTCTTTGAAAGATTCTTCTTTGAAGGAATATATAATCCTTTCATCTCTTCTCTACAGCTCTTCAGTGTATTGTTCCCATCTTTTCTTTATTTTGTCTTGTTCAGTTAATGTTGTTTCCATGTTGATCTTTCAGCATGCCTCACTGTGCTTTATATTTCCCTTTGAATTCTTGGATCTTGTGGAACAGATCTCAGGTAGACGATATAGAGTGTTGAAGGCTAGGACAAACAGATTTAAGGACAGTTTCTATCCAAGTGCTGTGGTTAGGTTAAATGCAGGGTTATGAAGGATTATCTGTTTTAGATGTATTTAAATGGTTTTAATGGTTTTATGAATGATTATCTGTTTTAGATGTATTTAAATGGTTTTAATGGTTTAAATGGTTTTAGATGTATTTAAATGGTTTATGAATATGTGTGTTTGATGTGTTGGTATGTTTGTGGAAGAGCACCTCATTTCGTTGCTCTCTTTTTGTGGAGAACAATGACAATAAATCTATCTATCTATCTATCTATCTATCTATCTATCTATCTATCTATCTATCATCTATCTATCTATCTATCTATCTATCTATCTATCTATCTATCTATCTATCTATCATCTCTCTCTCTCTCTCTCTCTCTTCAGAACTGTATAAAATTCTAAGTTCTTACCTTTTATAAGGTAATTGACATTTATGCATGTGCAATGTTTATTGGAAAAGTGGTAATGAGTATGACTGGTTTTATTATTGCAATCACACTGTTATTTCAGGGCTGTAGTTATCTAGTTGAATATATAGCCTGGATTCTGGGATATTCAGTTCTTTCCTTTTTAAAATACAAGTGGAGTGCATCAGAAGAAGTTCTCACTTGGAGTTGGGCTGGTTTCTCGAGTTGTTTCAAGCATTCATAGAAACTATGTATTGTTCAGCAAGGGGGTGGGGGAGTTAAAGTTTATTACTGGATTTGCCTTGCAAGTTCTGTTCCACAGTTAGCCCCACAGAATCTACAAGGAAAGAGGTTATACAGGCAGAGGTTATCCATGCATACTTTCTGCTCCATGCTTATCCTACTATGGTCTGATTTGACGACTGAATTGATTTCTACAGCTAAGCATATCTGTGACTTCTCTTGAGGCTTCTTTACTCACATCTTTTTACTCACGTCCCCAACCTGGAGTGCTGCACGGTGTAAAGAGGTTTAATATATGGAAGTGGACAGCTGAGGCTTTCCTACCACAAAAGTAAGTAACATCACCTGGTAAATAACTCAGTAAGCCTCTGTTAGAAGAGCAAGACATCTTTCTTCTGCAGGTCATTGACAACCCTGCTTCACAATTTGGGGCTGAAAGGCAAAGAAGATACTAACATGGTAGACTTCTATACAAATGCATTCTACACATGGAAAAGAATGTGCTGGTGGAATGTTGAAACAGTAAGACAGTACCATGGCTAACATAGTGGGGAATATATTCTGGAATGCACTTTAGCAATTTATTTCAAATCCCCAATAAAAATTGGAAATTTCTACCTATCTGTTTTTGCTTGCAATGCTGGGTTATTTATTTGTATAGAATTTAAAAAAATGTATATTCCAATGATCATTTACCTACCATCTGACACTGCAGTCCATTCACCCCCTCACAATTTTACTAGCTGACTCCTACATCATTCTCCAGCAAACCTATGCAATGTAATGATGTCCTCCCAAGAGCATTGGAGTAAATATGTTTAGAAGAGTGCAACCCTGTTTAAGATTGCACTGTAGATTTCATACATGCCCAGTAGGTGGAAGCATGTGTGTTGTAACTGAAATGGTCCATGTGTACATTGTTAATAGATGACTGGTATGGTCAGCACTGATGCTGCTTAATCCCTTTGGGGTGTAGTAAGAGAAGACAGTCCATACATTCATTTCTCCCTTTCCCATCCTGCAAAAACTCCTGTCAAAGGGCCCATGTGTTCAGAAGGTGGGGAGGGACGGTGGCTCAGTGGTAGAGCATCTGCTTGGGAAGCAGAAGGTCCCAGGTTCAGTCCCTGGCATCTCCAAAAAAGGGTCCAGGCAAATAGGTGTGAAAAACCTCAGCTTGAGACCCTGGAGAGCCGCTGCCAGTCTGAGAAGACAATACTGACTTTGATGGACCAAGGGTCTGATTCAGTAGAAGGCAGCTTCATATGTTCATGGGGAGGGATGGTGGCTCAGTGGTAGAGCATCTGCTTGGGAAGCAGAAGGTCCCAGGTTCAATCCCTGGCATCTCCAAAAAAGGGTCCAGGCAAATAGGTGTGAAAAATCTCAGCTTGGGACCCTGGAGAGCCGCTGCCAGTCTGAGAAGACAATACTGACTTTGATGGACCAAGGAAGGCAGCTTCATATGTTCATAAGGTACACCAGCATAGATCCTCATGTGCAGCATTTGTGTGGAGCCCACTGCCCCACACGAAGAGGATCAGAGTAGTGCTTTCAACAACACACAGCATGCCAAAGAGTTGAACTTCAAATGTGTTTAAAGTCAATTTCAGGTTAGGAAGAAATTTCCTAGAGCCATAAAACAGACATGCAACTATTCTAGTAAATCATGGAAACCCTTAGCAGCCCTAAATCCCATATTTGTCAGAGACATTTATTTGCACTTGTTTTACTGAGTCTCAAGTGAGCCGTTTGGCAAAACCTGTCAAAAATTTATATGTTGGAATGTCCAAGGGGCTTCAGAGAACATCTGAGTATCTTTCAATCTACCTTGAACTGTTATTAAAACAATCTAAAATCGTCATCAAAATAAAAATATTTTCTATTCCATAACGTAACATTGGTGATTATCTCTGTGTTGTAGTAAAGTAGGCCAAAACAATCCATTTTCATATGCGGCGTCAAATGTAAATGTGAAGACATTTTTTTTTGTACAAGTCAAGAGAGCAAAACACAATTTAAATTCAGAGAGAAAAATGGAAGATATGCATCTCAAACTCACTGTTGAAACCATAAATATTGAAACATAATAAAAAATATATAAATATTTTTATGGGTGTCTCAGCAGGAGATCTCTTCAGGTGGTCTGATACAATTATGTTAAGATCCAACTGAGAACTTTCTTAAAAGGGAGTGGAAATGGATTCCTACAAAAATTCTGTCAAGTAAACTCTACTGTTTGTACATGACTGCATTATGTATTACTATTGGAAGCAACTTTGAAATGAATCAAGAAACGAGCCAAGGACAGCGAGGAGGTACGGCTGAATTACTTTGTGTTCATGTTACTGTCAGTTGCTATGAGAATTACAATAGCTTTTCATTGTGCCCCAGTTTACATCGTATAAAGTTCAGTGCAACTTCATTAGTAAAATTCATTCAAAGTGAAAAAAAGACAATATAGTCCTCAAGTGGCATAGTATCCATCCACAAGGAAACAATGGCCATGCTCCTCAGATAATACGTAAATTGGTCTGAAGTAGCATCCACATTTTTTTACATGCGTAGAATATGTATACAGATTTTATACAGCCACACTAAAGATACTTTGGCAAAGCCTTTTGTCCAGTGCATGCACAGTTCAGTACTTGATCAAGCCAAAAGAAATGTTCTCCATAGGAAGCTGATAAGTGATCTTGCTAGGGGGCTAGGGATGCCAGGCTCCAGGTGGGCAGAGAAATCCAAAACACAAGGCTTTCCACGAAAACCAGCCTCTGTACAACCAACAAACTCACTAAACAATACAAGAATTACGAAGGCATATATTAGTTCATGAAAGACCATACAATTAGTCTTTAACAAGATAGGGAACATGTTCACCGAGAATCAATCCAGTCTTTATAGCAATCATTGCTCAGTTCATTCCAAGGAATCCTGGTGAAATAGTTGTGCAGATGATCGATGTCTCTCAATATATGCAGCCAGCAATCCAACAGGTTGAAAAGAACAAGGTGTTGGAGAATTTTGCACGCAGCAGAAGAGCTGAAGGAGAGGAACAGGCAAACACAGGAATTAATAGACAAGAGAAACAACTGTATGCAATGGTAGAATATATTTACCAGGACTAGTATCCAATATTCAGAGTCGTTGCCAGGCCAAGGTCATACACAGTAATCAGTACACACTTCAGTAGATAAGTATACAGCAGTAAGTATACACAGCACGATCCAAGCACAGTAGCATAGGATCCAACACCAGCAGTGTTTGCTGCCACTCAGACAGTGAGCCTCACAGTACCCACAATCCTTACAGGCAGACAGAGCAGGCTCACTGAGCTTCCCTAAGTACACATATCAATCCTGCAAGCTCATCAGAGGTTGCATCAGCTTTGTGAGTCAGCACAAAGCCTAATTACAGGTGAGGTCATTCCACCTTACCTCAGTAACAGGTAACAGCTGGACCATGATGCAGCATGACTCAGCATGACATTGCAGAAACAACATTACTATTACTAAGATGGAGTCAGTCAGCCATTTTAGGACTGAGTTCCAACACAAGGTCGTACTGGAACCCTTGTTTCGCACAAGCTTCTTCGAGCTGCAAAAATCCTAAATGCATGACAAGATCATATAAAATATTAACCAGTATACAAATCTGCCACAAATCTTGATATGGAACTAAAAAGTTAAAACATACCTTTTTACAACATTTTCATACCCTGGGCAAATGACGCCATTCCATTATCACATTGAAAGGCACTTGAATAGTGCTGAAGAAAAACAATTACCAGTGGTTTATATGTAACAGGTGTGACATAGTTAGGTGTTCCTTAAAGATACAATGTAACAAGCTACAGCAATGTCCCAAAGAAAAACTTGCAAATCACCAGAAACCATGTAAATACAGAGATCCCATTGATTACAGAAAGCATGTTAGGTCCCAATCATTATTTAACCCATTCGGAGTTAAATTCTTAAATTTAAAAATCACCCACCTTTCTTGTTGAAGAAGTCACCTATTGCTGTCTGCCTTGCCCTGCAACCTGACTGGAAATTTAAGCAGCACACAAGAGCACATAGAATCAGGTTCATGTTTAAATTGGAGGAAATGCTCCACCAAAGGAACATCTAACACGAGATTTTTACTCTCGATTTGTGCTCCAACACGTGTGTACGAACAGCACGTGTAGTGGAGCCTAAATAGATTTTTTTGCAAGGGCAGAGGATCACATAAATGCATCTTCGGGTAGCACAAGTCGTGGTCTCTTTCAAAAACACCTTATAGCCAGTATCAGGATGAACGAACTCAGACGTTTGCATAGATAAGCCACATGCTAAGCAGGCGCCACATTTAAAATGCCCACCCGTTTTCCCCACACTTTGTGTAGATTGTGCAAAGTCTGTTCCCACCAGGAATACACCTAAGTTTCTAGTTCTTCTAAAGCCAATTTGTGGTGTCTCATGGCAACCCGGCAAATACTTGAGAAGAAACCAAAATTTTTAAATTATATTGTGGACAGATTGTGTTAGCAGGGAGAATTGCATAGCGCACACCACTCTGTTTCCCGAATTCTTCTCCCGCAGACGTCGGGAGTTATTAAATGAAGTAGCTCTTTGTACATGATTGATCTTAGAGACTGCTTTCATCAAAATTCTACTAGGATAGCCCCAAGATTTAAACTGCTGGCAGATGTGTTCCTTTCCTGTTCAAAATCCTGGGTCATAGTTGAATTTCGTTTGGCCCTCACCATCTGACTGTAGGGTAAACTGGCCCGTAAATGCGAAGGGTGGCAAGATTGAAAATGCAGTGGGGCACTTCTATCTGTGGGCTTCCTATAGATTTTTACCGCTAGGGTATTTGCTTCTGTCTTAAAGACACATGTATCCAAAAAGACAATAGTTTGTTTATCAGCAATTAGAGAAAATTTAATGGAGGGATGAATGTTATTCGTTTACTCCATTAAAGGAATGACTGTGGACTCATGCAAAATCACTGCCATAATGTCGTCAATGTTTTGTTTAAACCATATTACAGAATCAAAAAATGGATTAATGTCAAGATTGCAAAAAAATTTATTTTCCAACTCTGCCATGAATAAACATGCCAGGCTGGGCGAAAAGGGGCTTCCCATAGAAACTCCCTGGACTTGCAAACAAAACTGATCGTCAAATCTGAAGAAACTATTTTCAAGAATGATATCAATGAGTTCCATCAAAAAAGTGTGTAGGGGGTTCGCTATCCTGCCTGGTGTCTAAACGTCCTGCAGTACAGGCCTGACCTCTTCATGGGGTATATTAGTGTGCAAGGACGTAACATCCATGAATACAAGAATAGACTCAGCTGGAACCTTCAAATCTTCCACCTGTGCAATGAAGTTGGATGTGTCCTTAATGTAAGTCTTAATTTTAGAAACATGAAGTTTTAGAAAAAAAGTCTACATACTGGCTAAGTGGTTTCAAAATTGATGCGGATGCAGACACAATGGGTTGACCTGGAGGAGGGAAATCGGTTTTATGGATTTTGGGAAGTATGTAAAAAACTGGAGTTCTAGGATAAGTTTTCTGTAAAAACTTGGCAACCTTTTCAGAAATATATCCCAATTCTGCAGCCTCAATAACCACAATCTCAATAAGTTTCATTATTTTACCCGATGGAACTATCTGTAGGGGTTTGTAATACCTGTCATCAGAAAGTTGGCAATTCACTTCTGCAAGGTAATCCTCCCTATTCAAAATTACAAAATCCCTCCCCCTTTATCTGTGAATTTGATTATAATGTCATGGTCGGAAATCAACATATCTAGAGCCTGTCTATCCAATTTAGAAAAGTTACACCATTTGGGGTTGTAATTGTTCTCTATACGTTCAATCTCTTTTAGTACTAGTTTTTCAAAAACTGCGATTGAGCTATCAAAATGCGATGGTACAAACACGGACCTGGTCTTAAAGGAAACCTCCTGCGTGGATGTAGCAAATTCCGATCGAAATAAGTCTTTAAGTTTCAGGGGGGGCCTAGGGATCCCCTGGAATTACTGGCCATCTCTAGACTACAGAGGGCAGTTCCCCTTAAAAAAATGGATGCTTTGGAGGTTGACTGTATGGCATTATACCCTTCTCAGGTCCCTCTCCTCCCCAAGCTCCATCGCTAAATCTCCAGGAGTTTCCCATCCTAGATCTGGCAACCCTACCCCCCACCAGTGGTGCACAGATCCAAGCCTGTGGTGGATGGATGGATCCATCCTGTTGGTTCCAAGCCTATGTAGTCATACCCACAACATCCACATGATTAAAAGACTGCAGTTAAAAAAAAAAACATAATTGAATTCCCAAAAGAACTCAGAAAGAGTTCAGATATCTTTATGCCAGCTATGACGACATAATGGGTCTCAATGTTGCAGTCCTTTTGAAGAGAATGGTTGGTTCAGATGTTATGGCCAACCAGGGTTTGTGACTGCACAATCAAGCCTGGGCCATGGGTGATTCTGGCTTGTATTCCCCCTCCTTCTTCTCCCTCTACTCACTCACCTCCCCTTGTGTGTACATTTGTACATTCCTGGGTTTACAAGAAAAATATGTGGTGTATTTTCCACAATTTTGACACTTCCCCCACAGGATTCCCTCTCACAATCAGCTCCCTGTGGATTTTTTAAAAGGTCTGAGGTGATGGAATCTGGCCCTCCTTATAAGGCCACACAATCCTGAATGATAACAGAGGGATAATAAAGTAAACTGACAAGGAAGGAGATGATCTACAGTTTGAAAATGCAAGATCAGAGTTTATCCAGAAAGAAACTCACAATTTAGGTAAATAGCTATCAACCAGAAAACACAATAAGCCCAAATAAAAACATTCTCAGGCAAATAAAGGCAGCACTTTGCTGCAGCTGAGTTTCAACCCAGACACAGCAAACCCTGCTGGAAAACTGTAATGCTTCAATTACACAAACCAAAGGCCTGATATCTCCATGGACCTTCAATTCACAGTCCTATTAAATTATCCCTTCTCTGTCATTCCCAGCTCCCAATCGGTCTCTTAACACTCAAAACCTAGTTCACTAAACTCCCAAGATCAGATCTTAAGTATAGACTGGTTCAGGTCATCACTCTCATTGGCTCTTTTATTGCTGGGGCACATTTATGTGCTCTTCCTGTCACACTGTAGTTCATCCTTAAGGATACTTGGCATGAAAACCAATACCACATTTTATTCCCAGTTTAGGATACTGGTTTGTGGTGATAGTGCAAACTATAGAACATCCTAAATGCCTGAACTTTATCTGGGGTAAGATTTAGCAAACACCTTTTCTATGGTGTCTCCGATGCTATGCCTAGAGAACTTATTGATTTTCTCATGTTAAGACATTTTGTCCAAAATAAGGTGCAATAAGGACAGCACAATCCACTTGCAAACAGTCACCATGTGAAAGCACCCAAAGTATATTTCCTGAAGCATGGGTATGTGGGAATTCTTAATTCAGTGTTTACTGAAAGTTGTGTTGGTTGGCTAGGGAGGAAAAAAATCCACCTTTCTTAGGATGGCTGAGGAGGAGTTGGGTGTCCCTGGGGTACATGAAAAGATAGAAGGCCCTGTTCAGAGGCTGATCTTTTTTTTTGGAGGGGGGGAGGTAGAATTAGATTGCTGTGAGCTTGTCCTGTTGTGTTCGGTGGTTCATTGTTTTGTCCGTTGGTTGTTGTGTTCAATGGTTCAGTGGTTCATTGTTTTTTCTTCCTAGGTACTGTGGTCTGTGGCAGGAGGAAAAGAATTCTCATCTGTGGGCACAGCTATATCTTTTGGGTGGCTCATCAGGCTAAGAGATCAGCCATTAGCTCAATAAATGGGCCACTGTTGAGTGGAGGGGCTACCGAGGCTTACTATGGCCAGGCTTCCTCCCCCTACTGTTTGAGGGGAGCTCAGGTCTTCTGCCTCAGATTCTTGTCATTCCCTTGGGTGGCAATGACTTGTGCTTAGTAAAAGGGAAATACCTTGTATTGCAGGCCAGGATTGACCTGAGGGCTATACAGCACCAGTGGCCAAATACTAAGGTAGTTTGGTCTGCCATTATCCCATGCCTGGTATGGCATGGTGCTCTGGATTCTAAGGAGATTGATAAAGCCTGGCACAAGGCTAATAGGGAGCTAAAGGAGGCATTAGAAGTTGGATTGGGCCACTATTTGCCTCATCCTCAGATTTGGGTTGAACGCCTGGAGCCATACAGGGGCAATGGCATTCATCTTTCTGAGAGGGGAAATAGGATTTTCTTGAAAAAAACTGGTTTTAAATGTTTAGGTGTGCGCAGGGCCATAAGCAGAGGCTTGTCCCTTGTGACAGCAGTATTCTGAGTTTTTTAAAAAAGATTTTATGTGGCTAGGTGAGCATCATTCAGCAACCCATTTGGGGCATAGAGGTCTTGCAGGATCACCCCTGCAGCTGTACGGCCTAGAGTAAGGAATGTGTGCTGCTTTGAGGATTGCTTGGATAGATCCTCCCCTTAAACTGGAGAGCCAGTTTGGTGTAGTGGCTAAGTGTGTGGACTCTTATCTGGGAGAACCGGGTTTGATTCCCCACTCCTCCACTTGCACCTGCTGGAATGGCCTTGGGTCAGCCATAGCTCTGGCAGAGGTTGTCCTTGAAAGGGCAGCTGCTGTGAGAGCCCTCTCCAGCCCCACCCACCTCACAGGGTGTCTGTTGTGGGGGAGGAAGGTAAAGGAGATTGTGAGCCGCTCTGAGACTCTTCGGAGTGGAGGGCGGGATATAAATCCAATATCTTCTTCATCTTCTTAAACTGTGTGGCTTGGGGAGGGAATCTCTGGGACATATCCTGATTGCTGGCCAACCAGGTGTGAGCCACTATGAGTTGGCTCTACCCGGGTGTAAGGTGGCTTTCCAGTTGTGCTGAATGTGCAAAAGCTGAGTGTGACCCCTGGCCTTGACCGTGCTGCTAGTTAACTGTTTAGCCTTGTTGTTCTGATATGTTAAGTTTAAATAAAGTGTACCTTCGTTTCCCAATCTGTTGTTGTCTGACTCTTTCTTCTGACTGGGGGGGGGGGGGGGGCAGTAGTTCTCTGCATTAACACTCTGGGAATTCTCAAAGGTTTTATCCTATAACAAATGAACTTTAAGCAAATTCCAGTTGATCAGAACATCTGTCTTGTTCAGTTAAAGGCTATGGCAAATTGAACAGTAAGATTATCCTCTTTACTACAAACGGCAGCTCACGTAATCACATATCAGGTAATGGGGCATGTTCTAAGGGTTTTCCAGTGAGTTCTCAGGTTTTCTGGATCAAGTTCAGACTGAACTGATTAATTTACCATTAGTGATTTAAACAGTCATCAGATTTCTAAAGCTGTGATCTGAGCTTCTATGTAACTCGAATGATGCTTTTGTAAAATCCTCAGATAAAAAAAGACTAATAGAGAAAGTGAAGCGGGATGTTATAAGTAACAGAGAGCTTTAGTTTAAGAAAATAATCCATAAATTCCATCATGAGACGGTGCTCTACAGCACCAAACAGTTTTATGCTTATAGACAATGCAAATTTTGTGATCTCATTGTGTTTATGAAATAAATTGCTGTACTCACATGAGTCGCTGAATGTAACTACTGCTTTATTGCAAACCAACTTCAGACTAACACAGAAACTGAAACTAAGAAAAAGTGAACAGTTCAGGGAGATAGAGTTTTTCTCCAAACCATAATCGTGTTCTAATTAACTCTTTACTATGCATTTTATTACAGCAAGTATAAATGAAAAGCACATCTGAATGCAGATGCTGTCTACCCAGCTCTATACTTTGCCATTTCCAAATAATGATGGGTATGCATAATCAAATATGCTTACCAGTGAAGTTAATGCATTGGAGGTAACTGACTTCTTCATTCAAATGTGCATTCAGATGCACATTTGTCACCTTGAAACAATTAGCATAAACACTTTAATCCAAAGAAGGCAATCCACACCTGAAAATGCAGGACCCATACCTGAATTCAAAGCATATTTGAATGTACTGATAGAAGTCAGATCCCTCCTGCAGAAGGGCAGTGTAGAACAAGCACCCCTCTTTAATCCCTCCCCCCAAATCTATATAGCCTGGCCTACAAGTGGAACCCAAATAAAGCTGGTACAAACAGAATGGATGTTTGGATTACCGCCATCATATAAAGAACAAACATATAAAGAACAAACAGCACTAGCACTTTTATTACTAATTAATTAATCAATTTTAAACTTATTAGAATTTTAACGTTAAATGTAACTTTGTTGTTTGTTGTTTTTGTATAATTGAATGATGTTGTCAGCCGCCCTGAGCCTGCTTCGGCGGGGAGGGCGGGATATAAATAAAATTACCTACCTACCTACCATGTTGGCCACAGGCAAGCTTGGGGAAATATTTTGGAAGATGAACCAGGACAGCTGACTTGCTAACAGTTCTTCTCCCCACCTTAAAAATCCCAACAATGAGTTTCTTCAGAAAGACAACACCTTAGACCTCACCCTGTCTGCACCTGGTCATGCTTTCCCTCCCCCCACTTATCCTGATTAATGGGTTATTCATACAGTCCAATATCTTCTCCCATCTTGAATTCAGGGGTCATTCAGGAACTTTAAATTTTTTAGTTTACATCACACAATCTCATTGAAGGCATTAATCCTATTCATGATAATTGTCACAAGTTTCCCCAGCTCTTTGTTCACCCTGGAAGAACCAATCAAGGTATTGTTTTAGGGGCAAACACATCAGACCATCCCAGGACTAATTTTTTCCTATAACTGAACACACTCTACCCTGTGCAGTATGTATGTGTTCTCTCGGTGCCAAACATCACAGCCCTGCTCAATTGTGGGTTTCCTCCTTCTCTCTGGAAAATGTTGGCCATTTCTCTCACCACATTCTACAGGCTTGGCTTCTCCAAGACTTGGTAAATATTGCCTTCCCCAAATCACTTTCTCCTCCACTTCCTTTTATTTTACCTCTTAGATAGTTTGTGTGTTCCCCCAAGTGCTTTATTTGTATGTTTTGCTCTTTCTTCTTCTACAATAAATCATCTTCCCTGTTGTACTTCAGCCTGATTTATTAAAAAGTTCTTTGGTTAAAACGATTTTATTTAGTAACATATGGTAACAATATCTATTTCTTGTATCATTGATAACTTCTTTTTATCTATCCCATATGTTACTTTCTAACCACCCCTCCCCCCGTTACTTGAACCCCACTGGTGTTATTTACTTAAAATACTAATATTTAAAGGTACCCTTAACTAATAAAAACAAAGATTAATATCCTTCTTCCTTCTAATACTTAATCATTATCAAAAATTGTCCAATGTCCTTTTACTTTCCACTCTTTTTCTACATATCTTCTAAACATTTTCCACTTCTAAATCATAGTCTCTTAAAATTCTTGTTAATTTGTCCATTTCACTCCATGACATAACTTTTACAATCCAATCCCATTTCTCTGGTATTTTTTCTTGCTTCCACAACTGCGCATACAATGTCCTAGCAGCTGAAAGCAAGTACCAGATTATAGTTCTATCTTCTTTTGGAAATTTTTTCATTTGTAATCCCAACAGAAAAGTCTCTGCAACTTTCTTAAATTCATATCCCAAGATCCTAGAAATTTCTTGTTGAATCATCTGCCAATACTTTTTGCTCTTTCACAAGTCCACCACATATGGTAGAAAGAACCTTCATGTTTTTTACATTTCCAAAATCTGTCTGGCATCTTATTGTTCATCTTTGCCAACTTTTTAGGAGTCATATACTATCTATACATCATTTTAAAACACTTCTCTTTAATACTATGACATGTTGAAAGCTTAATGGAATTCTTCCACAAATATTCCCAAATTTCCATCTCTATTTCTTTATTTACATTAATTGCTCACTTTATCATTTGAGATTTCACTACTTCATCTTCCGTAGGCCATTTTAGAAGTAATTTATATAATTTTGAAATTTAATTTTTCATTATCTCCAAGCAGAACTATTTCCATTTCTGTTTGTTCTTTTCTTATTCCGTCAGTTTTAATATCCTTTTCCACCAAGCTCTTTATTTGTTGCATTTGAACAAATAAAGAGCATATTTATTGAAGAAATGAATAGTTCTTCAGCAGTTTTCAATTCTATTTTGCCATTTTGTATTTTTAATAGTTGGTTATATGACAACCACTTTTCTTCACCCATCTCAGCTGTTATTTTTATTACTTCTGCTGGCACTATCCATAACGGCTTTCTCTCATCCCCATATTTCTTATATTTCATCCATGTATTTAAGATTGTTTCTTATATAATGGTGAGAAAAAAAACATCCATCTTTTTTTTTCCATAGTACATATAAGTGTGCCAGCCAAATTTATTTCCATGACCTTCCAATGCTATGAGTTTTTTGTTTAACAGCATTATCCATTCTTTTATCCACACTAAACAAACTGCTTCATGATATAATTTTAAGTCTGGTAACTGAAATCCACCTCTCTTTTGCATCTGTTAACATTTTCATTTTGATTCTTGGTTTCTTCCCAGCCCACACAAACTCTGAGAATTTTCTTTGCCATCTATAAAATTGTTTACTGTCTTTCACAATCGGAATAGTTTGGAATAAATACATTATTCTTGGCAGAATATTCATTTTAATTGCAGCTATTCTGCCCAGCAATGACAAATTAAGTTTATTCCATTTTATCATATCTTCATCCATTTTACGCCATAGCTTCTCATAATTGTTTTCAAACAAATCAATATTCTTCATTGTTATCTCCACACCCAGATATTTTACCTTAGAGGTAACTTCACAACCCGTTAACTTCTGCAATTCCTTTTGTTTATTTACTTGCATATTTTTACATAAAAGTTTTGATTTTTCTTTATTAATATAAAGTCCCGCCAATTCTCCATATTCTTGTATTTTAGCTAACAACAAGGGTGTTACTTGTATGGGATTTTCATTTATAAACATTATGTCATCTGCAAATGCTCTATAAGTAAATCCTTTTACTTTTAATCCTTCTATTTCTTTGTCTTCTTGGATTTGCATCATTAAGATTTCAAGAGTCATTATAAACAACAGTGGGGAAAGTGGACAGCCTTGTCTTGTACCTTTGCTAATTAACATATCTTCTGTAAGATCTGCATTTATACATAGCCTTGCACGTTGTTCAATATATATTGCTTTTATCATCCTTATAAAGTTTTCCCCCAACTCCATTTTCTCCATTACTGCAAACATAAAGTCCCAATTTAAATTATCAAATGCTTTCTCTGCATCCGCAAAGAATAATGCTACTTCCTTTTCTGGATGTCTTTCATAATATTCTACAATATTTACAACAGTTCTAATATTGTCTCTTACCTGCCTTTTGGGGAGAAACCCAGCTTGATCCTCCTTTATAAAATTTGTCAGAAGTTGTTTAAGCCGTCTGCTAATATTCTTGTATAAATTTTATAATCATTATTTAATAGTGAGATTGGTCTGTAACATTCGTGACATCTCTGTCTTCTTTTGGAATCAACGAAATAACAGCTTCCTTCCATGTATTTGGTATTTTCCCTTTTATTCTTATCATGTCCATCAATTTCTGAAGTTTCGGTATTAACTCCTCTTTGAAGGTTTTAAAAAAATTTAGCTGTATATCCATCTGGCCCAGGTGCCTTCCCAATTTTCATTGCATTAATCGCTGCTTCAATTTCTATTTTTTCAATGGGATCATTCAAAACTTTTCCCATATTTTCTGTTAAGGGTGCTATTTTAATTTTTTGTAAATACTCTTCCATCTTTTCTTTCTTTATTTTAACACCCTTAAATAATTTGGCATAATATTTTAAAAATTCTCTTTTTATTCCATCTTGATCTACCACCTCTTTTCCATCAACCACAATTTTATTAATAATTTTGCTTTCTTTCTTTTTCTTCAGTTGCCAGGCCAAATATTTTCCAGGTTTATTTGCTCCCTCGAAAGATTTCTGCTGCAATCTTTTCAGATTCCATTCCAGTTCTTTATTTAACAAATGTCTCATTTGTGTTTGTAATGTTGTAATCTCCCTCATAATTTTCTTTTTCCCTGGCCTTTTTCTCAGTTCCCCTTCTTTATTTCATTTTGAATGTCCAGCATCTGTTTTTTTTTTTTTTGCCCTCTTGTCTTTATTATTCAGAGTAATCAATATTCCTCTCATTACTGCTTTATAAGCATCCCATACCATCTGAAATTCTACATCTTCTTTATCGTTTATTTGGAAGAAAGCTTTAGTTTTGTTTTCTAGAGATGTCACTATTTCTTTATTCTGTAGTAAATCTTCATTTAATCTCCATCTTCTGACTTTTTAGACAATTTTGTAATCCACATTATTGGGTTGTGATCAGTCGCTATTTTAGGTAAAATCTCTATTTTCTTTGTTATAAGGCCTAACTCCTTAGTGCCCCACAACATGCCAATTCTGGAAAAAGTATTATGTCTTGCTGATAAAAGGTATAGTCCCACACTTCTACATAGGAAAAGTACATTCTTTCTCCACAGTGGGGACCAAAGCAGGAGGGAAGCAATTTCAGCAGGATACAATGGCACAGAGTCCACCCTGCAAAGGAGCCATTTTCTGATTTCTGCCATCTGGAGAGCAGTTGTAATTCTGAGTAATTTCCAGCCCTTACTGGAGACTGGCAACAATGGTTCCTCAGGAGGAAATGGCTGGTTTGAAGGGTGGAGTTTATGGCATTGTACCTGTCTGAGGTCCCACTCCTCCTCAAACTGTACTGTCTCCAGGCTTCAACCCTCAAATCTCCAGGAATTTCCCAATCTGGAGTTAGCAATTGCTAAGTCACACTGGTGTCAAAGGGGGAGCTGCTGCTGAACAGGAGCCAGCAGCCAGACCTAGTTAAGTCATGTCAGTCAGGTGGCATCAAGTTACCCAGAGGGTGCTGCCAGGCCTAAAGTAAGTCAACCTGAAGATCTCCTGGGATCACAACTGAACTCCAGACAACCTATCTCTCTCCCCATCCTGGAGAAAAGAATTGCTTTGGAGGGTGGACTCTATGGCATTATATTTAGCTGAGGGTTCTACCATTACTGCCTAGCAGCAGCCTCTGGCTAGCAGCTTCCCTAGTGGGCCAGTCCTCTTCTGTCCTGGGGTGAAGCTGAGGGGAGGAGGGAGGGACGGAGTGACAGGAAAGAGGTGGCCGCCAGGCAAACTCACGGCCCCTCAGCTGCTGTTCCAGGTTTGTTGGTAATACTTGGATATATACAAGATTTTTGGGGGTGGGGAGAGTTTCTCTTGAAAAATCTGAAATATGTTTGGATTGCTAAGAAGTGGAAACATAAAAAGCAAGTCTTCAATACGCAATTGGTATGACTCTATTTGGAATCACTTTATGTTGGGTAAAATGACTTATTCTTCAGACATTCAAAATTTTGAGTTTAAAAGTTTTATTATTTTTAAGGAATTAGGAATAGAGAGTAGGAACGGATAAGAAATAAAGATTACAAATCAGTCTTAATCTGCATAAAAATACTTTCAAAGAATAATAATAATAATTTTTATTTATATCCCGCCCTCCCCACCGGAGCAGGCTCAGGACGGCTCACAGACATGGAAGTACCATGATTACATTTAATACATTATATGGTAAAATACATTAAATAAATAATTAGTTAAAACCATTACAATTAAGGTGCTACAGTGCGAACATTAGATGTATATCAGATGGCTAGGTGTCATTTCAGGATTCAATCTTGTAGGCCATTTGAAAAAGGCTAGTTTTGCAGGCCCTGCGGAACTGATTATAGTCCCGCAGGGCTCGAACCTTCACTGGTAGTTGGTTCCACCAATGAGGAGCCGTTACTGAGAAGGCCTGCTCCCGGGTTGTTTTCAATTTGGCCTCCCTTGGTCCAGGGATTTTTAAAAGAATACAAGTCTACATCTGCAATACTTTCTTAAAATACATAAATTGTCACATATTGTTGTCTCTAAACTATGCATCATCAGCATTTTGATAATATATATTATAAATGTTTTTGTTAAAATATCTATTAAAATTGACATTTTCAATAAAGGCAATCTTGTAATATAGAATACAGGAAAAAGAAGATATAAATTCAAACCAGAGAATCTTAAGAATCTTGAGTATCTAGCCAGGCATAAAATTTCATCCAGTATTTTCTTGCTTCTTCCTTAGATTTCCCAGCCAACAGCTGGGATAAAAAGTCCAGCTCTGCTGTTTCCAGAATTTTTCCCACCAAGTCCATTCTTTTCATGATATAACAATATTCAATTTCTAATTTTTTAAAAAAGTTGAGAAAGCCCTGATTTTATATAGACACAAATTTCTGCTTGTGTCTCATATATGTGCTCTGAAAAGTGTATATTCTTGCCTGGCTCATTGGAGCCTGTAGGACTAAGCTTGGGGACTCAGGAACAATGAATAATAGGATTCCTGCTGTCTTGCTTCAATCACGGGCCCCCTACTGGTTTGAATGGTCCTATAGCATGCTGGGGGTTCCAACAATTGACTTTTTGGCCTACATGGTGGACGCTAGCTGAATCCACTCAGCGCAGGACAAGATCAAGGCCATCTGCGATGTGCTGGTCCCCACCAACAAGGCCGAGCTGCAGGCCTTTCTTGGCCTCCTGAACTTTTATCACACCTTCCTCCCCCACAAGGCAGCAGTAGCAGAGCCTCTACTTAGGCTTCTGGACAAAAGGGCTCTGTAGGTTTGGGGTCACCAGCAAGCCACCACCTTTCAGGCAGTAAAGGATATTTTAACCTCTAATAGTTTGCTGGTGCACTTCAATAAGCAACTGCCCATCATTTTTGCCTGTGATGCCTCCCCCTATGGGGTGGGTGAGGTCCTGGGTCATGTGCTGCCAGACAGTTGCAAGATCCCAGTAGCCTACTATTCAAGGACATTGCAGAAACCGGAGCGCAACTATGCACAGATTGATAAGGAGGGCCTGGTTATTGCAGTGGGGGTAAAAAATTCCATGATTTCCTCTATGGCTGGCCCTTTACCATCCTTGCACACCGTAAACCCTTGCTTGGTCTATATGCCCCTGACCGCCAAACGCCCCAGATGTTGTTGCCACGGGTCTTGCAGTGGTGCATCTTCCTTGCGGGGTACCAATATGCCCTCCAGTACTGCCCAGGGAAGGCTATGGACCATGCAGAAGCCTTGAGCAATCTGCCGCTGCCATCAAGGGACCCGGACCCTGCTCCAGCACACCAGATACTGCTTCTAGAGTCCCTCCTGGACCACCTGGTACATGCAAAGGACATTGCCCACTTTTCCGCCAAGGACAAGATCCTCTCCCAAGTTTTGGACTGGGTGTGGAGAGGATGGCCCAGAATTTACTGCATATGCATCCTGCCAGGATGAACTTTCAGTACACAAGGGGTGTTTGTTGTGGGGAAGTAGGATGGTGGTTCCCCCGGTGTTATGGCAGCGAGTCCTCACAGCGCTAAACAAAACCCACCTGGGGATTGTGCGAATGAAGGCAATCATCCGCAGTTATGTTTGGTGGCCCAGGATCGATGATGTGATTGAGTCCTGGGTTGCCAGATGTCAACCCTGCCAGAAGACCCAACCAGCACCTCCCCGTGCACCAATTTTGGGAGTCCATGTGCAGTCCCTGGTCCCACCTACATCTGGACTTTGCGGGCCCCTTCCAGGGACAAACTTTCTTTCTAATAGTGAGCTCCCACTTGAAATGGCTGGAGGTGGTTCCCATGGCATCTACCACCTCCAGGCCGCCATCAGTGGCCTCTGCCAGGTATTTGCAACACATGGTCTCCCGGACACTCCCGTCTCTGACAATGGAACTGCATTCATTTCAGGTGCGTTCCAAGACTTTTGCACCCAGAACTTAATTAGGCATATCAAATCCACCCCTTTCCACCCGGCCACCAATAGTCAAGCCGAAAGGATGGTGCAGACGACTAAGGAATCACTCTGCCGCATCATCCACGGGGACTGGGAGGCCTGCCTTGCAGAGTTCCTACTGGCACAGCATGCAATTCCCTCCACTGCCACCAGCTGCAGCCCAGTGGAGCTCTTAATGGGCTGGCGGTTATCCAATGTACTGGACCGTTTGCATCTTGACTGGACCCTGGACCTCCAGGAGGTACCAGAGGTTGTTAGGGCACCCCACAGGTTAGATACTGGGGACCTGGTCATGGCTAAGAACTTTGGGGGGGCAACATGGATTCCGGCAATCACGGGCCCCCTGCTGGTTTGAATGATCCAATAACATGCTAGCACAGGAACTATGAGTATATATATATATATATATATAGTTGGCCCTGTTGGCCCAGTCTTCAGTCTTAGAGTAAAGCCCTATACTATGCTGTGCTGAATAAAAAGAGCTATGATCACCACCACCTCACTTCTTCATTGCATTGAACCCACTGTATTAACTCATGGATCAGTTTTGGAAGAAATTGATGTTTAAGGAAAAATGTAAGTTAGGTAATACATTTCAGAGTCCAAAGGTGGAATCAGTTTTCCTGGAAATATATTCCTGTTCAAAGCTATGTAGGTTTCAAGTTTAATTAACTAGGTACGGAATTAAAATGATTTTTGGAAAGCAGACACCAAACCAATAAAGTTAACATAGTCTAGGGAGCATACATGAGCCCTTTCCATCTATTCTACTACTTCCTTTGCTTTAACCATGATCCATTTGCATTATAAGATATTTTAACAGTGCTGGTATTGCTGCAAAATCACTGTTTTTTTACTACACTAGCAAAGTTGTAATTTTCTGCCATTGTGCACTAGTTCAATTAGATCCTTACAACATGTAATGGCTCTCTCTGTGCAACTGAGAAACACCAGGGAAACGAAGTGTAGATTCTACAGATTTGCTTCTCAATTTACTGATTTGCTGAGCAATGCATAGCTAAGCACTTAATTTTTTAGAACAATCATATATATATATGAATGAATGAGTGGAACAACCCCATTATTTTTTAAGTAATATATGAAGCATTTCCTAGTGCCATGTTGTCCACAGTGTTGCAATGAAACCGAAGTACCAGAATTTCAAGAGCTCTAACTGAAAATTATGCTTACTGGTTAAGAACTCCCCCCCTCCCCTCTCTCTCATATGTGAGAGGTGCTTCAGGTTAAGTGATTCTTCTATTGGGCCATATTGTAGGACATAGATTCAGAGTTGCACTTGGGCATGGACAGAGTGCCAAATAGAATTGCACTAATCCTGATCATAGAACTCATTTGCACTAACCTGCCGTGCACTACTATTATCTTTAAACTGTTACCTTCAAAGTATTATATTTGCAGACCTTGCCTGAACAAAGAACAGTAGGCTTCCATTAGAAGTCTTTGCTAAGCATACTAGCAAAAGCTTGTTATCTTCATTTGTTCTGTCAACATCCTTCAGTGGAAAGCAAGTTATCTTTTCTACCTCTGGGAGCCTATCTCCCAGAGAAGGTCAGAGCAGAAGCTCTGCTTTTACTAATTCTGGAATTGGGCCAGGAGGTCTACACTGAAGACAAACAGGGAAGGGGAGTGTGACGGAACCGGCCTGATTCTGCCTTCAGACCCGGTCCCGTCAACTCCCTATTGAGTCGCCAACTCCTGGAGGGAGCTATTTCTCCTCCGGCCACTTGGGCTCGCTGCCACCACCTGCTCAGTCTAGGGGTTCAGATTGAGAGGAACAGGATTCCCAATCCCCCTCTCCAGCTATGAGGCTAGGCCTCAAGGTCCTCTGTCACCCTGCACTTGGGTATCACAGAGACCACAGCACTTCTTCGGGGAACCCCTGGAGGATTGGCACCTTATTCAACTGCATGCCTTCCCCGGGGCCCCCTTCATAAAGCAGCGTGGTCTAACGCGGTTGGGGATCTATGTGGTACAGAGTTTGACTGCCAGCATTCAAAACAGTAAAAATGTTTAATAAGAAGAGAAAGAAAAATAAAAACAAAAACAGTTGCATGTAAAAGTTTAGCACAACACCTGAACAGCAACAAGCAGGACAAATAAAAGGTGGATTTAAACACATCCTCTCGTCCCTGGTGTAAACTGGCCCTACCTTGTGAATGACTGCCTGGGGTCCCACAGGCAGAAGCCCACAGGCTGGCAACCTCTCACAGGGAGAAATCTGAAGACAATGGAGTACAGAGAAATGCTACGTGGAGGTCCTGTTTAGAGACCCCAGGTGATATCCAATCATCTTTCACTTCTAAGTTGGGAAATGGAATGTTTATTTGACCAGTGAATGTAATCAAAATGTCAAAAGTGGGGACAGTGTAGCCAATCTGTAAGTTGGCCTTTGTTTACAGGAAGGTATAAGATGCTGTGACTATGGAGGAGAATTTCAAAGGAGAGCGGACAAAGGGGGTGAAAAGGATTGTTTCTCCTTCCCACATTAATGTGATTAAAGATCTGCGCATTCATCTCTTTCTGCACCTCTGTTGTTGAGTCTTGCGTAACCGAGATCTGGGTGCAGGAGGGCGAAACTGTTGCCCTGAACCAATTTACCCCACCTGGGTTCTCAGTTCTTCACCAATCTCAGATGACTGGGCGGGGAAGGGGTGGGTGGGTTGCAGTGCTTATTCGTGACTCTTTTTCTTTCAGGGCACTCCCTGCCCAAAACATACCTGGCATTGAGTGCATCAGCCTAGTGTAGGAGGCTGAGGAGAGTTTGGCTATCTAAGCAGTGTACCGAATGCCTAATGCGCCCCCAGATAGCCTGCCCGGCCTGCTGGATGCTGTATCGACCTGGGCTTTGAATTTCCCCAGGCTGTTGATCCTGGGGGATTTCAATGTCCATGTTGATGATGAAGCATCCATGCAGGCTCAGGACCTAGTGTCATCCATGGAGACACTAGGACTCATCCAAATTATATCAGCTCCCACTCACCAGGCTGCTCACATGCTGGATTTGATTTTTGGGGCTGGCATAACACCGGATCTGATAGCTGTAGATACAGTTCCATGGTCAGATCACCATGCCCTGAAAGTCTGACTGGACCTGCAGCCCTCCTCCTGTTCAGACAGTGAGCGAATTTATGCTCACCCGTGGAACCAACTGTACCCTGAGCAGCTTTGGGAAGCTCTGCAGGACCCGATGCCCCCTGGCGGGTCATTGGATGAGCAAGTGGAGGACTGGTACTTCCAGCTCACTACAGCCATCATAAGAACATAAGAGAAGCCATGTTGGATCAGGCCAATGGCCCATCCAGTCCAACACTCTGTGTCACACAGTGGACAATATGTGGGTGTATGTGTGTGTAGACACACACACACATATACACACACACACACACACATACTGTGGCTAATAGCCACTGATGGACCTCTGCTCCATATTTTTATCCAATCCCCTCTTAAAGCTGGCTATGCTTGTTGCCGCCACCACCTCCTGTGGCAGTGAATTCCACATGTTAATCACCCTTTGGGTGAAGAAGTACTTCCTTTTATCCGTTTTAACCTGACTGTTCAGCAATTTCATTGAATGCCCACGAGTTCTTGTATTGTGAGAAAGGGAGAAAAGTACTTCTTTCTCTACTTTCTCCATCCCCTGCATAATCTTGTAAATCTCTATCATGTCACCCCACAGTCGACGTTTCTCTAAGCTAAAGAGCCCCAAGCGTTTTAACCTTTCTTCGTAGGGGAAGTGTTCCAAACCTTTAATCATTCTAGTTGCCCTTTTCTGCACTTTTTCCAATGCTATAATATTGTTTTTGAGGTGCGGTGACCAGAATTGCACACAGTATTCCAAATGAGACCACACCATCAATTTATATAGGAGCATTATGATACTGGCTGATTTGTTTTCAATTCCCTTCCTAATAATTCCCAGCATGGCGTTGGCCTTTTTTATTGCAATCGACACTGTCTTGAAAATGCACAGCAGCCAAGAAGGTCAGAGCGCCTGCTCCGGCTGCAACGCCACTGAGGATGTTCTCCACAGCTGAGAACGAAACGTCTGGAAGAAAAACTTTCTCCATTAGAACACGGCACTTGAGCCCAAAAGATTCTACAAACCCTAATGTCTTGACATTATCAGTGAGTTATCTACCACGACCCCAAGATCTCTCTCTTGGTCAGTCTCTGCCAGATCACAACCCATCAACTTGTATTTGTAGCTGGGATTCTTGGTCCCAATGTGCGTTACTTTGCACTTGTTTACACTGAACCTCATCTGCCATGTTGACGCCCACTCACCCAGCCTCAACAGATCCCTTTGGAGTGCCTCACAATCCTCTCTGGTTCTCACCACCCTGAACAATTTAGTGTCATCTGCAAACCTGGCCACTTCACTGCTTACTCCCAACTCCAGATCATTAATGAACAAGTTAAAGAGCATGGGATCCAGTACTAAGCCCTGTGGCACCCTACTGCTTACCGTCCTCCACTGTGAAGACTGCCCATTTATACTCACTCTCTGCTTCCTATTAATTAGCCAGTTTTGGATCCACAAGAGGACCTGTCCTTTTACTCCATGACTCTCGAGCTTACTAAGGAGCCTTTGATGAGGAACTTTATCAAAAGCTTTCTGGAAGTCAAGGTAAACAACATCTATTGGGTCCCCTTTATCCACATGTTTGTTCACCCCCTCAAAGAACTCTAACAGGTTAATGAGGCAAGATCTTCCCTTACAGAACCCATGCTGAGTCTTCCTCAATAACTTGTGTTCTTCAATGTGCCTACTCATTCTGTCCTTGATAATGCTTTCTACCAACTTTCCCGGTATTGAAGTCAGACTGACTAGCCTGTAATTTCCCAGATCTCCTCTGGAACCCTTTTTAAAGATGGGGGTGACATTTGCTACCTTCCAGTCCTCAGGAACGGAGGCAGATTTCAATGAAAGATTACAGATTTTTGTTAGGAGATCCACAAGTTCAACTTTGAGTTCTTTTAGAACTCTTGGATGTATGCCATCCGGACCTGGTGACTTATTAGTTTTTAATTCATCAATCAGTTGTAGGACCTCCTCTCTTGTCACCTCAATTTGACTCAGGTCTTTCAACACCCCTTCCAAAATTAGTGGTTCTGGAGCGGGCAAACACTTCTCATCTTCCACAGTGAAGACTCATCTTCCACACATCGATGACATCGCCCCCTGGCACCCTCTGTGCTGCCATACCCTGGAGTTGCAGAGGATGAAATGGCAACTTGGACGGCTAGAGTGAGTGTGGCGGCGAGGAGTCGAGAACTTCTTACAGAACGTTTATGAAGCTTTATGAGAAGGCAGTGAAGTCTGCTAAGAAGGAATTCTATGCGGCCTCCATTGCGTATGCAAATTGCCCAGCCCAATTGTTTAGGACAATTCAATCATTAACTACAGTGCTGATAGGCAACCAAAAGGTTAGGGAATTGGATATTGGCTGTGAGGCTTTTGTGACTTATTTCGCAGACAAAGTCTTGGCTCTCTGCCGAGATCTTCCAGCCACAGTTGATACAGTACATGGACTAGAAGCCGGTTGTCCATCCTTGGGCCCTTCTTTGGACCACTTCAGCTGGCTTTCTCTGGAAGACGTGGACAGGATCTTGGCTGCAGTGAAGCCTACTACTTGTCCTCTAGACCCATGCCCATCCTGGCTTGTTAAAGCAGGTGGTGCTGAAGTCTGGAGCCCTCTGGTTGATATTATTAATCTGTCCCTGCCATCAGGGACTTTCCCAGTTAGGCTCAAAGAGGCAGTGGTGCAACTGCTTTTGAAGAAGCCATCTTTGGACCCTACGGTCCTGGCCAATTACCACCCAGTCTCGAATCTTCCATTTCTAGGTAAGGTAATTGAAAAAGTGATGGCGGAGCAATTTCAAGCTTTCCTGGAGGACACCTCTATTCTTGACCCTTTCCAGTCTGGCTTCCACCCTGGGCATGGCATGGAGACTATCTTGGTTGCCCTCACAGATGACCTCAGAAGGCATCTGGATCAAGGTGGGTCAGCGCTGCTGCTATTGCTAGATCTTTCAGCAGCATTTGACACAGTCAACTACGATCTAATGACCTACTGCCTTGCCGACATAGGAGTCCATGGGATTGCCTTACAGTGGTTTTCCTCCTTTCTCTGTGGTCGGGACAAAGGGTGGACCAAGGGAGGTGAGCAGACCTCCTTGTGACACCCACTAGAGTGTGGTGTACTGCAAGGAGCTATTCTCTCACCAATGATGTTTAACATCTATATGCATCCCCTTGCCCAGATTGCTCAAGGTTTTGGGCTGGGCTGTCACCAATACGTGGATTGCCTAGACATACAATATAAATATTCAAAATTCCAACAATCACAACAGACAGATTTTGAATGTAAAAACAGCTTTGGTATAGATGAACTGACCACCGGAATTTCCATGGCTCTGGTTTGTGCATACTAATGAAATATATATACACAACCTAGGATGTGAACAGTTGAGGAATTCCTGGAGATATGGAGATGGAGCCTAGGGAGTGAGGAATTGGGAAGGACCTCAGCAGGATATAATGCCATAGTGTCTACCCTCTGAAGCTACTTGAAGGCTGGCAACTCTCATGCAACATGCATATATTTTCCTGTACAAACAACAGGTGACTACATGATCAAGAGGATCATCGGTAGTGCATATTCTTGATATATGTGGTTGCCAGGCTCCTTGGTACACATGGATAGAATGTCTGAAAGGAATTCATTATGATCATTATTCCTTAGTTCCAATCTATTTACTTCTCTATAAAAATAGACTACTACCAACAATTATAAAGAATGTACAGTATTTCTTATTTTTCTTTTGTAGTCAATACAAATTCCCTTCAGTTAGCACTGAACACAGAGGTACAAAACTTGACTGAGATAGCTTCCATTGCTAGTCATTGGATGATTGCTTGTGGAATAAACTTTCACTTTAGGGGGGGGAATGGGGTGGATCTCTTTGAAAGTTAGATAACCTCATCAGGATCACAAAGCTATGTGGTTGGAGTTAACAGGGTGATGGTAGAAGGGGACGATTGTGCACCTTAGGGCTCTAGAAGATAAGAGACTGAATAACTTGAAAAGATTAAGGCTAGAAAAACAATCCCTTTTCTGTCAGGAAGTGGATTATTTATCTGTTGGTTTAGGGAGGGGGGGTTACAGCAGAAGATTTCTGTATAGAAATGGAAACTATTTCTGACTTTTTAAAAACAAAGAACTCTAAAAAGATGAAATATCCTGGTGGGCCTGCAGGAAGGGGGGGGGGGATTGTTTTCCTCCAACAGAAAAGGAGAGATAGGCTCTGCATTCTTAGAGCAGCTGTCATGTACAATAAAAATGAGCTATTTTTAGGTGAGACAGTCTCAACTATGAGCCCAAGAATATATCTTTATTAACTTAAACTATTGTTTGATGAACCTCATGAGATGTTTCCAATCTCTATATACCGACACCATTTTACAACCTGGGATGCTTGGTACTCAAAGTGATGTGAAATCTTTGAAAATTCATGTAAAAGAATAAGACACAGTAAATAGCAATAAACACAACAGGAATGTTGAGTATAATGTTAAGTATTTGTTGCACCAATAAAGGATCCTGGAAAAGGGCTGAAGCTGTATCACAAATGTTACCTTCACAAGCCAGGAATTTACTCATTTGAACATTATATAGCATAATTGTCTTTATTGTATCCCTTTTGGGAATAATCTGAACTATTTTAGGAATGCAAGTATTAGGAAAACAGCACTGTGACTTAGAATTCCAATGTTTCAGAATGCCTCGCTGATGACTTTTGTGAGTGTTCTTTCATATTATTCTGTTGGATTTCAAAGTATATCTATCATGTAACTTATTTATTAAATATTTGTTCTTGCTGTTGGGTTGGTTTTGCTTCTGTGAATATTACAAGCTGAAAATTCCTGATGTCATAGAAGTATTACCTCTGTAAAGTTTGGCAAATTTGGTTTGGCAAATTTCTCTTTGCAAATGTCAAAGACCATGGATAGACACACTACAACTCAAATAGTACAAATAGCATATATTTCTACAAAGCAGGAAACTCAGTCTTGGGAGTCCTAAACTGACTGAAAAATAGCACAGCCTTTGTCTAACCCAAAACAAGTAAGGATCTGTGACTTATCTAGAGAACCAACTCAATATCAGACCTCCAATAGTACTCTGCTTGACACAGCAGCTGCCTCTTGCAAAGGGTAAAGTAGTAAGCAAAACTAGTTTGTCCTCTTTATGATGTATACTCCTTTTCTGTCACCTACACCTGGGAGCCAGATCCCAGTCTTCCTCTACCATGCCTCCTAGATAATGGCATCCTATTCACTTTTAATCACCCTTTACTGTTCTTAAGTCCTGGTGAGACAGAAGTGGAAATGGGATCTTTTCCCTGCAGTCATTGATCTGCATTAGCGGAACAATGACACAATTCTCCTCCAAAGGGTTGTTGCCTTAGCCTTTTAAAAGCTGTGCTTCTTGTTGTAAGATATTGATTAGATTGTGTCACACAGTTTGTTTATTCACCCTTTCCCAATCCTGAAGATTTTTCCAGTAAAGAGCAGATTTCTAGAGAAATCTGTGGCTATGGGGAAAATTCCTGTTCCTGCTTATTTAGTTCTCTTCTGATGTGAAACAAAAGGTGGTTCCTTGCCTATGGCCTTGGGAAATAGATATTTGTATTTAGAAACAACTTACCCTATAAAATCCAAATATCAGGTTAGTGTTGACATGTAGAACTAAGGGGCAATGAAGCACACGGACAGTCATAGGTGGTTCAAATTCACAGGCAATTAACGGCGATAAACATTAAATTATTATTATGAAATCACATGGAATTCAAAACAGAACATAAAAGTAATTGCAAAAAAGTTCTGTGCTGTGGTATAAAATACATAGTTGGTTGACAGTACCATCCTCATGGGCGTTGTACAAACATGCACATCTGGATGTCCTCGGCCAATAAAAGACATACAGCTGAAGTCCAGGTGAGGAAGAAGGGGGAGAAAGTTTATTGCAATAACCAGAGAGCAGAGCCAAGCCAAAACCTGCATACCAAGCTGCTCTAACTTCTTTCAAAATGGTCATAATCTTATATACGCTTTGATGACACATTGACATATGTTAGCATATACACAAATTAATTGGTTGCAACATCCAGCATAATTTCATCGTGAAAACCACCTACACGCTACGGATATACTTTGCCATGGTGGCATAAGCCTATTGGACAGGGTCTTTGTCTCAGAAAGAAATTCTATTTTGCATGTGTGTTGACCAGATAAAACCAGTTTGGGTGCTACTTTTAATGTTGCTTAGTAACAAGTTATGTTTATGTTATATAGATAAGACCAGAATATTGATGCTCTTCTGTTTTTTTCCTTCTTCTCAGTCAGGCCTAGCTGTGTGTTAACCCTTAAGGATGTTACTTAGGCATGCTTGTGGCCTTCCCAACTAAAGCTGTATCCTAAAGGGAGCAAAGGGTCTTTTAGCTACAAATGGGCCTTTGAGCACTGGTAGCCTTTTCACGGTGTCTCTAAGTGACTTATGGAATGAAGCGAACATACAGTTTCTGCCCAGCAAAGTAAAGGAGATATCTGAATAGAAACAGATTGAATTGCTCTGTAATTGTGATGAATTTAGTAACTATTACACAATACATTGAAATAAGAGCTAAAAATATTCTTTATTTTTACTATAGTTTATTTTTACTATAGTTTTACTATCAGAACGTTTAATAAAAATATAAAAGGAGATCTGATGACATTATGAGATGTCTACAGTGGAAGAATTAAGCAAGCCAGCATATAGAAATGGAATGCTAAAAATGGAGCATAAAGCAGAAATGTTGGATTCTGTTTCCCAGAGATAAACCATTGGATGAATACCATTTTAGGATAATGCATCCATTTCTTCTTCAAAAGCACCTAGCAGTGGGAGCACACATGCTTTTAAGTAATAACATGTAAAGGTGACCTTAAACTTGTTAACATGGAGAGCCATTTAAAGATTTATAAAGAAATCATACCCCAGGGGGGTTGTACCTTGCTGTTCTAACACTTCAGTGTAGTGACAGAGAACCTAGGCAACCATTACCAATAACTTACATTTAACGTTACTCATTCTTCTAATGCATAAGAGAGTATAAAGTTACTCATTTTTATATTATACTCATTTGATACAATACTGCAAAATACTGTTGTTCCACAACAGGCATTTAAAATAAATCCCAGACTTTCCAGTTGTTACTGCAGAACTGCAAGAGTCCAACAATCAGCATCTGCTTTGTTCCTTCTTCCTGGCATTCTCTTCTCTAAAAACACTAATTTATGAAGAAGTCAGCTTGGCAGTAAAGAAGAGAGATGGAAGAAATAGCATTTGTGTGCAGATAATACTGAAACCATAAGGAAACAGAAAATTGCTTTTCTTTTGTGAACCGGATAATGACACATTCAGTATAGTTAATATCTTGCTTCCTGACAACATTTGAGTGAAATTCAGAACAGAAAGGAAAAATAGATTTGTCCAGTTCTTAAAACTCTATCAAGAATAATAAAGATTAGACTCAAGGCATGGTGCAAGCTGTAAAGTACATATATTTGGGGAAGCCTGCAAAAATAAAATATATTTTGCTCTTAAATGCCCTGGCCTTAGCACAGCCCCACTGAGATTTCAGGATCACAGTATAACAACAACCCTCAATGACCATTTTACTTTCAGTACCACAGGTAGATCTAAAACAGCATCCTAAGTAGGATGAATGCATTAAAGCCCTTATTTTACTTTTGAAAATCCTTCCTATGTTTGTAGGTCAGAGTACCCTGTTATCTCAAGAAAAGATGTGCCATAGGGGTACTGTGAAATAAGCTGGTATAGTGATACAGTTAGTCACTTGATCCAACACTGATGGTGCATTCACACTAAATAATTCATTTTACATCCAGATTTGTACTGTGTAAGAATAGCAAAAATATGTAAAACACATTTACCGTTTTCGTACACAGCTTTCCTCACAGTCACAATCCTGTTCCCTCTGCAGCGTCTGTCGGATTTCCCACCATCTGCGCAGGAGTTACAGGAAGTGCCGCGGCTTTTGCGTAGCAAACGTAAACTGGGTTTTAGTGGTTTACGTTTGCTGCGCAAAAGCTGCGCCACTTCCTGTAACTTCGGCGCAGATGGTGGGAAATCTGACCGGACGCTGCGGAGGGAACAGGATTGTGGCTGCGAGGTAAGCTGTGTGCGAAAAAGGTCATTATTTAGTACAGTTCGAACGCACCATGAGGTCCTTCATCCCAGGTCTATAAATTGCCCTACCTGTAAGTAACCAGGTTAAAAGATTTGGCAATAATAGAAAAAATAATGTGCCAATAAATAGAATTTTTTGGGGGGGGAAGTCATTGCTTCAATTATTTTGCTTCCTCTGAAGTTTAAGCTCTTCATTTACTGCAGTGCTTAAGTGGCATTCAGTATGGTGGCTGGCAAATGACTGCTACTGATGCTTGGTTTCTTGGGTTATTGTTTGCCCCACAGTGACCATCAGGAAGGTCACAGTATTGTTTGCAATTAGCTGGAGCAGAGTTTATGCATTGTGTGTGCACCTGCACTGTCGGTGGTATTCATCATGCTGCCCCATACTCAGAATTTACTGTATCAAACTACCTACATTTTCTAAATGGAATGTAAGTGCAATCAGAATCAAGAAGAGATGCAAAATGGACAAGGTTGTAATGCTAAAAAGATAAGTCATGAAGCTTCTCTCTCTCACCCACCCACCCCATGGTCCTCTGCATGATCAAGACAACCAAGAAATCTTCCTCATTAGTAAGATCTTTTTTTTCTGCTGGATGCGCTCTCTAGCTGGATGGAAATCGATGCAAGGATGGGGACAGGTATTGAGGAAACAAGAGCCAGCCAGGTGGGGCTTTTGCCCAGCAAGGCTTCTGATTGTCCACTGGAGATTTGATTGGCTGTACAGATTTTTAAAAAATGTTTTAGCAACAGCTGTCACGACAGCACAAGGACCTTCACCATATGATTGAAGATAAGTTGAAGCAGCCATATTGTGGCTGGCTCTGCCTCCTGAGGCAACCATTTTGGGGCTGCATCCACCATGCTGTGTTAAAATTCCAAAGGTGCCTGCAGGCAAAAAGGGGTTGGGAAACCCTGCTATAAGCAAACCCTATCAACCAGCCAAAATGGGCAAGACTAGAATAGAGAGAGAAACCATCCAGCTATTCTTCTATCGTAGCACAGTGAAAGCATCTATTTTCAGTTCATGGCCTTTTCTTCATGTATGACATATGAAGGACAGGGACTACAGTATGGAGATGCATATGTGATTGATGATCCAATATCAAATGTAAAAAAGCCATTTTTTTCGAAGTGCTTAAGAGTGCAATTTGTCAACAGTTTGCAATCTGATTGAGCATCCTTGATCCCGAGTTCAAATTATATTGGTTAATCACTGTTTGTTAATCTTAGCCTCCCCCCCCCCCACTTTTCTGGAGGTCCCCTATAGTTGCTCGGGATCTGTTTAATTAGTTTGACTTGGTACCGCCAGTTAGGTTTTATGTGCTGGCTTTTTAGTGTTTAATTATACATACTTTATTGTTCATCATGTTGCTATCCTGAGATGCTGAAAAAGGGCTAAAGTGTTTAAAATAAACAAACAATGCAAATCTTGTGGTTTCTAGGATTTTGATAGGATGAGGATCAATATCACCCTTCACCAATATGCTAAAAGCAACCTTGGTCTGACAAGAGGCTAACAGTGCAATCCCAGGCAGAACTACACCTTTCTTAGCATGTTCACTTCAATCGATTTAGAAAAGACTTAGGACTGCACTGTAAATATGTCGTTTCATTTTTAAGAGTAACTAAATATGTCTGAATTTTTCAAATCAATATTGAACTCACAGATGAGAGATAAGTAATATCTA
This sequence comes from Heteronotia binoei, assembly GCF_032191835.1. Classification (NCBI taxonomy): domain Eukaryota; kingdom Metazoa; phylum Chordata; class Lepidosauria; order Squamata; family Gekkonidae; genus Heteronotia; species Heteronotia binoei. The sequence goes on along the minus strand of NC_083230.1, from coordinate 28,099,950 downwards.
AAAGACTGTGTCAAGTCTGCTGTATTTTTGGGAATATATTTTCTAACTCTGGTTCAGAAGCAAGGGATTCTGGGTCCATACTGAACACCGAATGCTGCTAGCTAACTCTCCTTCCCCCCCCTCCTCCTAGCTATGCCTTTGTTGTGTAGTCTACTTTGAAATGCTGATATGGGAATGAGATGTTGGAGCCTTCTCAGGCCAAAAGGGCTGTGGGAGTACAGAGCGCCGCGGCCTTGGTGTGAGAATGAGAGATTAACATCCTAGTGTGAAAACCTGCTGCTTAGTGTACCCCGCCCGTAGGAATCCTTTCATCTATACCTTAAAATGCTTGGTTCCTGTTCTTGTACCTTAGTCCTTCAATTGTTATCATGGTCTACTTTTCTGCTTTTAATAAACTAGAAGCTTGTTTTCAACCAAGGACTCGTTATTGAATCCAGCTGACTTGACATTTTGAAGGACTCCCTTTATCGGAGTTCAACCTTTCCGGCAACTGAAAAGGCAATGTCCGATCAGCCTCCGGACAACGGGGAATTCCCAGCCAGAGCGGAGGGGGCCGAGACACCCTGGCACATCCACACTGCCAGAAGGACCGCGGCTTCCCCTCTCCAGTTCCAGTTGGTGGTCACCCCCCGGCAATACCAGCCGAGGACCTCGACCACGTTGATGGACCAGGCACCGATCCGCCGAGAGGCGATCATGACCCGCCACACCAAGCGGGTTCAACTGGCCGAAGCCACGGCTACCAACCCGGGAGAGCCGGAGGAAGGAGCCGAGGCGACCGCGACCCAAGTCCCGGGCGGCGGGAGCGAAAGCGCAGAGTGCGGGGAGGAGGACGAAGGGGGGCTGAAACCCAAGGACCCGCACGACGAGGACTTCCAGATGTTCCAGTCAATGGTGCGCCGTGAGGTCGACGGGGCAGTGAGGGACCTCAAGGACCAACTACAGAGCCTGACGGCCCAACTGGGGAGAGCGTTGGGAGTAACCGGGACTCGCCAACAGCAGCCGGGGCCAGGGGGGCCACGCGGCCGACCGAGCCAACCCCCACCCGCCGCTGTGGCGACCACCCAGGCGCCGGCGGCGCCCCAAGCGCCGGCGGCCCCCGCCCCAGTCAGACAGTGAGACCTTGGGGGGAGCCGGGAGCTGGATGCAACATTCGACGGGGATCCGGAGGAAGTGAACTATTTTGCAATCCAAGCGAATAGTTACATGTACTATTGGGGAGATCTGTTCCCCAATGAAGTGAGCCGAGTGGACTATTTGGGCTCGAAGTTGCGGGGGGCCGCCAAGAAGTGGTATGTGAGCCTGTGTGAGACCAACAGCCCGATCCTGCACTTCGTGAACACGTTCGTGCAAGCTCTACTGACCCAATACGAGGACCCCCTGCAAGAGGCCAGGGCGCTTTCGGCGCTACGAAATATGAAGCAAGGGGCCCGATCCATCCGGGAGTATGCGGCGGATTTCCAGGCTAACGCCGCCCGGGCCCGGAATTGGAACGAAGTAATGAAGATTGAACACTTCACCAACGGGCTGAACCCCAGCATCCTGGACCGGGTGCTAACCCAGGCCCACCCAGACATGCTAGTGGGGTGGATCCAGCTCGCGGGAGAGGTGGAGACCAACCTGAAGCGGGTGGCAATGCTGCGGCAAGCACTGACTGCCGGAAGAAGCGCACCCAAAACCCCACCCGGAAAGGTCGAGCCTCCCAAAACCAAGAAGCTGCCAGCGGCCACCCCGGCAGGGCCCCGCCGCTGCTTCCATTGCGGCGACCCCAACCACCTCGCCTCCAACTGCCCCCAGCCGCCCGCAGGAGCCGCCCCGACGCCGGGGCTGAACAGGCAAGGCACCCCGGGTCCGAAGAAAACCACGGGCCGCCCTAAGGACGCGGCGAAAAGCAGCACTCTGATGGTGCAAGAGGAGTTGCAGGAGGAAGAAGTCCATCTCTCCGCAGAGTTAGCTGACCTCACGTGGGAGGAGGAGCCGGCGGGAAACGGCGCCGACCTGCTTTGAACGGTGCCAGCCAGCAGGTCGATCGGGAGGAGGCACCATTAACGGTAAAAACCACGGGAAGACTGTACTTTGTAATGGTGAAGCTGCTAAACCCAAAACTGAAAAGGTTCCTGCAGATCCGCGCCCTCATAGACTCGGGGTGCAACCGGGAACTAATTTCCCCCAAGGTGGTGGAGGCCCTGGGACTAGAGCGGTTGCAACTTCCCCACCCCATGCGGTTTGCACAAATGGACGAGTCGGTGATGGGGGGGGAGCCCTGCACGCAGGAAACAGAACCATGCCCCCTGGGGATTGGGAGCCATTGGGACATGGAAACGTTTGTCATCGCCCCGGCTTGTGGCTACCCCGTGGTGTTGGGAGTGGGATGGTTGGAGAAACACGAGCCCCTTATCCGCTGGAAAGCACAAACCATCCGGTTCCCCGACCCTGATTGCAGCGGGCACTCGTGGGACACGGCGTGGGGACCGCGGGAGCCCGCTGCCCGAGAGAGGGCGTGCGTCCTGGTAGAGGAGGTGCACCAGGTCCCGAGTGTATATCAGGACCTCATGAAAGTGTTTAGTGAGCGGGAAGCCAACCAATTACCCCCCCACCGGAACACGGACTGTGCCATAGAACTGATCCCCGGGGAAACCCTCCCCCGGGCCAAACTTTACCAAATGGGGTGGGCTGAGAAGAAGGAGCTGCGCAAGTTCCTAGACCTGAACCTGGAGAGGGGTTTCATCAGGCCCGCCACGGCGCCCCACGCGGCCCCGGTGCTGTTTAGAAAGAAGAAGGACAATACGCTTAGACTTTGCACTGATTTTCGTGGGATAAACGCGATTTCCATGTCCAATGCTTACCCCATCCCCCTCATTAAAGACTTGCTGAGCACGGTGGCGGGGGGGAAGATCTTTACAAAGCTTGATCTGAGAGACGCGTACTTCCGAGTGTGCATCAAAGAGGGGGATGAGTGGAAAACGGCGTTCAACACCCCGATGGGACAATTTGAGTACCTAGTCATGCCATTCGGGCTGCAGGGGGCGCCTGGGGTATTCATGAATTTTATAAATGATGTACTGAGAAAATTTCTGTACAAAGGGGTGGTGGTGTACCTGGATGACATCATTATTTATTCCCAGGACGAACAGTCCCACGTAAAACTAGTGAGGGAGGTGCTAACCACCCTGCTGGAGCACCAACTGTATGCCAAGCTGTCTAAATGTGAGTTTCACCGCACCGAATTAGACTACCTCGGGTTCCGGGTGTCCAAAGATGGACTAGCCATGGATCCCGCGAAGGTGCAGGCAGTCGTAGAATGGGCCCCCCCGAGGACACGTAGACAGCTCCAATCTTTCATCGGATTCTCCAATTTTTACAGAGGGTTCATTGAGGGGTTCGCTCAAATCGCCCTGCCCCTGACAGACCTCCTCAAAACAAAGGGGAAAGGGGAAGACGCAAAGCGACCGGGGGCGAAGCTTAACTGGACACCCGCTTGCCAGGCGGCTTTCGACCGGCTCAAGCAACTGTTCACTAGCGAGCCGGTCCTGAGTCACCCAGACGAGCTCAAGGGCTTCGTGGTCCAGTGCGACGCCTCCGATGTCGCCGTAGGAGCCATTCTCATGCAGAGGGATGGGGAGGGGAAATTGCGACCCTGTGCCTACATCTCAAGAAAATTCTCAGATGAGCAGAGGAACTGGTCAGTGTGGGACAAGGAAGCCTTCGCAGTCATGTTTGCGCTAAAGACATGGAGATCGTGGCTGGAGGGGGCTAGAGTGCCATTTGAAATATGGACGGATCACAAAAACCTGGAGGCACTCACGGGGAAAAGAAAGCTCAGTGAGAAACAGATCAGATGGGCGGGGTTCTTTTCCAAGTTCGATTTCATTCTGAAACACATCCCGGGGACCCGTAACTTCTTGGCTGATGCCCTGTCCAGGCTCCCGCAGCACGAAAGCCAGAGGGAAGAGGTGGTCGACTCCTTAATTTCCCCCACACAAGTGGCGGCCATGGTCACCACCCGCTCGCAAAAGAGGAGGGAGCTGGACGGAATCAGTCGGGAACGCATCGCTCTAGAGGCCGAGAGGGAGGGAGGCGGGCGGCCTGAGGGGGTGCAGAAGGGGAAGGATGGACTGTGGTATAAAGGGGAGAAACTGTACATCCCGATGACTCTGAGAAAAGAAATTTTGCAGCTTTGCCACTCATCTAAATTGGCGGGCCACTTTGGCTATGTAAAGACGCTGCACCTAGTAAACCGGCAGTTCTGGTGGCCGTCCCTCCGAAGGGACGTGTCGGAATTCGCGACCAGCTGCCCAGTGTGCATAATGGCGAAGAAGAGAGGGGGGAAGCCCCCCGGTCTCCTGCAGCCGCTAGAAACAGCCAAACGCCCCTGGGCCATTGTGTCGATGGATTTTATAGTAGATCTCCCCTCTTCACGGGGGAAGACGGTCATTTTGGTGGTAGTGGACACGTTTTCCAAGCAAGCCCATTTCATTCCCTGTGCCCAACTACCCACAGCCAGGAAGCTGGCCATCCTATTCTTCGATCACGTGGCCAAACACCATACAATCCCAGACAAAGTAATTAGTGACAGGGGGCCTCAGTTCGTTGCCACCTTCTGGCGGGAGTTCTGCAAGCTATTAGGAATGGAGCAGGGGTTAAGTTCAGCATACCACCCCCAGACAGACGGACAGACGGAGAGAGTGAACGGGGTGCTAGAACAGTATTTACGATGCTTTGTGGGCCAACGCCAGTCAGACTGGGTAGACCTCCTCCCGTTTGCAGAGTACGCCTACAACAACAGCGCCCACAGTTCCACCAAAGCCTCCCCCTTCACCACGGTATTGGGATATGAGGGAAAGCCAATCCCGCTGCTGCCGGGGGGGGAGAGCCCAGAAACGGGCTCTGCATTTGAGCAATGGTGGCAGGGACCTAGCCAATACTGGCCCTCCATTCAGGAGAACTTAAAAGCAGCAAAGGAGGCTTACAAGAAGCAATATGATAAGTCTCATGTGCCAGTCTGGGAACTAAAGGTTGGGGACTCAGTGTACCTGTCAACGAAAAATCTACCTCTCTCCCAACCATCCCGAAAGTTGGCCTTTAAGTTCATAGGGCCTTTCAAGATCAAACGAGTGATTAACCCAGTAACTGTGGAGTTAGATTTGCCTCCGGCCCTTGGTAAAGTTCACCCTGTGTTTCATTGCAGCCTGCTGCGTCGAAGCCCAACCTCGACCAATTGGCATCAAACGGAATCAACGCCCATCTCGGGCCGGGGGAGTGCAGAGCCCCCCCCAGGCTTCAAAGCACGAAAGCATGATCAAGAACAACCTCGAGCCCGCCCCGTAGGGGGGGCTTAGGGGGGGCAGTATGTCAAGTCTGCTGTATTTTTGGGAATATATTTTCTAACTCTGGTTCAGAAGCAAGGGATTCTGGGTCCATACTGAACACCGAATGCTGCTAGCTAACTCTCCTTCCCCCCCCTCCTCCTAGCTATGCCTTTGTTGTGTAGTCTACTTTGAAATGCTGATATGGGAATGAGATGTTGGAGCCTTCTCAGGCCAAAAGGGCTGTGGGAGTACAGAGCGCCGCGGCCTTGGTGTGAGAATGAGAGATTAACATCCTAGTGTGAAAACCTGCTGCTTAGTGTACCTCGCCCGTAGGAATCCTTTCATCTATACCTTAAAATGCTTGGTTCCTGTTCTTGTACCTTAGTCCTTCAATTGTTATCATGGTCTACTTTTCTGCTTTCAATAAACTAGAAGCTTGTTTTCAACCAAGGACTCGTTATTGAATCCAGCTGACTTGACAGACTGAGCCACTCTCAGAGTCTTGTAGGGTGACCACAACAAGCGGTGATAAAAATAAAAGCGCTACTGAAAAGGACCATACTGTGTGTCAGGCTTCCCCCTCTCCCCATAGTATATGAACAAATGATCAGGGCCGGTTTGCCCACTAGGACAACTAGGCAGTCGCCTAGGGTGCCAGGAGGTGGGGGCAAAGAATTGGGTTCCCCCCTCCTGTTGCCCATGGCAAATGGCTAGTTTGACTGCCTCCCTCTTCCACCCCCCCAGCCGCCACCCTTCTCCCTCCCTTCACAGTACTGGAAGCCAGTGCCATGCTCTGCCCTCCCCTCCCCCTTCCTCCGCGGAGCCTAGGCTGGTCCTTACCAGCTTCAGTGTGACTGTGCGCAGCTTCTAAGCCTTTGAAGAGCCCGCGATAGGAGAGTTCGCTCCCCCTCACTTCTGGTTCCAGGAAGGAGGGGGAGTGAACTCTCCTCCTGTGGGTTCTTCAAAGGCTTAGAAACCACGCGCAGCCGCATTGAAGCTGGTCAGGACCAGCCTCGGTGGCAGCAGCAGGGGAGAGTGTGGCACTGGCTTGCACCGCTGCAACGGGAGGGAGGGTGGGGTGACAGGGGGTTAGGATCAGCCTGGGGGGTGGGCAATGGAGCGTGGTGCTGCAAAGCAGCACCGCAAAGGGAAGGAGGGAGGATAAGTGGAGGGAGGGTGATGGAGCGTGGCGCTGCAAGGAGAAGGGTGGCCATGGTGGGGGGAAGGCAGTCATAGGGGAGGATGCCAGGGAGCCTGCCTGGGGCGCCACACACCCACAAACCGGCACTGCAAATGATACTGCTTTATATTATCAAACCATTGGTCTAGTGTGGTCCTTATTGTCTACTCTGATTGATAGCAATTCTCCAGGTTCTCAACTTGAAGCCTTCCACAACACATGTTACTGGTGGTTCCTTTTAACTGGAGATGCTGGAAAGTGAATCTGGGACTTCTGCATGCAAGCAGATACTCTACCACTGAGCCATGGCTCCTCACCTAATATTTAAACAGACTCATTAGTATTATTTCTGCATTTTTCTTGACCTATATTGTTGGCTTAGTTATAATGTGTGAAGAACAGGGAACTAAAGAAAAATGGAGACATGGGAGGAAATAAATCTGAGTGTTAAATTGATAGCTCATAGTGAGAAGTGGAAATTTACATCGAGCTTCCTGCTGAGTTCTATCTAGTTTGAATCCCACACTTGTAACACCTTTTCCCTAGACAACAGGAATGCTGTTGAGATGAGAAAGGAATTTGATGCCTCAGTTTCACAGCATTTACATTAGACAAATGAAGTTTCATGCCAGTGAACAGTTTTCTAAAAAGGGTAGGGAGGATATCTTAGCTCTGCAGATCAAATTGATCCAATAAACAGAGGCAGTCTAACCTAACTAATTCAGTTAATGGAAAGTGAAGGTTCCACAAAGGAATTGCCATTTTGTACATCAGCATTTTGTGCTTCATACGTGTTGTTTTTCCTCTGGAAAGTCATTTAACTTCAGTTTTAGAATTGGGTCTAAGGAATTCTGACAACACAGTAGTGGGAGAGCTGTGGGAACATGTGCTTATGCCATACTGCTGTGCCTGTATTCAAAGATGCAAGGCGTGTGAAAGGAGCTCTTGGAAACTTCTTTCCTGAAACTGGAATGATGCTGGAGGGGGGAGGAACACCAGTGGTGTGGGCAGGTCTCACAAGATCACAGACAAAAACACAACCAAACTGCGCAGGAAGAAACTACACAGCAGCTCCTATGTCACTAAACCTACCTTCAGAAAGACATTTGTGGAAAAAGTGCTGGAAGTGTCCAGAAAACTTAGGGTTTTCCTGTTGACATAAAGAGAAAAAGCAAATGGCAGACGTGGTTCATGAGTATACAAAAACTTCATATGGCAAATAGAAGTCACTGCTATCCACCCTTTCCATAAGAGAAGGTAATACTGAAAATCAGGAGCAGTAGATTTAACTTCATTTTCTGTCAGTTTTCTTTCTTCCTCCCTCTTGCCTTTCTCTAGACCTCTATATGTAACCTGTGAGAACAGGACTGTCAGGTTATGAAATTACCTTTTGAAATGTGCTTTACAATGAGTAGTTTGTCCATACTCAGTGTTAGAAGGTTATGGCCTTGCCAGTTTGCGGACTCAAAAATTGACATGATTCCTTTTTTAAAAAGCATCTGAAGCGCCACCAAATATTGTGGGTAGTATATTACCTTTGGGGAAAAAAACAGATCCTCAGTTTTAACATGAAAGGCCATTAAAATGAATTCAGAGACCTCATCTACTCCCCTGTACATTTCTGCACATAATAATAAAACTGGGTCTGCTGTTTTTTTTTTTAGACGTACAACCTCAGAATATCAGAACCTAAAGCCCATTTACAGAGCTGATCCAGAGAATTTTGAATTGTATCTTCTGGCGCACTGAAGCCAAGCCATAATGTTGCTTTGTCATGCCTTTTAAATATTTAGAATTAGTGATGGACATATGTGCCTGAGATTGATAAATTATTGTCAGTTTTAAGCAGTATTCAAGTTTATATTCCTTAGACTCAGAATAAGAATTTAATAATTTTGCAATGCTCACTTGAGATCTGAGTTCTTCTCTGGCTCAGATTTGGGGATTCAGAATGATATAGTTCATGCCAGTGAACAGTTTTCTAAAAAGGGTAGGGAGGATATCAATGCATTTAATGCATTGCATTTAAAATGCAATATCAATGCATTTACAATTCTTCATTGTCCCATTTTTTTTAATTTCAAAAATTTGTGTAGATTTGACACACAAGCAGTTTGTGGTAAGTTTTAGATTCTCCAGTTTATTTACATACCCCCCCTCTCTTTATCACCCATGTTCATGTGTACATTGCTAAAAGGGCATAAAAGAGCAAGGTTGATTGTATGTACATGTGTATCAAAAAAAAATTCTGTGGTGCTTTACCAATATGCAAGAGCTTGTGTGCATCAGTAAGCCGCTACACCAGAAGTCATCATGATATTATTTTTTGCAGCGTTTTATCAATGTGTGTATGTAATGAACAGGAAGAAAAAAATAGGATGAACTGAAGGATGCAGCAAATGGCTCATGCTCCAGTCCCAGAACTGATGTTGATATTCTAACTAGAACAAAATAGGAGTTGATTGCACCTTTAAGACCAACTTAGTTTTATTCAGAACATAAGCTTTCGTGTGCATGCACACTTTGTCAGACGAGGAATAAGGGACAGTAAGCAGAGACACATATTGCTGGTGGGGTTTGGAATGCCAAGTGGTACAAAGTTAAAAACCAATAGCAGAATAGTAAAATTAACAAATTCAGAAAACCTTTGATCTGGGTTGTATTACCACGGGAAACCATAAAACAGTAACATGTCAGAATGTGGGAATAATTAACAGGCATTTTCACATTCTGACATGTTACTGTTTTATGGTTTCCCATGCTAATACAACCCAGATCAAAGGTTTTCTGAATTTGTTAATTTTACTATTCTGCTATTGGCTTTTAACTTTGTACCACTTGGCATTCCAAACCCCACCAGCTATATGTGTCTCTGCTTATTGTACCTCATTCCTCGTTTGAAGAAGTGGGCATGCACACGAAAACTTATGTTCTGAATAAAACTAAGTTGGTCTTAAAGGTGCAATTGACTCCTATTTTGTTCTACTACTTCAGACCAACACGGCTGCTTATTTGGATATTCTAACTAGTTCAACAGGAATGAAACACAGGACGTGGCTGAATAGGGATTTGGATTCCAGACTCCCAGGTCATAGTCTGACACTGAAACCACTTACCCTACACTGGCTGTCCAATAACCACCAGCTGTACCACACTGACCTCCTTTGAGATATCAATGTGGTCAGTAGGAGCTATGACGTGTGTTCTATATGAATTCAGTTCCATAGGCCACATGTAAAAGAGGAAGAAAGGTACTTCTGGTTGACATTTGCTGTGGTAATTCAATGACAATCATGTGTATCTAAAGCTCCCTTTGATTATCTTTGTAGGCCCCTTGGCCTTGCCTCACTTCCTTTCGGAATCTCAAAGGACCTTAGCTAAACACACCCAACTGTTCTATCCATACATACTACACCATCTTCAGTGAGAATTCCTCAGGATGTTGAAGAGAATGTAAGACTAATGTAAGCTAATTATACATCTGCCCAATAAGGAAGCCATTTAAACCTTGCCATTAACTCCAGAAGACTATTTTTTTTTTCCTGCAAGCGCCTTTCTTTTTCTGAATGTATAGTATTTGGTTATTCCATCTCTCCCATCCCCCAGCGTCAGATTTGTTCCACTAGTTCAAAATGAAACCAGGATGCATTGAGTCATTTAATCCCTCTCCTCAATAATGTTTTTTAGCAAAACAATAAATAAAGGAAAGGGAGCATTTTTCTAAATGAACAGCAGCATATAGTTCATTGAAAGCTTCCTCTGCTGAAGCAATCATTCTTTCACACAGCAGAAAACATCTTTGAAGGATTAGAACCACATGCTAATGAATTTTCCAGCTCGATGTCTTCTGTCCCATATATAAAATAGAAAGCTAATGTGATTATATGCGTGCACATTCTCGAAATCAAGCATAGCCGACAGGAACTGCTTTCATAAAGCTGCAACCGGAAGACTTTTTTTTAAGGCTGCTTTAATATGAATGTGTTCAGATTCTAATTCATTATTTAAGGGCAATGTTTTCACTCATTCTTCATGCTCACAGACATCGAAATCATTACGAAATTAAAGCAATTGTTTGGGAAGTGCTCTATGAAAGGGGGAGGATTAAATATGCGCCATGCTCTAAGAGGGAAGCTGTCCAACTTTTTTTTTGGGGGGGGGGGTTTCAGGTCAGTTTGGTTTTATCATTGGGGGGGGCAGAAGAACAAATTACCATTCTTTTTATATTCTTCATTTCAAGTACTCCTATGATTCCTCAGTCAAGTGAGGGAAATGGAAAGCTAGCTAACTGGAATGGCAGCTCAGATCAACAAAATTCACAAAGCTTCAGTGTATTTTGAAATGTGCTTTATATGCAAGAGAGAGAAAAAATGCAGGTTTGCTAAATTCCCTCATGGGCATTTTTCTAATTGTATTAAAAAGTCTTGCTTCTCTCTGAACATCTTAGATGCTATGCCCAAGCAGAATTGCCCCCCCCCAAAGAAAAAAAATGAAAGAAAGAGATGAACACAAGTGATGGGTTAACTAACAGTCCATTTTATTTAATTATTAACATAAATTCAAATGGCAAGGGCCAAACCAACAGAGCCACACAATTTAAGGAGAGGATCTATCCAAGGCAGTCCCTGAAGGCAGTCTGCTTCCCCTTCCACAATCCAAGGGCTGTACTCACAAGACTCCTATCCCCAAATTGGGCTTTTTATATCTAGTTCACCAGATGGCATTTTCTGCCTAGTAAAATCTTGCCATCATAAATGCCAAGTCTCTGCTTAGGCCCCTTGCACCCACCAGGAGGCCCAAGGCTCCCTGAAACTCCTTTCTACAACTCCTCTTTTAAAAAGTCAATCCCCACTTCAGAAAGATGTATAGTACCATCACTTCTGCATGGTCAGCCTGTTCAGCCTCTATGCCAGGGTGAGGTAAAAACACTTCAAACCCCCTTCAAGAACCTTCCTCAGCTGTCTGTTTGCCTTGCAGTGAGCCCTATCAATGCCCCATGGATTCCCAACCCCACACCATACCATGTGTAGTGCAATGGTGAACCAAACAATTAAAGTTTCTGGCTCCTAACGAGCTGAAAATCAGCTGCAGCCTGGAATATCAGTGCTTTCCTCTCGATCAGACACAAATCATTACCACTCAAATGGATAACTAAAACATGAGGAGGAGAACCTCTCCTCTCCTCAAATAATAGCGGCAAAAGGCTCAGTCACTGCAAGCCACATCACTGTTGCCGCTCTACAATGGCCCACTGGCTGAGACCCAGCTGCGAGCAGATGGGTGCTCACTTAGCATGATGAGCTGGCCAGAAGACAAAGCTATGACTGCAGTCAGGGCTGGCTTGCCCTTTAGGCAAACTAAGTGGTTGCCTAGGGTGCCTGCTGGGTGTGGGCACTGAATTCAGCCTTCCCCCCCTTCCCCTTAGGCAAACGCCTAGTTTGCCCACTCCCCAGCCTCCTCCTCCCTCCCTTCCCCACCCAAGGTCTATTTTAATGCCCAGAATGGCGGTTCAGCCGCGCTCCCAGGCTATCTGAAGGCAACTGTGAGCCATGCAAAATGCTGGTGTCAATCAAGCCACGACATTTTGCATGACTCAAAGAAGTGTGAAGAAATGTGTCCTGAGAGCATGTATGCCTGAAGAAGCCTTGGTACGTATGCCATGGTATGTGCATGTGAAAAAAATTGTGGGGAGTACCACACAACAGATTAAGATCAGGATTCTTGAACACCGGTCCCAAATTAAACACTGTGTTGGGAAACAGCATGGTACTGCTAGTGATCTGTCGCAAGAATTTCGTGGAGGGGGGGGGGACCACTAAGATAACACATCAATTGCAATGCCAGTTTATTGAAAGGAATGGGAGTTCCTTGGAAATGGACTAATTGTCTCCGCGTTTTACTGTCCATTGTGTGTGTCACTGTGCTTTCCAGATGGCAGAGACCAGCTCCCCTTGAAGTGTGTGTGTGTGGAGGGGGGCAAATGTCTTCACTTGGGTGGCTGGGAAGACAGCAAGGGTGGGGGGCACTCATGCAGAGCCTCTTTCTAGAGCCTGTTGTATTTTTCTTCACAACAGGCATTATTCCTAGTATATTATATAAAAAGTAAAGGATGTGAACTGTATTTCTCCCTGTGGCACAATGGTATGTATATAATTATGCACCAAACAGTTCAATTGCTTAAATAAGAGTAGTAGCTCTCCTTTATGTTTAAAAATAATAATAATAATAATAATAATAATAATAATAATAATGACTGATGTGTAAATTAAATGCAGGTGCTATATATTATTTGCATTTTTGTTTCCCTATTGGTACATAGTCAGTCATACAATGAAAATATTTATTTATTTATATTTATTTATATTGGGATTTATACCCCGCCCTTCGCACCGAAGTGTCTCAGGGCGGCTTACAACATGATAATTCAAATACTACAATTTAAAACACTTACAAGTAAAATTAAAACCATAAATTAATAAAAGCAAGATAGATAAAAACCAGCGGTCTACAGATGCATTTTGTTCCATCCAAAAGATTTCCTTGTCAGTCAGTATTATAGGCCTGCCGGAAGAGGGCTGTCTTACAGGCCCTGCGGAACTGCCCTAGGTCCCGCAGGGCCCGCACCTCCTCCGGCAGCTGGTTCCACCAATAAGGTGCCGTTACTGAGAAGGCCCGATCCCTGGTGGATTTTAGACGGGCCTCTTTGCATGATTTGTAGATTACCTCCTTTTTTCTTAATATCCCCGAAAATGAATTAACACTCACAAGTGATTTGAGGTTCCTAAAAACAATCTTCATTGTCACTGCTCATCAGTTCTATGTCAGTATCCAGCTATCACTTTATTGGATCAGAGCTGTGTGGGCTAGTAATAAAGGGGTGTTATTATAATGTGGAAAAAGAAAATTCCTGACTATTTAGCAATCTTATTTCACCGAACATTATTCTTTAATATCAACACAATATTGAGAGAAGCTTCAAAAGATCTCGTTATCCTTTTCTACGAGAAATGTTTTTCTCCCAGGAGAAACCGGAAGGCAATAGACCAGAGACTCATCCTCTGTTCTCTCATTTCTTTTGAATTCTCCCTGTTAGGACCTAAATTTAAATTCAGTGTGATAGACTAGTAAATAAAAGCCTGAACAAGACTAGACTTCTAATAATAGATCAGCTATCAAGCCATTGTTATAACAAACAAAAAGATTCTACAATACAAATGTATCCAGCCAGTTTGGTGTAGTGGTTAAGTGTCTGGACTCTTATCTGGGAGAACCGGGTTTGATTCCCCACTCCTCCACTTGCACCTGCTGGCATGGCCTTGGGTCAGCCATAGCTCTGGCAGAGGTTGTCCTTGAAAGGGCAGCCGCTGTGAGAGCCCTCTCCAGCCCCACCCACCTCACAGGGTGTCTGTTGTGGGGGAGGAAGGTAAAGGATATTGTGAGCCGCTCTGAGACTCTTCGGAGTGGAGGGCGGGATATAAATCCAATATCTTCTTCTTCTTCTTCTTCTTCTTCTTCTTCTTCCTCAAATTTAGTGCTTGACCTCAATTTTGGATTCTGACACGGCCATTTCAGTCATGTCATAGACTCACTGGTTGTGTTTCTCAGCTGGATAGACTCCTAGAAAAGCCTAAACATAAACATGGAAATTATAAAGAGGAAATGAAATGTCATGGGTATAAAGAAGACTAAAAGGGAGAAGAAATTACAGTGCAACCCTAAGAGCACTTTCCTGTGAGTAAGCCCCATTGAATGGACCTGAGTAGAATTCAGAGTAGACCTGCTCAGGATTGTTCTCGTAGGGAGCTAGATAATTAATTTTGGCTATTCCTAATGGCTTTATTTTTTAGCTAGTCTCACAGACAAAGGTAATTAACTATCAGCACCTTTGTTCTATAAGGAGAGTAGGAATTAACCATCAGTCCCACCATACTATAACTGTGTCTCTCTGTCCAAATACAACTACCACTATCATATGAAAGGTCTCTAAATTTGCATTGGAACTCAACCTGAGGAGGACATAAATCCACCTTCGTGGGGCCAGAAATACTACAGCCAGAGTGGTGTAGTGGTCAGGAGTGGTGTACTTTAATCTGGAGAACTGGGTCTGGTTCCTCAGTCCTCCACATAAAGCCAGCTGGGTGGCCTTGGGTCAGTCACAGTTCTCTCAGAGCTCTCTCAGCGCCACCTACTTCACAGGGTGTCTGTTGTGGGAAGAGAAAGGAAAGGTGATTGCTTTGAAACTCCTTCAGGTAGTGAAAGGTGGGGTTTAAAAACTAACTCTTCTTCTTCTAGTGATATATCCCATTTCAAATTCTCAAAACCCTGAAAGGGCCAAAGCTTTTGTTTGCCTAGTTCCTCTCAAGGAGCACAAATACACCTCATCTCAGGCCATATATGTACATGTGTTCTCAGAGTCAGGATGCCACATACCATTCCCCCAAGCTGTCTTTATTTTTATTTATCTATAAAAATGTGTGCCCTTCCTTCTGCTTTACAGATTAAAACATGCACAATAAAACACATCTTAAAACTACTTTAAAGCACACAAAAGTACACTATTAAAACAATTAAAACCAAAGTTAAAATATACATAGAAAAACAAAAAAGCAACAATTAAAACACAGGACAGGAAGAAGGGATCACTGAAGGAATGTGAGACTAAAAAAATCCACTGGCAGAAGATGGCAACAGAAGTAGTTATACAGATCTTTCTGGGGCAGAGTTTCAGAGTTTTGGTGCCATGACAAAAAGGCCCTGTCCCAGGTTGCCATCTGCCTAATCTCAGAAAGCAGGGGTTCTTGAAGCAAGGCCCTGGAAGATGTCTGTAGTGGTTTGGTAGTTTCCTTAGTAGGTCATCCTTCAGGTGTGCTGGTCCAAAGCCATACAAGGCATTAAAGCACCTTGAATTGTGCCCCAAAACACATTGGGAATCATTGTAGATGGCGCAACATCCTAGCTGCAGTTTCCAAACACTTCCACATAGTGCGTATTACTTTACTGCTTCTTGGGACTGGATTGCCCCTCAAAGAGGTGTCCACAACACACCTGAAATCCTCCTGCTTGACAACTTTCATCCATCTGTGGCAGAGAAAATAGTAATTCCCAGGCCTTATTTGGGACAGGAGCTCACAGGAGTGGAGCTCCAGAACCTCTACATTTTATTGTGTTCTTTCTTTCTTACCCCCCCCCCCCGCCCCACCCAATACTTGCTTCTGGGTTCCATCGTTCAAACCCCCTGTGAGAATTTTGCTGAACTCTAAGATTTGAGAAACTTTCTAACATTTTTCTGCACAAAAAAATGGGCAAATAACCAAAATGTATAAAGCAAACAGATGGAAATCTTCATCATGTCACTGTGGCCACATAGGAGAAAGTAAATTAGAAAGCATTTTAAGGTAGGTGCTGAGCTGATATAACTTAGTACACTTTCCGGTGATGTCAGGGATGTGTGGCATATGCAATTGAGCGATGGTAATGAGTTGTGCTAATGAGCTCTGGCACCTCTTTTTCTACAAAATGACCCTGGTAATCCCTCATAATCTAAAAAAAAATCTGCATTACAGCAGAGCATGAAATATTGTATGAATCCTGTTAAGGCCACAAGGGTAGATTCTATCAGTATATGGCCTATTCAAAAATCTTATTTGCAAAACCATTGTAGGTATAATGTTAAGTCTTGCAAATAAGAAAGCTCTACAGTAAAGTGTGATTGTAAAATAAAGATTTTGAGTAAGACAGATCAAAAAATAGGGGTAAGCATACTCTGTGAGATCTCAGGTTCAAACTACCATAGTTGATTTCAAGAACTCACTTTTTCTGATCAGAGAATGTACTTTGATTTTGCCCATCTCAAAAATATCATCAATTGGGATTCTGATTTTCATAAATTTCTCAACCAGGGCTTTCATCCAAGTTGATCCGTGGGTATCCTGATTTAAAGTGGCTAACAAACCATCTTCAGCAAAGAGCTGTTTTAATCTCAGTTTGAAGGTTAAAAGCCATGCTCTTACTTCCAAGGATATCTGTCCAAATTCTGATTGTAATACAATGTTTGACACACAGCATGGGATATTCAATTTTTCCTGAAGAACTGGGCTACTGCCTGGTCAATATTATCAGAGATAGCTTTAATCCAAACAGGTGAACCATAAAGAATTACGGGAACCACTTACAAATTAAAGGGTTGCACCACTCCAGGAATATACTTCCCTTTCCTATTATGGAAAAAAAAATCTATTTCTGGTGTTTGCACAAGGTTTTGCTTTATTAAGCACTGTTCTAAACTGGAGGATCCAAAATAGATCTGCCAAGAACAGAATCCCCAAATACAAGAAGGCCTTGACTTGATCAATATTGGAACCATTGATAGACCGTTGAGACAAGTTCCATTTTCTGGTCTTAGTGAAAACTAGGATCTTAGATTTTGGGTAATAAAGCACCAGGCTGAATATAGTTTTTCTAGAGTAGAGAGAAGGCTGATTGGTCAATAACAGGATGGGTCATTTCATAATTTTAATCCCTTGATAAGGCAAATGAAACTTTCTTTTTGCGCATGAGCCTGTTTGACATACAGTCAAAGTCAAGAGTTCATCAACAAGATTGAGATCAACATCCTTTGGATATTCTTGTTCTAGTCTCTTGACACCATAGAGAATTTGTTCCCTTGTTGCTTGCAGATCAGTTAAAAATGAAAAATTGTCAGCAACACTCCTGTACATAGTAGCTCTTCTCTCCAAATTTGAGTGAAGAGCATCAATTACAGGGCTAACTGAATGTATCCTAAACTTATCTCTTGGAGGAATTTCATCCAAGGCTTCAGTTGCACTGCCGTCATTGTGTTGTCGTTTTCGCACTCTATGCCTTCTTTGGAGAGTTTTGTACTCTACATCAGGTAGAGTAGTTTTTGCTTGCTCCTCAATTTCATCAAAATTTTCCTGTGTGCTGGAAACAAATTGCAGAAGTGAACTGTATAGGTTTACACATTTGGTCAATGAAATCTGTGCACTTTGAAGGGCATTACTTACTTTGTGAAACTGCTCAAGCAAACCTGTCCATAGATGAAGCATGAACACAAATTCAAATTCTTCCATTTCTGCAAAAGATTTTGAGCTTGTCGTCTAGTATCACCCTTTTCAGTGTCATCGTCATGGATGTGACTGAGTGCTTCAACAATGTGTGCATAACTTTCACTGATGGCTGACGTAGCTCTGGAATGGGCCTTCCATCTTGCGTCAGATAAATGTTGCAAAACTTTTGACTCTGGTGGCAAGAGGTTTTTCAGCACTGCCCACCGTCTTGTAGAGGCAGAGAAAAAGCAATGAAGTTCATTTACCACGGCAAAGAAATTCACTGCATCCAGGCAAGAGTCAACTGCAGCTCTTCCAACCAGATTTAGGGAATGTCTAGCACAGGGAATAAATTTTGCAAACATATTCTTTTCTAGAATTTTCTGTTGAACGCCATTATACTTTTCAACCATGTTAGCTGCATTGTCATATGAATGACCTCTGCATTTAATGAAATCAATGTCAAGTTCTTCAAAGAAGTTCAGTATCGGTTCAGCCATTCCTTGACCCATGTGATTCTTCAGTTCAATAAATGCCAAAAATCGTTCAACTGGTATTTCATCAAGGGAAGAAACATATCTAACAATACAGTGAGTTGATCAACGTTGGAAACATCAGATGTTGAATCGACTGATACATTAAAATACCCTGCTTCTTTGATATCTTTCACTATTTCCTCAAGAACATTTTTAGCCATTAACTGGGTAACTTCTTCACATATGGTCTTGGAGAAGTATGATGGATGGCCAGACCCTTTATTTCCATACTGGTTTATGTGGGCATGTAAGAAGGAATCAAATTTGGCAATCAGTTCCAGCAAACCAAGAAAGTTTCCATTTTTTGGAGAGCCGATGGTTTAATCATTTCCTCTAAAAGCCAATCCATGTTTTGCCAACAGACAAATTACTGCCATCACTTGTTGAAGTATATGCCTCCTGTATTCCTGTTCCGCTTTGATTTGCTGATCAAGCTTTGTTGTAAGCGTCTGACCACGTTTTCTTGTTAAGTAGGTCAACATAGAGTCCATATGACTTCTTGGATTTTCATGGGTCTTAATAATTTGAGGATGAGACCAGTTATCAAATCCTGAAGAAGCTAGAGCTGTAGTTGTAGAAACATTCTAAGAGAATTTTGAGAAAAGTTTGCACACAAAACAGTGTTGGAGAATATACTAGCCATTCCCGAGGGTAGGTTTCTCCATTTATTTTAGTGGAGAATAAATTTCTTGAGTGAGAATGTTTGATTTTTGTAGGTTCTCTTCAAAGTTGTGAAAGGTCCATCCCAGTGTTGACATTCCAAAGGGCCTTTCTCTATGCAGTATGAAATTTCTTCATCGCTCAATGTGGTTCATAAACCTACATCATTCTTGATAATGAAATCAATAGAAGAGCAAACACTCGCTTCTGTACATTTGGTGGGGGAAACGAAAACTACTGTGTCTGTGGATCTACTGATACTTGGAGTTACTGACAAATGTTCCTGGGTGGCACTCGTTCTAAGTGTTACTGACAAATGTTCCTGGGTGCCAAGTAATGCATCTGAATCTTCTGCATCTGCAGCTGAACTTGTTTGTTTCCGGTATGCAAAGCCAAATGATGTGATTGACTTTAAATGTTTGACTATATCTTTTTGTTCTTTTTGATGTTTTCTTTTACTTGCACCACTTTCATATCATCTACTCATTGTTAGGATTAAAAAGCTGGAACAGTAATATCAATTGCCTGGATTTGATTCTGGAAAGAGAGAGAGTTGGTGTTTAATGCCTCATCAGCACCTAAACGGGTAATATCAAGGCAAACTATGGTATGGAAACTCTAAAGTATGGAAAGTTCTAAAGTATGTAATAATAAAGTTAACTAAATATTAACCCATAAATAAATATAATTATATATGTGTGTGTATATATATACACACACAATATATGTAAGTGCAACGCTCACGTCTTTGTTTTCTGATATTGTTGGAATTCAAAGCTCATCTAAGCGGAGGTCCAGTTCAATTCAGCATGTTTTCACCCACTGATAGAACGTACCTTATGCACAAATTTCCAACACACATACATGACTCATTGTACACTATTGTAATCGGGGTGATCTACTTGAATTTTTCAGATATAATGATTTGTGTAGACCACAGGCAAATCCATGTGCGTATACAAACGCTACGTGGACAGGCACACACACACATACAGAACAGAACACACACACACAAATAGAGAGAGGGAGAGAGAGGAAGATAGAGGCACACACGCACCTGTTCAAGAAAACTGCTCAAAATCTGTTGCTGTCTATGGCACATAACCGGAAGCATTCACGGGCGTACGTGCTCACAGGCACACATACTCTCCCTTACCCTCTGTATCCCCCTACCACCAAATGATATTGCTGCTCGCACTAGGCAACAGGAAAACATCACACATGGCAGACTGCATTTATGAATTGAATGCTGCTTGCCACTAAACTTGAGATTTTCACCAATACAACAATATTTTTAATATGTTATATTGTGTAAAATTTTATGCTGAATCGTTTAATATCTTTTTCTGATATTGAATGATGAGCTTTTCTTGCTAAAAACTGCAATTGTTTTCACCATTTGCTATCAAGTTATGTATATGGAGCAGCTTTTAAATTGGTTATATCTGAAAAGTTTAAGTAGATCAACCTGATTTTCGGTTACTAATATGTGCAAAAGTTTATGTTGAATCGATGGAGCTATATTTTAATGCATTTCAGCAGAATTTTGAAAATTTTTTGGAAGGAAGATGGAGCCCTCCTGGCCAACAGGGCCCTGTGCTTAAGCACACCTAAGCACAATGGTAAATCCGGCACTGAGACTGTAAGGAGTGACTTCTGTACAAAAAAAAATGTAAGTGGCTCCAGATAAATGCTTTGAATGGATTCTGAAAACCATAAACAAAAGGGGAAAGGGGCTGTTTGTTAATGGGTTTTCCCACTTATAAATCCACACATATGTGTGCATGCACACAAACACACTTTTGAAAATGTACCCCAGAGAACCATTAGAAAATAGGTTCAGAATGACATTTTGGTGTCATTTGAAATAGTTATAAATCCAGCATTAATTTTTTAACTGGTTGTTTTAAGAATGTCTTTCAAAATTATATTATTCATGGGTTGATCTTTTAAATTGGCAAGTGTTTTTAATATTTTTGCTATTTATTTCCCTTTTGAGTTCTCTGCCTTTCCCCTCATGTATGTGTTTTCGCAGGCTTTCTGTCTATCTGTCCTCCCAGCCGTTACATTCATCTGTTGCTCTTCTTTCATCACATGTCAATGCATGAGCCAAACAGGTGGGAAAACCAAGTATAACATCTATGAAAATATGGGATAATAAAGAATTTCATATATTTGCCGGTTATGTTTTGAGTCAGGTGCTTCAAGCAGGGATGAAACTACAACTGACAAAGATGTACAGCTACAACAGAAAAATTGACATGCCTGCTGTTCAGGGATTTGGAACTGACAGTGCCATCCTAAACAGAATTGTGTCTTTCTAAGCCCATTGGCACTACTGGTCACTTTTCCCACTAACATGCCAGTTGATAACTCTTTGGTTACCTACTACTGTCACAACCCTGGTAACTCCGAATGGTGGTCAACCTGCTGGGTTGCCATTGTAAATTAGGACACAAGAGTTCGAAACTAAAGAAGGAGAAGGGATTCATTCAATGGTTGGAAACGTTGAATTTAAAGCTAAGCACTTTACAGTCGGTTTGGGATTTTTTTTTTTTTATCCTCTAATGATTGGTCATGATCTGCAACCTTTGCTACTTTGTTGTTTCATCTGAAGCTTTTTTCATAATCTCTAAGGGGTCTTTTTTAAGGTGACTTTGGTAAGTAGAATTTTGGCTTCACTATTCTTTTAGGATTCTTTGAATATTCAGTATGTATGCACATAAAAATGCCTTTATCCTTCTTACCAGCACTTCTGCTGCCTAATCATATATTTGTCACACTGATGACCCAAAATGATGAGCTGATGTTTACACAATGATTGTCGATTAGGAGATAAGAACTCCAGGCTACATAGAGGGAAGGGAGTAATCCCCCAGTTTGGAAATACTGGAGTTTGGGGAATTTTCACCCACTCTTTTAAAGGATTAAATGATGAATAATGCAACAGTTGATGCAATTTACACAGCAGGAGACATAACAATCAATCAGAAAAGTGGCACTCTCTAAAAATGATAGGTTTATAAGTTGTGTAACACAGATTTTTTTTTTTTTTTAGGAGAATAAAACAAACGGGAAAGCATTTTGGCTTGCTGAACATTGAAGAAACTCAAAAGGGCTGAGAATCGGCAGGTTGGGCCATCCACACAATCTACAAATAATAATAATAATAATAATAATAATAATAATAATAATAATAATAATAATAATAATAATAATAATAATAATAATAATAATAATAATTTTTATTTCTATCCCGTCCTCCCCACCTCGG
The DNA here is from genome assembly GCF_032191835.1 of Heteronotia binoei. NCBI lineage: Eukaryota > Metazoa > Chordata > Lepidosauria > Squamata > Gekkonidae > Heteronotia > Heteronotia binoei. The sequence goes on along the minus strand of NC_083230.1, from coordinate 28,077,925 downwards.
CAGGCTCAGGGCGGCTAACAACATTTTATAAAAACATACAGTGGTTAAAAGCCTTTAAATTTAACAATATAAAACAGTAAACACTAACTTAACAACATTAAAACAATCTAGTAAGTACAATTATTCAGCGGTATAGGTCTTCAAACCGCATTGGCGGATCCTTAATTGCCGATCTTCTTAGCAGTCCAGGTGTGCAAGCTTAAAAAGGGCGGTCTTGCAGGCCCTGCGGAACTGATCAATGCCTTTCTTCTGGCTAGAGCCGCACTTTGCTGAGTGGCCCATTTGGCCATATCGCTTGGTTTTGGAGGTAACAAGGGGAGGAAGCTTTTAGAGTAAGAGCTGCATCCTGTAGTCATGTTGCTCACGGCTGGTAATTGTTATTCAGTAAGAACTAAGAGCCTGCTCAACTTTTCTGAGGACAGATGAACATTTGTTGGATCGTGCTTTTCATTCTTTGGCTTGAATGAGTTTTCATTTTTTGGCTTGAATTAGGTGTGACCACAATGAGAGGGAGAAATCTTGCAATAGCAGAAGCCTTAAAGGTCTCATTTTAAATAAAGCAAATGTTGAGGATCGCTTTCTATGAAACCAAACTAAGGTCATCTTCAGGTGCTGGTGCCTCCCTTCTTATTTGTCAATAACCAACAGCCATTTTCTCCAGAGGAATGAATCTTTGTCATCTGGGGAGCAGTTGTAATTCTGAGTGATCTCCGGCCCTCACCTGGAGATTGGCAACAATGGGTCCCCAGAAGGAAACGGCTAGTTTGGAGGGTGGAATTTATGACATTGTACTTGTCTGAGGTCCCACCCCTCCTCAAGCCCCTCCCTCTCCATGTTCCACCCCTCAAATCTCCAACCTGAAATTGGAAACCATATTTCCTTCCCAGACCTACCTTGATCTGACCCTCTGACTTCAGCTTACCATCTCCTCTCCCCTTCCTGCAGCCTTTACCTAGGGAAAGTACAGTCCTTCTCCATTGTGAGGACCAAAGCCGCTTACAACATTCTCCTCTCCCCCTATTGATCTAGATAGCGACCCTGTGAGGTAGATTAGGCTGAAAGTCTGTGAGTGGTCCAAAATCACCCAGTCAGATTCCTCAGCAAGAACCTGGTTCTGGAAGACTCTGCTCTGAAGTGCTGACTCCTATGACACACTGGCTGTCATAGGAGGGCTGCTGCTCAACAGTGGGAAGCAGCCAGGCCTAGGGTAGCCAATATCCAAGTGGAGCCTTAAGATCTCCTGGGATTACAACTGAACTCCAGACAACAGATCTCTCTTCCCCTGGGGAAAATAACTGCTTTGGAGGGTAAACTTTATAGCATTATATTCAGCTGAGGCCTCTCCCCTCCCCAAACTCTGGCTTCCATAGACTCCACCACAAAATCTCCAGGAATTTCCCACCAACCTGGAACAGGTGACGATAGTCAGGACTGGCCCTAATGAGTTCTCCCTCAAAGGCCAAAATAGGCCTGGAAAGCCCCCCCCCCCCTTTTGCTGACAGAACCAAGAACAGTCACTGCCTAGCAGCTTCCCCAGTGGACCAATCCTTGACTGTCCTGGGGCAAGGCTGAGGGGAGGAGGGAGGGTATGAGTGTCAGGAAAGAGGTGGCTGCTGTGGCCTCTGGGGAAATGCTCCCATGTGGCCTTGCCACCTTGTCACATTTTGAGAAGAGCTGCCTACTTTCTCTTCTGAATGCCACAGATTGGGTAGGCGACAGATGGCAGGAGAAAGGAGCAAACTCAACCAATAGAATGCAACAGAACTTGAGTGGCAGTTGACAGGCCAATGTGGTGAGTCATGACCAATATATATATATATATATATATATATATATATATATATATATATGGATGCTGTAGATTATTGTATGATTATTTGTGTTGTAAATCACCTAGACCCTGGTTTGAGCCAAGATGGGTGATGGTGATGGTAGTGGTGGTGATTGTGATGGTGATGATATGATAAACACACTCTCAGCATTTAATGAAAATGATAATTTTGCTCTTTCTGAAATTGCAATTCAGAATGAAAATATTTTTTTCAGTGCACATCTCAGTAGCTCTAAGATTCCTCAATGTTGCTTTAACATTCCACACTCAAGCACTAAGATTGCATTTTTCAAACATTTTATTATCACAAATCAGGTCTGATAAAAGATAGGAAAGCAATGATTAAAACAGTGGAATGTAATGTAATTAAACAATCACAAGAATGGATTCTCTGTTCAAGTGAATGAATCTTGGCAATTCCAGACTAAACAGCTATTGTGGAAGCATCTCTGGAAGTCCTTTTCCACTTTTTCCTTCTGAAGTTTCAGACATTTCATCCCTTCCTCCAGTACTGCCATGACGTTCTTTCCCACAGTTGCTGCCACTGCAGTGGATTACCTTCTTTCCCACCTGCAAGTAAAGATATCTGCCTTAAAGGTATCATTTTCCAAGTGAGGGTGTAACCCTTACCACCTTTTCATGCTTTTTGTGTAAGAAACTTTTCACCAGATTCTTTTGCTCGCTCTCTCTCTCTGATGTCACTCTGTTGATTTTCCAGCAATGTAGCTCATATTATAATGGCACAGTGTGACATACACGGGAAGGTACTAAATCATGTTCACTTTTCATGTGTGTTTGTGTCAGTCATCTGGGAGGATGATATGCATTATCTACCTTCCCCAGCCAACTAAGCAAGGTGCTTTTTGCCTGTCATGATATTTCAAGATAAAAAGAAATCTTCCTTTGCTGCTGGTGAACAGACTGTCTATTTATAATTCAGATATTAATGTTGGCCATTATCGCCTTATCCCTGTCTTTGGTTAAGCTGTAGCCATTGTTTTTTATGTCCTGTCTGCCACCCATTGTTTCTCCCCTAGCATGAATTTTGTCCTTCCAAAATTTTTCACAGTATATTTAAAAAATGCTATATCCCCACCCCACCCCCAGACTCTGTATTTTTCATCTTGTAAGATGTCTTTAATTTCTTGATTACTTTAGGGGTTGTTTACACACAGCTTGACCTTGAGTAAAAGTCCCCTCTTTTGCCCTGCTCATCCATACTGGAAGAGTTATGGATTAATTGCCTGTTGTCCTGAAGCAACTGTGATGATACTTCAGCTAAAGTAAAAGGGCAGGCTGTGATGCCACAAGTATGGCTAAGCTCTTTAAAGTTATTTGCATGAATGTGAGTAATAGTGTGTTAGTAATGCGAAGGCCAGTGGGCCAGTGGTACATTACAGAGAGTCAAAACTATCACATGAGTCATTTCCTTGAATCTGGACATAATTGCTGCTGCACACCTTGGAACCTAGCTATTGTTATCCTGTGCATCATGATATGGATATGGATATACCATCCCTCTACAATATTGTAATTTCTGACTGGGAGAAGTCTCACATTTTCCACAAAGGTCTGAAAGCATCTTTAACGGGTGCTGGAGGAGACAAGCTCTGATGCACAAAGCAAGCTCTCCAGGGAGAATTGTGTCCACCCACTATTCTAGCTTTCATTGTCATGCCATAAATTCAAGGCTAATCAGGTGTCTCAAGTTTCTGTCCACATTGCCAGTTTTCACTGGTAAAAAATAACATTTTCCCCTAGTGTCAAGGAGTCCAACACTGAGCCTCATGAGTCCCCAGGGCTGTTGTGCACAAGAAACCAAACTTTTAATTTCTTTTTGTTAAAATATTATAAAGTTTTATTTAATTTCTGTCAAAATAAAGAATTATTCTACTGGCAACAAAATGCTGAAGTTATACAGTAGAAAAACAAGAAAACTAAGCTTAACTATCTAACATATTTCACGACTCACGTTAGATGGCACAAACCTGAAGTCCCAGAATCAAAGGCCTCAGCTGATGCATTCTCCACATTGATATCTATTGCCAGGGCTGTCAAGTCTGGCTTTAACTCTGGCTCAAATGTACAGCATGCTGGGTAGAACCAAAGTGTAACCAAATGCTGCTAGCAAATCCTCTCCTGTTCCCCCCTCCCTCCTCTTAGAGAATATCCTTGCTTTGAAATGGTGATGTGTGAAAAGTCTTATCTGAGCCTTCTCAGCCCAGGCTCGGGGGAGAGGAAGGAGCCTGAGAGCATCAAGGCCAACTGGGCCTCTAATCAACATGAGAATGTATTTGTAACATCTATGTGTGAATGTCCTCTGCACAATTCCCCTACCAGTAGGAATCCCTTTGAAGTATACCTTATATGCAATGTATCTACCATATGTCCTTTAGTCTTTTCAAGCCTTGGCTTAAGCCACAAGTATTCAGTATCAATAAAATAGTTTCTTTGTACCTACATCGACTCATCATTGAATCTGCAGACTTGACAAGGGCTTGAATTCAGCAGGAATTCATAGGAGCGCCTCCAGCCAGGGTCTGCATGCAGTGGGGAGTTCTTTCCCTGCTGCACACAGATGCCAGGGCATATGCAAATGAGATATGCTACTGAGCTCCTGCACCTTTTTTTCTACAAAACAACCCCTGTCAATTGCAAATAAGCACTCTGTCCCTCCAGCTCTGGAGACGCCAATCACACCCCTGTCAGATTCATTGTGCAATTATACATTCATGCTTCCATTCTTAACATTGATCCTTTCTCCATTATCTTTATTCTCTGTGCTTTTTGCCTGAAATTTTAATTTTAATTTGTTGGCCTGTTCAATGCAAGGCACAATGGGTTGGGGAGGGGGGATCTGAAAATGTCAAAGACACATTGTTGGTCAGTAGGAATCAAAAATGGTTTCGTGCAAGTATACTAAATTAGATCAGTTCAGCATCTACCTTAAAATGCTTCTTGAATTATAATTGTCTCTGCAATCTTAGTCCCATCTGTGAGCAAGAGACCCCTAATTTCAGTTATATACGGACATCGTAATCATCCTTTTAGTTGCCAGGGTACCTGGATATTCAACTCACACACATCTGCTGTGAGACGTGGGTTTTATCTACCATTTTATAAGAGACTTATGTGAATACTAACAGCCCCAGCATTACAATAGCTTTTAAAAATCCGCTTAAATTTTAGCCACTTCACATCAATCAGATGGCAGCCGCTAAACTGGCATCAAAATGGCACAGGCCCATGGTTGGCTGTTGGCATTACTAGTGTGCTGCAGCCACAGACCCATGGCTGGGTTGGGGTTTCTGCATGTGCAGAAATAGATAAGCATACTCATGCTCCTATCTGGTTCTGGGGGGATGGTGCGCTGAAGGGAAAAAGCATATACCAGAAACATAGTGGAATGATCACACCACTCATGCATTTCTATAGCACACTGAGGTAATCAGACGCCCAGAAACCTGCCATGAAAGCACTTCACTGAGGGAGCCACCCAAATTTGCCAGTAGCTATTTAATACTCGAGGTAAGGACAAGTGGGGCATGGGACCAGATGTACATGTGTGATCATGCCCATTTAATCTGGAGGAAGGAATGTTGGGCCAAACTACTTCTCTGATCGCACCCTAAGTCACTGCATATTTGCATTCTAAAAAACAGGCAAAGGAAACAAGCAGGACAGAAAGCAGACTAGTACTGAATGAAAGGTACAATATGCAGGTGATCCACAGGGCAATTCTGTGCAGAGTTGCTCTAGTCTAAACTCATTGATTTCCATGGATATTGAACAGTGTTACTCTGCACAGGATTCTGCAGGAAGCATAATTACAAACAAACTTAAGACAATCATCTCAATTACATCCTCCAGTAAGCAAACAGAACAAAAATAAAGTAGGAAAGTAGGCTTCTTTACTTTCTTTCAGCAATTCTCTCCTACTTAGCCAGCTTGGTAAGAGTGCAGACCCTAATCTGGAAGAACCAGGTTGATTCCCCACTCCTCCACATGCAGCTGTTGTTGTGACTTTGGGTCAGTTACAAGTTCTCTCAAGAGCAGTTTCTGTCAGAGCACTCTCAGCCCTACCTACTTCACAGAGTGTCTGTTACGGGGAGGGAAATGGACAAGAGATTGTAAATCACTCTGAGACTCCAAGTGAAGGGCTGGGTATAAATCCAATCTCTTCTTCTACTTTCCCAAAATGCTTAAGGGTTTAATGAAGATCGGGCAAAAATTTTAAAAGTTCAAATACAGTTAAAAAGTTATAGACAGCTGTTTAGTGCAGCAAAAAAAATTAAAAGCCACTGACCAATCCAAAGTAAGAGTAAAACTATCTTTCTGGCCTAGGATTTAAGGATTTATTTAAAATTTGGCTTCTAGATTACATGCTGATTTTTAGGGAGATATTAAGCTTTACTGAATACCTGCTCAGGAAGTAAAAATTATTAGTTTCTTTCTGGGGTGATAAACAGCCAATAACCAGAATCACAATTGCTTAAGAATTCATTCTAAACCCTCCATGAATAAAAATACAGTACAGATGAAAAGACAAGGGTATATTTGCACCTACAGTACTGTAAAAAGAGGAGGGCTTGCCATTCTCCAGGGTATTCTTTATTCATCTGGAAGAATTCTTCAGCATAGTGTACTAAGGGATCTCATTTAACGGAGGCTGAACAGTACAGGAGGAATAACTCAAGATGTGCACAATAAGAACTCAATGGAAACAAAATTTAGACAGGATGGGAATAGGAAGCTCTCAATTTTAGTGGATGTTTTAAAACTAATCACAACCAAGCTTTTCTTGTTCATTATATAAATAGCTGTGTTAAATTAGAAATCCAAGGAAATGCACCAAGGGATACATTATTAGCTGAGGACATAGTACTATGCAGTGAATACGTAGAGAAATTAGAAGTGGTGGAATAGATTAAGATCTGATTTCCTGTGTCTTTATTTTATACTCCCGTATTCTTGTATATTTAATCAAGATGGAACACAAAAGAGCATTTCCCCCTTTCTCAATGTGTGTATTGGGAAGTCTCTGCAAGGATCAGGTTCCAATTGCTTATACTGGGATAAGAAATGTGCACCTACTATATGATTCCTACATTACAAAATGGACTTATCTTCAAACATTGTCAGATGTTTGCAAAGGGTAGGCAACCTCAGCAGGGAATTACCATCAACCACAGAACCAGCTGCAGCACAGCTGAAAACATCTCCAGATTTCTTCACTCGTCATCAGCATAATAGGTAAGTACCTGTGAGTTTATTATGAGTTTACTGAAAGCAATAGTGCATGTCTTGTGCTGTCCCAGAGTCAGACAGGTGGTGTCTCCTGGAAGAGGGGTCAGATGCCCAATTATTGCCTCAACAAGGCTTTCCAGTGACCCTCCATGTTACGGTTGCCATCTCCCAGGTCCCAGCAGGGGTTCTGCTCCCCCAGTTTTGGGGGCTCCAATCCACTGGCCAGTCAGTGGGGAAACCCCACCTCCAAGCCCAACTGCCAGCAGCCACCCCTCCCCCCCTGACAGATTTAAAGGGCCCTTCAGCTGATTGCTGAGGAGCACATGACCCGCTGCTCAACTAGAAAACCTTTTAAATCTTGAAGGACGGAAGGAGAGGGGCAGTCGCCACCTCTCATTTCTCCTCAAAAGCATTTAAAGGATCCCTTTAAATCCTTTTGAGAAGGGAGGGGGCCCATGTGCACATGCAGTTCAAGCCACAAACTTGCATCTTGGAGTGCACAAGTGGGTAGCCTCCCCGCTTTGTCCCCAAAGCATTTAAAGTGATACTTTAGGTGGCGTGCACCTGCAATTTAAGCCTTGAATTTGCAGTTTGGAGTAAAGGTACTGGTCCGCAATGTGATGATATCACTTCTGTGTGACGTCATCACATTGGCGCTGTCCCTGACCCCCCCTGGAATACCCCTCAAAGTCCCCCACTAGGGTTGCCAAGTCTAACTCAGATAATACCTGGTGACTTCAGGGGTGGGGCCTGGAGACTTTGGGGGTAGAGCCAGGAGACTTTCCCTAAAATAAATAAATAAAAATACAGCAGTGCAGTTCCCCTGAATACAGTCTTCATTTCCTCACCCAAGCAGTTGCAAGTAATCTCTCTCTCACACACACACACTCACACACACAGAACAGCCAAAATAAACAGTTTGCAATCCCACACTTGTGTGGTCTCACTGGAGCAATTTACTCATGAGTTGCGGAAGTTCCAAGTTCTAACACAGGGAAACCAAAGTTTCTAGTTTACCCTTTCCAATGTAAATGACCTCCGAAAAGATTGTACAACAAACGGAGGGTCTGGGCTGCTTTTACAGCTACTGGGAACAGCCATGCTGTTCTCCTGGCTCACCCAGCCCCCATTCAGCCTGGGTCCTACATATTTAAAGGCCATCCAAAAAGGAAGCCTTTCCAAGCGTCTAGCATTAGAAAGTGGAAAGACACATGGTAGGCTGTGGGGGCAAGGCTCCCCCCCACTGGCCAGCTGACTGGTGGTGGGAAGGAGCCCGCAAAAGTTGGAGAACCCCCACTGGGACCTGGGGATTGGCAAGCCTATCCCCCACTGATGACTCAGAAAGACCTGGTATCCCTACTCCATGTTTGCTTCTTCCTTGAACTTATCTTGAAAGTCCTGAGGTTATGTGTTCTTGTTAGTCCTTTAGCTCCAAGGAGATCTCATCCCTGATTTGTGCTAGCCTTTATAGAGTTCCAGCATGGGTGGAAGGTAGGCTTCCCAATCCCCAGGTCCCAGAGGGGGATCCCCCAGTTTTACAGACCTCCCCCCTCCCCCAGTCAGCTGGCTGGCGGGGGAAGCCCCTCCCCCACAGCCATCATGCACCTCCATGAACAATTCCCATAGGGAATGATGGGGAATTGATCCATGGGTATCGGGGGCTCTAGGGGGGCTGTTTTTTGAGGTAGAGGTATCAAATTTTCAGTATAGCATCTAGTGCCTCCCCCCAAAATACCTTCCAAGTTTCAAAAGGATTGGACCAGGGGGTCCAATTCTATGAGCCCCAAAAGAAGGTGCCCCTAGCCTTCATTATTTTCTATGGAAGGAAGGTATTCTAAAAGGTGTGCTGTCCCTTTAAATGTGATGGCCAGAACTCCCTTGGAATTCAATTATGCTTGTCACACCCTTGTTCCTGGCTCTGCCCCAATTTCTCCTGGCTCTACCCCCAAAGTCTCCTGGCTCCATCCCCAAAGTCCCCAGATATTTCTTGATTTGGACTTGGCAACCCTAGTGGAAGGAGGCCATCATGCCTGTGGCAGTCTTGTATCATTTCCAGCCTGGCTGTCTTCCAATCAGGTCAGTTGTGCTGTAGAAATGATGCCTGGCCCCAGATGCCTGGCCCCTGGCCCCCTCTCCTTCACAGAGATAAATGAGGAGATCTAAAGTAACGAAATGTTTGTCTAGTTTTTGAGTTCAGTGTTTAAATATGTTTTTTTTTCAGTCTATCTTCTGTCCTAATGGTCCTCGCATCACTTCTTACAGTCCACTTATTTTATATTTTTAATTTTCACATTGCAAGGTACTCTAAGGTAATGTAATGCATTTATATATATCAGTTGCAAAGCAAAATAAGACTTAAAATTTAACACTTTTATTCCAAATGTCTTAGGGTTGTTTTCTGTGGCTCCAGAAAGTAGGACCAGAACCAATAGGTTGAAATTAAATCAAAAGAGTTTCCAGCTCAACATTAGGAAGAACTTCCTGACCGTTGGAGTGGTTCCTCAGTGAAAAAGGCTTCCTCGGGAGGTGGTGGGCTCTCCTTCCTTGGAGGTTTTTAAACAGAAGCTAGATGGCCATCTGATAGCAATGAGGATCCTGAGAATTGAGGGGGAGGTATTTGTGAGTTTCCTACATTGTTCAGGTCCCTTCCAACTCTATGATTCTATGATTCCTCAGAACATCTCCTGCCTTGAAAACTCTGTTTCAAGAATTTGGGGTTCAAAAGCTAAGACAGTACCTGATAGTAATTTAAATCTGTTGTATCCAAAGACTTCCACCACCAACCACGCCCAAGAAGTAGTGATAATTTGTATCATCCAGTAGAATAGTTCTCATTTGCTTTAGCCATTGCCACACATTTGTGCTTAGATGGCCTTACTATGTGGTAGTATGACATCCCAAAAGCTTTTAGGAATGCAAGGTCTGTTCACTCTGCATCAAGATTTTCTTCCAGAAGCTCCTTAGTGGACAGTTTGCCCTCTCAACAGGCAAACCCTATTCTGATTAGCTGTTTGCTAGACATAGAATGTGATGAGATGTGATATGTGGTATGTGGACACAGAATTTGTTGAACATAGTAGGGTTGTCAGGTGTCCAGTTTAAAACTGGAAAGAAAGACTTGAATAAGCAGCTGTGGCAAAGCAAGTGCAACATTTAAATACCGTATATGTTTACATTTTATTACTTGTTCCCTGGAGACCATAATTAAGATCTCAAGATGGCACCTGCAGTGGAGGATTGAAAGCAAGCCCCATTCGAAACTTTGCTACAACACTGGTTAGTTAAGTAAATAGTAAAGTAGGCTTAGATCCCAGCTTACCTGTCAGTCTGGGGGTAACTGGAGAGTCCTTGGAGACTGGGTGCTGAGTGCCTAATGTGGAGGTTGGGAGAGTAAAAGAAAGTTGCAGGAGGCACTTTGGCAGCTTTGGAGTGGCCTGAGTATTTACCAAGCACTACAGTATCCTGTGAGTGAGCATCAGCTTCAGCTGCTTCAGTTGCGACATTCTTGTTTGCTACCATGATGGAGGGAAAATTAGTGGCCCTGAAGGGAGACCCAGTGACTCTGGAGTGTCCCATTCATTTGCTCAACCACTGGCCTTGTAACATGGCACCCCATGAGTGGGTGCTAACATATCCTGCCTCAACTGCAGTATTTCTGGTTGTGGTCATAGCTGGAGAGAGAAAGGTGGCTATTGGACTTTCTTGGGGAATCAAACTCCTTCTAGCCTCACTGGCCAACACCTAAGAGTTGGGAGTTGGTGACCAGAGGCAACCCAAGTAGCTCCAGAGAGAACTTTGGTGGCTTTGAGGTGGCCTAACCACTGGCATTACGGTGTCTCATGAGTGAGCATTAGCACCTCCTGCTCTGGCCACAGCATTTTTGTTTGCTGCCATCGCAGGAAAGAGAAGGACAGTTGTTGGAACCTTCTGGGGACCCCCAGCCTTTCTAACACCCATCAGCCAACATCTAGTAGTGGGGAATTGGTGACCACCATGAAACCTAGCCTGTAGACTGAGCATATCAATTTCAATGGCCCATACAGTCACAGTACAATAGGCCCGGGACAACAGGGACTATAAGAGATCATTCTGCCATCACCCCTGATCAGCCCAGAGGATTAACTGCCTGGACGTATTCCAGCCATTGGAGACACTGCTGTTTATCGGGGGGGGGGGGGCTTTTGGTCTCTCCTGGTGGCCTCTGGGAGCACACATCTTTCAGGATGGGCATCTTCAGCAACAGTCAGGCTTGGAAGCAGGGTTGCGTGCTGGCCCCCTTATTATTCAACCTCTATATTAATAGCATAGTTGAGAGCCTCTCAGGACCTCAATTCACCCCTCCCACTTCGGGCCATCAAAAGATTTCTGTTCTATTTTATGCTGATGATATGGTCCTAATTTCACTTACAAAAATTGGTCTGAAGAGATTATTGCATCAGCTAGGGACTTTTTGCAAAGAAGCTCTCTCTATCAACTATGACAAGACCAAAGTAATGGTTTTCAGGGAAAAAGCCATAATTCCCGCCTGGAACATTTTGGGCAATCCTATAAAACAATGTAACTCATTTAAGTATCTTGGTATCACTTGGTGGGAAGGGCGAGATATAAATTATAAAAAATAAAATAAATTTAAGGAGACTGGTCCTCTCATGTTGCATCAATTAAGTCATCTGCACTTAGATTGGTTGGGTCTATTCTAAGCTTTTACTTTTCTAGGGTCGCCTTATAGATCCTGTTCTGAAATTATACAAAAGTAAGGTCATACCCCACCTTCTGTATGGAGTTGAAGTGTGGAGATGGAATAATGCCAGTTTAGCTAGCCTTGAAGTAGTTCAGAATCAATTTTTATGGTGTATCTTAGCACTTCCCAAGGGGTCTCCTGCTATTTTGATGAGATCTGAAACTGGTATCCCTTCTTTTATGGCTCGGGCACACTTAATAATCATTAGACATTGGAAAAGGGTTGAAAACTCAAGATCTAATTCCCTTACTCATCAGTCTTTCCATCTAATGTTAGCTAAAGATCCTCAGCGCCTTGAGTTTATTAATAGCATACGCTCAAGATACCTTATCCCTGATGACCTCTTGGGTCCCACAACTGACAAATCCCATCTTAGAAAATGGATATTTGACTCTGATGCCCGACCAGATCGTACCTTAATATTAAAATCAAAAACAGCACCATGGTAAAAATTAATTAAACTGGAACACACAAGATCTCCATACTTAGTTAACATTTCTAATCATGTTCTTAGAGTGAACTTTACCTCCTTACAATTCCAGTCAATGCCAACAGCAGTCATGGAAGGTATTTTAACCAAACTCCAGTGGCCCAACATTTATGCATATGCTGTTCTCATGCAACTGAGAATTTACCTCACTATTTACTTTTCTGTTTGCTCTATACCAGTCCAAGGGTTAAATTTTTAGATGAAATTATGTCAGGCCTAAGTGCTTACTCAGTTGAGGAAAAAATAGTATTTCCTTTATCTGATATTGATGCTTATATCTCCCAGAAAATGTCATTCTTTGCCTTTGCAGCAAAGAAAATACGTGCCAAGGTGGCAATGCGAAGGGATAACTTTTAGATTTATGTCTACATCTTTATTGTTATTGCCATTATATTGCATCCATTGTTATACCCTTGTTATACCTTACATGATGCTTTGTATGTTTTAACTTCTACTTTATTTTCCTTTATCTTGAGATTTTTGTAGATTTGTAGCAGCCAATGGCTAATTACAATAAATGAACTGACTGACTGACTGACTGACTGGATGACTGTCCCTTGGGGATTTTGGAATGGAGTGGCCCAGTGAGGACTTAGCTGGGAATAAGGGGTATGGAGACTCTAACAGGAATCCTATATTCAATCTGGCAGGCTGTTCCAAATCTTGTCTTCAGAGACCGTCCATAGATATACCAACTACTGGGCCCATTCATTTAATGGGGCTACAAATTTCCAGGCCACCTTATATGTATTTTGTAGGTGAGACAGGGTAGCTAATTGGGCATAATAGTTGGTGGAGCAGGGAGTTCCCCTCCACACACACTCATTGTAAAAGTTTTAGTCTACCTAGTGGGAGGGGCTAGTGAATAGAGAGGGTTGGGTGGGGATATCTTTAGTGAGATTAATTTTAATATCCAGTTAGTTGAGATATATTGGTAACTAGTGACTGTAATTAGTTATTGATTTGTGGATTGTTGTACTCCAGGCATTGGGGGTGGGTGGAGGTGAGGGAAAGAGGGGGGGGGGGGTGGATTCTGGAAACTCAGGTACCAGGCTTGGGCAGGGGATCCCAGTCAACCAAGGAAGAGGGAGGCATGTTGGTGGGAGAAGGTCTTGGTATGGAAGGGGATGGAGATATGGGCATGCTTGGTCCCTTTTCCAGTCTTCGTTCCATCCGATGAGACATTGGTGAAAAGGCTTGGAATGTTGATTCCACTTCAGCACTGATGTTGTGCAATACTCCTTCAATCAACAATAAGACCAGGACACTGTAAGATTATCTTGCAGCTCAAATGGAGGATCTGGCTTGCATGACCAAGACCTTTGTGCTTCGATGCTCATAAATGTAACATATCTTTAGAGGAGTTTTTTTTTTTTTAACTTTTGTGAAGGATTACAATGCAGCATGAACTTAACACTCTTGTTTAGAAATGAAAGTGGATGATGGACAATGAAATAAAAGAGACCTTGGTATTATATATTCTAACCAGGAATATTGATATTGCAAATCTGTATTTTCAACAAGTCAGAAATATTTGTCTGCTGTGCTTTTGTTTGGTGATGTCCAGGAATAACAATTGTCCATAAAAGTGTCTGGAATATTTAATATTTTAATAAGACTTCAAAACCTCAGCTTTCTTTATAAATGAAAAAAAAAATCACTTGTTCACTGCAATTTTGCAGGCTTTAGCTTGTCATTCTAGAATGCTTAGTATAATTTACCTCTAACCAATCAACATTTATTCTCAATTTATCAGTATTGCTTTTTGAAGGAATGTATTTTGGAATGCCAGGAAGGTCTCAGAATAAGCTGAAGTTTACAGCATATTTGGGGATTTCAAATATTCTTTATAAAACATTCTCCAGTTATCTTTGGGGGCTTAGTTCTATAGAGAACCACTTTGTCCTAAGTTGTTATAGCCACTGCTACCCTAAATCAACTCCTGTGATCAAAACAGCAAAACATTCTGCAACACGATTGCAGATATCAGTTTCAGATCATTGTACTTGTATTCATAAATTACCATTCTAATACATGTATTGCATTCTCCAAGGGAACTGATTGCTTGGAGACAATGAGGGTCCATTAAACAAAAAGGATTTCAAACAATGGCCTTAGAGAATAGGGATTTGCCTTAGGCTTCCTTAATGATTTTGAGGGACAACATTGACACAGCAAGCCTATGAAGAGTTGTTCCAGTCTAACCCACTGATAACCTTCTTTGCATGTTGTAAGCTCCTTGTCTAAAGCACTGATCTTCTTTACCAAGCTCCAACAGCAGTTTTTAATCCCTGCCAGGTACACAAGATTATCACTGAGTGCCTCCCCCAAGCCACAAGAGAAACTTAGAATATATAAATAGAATTCCTAGAAATAGAACAAAGATTGGAAAGCAATGTGATACAGGCCATATATTTATGATCTGTGACATTTTGTTGAATCTCCCATTTTGTGATTGGACTCCCCATGGCGGACATTTTGTTGTGGCACCACTGTCTGTTTGCAAAATTCCAAAGTGCCAACAGGTTCAGCAGGATTGGGGGGGGGGGCTCTGAACTAGACCAGGGGTGGCCAATGGTAGCTCTCCAGATGTTTTTTGCCTACAATTCCCATCAGCCCCAGCCATTGGCCATGCTAGCTGGGGCTGATGGGAGTTGTAGGCAAAAAACATCTGAAGAGCTACCGTTGGCCACCCCTGAACTACTCTATCAGTACAATCCTAAACAGGGCTGTAGCCTTCCAAGTATCTGTCTGTCTGTCTGTCTGTCTGTCTGTCTGTCTATCTGTCTGTCTGTCTGTCTGTCACCCTAATGGGCCCAGGGCAGTTTACAGAATAATTCTATTTAGGATTGCACTGTATGTTATTTTCAGAAAGGCCTGTGGCAAATCTTGGAACGTTTAGGATGCCCCCCAAGGTTCCTCAGCATGATCATCCAGCTACACGAAGACCAGCGAGGCCAAGTCAGACACTGCAACGACCTCTCAGAGCCCTTCCCAATAGGCACAGGTGTAAAGCAAGGCTGCGTTCTCGCGCCAACTCTCTTTACGATCTTCTTTAGCATGATGCTTCAAAGAGCCGCAGTAGATCTAGATGAGGACGATGGTGTCTACATCCGCTATCGCACCAATGGCAGCCTGTTCAACCTGAGGCGACTAAAGGCACACTCCAAGACAATGGAAAAACTCATCCGAGAGCTACTGTTTGCTGATGATGCTGCACTCGTCTCCCACTCGGTATCAGCTCTGCAGCATATGACGTCCTGCTTTGCAGAGGCTGCCAAGCTATTCGGCCTAGAAGTTAGTCTGAAGAAGACAGAAGTTCTCCACCAGCCTGCACCCCAGGAAGATTATCACCCTCCCTGCATCACTGTGGGTGAATCAGTTTTGAAGACAGTCCAGCAGTTCAGCTACCTGGGGTGCATCATCTCCTCAGATGCCAAGATCGACAAGGAGATTGACAACAGGCTGGCAAAGGCAAACCGTGCATTTGGCCGACTGCACAAAAGAGTGTGGAGCAACAAGCATCTGAAAAAAGGCACAAAGATCAATGTTTACAAAGCGGTTGTGATGACAACCCTCATCTATGGCTCCGAATCGTGGGTTTTATACCGTCATCACCTGCGACTCTGACAGAGTTTGAATGCGCAGGAAGGTGTGGTCCCCTGAGTGAGTAGATAGTTGGGTGCACTCCAGAACACTGTGGTAAAAACACAGACTCCACAACAGCCAGTTAACAGATATATTTTGGGTCAAACGGAAGAGGCAGTCAAAACAGGCAATGGTCATACACAGAATAGCAGTCCTCCAATATGCAGCACCAAATCACAGTCCAATAGAGAAGTCAAAGTCAGTCCAATACATTACATGAATCCAGCAAGTCAGTCAGTAAGTCACTCCTTCCAAGAAACAGTTCAACAGAGTTTCTCCTTCACATATGTCATTCATACAGCATCGCCCAAGGCCAAGGCACGGCATGTAACCAAGGCAAAGTGCTGTGGCTAATGCTACCACAGATATAGTGCAGCCACCCAATCCTAAGCCTGATTGGTAACATGAGCTACACCTGTGCTTCTCGTGACTTCTATCACAGCTGTATAGTTTTAGTTGCATAACCTTGACTCAGCAGTTTAGTTCTTAAAGGAACTCAACACTGACATCCTCCCCTTATGGAACTAAAAACATTCTATACAGGTAACATAAACTATTTACATTCATAGTTCACAAACATATCAACAACATGGTAGTAATATTGCAACTTCACTTCAGACCAAGTTTTATGCAGTTGTCTTTATGTTTAGATGGTGTCTGAGCCTTTGTGAAAATGTCTGCAATATTGTCACTCGTTGCACAGTATTCTAGAGTGATTAGCCTGTCTGTTAAGCATTGCTTTACATTGTGGAACCTGACGTCTGTGTGCTTGGAACTTGATTTAACTCCAAGATTGGTTGCTAGCTTTAGAGCCGCCTGATTGTCCTCAAACACAGTGATGGGTTCTATGTAAAACAAACCAAGGTCAGCTAGTAGCTGTTTGTACCAGGTTAACTCACTACAGACTGTACTGAGTGCGGAATACTCTGACTCGCATGTCGAGAGAGCCACATGTCGTTGTTTCAGAGATCTCCACCCTACCAGGACACCACCCATGAAAATTGCCAGACCGGTGGTTGACTGTCGGGTGCTCTGATCACTAGCAAAACTTGCATCTGCGTAAGCATGCACCTTTAGATCCTTAACAGGTGTTATATACAAGCTTAACTCTAGAGTATGCTTTAGGTATCTAAGGACATGTTTAGCAGCAATCCAATGGCATTGTCTTGGCTCCTTTACAGCCCTTGCCAATTGGTTAGTTGCCATAGCTATATCAGGTCTTGACCAGTTAGCTATATAAGATAAACTTCCAATCAAAGACTGATAGATGCTTTGGTCAAACAGTGGACTATTGCTATCATTTAAGTCAAAGTTCTGCAGCATAGGAGATTGCACTCCCCTGCATTGGTCCATTTTATAGCTCTTTAGCAACTGAGCTATTTTACCCTTCTGTGAGACACGATACCCACCATTTACAGGTTCAATGTCTAAGCCAACATATTGTCTGATGTTGCCCAGATCCCTCACAGTAAACTGTTCATTCAAAGTTTCAACAATAGATTTCATCATCTTTTCAGTTCTACAAATCAAAGCTAAATCATCAACAAAGACAAGGATTAAACATTGCTGCTCCCCTTTTCCTTTGAGAAATATACAAGGGTCAGCTATACCTTGCTTGAAACCAAGCTTCTTTAAACATTCAGTTAAGAACTGATTCCATTGATGCCCAGACTGTTTTAAACCATACAGTGATTTTTTAAGTTTCCAGCAAACATTTACATTGTTATTTCCACCAGAAACACCAGGTGGTAACTTCATATACAATGTGTGTTCTAGAGGAGCGTGTAGGTAAGCGGTCTTAACATCTAGATGTTTTACAACACAATTATGCCTGGCTGCATAAGTCAGAGCACAAAAGATTGATGTAGCTTTGAGTGTGGGGGCAAATGTTTCGTCATAATCTTGCATGGACTGCAAGTACCCCTGTGCTACTAGTCTAGCTTTATAACACACGTTTCCGTCTGCCCCAGATTTTAATTTGTAAACCCACCTACAACCCAAGAGTTTATGATTAGGTGGTAGTACAGACTCTTCGTAGACTTGTAGCTCTTTTAACGACTCAAGCTCCGCCTTCATGGCTGCGTTCCATCCAGCCTGTTCGTCTTGCGTGAGATGCTTGATGCTGTCGTAGCAGGAAGGCTCAGCAAGGACGACACACGCCTGACCAGGACTGTAGCGATCTGGAGGACGAGTTGCTCTCGTAGATCGTCTGAGAACAGGTTCTGGTTCCTCATCTGACACTCCATGCTGGCTCACCGGCTGCTGCTGCTGCTGCTGTGACACTCCCGCTCCAGAAGATGCAGGTGTAACAGGTTCCGGCTTGATGACTCTGCTGCTGGGTGAAGGACTCCGCCTCTCGCCTCCAGTTGGTAGTGGCGAATCAGTTTCCACTGCTGTAGGTAGGGATACTGTAGAGGACGTTCTCTCCCAACCGACAGAGGTTTCCAGGAACTTAGCAGAGCAGGACGTTGTTATCTTCTTGTCACCTACTTGGGAAAATCTATAAGATTGGTGATTGTTGGAGTACCCAAGAAATAACAACTTTACAGCCTTATTACTCCCCTTTCGCTGTAGCTGTTTTGGGATGTTTACATAGGCTGGTATCCCAAAGATCTTTATATGGCTAATGGACACTTTCCTGCCGTACCAGACCTCAGCAGGGATCTTTCCAATAGCAGAAGACCAGGAATAGTTCAGCACATGGGAAGCACTCATGATACTTTCCCCCCAATAACTCATGGGAAGGTTACTGTCTCTCAACATAGAGATACACATATTGTAGAGGGTGGCATTCCTCCTCTCGACAAAAGCGTTATGCTGTGGCCTATAAGGTGATGTCCGTTGATGGCTGATGCCATATCTCCTAAACAGAGAAGACATGCGGTCATTACAAAATTCTGTGCCGTTATCAGAAATAATAGCCCTTGGAACTCTCCCAGTTTTCCTGTTGACAAAACGAAGCCAGTTGCTGATGTTTTGGTAAGTCTCGGCCTTGGATTTAAGTAAATAACAAAAACCATAGCGAGAATAGTGATCTTCTATGTGTAAAGCAAACTTAGCTCCGCCCACACTTCTGGTTGGGAATGGTCCAATCAGATCCATGAAAACTAGGTCCAAGATTTCTGCAGACTGGAATTTTGATGGAGACACTGTGGGTGCTGCCTTTGATTTCGTTGCTTTGCAGATCTCACAGTCAACAAAACAATGACAGGCTCTGGGGGTAATTCCTGCAGCTTGCAAGGTTCTCTTGACAGCTTGGAAATTTATATGCCCCAGCCTTCTGTGCCACATGTGTATGCATTCATCATGAGGGGGACGGTTCATACTCACATGTTGCACAAGGTTTTTTTTCTCCAGAAAATATAAGTTGTCTCTCCTTTTAGCCACCACTGAAACGCCATCACCACTAATCAAGCAGCTCTCAGCTGTAAAAGACACTTTAAAACTCTGCTCAGTCAAAGTGGAGACAGATATCATGTTGTACTTAATGCTGGGCACGTGAAGCATTTGGAATTTTCTCCTTAGACAAGGAATGCTAACAAGCCCAGTTCCTTCTACATTGGCACAAAGCCCATCAGCTAACATAACACACTGACCTTTAATTGGTGTGTAGGTGTTGAAGAGACTCTTGTCCTTGATAATGTGCACAGTCGCGCCGCTATCAATTAAAAACTGATTGCAGAAGGAAGAATAGTTAACAACAAGGTTCACATGCCTGCCTCCCACCGGAGGTACAGAAGACTGTTTCTTTTGAAATGTGTACAGCTCCGTCTGAGATGATTAGGGCTGTTACATATAAAGCATCTCCTCACTGAGTAAGTTTTCCCAGCTGCTGCATGACTGCCGGCCCCTTTAAATTCCTCCCGGGCGGGAGACTTGGCTGAATGAGCTGGAGACACACCGAACAAAACTGTGTTCCTTCTCCTCATGTCCTCATTCAACAAACGTTGAGCGATGTTAGACATAGTTATCTCAGCTTTTGGCAAGATATCCAAACAGGATACAAACTGATCATAACTAGCATCCAGGGAGCAAAGGATTAAGTAGGCTTTCTGCTGCTCAGAAAAAACCACCTCCTTCTCCTGTAACTGTTGCAAGGTACGTTGCATAAACTCTAGGTGGACATTCATTTCCCCACCAGGCACATATTTTGCACTAAGGAGTTTCTTCATTAAGTATATGTGGGAGCCCACACTCTCACTGACATAGAGAGACTTTAAAGCGTCCCAACAAGACTTTGCACTGCTGGAGGACTTTATGTGGATAAGCTGGCTGTCTTCCAACGTTAGACCAATTAGTGCGCAAGCTTTATCCTCATTACTCCTGTGTTTTGCTATAACAGCTGCGTCATCAGCAGCGTCTAACACAGCTATATTGGGTGGACTTGTCACGTACTCCCACAAACCATGATATTTGAGGATCATTGTGACCTTCTCCGACCAGGTGCAGTAATTCTCCCCGTTCAGCCTCTTGATGAGGAATCCGGAGACTTGGATACTGGACTCCATTCTGCCTGTGTAAAAAACAAAAAACTGCCACGCCCAAAAATGGCTGTTACTCACGAGTAGACCTCGAGTAGACCACAGGAACTGATGGCACGTAGCGCTCTTACTCTCCAGGAGACCTACGCACTGGGCCCATAACCGATGACAGAGTTTGAATGCGCAGGAAGGTGTGGTCCCCTGAGTGAGTAGATAGTTGGGTGCACTCCAGAACACTGTGGTAAAAACACAGACTCCACAACAGCCAGTTAACAGATATATTTTGGGTCAAACGGAAGAGGCAGTCAAAACAGGCAATGGTCATACACAGAATAGCAGTCCTCCAATATGCAGCACCAAATCACAGTCCAATAGAGAAGTCAAAGTCAGTCCAATACATTACATGAATCCAGCAAGTCAGTCAGTAAGTCACTCCTTCCAAGAAACAGTTCAACAGAGTTTCTCCTTCACATATGTCATTCATACAGCATCGCCCAAGGCCAAGGCACGGCATGTAACCAAGGCAAAGTGCTGTGGCTAATGCTACCACAGATATAGTGCAGCCACCCAATCCTAAGCCTGATTGGTAACATGAGCTACACCTGTGCTTCTCGTGACTTCTATCACAGCTGTATAGTTTTAGTTGCATAACCTTGACTCAGCAGTTTAGTTCTTAAAGGAACTCAACACTGACAGACTCCTTGAATGCTTTCATCAGCGCTGCCTTCGCACCATCCTCAACATCCACTGGAGTGACTTTGTGACCAACACTGAAGTCCTCAAGCGGGCAGAGGTTACCAGCATCGAGGCACTGCTGTTGAAGACGCAGCTGCGCTGGGCAGGGCATATTTCTAGGATGGAAAACCACCGCCTTCCCAAGATTGCCCTGTACGGCGAACTCTCCACCGGCCATCGAAATAGAGGGGCACCAAAGAAGAGGTACAAGGACTCCTTGAAGAAATCCCTTAGCACCTGTCACATCAACCATCACCAGTGGTCTGACCTAGCCTCAGATCGCAAAGCATGGAGGCACACCATCCACCAGGCTGTCTCTTCCTTTGAGAACACACGCATAGCTGGTCTTGAGGACAAAAGGAGATTGAGGAAGAATCGCACTGCTACAGGACCAACCCTAAATCAGACTTTTCCCTGCAGCCGCTGTGGCCGGACCTGCCTGTCCCACATTGGTCTTGTCAGCCACCAGCGAGCCTGCAGCAAACGTGGACTATTGCACCCTTCTTAAATCTTCGTTCGCGAAGCCAAGCCGAGAGAATATGAGGATCTTGTGCAACAGCAATATACTGATAAGAAATTGGCCATGAGTCGTTGTGCAGATTTTCTTAGCAAAGCCTATTCATGTCAATACAGAGTGACTGGATACATTTCTGACCTGGCCCTTTGAAACACCGATTGGTCAGTTTATATACAAGCTCACACTGCAGTGTTATTCAGTGCTTCAATCCGTATAGAGCCAATGGTTACCATTAACCTTTGAATGTGTAATACAAAAGAAAAAGAAAACCAGTTCAATGGAGGACTAAATGCAGGACTACAGAGATGCAGGGCCCAGGGTCATTTACATTTGGTTCCACTACTACTCATTTAAGCATCATAAATTCAAATGTATATATTCATGAAAGTAAATTTCATTGGAATCAATGGAGTTTGCTTGCAAATATTTGGGAAAATTAGGTTGTAATTATGTTTTATAGACATTTTGACTTCCCAGTTTTTACTTCCAAGTTTTGAAGAGTTATAAAAAAAGAAAAAACCCTGGATTTTTCCATGTTAAAATACCTCTAAGATTTTTTTTAAAATCAGGTTTCAGCCAGCACTGCATATTTTATGAAAGAACTGAAGAATACGTTTTTTCCCCCCTCTTTAAACAGTTTGCCTTAATCTTTTGTCTCCAAAGCTCTGTAAAACACTACAGCTTCTGATACAGTATCTTATCCAAAGTATACAAATTGGAGAGCAAAACCTAATTTAAATGGGCCATGAAGAAGCGACATTTTCCTCTCTATGAGATAAAGGAGCTCATGCTTTGATATATTATTGGCACGATGCCGCAATATTCAAGAGGGTGTGAGGGAAAGGCCTTGACACTTTTGAAGCAAAACCACACCAAAGAAGTACTTTGGCACTTTTGAAGCAAAACCACACCAAACAAATGGGTAACTGTACAGAAATAAATCAAAGTCAAAATTTTTAAAGAAAGTCCAAGGAGCTTTAAGTATAAGATGAAATTTTATATTTTTTTCTGCTGTGGTGGGAAAGGAGACTATGTTGCCATCTATCCAGGTACGCCAACATTATCAGGAATATAAGGTGTATGATTAACCTACTGTGGAATCAGCCATGAGTCATTGTACAGATTTTCTTAGCATAAGCCTATTCATGTCAACCACACAATTTAACTGTCAACCTTCTCAACTACACAATTTAACTCTCACAAAACCTTCTACATAACCACACTAAATATACGCATGAATGTTTCTTTAGTGGTGTCTGGCCACAAGTCTAAAATGACTGGTCCTCCCAAAGGACCATAGGTTGTGAGGCTTTTGCAACATTTTTCATGGATAAAGTCTCGTTGCTCCGCCGCGACCTCCCTGCCACAATCAAAACAGTAAGTGAACTCTAGGCTCCGTGCCTGTTTTCAGGATCGGCTTTAGACAGCTTTACAACACTCAGCTTGGAGGAAGTTGACAGAATCCTCGCAACTGTACGCCCAACAACATGTGATTTGGACCCTTGCCCATCCTGTACGGGATCAGCCGGTCTCAAATCTACCCTTCTTGGGTAAAATTATCAAGAGGTCAGTAGCGCTGCAGTTGCAGAGCTTTCTGGAGGATGCTTCCGTCCTAGATGCATACCAATCCGGCTTTCGCCCGGGCCATGGGACGGAGACGGTGCTGGTTGCCTTAGTAGATGATCTCCAGCGACAACTGGATCGAGGCGGGTCAGCAGTACTGTTGTTGTTGGATCTGTCGGTGGCGTTCGACATGGTCGACCATCAGTTGCTGGTTCACCGTCTCGCCGATGCGGGGATTCATGGGTTGGTCTTACAGTGGCTTTCCTCCTTTCTCTGTGATCGAGGACAAAGGGTGGCGATTGGGGGACAATCGTCCCAGAGGCATCCGCTTAATTGTGGGGTGCCTCAGGGGGCGGTGCTGTTCAATATCTATATGCGCCCCCTTGCCCAGATTGTCAGGAGATTTGGGTTGGGTTGCCATCAGTACGCAGATGAAACCCAGCTTTATCTGCTGATGGATGGCCGGCCGGCCTGCCTCTGCCCGAAAAAAATTGGCCCCGGCGCTACAAGCCATGGCGGAGTGGCTCAGGCTGAATAGTCTGAAGCTGAATACAACGAAGACAGAAGTCCTCTGTCTGAGTTGCTGTGGCCTTGGAAGGGAAATCCCTCTACCAGCCTTTGATGGGGCACCACTGATATTGGCGCCTAAAGTCAAGAGCTTGGGGGTACTACTGGAGCCTACATTAGCTATGGAGGCCCAGATAGCAGCCACTGCAAGATCTGCCTTTTTCCATCTTAGGCGGGCACGACAGCTGGCACCCTTCCTAGAGCACAATGACTTAGCAACAGTGATTCATGCAATGGTCACCTCGAGACTAGACTACTGTAATGCCCTCTACATGGGGCTGCCCATGTCCCAAATCTGGAAGCTGCAGCTGGTGCAGAATGCTGCAGCCAGGCTGTTATTGGGTCTCTCTATCCGGGATCATGTACAGCCAGGGTTGCGGAGACTGCACTGGCTGCCAATAGTGTTCCAGATTCGCTACAAGGTGCTGGTTACTACCTTTAAAGCCCTATATGGCCGAGGACCTGTCTACCTTAGGGACCGTCTCTCCCCATATATGCCACAGAGGGTACTTAGATCTGAATCACAAAACCTATTAGAAATCCCCAGGCCGAGGGAGGCGAGACTGCAGGCTACCAGAGGATGAGCCTTCTCTATTGCGGCCCCCCACTGGTGGAACCAACTCCCAGATGGGGTTAGAGCTTTGCAGGATCTTGCCCAATTCTGCAAGGCCTGCAAAACAACATTATTTTGAATGGCCTTCAACCAAAATACATAGCTGCTCAACATCATGGCATGGAACTCAGCAACAAAACTGTATTAAAATTGTATTAATAATTTTAAACTGTAAATTGTTTAATTTTAACTGATATTATTGTAATTGTTTTTATTGTTTTATTGTTGATATTTGGTGTTGTTAGCCACCCTGAGCCTGCTTTGGTGGAGAGGATGGGATATAAATATGAAAAATAAATTAATAAAATAAATAAACATACATGCAAAGATCTGCGACAACGGAGGCTTCCCCACAGTCTTTCTTCTGTAGCAGGGAATCAGTTCCAGGAACCAACTTTTCCAAGAATAAATCATGCAGACATCTGTGTGTACATCACAACTGTAGACAAGAAGATAGTGGATCATAACTTTGAGAGAAGTTCAGAAGGAATGAGTGAATGTTTTAATAAGTACCCTCCCCAATCGGCTATCCAATATTACTTCAGCTTATTTCCCCCAGTAAGATCTCTATTAAAAGCACAAAAATGGGCCATAAGAAGTAGTCATCTTACAATAAACAAGCATGTTTTTATGTGTCACAACACTTTTTGAGTGTATATATTTTCACTGCTATAAACACAAGTGTTGTTCTGAAATTGTTCATTAACAGCTATTAAGAACAAACAGGGCTTTTTTTTGTAGCAGGAACTCCTTTGCATATTAGGCCATACACCCCTGATGTAGCCAATCCTCCAAGAGCTTACAGGGCTCTTAGTAAAAGGCCTACTGTAAGCTCCAGCAGGATTGGCTACATCAGGGTTGTGTGGCCTAATATGCAAAGGAGTTCCAGCTACAAAAAAAGCCCTGAGAACAAAATATTTACATTCTGTTACAAAGACAAAGTAGGGGTTTAAAAGGCTCTAAGCCAGGGGTGTTGAACTCATTTATTATGAGGGCCAGATCTGACATAAATGGGACCTTCTTGGGCCAGGCTGTGTTGGGCTGGGCCATGTGTGTACCTATTTAAGATTAGGTAGCAGAGATATAAAATTTTTAAAGGACACAAACACAATTAAATATTTTTAATTTTTTTTAAAATAAATCATGTTAAAAAATTAGCACTCATTAGTCTGTAACTCCTGTGTGATTGAGCAAACCTTGCAAAGCAAGCTGAGATGCAGAAGATGCTCTGTAACTCCTGTGTGATTGAGCAAACCTTGCAAAGCAAGCTGAGATGCAGAAGAAAGCAAAAGAGAGGGAGAAGGAAGCAAATGACAGCCAGTTGCTCAGGAGCCTGATAGGAGCCCTTTGGGGGCCTGATTTGGCCCCCAGGCCGCACGTTTGACAGCCCTGTCTAAGCCATTTCACTCCCAGCTTTCTGCTGGCTGCAGCTTTTGGCAGTGATCAAAAAATGGGGTGAAATGGCTGGGAGGTATTTCACCCATTGCTTTGTGCTGACTGTGAAAAGCCATGGCCAGCAGAAAGCAAGGGGTGCTTGACAGTTTTGAAGCAAAACCACACCGAAGAAGCCTTGACGCTTTTGAAGCAAGGGGTGCTTTCTGCTGACCTCCAGATTTCTGTTGGTTGCATAACTTACATTCTGCTGGTTGCATAACTAACTAACTTACTTACTTACTTACTTACTTATTTATTTATTTATTTATTTATTTATTTATTTATTTATTTATTTCAATTTCTAACCTGCCCTCTCCACATGCAGACTCAGTGGCTAACAATCAATTCAGTTCAGACAGTTATAATTACAATTTAAAATCAATAAAATACGATTACAATTTAAATTTTTACATAACTTACATCTGGGCTTATTTTATGATGGTATTAAGTACAAATACCTTTTTCAAAGGCTCCCCCAAGGCCTGTTCCAAGGCCACTTCATTAAACCAGAGAAAGAGAGAGTGGACCTTTAAGAAAAGTCTTGTGGGTATCTGTAGATGGAGGGGAATTGTTGGAAATTGGCACTTCTTTCTTTCTCTTTTTTCTTTTAACCACACACACAAAAGCGCTACTTTTTATGCTGTACAGGGGGACATGGGATGAAAGAAATTAGGGTTGTGGGATGTCCTAGTGTTGAGCCAGATGTTCTTGGAAGAAGATTTTGGCATAAAGAAGAGGTTTGGGGAGGTTTGACCAAAAGATTGCCCAAAAGATCTGCCTTTATTGTACCAATTCTCCTATTCTTTATTGCTCTCTTTCTTCCTGACCAGTTGATCCCTCCGTCGTACTGTGACTGTGATAATATCACAATGACAAATTGCCAATTCGATTTGGCATTGCGCCAGTATTCCTGGTGGCAATCCTGGACCATTGAGAATGAGGGCAGTGCACTGAAAGGCCCAGCTGCTGTTCAGGCTTTCCTGTTGTGTGTCCACAGGGAGAAATATGCGGACCATATGGAAGCTGCTCAGATGAGCAATAGGGTATGAATATAATAAATTCAGTAGATAAACTCAATAAATTGATTTCCTTAAATATTTTAGGAAATTCGTCCTGTGAATTGACTGTGTTGCCACGTCTGTGTTGGAAAATGGAGACTTTGGGGGTGGATCTGGGAGAGGATGGGGTTTGGGGAGGGGAAGGGCCTCAGTATGGCACAATGCCATAGAATCCACCCTTCAGTGCAGCCATTTGCTCCAGCTGGAGATCAGTTGTAAAAGCGGGAGATCTCTAGGCCCCACCTGGAGGCTGACAACCCTAACTGGCCATTGGACTCCAGTTGTCTTAAATGAATTGGGTCCCCCCCTTAATTTGTACAGAACAGCATGAATGGCTTAGGAGACTTCCTTTGATGAAAGTTGTTTTTTCCTGTGTAGGTGAAGCCACTTCCATTGTCAGTGGAAGAAGACTTTGCTGAGCAGAGTGGGTGTACTTAATTGATAAAAAACTGAATGCCTGTGATGAAAGAGGAAAGGTGTTCCGAAAGTTTCAGTGAGGTTTATGCCAACAAAGGGTTGTAATCTGAGTATTAGTTAATAAGGAGTTGATGTGTTTAGACTCTGTGGCAGAATTACCTATAGTCATCAACTGTAACAGCTCGTTCCGAAACCAATCCATTTTTTTTAAAAAAAAACACACATACAATATCAAATGCTGCTTAATTGCTTCACTTGTGTGACTGTGAGGTTTATCATCCAAATTAGAAATTGTATAATATAAATTGAACTAACTAGGAAAAGCATTGAAAATCATGAGAAGTTCCAAGTTAAAGATGTTTTAATCTATGCCTTTTAACAAACTCGGGCATTCAATCAAACAGGATCTGAAGGGTTTTGAGAAAGCCCCCTAATTAAGCTTAGAAATAATTAACAGGAAATGTACCCAGAAAGAGCCCCATTATAGCTCACACAGATCATACTAAAGACAGTAGGCAATGAAAAAAAGGAAGAAGGTGTGCACAAAAATTGCTTATCATAATAGCTTTAAAGAAACTATTGTCTAGGCATCTTCATTAAAGTTTATGTACTTAAAGTGCAAATAACGTTCCTTAGTAGTATTAGGAATGGTTTTTAAGAAGAGTTACAGTAGCAAATCCAGGTGTATATATGACAGACTCCTGTTCTCTTAAGAGCTTTTCCTGATATTCAAGAACTACATCCCATTTTACTAACAGACAGAACATGATTAGTATGGTTTATAAGATTTATTTTGCAGTCATGCTAGGAGACTGTTTATAATGCCATAGAATATGTCCTGAAAGTATAATTATAGTACTGATTATGTTTTTAAAAATAAACTTCTATATGGGCAGGCCCATAGATACGGTGGGGGGGGGGTCTAGGCCCCTCCATTCAAACCCCCCTTCAATCTCTGTGGCCCTTCCATTGGGCCAAGACCTCCCCCTTGGGTGGCCCTGCACACTCTGTCAAGCACAATCTTTGCTCTCTTTCGCTCCGCCTGCCCTGTGCCCAGCATCTCCATCCCCCCATCTGCCCCCCCCATCTGTCCCTCTCCCCTGTCTGCCCCTCTTCCAAGGCTTGCTGCCCCCAGTCCGCTCCTCTGCTCATGTCTTTGTGCCAAAAATAAAGCACTCCGAAGCCAGTTTGCAAGATCAGCAGCAGGGGAGGTGAGGAAGAGGGGAACCAGGAAGGAAGCCGGCAATCTCAGATGAGGACTCTGGGACTTGTAGTTCCCACTTTCTACCACTCTTGACAAAATAAGGAAGCATAAAATGGGGCAGGGAACTACAAGTTCCAGCTTACTCTCAGAAAGAGCACTGGGCACCCATGGCATCATTCTGAGATGGGGAGGGTTGGGCAAATGAGTGGAAGAGATGGGAAGTTATAGTAAATAGAGCTGGATAAAACATGAACTTGGTGAGCTGGGGAACTGTTATTCCCTCTCAAATAACTCAAACTGTGGGAGAGCCTATTTATTACAGTCTGTCTTTGAAGGTGTTGAACTTGAAAGAATAGTTTAATACAAAGTAATGATAAAACTCAGTTTGCCAGGGCCAAGCTTCCCCTCGTTTTATCTTGCAGCTGGCTGCCCAGGTTTTTTTTTTCATCGTGACATTATTTGTGGTTGCATTTTGACCCCCACAGCCCCCCCCCCTAAAAATTTATCCCCTGGGCCCCCCTACCAAAATTTTTCTGGCTACGGGCCTGTATATGGGGTGTATGCACTTCAAAGATATTGAACCAAAGAAGGCTATTAGAACTATATGCATTACAACTTCTATGAAAAGTTATTGTGGCCTGATAGGCTTGTGGGTAGAAGTGATATGTTACAGAAATAGGATTATCAAATTCACTTTTCTCTCTGATACTCAGTTGGCTTCCTTTAAAATTAAGCAGGTGTTGAGAAACAGTCTTGAAATTTCTGAAATTTCCTCAGGTGTCTTACATAAAGAGCCTCTAGATTTGTTTAAGATTTTGTGTTCGCCTAGATTTGATGTCATGCTAAAGGCACATCAAAACTTTTGAGAATCCCTCCCCACCATATCATCAGTATATCAAATTCTCAACATGGCATTGTCTGTTGATATTTATATCTGGAGGTATGAACAGACAAGACACGTCTTTCAACAAGTATGAGAAAGCCTCCAGGTTTGAAGAAAACCTGAAATCTTAAAAAATGTGGGGGCCCAGCACCCCCTCAATAATAGAAGCAGGACCTGTTGCTTTAAGAAACTAATGCCCTCAGTGGCCATCGCTAAGCTGCTACAATAGTATTGCCAGCCTTCAAGCTGAGTTTCAGTCAGCAAAAGGCTGGAAGAAGACTCTTTCTAGGGTTGTATTCAGGGGAGGATTCATTGCAGCCAGGCCCAGCAGCAACCACCTGTGATTTCCTGGGGTTGCCAATCCCCAGTTGGGAGCAGAGGATCCCCTGGTTTGGAGGTTCTCCCCCTGCTTCAGGGTTATCAGAAAGCATGGGGGTGAAGACTGAATGTCTGCTGGGCACTCCATTATACTCTACGGATCCCCATAGGGTATAATGGAGAATCAAGCTGTGGGTATCTGGGGCTTGGGGCTTGTTTTTTGAGGTAGAGGCACCAGATTTTCAGCATAGCATCTGGTGCTTCTCCTCAAACCCCATCCCCAAAGTTCAAAAAGATTGGACCAGGGGGCAATTCTATGAGCCCCAGAGGAAGGTGCCCCATCTTCCATTATTTCCAATGAAAATAAGGCATTTAAAATGAGTGCTGTCCCTTGAAATGGGATGGCCAGAACTCCCACTGGAGTTTAATCATGCTTGTCACTACCTTGTTCCTGGCTCCACCCCCCAAAGTCCCCAAATATTTCTTGAGTTGGACCTAGCAGCCCTATGATTTCCTACCATGTGATGGCCAAGACTTATTCAAGGCCAGTTGCTCAAAAAAGCAGTCATTTCACAAAACCCACTGTGGTACAGTGGTTACAGTTTCAGACTCAGATCTGGGAGACCTAGCTTTGAATCTCCATTTTCCCATGGAAGTTCTCAGTGTGGCCTCGGGCCAGTACCACGCAATCAGCCTGGTGTTAAGTACTGAACATAATGTTTGGCAGGCAGTTTCACATGCTCCTGGGCTACCATGGGAATGCTAAGGACTCTGGGTTACATGATGAGTTTTGATTTGAGTAGGAAGTCAATGAGCAGTTCTGATGTGAAGCTTGACTGCCGTGAATTAGTATGGGGATCGGGGGGGGGGTGCATGTACATAAGCGGGGTCATAGCCCTGCCATTTTGTCTTAGTATGTAGTAATTAATAAAGCGTGATTCCTGTTTCACTCGAATGCATCGAACCCAGTATTTAACATTTAATCTACCTCACAGGATTGCTGTGAGGATAAAATGGAGAAGAACAAAATTATATAAGCTGATTTGGGTCTCCATTGTGGAGAAAGGCAGGGTATAAATAATAAATATAGCTGAAGATGGGGGCAGATAAAACACAGGTTGGTTGCTGAGTGGAAAGGAGATAAGGAAGCAAGGTGAGCATATGGGGGCTGACAAGAGGTGAGAAAGAGGAAATAGTAGGGGGAGAGGGACATAGGGGAAAGTGAGGAGCCTCCGTAAGTCCTTGCAGATTGCCTACTGCTCAAC
The DNA here is from genome assembly GCF_032191835.1 of Heteronotia binoei. NCBI lineage: Eukaryota > Metazoa > Chordata > Lepidosauria > Squamata > Gekkonidae > Heteronotia > Heteronotia binoei. Next base: position 28,046,913 of record NC_083230.1, on the reverse strand, counting down.
TGGACCTGGTCTGGCAGCAAGCACCATGCAGAGTTTTCCCAAGTAGAGGGAAGGAAGGAAAGCTGATGACAGGGAACAGATAAAGGTAGGTTGGCTGGTGGGTGGGAAGAGAGAAGGAAAAGGGGAGAGGCTAAGGGTATTTTCAGGGAAACAAAAGAAGAAATAATGGGGAAGAGGGAAATGAGATGCCTCTCACAATTACTTGCGGTTTCCCACTTGTTACTATTTAATTCTCAACTTGGCCCTGACTGCAGATTGTTAAATCTACAAAGAAAGGAGATCTTTCTACAAAGCTTTGGATAAGAATGAAAAAATGTACAGGGAACTGCATCACTTCAGATTCGCAGATTGTGCATTCAAGCTTGGGTGTTCTTTTTGCATTAAATCAGCTCCATGGAACTGGATAACTAGCAAAAGAGGGAGGATTCTAGCCTCTCTTTGTTTGCTGTTCTGCTACATTTCTATTAGCTGGAATTCTAAACATAACAGGAACATCCCTCATCCCATATGCTCCGAAAGGTTTTCAAGGTAAGGTGGTGTCTCAGCTTATGTACAAATCACAGGACTGTTCATATAACAACTATCTCAAATGGGAAACAATCCAGTCTAAAATTTTAAGATCACTTTTTGGAGTTCCCCATTGTGTACCCGACACTTTGCTAAGATTGGTAACACTTATAGCTTGACTACAAGCTATAAGTATCTAGTTAAAGCTTAATCTCCCACACACACACCACAGTTAACTTATTTGATATTTTTAGCTAGTTTTCATTCAGGATGGGTGAGAGCAATTGAGGACAAACTGCAACTCTAGGTTTTTCCTATGCAGCTGTTTTGCACCTTGGCTATCAAGGAGCTAAAGTTATAGCTAAACAAAAGTTATGGGACATAACCCTACAAACAGACAGATCATGAGCCTACTGTATACCAGTTGTGGGGAATTGCAACCAAAGCAGTATTCCATCTATCTCTTTATGCTGGAATTCCCCAAATATCACAGAGCTTTCACTCTGGCTTGACTTAATATCCTCCCATCTGCCCTTTCAGAAGGGAGGTGTGCACACACCCTGCACGTGAAACTCCTCCACCATGCCAGTTTGTTTGTTTAATGGATTTATATCCCCCCCACTCCCCACCAAGGCAGGCTCAGAGCAACTATGGTATAAGGAAGACACAATCTTTTATTGTTTTACCAGAACATTCAGAATATGTATATTAATCCAATTATGTCCAATCGTCTAGGTAGATCTATCTAATCAATTGCATTTTTCTCTCTTGCTCAGTGATACCAGTGCAAGGAAATTACCTTTAAAGTAGCCAGATTGTGTGCCTTGGCATGTTGAATTAGACAGGGAAAAAAATGTTTATTGTTTTAACAAATTTTATTGAACCAATGAATTTTACAAGGTATATTTGAGATATGTATCTAAAGGGTATGTTTCCTGGAGAGTTGGCTTCTGAACTTGGATCGTAATAAACTGACTGACTGACTTAAGGGGAACCTTTAAAAAAAACTGATCCAGTGCAGTCCTGGCTATTGCACCACCACTAGAACATTCTCCTCCTGATTCTCAGGTGTGAATATAGTGCCAGGAAGAGCAATCATAAATAGGTCTACTCAGAATCCTACTTAAATCTATTAAATAGGGCTTACTCCCAAGAAAGTTATCTTAGAAGATGAAGATGAAGATAGATGATATTGGATTTATATCCCGCCCTCCACTCCGAAGAGGCTCAGAGTGGCTCACAATCTCCTTTCCCTTCCTCCCCCACAACAGACACCCTGTGAGGTGGGTGGGGCTGGAGAGGGCTCTCACAGCAGCTGCCCTTTCAAGGACAACCTCTGCCAGAGCTATGGCTGACCCAAGGCCATTCCAGCAGGTGCAAGTGGAGGAGTGGGGAATCAAATCCGGTTCTCCCAGATAAGAGTCCGCACACTTAACCACTACACTAGACTGGCTCTCTATCTTAGGATGGTTCTATTTAAAAGCTGACATACAGTGCTTACATATTTTTAAAAGAGATGTGCAAAATCTCTGGCCACACCTCCTGGAAGTCCTGCTTTGAAAGTGCAGGTGCAGTGGAAAGGATTGTAGCTATTCTGTGATGAAGAAATTCCACTCCTCTGGTCTATTTCCGAAAGCAAGGACAACTTCTTAGAAATGTAGCATCCCCACCTGTCTGTATTCAGTCTCTCATACTTCTTTAACCCTTCAGAACACTGAGCGGGGAAGCACACTTTACTGAAAGGCATGTATTCCAGAATAAATGAAGCTGGGTGATATAAGCAAACTTGCTTAGTTTGAATCATATATCGAGAGCACTGAATGCTCCTCCGCAAAGAATTTGGCTTGATTTGGGGTAGAGTGCCCACATAGCTTTGATGATAGTGTGAATGTTTTCTTCCTACTCCAGACCAAAGAAGGTCATCAGCATCAAACATTCAAGAGCTCATTCTGCTGTGCAACTGGGTCAGTTCCTGCATTGCTTGCCATTCTCATCAGTGATCTGTGAGACTAGGTAAACAGTAGTACACTGCATTAATCAATAATACATAGAACAAATTGGGTCTGTTAGACTCAGCCTGTGTATCTGGAGCAATTCAGAGCAACTTTTTCCAGAATTTTGAAGTCTGTTCCATGTAAGGATGATTCTGCTTACATCCTGTTTGCTAGTCCCAAGCAAGGAGCCAAGTTTTCAATGGACCATTTGTCTGTTCATTGAGTCATTCATGGCTGTTTGTTGAGTTGCTTCAACTGTTCCTTCTAAACAGTATGGTACACAGCACAATCATCTTTCCATATACGTGAGTTTTCGCATAACCTCATGGAGTTCTACTTCCTCTTGTCCTTTTTTCTGATCTGGAGGTAATTCTTTAAGTAGGCTAATAATCAGTCATAAATAAATAATATAAATCCATCATAAATAAACTCTTGTTTTGAAAAGCCCCACTTTTTATTTAGGTAGTCATTAGTGAGGTTAATGGATGACCATCCCCTTGGATCATCGGTGTCTTCATGCATGCACAACTTTGCAACAACATGCAGCAAATCTGTTTGGTAGGTGTTCAAGTCATTACATGTTGAATTGAACAGACCCAGTAATCAGTTCACTTTTTCTAACCACCACAGTCAAACACAGTATGTCCCACTGTGGAACACTTTCTGCTATAAAATTAGCAAAAATTAGACCTCGCCTGAAATTCTATTAAAGATAAAGTGGAGGCACCAACCACCCCCAAGTTGGAGCCCAGCTAGGAACAGTGGTTGGGATTGCAAGGCCTTCTCAGTGGCAGTACCAGAAATGTAGAATGCCCTTCTGGAGGCCATACGGGCCCTGTGGGATCTCTCCTAAATCGGGAGAGGACTACCACCCTACACTCCTGTGGCAGTGAATTCCATGTGCTAATCACCCTTTGGGTGAAGAAGGACTTTTTTATGTTCTTATGTTCTTATATTAATATTATAATTAGAGGAGGGTAGTTAATATTTTCCCATGATCAAACAAAGTAATAACAAGATGCTAGGAAACATGCATGGTAATGGATTTTTTCTTTTTTTAGTGGTTATACTTGTGGAACAGAAGTTAGAACTCCCCATTTAGGCATTGGGTTGTTGTTGTGTTGGTAACACCTCTAATACCCCTTTGTAAAGGCTACTTTGCTATATAACAAATGATGTAATCTTTTTAAGATAATGTCAGCAAAATCAGTCCCAATGATCCCAGTACTTCTCATCTAGCACCCCTACACAACACAGCTGGCCCTGTTTTTTGTGAAATGTACAAGGGTAAACTGAAATAGATTTCTTACTGATTTACTTACTAAATTACTCTCACAATCCTCCTGAAGCAAATTTTGAGATTCATAGTTTTAATTCTAATATAATTTATTCCTGCCACAAATGGACCTATGGATGGACAGGCTAATTATTTTATTGCTACAGATTCATAGTGACAGGAAGCCAAATGTTTTGTTTTGTTATGATACTTTATTTGGATAAGGGACATATGGGGAGCCCAGACAGAATCTTTGTCCAGGGGCCCACCATGGCTCTCAGCAACACTAACAACATCTGGCACATTAGCATATTTAGAGAGAGATGTTGCATGGATTTTCAGCACACAAGCCATAAAGGGTTGCCTACTGTTGGAGTATACAAAGATGTAGGTTTGTGAGGGTTGTGCACTAGAAAGCAAGACTAAAATCTAAAGAGTTTAAGTTACGAGATGATAAATTTTAGTTGAATATAAGGAGAAACTGCCTAGTAGTAATATCTGTTAAACAGGGAAAGATTCATCTGGGGGGTTACTGGTCTTTCCTTTGCTGGAGTACTTCAACAGGAGTCAAACAGGCATCTGTTCAGAACGTTTTAGTGATTATCAGAGTTAACTAGGCAACTATAAGGCCCCTTGCAGTTCTAGATCTTTATGATTCTAAGAAAACCAGTTTTGTTCATTTAAAAAAAAATTGGGTAATGATGTGAATTACAAATAATTCACTCATAATTTAAAATACAAAATAATTCTTACTAGTAAGTAGCTGATTAAGTTGATGAGCGGTGTAGTGAAGAAGCAAGAGGTTCCTGGTTCAAACCTTGTCTCTACCATGAGCTCATTCAGTATAGACAAGTCACTCTCAGCCTCAGCCCCCATATAAGGACAACATGCTTAACTTTTTTTCCAGGAGCCTTTGGAAGCAAACAGCCATAAAAATGGGGTGGGTGGAGCCAGTCACACCATGGTGGCTCTGTGAGTGGAGCCAGTTCCAACATGGCAGCTTGTATGCAAGTTTCAAAGCACACAAGGGACCACGGTGTGTATGTAGTATGACAGTGTAAATCTAAATAAATCCAATTTTATATAAATATTGTAGAGTCTGTGTTGTGGATTCTTAAATCTTAGCACATGCAGAAATACATACTTCAAAATACTCTTATTTTAAAAAATACTCTTATTCTTTCAGTATGTGGTTTAAGATTGTTATACGTTCAATATCACAAATACTATCAACAAAGAAGTATAAGCAGATACTATACAACAAACAAGTGTTCATATGTCGTGTGAAACACTCACAAAACAAAGGAATATAATTCCTATATGCTCATATGTCCAAAGTTTCCAAAGTTTCAGAAAGTGAAGCAAAAGGTTTCACTGAGTCTTCTTCAGAGTTACAGTATTTATAATCATATTCAAACTGACCTGGAACCCATTTCTATATCTCCTTATTCACAAGTGTATATTTCTGCATATATATAGATTTAAGAATCCACAACATAGACTGTACAAGATTTATATGGAATTGCATTTATTTAGTTGTGCACAAGCTACAGCATTTCAGAGTAAGCCTATACTGCTCAGGGAAACTTTTCTTCTTTCCCCAAAACAAACCACCATCACCACTCCAAGTTGTAACTTGCCCAGAAAGAGAAAAATATATAGGTCACTTCTATGCTTTCACTGGAAGAGACTAATAGCAGCTTTAATGCAGGGAGAAGAGTCAATAGAGCTGTGTATTGAGAGCTTTGAGCAAACACCTAGGGCGTTTTCGCACTGACCTTAATCAGCAGCGACGCCCCTCTTCACCGCGCAGGATCGGCGCGGATTTCGCACTAATTGCCGCGGAGCACCCGGAAGAGCCGGAAAGTCCCGCAGCTTTTGCGGCACAAATGGAAACTGGTTTTTGGCGGTTTCCGTTTGCGCCGCAAAAGCCGCGGGACTTTCCGGCTCTTCCGGGTGCTCCACGGCAATTAGTGCGAAATCTGCGCTGATCCTGTGCGGTGAAGAGGGGCGTCGCTGCTGATTAAGGTCAGTGCGAAAACGCCCCTATTGTTCTAGAGGCTCCTTGCAATTACATTCGAATTGGCCTCCCTTGTGGATTTGGCTAATCAGGTAACATCGGGTTGATTGAAGCCCATGCAAATGAAGGCTCTGATTGCCTGTTTTCCTATTGATGTTTTTGTATTTTGTTTGTGTTTCCTATTGGGGTGTGTGTATTGGGGGGGGGGGCGTGTTTTGGGTTGGGGTTAGTGGTCATAGTCGTGGCTTGCCGATTGTGGGTGAGCCAGTACTCAATAAAGGAGCTATGCTGAAACCACTCTGGCATCTTGAACTCACTGCTTAACAAGGACATTGTTTTCCTATCCGGAGAAAGTATGTGGAGTGGGGGGGGGGGTATAAAAGAGAAAGGAGTGAGGCGCATGGAAAAGAGTGCTAATGCTGTTCTTTTCCCAACCCAAGCAAAGGTAGATTTGTGGGTGTACCACCACATCCTTTGCACAAAAGAGGAAGAGGAGAGAAACATCAGTAGTGGTTTTAAACAGAAGGATAAGAAAAGTTATTATGGCAGTATTGGAGACGGAGTTAAGAGACACTTTTAATTCAGGGGTGGTCTTAGTGAACCTGCGTCAAAGTCTAGGATGGGGCCCCAGAATTACTGCCCCACATTGTTGACCCCTCCACCAGGGCCAAGCAATGGATGGCCCTCACCTTCTGCAGGGTTGGCAGGAGCTGCTGCAGTCTATTCTTCATCAAGTGGGAGGAGAATTGCCCTGCAAGAAAAATGAAATTTTGAAAGTGCTACCTAATAACAAGCATGGAAAATTCAGATTTTTACTTCTGAATCTGCAGTGTTGTGAGTCAAAAAAACCCTGCAAGCTCTGCCTTTGAGAAAAAATTGGTTGCATTTAGTAGTTTAAGAAGACTAATTAGTTTCAAACGTGTTTTTTTAAACATAAATTTGGTTTGAAATGATAATGGTTCACTAATGAGAGAGAAAAGACTCCGCTGGAAAAATAATTTTAGCAGAGCAGGCTGATAAAAGTATGTTTTCCTTGTTTTGCTATCATCTTTATTTCATCCTCAAATACTACTAAGGGGCTAGTGCTGCCATTTTAAGCTTTTTTACTTGGGCTGAATAGCTTTTGAAGTCAATCACACCAACCCAGTGGTGGAGTTATGTGCACAGCAGGGCAGGTCTCTACAACCTGTGACCTATCAATCAACCATCTGAGTGGTGCCTGGAGGTCTCATGCTGTTAGAGTTGATCTCCAGACAATCAAGATCAGTTCCCCTGGAGAAAATGGCTGCTTTGGAGGGTGGACTGTATTACATTATATCCTGCTGAGGTCCTTCCCTTCCCCAAATCTTCCCCAGACTCTACCCCCAAAAATCTCCAGGTATTTCTCAAACCAGAGCTGGCAACCCTAGAGGATGAGAATGTTGGAGCTGCTGCCCCCGCACCAAATGCTGAGAACCAGTTTGGTGTTGTGGTTAAGTGCACAGACTCTTATCTGGGAGAACTGAGTTTGATTCACCATTCCTTCACATACGCCTGCTCAGGGCTTTTTTTTGCAGAAAAAGCCCAGCAGAAACTCATTTGCATATTAGGCCACACCCCCTGGTGTCACCATTGTTTCACACAGGGCTTTTTTTGTAGAAAAGCCCAGCGAGAAACTCATTTGTATATTAGGCCGCACCCCCTGATGCCAAGCCAGCCAGAACTGTGTTTCTGTGCGTTCCTGCTCAAAAAAAAAAAAAACCCTGCACCTGCTGATATGACTTTGGATCAGCCACAAGTTATCTCAAAAGCTGTTCTGCTCAAGAGCAGTTCTCTCAGAGCTCTCTTGGCCCTACCTACCTCACAGGGTGTCTGTTGTGGAGAGGAGAAGGGAAAGGAGATTGTAAGCCAGTCTGAGACTTCTTTGAGTAGCGAAGGGTGGGGTGAAAATCCAATCTCTTCTTTTTCACTTCTCTCAACACCACCTTGAGCCAGGAGGGTGGGCAAACTGAGCCAAATTAGGTGTGCAGCAGAGAACCAGGAGATGCTTCCCCCATTATATTTGTAAAAGAGGCTTTTGACTGGCTGGCTGGCCACTGCCTAGCCAATGGGACATATGGACTGAGCAGGCTGTGCCTTTCCTGTACAGGCATTTGCACTGGGCTGCTAAACCATTTGCACTCCCATTGGGATCAGCCTGGGACAATTTGGTTGCTTCAGTTCTGAGAAGAAATTCTTAGGATCTCTTCAAATTGGCACCAGAGAGGGGCTGAGGATCCTTTGTTGCCTGATCTATGATACCTGGTCTTTGACTTGTTAAGACATAGCTAAGACCAGCAGGAATAGGGGGAGTTTCTACTAGGGTGTGCATTCGGTTCAGCCAAACCGAAGAAACCACCGAATCACCCCTCAATCGGAAGAATACGGTGCTGTATACTTCCGAATCCAATTTGCAGTCATAATACAGGAGCCGTATATGGCTCCCCGTATACTTCCAAATCGATATTCGGAAGTATACAGAACTCCATGGAAAAGGTGGGAAAGGAGCTTCTGCAGCCTCAAGGGAGCTGCTTGCCTCCTTTCCTGCCGTTGGAAGTCTTTTCCTGTCTCTCCCATAGCCTCCCTGGGATCAGGGAGGGAGGGGGAGAGGAGCCCCAACAGCCAATCCAAAGCATGCATTTGCAAAATGCATTGCAAATGCATGCTTTGCAGGGCTGTTGTGTAGCTGATGGCTCAGCTAATCCCCCAGCCATCAGCAACATTATTGTTCTTTTGTTTACTTGGGTATCCTGAGATGTTTGGTGGGGTCACACCTGTGTGCCAAGAGGGGGAATCAAGTACGGCAGGAGGGTGATCGCCTGGAACCTTGCCAGGTCGGTCGCCCATGGGCTTCCATTTTCAGTGGTCGAGAATCCTGGGGTGCTAGGGTTGCTCAAGTACCTGCCACCCTGGTACAAAGTTCCTGCTAGAACCACCATTAGCAGGACCATTGTGCCATCTGTTTTCAGGGTGACCAGATCCGTAGTGAAGGCGCATTAGAATGTCAGTCCCCATCCTTCAACTGGTCCCCTTATCCAAGTGGTAAAAAATGGCTACACTTCTATTTTTCTGTGAATAAACATTCTTTTGAATTAAAAATAAAATCAGAAGTAATCACATGTAAGGTCTTTTTTATGCAAATACCACTGGATTAAGAAGTATATGACTTCTGTCTAAGAAAACATGTTAAGGACTGGAGTTTAAATCAAGTATCTATTAACAGAGTTTATTTTTTCTTGCACTTACTATCAAAAGTCACTGCTTCCAGAATGTTGTGTCCTGAAATAAGCAAGTAAGAAAGGTAATATTCATCGGACAAAATTAGATTTTCCATCTGTACAATTTCATAATTCCATCTGTACAATTTTATAATTAACCTATCATTTGGCATATTAAAAAGAATGGATTTTGACAAGCTAATAGTATACCTTTATGACAAGTACAGGAAATTAAAAATAAAAACCAGAACTAATTTGGTTTGTTGTTATTGCTGGCATAAACTAATCAGATATAACATGCATTCCCCATGTTGACACTTGATTATGAAGCTCCTGTAGGATTCATTTGATTTGAATTATTCTGTAATAAGTATTTCAAGACTTTCTTTCTTTCTTTCTTTCATCCCCTGTTGTACACTGCTTGAACAGAAGAATGGCTCCGTAAAATTGCAAATGAATTCTGGGTAATTTCAAGGAAATCCTTTAATGTGCATGACTTAGAACTGAATGCCTCACATGAGTTATATATACTCTCTCTTTTGTAGACTCCATACTCACTTGAATTTAAATAGGAGGGGGAAATCCTCCTTGTTTCTGTCCTTCTTTGGGTTTCCCTCTGCTCTCTTCTGCCTTTGACTCTCTGTCTCTTTATCTATTAAATTCTCTAACTACTCCTTCTGAGAAGTTTCCTTGTCATGTTCAATATCATGCCAATAAAGGTTATTGTATTGTATTGCAGAGCCCCGTGGCGCAGAGTGGTAAAGCTGCAGTACTGCAGTCGGAGCCCTCTGCTCACGACCTGAGTTTGATCCCAGAAGAAGCTGGTTCAGGTAGCTGGCTCCAGGTTGACTCAGCCTTCCATCCTTTCGAGGTCAGTAAAATGAGTACCCTGCTTGATGGGGGGAAAGTGTAGATGACTGGGGAAGACAACGGCAAACCACCCTGTAAGAAGTCTGCCGTGAAAACATTGTGAAAGCAACGTCACCCCAGAGTCAAAAACAACTGGTGCTTGCACAGGGGACTACCTTTACCTTTACCTTTACCATATTGTATTATTCTGAGAAGTTTATAGCCTTTTTGAGGATGTCACTTAACTTCTTTTGACAGTATATTTCAGCTCCTCTGACATCTTCTGGTGCTTGGTGTCACATCTCAGTGTCATCTCTCAAGGTTACACTCATTGGCAGCCATGTTTTCAGACTGACTGTACTTTCAGTTGCAGTTCTGTCACACATCTCCTTTTCCCTAAATGACAGATCCACCTCCACATACTCTGCTCCATGTTTTTCAGCAGCTAACATCTTCCATGGTGACAAACACATCAAAACACCAGAAATGCTTCATACATATTGAAGTTTATCTAGACTTGTTGATTACAAATACAAAGTAATTAAGGCATTTTTATTTGATTTTACCTAGAAATACGGGACAGTTCAAATTTATACCTGGACTTCAAATAGCTCTGGGGATCTTACAAGAAGATAAAAATGCATACACTGATCAGGTAAAAATGAACAGATAAAAACAACCTAAGCATGACGGCAGGGAAAAAAGTAGTGGGAAAAAATGCAGAATCTCTCACAAAGATGATTGATTTGCAAACAGTCTTGAAAACCAATAGGGAAGGAACTGTCTGCACCATCATGGAGAGTCAATTCCAAAGACTGGGGGCCATGACTGTGAAGAATTTGTTACCAGATGGGTCAGCAATAATGAGGGCACTGCCGAAAGATATTTCTTAGCTGATCAGAGCTGATGAACAGGCTGATATAAGGAGAGGTGGTCCTTTAGATATGTGGAACCAAGACCATGAAGGCATTTAAATATTAGTACAACCACCTTGAACTGGACACAGAAGCCAACTGGCAACCAACTTAGCTGCTTCATCGTTGGAATAATAGATACAGAATGGCAAGACTCATTTAATAAGCAGGTGGCTGTGGTTTTGAGATGGTCGAAGTTTGCAAGTAATCTTCAAGGGTAGTCCCACATAAAGGAAAATTACAGTGATCTGATTAAAAAGGTTACAGAAATTGCACCCTGTGGCTAGGCTGCTATGTCTAAGAGGGAGTTTTCAAATAGTGTAAACAAGGGGCTCCTAGCAACAGTTCCAAAGTGTTTTTCAATTAACAAGGCTGAGTTTTAGAGTGCCCCAGCCTTTTCACCTGATTGTCCAACAACAACTTCACCTCCTCTAATGCTGGCAAGTTCATTTCATCCAAAACATGAGGGCTGTCTGTAGAATATACTGAACATGGATAACGTCATGGATGTGAACCTACTTTGGTAACATTTGTCCCCCCCCCCCCACTTTTAAAATTGTTTCTGTCTTGCATGTTTGCTGTGTTCCCACCCACCCTTCATTGATGTGTACCTCTGCTAACTGTATATTTTTTAAAAACTCCCTAATACTCCGGATTGATAATCACATTTAATGGCTTCATATAGCTATGAAAAAGACCAGAACTATCACAGTGCAGTCCCTGTAACCCTTGCTACAGTTTCCAGATGTTTCAAGGATAGTTGATGGTCGGCAGCCTCAAATGTCATCTATATGCTTTATATAATACTGTGGAAAATATTGCCAGTAATGTCAGAATATATAAGCACTTCAGGATTTAGGTGTTATTAGTATAAATCCATTGCCGGGCTTAAGTTTCCTGACACCTCTTATTCCTCTGGTATACTGCCTTTTGGAAGATTAAAGCATCTCATCTCTTAGAAGGTGTTCTATGGAAGTTAATCGTTTGCTTTGAAATTTAATGGGATTTATCTATTCTAGTTATACAAAGACATTCAAAGGAGTCCTGAGATCCAGTGAATCAATAAAAGTGCACCTGTTTCGTATGTGGTAAAATGCAACGGTAGGGCAGTTTTCAGTAGACAAGCTCTTGTTTATCTGGAAATTGTCATGCGGGCAAGTTGTATTTGGTCAGCTCAGATGAACTATTTGGGTTCATGGATGGGCAGCTTCTGGTTCAGTATAAGGCAGCTTCATATGTTCATATGTTCATTTAGGATGCCTCCTAAATGAACATATGAACATATGAAGCTGCCTTATACTGAACCAGACCCTTGGTCCATCAAAGTCAGTATTGTCTTCTCAGACTGGCAGCGGCTCTCCAGGGTCTCAAGCTGAGGTTTTTCACACCTATTTGCCTGGACCCTTTTTTGGAGATGCCGGGGATTGAACCTGGGACCTTCTGCTTCCCAAGCAGATGCTCTACCACTGAGCCACCGTCCCTCCCCTAAGAAACACTGCGCTTAAAATTATTTCTATGTTTTTGCAGCCTCATATTTATATCTATTTACATTTTTTATTTTTAACCTGCCCTCCCCACAAGTGGGCTCAGGGCGAGTAACAACAGGCCAGCTTAAAAACGATCAGAACAACAACATATATTACTAAAATGAACAGTTACATTTATCAGATTAAAATTTTACAAATTAAAATGTCCACATGTTAACAGATTTCAATATGGTGAGCATAACACTGTTATCCCTGTACAGCCCCTCAGCTGGAGTAAAGATGGATCAAAATGGAATCTCATTTCCTCAGTATTAGTGCTGCTATAGACAGAAAGTGAGGCTGTTTGAGCAGGGAGGCCAGATGGTTAATCGCCCACCACTTCAACCGAAAGCCTGGTGGAACAGCTCCATTTTACAGGTGGAACTGTAGCAAGTTTCACAGGGCCTTGAGCTCAGGTGGGAGCTTGTTCCGCCAGGTATGGGCCAGGACAAAAAAAAACCTCAGCCCGGATTGAGGCTAAGTGGACTTCCTTTGGGCCAGGGACAACCAGTAAGCGTTGATCAATGGAGCACAAGGCTGTCTGACGGTCCCTTAGATATGCTGGTCCCAGGCCACTTAGGACTTTAGATGTCAATACCAACACCTTGAACTGGATCCAGTACTCAATTGATAGCCAGTGCAGCTAGCAGAACACCAGTTGTATGTGTGCCTGCCTAGGTGCTGCAGTTAGCAGATGCACCGCTGCATTCTGCACCAGCTGGAGTTTCTTGATTAGATTCAAGGGAAAACTCACACAGAGAGAGTTACGGACATCCAATCTGAAAGTGATTGTTGCATGAGTCACTGTGGCGAGATCCTGGGACCAATTGCCTGACCTGCTGTAGATCATAAAAGGCTGACCTGGCCACTGCGGTGACTTGGTCCTCCACAGAGCATGAGGCATCCCGGATCACCCCAAGGCTTCTAACTCTTGGCACAGGGATAAGAGGTGTGCTCCAATGAGGCTTGGAAGCCCAATCCAGGATGAACCCTGCCCCATCTCAGACAAAGGACCTCCATCTTCAACAGATTAAGTTTTAGCCAACTCTGCTGCAACCATCCAGCCATGGCCTCCAGAGCCTGGACCAAAATTTCGGGGATGGAGTCCAGTCATCCATCCATCAGTAGATAGAATTTGGGTGTCATTGGCATATTGATGACAACCCAGCCCATACTTTTGTACCAACTGGGCAAGGGGGCACATACAGATTTTGAAAAGACTGGTGAGAGGATTGCCCCTTGAGGCACTCTACATTCCAGTAGGTACCACTGGGAGACTGTCTCATCAAGCACCACCCTGATCCCAAAGAAAGGAAGAAAGCCATTGCAAAGCAGTCCCCTTAACTTCTATGTTGGTGAGGTAATGGGGTGGTGGGTGAGGCGGTGGGTCAGGAGATCGTAATTGATTGTGTCAAACACCACCATCAGATCTGACAGTAACAGCAGCACCATTTTACTCGGAGTGTCTTTGAAAACGTAGGGGAATGATGCACCAGTACCCACAATCTCATGGCATGGTCAAGAAACTGAATTTAACACTAAAAAGGGTCCTGGTTATTTTTTTACACATATGTGTGAAATGTCATATCACCACACAAATTACAGCAGGCCCCTTGTGGAGTACCATTCCACTGGTCCCTTTACGTTAGTATGATCTGGCCTTGAGCAAAATAGTGGTCCCATGCATTCTCAAAGTTCTTGTGAGTGGCTACCAGAAAATGCAAATCAGTCCAAGCACATTAAAAAGCACCATATTGTCATGGAAAAACAATAGCAGTAAAAACACCAAAGCCCTTTCAAACAGCTTGCTGCTAATGGATTTGTTTTGTCCTTTCAGACACAACTGTTTTAGTGACTAGCTGATAACATTTTATTTTCCTTTTCATGCAAAGTCACTCCCTTCCAGTTGTCAAGAAGGTGGTGAGTCATTTTTGATGTAAACTGCTTCCATTTTCACATCTTCTTTGTGCTTCTGAGAAGGGAAGGGTACAATCTGGCTGATGAACTAAAGTACATCACAAATTTTGGCAGATCATGCTTTTTATAAGAAACAGTTGAGCAGCTGGGAGCTCCCTGCTGCTCAGATGTTTGGTTTAAATGGCTCCAACTGGTAGCTCCCTGCTGCTCAGATGTTTGGTTTAAATGGCTCCAACTGGTAGCTCCCTGCTGCTCAGATGTTTGGTTTAAATGGCTTCAGCCACCAGTATCTTCTGCTTTTTGCAGCTTTCTGCACAGGGGTTTAAATGGACCTGCTTTCTGTTTCCCACAAAAAGCTGAACAGAGCAGAAATCAGAGTTTAAATGGCTCCTAGCCATTTGACCCTGCTTTTAGCTCCCCACGGCTTTTCACAGAGAGCAGAAAGGAGGATTTAAATGGAAGGGATAAAGTGCCTTCCTGGAGCACTTCACTCTCACCTTTCTGCTGGCCACTGTTTTCTGGGTTGTCTTCTGCAGTCCTTTTAAAGTCTAAAGACAGTCCAAAACAGCTGCACAGGTGCTCCCTGTGAAAGCCAATCACAAGAAAAGAGCTCATTGTTCTAAGTTTAATATCTGACATCCAAATTTGCCAAAGTCTGAAATAGCTGCAAGGTGCTCCCTGCTGCACAGCCTTTTTTGTGCTGTTTTGCAATCCCATTAAACTTTAAAGGGACTGCACAAGGCAGACCGAAACAGCTGAGCTTTCTGCAAAACCCTTTTAAAGGAATTGTGGTCCCATTCAATGGGGTTTGCAGGGCAGTGAACCACACAAACAGTTCAGTTTGTAAATGAGCCTCTGGGATTTGGTTCATGTTTAGCCACAAACCATGAACTGGATTTCTCCAGTTTGTGTCCATCCTTACTTCTGAGTCATTGTTGTGTGCTGTTAAGATGTCTTAATAGTGCCAGTCCCCTCCCCCGTGGTAACTCTGCTCCTCTTCACTGCCAAGAAATGAGCCAGGAGATACACTCCAGCCCAAGCCATGATTCTGCTGTTGTTTTAAATGCAGTATACAGAGGAACATGAGGCAGTGCAATAGTAAATATGGGTGCAGAGAGTCATTGTTTCCTCCAGGAATGGGGGAAGTCCTATCTTATGGGCCACAGCCTTGGTATAATGGCTGTTATGCATGCCAAAAATCACTGAAAATAAAGTTGACATCCCATGATGAAAGCATTCAGGAAGGCAAATTTGGATGCCAGATATAAAACTCAGCACAGTGAGCTCTTCTCTTGCAATTGGTTTTTCTTCTCTATCCTGCTGCAGAAGAAGCCAACCCCAAATTCTCTTAATCTCTTCTAAATCCTTCTATACAGAGAGTGATGAAGAGAAAAGATACCAGGTCTGTTTCTAAACTGGCTTTATCAGGGCTACCTTTACTCTGCATTGTCAGTCTTTAAAGTCTGTGGAAAAAGTTTTTCTTCCTTTCAGCCTTCTTCCCTCATTGAATTCCCTAGGTTCTGGTTTCCTTTGTTCTCAAGAGATAAACAGTCTGAATTTAAAGATGCCAGTAAGACTGCAGGGAAAATATTGTACATCATTTGTTTCCTTTTTCAATCAGCAGAAGAGTCTCCCTTTCTCACAAACTACTTACAGGCTGACAACAGACGGCCGGCTCAGAGTGGCATCAAGCCACCCTGGAAGCGAGCCAGCTGGAAATAGAGCTCCTGGGAGCTTCTGGACGGCGCTTGGAAGAGGTGCGGGCTGTGGGGGCCCCAGGGAGTGTCTGGACTCTCACGCGACCCATCTGCAGCTCTCTGGGCACTCTCCGAGTGCTTCCCGGACTTCCAGATGGCTGGGGAGGCACCTCAGAGAAAAGGCACCACTTTCTTTTCTTTTTTTTTTACAAATAATTTTTATTAGTAACATATAGCAATATATTCAATTTCTTAAATCATTAATAACTACTTTTTTCTCTATCCCATATATTACTTTCTACTTACCTCTCCCCCCCGTTACTTGACCCCTGCAGGTGTACTATATTCAAAACATCATTATAAAAGGTACCCCTAATTAATAAAAACTAAAATCCAAATCCTCCTCCCACTTATACTAATCATTATCAAAAATTGTCCAATGTCCTTTTATTTTCCACTCTTTTTCTACATATCTTCTGAACTTTTTCCACTCCATCTTAAGGTTCCATTTCACTCCATGTCATAACTTTTACAATCCAATCCCATTTCTCTGGTATTTTTTCTTGCTTCCACAACTGTGCATACAATATCCTAGCAGCTGAGAGCAAGTACCAGATTAAGGTTCTATCTTCTTTGGGAAATTTTTCCATTTGTAATCCTATCAGAAAAGTCTCTGCAACCTTATTAAACTCATATCCCAAGATCTTAGAAATCTCTTGTTGAATCATCTGCCAAAACATTTTAGCTCTTTCACAAATCCACCACATATAATAGAAAGAACCTTCATGCTTTTTACATTTCTTTTCAAAGTTTTTGTTCATGATCCTTCCCACCATTTCCATTGTCATATATCTTATGACAACATCTCTTGGTAAGTTATTCTTCTTGGTATAAAGCGAATTCACTCTATACATATAGTCATACATATTTTTAGTCTCTTCAGGATCTTCCTCTAAAAATTCTGCAATTATTTTTATTATATATTTTTTTAAATCACCATCTTCCTTTTCAGGAACTCCTCTCAAACGTATCTGGGTCTCCATCAATTTGCAGTCATGGATTGTCACTTTTTCTTGCATTTTCAATAGGGTGGAATCATGTACTTTCATTCTCCCTTCTACCTTCTACACTTTCTTAGATTAAACTTCTGTTTCCTTTCTGAGATCTTCCATATCTTTTTTAATCTCTTCAATAATTTCTTTTTTTGATTCAGTAATCATCTCTCTCATACCTTTCATCATTCTGGCCTCCATTGCCTCTAATTGGCCCTGCATTTTTTCCAATGAAGTAGCCCTTGCACGGGGCTGCTTATGTTCTGACATTTAAAAACAGTGAAAATTTGGACCTCACCAATTTCAAATTCAACTATCAGATTCAAAAGAATAGGACTTTTGAATATCAGATTCAAAAGAATATCAGATTCAAAAGAAATAGGCTTTTATAACAAGCCTATTTTCGCCGTCCTCAAAGCTCCCAAAGTCAAGATATTAATTTTTAAAGTTTTTAAATCTTTCAAAATGGCGGTTGTGACTTTTTACAATTTTTTTCGCCTTTTAAAAATGTCAAAAGTCCACTCAAATAGAATGCCCAATAGTATTTATCTTCTTATCCTCTTCTCAATTAATTCTAACAATTTAAAATGTCCCGAATACTTTAAAAACAATATTTTAATTTTGACCTTTGAGCAATGGCCGCCGATGTTTCTCAATGGTATAATATTCCTAGAGTAGGTTTTCCATCCGTTACTTCCTGCTTTACTTGCCACCAAGTCTTATTCTCACTGGTAAGGAGATCTCACGATACTTGACATACTTCCTGTATTACTTGAATGTGCTGCAGGTCTGTGACGATGGTGCTCTTTTTTTTCAAAACCGCAAGTAGACCAAACAATAAATTCCTTTCAACTTTTTAGCACTGTCCTTTATAATTACAGAGTCCAAATTTCACCTCTTCCTTCCTTCTTCTTCCAAACTTTCTAAATTTTCATTTTCCACCTCTTAAATTTATCCCATTAAACTGTAAATAGTCCCGGAATGAAAGATAGTAATCTGTACCTTCTCCTCCAGTTATCCAAGTTCCCACCGGTCTTGCAAAGCTTTAGATGTTTAACAATGTCCAAGAAGGTTAGGATTCTGTCGAGCTTATGTCAAATAAATGACTCTGAAAACTTCTGCAGATAGTGAAAATGCAACTCTTCCCACACACCCCTCAAAGCCTCAAAGGACCCCCCCCCCCCCGGGACTCCCTTTTAGCCAAGGTAAATCTCCTCAAAGTTTCCTGTGCATATCTTGGACTAATCTCTGACTGAGAAAAATAGGCAGTAGGCATTAACTTGCCTTCCACTACCCCGAACAGAAGTTCCAGCCTGCTCCCGTAATGAGAAACAGCTCAGCTTGACATTTTCCTCCCCCGGAAGTCCCAGAAAAGGCACCACTTTGAAAGTGGTGCCTTTTCGAGCCAGCTCCCAGCAAGCCAGGGTGACTAGGGGTGGGATGGGGATGGCAGACAGATGTGCATGTGTGCACATGCTTTTTTGATCCACCTGCCTCCCATCCCTGGGGCAGCTTAAAATGTCCATCTGTTGTCACCCACTGTTTCTTATTTTCTTTCCTTCACTGCTGTCCTGCCTTTGGTTTTATTAGCAAAAGCATCTATTAAAAGCTTCTTCAAAAATGATTTTTTTAAAAAGTAAGAATGCTATCCTAAAGTGGCACATGTGAGAATGACCAAGACTATATGCAGACCTAAGGTTCAATTAATCTGGCACTATTAACAAGATCTTTTCCATATTCTGCTACCAACAAATTCCAAATTCTACAAATCCTATTTATTAATTAGGAACTGTATCTGTCACTTCTTCAGAGACCTGCTTGAAGCTGGTGACAAGATAAAAATAAATAAAATCGTATGACTAACACTAAAAAACCAAGCCAGGGCATAAACAGCTTAAAACCCACACAATTATATTCATAGAACTGTCCTATGGATAGAAACATCATTTTTTTAAAAAAAAGCTTAAAAATATGGAACCCCTAGGTAAACTTCTGGTTAAAAGTAAGTATTTAGCCTGGCACCTAAATAAGGCAGGTGTCTCAAATTTTGGAAAATTGCATAGATGGAGGGGGAGAACATGCTGAATAGACAGCTTGGTTTTATAGACTCTTGGGTAAGGAAATACATTTGCCACTGCCATGACACGTTAGTGTTAAAAAATAAATTCTAGGAGTGTCAAGAATCAAAGAGGAAGTATATCAAGGTTTCCCTCTGAAACCTCAACACTTTTAGCACAAGGTTTATTTATCAAGCCTCAGTTTACCAAAAGAGAGAAAAAAGACCCAGAGACTCAGAGTTCTTGAGAACTAAGCTGCAGCTTTTATTGATTACAAAAATAACCACCACCACCATCATCACTCCCCACACTCACTTAATGACTGGCTAAGCCTGATTTTGATGTTGACCAGTCAGGAGAACTCTGTCTAGACAGATTTCTGCCTTACTTCTGGGTAGCCTTTGATTTTATAAAGGACTTGCTCTCTTGCCTTAAAAGGGCTGGCTAAGCCTTAGATACTGATGCTGACCAGTCAGGTCAGAAGATGTTTGGGGAATGTTTTCTGCTCCATATCAAGTGTGGGTATCCAACAAGCACTTTTCTTAGACTAGTCACTTTCTTCGCTTAACTTTCCTCACAAAGGTCTCATGAGGGTATCCTGATGAAGAAAGAGCCATATATGCCACTTGGAGCTCCTTAGAGGAAGAGCAGGATCAAAATGCTCTTGAGAGATGTCAGATAAGATAAAAGGAACTCAGAAATATGAGGCGGTAACAGATCTGGTTTGATCATAAGAATGTGTGAAGTGCCTTTGCTAGAGAAGTGGCATACTCTGATCTATACCTATCTCTTATTGGTTTCTGCTGTCCTTTGACTTCTTCCAGTCACCAGGGAGCAATAGCCTGTCAAAAAGGTTTCTCAATGGTGAGCAATACAGTGGTATCATCTTTTGAGAAATTTTACTAAATGTCCCAAGATGTGCCAACAGAAGAAAATACATGAGGAGGTGATTATTTGGCTACTGCTATTGCTAGGGGTTCTAAAGAAGTTGAATTACATGGATAACTGTTTGGACTCTTTTCCTGTTGAATCCTGCCTATAGTTTCATCATTGCATCTTGACCCTGATTCTTTTGATTTGCCTGTGTTGTGTCTTGCAATTCGGTCCCTGAATTCACAACACAGCGCGTGTGCACGCGCACAGAGGTGACCAGTGGAAGACCGCAGGTCACCGGATGTAAGGACGTAAATACCCTCCGCCTATGAAGGTCTGTGGCGGGAAGTTTAACTGACCAGGATTGGACCTGGCCAGGTAAGAGGGTTGTTCCGGAAGATGTATGTAATCGGGGACCCAGCCTTGCCATGTTCTCTTTGTGATGTACTTGCCAATAAAGCATGTTGCCTTCTACAAGTCTAGTAACTCAGTACATTACACCCTCCTTTTTGTTCCTTTTGTTCACTCAATAATCCCCTACTAAGGCTGTTATGGACTGGGATCACATTGGGAATTTGGCATGCCAGTATCCTGGCTTTGAAAAAGCTGGTTCTCTTTGATATATGCCGCGGCAATCACACAGCCCCTGCCCTGCTGCCGGGAGGGGCACGGGCTGCATAGGTGCCAGAGGAACAATCAGACTGCTCCTGGACATGCAGGGCAGGTGCATTGCGTGTCCTGGCTGAAATGCACCCTGCATGCATTTTAGCTCCCGAAACTTCCCAGTAGCTATTTAATCTGGTCCCAGAACATCCTAAGACAATGTTAAGTACAGCCAGGACTCAGGGGGCAGCTGTGCATGTATGATCATGCACATTAAATCCAGATTGGAGGCATAGTTAGGTCTAGCCAAATCATATGATCACATGGTTTAATTCTTTTTTTTTTAAAGTACCCATGGAGTGCAATTCTAAGCAGAGTTACACATGTCAAACTCCAGTGCCTTAGAAAGGTTCTTCATAGAACAGCACTGTTGATTTCCTTGCTCCTCTATCTGTTCTTTCTTCTCAGTCTCAGTTCATGACAATTCCTTTGTCTACATACTTGTGTGGCTAGAAATTTATGATACAAGTCCTAAGCAAAGCCTGATTTTTCTGTTCTTTTTGTTTCTAACATATTTTGAATATGTTGCTTTACTTCAGTATATGGATTTTCTTTATCTATTTTTAAAAAATCCATAATAGTACATAGCAATCTGGTTTGCATGAATACCATTCAGCAGAAATGCTTTTATTTTCCTTGTACCTCTGGCTGTCTGTCCTAACTCGAAGCATCCATTCCTGTTGTCCCCTTTCAGTATAGTTGGTCATTCCTTCTTTGTACGATTAGGTTTTTCACAGATCCTGTTCCATCTGAATTTTTGACTTATTTTTCTAACTGTCCCTACTGGTCTCTATACATGGTCACTCTCTTCTTTTTCTTCATACACTGGATTTCCTTATGCTGCTATTTTAAGCTCTTTGTTGTTTTACTTTCTTCATCCTAGATTTCATTTTATTTTGGCATTAATTTTCATGTCTATACTGACAATATTCAGTTAGTCTTACCTATCGCTTATCTGTCATCTTATTTTTCTTGTTAATCTTTCATGTTGTCTTCCTGTATTTTATTGTGGCTGTCTGTTCTTGGAAATTAAGTTATTCAAATAACAGGTTGAATCCTATGGGTCTATTCTGCTAACAGGAGTGTTTTCCTCCCATGCACAGAGGCTTCCTCTGATTCAAGATAAATTCTGAGCTGCATTCTACAAATCGGTTACTTTCTATGGCTCTTTCCTTTTCTCTTATCAGTATAAGATTCTTTATGCCAGAGGAAAGTATCACTGCTAGTAAAACAGATTTGTGGAATTGAACTCAATTTTTTTGTTTTTTTTTTCTCCAGATTCTTCTTTTCCCACTCTTGTTCCTTTTGTTAGTAATACCATTATCAAATCTTCTCTTTAGGCCTTAAATGTCCTAGTATTATTTCAATGCATTTATTTTTCTTCCCAGTTTCCCTCATTCCTGTTATTCTCAGTGATTAAATAGCACTAAAATTTGATGTCTTCTTTCTGTTTCTTCTTCCAATAGTTTGATTAATTCTCTTATGTTATACTATTGTAATGCCTTTCAAGTCAGTTTTCATGATTTTAAACCTTTTGCTTATGTGTTACATTCTTCCATCTACCAATTCATTTAGTTTTTACTTGCTGCTAAATTGTCTGATAACTTAGCTCAGAAAACAAACTTCAGCAGCTTATGAAGCTGACTGTATTAAAGTGAGATTTATGTCACTGAATTCTTATTCTTATGTCAATGATTTTTACTCAGCTCTGACAGCTTCTTCTTTTACTCACTTGTTTATAGTTTATGCTTCTTCCCTAGTGGTAGCAGAAGCAAGAGTTTTCTTTCCTAAATCCTTCCCTTCCCTGGGGTCACAGCAGAAGAAGTCTTAGCTTCCTTCAACTCTGTGCACTCTTTCCCCATCCCTAGCAAGCTTGAACGTACTATAGCACTATTCAATGAGCTAAGGAATTCAGAAACTACAACATTGGGTTTGTTGTTTTTTTTGCTCCTGAGGTGAATGATACCATGGCAGAGGCAGCTACTAACAGAGAAAAGGAGCTCAGGTGGAGGAATCTGTAACAATTTCAAGTTATTTTAGAATGCCTGGGGAAGGGTTCCCCAATGTGGCTCACAGATTGTCAGGCCTGTTGTAATTCAAGCACAGAAAAATTATCCCAAATTATTATTATTTTTTGCATATGTGCATGCACACACCTACACAATATTTGCTTTTAATTATTCTTTCTTTTTGACGTAGGGCTGTGTTAGTTACCTTCAAATGTGTTCATTTTCTAGCACTTGCTGAAGTTTCATTTCTTATTTTTCTATATGAACATATGAAGCTGCCTTCTACTGAATCAGACCCTTGGTCCATCAAAGTCAGTCTTGTCTTCTCAGACTGGCAGCGGCTCTCCAGGGTCTCAAGCTGAGGTTTTTTCACACTTATTTCCCTGGACCCTTTTTTGGAGATGCCAGGGATTGAACCTGGGACCTTCTGCTTCCCAAGCAGATGCTCTACCACTGAGCCACCGTCCCTCCCCATGGTCGTTCATGGACTTCATATTCTTTGTTCCTTATTAAACCCTCTCCCTCTGCTTCATGTGATCAGGCTTTCTTCTCTTATTGCTGTTTATGTACGGAGAGGGCTGCCAAGCTACTGGGCAAAACCACAAGATATTGTGATCAAATAATGAATACAATTAATTCTACTAGTGTAAATAGCTTGTTGTATAAATATTTCATATCACATCACTGGCATTAGTAATACATGACTCAAAACCACCACTGAGCACAAGACAACATTCACAAGGCAAACACTTATACAATGAAGTGCTGAGTGCAACAAGGTGCTTGTATAATAATAATTTTAGAAAGTTCATTCCCAGAAGACTCCATAGGTCCACCTCCGACGGAGCCCAAAGCCGACTAACACTTGCCGCACCATTTAAATTCCTTTGTCAAAGAGGGGAATGTGAAGTTTTTCCAAAACTGATGCTATATAAATTGAAACATTAATACATATCTACAGTTATAATAAACTCCATAATCTTTCAATTTTATAAAATGTAGACCCTTGAAATAACTCACCAATAGTAAATTTTTCAGAGACACATACAAGCACACTCAAATCCTTTCCAGGGAGTATTACCGCAGCCGTTTCTAAGCCATGGGCTCAGTATTTAAAGATACAATACTCAATTTACAAATTCAACACAGCTGTTCTACACAATATTTACAAAAGCTAGGAAACCATCCAAATTCCCCAATGTACATGATTTAACAGAAACAATATAATTAATTTATTCCATTTTACAAAAAAACAGGAGAAATCAATATTGTTATTTAGACCATTGGGCGCAAGTGATTTTAAACGAAAAATCCAGATTGCTTCTTCCCTCAATAAACATTTCTTAGCAAACTCGTTGTGAGGACCTTTGTGTTTGTAGAATACAATGAATTGCATATCATCAATTAGCCTCCAGAAAATGAATTGTGAGGGGGGGCTTCTATTTTTTCACTTTAATTCCAGAGCGGTGTTCGGCTATTCGAACCCGAATGGGACGGGTCGTGTTTCCCACATAAATTTTGCCACAGCCACACTGGATGGCATACATGGTGAAAGAGGAGTTGCAGTTGTTGAAATGATGTAATTTAATAGTTAATCCACTTCCAGGAGGTGTAAAACGCTTAGTTTGCAAGGCTAAATTACAAAGCTGACAGTTTCCGCACCTGTAATGTCCCTGTGGGCCAGTAGGTGGCACCAAGGCTTTAGGCATATCTGAAAGCACTAACACAGGGGTGGCCAATGGCTGGGGCTGATGGGAGTTGTAGGCAAAAAACATCTGGAGAGCTACCGTTGGCCACCCCTGCACTAAAATGTCTCTGAACGCTGAAGTGCATCTAAATCCTACAAATGGAGGATTAACACACCCAGGTATCTGATAATAAATGCCAATGCTGATTCACAATTTTTTGAATTGCTAAAGCATTTGGAGTGTAATCCAAAGCATTAAAAATGTTATCACATTTCACTCTGGTTGACCTATTCAGCAACAATTCCCTGTCCACCAAATCTGCTTTCCTAGATGCTCTGGCAACCATGTTTCCTGGGAAACCCCTTTGTAAAAAATTGTTACTTAAAAGATTGTGATGTTTCCCATAGTCTCCTTCCCTTGTGGCATTCCTTTTTAGTCTCAGAAATTGTGAATAAGGTAAGTTGGTTTTTAAATGCTGTGGATGAAATGAGGAATAAAACAAATATGAACCCCGGTCTGTGTCTTTGGAATAAGGTTTAACAGCAACTGTATGCTGGTCACTACAGTACACAATCATATCTAAAAAAGAGCTCGAATTTAAATCAGATGTTCCCATAAATTTGATAGTTGCAATATTAATGTGTATCATAGTGACCAGCATACAGTCGCGGTTAAACCTTATTCCAAAGACACAGACTGGGGTTCATATTTGCTTTATTCCTCATTTCATCTACAGCATTTAAAAACCAACTTACCTTATTCACTCTGAATGGCTGAGCTCCTTGAGGGAGACAGAGCTGAGTGGACTCTGTCTGGAAGAGGGAGTTTTCACACGGTTTGCAAACTCTCTGAGGGAGATTTTGCCAGTGCATCAAGCAATCTCCAAGTACAAACAAGATCACACAAATACACACTGAGGGGAGAACTGGATTCTGATGCTCAGCAGGGTTGCCCAAGACTCAGACCAGAGGACTAGCAGTGGGGCTGAGGCACATTGGAATTGAGGGCTGCGAGTCCTGGAAGATAGCTAGCATGAAGGGGTCTGTGAGGGAGAATACTGACACCAGTCAGGAGTTCCCTATGTGTGTGTGGAAGAGTGATTGAAGTTTGTTATTTATTTAATTTGGCACTGCCTAAGTTAGGGTAAAACATCTGAAGAAACAGCATTCTGAGTGCCCAGAAGGCACAGCCTGTGTGTAGTAGAGTCTAGTGGGACTCTGAAACCTGCCTGGTTTATTGTTTATTTTTAAGATCTTCTGCCAATGTTTTGTTATATTTTTACCACAGCCTGAAAAAATCTCTACTCTCTGTAATTATTTTATTCTGCCAACCAGCTACCAACTGATTTGCCTTTTAATATTGAACAGTTATAATCAATATTATTTCACCCCCCTCCTTGCCTTTTGTTACCTAATAAATATTTTGTGGTTGTTAACATTAAAACCATCTGGTGACAATTATTACTAGTTCTGACAGGATCTCTGTGAGTGACTGAGGGAAGGTGACTGGGGAGAAATTTAAAATGGTCACCTCCTGAGGCGGGGGAGGGCGGGATATAAGAATAAAATTATTATTATTATTATTATTGCCTCTGATGGGGATCCCTCACACATATATTACTAATGCCAGTGATGTGAAATATTTATACAACAAGCTATTTACATTAGTAGAATTAATTGCATTCGTTATATGATCACAATATCTTTTGGTTTTGCTATCTCCCCATGATTCTCCAAAGCTACCGGGCAAGGCAGGTGTTTATCCACCCTGGAAGTCCCCAACCTGCTGCCCTGCAGTGGGACAGTGAGGGATCCCCTCCCAACATTGCCGTCGTGATGATGTCACTCGCAAGTGATGTCATCATGCCGGTGATGTCATGTACTGGTCACTCTAGGGCTCCTGGGAAAACTCTAAGGTTTTATTGGATGCTCTAGCAATTTGGGAAGAAAAATGTATGGTACCATTTGGGAGGAAAATTGTATGGTACCACTGAAGGCCATGGGGGACTTGGCAACCTTATGTATGGAACTTATTAGTAACTGGTGTTCATTCAGTCATTTTGAAACTTAGGACTCATTGGATGGATCTAGGCTAAATTTGTAATTTCCACTGATTCCACCTTCTTACTGCAGATCCTCCTCATGTAATTCCTCAGGGTCCCTACCCCCCCGCCCCCCGGAACAGCATTTCAGGGAGATAGCTGGGATGCAATAGAACAGTAGAAAGCCCACTAAGAGAGCAATCCTCAGGAGATCTATGCAGAAGCCCACTCAAGTGTATTCAGTGAAAATTACTCCAAGGAAAGTGTTCTTAGGATTGCACTGTAGAGGAGCCATATGTTCCAAGCATCCACACACTGCACCTGCACTCTACTTAAAAGGGGAGGCAAGAGACTAAACAGCTGTAACCCCTGATTTACTCTCTTGCTCTATCTTTTTAGATAGTTCCCATTTCCAGAATAGGGGTCTGACAGTCTAAACAGTAAATCATCTAAAAACAGAAAGGCATCAGTGATAGGTGATGTTGTGCAGAGTTGGGCCTCTACCTCTCATTACACCATGGTAGTCGGGGGCGTGGTGACTGAGCTTCAGGCCAGTTGCATCCCTCCTGCACTCCTGTTATTCCTGTGGAAGATTAACGACTACTCCCAGAAAACATAGCCAATTTTGGAAAGAACATCAAAGTCAAGTATGGGAAGGAGTAGAGCAAAGAAAAACCCTCTCTATAGACCTCCTAGAAAGGGTAATATTGATATAGAAGAAGCTGAAGATTCTGGCTTGGAGACTTCTCTGTTAGAGGAAATAGCAGGAGGGAGTAACCCTCACCAAAATGAACAGACTGAGATATTGCATGCTCTAGCGGAGATAAAGAATGAAATTAAGAATGATATAAGGTCTCTTAGTTGAGAGGTTGGACAATTAAAAAGGGAACTTGGACTTCTTAAACAGTCAGTCAAACCAATTAACAAGAAATTGGATGAAGTCACTGCAGCGTTGAAAACAACTGATAAGAAAGCTGAAGCTGCATATCGGATGGCAAAAAAGACAGCAGAGCATTTGAAAGACTAAGGATTTTGAGTTCTGGGCCAAAAGATCATTCTTCAAAAGATCATACTTCAAGAGTTAAAACTGAGAGAAAGAAAGGCCAAGCTTCATGGAATATCTGTAAATTTTGGAGAGACAGAAAACCTTACTATGGCTTTAAATAAATGACTGAGCCAGATTCTTCTCGCAGAAGGAGAAGAGTCTTCCCAAGAGATTGTCACCTCTGCCTTCCATCTAAACATTTCCAAAAAGGCTCCTAACAATGTTTCCCCGGACATTGTTGTTGAATTTAAACAACTACAGATAAAGAACAAACTTTTTAAAATTGCCAGGGAAAAAAGGGAGTGTGCCTTGAAGACATGATAGTTTTTTTATTTCCTGATGTTCCAGCTGAAGTAATTAATGCAAGGAGGAGACTGAGAGAAACAATGAAGATTCTACGTGATAAAGGAATTCAATATAGATGGTTACCACTAGGCCATCTAGTGGTCAATATGGAAAATCAAACTTTTACTGCATATAATGAAGCATCAGGCAAGGAATTAAAAGATAATGTAATTAAACAAAGGATTGGAAGAGTTTGAATTGGAAAATTACGATTTCTTGAAGAAAAGTTGAGAGCAATTAATAGAAGAATATATATAAAGTTAGAAGATAGGATAAAGATATGATAAATGGGAATGGAAAAATGGAAATTGAACTGTTAAAGCCAATGGATTAGCAAGGAGGTGGTGGGTGTGCCCTCCCAAGATCTCCGACTGTTGAGATTTTTGTGCAGCACCCAGTTCTGGAGGTAACCCTGTCCAGTTTTCTTTTGCAGGCACGAGAGAGGATAGCTAACATTTTAAAAAATTAAGTGTGTAAAGATGGAAGTCTGTGAAAGAAGTAAAGAAGTTTTGGAAACAAAAAGAAAGAATATAATTATGATTAAAATAAGAATTAGGATAAGTGGTACGGGGATCAGGTGAGATCAGGTAAAGAAAGGAAATAAGATAAAGTGGAAGGAGTTCATTTATCTGTAAGTATTCAGTTTGATTGGTAGAAGACAATAAGCAAAAAATGAAGTGTATTAATATGACATGTATAAACATGTTGATATATGCACACTTAATAAAATATTAATTTTTTAAGAAGACCATGGTAGTCCTGAGCAGGCAAAAGCTGTATATAAATTCTGGCACTAATTACATGACAAGATTTGGAAGAGCAAAGAAGGCAGGGGACAAAGGGATGAGCCAGGGTCGTGTGAATTTTTTCAATATAAAGAAACAGGGGAGATCTCCAGGTAAGGAAAGGGCACGCAGGTAGGGGAGATCTCTAGGTACAGAGATCAGTCTTGGTTTGCTTATAGCATATGGCTTTGGCAGGCAATTATAAATGGTCTTATTTAAAGTGTAGGGACAGTCAATTCCCCTATTTGTGGGGAATACAGATGTGCATGTAGTTGTTTCTTTGGTAGAATGCTAATAGAGAAGGTTTTTTTGTAGCTTAAGAATTCCAAAGGCTTGCCCAACTCTCTGATGGTTTGACATGTGGTTTCTCTGTGGAACAACTGTTTTCTCAGCAAGGGTGTTCTGTAGTGGTGCAAATAGCCTGGGAATATTTTCTTGGCCCAGTGTGATAAACAGAAATAAACTGACCTTGGCATCAAAATAGGAGGGTAAAGGAATATGAATCAAAATGGAGGGACATTGGCAACATAGTTCTTGCCAAACAACAGTACTGTCCTAAGCAGAATTACCCTCAAAGTCAGCTGAAGTCAATGGACACAGAGGAGCCTTTTGCTTCAGGTTGTACTGTAGATAGGATAAAAGCAGAGGACAGAAGCATTATTTTCTCTTTCTTTTGAAGAATCACAGAGGTCACTTTTAAAAAACATTGCCTATATCCTTTATTTTTGATATAATGCCAGAAGTGGTATCTTCAAAACAATAACGAACCAGTAATTTATACTGGAAGAACATTTTCCTGCAGAATTTCTGTCTGTGTAATGAATTCAATGTGTGATCATTGTCTTATCATATTTTTGTAACTTTGCATCTTTCAAAGTAAATCATCAATAAAATTCAGCCTGAGGCTTTCATGGGTGATCACCAGCTGATGACAAAAACTGCACTGAAAAGCAGATCAAGAAATCTTTTACACTTAAAAAAAATCCCCAGGTTGCTTCTTGTTTTAAATGATATTTTTCTTTCTGTATTGTTAGCACAATTCTAGGGAAAGTACAAAGGCCACAGTAGTATGGAATTCAAGAAAACCTACGTCAAAAGCCTTTAGGCAAACTTACCGTACATAGTCAGTCTTCTAAAAAGTATTACCAGAAAGAATGCAGTATACCTTCCACAGTGATCAATAGTGTTCCCCAATCCACGCTTATTTACTTTGAGGTATATCTTTCTTCCTGGAAATACTCTTTTGGTTTCAACATTAAGATAATAAATATTTTAAACCACAGCAAGTTAGTCTTGTTTTACTATCCTGCCAGTAAAAGTACATCATCCAGCTATTTCACATGTGGCACTATAAGAATCTAATTCTGCAATCTGGCTGTTTCTATGGAAACTGATGTAGGAAGCCTACAGCTTTACTATAACACAGTTCCAAGTATTATAGGGTTTTGCACAGCCTCTCTTGGAAGTATCTGAATTCTCAGAGAAAAACAATGTAGGTGGATTGATAAAATTATTCCTTACATCTAGATCATCTCTTGAATTTGTACAATTATGTATCTAGTTCTTGATCAGTTTATGATTCCTGAATGGGCTTGGGCACCTTTCATACCTCCACATGATAGAGAAAATTCCTGCTCAGAGCTATCCAAACCAGAGTGAAGCCCATTTACTATAGTGGATTTGGAAGGTTGTTATTCTGTTTAGGATTGTACTGTAAATGACAAGTCCAACCTGATCACGGTGCTACTAGAGGTCATCTGACTTTGCTTGTTGATCCATTGCCAATACTCAAGGACATCTAAAGGCATTAAAAATAGAAAAAATCAACACATTCTTTTACTTGCTATTTCTTTAAATTTGGGAAGACAAACGCGATTGTATTTTTAGCACTCTGGATATTAAATAGAATAAAATTTCTATGAATTCTTTAAAGAGTACCACCTTGTGCAGAATCTGAACTTCCTTGGGTGATTTCAATACCACAAAATCATCCTTGTATCACACTATAAAACTTGTGTACTTGTGGTAACTGTCAAGCATGCATATTTCTGTAACATAATGGTTCCTTCGATAGGGAACAGGTCATCCATCATTTACTGCTCCTCCTTCCTTTACAATCTTTGGGCAAGTAATAAAACCATCTGGGCCAAGGATGTTTATGCTACAGCCTGGCTGTGACTACTCTTATGCTACCTCTCCCCCAGGTTCACACAGGCAGTCTTATCGGAGCTGAAAGAAGTGTGAGAAAGGGAGATGTCTTTAATAACCTAAATTCCTTAGTAATGAAATAGATAGTATGTAGTAACCTTTGAACCCGTGACTCAAGCTGCATCTGTATGGTACCCTTTGAAATTATCCTGTATAGCAACTGTGTAACTGTGTGTATGTCATTACTTCCAAGGCTCGTGTCCTTGGCAAAGCTTCTGAGTTTCTTAAATAAAGCAACTTTTGATTCAATAACAAAAGACTGATTATTGGGAAATATCGATGCTTGACAGTAACTTCATACAGTTGTTCTTCAGGTTCTTCAGGTATAGTTTCTGGTTGTTCTTGACAATGCCTGTACCTTCCACTAACCTCATTTCTTGAATCTTAACAGACTCTGCAGTTTTACAGATTGTATTTCTATTGTTGAAGGTGAAATTTGCAAAAGTACATAAACATGTATGAAGAACATTGTTAGGTCAAATGCCTCTGTGAAGCCCACGTGCAGAATGTTAAGCCAATAGATTTTGTTTATACTCTAGCACTTGGTATTAATAGGCATGTTCCCTGTAAAATATGGCTATCCTTCATGAATTTGTCTAATTCCGCTTCAAAGCCATCCATCTCAGTTAGTGGTCATAACCTGTCAGTGAATTCCATACTTTTCTTATTTAAGTCTGTCCTAAAATCTACTACAGTTCCCACCTCTCAGATGTGTTGAGAGGTGGCATGGGGAGAAAAAAAAGGACAACTACAGGAAAACAGTATTAGCAGGGGTCGTTTTGTAGAAAAATAGATGGCGGAGCTCATTAGCAGAACTCATTAGCATGTGCTTCCCCCGCAGCCAAAAGCAACCCAAAGCAAGAAAAAAAAGCCCTGGATGAGCAAGGCCAGCTTGGGCTGGCTAGAGATGCAGCCAGCCCAAGCAGGCCTCGCTTGCCTGGGGCTCTCCTAGGCCGCCCTCCTCCCCCAGTTAAAAGGCCAGCAAACCACTCGCAACCCAAAATCACATAAGAAGTGGAGAAAGGGTAGTGTGGGCTTCTCCAGGGGTTAATAAGGGCTGCTGGGGCCATGGCAAAGCTCCTGGTGGCTGGCTGGCTGCCTGCTCTCCTAATCCAGGGACTGTTATGCAGCTGCACCTACTATTCAATGGACAAGGTAGGTGGGGAGGAAGAGGGGGAACCCTCAGAAAGGTTCAGGAGCTGTGCTCCTGTGAACTCCTGCTGAATCTGAGGCCTGAGTATGAAAGTATGTATTAGGGCTGCCAGGTCCCACCAGCCACCAATGGGGGGCAGGGGTAGGGTTGTCAATTCCAAATTGGATATTCCTAGAGATTAAGGGGTGGAGCCTGGGCAGACAGAGACCTCAGTGGGACACAATGCCATATAATCCACCACCACCATCACCGTGCCCCCCCAACACACAAAAACCACATCCATTTTCTCCAGGGAAACTGATCTCTGTAGTCTAGAAATGAGTTGTAATTCCAACAGATCCCTAAGCCCCACTTGGAGGCTGGTATCCCCAGGTATAGACAATAAAATTTAAGCAATCTTGAGTGTTAGGTGAAAATTGCTTTAGGCACTGAAAAGTGTTTTATCCATTTGCAATTAAATTGCTATTTGAACTGAGAAGTGGGTTTGTTCATCACTTTTTTTGGTCATTTTACATGAAAGTTGTCCAATACCTATAGATGATAAACAAAATCCAAAGTTCTGAGGCAGGTCGCCTTTTATCAAACACAGAATGGAATGGCCAGTCACATACTTTGCTTGGCCCTTCAATTTAAGTGAAATTGATTGTTGTCCCACAATTGTGGATGGGAGGGATCATACAGATATTAACATGAGAAGCTTCTTTATACTGATTCACACACTTATTCTTTCTAGCAGAATATTGGCAGTTCTGATTAGAAGCAGCTCTTATCACCTGGTATCCTGTAATGGGGGTGCCAAGAATTGGACCCTGGGATACATGTAAACCATGTGTTCTACCATAAAACCATAAATAGCACCATATGTTTCATTTTGTGTATGTAAGTCCTCCCATCATGGAGATAGAGAATGGTATGCTCGGATTCAGTGGGAGCTCACAGGAGCACAGGTCCTGAACCTTTCCGAGAGGTCCACCTCCTCCTTCCCACCTTGTCCACTGAATAGTAGGTGCAGCTGCATAACAATCCCTGGATGAGCTCCGCCACCTATTTTTCTACAAAATGACCCCTGGGTATGCTGTAAATATTTCTGTGTATTATGGATTCAGACATGGGTTTATGGTTTTATATTTAGCTATAGTATTAACTTTCTCCTAAGAGAATAAAGGAAAATCTACATCTATCTACTGTCTCATTTTAAGGCACTAACTTTCTAGATGATATTATGAAATGCAGATGTTTTGTACATATTTTTTTCTGCACAAAAAAGCAACATCTATTTAGAGAACTATGAAAGCAAAAAGAAAAGTATATGTTCTTTCCTGCTGATTTTGCTTGCCTTTGAGTGAAACAAATTGTTAGTGGCACTGATATTTCAAATAAAATGGACAACCAGTGCTGATGTGAAACAAACCCAGGGCATTAATCCCAGTTCTTTGGGCTTTCTTTCTTTGCTTCCAGTTAAAAAGGCAATACAACACAGCTGTAGAATTCTGAAGAAAATCACTGGAGTGCTACATGCCTCCTATCTAAATTCTTGTACCTTCTCCCTACCAGATTATATTTTCTATTACAGTAGTTGCATTAAAATTAAATTTACATGAGAATTTCAATGCTGGTGTCAACACTGCATGTTTTTATTTAGGTCCTGTGTACAGAATCATTTATAAGTATCAATCTAGTCTTCATACTGTACCCCAAGCTACACAGCTCAGAAATGACACAGTGGTCGTTTTCGCACTCACCTCCAGCCGGCGCGACCCCCCTCTTCACCACGCAGGATCTGCGCGGATTTCCCGTCGCAAAAGCCGTGCAAACGCCAAACTGCTTTTTGGCGATTTACGTTTGAGTGGCTTTTGCGCCGGGAGTTTCCGGCGCAAAAGGCTGCTCCACGGCATTTAGTGCGAAATCTGCGCAGATCCTGCGCGGTGAAGAGGGGGTCACGCCGGCTGGAGGTGAGTGCGAAAACGACCAGTGATTCAACAACCTTAAATTAAAAATATTGCACTGAGAACACCAGAGGTTCATCTGTAATACGTATGTTTGGAACAGACATTTTCCCAGCTGTATCCCTTGTATGAGCAAGCTAATCTTTCTATAGATGGACACATGATATTTAACAAATATGAGCTACAGATTAGTAACCAGTTGATTATTGTATAATCTGTGTGTGCTTGTGTGTATCTATCCTAGGTAAGTAAAGTCAAAAAATGAGGAAAGAATCTTAAATCCTGTCTTTGAATGACTAAACCCAGTACTGGCATAACTCAAAAAATATGCTAGTGTATATAGAGATCCCCCCGTGCCACTAGGGTTGCCAAGTCCCCCCTGGGCTCTGGAAGTGACGTCATCGCACCGGTGATGCCGTGCGCTGTCCGCTCTAGGCATTTCCAGGAAAACTCTATGGTTTTCCCGGACACTCTAGCAATTTGCTAGAGCGTCTGGGAAAACCATAGAATGTTCCCAGAAACACCTAGAGCTGCTGGCACACGATGTCTGCAGCACGATGACATCACTTTCAGGTGACATCATCGCGCCAGTGACATCAGGGGAGGTTCCCCCCACCAGCCCAATGTGGGCTGGCAGGTTGGGAACCTCCAGGGTAGGAGAACCCCCGCCTGGGGCTGGGGGCTTGGCAGCTCTACATGCCACACATGTATGACCCTGGCAATGCCATATAATTAAGCAACATCCAAGCTGTGTTGAGGGAGGAGTGTACTTAGTATCCACTTCTCACCCAAAACACAGATCTCCCAAGTATTACATAAATGCCAAGCAAGGCGTTCTACCCTGTTCTGTCTTGTCTTAGGTGACAAGGTGCATAATATGGGGGGAAATCTCTTTGGCCTCATACTGAGCACATTTCAAACTTGCATGGGGGTGGAGGTGGGAGAGGGACTTTGTTTAAAATGCAGACTTTAAACAAAAGAGGGCAATTTACGTAAGCAGCTAAAGAAGAGGACAAACTTTGTCACAGTATATTTCTAATACAACTGTGCTCTGAATCCTGTCAGGTGTTCCTTCTCAGGACACTAACAGTGAACAGAAGCCTCAGCTCCTTCAACTGGGGATGCAAGGATAATGCCCTGCACAGAAATAGCAAAGGAGGGAGAATACCCTGCCTTGAACTTGTATCGCTGAAAATGTTTTTTCCATGCTTCCCCCGTACCTGCCTTTGTCTATTGTCTCAGCACCTTTCTGTCCCTCAACAATTGCTGGCAGTAAATATGCAGTGAAGAAAGGACTACCCCAGGTTGCCAACTGGACAGGAGAAAAAAAAATGTCCTGTCCCTTTAAATAGAGGCTCCGTGTGTGGAAATGATCAGCTGAAGCTTTTCATGACGTGGAGGTAAATCACATCACCTGGTATTTGCTGCAGATCAAAATTATGTTAAAGTGATAGCTAAAGGGTCCACTTTACACCCTGGGAACTTCACGCACAACCCCCTTTGCAGATATACTGGCAGGGTATCACTCTTGTCTCAATGCACAGCAGCCAAGAAGGTCAGAGCACCTGCTCCGGCTGCAACGCCACTGAGGATGTTCTCTGCAGCTGAGAACGAAACATCTGGAAGAAAAACTTTCTCCAGTAGAACACGGTACTTGAGCCCGAAAGATTCTACAAACCCTAATGATGTTACCAGCCATGAAAACCTGAAATCTTTGATAGGCAGAGCCCCATTCCCCACCCCCAGCTTTTTTTGAGGGCGGGGGGAGAAATGGCAGTAAGCTGCTCAGAGCTTGGCTCCGAGTGCGCCCACTGCCAAACACTCTCGACCTTGCTGAGGCTTCCTGGGCAAGGTCAGGGCGGCAGAGGCAAGCTCAGAACTGGGCTTTGAGTGCACTTGCTGTCATGCCTTTTCCCTCACCTCACGAGGCTTCCCGAGGCTCAGGAAGACTGGGTGGGATTGAGGGCAGCTGCCTTCATGTTCCCTGGGTCTGACCCGGGGAATTCAAAAGCAGCCAGGAGGTGCCTGCGTAGCGCAGTCCTCTGAGCCTGCCAGGCTCTGAGGAGCACACTATGCAGGTGCCACCTGTTTTCACATTCCCCAGGGCCTGTAACAGACCCGGGGAATGTGAAAGTGACCACGCAGCATCTGCGCTCTATGGAGCATGCTTTCCATTGGGAAAGGCAGGCTTCAATGAGTACATATGCTGCATGTGAGGAGAAGGTGGCACCCTACTTGGCCTACTCCCACGAGCCGGCCATGGCTGTAGGTTTGCCATCTCACTTGTTCTAATCAAGATCTTACCCCCAATGCAAGTTGCTTAACAGTTGTTTCGCTAGAATACTCCCCCTTCAGATGGGTATACTATGATATGATCAGTTCTACCCATTTTCCTGCAGACCCACATACCCACTGTTCATCCTGGACATTTCCATAATGCAATCAAGCTTATCTTGAGGTGTATCCTGCCCCACATTCCAAGCCTATTGCAAACAGAACATCTCACAAAAGACTGTACCAGCCTAGATGGGAAGAAGACAAAGGCCAAGCCCAACCTGGAGACTAGCACCATTGTGTAAATCGGGTGTCACCTTAGATAACAATTTGGCTTTATATTGTCACTCTAGATAACTTTGTTAACATAATTAATTCCTTCATCACCTGTCACTTTCCAAACATCATCATGGAGCCTCCCCTTTTTTCTGAGGTCATGTACCACATGTCCCCGCATCATAACTCACCTGACTCTGTGTCGCAGGTCATCTGACCTTCTCCCCCTTAGGGCATAAGGTAGTCCTTAAAAGGTCTAGCTAGCCCAATGATCCTCAGGTATGCATCTGACAGTCCCCCTACCTTGCTGCTTAGATTCACCCCCAAAACCTGATCAGTTTAGGGTCCTCATAGGGAGATTCGCCTGACAACACTCACCTCCCCCTCCCTTCTTCATCACTAATGGAGCGTCCATTGAAGACTACAATAGGTAATAGTATCGCCTTGTCTGTTTTTACCCTCATGTTACCTCTGTCAGTTTCCTAGGTCTGTATGCAGGTTGAGTGAATTTATTTTCTTGTATGCTTGTCTTATTTTATAATAAAAGCCATTTATTTTAGTCAACATCTCATTATTTAAGGTGATTCTCTGAGAGACATCTCCTGTATACACAGGTCCTGGATCTCGCTGAGCCTTAAATTGCCCACCACTACAATTCCCCATCCTCTATTGAGGGCAATTCGGCTTACACAGGGGCTATGGTCTCTGGTACAATTGCTATGTTTCCCTGTACCTTCAAGAGGTCACTTCTGCATGTAGTCTTCCTATGCTGAGCAAGCAGCAGATACGGGTACTGCTGGTGCTACACCGACCACATGATTTATTTATTTATTAGATTTATTTCCCACCCTTCCTGCAAGCGGGCTCAGAGTGGGTCCCATCAGATTTTAATAACAGTAAAAATCACAACATTTAAAATTCACAGATTAAAACATTTTAAAATTCAGCATGGTAATCAGTGCCACACAGACTGTCAACAGATGTTTCAGGGCCTTAGCCCCTAGGGGGAGGCCAAATAGCAAGCGGATGTCCACTGCTTCAACTAAAGGATCTGGAGGAAGAGCTCTTTTTTACAGGCCCTGTGGAACTCCGCAGGGCCCTGATCTCCAATGGAAGCTCATTCCACCAAACAGGGGCCAGGGCCAAAAAAGCTCTGGCCCTAGTTTTAGGCAAGTCACGTGTCCCTGGTGCTGGGG
This sequence comes from Heteronotia binoei, assembly GCF_032191835.1. Taxonomy (NCBI): domain Eukaryota; kingdom Metazoa; phylum Chordata; class Lepidosauria; order Squamata; family Gekkonidae; genus Heteronotia; species Heteronotia binoei. The sequence continues at coordinate 28,009,366 of NC_083230.1, read as the reverse complement.
ACCAGCATGAGATGTTGGCCCCCTGATCATAGGGCCCTGTGGGGCTCATATGAGGAGATGCAGTCTCAAAGATATGCTGGCCCCTGGCCATGTAGGGCTTTAAAGATAAGCACCAACACCTTCAATCTGATCTGGTACTCAATGGACAGCCAGTTGCATTCATGCAGCACAGGGTGGATCTGTGCCCATGTAGATGATGAAGTCTACACCCATGCTGCCACATTCTGCACTAGCTGGAGTTTCCAGATCAGAGTCAAGGGCAGCCCCACGTAGAGAGAGTTACAATAATCCAGCATGGAAGTGACCATTGATTGGATCACTGTAGCCAGGTCATGGGGAGCAGATACAAGACTAACTGCCTAATTTGCTTCAGAGGAAAGAATAAATAAAGAGCAAAATGGGGAGCGGCAGCATGAAAGTCAAGTAGAAAGCCAAAACTGCTGTTCAGACCACTACACAAAATCACACAGTACGATTAAAGTGTGTTAAAACAATACAGTTTATGCCTATCTCATCTATAAACTCACACCATATGGTTTGTGGTCCAAAACCAATATGCAACATACAATATTTACATGTGCCCAAAGCAAAAAAGTGTGTCAAATCAATCATTCATATATTAGAAGTCCCTAAATATACAAGTCTCACTCCTGCTGAGATAATTTCTTCTTCAGTCAGGATGTATTTTCCAAAATTCCTTAAGGAGTGGACTGGTGATCATATAATGAAGAAATTTCCAAAAGCCAAAAGTACGTCACATTTCCAGATATAGTATTGCATTTCAAATGGTTCTTTATCCAAACTGTATTGACTTCGATGTGGGACCTGATCTCAACAATATTTCAAACAGACAAGTTCATGCCATAAGATGAGATCAATAGGTCCTTGCATTAACTGCCAGGTAGTTCTAGCAAAACAGCCAACTCAAATTGGACAGCATTAATCAGATGAAATTTAATGAATCAGGATTTCTCTAATTCTAGTCTGTTTGCTTTGTGCTTCTCAGAGTTTATTTAATTTATTTAATTTTTTTTTAAAAAAAAATCTAGGCTACCTTCCCTCCCAAATAGGGTTCCCAAAGCAAGTTCTATTTCTTCTGTCCTTATCCAAAATGACAATTATACAACCATAAATTCCTTGTGCAGACTATTTGATATTATATGCATTTTGTTAGTAATCTTAAATAATTTATAAGGAACAAAGAAACATCAGCCTCGGTGGGCTTCTGCTAATGTTTGCACATAATCAGTCTGATACACGATCCAGTTAAACTGTCATATTAAGACATAAAGATTTAGTCTCATTGATTTTCTGTTCTTTGTCCTAACTGGGGCCATTAAGAAAACATCCAAGATGAGTGAAATATAATAGTAATAGTACTCAGGGCTTTCTTTGTAGAAAAAGCCCAGCAGGAACTCATTTGCATATTAGACCACACCCCCTGCTGTCACCATTGTTTCACACAGGGCTTTTTGTAGAAAAAATGCAGCAGGAACTCATTTGTATATTAGGCCATACCCCCTGACCCCAAGCCAGCCAGAACTGCGTTCCTGTGCATTCCTGCTCAAAAAAAGCCCTGGTAGTACTACTACCAGTAGTAATAGCATTACTATACCACTCATAGTCGAATTGCTGTTTGAAATGAGGCATGGAGTGAACAGCATAGATAGTTCATATTGTTCACATGAAGAACCTGGCATACACGAACTAAAACTGGATATCTAGATATCACATTTGTTTAGAAATGCAATAGCAGGCTTCTATCTTGGGGGGGGGGGGGGGAGACCTTAAACTTTAGTTATGCCAATATGGTTTTAAGTGGAATGAACTAGCATTTGATATGGTTCAACAATTCTCACAAGAGCCATTTTTATTCCTCCCAAAAGCAGCAACAACTAAATGGGACAAAATGACAACCAAAGTTTCACTTGCGTGTTAGTTTGTTTTTGTTTTCTGCCAAAACCGTTCCTACTGTCAAAGAAGCAAGCTTCTTTTAAAACTGAAGAAGCCTGTCTCTTCAGCAGTGGGACCTGCTGTGACACATATAGCAGGTTCCCCACCTCCATGTACCACTAGCCTTCGCTCAAGTCCTTTGTTAAAACTGTGCTTTCCAAGCAGTATTAATTCTTTACTCCATCTACAAGCAAAGTAGAAACATCTGTGAAGTATCAATTAACTGTTCCAAGTTTCACAAGTCACCATCTAGCCAATGAATGATCCATGGCAAATAAAGCTTTGAGGGGAGAAACCATAAGAAAGTAAATATCACCAGGATGATAATTGGAATGGGCACAATTTAATGTTTAAAAATGTTTGCTAAACTATTGTTATATTATTTTTATTCTACCCCTTATCCAAGGAATGATATATATTTCTCCCCTCATCTACTTTGTCCTCACTACAGTGCTTTAAGAAAAACTAGGCTTAAAGCAGGTGACTAATCAAGATGACCTAGCAAGTTTCATGACAGAGTGGAGACTTGAGCCTTGGCTTACCTACCCTTCCACACCCACAGGCTCTTTAAAAATTTTAACTTCTCCCACATCACAGAATCAATGCAGATAAAAATAATCTAAAACCTATAGCTACCAGGATAAATATCTAATATGGTTGTGGTGCTCACATTCAAACTTCTGCAAGTTTTTTGAGGAGCACTTTCACTGTTGTCCAGACATGGCAGAAAGATGGTATTGATAAAAAGTCACTGCCTTAATATCGGTCATTATGGAGCATGATCTCAGTATTCTCACCCTCAGTTTGTCGAGGTTATCATTCTTTTGCCATTCCAGCAGTTAAAGGCACTTCTCAAAGGCAAAGGTAGTGCAGGATTAGTAGTTTTTGTCTCTGTTGACCTAAAGGCTGATGTAATGCAAGAGGAGCAGGTAGCTGTTAAAGAAAGCAAACACATTTGAGGCTCTGTGGATCAAAGTAAGGAAAACACTTCATTATAATGGCAACTGATAATGTGATCCTCTTTACAAAAGTAAGAATTTGCATTCTTTTTATATTTGGTCAACTTTGATTAGGTAAGGAGTTCAGTACTTGAATTTATCTTATTTGTAGTGCCTATATTCTCAAGCTGATTCCCATACTACCAGATATTTTTACAGCTAATAAACAGTATTTGTTGATTTTGCACCCTCACATTGGATAGCTGCATGCACAAGATATTAGTGATATTGTAACAACTTATAATATCTACTAAAAGGCAAGGCCTTTTTTTAACATTTTAAGCTGTTACTCAATCGCAACAATTAGTAATTAGGTTATGATTACTGTTCAGTTGCTATTTTTTTTCCTTGAAACAATTGGGGGGGGGCTTTTTGTTCAAATATCAATAAAAAGCACAGATTCTGCTTACGGCAATAGTTGTATTAGCAGTAATGGATGGATGAGAGAGAGAGAGAGAGATTACAAACCACAACCAGTACAATGAAAATCTATTAAAATACTATGATGCTATTTTGACATCATGGCAATTAAATGTAATCAGAAATTTGTCAAGGTGGGCACAAATACAGCTTTTTTTGCTGTGCTTACATACACCCCTCACTCCCTGGCCTTCTTACTCCTCTTGACCATGGAGCAGCTCTGAAAACTTCATGGTTTATTCCCCACAAACCAGGATTCTAAACTAGGATTAAGTGATGTTTGCAGTGCAATCCTCTGCAGCTACTTCAGTCTAAACTCATTGGTTTAATTGGCCTTAGACTGGAGTAACTGTGCACTGATTACACTGTTGAAATCCTGGCTAGTTACGGAAAAACATACTCCAGTTAGTTGAGGTACCTGCATTAGGACATCATCACAAAACTTAATGAAGCTGGAAATCTCCATGTGTGAGAGGAGACGGGAAGCAGAAGGAGAGAAGGAAGGATATTAGCAAGGCACAGATGTCCAGTAGCATTTTTATTACATTGTGTTGTGACATCTGAATTCAGCCAGTATAAACTGCAGCACATGAAATAATTAATTATTACATCTATGATATTCCAAAATGCAGGAATTTTCAAATTTTCACATGAATCTAACCTTAAAACCCAGGGATAATTTGAGCAATAACTGTTGTGAACACAGGGGATACAATGTCACCCTCCAAGGTCAGAATAAAGAGTCAGACACAATGCATTGGTATAATAATTGGGCCACTTTATTAAATATCATAATAAACAGCAAGGGCACTCAACCAGCGGCCTGACCAGGGCTAGGGGTCACCAAGACCACTCCCCTGCCATTAGCAGGTGAGAGACCCAGCCCCGCAGCCGGAGCTGTGTGACTCAGCTCCCGCCAGGCAGGCCCAGCAGGGAGGCACGCACCAGAGGGCCCAAACCCAGACGCACATCTCAATGGAAAGGCACCCTCTAGTCGAGCCTCCAGGACGGTCTGCATTCTCCACACCCCGGGTCACCAAACCCCAAGGTTGATCATGCCAGACCCCTAATTCCCAAAAAGGGGGATGCTTCACAGTCCTCCCCTAGCCGCATAGTGCCCTAAACCCCCAAAACCTGCCACTACTAATGCCAAGTCTCTACTTAGGGCTTAGCGACCACCGGGAGGCCCAAAGCCACCCGCAACCCTTGCTGCAAATCTCTCAGGAAAAGCATATTACCCTTTTCTGAGAGATGTACCCCATCCCCTCTGTAGAGGTCAGGAAATTTCGATGAAATGTCCGGATGGGGCAGATAGTGGCCCAACCCATAAGAGAACCTGCCATACCCAGGTGCCCTACACCCGGGCAAGCCCCGCAAGGGCCACCTTGCCCACTAGGCCAAGCCCAATTTGACAGGGACCCCGACCCAGAGGAAGCAGGCACCCCCTGACTCACAGCAGGAAAACCCTGCCCGGCCATCAAGGCAGGACCCCATGGCCATGCCTGCCCAACACCAGCCTGCCAATTGTTCCCGGACTTACGTACAAATCCAACGGGAACCAAAGACGATCCAACTCCAGATGTTCCAACGCTGACACAGCACCCACATCTGTACCACTGGAACCAGCATCCCTGTCAGCTACAACTCCACCAGATCTGCCCTCAAGGATAGACAGCCTGGTTAGTATATTAGCTTGCAGCCCCCTCCTAGAGGCCCTATCCCCTTCCATCCCTCCTGGAGAGGGAATACCTGACGCCTGCTTCAAAGCCTGCAACCTACTCATAATATTGGCCTCAACAACTACATCACCTTCCTCGTCAGATGAGGATAACGGGGGTGGAGGCTTTTTAGCAGGTGGCTTGGGGGCCTTAGGCACTGGCTTCTTACCCTTGGACCTGCCAGACCCCTTAGCACCTGACATGATCACAGGCACGAAAGTATGCTCAAAATGACCGCTCACAAGTACTCTTCAAAATGGCTGCCTTCCTTCCCACAAAAAGGGATTTTAAATGGCCAACTCCACTCCTCCTACCAGAAGGAGACTTAAAATGGCCAACTACACTCCACCACAAGAAAAGCAGTCCCAGCAACCAAAGCCACGCTACACCCCCCTGGGACTCAAACCTACCACACTACACCCCCCTGGGACTCAGACCTATCTCTCCAATTCCCTTCACCAAAGAAGCCTGGGGTGGCTTGATCAAAAAGCACTATATCCAGAGCCCCCAGCAGACCCCCCAGCCCAAGGAAACAACTCAGCCAGATAAAAATGGACCGCCGCCGCAGCCAAGCCTCCAGCCACTCTCCAAAGCCCTCTTGAGCCCTCCGACGTCGCAGCAGCCCCAAACACGTTGAAAACGCTGAACCGAACACAGAGGCCTCCACGCACGCCCGGATCCGCTCCACGAGCTCCCTTCCCGGGGCCGATCATCCACAGGACTGACAGTGAAGAGCAAAGATCTGGCCGTTAAGACAGTCAGACCCCGCCCACAGCATTGCACACCCAAATGGGCGAACACTGACTCCACCCTCCCAGGGAGGCAAACCAGGCTGAAGCAGCCTAGCAGCTTTGCTGCAAGCCTCAGAATCTCTCTGTCTAGTATTCTTTAATCTCACCATTTATTTTTGGATTTTAGGGCAGCATAGATTGTTCTCCATTTTATCTTTACAACAATCCCAGAGAGGTAGGTTAGACTGATAGAGTGCAAGAGGGCCAAGGTCACCCAGTGAGCTTCATGGCTATGTGTGGATGTGAACTCAGGCCTCCCAGATCCTAGTCCAACCATTATAACTACACAGGCTCTCTGAAGATTAAATCAAACCACTAAAATGTTTTGTGTAAATTATGCACACACACAAAAGCACTGAAATTATATAGAGAGGTGGATTAACCCATGAAGGTTATCACACAATCCTTTAGTCATAAAACCAAAGCTGTGGTGGCACATTCCAGCGTCCTGATTCGTTGCTGTCACTAGGACTGTACTGCACCATGTATTGGCTGACACTCTGTCAACACTTTCTGCTACCATTGGGCAGTCTCTCTGTCACCTGCCTATTGCAGCCTTTCCCGCATTCTTGCAGGATTGACTTGCAATCCGTCTCTGCTGTGCACTGGCTGATTCTACTGTCCCCTGCCCACTACCAGCCCTGTCAGGCAAGAACCCCATCAGATGGCCACTGATCTCTGAGGGAGAAAGTTTTCTGCTGGGAGTTTACTGATTACTACTGCCACTCCTTAGAGCCCTGTCTATCTTCCTTAGTCTCATTTTTCTTTCTCTCACTCTTTTCTCCCCCTCTTTTCTCTACCTCCCCCTTCTGTTCTTTCACTCTTTTTTTCTTTTTCTCTGTTTTTCATTCTTTTTATTTCATTCTGTCTGTCTACCTTCCTCCCTTTAATCTACACAAACAGTAGCAGTTAACATCTCTTCAACTGACAAGGAATGTTTGTTCACAGTAGGGAGGGGCCACTTCTGAGGAGCAAAAGGGAGGCTTACAATGGCTTTCTTCACAGTGTCAGCTGCTTGATTCTACCAGCCATTTCCTTTCAGGGAACCACTGTTGCCAACCACCAGGTGCTTGGTCCCACCCCCACCCCGCACTGTGAAGAAAGACTGTCCTTTTTCCATGTAGAGGCTGCTGGGTTGCCAGCTCCAGCTTAGGAAATTCCAGATGGCAGAGATCATGTGTGTGGGGGGGGGAATTAATGCCTTCATTTGGGTGGGTGGGAAGACAGCAAGGATGGGGGGAAGGCAGTCACACAGCGACCTCTCCAAGTTGGTGAGAAATTCCTAAGGTATCAATATAGGCCTCTGAGGAAGAAACCTTTCCTCCTGGGAACCACTGTTGCCAACTTCCAGGTGAGGGCTGGAGATCACTCAGAATTACAACTGCTATCCAGTTCTTGCTGTGGAAGCTGACTGGGTGATTTTGGACCAGTCACACACTTCCAACCTAACCTGTTTCACAGGGTTGTTGTTCAGATCACACAGGGTAGAGGAGAATAATGTATGCTTTGGTTCCCCCTCACACTGTGAAGAAAGATTTTTCCTATGTAGAAGCTGCAGGGGAGAAGATGATGGAAACATTGTTGCCAATCTCCAGGTCAAAGCTGGAGATCACTCAGAATTATGACTAATGTCCAGATGGCAGATATCACTTCCCCTGGAGACAATGGCTGCTTTGCAGGATGGACAGATAAACTGGGTGCTTAAGACCAACAAGGTTATCGGAGACAGACTGTTGGTCTGAAAGGTATCACTAAAGGCCTCTGAGGCAGAAATTCCTGGAGATTCTGTGGTGGAGTTTGAGGGGGGCATAGGAGTTAGGACTTCAGACTGGAGTCTGCTGGACCCAGATCCTTGCTGTGGAAGCTGACTGGGTGATTTTAGACCTGTCACAGACTTCCAGCCTCACAGGGTTGTGAGAGGAGAATGATGCAAGCTGCTTTGGTCTCCCCCACACACTGTGGAGAAAATCTATATAGAGGCTGCAGGGAGGGAGAATGTGATGGAAAGCTGAAGTCAGAGGGGTAGATAAAGGGAAGGAGATAGGGTTGCCAACTCCAAGTTATGAAATTCCTGAATATTTAAGAGGTGGGGCCTGGAGAGGGTAGGGTTTGAAGAACAGTGGCACCTCAGACAGGTACAATGTCATTTCCTCCTAAGAAACCACTGGAGATCACTCAGATTTACAACTGCTCTCTATATGGCAGAGATGAACTCCTCTTGAGGTGGGTGGGGGGAGTCGATGCCTTCACTTGGTTGGGTGGGAAGACAGCAAGGGTGGCCAACACTCGCCCAGAGCCTCCTTCTAGACCTGTTGTATTTTTTTTCACAACAGCCTTACTCCTAGTCCATAAAAAAATCAATAATTATTAATAATCGGTCATCATGAAAAGGGAGACAGGCTGTTGTGACAGCAATGACAGTTCTGTAAGTCTTTTGCTGCTTTTCACTGAATTAATAAATATGCATGCCATAAAATGTACCCGCCTAATATGCTAAAATAATATAATAAATTTGCAAATATGTCATACTTCCAAGACTTTGTGATCTATGGTAAAGCAAATTCTAATCTATCAGCCTTTGTAATTACAACATCCCACCTAATGAGAAATACATTAGAACACTGCTGTAATGTATGCGGACTCAAGTGAGAACTAAATGCGTGTTCCTGCCTGGCTCATTGGAGACAGACGACCAGAGCTTGGGGACTTGGGAACAATGAGCAGCAGGATCCAAAACCCTGCTGCCCTGCTCCAATCACGGGCTCCCTACTGGTTTGAATGGACCAATCAAACTCTTGCGCAGGAACACAGGTTGGCCCCGTGGGCCCAGTTCAACAGTCTTATGCTTAGCCTTACTATGTAATCAATAAAGAGCTGATGTTTCACTACCACCTCGCCTCATCGATCCATAGAACCCACTATATTATAACTGCTAATATAAAAAGAATTGCCTTGGTGGAGCAAACGTCATATCGCAGCAGTGTTTTTTATTTTCCTTTTTATGAAAATTATGGTCCAAACAGTATTGTGTATATGATTGCAATGTGGTGGTGGCAGCTGAAGAATAATTTCAGCAATTAGGCACAATTTTGCAAACTTCTGAAGAGAAATTACCTTTCCGCTGATTGTATTCAAAGTGAAATGTGTGGCTTATTATGACTTCCTAGAAATTAATAGCTTTAATGTCACTTAGCAATTGTCGGCTAACTTATCAAAATGTTGTTCTAGTTTCTTAGAAACTGGAGCAAGTTCATCCAGAGGCAGATCATATCGTAATGTGATTTTTCTTTTTTACAAGCTTTGCCATGGTATAAGATACAAAATAAAAATATATTGCACAGGATCCTTCTAAGGATTTGCCTCAACTAAAAATGAGTTTGTAATTTTATTGACATTTCATTTGTCTAACATAAAAAAGTGTCATCATGACCCTCGGATATTCTGTTTCACTACAATTATTCAAGCCTGCAATTTTCATTTTGAAAAGCATCCTCTCATTTCATTGTCATCTCACTTATCTCTCACCTCCTTTCGTACCCCTGATCAGAATTATCCTGAAAGTGTTCTGGTTTATTTAGGAAATAATGATATTTGACACATATCTTTCAAAGCAATGTATAAGACTTAATTCTGACAACTAAGACTAACTATGCAATTCTGAACAGAGTAACATGCTCCTAAATCCACTGATTTAGGATTACACTGTAAATGGATTTAATGTTTCTGAAAGCAAAGGCTGCTTGAAATTCTGTAATTGAAAGCAATTTTCCTTAGGAATTTGGATAGCTGTTTATATTTGTAGATATAAAAAGAGAAACCTGTTCATTCATTTTATTTGAGTCTGAATTGCCTTCTGCAATGCTTTTGGTATTAGGCCTACATATCCTTTGGTTGTAGCATAAAATGGCATTTGTTGTTTAGAAAGAAAGGAAAACAGAAAGCACTATATATTTGTTTTAAGACTCCTAAATCAGAACTTTCGACCAGTTTTAGAAGTTTGAGTTGATGGATCCAGAAATGTAATTTACATGAGACCAAAAATTCGATTTGGGCTGGGTCCAGACTGGCATTTTGAGCTGGTAGATGGATGGGACATGGGAAGACCAAAAAAGTGTGACCAAACACAAGCATCTGCCCCCCCGTTCCACTCCCACCCCCAACCCACTTCAGAAGTGGTAGGGTTTTGTGGCACAAATGGGATGGCCCAGGGGTGGGAGCGGGATGGGAGGTGGACATGCGTATTTGGTCATGCTTTTTTGGTCCGCCCACATCCCATCCATCTACTGGCTCAAAATGCTGGTCTGGACCCAGCCTTAGTGCCTTTTTGGAATGTTGAAGGAAGAATAAACTAATTCACAGCTTCATAACGACTTTTAATTGTTGCATGAAACAAAAATAATCTCTTTTTTTCATTCTATATTGCATTACCACACACAAAAAATAGCTTCCTAAATATATGACCGACCAACCAACCACTTAAAATTGGCCCTCAGTGATTAAAATTGGCTTCTGTTGATCAAACAACTAAAAGGCTGGGTCTAGACAGCCAGTATAAGCCGTCTCAGGGATACCCCATGACTGTACCAAAAAAGTGTGTTCAAACGCACACATCTGGATCCTGCTCTGCTCCTGCTCTCGCCTGTCATCCTGCTGCCTAAGAAAGCTACCACATATGAAGTGAGGCAGTTGTGGGGCACCTTTCCCAGCCGTCTGAATAGCTGGGGAGTGCCCGGGAAGCAGCTGTCAAGTGGATGAACAGCATGACTACTCCTCCAGGGTGTGCGTGGCCCATCCCAGCAGTGGGCCATGTGCCATCGGACTGCCCTGGGGCACTTCTCTTTCTGCTGGCTTACTTCCAGGATGGGAGGCTGCCACCCGAAGCTGGCCATCTGTACCCAGCCAAAGTGTAGCTGTGATTACTGTTCCAAATTATAGCGGCAAAAATGTCAGCCATTGTTTTTATATGCACTGGGCAATGGTAAATACTGTCTCCTTTTTTTTTCTTTTTTTTTTGCAATCATATTTATAATTTATTAAGTTATACCTTGTATACAGAGAAAAAAAACAATTTTTTAAAAAAAGAACATAAATACATAAAACAGAGATCAGAGGGAGTTTTAACACAATCACATTTACATTTACAGTTTCATTTCAGTTTGAACCTGTCTCCCTCACTTACATAGTAGTTTCTTACTTCTAGAAACCTGTAGCCGCTTATATAGTTTATCCCGCTTGTCTGTAGCCTCCTGCTTCGATTTCCCATTCAGCAGGGCAGTCAAAATGTCTAATTCTGCTACGTTCAAGAATTTTTCCAATCATTCCTCCATATTTGGTATTTTCTCCTACCTCCAACACTTTGCATATAAAATCCTAGCCACTGTTACTACATGTATTGCTAAATTGATGTTTCATTTATCCACCTCCTTCTGCACCATACTTAAAAGAAACATTTCTGGTTTATAGGGTGCCACCATTTTCAGTATTCCTTGAAGCATTTCATAGACTTTTACCCAATATAGCTTTTTTACACAACCACCAAATATGATAAAATGTACCAGGGTGGTCCCCACACTTCCAGCAATTTACAGAATATTTAGGATACATCTTAACCAACCTTACTGGCATAACGTACCATCTGTGGAACATTTTAAATAGGTTCTCTTTGAAATTTACCGATTTCATGATCTTACAGTTTACTCTCCATAGTTGCATCCATTGGTCTAAATCAATACTGTATCCCAAATTCTGGGTCCATTTTAGCATCACTTCCATCACTATTTCCTCCTCCATTTTCCTTTGCAACCAATAATTATAAAACTTCTTTATAAGTTTTTCCTCCTTACCTAATAGCAATTTGTCAAAATCATAGTTTGCTGGGTGAAAACCAATCATTTTATCTTTATTGAACCTCGGCTTAACTTGCAAGGCCAACCACCAATCTAGCTTTAAGTTCTGCCTTTCCGTTTCAGATTCCATTTTCAAAGTACCATCCTCCCTTAATAGGTCTTGGTATCTTATTAGTTTGGTTTTCACTAGTAGCTGTGGCTATATAAATGCTTTGATGGGAGAGACCCATCTTGGGGTCTTAGTATATATTTCCCTTTTTATTTTTTTCCCACACTTCAATTTTTGTTTTGTTTTTTTGTTTTTTGTTTTAGTTTTAATATTTTTATTGAAATAAAGAGGATCATACAGACATATGGTGAATACAGCTATAGCGAAAAGCATTTTGTATCAAGACATGACGTAAATTAACATTGTCATACCACAGCTGGTATTAGGGTATGATCCAAGGCAATACATAGGGTGCAACAAGTCAATTAACAACATAAGCACAACACTTATGGGAAAAAGAAAGTGATGTACCCGGGACATGCTGATTATATTGAGACGTTGAATGACCTAAAGGAAAGGCTATTACAAATAAAAGGTTAGAACAACAAGAGATCTTTGTACGTCGTATTCTTGGTAAGAGAGTTGATATAGAACGGGTCACTGTCTAGTTTTTCCAGGATAGGTAGCCATATTGCAACACAGTTGGTGTGAGCCTGAAGGGGATCTGTTTGGTCTAAGGCGGTTTGAATTTTGTCCATTGCAATATGTTCCCAGATCTTAAGAAACCAGGAGTTGAGTGATGGGCTATTTGAGCTTTTCCAGGTTTGTGCAATCAACGTTTTTGCCGCTGTTAATAGTTTAATGATTAAAGATTTTTTGGAGGGGGTGATCTGTATACCTGACCAGTGATTTAGGAGTATAGCCTCCGGAGTAACAGGGACTAATACATTTGTCAATGAGGAAATGTGAGCACAAATTAATAGCCAGAAAGGTTTAAGTTTAGGGCAGTCCCACCAACAATGAATATAGGAAGCCTTAAGACCGCAATTCCTCCAGCAATCGGAGGAACCATGGGGCAAAATATGAGAGAGTCGATGAGGTGTGTGATACCAGCGAGCAATTAGTTTGTAATTTTGTTGTGAGATGATTTTTGAAATATTTATGGCCTTAAATGTTATACCACATATGCATGTGCCAACCCGTTTTAAGAACATTGCTTCAATTGCTAATACTCTTCTATTCTTGAGTACAATACATTCCCATAGCCACATTAAGGCATTTGCTGCATAGTATAACTCCCAGTCTTGCACGGCCAATCCACCATTTTCCTTTTTGTCTGTCAAAATTTTTTCTTTTAATCCTAGGTTTCTTGCCCTGCCATATAAAAGACATTGTTAATTTATTAAGCATTTGAAAGAAACCTTTTTTTGGAGTTATATTCACAGTCTGAAATAAAAACATTAATTTTGGTAATACTGACATTTTAATTACAGCAACCCTCCCCATAAATGACAATTGCATATTCCTCCATTTATTCAATTATGTCTAAGTTTCCTTCAGAAATTTCATATAATTATATTCATGAAGGGAACTGCATCTGTTAGTCAATTGTACCCCTAGATACCTAACTTTTTTCACATTGAAACCTCACTTTTTCCACCAATTGTTTGATCATATTCATAAGTAGTCATATTTTTGTTGGCATTTTTGTCTTTTGCTTATTGACTTTTAGACCTGCCATTTGCCCATAATCCTTTAATTCTACCTGTAGGGCTTCCATAGATTCTACTAGGCTCTGCAATATCAATACAACATCATCAGCGAAGGCTTCTAATTTATATTCCTTGCTGTCTGGTCTCAATGACCTCTGGGTTCGGGTGAAGAGGCAGTTGGCAAAGAATTCTGACTAGCGTAAAAGGAAATGTTCGCTTTTAATTGAGGGGTTTTTTTATTTTAAAAAAAACATTCACAGTTCAGGGTGTGTGTGTGGTAGCAGATAAACACCCCAATCCAAAACCCATACAAAAGCAATAAAATACTTGTTCAGTATCAGGAAGCAAGCAGACAGACAATAAAACAAACTAGTCTGCTTGTACAAACTTGGAGCGTCAAAGAAGGTGTGGGAGCCATGATGGTCTTATCAGGAGTTCCCTTTAGAAAGGAATCCATTTCTGACTCAGAGCTGCTTGGGAGGGGGGGGGGGGAAACCCTTTTAAAGCTTCATTCAAGGGACAGTCCTGCAGCTGAAGCCAATCACACCCAGCTGTCCCATGCAGACTGGCTTCCATTCCTTACACCTCCCCCACTCCATCAGCATGGACAATAAATCATGCAGATGGAGTCAATAAATCATACAAATTCATGATTAGGCATCCAGATGAATAAGTCATATTTAGACCCATGATTTCCAGATCTTAATCAGGATCTTCATAACACCTGGACAAGGAATTGGCCAGGACGTTATCCTTTCCCTTAACATGACTTACATCAAAGGAGAAGTCTTGGAGGCTTAAGGCCCACCTCAAGACTCTAGAGTTATTTTCTTTCATTTTATGTATAAAAGTCAAGAGGTTATGGTGTGTTTCGAGACTGAAATGTACTCCTCTTAGATAGATTTTGAGTTTATTCAATCCCCAGACCAATGCTAGTGATTCTTGTTCCAGCACACTGTATTTCCTTTCTCTGGGAAACGTCTTGCAGCTAAGATAGACTACTGGGTGGAGGCACTCATTATGATCCTTTTGCATGAGAGTGATGCATAGCCCATTTTTAGTTCCAGGCCCAGTGCTAGGGGTGCATGCGCCCCTAGGCCAAATTCCGCTCCTCTGCCCCCTTGTCTTTGCTTTTTTGTGTGCACATAGCATGTGCACACCAATGACATCACTGCCACCCCCCCCCACCTTTGCCACAGCTTCCTGAGCCTCGGGAGACCTCGGCAAAGTCTGGAAGGGAAGGGCAGCTCCTCTGCCCCCTTGTCTTTGCTTTTTTGTGCATGCATAGCGTGTGCGCACCAATGACATCAAAATGACTTCACTACCACCCCCCACACACACCTTTGTCATAGCCTCCTGAGCCTCAGGAGACCTCAGCAAAGGGAAGGGCGGCGGATCATGTGCGCTTAGAGTTGGGCTCCAAGTGCCCTCACTTCCATCCCCCAGAACTTTGCCAAAGCCTCCCAAACCTTGGGAGACCTCGGCAAGGTCCAGAAGGGAAGGGCGGCAGAGCGGGTGTGCTTAGAGCTGGGCTCTGAGCGCCCTCGCTTCCATCCCCCCAACTTTGCCAAAGCCTCCCGAACCTTGCAAGAGGTAGGACCTTGCACATCAATCTGTATCTCTGCAAAGGGCACTGGCAAGACTGGGATCTTTTGCAGGGGGGGCTTAAGATGATCTGTGACTTGGCCCACTTGTTGACAAATTGGGCAAGTTGTCACATACTCTTTTACTGTTTTTGCTACTCCTGGCCAATAAAACATAGGACTGACCCTTGCAAGAGTTCTACGATAACCTTGATGTCCTGAAAGCGAAATATTATGTCCCGTGCGTAAAAGTTCTTGCCTAAACAATTGAGGAACAATTAATTGCTTCACCGCTGCCAAATTTGCCCCTTCTGACTTTGGCAAAAATTCTCTATAGAATAGTCCATTTTTTTAGAAAATTCGACTACTTCCTGGGTTACTTACAGGCATGCTAACTTCCTTTGCTTTCTCATGTCACGCTTGCTAGGAAGTACAACTATGCAAATGGTCTTTGAAGGCTTGGGATGAAAAGTCAGATATTGTTTCAATCGTAATCCCTTCTTGTTGTTCTGCCAAAGATGGTAATGAACCATCTGGTGCTATGCCTTCATTATCTCAACCTCCACTTCTTTCCTGTTCTTGATGAACTAACTGAGCCTCCTGGGGCAAATGCAAGTTTTCAGTCGACTCATTAGGAGTGGCTACAAGAGCCCTTGTTTTACACCATGTGAGGACCGGCTGCAACTGCATCTTTTTCTCCCTCTCTTTAGATATTCCAAACTGTATATCCATTCCCAATAAAAACTGTAGTTCACTAGCATGGTGTACCAGCAGTGGCACTCTCCCACTCCATTCACCAATTGCTACAGTAGCCAAAGTCATTGGCAGCTCTTGAGCCTGCCTATTATAAGCAAATATATCTATTTTACCATCTTCTTTCAACCCCAAAGCATAAAAAAGGTATTCAGAAATAGGAGATAAATCAGCCCCAATCAGGACAGGGACTACTAACTGATCTTCCAACTTAACATATGCCAGTCTTGTCTTTTCACCCCAATCTGCTTGCTCCTGGGAGATATAATGAAAAATGCTCTGCTTTGGAAGGCTTGCAGGCTGGATTCTTCTCATGTGGGCTGTTCCATTCTCTTCTCCCTCAGGTGCCTCAGGCTCATTCCTTTCACTTTTGGTATGATTAACCTTATCACAGCCTTTCCTTCCCACTGGAACATATTTACTCATAAGTAGAGGTGGTGATGTCTCATGGAAGGAATTAATTGCATCTAAGGTGTACGTTCTCTTCCGTCCTTCTTCATAGTCCATATTCATCTCAAATGCATGTTCTTGTTGAGGTACAGATTTCTGAAGGCCGCTAGATACCACTTGAACTTTTGGCTTCTTTATTTCTGTTCTTCCTTGCAGCTGTGAGCAATGAGATCACCTGTGTTCTGGATGTTTACAATGATAGCAGGTTATTTCATTATATCTCATGGTCTGCCCTTTTTTCTGCTCCTTCCTTGCAGCTTCCGATGACATCTTGGGAGAGGAGTTGGTTTTTTCCGTCCATTCTCTTCCTCATATTTCCTTGACCAGGAGTTGGTTTTTTCCACCCATTCTCTTCCTCATATTTCCTTGACCAGGAGTTGGTTTTTTCCGCCTATTCTCTTCCTCGTATTTCCTTGACCGGGATATGGCTGTATCATCAATGGTTGACTTACAACGGCCATGGTGATCGGCTGGGACAACTTGACTAGCAGCAGATATTTCATCTAATACTTGTGCCAAATCTACCACTGTTCTTGGTTGTTGTGCTCTTGCCAAAGTTTCATGCTCATCTGACACAGCTTGGTATGTCTGCTCTTTCAACAATAAATCAAATAGATCATAAAAAGTGCGGGCATTTGCTGACTCCACTCACTTAATGCCCATACTGTACAATTGGCTGGCAAAGGAGGCATACATTTCTTTTGGCTTCAGTCTAGCTGCTCTAAATTTTTGCCTAAATTGCTCAATGGACAGCCCAAATTGCTGCAAAGCCATTACTTAAAATATTAATAGTCTCTAGCCTGCCTTGGCATTAGTTGGGCCAACAGTTCTGCCATTTCCCCATGTAAACAATGTTGCAACACCCCCATGAGCTGATCTTCTGGAAGTCCAAAGTTGTGGGCAGTTGCTTCAAAAAGATGAACATATGAGCTAATGTTTTCTCCATCTTTAAATTCAGGGAATTTTAATTCGGTCCACCTATCACTTTGATCTTGCATCAAATGTTTTTTGCGGCAATGCCATTTGCTGGGCATTCTGCCCAATACTTGGGTAATTAAGGTACAGAGCTGTTGACCTTGAGCCAGCAACCGGCACCCAGTTTCCGCCGGGATCAAACTCAGGTCGTGAATAGAGCTTGAACTACAGTACTGCAGCTTACCACTCTGCTCCACAGGGCTCCTAAAATAGCCCTTAACTAATCCCAACTCTTTTGACTGCCTCTTTATCCCAACTGGGGGGGGGATTATATTTGAGTTGAACAGCTAAGATTCCTACTAAAGCAACTTAATGCACCTGGGTTGGAAATGTAGAATTGGAAGAAAACACACAGCATCTCTAACAGAGGTCACCTCCCAAGTTGATCCAATACAACACAATTCCAACAACACAAGAATGCCCTCCTGAATAATTCTGTTTTGCACATTTAGCAAAATGATAGAAGTATAGAAGCCTTCCTAATAGCTTCATGCTGACTTCCCCGTAATATGGGAACCACCACAGAGAATGCCCATGAATGAGTAGTTGCCAATTTTACCTGTTTGTATGGTGGTACCTTCAGGAAACTTTGTTCCAATGAGTGCCTATGCTTAGAACAGAGTTCTGTGCTTAGAACATAGTAGGAGAGGCAGTCCTGCAGGTAGGTGGGTCCAGTGCCAGGAAGAGTTTTGTAACTGACAGTTAAAACCTTGAATTGAGCCCAGTACCTACACAGAAACCAATGGAGTGTCTGCAGAGTGGGAATTATATGCATATTTCACTTAGCACACAATAGAAGTCAACCTACTACATTGTGTAGATAGATCCAGGTGGGCAGCCATGTTGGTCTGAAGCAGCAGAACAAAGTAGGAGTCAAGTAGCACCTTTAAGATCAACAAAGTTTTATTCAGAATTCAACTTTGTTTGTCTTAAAGGTGCTACTTGACTCCTACTTTGTTCTATTACATTCCGTACCAACTGCAATGTCTGAGTAGTCTTTAAGGGCAGACTCATGTAGAGTCCCCTGTGCAAGCACCAGTCATTTCCAACTCTGGAGTGACGCTGCTTTCACAACCTTTCCACGGCAGACTTTTTACGGGGTGATTTGCCATTGCCTTCCCCAGTCATCTACACTCCCCCCCCCCCCCAGCAAGCTGGGTACTCATTTTACCAACCTCAGAAGGATGGAATACTGAGTCAACCTCGAGCCAGCTACCTGAAAACCCAGCTCCCACCAGGGATCAAACTCAGGTCGTGAGCAGGGCTTAGGATTGCAGTACTGCAGCTTTAACACTGCGCCACGGGGCTCTTGTAGAGTACATTACAATAAAAAAGCCTTGAGGTAACCATAGCATGGATCTACATTACCATGTCAGCTGAATTCAGGTAGGGAGCCATCTAGCTTGCTTCTCCAGCAATAAGGCTGAACCCAAAATCACCAATAGGCTCCTAAGTGGCAACAAGGAACAATTGGACTCCATTGAAATGGGGAAACCCCTGCCTTTCCGGGCCTTGGCCTTCCAATCAATATTACCTCCGTCTTGTAAGGCTGATCCATCAATGAAGATTTTGGAAATTTGTCCATATATTTCAATAACAATCCACTTTAAATTAGACTTGGAATTCTGGAAGCACCAAGCAATTTCTTCAGAGTAAGCTGTATGAAATAGACCTGAATGGGATACTGACTAGACATGCTTAGATTGCTCTCTATTTAGAAATAAATCCTGACTAGGATTTCAGACTTAGGATAAATACAGATGGCCAATTAGGGCCGACACTGGAACTTCCCTTGTCCAGATTAAAAAGGCACATTCAAACACGCACTGTCTGGGTCCTGCCTCACTCCCTCTCTTACCTTGTCCTCCGCCATCTTCAAAAAGCAAACAGGTACTAAGTGGTAGCAAATCTTAGAAACACTTCCCTGTCACCTCTCCTGGCTGTCTGAATGGTTGGAGAGCACCAGGGAAGCGTCTTTTATGTGCTCGAGTGGTGTAAGTATTCCTCCGGGGCGTGCACAGCCCATCCCTGTTCCAGCAGCGCTGTCTGACCACTCCTGAAGTGCTTTCCGCTATTCAAGCTTTCTTCTGCAATGGGAAGCTGATGCCCCAAGCTGCCGGTGTGGATCCAGCCATAGTGTTGTAATGCAGACTGCAGCCAACCTTAAAAGTAAGTTGACTTTTTAAAACTGAGGATGCAATTTCAAGCACTACTATTTTATTGTAGTACCATATACGAAACACCTGTTGTGTCTTCCCATGATCACAGCACCTTTTGTGCAGCCTCATTCCTTCAGACCCTTAGATTGGATATCCTTCGTTCAGAGTTGCCCACAGCTTAAACATTGCTTTACTTTCCTGTGAGGGATATAGTTTCCAACCTTTCATAGCCCCCTACTAAGCCTGAGACTTTGCTCACTCATAATTCAAACCTTATTTCTTCCTTTCCAATAATTAAATAGCAAGCTGAAGCTATGCTTATAAATCTATTGAACGTCATTAGACCTACTCAGAGGTTGAAGTATTTCTGACAAATTAAATAACATATTAAAGTGTGTGGATTTTCTGTCACAAGTGTAACATTCCCAGCAGGTGCCACTAGAAAAAAATATTTTAAAGTGAAAGTAAAAACCATTCCACAAAAAAGAAGCAGCAGCAGCATTGAATAGAAACCTGAAATTAACCGCCAATTGCTTCTACATCTAGTTAGAATAGTTATTTTAAAGGATACTGTACTAAACTTCATCCTCCAGCCACTGCAGAGTTCAATCATTCTGAATTCTTAAGTTTGATCAGTGACAAAAGCGACAACACATCCTGAATCACTTTCACCATGGTAAGCGGACTACTATGACGAGTACTTAAAGTCCATTTATTACCAAGCAACAGTGAATTTTTACTAATGGACCGAGAAAGGACTCTTTGACACTATATTTCACAAAATGTTTGGATCACAGACTATTTGGATCCAGGCCTTGGCAAAAAGGAACAACACACTCATTGGACAACATGATTTGATTTCAGAATGTGGTAGTAGAATTTGAAGTGACAGAGGACAGGGATGCCAATTTTCTCTTGTTATTTTAAAGCTTTTTGCAGTTAGAAACTAGGACATCACAGACAAAAGTTCAAGGTCCTCCTTGTTCCTCCTAATAGTTTCCTCTTGAAAGGGATTTCTATATGTATGTTTTATATATGTGTGTGTACATACAGATATCTATCTATCTATCTATCTATCTATCTATCTATCTATCTATCTATCTATCTATCTATCTATCTATCTATCTATCTATCTATCTATCTATCTATCTATCATCTACGATAAGCATGTAAAATCTGTATGTACACACACAGAGAGACTTCAAGAATGTGGTCCTCAATCACAGCAGTACGGGTCTCTTTTACCCCACCTCAAAACACCATTACAGCACTCTTACCCAATTCTGCTATGTGACCAAGACTTGCTTCCGGCTGCTCAATGATATCTTTCTGAAGTAGCTATCTATTGCTCTATGGAACTTTCTGTCAATTTCACAAATCAGTCTGCCTAATACAATTCACACTGATGGGGTATTCATCTCTCCACAAGGAACAAATATATATTCTCCCTTCACATGACATCATGGAGCACATGTACAGGATACATGAGTGACTCTTCCTATTTCCAGGTAACATGCCACAAGTTTTTCATAGCACCATCTCTTTTCAATAAATTGCTGTCCCATAGTCCATACATGTGTCATGTACCTGGTGCTTGCAATCTGGATATATTGCAGACTGTCATCTAATATTATTAACCTCTAAGAAAGTCCATTTAAAAAAATATGATCTTCCATTGGGAATATTTAACTGCCTCTTAAAACTCATATTAATGTAAAGAAAATTAATGATAAGATGTTAGAATGAAACACCATCATGCATACTATCAAAGATCAGAAAACTGTTATGCTCATTTCTTGCATGGGTGAGTGCCAGAACCAATTAGGCTGCCATATATTCTCTGTGATACCAATGTTATACAATAAAGGTCACACAAAATTGCAGGTGTTGGTTTAAATTATATTGAGCTGATTATACAGTAGTAATAAGGCAGGCAGGGTACAAAGTAGCACAACGGTGATTCTGCAATATATTGTTGAGAGGATAAAATGGAGAAGGGGAGAATGTTGTAAGCCACTTTTAGTACCCACTAGGGAGAAAGAGGACAGGTTCATTTCTTAAATGACAGGAAGCAAAGAGTACTAATCAATCACACTAACTCAGCTTAGAGGGAACACTGATTGGGACTACAGTTGGTCAATTCTTACAATGGAGGAAAGTAAGCGGGGTGGGGGGCAGAGGAGTCACAATGATTGGTATTGGGATCAGTACTATTTAATTTATTCATAAATGATTTGAAACTAGGGGTGAGTACTGTAGTGGCCAGGTTCGCAGATGATACAAAATTATCCAGGATGGTGAAAAATCAAGGACAAATGTTAAAAGCTCCAAGAGGACCTTCACAAACTGAGTCAGTAAAGTTCAGTGTTTGCAAATGATGTTCAATATTTTTGATGCACACTGGGACAAAATAAAATCCCAACTTCAACTTAATGGGGTCTGAACTTGCGGAGATTGAAGGAAAATGATTTTGGGGTCATAGTGGAGAACTCAATGAAAGTGTCAACCCAGTATGCTGCAGTGGTGAAAAAGGCAAACTCAATGTTAGAGATTATTAGGAAAGGGTTTGAAAATAAATAGGCCAGCATTGTAATGCTCCTGTATAGAACTATGATGTGGCCTCATTTGGAATACTGTATACAGTTCTGGTCCCTATACCTCAAGAAGGACATTGCAGAGCTGGGAAAAATACAAAGGAGGGGAACCAAGATTATTAAAGGTTTTGAACACCTTCCCTATGAGGAACAGCTGAAGACTCTGCTTAGAAAAGAGATTATTAGAGGGAGGCATGATTGAGGTTTCTGAAATTACGCATGTGATAGAGTTGGCAAAGGAATTTTTTTTCTCCCTCTCCCAAAGTCTAGAACTCGGGGATATCCAATGAAGCTGATGGGTGGTAGGTTCAGGACAGACAAAAGGAAATACTGCTTTACACATAGAGTGATTAAAATGTGGAATTTGCTGCCAGAGGATGTAGTGATGGCCACATCTGATGGACCTCCTGATGACACCTGGTTTTTTTGGCCACTGTGTGACACAGAGTGTTGGACTGGATGGGCCATTGACTGATCCAACATGGTTTCTCTAATGTTCTTACATGAATAAACAGTTTTAAGACAGGAGGACAGGTCTATCAATGGCTACTAGCCATGTTGACTGAGGGGAACCTCCACATTCAGAGGCACTAACCCTCTGAATCCCACAACCAGGAGGCAACATCAGGGGAAGGCCTTGGCCTCTATGCCCTGTTGTTGGCTGCTCAGAGGAGCTGGCTGGCCACTGTGTGAGTTAAGATACTTAAAGGGGCAGACATTTTGCAAACGGCTCAGGAGCTCTACAACATGAAGCCTAAGGGTATGTTCTCCCCCCCCTCCACCCCCACCCCCACTTCCAGAGTTTTGAAGAGCGGGAGATGAGGCTGCGAACCCAGAAGTCTCCCGCCAGAGCGGGAGGTTTGGGAAGCCTAAATTCAAGATTTATGCAAACAACAAAAACAACAAAAACAATCTCTCCGATATGAATAAACTACCAAACTTTTAAATACTTTTTAAAATATGTTTATATACTTTTTAAATATAAAACTGCTTCATACTTAATATGTTTAACACAAAAGTTCACATTGACAACCATAAAAAACAATTAAATCCTTATAAACAGAGCCCATAGTGATTAACTGATACAGCATACAAATAACTAGTTAATAATATAGTAGACGCATTTCGTGTTTCCCACTTCAGTATTATGATATCTTCCATTTGTGCTGTATATTACAAGGGAATAAGCCATTTGCTTTCAACAGAAGCATAGCAAAGCCTTCAACTTCATTGCTGACCACAAAACTCTTCATACAGATTGGATACAGACTTCATAAAGGCACCACCTTGAAAATACAAATATCAAAACTCTAATACAGGTTGTTTATGAACTAATATGATACATTTCAAAGACCCAGGGGTGAAACCAAAACTTTGGGCGTTTTCGCACTGACCTTACTCCGGAGCGATGTCCCTCTTCACCACACAGCGTCTGCGCGGATTTCGCACCAACTGCTCCGCAGAACCCGGAAGAGCCGCAAAGTCCCGCGGCTTTTGCATCGCAAATGTAAACCGCCAAAAACCAGTTTACATTTGCGACGCAAAAGCCGCGGGACTGCGGCTCTTCCGGGTTCTGCAGAGCAGTTGGTGCGAAATCCGCGCAGACGCTGCACGGTGAAGAGGGACGTCGCTCCGGAGTAAGGTCAGTGGGAAAACGACCTTTATCTCCAAACAATTTAGCTGTTACGGAGAGCATGCACTCTTAACACCCATTGTTGCAATATATTTCGTTTCATTTAGAGCAAGCCGCTTATATATCTGGTTCCAAACCTTCACTTCTATGTATGGCATAATGCTCTTCAATAAATTTAGTTATGCAGCAATGAGCCCAAGTATGTATAAGGAGTAAGTTATTTTTCATTTAGAGCAGGACCAAAATCTGTCTTTATTGCAACCCTACTTTCAGTCCACCTAAAGTGAACTTTCTAACTGGATTTTACTGTGTGAACCAGCAAAATCCAGATGGAAAGTGCTTTGAAACAGGATTGAAACTGCATTATTTAAATGTGTGATTGCAGCCTCTGTCTGCCTACCTTACTTCCATTTTGTTTTGTCTGTTTCTACACTTGGCAGAAAATCCTGTCTGTGCATATTGAATTATTGATATTGCATATTGCTGTCACTTCTGTCTTGCTTTGCAATTTCTTAAGTCTTCTACATTTATTTTTTTTGAATGGGCAATGAAAACACTTTCATCCTGGATTTGCCCTGCAGTTCTCAAGAGTACGTTTGAACAGAAATTTTCCTGAACATGTAGATCTAAGTTTGTAATTGTAAAACTTTCCGCCCGAGTTTTAAAACTCCTCCCCATAGCCCAATCCACCATGCACTTGCGAGAGCACTGATTCAGGAAGTCACTAGGTGCACTGCTCAGAAGTGCATTGACGTCTTCTCCTCCAAGCAGGGCTTCCCTCACAAGAAAAACCCAGCTCAGAGTAGAATGCACCCTGCCTGGCTGCTGTCACCTTCAAGGCAAGGCAGCCGGGCTGGGTGTCAGTGCAGCTTCTCTGAGCTGGGCTTCCCTTGCAAGGGAGGCCCAGCTCAGAGGAGAACGTGCCCCGCCCAGCTGCTTTTGCCTTCAAGGTGAATGCAGCCAGACTGGGTATTAGCACGGCTTCTCTGAGCATGACTTGGAGGAGAACGCTTCCACAGTGCACTCTCAGAGGTGCTCTGGGTTTCTGAGAGTGCACTGCGCAGGCCCGGCTTGACCAGAGCCTGCCCACTCCTCCTTCCACACCACTGTGCCTGCTCTCCCCATGGGTGAGGGTCCAGCGGCAGGGCAGGCACAGTTGGGGAGCATAGGACAGGTGCTCGAGGCCCTAGCACTGGACCTGCCAGGGTCCCGGGCAGGCAGAAGAGGTGGTGGCAAAGGAAGGCAGCCTCCAAGTGGTGGAGAGGTGCCCCGCCATCCCCTTCAGCTGCCTGGGTCCCAGGCAGGTGAAAGAGATGGTGCATGGCAGCAATGCGTGCACTGGCATGCGGGGGGGCAAGAATTCTTGCCTGGGGCTTCCTTCTTTTCAAATATAGAAGTAAAACTCCACAAAAGGTGAGGAGTATATTTTTAAATGTAGAAGCATTTTGAATGATGTGAGTTTGTCGCAGGTGGATTCAGTGCTCAGTAGATCTGGAGCAAAGCTGTATGGAGAAACGGCCTTTCACTCTTTTCTCCCCATCTTTTCCCTACCATTCTCTTTCTCTCTCTCTCTCTCTCTCTCTCTCTCTCTCTCTCATTCTGTTTGTCTATCTTCTTGCCACCTACACATTCATCACCCCGCTCCCAAATATTTTTTCTAGGGTCCGTTGTATTTCTTCCTACAATGGGCTTTACTGCTAGTTTTGAATAAATGCTTTCCGCCAAGAATTTTCCCCCTCCCACAATTGTTTATATGTTGACTACTCATCCATTAACATCATAAATTCACATTTCCTCAGTCACCTCAGTAGGAAGTGTTTGATGTATCTAATTTTCATCAAAAAATATCCTTGTTGAAGTTATTTAATTGCCCAATAGAGACTTACAATACACCCTCATTCATTATTCTAAATTAAACCTAACAAGACCATTTTAGATTGCATACTATTCTGTATCCTGAACCCCACCCCCCACTTATCTGAAAGTTTTGTTCCTAAAATATTTTCATCAGGGGACATCCCCACTGTATGTAACATTCCTACCATATGCGTAGGATAGTGAAATAGTTAAATTTAACAGATCTTAATTATACAAGTTAGTGATGGCAGCAATCTCCATGAGTCAGTATAGAACTGGCTGGGCTTTTTAAAACTTTTCAGTCAGTGTTCAGAACTTACTTACTTCCCCCATTTTACAAGGCAGTGTCTGGAGCAACATTCTTTTGTCCCATGGAAACTGAAGTTCCAAGCAGGAACTATACTGGAAAGCTCATTCTAATTTTACCTCCCCCTCCCCTATAAGCACCTAGGGGAGAAGAAGCTTTTGCGTTTGGACAGGAAACAGACAGTAGATTCATAATATAGTTTCAAGAAACAATTGGCCCCAATTCACCCCAAAAGAATATACTAACCTGAACAAAAGACTACATGGTTGGATAGTTTAATCATATATTAGACCACAGCAATCCGTACGAGATTCGATGAGAGTTAAGAATTAACACTAAGCAACTTCTGAATGTGCAGCTGGCTTTTGCATTCCGTATACTGTATTTACTCAAAAAGAAGGCTAGATTTCTTCCAGATGTGCCATCAATAAAAGAAATGATTGTCTTGTATTTTACATACAAGTTGATAGTTACATTTGGTAATTAAAAAAAAAACCCTCCTTCTTTAAGGGGAGTCATCTTACATTTAGGGTTTTGGTTTTGGACTTTTAGGTTAATCCAAGGGAGTTTGAAGGCAAACAACGAGAGTTTTACTGAGAATAAGCAGGTTAACATTAAAGTTTTCTGCATTCCTGTGCAGAGCAGCCTGGTCAATCTGCAGGCTGACCACACAGAGACAAGTTCTTATTTTGAATTCCAAGATAGAAAAAGAACTCTGGGGGATATGATCCTTAGTCCATAACACATCAAAGCAATGTGAGCTAGACTAATCTGCATTCTGATGAACCAAGTTAATTGCAAACTTCAGCAACATTTCTAGTTAAGATGTCAAATCTTAAATCATTTTCCCACTATATAAGCAGAATCATGAAATAGCAGTTAGGGCAATTCACAGATCATTCCTAAACAGAGCCAGTCCTTGTAAGTCCAACTGATTTTCATGGACTCATAAAGGTGTAACATTGTTTAGGAGTGCCCAAAGTAAGTGGCATCCAACACAAGATGTTGAGTGAAACTTTTGCAACATTTCTTCATCTGGAAACTGTGCTGAGATGTTATGGCCAACATTCTGGTCAGGGGAACACACCTAGTTTGAACTCTCTCAGTTGCACACAAGGCAAGCTCCTCAGCCTGATTTTCCCTGATGAAACTTGTCTCAAGCACGTGGAACAATTTTGTGCCTGCACAGTAGGACTTGATAGTTGTAGTCTGAGTCTGCTTTTGCCCAGTCCAAGAACAACATCATTTTGTTAAGTGAGAAAGAGCTGTGTATTTCTAAAGAGTCATTACATTGACCAATTTATAAAACACAGAATCTCTTGCCATTCATCCCCTTTCTGCCCCTGTGCAGCCAAATGCATTCATTAAGAGACATCCATTATATATTTATTAGATTTATATCCTGACTTTCAGCCCAGTTGAGGATGCCATATCAGCTAAACACACATCATAAAACAGATTAAAAACCAGAATATGCATGCATGTGTGTATAGATAGATAGATGTGTGTGTGTATACACACACTCACATACAGAGAGACATCAATTAAAATCATAGGCAAGGAGGAAGGATTACTGAGCTAATGATAGGCAAAACAAAAAAGCATTTTTAGAAGTTGGCAGGCAAATATCCTTGGTGAAAAAAAATCCCACAGTATCAGACTAGTTCAAAAATATAGTGACCAAAATGCCCCTCATGACAGAATGAATTGCTTGCTTTTTGCTTCTGTCCTTTCGGCACCTGTCCAGTCAGCAGTATGTGTCTGAATAGTGATCACAAGAAATGATTGCAAGGTTAGCTGAGTTTCATGGGCAGACAGTGAAGGCATGCTGAGACATGTAAAAAGAACTCTCAATATAAGAATCTTAAACTTGTTTTCTCTTTTTACTATGCGCCTTTTAAAAGCGGGGGTAGCAGCAGACAGTGGACAGGTATTGAGAAAAAATGTTCTAATTGCACAAGAAAGCAATCATGCAAGTAATTATATTTGAATTTGCTCACATGCCTCCAAACAGAAAAAAAATATGTTTTCAGTTTAAAACAGACTGGAGGAGCAACAGAGCAATTAACAGACTGCATTTATTGCCTTGTGACAATTTCACCATCATTCTCCAATTCTGCCTTTGTTCTTTTCCCATCTAATGTTATCCAGACCAAATGTTCTTTCAGTTTGTTAATTGCACTATTTTGCCATCGGATTCTAACTTTATACCGCTTTGCATTCTTAACCACTGTCCACCAGCTATGTGTAGCATTGCTCACTGTACCTCATTCCATTGACTAATGAAGTATGCATGCGTACGAAAGCTCACATTCTGAATAAAACTGTTGGTCTTAAAGATGCTACTAGACTCTTAATTTGTCCTACTGCTTCAGACCAACATGGTTGCCCCCTTGGATCTATATGCTTGAGGATGTGCAGCAGGCATTGCTCATGGAAACAGCAATGGATGTAGACTTCTGGGGCTCTCATGGTTATGAGGTCTCTTTTGTTTATTTTAATGAAATGTTAGCTTTCTTTGGATATTTTATTTAGGCTTCCCCTGTTAAAATACAGAATAAGATACAGAATAAGAAACTGAACAGTGCCTTATAGGCTGGTTCCACCGCTGCTATGCAAGCAGCCGTGAAGTGGAATAAAGCACCTGCGAGTAGGTTCACGAACTGTTACAGAAAATTGTGAAGACACTAGATCCAATTTAAACCAGAGCTTTTTTTATTGAACATTTATCTCAACACCTATATGGAGATGAGACATTTAATAGCTTATTTTAATACAGCAGCTAGAATTCTTTTGGCAAAGAAATGGGAACTTCAAGTAAGCCCCACTAGACTGGAAATGATGGGGAAACAGACTATTTATCCCAACTGTTGGCTGGAAAATCTAAGGAAGATGCAAGGAAACACTGGGAGAAGTTATATGAGTGGTTAGATATGTCAGACATTGTGGTGTGAACTTCTGTTCTTTACTTGATTGCTTAAGATATATACTAACGTTAGAAAGGTAATTTAACTAGGCAGGCAGGCAGGCAGGCAGGCAGGCACAGACAGACAGACAGACAGACAGACAGACAGACAGACAGACAGACAGACAGACAGACAGACAGACAGACAGACAGACAGACAGACAGACAGATAGATAGATAGATAGATAGATAGATAGATAGATAGATAGATAGATAGATAGATAGATAGATAGATATTTCTAGCATTGACTTACAATCTGTATTGCATTTTATATAGACTGAAGATAGGGTCTAAAACAGAAAAAAATATTTCATTGTTGTTGTATCTGGAAGGTTGAATATCATGCAGATTGGACTATAACTGTATTGCTAAAGTTTGACTTTCTACTTCTTTATTCACAGAGGCACTGACCCAACAAGAACCTTGCTGGGTCCTCCTGTTGCCCAGCAATCTGCCATCCCACAACAGCTGAGCTCAGATCTGAGGTGCAGCTCAGTTTAAAAAACAACAACAACTGTAAAAAAGCTAAAAGTGGAGGGGGTGTAGGAGTTCAGCAATCCCATTTTGAAGGTGATGCTAAGCTCCACCCCCCTTCCAGATTAGTTCATCTTTAAACTCTTTAAGTCAGAGCAATGGAGTTATTTGCTCCAATTTAATACTGATTGTTTAAGCTATTGTGTCCTATATATCTTTAAGTTATGATACCATAAATAATTATGTCATAATTCCATATATATTACATTATATAGTTTTAAGCTATAATGTCATACTTTCTTGTTGTTTGACTAAGAAATGCCCTTAACATTTGCTAAACTGTCCTTTACATTGCGTTTTTGGTAACTACATTTCTTATGCATTTTCCCCATTCCCCTTTTTTCCATTCTGTTTTCCTCTGTTGTTGTTGTTGTTCAGTCACACAGTCGAGTCCGACTCTTTGTGACCCCATGGACAAAGTAATGCCAGGCCCTCCTGTCTTCTACCATCCTCCAAAGTCTGCTCAAATTTGTGTTAATTACATCAATAATGCTGTCCAGTCATTCCATCTTTTGCTGTTCCCTTCTTCTTTTGCATTCTGCCTTTCCCAGCATCAGGGTCTTCTCCAGTGAGTGCTCCCTTCTCATTTGGTTTCCCTATAATTTTTTTTTTTTTAATTCCATATATGCAGACTTAGAGTGCTGGGCACACACATATTCGTAGGCCAAGGACTCTAGCACATTATTTATTTACCTTAGTAACTTAGCAGCATATATGAATAAATTGGTCATATTAGTAGAGCTAGATACTAATATGACCAATTTATCCATATATGCTGCTAAGTAACTAAGGCCAGAATGTTTAAAATGTAAAGTGAACAGTAATGATAAGAATAATCAGTCAGGTTGATACAACTTTGCACTATCACAGTCTGAACATATTATTATTATTATTATTATTATTATTATTATTATTATTATTATTATTATTATTATTGTTGTTGTTGTTGTTGTTGTTGTTGTTGTTGTTGTTGTTGTTGTTGTTGTTGTTGTTGTTGTTGTTGTTGTTGTTGTTCCACCCATTCCCCCATTGGGGGCTCAGAGCAAATAGAAATAAAATCACAATGAAATCATAATAAGACTAATTACAACATTCATCAAAGTGCAGCCAGATGATTCAGCAAGATGACATGACAGCAAGGTGGTATAGCACGAAGTAGTATTACAATACAGCACCACAGTACAGTAGCACAGTAGAGCAGTAAAGCAGTAGGGGGGAGGCCAACTGATTGATAAATAGATGCCCACTGCCTCATCCAAAGACCTGGCGGAACAGTTCCGTTTTACAGGACCTACAAAAAAGGCCAATAGGCCAGGTAGGGCCCGGATCTGCAAAGGGAGCTGATTCCATCAGGTCGGGACCAGGACTGAAAAAGTCCTGGCCCTGGTGGAGGCAAGACGGGCATCTCTTGGGCCGGGGACTATCAGAAGATCATAGGAGGCTGAACAAAGCAACCTCCAGGGCATATATGGGAGGAGACGGACCCATAGATATGTTGGTCCCAGGCTGTGCAAGGCCTTGAAAGTCAAAACTAACATCTTGAAACGGATCCTGTACTCTATAGGCAGCCAGTGCAAGTCGCGGAGTGCCGGCCTCATGCTCACCCGTACAAGTAATGCAGTCAGCAGGTGAGCTGCCACATTCTGCACTTGCTGCAGTTTCTGGATCAGTTTCAGGGATAGGCCTGCGTAGAGCGAGTTACAGTAGCCCAGCCTGGAAGTCACCATTGCATGGGTCACTGTAACCAGGTCTTAGGGGGACAGGTATGGTGCTAGCTGCCTGATCTGCCATAGATGGAAAAAGGCAGACCCAGCAGCCACTGTGATCTGGGCCTGAATGGAGAGGGAGGCATCCAGAATCACCACCACACTCTTCACCTGTTGGGCAGGCACCAGAACAGCGCCACCAGGCTAGGAGCTGGATGCACAACCCCCACCCCCTCGACTCAGGTACAGGATCTCCATCTTAGTTGGATTTAACTTCAATCGACTCTTCTGTAACCATCCAGTCACGGCTCGGACAGCTGTTCAGGGGTGAAAGATGGTCTGCAGTCCATCAACAGATAGAGCTGGGTGTCATCAGGATACTGGTGACAACCAAACCCAAAACCTCAGGCAATCTGGGCAAAGGGGTGCATATAGATGTTAAATAATATGAGCGAGAGGATAGCTCCCTGCTGCACTCCACATATAAGTGGGTGTTGCAGGGAGGTCTGCTGGCAAAGCATCACCCTTTGTCCCTGTCCCTGGAGGAAGGAGGAAAACCATTGCAAGGCTACGCCCCGCACCCCAGCAACGGCAAGACAGTGGGTCAATAGGTCATAGTTGACCATGTAAAATGCTGCTGGTAGGTCAAGAAGAATCAGAAGCACTGACGCGCCTTGGTCCAGATGCCTTCTTAGGTCATCTGTGAAGGCAACTAATACCATCTCCACCCCATGGCCTGGGCGGAAACCAGACTGGAATGGGTCCAGGGCGGATGTTTCATCCAGGAAAACCTGTAGCTGCTCCGCTACCACTTTCTCAACCACCTTTCCCAGGAACAGCAAGTTCAAAACTGGATGGTAGTTAGCTAGTACTCTAGGGTCTAGCAAAGGTTTTTTCAGAAGCAGCCAAATTACAGCCTCCTTTAACATCTCTGGGAATGTCCCACTTGTCAAGGACAGGTTAACAATATCACCCAGAGAGCTTCTGATGTCATCCTGGCAAGCTTTCACAAGCCAGGATGGACAGCGGTCCAGGGGACAGGTGGTAGGCTTCACTGCAGCCAGGATCCTGTCTATATCCTCCAATGTGAGTCAACTGAAGCGGTCCAAAGGGGCCAAGGGGCTTCCAGTTCACATACTGTATCAACTGTGGCTGCGAGGTCCTGGTGGAGAGTCAAGATTTTATCTGCAAAACACGTTGCAAAAGCCTCAGAACCAATATCCAATTCCCTATCGTTTTGATTGCTCGATGGCAAAGTTGTCAGAGACTGAATCACTCTAAATAATTGGGCTGGGCATGACTTTGTAGACTCTATGGAGGTCTTTGTAGACTTTGTAGACTCTATGGTGGCATAGAAATTTTTCTTAGCAGACTTCATAGCCTTCTCTTAGACTTTCATAAACGTTCTGTAAGAGGTTCTGGACTCTTCATCACAAGTACACCATCACACTCACTTTAACTGTCTAAGCTGTCGTTTCATCCTTAGCAGGTCCAAGGAATTCCAGGGAGCTGCTTTGGTACGGCAGCAATGAGGGTGCCAGGGGGCAATGTCATCAATGGCAGTGGAGAGTCAGGAATGCCAGTCCTCCACAAACTCATCTAACAACCCACCAGGGAGCATCGGATCCTGCAGGGCCTCTTGAAACTGCTCTGGGTCCATTTGGCTCCTTGGGCGAGTGTAAATCCACCCACCACCTGAACAGGGTGGAAGCTGCAGGTCTAGCCAGACTTTCAAGGCATAGTGCTCTGACCATGGGACAGCATTTGCTGCTATCAGATCCATTGATGTCCCTGCCCTGAAGATCAGGTCCAGCGTGTGTCCGACCTGGTGTGTGGGAACCGATATATATTGGTTGAGTCCCAGTATCTCCATGGATGACACTGTCAGAGTATACAGTCATCAGACCACAGCTAGAGCTGCAGTGATCTATAGGACAGTAGATGATCTAACTGACAGTTGACAGCTGGCAGTCCTCCAGATTGCATCAGCTAGGATGATGTAAGGGGGAAGAGTATAATGACTCAGCACTAAGCTGATTGGATAATGAACTGTGCTGAACTGTATAAATGTAATGTAGCCCAGTGCTACGTGTGGTGGGTGGATGGTGATTGTATATGCAAAGCACTTTGTTAGTCTATGTAAATATCTGTAAATAAATAGTGTATATAGTTTGCCTAACAGCAGCTGTGTGCAGACTTTATTCCTTCGAGTCTCAAGAGACCACACACTAAACGCCAACAGACACAAGGCCCTGTGCTTGCGAGGACGCCGCATCTTCAACATGAGCATTGAAATTCCCCAGGACTAAAAGTCTGGGTAAGTCCAATGCCCAAGTGGACACCGCGTCCAGCAGGGCAGGTAGGCTCTCCTGTGGTGTGTTAGGTGGTCGGTACACCACCCAGATCACAACACTCTCTTCAGTTTCCCACACCAGACCAGTGCACTCTATGCTAGTGATGACCCTAGCACTCTATGCTAGGGTCAGAGAGTGCCCTGAAAGTAAGAGTCTCAGATGAGCACTGCAACTCCCCCCCCCCCGCCCATTTGTCTGAGACTGGTGAAGGACGGCAAACCCAGGTGGGGTAAGCTGATTCAAAGCGACAGTTTCACCATCCCACACCCAGGTCTCCATCATACACTTGCTGTTCCGTAATAAAATCCCGTAACATGGCAGTCTTATTATTAATGGACCTGGCATTAATCAACACCAGAGAAGGAGATGGGTAATTTGTCCTAGCTCCTCAACTAACATGCCTCGGGATGGGACATAAGTGGCACGGGGTCCAAGCATTTCCATATCTCCGATTCCCTCTCTGTTTTCGCAATCTATTCCCATTGATGTATAAATAGCATGTTCAAAGTAAAAGCAGATTCTGAAAATGCACACCTCAGGGTGCATACCAGAGAAACTTAACCACATCCAAGTCCAACTACAAATAGTGGAATGTGTTAAATGTACATCTGGGCTACACATGTATAGATCATTGGTAGCAGTGGTGCACAATAGATAAGTTTTACACAATATCCATCTTTATTTATATATTTATTTATTCTATTTTTGGCTTGCCCTTCCCGTAGAACAGGCTCAGGGCAGATTACATCATAAAAACAATCAACGGTAAAAAAAACTAATTTAAAATATATAAAATCTAAAATTACAAAGAACAATAGGTACTAAAATAGCAAATTCAGCCTCACAGACATGGCCTATTGTCCAGGTCCAGCAGGTCTTATAGCACTGAGATGGAATGAAGGGGAGAGGCCAATAAT
Organism: Heteronotia binoei; assembly: GCF_032191835.1. Taxonomy (NCBI): domain Eukaryota; kingdom Metazoa; phylum Chordata; class Lepidosauria; order Squamata; family Gekkonidae; genus Heteronotia; species Heteronotia binoei. Next base: position 27,975,151 of record NC_083230.1, on the reverse strand, counting down.
AAGTGACATCCACTGCCTCAACTAAAAGCTTGGTGAAAGAGCTCTGTTTTACAGGCCCTGCGGAATTGAAGCAGATCCCGAAGGGCCCAGATCTCCAGGGGCAGCTCATTCCACCAGGCAGGGGCTAGGGCCAAAAAGGCCCTGGCCCTTGTTGAGGCCAGATGGACATCTCTGGGGCTGGGTATCACCAGACTGTTAAGTAAACTGCCCTAAAAATAGGATTTTGGGGAATTTAGAGTGGAGGGTAATCTGCCTTTTAGCGAGATCAAAAACCTGTTTATACAGAAGGTGTCTGCTTTGGAACTTACCCAATAACGAGACAATGTAATATAATAATAAAAGGTTTATTATGAAATAAAGACAAACATACAAGAGTATTTATTTATTTATTTAATTCGATTTATATCCTGCCCTACCCCACCGAGGTGGGCTCAGGGCGGCTTACAACATAAAAAGTATAAAGTCACACAACGCCCATACAATCCTAATGAAAGTAAGATAGAAATAGACAGGGGTACATACAAGGATTGACAAACCGGGTAATAATTAACTATCGTAGTCTTCAAGGAAGGCTCCAATGACGACAAAAAGGAGATGGGGGATGGACCCTCAACTGATCAGGTATCGGGGGCGTCTCTAACAGTGGGGTATGTGGTACTGTCAGATGCACACGTGTGGAGAGTTGGGTCAGAGGCTATAAGGACTACCTTGAGCCCTTAGAGGGTAGGAGGTGCAGAGAAAGGGGAGGCTCCGCAATGACCATAAGGGCTGGACTTGTGCGGTAGTCAATGGCCAGTTTATTAGGGGCACCTGAATTGAATGCCCATACCTGGCCAATGAGGGGACCTGGGCCTGGTTACGTGATTGGGCTTCCAGGTAACAATTTATACAAAGAAGTCTGACTCTAGGTGAAAATGTTCTTCCTCTTCTTCACTTCTATATTGGCACCATCTATTGTCCTGGGTTCCGTTGGACAAAAGCTTTGGCAGTCTGGCAGGATCCATGCTTAAGATAAGCTTGATTGCCTTATGCAAAAGTTGAAGCAGCTGTTGACTACGCGAGTCTCTTGCTTTGCTGTAATGGAGTCGGGAAAACAAGATGGATTCTGGTGGTGTTAGCCTTTGGTTCATGGAAACAGGCTGGAAACTGTTTGCCTGTACAGTTCATGGCGGCGTGGCTTCTTCCACTGCAACGGCTGAGATGGCGCATGCACGGAGCGGCTGGAAACCCATCTATACTTCTGGCTAGCACTCTTCTGGAGATATAGAGTGCTGTTGTAACACTGAGGCTGTTAGTACTCGCATAAGTCCCCTCTGGAATGGTAGATAAAACCCACGTCTTACAGTCGATGTGTGTGAGTTGAATCTGCAGGCACCCTGGCAACCAAATGGTGATTACGATGTCCTTATATAACTAAATTAGGGGTCTCTTAGCCACAAACTCTCACAAAATTCATAACAGGATCCAGTCCATATTTCAAAAGTGGCAAGCGGGTAAGGAAGTAGCAAAAGACCTCTGCACATTCCAATGACGGGACTGCACGCCGGAGCCGGCCTGAAGTTTCACTGGTCAGCTTTCTGATTTTGCAGCATACCTGAGATAGAAAAACCGTCACAATTTTACATGACAAGTGGGGTGCATTTTGACATTTGACAACATATTGAGATGCATTTTGTTTGGCAAGTCACAAGCTGAGTGGGCCAGATTTAATTAGCAGCTCTAATGCATTTGGATCATCTAAGTAACATGTATTTAAATTCAGAAAAAAACATGCTTTACATATTCTACTAATCATATATCCAGTAGTTGTGTGGGCCTACAATATGTAAATGTGCAGATCGGGCCCACAGTGGCAGAAAACACAGAGGTCTGCAAACTTGCGAGTTCATCAGATAAAACATTAAAAAAATATATTAGGGATTTTAAATCCACAAAAGCATTGTCTGTGCATGTGCAGATAATGTACCTACCTCCTTTATCAAAAGAGTCCTTGCGGCAGTGACAGTGGTGAGGCTGAGAACCACAGCAGACCCAGCAGCACTGGGCTCTCTGGCATCAATGGCCATGGGAAGGCAGGAGCCTCAGCAAGACCACCCAGCAGTGGTGGCCAGGAGCTGAGCCAGGGTTGCTGCCAGCAGCAGTGGGAGCAGGGGTGACCAGGAACCATGGTAGATCGCAGCAATGGCAGTGGTGATGAGGGAGGTAGGAAGCAAAAGTGGGCCCAACAGCAGAGCCCAGGAGCCATGCCAGGCTTAGGTTTGCCAATCCCCAGGTCCCAGCGGGGATTCTCCCTCTTTCCCAGGCTCCTTCCCGCCCCCAGTTAGCTGGCCAGCGGGGGAGAAGAGGAGGGGAGTGCCCAAAACTACCATGTGACTTTCCACCTCCCGAGGCTTCAGAAGTCGGCTGCAACAGAAATGTCTGCTGGGCACTTCACTATTCCCTATGTGGAGGTCCATTCTCATAGGGTATAATAGGGAATTGATCTGGAGGCATCGGGGGCTCTGGGGGGGGCTGTTTTTTGAGGTAGAGGCACCAAATTTTCAGTATAGCATCTAGTGCTGCTCCCCAAAATACCCCCCAAGTTTCAAAAAGATTGGACCAGGGGGTCGAATTCTATGAGCCCCAAAAGAAAATGCCCTTATCCTTCATGATTTCCTATGGAAGGAAGGCATTTAAAAAGGTGTGCTGTCCCTTTAAATGTGATGCCCAGCACTCCCTTGGAGTTCAATTATGCTCGTCCCACCCTTGCTCCTGGCTCCTCCCCCAATGTCTCCTGGCTCCACCCCCAAAGTCCCCAGATATTTCTTGAATTGGACTTGGCAACCCTAGCCAGTCTCGTCAATTGCAGCTGCAATGGTGGGGATGGCATGAGCCTGGTGGCAGTGATTGTGGCTGGGAGACATGCCAGCCTCACCAGCTGGAGCTGAAATAATGCAAGTGGGGGGCAAAACTGTATCAAGCCCAGCACTGGAGGCCAGGAGCTATGCTGAACTTGTTGGTGGGCATGAGGAGAGCAGGGACTATAACCAGCCGAGTAACAGTGACAGTGGGCGGGAATAAAGCAAAGATGGGGAAGGGATCCCCCTGCGACTATTGTGACTCCTCATTTGTATATGTCTAAATACCACTTTTATATTAGACATTTTTTACACAGTATGTTTCTCCAGATCAATGCTGTACTATAGTCATCCAGCTCAGGTAACTCTACGAACAAACAAACAAAAGCATAATTTCAGTTTTCAGATTTTATCCTTGAAGGATCTTAGACGTGTTCTTTCTGCTTGAAATCTATATAATTCTTTGGACTGCCAGTCAGAGAATAATAAAAGCAGGGGGGAACAGACACCATACTGGTCTTCCTTTAAACATTATGATTTCAGACCAAAAGTATATTTTCCTTTGTTAAAACCGCTATAATCTCACACCATTTTATCTCTTCTGTGCGCAAGTTCTGAATTAGTCAGAATCAGTGCTTTTTTTGTAGAAAAAGCCCAGCAGGAGCTCATTTGCACATTAGGCCGTACTACCTGGCCTGGGAACATGTGGCTGTCACATGGCCAGTCAGGCCAGCCTGAGCCCTGGCCAGCGCAGGAGTGGCTTCTAGAAGAAAAAAAGCCCTTGTCAGAATTCATGCATCTACATTCAAGTTATTCAGAAAATGTTAAAATGTACACGTTTACTAATAAACTGATAGCGTTAGAGTTACATCATATTAACTATTGTAAAATCTGTATGTGCTCTTCCAAACGGATCCATCTGCGTGCATGTTGTTGCACTGAAATGTGTTTGTACATTTCTCATTCATCTAGGATACCTCCAGATAGCAACTTTCTTTGCTTTCACTCTGACACAATACCCAGTTCTAAATTACTGCCATAGTTATGATGGTATGTGGTGCAAAGCTTAACCAAAGAGCATGTCTATAACGTATTTGGAAATGACTCAGAACAACACCCCTTCAGTCATTGCAACTGACTTCACAGAAGGATAAACACATTACACATTCTCCACCCAATATATGTGACTGTCATTGCTTCAGAAAGGAACATGGATTGTCAGCCTAAAAACAGGTGTTCTGGACCCCAATTTTGTATATTCTGAGGATGAAAAAAACCTCCTACATTGGCCTTTCTGAAGAAATGGTGATCACACTATTGCATGGCTCATGAGTAGCGTATTTGTCCCAAACACATGGTCACTGTGCCAGGAATGTAATGACTAAAAAGGCTAATAAATAGAGGCAATCTCCATAATGAACAGGTTTATCCGAGAAATATGATGGGTACTGATAGCTCTATTCCATGCTTCCAGAAATTTGTGTCACATGAGCACAAGTTTCTTTAAATCTCAGTTTAGGACAGGTAGTAACTTAATCAAATGTGATCCCAAGTAAAACTGCCTTCAGCTTTCTCCTAAAGATAGAAAGTGAGAGGGTCAGGTATACCTCCCAGGTTGTTCCATAATTTTGGGTTTGCCACTGAAAAGGCCCTCTCTCATGTACCCACAAATGAGCTTCTTTGATTAATGGGACAATCAGGATGCCTTTTCCCTATGATTTCCAGAATAGCATCTGGTGCCTCCCCTCAAAAAAACCCTCCAAGTTTCAAAAAGATTGGACTAGAGGCCTGTGGGAACTTTCACAGTTTTGCAGGGCCTGTAAGGCAGAGATGTTCTGCCAAGCCTTTACACGAGGACAGAGACGGTTGATGTGTTGGCACCTTTTTCTCTCCACCCCCTCTTTGGGGGATCCCCTCACCCCTGATGTGATGTAATGAAGAAGAACTGCAGATTTATACCCCGCCCTTCTCTCTGAATCAGAGACTCAGAAGGAATAAGAGCACTTTAAAGATGCCATCAGGGTTTGTAATCTTTTTAATGTAACTGATTTTATATATATGTATTTTTAATGTTGTACATCGCCCAGAGCCTGGCACTAACCAGGATAGGGCAATTCATCAAATACAATTAATAACAACTGCCCTGAGAGCCCAAGGATTCAGGCCTGGAACTCCTTGACATGGTGGCAGCTTTAGGGAATTGGGGACTTTGTAAGTGTATTGACTGCCAACACATTCTCTGGGTCTACAGAGTGGTTGTTATTTTGGTGAGTCAGGATGGATGTATTAGGCCAGTTGGCAGCAGCAGAAATATTGGGTACCTCAAGCAGTGTTCTAGTGATGGAGGTTACCTTGGATCAAGAGTCAGACATGCAGGCAGGCACCAGAAAGCATGGAGATGCTTGGAAGAGAAAGGCTTGAGCCTGCAAGCATCTGTGGTATGAGAAACAGCATTGGAAAGCTGTAGTGAAAGAACATGGAGTCAAGCAAGTCAATGATACCTCCAGTAAGCAGAGAACAACTTGCTCTGATTGGCTGAGCCACAGTCATGGTTACCAAATGTATCAATTTGCAAGAAGACTCGCAGTGAGGGGAAATCACCTCACAGTTCAGTTTAGTTCAGTCCGAGTACTGAAGGAGTTCAGTTGGAGATTCAACTGGGACGGAGCTGAGACCAGCCTGTGGGCCGAGTTCCTTGTAAGACAGAACTGATTTTAAGGTTTCTGTCTGTGAGAGAGTTATTGGGAAGAAGGGGCAAACCCAGGTTCTTTCTGAGAAGAAACTTTGTGAGTGGTAGCAGATGGGAGCTGAAGACTCTGCAGAGATCTGTCAGCACTTCAGGGCAGACTCCTGGTTCAATCAGGAACTCACAACCATTTTGGGAGAGAGGCTAGATCTTTGTGGCTGAGAAGAAATCACAGGAGACAGACAGTGGGCGTCAACGTGGCAGATGCGGTTCAATGTGGCCAAGTGCAAAGTAATGCACATTGGGGCCAAGAATCCCAGCTACAAATACAAGTTGATGGGGTGTGAACTGGCAGAGACTGACCAAGAGAGAGATCTTGGGGTCGTGGTAGATAACTCACTGAAAATGTCAAGACAGTGTGCGTTTGCAATAAAAAAGGCCAACACCATGCTGGGAATTATTAGGAAGGGAATTGAAAACAAATCAGCCAGTATCATAATGCCCCTGTATAAATCGATGGTGCGGTCTCATTTGGAGTACTGTGTGCTGGTCGCCGCACCTCAAAAAGGATATTATAGCATTGGAGAAAGTCCAGAGAAGGGCAACTAGAATGATTAAAGGGCTGGAGCTCTTTCCCTATGAAGAAAGGTTGAAACGCTTGGGACTCTTTAGCTTGGAGAAACGTCGACTGAGGGTTTACAAGATAATGACATGATAGAGGTTTACAAGATAATGCATGGGATGGAGAAAGTAGAGAAAGAAGTACTTTTCTCCCTTTCTCACAATACAAGAACTTGTGGGCATTCGATGAAATTGCTGAGCAGACAGGTTAAAACGGATAAAAGGAGGTACTTCTTCACCCAAAGGGTGATTAACATGTGGAATTCACTGCCACAGGAGGTGGTGGCAGCCACAAGCATAGCCACCTTCAAGAGGGGTTTAGATAAAAATATGGAGCACAGGTCCATCAGTGGCTATTAGCCACAGTGTGTGTGTATATATAAAAATTTTTTGGCCACTGTGTGACACAGAGTGTTGGACTGGATGGGCCGTTGGCCTGATCCAACATGGCTTCTCTTATGTTCTTATGACAGGGACACTAGCTGGGTGGAACTGAGACACACAGGATTGAGGCACCTGTGAGATAGCACTCAAATGTGTGAGTCCTGAGGTATGACTCTAAAGTCTGGGGTGTGCCTATATGCTAGTGAGAGTGTCTGTGTGGGGAAAATTCTGGCACAAGTCAGATAGTCCTCAGTGTGAAAGACAAAGAGTGTGTGACCCTTTTTATTTTTATGGTTTAGAAAGCTTGAGCACAGGTTTGATAACCTTGCTCTAATTAGAGTGTTTCTCAAGTGCTAAGGAAGCGCTGCCTGCCTATTCAGTACCTGCTTGTTAGTTGGTATATCTTCTGCCAGTTTTATATTTTATAATACTTCAGCCTGTTAATATCTCTAGGGATTAGAGATTGTTTGTTTTAGTTGAACACCTGCCTGCCAAATGATTTGTTAAATACCAACCAATTAATATTCTTTCACTCCCTCTTGTGCCTTTTGTAAATCGATAAATATACTTTTTGGTTTTGAATTTGAACACATCTGGTGCTTAGTTATTTTCTGACAGGATGTTATTTGGTGTGCCTGAGGTACTGGGTGAAGATGACAGAAAAATTCATAGTGGTCATTTCCCCCCAAGCTGACCCTGACAATCCTTCATGGACATCTCCAGCAAGTTAGAGGATGAAAGGTCTGGGGAGTTCAAGAAAGAGTTGTCAACCTTTGAGGATGGTCAATATTCTTCAGCCTCCAAATGTTCCAGAGGCCAGTGTCAAGAGCAGGGGGTAGAAGCAAATGTGCACCGGCCTGACACTCTGAAAGATGGTGGCCAGGAGATCAAAAGATATCCAGGACAGCAGCCTGCAGGACACAAGGACCCTGACAGACCAGTGTCAGAGATGATGGTGCAGGAGAAACCAGCCTGGAGACCTGTTAGTTCTAGTCAAAGCTTTTATGGATTTACAAACACAGCACATGAACCTGCTTTTGCATGATTGCAGTGAAAGAAAAAAAATCCCAATGTTTCAAGATGGCATAGATCCCCATTATACTCCTCATCTTTTGAATCTGCATGCTTGGACTTCAGGGCGCTGCAGCAGAAATATTTGGGGGTACTGCATACCCATCTATGCACATATATATCAAACCAGAGAGTTCTCGGGTATGAGTAAGATAAATGACTTCAGAACACTCTGTGAGGGTTTTAACTAATATATGTATTGAAAAACAAAGTTTTAAACCAAAGTATTTTTCACACATTAATTTAGAAATATTTTATAGGACATTTTACATTTTACAATATACCATATTCTTTCTTCATTTGTATGACTTCCTGAAGTCCAATGCAGGTGTGAGCGCAATTCCCAAACCAGTGTGGCTGCAACTGGACTGCTGCTTCCATCCACTTTCAGAGTTAATCCTTCCTCAGGCAGCTCACCAAGGAACTGGAATGTCACAATTTTTTTTTTCATTTAACAGTATATTAAATTGCATTTTATCTAGTCTTATTCAAGGTACTCCCATATATACTCACTACAGTATTTCAGTTGGCACTGCTCTGTATCTCCAATGGATCTAGCACAGCTCTACACAATTGGGAGCCATGCCAGATCCATTGGAGATTCATTGGAGATTAGTTAAAACCCCTATGGAGTGTTCTAAAATCATATACCATATGTGCACATAGACAGGCAAAGAGATCTGTGGAGGCAGCCCTTGCAGTGGAGCCCATAGCAGCAGAGGATCCCCCAAAATCAAAGAGGGAAGGGATCTAGAGGTGGATATTAATGAGGAGGCATCCTAAGGCTGCAAAGGGAGAGAGGCAGTGAACGGCTCCCTTGCTGGAACCACAAGGAGGACCTTCAACTAGCAGAGATATGGATAAGCACTGACCTTTTGCCTCTCAAAGCAGCCAGGCTGTGTTGGAATTGACAGCCAAGGGGGAAGCCTAGATATCTAAGGCTTGTAAGGAAGCATAGTGTAAATGTGCCTCCCTTGAGTATTGCTGTGTGCAGGCTGAGAGAGGTCTGGGAAAGCTGTATGGAGTCAAGTCCGGAAGGTGGCTGAGGAATTCCTTAAGCACACCAAAGTCCAGCAGAAGGCTTATTATGATCAACAAGCAAAGCCTAGAAGTCTTGCCATTTAAGAAAAGTTTCTGGTCTTGAAACTTGATCTTTATTATGTGTTGCAGACATTGGAAAACTATTGATTTGAGAAATGGGCCTGAAGAAAAGAACTCAGGTTGTTCATATTAACTGGCTGAAGTTGTTCCGGCCAAATAATTCCAGTTTAGCATAATCTGGAGCAGAGATAGGAGCATCTTTTGCCATAGCATCCAATGTTCCCAGTAAAAGTGGCAGGGGGGGAGGAATTGGATCTGCCAGAGTTACTAACTGAAAGTGTGAAAGCTGAGGGGCTGGAGCAAGTGCAAATGGTTTATCACAAAAGCAGCAGGATGACTTGAACTGAGTACCATCTCTGTGGATTTCAGGAAGCTGAACAAGTTAACAATTGTGGGTCCATACCCCACTCTGATTGAGGAATGTTTAAAAATATACTCAGCAGTCTGGTTACTTGTATGCAACTGCCCTGAGAGCCCAAGGGGTTCAGGCCTGGAACTCCTTGACAGGCTCCCAGAATTGTGTTCCCCTAATGCTACCTCCTTGGCAGTCCTTGGGCTAACACTGGCCCTAAAATATCATCTAAACTGATCTGCTGCAAGTATTGGTATTTAATGCTTCCCCGCCTCAACCCTATAGTTAACAGCAGAATGGAATGTTCAAGAATACCTCTGTGCTAAACAATTTATTAAGATAGTGAAGGGATAACTCAATTGCTTACACAGCCTTGATAAATCTTCCCCTTATGATTTCTCCTTCCAGTCACAAAGACATTTAAAGCCTTACATTTAAAGCCTTATATTGGCCAGCGACCAAGGCTGAGGTGACTAGGATGTTTTTAAATTTCATTTAATGCTATCTTCTCCTTTTTGTACAGGAGAGATTGCAGTGATCTCTGGTAAGGAAGAAAGCACAAGGGCTACAATTTTTCTTACTAAAGCTGGGAAGAAAAGGAGAATCTTAATTAGTCTTAAAGACCAAGTCTTCCCGCCCCATGACCTCCATTCTACCGTGAGTTCTAAAACTGTGAGCTTATTCTTCATAAATTATATAGTAAAGTCAACACTGAACTCATTGCTCACAGTGAAGTTCACATCCATCAAATTTAGTGAATTCAATTGGCCCAATTTTGGTTAAAGGACTTCAGTGAGTTTACAAAAGGCAAGTGCCATTCTTGCAGGTGTTTAACAAATGGTATGGCTGAGCACCCAACACCATTATTTTGGCATCCAAGTAAAATGCTTGAGTGATCAAGCTAAGTACAGGCTTTAAAGAACAATTTACAATGCAATACAACTTCAGACTGACTTTGCCCAGTCAGTTTATAAGATTCCCCCCACCCAAAGTTCACTGATAAAGACAAGGGAGAGGGGGAAAAGTTCTGCAGATGTTCACTACAAACCCAGTCATAAACACAGGAAGGTAACAATTACGTACAAACTCACAATTAGAGCATCATATGCATTTCAGAAATGACTAGAGTAGGGCATGATTTTGCTGGGAGAGCATTCCATTGCTGCTGTATGCACATTTTGCTAGAACTTTAGTGACTAGTTTACTGACAGATGGCAGAGAAAAATCAGTTTTTTTAATATTGGCTACATTTCCTGATAGGATATGTAAAGGATTTTGATAAACATGTTTTCAGGAAAATCTCTTTTGGCTTCAGAATTATTTTGCTAATCTTAACTGATTGCATGATTCATGTATGAATCACAGTGTGCATTGCTAAGTATGTTGACAGCTGTGTAGGCATTTACATGTGAAATTAGGGAATTAATTATTACTGTACTAAAGTAACAGCTCATTTAAAACACAATCCAGCCGTTTAAAGGTCACTTCCAGGTTAGATTGTGGTAACTCTCTCTACGTGGGGCTGCCCTTGACCCTCCTCCAAAAACTCCAGCTAGTGCAGAATGCTGCTACACAGATGTTGACATCATCATTGTCTATTTGGGCACAGACCCATCCTGTGCTTCATGAACTGCACTGGCTACCTATTGAGTACCAGATCCGGTTCAAGGTGTTGGTACTTACATTTAAAGCTTTATACGGCCAGCAGTCAGCATACCTATGGGACCACCTCTCCTTGTATGAGCCCCATAAGTCAGGGGTGGCCAACGGTAACTTTCCAGATGTTTTTTGATTACAACTCCCATCAGCCCCAGCCAGCATGTCCAATGCCTGGGGCTGATGGGAGTTGTAGGCAAACAACATCTGGAGAGCTACCGTTGGCCACCCCTGCCATAGGTCTTTAATATCAGCAACCCAACAATGTCTTGTGGCTAAGAGACCCCTAATTTCAGTTACCGTATTTTTCACACCATAAGGCGCTCTGGACAATAGGATGCACCTTCCTCCTGGGGGGCGAACCGCTGCCTCTGCCTCCGATCCGGCGCTTCCCCCGCGCCTCCCTGCATGGCTCCATCTTCTTCCAGCAAGCAATGGAATTGCTCCACCTGGCCCCACCGCAAACCCAGCGCTTCGCGAGCACCAGCTGCGGAGGGGGCAGCGTGCTTCCTCCTTGCCTGTGTGCCTGGCTCCAGCTCTGATGCTTAAAGCAAGCGCTGGGCTTGCTCCCTCCGCCCTCCGATCCCAGCGCTTGCTTTAAGCATCACAGCTGAAGCCAGGCACGCAGGCAAGGAGGAAGCACCCGCCCCCTCCGCAAACCCAGCACTTCGCGAGCGCCGGCTGTGGAGAGGGCAGCGTGCTTCCTCTTTGCCTGTGTGCCTGGCTTCAGCTGTGATGCTTAAAGCAAGCGCTGGGATCAGAGGGCGGAGGGAGCGATCCCAGTGCTTGCTTTAAGCATCACACAAGGAGGAAGCACGCTGCCCTCTCCACAGCCGGCGCTCGCGAAGCACTGGGTTTGCGGTGGGGCCATGTGGAGCAATCCCAGCGCTTGCTGGAAGAAGATGGAGCCAGGCACGGAGGCGCGGGGGAAGCGCCGGATCGGAGGCAGAGGCAGCAGATCGCCCCCCCCCCCCCAGGAAGGTATGTACCTTCACTCCATAAGATGCACACACTTTCCCTTCCACTTTTTTTTTTGGGGGGGGGAGTGTGTCTTATGGTCCGAAAAATACGGTATATACAGACATCATGATCACCCATTTGGTTGCCAGGGTGCCTGGAGATTTGACTCACACACATCTGCTGTAAGACGTGGGTTTTATCTACCATTCCATAGGAGACTTATGCGGGTACTAACAGCCTCAGCATTACAACAGCAGAAGAGTGCTAGCCAGAAGTACAGAACCCAAGACAATAGATGGTGCCAGTAAAGAAGAGGAAGAACATCTTCACCTAGAGCCAGTCTTCTTTGTATAAATCAGGTGTCACCTTAGGTAACAATTTGGCCTTCTATTGTCACCTTTAGATAAGTTTAATAGCTTGTTAATCACTTCCACCCCAATACCCTCACCCATTCTTTGTCCTAATGGTCACCCTAGAGCCTTTCCCTTTATGCCCATTGTTACCTGGAAGCCCAATCAAGTAACCAGAGCCATGTCCGCTCATTGGCCAAGTATGGGCATCCAATCAGATGCCCCTGATAAACTGACCATTGGCTACCACACAAGCCCAGCCCTTATGGTCATTGCAGAGCCTCCCCTTTCTCTGAGGTCATGTACCTGTCATCCGCCCCTGCACCTCCTACCCCCTAAGGGCTCAAGGTAGTCCTTATAACCTCTGACCTAACTGTGTATCTGACAGTACCACATACCCACTGCTAGAGACGCCCCCAATACCTGATCAGTTGAGGGTCCATCCTCCATCTCCTTTTTGTCGCCATTGGAGCCTTCTTTGAAGACTACAATAGGTAATTATTACCCTATTTGTCAATCCTTGTATGTACCCCTGTCTATTTCTATCTTACTTTTATTAGGACTGTATGGGTGTTTTGTGACTTTATACTCTTGTATGTTTGTCTTTATTTCATAATAAACCTTTTATTATTATATTACATTGTCTCGTTATTGGGTAAGTTCCAAAGCAGACACCTTCTGTATAAACAGGTTTTTGATCTCGCTAAAAGGCAGATTGCCCTCCACTCTAAATTCCCCAAAATCCTATTTTTAGGGCAGTAAAGGTAGTCCCCTGTGCAAGCACCAGTCATTTTCGACTCTGGGGTGACGTTGCTTTCACAACGTTTTCACGGTAGACTTTTTATGGGGTGGTTTGCCATTGCCTTTACCAGTCATCTACACTTTCCCCCCAGCAAGCTGGGTACTCATTTTACCAACCTCAGAAGGATGGAAGGCTGAGTCAACCTGGAGCTGGCTACCTGAACCAACTTCTGCTGGGATCGAACTCAGGTCGTGAGCAGAGGGCTCCGACTGCAGTACTGCAGATTTACCACTCTGCACCATGGGGCAAGTATAGGGAATGTCATTTTCTCTTAGGAGAGGTAGAATATTCTCTCCATTTCTGTGCCATTGGCTACAGAATTTCTTTAAGGATTCTGACCTTCTCCCCTCTAATTTCAATATCTTTATCATAATCTTAAGAATTGAGTCTCTCACCATCCCTTTTGCAAATCTGATATGTACCTCTCTTGGCAACAAGTGTTTTCTGGCAAAGGCTGAGGGAACTCTGTATGCTAAGTCAATTTCTTGCTCCGGTTCCAAAGTTTCAGTCTTCATCACTTCTGCTAAAGCTTTGCTTATTATCTTAGGTAGGTTTTCAGATTTATCCTCTGGAACATTCTGAAATCATAGCATATATGCCACCCTATCCATCTCTAATTGAAGCAATCGGACCTCTGAGTCTTTTTGTTTGGTTTCCATTTTTTCTAATTTCTGTGTGGTAACCACCATCTTGGAGTCTAAAACTTTTAGGGCTTGGTTTGTTTCTGAAGTTTGTTTACTATTAACGGCCCATTCCCTCTGAACCTCTCGCAATTGGTCTCCTAGGCTGGCTACCTTGTCAGTCAATTGTGCTATGGCTGTCATTAAGTTTTTTTGTAGTTCTTTTATATCTTCTTGTATGCCAGTCACACCAAAGTTTGCAGGATCTGTAGTTTGACTTGGCGAAGGGGAGGGGGATGGAGTCACTTTTCCCCTACCTTATTCCCTTTTATCATTGTGCTGCCCAATACCCAAACACTATTGCAGACAATCAATGAGAATAAACAAAACCCAAAAGAAAAAATTGTTTAGGAACAGTCTTCTAGCTAGTATCAACAATCTAACCACTAAAATAACAGCGTTATTTCTTGGGAGCAAATCTATAAACACAAAGCTTTAGCAATAGTCAAAACAAGAGAGGAATTCTCCCCTCTCAGGGAAACAGTTACAAGCAGAGCTTTTTTTGAGCAGGAATGCAGTTTCGGCTGGCATGGTGTCAGGGGGTGTGACCTAATATGTAAATGACTTCCTGCTGGGCTTTTTAAAAAAAAAAACCCTGTGTGAAACAATGGTGATGTCAGGGGGTGTGGCCTAATATGCAAATGAAGTCCTACTGGGCTTTTTCGACCAAAAATGCCCTGTTTACAAGTAATTTGTCTTTTTAACCCGGAGTGAAATTTGTAGAACACTGTTTAAAAGCCCAAATGGCAATAAAGTTTAGCAAACAAAGCAAGTTCCTACCAAGAACACAGTTAAAATAAAGGAAGGAACAAAGTCAAAACGTATATGCTGATCCACATAAAAAGAAAAAAGTTTAAAGGAAACCTTTTATGGATGAGACTGAGTAACAACAATCCAGTTTATAATTTAAATTTAAATTCCAGATACAGTTGTAATCCACCAGAGGCAAAAGCGAAGGAAAGAGAAAGAACCCAATCTTTGGGAAGGGAGAGACTAGCTGAAAAGCCCAAACCCCTCCCTACCCCTTTCAAAAACACTCTGTATAATCTGCTCTAGGAAGCTGTTAAATTACTAGCTTATCCAAACACTGTAGTAGAAATGATGCAAAAGCAGGAATCAGTGATTTTACATTCCATGGGGTATACGTTTGAAAGCCAAGCTTCAGGAAGAGAGCGACCGGCAAGTGCCCAAACCGCTCCCCCCCCTTTCGAACTCCCAAAGCAAGTTGTAATCCAACAGGAAAAGTTATTTGCATAGGAAAGGAAAGGTCCCCTGTGCAAGCACCAGTTGTTTCCGACTCTGGGGTGATGTTGCTTTCACAACGTTTTCATGGCAGACTTTTTATGGGGTGGTTTGCCATTGCCTTCCCCAGTCATCTACACTTTTCCCCCAGCAAGCTGGGTACTTATTTTACTGACCTCAGAAGGATGGAAGGCTGAGTCAACCTTGAGCCGGCTACCTGAAAACCCAGCTTCCACCGGGGAGCAGATCTTAAATGAGAAAGAGGCACTAACTTCCTGAGCTGATGTTAGAGCAAGCCAAGTTCAGTGCATTTCAGCAGACATGCTGGAAAATCAATTCAAAAGAAGGGCATTCACTTCTGGATGCTACCAAAATGGCAATCACAATGGCAGAGGCTGTGGAGCCCCTCCAGCTGCGTGATTTGGGGGGGCGGGGGGGGGAGGCACTGGAGACAAGCTCCACTGTCTGCCACCGATAGCGAGGCATCGAAACCCAGAAGTCCTGGTGATTGCTATCTTAAGAGTGTCCAGTGCATCTTGCTGAGCTGGGCCCCACTTCCAGGCTGCCTCCTTCTGCAGGAGCACGTGTAGAGGTGATGTGAGAGCTTACTCTGGAGAGATACTGTACTCTGGAGGACCAACAACAGGGCAGAGAAACTGAGGCCTTCCCCTGAGAAGAACATCAGAGAAGCCCTGAACCAGTGGTTCATATAGCCCAGCATCCTGTCTCTCTCGGCAGCCAACCAGTTTCTCTGGATGCCCAACAAAAAGGCAGTTAAGCTGAGGCCTTCATAAGAACATCAGAAAAGCCCTATTAGATCAGACCAGTAGTCCATCTGGTACAGCATCCCATCTCACACAGTGGCCAAATAGGTCCTCTGGAGGGCCAACAATAGGGTATAGAGGCCAAGGCCTTTCCCTGATGCTACCTCTCAGCACTGGGATTCAGAAGTTCACTGCCTTCAAACATGGAGATTCCATTTTGTCACTGTGGCTAGTAGCCATTGACAGACCTGTCCCTCCAATGAATTTCTAATTCCTTTATCATTTCTCATTACCTCAATGGCCCAGGCTAGCATGATGGCCCCTAATCATGTCAGATTTTGGAAGCTATATTTGTAGCTGTTATATAACCCTCCAGCAGGAACTCATTTGCATATTAGGCTACACCCCCTGATACCAAACCAACCAGATCTACATTCTTGTGTGATTCTGCTCAAAAAAAGCCCTGTATTCCTCACTTATAAAGACAGTTTTATAAAATTTAAAATAAGATCTCAGAAGCTAAGCAGGGTTGGCCCTGGTTAGGACTTGGATGGGAGACCTCCGAGGGAGCCAAGGTTTGCTATGCAGAGACAGGCAACGGCAAACCACCTCTGTTCCTTTCTTGACTTGAAAGAAGAAGACTGCAGTTTTATACTCCATCCTTCTCTCTGAATCAGAGACTCAGAGCGGCTTACAATCTCCTATATCTTCTTCCCCCACAACAGACACCCTGTAGGTGGGTGAGGTTGAGAGGGCTCTCACAGCAGCTGCCCTTTCAAGGACAACTCCTACAGGAGCTATGGCTGACCCAAGGCCATTCCAGCAGCTGCAAGTGGAGGAGTGAGGAATCAAACACGGTTCTCCCAGATAAGAGTCCACACACTTAACTACTATACCAAACTGGCTCCATTCCCAGACGGAAGGAGGGAGGAGGAGGTAGACTTTTGTACACCGCTATTAAGCCACAAGTGCAAAGCAGAACTCTCTTACGCAGAGGCAGTCTACCTTCAAAGGCCATCTGTCAGGGACAGGTGTTAGCTGACAGCTGTTAACTGTGTACCCTGGAATCTGTCTCAGGCTGCTTCCACCTGGTGACAATTCTCCATTGTACATTCAGCGTAGCTGCATTTGCAGTGACAACAGAGCATCCATAGGGGCATTTCCCATGGGCTTTCTTTGGTAAACCCCATTCAGCTGCCATTCCTCTCTCCCCACATCACCAGTCAATAGTTGCTATAATGCAACTATATAGTAGTTGTGATGTAGACAAAAAGCCCTCTGGTGATGGGGAGGGAAGCTATGAGGGATGATGGTTGTAGAATGAAGCCAAGGTTCATGAATCCATGTTACGGTCTACACATTAAGCAAAACTTTGACTTCGATCCTTCCAGAAAAAGTATAGATGGAGGGGGGGGGGTCCTCCATACTTCAGCATTCAGGGGGCCTCTGTGTCATCTTCCTTGCATGGCATCTCCCCTGCGGCCTTGGTACCTGGGCAAGGGGTATGGGCGAAGCAGCAAGGGTGACCAGGCAGGCAAAGGAGGGATGGCTCTTTACTTACCTGAAGAGGCCAAGAAGAGCCAAGAAGAGGCCATCAACCAGCCCCAACCCCGTCAGCTAGTCCATCCACTGTTGCTGCTTCTCCATCATACAGGAAGCGGCAGCCAGCAGCTCCCATGGCAGAAGGGCCACAGAGGGGAAGGGAGAAGGCATGCTGTGCTTGCCAACAGACTGCCTTTCCCCAGCCATGGAAGCTCAGCAGGGGGTGGAGGGACCAGAGAGAGAGAGAGCCTCATGTGGCAGCAGCAGGTTCAGCTTCTCCCCTGGGCAAGAGGCACGGGCAAAGCAGTAGCTGGGGTGACTGGGTGGGCAAAGGAGGGGGGGTGGCTGCTTACTTAACTTGGCAGAAGAGCAGGCAGGTGCCCAGGGCCAAGAGGAGGCCCCTAGCTGGCCCCATTCCCATCAGCTACTCCGTCTGCTGCTGCTTCTCTGTGAAAATACCAAGCAGCTGCTGTCATTATATTAAAATATTAAGCTACTTGCTGCAGCGTCCGAGCCACAGAAGCTACTGATATTGAGACAGGACCTTTCCCAGTCCTGGAGGGTTGCCTAACTTGCCCTCAGACCAACCCACAGAAGGATAAATAAAACTGGGTTGCACTAAATAAACTAAGTAATTGGGTTCTTTTGTTTGGTGATGTATTTAATTTCCGGTAGCTAAACTTTCTGCCAGTACTTAAGGACCAAAGGAGAGACTCCAATTAAAATATAAAAACAGAGTTTATTTATGGAAAATAGTTTAGGGGTTAAAAGAAGAGGAATAGGTGTACAAACAAAACAGATACCACAAAAACAATAAACCTGTCTAAGCTAGCCTGGGCTACACTTGGCACAATACTTGCTTGCTCAAAGGCTGCTCCTGAGAAGAGTATTCTTACAGCCAGGGGCGAATTAACCATTAAGCAGACTAAGCACGTGCTTAGGGCACCAGGGCCAAAGGGGGCACCACAAAATTGGGGAAAGGGTGAAAAGAAAAAAAAAACAACGAATGAAGATTTGTTTAAAAAAATTGATAAAACTAGTGCAAATTGATCATGGTGCATCTTCTATTTTTTGCTGGCGAGGTGCAATGTCATAGGCTATGTTTAGAAGTAAATTGTATGTGTTTAAAAGTAAAATGATGGAGCCATTTCAGCCCCATGTAAACGTCAAAAATGAAGCGTGTTCAGTTGAGTGGTGCGCAAAAGAGAAAACGTGCAAAAGAGAATGAGCAAAAGAATCTGTCTGTTGTAGCCAAGACAGGAAAACTGACAGATTTCTTCTTACATACTGCGGAGAAAGATCATCCAGATCAAAACCAGTGTCAGTCTTCAGAGACAGGAAGTGAATCAAATCTATCTCCTTCATCAGAAATGGGCAGTGTTGGTGCAAGGTCAGAGTTTCATGATGACGTTGCACATGATGAAGTGCCACAACCTGGACCTACTTCCACGACAAGATGTGTAAATGCTTTTGAACTGTCCAAGGAGTTTAGAGAACTGACCAATGATGAAATGAACAAAGCTATGGACCCAGGGCTGTGGGATGAATTTTATGGTGATGATGTGGCTTATTGGGTTGCTTGTGGACCCTGTGAATGTCAGCACCACAATGGGCCATTTGACAAATCGTGTTGCAATTTCATCAGTGTGAAGCCAAAGAGATACTGTTCACAGAAGATATTTTTTGGAATAAAAGCCAATCGTGAACACTACAAGAGAGAATGGCTGTTGTACTCTCCTTCATAATGATCAGTTTACTGTTTTGTTTGTAAACTATTTGTGCTAAAGGATCAATGCATTTTGCTAGAAATGAGGGATTCAGTGACTGGCAAAACACTGCTGTAATTGACAACCATGAAAAAAGTACAACTCACCAAGATGCCGTGTTGACATATTTAACTCGGAAACAAGGCTTAGGCTTACACAGCCACTGGAAAAACAAATTGAAGAGGAGTACAATTACTGGGAGAATGTACTTTGGTGTATTGTAGCAGTCATTTGCACACTGGCTGAACGAAGATTGGCATTCCGATGAAAAGTGGGAAAATGTGGGTCTCTCAATAATGGGAATTATTTGGGGCTACTTGAATTGATGTTGGTTTGACCCATTCTTGGCTGCTCACATATCATGGTATGGCAATGATGGAAAAGGCAACCCTTTGTACCTGTCCAAAACAATATGCAAGGAACTTATTGAGTTAATGGCAAAGAAAGTGCACTCCATCATCACTGACAAAATTAATGTTTCTGCGTACTTCAGTTGTCTGTGGACTCAACGCCTGATCTTTCGCATGTTGACCAACTGTGCAAGGTGCTCAGATACTTGCAAGATGGACAGCCAGTTGAACGATTTATCACATTTTTGGAATTACAAAACCACACCGGTGAAGTTATGGCACAGCAGGTGTTGAAGTACTTATGTGATGATTGTAAATTGGATTTTGCTAAATGCAGAGGGCAGTCATATGACAATGCTGCCAACATGTCTGGACGTTACAATGGCATGCAGCAAAAACTTTTAGATGCAAATCAGTTTGCCATTTATGTACCCTGTGCAGCTCATTCACTAAATTTAGTTGGACAAAGTGCTGTGGATTGCTGTCAAGTTGCAGTAGATTTCTTTTCTACTGTACAACTGCTCTACACATTCTTTTCAGCCTCAACTGCTCAGTGGAGAATTCTCAAAGATTGCATTAGAAATGAAAAACTGTTGAAATCACTTTCAGACACTAGATGGGAAGCACATGCTGTGGCAACTGCAGCAATTATCAACTCTTTCTTCACGATTCTGAAAGCTTTGGAAGATTTATTAGATGACCAGTTGCAAAAAGGTGACACTAGAAGGGAGGCAAAGAATATTGCAAACAAGATGCAAGAACTTGAATTTGAGTTAATGCTGAATTTTTGGAATGAAACTTTAGAAGTTTTTTAGAACAAATCAACTTCTCCAAAGTGAAAATGTGATCTTGCAAATATGTGCAGATTTGTATTCATCATTGGCAGACGAGTTGCACTCATCAAGAGATGAGTTTGAGAGATTTGAAACACTTGCAAAGGACATGATCCCTGATGTAAAATACAAAGCAACTCAAACATGTAAGCATATAAGAAAGATAATGCCCAATGATGGAAATGCACCAGAGGTCATTCTCAGTGCCAGAGACAAATTCCGTATCTCCACTGTTTATGTAATTGTTGAAAAGTTAGAAACAGAAATGAGGAGACGAAAGATGTACACTGAAATAGCAGACAGATTATCTTGTCTGACAGACGTTCCTAATGCCACCCAACAAAGTGTTAATTCCCATTTATCAGAAAGTGAAAGGTACTCAAAGACTTGTAAGACACTCATTGATGCTTATCCAACTGACATGAACAACACTTTGTTTACAGAGCTTCAGCAGTTCCATTCATATGTTCTTCATAAGTTTAAAACAACCAAGAAAACATCTTTCACTCACATGGAACTTTACAACACAATTACAGAAGACAACCTAGAGAGTGCCTTTCTAAATGTTGAAATTGCCTTAAGAATATTTTTAACATTAATGATCACCAACTACACAACAGAGAGGTCTTTCTCACAACTGAAACATATAAAAAACCCAAATAGATCAGTTATGCTTCAAGAAAGACTCAACTCACTGTGTATATTAACAATTGAAGCCTCAATTGAAGACCTCAATTTCTTGACACACACCAAGGCAGAAGGTGGCAGCCAGCAGCTCCCCTGGCAGAAGGGCCACAAAGGGGAAGAGAGAAGGTGTGCTGCACCTGCCAACAGGCTGCCTTTCCCTGGCCACAGCAGCTCAGCAGGGGCTGGAGAGGCCAGAGAGGGAGAGAGCCACATGTCGCAGAGCAGGCAGCAGCAGGCTCAGCTTCTCGCCTATGCCCTTGGTGCCCAGACAAGAGGCATGGGCAAAGCAGCAGCTAGGGAGACCAGGCAGGCGAAGGGGGATGGGCTGCTTACTTACCTTGGCAGAAGAGCAGGCAGGTGCCCAGAGCCAAGAGGAGGCCCCTGGCCAGCCCCATTCCCATCAGCTAGTCTGTCTGCTGCTGCCTCTCCATCACCTGCCAAGGCAGGAGGCAGCGGCCAGAAGCTCCCATAGCAGAAGGGCTACAGAGAGGAAGGGAGAAGGCACACTGTGCCCATTGACAGGCTGCCTTTTCCTGGCTGCAGTGGCTAACCAGGGCTGGAGGGACCA
The DNA here is from genome assembly GCF_032191835.1 of Heteronotia binoei. Taxonomy (NCBI): domain Eukaryota; kingdom Metazoa; phylum Chordata; class Lepidosauria; order Squamata; family Gekkonidae; genus Heteronotia; species Heteronotia binoei. The sequence goes on along the minus strand of NC_083230.1, from coordinate 27,953,899 downwards.
GAAAGAGAGAGCCACATGCGACAGGCCCAGCTTCTCCCAGGAGGGCATGCTCATGGGCAACTCTGTGTCTCTCATTCTCTTAGCAAGCCCATTGGAGGCTAGAGGTGGCAGAGAGGATGGTGCCTGCAATGGGCATATCAATCAATCAATCAATCAATCAATTAATCTTTATTGCATTAGCGACAAAATGCCATAGCAACTAACAACTAGACTTAACAATAGGAAAAAACCTCAATAAAACATTCAATATAACAATAAAATTATATGAATTGGCATAAAGTGCTGGTTTGGGAGCATGTGGCTGTCTTCTTCTGCCAGAGCCCTGGCCAACCCAGCCAGAGCGGCGCTCTGGTGCACTGCAGCTCAAAAAAGCCTCGAAGTTAAGTGTTGTGACAGTAGAAAAGAAGATATTGGATTTATACCCTGCCCTCCACTCTGAATCTCAGAGTGGCTCACAATCTCCTTTATCTTCCTCCCCCACAACAGACACCCTATTCCCAGTACTAGCTGGGAAATGCAAGAGGAGACCAAGACAGTAGAGGAAGCCCTTTCCAGGGGAAAAGTTGTACAAGATCAAAGGTCCACAGCAGCTGACCTATAGGGGGCCACAGGAGCTGACCTAATGTATTCACCTGGGCTGCAGATAAAGAGGTCTTACAGCTGTAGTGAGAAAGTAAGGAATTCTCCTGGAGTTATGGCATGGGCAGGGAGAGATGGCACAAAATGAAATTAGGGAGTGGGTCTAGGGCCTGGGTTGCTTCTAGAGAGCTACCCCCTGAGAAGCCTGGGTTGGTGAGGGAAGGGGGAGTTGAAAGAAAGGAGTTCAACTGTGGAAATTGACGGGTGTTTCATGGGTTGTGAGCTGGTTCCTCAAAGGAGAATTTAATCATGGACATTGTGGAATAATGGGAAGTTTGCACTGGATCTCAGTATCTTTCCAAGCAGTTGGAAAGAGCCATAGATAAGCAACTGCTAGCCAGCTTCTTGTGTCCTCCAACACTCACAAGTGGTTTTCTGCTGAAAGAGCCGCATAATTTGGAAGAAGCTGGAGGGAGATTTCAGCTTTGCTGAGCAGAGTGGAAGAATACAGACCATAATTCTCATCATGATGCTTCTAAAAGGTTTATTCCAATTGCTGTCTACCAAACCAAATATGGTTCAGGGGTCTATGGTCCAGTTATTTAGGTCTTCAAGATGACAAAACTGCTGTCCAGTCCAAGTAAGCAGCAAAAACTCTTCAGACATTATGACCAAGTGAAAGAGGAACTTACCAACAGCATGTATTGTGAACATGCAGTCCCCAAATACACAAAATACATGTTTCATGGACATTGGACAATGTGTGGATTTTCCATGCACATACAGTTTCCATATGGATCAACATGTACCTTGGAAAATTAGTCAGGTGGTGGGCTTCCAGTTCATGTGGAGGTAATGTTTATGTCTGAAGATTTTACTCTTTGAGGAACACAGAGACAAGGGACACTTACAAGTCTCTGTTCCTGCCCCATTTTAAATTTTGAAAGAGAGAGCAGAATTCTTCTTGAAACTCAGAACCCAATATATTTCACAGAATTCTCCACCCATGCAATACCAACTATAAAAAGTTGAAATTCCATATATCTCATACTACTAAATTCAATACTAAAGTACAAGATTTCCAGACCAATTGACATGTTATCTCAAGACTGTCTGATATTCCTTCACAGCATATTACTCCTATGGGAAAATGTTAACACCACATATGCATTAAAAATAAAGTGGCATATTACATTTGGTCATTATTTTCACTAATAAAATAATAATTCAACATGACATTTGTCCTGACATTTTGCTTTATATGCAAAATTACCTCAGGAAAATCTCTTTTAATTGATAAACAACAGTATAATCGATCTATGAAGTGATTCTGACTTTATGAATTTTTTATTACTTTGAAGTCTCAAAGCACTAATTCTCTTCTGAGGATAGATGACACAGTCCTAATGTCATTTATAAAGTTTGAAAGTGTTTGCAGAAGACACACCACTAGATTTTTATTTTATTTGCTTCTAGGAAACATTTCTGCAGGAGGCTGAGTTTAATACTTAGGTGTAATAATGCTATTTAATTTTTATTTTTGACCTTTGTGCTATAAACATGTAAGACAGGAGAGAAACATACAGTTTAAATACTTTTACATTGTAATTGTCTTGTTTTCAAGAAGGTTACTTCAGTAACTGCCATCATATACGACCTTTTACTGTCAAGTATACAGCTCCTTATTATTTACCTCATTACTTATCTGAAAGCAAGCTAAATATACAATTAAGGGAGGCTTTTTGTTTGGAGAGCATATGGTGGCTCCTTTGCCAAGACTGATACTTATACATACAACAAGATGACTCAGAAACAAAATGGATAGAGGAGAAAAGCTGTGAGGTCAATAACGACGTCCATGTCTAAAATACCATAATATCACAACCCAGACTACTGTGAAAATGTTTCTCAGCAATTTACTAATTTACTAATATTTGGATGCATCCTCATTCAACCTCTCTCATTCTTTTCTCTTCAGTTGCTTTTGGAGCCATGAGATTAGAAAAATAATTCAAAACTTTGCTACCCTGTAAAAAGTGTAGTGCAATTTGTTCTCTGTATAGACTGCTCTCGGAATTAATGGCTTCAAAAGTGCTTTAATTCAAACAGTATAGAGAGCTCTTCATTTATAGATCTTCAGTTTTCCACAGGGCATCAGGGAATGTCCCCTTTATGACACTATTTATCTTGTATTAAAAAATGAGACCTACTGTGATTCTGTGTCTGAGCAAACTGCCATATAATTTTCTTTTGTTTTTTGAGAAGTTGCACAAATTACCTGTTTGGATTACATAGTCATCATTTTGATCCTGTAACTACCTGTCTATTAATTGGGTTTAACTAGACAACTGTAGGCCTTAGACAGTATTTCTTTAGAAATGGAAAGGCAGACGTTGTTCTGAATCACTTGATGATTCTCTGAGAAAAACAGTGAAATTTTTTACCATAGGCTGATATGTTAGCAAACATAGAGCTCCTTTTAAGTTGATGGATATAGATAACCATTTCCAAGTGGTAACTTCATAGTATGTGGTACATGCTTCTTTATTAGTTTACGAACTGTTAAGTTTGTACATACAACCACTGGAATGATCAGCTATATAAACTTTTGGGCAACTTAAGGGCAACTTGCTCATAATACAGTTTATGCTCTTTCTGGTCAGAAATCTGTGGAAGAGTAGTCACTACATCCTCTTCATTTGCAAGAAAATATGTTTAGTGGATACCAGTGACCATTATTCTTTTGCTTCTACCACATGTTATCAAACTTCAATGATTTATTTTTAAGTAATTTTACTGCAGTTATTCCTTTTAGTTAAGGTCACTCCTTCTCAGGGCTTTTTTTGTAGCAGGAACTCCTTTGCATATTAGGCCATACACCCCTGAAGTAGCCAATCCTCCAAGAGCTTACAGTAGGCCCTCTAAGAAGAGCCCTGCTCTTTCTGCCCATGAAACAGCTGGATTTTTCTTTCAGTCAGTCACCATGGACAAAAAAAAAAAAAATATCTTCTGATGATGAACTTATTTCTGTATTCTATTATTCTTGTGCCCACTTCATTGTTTCATTTACTGATCCTTTGATTCCGTAATCCCCACATGTGTTATCTTGTTCTATGCTACCTAGTATAAAAACTCATAATTAAAACAAATTGGTTAGCTATATCTCTTTCTTGCAAGGGGATTGAAAAAGATAGCTGTTAACCCTCAAAACACTAATGCTTTCAGTCTGCGCCATGACAAGAAAAAAAGAATAAAGGAATGCATATTGATTGGACTAAAAATGGTACATTAAGGATTCTACTGCACGGCCTGTCTACTATAACACCTATAAATTCCATTGGGTTGCCAAAAGCTAGGGTTTTTTATATATATATAAAAAAACTCAATCCAATCTCATATATATTTTACCTCAGAGTTCAGATAGCTGATAAGAGTAACAATTTGGAGGGGCTCTAAAAATCTATGTTGCTATAAGCATAAAAGTAGGTCAAGTGACTTTTGGAAGTCTGGTATTGTATATCTTGTGCAATTTAGCCGCATCCATCTTCCAGCAATGGCATACTTTTGGTTCCCATTAGGACTAGTACAGAAAGACACAGGCACTTTTAATATGATTCAGTAACAGAAACTGGATTTAAAGGGGATGAACTTTGGCTAGTTTTCAGTTATGTTTCTGAATATAAGGTGGCTCTTCCTATGTTCTTGATACATAGTGCTTATTGATTAATTATTCAGATATTACTTAGATATATAATATTTATTAATAAAACATACAATCTGATTAATTATTCTTAATCTTGTTCTTTGAATGCGGCATAGGAAAGACCATCAAAGGCTTAATGATTGATACCAGGGCCTTTTGTCGGAAATAACATTCTTCTACATCACTAGTTCTTAACAGGCTTGCCAGCTCACACTCACAACCCATCTGGAGACTTTGGAGGGGCAGTCTCATTGATATCTTGCCCCAGCAAAAACAATAACAGCAGAATTGGCATCATTGCACCAGGGTGATGGTCTAGGATTCACCCCAAACTTTATGGTTAAACCACAGAGTTTGGAGTGAATCATATAGCATCACTGTGGCATGAGGATCTCACTTTTATTTCCCCCCCAGAAGTGATGGCACGTGTTGGACTGACATTGAGAGCTCCCTTCATTTCCCCCCTCCCACCCTGTTAAGCTGTGGAGGGGAACAGCAGGCCCAGCCCCCTGTTTCTTGACTTTTAATTCATTACTGTCCACCAATATACAACATTATCACTGAATGACCCCCCCTCCCCAGTTAAAAATTAGTACATAAAAACAGCACTCCCAGCAAGGCAATTTCATTTATACAGGGATGTTTTATGATATATGCATACAAGATAAGATCTCGAGCATATAGTCAATGAGAAGCTAGTTTTGGAAAGCCATCAGCCTTAATGTAACTCCGTAAATACCTAGAGAATGTAACTTCGTAAATACCTAGAGAAAACTAGAATTTTATCTTCAAGGTAGAGTGAGCAGTATAAAGCAACTCTTTTCATTGCCAGAAACCATTGTAAATGGTGATAGGGAGTTGTCTGAAATCCCCATCTGCCTTGCAAACGCTCTAAATGCACCACAAGAATTGTAATCATCCCTTGGGAAGCTGGTTGTTTCCAGTTCAAGAATGTCCTAACTTTTCAAATATTGTGTTTTTTGGTGTTCCTAAGTACAAGCTAGGTTTCAGAGGAGTAGAGGAACTAGAGATCAAATTGCCAACTTTCACTGGATTATGGAGGAAGCACAGGAGTTCCAGAAAAACATCTATTTCTGCTTCATTGATTACGCTAAAGCATTTGATTGTGTGGATCACAACAAACTGCGGCAAGACCTTAAAGAGATGGGAGTACCAGACCACCTCACATATCTCCTGAGAAACCTTTATAAGGGTCAAGAAGTGACTGTCAGAACAACTGATTGGTTTAGAATAGGAAAAGGAGTTTGACAAGGATGTATATTGTCACCCTGCTTATTTAATTTATATGCAGAGTACATCATGCAGAATGCCAGCCTGGATGAATCACAAGCCAGAATTAAGATTTCTGGGGGAAGATATGCAGGTATGCAGACGCTCTAATGGCAGAAAGTGAAGAGAACCTAAAGAACCTCTTGTTGAGGGTGAAAGAGGAGAGCACAGAAGTAGGATTGAAACTCAACATCAAAAAAACTAAGATCATGGCATCTGGCCCCATCACTCCTTGGCAAATAGAAGGGGAATACATGGAAGGAGTGACAGACTTCACATTCCTTGGATCCAAGATCAATGCAGATGGTGACGATAGCCATGAAATTAAAATACGTTTGCTTTTTAGGAGGACAGCTACGGCAAACCTAGGCAGTATAATAAAAAGTACAGCCATCACCCTACCAACAAAAGTCCATATAGTCAAAGCGATGGTATTCCCAGTAGTAATGTATGGCTGTGAGAGTTGGGCCATAAGGAAGGCTGAGCACAGAAGAATAGATGCTTTCAAATTGTGGTGCTGGAGAAGACTCGAGAGTCCCTTGGTCTTCAAGAAGATCAAATCAATCAGTCCTAAGGTAAATCAACCCTAACTGTTCCCTGAAAGGCCAAATGCTGAAGCTGAAGCTCAAATACTTTGACCACCAAATGAGAAGGGAGCACTCACTGGAGAAGACCCTGATGCTGGGAAAGTCAGAAGGTGAAAGAAGAAGGGGACGGCAAAAGATGAGATGGTTGGACAGTGTTACCGATGTAACTAACATGAATTTGAGCGTACTTCGGAGGATGGTGGAAGACAGGAGGGCCTGGTGTGACTTGGTCCATGGGGTCACAAAGAGTTGGACTTGACTGTGCAACTGAACAACAACAAACTTGGCATACCTGAAGAACATGCTATGCATGATCCTCTTCATATGTGCAGTTCACACAAAATGGCAACCATGTACTTTCCTGGCATGCATGGTAGAAAATCCAAAATCATAGTGATTGAAAATGGTTCATGTTCACCAATTATTCATAACATAAATTTCTTATAGGCAATGATACTTCAGTATTTTGGAAATATTCTCAAATCCATGCTGCCTTACAACTACTGTGTTCCCTCTTTCCTCCCCTTTCCCCCCAGCTGGCTAAGTGATTAACAAATGTAGCATCAGGAGCCATAATCAGATAAAGGCAACTACATGCATAGTAATGGATAATAATCCTTGATCAAAATATATGCAGTTGCCACTATGTGTCAAAAATAGGGTTTCCTTCCCAAAAAAACCACTCAGACTATAAATATGAATGCAAACAAATACATTTTTCTAACAAATTAATGTACTTTAGTGCACCTACACTGTAGCTTTCTAATTTATTTAAAGTAATTAGTTCCCACACATTTACAAAGATAAATGCCAGCTCCTAACAACTTAAAACAAAGCAATAAAATATGTCAATAGATCAACCAAAACCAAGTCAGCAGGGAAAAAAATTGACTAACCACACCAGTGAAGGGCTAATTAAATTAAAATAAAAGCAGCAGTAGGGCAGGTAAGAATGAATAATGAGACATCATAAATATGGTAAGTCTCTGTGGGGAAGGCATTCCATTATCTCAGTACCACCACAAAGAAGTCCCTCTCTCTCATCTTAGCCTATCTCACTTCTGCCAATGAAGATACATAGAGCATAGCTGCCAGAAAAGATCTTTAACTAGCACGTATGGGAGGGGCATTTCTTCTGGTACCTTGGCCCAAGATAGGATTATCAACCCCCAAGTGGGCTTGGAATTCTACTGGAATTACAATTGATCTCCAGATTAAAGAGGCCAGCTTGTCTGGAGAAATGGCAGCTTCAAGAGAGTAGGCTCTGTGGCAACATATCCCAACTGAGCTCCTTCACCTTCTCATATGCTGACTTCCTCAATACCCCCTCCCCCAAACTTTCAGAAATTTAACATGTGGGCGTTGGAAACCCTAAGTTAAGAAGGGGCTGCCAACTCTGGGTTGGAAAACTATGTAAGCTTGTAGGCAGAGCTTGGGGAGGATGGAGTTTGGGGAAGGGAGGAAACGCGGCAGGGATGTGATTCCAGACTTTACCCTCCAAAGTTGCCATTTCCTCTACATGATCTTTGTAGTCTTGAGATCAATTGCAAAATACTGAAGTATCATTGCCTATAAGAAATTGATGCAGAGCTTCAGGCCCCACCTGTAGGTAGGCAGTCTTAGCCCAAGACCATGCAGGACTTATAGGAGATAATGTGTCTTTTTATTCTTAGAGATATGACATTTCTCAAAAAAAAAAAAAATAGATAAGCAATGTACTTCACTGTTATTTTTACTAACACTCTGGCATTGCATTTGGTTAAGATTAATCATAAGAAAACAGGATTCCCCCTTTGCAGTTCCTGCTGCTTAATTCATATTTGAAGCCATAATACCTTTATCAAGTCATGACAATTTCCTAGTAAGTAGTTGTGATGTCCCTCAAAAGAGGATTATGATATTAAGGGATTATCTGATTATGAAGCAGTTTTAATTTATATGAAATTAGGTTTTAGAAATTATATGAGGGACTACAGCAAAACTGCAGCTAAATGCACAAAAGAAGCACTCATAATTCATATTTTGTGAAGTTGAATCTCAATTACATTTTAAAGTTGGGCTTCTTCTCTCTCTCTCTCTTTGAGAATAAAAGAAAAGCATAGACATGGCCACCTACTTTGTCTGTTCAGGTCAGAATGGTTCCATACTTTACGCAGTGTTCATCGAGGATATTTAGTGCTTCCTAAACACGTAAATTACACTTAATAGGTGCACGTTTATGGAATACTTCTGGGTCCATAGATATACAATCAGAATGAGGAATGGCTTTAATAACAACAGAAACTAGGACATTTTGCATTTAAGTCTCTAAGCCTTCTTCTAAAACAAACTGAAGGACATGCAATCTTTGGGCAAGTCCACAAATTACTGCATTGTAAATACACAAGGGAATGTAGATGGTAAATTCTATCACTACAGCTCTTAGACATATGCTTCTGTGGCCTTCAAAGATGTATACAGATGTTTAGTAATAAGCATCTGTCATTCATATTTTACATAATTGCTCTAGGAAACATCAGCATAGAAAATATGATTGGTGCATTCAATTTGGAGAAAAGTACTGCTTAAATCGTTGAAATATGTCCAGTGGAAACAACACTTTTCAATAAAGATTCTGGTGGGTAGCTGTGTTGGTCTAAAAGGTGCCACTGGACTAAAACTTTGTACCATTTTAAATATGTTGGCAAACTGGCATTGGCAGCAGCTACAGGCTCCATTCTACAGATCATGTTTGGCCAGTTCAAGCTGAAAGGATTCATTTTCACCTTGTCCATGAAACACTGAATGTAGTCAACAGGAAGGTCTGCTAAACAGAGGTAGCTTTGAGCATCAGAGGAGCTCATGAATACTGTAACTCCTCTCAAAAGTGAAAATCTGGAATGATTCCTGTTGAGCTTTCCAATAGACCTGGATGCATGTGAAAAAGTTTGGTATACAAAGGTTATTTATGAACTATATGAGGAACAAATCAGCTCGTGGTTCTTGTTTCTTAGTAGCATTCATGTTCAGTGATCTACTACATCATATTCCACTTGTATTCAGAAGCTGGGAATACTTGCTGGACTTATTTTAAATGTCAAAATACGGGAACACAACAGGCCCCAATAAACAGCAGAGGGTTTTTTCAGACTGAACTTTTTGTCGGACTCACCTTGCAAGCTTTTGGTGACAAATTGGAGGACAAATTGGCTAGTTGATGTTGTACAGTGAAACAGTGTTGAGAGACAGTTATCAGTGACTCTGGCCATTCAGGATCTGATCAAAGCACTTGCTACACCTAGTTTCAATGACTGAGAGCCAGTTTGGTGTAGTGGTTAAGTGCATGGACTCTCATCTGGGAGAACCAAGTTGGATTCCCCACTCCTCCACATGTACCTACTGGGCCAATCACAATTTTGAAAGAGCTGTTCTCTTAAGAGCAGTTCTCAAAAGAGCTCTCTCAGCCCAACCAACCTCACAGGGTGTCTGCTGTGGGGAGCGGAAGGGAAAGGAGATTGTAAGCTGCTCTGAGACTCTGAGTGGAGAGTGTGGTACAAATCCAATCTCCTCCTCCTCCTCCTCTTCTTCTCCTCATCAATATGATATTTTAGTGTTGATCCGATTTTTCTTTTCCTTTTTTGCAAAGTGGGAGGCCACTGCTTTGGGGCAGGGACACTTGTGAGGAAACCTGGTGCTACCACAGCAGCTTGCAAGAAACGACAAAGTCTCATCCCCGTGTGGAAGCCACACTAAAGCCACAATGTTTGTGAACTGCAATCTAAATACTCTTTCAGTGCAATTCTATGCATTTTTTATTCCCACTTCATCCCATGGGCTTTACTATGAGGGATGCTGAGAACTTTGTAGTGATCTTGCTGTTGGAGCCACCCCCAATTCCTGATCAGTTTTGGGCCCAGTATTGCAAGTGATCCTGGACATCTCTTGCCTCCCCTCCCCTTCCTGTCTTTGCTAAAGGACTGTCCTTCTTCCATCATCAAGAGGTACAGTATCGCCCTATCTGTGTTATCCTTATATGTCCCTATCAATTTTCCCACCTATTTTCCTAGATCTGTGTGATTGCTAATAATTGTATTTCTTGTGTGCTTGAGTAATTTTTCTAATAAAAAGCTATTTTTAGTATACAATCTCATTATTTAAAGGGGCTCCTTTGGAGGACTGACTCCTATATACACAGGTTATCGACCCCATATATTTTGACATCTTTGCCCACCTAAATAATCCCCCCATACCCCTTTTTGAGGGCAATTTGGCTAACAGACCACAGTTTTCATGAGCAACCAAACTGTCCAGTGAACAAATGGCTCCTTTATCAAAGATTTCAGGTTTTCACGGCTGGTAACATCATTAGGGTTTGTAGAATCTTTCGGGCTCAAGTGCCGTGTTCTACTGGAGAAAGTTTTCCTTCCAGACGTTTCGTTCTCAGCTGCGGAGAACATCCTCAGTGGCGTTGCAGCCGGAGCAACCAATTGCCCTTTCACCACACCCCCTCCAGCCTAGAAATAGCAGCTCTCCAGCAGCCCTGGCCCCACTCAATGCACAGCAGCCAAGAAGGTCTGAGCGCCTGCTCTGGCTGCAACGCCACTGAGGATGTTCTCCGCAGCTGAGAACGAAACGTCTGGAAGGAAAACTTTCTCCAGTAGAACACAGCACTTGAGCCTGAAAGATTCTACAAACCCTAATAAAATGGCTCCTTTCTTTTGACAGGCAACCAGCAGGTACTTGTAGATCCCTACTTGTAGATCCCTACTTACTATCAGATAAGGATGCATAGCCCTGACATGGATGGGCCAGGCTAGCTTGGTGTCATCAATCTCGAAAGCTAAGTACGGTTGCTTTTGGTTAGTATTTGGATAAGATGATGCCCCACAGAGGCCAGGGTGCCACACAGAGGCAGGCAATAGCAATGCACCTCTGCTTATCTCTTGCCTTGAAAACTGACAAGATTCCCATGAGTCAGCTGTGACTTGACTACACAGACACAAATGCATATAGCATTACAGTCACAGTACAGAGCAAGTCCCATTGAACGCAGTGAAATACTTCTGATTAAACAGGCGGATGTTTTTAAAGGATCTTTTTGTTGTACATAACTTGTTGATCTGCTACTGAAGACATCAGTCAACTGCTTTGATAGTAATCAAAACATTATCTTCCTACATTATTAGATCAGAGGTCCTGGCCTTTCACTTAGAACTGGAAAACGGTATCACTGACATTTATTCCACATGCCTTGTCTAGCTTACAGGAAATTGAAGAGCATGGCTTTTTATAATAGTTATTTACCACATCTTTGTGATATGTGAAGTGTTACTCTGCTCTGTACAAAGTTTGATATAATAAGGCTTTTCAAAAAGTCAGTGTATTTAAAGCATCACTCCTGCCAAGTCCTAATGGGGTTTTCCTACCAGTGATCCGCTTTCCATCATTTAAATATGCAACCAGTTCTACGTGTACCAAATGGATGAGAACTAGGAATGGACATGAACTGGCCAACATACTAAAGTTCATCACAAATTTTGGCTAGTCTCTGGTTTGCAAAGTAATGTTTGGGAGCTGAAGAACCACCATTAATGTTCACCAATTTTGATGCCGTTTGTGGCAGTTCATGAAGAGTGAAAAGCAGGGGTTAAACCCCCCGCTTTCTGTCCTTCATCAAAAACAACTGGGCAGCAGGGTGCTCCCTACTTCTTAGCTGTTGGGTTTAAGTTACTTGGAGCTGTTTAAACCCCTGCTTTCTGCTTCCCATGGCTTTTCAATCCCTGCCACTCAGCTGTTTGATTTAAATGCCTCCCTGCTTTCTGCTTCCCACAAAAAGCCATGGGGAGCAGAAACCAGGGTTTTAACTTTTAAAAGGCTCATGAACCAATACCAACTGATTCCATTCATGAACCAACCTCCCAGTTTCTATTGATCCAAACTGCAAAACTGCAGTTGTGCCCATCCCTACTGAGAACCCACATTAACTCAGTTGTAAAACAAACAAACAATAAAACTTATCACCAGTTCCCAAAGGGCATATTTTTGTTCACACCATAAGTATGCCAAGACCCTTCAACGCAGCACTTTTAAATATATATATGGTTTATAATTATTGCAGGATCCAACTGATTCTTTTAAAGCGAGAGTAGACTATGTGTTGTTTAAAATGAAAAGCTTGTGTTTGTCTACCAAGCACATTTTAGTTAAAAATTATGTAAATGTAATGCAGCATTTCACCGTCAACAATGACTTCATTTCTTTGCCATCATAAATCACTTCTGTAAATGCTGTACTGTGCACATTGCGTACCTTTAATCATTACTGTGGAGATGCTTGGTATGGGAGCATCTTTTGGAACATTGTTAAGCATCCATTCTCTTTGAGTTGACTTTGAGGTCTAAGTTGTCAATGGCAAGAAATGTTTAATTTCTAAAAAGATATGTACTAAGACACACTCGAGTGGAAAAACACACTCAGCGAACAAGAGTAGCAGCGAGTATAGTTTGAAATATTCTTAGTATAAAATTAAGGGCGCCCTCTACTATTTGTGCATACGTTTTGGCACCCAAATTGTGGTTGATGAACACATGATGTGGAATGTGTAGCTAAGTCGGTCTAGATCAGAACTGTGCCTAGTTGAGAACCCTGCCTGGAACCCAGTGGAAGCCACTCAGAGCTCCATGGTGGAAGAAGAGCAGGATAGAAACATAATTACCAGGGTTCTTTTTCTAGCAGGAGCTCCTCTGCATATTAAGCCACGCCCCCCTGATGTAGCCAATCCTCCAAGAGCTTAGAGGGCTCTTAGTACAGGGCCTACTGTAAGCTCCAGTAGGATTGGCTACCTCAGGGGGGCGTGGCCTAATATGCAGAGGAGCTCCTGCTAGAAAGAGTCCTGATCATTACGAATTTTAAAATGCAGGGCTAAGTTGGAACTTTTAAAAGATGCTTGGGGAATGAGCCAGGCTGAGCCCTAGGTCTTGCTAAAAAGTCAGACGGAACCTCTTATGTTGTATTGAACACTAATTTATTAAAAACATTATTTTATGTTTGGTCTTTAATTACCTTTGTAATTACCTTGTGGAGAGGAAGGCAGCACGTATAACTTGATCTCATGAGATCTCAGAAGCTAAGCAGAGTTGGTGCTTCAAAGGGAGACCACCAAGGAAGGCTCTACAGAGGAAGGCAATGGCAAACCACCTCTGTTTCTCACTTGCTTGAAAGCCTCTTGCTGGGGTTGCCATAAGTGATCTGTTCCTTGATAGCACTTCACACACACAACTTCCTTGTACATTTTTACCTACAGCAGGGGTCTGGTACCGGTCCACAGCCTGTTAGCAACTGGGCTGTGCAGCCTTGCTGCCCCCCCCCATGGTGCCCCGCAGCCTCACCACTCCACCCCCCCATGGCGCCTCCTCCTCCCTTCGTTTTTACCATTGTAAGGGGCCATGAAGTGCCTCCTGAGCTCTTTAAAGGCCGACGCCCCGCTGGTCAGCTGATCAGCAGGGAAAACCATGGCAGCAGCAGTGAGCGACCCACTGAAAAAGTCACACTGCCCTTACCTCCTACCTACTTCCTTCTCACACCCAGGAAGGAAGTGGGGAGGAGGCAAGGGCAGCGCATCTTTTTCAGCTGGTCACTCATCACTGCTGCTGCGGTTTTCCCCACTGAACAGCTGATTGGAGGGGGGGGTCAGCCTTTAAAGAGCCCGGGACGCACTTCATGCCCCCTTCCCGAGCCTTAAAATGCTGAAAATGGAGGGAGGAGGAGGTGCCGTGGGAGGGTGGTGAGGCTGCAGGGCGCTGCGGGGAGCAGGGGGAGGCAGAATTTGGTGCCCCCACCCTGCTGGCCCTGGGGCCAGTCCCTGGTGCCAAAAAGGTTGGGGGCCACTGACCTACAGCATTAAGGATGTAGCAAGCGAGTAATTCAAGTAAATAAATAGGTAGATGAGGCTGTTAGCTGGGGCATCAGAAATCAAAAAGCTTTTGCCATTTAGGAGACACCATATAGTTTAATGAGGTAAAATTGTAATATTGTTTTATTGTATACTTTAGGTGGCTTTGCTAAATGTTTTAGAGTTTTACTGTACATTGTCTTATTTATCAAAGATTTCAGGTTTTCATGGCTGGTAACATCATTAGGGTTTGTAGAATCTTTCGGGCTCAAGTGCCGTGTTCTACTGGAGAAAGTTTTCCTTCCAGACGTTTCGTTCTTAGCTGTGGAGAACATCCTCAGTGGCATTGCAGCCGGAGCAGGTGCTCTGACCTTCTCGGCACAGCAGCCAAGGTCAGAGAGCCTGCTCCGGCTGCAATGCCACTCAGGATGTTCTCTGCAGCTGAGAATGAAACATCTGGAAGGAAAACTTTCTCCAGTAGAGGATGCAACTCTAGTTTCTCCTTTCAAGGATGCAACTCTAGTTAGAATGGCAGAGCAATTTACTGAAATTTTTGAGTTACGTCATATATTACATTTTCTGGCAAACTCCAATTTTAGGTGAATAAAAACCTTAAGGGCTGAATATTTCTGACATTTAGTTGTAACTGCTATCTTCTTCTTCTTTTACAATGTTAAACAGTAGATATACAGTTAGGAGCCCTGACCTGGATAGCCCAGGCAAGCTCAGTTTTGTCAGAATTAGGAAACTGTGATGGTCTGCCCTTAACTCAAGGTTTTCTAGTGCAGCAATTTCAGAGACCTGGGAGGTGAAGGGTTAACTCTTCACTGGAATGGAAAGCTTGAGTGACAGGCTGCTCCTCCCTCCCCCCCTTTCTTATGATTAGCCAGAGCCAGCTAAGGAGAATTATATGATTAGATGAGTGCTGAGGGCATGATCTTTTTGGAGTCTTTTGGCGAGTTGGTCTTTGGGAAGTCAGACAGTCATTCAGTTGGCTTGTGACAGAATTGGTTGGAGTCACTGGCCGTTTTCCCACTTACCTTACCCTGGAGCGACGTCCCTCTTCACCGCGCTGCGTCTGCGCGGATTTCGCACTAACTGCTGCGCAGCACTAGGAAGAGCTGCGTAGTCCCGGGGCTTTTGCATCGCAAATGTAAACCGCCAAAAAGCAGTTTACATTTGCGACGCAAAAGCCCCGGGACTATGCGGCTCTTCCTGGTGCTGTGCAGCTGTTTGTGCGAAATCCGCGCAGACGCAGCGCGGTGAAGAGGGACGTCGCTCCGGGGTAAGGTAAGTGGGAAAACGGCCAGTGAGTCTGACAGAGTCACTCAGACAGGTTCACCTTTGGAGTGAAGGGAAACAACTTCTTGCCTTAACTGTTTTCAATCAATTCTGAGGAAGAAGTCAGTATCAGAACTGAACATCTTAAAGTTAGCCTAAACTGAAGTCCATTTTAACACAAACACCAGAGCTGGGACTGAGATCTTTGGCAAGGGCAATTAGGTAGTATGCTGAAACTCCCATTCAAGCCAAAAGAAAAGGGTTATATCTTCAGAGGAGAAGAATAATTCCTGCTCAGCCACAAGGGGGTTTCTTCTGAGGAGACCAGGGGAGGGGGTTTTAGCAGGAACGCACAGGGACGCAGTTCTGGCTGGCTTAGTGTCAGAGGGTGTGGCCTAATATGTAAAAGAGTTCCTGCTGGGCTTTTTCTACAAAAAAGCCCTGTGCAAAACAATAGTTACAGCAGTGGGTGTGGCATAATACGTAAATGAGTTCCTGCTGGGCTTTTTCTACCTAAAAAGCCCTGGAGGAGACCTTTGTTCTGTTGTGAAGAGAATCAGATTTAGACATTTCAGAATATTGGAATAAACTGTGGTTTCCAAAAGGCGGAGAGTTGAGGCACACAAATAAAGAGACCATCTCCAGGAAACCTTAAGAGTTATAGTAAACTATATGAAAAAAAACATTATAACTGTAACTAAAATACTCAAATGCCTCTCACTGTTAGGATCCAAGAATATATGAAAATAAGCTTCAACAACACTATTTTGATTGTTAGAAGAATAATAATCTGCATTAACAATTTTACCTCAGCATTTCTGCCCTCTGACTACACTGTCTATTAAGTAAAACTGTCATTTCTGTTTGAATGTTATACCATCTCAAGAGACATTGGAAGGTAATAAACGAGAGGGATCCAGCTTATCCCTCCAGGTTCCTGGGTTGGTCTCAAAGACAAATTAGATTTTCGTATTGGGGTGGAACAACAGACTTTTAAAACAGTAACTAAATCCACACTGGTTGGGATTGCTCAGTCACAGCTGGGAACTGATTTTTTGACGGGAAACCTGCCTGATAGTGGGGAAGTGCCAGGGGTCCACCATAGAAGCTAACAAGGGTTGCCACTGGTAGTGTTTGGATTGGAGACCATTAAGGAATTCCAGGGTCTCTATGCAGAAGCAGGCAATGGCAAACTTGAAAACCCTACAAGGTTGCCATAAGTTGGCTATGACTTAGGCTGTTTTACCTCAGTAGTTCTCATAGCGGCTAGTAGTTGTAGGTTTCATACCAGTGATAATTCTGTTTGCTTTGTACTTTGGGCATGTGAGTCCAGTTGCCAGTGGTACTGCACACCACGGACGCTGGTATAGCATTCAGTATCTGCTAGGTCAGATTTTGACTGCTTTCGCACACAGCTCACCTCGCAGTCACAATCCTGTTCCCTCCGCAGCGTCTGGTTGGATTTCCCACCATCTGCACCGAAGTTACAGGAAGTGCCGCAGCTTTTGCGTAGCAAACGTAAACCGCTAAAACCCAGTTTAGGTTTGCTACGCAAAAGCCGCAGGACTTCTTGTAACTCCGGCGCAGATGGTGGGAAATCCGACAGACGCTGCGGAGGGAACAGGATTGTGACTGCGAGGTGAGCTGTGTGGGGAAAAGGTTCATGTTCTCTGAAGTTTGGGAGCTGGAAGGTTCGGGGCAAACTCTTCGTCCTCTACGCGCCATCTAGTGGCCAGAAAGCAGAGGATTTTTTTCCCCCGGGTTTGACAAACGGACAGGTACAAGAAAAGCCGCCGGCAGCGTCCCAGGGACGACGCTCACTTAAGTCTGGTTCTAAGCGATTTGGATGAGGGCTGTAAAACACAGCCGTGTTTGGGTTGCATGATCTCACAGGGCCGGGCTTTCAAGGAGAATTTTTTAAAAGGCACATAAAGTTTCAACAACTCCTTTTCTGGTAAAAACAACCCTTTTTTTTTTTTCCTTTTGTGATTTCCTCCAGAATAGAAAATCCACTCCAGATCTCCTAGTTGTGCGTGTTTGGGTGGGTGGGTGGGTGGGTGGGGGAAGAGCTGAGCGAGACGCCCAGGCAGACACACAGCCGCGCCGTCCCTTCGCCTGTACTGCCAAGCGGGAGTGTGTGCGCCGATTTGTAATTCTCTTTGTTCCCCTCCGGATCGATGCCCCCCTCCTCCTGCTGCCGAACGCCACGATTCCCCGCTGCCTTCTTCTCCCTCCAGTGACATTGGCAGGCAAAGCCAGGCGTGGAAACCGCCTGCGAAAGAAGAACCTGCAGCGGCGGCGGCGGCTGCGGCGGGGTGGGTTTCTCTCTCCCCCCCCACACACACACTCCCCGCCCGCTGTTACCTCCTGCCTCCCATCTCCGCAGCCCCAGCAGCAGCCGAGCGGCGGCGGCAGGCAAGGCTCGCCGTGGCATGGGCGCCCCGGCGGAGCGAGGAGCAGCCGCGCCCGCAGCCCTGCCCTCCGCCAGCAGCCAGCGGCATGGACCCTCCCGCCTGACCCGACACGCCGCCGCCGCCGCCCTGGGAGGAGAGGGGCTGCAGTGAGCCGGCGGGCGCGATTGCGTCGCCCTCCCTCGGCGTCTGCCGCTCCACTTGTTGCTGCTGCTGCGGGGGACCCCAAGGAGGCGAGCCCAGCCCAGCCCGGTAGGGGGCCGCAAGCCGCGCTCGCCCCTTCCCCCGGGCAGCCTCTATGCAAACCCCGCGCTCTGGCCGCACTTCGCCAGGTAAGGCAACGGCGAGGGGAGGCGCGCGGGGGGGGGGGCGGATTGCACGCCTGGCTTGGCTGGACCTGCCTTCGCCGCTGCCGCCGTCTAGCCGCTGGGCCACCCGCTCGGCCTCCAGGGGGCGCGGGGAGGAGAGTTTGGGAGGCGCCCAGCGACGGCAGGCAACTGGTGTGTGCCCGGGGGGGGGGGGGGGGGGGAGAAGGGCAACTCGGCAACGCTCATCCGAAGGGCGCCCGAACCGCGGCCGGGCACGCCCCGCGCGAGCCTCGCCGGTCCACTCTCCCGCCCCATAAGTGCGTTTTGGCAGGCGCGGGTCAGCGAGCGCGTGGCTTCCACGGCGCCGCGGGCCTTTTCGCTCCTCCCCGAGAGGCGCCGACGTCAGGGGCTCCCTTCCCGAGCCCTCCCCGACCTCCTCGCGCTTGCTTTGGCTTCCAACTCTCCCGGTTCTCCGGCTGGGGCGTGCGGAGGAGAGAAACCCGAATGCGCCAAAAGCGTCGTCTGGGATGCTGACTGCCCTCGAGGTGCCGCGAGACCCCCCGCTGGGTTTTGCCCACACCCTTCCCGCCCCCCCTCCCTCCCCACGACGGGAGAGGGCTTTTTGGCCTGAGCTGTTCTTCAGCAGACCTCTGCGAAGAGTCGCCTCCGTTTTGCACCCCCTGGGTGTTCCCTGCTGTTGTCCGTGAAACTCCCGACGTCTTTTTGAATCCTTTCAGGACTACACCTGACGGTCAGCCGCCTCACGGGATTCCCCTTCAGTCCCTTTCATTGCTAAATCGCCCGCTCTTCTCTTTATGAATACATATGAAGCTGCCTTCTACTGAATCAGACCCTCGGTCCATCGAAGTCAGTATTGTCTACTCAGACTGGCAGCGGCTCTCCAGGGTCTCAAGCGGAGGTTTTTCATGCCTACTTGCCTGGATCCTTTTTAGTTGGAGATGCCGGGGATTGAACTTGGGACCTTCTGCTTCCCAAGCAGATGCTCTGCCACTGAGCCACCCTCCCTCCCCCTGATGAAAGTTCAGTTTATATCTGAACTGCTCTTTCTCTCAGACATATTTAGATTCCCTCCTCCTCACAGCCTCTTGTGCTTCTTGAATGTCCAAACTCTCCAACATGTTCCAACCCCTCTCCCCCCACCCCCCATCTCACTTACTCTCTCCCACTCCATCCTTGGAATCAATCTTCCTTCTCTTGGATAGCTTGTATGTCACTCCCGAATTTCCTTCCTGTGTAAAATACGTCCTTTTCTTAGGATTTTCTTCCTCAGTCCCCCCCCAAACCCCTTTTATTTCCACATGTCCTTATGGCTCTTCCACAGCTGCATATTCTTCCACAGATGAAGGGAACACTTTTCATTAGTCTTATTTCCCCCGAGATTTCTTTCACCAGTTTCCGGTTCCCCGTCCTGTTCTTCGGTATGTTTTGCTGAAAGGGAAGCTTGGTTTGTTAAAGTTTGAACTTGCTGGTTTGCCATGTACCCATGTTCCTTAAATGAGGAAGTGTATACAGGTGGTTCGGGTATGATGTACGCATGATAAGGATGATAGTAAAATTAACTATGAAAAGAGAGGGGATCTTCTGCACACCTCTGCTACATCATGCTGTTTATTGAACACACTGTGGTCAACAGGGAATAATTAGGAAGACATTCCTCAGCTGCTCTTTTAAGGATTTGACCCAGCTTCTTCTTTCCTTTCTTCTTACTGGCAACTGATTGGCAGTGTAGGAACAGGTGGGTGGAGATTTGTATTTGTCTTTTAGAACATATCACCAGGAACCAGGATGGAGCAGGAATTTCCCTAGCTAGGGGGTTGTGCTTTCGACCTGCCTGATCAGTTGATTGCTGCTTACTAGACCTGATAGGTTGGATGATTAGCTATTCCAGACACTATCCTTTCATATTTTTCAAATAGGCAGTATTGAATTTTGTAAAATCGTGTCTGTCAGCTCGTTATGTACTATAGTTTTATTAAGATCCTAAATCAACATATCTTAAACCGAGTGAAAGGAATGGTGGAACAGGGAGAAACCGGGGGAAATGACATTAAAGAAGGCACAAATGGATATGGTCTTTGTCTTTTAGAAATGGTGGACGTCCTAATTGCTTGATACACTTTTTCTTTTTCTTTTTTACATTCTAGCAGGTTGGATTGCTTCCCCAAAGATCTCTCAGCAATACCAGTAGCAGCTTACAGAATGGCAGCAGGAGTGGCAGCATGGTTGCCTTTTGCTCGGGCGGCTGCTATAGGATGGATGCCGGTGGCCACAAATCCCATGCCAAATCCTCCCCGCCAGGAGAGGAAGCGAAGCCAGGACTCACTAATAGTGCTGAATGTGAGTGGGACCCAGTTCCAGACCTGGTTAAACACCCTGGAACGCTATCCTGACACGCTGCTGGGCAGTTCAGAGAGGGATTTTTTCTACCATCCAGAGACACAGCAATACTTTTTCGACCGTGATCCTGACATCTTCCGACACATCCTCAATTTTTACCGTACAGGGAAACTACACTATCCCCGTCAAGAGTGTATCTCAGCCTATGATGAGGAGCTGGCATTCTTTGGGATAATTCCTGAGATCATTGGTGATTGTTGCTATGAGGAATATAAGGATCGACGACGGGAGAATGCTGAGCGTCTTCAGGATGATGCCGATCAGGATAATGCTAATGAAAGCAATTTGCCCTCCATGACAGCTCGGCAAAGGATGTGGCGGGCCTTTGAGAATCCACACACCAGCACTCTGGCCCTGGTCTTCTACTATGTAACAGGCTTCTTCATTGCCGTTTCTGTCATCGCCAATGTGGTGGAGACAGTGCCCTGTGGGGTAAGTCCTGGTGCCATCAAGGAGCTGTCCTGTGGAGAGCGGTATGATGTGGCTTTCTTCTGCCTGGATACAGCCTGTGTCATGATCTTCACTGTTGAGTATCTGTTGCGTCTGGTGGCTGCCCCAAGCCGCTACAAGTTTGTGCGTAGTGTAATGAGCATCATTGATGTCGTGGCTATTATGCCCTATTACATTGCTCTTGTGATGACCAACAATGAGGATGTCAGTGGGGCCTTTGTAACACTACGTGTCTTCCGGGTCTTCCGGATCTTTAAGTTTTCCCGCCACTCACAGGGTTTACGCATCCTGGGCTACACTCTGAAAAGTTGTGCATCGGAACTTGGCTTTCTCCTCTTTTCTCTCACTATGGCCATCATCATCTTTGCTACAGTTATGTTTTATGCTGAGAAAGGTTCATCAGCCAGCAAATTCACCAGCATCCCTGCTGCCTTCTGGTATACCATAGTCACTATGACCACACTTGGGTGAGTAAATCTGGGTTTTGTAATTTAGTGCTGGGCTATGGAATATCTTTTGTTTTAGAAGTCTGCTAAGAAAAGTGAGAATGTATATCTCAGCAAAGTGGAGGTTGTGATCCATTTATGGTGATGCACACAAGTATGACAAATGAAAAGGATTAAAGAACTGTAATAATAGGACTTCCTCATGGTATTATGCCAGCGTTAAGTATCAGTCACCTTTTTCCTTTCATAGCTACTGTAATAAGGGAAAAAATGAGTGATAAAGTTGAAATCTAACCAAACTAATTGTGGTTTTGCACTCCTGTTGACCTATAATTAAAAAGATAACTATTTTAGATATTTTAAAGTTGTCTACATCCATACAAGAAAGAGCAACTACACTTTACCAAGTTCACTCTGACCTCAACAAATCTAGTATTAAAACTCCAACATAATTGCCATAACATCTCTGTTTAGAATTGTACTGTAAAGCATGAACTTGACTCTTTCACTGATGCGTATGATGTGATAGTGCTCAAATCTAGCTGGATAACGTCAATAAATCAGACTGAGACTGGATGAGATGGTGGTAGAACTGGCTTTTAAAGAAACTAGTTATGAATGAACTAAGAGGTGGGATTCAATTTTAAGAGTAAAAGTTGTGTGTGGTTGAGGGTACTGATCTCATCTCCAGTCTTTCCTAGCTCTTGCAGCCAGGCTCACTTCTGGTATCCCAATCAATCAGAGAGAGAAATGTGTGGAAGACAGTCTGTGGTAGAGTGTTCAGCATCCTATCTGTGTATCCCTCATGCTGTTAAAATGAGTAACTTTATCTGAAAATTAAATCCACTGAATATGAATATTTACCACTACAACTGAAGTCAGATAATCTGGACAATAGCTGTTATAGCTCAGTTTGTGTTTTAGACACATTTAAGTGATTCTATTCATTGCAAGAGGTACCATCTGGATGGTCTTGTCCATGGTACTGAAAAAGATAATTGAGATTTTTGTATGATTTTCTGTTGCTTCAAGCTGGAAATATTTATTTTTATTTATTTATTTACTTTTTATTTATATCCCGCCCATTCCAAATGGACTCAGGGCGGCTACTAGCAGCAGGCACTCTTTTTACATAGACAGAGTGTTCTCCTACTTCAAACTCTTAAAAATCCACAGACAGGCCATATTGTGTGGGGAGAAAAACCAGTTCACATTGACCTTCTCTAGGAAGCTTAGAAAACAGAATTCCTAATCTGTATGTTACAGCCTTTTGTTACAAGCTCACACACTTGTATGAATTATCAATTGTTCTATGAATATTATTACTAGTATTAGTAAGAAGGAAGATAGCTAATACTGACAAAGTATGTTGACATTAACCCTGGGATATGGAGTGTTCCTGACAAAATACCCACAACACTCTACTGTAATGCTAAGTTTACCACATGGTATTCAAAGTATAGTAAAGTAATAAAAAAATAATTTTAGCAGTAATTGCAATGTTTTCAGTGATATTTTCTATGAGAGCTGTGTCAAGAGTAACAACAAATAGAAGCTAGAAACACACACACACATGCAACAGTCATATATATATATATATATATATATATATATATATATATATATATATATATATATATATATATATATATATATATATATATATATATATATATATAATTATTTTCTAAAAATGCTAAACACGCCAATCCTACATGAGAAAAATAACCTGTAATTTGCACAAATGGTTTTTCAAGTCCGTAAAGGAGCATATTTTGTCTGTACAGGAACATATTTTGTTAATTATTAGCAAAGGCAAATGAGTTCTTAAAATTCTGATAGCAGCTGCTGATCATATCATCAGAGATACTGTAAAGCCATAAGAAAGTTGATTATAAGTAAAATATTAACTTTATATATGTTGTAGGTAATAGCTAGTATTCTGTTTTTTCTTGAGACAGCAGAGGTATTAAAAGGCAACCTAAATAATTTGAGAAGTTACTGTGTTGTGTGCGGAGCTATATTTCTCAGTTCTACACGATTGCTGTGCAATTATTATTAGTTTAGTTATTATTATTATTAGTTTATTTATATTCCGCCCATTCCCCCATAGGGGCTCAGAGTGGAGTACATCAAATATACAATAATAAAACAAATAATCAAAACAGCTAAAATCATAATAAAATTAGTTACAGCATTAAGCTCAAAATCTAATCAGCACTTTACATACCATATATTATATTACATAACCCACTGGCCCCCATCAGTAATAAACAGTCCAAATAATGATGAAATCGCAATACTATATTAATAGCATAATTTTTTCGACACCGATGATGGTACAACATGATGGAACAGCAGGGGAGGCCAATGGATCTAACAAATGGATGCCCACTGCCTCATTCAAAAGCCTGGTGGAACAGCTCCATTTTACAGACCCTACCAAAGGCTAACAAGCCATGTAGGGCCTGGATCTCCACAGGGAGCTGATTAAGAACATAAGAGAAGCCATGTTGGATCAGGACAATGGCCCATCCAGTTCAACACTGTGTGTCACAAAGTGGCCAAAAAAACCCAAGTGCCATCAAGAGGTCCACCAGTGGGGCCAGAAACCCTTCCACTGTGCCCCCCCAGAGCAAGAATACAGAGCATCACAGCTCCAAACAGAGAGTTCCAACAATAAGCTGCGGCTAATAGCCTCTGATGGACCTCTGCTCCATATGCATATCCATTCCCCTCTTGAAGCTGACTATGCTTGTAGCTGCCACCACCTCCTGTGGCAGTGAATTAAAGAAGTACTTCCTTTTATCAGTTCTAACCTGACTGCTCAGCAATTTCATTGAATGCCCACAAGTTCTTGTATTGTGAGAAAGGGAGAAAAGTACTTCTTTCTCTACGTTCTCTATCACATGCATAATCTTGTAAACCGCTATCATGTCACCCTGCAGTTGACGTTTCTCCAAGCTAAAGAGCCCCAAACATTTTGACCTTTCTTCATAGCGAAAGTGTCCCAACCCTTTAATTATTCTGGTTGCCCTTTTCTGCACTTTTTCCAATGCAATATCTTTTTTGAGGTGCGGTAACCAGAAATGTATGCAGTACTCCAAATGAGGCAGCACCATTGATTTATACAGGGGCATTATGATACTGGCTGATTTGTTTTCAATTCCCTTCCTAATAATTCCCAGCATGGCGTTGGCCTTTTTTATTCCAATCGCACACTGTCTTAACATTTTCAGTGAGTTATCTACCACGACCTGAAGATCTCTCTCTTGGTCAGTCTCTGCCAGTTCACACCCCATCAACTTGTATTTATAGCTAGGATTTTTGGCCCCAATGTGAATTACTTTACACTTGGCCACACTGAACCACATCTGCCACATTGACGCCCACTCACCCAGCCTCGACAGATTCCTTTGAAGTGCCTCACAATCCTCTCTGGTTTTCACCACCCTGAACAACTTAGTGTCATCTGCAAATTTAGCCACTTCACTGCTTACTTTCAACTCCAAATCATTAATGAACAAGTTAAAGAGCGTGGGGCCCAGTACTGAGCCCTGTGGCACCCCTCTGCTTACCATCCTCCACTGTGAAAATTGCCCATTTATACTCACTCTCTGCTTCCTATTAATTAGCCAGGTTTTGATCCACAAGAGGACTTGTCCTTTTACTCCATGACTCTCGAGCTTACTAAGGAGCCTTTGATGAGGAACTTTATCAAAAGCTTTCTAGATGTCAAAGGTAAACAACATCTATTGGGTCACCTTTGTCCACATGTTTGTTCACCCCCTCAAAGAATTCTAACAGGTTAGTGAAACAAGATCTTTCCTTACAGAACCCATGCTGAGTCTTCCTCAATAACTTTTGTTCATCAGTATGCCTGCTCATTCTCTCTTTAATAATGGTTTCTACCAACTTTCCCGGTATTGAAGTCAGATTGACTGGTCTGTAATTTCCCAGATCTGGTCTGGAATCCTTTTTAAAGATGGGGATGACATTTGCTACCTTCCAGTCCTCAGGAATGGAGGCAGATTTTAATGAAAGATTACATATTTTTGTCAGGAGATCCACAAGTTCACCTTTGAGTTCTTTCAGAACTCTTGGATTTGTGCCATCCGGGCCTGGTGGCATTAGTTTTTAATTTTTCTATCAGTTGTAGGACCTCCTCTCTCATCACCTCAGTCTGGCTCAGGTCCTTCAACACCCCTTTCAAAAATAGTGGTTCTGGAGTGGGCAAACACTTCTCATCTTCCACAGTGAAGACAGAGGCAAAAAAAGCATTCAGCTTCTCAGCCATTTCTCTATCCTCCTTCAGTAATCCTTTTACCCCTTGGTCACCCAAGGGCCCCACTGCCTCCCTGGCTGGTTTCCTGCTTCTAATATATTTGAAGAAATTTTTATTGTTTGTCTTTATGTTTTTTGCAATATGCTCCTCATAGTCCCTTTTTGCCTGCCTGATCACAGTCTTGCATTTGATTTGCCACAGCCTGTGTTCCCTTTTATTAAGACTCACTTGGACTAGCTTTCCACAGCTTAAAGGAATCCTTCTTACCTTTTACAGTTTCCATTACTTTGTTTGTTAACCATGCAGCCTTTTTCTTATACCTATTTGTGCCTTTCCTAACTTGTGGTATATAGTTTATCTGAGCTTCTAGGATTGTAGTTTTAAATAGCCTCCAAGCTTCCCCAAGGGTTTTGACTCTATTTACCTTTCTTTTCAGTTTCCTCTTTACATGCCTCCTCATCTCAGAGCATTTACCCCTTTTTAAGTTAAAAGTGGTTGTGTTGGTCTTTTGGGGCAACTCCCTATTTATACAAATGGTAAAATCAAAAACATTATGGTCACTGCTCCCAAGTGGTGCAATCACTTTTACATCTCTCGACAGGTCTTGGGCATTACTTAGCACCAAATCCAGGATCGCCCCACCCCTGGTAGGTTCTGTGACCATCTGCTCCATAGCACAGTCATTCAGAGTGTCTAGAAACTCAATCTCTTTCTCCCAACTAGAACACATTGACCCAATCAATCAGCGGGTAGTTAAAATCACCTATTATGACAGTTTTTTACGTTTTTAACTGATATCTTTAATTCTTTCATCATATTATAATCGTCTATCTTTTGATCCTGTGGGCGATAACAAACTTCTATAGTTAAGTTTCTTTTTGGGCCCACTATTTTGACCCAAAGCATTTCTAGAAGGGAATCTAATTCTCTGACCTTCTCAATCCTACTGGACTGTATACCCTCTCTGACATACAGAGCCACTCCACCTCCAACCCTTTGCTCCCTATCCTTCTAATATAATTTATATCCAGGAATCACCATGTCCCACTGATTCTCCTCATTTCACCAAGTTTCTGAAATACCCACAATGTCTATGTTTTCCCCCAACTCTAAGCATTCCAACTCCTCAATTTTACGTAGGACACTTCTAGCATTTGTATACAAACATCTATAATTTCCCAGGCAAGTTAAGCTCCTGCTGCCTTGAGACTTTGGCAGACAGTCCATACTGTTTGTCACCATCTCAGTGGACAAGTCTAATCCATTGCCTGGTCGAAAAGTAACAGCTAACCCTTCTTCTCTTTGAGTCCTCCCGAACAATAGACATTTCATCTCCTGTGGGCTTTCCCCCAAGATTTAGTTTAAAAAC
This sequence comes from Heteronotia binoei, assembly GCF_032191835.1. NCBI lineage: Eukaryota > Metazoa > Chordata > Lepidosauria > Squamata > Gekkonidae > Heteronotia > Heteronotia binoei. The sequence goes on along the minus strand of NC_083230.1, from coordinate 27,926,902 downwards.
TGCTCTGCCACCTTTTTGATTTTAAGCGCCAGCAGCCTGGTTCCTTCTGGGGACAAGTGGAGACCATCTCTTTTGTATAGCTCCCACTTGTTCCAAAAAGCATCCCTGTGCTTAACAAACTTAAATCCTTCCTCCCATCACCATCGTCTCATCCACACATTGAGACTTCTAATTTGTGCCTGTCTCTCCAGCCCTGTGCGTGGAACAGGTAGCACTGCTGAGAAGGCTACCTTGGAGATCCTGGCCTTGAGTCTCCTGCCTAGCAGCCTAAATTTTTCCTCCAGGACCTCATGACTGCATTTCCCCACATCGTTGGTGCCAACATGCACCACGACCACTGGCTCCTCCCCAGCACTGTCTATCAGCCTATCTACCACACACATAATGTTCACTACCTTCGCACCAGGCAGGCAAGTCACCACACAGTCAGTATGCGGTTTTGCCACTTAGCTGTCCACTTGCCTAAGGATCGAATCACCAACTACCAAGACCCCCCCCCCCTCTCCCTGCCCAGGGATGGTTCCTTGGTGCAAAAGGATACCTGCTCACCAACTGAAGAAGAGGTCCCTTCTGAGGGCGCATTCCCCTCATCCTCAGCATGGTGCCCTGTTCCCTCTTGACTCCATCAGGTCGGGACCAGGATCAAAAAAGCCCTAGCCCTGGTAGAGACAAGACAGGCATCTCTTGGGCCGGGGACAGTCAAAAGACACTGGGAGGCCAAACGAAGCAACCTTCAGGGCATATATGGGGAGAGACAGTCCCGCAGGTATGTTGGTCCCAGGCTGCAGAAGGCTTTAAAAGTCAAAACTAAGACCTTGCAGTGGATCCAGTACTTTAGAGGCAGCCAGTGCAGACTGCGGAGCGTCAGCCATATGCTCACCCATGTTCTAAAAGCCCTGTCTCTTTACAGTGCTACTAATGTTAAATATTGCTATATTTTAAGCTCCAAGGAAAATTTGGTTTTGCATTATCTCAGACAAGAAGAGGCTTAAGATAGTGACTGGAAGAAAGTCTGATACTTGCTGAAATTACAACCAAAGCAAACTTACACAGCAGTGTTCCCAAATCAAAGATACCTATACACACTGTTATTAGAATTTGCAGCTTTATGTTGCTATAACATAGATCTATCATCTGCTGTCTATATGGCTGGCAGTGCCCGAGATCTCATTAATAAATCCATCATGAAGACTCTGGCTGCTAACATCTGGATGAAATGAGAATATGTATTTGTATATTTAGTTAGTGTTGTAGGTTATGCACAAAGCATCTGCATTTTAAAAATATAAGTAAGCTAGCCTATAAGTTTATCCCATGACTTTTTGCCATGTGGGAGATGTTCCTACAAGAAGAAGGAAAGCACATTTTTTTTCTGTCCCTTACTATCATTTACTATATGACTGATTCATGGTCTTACTTACAATACATGCCACCCACCTAGGAAAGAAAGAGTCTCTGTATCATATCAGAGCCAGTGATATGTCTAATATTAAAGGGACATTAGGGACTGGATGCTGTGAGTAAGCTACCAGTTGGCTGTCAGTGACTTAAACCATAATTACTATTTATGTAGTCTTTGCCCCTTGGTCATTCTTATTGAAAATAATTCTCAGCATCACTTACTTTCTGCCTTTGATTCACTTTTTGTTTCCTATTGTGTATGCTTGCCCAGATTATTGGACTGTGATGGAGATTTATCTTCTGGATTTTGACAGCATGAAGATAAAAAGCTGCCAGTGGGGATTTTGTGAAAGCACTACTGTTGTACAAAATAGTTCAGCTAGTGAATACCTATGCATTCTTAGTGATTCAGTTTAATGAGCAGTAAACCTAAGTGTTTAGGGTAATGGTATTCACTTGGTTGCTCAGGGAAGGCCACATTCACCATTGCTGTAATCCAAAAGAGCTGCAGTTATTTCTACATCTTATGTGGGACCTGCAGCTCAAGGAGGCTTAAGTGTTCCTCCAGTGGTGGCTGGTTTAAGGTGGGAACTACCTGAATGAATGAATGCATTTATTGTAGTCTCTAGTCCAGCCATATACAAATAGTTATAATTTAAAAATTGCCCACTTCCCTGAAACATGAGGCAAGGTGGCACATTGGGAGCAGTGCTCAGAAGAGCCAGCTGCACCTCCCAAGCCACTAAATGAGTCTCGCTGATTTAGGATGAGGTGCTGTAGCAACACAGAGTCCAAATTATGCAGTGTAGCAAATGGGGCTGCAGACATACTCTACGTGACACAATTGCTCAGTGAAATATACTAGCATTACTATAGTGGCAATAACCATAATTATCAGAGTTGAACAAAGCTTCCGCATGGAACAGAATTAGGCTGAAAGTTACATCTTAAAGAGGCAGGACCATGTATGATTCAACTTTGTGGTATTCTAATAGCATTTCAGTGTCAACCAAGACATCAATATTGGCAAAACTGTGTATCTAACATATGGCAGTAATTTTTACTATGGGATCTCTGTTGGTCACTGTATGTCACTTCTTCTGTACTGAAAGGACATTTTCGCTTGCCAAGCATAGGATGGTGCTGTATTAAGGCTCTTATAGGTACATTATAATAGGATCAAAATACTTGTTCTGAATTAAACTGGACTTTCCATGCCCTGATTCCAAAGGCAAAATTACTGAAAGTTGTAGCCGTTCAACAAGGTATGCAAAATGTGTTCGTTTTTCTACAGGTGGGTTTTATGTGGGAGAGCATTCAAATCTGCAGTATTCTTCCCTCTACAGTATGAAAGGATCTGCTTCAAAACTTTACTGTGTCCAGCTATCAAGACATTTTTCATGAATTATAGAATGACTGTAAGAAATTTTCATTCCACATGCATAGTGCTGAAGGAAGGAGGCTCTCCAAGTTAGCATACTATCAAAAAAATCAATAGAAGATAAAGAGACGGCTATTTGTAAACAAAACCCAATAAATGTTGAACAATAAGTAGCCTTTCAACAGTGGCCCATCATACTTTATTATTTAGGACTACACCTTCAATATATTTCTCTCATGAAGGATCAGTTGGTTCTTGAAATACACTTTATACATCTCAGATGGGTAGCCCATATTAATCTGTAGCAACAATATAAAACAGGAGTCCAGTGGTATCTTAAAAACTAACAAATTTATATTGGCATGCGCTTTTATAACAGATTTATACTTCATACATCTCATGAAAAGCTTCTGCTGCAATAAATTTGTTAGTCTTTAAGATGCCACTGGACTTTTGTTCTCTTTTGTAAATTTGACTCTACATACTACTACAGAAGAAGAGAAAAGATCCAGGTTCCATTTCCTATTCTGTAATCATTTTCATTCTAAAAACAAATAGGGAGTTGAAGTGAACTAATAAACTTGATGTAGTGATGATGATGATGATGATTTTTATAGTGTTGTTTTATTGTTTACACAGGGCTTAAAATATAGATGTCCACGTTACAAAGTAACAAGCAAATAAAAAGTATGCTGGTCCTTGCCTGAAAGAGCTTACAATATAAAATTGGACAACAGGCAAAACAAAAAAGGGAGGGGAAAAAAAGAAGAAAAAAAGGGGAGCTGCAAGGTACAAAGAGAGGAATCTGAGTATGCAATTTAGACTTACAGTGCAATCCTAAACTGAATTATAGACCGATTTTGCGCTACGGCTTGTCCAGGTAGAGAACCCTTTTGCTTCTGGGGCTTCTCTCTGTTTTCGCACAAGTTGCTCCAGAGCTGCGAGTTGGCACACCACTATTCCACAGCAAGCGAGATCCTCTGACAAGTGGTGGAAAAGCAGCATGCCAACTCACAGCTCCAGGGCAACTTGTGCGAAAACGGAGAGAAGCCCCGGGGCAAAAGGGCTCTCTACCCGGGAAAAGCCCTAGTGCAAAATCGATCATAGTCTTCTAAATCTGCTGAAGTTAAAGGATGTGGCCTGTGTATTTTGAATGAGGATTAGGGGTTCATTCAATCTCTTTGTAGGAAAAGGTAGGTTAGGAGGAGGGATTTAAAGGAATAGAGAGGGAAGCACCGCATGAGATGTTTAGGAATGGAAACCATTTGTATTGGTAATGATAGAGAATAGGAGTTGTTTAAAGAGCAGGAGAATTTGTGACAGCTCAAGATGATAGAACTGGAGGAGAGAAGGCCAGGAATATAGCAAGATAAAGGAAGCATTCCTAAACAAGTCCACTCAGAAGTAAGCCCCATGTTATTCCCAGGAAAGCATCTTTAGAACTGCAGCCAAACCTATCAGAAGAATAGGATGTGGCAAGGCAGCACAAAGATTTCAAGGCAATGACAAAAAAAAATCAGACACAGAAGTAGGGTTGCCAATCCCCAGGTGGGGGCAGGGGATCCCCCGGTTTGGAGGCCCTCCCCCCGCTTCAGGGTCGTCAGAAAGCGGGGGGAGGGGAGGGAAATGTCTGCTGGGAACTCTATTATTCCCTATGGAGATTTATTCCCATAGAAAATCATGGAGAATTGATCCGTGAATATCTGGGGCTCTGGGGGGGCTGTTTTTTGGGGTAGAGGCACCAAATTTTCAGTATAGCATTTAGAGCCTCTCCCCAAAGTATCTTCCAAGTTTCAAAAAGATTGGACCAGGGGGTCCAATTCTATGAGCCCCAAAAGAAGGTGCCCCTATCCTTCAGTATTTCCTATGGAAGGAAGGAATTGAAAAGGTGTGCCGTCCCTTTAAATGTGATGGCCAGAACTCCCTTTGGAGTTCAATTATGCTTGTCACAGCCTTGATCTTGGCTCCACCCCCAAAGTCTCCTGACTCCACCCCCAAAGTCCCCAGATATTTCTTGAATTGAACTTGGCAACCCTACACAAAGGGACAAGGGAATGATGTGCTCTAATAATATGATATGTCCTAAATTTGGAAATTGTCTACTAGGGGTATGCATAGTGGAGCTCCTGAGCTGAAAATACATACAGAAATTGCTTCTTTTGGGTTGTTGCTTTGGTTCCCAGGGCAGTATTAGGAATCAAGATTCCTCCTTAAATGAAACTCCCTCCCTGAAAATGTCTGCTGTTTCAAGTTCAGGTACTTTCCAAACCAGCAGGAACACACTCATATGCTTGTCACGTTACTCTTTGGTTCTGCTTGTTTCTCAGGCTATGGTATTCTTCCGACCAATTTCATCCTGGTAAGGGTCTGGTGCTTTAGAAGACAAGCTGCAGAGAAAGTATGCACAGGCACAGAAAATGAGCTACTTGGGGGGCTCTGGTAAAACAGAGTTGTTTAATGCATGTGCCTGAGATTTTGAGGATCTGAAAAGTAGAGGGAGGACTGTATTCTATGTGATTTTGGTGGCATTATGTGCTATGACTACTGTGTGGGAGACCCTTGAACTGACTGCACACTGAAAAGAACAGTGCCTTCAATGTGTATTTGCAGAAATGAGTTATTTTGAGGGGCCCAGTACAGCAGACCTGCTTTGCTGCATGTGGCTAAGATTCTGAGGGCCTGAAGAAAAGGAGGAGGACTGTTGTAAGCCAAAATGCCGTCAAAACGAGGTTGGGGAATTGTCAGTGGGCACCTGGCTCAATCAGGATCTTTTACCTGTGTATACAGAATTCCACGTCCAGAAATTAATGCTTAAAAATATTAGGGACTCTAATTAAGTAAAACAATTAAAATTTATTCCAGAAAAATATAGGCTTCCATACAAGATAAAATACTCATATAATCATACATACAGTCCTAAGAAAAATAGAGAGAGATAAAGAGAAACACATGGGTAGACGAACAGGGTAATATTTACTGATCGTAGTCTTCAAGGAAGGCTCCAACGGCGACGAGCGAGGAAATGGGAGAGGGGACCCGAAACTTGGCCTTAGAATCGGGGATGGATCTAGACAGTGGAATTAGGATACTGCTAGAAGCACACCTGTGGGTAGCTAGTCCACAGGTTATAAGGACTATCTTAGGCCCTTAGGGGATGGGAGGTACGAGGAGGAAGGTGGTCAGCTGGTGCATGACCTCACAAAAAGGGGAGGCTTTGCAATGACCATAAGGGCTGGACTACTGCGAGAGCCAATAGAAAGTTCATTGGTGGCACCTAATTGGGTGTCCATACCTGACCAATGAACTGGCTTGAATCCTGGATACCTGAGTGAACTTTCAGGCTGAAATGGACCAGGTTGGGGTGCTCCAAGAGGACAGTCTATAAAAGAATGGGGGAAATCACTGGGGGGAGGTGTGCTTGAGTTTATCACTCTTATCTAACAGGTGACAATATAGGGCCAAATTGTTATCTAAGGTAACACCCGGTTTACACAAAGGAACTTGGCTCTGGCTGAAGATGGTCTTCCTCTTCTTCTCTCTTCTTCTTGGTGCCAGTCTTTGTCTTGAGTTCCGCTGAACAAAGACAGTGGCGGTTGGGCAATTAACCACGCCTGGGGTGTGTCGATTGCCTACAATCACAGGTGACATCTGGCGAGTACGTGAGCCGTTCGCTTAGCTGGAATGGAGTCTGGCCTGGTAGGAAAATAGCTGCGTGTGGTGTTAGCCCTCCACGGTGGATTCCATGGTCAGTGCTTCAAAACTGTTCGCCTGGATAGCTCCTGGTGGCGCAGTCTCCTCCGTTTCACGGCCGAGATGGACGTCATACAGAGCGGCGGAAGGTCCTCTGTTCTCCTGGCAGGCACTCTTGTACCAGTCTTGAGTGCCTTCATAGCGTTGTGCTGCTAGTACTGCATAAGTCCCTTTCGCCCCTGGATAGGTTCACTCACACTCTCTGGCTAGATGTGTGTGAGCTATTTTTCCCGGTGCTCTGGCAACCAAGGTGGTGACTACGATGTTCTGCAAGGGGTTTTTCCTCACACTGTGTTCCATATGATTTTGACGTTGGTAGTGTTATGTTCCATGACTGTTGCATGGACGACCCCTGAACTGACTATGCATTGAAAAGAATGGTGCATCTGCACAGAATATGGTCCCCAAAAATCTAGAACACAAAAACATGGCATAGAGCAACCATTTATGCCCTTACTGAAAGAATGAAGCCTGGATTCATAACTGTAATGAAATATTTTTCATGCACACCCCCTTTGTCCAATGATGAACTGCTCTGTTAACTTCACCAACCTGTACTCGGGATGAGGATTTTTTTATTATTATTGTTACATACAGCTATTGTTCAGTAGCAGGTATTTCATTTTCTTTCTCTTTTGTCAAAAACAGATGAAATCTGGTTTTCTAGCAGCCAACTCATTATGAGTCAAAAATAACAATTCAGCTGGTGCTATGGAGGTCAAAAGGCAAGCACAACAGCAAATATTGTGCTGCAGTACTAGCAGTATCAGCTCTCATGTGTGATAATGACAGGTGGGGCATGGTTTATTGATTATAGACCTATTATTTAAGTGGTTCTCTGTGATACTAGAATGAGACTAAGGCTGCAATCTTAAACATATTTACTAAGGAATAAATCTCAATCAACTTGAGTCTGAATTAAATAGCAAAATATCCTGGAATGTCAAATGAATGCTAACTCATCTCTTGGCCCTCCAAGGAGGATAAAGAGGGGAATCAGGTTTTTGTCCAAATTATAATATTTGTGTTCAAAATGTTGTTATATATCTGTTTGTTTGGAAGGGGTAATTGCACTATTAAGTAAAACTTTTAAAAACCCTCTCTAAATAAAATATTGTCACCACAATATTTTACAAGCACTAGAAAACATACCCAATATGTTTATCATTTATCAATAAAACTTTGTTAGATTTTGTTATTTGCTTTTTTCATCTTGGATTTTGGTCCTTTAGTGATTAACAGTGCCATCCTAAGCTGAGTTACACCATCCCAAGTCTACTGACTTCAATTAAGTTAGAAATGTGTACCTCTATGTAGGATGGTGCTGTAAATCTCTGTAGAGTGACTTTACACCGAACTAAGTAAGAAGGTTTGGCTCTATTGTAAGAATGTAATTACTTAATGTAAAAATAACACAAATGAAACCACTCCCCAACCCTAGTGATACCCTTTTAAATACAGACTTGTCAGGTTTCATTGGCTAAACTGAACGGATTGTTTTAAATTGTACAAAATTATATGAAATGTTTGAAGATTTTGTGATTTTATTTTAGCATTATGTTGTTTTTATTGTTGTTAGCCGCCCTGAGCCCATCAGGGAAGGGCGGGATACAAATGTAATACATAAATAAATAAATAAATAAATAAGTTGGTGCCAGTATGGAAAATATATCATATATTATTATGTCTATAGTTCCTTGTGTGATATAAATGACAGATTTTTTTTTTCTTTCATCAACATTGGTTTATCGACTATTTTGTTCTATTGCTTATGCAGTGAATAAAAACCTTTCAAATTACTTGAATGCTTTGGAATAATAGTTCAATATACTGTCATTTTTTTTTGCAAAATCTGTAATAATCTAATTTAAACTGTCATTTTTCGCACTGTTACAAAGTTATATTACTCTCACACAGAAGGGTTGTGTCTTGACCCAGCAAGGATAATCATTGCACATCATCAGTTTTTGGTGTGAATTGCCATACATGTGTGCATGCACATTTAATGACTATGGTTTCAATCCTAACACTTTCGTTGTAGTACATCCCATTGAACAAAAGCAGACTGAGTAGACCTGCTTATGATCCTTCTGTTGTAGCCAAACCTAAGCACATTTAAGTCTCAAAGAATTCAATGGGGAAATTAAGCACATGATTAATCAGGCTTATGCAGCTTAGCTTGCTCTAAACACACATGCTTAACTCTCTCGCATTAAAATCAATGGATCTTAAGTGCTTAATTTGAGTCCATTAGCTCAATTTAAATTCAGCATGAACATATGAAGCTGCCTTTATGCAGATGGTACTCTTAGCTTACATTTTTCCTTGCTTCTAAAACAATGTCCTTGTCTTCATTCAGGTATAAGATGTGTCTCATAGAGCAAATCTCCAAATGGAATGCTTCTTGTGGTATAATCTTCTTGGATCAAAATATGCATAGCTTTCTGCAGTTATAGAATGAAATCCTATTAGCTATAACATCAGATAATAGATCACAGCATACAGCCCAATCCACAATCAAGTCAAGGATTCATTTTATATTAAGGTTCTTTGTTCCTATGGATTTTATTGAAACAAAAATCAACAAAAAATAAGCACTCAAGCCTAAGTGGGAGTGGATCTAGCAGACTGATATAACTCTAGTAACAAAACAAAAGCCAGAGTATATAAAGAAAAATTGAACAAATTCTACATAAACACCATAAATAACCTTTATTCAGGTCTTATGGGCATACACAACTGTAATGTAATGTAATTTAATGTAAAATTTTATTTATATCCCGCCCTCCCCCGCCGAAGCAGGCTCAGGGCGGCTAACAGCACTTCAAGTAAACAGTACAGTATTAAAAACATTAAATTCACATTAAAATTCACATTAACTATTTTTGTTTTTTAATGTTTGTTTTATATTTATGTGGTTTTTTTAAAAAAAATCAGTTGTATGGGTGAACTTTCCTTGTCAATTTAGCATCTATCACATTTCTATCCTACTTGACCTCCAAGGGTAGCATATATTTACAGCTTGCTCCTGGATGCAGTGCATTCGGCTGAGGGAAAGCAACTGTCCTAAGACCAGCCTATAAGCTTTATGACTGACTGAGGACATAAACATGGGTCTCCTAGGCCCTAGCCCTCCACTATGGTACTTCAAAACAAAATCCCCAGTGTTCACTGTCTCTGAGAAACCAAAAGAAAAGTAATGGGAAAAATCTTGGTGGACTAGGGGGGAATAGCAACTCCCCCCTCAAACTAGTGATAGGAATTGTCATGTATCAGTTTTCAGTCCAAAGACATGCTCACAAAATCTACTGTAATTTGATTCCATGATTATCCCTTGAATGTTGAAAAGATCTTTGTATGTAGGTCACTTTTCATTTATTGACTACATTGTATCCCACCCTTCCTTCAAGGAGCTCAGGGTAGCATACATCCGTCTCCTCCCCTCCATTTTACTCTCACAATAACTATGTAAGGTAGGTTAGTCTTAGAGACCGTGATTGGCCCAAAGTCACTTAGCAAGCTTTACAGCAGAATAGAGATTTGAACTTGGATCTCCAAGGCACTGGTGCAACACTTGAATCACTATACCAGGTGATTTAATCACTATATTCATCACTATATTTAATCACTGTTGTAAGCCGCCCTGAGCTCGCTTGCGGGATAGGGTGGGGTATAAATCTAAAAATTAAATAAAATTCAATTATATCAAGTACTGCACTGTTGCATGCTATGATGTTTAGAGCGAGCCCATAATGACTATGGGTAATTTTTTCTGAATCAGACACCTGTCCTATAAGTAGATGATCTTTCCACGGGGGGGGGGGGGGGGACGTTTTATCATGTCTGTATTATGTCTGAAAATGGTAATGTTTATTTTGCCATGATTACCTATGTTTTTTCATACATGGATAATCATAACAAACAAACATTACCATTTTACCCAGCTTTACTCAGTACATATGTTCATCAAAGATCAAACAAACTGCAGTATTTGAACAATGCCGTAACATTCTGGCTATAAGAAATTATTCAAATCTCATTGTACTCACAAACCTACCAGTTAGAATCACTGAATCGTAGAGTTAGAAGGGACCTTCAGGGTCATCTAGTCCACCCCCCTGCACAATGCAGGAAACTCACAAATACTTTCCCCTAAATTCACAGGATCTTCATTGCTGTCAGATGGTCATCTAGCCTCTGTTTAAAAACCTCCAAGGAAGGAGAGCCCACCTTCTCCCGAGGAAGCCTGTTCCACAGAGGAACCGCTCTAACTGTCAGGAAGTTTTTCCTAATGTTGAACCAGAAACTCTTGATTTAATTTCAACCCATTGGTTCTAGTCCTACCTTCTGGGACCACAGAAAACAATTCCACACCATCCTCTATATGACAGCCCTTCAAGTACTTGAAGATGGTGATCATATCAGCTCAGTTGCCACCTCTCCAGTTTTCCTCAACAAAACCATTTTTCCCTAGCTTCTGCTCTCTATCTGCTCTCTGTGTGCATGCAAAAAAAATGGTGGATGGGGATTTGGGTACGTTAAAAAAAGAAAGTCTGATTCCTTAATATTGAAATTAAAGCCTATTCATTTTAGGAAGCCTTTCATTTTAGAAAGTCAGTCCTACATTTCTTTCAATTAGCTTCAGTTGAGAACACATTTCTACAAATGCCAGTTCTCTACCCATACCAACCATCCAGTTGGGATGAAATCTCACTACTCATCCATGATATTCTCTTTCCAATTTTCAACAAAGTGGGGGGAAACATCCGCATTCTGTCACTAATTAAGATTCTCCTTTGCAGCATGGACATAGGAAAGTGTTAATTGGCATATGAGTGAACTTTCCTCTCCTTTCTGGTGATTCTCCCACCCCGTGAGGGTTGCTACATCCTGCTTCCTCCTGTTCCTTTTCTTGCTGTTTGCAAGCATTTTCCTCCTTGTTAAGCTGACTTCTGCCCTGCAGCCTGAGAGGGGGGAGAAATCCCCCGCAATCTTAGACGATGCCCTTGTAGCCAAGGAGTCATTGAAACGGTCCCTCGTGTTCTTCTGGACTGCCCTTTCTGTAGCAGTCCACGAGCAAGATACCTAGATGCTTTGCTCTCTGACCATCAAGGCCTTTCTGACAATGCCAAGGTTTGCTTTTTACTCCACGGGAAACACAACTTTGTCACTACTCACGTTGCTTGCTTTTTACAGGTTGCGATCCAAATCAGAGAGGCTTTTACTCATGCATAGCCCACAGCTATTTTATGTCATTTAACTTTTGCTGTTTTTTTTTAAGGTTTTATTATATTCTATAGTGTTCTTGTTGGTTTTAAAGTATACTGTATTCTTATATTAATGCCAATAAAGGTCTATGGTATGGTACTTCTTTCTCTGCCTTCTTCTATGGTGATTCTCCCACCCCGTGAGGGTTGCTACATCCTGCTTCCTCCTGTTCCTTTTCTTGCTGTTTGCAAGCATTTTCCTCCTTGTTAAGCTGACTTCTGCCCTGCAGCCTGAGAGGGGGAGGAAATACTTCAAAGAGCAGATAACCGTAAGGGAAAGTGGGAGCAGGTCTCAACCATGCATTCAAGTTTTCTTTAAAAACATACCTTTAAAAATTAGCTGTCTTGAGTCAGAAAAGTTAAAGGAGGATATAAATATTGTAAATAATTTTTTAAAAATGTTCAGAAATATGGTAGGACAGTACAGTGATTGACAGAAAGTGAAAAACTGTACACTACCATGCTAATCAGAATGGTCCTGTTCGGCAGGATCTGCTTACTGTTCTGGTTGTACTGCATCCCTGTGGGCGGATACCGTTGAATCACTCTCTCTCCTCACTGCCCTGATGTCTTCTGCTCCTGGGACACTGGAATGCCAGAATATCTGTCAGACTAGAATATTTCCAATTGCTTCCCAATGTTGGAACTAATTCATTTTGGATTTGGAGTATTTACTGTATATACAAATAGATGTAGTTTATATCAGATCTTGATTAGTGAATTTCTGAACACATATTCCTAATAATGTGCAAAGTGTTGTTGTTAGGTTTACTGAAATAGTGAATTTTCTATTTTATGTATGCTTATCCAATTTAGTATGAAAACCACATACCAATTTTGAATATTTGAATTCTAGCAGGAGCTCCATTGCATTTTACCCCTGTATTTGTGTGTGTGTGTGTGTGTGTGTGTGTGTGTGTGTATATATATTCCTATTTATTAATTTAATTTAATGTTTGGATTATTTATTTATTTATTTATTTATTATTGCTTTAGATTTTTTACTTTATTATTTATAATAATAAAGTAATTTATTATTTATATCCCGCCCTTTCCCACAACTGGGCTCAGGGCGGCTTACAACAAAATTTAACACAGGGGTGTCAAACATGTGGCCTGGAGGCTGAACCAGGCCCCCAGTGGGCTCCTATCAGGCTCCTGGGCAACTGGCTGTCATCTGCTTCTTTCTCCTTCTCTCTTGCTTCCTTCTGCATCAGAGCTTGTTTTGCCAGGCTTGTTCAATTGCACAGGAGCTACAGAGCAAAGCCTCTATTTTCTCCATTTGCTTAGGCTCCTCCCTTGGGGAGGAACGGGGGGAGGAATAGCTTGCTTTGCCAGGCTCTCTCAATTGCACAGCAGAGCTACTGAGCCAAGCGTTCTTCCTTCTATTGACTGAGGCTTCTCCCCATCCTAGTCCCCTGGGGAAGGAAGGAAAGAGCTAGAGCTTGCTTTGGCCCAGTTCCCTGGATCACATGGGAGAGGTACAAAGAAGGCACCTTTAAGACCAAGTGCTAATGTTTTAAGCATGTTTTAAGTTTTCTTTTAAAAAATCTTAAATTGTGTTTGTCTGTGTCCTTTATAAAGTTTATATCTCTGCTACCTAATCTTAAATAGGTACACACATGGCCCAGCCCAACGAGGTCTCATTTATGTCAGATTCGGCCCTCATAACAAATGAGTTTGACACCCTTGATTTAACACATATTACAGATTAAAATATAGGAACATCATGCAAACATAAAAGTCTGAGGGCAGTACAACATATTGACAATCAGACATCCGAAGGCATATACTTAATTCCACTTAAAGTGTGAGAATATAATTGTGTAAATAATATCCTTTGAAATTAGCATCACTGAAGACAATGACCAAAATGAGAGAATCTTTACTCAGGATCCTTGTGTGAGTCTTCTGATTTCTTATGATAGAGTCTTTTGGAAGTTATTCTTGAAGAGGAATGATTCCCCACGAAGTGATTATTTAATGTGATGTCCTTCCCCTTTTTTTGATGATTATGCTGTAATATTGCCTGTATTTTTATAAGCAGGAGTTTATATACATTTTCATATCTGGTACAGGGTTTTCATAAGACTTGAATAAAGGTTATTTATGGTGTTTATGTAGAATTTGTTCAATTTTTCTTTATATACTCTGGCTTTTGTTTTGTTATTAGAGTTATATCAGTCTGCTAGATCCACTCCCACTTAGGCTTGAGTGCTTATTTTTTGTTGATTTTTGTTTCAATAAAATCCATAGGAACAAAGAATCTTAATATAAAACAGAAAAAAATACTATATACAATATACATTTTATAAAATTTATTTGAGTGTTTAGCATTTCATTACAGGGGTTTTTGTTGTTATTACTGACTTTGTTATTCGTACTATGGCAGAACAAAATATCTGAACTGATATTGCTTCTAAAAACTCCTATTCTAATTAAAGTTGTTGTTTTTATGCTATCAGTCACCCTGGAACAATACCTTAGTTTCTATATCCTAGTAAATATTTTCTGAATTTATACCTAGGAAAATTACTTCTTCTGAATATTTAGGAATTGTCCCACCTCTACAGTATTTAGCATAAAGTGAAAAGGTTGTTCAGTTGTTTCATTTTATTTTGATCTGGTCTTTATAATAGGAGTTTCACCATATTATAATGGTGCAGAGAATTTACAATCGATTTTTGTAATCTCTATCTATACAGCTTGCAACCTGCTAACATTTCCTTGAGCTGCCTTTATCAGTTGTGGACAGGAGCTTCTAGCCTGTGTTAAAAAAAAAAAAAAGCTTAGAAATGAAGTTGATGTATTTTGCTGTGGTGGATTTCAACTGCACCACAGCTCTTATTCTGAGACATAAGAGCTCTATTGCCTGTCACGAAATTAGAAGAAAGCACTGTACATTGGCTTTTTAAAAGAAGTTTAATCTAGTAACTAATTGGAACGAAAACATTTCCATTCAAGGATTGCTCTAGTGAAATTGCACAGGACTGAATAGTTTCTCCATTCATTGTAGAATGAAGGTTATAAGAATAAGTTAATAAGTTATAGGAACAGAGGAGAGTCACTACTTTTTTCTTTTTTCCCCCCTGAACATGGAAACCAGTTCCTAAGTGATTTCTGCATTTTTCCTTCCTGGAAAGTTTCCTAATAACATTTTCATGATAATTGACCTACTGCATGCACATTTTGCTGAGATGAAAAATGCCATTCTGCCTGTGCAGTGCCTCTCTAGTTTCACTCAGATGTATATCGAGGACTCTGATGTGTTTTGGGCAGTGAAAGGAGAGATGAGGATTCAGTTCTCCCTAATTTATCTGAACACAAGATTGGAGTTATCATCAATAGTTTGGCTGGGGTATTCAGTCTCAGCCTAAATGGACCTTTGAGCCCAGGGAAACATACCTGCCAGATACATTTGCATAGACAATTCCAAAAAGAAATTTGCATGTGAAGTCTGCTTTTGTATTCTTATAGCCACAGGTGGGGCAGTGAAACTGACTGTTTTTTTCTTATATATTTTCAATTCTATTCTGTGGGTGTCATTCTCGTTCTGTTTTGGAGCGCTTCTGTGACATGTCTTCTGAAATCATGACTACTAATGCATAATGCTATAACACGTGATAGAGTAGTGCTCCAGAACATCTCATAAAGTTGAAAGGTTGAAGTCAGTTAAACTTTAGTGACTCAAAAGTGACTCAGCAGGGTTGGAGGAAGGTGCTGGGAGCTGGGACAGAACTGCTGGTGAGGTGAGTGTTAATTTTGCTTTCCCTAAACAGCCGGAGAGCAATAATTGAGGTTACTGTGTGAGAGAACTATGTGAGGGTTGCTGTGTAAGGCTGCTGTATGAGAGAACTGTGTGAGTGCTTGGAGCCTGGGGGTAGTTGCTGTCCCTGCCCTCTATTATTACTCTGACTGTTGAGTCAGAGGTGGAGCCTCTGAGCCTTTAAATTGCAATCACCAAATGTGCAAGCCTTTGGTGCAAGCTGAAGGACAAGAGCTAAAGGGCTCTTGCCCCAGGCCATTCTTGCCCAGGTACATAGACATGCATATGCATGAGTAGACATAGTAATCCAGACCAAAGTGCTCTCTGGGGAACATGTGGGGAAAGGTGGTCCCTAAGGTATGCAGACATTGACAATTAGAGACATGAAGATGACACTGCATTACTGACAGAAAATAGTTGCAGATTTGAAATAATGACTGATGAAGGCTAAAGCAGAAAGTGCCAAAGTGAAATTATAACTCAACATCAAGAAGACTAAAGTAATGACTACTGGGGAATTACACAACTTTAAGGTTGACTATGAGGAAATTGAAATCATTCAAGATTTTCTATTTCTTAGCTCAGTCATCAACCAAAAGGGAGACTGCAACCAAGAAATCAGAAGAAGGTGGAGATTGGGAAGAGCAGCCATAAAGGAGCTAGAAACTATTCTTAAGTATAAGGATGTGTCACTGGCAATCTAATTCATGTCATAGCATCCCCCCAGGGCTATTTTTGTAGCAGGAACTCCTTTGCATATTAGGCCATACACCCCTTATGTAGCCAATCCTCCTGGAGCTTATAGTAGACCCTGTGCTAAGAGCCCTGTAAGCTCTTGGAAGATTGGCTACATCAGGGGTGTGTGTCCTAATATTTAAAGGAGTTCCTGCTACTAAAAAAAGCCCTGGCATCCACCATTATTATGTATGGGTGCAAAAGTTGGACAATATAGGAAGTAGACTGATTCCTTGAAATGTGGTGCTGAAGGAAAGCTTTATGGATACAGTGGACTGCCAAAAAAACAATTCAGTGGGTTCTAGATCAAATCAAACCTGAAGCTAAAACAAATAAATTGAGGTTGTCATACTTTGGTCATATCATGAGAAGACAAGGGTCGCTGGAAAACACAATAATGCTAAGGAAAGTTGACAGCAGCAGGGAAAGAGGAAGGACCAACCAACATGAGATAGAATAACCCAATAAAGGGTCCACATCCTCAGTTTATGAGTTCTGAGCAAGGCTGTTAACAATAGGACGTTTTGGAGATAATTCATAGGGTCGCCGTAAGATGGAAGTGACTTCATGGCACTTAACACACAAATATTAGCACACACATGGGAAGGGGACTTTGGTAAAAGAAACTTAAGCAAAGATACTTTACGCAAAAGAGCACTTCTGTACAAACAGCCAATGAAAATAACAAACATTTTAACAGGGCTACATATTCCTAACACTGCTCTGCTTGGAACACTTAGAGACACTGCACCTTAGATTCTTGACATTAAATGGTACAACAGTCCTCCCACTGGGGATACAGAGACCACTTGGGTAAACAAGGAGGGGTACCTGCCTCAGACTTGCAAATGTTCTTCCATACCCCCACATGGTCTTAATAATTTCCTCTCCTTTAACAGTTGATAGATCAAGCATGCATGATAGGGATGGGCACGAACTGGGGAAATGGTGGTTCATGGTTTGTCATGGTCACCTGAACTGGTTCATGGTTTGTTGGTTTGTTTGGTCTGGGAATCTTTGGCAGGCAGGGCCGGACTAACAATTAGGCCAAGTAGGCACTGACCTATGGGCCCCCATGTCTTTAGGGGCCCCAGGCCAACTTCTCCCCCCCAGTTTTGCCCCTGCTTGCAGCCCTCCCAGCCTACATGCACAGCCAGCAACTGAACTGCTCTTTGCCCAACTTGCCTGGTGAAGCTGATGCTGGCGTCATCGCCAAGTTTTCCTCTCTCTTCCTCTCCTCCGCAGCTTTGTCAAAGGGGCTTTTGAGAAGGTACCCGCAGGCTCCAACTCTGAGATAATTTGTGGGGGGCCCCCCAAGATTTGTCTGCTTTCATCCACATGTAGGATGGGCAATTTGGAGAGAAACTGACTTCATTCCTTACTACTTTTCTTCTGCTCACTAAGATTATTTTTTTTAATTGAGAATGAGGTTTGTGCAGAACCCAGGCTTCAAAATAAAATGTATTATTCCACCACGGAACTCTTTTCAGTGCAGTCTTGAAGTCAGCCCCATGTGGGTCTTAAACTGAGAGCCCCACATACAATATATTTATGCAATTTTGCTGTGCTACATCTTGAGTCCTATCTGCTCTGGTGTATATGGCTGATCTCAGTAACAGGGCTGTATGGGGATTCCTAATGCTCTATGTCAGGGGGTCCCCAACATGGTGCTCATGTGTGTCATAGTGCCACTGCCTCCTTTCCTGGTGTACACCAAGTCTTTTTGGAAGGTAGGCGGAGCCAAGCAGGGCTTTTGTCCAGCAGACTTTCTAATTGGCCATTGGAAAGCTGATAGATTTTTTAAAAACCAAATTGCATAGTCAGCAGCTGCCACCACAGAACAAAGATCTTCAATGCATGAGTGAAGGTAAGCTGTGTGCAGACAAGAAAATATTTTTACGTTTGTTTTAAAAGGCCTCCTGTTAAGCAGAGTTTCTGACTGAAATGTTTCTGTTAGAATTTTGCTTAATCTCTCTCCCTGACATTTTGTGGTAGCTCTATATCCTATGGCAGCCATTTTGTGGTGCGACCTACCATGTTGTATCAAAATTCCAGAATTGTTCACAGGCTCGAAAAGGCCATGGACCCCTACCCTGTGCTGTGTCAGTATGCAATGTACTGTGTTTAGTGTATGTGGTTAGAGGACTGCTCCCAGCTGTGTGAAGTGTAGGTTGCTGCTGCTGAGCAGATTGTTGCTGGCCAAAAGGCATGCTTTGTGTTTCCCCCCCCCCAGTGGGACTCTGCTTCATGAGTACAGATTGGTTGCTATCAAGTACAGGTGACTTGAAGGCATTGTCAGTATGCCACTTAATGCCTGGTTGGTTGATAAAGGATGCTATGGACTCTGGTTCAATTATAGTACTCTCTGCACTTTTGAGTTGAATGTTTTTCGGTAGTCATTTTCTTTGTGCTTAGTAAGCATGTGATACCAACTACTGGCAGTGAAACTGTGGGCACTGGTGATTAGGTGGCACCCCAGGGCTTAGGCCTGAATTCTACATAAGTGGTGTTGGCTGACCTGTCAATTCATTATATTTGGTGTTTGAAGAAGATGAAGAAGATATTGGATTTATATCCCGCCCTCCACTCCGAAGAGTCTCAGAGCGGCTCACAATCTCCTTTACCTTCCTCCCCCACAACAGACACCCTGTGAGGTGGGTGGGGTTGGAGAGGGCTCTCCCAGCAGCTGCCCTTTCAAGGACAACTTCTGCCAGAGCTATGGCTGACCCAAGGCCATGCTAGCAGGTGCAAGTGGAGGAGTGGGGAATCAAACCCGGTTCTCCCAGATAAGAGTCCACACACTTAACCACTACACCAAACTGGCTCTCCACACCAAACTGGCTGTTTGCACTTGATTTAACATTAAATTGCATTGCACTCTGAAAATCTCTGGTTTTTTGTTAAAGAAGTTTTTGTGGACTCTTGATGCTTGTCCAAAATGAATTGAATGAAAATAATAATTCTTTGTTTTTATCAGTAAAGCAAATACACTTAAGACAATGTTAATAAGAAGCACAGCAAAGATTAATATGTAGTCAGAGGAGAACATCAGATTGTAGATACATGTGTAGGGGCATAACTGAAATTATAAGAACAGATGTGTACTGTTCTGATGTTACAATATTTACTAGATGCAGCACTATCAACTAAATTAAAATCATTGTCTTCTAAAACAAACTTCAGGAGACAATTGGGGAATCTACTGAACTATGATGAATGGTAATTTTCAAACTCTCCGTGAATAGATGGGTTTACAAAAGAGCTTCACACTCTTCTCTCTGGGTTGAGGGTAAAAAAGTAGAAATAGCTCCAAATATCTGTAGGAACTAAAGTATAGTTCATTGCAACACTGTTCAAATTCTAATAATCTGCAATTTTTAATAGGATATTAGCTCATTCGATAAGTATTGCTGTTCTTACTATTAAAAACCACTTGGGGGTAATACATAGCTGGGACTATTCTATTTTATGATAACTAAAGTCAATTTGAAAATGATATGCGAGATAACAAAGCCTTATCAAGATACAAATCTTTGATGCCAAGCGTTATACAAGTAATGTCAAACTATTAGTCTTTATCTGATATGATGTTCCAGTTAAAACTCTGTGTTGGATCTAACCAGCTACAAACAAAAGGAATTTATAGAAGCAGATTTCCTTCAATTTATCTTCTCACCAGAAACTCTCTGTATGCTGAAAAGCATCTGCTGGGGGTAGGGTTACCAAGTCCAATTTAAGAAATATCTGGGGACTTTGGGGGTGGAGCCAGGAGACATTAGGGGTGGAGCCAAGATCAAGGCTGTGACAAGCATAATTGAAGTCCAAAGGGAGATCTTTTTAAATGTCTTTCTTCCATAGGAAATAATGAAGGATATGGGCATCTTCTTTTGGGGCTCATAGAATTGGAACCCCTGGTCCAATGGTTTTTAAACTTGGGGGATACTTTGGGGAGAGGCACTAGATGCTGTACTGAATATTTGGTGCCTCTACCTCAAAAAACAGCCCCCCCAGAGCCCCAGATACCCGCGGATCAATTCTCCATTATTTTCTATGGGAATAAATCTCCATAGGGAATAACAGAGTTCCCAGCAGACATTTCCCTCCCCTCCCCCCACTTTCTGAGGATCCTGAAGCGGGGGGAGGGTCTCCAAACCAGGGGGATCCCCTGCCCCCACCTGGGGATTGGCAACCCTAGGTGGGGGACCATGGTCTTCCTAAACAATATGCCATGTGCACATGTGATGCTGCATGGAGAAGGGGGAATCATGCAAAATTGTACCCTTTCCATGCCCCACTGTAAAAGGTACAAGATCAGCTCCAAGTCTTGCTCCTTCGGTACAGGAATTATGGGCAGGTATAATTTTATATGATTTTCCATTCTTACTGGAGACCCTTCATTGTCTGTTGTTCCAAAAAGTCACCTGACACTTAGGTTATCAAGAAGCTTCTCAGGAACCAAAAGGCAGAGTTAATCCAATCCTGTGAGGATCTTCCATTTGATGAGGGGAGAAATCAACCCAATAGTATGACATCCGGTCCTTGTACAGTGCATGTTAGAAGATCCTTTGTATGGGGATTGGGAATACAATTGATACAATTGGGGAAGAAATAAGATTTTATTGATTTTTAAACAATTTTAAAAAGCAACATTTTATTATTTAAAAGGTTATTATTTATGAAAGAAGCAATAGTGTACATAATAGATACAGTTGTGAACCTGCATTGTGGATCCTGTTTGGGTGGAAAGGCAACATAAAAAATGTTTTAAATAAAAATAAAATAAATTTTGAATTAAGCTTTACTGTCATGGAATCTCTCTCTCTCGGCTTGACTTCGCGGACGAAGATTTAAGAAGGGTGCAGTAGTCCACGTCTGCTGCAGGCTCGCTGGTGGCTGACAAGACCAATGCGGGACAGGCCACAGTGGCTGCAGGGAAAAGTCTGATTTGGGATTGGTGCTGTAGCAGTGCGATTCTTCCTCAGTCTCCTTTTGTCCTCAAGACCAGCTATGCGTGCATTCTCAAAGGAAGAGACAGCCTGATGGATGGTGTGCCACCATGCTTTGTGATCTGAGGCTAGGTCAGACCACTGGTGATGGTTGATGCGACAGGTGCCAAGGGATTTCTTCAAGGAGTCCTTGTACCTCTTCTTTGGTGCCCCTCTATTTCGATGGCCGGTGGAAAGTTCGCCATACAGAGCAATCTTGGGAAGGCGGTGGTTTTCCATCCTAGAAATATGCCCTGCCCAGCGCAGCTGCGTCTTTAACAGCAGTGCCTCGATGCTTGTAACCTCCGCCCTCTTGAGGACTTCAGTGTTGGTCACAAAGTCACTCCAATGGATGTTGAGGATGGTGCGAAGGCAGCGCTGATGAAAGTGCTCAAGGAGTCGCAGGTGATGACGGTATAAAACCCACGATTCGGAGCCGTAGATGAGGGTTGTCATCACAACCGCTTTGTAAACATTGATCTTTGTGCCTTTTTTCAGATGCTTGTTGCTCCACACTCTTTTGTGCAGTCGGCCAAATGCACGGTTTGCCTTTGCCAGCCTGTTGTCAGTCTCCTTGTCAATCTTGGCATCTGAGGAGATGATGAGGAGATGATGTCATGGAATAATAACTAAGGAATGTGGATTTAGTATAGGCAATATCCTCAAACAAACTGCCCCCCAAAAATTGCTCATATCAAAATTCATAGGAATTTATAGGAATTTCAGTATCACAAATGGGAAAAGGTAGACTTCTTGCTTTTATTCTTCTTCTACATACATCTTAATATTTCTTGGGAAAAAATGAATAACCATACTAAAGAACTCATCTAAAGCCTCAATATATAATACTTGGAATTTACTCCAGTCCAGAATGTATTGTGGCCAAAATAAATCAAAAATTATTTTAATTTTTAAAAAATCTACATTTCAGCATTGGCATTTTTTTCATGAAAGAATTTTAGATAACTTTAATCAATTTTTTAAAAAGTGTACTGTGATGTATAACATATAATCATAACTTTTTATCGTGTTCTCATGCCTTCTTCCTACTGCCTTCCTGCTAGTGAAGATCTGCCTCCCAAGCCCTGCTCTCTTCACAGATAAAGCAGGTGGCTCCAAGAGACAGTTCCCCTGGGGAGGCTGAACAAGTGGCATGCATCCCCGCCACTCCCGGTGTGTGTGGGGGGCTTGAGTTCTTTCAGGTAGGAGGGAGGGAGCAGAGCAGCTGGGCCACACACTGCTTGTACAGGTTCTCTGGGGGAAAGTTCCCTGGGGGAGCCTGTATAATTGGCCTGAGTCCCTGCCACTCCTGGTGGGATGAGGCATCTTGAGTTTTTGGGGGTGGGAGGGAGGGAGCAGAGCGGTCAGGCCATGTGGTGCTAGTACAAGCTGGCTGAGGGGAAGTTCCCCTGGGGAACCTGTACAAGCAGCATATATTCCTGCTGCTCCCAGGGGAGGAGTGGCTTGAGTTCTTTTGGGTGGGAGGAAGGGAGCAGAACAGCCAGGCCACATGCCACTTATACAGGCTGGCTAGAGGAGCTCCCACCGGTACTCCCACCTTCATCCTTCCCTCCCTCTGTGCAGCAGTGGTGGCAGCCTGTGATGGGTGATATGATCACCATCTTCAAGTACTTGAAGGATTGCCATATAGAGGATGGTGAGTTTTCTGTGGCCCCAGAAGGTAGGACCAGAACCAATGAGTTGAAATTAAATCAAAAGAGTTTCCGGCTCAACATTAAGAAGAACTTCCTGACAGAGTGATTCCTCAGTGGAATAGGCTTCCTCGGGAGGCGGTGGGCTTTCCTTCCTTGGAGGTTTTTAAGCAGAGGCTAGATGGCCATCTGACAGCAATGAAGATCCTGTGAATTTAGGGGGAGGTGTTTGTAAGTTTCCTGCATTGTGCAGGGGGTTGGACTAGATGATCCTGGAGGTCCCTTCCAACTCTATGATTCTGTGCCCCCACCGCAATGTGGGTGGGCAGCTCAGGCTCCTCCTCCTCCTGGAGCATGGGCCAGAGGATCCTCTCAGCTCGCTCATGGGGCTGGGGTCAGGGGCAAAGGCAGGTGGATGGGTGAGCGTGGTTCTTCCTGGGCCTGCCTTCTCCAGCACGGTGCACAATGCAGAGCGCCCACTGGTGGTGGTGCTGCCTCCCAAACCAGCAGCAGCCTCCCAGAGAGAGTGCTGGGGGCTGAGGAACCCATTACCACTTTGTTGTGTCACTGGTAAGACTATCATCACTTTTATTGGAGACAGCTTAATAGAAATAATTTAAAGAAATAAACTTCCTAGAATAGAGTCAGCAGAATCTCTGTTTGGGCTAGGCTTCCCAACCCCCCCGCCCTGCCGGGGGACCCCTGGATTAGCAACCTAATCCCCTGCTCCCTAAAAATCTGATAGCGGGGGTGGGGGGGGTGGAACGGCATCGTGTCTCTTTCCCTGCTTGGCTTCAGGCTTCAGGCTTCTCCCTTCCTCCAGCTCACAAAGACCCGCCCACCGCCGGCCTGCTATTCACTCTAGTCTGGCCTCCCTTCGTGAGGTGCATGCTGGGATTTGTAGTCCTTGCATCCTCTCACGTCTGCTGAGCATTATTCTCTATGTGGAGATTGATTCTCATAGGGTATAATGGGGAATTGATCTGGAGGTTTCGGGGGCTCTGGGGGAGCTGTTTTTTGAGGTAGAGGCACCAAATTTTCAGTATAGTATCTAGTGACTCTCCCCAAAGTATCTCCCAAGTTTCAAAACAATTGGACCAGGGGGTCCCATTCTATGAGCCCCAAAAGAAGGTGCCCCTATCCTTCATTATTTCCTATGGAAGGAAGACATTTAAAAAGGTGTGCGGTTCCTTTAAATGTGATGGCCAGAACTCCCTTGGAGTTCAATTATGCTTGTCACACCCTTGTTCCTGACTCCGCCCCGATGTCTCCTGGCTCCACCCCCAAAGTCCCCAGATATGGCATTCAATCAGGCATAAAACTAAAATAAAAAGTCTAATAAAATGATAATAGTGGAATTAAATCAGAGGCAAGCATAAACCTAATTGCTAAAAGCACTTAAAATGTTTTGGTTGATTTTCAAAACAATTGTTGCTATTGTTCTGAGCATTCTAAAATGTTTCTGTTATTGCTGCTATTTTAGTGCAAACTATAACCGTTTTCACACACAGCTCACCTCGCAGTCACAATCCTGTTCCCTCCGCAGCATCTGGTCGGATTTCCCACCATCTGCGCCGAAGTTACAGGAAGTGCCGCAGCTTTTGCATAGCAAATGTAAACCGCTAAAACCCAGTTTACGTTTGCTACGCAAAAGCCGCAGCACTTCCTGTAACTCCGGCGCAGATGGTGGGAAATCCAACAGACGCTGCGGAGGGAGCAGGATTGTGACTGCGAGGTGAGCTGTGTGCAAAAACGGTCTTTGTTTGCTTTAGTGCTGCTGTATGTCGTTAGAAGGAGAGAAGTAGAGAACAGGCATGAGAGTGGTAAAGGAAGCCCCTACCAATGTATCAAATGTTGTTGGCATAATCACAGGGGACAAAAGAAACAAACAGTTGTCATGAATTGTTACATCCTTGGCTTGCTAGCGATCATACAAAGGCTTTAAGGCAGTTTTTTTTTTCCTGCAGAGGTGCTTGAGGTTAATTCATGGAGGACAGGTCTCAATGGCTACTAGCACTGGTGACTAAAGGGAACTTCCATGTTCAGAAGTAGTTAGACGGCAGCTTTAATTTTGTACTTTGAGTTGGTGGGGAAACTAGAATGGAGAGGAAAGTAGCCATGCATGTGCTTTAAAGAAAAAAGCCCTTTGCACTCTTTAATAGTACTAAAGTTTGAATTTGGAGCCCTTTCTCTGCTTAGTTCTGTGTGCATTTGAGGGTCTTATTCAAATAATTAGGAAAGACATACCACACTTGGGATCAGGGCTTAATTTGTGGCAAGAGAGGACTTATTCTGACTTAAAGGTGGCATATGCAATGTAGGTGACTTTAGTTCGCCTTGCTTAGCATAGAGTTTCCAGAAATGAGGAACTGGAGAGAGGAGAGCTTCCAGGGAGCCAGTTTGGTGTAGTGGTTAAGTGCGTGGACTCTTATCTGGGAGAACCGGGTTTGATTCCCCACTCCTCCACTTGCACCCCGCTGGAATGGCCTTGGGTCAGCCATAGCTCTGGCAGAGGTTGTCCTTGAAAGGGCAGCTGCTGTGAGAGCCCTCTCCAGCCCCACCCACCTCACAGGGTGTCTGTTGTGGGGGAGGAAGGTAAAGGAGATTGTGAGCCGCTCTGAGACTCTTCAGAGTGGAGAGCGGGATATAAATCCAATATCTTCTTTATCTTCTTCAGATCAGAATGTCTGTTTTTACCACTTTCCCCCCATTTTTACCAACTGGAGACTTTGGGGTGGCATCTAGCAAGGCTGTGACATCACTTTGAGATGTCATGTCCTGTGATGTCACTTACAGGTCAAAGGTCAGGTGATATCATATCCTAAATGCCACCCCTTTTGATGTCACATCCTGCACTAAAACCACACCTCTTCCTGGGATGTCACTTTCAGGCCATCACCACAAACTTGCCTCTTCCTCTAAAATCACCTTGTGGCAGAAGAAGAAGAGGAGGAGGAGGAGGAAGAGGAGATTGGATTTATACTTCACTCTTCACTACCCGAAGGAGTCTCAGAGTGGTTTACAATCTCCTTTCCCTTCCCCTCCCCACAACAGACACCCTGTGAGATCTGTGGGACTGAGAGCTCTGAAAGAAACTGCTTTTTCCAGAACAGCCTCTGACAGAGTTACGATTGACTTAAGGTCACTCCAGCAGCTGCATGTGGAGTGGGGAATCAAGCCTGGTTCTCCCAGATAAGAGTCCGCACTCTTAGCCACTATACCAAACTGGCTCTTATCTGACATTTAGTCAGTGTGGCTCTTACATGAAGTGAGTTTTGGCCACTCCTGCCCTAGAACTTTGTAACAATAGGCTAAGAAGATTCTCTTAATTCCCAGCTTTCATTTAAAAGTAAGTCACTACCACCTTCCATCATGCAGATATAAGGGGAAAAAACACATTTCTGCAAAGGGGATAGAGACTTTTTTAAAAAGGGAAAGCTGGGAATTCAGAGCTAATATAAAGTGTACTTTAGTAGAGCCTTAATCTTCATTCCTCCAACAAAATTGCAAGGTAACAGATGAACATGGTTTTTTTCTTCTTCTTCAAGTTCAACAATTATACTCTGCAGTCAGCAGTGTGACACTAGAATATTAATTCTGTTCATTTCACACTGTTACAAATCTCTTTTTGCCAGGCTATCCTTTCTGATCTGAAATAGCAGTCAGCAAAACAAACAAACAAACAAACAAAAAATCCACCCAATTAAAAGAAGCATCTACTTAGGAGGAAACCATTGCTTAAATAATAGCCCAAAGATCGCAGCAAATGTTATGTATTAATCCTTCAGTCATCTGAATTTATGCTTATGGAAGAACAGTATGCTTTTAATGGTAGATTAATTTTTTTTCTTACAAGCTATTTAAGAGCACAATCAAATATTTTTCAAGGAAAGCTAAAGTATGGCTGCAGTTGTCCTGGCAAACGTGTGTAAAAAGTAGAGTTGTCAGCCTCCAGGTGAGGCCCTCTCCCAGCTCCACCCCCCAGGTCTCCAGGTATTTTCCAATACACACATGGCTGTGTTATAAATTGAAATACTTTGGGGTTGGGTAGGATGGAAATACTTCATCCACTATCAGCAAAACTGAATACTAGAACATTATCTACTGTGTAATAACTTAAGTGACCTTTATGGAAATCATTTAAGTTGCATTTAAGACGAAGCAATTAATATCCCCCATGGCCCCAAGGTCATTGCAGCTGCCAGAAATGTCATGGGGGAACACAGGAGCTAGGGTTGCCAGCTCTGGGTTGGAAAATATCTGGAGACTTTGGGAGT
This sequence comes from Heteronotia binoei, assembly GCF_032191835.1. Classification (NCBI taxonomy): domain Eukaryota; kingdom Metazoa; phylum Chordata; class Lepidosauria; order Squamata; family Gekkonidae; genus Heteronotia; species Heteronotia binoei. The sequence continues at coordinate 27,899,688 of NC_083230.1, read as the reverse complement.
GGATCTGGGAGAAGGTGGGCTTTGGGGAAGGGAGCGGCCTCAGCAAGGGACGATGCCATAGAGTCTACCCTTCAAAGCAGCCATTTTCTCCAAGGCAGTTGATCTCTGTCAACTAGAGATCAATTGTAAAAGCAGGAGATCTCCAGGCCCCACCTGGAGGCTGGCAATCCTAACAGGAGCCTATCTTTCCCTCTGCACAATAGTCCCAAACAGAATTGGGCCCATTTGCACTTTCTAAACAGGAGCTGTCACCAGGGGCTTATAGCTGCAGTATGGCTGCAGTTGTCCTGGCAAACGTGTGTAAAAAGTAGAGTTGTCAGCCTCCAGGTGAGGCCTGAAGATCTCCAGGTGAGGCCCTCTCCCAGCTCCACCCCCCAGGTCTCCAGGTATTTTCCAACACACACATGGCAGCCCTAGTAAAAATAATGTCTAATTTGGCATTTAGTCTTCTCCAGGTAGGTAAAATAACCAACTCTTCTGGTATAAAAATGTAATAAATAGACTGTGGCATAAACTTTCATAAACCAGAGCCATGGTTGAAAAAGACAGGTTGCTTACCTGTAACTGTAGATCTTCGAGTGGTCATCTGTGCAGTCACACTTGTGGGATACTGTGCCTGCGCTGGTCCCCGATCGGTATCTGTAAGAAAGCCCGGGAAAATTTCCGCGGCGGGCGCCAACTGGGCATGCGCAGGCGACCCACTGCGCACGCCCAACGGCGCCACCGCGGCAATCCCACCAGTTCCTTCATGACCGCTGAAAGCCCCCCGAAAAGGGAGACCGTCAGCAGCGGGGAAGGAGGGCGGGTAGTGTGACTGCACAGATGACCACTCGAAGATCTACAGTTACAGGTAAGCAACCTGTCTATCTTCTTCGTGGTCTCTGTGCATCACACTTGTGGGAGATTAGCAAGCAAGGCATACCTGGAGGCGGGAAGACGGTCAACCAGAGATGGCAGATTGAAGAACCGCAGTCCCCAACCGAGTCCTCTGCTGGGCATGCACGTCCAGTGCGTAGTGCTTCATGAAAGCGTGCGGAGAGGACCAGGTGGCAGCTTTGCAGACGTCAGCGAGGGGCACGCCTCTCAGGAACGCCACCGATGTCGCCATCGCTCTTGTGGAGTGGCCACGCACGGGTCCCGGCAGTGGTCTCTTTGCTAGGAGGTAGCAGAGCTTTATGGTCTCCGTCAGCCACCTGGAGAATCTCTGGGAGGAGATCTTATTACCCAGCTTGGGCGTAGCGTATGAGACGAATAACTGCTGGTCCCTGCGGAAAGCTTTGGAACGCTTTAAGTAGAAGAGCAAGGCACGCCTGACGTCTAAGGAATGGAGCCTCCGCTCCTCGTCCGAGGAGGGATTAGGGAAAAAGGCTGGCAGCCATACCTCCAGATTGAGGTGAAATTGGGAGGGCACCTTAGGGAGGAAGTTCACATCCGGGGCCAGGGAGACTCCTGACTCTCTAAAGGCTATGTAAGGGAAGTCACAGCGCATCGCTGTGAGCTCCCCCACACGGCGGGCAGAGGTGATGGCCACCAGGAAGGCGGTTTTCCAGGATAGGAGCTGTAGGGGGCATGTGGCCATAGGCTCAAAGGGTCGTCTGGTTAGCCTGTCTAGCACCAGGGTCAGGTCCCACATCGGAGTGGGGGGCTTGGAGGGTGGATGTAACCTAAACAGTCCTTTCATAAACTTTTTGGACTGGGGGTGGGCGAAAACTGAATATCCGCCCACAGGTTCGTGAAAAGCGGATACGGCTGCCAGGTAGACCTTAATGGAAGAGAAGGTCAGGCCTGCATCGACTAGGGAGAGCAAAAAGTCAAAGATCGCAGGCAGGCCTACCTCCATTGGTGCGCCTGGCCGGCCAGCTACAAAGACGGAGAATCTGTTCCACTTTCTGGCATAGGATGCTCTTGTGGAGGGTTTCCTGCTGTTTATCAGGACCTCCTGGACCCTGCCGGAGAACTCTAGGGGTCTATGAGCCACGCCGTCAGTTTGAGGTGCGGCACATTGTGGTGTAGCACCAGGCCTCCCTGGGATGACAGGAGGTCTGGTTCCGCTGGGAAGTGGTAGAATTTCCCTCCCGAGAGGTGCATTAGGGAGGAGAACCAGTTCTGTCGCGGCCACCAGGGGGTTACCAGGATGCCGCGTGGCCTCTCCGATGCTAACTTGCTGATTACCCTCGTCAGCAGTGGGAGGGGCGGGAACAGGTAGAGGAAAAGGCCCTCCCATGAGATGAGGAGCCCGTCCCCCTGGGATGTGGGGTCGGCACCCCCTCTGGAGCAAAACATGGGGCACTTCTTGTTGTCCGCCGTGGCAAAGGCATCCAGCTGTGGGTAGCCCCAGAGCTGGTATACTGGTTGGAGAAAGCGCCACTGAAGTTCCCACTCGTGTGGTGATGCCCCCCCTCTGCTTAGGGAGTCCGCCTGCGTGTTGAGGACCCCTGGAAGGTGGGCAGCTTTCACGAAGATGTCGTGCTGGATACATTTCGTCCATAGGGTCATGGCTAGTGCACAGAGGCGACGGGATACCGTTCCGCCCTGCCTGTTGATGTATGCCAGGGCGGTGGTGTTGTCCGTGAGCAATGCCACCGTCTTCCCAAGCAGCTTCGGGCGGAAGGACCGTAGGGCAAAGTGGATGGCTAGCAGCTCTAGGTAGTTTATATGGTATGCTGCCAACTTGGGAGGCCACTGGCCCCCCACCGAAAGCCCTTCCATGTGGGCGCCCCAACCCCACAGGGAGGCATCTGTGGTAATGGTAACCGCAGGAGGCGGTAGGTGGAAGGGTGCTCCCTGGCAGATATTGACCGTCAAGCTCCACCAGCGGAGCGATTGGAGCGTCAAAGGGGGAATCGTGAACCTCTTCCGAGGTGAGTCCTTGTTTGGGCAGAACTGACGGAGGAACCATAGCTGCAGGTTTCGCATCCTCAGTTTCGCATGGAGAAGCACGCTTGTCGTTGCTGCCATAAGTCCCAGCATCCGCTGAAGCTGTTTCGCAGTGCCCCAGCCTTGGTTTTGGAGCAGCTGCACTATGTCGGTGATGTCCTCTGCCCTCTGGGCGGGGAGGAACGCCCTGTGTAGGTTTGTGTCCAGAACTGCCCCTATGAACTGCACCGTCCTTGACGGGGCGAGTTTGGATTTCTCTAGGTTGACCTGCAGGCCCAGGGCATCTAGGAGGCGTAGTGTGGTTGTGATGTGGGCAGACAGGCTTTCCCTTGAGTCGGCTACCAGGAGCCAGTCGTCTATGTACGGGAAGACTATCACGCCCCGTAGCCGCAGGTGAGCGGCCACTACGCTCATCATCTTTGTGAACACCCTGGGTGCTGTGGAAAGTCCGAATGGTAAGGCCGTGAACTGGAAGTGTTGTGGGCCTATCGCGAACCTGAGAAACCTTCTGAATTCTGGGTGGATGCTGATGTGGAAATAGGCATCCTTGAGGTCTAGGGTAGCCATCCAGTCCCCCTGGTTGATGAGGGGCAGGATGGATTGCAGTGTGGACATCCTGAATTTTTGGTAGAGGATGAATTTGTTCAGACTCCGGAGATCCAATATGGGTCTCAGACCTCCGTCCCTCTTTGGTACTAGGAAGTAGCGGGAATAGAAACCGCCGGTTCTCTCTTCTGCTGGAACTTTCTCTACGGCTTGTTTCTGGAGGAGGGAGGCCACCTCTGCCAGCAGAGGCGGGGAGGGGGTGGTGGTGATTACCACCGATTGGGTTGGAATCTGAGCAAAGTCTATTTTGTAGCCCTCCTTGATTATGGAAAGAGCCCACCTGTCTGAGGAGACCCGCTCCCAGGCAGGCAGGAAGGGGCGGAGGCGGATAGTTGGGTGGGCAGTGGCAACGAAGCGTGGTACAGAAAAGTCAAAGGCCCTGCTTGGTGGGGCGTGCGCCCTTCGACTTGGCGGAAGACTGGGAGTTGTAACGACCCCTGCTGTTTCCCGAGTACGCCTGCTTGTCGGGCTGCGGGGGACGTGGTCGCCAGTGTTGGTCCGAGGGTGGCTTTTGGGGGGGTTTTCTGGACCAGGACCTGCTCCATTGCCTCGGTCTGGATTGCCTGGGCGATGGCTGCACCCCGAGGCTCCTGGAGATCTTAAGGTTCTTGTCCAGCTCCTGCAATGCATTGTCAGTGGTGGAGCTGAAGAGCCCTTCCCCGTCGAAGGGTAGGTCCTCTATGAGAGCCCTGGTGTCGTGCTGTAGGGCAGTGGACCTCAGCCAGGAGTGTCGGCGAAGGGAAACCGCTGACATGATAGCCGAGGCGGAGACGTCAACTAGGTGCTTGGCGGCTGTTAGTTGCTGCTTCGCAACCCTCTGGCCTTCGTGCAGGAGATTCTTGGCGGCCGTTCTTTGGTCCTCGGGTAAGGAGGACAATAGAGGGGAAAGCTGATCTAGGATGGCGTACTGATATCTGGCCATGCAGGCCGTATAGTTGGAGACTTTTGCACCCAGAGACCCTGCCGAGTAGATCTTTCTACCCATGGCATCTAGTTTCTTCCCTTCTTTATCCGGGGGAGCGGAGTGCACCCTGCGCGACCTCGAAGAAGACGAGACAATGGCTGAGTTTGGTTTTGGGTGTGAAAATAAAAACTCAGCCTCCGTCTCTTGGATCTTGTACATGTGATCCAGCTTCCTCGAGGACACCGGTGCCGAGGATGGTTTCCTCCATGGGTCCTTTAACGCCTGCAGCATGACTCTGGTCATGGGAAGTGCAACGGCCGCTGATGTGTCCCTCTGGACGATGTCAAACACACTGTCGTCCACCACCGGTTGGGGTTGTGAGATGGGTAGGGAGATTGCAGACGCCATTCTCTTAACCATGTCTGCGTAGGCCCGCAGGTCTTCGGAGGGCGACACTGGGAGGTCCTCAGATGTATTAGGGTCCGGTGATGGCTCCCAGGTTCTGTCGTCGTCGGGCTCCGACCCCGATGGAGAGGACTGCCTGTGGTCCGATCGCTCGGATGGGTGCGGTGACGGCTCCCTCGGTGGCGACTGGACCGGCGTCGGTGGAGGTGGGGGTGCAGCCGGCGTGGGGCGGCGTGGCGGGATCGATACCGATGCTGGAGGTCTCTTCGAGCGGTGTGACACCCTGGAGAGCGAAGATGCTTCGGATCGACAATCCCAATCCGGGTAGTCGGTCGGTTGGTGGTAGTGGTATTGAGTGCAGCAGGGATACGTCTGCTGCCATCTGTGCTGCTCCCAGGGTGGTATTGTTGGGGGCCGATGCGATTCGACCGATGGCTCCCGTCGTCTCGCGCGCTTGGGCGCCGCAGGCGTTGTTATGTCGGGCTGCTGCAGTGACTCGACGTCCGATGTCGAGTCGATGCTCCGTTGACGCGACGCCACGGAAGGTGATCGACGGGTTAGGTCGATCTCCAGATCCGGCGCTGGGGGCTGCGGTCGATGGCCGCTAGGCCCGGGTATCGGTGACTTGTGATGCCGGTGCGCGGGGGTCCGTGGTGTCGGAGGGCTGGTCGGCCGATGGCTCGGAGCCCCTGGCATCGGAGGACTGTGCTGCCGGCCTGCGCCAACCCCTGGAGTTGGGGGGCTGCGGAGCGGAGAGGGGGGAACCCTTCTCGGCGGGTCGGTGTCGATCGGTGCCGACACGTCGGGGGTAGGCAAGGGAGAGCGTGGTCGCTTCCGCTTCTCCTTGCTTTTCGCCTTTTTCGCGGACTCCTGTCCAGGTTCCTCCCTTCGCTTCTTCAGAGGTCTCTCGACCGGTCCTTCGAGGGGCCGCTTCGCCGGCTGTTGGTCGCGGTGAGCGTCGACATCGACGGAGGTCCCATCGGTCGATGGGGCCGTCTGAGCTGGGGCGGTCGCCATCTTCGGTACCGATGCCGAAGAGCCTTCCGTTGCTCTTAGGGGACGAAGTGCCGAGGCAGTGAGTGCGGCCGAGAGCCTTGCCGCCCTGTTCTTTCTGGTTTGGTTGGAGAAGCGGAGACAGTGTTGGCAGGTCTCCACGCGGTGTGCTTCTCCCAGGCAGAGGAGGCACAGGGAATGGCCGTCGGGCAGGGCGATCTTCTGCCCGCAGGCCTGGCACCTCTTAAAGAAGCCCCAGCGGCTGTCCATAGACAGCGGTCGCTAGGAGGGTCCTCTCAGAGTCCTCTGAGAGGAGAAAAACAACTAAGGGGCGGAAAATGGCGGGGGAAGTCCCGGAGGGAGACCCACCGCGGCACGCACCCAAAAACAAACAACAGCAACTTTTTTTTTTTTTTTACTAACTAACTAAACTACTAGAACTAACTGCTACACTACGAAAAACAATAAACAGGCTAATAATACAGAGGCTAAGGGAAAAAAGGGTTAAAACCCGAAGCTCACCGACCGGGAACACGAGGAACGCAGCTCTTCGCGCAGCGGTCAGAAAGGAACTGGTGGGATTGCCACGGTGGCGCCGTTGGGCGTGCGCAGTGGGTCGCCTGCGCATGCCCAGTTGGCGCCCGCCGCGGAAATTTTCCCGGGCTTTCTTACAGATACCGATCGGGGACCAGCGCAGGCGCAGTATTCCACAAGTGTGATGCACAGAGACCACGAAGAAGATCATATGTCACAAATACCACCTTTAATTTCACCTTTAAGGTATCACAAGACACTTTATTTACTTTGAGCTGCAAATATTGAAAGTCCAAAACAGAAATTACCTTATTAGCTATACATTAGAGGGAATTTAAAGGCAATAACATTCTATTCCATACCCACATGAAGGATTTGAACAAAGCAGGAGTCATGTGGCACCTTTAAGACCAACCACGTTTTATTCCGAACGTAAGCTTTCATGTGCTCTCTAAGCACACTTCATCAGACGAGGGGATCAGGATCCCCTCGTCTGATGAAGTGTCCTTAGAGAGCACATGAAAGCTTACGTTCTGAGCAAAACTTGATTGGTCTTAAAGGTTCAACGTGACTCCTGCTTTGTTCAACTGCTTCAGACCAACATGGCTGCCCACTGGAATCTATCCACATGAAGGATGTCTTATTTGATGAGGATTCCTCAGTTGTAGGGTTGCCAATTCCCAGGTGGGGGCAGGGGATCCCCCAGTTTGGAGGCCCTCCCCCCGCTTCAGGGTTGTCAGAAAGCGGGGGGAGGGGAGGGAAATGTCTGCTGGGAACTCTGTTATTCCCTATGGAGATTTATTCCCATAGAAAATCATGGAGAATTGATCCATGGGTATCTGGGGCTCTGGAGGGCTGTTTTTTGGGGTAGAGGCACCAAATTTTCAGTATAGCATCTAGTGCCTCTCCCAAAAATATCCTCCAAGTTTCAAAATGATTGGACCAGGGGGTCCAATTCTATGAGCCCCAAAAGAAGGTGCCACTATCCTTCATGATTTCCTATGGAAGGAAGGCATTGAAAAGGTGTGCCGTCCCTTTAAATGTGATGGCCAGAACTCCCTTTGGAGTTCGATTATGCTTGCCACAGCCTTGACCTTGGCTCCACCCCTAACGTCTCCTGGCTCCACCCCCAAAGTCCCCAGATATTTCTTGAATTGGACTTGGCAACCCTACTCAGTTGGTTTATGTAATTCATTTCTGAAAGTTTTGGAGCTACAGCATACCATTGTTTAAAAATGCAACCACTCTTTATTATTGAACTCTGAGGGTTAGATGCTATGCAAGCATCTGCAAGTATACACCATGACAAACTTTTAGGCTGTCTCATTAACAGACTGCGGTTCCATAGTATGTGCTGCTTTACTTATTTATTGAAGGGATAACAGGAAACAACCCATTTCTTTTGTGCTCATAAATAATATGACAGAAGGATATTAAGTGCACCAAGATGTGACAGAAAAGCTAAAAACTTACAGAGTTTTGTATTTTATGATGTCTGTTCCATTTTTAAAACTACATATTAACTAAACAAATTCACCTGAATTTTGTTGGTTTTGCAAGTTATTACTTTATCTACTGAGACAAGGAAGACTTTACAGATATTGTAAATTTAGCTATTAAATTTTCTGATAGCATTTTGGAACTTTTAATTTGGTAGGAGAGCTTTCATTTTCAGCAGGGCTTTTTGTAGAAAAAGGCCATCAGGAACTCATTTGCATATTAGGCCACACCCCCTGATGCCAAGCCAGCTGAAACTCTGTTCCTGTGCATTCCTGCTCAAAAAAGCCCTAAGTTTCAGACTTCCAGGCATATTTTGAATATAGCAAATGTTCACTAGCTTTGGTGCAAGCAGGGATGGCAGTCCTCAGGTGGGGTAGAGATTCCCTGATTTCTGGGGCTTTTGCCTGCCACTGGCCAGTTGGCCATCAGGGAAAAGCCCCACCCCCAAGAGTAGCCGCCTGCGGCCACCCCTCTCCCTCCCCTCCTGCCAGATTTAAAGGGCACTACAACTGATTGGCAGGACCATGTGGCAGCCTCCAGCTCCTGTACCCCAAGTGGCAAATTTGCTGCCTGGGATTCAGGCGCATGGGTCTCCTCTCCAAAAGCATTTAAAAGGGATTTTTTAAATGCTTTTGGAGAGGGGGCCATGCATGACTGAATCGTAAGCAGTGATTCAAGCGTATAAAGTCCTGGCTCTCCAAAAGGTCCCTTTAAATGCTTTTGGAGAGTGAAGACAATACATACCTGAATCACTGCTTGGGATTCAGGTACATCATAAGTGATGTCATCATGTTAAGGACATTTCCACCCCCTCCAGGAATGCTTCCCAAAGTCCCCCACTGGGGAAGAGGCAGGACATGGCATCCTTAGGTGCAAGACAAGGAATTTTTTTACATGTGTCACATTTCTTTCATTTCAGTGAATCAATGGCCTTTGTAATATTTGTGCTAGTGATTTATATGTGTTTCATTGCTGTATTTATTCTGTCAGCTGATGAGTTCTTTTGTTGAAGCATATTTCTGTAAGCAAAACACATCAGTGAAACCAATTCTTTACAAGTGTAGCTAAATGTAAATACCTATGTCCATGACCCAATAAAATACATGAAGAACTTAAGGAGATCTTTATATGTAGCCAGTTTTCTTTAAAGCTGCACTTGAGCACCATAATCCTAAACAGAGTTGCACCATTCTAAGTGTATTAAAAGCCAGTACACTGAGAAGTGTGTAACTTGATTTAGGAATGCACTGTCAGTAGGATTGCCAACTCTGGGTTGGGATATACCTGGAGATTTTGGGGGTGGAGCCTGAGGAGGGCAGAGTTTGGGGACTGGAGGGGAGGGACTTCAATGGTATATAATGCCATAGAATCCACCTTCCAAAGCAGCCATTTTCTACAGGTGAACTGATCACTGCTGCCTGGAGATCGGTTGTAACAGTGGGTGATCTCCAGCCTCTACCTGGCAGTTGAGAACCCTAATTGCCAGTCACATTACTAAAGAACAGTCCTATCCTAAGAGCACTTTCAATGGAAATAAGCCAATGGAATGGACTTTAGTAGGATTCTGAGTAGATCTGTTTAGGATTACTTGAAACCACTTGCTGGGGTTGTCATAAATCAATTGTGACTTGAGACCACTTATATACTTGAACTTGCCAGGCTGTTTACCTTTGAGGTTATCTCCCAGTGCTTTAGGGTCATAATTTTATAATGTTGTCTTTACCATTGCAAAACTAAGTTGTTGCTGGATGCCAAAATGTGTCCTCGTTTAGGCAATGGGCCTTGAATACTGTGTAGATGTTCTAATGTATTTAAAGGAAATGTATGCCTGAATCAGGGTGTAGGTCCTTTACAAACCAAATCTGAGCTCGTGATCGAAAAGGAAATCTCCCTGAATTTAGACTGATTTTATTAGTTCCTTTTTGGCTCTTCTGAAGTGAGCATTTATGGAGACAATTTCATTGAACAAAAACAACATACGATTAATTTTTATATAAATCCAGCCTTGCAATATGATAATCTGCCTTACTATGTTCTCTTTTCCAAGTATGCCCATCCCCTCCCAAAGAAACCCCAAAACAGTTAAGTGTGCAGACTCTTATCTGGGAGTCCCAGGTTTGATTCCCCACTCCCCCACTTGCACCTGCTGGAATGGCCATAGCTCTGGCAGAGGTTGTCCTTGAAAGGGCAGCTGCTGTGAGAGTCCTCTCAGTCCCACCCACCTCACAGGGTGTCTGTTGTGGGGGAGGAAGGTAAAGGAGATTGTGAGCCATTCTGAGATTCGGAGTAGAGGGTGGGATATAAATCCAATATCAACTTCATCATCATAAGCCTGAACAACAGGAAAGCATTTGCCTCTGAGGAACTGCACTTTATAATCTGTATAAAGCAGACAGTTTGGGGGAGTGAACAGAATTCTATTTCCAGTCGCATTTGTTGAATCATGTATTATGAATTATGAGTGGTTAACACATTATTAATGACTATTATTGCTATGCATGTATTTTGAGAAATGTAGGTTGCATATACACTAATTGTGTAAAGGTATTATTGTCATTCCGGTGATCTTTGGCTTAACTATTCACTTACTTCGGAACCTGTTGATATTTACTAGAACATCAAGATCAGGTTTAGCCCTTTTGTCTTACCTTCATGGAGAACATCAGAAATATAGATGCCATTGGAGTGCCAAACTACATGGCTGCCATATGGCAAGGGCAGATGATCAAGTGGTCACTGTCTTCCACCTTCCATGCATCTTCTTTGGTAATTTTTAGTTAATTTAGTGTTTGGAAGTTAGAATGCTAACTACCAGGGCTTTTTTTGTAGAAAAAGCATAGCAGGAACTCATTTGCATATTAGACCACACCCCTATATCACCTTTTTTTTTGCACAGGGCTCTTTTTATAGGAAAAGCCAAGCAAGAACTCATTTGCATATTAGGCCACACTCCCTGACACTAAGCCAGATGGAACTGCATCCCTGTTCGAAAAAAGCCCTGCTGACTACTGAAAATATAAAATGTGCATTTTTGTCTTTTGGAAAGAAAAAGTCATATGGTCATTTTGTTTTATAATTCTACAAGTGAGGGACTTGCAAGGAGACCAAATTCAAATCCCCTACTCTGCTGCGGAAGTTCATTGGGTGGCTTTGAACCAGTCACACATTCTCAGCCTAACCTACCTCACAGGGCTGTTGTGAAGATAAAATGAAGGAGGTAAGAACGATGTAAGCTGCTTTTGCTCCACATTGTGGAGAAAAGTGGGATATAAAAGTAGCAAGTATATGATAAATATAGCTGAAGATAGTGGAGCAGATAAAAGGTAAGTTGGCTGGCGGTTGGGAAGGAGAGAGGAAAGCACAGAAAAGTGAGAATTTAAGTATCCCCTGTATACTTTTTTAGAGTATAAGATTTTTCTGCACACCTGGGGAGTGCCCAAAGTGTGCAGAAAAAATCGTTTACCCTCCATGTGCCTCCTGTCTGTGGAAATAACTATCCACACATAGGAGGCGCAGCTGGGAATTAGATATGTAGATACAGGCTCAGCCTAGGACCTTGAGGGAAGAGAAAGGATCCCCCTCTTAACCTTATACTTATGGTTTCAGATCTTACAATTATCAACTTTCCTTTGTTGGCTGTATACATATGCAGTGAATTGGCCCAAACACAAAGGCTGGCTTATTTTTAAAAGTGTGGTAGATTCTATAATTCATCCTAGAATTGTCTATTAGCTACAAAGCTATTCATGTCCTAGGACCCACATACCTAAAGGTCGATATGGTGATCTTGCCCTCTTACCTCCTTCACATGCAGGATTTTCCCTCTGTTTTTTCTTCTTCTTTCTGTTTCTGACTGAGCAGCTCCTTTATCTATTTGAAGGTTTATTGCTGTCCCACCCTGTCACATTATTATATTTTGTTGCTGGCTCAGCCCAGGAATGTGAGGGAAGAGACAAGATCCCCATCTTAAACTTATACATCTGAAAAAGACACACAAGAGGCTTGTGAAAATTCAGAAATAAAAAAAAAAATTCAATGATAAGGGGGGAAAGTCAGGTGGAATTGGGGTAAAATATCTGAGGTGAATCAATAATAACTCTGAGGAAACAGTAATTTCACCAACTCCAGTTCATATGTTTCCAGCAATTAAGAGTTTTTAAGCTTTTCACAATGTCTTGGAATCTTTGAGATGAGAGGCTTTGATTTCAGTGTCTGCTTAGGGTTGCCAAGTCCAATTAAAGAAAAATCTGGGGACTTTGGGGGCGGAGCCAGGAGACTTTGGGGGTGGATCCAGGAACAAGGGTGTGACAAGCATAATTGAACTCCAAGGGAGTTCTGGCCATTACATTTAAAGGGACAGCACATCTTTTTAAATGCCTTTCTTCCATAGGAAATAATTAAGGATCAGGGCACCATCTTTTGGGGCTCATAGAATTGGACCCTCTGGTCCAATCGTTTTGAAACTTGGGGGGTATTTTGGGGAGAGGCACTAGATGCTATACTAAAAATTTGGTGCCTCTACCTCAAAAAAATAGCCCGCCAGAGCCCCCAATACCCACGGATCAATTCCCTATTATTCCCTATGGGAATCGTTCTCCATAGGGAATAATAGAGTGCCCAGTAGACATTTCCCTCCCCCCACCACGCTTTCTAAAGGAGGGAGGGCCTCCAAACCAGGGAATCCCCTGCCCCCTCCTTCTCTCGCACACACAAATACTTACTAGATCTTCTTCCTGCAGAACTTTCCTTGGTGTGAAAACGAAAGCAAAAGAAAGGGAGGGGCTGTTCTCCATGGAAACTATTACTGACCCTTTCCAATGAAGCCCTTCCTGTTTCCTGCGCAGCCTTAAAGGCACACATTTTACAAACGGATCAGGAGCTCTACAACTACATGATGCCTACACACATGTTCTCCCCCCCCCTTCCGGATTTTTGGAGAGTGGGGGAGGAGGCTGCAAATTTGGGGGTCCCCCTCCAGGGTGGGGGGGTTGAGAGGCCTATGTCTGCTAGACACTCCAGTAAATGTTCCTGAGTTTAACTGACTCTTCAAGTTTCAGAAGGCAGGGATATATTACCAAGTACCTAAAATTCTCCTCTAAACAAATCAGGGATCACTCCACTCTTTACAGCTATCTCCCTTTTCAACTGAGCAGGGAATTCTTTCTCTAAACTAGAGGCTCTGTCCTTTTTTCTGGCCTAAATGAGGGTCATCAGCAATCTTTCCACTCCTCTTTACCATCTTCCCAGTCCTCATTCAGTGCTAAACTGAATTCTTTTCATCAGTCCCCAACTTTTTCTTCTCATCTGACACTATCCAATGAAATCTGAACAGCCTGTCACTCAAAAAGCTCTTTGATTCTGTGAGGCATTAACCCTTTACAATCTGTCACATGTCTTTACAACACTTACCAGCTTTTAAAGCACAATCTGTCACACAGGTCTACTCAGAATCCTACTCAGATCCAGGACTGTAGCCAGGATTTTAAGGTTGGTGGATCACATAGCCAGTACTTTTTTGGGGTGGGGGTGGGGGTGGGGAAGGGAGACACAAATAGGGATGAACCAGCTGCCCCAGCATGTGTCCTAGCAAAACACATAGGACTCCCGGCTCCTCAGCTGTGAGTCATGGCAGGCTGTTGTGTCTTACATTTCAGTCCCTGAATTTACAACACAGCACAACTATGTGCACTAAGGTGACCTGTGGGAAGCCGCGGGTCACCTGACTGTAAGGGATGAAGGCAATCTGCTGATGACTATCAGTGGCGGGAAATTTAACTGGCCAGAATTGGACCTGACCAGAAAGAGGGTTGTTCCGGGGAATGTATATAAGAGGGACCCCAGCCCCACCATGTTGTCTTTGTCATGTACTCGCCAATAAAGCATGTTGCATTCTAAACATCTCCAAACTCAGTACATTACACAGGCCATACCCGGTGAGCTCCCCACTCCATGCCAAGTCCACTGATGCCAGCGGCAAGGAGTCACCATGTCCACCACCAGCACCACTGGGATCCAAGCCAGCAGCCCTGCTGCCACTGATGTTGCCATTTCCTACTCCTCCTGGCCTGGCTGCAGCTGTGGCTGCCTCCCAGTCAGTGCCACTCTAAGCCCTACAGTGAGAGCCAGGGAAGTCACCAGGGCCAGCCAGCACCTGCTCCAGAAACATTGCATTGCAGCTACCAAAATGGAGCATGAATGGAATGCCCCACCCTGAATTTCGAGCTGTGGCCAAAAGGATGCAAACTTGCAGCATTTGCTGGCACCACCTCCTTGGCATCTTAAAAGGCAATGGCTCAGAGGTGGGGTATACCTCTGGTGGGTCCCCTGTTTGGAGTTTATGAAGAAACACAGAGACAAAGATGGGCGAGCGAGGTGGCACTGTCTTGTCCAGCTGGCTGGCGCATGGCTTGGGCTGGTTGGTGAGGTGGAGAGAGCTGTGGCCAGGCTCCAGAGCCCCCACCAGCCAGCAGATATTGGGGATGGTGGGTGGTGGAACTGGGACCCTGTGGCTATAGGCCTGCTCAAATCTATTCAATGGAGCTTCCTTCCAGATTTCACTGTTGGAGATGGTGGGGGAGAGAAAGCAGCAGCAAGATGGGGCAGACAGCCTATTTCCTACCCCACTCTTCTTCACTGCCTCCTTGGAGCCTTGGTGTCTCTTCCTCCATATGAAGGGCCCTTCTGTCTTGTTGGCATAGTCAACAGAGGACTCTTTCTCCTCTGTCACCCCCTTCTTTTTCTCCCCTGTGCACCATGTACACTCTCTCTCTCTATCCCTCCTAGTTACCTACCGTACCTTTTCTCTCTGGCTAGCATGATGTCTCTCGTTTCACTGCAGCCTCCTCTCACAGTTCTGCCTCCATACTGCTGGAATTGCTTATTAGTGCTGCAGTAAAACTCCCATAATGGAATCGAAATCTTGCAAGGTTATGCTGCAATAACCCTCTTTTTTTAACTTTTACATTTCCCTTGCAGTTTTGTGTGTGTGTGTGTTTTGCAGACTTTTCTGCAAACCTGAGAGTTTCCCAGTCTGTGGATATAACCAGGGCTTTTCTTTCTGGAAAAACTGGTGCCAGAGCTCTCAAGAGGGAAATGAAGGAGTAATACACAGATGTCCCCATGAACTTTTAAACATTTTTTGAGAATTTTGTTTCCATTAAGAGGTTCTGGAACTCTGTTCCACTGAATTCCACAGAAAAAAAGCCCTGGATATAACACAATCCCCATGTGGGACTGTGTTGGGAATTAGATAATGAGAAGAACTGGAACAGCAAAGTCTTGCGAGATGAAGGTGGATCTCACTTTTCTTCCCTCACTATTTTCTCTTTTCCATCTGTGAAACTTTCAATATAGTCTATCTTTCTCCTGCTACCATCTCTCCTTCCCATGCACAAGCCAACTTACCTTAATCTTCCCCTCTATTGTCAACTATCTCTCATTACTTCCCCCTGGAAGTATCTCCCAGGGAAAGTTCTGGCCAAGTTTATTGCATAATGCGGGTTAACCCGGGCTAGGGCTCCCAAGTTCCTGCCGGGGGTGGGAGATCCCCCAATATGGGAGCCCCAATCCTCCGGCACAGAGCAGGCTGCCGAGGGGGATCCCTGCCCTCAAAGGGCCCTGTCGTTATGCAATGTGCCCTGTGCTATGACCTCGTCCGAAAGTGATGTCATTGCACTGGGCACATTGCACTGGGGACACTCTAGGATTCGCAGTAAAACTCCATGGTACCCAATGTTCCTGCTAAGCTGTGGAGTCTTGTGAGCAAAAATTCTACTTTATGAGCTACTGGCATTAAAGTTGTGAGCTACTGCATAAATTAGTTTGCTCTCAGGCCATTTTTCCTAAGTGAAGATAAAAGTTCAGGTGAACTGAATGGCTTAAAAACTGTGAGCTAGCTCACATAACTCATTTTAGAGGGAGCACTGATGGTACCATAGAGTTTTTACTGCAAATCTTAGAGCATCTCCAGCACAATATTCCGAGTTTGATGACATTACTTCTGGGTGATGCTGTCACGTCTCTCATGGACTCTGAACGCAAGAGAAGTCCCCCGCCACAGTGGCAGAGGGACTTGGCAACCCTAAGCCTGGGCCAACCATGTAATGGGGGAACCCATAAGGTCTTGCAGAGGGCACTTCCCTTTCCTCTGTATTCCTTTTTCTATAGAGTTTCCTCTTTCCCTCTTCCTGACAGTTCCCATATTCTCCCCAAAGTAAAACAGCTTTCTTTGCATATGTGCAGAGAATGTACTTATCAAGGCAGAGGATGAGGAGCCTTCTCTCCCCCTCCCTCTCTCTCCTGCAGCTCTGATTGTGTTTGAGTCCTCCTCCATGGCCACACCCCCTCTATCAAACATTCAAGCCTCCAGCAGGCAACAACAGCATCTCTGTTGCAATTTTTAAAGCAATTTAAAGCAAACTGCAGCAATCTTCACTCTTCTCGGGAGCAATGTTCCCTGTAAGCTGCAGTCTTGTGAGCAAAAATTCTACTTTTTGAGCTGCTGGCATTAAAGTTGTGAGTGTGCTCTGGGGTCATCCTTCCTCAGCTAAATCAGTGTGCTCTGGGGTCATCCTTCCTCAGCTAAGACAAAAATGTGTGAGCTGAAGGCTAAAAATCTGTGAGCTAGCTCACACTAACTCAGAGGGGCGTCTTCTGCTTGCCATGCAATAGCAAGAATGAAGTGCACACACATTCAAAAGGGGGGGGGGGCTGCAGAAAGTAAACATGTCTTTGATTTCACCCTTCAGAGCAGGCAAGAGACATTCCCAGTGCCTCTGCTCTTCCCTCTTTCCCTCACTTCCTCCCAGTCAGTTAGTTTTATGGTTTACTTTTAGAGGAAAAGGAAAAGAAAAAAACAGGGCTGGCAGGGAGCAAAACCTTTCTTTCTTTGGAAAATAGAGGAGTTATGAGTCTGTGCAAATATTATTATCAGATACTAGATGCTAGGGCCAGTGTTTCCACCACTTTATGCAAAGAGGTCTGGAAGAGCAGGATTTTACTCAGAGGGAGTTTGGCTCAGCCAGTTTTTCCACTGCATTGAAATGCCAATAGGGTGGGATGGCAGAGGCTTCAAATGTTCTCCCCCCCTCCCCCGCAACTTCTCTTTGGCACTTCATCCTGACTGCAGCGGTGTTGTGTAAATCAGCTCTAATGTCGAGTTAAATCAGTTTGGTTGCAGGAATGCTATTAAAACTGCAGAGTTCTGATAACAGCGATCAATTTTAAACCATGGGTTTTCTCTGGACTGCAGCCACCACCTTTCCCTATCTGTCTGTGGGGCTACCATAAGATCTCTTTTAGAGTTTGTGCATCAGTGTATATACAGTATATGTCAGAAAAGAGCTTACAAATCATACAGTTCCCAGTGATTTATGCTGTCCTCCCCTCCAATAGAAAGGTTACATATTGCCACCCCTCCCCAGGCTGCATTCTCAAATGTTCCAGGTGACTGGGAAATAGTGGCAAGGTCATATCTGGAAAAAGAAACTCTTCCTGACTCTGGTTGGCTGTAACTAGGATTGGAACTCTAGGCTGGGTGCATCTTCTCTCCCAGTAAGAGAAGCAGGAAGCTGCAATAGTGATGGGTCACACAACAATGGTATCTGACTGGTGTGGGGGATGAGCCCACTGGAACCTGGTGAGAACAAGGAGGAGAACCCAGGCAAAGTCAGCCATTGGGTTCCTCAGTAATAATGGCCTTAGCATTCGTAACTGTTCTGCGATGAGGTTAGGGAGGGATTTGGGTGGCGATGGGGGAGTGGACCTCTGGGTTGGATTCTCTTATTCGAACCATCCTGTTCCCAGTAGGGCTATCAACAACAACAACAATTCAGTAATATTCAGATTCGGAAATATTCGGAAATAAATTTTTGGGTATTCTGGATATTACTGAATAGTGGTATTCGGATATATCCGAATATACAGATATATTTGGATATATATGGTATTCGACTCCATTATACCCTATGGGCCATTGAAGTCAATGGCAAAATAGAGTATATTGGAAGCCGCCTGGAGGGGAGGTGGTTTGAGGAACAGCCCCCAAAACCGCATGGAATCTGCAGGGGTCTCTCCCCTACAAACCCCCAAGTCCCAAAAAGATTGGGCCAGGGGGTACCATTCCAGTGGCACCCAAAGTGGGTGCCGCTATCCCACCATTATAGCCTATGGGTCATTGAACTCAATGGCAACATAGGGCATAATCAAAAGCTGTTGGGGGACAGGGAGTTTGAGAGAGAGCCCCCAAAACTGCAGAGAACCTGCAGGGGTCTCTCCCCTACAAACCCTCAAGTCCCAAAATGATTGGGCTGGGGGTCCCTGCCTGTGGGCTCCCAAAAAGGCCCATTGCTTCCAATGCTGGGGAAAGCCCAATTAGCCACTTCCTCCACTATAATTGCTATAGGAAAAGTGACTCTGACCAGAAGGGGGTTTGAGGGAGAGCCCCCAAAACTGCAGGGCAGCTTCAGGGGACTCCTCCACTTGACTCAAAAAGACTGCACCCATCTGTGGGCACCCCAAAAGGAACACTGTTCCCAATGGTGAGAAAAAACCAATTAGCCACTTCCTCCACCAGGCTTTGTGGCGCAGAATGGTAAAGCAGCAGTACTGCAGTGCTGTGGTCTGAACTCTCTGCTCACGACCTGAGTTCGATTCCGGCAGAAGCTGGATTCAGGTAACCAGCCCAAGGTTGACTCAGCCTTCCATCCTTCCAAGGTCGGTAAAATGAGTACCCAGCTTGCTGGTAGGAAACTGTAAAAGACTGGGGAAGGCAATGGCAAACCACCCCAAACAAACCACCACCAAACAAACCTCCCCCCTCCGATCCCAGCGCTTGCTTTAAACATCACAGCTGAAGGCAGGCACACAGGGAAGGAGGAAGCACGCTGCCCCCTCCGCAGCCGGCGCTTGCGAAGCGCTGGGGCCACGTGGAGCGATCCCACGCTTGCCTGAAGAAGATGGAGCCAGGCAAGCAGGTGTGGGGGAAGCGCCGGATTGGAGGAAGAGGCAGCAGATCGCCCCCTCGATCCCTGAAGGTACGTACCTTCAGACCATAAGACGCACACACTTCCCCCCCACACTTTTTTTTGGGGGGGGGAAAGTGCGTCTTATGGTCCGAAAAATACGGTAATTGCTTTTTGGAAGGTGTGTGTGCCTTTAAATTCTGTAGGAGCCTGACTGGGCACAGGAGCTTCTGTAGGAACCCGGCTGGGTGCAGGGTGAGCCAGCAGAGCCATGTGGGTCTTCCTGCAGAGTCTGTGAAAAAGTAAGAACCTCCATTGTTTTGCATTCGTTTTAGAAGTCCTTTTCCTTTGCATAGTAAAGTACTGAGAAAATAAGTCTTTGTTTGCTTTGCATTCATTTTAGAAGTAATTTTAGAAGTCATTTGCACATAAGTCTTTGTTTGCTTTGCATTCATTTTAGAAGTCATTTGCACATAGTGAAAATAGTGAAACTGTCGGAAAGCAAGATAACTTCTATTTATTTTGCATTCATTTTGGAAGTTGTTTCCAAACTAAAATAGATAGTAAAGAGTAAACTCGGACCTTTCATTTCCCTGTGTTAGCCTGAAGAACTTGGTTGAAACTTGGTTACATTCAACAACTCTCCTGAGAAAATTGCCCCAGTGAGATCACAAAAGTGTATGCCTGCTGTGTTTATTTTGACTGCTTTCTCTGTTTGTGTCTTGATCCCTTGAGCTATCCTCAGAAATTAATTCTATATTATTACTTTTTGATATTATTAGTTAGTATTATTATTGCCTTCCCTCTTCAGAGTTCTTTCCACAGATCTTTGTGTCACTCTGCTTTAAATGGTTCTTAATACCTGGGGTGTCTTCATTTGAACTGAACATGGTTATTTCCACCTTTATCAAAGTCTTAATATGTTGTAAGCTGCTTTGTGAGGCATTTGTTGGAAAAGTATGATTCTTAAATGTATTTTTTCTGTTAAAGCTATACTTCTTGGCAGAGCTTTTTGTAGCAAGAATTTCTTTGCATATTTTTATTTATTTATTTTAATTTATTTTATTTAGTAGGCTTATATTCCGCCCTTTCCCGTAAACGGGCTCAAGGCTGATCACAACATATAAAATAACAGTAAAAACCTACAGATCAAAGTTTAAAATTAAACAGTAAAAAGTTTAAAATTAAACAGTAAAAAGTTTAAAATTAAACAGTAAAAACAATAAATAAAATGTACCACCGGTGGAAAGGGCACAGCATATCAAGTATCCAGTTATAGGTCCACATTAAACGATGGTAATAGCAAAAAGATAGCACTGCCGTAGGGCACAATGTCACCACAAGGGAGGTCAAATGATGGAATAGTAAGATGCCAGCTGCCTCAACCATAGGCCTGGTAAAACAGCTCCATCTTGCAGACCCTACAAAATGGCAGTAGTTTGGGTGGAGCCCAGATCTCCACAGGGAGCTGATTTCACCAGGCAGGGGCCAGGGTTGAAAAGGCCCTGGCCCTGGTTGAGGCGAGTCAGACATCCTTAGGGCCAGGGGTGGTCAGGAGGTGTTGTGTAGCCAATCATAGCAACCTCTGGGGCGTATATGGGGAAAAGTGGTCCCTTAGGTGTGTTGGTCCCAGATCGTGTGAGGCTTTAAATGTCAGTGCCAAAACCTTGAAGTGGATCCGGTACTCAATAGGTAGCCAGTGCAGCTGGCGCAACACTGACTGAATGCTTGCCCGTAAAGGCCCAGATAGCAGCCACTGCCAAGTCCGCATTTTTCCATCTTAGGCGGGCAAGGCAGTTGGCTCCCTTCCTGGAGCGTGACAACCTAGCTACAGTGATCCATGCAACGGTCACCTCGAGGTTGGACTACTGCAATGCCCTCTACATGGGGCTGCCCCTGTGCCGAACCCGGAAATTGCAGTTGGTGCAGAACGCCGCCACCCGGTTGTTGTTGGGGCTCCCAAGATGGGAGCACATTCAGCCGGGACTTCGGGCTCTGCACTGGCTGCCAATACTTTATCGAGTTCGGTACAAGGTGCTGGTCATTACCTTTAAAGCCCTATATGGCCTAGGACCTGCCTACCTGAGGGACCGTCTCTCCCCACATGTTCCCCAGAGAGTACTGAGATTGGGAACTCAAAACCTCCTTGTTGTCCCCAGGCCAAAGGAAGCCCGTTTGAAATCTACGAGGGATAGGGCCTTCTCCGTAATGGCCCCTTCCTGGTGGAACCAGCTGCCGGAAGAGGTAAGGGCCCTGCGGGATCTTGCTCAATTCCGCACGGCCTGTAAGACAACCCTCTTCCGGCAGGCTTACAACTAACCGGCACTGAAACTTGAAATCGAGCGTAGTTTTATGAGACTGCTGTATGTTTTAATATTTTAATGATGTAAACTGTCTGAATCGTTTAAATTTTAATCATGTAAATTGTATGAAATGTTTAAACTTTTATATTCTCATGTTAGATTTTATATGCTGTAAGCCGTCCTGAGCCACCTGGTGGGAAGGGCGGGATATAAATTACAAATAAATAAAATAAAAAATAAAATAAAGGCAATGCAGTTAACAGCCATGCTGCTGCATTCTGCACTAGCTGGAGTTTCCGGATCAACCGCAAGGGTAAGCCTGTGTAGAGCGAGTTACAGTAATCCAACCTGGAAGTGACCGTTGCATGGATCACAGTAGCTAAATCTTGGGGGGATAGGTAGGGTGCCAGTTGCCTGGCCACCAAAGATGTTGGAAGGCAGATCAAGCAACTGCTGAAACCTGGGCCTCCATGGTAAGTGAGGCATCCAGTATCACTCCCAGACTCCTCACCTCTGAGTTGGTGCAAAAGATGCACCGTCCAGGGTTGGGAGTCGGAGGCCCAATTCTAGTCCTCCATGGTTCGGGTACAGGACCTCCATCTTGGTTGGATTGAGCTTCAGCTGGCTTTGTCACAACCATCCAGCCACAGCTTCCAAAGCACCAGTCAATTGATCCAGAGCAGTGTCTGAATGGGCATCCATCAACAGATAGAGCTGGGTGTCATCTGCATATTGGTGACAGCCCAACCCAAAACCTCGAGCAATCTGGGCAAGGGGGTGCATATAAATGTTAAACATCTTTGGCGAGAGAATAGCTCCTTGTGGTACACCACACTCAAGTGGGTGTCGCAAAGAGGTCTGCTCGCCAAGGGCCACCTTTTGTCCCCAACCACAGAGAAAGGAGAAAAACCACTGTAAGGCAATCCCCTGTACTCCTATGTTGGCAAGGCGGTGGGTCATTAGATCGTAGTTGACCATGTTAAACGCTGCTGAAAGATCTAGCAAGAGCAGCAGCATTGACCTGCCTTGATCCAGATGCCTTTTGAGATCATCTGTGAGGACAACCAAGACAGTCTCCATGCCATGCCCAGGGCGGAAGCCTGACTGGAAAGGGTCAAAGATAGAACTGTCCTCCAGGAAAACTTGAAACTGCTTTGCCACCGCTTTCTCAATTATCTTACCCAGAAACAGAAGATTCGAGACTAGACAGTAATTGGCCGGTCGGTAATCCTCCAAGAGTTTACAGGGCTCATAGTACAGGACTCCAGGAAAATTGGCTATATCAGGGGTGTGTGGCCTAATATGCAAAGGAGTTCCTGCTACAAAAAAAGCCCTGTTCCTTGGTATTAGTTCATACTGATTGACAATGTATTTTGTCATAAAGCAGTAGCTGAAACTTTCCTGAGAAAGGCTCATTCTTCAGCTGTACAGTATTAAAAGTTCAGCTACTAAGCAGGAAATGCTTAATGCTGCATTTATCTCTGGTAACTGTTTTACTTATTTGTAGCATAGGCTGTCTCAGTTTTATTTTGTGCTTTATCTCTAGTATAAAAATTTTTCTGCTGGATATTATTTGCTTCCATTTTGCTGTACTACAGCAGTTAGAATGTAGAAGATACTCTACACTAAGTGTTGTTTCTGTATGGTTTTTGTACTGTTGATCAGGGCTTTTTTTTTTTTTTTTTAGCAGGAATGCAGTTCCAACTGGCTAGGCATCAGGGGATATAGCCTAATATGCAAATTGATCCCTGCTGGGCTTTTTCTACAAAAAAAAAAAAAAAGCCCTGAGAAGGACTTAGAACTTGTTTCCTGATACAGTATTTTTGGCATATTCTAATCCTTTGATGAAAAGTTCTCTAATTATCATGTGAGCCCTTCCCCTAATTTCTTAACCTAGTTTGAGTAGAAGAAAAAGGTAGCTGTTAGATAAAATGCATATCTTAGTGTTTACATTTAATATTGTGTAGTTTTTCTTCAATCTTAAACTCTGCTCCTACTCAATCTCCTGCTATTCTGCAAAAAGTTCTCTAATTATCATGTGAGCCCTTTCCCTAATTTCTTAACCTAGTTTGAGTAGAAGAAAAAGGTAGCTATTAGATAAAATGCATATCTTAGTGTTTACATTTAATATTGTGTTGTTTTTCTTCAATCTTAAACTCTGCTCCTACTCAGTCTCCCGGTATTCTGCAATAGAAAGTAATTTTCTGTGTATTCCTTCATAGTTGTGTCAAGACTGATACAGAGCTTTGTAAGGGAGATTTTTGAAATAGAGAAGAGTACAATGCATGTTTGTTCTGATTCGTGATATTACTGATTCTGTATTACATCAAAAGCCAGAAAAATATGTTTTCTTAAATAAAGATTTTTTAAATGTGGATTTCCTTATAACAGGATATTTGAAACAGTTTAAGGTATTCAGTCATCCCAATCTTACCTTTCCTTTCTTAACACAGAATGGCAACTAGGATACCATATTTAGAGACAAGACTCCGTCTGTCATATAATTGTTGCTGTCATTGCTTGTGGTATGGGAGGCAAATTATTCATAACCTTTTATTAGAGAGGTCTATTTCAGAAGCACCTGAGAAGAATGCTGAAGATCATATCATAAAACAGATTATGAGAAAGATAAACAATAATCTCATTCTAAACTGCAGAGAGAGACATTTTATCTATTACACATTAGCAACCAGTCTTAATTTAGAACAAACTTAATTTAATCAATCAAAATAAATTTGACATTTCATATGTAGACATTCATTAGTATAGTAGAACTTAATTATTTCACAGATCCTAACGCTAAGTTGCTCCATAAGAATTTCTCTATCCCTCATACTTTTTAAGATATCCCCTTTTGGTTTATAAAATTTAGATCTGGATTTTCTCCCTAGTGGGGACCCAAAGCAGCTTACATTATTCCCCCCTAACTACAGCAATCATGTAAAGTAGGTTAGGTTAAGGAAGAGGGGCTGGCCAAAGGTCACCCAGTGAACTTTTATGAGGCAGGAAGACTTAAGCGACTATGGCTACAGTGAGATGGGCAGTGTGGCCTGATATAGTTGCTGTTCCCTTACAGATTAAATGGGCTAGTTCACACAGCTACATCTGGCATCTATTCCCACTTATATTCACCCCATCATATGATGAGTTGGATGCAGAGTAAACAGCCACCAGAGAAAGTCTGGTGCTTATTAGATGTCCACACCTCCCATTTCATTAAGTCTGAACCTCCCTGTTGTGAAATCAAGCTGTTTGGGAAGTCATAAGAACATAAGAGAAGCCATGTTGGATGAGGCCAATGGCCCATCCAGTCCAACACTCTGTGTCACACAGTGGCCAAAAAACCCAAGTGCCATCAAGAGGTCCACCAGTGGGGCTAGAAGCCCTGCCACTGTGCCCCCACAAGCACAAGAATACAGAGCATCACTGCCCCAGACAGAGAGTTCCAACAATAAGCTGCGGCTAATAGCCACTGATGGACCTCGGCTCCATATGCTTATCCATTCCCCTCTTGAAGCTGTCTATGGTTGTAGACACCACCATCTCCCATGGCAGTGAATTCCACATTTTAAGAATTCAGATCTAGGTCTCCCAGATGTTATTCTGACAGTCCATCCACTACACCACATGGGTTGTCTGGTGCAGTACATTTCACTGGGGGTGTCAATGACTTATTCTAATGAATAAAAAATTTACCATCAGCTAAATTGAAAGCTGATAGTTTCCAGTGATTGATTTGGAGACGTTATTTTAAAAATTAGCATTTATTACATTTGTTTAAAATAAAAATTCAGTGTTTAAAACCTGAGGGAATTAATTATTGTAAATCAAAGATTGTTAAAGACCCTATGAGGTTTGGAATATAGACATCATAATGTGAATTTCTGTGTAGTTGTACAAATTGTATATCTGTAATCATATTTCCTATAAATGTGTAAATCTTTCCTCAGTCTCAAGGGCAGCCTACATATAAGCTGAATTTTGAGTTTACATATTTGGGCAGACACTAATTTTCTAGGAGATACCCACAATTTTTTTAAATTAGAAAACCTTAACAAATGATACTTCTGGATTTTTTTTTTATTTTAAAGGAAATGGATAACTTGCATAGATAAATGAATGGTCATTCTCAGATAACTAAAGTGAGGACAGGAAAATAATTGTAATGAACTACAGTAACACTGGCTATCGAGTGGTTTCAGACCTTAACCATTTCAGACCTTAACCAGACTTAATATTGGCTACAAATGATATGGCACTGCCAACATCAGCATGTAGATGTCCCAAAAAATATGTAACCTGCAGTGAAAACAGCTGGTGTTTAAGGGTGTATAGGAGTGAAAAAAGCTGGTATGAGGGGAAAGTTGTAGAAGCATATCGTTCTATGCAAAATCCAAAAACAAGAATGACATCCATGTTATACCTTTTCTTAGTACCAATGAAATTAACAGACAACATTATGCAAGCTTTGGGAGATCCACCCAATAAATACAATTATGTTAGATTAGTTTTAGAACTCATTTGGAATTTGCAAGGAAGAAAGGTTTGGAACAGAAATCTTTCCTTACATATACAAGTTTCATTGTGAAACATGTGTACAATAAAGGGTATGTGTACAATGTGTACAATAAATATGTGTACAATAAAGGGTATGAAGAATCTCATAAGATCCTTTACAGCTTATATCCTTCACTCAGCCATGGCACGTAGGGTTCTGTTGCCTGAGGCAGAACCCCAACACGGGCCTATCCCTCCCAATCCCTCCTGGTTGTAAAGTTATCACATGCATGGCGTGTCCCCTCCCCAGCACTTTCTGCCATTCTTTCTCAATTCTGAGTCCCTCCAACCCCTTAAAGCCAAGAAAGAACTCTCAGCGCTTCCCCTCCCCAGCACTCTTCAAGTTTGGAGGGCACTAGTGATAGGAAGCACTATTCTTTCTTGGCTCTGACGGGTCAGGGAGCTCCTCCGACCCCTTACCTCTGACCCCTTAAAGCAGAGAAAGAACACTTGGTGCTTCCCCTCTCAAGTGCTCTCTGAGTTCAGAGGGTGCTGGGATGGGAAGCACCATTCTTTCTCAGCTCTGAAAGGTTGGGGGAGTTCCTCTGATCCCTTAATGCCGAGAAAGAACACTCAGTGCTTTCCCTTCCCAGTAATTTCCAAGTTCGAAGGGCACTGGGGAGAGGAAGTGAGTCAAAGGCTCAGGGATGGCACGATCGGGGAGGGGGCGCCCACCCCTGCTGGGAGCTGGTGCCCTAGGCAGCCACCTAGTTCACCTAATCTCACGCGCCGGCTTTGCCTTCACTTTCGTGAGAGTAGCG
The DNA here is from genome assembly GCF_032191835.1 of Heteronotia binoei. Taxonomy (NCBI): domain Eukaryota; kingdom Metazoa; phylum Chordata; class Lepidosauria; order Squamata; family Gekkonidae; genus Heteronotia; species Heteronotia binoei. The sequence continues at coordinate 27,873,287 of NC_083230.1, read as the reverse complement.
AGTATCCAATTTCTTTTGGTCCTGCTCTGTTCTTTTAAGCTTTAATTAGACATTTCTTTGTGATACTTCAAAACTAAAGCAATAATAAAAATATGCTATGTGCATTAAAGCTTAAAAAAACCCTTTAAACGCTAGTTAAGGAAGACAAAATATGAAAATCCAAATGATATGTAGTGGATGGAGGCATGCCCGATGCACAAAATACTATGAAAAATCCTGTTGCATTTAAAATTTAGTGACAATGGTGGCAAAACCAGATTCACTCTAAAAGGATACAGAAAAAGAATTTGTATGTTCTATGTTAAAGCTGCTGTGATCAGGGCACAGCTTGCACTTCAGTCTTTACTTATAATGCATTATTTCAGAATGGAATAGTGAGTTCTGTAGACACATAATAAAGATTACTAAGATGAACTAAATTGAGAAGAGAAGCTGAATAAGAAATTTTATTTTGAATCAAGGTTGATATGAAAAGAGGGGCAATGCATTCTTTTGCAGTGATTACATCTGGCAGTTATATTATCCCTAATAACTTGCTTTCTGAGACAGAAGTGAAAAGTTATTTTTTGGTTGGCTGAATGAATTATATCTTTCAAGCTGAAGTCTGTAGCCAAACAGGACTTTCATTTAAAAAATAAAATAAAATAAAAACCTAACACATACATGAAGCTTAATTGACAGTCATCATAGTGTGAAATGAAGAAAAATTATTATTTAGAATTAATTATCTGTTCTGTCATCCAACCTTTTGATAGGAGCGACTTCATAAGTGGTTTCAATATTTGAATATATGAATTAACTATTATCTAAAATATTATTACTAGGAAACATTCCATAAAAATGAATGGGATTTCTTTCAAAGTAAGGAAAGGAAAGGTCCCCTGTGCAAGCACCAGTCGTTTCCATCTCTGGGGTGACGTTGCTTTCACAACATTTTCATGGCAGACTTTTTACAGGTTGGTTTGCCATTGCCTTCCCCAGTCATTTACACTCCCCCCCCCCAGCAAGCTGGGTACTCATTTTACCGACCTTGGAAGAATGGAAGGCTGAGTCAACCTCGAACCGGCTACCTGAAAACCCAGCTTCCACTGGGGATCGAACTCAGGTCGTGAGCAGAGGGCTCCAACTGCAGTACTGTAGCTTTAACACTCTGCGCCACGGGGCTCTTTTCAAAGTAAGAGCTGAATGAAATTATAACATGCCACTCTATATTACTTTGGGTGTATGAATAGAGCTGCCTGCTCTATGTTGGAAAATACGTGGAGACTTTGGGGAAGGGTTTTGGGAGGGGAGGGGCCTTAGCATGGTACAGTGCCATAGAGTCCACCCTTCAAAGCAGCCATTGTTCCAGATGTCTCCTCTTCAGGTCACCCAGTTCTGTGGTAAACCAGGGGGTTGGGTTCCACTCCAAGGATAGGAGTGGCTGATGAGAGCCAACCTTATCAACAGCTTTGCATTCCATACTTCCACTGCAGCCTCAACTGAACACATGTTTGGAATCCTAAGATGTTCCAGAGTATTCTGGAATCCAGTGGGATCCGTTGTTAGGCAAATTGCCCTCAAAAGAGGTTTGGGGAATTAGCAGGTGGTCAATTAAGCCTTAGCGAGATCTTGTGGACCTGTGTCTACAGAAGGCGTCTCCTATGGAAGTCACCCAATAAGTGGAGATGTTGTCTAATAATCAAGGGGTTTTATTGTGGAATAAAGGCAAACATACAAGGGTATAAAATCATACAACATACATATAGGCCTAAGAAAACAGATATGAAATTGATAGAGGGATAACACAAGGGTAAAACATAAACATTTCCTGTTATAATATTTTGGAAAGGGAGAGGTCCTCCCAAAAAAGGGGCTGGCTTGTTTGTGTTTAATCAATTCTGGGTACCTGATTGGGAGCCCAGCTCAAGCCAATGAGCAGACCTGACTATGGTCACCTGACTGGATCTCCAGGTAACAATGGGACAGGGGGAGGCTCCAGAGTGGCAGTTTGGGCAAGGCATGGGTGGAAGCATGGGTGGACGGGATTAAAACAAGCTATACAAACTTATCTAAAAGTGACAATTGAGGGCCAAATTGGTGCCTAAGGTAACACCCAATCTACGCAAAGAACTCTGGCTCTGGGTGAAGCTGGTCTTCCTCTTCTGTCTGGCACCGTCCTTTGTCTAAAGTTTAATTTGACAAAGACTCGGGCGGTCCAGCAGGATCCACACCTAAGCTAAGCGTGATTGCCTTATGTTTGAAACAGCTGTTGAGTATGTGAGCCTCTTGCTCCTCTGTCATGGAGTCTGGCAGTGCAGGAAAATGGTCGCTGATGATGTTAGACTACCAACATGGCTTTTATGGTCAAGGCTGGAAATCATCTGCCTGGATAGTTCCTGACAGCATGACTTCTTTCACTGCAACGGCCGAGATGGTGCACGCACGGAGCAGCTGGGAACCCATCTGTACTTCTAGCGTGCACTTTTCCAGAGATATAGAGTGCTGTTGTAATGCTGAGGCTATTAGTATTCACATAAGACTCTTAGAAAATAGTAAGTAAAACCCACATTTCATAGCGGATGTATGTGAGTTGAAACTCCAGGCACCCTGGCAACCAAACAGGTGATCACGATGTCCGTATATAACTGAAATTAGGGGTCTCTCACTCACACCATGAGCCTCCATGGATGGACTATTTTAACTGGGCTTTTCCTGCAGGATGATGAGGGCACTTTCATATTTGCCTTGAGTAAGTGGTGGTCAGACCATGTTTCATATTGAATCTTCAGCTCTAAAATAAAGTCTTCCCTCAGAGGCTCAGTACAAAAGTTTATGTCCAAGGTGTGAACCCATTTATATGTTGGGCCTATATGAGAGAGGCCCAAGGCAGTCAAAGAAGATATAAAATCTTAGGCTGATCCCAGCAAGGTTTTCTCAGCATAATGTTGACATCCCCCAGAACAATGAATCAAATCATAGATAGTGCCAGCTGGAGAACAATTCCTAACCTAAGCATACGCTGTTCTTGTGCTATGGGAGAGGTGGAGTCGATGATTCATATGTTTTTTCGATGCCCATTCCACCAAGCATATAGGGACAGGTTTGTTTCCCCGTTTGTAGTCAAACCAATAGCATATGCCGACGGGGCGTGTTTGGAGAAACTTTTGGTGGATGCAAGTCCATCTATCTCTAGACAGATAGCTAAATTCTGCCATTACCTGGTGAAGTTCCATACTAAGAAACAAGAAATGGTAGGTTTTGTATGATCTGTTTGATTTTTAGGTTATAAACGATTTTATATATTCAGATTTAAAGGATTTTATATTAATTTGAACTGATTCTGGATTTTAAAATTGGTTAAATTATATTTTAGTTATCCCCGACCTGTATAGGTGCGGAAAAGTTTTAATGTATTTTATTGTATTTTATGTATTTTAGGAGGGGTTTTACATGATGTGTTATAATTTTTATATTGGTCTATGACCGTAATAAAAAGTTCATTCATTCAAGCATACAGTTAATGCCAGTGATAGTTTGTACTGGAAATCTGTGGAAATTGAAGGACCTTTTTTTTGGGGGGGGGGGGGGCGGGATAATAGCTATTCCTCTCCCCAACCAGCTTTGTGTCATTGGTGGAGACCAGGTAGCTGAGTGGCATTAGTTGGGCCAGCCACATCGTGTCATTTTCTTTGTTATGCAAACGAGGTCAATGCAGCCTGCTATAGCCAAGACCAAAACATGCTGCCATTGGAAGATACATACAATACAATCTTATTATGTCATTTTTTAAAGGAGACAAAATGAATTTACATAGTTCAAACCTACATATTGGTGATTGCACTGTTCCTTCTCCTCTCCTTCTCTTTCTTAAAAATCCTAAGTATGTCTGTTAGATCTGGGAAATGTATGAATAATTATGGGAAATAATTCCTATATATTAATGTATGTTGTAAACAACAAAAACAAGCCACACAGGATTGCATTGAGCACTGACAGACTTCTAGCTGCATTTATGCAAATGTATGCAACAGTTGTCCAGTTCAGAATCCCACTGATGTCAATGAAAACGCTCCATAGAATTCAGCAGGAGCAGAATTTGGTTCAGTGCCTCACCTACTGGAGTGAATGTGATAATGGAACGCAGGATCTTGAAAACAACAGGGTCCTTTTTTATGGAAATTGGTTTCAGGAAAAGAAGAGCCCTTTGTTCACTAGAGAACGAGCAATTCAGATTCTTTCCCTTTTTTTGGTTATTCATGATATTCTTGATTTATTTTTCTTTAACCAGGATAGGTTAGAAATCAATATTATTTTAAATAAATGCTGCAGAGAGACCTACATGGTAGAACTGTCACATTCTGATATTCTTTGAAAAGTAGATTCCATAGGAACCCAGCTGTTGTTGTTGCTGTTATTCTTATTCTTATTAGTAGTTGTTGTTGTTGTTGTCAAGTCTCAACTGACCCCTTAGAGGGTTTTGAAGCCGAGAGATGAGCAGAAGTGTTTTGCTATTGCCTTTCTGTGTATCACAATCCTGGCCTTCCTTAGTGGTCTCCCATCCAAATACTAACCATGACTGACCACTTAGATACCAAGTTCAGGTTAGTTTGAGATATTCAGGCTGCTATATGGAATATATAGAACTATAAATGATATAAGACATTTTCATAGTTATTAATCTTAAATATGATGGAATCATAAGGCTCCTGTTGTAAATATTACATTGTTTTTGGTGCCACCAGAATTTAAGGCTCCGGCTTAGAGCTGCCTGATTTCAGGAAGAGCTACTGGCCTCAAGTACTGATTACTACATTGCCCTCCCCGAGATGGTCAGCAGAGGAAATGCACCATGCCTAGACAGAGGGATCCAAAAAGAGCTGCAGCAAACAGCACACTGAAGCATCCGTAAGACCTAACCTTAGGGTTGCCAGGTCTAATGTAAGAAATATCTGGGGACTTTAGGGGTGGAGCCAGAAGACTTTTGAGGATGGAGCCAGGAGACATTGGGGGTGAAGCCAGAAGCAAGGTTGCAACAAGCATGATTGAACTCCAAAGGCCATCACATTTAAAGGGACCACACACCTTTTAAATGTCTTTCCTCCACTGGAAAAAATGAAGGATAGGGGCACCTTCTGGCCCATAGAATTGGGGGGGGGGGGGCAGTCCAACCTTTTTGAAATTTGGAGGGTGTTTTGAGGAAAAACACCGGATGCTATGCTGCAAATTTGGTGCCTCTCCCTCAAAAAACAGCCCCCCCCGAACCTCAGATACCCACAGATCAATTCTCCATTATACCCTATAGGAATCGGTCTCCCTTGGGAATAATGGAGTGCCCAGCAGACATTTCTTCCCCACTACTTTCTGATGACCCTGAAGCAGGGGGAGGGCCTCCAAACTGGGGGACCCCCTGCCCCTACCTGGGGATTGGCAACCTTACCTAACCTGGAGGTATAAATTTTCTTTGCCCTGAGCAATCTGTCTAATGATACCAGACATGTCAGGCAGAAAAACATTTCTAGTACTGTATTTTGCTGTGGAAAATCTTCCATTTCTAAAAGATGAATTGACTCATTAAAAGTAATAGCAAAGAAGGGATGCCATTGCCCATACAACATTAGGCAACCTTGGCAGCTTCCAAAGTGCAATTAATGTTTTAGGTGATTTCTAGGAATTACAGATGAGAGAACATCAATGTTTTAGAGGACAGGGAAATGAAACCACACCCACGCACATCTGTACATATATATTCCATATGAAAATCAAGTTATTAATTCTCCTGATTCGCTGTGCAGATCATATAAAAATTCAAGCTAAACTTATTATTTATGTGTACCCTCTCACACGATGGAAGGGAGTTAGTAATTAGTACCCATGACTGGGTGGTTACAACAGAGCCAGCTGAAACTGAATCCATCAAAGATGGAGACCCTTTTCCTGAGCTGGGCAGAATAGGTTTGGGAATCAGGTTCCCAGCCCTTGACAGGGTGCTGTTGGTGCCTGCACCAAGGGTTATGAGCAGGCCTCAGGTTCAGTGGGAGCTTTCTGAGAGTTCCACCTCCTTGTCCATTGAATAGTATGTGCGGCTGCATAACAATCCCTGGATGAGCTCCACCACCTATTTTTCTACAAAATGACCGCTGGTTAGGAGTCTAGGATGCCTCACGTTCTATGGAGGCCCAGGTCACCACTGTTGCCAGGTCAGCCTTTTATCATCTTTGGCAGGTCAGGTAATTGTATCCTTATCTCTCTGCCAAGGATTTGGCCATAGTGACCATGCAATGGTCACTTCCAGGCTGGATTACTGTAACTCACTCTGTGTGGGCTTACCTTAAACCTGACCCAGAAACTCCAGCTGGTGCAAAACACAGTGGCTCACCTGTGGACTGTGACGCCTCTGCAGGCGTGTATTCAGCCAGTGCTCTGCCAGTTGCACTGGCTACTAATTGAGTACCATTTCAAGGTGTTTGTACTAACCTTCAAAGCCCCAAGTGGCCTGGAATGGGCATATCTAAGGGACCATCTCTCCCCATACACCCCCCAGAGAGCCTTGTGCTCCACTGATTTATATCTGCTGATTATCCCTGGCCCAAAGGATGTCTACTTAGCCTCAGCCAGGACCAGAGCCTTCTCTGTCCTGACCACCTGGTAGAATATGCTCCTGCTTGAGAACAGGACCTTATGGAACTTATCGTAGTTCCACAGGGCCTCTAAAATGGAGCTGTTCTGCCAGGCTTTTGGTTGAGGTGGTGGACACCCAATTAGTTTGCCTCCTTGAAAAAAGCTGTCCTGACCATCTGCCCATGCAGAGTACTGGTTCTAGATCAGCTTAGAATCACAGAGTTGGAAGGGACCTCCAGGGTCATCTAGTCAAACTCCCTGCTCCTGATCCTTCCCTCAGTTTTCTGGGCAGAGCCAACAGCCGAAATATTGTACTATGGCAGGGTGGGGCAGCCAAAGTTCTTCAGCAAAGAATAAACACATTACTAGGGCAGCTCAGACACAAAAGGTAAAGAAAAACAGGAAAAACCATGCCTCTGAGAGAAGGAAGAGGATGGGGCCATCATAGTAGGTTAGGCTGAGTGTAGGCTGGCCCAAAGACACCCAGAAAACTTCCATGGCAGATGGGGGATTTGAACCTGGGCCCCCAGATCCTAGTCAGATACTCTTAACTACATCACAATGACCCAATTACAAACTAATCCTGTGCATACTTACAAATTAGTCCCACTGCAATGCTAAATGGAATTTACTCCAAGATTAATCTACATAGGATTATAATTACACTGCCTGTAAAAGAAAACCTTTCTTTACTAAACAGACAAATTACAGCATCATCCATTCATATTCAAATTCATAATAAGAGAGAAAGTAAGGCAGGATATTTTGCTTATTTACATCTAGACAAGCTACATCTTTTGATGATACCAATTGAAAAGACTGTCATAATAATAATTTTTTTATCATTATTTGTTTGCAATAAGCAACAAAGGAAGTTGATTTTTAAAATTGTCTTAAACTGGTGGTTGTCAGGTATGCTGACTGTTCTACCTATGCTTACTTTTATTTGTTTTCAGTCCCTCTTCTAAAATCCAAGGATGCTCAAAAGTTACATATTTACAAACCACCCAAAGTAGCATATTTACAAACCCCCTTACAAAAAAATAGAATATTTACAGACCACGTTCCTTACACAAATAAAATAATATTAATATAAAATATAAGAAATTCCAGTTCGAAAGTTTCCAACGTAACTAACAGTGCTGTCCTAAGTAGAGCTGAGGTAGGTGGTTTTAGAAAAGTATAACTCTACTTGGGATTGCATTGCAAATTAATTGCAGTCGGAGCCCTCTGCTCATGACCTGAGTTCGATCCCAGCGAAAGCTGGTTCAGGTAGCCAGCTCCAGGTTGACTCAGCCTTCCATCCTTCCGAGGCTGGTAAAATGAGTACCCAGCTTGCTGGGGGGGAAGTGTAGATGACTGGGGAAGGCAATGGCAAACCACCCTGTAAAAAGTCTGCCATGAAAACATTGTGAAAGCAACGTCACCCCAGAGTCAAAAATGACTGGTGCTTGCACAGAGGACTCCCTTTACTTTTTAAAAAAAAAAAAAACAACTATGTGAAGAGAAAACTGTTTTGTTTCTTAACACCTGAAGGGTGTAGGCTTAAGTAGGCATCTGTGGATAAGCTGTGATGCACAGGTATACATTTATTTCTCAAACAAAGGTGCAGATGTCCCTGGAGCAGTTAATAGGGCTTATAGTCAAACACTGTATTATTAGACATCTATAGGCCTAAACAAGTAGCTTTTCAAGGTATAGCTTTTAGCATAATTAAGACTCAAAAACCTCATTTGTGGATAATTTATGCATTAGTATATAAGTAAAGTAATATAACTGTATTACTGCCATAACTAAACACAGTTTCACATGCCTGCCTGTTTCTGCAGCTTTTCCATGGGAGTAAATATATCGTACATAGTGGAACTTATTTCTGATAAAATATCTGCATGATCTAGCTGTATCTTGCTTCATTTTATCTACAGGAGAATCTGTGCAATATAGGAGTTTGTTGGGTTTGATTATAGGGAATCCAAATCTCAATTTAACTATATGTATAAAGTAAGGGTATTGTTCCCAGCTAGAATAACTATATCTCAGCCTAGTGTCCTTCATAGGTTTATAAAATTAGTCCTATGTGTGTTACTCAGAAACCCTGACCTGGATAACCTAGGCTAGCCCAGTCTCATCAGATCTTGGCAGCTAAACAGGGTCGGCTCTTGATAGTATTTGGATGGCAGACTACCATGGAATTCCAGAGTCACTATGTAGAGAAAGTCAATAGCAAACCGCCTCTGAATGTCTCTTGCCTTGAAAACCCCAAGGGGTAACTACAAGTAGACTGTGATTTAGTGGCATTTTACACACACACATTCCACTCCAAGCTCTTTGTATGGTGAATGGGATAAAAAAATCCATCAATCTGTACTTTGTGGTAAGGTGATTATAAATGCAGTCAAGCACTCCGGACTGTGTGTCATTTAAAAAAGTAACTTTGGAAGTGTATATTTTACCACTGAGATCCTGGCTGTGAAAACCATAGCAGTGAAATGTGAAGTCTTCATACAGCCTGAACTTGGAGGGGTGGGGAATGTCGCTACACTAGAACATTGTATTGGATTATTTATGCATAGCTAACTGTTCTGTTACATTAAACGTTGAGGTGAGGATGATTTCTTGTATTAAATAAGATACTTGTAAAGTACCTAATTTATGCACATTCAGCTAGCTAAATATTTGAGGAACTTTAATTCAATTAAAAATTGAGCTAAACTGGAAATATATTCTGTTATTGAACTGTTATTCTGTTATTTTGATCTCTTTAAAAGTGAATAAAAATAACACCTTTAACAATTAGGCAAGCAGCAGGATCACATACATACAGCTGTTAGGTGCTTTTGCAGATTGTTCTTTAAATTATTTAATCCCCTAGACATTTCTGTGCAACAGTCTGTGGCTGCATTTCCTTGGTGGCAACAAATGCGGAAGATGGCAGTATGATTCCTAGGGGATGGATGCTATTCTTTTTTGAAAGGGAGCTTTCCAGTTCATAGACAGTGCATCTGGCAGCAAGGGACGCAGCATCTTCACAAGTTTTTCCTATAATTCCTCAAGGAAATGAAAAGTGAAGGCTTCATTCTAATCATTATCATTATGGTAGCATTATAAATGACAGTAAAAAAGAAAAGTAACATTTAGTTAGAACATTTAGAAAAGTAACATCTGTGCATTTAGAATAGAGCCTGTTTGTGGTATGGAGGCTAGAGGAATATAGTATCCATGCTGTAGTTCTGTTGGAAGACTGCTGTCAGAAATTCTCAGATTCTGTTACATGTATGAAGGCACTGGTTCAGTTCAGACAGAAGGAATGGATTACTTCATTTGCACACTCCAAAATTTATATTCTCTAGCCATCACATGTAAGGGTTTGCTGAAGATTCTGGCTCAAATCAAAGGGTTGGATTTAGAATAAATTGGCAATTTCCACCAATTCCCCCATCCCACTCTAAAGTCCTTTCATGTCATTCCTTATGTCCCCTTGCTTCCAGGAACTGCATTTCATGTATGTAGAATCCTCTGGAATACAATGTGTAGGCGAACTTACCTATCTAGATAATCAGCATGCTAGAGACTCTAGCACAATGGTGTTGAACTCATTTATTATGAAGAACAGATCTGACTTAAATGTCACTTTGTTGGGCCAGGCCATGCATGCTATAAAATGTAATATGAGGTACTAGAGATATAAACTTTATAAAGGTGATTTCAGATGTCAAATTGCAATTGCAGGTGACTGACAAAAACAGGCTTGATTGGTTTGGATTGATATGTAGAGAGGTAGTAGGCGTGAAGATACCAGCATTGGTAATTAGACAGGAAATCTAGGTCTTAGTTTGGCCCAGGGGGATTCAGGGTCAAAGAATAAAGGGATGCAGGTCTGACATTAGAAATGACAACATTCAAAAAACGATGGGAGAACCTTTCAGGGCATTCAGGTGATGACCTATGAGTAGCAATTCTTCTTACAGAGGAATTTCAAAGAGAGATTAGAAAGAGAGACTGCTAGGATTGGCAAATCCAATTCAATAAACATCTGGGGACTTTGATGGTCAACAGAGGAAATGCACCATGCCTAGACAGAGGGATCCAAAAAGAGCTGCAGCAAACAGTGCACTGAAGCATCCAATAAGACCTAACCTTAGGGTTGCCAGGTCCAGTGTAAGAAATATCTGGGGACTTTAGGGGTGGAGCCAGGAGACTTTGAGGATGGAGCCAGGATACATTGGGGGTAAAGCCAGAAGCAAGGTTGCAACAAGCATGATTGAACTCCAAAGGGTGTTCTGCCCATCACATTTAAATTGACCACACACCTTTTAAATGTCTTCCCTCCATTGGAAATAATGAAGGATAGGGGCACCTTGGAATTGGCAACCCTGGAGACTGCTGAATTACAACTGATAGTGAAGCTCAAGACAATGCATCCATCAGGACTGGAGACCTAGGTTTCCCATCTCATTACCAATGCCTGCTGTGGTCACTTGGCATCTGAAATCACCACTCTCCAAGTTATAAGGACAGATAGACTCACATTCTAGCTATATATGAAGAAGTGAGCAGTGACTCACAAATGCTCACGCCCTGCCACAAATTTTGTTAGGTGCTACTGGACTCTTGCTCCTTCCCACTAATAAAGACTGCAACTTGTGCTGTTAGCTTTCTTTCTTTTCCCTTCATCTGTTTAAACCAGAAAAGAGATTCTCTCCAAGGGCGTTTTCGCACTGACCTTCAAGTGGCGCGACCACCCTCTTCACACCGGAGGATCTGCGCGGATTTCGCACAAGAAGCGCCGGAGCACCCAAAAGAGCCGGCGACTTCCGTCGCAAAAGCCGCTCAAACATTTTCCTGCTTCTTGGCGGTTTCCGTTTGAGCGGGTTTCGCGACGGAAGTCGCCGGCTCTTTTGGGTGCTCCGGCGCTTCTTGTGCGAAATCCGCGCAGATCCTCCGGTGTGAAGAGGGTGGTCGCGCCACTTGAAGGTCAGTGCGAAAACGCCCCAAGTGAAATAATGTGTTGGATTCAGACTGGTCAAAATCCAATCAATGCTAGTGATAACAATGAAACAGTTTTAAAAAGCAAAGGCAGAGGTGAAGAAAGGCAGCCAGCGAGGTGACAGGGGAGAAAGAGAGCTGTGTTGAAAAGGAACATATAGAACCATAGATTTGTTTTTTTTAAAAATACCCATTTATTTCCAGTCATTAAACAATAGAATCCAATCCAAGCATTCTAATTCCTAATTAGGGTCTTTTTGAAAGACAATAAAAACAGATACGTTTAATCTTTTTTTAAAAAAACTTTTTAGAATAAGCCAAAATAATTTCCTTTTAATTCTTCTTTCCCTTTATCCCAACACACCTCTTCTTTTAATACACATGTGTGTGTGTGAGAGAGAGAGAGAGTGAGAGAGGTCAAGCCACAAAGAAAATAACAGAGTACAATTATTTCAATGTAAATGTAAAGGGGTCAGAAGAACCCTCCCTGTCTCCCTCTGAAGAAGTGTGCATGCACACAAACATACCTGGTCTTAAATGAGCCATGGACATTGTTTTCTTCTGCTCTTTCTTGCTTCTTCTCTTCCTCTCAAAGGAGGAGAGCTCAGCCAATGGAGGGAAGTAAAGCTTGGCTTTGTATCGCTCTCATGAAAACAGGAAGCAGCAACTGAAGGAACTGTGTGTGTGAGAAAGATATCAAGTTTCAAGGAGGCAGAAAGTAGGAGAGGAAGCTGGTCAAAGTGAGCTTCAGGGCAGTGGTGACAGCAGCCTCAGAGCAGGAAGCAGGAGACAGCCAGTTGTTCATGGGGTGGATTTGAGCCCTGCAGGGGCAGGATCCAGTTCATGGGTTGCATGATTTACATCCTTGCTTTAGCAACTTCAGCAACAGGCTTCTTTACTGCTTCTGTGGAGAAATGCCTTGTCTCCTGGTAGGTTGGCAATGAGCAGGGCTTCCCTGTGCAGTTTGCCAGTTTTTTCCTCTCTAGTCATAGGAGGAGGTCTGTTTGATGGTAAATCAGCTCACCTGCACAAAGATGCTAATGGATTTAGACAAAGGAATGATCAGTCATCCCCCCCCCCCCCCCGCCCCTTTGCAAGTAGAGAACATAGAGGCTTGGTGGACTTTTTGCTAAACAGATACAGGAACGGTCTTCTTGGAGACAACAGAAAAGGAAGCCTTGACCTGGGCTGACCGGGGCCAAGGGAGAGGAGGCACAGGTTTATTAAAAACTGCTTTGCAAGGGGAAGGTGGTCTTTCTTCTCCTTGGGATGCTGAGCTGAACAGACTTCCTGTCTTGAGGCTGGTAGCAGGCCTTTATTTTGGCCGATGTGGCTGGCCTAGAGAGCTGGACTAACTCACAAGGCAATGGAGGATCTTTAAGTCACTTGGACACCTAAGAGAAAGAGTCTGTCCTTATTTTAATATCTAGTTGGGACGTGTTTTAGAGAGAGGGACAGAGGATTTATTTTGTTCTCCTGATTTCTTGGAAAAACTAATTTATTTTGTTCTTCCTTGCTTCAGTCTGGTACGGTGCTAAAAGTATGTTTGTAAACATTTTCTTTTAATAAATATTGTAAACTTTTCATTCTGGGAGTGGTTCTCTGTACCACACAGACCACTACTGTTTCAGACATGCTATTTTAAAAGGGACCCAGAAGGGGAGGAAGACAAGCAGTTGGCATTAATCTGTCCCCATGGTAGCCAGGCACTAGGCTGAGTTTGGATAAGGAGTGGAAGGTCCCGATTCCTTCAGTGGGAAGCCTATATATTGATCAGGTGATGGTGGAAGGCTGCCCTGGAGAGAAGGAAAACTGGTGTAAGATCCAGTTCCAAGGAAGCAGCAACTCCACAATACTAGTTACCTGTGGATTGTCCCTAAACAGCATAGAATCGAGTGAGGCTGAGTCTTATATGAGCTTAGTCCTTCAGGGTGAAAAGATTAACCTTGAGCAAAACAAGAGAAAGAACACTGAGCCTCAAACAACAGAATTTGGGTTAAATTAAGGGGTGATTCAGAGTTGTTCCTTATGTATCCTTTTCTATTATGATTTACTTGCATTTGCAACCTTGGTGCTGGTTTTCATTATTGTTGAGTATTTTTTTTAAATTGTTGCAAATGTTTGAATATTTAATGTTTTAACGTTGGATGTTTATTTTATGAGCTTCTGTTGTTGCAATATTTATGTTTGCTAGCCAGCTTTGGGAATCTGAGAGCAGAAAGTATAAATATTCTAAATGTATAAATAAGTACGTTTGTATTGAATAAGCCAAACGACAGTGGGATTTTAAGCTGAGTAATACCCTTCTTAACCTATTGACTTTGGTGGACACTGAATGCTCCTCTGATGGTACTGTGAATCCATTCAGTCCTCTACATATGAACATATGAAGCTGCCTTATACTGAATCAGACCCTTGGTCCATCAAAGTCAGTATTGTCCACTCAGACTGGCAGCGGCTCTCCAGGGTCTATCCAATGAAGTGTAGGCAAAAACCATGGTCCTGTTCAGGGATCTATCTAGGACTATGAGACATAAATTCCTATTCAGTCCCTTTAAATAAGCATAAGCATAAATAAACTTGGCCTACCCTGAATTGTGTGCAATGTTGCTACCTCACATTAAGGGACGAAGACAGAATATAGCCCCCAACGGTAGGCTAGGGAATGCCATTGTAAAGATAATTCAGATTTAGATTTTGGAAAAAATAATGAAATGTGGGACAATTATTTCAATAAACAGCAATTAGAAATTAACAAAGCATGTTCAGTTCAACATCTTCCTGTGATACGCATCTCTTCATGCACACATACCTTGTGTCCAGTCAGCCGCCACCACCACCTGATTATTGTAGGGAGTTCCCTCTGGGAAGATCAGGACCCCCAGGTTCCCTTCCAAGTTCTGTGACTTTGCATCAGTGTCTCCCACTGCCCAGTGCCTGGCTACTGCAAGAACTGTGATGCTTTGGGTGCCCTTGGAGGAATAGCTACTTGCCACCCCCCTCCCCCAGCGGAGAACCTTTTCAGATAGTGTGTTCAAGGTGGTAGGAGTTAATGTGGTACAGAGAATCACTCCCAACATCAAAGTTTAAAGTATTTATTGAAAAGAAAATGTTTACAAGCATACTTTTAGCACAACACCAGATATGAGCAAAGAAAACAAAAGCAATTGGTAAAAAAAATGCAAATTTTCTGTTTCTCTTGCCATTCATATCCTAAATGATGTTAAAATAGGACAGGCTCTTTTAGCTTAGCTGTTCTAGTTCTCTACCGGGTTATCATTACCTTGAAACTTGCTCACATTCTCCCAGGTGAGTTACATGGTCAATATAGCTGCTTTAGGAGTTAAAGATCCCGTGTCCTCTCATCACCTGAGCATCCCAAAGAAAGAGAGCTACTTCCTGTTGCACTGAGATTTTATCAAATTCTTATCTCCTGCCACTGATCCAGTCAGGCCAGGACAGAGAAGTGTTTCCTCCAGTCCCTTCCTGGAGATTTATCCTTGGAGTTCTTCTAGCCCCCAGTTCTCCAAAGTCTGTTCTCTGCCTGAAGAAGGGGGGAAGAAGAGGGAGGCTTGGTCCTCCTATTGTCTTTCCTGCTAAATCCATTAGCATTTGTATAGATGTGGGCTGAGGTACAATCAACCTCCCCCTCTCCCTTCCTGCCGATTTTCTGTCCAGAGAAAAGAATTTTTTTTTAAAAAAAATATCAAGTTTTGGTTTGCAGCATGCCAGCCTCCTGGGAGAAAAAGCATTTCATCAAAATCTCAAAAACAGCTCAGCCACGCTTTGCTAACCCAACGCAAGCAGCTTTACAAGTATATAAGTTCTGTTAGCAGCTTGTTACTAAAACGGGTCTATCTGAAATGACAGGGGGAAATCCATTATCAACCAGCTACTAAAACAGAATACAAAGGCTGTTTGAAAAGGCCCATGGTCAAAGGGCAAGTTGTGAATATCTCCCCATATGCTTTCCAAAGAAGCAGTTATCTCAGTGTGAAAACTTGGCTGTAGCAGGTCCATAATTACAAAAGAAAATAGCCAAACTTGGTCAAGATATGTGGGGTTCGTCAGGGAGCAATCCTCTCCTCAATGTTATTTAACATCTACATGCACCCCCTTGCCCAACTGATGCAGAGTTTTGGGCTGAGATGTCACCAGTACACTGATGACACCCAGCTATACCTATTGATTGGTGACTTGCCAGATACCACTCTTGCACATCTGGCCAAGGGTTTGGAGGCCATGGTGAAGTAGTTAAAGCAGAGTTGGTTGAGACTGAATCCTGACAAGAAGGAGGTTCTGTGGCTGGGTGGAGGGAATATGGGTTTGCTATGCTGACTCCTGGCTCATTGATGATGTGCCTGGGTGTGATTCTGGATGCCTCCTTATCAATGGCAGCCCAGATCGCAAATGTTGCCAGACTGGTATTTTCCCAGCCAAGCCCAGGCAGCTGGCCCCTCTGTCACTCTATGTCACTCTGACTTAGCTATGGCAATCCATGCAATGGTGACTTCCAGGTTAGACTACTGTTATTCACTCTACATAGGACTGCCCTTGAAATTGATCTAGAAACGCCAACTGATCTATTTCTATTTTCTATTTTCTAAGTTTCTATTTTTCTTTAATTATTGCTAAGGCTATCAAAGTCAACCAGTCTCCTGAACACTTGATGGATGCCTATCCATGTTTGACACTAAGGGAGAAATCTATCACTTTTGGTGAGCTTCAAAGGAATCAGTTTGGAAAAAACAGGGCCATAAAAAGTCATTTGGCCAGTGTAATTAAAATTCCTCTATTGGGGTATGGATCTATGACACAATGATCTCTGATTGGATATTCCACATATGACACTCTTTTCCATTGGTGTGACACTCTGCTTCCTCATTGGGTAATTGAATCACTTGATGTGATGTAATTTACCCGAGAAAACAGGCAATCCCACCTGTCAGGATTAGGAAAGAGAAGAAGGAGATAGGGAATTCCTCCATTCTCTCCTCCCTCCGTCCCCTCCTACCCTCACCCCCCCTTCTTCTCAAGAGAAATCTCCCTCCAGAGGCCTTGTGTTTCCCCTGACTGAGCCTACTCTGCAAGATCTAGGTATTGTATCCAGAGGCGTCACTAGGGTGGGTTGCACCCTGGGGTGTAACTGGTTCAAGTCACACACCCCCATTGGGCATCACCCCTTTTGGAGGGCTGCGTCACCCCCTCTGCACACAACCCCTCTCGGCTCCCGGGGTTCCTGTTTGGCCCGGCAGGCCCCAGGAGCACGCCGCACACAATCAGAGGATATACCGACCGGAAATGCAGCTGCGGCCCGAGAGGCACAGCTGGCTTCCCAGCATTCACACCTCTAGGCCGGGCCGCGCTGGCGGGGGCGCCAGGCCTCAGGACGGATATCCAGCGGAGGCTTCCAAAGGCACACAGAAGCCCCGCCCCCTGCCAAAAGCGCACTAGTTTGCCTGCTCTCTCCTCCGGAGGGGGGGAAATCTCCCCGGCAGCCACGGCGTGATGCAGCGGGCTGCTGGAGGCTCCGTTGTCCAGGGCCAGCCCCTTCCTGGGGCCAATGAGAATGCTCTGGGGGAGGGCCGATGGCCCCCTTGGCCCCGCCCTAGTGACGCCGCTGATTGTATCACCTACCACATCCATACTTATTCCGCTAACCACTGTATTCCTCTTGTATGCTTGAAATTGTTTGATTGGAATGTAACTATTTGAAAACCTATACCTATAATAAAATCCATTATTAACCAAAGGATTTTCAGTGGTCTATCTCCGTAAACATAGACAGAAATCCTGGCTCACCTCACCTCTCGTAGACTCACCGTTTTGAGCTAAGAAATATTAATATTCCCCAATAAAAAGCTAGCCGTGGTGTAACACATCATGAAAGCTTACATTCTGAATAAAAACTTTGTTGGTCTTAAAGGCGCAACTTGACTCCTACTTTGATCTAGAATGTGGCTGTGCACATCCTCACTGGGGTCCCCTGTATGGCACATATTCAATCTGTGCTGCAAAAAGCCCTTAAAGGGCTGGGACCCACATACCTTTGGGACCGCCTCTCCTGGTATGTATCCTCAGCTAGGGCCAAACCTTCTTTCTGCCCTGGCAAATACATGGTGGAACTATCTGCTGAATAACATCAATGCTCTTAAGGACTTGTTGTCATTCTGCAAGTAACATAAGGCAATGATGTTCGGCCAGGGATGGTCCTCCGTCTAGTCTGGCATTCCTTTTCCTTCTTCCCATCCTCCCTCCTGTACAAAGCATCCTCCCTCCTGTACAGGATTGTTGCACACACCACCTGTGCCGAGAGTTGAGTCCCTCCAGCCCAAATTAAGAGACTCAACAGCCAGAGTTCCATGTGAGTTGATCCAGAGATTCCTTTATTACCACCAGTGGCAGGAAGAAAGAGATTCAAGTGAATCTCTCTATACCACCATCTTTCCTGCGTCTTTCCTCAAACCCATCTTTACAAAGCATAGCATATTTATACAATTTCTGATAACAAAGCTGCTCGTTGATTGGTTACAAATCCTCGCTGTTAGCCTTTTGTGGTCTCTCATTGGCTTAAAGAAACCCGTCTCTACCAGGGTGAGGTAATTCCATGGGGATTTCTTTGTTCTCTACTTCCAATCTCCTGTCTTCCTGGCATCCAGCATCCTCCCGGTTTCTGGTTTTGTCCCAGAGAATGTGTCAGTAAGTACAGTCTATGCTGCGTGGATGAGATGACTCCTTTCAGACTAGGACAGGGGTGGCCAACGGTAACTCTCCAGATGTTTTTTGCCTACAACTCCCATCAGCCCCAGCCAGCATGGCCAATGGCTGGGGCTGATGGAAATTGTAGGCAAAAAACATCTGGAGAGCTACTGTTGGCCACCCCTGGACTAGGAGGTCCTTCCTTGAGACAGGGAGAACAGCTTTCATTATCAAAGGATGCTAACAGAACTTTGATAACGTTCTCTTGCTAGAGAAATGTGCTTCCTTTCATATATATTATGCTTAGCAAGGACTCTTAAAAGAGGCCTATTGTCCATTGTTCCCAGACCACTTCAGGCCTGGAATAGAGAGAGATAAAGAAACATATACTTTTAAAGCAAGCCCTGCGAGTATAATACTTTGAAGGTAACAGTTCAAATGTAATGGTAGTGCAAGATAGTTTAGAGCAAATGAGTTCTGTGATCTGGATTAGTGCAATTCTATCTGGCACTCTGTCCATGCTCTAATGCAAATCTGAATCTGCGTCCTACAATAACACTTCTATTGCCATCAGACAGGCTTAGGTTGCTGTGAAATATATATTTACGTATTATTTTAATTTGAATTTTTTTTGTAAAAAAATTGTAATTTTTATTACGATTGTATGCCACCCTGAGCCTTGTTTTTCAGGTGAGGGTGGTCTCAAAGTCAAATTAAATAAATAAATAAATAAGAATACTGTCATTAATATATAGAAGACTCATTTTCTTCATACATGTGATAATTAGATTTAATTATCTCTAAGTAGAATTTATTTATTTATTAGGTTCAATTTATTGGCCAACCTTCCCTAAAAATAGGGCTCAGGGTGGCTTACAGCATGTAGGTAGACAATAAATAACAACTAAAAAGTTAAAACAACATTAAGATAATTCAGCATTAACAGAGTATGCTGTAAGAATCCATCACTTCTATGAAAGTTTAGCACTACTTTTCTGCAACTGTTCAGTCAAAGTGCTGAATTTGTTCTCCATTGAAAGATCTAACTTTCTACATATGAGGGACACATTTAGTCTCATTTTGCTGGCCTTTTGATATTTTTTGTTATGCTCAGATGAAGATTTAATTATCTGTGATGTCCATATGACATATAATAATAATAATAATAATAATAATAATAATAATAATAATAATAATAATAATAATAATAATAATAATAAGTTTTTATTTATATCCCGCCCTCCCCGCCGAGGCAGGCTCAGGGCAGCTTACAGAACATGATATGGTATCATGATATAACAATACAGGTAAAATCAATTCGCAATATAAATACAAATATAAATTAATGTTAAAAAGCTAAAAAAAACAATACGGTGGTGCTATAGTCTCTATTTATATAAGCACATACTCTTAGACAAGAGTTATTTCTTTTATAGGTTTCGTAATAAAGATACAACTAGCACATAAAATATCTTAAGTTAAATGTAAAAATGTTCTTAGACTCTCAGTTTTGGTAAATTATCCTGCAGCTGTGTATTTTAACTTTACAGGAGAGTTCACTAAGATTAATTGCCACTTAAAATTAATTCATAATAGATCAAGTGTCTAGCAGATTAGCACCAGTTCAGATACAAAAAGCGCTGAGCATCCTCTCCAGGGCACTCAGAAGGAGTGGCATGGGAAAAATCCTGAATTACCCAGACAAAGAAATGTTTTAGATAAAAATTCAATTTAACCAGCATTTGATGTGATAAGACAGGCTGGTGTACATTAAATACAGTAAAATATTTGGATCTCCTCACAAAGCTTGATGGACTAATGCCAGATATCCATTTCAATAATCTGCTTCTAATATTTCTTGAATATATATAGCAGCAGAATCAGAGGAATGACTGATAAAACTATTCCTCCAGCTGATTAAAAGAAAATGTGCCTCTTCACTTAGGTCATGCTGATTTAACAGAAAATGGAAATGTGATTAGAAAACGCTTTTCTGTATTTGTCTACATTTTGTGTCTTCAGTCCACAGATCAAGTCATATAACAGCACAAATCATATCACCTGTATCCACTAATAAATGGTCATTGCTAACAGCTTTGCGAGTCAGAAGGTATTTCCCTCCATGCCAGTTTTTATTGCACACTTTTTTGTTTTGTGCAGCACCCCATGTACAGACACATTACAATTTGGAATGGGGCCCTGCATACAGGTGTGCACCACTAGCCCTTTCCGTACTGATTATTTATATGTTGGTCTTTTATCTTGTCAGAAGACCATGTTTGAGTGATTCTGTACTATGCAGTTGGATAGCTGGGATCATTTAGAGGAGGTCATTTTTCTTGGTCTTAAAACCAGGTTTGTGGGAGGAAACAGGCTGTATGGGGAAAAAATTAAAGTGTTTGTGTGAATACTTTTACTAATGTTAGCAATCCTGCCCTGTAACAAACCAGGAAATCAGTTTTGCCTTTTGAAGGATTTTCTCAATCTCCTTATTTATTCTCCTTATTCTAAAACCAAGGCAAGCAAGTAATCATTTTAAAATAATTCAAAAATCTATGGAAAATAAGAAGAAACCCTTCTCTCTTCATATGTAAACCTGTGCATTAGTTCCATTAACAGACTTGATTGTGAGTCTGTGCCCCTGCCCCCCGCAAGGTGAAATCCTCCTCTTCCTAAACCCATGTCTTCTTGCTGGAGCACCACTGTTGTGAAATGGTTAACTGGTGGAAGTAAAGAGTGCTTCTTCATTACCAGCCTATAGTCATGGAGGCATGAGGCAGTTCTATTTAGTAGGTCTTTTCTCATGATGGTTTGAGATAGGTGTGATATAAGGGCAACCATACATTTACTTATGAATTTCACAGTAATAGACAATAAAAACAATTTTCAACAGAGCTCATTGTTGATTAGTCATACAACATGTAATTTTAATAATAGACATGTTTCGTGTTGCCACTTCTTCAGTATTATTAATGTCTTCTTGTTGTTGAGCTGTATGTAGTGAAGGAGTATCTTTTTTTAAAGCTTGTGTAAAGCCTTCCATTTCATTGCTGGCCAAAATACTTCCCATGAAGGAACCACCATTGTTGCAATTTACTTTTCTATATGGAGCTGCCAATCATTTTTCTTTTATCTAGAATAAAGCCATCAATTCTAAAGTTGGCATAACGCTCTCAAAATGTAAGCAATGCAACAATGAGACCTCATGAAGGAAAATAATTATGAATTTCTTATAAGCCATTCTTCATTGAATGGAGGGCGGAATATAATGGAGTGGAAGGCGGAATATAAATCCAATGTCGTCGTCGTCTTCTTCATTTAAGAAGGAACAAAACCTCTTCCTCTTATCAATGGCCAAAAAAGGGTTTGATCACCTTTCCTATAACAAAGGTTTTTTCAATTTAGAAGAGATGCGACTGAGGACTAATTTAGGAATGGATGGATTGAGAGGACTTTTCCTCCATGCTCTACAATACTAGAACTTGGAGAAATAAATTGAGGACAGTCAAAGGAAGTGCTTCTTTATTCAATGAATATTTATATTGTGGAATTCATTGCCAGAGGATGTAATGATGGCCACTGTCATAGACGGCTTCAAAAATGGTCTAGTTAGATCTTGGAGGATAGTTTCATTGAGGACTAGTCATGGAAACTAAAGGAAACATCCATATTTAGTGGCACTAAACCTTTAAATACTAGTGATAGGATACAACATCAGGGGAAGGCCTAACCATTCTGGCCACTGTGTCAAATAAGATGCTGTCCTAGGTTGATACTCATCTAATCTCAACTTGGTTATGCATTTTATATTATTATTTGCTTCCTGTGTGTAACTCTGCCATATGATAATTGTATATAGCAGGAGATGTCAGCAGCCTTACTATGGCCCTCTGAAGCCAATCAGTGATGGTTTCATCTCCTGATTCTTCCTCTAGGAGAGGTTCATGAGCCAGAACCAGGCTGTTTGTCCAGATGAGTGGTAACGATGGCATTGGGTCTGGAATAGAAGATTAGGTATGGCTGCCTTTTGGTTCCAAGCCAGCCTTGTTGCATTTGCTACCAATAATAGCTAATATTTTGGAGAAAATATGAAGGCATGTGCAGCTATTCTTTTCTTCACTTTAATTAATAGGGTCCTATTGTGGAAATTTTCACCTCTCTCATGCTGGGCTCCATGGCAAAAATGATTTCCATTTATAACCTTTCTAGATACCTATGTGTGATGGACATACTGTATATGGAACTCCCTTATACTAAGTCAAGTCATGGGTCTATCAAAGCAAGTATTGTCTTTGACAAGCAATGGCTCTCCAGAGCCTCAGACTGAGGTCTTTCACATCAGCAACTATCTGATTCTTTTTAATGGAGATGCTGAGGTTTCAACCTGTATATTCTGAATTTAAACAAATATTCTGCAACTGAGCCTTGGACTTCTGTTTCTACAGTTGTTCTTGAATTTGGACTAAAAGTGTTCCATGAAATGAGATATATGGAAGATTTGCATCGGTCTCCCTCACCTAATTTACAAATTCCTAGGTGAGAAATGGCACTTTTGCATTTTTTAAAAATGGTTTTGGAAAATTGTCAAAGGTATAGATTTAAAAGTTTTTTTCTTTTAAAAAGTAATTATGAAATTATATCTAAATATTTTTTTGTTTTGTTTTCTGAACCTGAAAGCAATAGTGATGATTCCCCACCCCACCCCCTACCCCAGTTGATGTCAGCTCCCTGCAAGAAGACTTAAATAGCTGTGTTCTTTGGTGCAAAATATGTTTTTAACCCTTCTATCCTGTCTGATGCTGTTCTGAGTAGGAGGCAAAGTCTATTTTTTTGTGTTTTGTTTTGAAATGCACATATTGTATTTGTGTCATCTCTGATATTTTTGTACTCATCCTGCTTGACATAAAAAGAAAAAAAATTGGAATAAGGCACAAGTATGAATAGCACTATATTTATAGAATATTATGATTCAACAGCAAAAAGGTCAATAAACAATCACAGAAAACCTAATTATACAGAGAAATATATAGCCTCTCGTTTAATAGCTGCTATTAAATTATTGTTCACATTCCGTGTAATGATTCTACCTTGTGAAATTCAACCTAAAAAAGAAAAAGTCAACTACTGGTAATATTACTAATAGATCATCACTATAGATGTAATGAATAACTCCTCCTTTGCAATAATTATCTGATGCTCAGATGCCTCATCTGCACGGGGGATGTTGGCTGTTAGTTTTCCTCAGAAGCAATGGTTCCAGAACAATTCAAAAGCAGGAAAAAATACACACTTGAAATTCAAAAGATATTTCTAAGTAGGTTCTCTGTGAAATTAAATCTGTGTTGAATTGTAAAGCAGCCCTAATAAAAATATTAGAGAGACATGAATACCAGGAATATGTTGCACATGCAATTAACATTCACATTGCAGCCTAGTTACTTTCACTGGCAAATCTGTGTATAATGGTCATCTTGAAAAGTTATCCAAAATGCCCATCAGGATTCCATCTATCTCACCACAGATATCAAGGCCTCTCTAGTGACTACTTGCTATTTTGCGACTGAAGAATATCCTGAAAGGACACTGGTGTATCTCTGTTACTGGACGTGCTTTAGGTTTCCTTTTAAAACGGGGAAATTAGCTGAAACATCCAAGCCTGAGTTTTGAGGAACTAGGATCTTTTACCAATGATACGGAGGTCAGATGACTCAGAAAATAATTCCACGCATAAGTGCAATTTAAAGTATTTTTACCTAAAATAATATAGGTGCTGTGATAAAATCACTCTTATACATAAATTATATAGGCACACACACAAGATCTAAGAACTAAAGGGGTGAGGGATAGCGAAGAACAAGGGATAACGCACAGGGTATACTACCTTGCTTGAAGATGAAGGACGTCCGTGAAAATGATGGAGGTGGGAGAAGGCATAGCCGGCATAACCTGCCCAAAAAGGAACCCAATAACAGGGTATACCAGGGGATGCAAACTGTCAAGGCACCTAACAGAATGCACACCCTATGACTCCGGATCTTGGCAGTTATACGGTTGACAGGGGGAAGTCTCACAGCAGGGGCTAGATAGTTGGGTGAAGGGCGTTGATGGCCTTATCGGAGATAAGACAAAAGGTGAAAATTGATTCTGTATGGCCACTCAGGAAGGGCAGTTAGGTGACAATTTAGTTTCAACATTCCCAGGAAACAATGCAATAACACCACAATGGGGTAACACATAGTATATTGACAAAGACGGGGTAAAGATGAGTCACTAAAAAGGGAGAGACATTGAAGGGATTACCCATTCATACTGGTACATTCCTGTATTTTTCCATTATGTCCATCTGAAGAAGAAGTGGGGAGGAAAAGGTCACTCAGAGGCATGCCTTGCCTATGCAGCCCATCCTTCCAATATGGGGTTTTCCTGGTCTCCATTATGGGACCTTTTTGGGGCACACAGACTTGATTGAGCGAGCCCCAGTTTTCTAGGGTCACCCGCTATATTTGGCAGCGTTCTGGTATCATCTCTTCTGGTGAAACTAAGTCAGTCTGGCCATATATATTTCTAGATGGGAGACATTTTTCCAATTGTTTGCTGCTTTTAGCTTTTTTGGGAGAAAGATACAAGTGTCATAAAGAAACAATTTAAGGAATATAAAAAAGGGTGTGTTTCAGGAGGTGTTTGCTTTTGCTTTTTGTGATGAAAAAATATGTGAATAATTGCCTGTCAAGACCAATTTCTCCCCACTTCTAATTGTCCTGAACAAAAATCTTTTCATGTTGGAATACAGTTAACTATAATAATGGCTTAAAATAAGATTTAAAAGTCATGCACTTCTCTCCAAGCTAAGAGACATCTCTATTATACTAGTAATAAGGCCTGTTGTGCGGATAAATACAACAGGCGCTAGAAATTTGCTATGGGTGGGGGCTTGGGAAGGAAGGGAAAGATAGAGGGAGGCAAAGTATGAAGAGAAGGCAGCTGTTGGGAAGGGAAATGGAGAAAGTGAGGAAATGTGGGGTAGGTTATCAGAGGTGGGGGGTATCTTAAGAAAGAAAGGATGGAGGGCAAAAGAGCTGGGGGTAGATGGCTTTCCATCTCCTCCCCCCTCCCTGCAGCCTCTATCTAGGGAAAGTGCAGTCTTTCTCTGCAGTGGGGACCCAAGCAACTTACATCATTCTCCTCTTCCCCCTTTTGATCTGCACAACAACCCTATGAATGTATGTGGGTGGTCCAAAATCCTGTAGGCTTCCACAGCAAGAACCTGGGTCTGGCAGACCCAGCTCTGAAGGGCCAACTGCTTTGTCACACTGGCTGCCATTGGGAAAGGGGTGACAGCAGGGTATAATGACTCAGCATACCATTTTCTCCAAGGGAACTGATATCTGCCCATTTGGAGAGCAGTTGTAGCTCTGAGTGATCACCAGACCTTACCTGGAGATTGGCAACAATGGTTCCCCAGGAGGAAATGGCTGGTTTGAGTCCATGGCATTGTACCTGTCTGAGTTCCCACTCTTCCTCAAACCCCACCCTCTCCAGGCTCCACCCCTTAAATCTCCAATAATTTCCCAACCTGGAGTTGGCAGCCCTGTCTCCCAGCCAACTATCAACCAACCTTTATCTGCCCCTCTAACTTCAGCTTTCCATCTCCTCCCCCCCCCTCCCCAGTCTTTCTCCACCGTGGGGACCAAAGCAGCTTACATCATTTTCCTCTTCCCCTTTTGATCCACACAACCCTGTGAAGTAGGTTAGGCTGAAAGTCTGTGACTGGTCCGAAATGGCTGAAACCATAAAGCAGTAAAGTTGTTATAGGAGCATGGCATCCATAAACATATTTAATTGCCATAGTTAAGGGGAGGGAGTTCTTTTCCATTTGAAATTATAATGATAGAAATCTACAAGGGGTGGCTACTGATGAGGAAACATGGAACGAACAGTAGATTTCAGTCCCCAAAATAAAACAATGTCATTGCTGAAAATTTAGGATTGCTTTGAAACTCCGCGTCTCCTTGAATTGAAAGTACTACAGTACGATCCTATACTGAATTACATCTCAGTTTAAGCAGGCAGACACCATTTTTTAAATTTATTATATTATTTCTGAGATATGATCCACTGATCCTTGCCTGCAGCAGCAGACTATATTAGTGTGTGAGGCGTTTGCAGCTGAACAGATGGTCAGTTTTGTCAGCTTCCCCAGCCATGTACTGGGGAAGAATCATTATCACCAGCACAAAGCAGATGCTCAAGGCTTTTGAAGTTGTCTGACACTATGCATGTGGCCTTAATCCAAAAATAGGGGTTACATCTGTAGACAAAAGTACCAATATGGTTTGCACTCCCCCAATAGCAGCTTTTTACACATTCAGGGTCCAAAGCAGAATGGTGTCCCCTGTGCAAATCATATGAGCTTAGTTAGGATATTTATATTTCCTTCTCCACATAATATGAAACAACTAAACATTATTTGCCTACTTGGTGTCTAGTGTAATGAACTTTAGCATCAGATTTAAAAAAAAAACACATTTTCACCTGGGCATTTAATAATTTTTTAATAAGAGGTTTATTTTTACTACTGCCTTGATGTTGGTTTCATTGATGGGATTTTGTATTTTAGACACTTTTTTGTAAGCCACTTCCAAACTAGGATAAAAAAAAGCAGTAAATAAATATTTAAACAAACAAACAAGCAGTTATTTATTCTGCGTATAAACTAAGGCAGCAATTCTACACACCCTTTAGCATTTCCAGGCAGTGCCCGGCAACCAGTGGGAGGGTATGGGGTACCAGAGTTCCAGGAGAAAAATTAAATTGAAAAATAAGGCCTCTGCTTATTTTCTGACTGTAAACTAAAAGTTTTGATTACAGAGTTCCTGACCATTCTTGAGCTACCTGAAAATTATAAGGAGAGCCCTAGCAATCACCAGAAATTCTATGGTAAGATTGTCATGCCATTTTTAAATATTGCTAGAGCTACCCTTATCACTTCTGAGTAGCGTTATAGGCTTTTATTAATATGATTTACACATCAATTCCTGTAGTAATCCCATTAGAATAACTGAGAGGCTTGGCAGAGCATTTTGGGAATTAGACTTTTAATTCTGCCAGTCTAGAGCCCTCATCTTGGCATACTTCTTTGCCTTGTTGTGGGATCCTGTGAATCTTTGTCTGTGGAACTTATCGTATGATCAGGACCTTGCAGGGCTTTTTCTGAGCAGGAATGCACAGGAACGCAGTTCAGGCTAGGGTTGCCAAGTCCAATTTAAGAAATATCTGGGGACTTTGGGGGTGGAGCCAGGAGACGTTGGGGGTGGAGCCTAGTTTAAGGTTGTGAGAAGCATAATTGAACTCCAAAGGGAGTTCTGGCCATCACATTTACAGGGACGGCACACCTTTTCAATGCCTTCCTTCCATAGGAAATCATGAAGGATAGGGGCACCTTCTTTGGGGGCTCATAGAATTGGACCCCCTGGTCCAATCATTTTGAAACTTGGGAGATATTTTGGGCAGAGGCACTAGATGCTGTACTGAAAATTTGGTGCCTCTACCTCAAAAAACAGCCCCCCCCCAGAGCCCCAGATACCCGTGGATCAATTCTCCATTATTTTGTATGGGAATAAATCTCCATAGGGAATAACAGAGTTCCCAGCAGACATTTCCCTCCCCTCCCCCCGCTTTCTGATGACCCTGAAGTGGGGGGAGGGTCTCCAAACCGGGGGATCCCCTGCTCCCACCTGGGGATTGGCAGCCCTAGTTCCGGCTGACTTGGCACCAGGGGTTGTGACCTAATATGCAAATGAGTTCCTGCTGGGCTTTTTCTACGAAAAACCCCTATGTGAAACAATGATGACACCAGGGGGTGTGACCTAATATACAAATGAGTTTCTGCTGTTTTTCCCCTACAAAAATGCCCTGGGACCTTGGCATATAAATATTGCAGTTAGCAAAAACCATTTAAAAGAAAATTTCTCACTATAGCATATATTTCAAATGAATCATTCAATAATGAAAGAAAATAAACTGTAGTATGCTATTTTACATCTTAAATATAATATCCAGTTTCTACTTCCTAAAAATGGCAACTTTCTGCAAAATTCTCTATATTTTGCCTGAAACTGGACTGAATTTATTTTTTCTTAGCACAAACAACACTCTGGCTCACCATGTTTCAGGTGTAAACTTATTTGTAAACTTATTGTACTTTATTAAACATTGTACTTTGTGTAAACTTATTGTACCTTAGCTTCCAAACATCTTCATCTTGTATTTCTAGATGAATGGAAATTTGTGCATAGATTTCATCCCAACCGCCTGCAGCCTCGCTGTAAGGATGGAAGGACACTTTTGCCACCCTTGGGGGAAGAGAGGAAGATTGACAGCCCAATGGGCTTGTGCTTGGGGGTGGGGCTGGCTGCAGTAGCAGCGTGCCTTCCCCGCTCATGCCAGTCTCCATCTGGCGATCGGCCATCCCTCCCACCCTGATTGGTATGTAGGCATTTGCTGGTTGCCTCTTATTAGGGGGGCCGGGTAGGAATTTTTTGATCCCCAGCTGATTGGCAGAACTGCTGGGGTGTTTTTTCGCCTACCCTACATAGCATGTCAGTGGATTGGGAATTTGGCTGTAGGGAGTTGCTGTTAAATAGGTTGGTCACTTTGGTTGTGGCAGGTTTCTGTGATTAATGAGCTTATGCGGCTAGGGAAGGACCTTTAAGCATCCCCCTTTTGTGGGGTTAGGGGTCTGTCAGGATCGACCTTTGGGTTTGCCGGCCCAGGGTGGGAGAATGCAGACTGTCCTTTGGGGGCTTACCTGGAAGGTTCCTTTCATTGAGTTGCCCAGCTCGTGGTTGGACCTTCCTGGTTTGTTGCCTATTTGCTGAGCTGGCCTGGTGTGAGCTGTAGTGTACAGCTCTAGCCAAGGGCTGGGTTGCTCACCCGTTAAATGGCAGGAGAGGTGTCTGTTGAAACCCCTGGTCCTGACCAGGCTGCAGGTTCTGTTTAGCCCTTGCCATTTATTAATAAATTGAATAAAGTGACCCTTAGTTTAATCCAATTATTGTGTCTGACTCTTTATTTCAACCTGGGGGGGGGGGCAAATGGCCACTGCTTGTATAATGTCCAACAGCCAGACCTATGCATACATACTCTTTTTAAAATAGTTGAAATCCTGCTAGTATCTGTCCAAGAGGGGAAGTGGGGTTTGGTTTGTTTCTTCCCACTGCTTTCCCTTGCCAACAAACAAGTGGACAGCAGCATTTTGTTTGCTTGACCGATTCCCCACTAGCCTTATGCCTCTCTCACGCTCCTCTTCTCTGCAGGTCTTCCGTCAGATTTTGCACAAACTGCCCCAGGGCTGCAACTCGCTTTGCCTCTTTCATGTGGCAAACAGAAACTGGTTTTTAGAGGATCTTGCTTACTGCGCGAAAGAGGCAGAGCAAGTTGCAGCCCCAAGGCAGCTAGTACGAAATCTGACTGAAGCCCCATGGAGGAGAGTGAGAGCAGCATAAGGCTAGTGGGGAATCAGTCTTTGTTTGTTTGTTTGTTTTAAAATCTAAAGACAGCCCCAGTTGCCCTGCACATATTTTGTTGGGTCAGACCCACTGAACAGGCAGTGAGGACATCACACAAATGAAACAAATTAGGCATAAGATTAAACAATGTCGCAGTTCACATGAACAGAAGTTAAGGAAGATTTATCCATTTAAACCACACAAGAATTTTTTTTGCTGTACGTTTTACTAATTGCTCAACATTAAAGAGAATATACTTTAATGGGAATATGGATGAGCACAGAGCTGTAATCCACAGGAGAGAGGATTATGATTAAAGAATGACAAACCATGTGTTAGTGCTTATTAATTAATACTCACCTCAAAGATGTAAAGGAAGGCAAAGGCAAAGCAGAGGGCCCAAATGCTCCCCAGGTGTGTATTAATAAGCAACACTAACAGGCATGTTTGACTGTGATTATCAGGTTGGCAGTTTAACATGAAAATGATATGCTTTTTAATATTCAAAAATATTGTGAAGTTTTCACTAGCCCCAAAAGAAGCTTTGGTAAATTTAATGATTTTTGATACAGTTCTTAATTTAAATGCTTTAATCTTATCCTCTTTCTTAATATTTTTGAATATTCCTTCTCAGTCTCAAACCATCTCACAACTTTGCTAGCGCTTACGGATGTCTTATTCATAATAGCATGACAAATAAATTAAAAAACATTGTCCCTTGACTATGGTATGGAAGTGTTTGTCTACTAGAAACTCAAGGAACGTATTGTACTAGGAAAATATTAACTATGTTTTTATAGTAGCTGTTTTAGTTTCTTGATGTATGCCTTACATCTGAGGGACAAACTTACGGCCTGGATGGATTCTCAAGGCATTATTGTTGATGTTCAGGCTGCCTTCTCCCCTGGAAGATCCCACCTTGATCAGACTTTGGTGCTGCAATTTCTGGTCGATAAATATTTGGCCACAAAGGGCTCCAGACTCTTTGCAGCCTTTGTCGATTTTAAGGCTGCCTTTGATCTGATACCCAGATCCAGGTTATGGGATAAGCTTGCAGCTTCGTCTATCGACAGACGGCTGTTGTTGCTATTGGTTAGCCTTTACAGTAACTCGGGCATCAGGATAAGATGCTCATCTCAAGGCCATTTAACCCAACCAATTTTGGTGAATAAGGGTGTCAGACAGGGTTGTGTGCTCGCCCCCTTGCTTTTTAATTTGTACATAAATTCACTTCTAAACTCCTTCAGTGATTTGGCTTTTCATCCTCCCAAGCTCGCCGATCGGCATATTCCAGTTCTAGCATATGCTGACGACGTGCTTGATGAAAGAATATAGATATCTGTGGATTGCAAGAATACGAAATGTTATAAGTCTATGGTGCAATATCTGTTTTCAAATGCATTGCTATAGATTAGCCGAAGCAACACAGATTGGTTCAGAATCTGATTTCCTGTTGTCAGCATTTCGGCAGAATGTATTAAGATAGCAGTACTAACTTGAACCTCTTCAAAGTAACCTGTTCTTCTCTGCATGGATTTGATTTTATGGGACTTTATCTATCTGGCTGTAAATCACTCCCTGAAAATTCTAGCATGATTTTATGATGGAGCTATATATTACATATAGTTCTGTAATGCTTATTGGATAACCTTGAGACAGTCAAACACTCTTAAGTTGTGAAGATAAAATGGAGAAGAGGAAGGTGCTGTAAGGGGCTTTTGGCCCCCTCTTGGGATACAAACATAAAACCAGTTTCATGTTGGCAAATCCCAGCATCCTGATTTGTTGGGACTGGGTGGGACTGCGCTTCATCAACCTTTGGCCTATCAAACTATCAAACAAGAGTACTTGTGTGCCATTGGTTGAGTCTGCTCCTCTCCCCTGCCCTATTGGCTGTTGCTACCCAGCAAAGCTGATTCTGTCAGTAACATGCAACCAACCTTAGATCTGGCAATTACTGGCTCTCCCTACTCTTCCGCATTGGCTGAGCTGCCTGTTGCACTGATTCACAGAGGAGAGAAAGAAAACCTTTCTTCAATTGGCTGAGGGAGAAAGGAGGAGGAGAGAGCAGAGAAAGTCAGAGACAACCTGTTGGTTTGAAAGGTATCACTAAAGGCTTCTGAGGCTGAACTCATTGGACCCAATGCTGACTAGGGCTGCCAGACTGTTGATCTGAAAGGTATCACTAAAGGCCTCTAAAGCAGAACTCATTGGGGCCAGTCCTGACTACAGCTGCCAGTACCAGGTTGGTGGTAAATCCCTGGAGATTTTGTGGTGGAATTTGAGGAGGGCTTCAGAGCAGGGTCTGCCAGACACAGGTTCTTGCTGTAGCAGCTGACTGGGTGATTTTGGACAAGTCACAGACTTTCAGCCTAACCTGCCTCACAGGGCTGTTGTTCAGATCACATGGGGGAGAGGAAAATGATGTAAGCTGCTTTGGTCTCCCCATTGTGGACAAAGACTGTCCTTTTCCTATGTAGTGGCTGCAGGGAAGGGGGAGGCAATGGAAACCTGAAATCAGAGGGGCAAGTAGAGGGAGGAAGATAGTGTTGCCAACTCCAGATTAGGAAATTCCTGGGTATTTAAGGGGTGGGGCCTGGAGAGGGTGGCGTTTGAGGAGGGATGGGACCTCAGACAGGTACAATGCCACTTCTTCCTAGGGAACCACTGTTGCCAATCTCCAGGTGAGGATTGGAGGTCACTCAGAATTACAGATGGCAGAGATCAGCTCCCCTGGAAGTGGGAGGGAGTGAATGCCTTCAGTTGAGTGAAGCTTCTGGGCTTCATTTTTCAAATACCCTGTGAAAAATTTTCTGAACTCCAACATTTGACAAACTTTCTAATATTTTCCCCCACAAAAAATGGGGAAATAACCAAAACATATAAAGCAGACAGATGGAAATCTTCATCATGCCATGGTGGCCACATAAGAGAAAGTAATTGTAAAAGTATGATGGGAGTAAGGTGACAATTATAATTCAAGAAGCATGTTAAAGCAGATGTTGAGCTGATATAATCTAGTACACCTTCCGGAGATGTCAGGGGTGTGTGGCATATGGAAAGAGTTATGCAAATAACTTGTGCTAATGAACTATGGCACCTCTTCTTCTACAAAATAACCCTTGCTCTCACTCCCCCCCCTCATTTTTTTATCTCCCTTCTGTTTTTTCTCTCATTCTTTCTCTGTATCTCTGTCTTTCTGTCTTTTTTATTTCATTCTGGCTGCAATCACACACACTAAATAATGAACTTTCAATTAGGGTTGCAAGGTCCAGCTCAAGAAATATCTGGGGACTTTGGGCAAGGAGCCAGGAGACTTTGGAGGTGGAGCCAGGAGCACTATGCGGCTGCATGGAACCCAGGCCCAACTCTTTAAAAAACTGTATCATTTTGTTTGGCCCTGGGAACATAGAGTGTGGCCCTTTCCCTCATATTATTAAGGAGGCAAAAGGAGATCCATACGTGTGACTTTTACTCATGCACTTTTCAAACCTGGCATGACATCTAAAGTCTCTGTACATGCAGGTACAATCTTGGGGTGCAGTATTTTTGGAGATAATATGAGGGGAAAGAAGGAAGATGCAAAGTTTAACTGAACTATACAAATACAGGAGGAATATCAAAGGCAGAAAGGGGATAGAGTAGTTAGCAAGGAAATGAAATTGGGGAATAAACAATCAACAAGCGATTTAACAATTCCTAGTGTGAACTCTCCCATTAAACTAGATGTGACCACCCACATCTAATATAAGCAGTGCCCATCCATGGAAGTCAGTATATGCAGCATCACAAGAAAGTAGCTGAAGAATGATGAGTGTTAGCCAGTGTGAGAGTGGCGGGAGGGGAAGGGGGGTTATGAGGGGGAAGTCCCAAGGTCGAATAGCTATGAGAAGATCCTTTGTACTTAAAATGCATACCCTTTGGAGGCAGTTGTGGGAACCAAACTTATAGAGTATTTGATTTGACTTTAAGGAGAATGCTAATGAGGCAGGTGATTGAGTTAAACTTTTGATTAAGGCCTTGGTGAAGTTATTGGGCAGATCTGTATTTTAACATACACTCTCGACAAGAAGAAGATGTAATGGTAATCTGTAAACACTGGTCATTCATTTTAGTCTGGCAATTGAAAGTAGAACCACAAAACAAGCTTATGTGACAGTTCGTAGCACAGACCTGGCTGCTACCTCATGACATGGCATTTTAGTGCCTTTAATCAGTGCCAAGAGACTTTGGTTTGATTTAAGATGAAGTCATCCTGTATTTAGGCAAAGATCGTAGGGGTATGAGTGGTGTGTAGGTGGAGGTGTAGTTATGAGCTTCTGTTAGGTGGGCTGAAGGTAATACCTACCTCCTCCTTGTTTTCCCCACAAATTGCAGCCACTGTGGCTGTATTCTGTTTTAGAGTATTGAAAAAGCAGTCATGGAATTACACATAACATTTGTTCCATCATAAGTGTGTGTACTTACAAAGGCCTAGTCTGTGCATGTGTTACCATTCCAGGCAGCAACAGACTAGAAGGTAATGTGACATTCTATGGATGGGTGTAAATGGGCAGCTTAAGCTGACACAGGGATGGCTTGCAGATGGATTAAAAAATCAACTTTAAACATGTACATCTGCTGCTTGTTCCATATTCATCCCGTCCGCCAGCATCTCTGAGGTGGCTCAAAAAGCTACCATTTATGAAGTGATAGCAAATTCTTCTGCCACACACCATCTGTTTTTCCGGGCATCTGAACCCGGGAGCACGCAAGTGAGGTGGATTGGTGGTGTGAATCTGTCAATCTGCTCTAGGTGATCACCGGTATTAATTTTTTAAAAAACTGCCCAGAGCGCATGAGTACATATGCTCATGAATATTGAAATGTATGGAAAAAAGAAACCCAAACCATGGCAAGTGGATGGTACGCAACAGCCATCTGACCGTGCCAAAGTGCCTCCCACTTGGGAAACAGGCAACTCGTACAGGAGCATTTTGAATCAGCTTGATTTGAACCAGCCTGATTTGAGAAGCCTCCTGTATGGCCAAAGATGCTGGTTGGGACCCAGCATTTGGCTGCTTTTTAATATCATGTTAGCTTTAAAAATTTTACTAGGACCGATTTCTCACTCAGCTTACCCCGCTGTCATGTTCCTCTTCTCCGCGCAGGGTCCTTCGGATTTCCCACTATCTGCTCCGGAGCTGTAGCAAACATCGCAGGTTTCGCGCGGCAAACAGAAACTGGTTTTTAGCGATTTCTGTTTGCCATGCGAAAGCAGTGATGTTTGCTGCAGCTCCAGAGCAGATAGTGGGAAATCCAAAGGATGCTGTGCGGAGAAGAGGAATGTGACAGCGGGTTAAGCTGAGTGCGAAATCAGTCTAGGTCTCAAAGATGAGTTCTTTTAGAAAAAGTACTTGAACATATCAATCACATAACAGACTATAATATTCCTCTTTAACCTGAGACTATATTTTTACACTATTGGCAAGATATACTGATTCCCAGACTTTGATGTGAACTGATTAACACCATTGCATTGCTCTGGAAATCTGATGTCATTCCAATAATATCTTTCTGGTTGAAAAAAGTATGGGATCAACTCATTATGGAAAAGATCACGGATCAACTATTTCTATCTGAAATATATCCCAGAGCTACTACTTTTACTGAAAAATGGTTTCCATTTTTAGAATACACTACAACCAATGACATCTTACCAAGCAACATGACTTACTGACAACTCATCTCTCTACAATTCTTTACTCATCAACTTTCTTCTGATCTTGATTTTTCGTCTCCTCTTTATTTGTCCCCCCCCCTTTTTTCTAGGCATGGGATGGTGCAAAGTTGCATGCCTTATTCATCTGCAGATTATGAACACAAGCAAGAATTATTAAAATCACAATGCTTTACTTGCTACATGACAATTTTTCACAGGAAATTGTATTTGTATAGCATATTTGTTTAGATCAACTGGTTACTATTATGCACAGATATACAATAATGTTCCACCTGTACGTTATGTTATTTTAATTGCTTTGTAAATGCTTTCAATCATAAATTTCTTTTAAAGGAAAAAAAAATACTACGAAGGACAAATTAGGTCCTGCATTTTCATGCATTAAAAAAAGTGTATGGAAAGCAAACATCTGTTAACAAATAACTCCATTACTTATAATGATTGCCTGCCTCAAAATGCTAATATAATTGGTTGTTTATGTCCAGTGCTTTACAGGTGTGAAATTGAGAAGCAGGTAGATAGAACTGTTTTCATTTCACCTTTGTTCTCTAGATAGAATCACTCTGTTCCTGCTGTAGTCCATGAAGAGCACATTTTTCCCCCCTTTCACTTGTTTAAAACATTGCCTATTTCAGCTAAGTGCAATAATTCATTGCTATCATTTGCAGAAACTACACAACCCGCTTACATTGTTCCAGTTGTCTTTTCTAGCTGCCCAGGACATAAGGAGACATAATAGAAGCATGTTGAATTCACATAAAAATCTGGATATGTAAAACCCTGGTGTAGTAGATGGTTTTCATTTTTCTAATTCTTAACATGCATCCTCAACCAGAAACATGTAGTAATTAATACGATTTGCAAAGATACTCTGATTTTGGCATACACAGGAACAATGAAGGATAGAAAAACAAGAGCGGCACTGTCTCAGACCACTTTCATATGTGCATGCACACCTCCCCCCCCCCCCCACAGTTCCAGGTTGAAATACCAATATAATTGTCCTGGCCAAATGGTCAGAGATACATTTCCCCCCCTGCACTCTCTCAACACCATCGTATCATTGTAAGTTGTGGAAGTGAGTACACTGGCAGACATTCAGTTGACTGTGGTGCAGGGTGTTTTAACAAAGAATGTTTCTTTGATCTGATTCTGCTCTTTCAAAAGTCAAAAAGAATTTGATTTTGATTTTGCTATATCTTGCAATAAGTACTTCTTTAAGATCTAATTTTAAAAAATCAGCAGCCATACTGTACTTTTTAAGTGCCGTACAATAATTCCATCATTGTCAGGCAACTGCTAATAATTAGTTACTTTTTGGGATTTACCCTTTACACTTTGCAGCTCTGTGGAATACAAATGATGTCACATTGGTGGCAAGCTGTAGCTGAAACCTAGATACTTTTCTAATCTCCTGCTTTTCTTTTGCCCTCCCCCCACCTCAAACAGCTTGCAGGGTCAATCTTTTAAAGTATGTGCTTCAGTGAATACAATTATTAATAATTTTCCTTCAGGAAAAAATATATGAAATTAAGTATTAAAGTACAGATTTAAGCATTTGTAAGCATAGAGTTGAGTTTTAAGTATAAAGTTGAGTTTCAGCTACATTTCAGTAGAAGATAACTGAGCTGCTTCTGCACAAATGTAAAATTGGCTTAGAGATAAAAAGTGTTGTCCTTAGGGTTGTCAATCCCCAGGTGGGGGCAGGGGATCCCCCAGTTTGGAGGCCTTCCCCCCGCTTCAGGGTCATCAGAAAGCGGGGGGAGGGGAGGGAAATATCTGCTGGGAACTCTGTTATTCCCTGTGGAGATTTACTCCCATAGAAAATCATGGAGAATTGATCCACGGGTATCTGGGGCTCTGGGGGGGCTGTTTTTTGAGGTAGAGGCACCAAATTTTCAGTGCAGCATCTAGTGCCCCTCCCCAAAATATCCCCCAAGTTTCAAAATGATTGAACCAGGGGGTTCAGTTCTATGAGCTCCAAAAGAAGGTGCCCCTATCCTTCATTATTTCCTATGGAAGGAAGGCATTGAAAAGGTGTGCCATCCCTTTAAATGTGACGGTCAGAACTCCCTGTGGAGTTCAGTTATGCTTGTCACAGCCTTGATCTTGGCTCCACCCCTAATGTCTCCTGGCCCCACCCCCAAAGTCTCATGGCTCCACCCCCAAAGTCTCCTGGCTCCACCCCCAAAGTCCCCAGATATTTCTTAAATTGGACTTGGCAACCCTAGTTGTCCTATGCCTTTATCTTAACTTTTTCTTAATTGGTAACCCATTCTGCAAGATGCTAGACACTAGGGTCTTTTCATAAGTGCTTGGAGCTATGTAGGAAGCTATACATTCCCCAAATGATCTATTTGAATTGTATTAAAGTACATATTAAAATGTAACCTCATTGGTTTATTATTTATGCCAACCAAAACACTTAAATTAATAGACAGAGAACTAGAGGAATGTCACTTTATGTCCCTTCTAGAGTGATCATCACCCTGACCTGGATAGCCCAGGCAAGCCCAATCTTGTCAGATCTCAGAAGCTAAACAGGGTCAACTGTAGTTCGTACTTGGATGGGAGACTGTCCTCGAAATACCCAGCCAGGGCGGATTTATTCCTCCAGGCTCCCAGAAGGGGTCCATCACCAGAGGTCCAGACACACAC
Source organism: Heteronotia binoei (assembly GCF_032191835.1). Classification (NCBI taxonomy): domain Eukaryota; kingdom Metazoa; phylum Chordata; class Lepidosauria; order Squamata; family Gekkonidae; genus Heteronotia; species Heteronotia binoei. Next base: position 27,835,115 of record NC_083230.1, on the reverse strand, counting down.
ACACACAAATTCAAAAATACCCCCTAAAAAGAGAGTGATTGTCACTCAGCAATTCAAGAGGAAGAGGAAGAGAGGACTGCCAGCAAGGGGCTCAGGTGCTGGGTTCCATATTGCAGTAGTCATAATTATTAGCATTTCTTTATTCAGTTTTCTGTCCTTAATAATAATATTTAATATCACCGACTGTGGGATGCTCAGATACCTGTTTGCAGGGCTTTTTTTTAGCAGGAACTCCTTTGCATATTAGGCCGCACCCTCTTGATGTAGCAAATTCTCCAAGAGCTTACAGGGCTTTTATTACAGAGCCTACCGTAAACTCTAGAAGGATTGGCTACAATGGGGGGGGAGGGGTGCAGCCTAATATGCAAAGGAGTTCCTGCTACAAAAAAGAAGAAGCCCTGCCTGTTTGTTTAGCTCACATTCTGTTCACTAGTTGTGAGCGCACAGCTGATTTTTTTGTAGAGCAGTTTTGTTATTTGTGAGCAGCTCAAGCTTCTTTGGTGGGCTACTTTTTATATTTAAAAAGACTTATATAGTGCGATCAGCATCATTTTCTTACACAGCCCAGTGGGAGCCTCAGCTTTACTCCACATAGACCTGCACTCCACCATTGTTTAAGTAAGGGATGAATAAACCAGTCAATCAGTTATTCTAGATGCTATGTTTTTTTAAAAACTCTTATATTTGGTGGTAATATGGGTCCATGTTGTGTTATCAACATTATTTCATACATGCATTTTCTCACAGCCTTATGGGAGTTCTGATAAATTCTAAGCATCATTTAGTTACCTGAACTAACAATCCATGATCCTGGGGAAGAATCAGATTCCACCACCACACCACTGCAGTCACAAAGCTGTTCAGCAGGCACTCAAGCTGGATGATAGTGAGGTGAGGGGTTCATGGAGTGCAAGCCCACACTTTTCCCCGTGTTCATCAGAATACACTCCCTTGTAGCTGGCACCAAAAAATGTGTCAGTCGGAGATGGAGTTTGTATATGCGAGGGCTCCAATTAGTGGGGCCAACTCAAGAGATAGAGTCGCCATGTCTTACTGGGTTTCCAGAAGGGGCCTCCTGGGTCGTCTTGTGCATGCACGGCACAATGATATCACCTGGAAGTGATGTTATTGCATCGGAAACAGCATGCCCGGTTTGATGATATCACTTCCTGGTGATGTCATTGCACTAAAGAAGTCACCACAGAAGGGGCTGTTTGAGGTGGGTCTTCTCCCACCAGCCAGCTGGCTGGTGGCAGACTAAAGCCCCCCCAAATTGGGGAGAAACCCCAATCACCCCAATTAGGGGTTTGGCAACCATAATGGGATTTAAATTCTGCAGATGTTAATTCACTTGTGATGCTGCCAGTAGCAGGAAGAATTTTTTCCTGGGTTAGGGTTAGGAGTTAGGGTTAGTGTTAGGTTAGGGTTAGGGTTTTTTTCCTGGGTAAGAAGACCTGTGAGTCTCCATTAGAAGATATTTAATAGTGGTCTTCAAAGGTTATGTTTTACTAATGTTTCATGGCTCTTTCACAGTATATGCCTTAGAACCAAGTGGGAGTCTAATAGAATTGTATTCTGTTATATGCTTCCAATGCAATATTTCCCTCACCAAGCTCCTCCAGCAGAGGATCAGCAGTTCCTTCGTGAACTGTCAGGTGATTTATACGTAGGTGTCTAAAATACCAACATTCATACATGGATGTAGACAATCCCACATGTAGGAGGTGTATGTTCAAAGTCACAGATTTATACTTGCAAACTAGGGTTGCAAGGTTCTCTTGCCGTCATAACAGGGGGATTGGGGGGGGGCACGTTCCAGTGGTGAGTGGGACATTATGTGCAATATCCCCAACACGATGATATCACCCAGAAATAACATCATCGTATTGCCAATGTCACATGTGATGCTTTGGATTTTGGGCAAAACTATTGAGTTTTTTGCCTTCAAAACCAGAGAATTTGCCCAAAAACCAGAGTGTCATGTTACGTCCCTGTTTGAGAGTGGGTTTTCCCCCAAAAGTGAGGGAATCCACTGGGACCTGGGGGCTGACAACCCCATTGTAAACATTAACTGTGGCTGAATCATACTTGTTGATCTGTGTAAGTGTAGACAATCACTAGATACCAAAGGAAATACCATCAGTTACACATCATGAGATTCTCTATTGATGAGTGTCTTAGAAGTATAAGTTAGTCACTGATGATTAGTGAAGTAGATTGACTTTCAGAACAGTTGAGCAATGTGTTCTGGAATTCCTTTATCTAACTACACCTATGTATTATGTGATCTTAAAATGAAAAAAAAAAACTAACAAATGATGAGAGTCCTATTTACACAGTTTATCAAACGGAACCACACGTATCCCATTGCTTTTTTGATGTAACCTACTGCTTTCTGTTTCCTTCCTTTTTCTTTGCTAGATCTGGTGTTCAATTGAGGAACTGTTACTCACCTCCTTCAGCTGACACCTTTACAGATTGCTATTCACAATGCCCACTTGTGGCAAAGTTAAATTTCACTCCAGTCTCTTTTAGCTAAATTGAATAGGCATCCATCGACAACATTTTGATAGTTACTATTGATTTCAAGTGTCTTGGTGACACTTCTTTTAAGATCACCTAACTGAATTATATTTAAAACCTCCTCTATTTATGTAGCTAAAAAATGGAGCACCATATTTTTTTAGATGTGAACAGGTTCTGCTTAGAATATCATTAAAACTAATGAACCATTGGCTAGCATTTGAAAAGCCAGCTAAAAGGCATTTTCTTCAGGAGCCTGTGCAGACTTAATTAAATCAGTTCCTTTCTTAATGTGTGTCTGTTGCGACTGAGCTAGAAATCTTTCTAAGCATTAGAAATAAGCTGTCTGCCACTATATAGGACAATGAAATCTGTTTGGAAACCCTGTTTGGAAATTTGTTTGGAGATTGCTAACATTCCTTTTAATCAAATTAAATGCATACACCTGCAAGAAATACTGCATTTTTTTTAGGTATGGCTTGCCACAATTTGTTGTTACTGGCTCAGTTCCAAATTCAGAAGTAGGGCACTATTACCAGTTACCTGCATGTGTCACCTATTATTCTTGAGTCTTGAAGAATGCATGCCTTTGAGATGGGGCAAGATCATTTGGACAGAAAAATAATAGTCAGAAGTGGGCAGGTAGGTGATGAATTAACATCTCTTCTCTCAGCTCTGGATATTCTATTCTATATTGTGCGTATGAGTCTTTGGACAAAGAATGAAACTTTTAGCAATTAAGTGCATTTCTCCTATTTTCATTTTATATTGTAATATTCTGTATAAGAATATGCCTGCACAAAGTTTGGATTGCCCTCACAGTTGGAATGAAGAGCCAGACACAAAGGATGGATTTAACAATTTATAAACTGTACTGGCAAGAGGATGTCTATCAGTGTGGAAAGAGCTGGGCAAGTATCAGTTCCTGACCACCTCCCTTTCCTTCATTGGGTGAGACACCTGCCCCAATCTAGAGTCATCCTTGTGGCTCTCCATCAGTGGCCTGGCATATGGGCAGTGCCCCTGGCCTGCCACCCCAGAAGCCACACAGAGGGATAAGCTGAACGGGGTGTCACACCTGGGACTATCCTCAATTAAAGAAGGTTTTCAGTGCAGTCGGAAAGCTGGCTTTATTGATAGATAGAAGCAGTAGCAATATGCTGTGTCAGAACCGGCTCACCTTTGGGAGTGGCCAGTACTTATACCTTATCAGGGGCGGTTATTCAGCCCACCAAAAAAACAGTGCAAAAAAGCCTGCGTAAAGCAGTACAAACTGGTTCCCACCGTCACCTTTCATACTCTAAACATCAAGCAGAGTGAGCTGTCTCTGGGATGAGATAAAGCCGTCTTGAGACAGCAGCTTCACTCCCTTCCACGGGGCATAAATGGATACTTGTGATTGTTACAATGGATAGAGCAAAGCCAGAGCAAAGCAAGCACCAGACATCCCCCCCCCCCCCCAATTCTTAATGCACAAAAGTAATTCAGCAACAGAAATATACAAGTGGCAATGCCCCTTGACACTGGGGGCTCCAAAGGAAGATCCCTATTCCCATCCCTGAGCCGCAAGGCCCAAAGGCCATTCCTGGTGGAGCCCTTATTTTCAACAGGAAAAATGCCCAGGTGCTCACCATTTCTGCTTTCTTACCCACTCTACACTGCTAAGTGACTGACCTATTTAATAGCACAGCCCACCATAGCCAGTTTCCAATTCCACTGCAACCAGTGCAAGGTATGCAAAAATACCCTCTTCCAAGGCCAATCTGAGAGAAGGCAAAAAATTCCTACCAACAGGTGACTGGCCTAAGCCTGCACTGAAAACAGGGCAGGAGGGAGGGCTGAGCCCAGAAAGTGGTCTGGCTGGATGGTTGCCAATGCCAGGCCTAAATTGGCCAGTTCTGCCCCTGCCCAGTATCACAATGGATAGTGTCAAGACATTGACATCCTCCTCCCTTCTTCCCACCATGGAGGCAATTGCCCCCTGTCCACCAGCATCATGCTGCAGTGGGTAGAATGTAGCCACATTCTCTATCCTGGCTTCTGATTTTTAATTTTGTATCCTAGACTGATTCCTCACTAGCAGTTGCTCCGCTCCTGGGCTTCTGCTTTCCCCAGCTCAAGCAATTAATTTCTCACCAGTTGCCGCACAGGTGCATTTTGATCCATGGCTCCCTCCAATTTCAATCATGGCTTCGGGAACTCTAAAAAAAAACAAGAACAGGGAACTGCAAGGGAATTGAAGGGAGCCGCAGATCAAAATGCACCTGCACCGCAACTGGTGGGGAATTGATTGCTTGAGCCCGGGAAAGCAGAAGCTCAGGGGCGGAGCAATTGCTAGTGAGGAATCAGTCCTAAGCTGTGGAGTCTTGTGAGCAAAAATCCTAGTTTGTGAGCTTCTGGCATTAAAGTTGTGAGCTACTGCATAAATTAGCTTGCTCTGGAGTCATTTTTCTTCTTGTTTAAAGTTTTTATTAACAATTCAATACATACAATACAGACACTATCCAAACAACACTATGCGCCCCTCCAAAGACAATACATACAAAACACCACATAAACAACCAAACAACCAAAGCACCACATAAACAACCAAAGCAAAACAAAAACAAGAAACATTTCCAACACAAGATAAAAACAAAGCGTAAAAGCAAACTGGAGAATGGTGGTCAAAATAGTTTAGTCTAACATCGGTGCTATAAATCCAAATTATTTCTTATCATAGTATACTATTAATCTAGCATTCATATTCCTACCATATTATAGACTTTTCCATAAATATTTCCATCTTATACTAAGTTTCCCATACGTATTTGCCCACTTAGTCAGAAATTAAGTTTTCATATCATCTTTAACCAGACATACAACGGTTGCCAAGTTTCTTTACACATTTGGAGAGTCCCATCTTTTAGCCTCACCGATAGGTGATCCATTTCTGCAACCTCTAGGAGCTTCTGTACAAAGACTTCTTGTCTAGGTATCTGCTCACTTTTCCAGCTTTTCGCATAAACTAGTCTGGCTGCCGTAACTGCATGTACTAAAAATCCATACACTGGTTTCGAAATATCTTTCTGACATATATTTACTAAGTACATCTCTGGTTGCTGTTCAATGTTCCTTTTTGATACCTTTCGAAGCCAGCTATGAATCTGGCCCCAATATTTTTTCGCTTTTGGACACTGCCACCAAATATGATAAAGGGAGACTTTTGTCCTCTGGCATTTCCAACACTTATTAGAAATGTTCTGATAAATCTTTGCAAGCTTCTCTGGCGTTGTATACCATCTATATACCATCTTATAAAGATTTTCTTTAAAAGTAGCTGAACTCGTGAGTTTTATACTTTCTTTCCGCAGTTTTTCCCAATCTGCAAGCTCTATGGTATGTCCAAAATCCTGCATCCACGTCACCCAACTTTCCTTCACCACTTCTTCTTGCATTATGATTTCCAACAATAAATTGTAAAAAAAAAATTTATTAATTTCTCGTCTGTGCCAGACATAACAGCATTCATCTTTTTCACAAAACCCATTTCTTTATCACTCCTATACTTATTCACTTGGCTTTTAGTCCACCAATCCAATTTCGAATCTTTCTCAATTCTCAAATTCCCTTGCTGATCCAACAATGTTTCATAGTTACCGATTTCTTCCCACTTAATTAAATTAGGGTTCGTTGATGCCTCTATTGGAGAAAGCCACTTTGGTGCACATTTGTGGTTTGATCCAAGACCAAGTTCTATAAATAGTTTTCCTGATTTCATGTCTAAGAAATAAGGAATCTTTAGAGGAGGCTTGGTACCACATATATGAGTGCCATTCTCTAGGAAGATCCGCTCCTCTTAGAACCAGCAGTCTCTTGCTCTTCAATAGCATCAATGTTCAGGCTTTAAACACCTTTCTGCGTGTTTTCTAAACATTGTTTTAGTTTCTGAAATGTTTGAAATGTCGTAATGTTTTGATGTTTGATGCCTTGGGGACCCTGCGCTGGGTAGAAAGGTGGCATAGTAATATTTTAAATAGATAATAAATAGACAAAAAGCCTGAACAAAGAAATACATTTTTACCTGGCACCAGAAACTTAACAGATCTGGTGGCTGGTGATGGATCTAGTTTAGGGCATTTCAGATGTGCTACTAAACAAGTCCTGCTTCATCAGTTAGGAATGGCAGGTGAAATAGGATGCTAGGTGGTAATCTAAACTGAGCAAGGCAGTGTGCTGGTCCCAAGCCATGTAGAGCTTAAAAGACAAAAACAGCACCTTGTGCTAGGCTCAAATCAGCTATTGTCATTTGTTGCTTATAAAGAAACATCAATTAGCAATCTGACTCTCTTGTTTTTCATAGCAGTAATTTCTAAACTGTCTTCGGGTTAACCCCACATAAAGAGCAAGAGTTGTCAAACATGGGCATGATCAGTGCATAGATAACGCTGGCAAAATTTCAGTGCTCAAGGAATTGCTGCCATTGATACAGGAGCCAAAGTTGGTGAAAGGTGATATGTACTATTGATTATCTGTTTGCCACCAACTTTAGATGGGCATCTGATAGCCTCCTCCAGCTGCAACATAGCTCTTTCTTTACCAATAGCACCCCCATCATAACTCCATTGTTTCTATTTTCTTGTCCTCATACTATAGCACATTACCACCTCTGTTTATTGGCTAGCTGCAGACTTGCCTGTCTCCGATGAAAAGGAGAAATAAGACTTGAGTGTCATCCACATATTGCCAGCCGGTCATTCCAAATTCCCAAATGACCTAACTCAGCGGCTTCAGATATATGTTAAAAAAATGTAGGGATGAGAGCAATCCCTACAGAATCTCGGAACATAAATATCATATGCTTGAGCAGTCTCCTGGTATCAGTCTGCAACGTGGAATTGGAACCATCAACGTGTGGTCCCTCTCATCCCCATCCTGGCCAATTAGACTAAAGTGAAGCATATCTAATGGCATTCATGCTGCTCAAAGATCCAGGAAAATCAACAGAGATGCACTTCCCTGGTCTCTCATATCAGGCAATAAAGGCCGTTTCGGTTCCAAAACAAATTCTGAAGCTGGACTGAAATGGTGTGGCGGGTTTTTGTTTTTGTTGTTTTTTAAATAAAATTACATTTTTTAATTGCCTAGGAATAGTGGTATGCTCATGTAGATAGGGTGGGGACAGAATAAAATGCGTTTTTAAAAATTCCACTGAAGTGTGGAAGGATTTTTTGTTTGTTTGTTTCAAAATTCTGCAAGTTGGTTGATACACTCAGGAGATCATGATTTTTTTTAAGTACATAAAATTAATTCTGGCAAAGCAAAAGTGATTTATTTATTGTAATTTTTATTTTGTCAGTTATTATCATAGAGCGCTTGTGTGTCTCTTCAAAGGGGTTTTTAAATGAATAAAATCATTTCGGATGTGTAGAGATGAAAGTGTGAGAGGGGAGAATGTCTTAAATCCATAATGATTATGAACAGAAAAAAAGCAGACCAATTTGGAACAGTTTATAAAAAGGCAGCCTTCACAGATGCTCTTTGCAATTGGTGAGCCATTTGTGATTTCGGATGAGAGGAGTTTCTGCATCGCTACATATTTTGCTTTTTTAAAAATTAAGATGAGGAAACCAACATAATGACTACTGGCAATATTAGAGAAAGAACCTTTCATATGTGCATGTGTGTGTGTGTCCATCCCACAGCAAATACCTGTCAAGAAGGCTCTTGCGGTTATTATCTTGAAGTACTTTCGCTTTCCAGTGTCTCCGCCTCACTTTTCTACTACCTCTATGTAACAGTTAAAACATTCCCTTCTGCCTAGTCTCAAGAGTTACCAAGGTCGCTCTTGCCTGATTATGTGCACACCTGCGAAGGGGCCTGGGAAAGTCTTGGGGGGAGGGAGTGTTTGCTTTTCTTTGAATGTGTAACAGTTTGGGCCAGGGCTATAAGAGAAGGGCAAAAGCCTGCCAAAGCCAGTTTTCACAAGGTCCATCTTGCTCTGACCTGTCATGTATCAATAAACAGCTATTCTTGGAATGGACTGTCTCTGATCATTGAGCCGCCAGGGTCTTGACAATACCATCCAATATATATTTAACTAAACAGAAAAATCAGAGTTACCTGGTACCTGCTGTGGGATGAATGTTCACAGATCTGAATCTGTAGTAGTCTTGCAGGTCAGATATTAAAATATTTTCAGTACAGCCCTATAACTTCACTGTAATTTTATACAGGCTATATGTATGTATATATGTCTCTCTATGTGTATTTTCAGTATCTTCATCACCGTCTTCATTCAAAATAAGACAGATTTTGACAGAATGGACCCACGAAGAGGGAGGAATTATACTGCAGGGGTGGCCAACGGTAGCTCTCCAGATCTTTTTTGCCTCTGTCTGGGGCTGATGGGAGTTGTAGGCAAAAAACATCTGGAGAGCTACCATTGGCCACCCCTGTTATATTGTATCAGACTACTGATTAGGGATGCCAGTCCCTGGGTGGGGGATCCCCTGATTTTGTGAGCTTCTGCACACCCCCGGCCAGCCCTCAAGCCCAGCAGTGGCCCCTCCTCTCCCTTCCTTCTTTTGAAATTTAAAGGGCCCTCCAATTGATTAGTGGGAACATGTGGCCTGCCGATCAGCTGGAAGGCCCTTTAAATCTTGCGGATGAGGAGGGAGGGGGTGGCTGAACTCCACATGGCAAATTCACCACTTGGAGTTCACATGCCCAGCTGCTTCTTTCCAAAAGCATTCAAAGGAACACTTTAAATGCATTAGGTAAGAAGCAGGATGGTTGCCCTTGAACAACAAGTGGTGGGTCCCTTTATGCTTTTGGCATCCCATCCTGCTGTGGGATGGATATACACAAGCACACTCACGCTCACAGAGACTGCATGCGACCCTTTAAATGGGAGAGGGGGATTCCTGAAGTCCAATTGGTGAATTTGCTGCTTGGAGCGCAGGGTGCTGGTCCACAATGTGATGGTGGGTGGGGTGCATATTTGATGCTAGATTCTTATGGTGTTTTTGGATGTGGTGAAGTTAAGAACATAAGAAGAGACGAGTGGTCCATCTAGACTAGCTTCCTGTCACACAGTGGCCAACCAGTTACTCTGAAGGGCCAATAACAGGACATAGAGTCCAAAGGCCTTCCCTTCATGTGGCTTCTTGGCACTGGTATTCAGAGGTTTACTATTAACCATGGCTAGTAATGACTGTCCTCCAGGTTACCCTGCAAAATAATTTCCCCATGGTCAGTGAAACTCTGAAACCTAGGGATTGCTGCATTGAGATGATAAATATAAGATCTGAATAAGTAAGGGTATATGTGACTATACAGCATATGTGCCACATGAAACTTACGTGGTAATCATTACACCTAAAAATCTGCCAATTGTTCTTATGTGACAGTGTATGGCAGTTTCTGTCATTGTATTAGGAACATTAACAAGAACACGTGCTGCAAAACCTATGTATCAGATGCTTTTTTACTTTTGTTTTCGATTTGGAATTCCATTTCCATGCCCATACTTACTATGCAATGCTATATGTTGTTTTCTTAAGGGCAGGTACTGATGGGCCTTTTACAACCCTTAGTGTAATCACATAATAGATTTTCATGTCTTAAAAGCCATAATTTTGTGCGTAGATAAGATATTTGCATGTAACACCAGACAGCCCTGTAATGGAGCATTTCTATATGCAGTACATTTTTTGCCTCTGCAATCACGATTGATGCCTATGCAAATTGGGTTTGTGTTTGTGCATGAATCTGAATTTCCTTCTTTTGAAAATCTGGATCTATATTCATAGTTATGGAATCATGTTTCTTTCAGAAAGATCCATACAAATCATATAATTTGGACTTTTATGTCATTCTGTGGCAGTCAGCTGGCGTGTGATCCACTATCAGCGTTTCTAAATGAAGACCACCCATAAGTAATAAAAAGTCTTGGAATTTCAGACAAATGTAGGCAAACAGCACTTATTCTTCTAACTTGAGCAATTTAAAAATTGGTTGATTCCGACCCCTACCCCCAGCAGTTAGCCAATCTATACTAAATAATATGATGGCTGTTGGCACATTTGCTACATTTGGGTGGACTTTACTACAAGAAGCCAGCAGATATTTTCTCTCTTCCCACAGTCACCACCACCATGGTGTTGCTTGGGTCTTTTACTTATGGTGACACTGTGTGTATTGCACTGCCACAAAACTGCTCTAAGTAGTTCAAGACGATGTGCATGATTTTCATCTCATTGTTTGGTGGTTGTATGTGTGCAGCACACTCTCTCTGCTGTGTGGTGGTTGTATGTCTGCAGCACACTCTCTTTGCTGACATAAAGAGCTGATGGTCCTTTAAAGCTAGGAAAGATTATTGCCATGTAAGAGTCATAGTTTCCCCAGCAGAATACCCTTTCAGATGACTCTTTGAGTGGGCTATCTGGGACAATTGTCAGGCGGGGGTGACTACAAAGAGGCTGCAGAAACTGCTGATAGGTAAAGAAGAATGTTAGGAGGGAAAAAGAGGTGGATGGCCAACTTGGTGTGTCTATATATGTCAAACTCCAGATTTTGATGAGCAGAATCATTTATTATTGCTGGCTTTCCCCCTACATAATATATTTTAAAATTATTGTCACTTGTGTAGTTATCCCATGTATCTATGACATGGTAGAGAGTAACAGTTAAGGGCCAAGAAACTATGCCACATCACTCCATATTATCTACATCAAGACAGGTGCCAAAGCACCAATTTTTTCAGCCTTGCACACAAATAATTACTAGAACAATAACAACACATTATCAAGTACTGCTGATGCATTTTCCTCTATAGCCATGAACTGATCTCTGGTTCTGCCTGAATTGAGGAGATAGCTGTTATTTGTAAGGGAGCTCTCTGTGAAAAGCATTCAAGTTTGATGGCATGTTCATTACTTCATAAGAACATAAGAGAAGCCATGTTGGATCAAGCCAATGGCCCATCCAGTCCAACACTCTGTATCACACAGTGGCCAAAAATTTATTTATATATATATATAAATAAATTTTCACACAGTGGCCACTGTGTGATACAGAGTGTTGGACTGGATGGGCCATTGGCTTGATCCAAGCCAATACACACACACTGTGGCTAATAGCCACTGATGGACCTCTGCTCCATATTTTTATCTAACCCCCCCTTGAAGCTGGCTATGCTTGTAGCCGCCACCACATCCTGTGGCAGTGAATTCCACATGTTAATCACCCTTTGGGTGAAGAAGTACCTCCTTTTATCCATTTTAATCCGACTACTCAGCAATTTAATTGAATGCCCATGAGTTCTTGTATTGTGAGAAAGGGAGAAAAGTACTTCTTTCTCTACTTTTTCCATCCCATGCATAATCTTGTAAACCTCTATCATGTCACCCCGCAGTCGACGTTTCTTCAGAGCCTCATAGAGCCATACAAGATTTTTTAAAAATAAAATAAAATTAATGAGTAAAAAATAGGTCCATACTACATAATGGACCCCTGTTTCTTCCAGAAATATGTTTGAATGTTAGCTGTATTTGAGCTGGTAACCCTAAAAGTATTGGAATTGATAGTCCTAATGTATATACACAGAGTGATCCCCTCATCTGTGTTGGCAGGGCTAGAAAATAGATCAGTCCCACCCATTTCAAGTTGCATTCTGTAAAGTTTACTGCATTAAGAGGATTGTGAAAAAAGCACTAACTGTAGATTTTCACTAGCAGAAATAATTTCATAATATATTACTTTTGCAGGCAAAGAAGAGAAACAAGAGGCAGTGAAAAGCTAGGCTTCCCAATCCCCAGGTCCCAGCAGGGGATCCCCCAGTTTTACAGGCTTCCCCCCTCCCCCAGCCAGCTGGCTGGTGGGGGAAGCCCCGCCCCCAGAGCCATCATGCACCTCCATGAACGATTCCCATAGGGAATGATGAGGAATTGATCTACAGGTATCGGGGGCTCTGGGGGGGGCTGTTTTTTGAGGTAGAGGCACCAAACGTTCAGTATAGCATCTAGTGCCTCTCCCCAAAATACCTCCCAATTTTCAAAAGGATTGGACCAGGGGGTCCAATTCTATGAGCCCCAAAATAAGGTGCCTCTATCCTTCATTATTTTCTATGGAAGGAAGGCATTTTAAAAGGTGTGCGGTCCCTTTAAATGTGATGGCCGGAACTCCCTTGGAGTTCAATTATGCTTGCCACACCCTTGCTCCTGGCTCCACCCCAATGTCTCCTGGCTCCACCCCCAAAGTCTCCTGGCTCCACCCCCAAAATCCCCAGATATTTCTTGAATTGGACTTGGCAACCTTATGAAAGGCAAGGAGAGCTTTAAACAAGCCTTCAACAGTAGAAACATACATTACAGCTCTCCCTGGAGTTCAAATGGTATAAACATTCCTTCTGTTAATATATACATTAACCAAACAGATGTAACTAGGGTTGCCAGGTCTGTGCTGGAAAATACCCGGACCGATTTCGTACTCAGTTTACCCCACTCTCCTGTTCGTCTTCTCTGTGCGGCGTCCGTCGGATTTCTCTGTGCGGCCTCGTGACTTTCGCAGCAAATGGAAACCGCTAAAACCCAGTTTCCATTTGCTGCGCGAAAGCCGCGACACTTCCTGTAACTCCGGCACAGATAGTGGGAAATCCGATGGATGCTGTGCAGAGAAGACAAACAGGAGAGCAGGGTAAGCTGGGTGCAAAATCTGTCCTGGAGACTTTAGTGGTGGATTGGGAGAGGGTGGGGTTTGAAGAGGGGAGGGGCCTCAGCATGGTACGATGTCATAGAGTCCATCCTTTAAAGCAGCCATGTTATCCAGGGGAGCTAATCTCTGCCTGTTGTAAAAGTGGGAGATCTCCAGGCCCCACCTGGAAGCTGGCAACCCTAGATGTAACTTCAAGTCTCTGAACTTCTGATTAACATAATTATCCTCAAATCCTTGTGGATAGCAGAAGGCTATGTGCACACTGATGCACATGAGGATCTCCATATACACAGTGCCAAAGAAATGGTGAACACTGGTAGGGCTACCAGTCCTGCACCAGCGAATCACAGGAGATTCAGGGGCTGTGCCTGGGAATGGTGGAGTTCTAGGAAAGACTGTGAAAATTTCTAGAGTGTTGTAGAGGATGTGACATTACTTCTGGGTGGATGTGGGGATATGCCATTGCTTCCATGTGATGCTCCAGGAATTTATCCAGTCTCTATGGTCTTTACTATTGTTGTGTCTTGCAATTCGGTCCCTGAATTCACAACACAGCGTGAGTGCGTGAGCGCAGAGGTGACCAGTGGGAGACTGCAGGTCACTGGATGTAAGGACGTAAATACACTCCACCTATGAAGATCTGTGGCGGGAAGTTTAACTGGCCAGGATTGGACCTGGCCAGGTAAGAGGGTTGTTCCGGGAGATGTATATAATTGGGGACCCGGCCCCGCCATGTTCTCTTTGTGATGTACTCGCCAATAAAGCATGTTGCCTTTGACAAGTCTAGTAACTCAGTACATTACAACCAGAGGCGTCACTAGGGTGGGTTGCACCCTGGGGTGTAACTTGATTCAAGTCACACCCCCCATTGGGCATCACCCCTTTTGGAGGGCTGCGTCACCCCCTCCCTTCCCTTTGGCTGCCTCTCAAACCAGGCGGTGCTTGCCGTTGGTGGGAGGGGAAGCGCTCTCTCTCTCTCTCTCACACACACACACAAACTCTCCCTTCTGTGTTTCTCGGGCGGGCAGGCGCGCGCGCGCCGTTGGGCCGAGTGCGCGCGCAGGCGCATTCCCATTCCCTGCTCCTCTCTCTCTTCACTCCCTCCCTTTCTCTTCCCCTCTCCTGGCGAGGATTGGTCGCCTGGGGCCAATGAGAATGCTCTGGGGGAGGGCCGACCCGCCCTAGTGACGCCGCTGATTAAACCATCAAGATCTGGAAAATTTCTAGAGTGTCACATTACCCCCTCCATCCGTTTTTTTTCTTCCATTCCTCAAATCTTGGAGATGGGGGATTGAGAGCAATGGTTTTCCACTGTGAGTGGGCAACTGGCAAACTTAGTCAGCAATCTCCATTTTGGAAGAAGAATGGGATTCAGTCCCCTCACTTCAAAATAAGTGATCAGTAGTTTCAGAGCCTGACAGCTTTGGCTATCTGTTCAGCATTACATGTCGGGTTTCATTTTAAAAATGACATGCTGACTTGGCACATGGCTCTGGAGGCAAAAGGGAAATTTCTCTGTACTGTTTCCTTTTGTATGTGTAAAATGTATGCACAGAAGTCTAACCTTCAATGTGAATCAACATTCTAGGTAAGGGCATTAAGGATACATTACCTAATCAAAAGAGTAAGATTGTATTGTTCACAATTTCCCATAGTATCTAATACTATCTCATTGCTTTGATCAGCTTGAATAGATTTGTATTCATTTATATTCTTTCTATTAAATGGTTGTAGGGAGAGAGAAAGTTAAATCATTTTATTATTTCATTTCCATATCCTATGTGACATATGTGTTCTGAATTAACCCATGCAGAAAATTTATAAAGCAATTTAAATGAACAGTTCATCTGTAGCTAAAGCTGAAACAAATGGCCAATAAATTGCTAAGTGTCACTTAAAACAGAGACTGACTTGCATGTGTGAAATATTTTGTTTCAGGAATAGCCAATTAATTTATGAACATAAGGTTAACTATAACCTAAGGTGATGAGGTCATCCAGCCAAGCCTAAATCCAGCTAGTTTTATCTGTTCATTGATCCCGTAATTATAGAAATACTTATATCTTGGCAGTTTACAAGGGCATGCATTGGCCTTCTATTGAATTTAATGGATCCTGTTGCATGATATTGCAGTGCAAAATGTAGGGAGAAAAATAATATGCTATTTCAGCTACTTAGAAAAAAATAGAGAAAATAGTTTATGCTTTGGGGGGAGGGGGAGGAAACCTTTTAGCTCTCTGTTCTCCAATGCCAGATGAGGTAATATTAGATAGAAAGGTTGGGAAAGTTTACAAAAAGTTCCTCTTTCTCCCTTGGATTTTAGGGTTCTGTACTACTGGAAATACTTATTGGAACACAACTCATAGGATCAGGTTCTGCCAGTTCCTATGCTCAGCCTCACCTAGTTCTCTTTCTCTGTCTCATATGCCTTTTGGCCATGTAGGCCCCATGATCACCATCATAGTTTTTATGGAGCATCAGAGGAGAACCCCTCTTTCCTTCTTCACCAGCAGAAAAATGGGTAGATATAACCCACAATGTTGAAATCCAACGTTCTCCCTGAAGGCCATTAAGGTACATCAGGGGAACTAAGCTGAGAAGTTAATTTATCAGCAGTACTGGTATGGCAAAACTCTAAGGTAAAATTTTGGGTAAAACTCTATGGTAAAAATGTTTTGCCCCAAATAGTAGAGCATTGCTGTGTGACTTCCCCTATGTGATGATGTCACTTGCACACAATGTCATCATGTAAAGGATGCCATGCCAGGTCATGGCTTTTGGGGGTGGGGCTTCCCCCTCCTGGCCGGCTGGCTGGTAGCAGGCAAGAGCCCACAAAATCAGGGAATCCTCCACTCCCACTTAGGGGCTGCAGTCCTAGCTTGCAGTGGGTTCTGAGTTCAGCCTCTGATATTTCTAGCTGAAGGAAACAAGTAGTAACTGATAGGAAAGACTTCTACTTGAAACTCTGGAGAGTTTCCATTAGCCAGATTCAACAGTACTGTACTTGATAGACCAATGGTTTGACTCAATAATCCTGTTACAGTGAACACACACACATTCTTAGTACAAACTATGCTTGATTTTTCTTTATATGTGTAGAACTGTATAGGCAAATTAAAGATCAGAATAAAAAGAAGAATCTGCCAGGGCACATACTGAAAAACAGGTAGAAGACCTGATGATGGCTATGGAGAAAGTGAAACAAGAACTGGAATCAATGAAAGGAAAGCTCTCCTGCACTCAACAGTTTCTGGCTGAGAAGGAAACTCACTTGACCAACCTGCAGACTGAGAGGAGGAAACATTTGGAGAAGGTCCTAGAGATGAAGCAAGGAGCCCTACTAGCTGCCATTAGTCGAAAAGATGCCAACATTGCTTTGCTGGAGCTCTCTTCCTCTAAGGAAAAAACCCAAGATGAAGTGGCTGCCCTAAAATGAGAGGAAGACTGCTTCGTGAAACAGCTAAAGCAACAAGTATAAGAGAATTACACTGCAGTCCTAAGCAAAGTCATACCATTCCATTCCTATTGACTTCAGTGAATGTAAAAAGGTAAAGGTAGTCCCCTGTGCAAACACCAATTGTTTCTGACTGGAGTGACATTGCATCACGACGTTTTCACAGCAGACATTTTTTTTTTTTTATGGGGTGGTTTCCCATTGCCTTCCTTAGTCATCTACATAGAAGGGTGTAATTCTGTTTAGGATTGTCCTATTAAACATGTGGCCACTGGACTTATTACCTGGTTTTTATGTTGTTATATGAGAGAGTAACTTGTGCAAAACTGCAGTTTACTTAAGGTAAATGAACAAGCACTCCTGCAATCACACTCCTCATACACCACACCTGCATGCCCCATATTTTTATAGAGCTGTGCAGGCCTTGGATTCAGCAGGAGCTCACAGGAGTGCCGCTCCTGAACCTTTCGGAAGGTTCCCTCTCCTCCTCCCCACTTTGTCCATTGAATAGTAGGTGCAGCTGCATAACAATCCAGTGGCGGACTGGCCAGGGTGTCAGCTTACCCGATGGCAAGTGGGCCCTCTTAAACATTAGATAATGTTTAAAATGTTGATGTTCTTTTAGTAGCTTGAAAATATAATTTAAGTTCCAATATTATTACTGTAATGCCACTAAAATTTAGGTAGTAATACTATTTTAATGGACATTTTTTAATAAAATCATTTTTCGAGGATACTTTATGTTTAAGAATGTAATAAATAACTGAAAAAATAATTCTGATTCGGGTTATGTGAGGCCAACGCATATGTTATATAGGCTCGGATCTTTACTATTGTGACTGCGCAATGAAGCTTAGCTGGGAATCCCAGCCTGGGATTGTATGCAGCTAGGGTTGCCAGTCCTTAGTTGGGGGCAGGGGATCCCCCAGTTTGGAGGCCTTTCCCCTGCTTTAGGGTTATCAGAAAGTGAGGGGGGGAAATGTCTGCTGGGCACTGTATTATACCCTATGGAGATGAATTCCTATAGAGTATAATAGATAATTGGATATGTGGGTATCTGATGCTCCAGAGGGGTTGTTTTTTGAGGTAGAGGCACCAAATATTGAGCATAGCATCCAGTGTCTCTCCTCAAAACACTCCCCAAGTTTCAAAAAGATTGGACCAAGGGGTCCAATTCTTTGAGCCCTCAAAGAAGGTTCCCCTATCCTCCATTATTTCTTATGGAAGGAAAGCATTTTCAAAAGAGCGTGGTCCCTTTAAATCTAATTGCCAGAACTCGTTTTGGAGTTAAATCATGCTTGTATACCCTTGTTCCTGGCTCCACCCTCAAAGTCCCCAGATATCTTTTAGAGTTGGACTTGGCAACTGTAAGCACAGTCAGAGTTAACTTACTGAGCTACTGCATACATTGCAAAGAAAGCGAATATTTTTCATTGTGTCTCCGCTCCTTTCCTTTTATTAAGAACATAAGAACATAAGAGAAGCCATGTTAGATCAGGCCAATGGCCCATCCAGTCCAACATTCTGTGTCACACAGCGGCCAAATATATATATATATACACACACACACACACACTGTGGCTAATAGCCACTGATGGACCTCTGCTCCATATTTTTATCTAACCCCTTCTTGAAGGTGGCTATGCTTGTGGACGCCACCACCTCCTGTGGCAGTGAATTCCACATGTTAATCACCCTTTGGGTGAATAAGTACTTCCTTTTATCCGTTTTAACCTGTCTGCTCAGCAATTTCATCGAATGCCCACGAGTTCTTGTATTGTGAGAAAGGGAGAAAAGTACTTCTTTCTCTACTTTCTCCATCCCATGCATTATCTTGTAAACTTCTATCATGTCACCCCTCAGTCGACGTTTCTCCAAGCTAAAGAGCCCTAAGCGTTTCAACCTTTCTTCATAGGGAAGGTGTTCCAGCCCTTTAATCATTTTAGTTGCCCTTTTCTGAACTTTCTCCAATGCTATAATATCCTTTTTGAGGTGCGGCGACCAGAACTGCACACAGTACTCCAAATGAGTATTTTTCCTCTTAGACAGTGTGTGCATTTTCCCCATGTGTTTATGTATATATGTGTGTCACTCTTTGTTCCTTTTCTTTATTTGAGCATTCTCACAGAACAATCCCTGTAAAACATTGGTGGAGATCTCCTAGTTACCCCCACCCCATCTCACCAGTCTCCAGTAATGCTAATTTCCCCAGTCAATTAGGAGACATTCCATTTGGGTAAAAATTTAACCTTATGAAACTTTCATTAAAAAAAAAAAAAATCACTTAGGCTGGTTTTAGACCGGTAGTTTAAGGAGACCCAGGTACACCTTGGAAACTGATCAAAAAAGCACATCCAGATGCACACATCTGCCACCCACCCTGGTCCAGTGGCCTCCAGTGGCCTCAAAGTGGCTCAAAAAGCTACCACTTTTGAAGGGGTAGCAAATTTCTGAGCCACACAGCAGTCACCTCTGCGGTGTCTGGATGTGGAAGCGTGCAAGTGAGGCGGTTTGGTGGTGTGAACCCGTCAATCTGCTCTAGGTGCTCACCAGTATTCTTTTTTTAAATACTGCCCAGAGCACATGAGGGCATATGCACATGACCACTAAAAAAGTATGAACCCCCCCCCCAACTTCACCAAGGGAATGGTTGCTGAAGTGGTCAGACCAAACCAAGATGGCCCCCCCAGGCGGGATAGGGGTGCCTTGTGCTGGAACATGTGCAGGGGATTTAGTTGCTCCTTTCTGAGCTGGCTGGTTTCCAAATGGCTCCCATGGGCACCAAGCTGCTGGTCTGGAACCAGCCCTAGTCAAAGTGGCTTTTGATAGTCTCATCTGTAATAAATAATGCATTTTTTGTCTTGGCCATATTGATCTCCTGTGCCCCTGAATTAGTTTGTGGGAGGGGTGGGGTATAAATCCATGGAAACAAACGAACAGTCAAGCATGCGGATTCAATGACGAGTCGAAGTTGATACAAAGACTATGTTTATTGATAGACCGATACTTTCTGTGTAACAGGTTCTTGAGAGTAATGTTGCCAATACATTGATACAATACTTTTAAGGCTTACTTCAAAAGGATTCCAAGGGATGAAGGTGCGGGGTAGCACTCACACATAAACCATCGTAAATGTGTACGTTCCCATAGTGTTATCAGGACTTCGTCCTTGCTTTCCCCAGATGTCTCGTACTCCCTTACAGAAATGTATGGGAAGGTGCTGATTACTTAGTTTCAATTCTCACTACTATTTTTAAGCCATAAAGCAAGACAGGGGAAGGGAAAGAATAACAAAGCTAATGAAGTTGGATCCTCCTTGATACTTCACAGACCAGGTTTAGGCAGGACCATATAACAATCAATTATCAATGGAATTTCACCATGCTTGACACAAATTATACAAAAGACAATATTTCCTCCTTTGGATTCTGTCTAGTTTTCCATGAGGTGTCATCTGGAGCCTAGAGGGCAAAGATAGGCCTGCCTAGTGAGGCCCAGAAGGTCTGGGGAAGCCTACCTCAATTGGCTAGTGGGCCTCTATCTCCCAGGATCCCTTCTCTCCCTCTGATTGGGTGAAAGCAATTCTGGAGGGAAACTAACCCAGAGGAGGATGGGACCTGGGAGGAGAGGATAAATAGGCCTGACCAGAGAAGGAGGCTGGTTCTCTCTAGGATGCTGAGCTGGAGGGAGCTTCAGCAAGAGTGTTTTTCCCCTCACCTGGAACTGGGGTGAGTTAATATAATGTCAATAGAAGTAGAGAATGCTAAGACAGTCACGTGAGCAGGATTCCCTCTAAGCTGAGTTAGTGTGAGCTGGCTCATAGTTTTTTTAGCCTCTGTCTTACACATTCTTGTCTTAGCTCAGGAAAAATGGCCCCAGAGCAAACTAGTGTTATGGGTAGTTTTCATCTTACCAGGAAAACACCAAGACAAGAGGTGGTCAGCAACAAGCAGGTTTATTTGGAATACATGTTTTGCAAAGCATGGAGAGAAGGCACCCAAGGTGGGGCGGTCTCTGAAGTCTGGGAAGCAACCCAGCTCATTTTAAGGCTCCCGACACCACAGCCCCTAGCTGTCCCTCTGGCCAATCAGGCCCGAGACAGAGGGCTCCCATTCTGACCAATGACCAGCGCTTATGTAACCCTATATGGACATTCCGTCCTTTGCATCATGCATGATTAATATATGCTGAAAGAGAAAAATAGTTTACTTGCAGACATAGCTTTTTAGCAAGACTTGGGACTTTTCAGTTGTTGTGGTTGAGCAATTGCTGGCAAGGCGTTTTTCCAGCCTGGTCAGCTGAACAAGTGCTGATATAGTCTGTTTAACAACCTCATGCTTTTCTCAGGGACTTTCCTTAGGTATGGGGTCCAAAAGACCTGTATTTACTCATATCACTAGTTTATGCAGTAAACCTTTATTCCACTTATGTATTTTTTGAAATTTTTATTTATTTATTATAAAAATTAAATGATAGCCTTATAGTTGTGGGCGGGCCCCCTTTGTCTCCTAGCAACCAATATTTTTAGACCCAGTCCGCCACTGTAACAATCCCTGGATGAGCTCCACCACTTATTTTTCTACAAAGTGACCCCTGGAGCTGTTGTGTGCTTCTAGGTATGGACAAGTCACTGGCCCAAAGGACACCCATTCCAGCCTGGTGGAACATGCCCCCACTCGAGATCAAGGATTTAACACAATTCTGCAGAACCTGTAAAATGAAGCTATTCTGTAAGGCTTTGGGATAAGGTGGTGGATATCTGCATATCTTTGACCTCTCCTGCCTACACAGCCTATGTAAGTTGTTCCCCTTAGAGAATGCTGGGGCATCTGCTGAATGAGCCAGTGTATCATCTCATGCCCAGCAGGTATAGGACGTGCTAATGGACACCAGACACTGGGGGGGGGGGGAGTGTATGTGAGGGGTCACTGTTTACTAATCTAACTTTTTTTAACCTGTATAAATTTATATTTATTGTAAATGTTTGGCATTATATTTATTGTATCTGGTTTTAACTGCTATAAGCTGTCCTGAGTCTGCTTGTGGGGAGGGTGCAGCTGAATGAGTGATGGAAACCACCCAAGTATTCCATTTCTTTTGTAAAGTAAAGATGTGTCGGCTCTTTCTTACAAACAGATGTATGTGTATATGTGCAAGAACTGCATGCATTCACTGTAACATGTGAACAGCATAAGTATGAGGCACTTTGTGTGTGTTCGGGTTTGTGTTTGACAAGAATAATATTTTCTTAATTCTTTCATTTACATTACAGAAGAGTGCTTTTCTGCAAAAAACAACAAAATCCTTTCAAAATGAATTATATGTGTGTTGAAAATATTAAAAAGTAAAAGAACTACCAGTCAAGAAAGCAACACAAACCTGAACTCAGACTCCTCAAATAAAAATAAAAATATGGATTTTATATCACTCAGAAGGTTAGCTTTGAAGTGCATACAGGCACAGGCTGCTTGGTTATATTCCTGCACATAACTGTGATTTGACATTGTAAATTACTTCTTTGGGTTACCTTGTATTACTAGAGTGCTGGGCAGGGTTGTCAGGCCTGGTAGCCTGTAGGAAACTGGTCATAGCAGAGTATCCAGCAGTAACTGTGTGAAGTCACTTCTTGGAAAACCCATTTTACCTCTATAGGAAAACCATAGATTTCCATTATTAGGATTGATATCACTTCTGGAGTTTCACCCAGAAGTGACATCAGTCCTCTCCAGTAATTGCCAAAAAACTATGTGGTTCTACCAGGCCTCAGATTCAGTGGGAGCTCACAGGAGTGCAGCTCCTAAATCTTTCTGAGAGTTCCACCTCCTCCCCAGAGTTCCACCTCCTCGTCTATTGAATAGTATGTGCATCTGCATAACAATCCCTGGATGAGCTCCACCACCTATTTTTCTACAGACACCTAGATTCTACCATAGAGTTTCCAGCAATTGCTAGAGAGATGTGATGGCACTTCTGTCTTTTTTTGGAAGTCATGTCATACTGTCACTAACCGTATTATTAAAAAGTTGTAATCTAATCTTGGAGAGTCTCCCCTGGGAGCAGGGGTGGTCATTCTGTGTATCCTGCCATAAAGAGGAAGAGAAAACTTCCTATTTGTTTTGCTGTTTCCTTCTTTGTTCTTTAAGGTGTGACATTTGTTAAAGAATAAGTTCAGCCATGGGTAATAACATAACTTCTTTACTGAGAGCACAGAACTGGGGAACAAACAGACAAAACAGGCAATATATACAGTTGGGAAAGGCAAGACACACCCCTTGTAGTTGGTGGGAATCCACCCTATTGGTCACTCCAGGATCCTTCATTTGCATGTGCTTTGATACATGCCTAGCACCCTGATTGGCCAGTTCACTCAGAACGGCCAATTGGAATGTAGGCATTTGGATCCTGGAGGGCAGAAACATGCTTCAGTTAGAGCAGTGTGTGAGCCAGGTATAATACATAACATTCTAGCAAGATGTGAGATGGTAGAGCATTGTTCAGCCAGATCAATTAGCATATGCAAGCAGTAAAGTAAAGTGCTTGTGGCTTGATGGCTTATCCCCTAATCCTCTCCTTTCCGCCAGCTACAAGTTTCCACCTGGGTTCCAACTCATAAACCAAATGTAGTCCCATTGGTTGAAATATTGGGGTGAATTCTAGGGTTGAGGGCATTTCTACAGCAGACTCACAGGGGCTACTTGGGAAAGGAGAATTGTTGTGTATGCAATTCATTGCATTGATGTTGGGTTGCTAGTTCCTGCCAGGCTCATTGGAGCCTCTAGGGCTGAGCTTGGGGACATGGTAACAATGGGAAGCAGGATTCCACTGCTCACCTTCCTAGGCCAATACCAAGCCCCCTGCTGGTTCAAATGGTCTAATGATGTTCTAGCACGGGAACCTGAGTTGTATATAGTTGGCCCTGTTGGCCCAGTTCTCCAGTCTTAGTTTAGACTTTGCAATGCTGTAATCACTAATAAAGAGCAGTGATCACTCAACTACAAGCCTCCTCATACATCGAACCCAGTATTTTATCATCCTAGATATAATAAAAGCCTAACGGGCGGCTTGATCCTCAATTTTTATTGGAAGCTGTGGCTACCACAGGAGTGGCTTTGCACCGTGTCTGTCACCACTCCCCTGTCATTGGGTAGCCTCGCTGTGACCTGCCTACTGCCGGCCCTGTCAGGCCAGAACGCCATTAGAAGGCCACTGACCTTTGAGCAAGAGAGTTCTATGCTGAGAGGTTCTCCTGGAGCCTTACTGATTACTACTGCCTCTTCTCAGTCCATCTCCCCCCCAAAAAAACACAACAACAACAACGCTGTCACCATTTTGCTGCCTCCAACTAACACTCCCAACCAAGGTTGCACTTGCCCAGCACACACACCCCGCCTCTACTGTTCAGGAGGTGAGGTATATATATTCTATTTATAAATGTGCCAGAAACTCCTCCTTATGGGGCAATATTCCACCTCTTCATTTACAGCACAGTCTGTGGTTGAATCCAGTCTGAACTAATATCATGCGGCAGACATACTTGCTTAAGTAACATTGAACATTGTTTAATAACTATATACACTGAAGCAAACTGACAGACAGTTAAAACACCTTCAACTGAAAAAAAATGAATGTTCCATCACAGTGTTCCCAGCTCCAATTCAAGAAATATCTGGGGATTTGGAGGTGGAGTCAGGAGTCATTGGGGTGGGGCCAGGAGCAAAGATGTGGCAAGCATAATTGAACTGCAAAGGGAATTCTGGCCATCACATTTAAAGGGAGCACACACCTTTTCAATGTTTTCCCTCCACTGGAAATAATGAAAGATAGCACGTTTTGGGGGGCTCGGAGAATTGGACCCGTTGGTTGAATCTTTTTGAAACTTGGACAGCTTTTTGAGGAGAGGCACCAGATGCTATGCTGCAAATGTGGTGCCTCTACCTCAAAAAACAACTCCCCTAGAGCCTGAGATACCCACAGATCAATTCTCCATTATACCCTATGGGAATTGGTCTCCATAGGGGATAATGGAGTATCCAGCAGACATTTTCCTCCCCTCCCCACTTTCTGATGACCCTTCAGCTGGGGGAGGGCCTCCAAACTGGGTGATCCCCTGCCCTCACCTGGGGATTGACAACCGTACTTTCAATCACTTCCAATGTACTTTCCAGCTGGATTTTACTGTTTGAACTGGCAAAATCCAGATGGAAAGTGCCTTGAAACTGGATTGTAATTGCATTATTTAACGTGCATGATTGCAGCCTCTAATCAGTTTCGCACTAGGCTTGTTACGGGTGGATAGTCCTTTTGCTTCCACATCTTCTCTCTGTTTTCACACAAGTTGCCCCAGAGCTGTGAGTTGGCCCACCGCTTTTCCACAGCAAGTGAGATCCTCTGACAGGCGGTTTCTGCTTGCTGCGGAAAAGCAGCAGGCCAACTTGCAGCTCCAGGGCAACTTGTGTGAAAACAGAGAGAAGCCCTGGGAGCAAGAGGGCTCTTTACCTGGAACAAAATTGGTCTCTGTCTGTCTACCTTCCTTCCTTCCATTTCTCTTTGGCTGTTTCTACACTTGGCAGAATATCCTGTCTTTGTGCATATTTAAAAGTTATCATCTACATTTATTGATTGCATATCGCTGTCATTTCTGTCTTGCTTTGCATTTTGTCAGGTCTTCTACATTCATTTTTTTTTGAATGGGCAATGAAAATACTTTTATTCTGGAGTTGCCCTGCAGTTCTCAAGAGTACTAATTTGAACAGGAGTTTTCCTGAACTTGCAGATCTAAGTTTGTAATTGCAGAACTTTCTCTACAAGTTTTAAAATTCCTTCCCAAAGCCCGTCTATTGTTTACTTGCAAGAGCACTGATTCAGGAAGTTGCTAGGTGTGCTGCTCAGAATCGCATCAACATGTGCTCTCATCCGAGCAGGGCTGCCCTCACAAGGAAAGCCCAGCTCAGAGGAGAATATACCCTAACCGGCTGCTCTCACCTTCAAGGCAAAGGCTCCGGGTGGGGCATCAGCACAGCCAGCCCATGGGCACATGGCGCCCCAGGCAGGCTTCCTGCCCACTGCCGCCCCCTCCCTCCCTTCACGGCACTGCCTGGTGGTGGCATGCTCCATTGCCACATACCCCCCCCCCTTGCCACGCCACACTGCACTGAGGCTGGTCCTTGCTGGCTTCGATACGACTGGCACAGCTTCTACTTCTTTGAAGAACTCACAACACAAGAGGAGACTTCACTCTCCCTCCTTCCTGAAACTGGAAGTGAGGGGGAGTGAAGTCTCCTCTTGCGTTGTGGGCTCTTCAAATAAATAGAAGTTGTGCCAACTGCATCGAAGCCAGTAAGGACCAGCCTCAGTGCAGCGCAGTATAGCGCGGGGGGGAGGGGTGGCACCGATGGAGCGTGGCGCTGCCAGGCAGCGTCACAAAGGGAAGGAGGGTGGTGGCGAGGGGGGACTTGCGGCGGCGGGGGGCTTGTGGTGGCGGCAGGCTTGCTGCGGCAGCGGGGAGGGAGGCAAACTAGGCATTTGCCATGGGCACTGGGAGGAGGGGAGCCCAATTTGGTGCCCCCTACTTCCCGGCGCCCTAGGCAATCGCCTAGATTGCCTAGTGGGCAAGCTCGCCCTGAGCACAGCTTCTTCAGCTGGGATTCCCTCACAAGGGAGGCCCAACTCAGAGGAGAATGCACCCCGCCTGACTGCTCTTGCTTTCAAGGTGAACGCAGCCAGCTGGGGCATCAGCGCAGCTTCTTTGAGAACGACTCGGAGTAGAACACTTCCGCAGTATGCTCTCAGAGGTGCTCTGTGCCTCCGAGAGCACACTGTGCAGGCCAGGCTCAGCCAGAGCCTGCCCACCTCTCCTTCCACACCGCTGCACCTGCTCTCCCTGTGGGCAGGGGTGTGGTGGCAGGCGTAGGTGAGGAGCATTGTACAGGTGCCGACCTGGGGTGCCCGAGGGTCCCAGGCAGGTAAAGGAGGTGGTGGCAAGGAAAGGCAGCCTCCAAGCAGCAGAGAGGTGCCCCACCACCCCCTTCAGCTGCCTGGGTCCCAGGCAGGTGAAAGAGGTAGCGGCCGGCAGCAATGTGCACATTGCCATATCGGGGCAGGAATTCTTGCCTGGGGCTTCCTTCTTTTCAAATATAGAAGTAAAACTCCACAAAAGGTGAGGAGCATATTTTTAAATGTAGAAGCATTTTAAATGATGCGAATTTGTAGCAGGTGGATTCAGCGCTCAATAGATCGAGCCTTTCTGTCACTCTTTACTCCCCATCTTTTCCCTACCATTCTTTCTCTGTCTCTCTCTTTCTTTCATTATGTTTGTCTATCTTCCTTCCTTCCTGCCACCTACACATTCATCACACCCCTCCTGAATATTTTTTCCTAAGGCCCATTGTATTTCTTCCTACAAAGGGCTTTATTGCTAGTAAGAATATATTTGCACTCACAGATTGTGGGATCCAACCCATGGTATGCAAGATGAGCTTTAACATTCAGTCTCCACTTTCTAATGTGCCCATGTGAATATCCTTCTATTCTTATTTTAAACTGCAGATTTTTTAAAAAATTCAGAATTTCATCTCTTTTCTTCACTTGTTCTCTTTAATATCACCATTCCTGTGTTTGTAGTCTTTTGGCTGAACAGATGCGGAGTGAATTTCCACTGGGTATATACTGTGAAACAGAGTTCCATCGTTTTGATGATGAATAGCTTTTAACACTTCATACTATTAATACTTCTGTCGTATTTATGTTTCATCTTTTATTTACACTAAGGTGCCTCCTTTTTTATTATTACTTCTGCCTAGATATTGTGTTTCTTCAAAGGAGTTGAGACTTTATATAGATGAAAAGTCTAGGCTTCTGCTGATAGAATTCTAAGCAGAGCTATACCTTTCTAAGTCCATTGAATTCATTGAATGTAGAATAGTATAACTCTGTTTAGGATTGCACTGTAGTTCTTCTCTGTTTTTATTCTATTGTAATCCATGTCCGCATCATTCCCAAGTAGGAGTAAATAGTATTCTTTTGTAGTAAAGTAGTCGGTTCTTTTGTAGTAAAGTCAAAATATATATATATATATTTTTTGCAATTTGAAAAGGTATAATGAACTCATCCATATATAGAAACATAGCCCATGATCAAGATCCAAAGAACTGTGTAAGTAGAGGGACTTTGATTTCTATTTATTTAAGAGCATTCCTCCATGCTGACTATAAATCTCCTTGTTGAAATAAAAGACTATTCGGTTATTGCATGGAGATCTACTGTCTGATGAAAATAAATCTCACTGGAAATCTTAAACCTTTGCTCTTACCTAAGTAGTTCTTTAGATATGTTCTGTTTACTGCCATAGCTTGCTTCAACCCACATTTTCAATATCAGATTCATCTAAGATACAGTGATTTTTTTCTCTGAATATGCTAGCTTAAAAGACATTCTTTGACAAAGTTACCATCTTCTTTATCACATAAAAAGAATAATTACAACTGCCCATTTTCTTCTTTTTTCCTTCCTGTTACATCTCCAGATTTCACTGTCCTTTTCTCTATTGCATTACCACCGCAGTTGATGGAACTACCTTACTTCTGCCCCTATAGTTTTTGTCAGACCTTGATTTAACTAGCTACCAAGTGCTATTCCTACATTGGCTAGGCCTGCTTGGGTTTCCTTGAGCGTTTTCTCACTGACCTTAATCGGGAGCGACATCCCTCTTCACCACACAGCGTCTGCGTGGATTTCGCACTAATTGCTCCACAGAACCCGGAAGAGCCGCAAAGTCCTGCAGCTTTTGCGTCGTAAATGTAAACTGGTTTTTGGCCAGTTTACATTTGCAACTCAAAAGCCGCGGGACTTTGCGGCTCTTCCGGGTTCTGCGGAGCAATTAGTGCGAAATCCGCGCAGACTCTGCGCGGTGAAGAGGGACGTCGCTCCCGATTAAGGTCAGTGCGAAAACGCTCCTTCTCTGTTTTGTTTTTAAAATCATAACTACATTTTCTGAAAACATTAGGCTGCCTGTTGACTTCTAGCCCTATAAATCAGGGATGGTCACTTGCATGTCTGTGGATCAGCAACGCTCACAATAGTCCTAATGAATTTAAGTCAAGATGTGGTAAAAGATTTGCTTACTGTTTTGCTTGTGATGAAAAAGAAAAATATTTTCCAAGTGTGAGTGATTAAGACAGATTACAATATACTTTTATCACTTTCTTTAAATGCAACTACAGCAAACAAACAAAACAAAACTGTGGAGTCTACACTGCCAGTGGGCACCAGTTTTATTAGAAAGCCTCTTGACTATCCATGAGACCAGGGCTTTTTTGTAACAGGAACTTCTTTGCATATTAGGGCACACACCCCTGTTGTAGCCAATCCTCCTGGAGATTACAGTGGGCCCTGAACTAAGAGCCCTGTAAGCTCTTGGAGGATTGGCCACATCAGAGGGGTGTGGCCTAATATGCAAATGAGTTCCTGCTACAAAAAAAGCCCTGCATGAAGAAAATATGTTTTCTGTCTTCAGCCCATTGTCTAGAAGACTAGATAATATGTGGCCTCATGAATAACAAAATTGACTATCAGTGTTAAATGTATAATAATTTAACAACTGAAATGTATAGGATGAATGTTTCATTATTTTCAAAGTTATATAGCATTGTTTTGTGTTACACAATCTTCCAAACCACTTTAAAGACTACTTGGGAGAAACGTTAGAATCTCCGTCTGGAGACTTTACAAAACAATTTGCCTGAGCCTCACAGCCAGGACTGATAATTTACACTTTCTGATTCCTTTTTTCTAAATCATTGTTATTGTTTTAATTTTTACATTTACACAAAATACACTGAAACATATAATGTATAAGCTCCAGCACAGTTTGTTTCTGTATGCTTTTTATAGTCCACCTTTGTTATTGAGACTTCAGGCAGATTACATAGGTCAGTATGATCAATATGATGAGCGGACAATATAATAGGACTAGGATTGCAGAAATTTAAACATGTGTGTTAAACATGACATGTTAAACCAGGGGTGTTAAATGTCTGGCCTGCAGATCAGAACCAGCCCACCAAGGGCTTTAATAAGGTCTTTGGGGCTTTTTTATCCCCCTCTCTCCTCCCTATTTGAGATGGACAGATAGATAAGGGCCAGGGACCTTGATGGAAGATCCATTCCATGTTTTCCTTGCAACTTTGTCTGTGCTTCAATGTGTTTCAATGGAGTGGAGATAGTTTCACTTTCAGCATTCCTATATAGACAGCTGAAGCTCAGCCTTCCTGGAGTTGCGTCCTTGCAAATAAAGGTTGATGCGTTGAACCAGCTTGTCTCTGCTCAATGGATCTGACCTAGTGAGTACTCTAAGCTGGAAACCTGAAACCAAAGGGGAATATTATACTGGAGAGCCATTGCCAATCTGAGTAGACCTGGGGCAGGGGGAGAAGCTTGCAATGCTTTTCATTGTTTTCCCTGACTCAGAGCATTTTATATTTTTAGCTTCTGCTGTGATCCTTGTGCTTTTTCTTGATGTTTTATTTAAAAAACTGCATTGCCAAATCCCACTATTCTCCCACCTTTCCACTTTAAACAAAATATTGCAAGAGTTATAAGCATGTTTATATTTTAAGTTAAAAATATTGTCTTTAATTATGTTTGTCTGTGTCCTTTATAAAGTTTATTTCACCACTACCTCACCTTACATTTTATGGCTGCAGTGAAGCCTACCACCTGTCCTCTGGACCCCCGCCCATCTTGGCTTGTTAAAGCAGGTGGTGCTGTCAGGAGCCCTCTGGTTGACATTATTAATCTGTCCCTGTCATCAGGGACATTCTCAGTTAGGCTGAAAATGGTGTGTCCACTTTTAAGGAAACCATATTTGGACCCTATGGTCCTGGCCAATTACCGTTATTCCGTTTCTGGGCAAGGTAATTGAGAAAGCAGTTTCAAGTTTTCTTGGAGGAGACATCAGTCCTCGATCCCTTCCAGTCCGGCTTTCGCTCTGGTCATGGGATGGAAACTGTTTTGGTTGCCCTCACAGATGACCTCAGAAGGCATCTGGATCAAGGTGGGTCAGTACTGCTGTTACTGTTAGAACTTTCAGCAGCATTTGACATGGTCAATTATGGTCTAATGACCCACTGTCTTGCCAACAGTGGAGTTCAGGGGGCTGCCTTACAGTGGTTTTTCTCCTTTCTCCGTGGTCGGGGACAAAGGGTGGCTCTTGGCAAGCAGACCTCCATGCGTCACCAGCTTGAATGTGGTGTACTGCAGGAAGCTATTCTCTTGCCAATGATGTTTAACATCTATATGCGCCCCCTTGCCCAGATTGCTTGAGGTTTTGGGCTGGGTTGTCACCAATATGCGGATGATACTCAGCTCTATCTGCTGATGGATGGCAAATCAGATTCTGCCGCAGATCATCTGACTAGGGCTCTAGAAGCTGTGGCTAGATGGTTACGACAAAGCTGTCTGAAGCTCAATCCAGGTAAGATGGAAGTCCTGTACCTGAACCGAGGGGGATTGGAGTTGGGCCCCCACCTCCCAACCCTGGATGGTGCATCTCTTGTGCTGGCTCAGAAGGTGAGGAGTCTGGAAGTGATACTGGATGCCTCACTTACCATGGAGGCCCAAGTCACAGCAGTTGCACGATCTGCCTTTTATCATCTTCGGCAGGTGGGGCAGCTGGCGCCTTATCTATCCCCCCAGGATTTAGCTACAGTGATCCATGCAACGGTCATTGGATTACTGTAACTTGCTCTGCACAGGCTTGCCCTTGAGACTGATCTGGAAACTCCAGCTGGTGTAAAATGCAGCAGTATGGCTGTTAACTGCATTGGTTTTACAGGCAAACATTCGGCTGGTGCTGCGCCAATTGCACTGGCTACCAATTGAGTACTGGATCCAGTTCAAGGTTTTGGTACTGACGTTTAAAGCCTTACATGGCCTGGGACCAACATACTTGAGGGACCGCCTTTCCCCATGCACGCCAAAGTGGGGGACAGTTTCCTGCAAAATCCCAGATGCCAATACCAGTGTGGTAGGTCTGAATGCACACCCCTGAGCAGGTTGCCTGGAGAGCCAATGAAATAACTGCCTAATGATACAAGCTCCTGTGCTGCCATCTTGCATGTCTTACATCTTGCCAAGTCCACTTTGGCTAGTGATATGGCACTGTGCCACTTGTGCTGTTGAAGGAGACCTGACCACATCAAGCAAGTATTAGGTATATATGAGTAGACTTTCCAAATCCACAGTCATGGAGTGTGACTGCACCTCCCCTTTCTGTGCCAGGAGATCATTTTCTCCTAAATGGAGGACCAAGACATATAGAGGTCCAAACCAAGATAGTTGACATGAAACTGACAAGAGGAAAGATGACCAATACATTCCTTTGTGCCCCAATCAGGTGATCCACAGCTTTTTATTGAGACCCAAGACATTTCCTCATCTGGACAATGAGGTGTACATCTCTGCCAGTAGATGATACAATAACCCATAATCCACACTGATTTTGTATGACCTCGAGGGAATTAAAAACGTGACATTAGCCATCTGGAAGACCTGTAGGATGTATGTAAGACAAGTAGGCTAGGGCTTACCACTGGCCAATATTGCAAATCCACTCTGCTGGAAGGCCCATCTCTGAGGCAACCATGGTGGCACTGATGTAAAATGAGTGTATGCTGAAATCCAAAGGAAAAGAACCATGGCCCTGCAGTCTGAACAGAATGGCTGTACTTCAGCTGATACTCACAAGCTGCCCTGTGCCAACAATCCAGAGCCACCTCTTTAGTGCACTGAATCACTGTGGCTTTGTTCCACATGGGAAGCAATGTACTTCCCCAGCCCAATGGATGTCCACTTAGCCTCAACCAGAACCGGAGCTTTCTCAAATCTGGTGCTGGCCTGATGGAACACTCTCCCTAGTGAGATCCAGGCCCTGCAAGACTTAATGCAGTTCTGCAAAGCCTGTAAAATGGAGATGTTCCACCAGACCTAAAGTTGAGGTGGCAGAGATCCATTTTACTGGCCTCCCCTTTCCTGCACTGCTTGCTTGCTTGCCTGGTATAATCTACATCTTTCACCTTCCCCAACAACATCAACTGCCATCCATCTGCATACATTTGGGAATTTGAACAAAATCAGATGGAAAATGGAAAAATCAGACAACACAGTAAAATGTTATTACCGTATTTATTGATGTGATTTTACTGTTGTTCATTATTAATGATTGGTTGGTGGAGGTGATTGTATTTAATCTTTGTTGTGACCCACCCTGAGCCTGTTTGTGGGGTAGGATGGGCTAGAAGCCCAACCAATCAAAAGTAGAGAGCAATCAGTAGTGTTTCACTCATGGGCCTTCTAATTCAGTCCAATGGCAGTCCTGCTATCCCCCATTTCTCTAACAGATGTTGTTTAATACACAAATATTCAAGACTTTATGATCAGAATGAATGTCTCATTTCTGTTCCTTTTCTTTGAATTTCTGAAATTGTATGTTCACCATGTTCATGCAATACAAAACACCAACAGCATCAAAACAAAGCACATGTATTCCACAAAGATTGCAGTAGAATTACAGTGACATTAGAGGAATTTTGAATGTACTACCTAATACTTTTTTTAAGGAGAATCTGTTATGCTTTCATTGCATGCATTCTCTACCTACCATTTCTCTCTTAGGGCAATGAATATAATTTGTATGCTAAATCTGGAATATGACCTTGCCATCCTCTATTTTATCATCCAGCAAGCAAAGATTTCAGACTGACTGAGGGTATTTGTAGGCCATTGCAATCTTCTGCTGATTCCTAACAGTTCTATTTTGACTTTTAAAATAAATACCAAGTTGTCTTTTGTCTTTTTCTTATGTATTGTCTCAATGTAATATTTAAGGTTGGTTTAGCTAGCTTAAGTTTCTAGGGTGGGTAAACAGAAAAGTTATGTAGATAGCAATATTTCATCCCAGTACTCTGCTGGTGTTCTAAATCTGTAATCTACTTTATTCAAATAGCTTATTCCCTTATACAAATAGCTGTGTGCGATTTTCTTTACAAACACTTTTGACAATGAAACTTACTTTGTTTGGAGATGTTTGCCAGACATGAGTCAATCAACCATTCTTTTCGGTTCATGTTGAATAGCCATGAAGGCCTCCCAAACAGGCTTAGATTTTTTCAGAACTGTGCACGAGCAGAGATGTTGTCGATTCAAACTGATCAGCAGCAATTAGTCATTAGGGACTACTTGGATAAATGCTAAAGTGTAGGGGTTCATTAAAACACAGCATTTATTTGTGACTGATTTAAATTGTTAATTTAAACTTCTGCTGGCTGAGTAGTTACATAGCATGGATGGGAGGTCAGTAGAACTGAATCAGGCTGCGTAACCATGTACATGTGCAAAAAGCCATTTTTTGCACCCAGCTGCATGGTTAGGAAGGAATACTGTCAAGCAGCCTGCCAAACAACCATAAATAGGTCAACAATCAGACAAAACAATATTTAAAAAATCAAAACAGGATGTGAGCAAAACTGGTGGGTGTTCTAGTTTGCTTAGTCTTTTTTCCAGTAAGAATTCAGAAACTTCTGTTAGCTCAAAAATGGAAGACAAATAAGATTCCTTCCCTTGAAGCATGGTCTTTAAAAGTTAGAGATATAATGATTCAATACAAGATCTTAGTAATGGAGTCATTGTGTTATAAAAACAATTTATTAGAGAAATAGTTCCCCTTTCTTGAATTTGTGAATACAAATGCCTCTGCTGATGTTGCTATGCCTTCCAGTTATTTGGATTTTGTTGTATTGAAGACTGATGACTGGATTATATTGTTTTTATGCAATGATCTTTTAAAATTTTTGCGTAAGGCGACTTTAGTCATTAATTTTGCATTGTTTTTTTGTTTGTTAAAATAAAATAAATTTTAAAATATTTTAAAAGCCACATCAACATTTTTAAAGTTGTAGCAGGGATGCCTGTGAATTCTGCCTCAGCGGTGTTAAACTTGGTCTGGGAACAGTCTTTTCCTTGCATGCTGAAGATGCAGGGCCAATTATGTCATTCAACCTATACCCCACTTGAAACCTCCAGGCATGCATGGAGTTGTCTCCTCTACCAGCTGGAGATACCAGCCCTGGCAATGCTGGCAATGCTGTTATATTAAGGATGACCATCTGACAGTCTAAGAAAGCAATTTCATCTGCTCCCTGCTGAAGCCGAATCATGTATTATTCAAAGTATGGCATAAATTTCCTACCTTGCTCTCTCATAAATAAATTGCTTTCCAAAGTTGTAATAAAAAGAGATAATCTCTATATGTATATTTGTATGTGTGTAAAGTGGTGTCACTGTGCCCCGTGGCACAGAGTCGCAAAGCTGCAGTACTGCAGTCTAAGCTCTGCTTGTGACCTGAGTTTGATCCTGGCAGAAGCTGGGTTCAGGTAGCTGGCTCAAGGTTGACTCAGCCTCCCATCCTTCCGAGGTCAGTAAAATGAGTACCCAGCTTGCTGGGGGGGAAGTGTAGATGACTGGGGAAGGCAATGGCAAACCATCCCGTAAGAAACGTCTGCTGTGAAAATGTCATGATGCAGCATCACCCCAGAGTCGGAAGCGACTGGAGCTTGCACAGGGGACTACCTTTACCCTTTTTTTGTTTTTAAAGTGGTGTCAAATCAGTGCTGACATATGACAACTGCAGCAATGGGTTTTCAAGACAAGTGAGAAGCAAAGATGGTTTGCCATTGCCCACCTCTGCAGAGTCTTCCTTGGTGGTCTCCCTTCCAAGTACTGACGTCGCTTAGCTTCCAAGAAATCGTGTTATACCATGTGGCCTTCCCTTCCCATAAGCCTAATTCTTTCTGAGTGCCTCATTGGTAAGGGAGAAAGGGGCAAAGCAAACCTTTCATGTCCCAGCCTTCACAAATGGTCTGCTGCCGAGTCCTTAAATATATATGGCATTTTACCTTGCTGAGGTCCCTTCTTTCCCCAAATCTCACCCTCCCCAGGCTCCACCCCCGAATTTCCAGGTAGTTCCCAAGTGAGAGATGGCAACCCTAGCCCTCAACTTCAGTGGATTTAGAAGGGTGTAACTCTTGCTTAGGATTTTACTGTCAGTTTGTCAGCTGCTCATTTTTACCCACCCCCACTCCCCCTAAAAAAGAAAAGGGAAAGTCTGTTTACTCACCTAATTGACATGTTGGCTTCGTAAACACTGTATAGTGCCAAACCATTGATTGCTCCCCTCATGTGCTCCCATCCCCTGTATTACTGCCTTTCCCTCACAGGCTGAATCAGTTAGTGACTTTGGATTTACTGCAAACCATTCACATTCAAACCAGCAATCTTCAACTTAGAGTCTTCCCCTCCAAACCAGGATTGCAAAACAGTAACTATGACAGGCAGTCCTTATCCACCAAGCAGAGAGGGCCAGGTAAGGCTTTTGCCTAGCATTGCTTCTGATTGACAATTGCAGATTGGATTGGGTAGATTTTTTAAAAGTTGCTTTGGCAGCAGATGCCACCAACACAATCTTCACTGCATGACTGGGTGTGTGAAGCAGGTGTCATGGAGGTGTATAGGGGGGTACGGATAGGCAGTTTTGGATGCACCTAAGGTGTCCCAAACTGTGCCACCTCAAACTGGAGTGGCCAAATCCCAATTAGACACCCCCACATATTGTGCCCATATATCGCACAGGGGGCACTTTGGCGTGTTCACATGGTTGTTGCACACCAACTCCTTAGCGCAGTTTGGGTTTCTTTTTTCCTTACATTTTTAGTGGCCATGTGCTCATGTGCTCCGGACAGTTTTCTTTAAAAAAAAAAAGAATACCCGTGAGTGCCTAGAGCGGATTGCTGGGTTCACACCACCAATCCGCCTTGCTTGCATGGTCCCATGGTCAGATGCCAGGAAAGATGGATGGAGTGTGGCAGAAAAATTTGCTACCACTTCCCAAGTGGTAGCTTATTTGATCCATCTCAGAGACGTCAGAGGACGGGGTGAGTGCAGGAGTGGGATGAGTGGCAGCTGTGCCTGACCTTGCTTTTTTTAATTCTCCTGAGGGCCATGCCTGTGTTGGCTTAAATTGGCTGTCTGAATTCAGCCTATGATTCTATGACTTCAGGATCTGTGTGCATGCAGGAAAATATTTTTAAACAATACGTTCATTTTAAAAGGCATCCTTTTAGGGTTGCCAGTCCCCAGTTGGGGGCAGGGGATCCCCCGGTTTGGAGGCCCTCACACTACTTCAGGGTTATCAGAAAGTGGGGGGGAGGGAAATGTCTGCTGGACACTCCATTATACCCAATGGAAAATGGTACTCATAGGGTATTATGGAGAATCAATCTGTGGATATCTGGGACAATGAGGGGGCTGGTTTTTGAGGTATCAGCACCAAATTTTCAGCATAGCCTCTCTTAATTCCCTCCCCCAAGTTTCAAAAACATTGGACCAGGGAGTCCACTTCTGTGAGCCCCCAAATAAGATGACCCTATCCTCCAGTATTTCCAAATTGAGGGAAGGCATTTAAAAGGTGTATGGTCCCTTTAAAATGCAAGGGATTCCCTTTGGAGTTCAGTTGTGCTTGTCACAACCTTGTTCCTGGCTCTATCCCCAAAGTCCCCAGATATTTCTTGAGTAGGCCCTGGCAACCCCACATCCTTTTAAACAGAGCTTCTGTCTGAAATGTTGAAGTTACCTCACTCTCTGACATTTTGTGGTTGGTTCTGTCTCCCTCAGCAGTCATTTTGTAGCTGTGCCCACCACCCTGTGTCAGAATTCCAAAGGTACCCACAGCCTCAAAAAAGTTGGGGACCCTGATCTAAACTATGATATAGCATTATGCATGCACCGTGTCAGTATCATACAGCATCAGGCAACTTAAGTTGCTTTATACTGAGCCAGACCATTGATCTCTCAAGATCAGTATTTTCTATTCTGACTGACAACAGCTCTCCAGGATGTCCAGAAGATGTCTTTCACATCATTATTTTATTTTATTTTTTATTTTACCTGGAGATGAACCTGGACTTTTACATGTAAAGCAGATGTTTTATCGTTAAGTCATGGTCCATCCCCTGAAGTCAAATGTGATTTAAAACCCTTCTAAATGCAAACAGGCTTTAGTTGCTGTAGGAAGGACTGTTATAACACACATAGGTTTATTTATTGCCAATAGCCAAGGGCTGTTGAAATCTTAAAATAAGAGATTGGTATAGCATTGGACATGCTATTCCACTGCACTTTTTATTAGACAAATGAAATGTAACTGACCTAATTGGGGGGGGGGGAATTGTAAAATGGAGAAAACTGCTCAATCTTTGCTTTGGTCACACTCTGATTCTGTATAGCTGCTTGCACTGTTGTCCAGTGGAGTGCATGGCAAAGATTGTGAAACAGATGGGGGAGGGGCATTAAGATAAGAGCAAATCTTGTTGGGTTTCAAGAAAGCTCTCATCAAACATTTCCTGAAAGATCCTAATAATGAAGTCCTAAATTGAATTACATCTTTTAAGCCCAGTGGAGACAATGGGTTTGGAAGGATGGAAAGCTGAGCAGTATTGTGCATTCAACTGAGGTAAAAAAGACATGGCAAAGCAAAAATAACACAAGTTCTGCAACTGCTTGTTTGGATAGATTTGTTTATGTCTGTGTGTACCAAGGAGAAAGCCTTAGGGATCTTGAAAAAGTAGGAAAGTCAGGGCTTTTTTTGTAGTAGGAACTCCTTTGCATATTAGGCCACACACCCTTGATGTAGCCAATCCTCCAAGAGCTTACAGGGTTCTTATTAAAAGACCTACTGTAAGCTCTTAGAGGATTGGCTACATCAGGGGGCTGTGGGCTAATATGCAAAGGAGTTCCTGCTACAAAAACAGCCCTGAGGAGAGTGATCTTAATTTTTTTTTCCTTTTTTTATTTTATTGTGTCTCAAATATTACATTACATAGAATACATTTCCAATTCTCTTATGACACCATTTTTACCCCTATTTATATCCCTCCCCCCCACCAAGTGACCATACTAAAGTTACAATTAAATTTTTAACCATGAGCACACTTTTCCCAATTTTTCAAATATAGCTTTGTTGGCTTCCCCCTTAAATACCCATGAGAAGTATATATCCCATTTCTCTTTTATCTCTTCAATTTTTCTATCCCATATCTTATCTTGTTTTAAACATTCTAATATGTCTGATTGTATATATTCATACAAATAATTGTTCCATCTTTCCAGGGTCCATTTTAAGCTCTCCTTCCAACCATATGCTATCACTGCATGTGCTGCTAATATCATTGCTTTGAAAATGCTCTGGTTTTGTTTCTCAATGTTATTGTTTTCCAGTACCCCCATAAATAACAACTCCCCATCTATATCAATATTAAACTTACATGCCCCCACTATTTTTCCCCGAATTTCCCCCCAAAACTCTATAACCTTGGGGCACTCCCACCATAAGTGGGAGTACCACCCTTCTTTTGCATTACAGTGCCAACAATTTGGTTTCATCCCTTTAATCATATATGCCAATTGAGCCGGCGTCCTATACCATTTCAAGATTATCTTCCTTTCAAGTTCTCTATATTTCTCTATCTTAATTTTCTTCAAATTCATCATTAACTTATTCACCTCCTCATCAGTTATTTGTTTTTCTTTATTCCATTTGTTCTTTAAGGTTCTATACATGAACTCCTTATCTTTTACCAATTCAAGGTAAATAATCCCTGACAGTCCTTTCTTCCTTTCATCCACATATAGTGCCTTTTCTATAAAATTGTCATCTCTTTTAATAGCATCTTTATACTTTTCTTGTCGGATTGTTTGATATAATCCCATTAGATTTAACCAATATTGTTTCCCTATCTTACAGTTCAACTCCTGAAGTGGTAATAAGGCCCCTTGGCTATTGTACAAATCCTTGACTCTTATTATGTCTTCCCTTTGCAGCTCTTCATAGAATTTTGGGTTCATCTCTTTTTCCCAGATATCCTTAAGTGGGGTCCATTTCGAGGTTAAAGGCATTAAGATCTTTTTCCACCTCTTCCACACAATTAAAGCTATTTTTCTTGGACCTTCGGTTTGTGTCATTACCTTTTTTATCTCTCTTGTGTAAATTCCACTACTACCTGCTCCCTTATTGACTGCAGATTCAAGTCTTACCCATTTATCCCCTTTCCTCCATTCTAACTCCATCAGTGCTTTCAACTGAACTGCATCATAATAAGCTTGTAAATATGGAACTCCCCATCCTAATTCATCTTGGGGCATATATATCAACTTTTTTTGTATTCTTGCTTTTTTCCGACCAAAGACCCAATTTTTAATATGTTCATCCCATTTCCTTATCGTTTCCTGATCTAATCTTATAGGAAGTACTTGAAATAAATATAGCAGCTTTGGGAGTATAAACATTTTTATTGCTCTAATTTTCCCTAGGATACTCAAATTTTTGTTCTTCCATTCCTTCAATTTCTTTAAAATCTTTAACCACACCTTATTATAATTCATTTTTTGTAGCCTCTCTATATTTTTATTAAGATAAACTCCTAAATATTTAATTTTGCTAACTCCTGATTTCATCCCCGTTAAGGCTAATATTGCCTTCTTGGTTTCCCCACCTACATTAATAAACATTATTTCTGATTTCTTAATGTTTATTCCAAGTCCCGAACATAACTTAAAATCTTCTAAAATAACTAACAATTCTCGTATTGCCTGCAGTGGATTACTTATTGTCAACAAAATATCATCCGCAAAAAGGTTTAATTTCAATTCTTCCTTACCTATTTGAAATCCCTGAATTCTACCACTATTTCGTATCCTATCTGCTAGGGGTTCAATTGCTAATGCAAATAACAAAGGAGATAATGGGCAACCTTGCTTTACTCCTCTCTGTATTGAAATTTCTCTAGAGTGCCCATCATTTATTCTAATTACTGCTTTACCCCCCCTATAGATTTCCCTTACAACATTTAAAAAGGGCCCATCAAAACCAAAGTTTTCCAATACCTGCATTAAATAATTGTGATTTACCGTATCAAACGCCTTATACACATCTAATTTTAACAAGGCCAAAGTTTTCTTATCCTTACAGAACAAAACATTCAATATATTTCTCAATGGATCTGCAATAAATCTACCTCTAACAAAACCATATTGATCTTCCTTAATCAAGTTTGGTAAATATTTTTCTAGTCTATTAGCTAAAATTTTTGTAAATATTTTATAGTCTTGATTCATCAGGCTAATTGGCCTATATGAATTTATTTCTAGGGGATCCTTCTGAGGCTTCAAAATTGGTAAAATTTCAGCTTTTTTCCATGAATCTGGTATTTTCCCCCCTTTTAAAATATAATTAAATAAACTTTGCATTTCTGGTATTATTAACTCTGCCATTTCTTTATAATATTCTGCCGTAAAACCATCCAAACCAGGGGATTTCCTGTTTTTTAACCTTTTTAATACCTCTATTATTTCCTGCCGGGTAATTTCTTTATTCAGGCTCTCTCTCTGTTCTATCGTTAATTTATTATCTAGCTGTTCCTCGAATCTTTGGTTTTCTCCCAAATTGAATAGTTGTTGATAAAATGTAGCAAATTCCTCTCTTATCCGAGCATTTTTAAAAAATTGTTTATCCCCAATTCCCTTAATACATCCAATTTTTTGTTTTTCCTTTTTCATCTTTAAATAATTCGCCATTCTTCTCATTGTATTTATATTAATTCTATGGTACTCATTCTTAACTAATATATCCTTTTTCCACATAGATAATGAATCCAAGTTCTCTAAATCTTTTTTAAGTTTTTTGAATAATTCATATGACTGCCTATTATAATTTCCCTGTAGGTCTTTCTGTATTCGTTTAATCTCATTTACTATCCTACTTCTTTCCTTATTATTTTCCTTTCTAATTCTAATTTCCTTAGCTATATAAGCTCCTCTTATAACTGCCTTAGCCGCATCCCAAACTACTCCTTCTGTGGCTGAATTCCTATTTTCTCTAAAATAGCATTCTATATCCCTTCTTAAGTCCATCCGATCTTTTCCTGTCAAGGGCAGATATGCCTTATATTTCCAAGTAAACTCTTTTCTCTCTTCACTTATTCTAAATTGCACCCTTAAAGGAGCGTGGTCCGAAATCCATAATGGCTCAGTTACTGCCTTCATCACCTCTAACTCATTTGATTCCTTTACTAAAATATAATCTATATATGAAAAAGTCTTAAATCTATTAGAGAAATATGTAGGTTGAGAATTGTTCCCTTCATATGTGAACACATCTTTCAATTTCCATTTCTTAAATTTCAAGGTTTTACTTTTCTTAAAATCATAATTCATATCCCCTGCCACTACCACATCCCCTTCATAAAAGTTCTGCAGTTTCTGGAATACCTTATTTAAGAAGCTTACCTGACCCATATTTGGGGCATAGATAGATACTATTGTAAACTTCCTACTATTCAACTTAAATTTCAAAAAAACATATCTTCCCTCTAAATCAGATATTTGATCCAGTACTTCTAACTTCAAGCTAGAATGTGTAAGTATCGCTACCCCTCTTGCCTTCCTAGTTCCTCTTGCTTCCACCCTTGTTTCCCATAGTGTAGAGTTTAGTAGGGGTTTTTTTATCTTTTTTACCTTTATGGGTCTCCTGGAGACACACTATATCTATTCCCTGTTTTTTTAGCATATTTTTCAATCTATACCTTTTTAAATCTGAAGCCAACCCATTTATATTTAAAGATAATATTTTAATTGTCTCAACCATTTTCCTTTGTAAATTTCATACATATGTGCTCATTTCTATCCTCTCTTACTTTGATGGTCACTACCTTTCCCCTTCCCCCTCCCCGAAGAAGAACCCTCAAAGGGTGTACAGGTGGCATAACCTCCTGACCTCTTCGTTGCTAAGTTGGGGTCCACGTTCCTTTCCCTTCCTCCCTATCTAATTAATGTAACTCATTTCAATATTTCTCTATAAGCCATCTTATTCCAAAAAAAAAAAGATTTTTTTAAAGTAAATTGAAAGCAATATTAAATTTCCTTGGAGACTCTCATTACTAAGAGCCCCCAGTGTCTTTTCTCAAACGCTTTGGCTTGCTTTGCAGTGTCTGACTCGACTCTCCTTCTTCTTCACTGCTACTTGAAGTGTTCTCACAAGGTTCCTGTTGCTCGTCTTCTTGCTCCTCCACATTTCCTGGTTCTAACGGCCTCATGTTGATTCCCAATCTCTCCAACATTTTTCTTGCCTCTTCTGGATTTTTAGCTCGCAGCAGCTTGCCTTCTTTAAAAACCAAAATCACTGCCGGGTAGCCCCATGAAAATAATATTCCATTTTCAACAAGACTTTGCGTATAAGGTCTTAGTATTGCTCTTTGCTGGAGTGTCTCTGGAGAGAGGTCCTGTCTTACTATAACTTTATTATCATCAAACTGTAAATCCTTCTGAAGTTTCAAACATTTATAAATATTGTCCCTTATTTTCTCTCTTGCAAAAGCCATAATAACATCCCTTGGCTTTGCTCCCAGGCTTGGCTTGGGGCGGAGAGATCTGTGTACTCTTTCTATATCTTCCGTTTGTATCCTTAAATCATATCGCTCAAGCCATTCCAGTAGTTTTGATTCAAGGTCTTTCTGTGTAATCTCTTCAGGGATGCCTGATAAGCGAATGTTTCTTCTCCTTTGACGATCGCTTACAAACGCTAATTTGCTCGTTAGCTCTTTAATTTTGTCTTCATTAACTTGAGCTTTTTTGGCTGCCTTATCAGCCACCTTTTTTATGTTCTTAATTTCTATAGCCATCTGTCTCAGGTCTGTTTTAAGAGCTTTAATATCGCCCCTTACATTCTGTTCTGAAGAAGCAATGAGCTGTGTTAAATCCTTCAGCTCCTTTTTAGTCGCCATGTTCTCTTCTCGCTTTCTGGCCTCCTCCCAGGGAGCGGAGAGTAAAGAGATGATAAGAAATCACACTTCCAAAGACTCACTCTGATTTATGCCCTCCAGGTCTTGCTTCCTTTCACAAATATTTCAAACTGTTTTCAGAAGTTTATCTCTCTTCTTCGATGGCTTAATAACAAATTTCTCCGGGAGTACGTTCTGGGAGCGTCTTAACCGATTTGACGCATGCGTGGTTCCCCGAGGAGAGTGATCTTAACATAATAATATTCCTGATGAAATACAAGTAGCAAAACATTGCTTGTGATTATGTCATCACATTCTAACTAAACTCTCCTCCTCTTCTCTGAGGCTTTCTTGCTATTGTAAAAGTCACTTTAAGGACATTAGCTTTGGGTGGCAGCATTCATTTGCTTGGAACTTCAGGTTCAGACATTACGCCTTTGAGGTGAAGTAGCCTTGTGTCATTTTAAAGAATCTATACATTGCAGTCAGGAAATTGAAAAGATGTATCACTTGAATCACTTATGTCAGAGTTGTTGTTTGAGAGCATCCCATGATTGACACAGGGGTAAATGGAAATCTCATGGAATTTGAATTTAAACACCCCCCCATGTGTTCCAAGGAAGAGAGGCAAAGGGAAGGAGGCCGAGAGGGGCCAGAGTACTTGGCAGAGGGATTGTGGAGCTGTGAAAAAGGACCTAGAGCTTCAGATAGATGCTTATGTGCATGGGTGAAACACCAAAAAAAAGCTACAATCTGAATGATCAACCATGGGGCAAGCGTGTGGTGAAACCAGTTCATGGTAGGATGTCTGAACAAAACTTCCCATTACAAAATAAAAGATCCTGTAGTGTGACACAACTTTACTCTGTTTTTCTGTCCTCTGTTCTACCTACATCCTATTGCACCATACGGCAGGCATTTCATGATGTTAAATCTAAGTTTATATTTGTTAAATTTAAGTTTTATATTTATCATTGTATGTTTATGAAATGTTGTTAGCCGCCCTGAGCCTGCCTAGGCGGGGAGGGCGGGATACAAATAAAATGTTTTATTATTATTATTATTATTATTATTATTATTATTATTATTATTATTATTATTATTATTATTATTATTATTATTATTTCAGTAGTGGGAAATTATAATTAGTAAACCCAATATTTCAAAAATGATAATTTTGACCATCACTGGGACTCCATTTACTAAAAAAAAATAAATTGAAAAATAAATGAAATCTGGCAAATACAAATAATTGTGTTGATCACATTCTAACACTTAGTACATTACAGGTTGTACAAAAATTAGTATTACAGAACAGCATCATAAAGAGCTTGCTTTTCAAGGGGACTGAGGACTACTTCAGAAGTCTTAAAATAGGAAGGGTTAAATAATGATTGGGACCTCTCATGTTTTCTTT
This sequence comes from Heteronotia binoei, assembly GCF_032191835.1. Classification (NCBI taxonomy): domain Eukaryota; kingdom Metazoa; phylum Chordata; class Lepidosauria; order Squamata; family Gekkonidae; genus Heteronotia; species Heteronotia binoei. Next base: position 27,790,147 of record NC_083230.1, on the reverse strand, counting down.
AAACTGTCATGCATTAAAGATTTTTTGTACCATTTTATTGGATCTCTGTAACTTTAAAGAACACTGCAACATTTTACATATAATCATGTGATTTCTTGTAATCAGTGTCGATTACATCTCTAAGAATATTGAAGCGTTGCTCTCCTAGGAAAGAATTTTAGTAATATACTCTTGAAGGTTTGTAAGTAGTTTTATAATTATTAGAAGTATTCATGTATTTTTATGAATGATGTTTAAAGCTTATAATTGTTTACACAGCTCGTTGAAGCACTATGTGAAACAGAGAGAATAGTGCAACTCTGTCGCATTCTGATGCCTTGCTGCATTACATAATTGTACTCAACTGTTCATCAAAAAGATTGGCAACAGTGGTTCTCCAGGAGAAAAGACCTCTCCCTCAGAGTCCATTCTGTCATATGAGCCCACTGTAGCCTAATTGGAATAGAAAGAGTGAAGAGTATTGGCAGGTGGGAAGGGCCCCTCCCTGCTTTGAATGAACATTTCCTTTTGCCTCATTTGAAGAGAAGGAACCCTACTGTTTTCTCATGAACACAGGCCCGTAGCTGGGGGGTGGTCTGGTGGGTCAGGCACCACAAATTTCCCCCCTGTTTTACACCCTCACGTCTCCTTGCCCGCTCTCAGACAGACTGTTCTGGACTTCCTACAACAGGCTCTGAGGCGAGGCCATGCTGATCAGTAAGCCCCCTGTCAGCAGAGAACTGTCTCCCTCGAAGGTCAGTGGGTTTATGCTGGAGTTATTGCCTGATGGGGCTGGCAGTGGGTGGGGAGAGCAGAATCAGCCAATGGCACGGCAGAGACAGTGTGAGCCAATCCTGTGCAAGCCACGTCTAACGAATGAAATTCCTCAGAATTGCCACCATGGTTGGGCTTTTATTTATATAACTGATAGGGGAAATCATATATTATTTTTAAATATTAAAATGTGGGCTGAGGCATAAAGCAAAAAGTTTCAAAATGATGTATTCATATCTATAATTTTAACATTAATTTGTGTTCTCACATTTGAAGCATTATTAAAATTAAATGCTTAAGATTGGTAAATTAATTACATTTTCCTCTGTGTGTGTGTCTGTGAGGGTTGTGTTAGATTTTTGCTCTGGAGGTACCAACACTATGAATCATTTCCCAAGGTTCCAGTGTATTTCAAGAAACCTTCATTTTAATTCTCTTTCTGTTGGCTCTCACTAGGATGCATAATTTGTCCTCTGGTGCTTTTGGTAGTCACTGAGTTGTTCCATTTATAGGTCAAGTTGCAGCATGGCGTGAAAAAGTATTTCTAAATAGAAGGAAAATAAAAGGGCAATTTTTATTTATTTTTTTATTTAAAAAAAACACAGACAAAATCCACACTCCTGTACTCATGGGGGAATTAAAGATTTTGTTTAGCATTGGCAGCCTCCTGGCGTGTGTCCCCTTTCCCTCTACCACTCTGAGAAGTAGGGGGAGAAAAGTATCTTTAAAAATGGCTGTCAGGCCAAAAGTTTGATGTCACTTCTTGGGAAAAAAACTCAGAAGTGATATCACCTTTCTAGGAATTGTTGGAAACCATAGAGTTTGTTGTGGGAAAAATCCCTGAGCTGGATGTAAATGGCAGGAGACAAAGACCAGTAGGCAAAAGACAAAACAAAAGACTTGCACTATGCCCTACTTTATTCAGCTAAGTACCAAGATAACCAAATTGTTCAAAGCATATGCCAAACAGTGTACACATATTTATCAATAATAAAGAGATCTCTTGAAAAGCCCTTAAAATTAACACTTTTAATACCCTTTCATTGCCAAGCATTTCCAAAGTATGTGTCACAAAGAATGTCATACCAGTAACAATATGCAGATTCTTCCTACTAACAGCATCATAGACTATAAACAATCATGGTTTATTGGGACAGTTCAAGTGTCATTTAGCTAGCACCAGCAGGCCTGCCCTTAATCCATAACAGTTTACACTAGGAGATAGTACACTATTCTTGAAGAATTTAAACAATATTGAGGGTACAGTTCAGGTAGTTACATGAGACACAGACATAGCTGAACTGCAATGCCTTCTGCGGCAGAACCAGAGTCCATTCTTCCTTGAATATAGGCCTTAGTCTCTTTAGAGAGTATATAGAGAGGAACAGAAATTTTTAGGTCTCCACCAAAGACAAAATTCTGCCACAGCCCCGCTCCCCTCTGTCTCGATGAAACTTTTGTTTGGAGAGCCAGTTTGGTGTAGTGGTTAAGTGTGCGGACTCTTATCTGGGAGAACCGGGTTTGATTCCCCACTCCTCCACTTGCACCTGCTGGCATGGCCTTGGGTCAGCCATAGCTCTGGCAGAGGTTGTCCTTGAAAGGGCAGCTGCTGGGAGAGCCCTCTCCAGCCCCACCCACCTCACAGGGTGTCTGTTGTGGGGGAGGAAGGTAAAGGAGATTGTGAGCCACTTCGGAGTGGAGGGCGGGATATAAATCCAATATCATCTTCTTCTTCTTCTTTTGTCCATCCATTGAGTTGTTATTGGTGCATGGGCAACATGGGGGAGGACTCCAGAGCGGGCTGTAGACACAAGTACGATAGTACAACAAGCAGAGTTTATAGGTGGAGAGTTCATAACACAACAAAAACACAATTTACATAATATAATAATCCAATCTATAATCACGAAAACCTAGATAATCAATCAAATTCTGCATAAGAAATCTATTGCACAACCTGAGAAAGGGGGAAAGCCCAAACTACAAAGGTAAAATTGCACATGAGTAGCATCTAAATACTCAGTTGGAGCTTGAAGGGAACTTAATTTTATCAACATAATGATTTCTTCTGGGTCAGGAAGGTCTCAGAAGCCAGTGTAGTCAAGCCAATCTTGATTTCTAGTTCAATATAGCTTATGGGTCACTAGAACACCTTCTTCTGGGCTGAGAAAAAAGGTGCATGCTCTCTCAGGTCCATAGTTAAAGTCACAGAGATCCATAAAAGTACGCTCGCAGATTTGCCCAGTCCAGTCGTAAAATTCTGCATGATGGTTCCACAGATATAAAAGACTGAAATAAAAGCCAAAATTATTGGAAATGGGAAGTTCTGCTTCAGTGCTCATAGGCACTATGTTACAAGGCAGTGTTGGGGTTCACCTTCTGGCATTGAAGGTTGTAGATTCTCCTGGTGACTCAGGTGTATTCTTCCACACAGGCTTTAGCTTCCTCTGTGGGCATCAAGTCTATTCTGCTGCTGTAGTTAACCATGAGTGATTAGGTGCTCCCAGAATGCTGCTGGGTTCCTATTCCACCTTCTGTACATGTGAGACGTGGATCCAGACATCCCTTTTCAGACCTTCACTGTTGTGTTGGTCACTGGCAGCACTTGGTACAGGCCTTCCCACTTCAATGGGAAAGCATTTTTCTTTTGGCAATGGACCAGGGTGTACTCACAATCTTCCAGCAAGATATCATTGGGACCACCTGGGCATTCTGCACCTGGTTGTGAAGAGCTCTTAGCAAATGGGATGGGGAAAACACATAATCAGTTACATGTTCACTGTCTTTTGGGATAGAACTTAATCGAGCTGGACTGCAGGCTACTGGGAGGGGGTGGCCAAAAAAGACTTCAAACTGAGTTAATGTCCTTTCTTCTCCATTGGGTAGCACTCTCCAGGCACTGTGCAGAGTTCATACATTAACCTCCCTCAACAAAAACTTTTCAACTGAACTAGATACCAAGTTTCCCTGTTATACAAAATTGCAGTCTAAAATAATGGGGGAAAGTGCATTGCTGGTTGGAAGTCTAGAGACATAAAGAGAGCTGAGCAGCAGCAAATAAGCATCTTAATTTTATCAATAACTATTATAACTCTGAGAACAAATATAATAATCTTATTAAAAACAAAAAAAATTATCAATGATATTTTAGGATATCAATGTTTCATGAAATAGAATGATTTTCTCAGTTCTTGTACGGCAGGGCAGGGCAGGGCAATTTTTGGAAATTTATATTGGGTCAGATTATAAATTTAACAGTGTCTATTTCTCATAAGGCAGGAGTAGGCCTTTCATAAAATGGGGTATGAAAACCTACAAGGACTGGCTAGGTTCTGGCAAGTTTCTCTGATATCTCTGGATTTGGGGACATCTATTGGCAAATTCATATTAAGGAAATTATCCACATTCAACAACCGCATGCATCAAAACAAGAACGAATAAACAGGAAGCCAAGAAAAATCAAGACACAGCTTATTACCTTGTACAGAGCTTATTCTATTATAAAGAAATCAGAAACAGGCACTAACAGAATGTGGGGAGGGAAGACCCCACTTTTATACTTGAAACCATGGTGTCAATATGAGAAATAATATATTTGGTCTGGTATAATAATAAAAACTCAGTATTCACTTAAGAAAAAAAAAGAGAATTAAACCAGAACTAATAATTAAACTTACCATAAGTCAAAGGCCATAAGTTAAACACTATTCTATAAATTGGCTCTGGGAAAAATTGATGCTAATTGGCACAGATGTCGATCCTTTGTTTCACTTGTAAAATCACAGAAATAACAAAATGATTTATAATTCTGTGATGCTGGCAAGCTTGCGCTGAAGACAAAGAACTCTGATGAAATACTTGTGGTGGGATCCAAATAACTGCCACATTGTGAGATTCTGTGTTGTAATTCCTGAATCTGAAAAACTACAAACTTCAGTTTAAATCATTATACATAAAAACACCACTGAAATTAACATACTCCAAAAGGGGTGAGGACCATTAGACTTAGACATCATTTACAACATGCGGCATCCAAATACTGTAGACCAACTGATAAATAAAGACTTTAAATTAATAAATTGCAACAGAGGCACAGAGTCATGGAGGAAGGAACAAAAAAACCCTATCCTTTTAATATAAATGAATAATATTTAGAAATTATTTATTATTATTATTTCTTAATATTAAGAAAGCTGGATGAAAAGCTGCCAGTCCCAAACTCTGTTTGTTTAGGAACATTTTGTAGCAGCTTAGTAGTAGGGCAGATAATGTTTAAACTCCATATTCAAACACTTATAATCAAAAACATACAAAATATATTCTTTAATAATTATTTAATTGACAATTTAAACTAGAATTCAGCCACAATAGCTCTCTCTTTGATGATATTTACTCTGTCTATATAAACTCTTCTTATTTTTATTTTAATGTTTTTAGACAACCTAAGTTAGCTAAAAATGGAAACAGCAGTGACACTAAACCTTTTGCTGCTTATAAACAGTCTTTTTTTGGGGGGGGGGGGGTTCCAGTTGATAGGATGGAGGCTGGATAGAGGCAGACAATGGTTTTTAGTTAGACTACTTTCTTATACAGGGATATGCCACTTTAAAGCACCTACGCTAGGGGGGAATACCATACTTTCCTTTTCAGATTACATCCCAAACACCACAGGAAAATAAATTACCCAAATGGCATATGACAACAACAAATCAAGTTCCAGATTTTCCTACAGGAGTTGCATTTTTTTATTCTGGCTTTTTGAGAATGGGCAGAGCAATCCTGAGCTGCATCTGCACTGTGGCAGCTGGCTGCCTTGGCTCTGCTAGTCTGCTCCCTAAGGGCCAAGTTATGCTGTGGTGGAGGGGGGGTGGTATTGCTGGCTGCTTGCAAGGCAGTGTCCATAGTGATTCCTCTACACAGCATGGCCTCATGGTGTACTGTTTAGGTGGGGGCTGCACAGGGGGAGGGGCACTTTGGGCCAATGGGAGTGGCCAATCCTGGGGCAGATGCTGTTGCGCGTGACAATTGAAAACTCAAAATGTTGATGAGTCATTGACGCCTTATGGGAGTATTATTCAACTGATTTCACTGCAATTACACTACTATATAGACCTGGAGTGACATAGAAGGGAAGCCTTTATACCTGATAGCCCAAAGTCAAAGATGCATTTTTAATAGTTATTTTCTATGAAAATTTGTGAACATTTCTTGTTCTTATTTTGATAAGAGTCCTGTTATTACTATGGTTTATTTGCCGATGCAAAAAGGACTGATTCTCACTTACCATCTAACAGAGGTCTACTAATAAATCATCTGAAGGCTATTTTAAAAAATTATTAAAATTTAGGTCAAATAGTTTGCACCTATCCAGGAATAAATGTTTGCTGTTGTATGAACCAGTTATGTGATGCTAGTGGGGGACCTGCAAGGACGTGGGGGACATCTCATTTTTTATTCTGATATCCCCTTCCCCTACTATCTCTTTCCCTTCCCTGGCAGCCCCCAGAGCCCCTCCATTTTTCTTAGTGAGGCCAGTTCCCTGGGGGGTGGGGAATCTCCTGATTCTGGGGGCTTCCCCTGATGCCATCCAGTTGGTGTGCCCACAGCAATCCTCCATGGCCCCATGGGCACCGTATGCACTCACCCCGCAGCCACAAATTTATGGCTTGCAGGGCAAGTGCTCATGGCACCTGCTTTTTTCAAGCAGGGAGCTAATGGCTCTTGCCTTCCGTACCTTGAATCTTGGGACTTGGAGGGCAGAAGCATGAGGTGCCTACTCTTTCCAACCAGGGAGCTGCTTGCTCTTGCCTTGCAAGCCCTCCCCTCAACCATTTAAAGGGAAGGTCCCTTTCAACGGTTGGGGAAAGCGGGGGTTATGCATGTGCATCCCTAGTGTGATGATGTCGTTCTGCATTATTGTCGAAGACAGCCCCTGTTGAAATCCCCCCCTCCCCAAATCTCCCCACTGAAGTTGGGACCTGGCAACCCTGGTGTTTCTTGCTTCTCTTCTTCCTGGTCACCAAACCCTTTTTTCCCCCTTGTTCTCCTGTGTTCAGCTTTTCCTCCTTTTTTTCCCCAGCAGACCCTTCCTGGCAAAAACCTTACCAAATTGCACAGTGGCTGGTGGAGGTAGATTGAGCCATGTTGTATAGTGACCTCTGGCACCAGGAGCATTGCTGCTACTGGCCTGGGCTGGGCCAAGTTGTGTGATGGCTACTTTGGCCAGGCTGGTTACATAGCGGTTACTACCACTGGGCTTGGTCCAGTTACACAGCGGCGCTGGCATCAGGTCCCAGTTGTATGGTGGCCGCTGCTGCCTGGCTGCTGGACTCAGTTTTGTGGTGGTCCCTATTGCCAGACCCAGTTCCCCTGGAGAGCCAGTTTGGTGTAGTGGTTAAGACTCTTATCTGGGAGAACCAGGTTTGATTCCCCACTCCTCCACTTGCACCTGCTGGAATGGCCTTGGGTCAGCCATAGCTCTGGCAGAGGTTGTCCTTGAAAGGGCTGTGAGAGCCCTCTCCAGCCCCACCCACCTCACAGGGTGTCTGTTGTGGGGGAGGAAGGTAAAGGAGATTGTGAGCCGCTCTGAGACTCTTCGGAGTGGAGGGCGGGATATAAATCCAATGTCGTCTTCTTCTTCTTCTTCTTCTTCTTCTTCTTCTTCTTCTTCTTCTTCTTCTTCTTCTTCTTCTTCTTTTGATAAATGATGCCACTGTGCCATGATATGAGTAGTGAGTTTCTGGTGGTTGCCACCAAGCCTGTCTCTGGCAAATCTTCCTCTACTCCTCTTGTTCCAGGGGACATGACAGGAGTGGGTGGGCATGACAGATCTTGCTGGCCACTCTGAGACAGGATATTGGATTATTGGTCTGATCCAGCAGGGCTCTTCTTACATTCATATGATAAGAGAGTGGGCAGGCAAGACATTTTCCAGGGCTGTTTTGCTTTCTTGCTCTCCCCAGCTCTCCCATCCATGCCTTGTTTTACATAAACCAAGTCTTAGAAGGCACAGCAATACTGTTGTGGGTGCCTAACAGCCACTGAGAGCTCAGTTAGCATTATGCTCCCAGGGCATAGAGGGAGTGCAGGTGAGGAATGAATTCACATAATATGAACAGAGGTTTTCTGACTATTTTATCTACTCAACCGGGGTACAGATGAGAAGGAATGAGGCTGGAAAGAGATGCCGGGGGGGGGGGGGGGAGAGAAAAATTAGATGCTGGGGAAAAGAGAGAAATGAAGGCGTATCAGGTTGATGGCTGGGCTTCGCAACATCTCATTATAGGCAAATGTTTGCTTCAGACTTGTAGTGTTAAAAGTTTGCAGGCATGGAGAATAGGGTTGCCAGCCCCAAGATCCTGGCAGGGTTCCCCCTGTTTTGGGGGGCTCCAATTTGTCACTGGCCAGCTGGCCCTACCCCCAAGCATGAGCACCGGTGGCCACCCCTCTCTCTCTCCCCTGCTGTGAGATTTAAAGGGCCTTTCAACTGATTGACAGGGAGCACATGGTCCACTGATCAGCTGGGGGACCTTTAGATCTCGCAGAAGGGAGGGAGGGAGGTAGTGGCTTGCTGCCCACCTGAATTCCTGTGGGCATGCAGGAAAGGGAAGCCAGATTGGGAAGGCAGGCTCATTTCCCCAGTCTGCTGCTTTCTTCCTTTCCTCACATTCTCCGCCATGTCGGGGCACACAGGGAAGGAAAGCCATATCAGGGAGACAGGCTCACATCCCTAATCTGGAGCTTTCTCCCCTTCCTCACATTCTCTGCTGTAATGTACTGAGAACCGAGACGGTTTGAAGGCAACATAGTTTATTCAGTAGCACATTACAAGAGAGAGAACACGCGGGCCAGGCCCCGCTTATATACATTACCCGGAACAACCCCCCTCCTCCGACCAGGCCAATCCTGGTCGGTCAAACTTCCCGCCACAGATCTTGATGGGCGGGGCGAATGGCGAGCTCCATCCGGGGACCCAGGGGGTCGCCTTCAGTAGCGATCGCCATGCGGCCCGGTAACTTATATCAATACATAACATCTGCCGTGGTTAGGGTTGCCAAGTCCACCCCCAGAAATATCTGGGGACTTTGGGGGTGGAGCCAGGAGACTTTGGGGGTGGAGCCAGGAGACACTGGGGTGGAGCTAGGGGGAGGGGGAAACGGCGCCGGGGAGCGTGGCGAGCCGCCCCGTCTCGGAGCGGGCGGCGAAGCTGCCGCCTCTTCTCCGCTCGCTGTGGCTGCTCCTCCGAGATGGGCTCAGCCTGAGCCAATCTCGGAGGAGCAGCCACGGCGAGCGGAGAAGAGGCGGCAGTGGCGCGGCGGCCTCGCCCGCTCCGCCTCTGGGGGGGAATCGGAGGGTGGGTGGAGGCGGGCCGGGGGCGTGGCGAGCTGCGAGTCCGGGTCCTAGAAGGGCCTGGATTCGCGGCTCGCCATGCTCGCCATGCTCCTGGCCTGCCTCCGCCCTTCCCTTCTCCGGTTTTGCCTGCCGCCTCTTGGCTGCTCCTCCGAGATGGGCTGAGCCTGGGCCCATCTTGGAGGAGCAGCCACGGCGAGCGGAGAAGAGGCGGCAGTGGCGCGGCGGCCTCGCCAGCTCCGCCTCTGGGGTGGAATCGGAGGGTGGGTGGAGGCGGGCCGGGGGCGTGGCGAGCCGCAAGTCCGGGTCCTAGAAGGGCCTGGATTCGCGGCTCGCCATGCTCCTGGCCTGCCTCCGCCCTTCCCTTCTCTGGTTTTGCCTGCCGCTTCTTGGCTTCTCCTCCGAGATGGGCTGAGCCTGGGCCCATCTTGGAGGAGCAGCCACGGCGAGCGGAGAAGAGGCGGCAGTGGCGCGGCGGCCTCGCCAGCTCCGCCTCTGGGGTGGAATCGGAGGGTGGGTGGAGGCGGGCCGGGGGCGTGGCGAGCCGCGAGTCCGGGTCCTAGAAGGGCCTGGATTCGCGGCTCGCCATGCTCCTGGCCTGCCTCCGCCCTTCCCTTCTTTGGTTTTGCCTGCCGCCTCTTGGCTGCTCCTCCGAGATGGGCTGAGCCTGGGCCCATCTCGGAGGAGCAGCTGTGGTGGGCGGGGAGGGGGCAGCAGCGGCGCGGCGGCCTCGCTCGCTCCGGGATGGGGCGGTTCGCCATGCTCCCCAGCGCCGTTTCCCTCTCCCCATGCTTCCGTTTTTTGGGGGAGCGGGGGAAGAGGGTGGAAATCCTGGGGTCCCCCGCCAGGGCAGGAGGGTTGGGAAGCCTAGCCATGGTGGAGTGTACGTGAAAGGGAATCCAGGTTGGAGAGGCAGGCTCTCCTCCCTGATCCTGTGCTTTCTCCCTTTCCTCTCATGCTCTGCTACGGCAGGGTGCACAGGGAAGGGAAGCCAGTGCTTTCTTCCTGCAAAAAGCAGGGGGGCTCTCAGGCCTGAATTCTAAGCAGAATTCAGGAGTATGCAGTGCTGGTCCCCAAAAAGATGGCATCACTTCTATGTGACAGCATCACATTAGGGGGGCCCCTCTCCCTCCGGGAATGCCCCCCCCCAAAGTCCCCTGCAGCTAGGAAAAGGGACCTGGCAATCCTACTGGAGAACTTTAATTAAAAATTAATACTACATGAGGGCAGCAAACAGTCTGATCATCTGTCTGTTTGCTCTGCTCTGCCTTTCTTGCTCGCCTAGTGGCTGCAGCGCAGAACTGCACTACAAGTGAAAAAAATGTATGGTGATTTCAGGTTCACTGGGCCCTCAAGCTGACATGGGCCCCAGGAATGCTGAAGCCCCCCCCCCTTCAGTGGCCCTGAGAATCTCACGTTGCAGGAAGCCTCTTTAGGCTGGAGGAAAGCGTCACACTTTGCTCAGTTGTGTGATAGCATCAGGGTAGGATCCACCCCACTGAGCTTGACAGAATAATAGTTTGACACAGTATAAAACAGGTTCACATGTATTCTTGACTAATTTACTTCACAATGTAGATGTGCTAATAAAAAGGAATAGACCATATACCTCCTCCCAACATTGGTCTATGTGGTCTACTCTGATTGGCAGCACCTCTCAGATAGAGTTTGTAATGAACAGTAAATGTTTAATTTTGTAACTTGGGCTGAGAACCTTGAGTGAGGGGATTCAAATGGAATTCTTCAGTTGAGAATATCAGTTAGGAACTGGTAGCTAAGGTCAAAGTCCAGGAAGTGAGAGAGTGAGAGAGCAAAGCAGACTATGAGAGGATCAGCACATCCCTATCAAGACTATGGGAAATAGCTCCTAGAAGATGGAGGAGATGTATAAGGGAAGAAACTGGAACTTGTGTGAATGTTCCTGCCTTCACCAGTTTTAGTGTCTGTTAGACCAAGAAGCTTATGGTTGTTTATATAAGCAGGCACTGCCAAAAAAATCTCTCCTCCAGTTTTAAAGACCTCTCCAGATAACAGAAACAGCTACTTGTTTGTGATAAATTATCCAGTGTGTCACATTCTCAGGTTGCAGGCAGGCAGGAGTCCAAAGCCAGTCCAAGGTCAAAGTCCAGGAAGTCAAGCAGAAGCCAAGTCACCAATGTGGAATCACAAACCGGAATCAAAAGTCAATGTCCAAAAGCCAAAAGGTCAGGGTGCCAAGGAAATCAAGCAGGTCAGGATCAGGAAGGAGCATGGATGCAAGCCAGAGAATAGACTTGTTGCTTCCACAAGGTTACCAGATCCTGGGTGGGAGCTATATGAGAGTCTCAATCAGCCTGCTCTCTGGGTGGCAGTGACTCTGCTAGAACGCAGATCTGAGAGACCTGAAGCCTCGGTGTACCTCATGTCTTCGCTCTGAAAGTTCTTTCTGGAGCCTGCTTTGAACTCTTGAGATGGGAGGAGGAGAGCTTGGAGGAGATTGATCGTCAACAGCTGACACTGGTGCCTGGAGAGTGGTTTTGGGAGTCCAGGAGCTGGTGGACCTCATATTCCTCCTCGTCATCGACCAAGACAGGAGCAGGCGGCGCTGGAGATGGGAGGAGGAGAGCTTGGAGGAGATTGATCGTCAACAGCTGACACTGGTGCCTGGAGAGTGATTGATGGGCCAGCTGCTGTTTGTTCAGCTGAGGAATTGACTGGCAACTCTTCCAGGTCTGTTAACCATTCCAGCTCCTCCTCATCAGGGCTCATGACACGGTGTTTATTTTTATATAAATTTATTCCTTTTCTAAACATGTATCCAGAGGCAACCACTCACCTGTCACTCCTGGCCTTATACCCAAACTCCAGTCACGATCTCAGAGGCTGGGGCACCACCATAAGCTACTTCCCAGGTCACAGGAGTGGGGAAACATGGGTGCTCCAAGAACCAGGGTGAGAAGCACAACAGACACCTCATAACTGGGAGTTAGAGCCAGAAGATATCCAGCCCAGGAAGGGCTGTCCTGGAAGCAGAGCATGACAGAGGAGGCAGCCCAGCAGGATGGGGACATTGGGTCAGCTCCATCACTCATGGTTCCTGCTCTGAGGGGGTGAGGCCGGTAAGGGCAGTAGGATTGGATGGGCTATGCACTCCTCCCAAGGCAAAGGTAACAGATGGGAGGAGGTGATTGGAACCAGCTCTAAAATTGTCCTCTGGGCTGGCCCATTGGTCTTCATCCTGCAAGAAACGTAGGAGATTGACTGGCCAGGGTGGAAGATCCTGGGTCTCTGCATTCCTAGGTTACTGAGAGATGCATTTCGAGGGTGAGAGGCAGGGTCCAGGATGAGTGTGGACCCCCCTGCTCTCATGGAGGTCTGTACCTGGAGAAAATCAAGCCCTGGAGCCACAGACCCAGAGAAGCTGGGGCTTGACAACCTGATACCTACCTGACCATTTCCTGTCATAAGTGCAATAAAACAGTTTATTAGTTTTGAATTACCATCAGCCTCTCGTGTGCTATCTTTTATCAAAGATAAAAGAAAGATTTTAGTCTCTTCCCCTCAGTTCCTTAGGCTGGAATATACATTCACATAACTGGGTGGGACTGACAGAGAAAAACAAAGAAGGAACAAAAAAGGGCTGCTCAGCTAAAATAAAGAGAAATCCTGTGAGGGAGGGTGAAATCATCATAGAAGGTTTTTCATATTACCTACTGCTATCCTTTGAAATGCCACCATCACCTGGCTGAGTGAGTGGGCAAGGCACACACTTCAGCCAGTCCTGCATCTGCGGCTCATGTGAAATAGGAAGTGAGCACTAGCCCATCCTCTGGCCATTTGGGCTGCCACCACTGGCATGGTGCAGATACCTTTCCCATCCCCAGCTAGCCTGGTTACTTGGTGTGGCTATCTCATCCATCCCCCAGCCAGTTGTCACTTTCTTGACCAATGTCTGGTTGACATTTCAAAGACTGATACCAACTGGGACTTGGGCCACTTTCTCACTGGTGCACCATACATGCCCATACTTTCACCTTTCCCCCGATAAATAAAAAAATCCTTTGTGATACAGGATCAATTGACTATTCAAAATGGGGCAATCAGCTACATGCAATGAATTATTATGCTACCAATGTGGGATATTACCAGCGCAACCAAGAACAGAGGACCACCCTTCTAAATCAATGGGATTAGAAGGCTGCAACTCCATTTGCACTGTAACTCCAGTTAGAATTTCACTGAAGCACACAAATTTTCTTACGTAAAATGAATTGTTGAGCTATGGAAGCCCTCACTTGGAAGTATCCTAATTGAAATTTTATTTTTGTTCCTTCTGGCTGACAGAGGATCTTTATACATGCTGAGTCATAGAAGTATTATGATACGTACAATGCGTTTTGTTTCTTCTGGTAGCACTAAGGTAATCAAAATCTATCAATACATTTTTATTCGCACCTACCCCAGGTAAGTGTGTATAGGTCTTCCTTCTGCCATTTTACAAACCTGTGTGTTAGATTAGGCTGAGAGAGTGTAATTGGCTGAAGATCACCTTGGGAGCTTCAAGGCTCAATGACAATTTTAACCTGGGACTCCCTAGCAGTAGTCAGCATTCTAACCACCATGCCATGCTACCTCAAATGTTTGCAATTTTTACAAATGTTGTACTCTAGTGCAGAGAGACTGAAATAACTGAATTGTGGAGTATAATGTTCTTTTGGGGCATTTTTTAATCTGAAGAGTTAGAAGAGTTGTAAAGAGCTGAAAAGAAACAAATACAAGTATTGTCATGCACCTTTGGAAATAATATACTACTATGCTCAGAATATTCCAGCTTTTGTTTTGTGTTGTTTTTGCCTTCTCTAACATGCACCTGCAGTTTGACACCCAAACACAAAAGCAACATTGATGGTACAGTTATTTGCACTTCTCCTGAGTGGTGTTCACATTTGATCAGTGCTGTTCACTCAGACGAATGAAGGAGAACAGCTTCTTCCATGCAGTGTCGGGGTAGCCTGATTTACACTGCATCCAAATGTACAAGAGTGTATTCCATATCCCTCCACTCCAGTTTCAAGTAGCAATATATACAACAATGTGGATTTATTTCTAGAGATGCTGGTTATTTTTCATACTCTCTCATTTCAGGGAAGTGACTGACTCTAACGCATTTGGCAAAAATTTAGTTCTTCCTGCCTAGATATTGCTTATTCTGAAGTGCAGCTTTACCCTTTCTAATATAATGCTTTATAGAGAAACAAGCTAGATAATAAAGAAAAATGTTGCTATCTGCTTTTAGTTCACATTTGAAAGGACACAGTGTATTCTGAAAGAAATCCGGTGCTTTAAACATGTACAATGATTCCACAGAAAAACATTTAGCCCCACTATTTGGACACTCTTTGCTGTACTACAGTGAGGCTTTGCTAGTTTCTTATGCCCTGTCTGCTGAAACTGTAATACTCTGCTGTTCATTCTCTGCAAGTAAAAAGCAAATTGTCACAGACTTAAGGCCGTTAAGCAACACCTCCCTGTTCCAATGCAGCTCAGTTGTACCATAACATCATAGGCACCACATTTGCCAGTACTTCACACCACATCATAATTCTAGGCAGCATGAGAGCACAGTAATTCCCAGCAATTGGCTGTCATCTGCTACACTCCACCAAGCATGCAGCACTGTAGCACAGCCCTGGCTGACTGCCAAACCTCTTCAGCGCTCCACAGTACTACCACCTCTGACTCATAACTCAGCTTAGGAGTGTCAGTGCACCCTAATGGACATCACTGACTGCAAAAGAATTTAGCACAGCTGTGGTGTTATGTGCTGATGCTTCCATTGTCACGCATTGCCTTCCACAGTCTACCACAAAACTGCAGGGTGGTGGCGGCACGGTTTGGAGAATCATATAGAATTCTCTAATGACACCATTCTAAGCAGAGCTACACCCTTTTAAGTTTTTTACTTCTATAATTATATCTATAATTATAATATGATTCTGGTTAAGATTGCTCCATCACATCACTCAACCATAATAAGTCAGCTCTTAGAAATATAAATAAAACATTACATGATTTAATATGACACCATGTGTAAAACACTAATGAAACAACATCTCGGTTTTAACCAGAAGTAAGTTCCATCCATTTCTTCCAAGGAGAAGCAGATGGCAACCAAAGATAGGGCTTTATCAATATTGGCACTTTGCTTATGGAATACTCTTCCCCTGGAAGCTTACCTAGTGCCTCTGCGGTTGTCTTTAGGTTCCAGATAAAAACATTTCTGTTTTCGGCTTTTATTTAAGGTTTCTTTTAACACCATTCAGTATATGGTTAGCTTGAAACTATTATTCAAGATGCTCAATGGTTTATGTTTTTATACAGTGGCTAGGTCTTAGGGTTGTCAACCTCCAGGTTATGACTAGAGATCTCGGATTACAACTGATCTCCAAGTGACAGAGATCAGTTCGCTTGAAGAAGATGGTTGTTTTGGAGGATAGACTGTATGAAATGATACCTCACTGAGATCCCTTCCCAAACGCTGCCTTTCCCAAGGCGGCACCCCCAAAATCTCCAGCTACTTCCCAACCCAGAGCTTCCAAGCCTACTGGGTCTATAATACTGTTTTAATTAATATTTTAACATTTTTTTTTTAGCTGCCTCATGCAAATTACCTGGAGATGCAGCATACCAATTAGCTAAGTAAATAAATTATTCCTTTCTCTGCTTAAAATACATGCTGGGCACTCTCTTCACAAAAAGGCTGTGTGTCTCATAGTGGCAATATTAAAATGTCGTATTAAAATGTAGCATAATATAATAGCTAGAAACAACATAAATGTTAATAAAAATAGCAAGTAGAAGAAGACAGTGAAACAGAGAAGTATAAAAATAGTGGAAGGCAATATATAAACATATAAAAATGGAGGTGGAGAGAGGAAAGCAATCACTGTACGGATGCCGTACCGTTTTTTAAAGAATGATCCTGGAGTCTAGTATCTGGCTAGGCAAATCACTGTGGGGAAGGGATTCTGCTACAGAAGTAGAGATGCTAGGCCTTGGCCACCCTTGGGGGGGGGGGGGGATGGGTGGAAACTGGCATGCTGGCAAAGCTGGACATGATGGTATGATATTGGAGCAATGCCTCTGAAGTTTTGTCACTTCCATTTTTTGCCAATAACTGCATAATGCTAGCGCTGCCTCATTCCCCCCCCCCCATTTTTCTCCTATTGGCATTTGAGGTGTCAGCAATCGATGGTTTCGATTTCTACGAGGTCTCTGGCCATAAAAGAGCACAGGCTGTCTGATATTGCTCTTACGTATGCATATATTAATCCAAACAGATTCAGCCCAATAGGTATTCTGGATAGGAATCTTCATAGGGATCTTATGTGAGCCACTTCAGGTTGCATCAGGGAAGAGCAGGTTTGGGCAACAGCAGCAGCAGCAGCCGCCCTTGTATTCTCTGGATAAATGTTCCCAGGCAATTTGAATGATCACAAATATGGCATGCAACATTCATATTCATCATTCTCCAGTTTTTCTCACTTGTCACAAATATAGAAATTGCTGGCAGCCATGTTTTTCGATCACTTAAATCACTCCAACAGTTACCACCAAACCATGTACCAGAGAAAGCTAGAATCACTAGCAAGGGAAAGAAATACATTATTCTAGGAACTGGCCTTGAGCTTCTTGTAGCTATTGAGACTAATAAATTGATGCCTTCAGAACACTTTGCAATTCATGATCTTTGCACCTCATGCCCTGGACTAATTTCTAAAAACTAAACCATTTGACAAGAACTGATATTACCTAAGGCAGTGAAGTAATGAAGGCAGCAAATATTTAGTAACTGAACCTGGTGCAAGTGGCTGCAGTGTTGTGAGAAAAGGAGATGTTCTAATTTCCCGGAAGCAATTTTTTTAAAAAAAATACAGCTGGCTTTACAAAAGTGCTCATTGATGTCTCCTCCAAATGGCTTGCAACTTGTATACAACACAGTTCTATGCAGAATGTGTTAAATAAAAGATACTTATGCTTTGTGTGTGGAACATTTTCAATCAGTTTGGTTCTGTTTTGACTCAGTGCAAGTTGTTTTATTATACATGTTTTGCTTCTGGCATTTCACAGATCATAGTTTTATGTCTTCTGGTAGAGTTGCCTCTTCAGAGCCCATATTGCTCTCTCTGTGTGCATGTGTGTGTGTTTGTTTTCTTTATTTATCCATCCAAGCTATATTTTGAGCAATTTATAAACTTATCTTCCTTATCCCAGGGGATATGACTCATACCCTTAGCTTTATTTGCTACACCTGCCAACTTGGAAGTGTAAAGAAAAAATACTCCCCATGTATTAGTCTCCATTTTACCTGCTGCAGAGGTTTTGGGAGATCCCCCTTTTGTATAGGAGCATCTGGAGAGGGAGAGAGAAGGCAACATGGTATAGCTCTATATTGTCAGCTCTTGGAAGCTAAGCAGAGTATAAACTTAGGACTTGTGGACTCTGTAGAGGAAGGCAATGGCAGGCCACCTCTGGTTCTCGCTTACCTTGAAAACCCCTTGCTGGGATCACCTTAAATTGGATGCAATTGGACAGAACTAGAGACGGGCACGAACTGAAACACAAAGCAGAATTTGTCACAAACAGGCAGTCTGCCATCAAAACTTCCACAAACTTTTAGGGAAGTTCATGCTGTTCATTGTGGTTCATGGATGGAGCAGAAAGCAGGGGTTTAAAGGGATTCTGAGACCCGTTAAACTCCTGCTTTCTGTTCCCCATGAAAGTCGCAAAGACAGCTGAGCAATGGGGAGGCACTGTTAAATGTTAAACAGACTGCACAAGACAGCCAGAAACAGCTGCATGACCAAATCACAAACCGAACTGCATTTTGCCAGTTCCTGCATTTTCCTGGTTTGTGCCCATCCCTAAATGGCACTTTACACAGACATTTGGAGAGAGCAGGCAGAACAGATCCATCTGAATGCTTAACACATGCATACAAATAACATATAAAAGGTAAAGGTAATCCCTGTGCAAGCACCAGTCATTTCCAACTCTGGAGTGACATTGTTTTCACAACATCTCCATGACAGAATATACATGGACCCCAAATGACAATTATCTCTATCTCTTCTAATAACTATCTGTCACTAAATGTGGTTTGAGTGCAGCTGTTATACAATACTAACAACTAGATCAGTTTTAGCCTTAAACATTCTATTAATAATTCTTCACTTTTAAAAAATTCTACCCCTTAGCTAACAATACTTTACTTCAGGAGCTGGTGCAGCACAGGTTATTGCAGAGTCAATGAAACACAACATATCACTGCTAGAGAAGAGGTTTCAGAAATGTGGAGGGGAGCAAACTCAGGTAATGTTCCTTGATGTGAGAATATTGCTTTAGAAGTTATTTTTATCTGTGAAACACTGGAGGTCATCCAGACTTTAAGAATATCCGCAGTGCAACCAAAACATACATCACTCGTTAATGTGTGTAAGAGGTGTTTGCAGTTGGAGCTAGATATTTTCCTGTCCAATTTCTGAACTATTCATGGAAGCACAAAGGCACACTAAGCTGTGGTAAGGTGACACAGAAATTGTCATAAGCAATACACATAACTCTTAAATGGACCTGCCAGATTATGATAGGATTGTGATTAGCCTTCTTGCACTAGCCATCATGGCTGGCGCATGGGAGTAGGTGAGCTAGGCAACCGCCTGGGGTGCCACCTCACCTATGGAGTGCCACCTCACCAGGCACTCCCTCCCCTCCTCCCTACCCCACTGCTCTCAGCTTCTCCGATCGTAGACCTGGGAAGTTGAGAGCGGTGAGATGGCACATCAACATGTGCTGTCCTCTGAGCCCACCTTCCCTTGCAAGGGAAGCCAGGCTCAGAGGAGAACATGCCTCACCCAGCTGCTCTCGCCTTGCAAGGGAAGACAGGCTCGGAGGAGACCGCCTGCACAGTGCGCTTCCCTTCTTAGGGCAGTCTCGGAGTGCCTCCAAGAGCTCAGGTACGGCTTACCCACAGCCCCCACTCAGCCTTCTTGGGTCTGCCGAAGAAGGCTGAACAAGTGCTGCGGGTGAGCTGCACCTGCACAGTGCGCTTTTGGAGGAGCTCCGAGACTGCCTTAAGAAGGGCAGTCTCAGAGTGCCTCCAAGAGCGCACTGCACAGTCACAGCTCACCTGCCCAGCCCTCCCCTGCTACACCACTGTGCCAGCCTTCCTTGTGGGCAGGAGTGTGGTGGTGAAGCAGGTGTGTGGGGGGATGGGGGGCAGGTGCCAGCATGGGGTACCAAAGGTCCTAGCACTGGGCCTGGTTGCCATTTAATATGATTGCATGCTTTTATTTAGGTTTTCCTTTCTTTATCTGAATCCACGAGGTGGCCCATCAGTGCCTTTCCTCATTTCTCCCTGGTCAGGGAAAGGGGGTGGCACTGGAAATTAATGTGTTCTCTAGCAAACCCTTGCTATGTAGAAAAGGTTCTGCAGGGGGTAGACATCTCTCTGATGTTATTTAACATCTGCATGCACCTCCTTGCCCAGCTAGCATGGAGTTTCAGGCTTGGGTGTCAGTATGTGGATGGCACCCGGCTGCATCTATTATTTGATGGCCACCTGGCTGCCACCCCACAAAATCTGGCTGCGGATTTGGAGGCTGTGGTGGAAGGGTTAAGAATGAGCAGGCTGAGACTGATAAAGATGGAGGTTTTATGGCTGTTAGGGGGCTTCAGGGTTGGAGCCCAAGCTCCTGACTCTTGATGGGGTGCTGCTGATGCCAGCACCATCCATTGAGAGCTTGGGCCTACTAACTATGAAGGCTCAAGTCATGCACATTGCCAAGCTGGTGTTCTTCCATCTTCACCAAGCTTGGCAATTGGATCCTTTCCTGTTGTGCCCTGACCTAGCCACATTAATCCATGCAATGGTCACCTCCAGGCTAGACTACTGTAATTCGCTCCATGCTGGCCTACCCTTGAAGCTGACCCAGAAACTCCAGCTGATCCAGAATGCAGTGATGTGAGTCCTGATGGGAATGCCATGGACAGCACATATTCAGCCTATGCTGTGCCAGCTGCACTGGCTTCCAGTGGAGTATTGAGTCAGGTTCAAGGCCTTGGTATTTACCTTCTTGAGTGGTCTGGGACCAAAGTATCTGTGGGACCATCTCCTCTGGTATGTCCCTGGGAGAGCATTATACTCTGCAGACAACAACTTGCTGGTGATCCCTAGTCCCAAAGAGGTCCAACTGTCTTTTCACCAGGGCCAGGGCCTTTTTGGTCCTGGCCCCAACCTGGCAGAACCCTCTGCCTAATACTGTCAGAGCCCTGAGGGATCTTATGCAATTCCATATGGCCTGTAAGGCAGAGATATTCCATCAGCCTTTTGGTTAGGGACAACAACAGTTTTCTATGGCACCCATTTCACACACACACCCCCTTAAACTCTGATCTTTGTTTCCTCTCCCCTGTGCCCGGGGAGTGACCAGGCAGTCCAGAATTCCAGATTTAGGGATGCCATCTTGAGTCTATTTTAAATTGGTGTAAACGTTATTAATTCTTTTATATTTACATTTTAATGTTTTGTATATCTGCTCTACGGCTTTTGCCTCATTGTACTTCACCCAGAGCCTAGGGCAATCAACACATCCAATTAGCAACAACAACAATAACAAGTATGTTGAATATTTTGTCCTATCGTTTTGATGACAGAGCAAGCAAATATTTGGCAGTCTCAACAATGCGTGTTTCAGAAGGCAATTTCAGAAACTGTTACACCAGTTAACTACAGAACATCAGCTCAAACTAGAATGACTACAGGTAGCCCATTGGCTAAGAGGATTTAGAGTCAGGAGCAACAGTGCCATCCATAGAAAGATTGCACAATTGTTAGGACATGCATTTGACTTAGTAAGCTAGAGACCTAGGTAAAAGAGCATCAGAAATTACCATGGAAAATGTTCCAGTTACTAAGCTTCTATGAACCAGCTATGAAACTCCAAATTTAAAATAAGTAGCTAAGGACTCACAACTGCGTGCAGGGCTGGCATCTGATTCAGACTTCCTCCCACCCCCAGATGTTGTGCAGCTTCTTCATCGCCTAAGAGACACTAAGGGGACTAGAAGATTACTATTACCTTTCAGGGGTGTTGGCAGGGAGCCTGAGAATGCAGGTTACAAGGGAAGAGGATGTCAAGCCATCCAGCAGCCAACCCCCGGTATCTCTCCAGGTGTGGGGGCAGCTGCAGTACCAGCATACCCATGCTGGAACAGCCATCAGCAGGAAGGCAGAGAGTCATCAGGCTTTGCAGGAAAAGCCCCAGCAGAGCCTGGTGTTGCTAGGGAAGGAGACAGGATGCTGGACTAGATGGACCACTGGTCTGACAGCCTTGAATCAAAGTCTTTTATTGCTATCAGAAGACAAATGAAGTTTATTCAAAAAGCCAGGACTTTTTGGGTAGCAGGAACTCCTTTGCATATTAGGCCACACACCCCGATGTAGCCAATCCTCCAAGAGCTTACAGGGCTCTTAATACAGGGCCTACTGTAAGCTCTTGGAGGATTGGCAACATCAGGGGTGTGTGGCCTAATATGCAAAGGAGTTCCTGCTACAATAAAAGCCCTGCATAAAGCCCATAAAACACCCAAGCTGAGAGACTCCTCTATTCACCAGAGGTTAGAAAAAGAAGGAAAAACCTCTATGCCTTACACTGAATTTCTGAGAAGTTTTGAAAACAGGGAGACATTTTGCCATTTTTCAAGGCACTTTCAGATTCTACCTGAGGCAGAGAAATTTCCTCATCCTTCTCCAAACAATGAAGGAATCTCTCCCTCTTCCTCACCCCTCTCCATACACCCACACACATGTAGATCTTTGGAAAGCAGTGAGATATTCAGTGTTTGAGACCATCCAAATCCTAGGTCTCCACCAGGCAGTAAACAAGCAACCTTCAGCCTAATGCAGTCAGGGAAAATTAGGGTTTTCTCTGCTGCTGTTCTTGGCAGCATTTATTCCCTATGGGAGTAAAGAGAGAGTGGTTATTTTTCTGCATGATTGGGTTTTTCCCCTGCTATGTAAAACCCCCCTCTTCAGTCTGCCTGGACCTGTATGAGCTGTTTTCATTTCTGTTTTTAGATATTACTTTTAAGCAACATTAAACCAGTGCCCAGTCCAGCTTTATGGGAAGAGAGATTGCAAGAACAGGTGTATAGCAGTTAACCAACCCCAGCCCTGGTTTAAGGATTTTTATTTATGTATTTACTTTGCAGATTTGCACATCAGGGCAGGGCAGAACCGGATTAAACCCTGTGGAGGCCTCTAGGCAGTCAAAATCTTGCGTGGGGGAGAGGCCTCGCAAATTATCTCCAAGTTGGGGCGGTTGCCCCACTGCCTGTGTCCCCTGCTGCAGCCTGCAAACACCTTCTCAAAAGACCCTTTGACAAAGCTTTGGGGGAGAGGCAGAGAGAGGCAAACTTGGCGATGACGCCAGCATCAGCCACACCAGGCAAGTCAGGCAAAGAGCAGCTCAGCTGCTGACTGCGCGGGCAGGCTGGGAGTGTTGGAAGCAGGGGGGAAACTGGGGGCAAAAGCCGGCCCGGAGCCCCTAAGGGCATGCGGGCCCATAGGCCAGTGCCTACTTGGCCTAATTGTTAATCTGGCCCTGCATCAGGGTAAATCACCACAGTTACAGTCATATGTCATTTGTAGGTTCCTTTCAGTTCCCATGTGCATGGCACCCAAATTTGAATTGAGGCCATGGTACACATGTTGAAGTAACTTCAGCCTTTTCCCCTTGCATGCCATTTTTAAAATCTGAAATGGTCCCAGATGTGGGTGTGGATGTTAATCATCTCACTGGTACCTGGCAACTAGTTAACATCTTTGGCTGTGTGACTTAGCTCTTTGAGAAGGCTTCCATTTGTACTTTTTCTGTGAGAAGGTTTCCTTATGTACAGTGCCTTCTTTTGTACTTGAATGGTTGGTACAACTACTACAGGCAGGCTGACAATGGGGGTGGCACAAAGACACTGAGCTGAACATATGTGTTTGCTATAAGTTTGTTCATACTTATAAGAAACTGCCCCATTATCCCTGTGACCCTTTTTCTGAGGTTTTTCAATGAATAAATTAAACCTAATGCAACTGATTAGTTGACTACTGTTTCAAAACACCCAGACAGTTGACAGACTGAAACATTTTAATTAGCTTACATCCGTAAATGAAAGCTAAATTTTGTTTAAAACAGTTTTCAACTCAAATGCAGAACAGAATTTCAGTTGCCTTATTTTTTTAGATAATACCATTAAGAATCACAATGCTGTTTTAAGCTATCGTGCCTTATGTCACTTTTGTATACTTTTCAGCATACATTTTTGTTTGCTACATTTATTTAGTTTTTTAAAATAAATTTTATTTTATTAAATCCAAACCAATACAAAGGGAGCATAGGGGAAATAAATAATAAAAATATAAATCTAACATACAAGAATCCAATTTAGACCATTGGATGCATCTAACAAACAATTTACAAAAACAATACATAATATGCTAAGTATTAAGAATTGAGAAATAGCCCACAATTCATTCTATTAAACAAAAAGGAAATATTCCCAAAGAATTCCAAAACCAGGGCCCAAAGCAAACCCTAATCTATAGCCAAATCAGTATCATTTTCGAAGAAAGGGTTATCCATTGTCTTTCCCATTACATACTGATCCCATAACTTATCATACCACATTTCAATCATGGGGGTATATAGGGGCTTCCAATTTTTAGCAGTTATCATGCGAGCTATTCCAACATTGTCGAGATTAAAGATTTCTGATCTTTACTTGCCAATTTATCAGGCCAGATATCAAATAAAAGAAGTTTTAAATCTACCGGAATGGTTAGATCGAATATGAGTTTTATTTGCTCTACCACTTTATTCCAAAAATTTGACACTGTTGGACATTCCCACCACATATGATATGGGGAGCCTTTAGTTTTACAATTCCTCCAACATTCTGGACTTGAGACCCTAGAGATTTTACTCATCATGGCAGGGTTTAAATGCCAAAGTGAATACATTTTTAAAAATTGGAGTTGGATACCAGTGTTTTTAGCCTTAATGGAAGGGGAGTTCCAGATCTTTTTCTAATTGCTTTCATCTAGCCTTTGAGGTAGCATTAAATTCCAACATTTAATATAAGAGGGTGTATTTGAGTGAAGAGAGTCAATTAAGTAATTATATATTTTAGAGAGTTCACATATATGTATCGTTGAGCTCAAGGAATATAACTATATAAACAGTATTATTTACTGCTTTATATATAGTGTTCATATAAGATGATGGAACTGAACTCTGTGTTGTTATCTTTTAATATTTCTTTATCTTGAACTAACACATGATGAAAGCCCACTATCCATGTTAAAATCACTGCATTAACTCTGCTGAAAAAACACCATGTGGTACAGTTATATGTAGCATAGAGCAGTCTGTTACTTGGGTTGTCTTATTGATATTCTGAGTAGTGATTAGTTCACATGACTCTCCCTTGATCATCCAGCTGAGTTCACACAATGATACTCATTCTGAGATAAAATAATCCCCCCCCCCCCAAAAAAAAATAGATTTGATGGTGGTACAATAGAAGCATCTTTGCCCAAGGGCTCACATTTACCCCAATATAATTTCTGTTCAAAGGTATTAGCATATATTTTTTATATTGTGTTACAAAATTCAAAACAAGACAATAACTGGACATGGTCACAAATATCATACCACCTTTAAGTCTGCAACAATTATCTGCCCCTAGAGTCTGGTCTAAACCTGGACTCAGGGATAAGAGATTTGAAAAGCAGTACATATGAAAGACTTTAAGATACAGAAGAAAAAGAGATTGGATTTATACTCCACCCTTCATTACCTGAAGGACTGTCAGAGTGGTTTACAATCTCCTTTATCTTCCCCTCACAACAGACACCCTGTGAGGTAGGTGGGACTGAGAGCTTTCCCAGAACTGCTCTTGAGCAGAACAGCATTGAGAGAACTTGTGGCTGACCCATATGTACCAGAGAAGTTAGTGCAGCACTGCAGATATTAGAGTACCTGAACAAATAGACATGATCTAGCCTCCTATGTTTTGATGGTTGTACTGACAGAAGATTTCTCTCACTTTGTGAAAGTGCATTTGTGTTTCACAGGACATTATCTGTGGCAGTCTTCCCTGGGCCAACTTTTTTCTATTAAATAAAATTTAAATGTTCCAGTCTAGTGCAACAATCACTGTTAGACACGGACAAAAGCATTTGAAACAGTTCTGTCAACTTCCATACTACATAGATTTTTGGAATCAACTAACAATATTGTCTGCAACTTGCTGAATACATGGCTACCACTCAAGACACTCTTCACATTACAGACCAGCCTCTTGCTGGGAAGCTGGGGGAGAGCTGGAGGTCTAACTGCTAGAAGAGCACTATAATGCCACATAAAGCATAATTCAAATGAAACTAAATAACTTCAGTGATTCTGCAAATGAACTTGAACAATGGATTATGAAAGTCATTAATAGGCTTCCCAACCCTCCCACCCTGGCAGGGGACATCAGGATTTCCACCCTCTCCCCAAAAAAATGGAAGCGGGGGGAGGGGGGAAATGGCACCAAGGAGCATGGTGAGCTGCCCCATCCTGGACCGGGCAAAGCCGCTGCGCCGCCCCCTCCCCGCCCACCGCAGCTGCTCCTCCGAGATGGGCCCAAGCTGAGCCCATCTCGGAGGAGCAGCCACAGCGAGCGGAGAAGAGGCGGCAGCTGCGCAGAGGCATTGCCTGCCCCGCCTCCGAGGCAAAACCAGAGAAGGGGAGGGCAGAGGCAGGCCAGGAGCATGGCAAGCCACGAATCCGGGCCCTTCTAGGACCCGGACTCACGGCTCGCCACACCCTCGGCCCGCCTCCACCCCCCCCCTCCGATTCCACCGCAGCTGCTCCTCCTAGATGGGCCCAGCCTGAGCCCATCTCAGAGGAGCAGCCACGGCTAGCGGAGAAGAGGCGGCAGCTGTGCAGCGGCATCGCCCGCTCCGAGACGGGGCGGCTCGCCACGGTCCCCGGCGCCATTTCCCCCCCTCCCCCTAGCTCCACCCCAGTGTCTCCTGGCTCCACCCCCAAAGTCCCCAGATATTTCTGGACTTGGCAACCCTAGTCATTAATAACATCTCTTCATGTAGGAAAGAAAAAGTAGATTTGTTATGGAGGTTCCTCTTTTTTTTCACTGTGTATACTTATCTCTTTGAGAAAGAAAGGGACTATAGTTATTGAAGAAGAGACCTAATCCTAAAATTCCAATCATTATGCATGGCAAATGAAAAATAAAAAAAATAGGTCATTTACTGATTATTTTGTTATGAATGTGCCTTGTGAGACACATTGGAGGCTAAGCTGTGTGTGTGTCATTTACTCATTTATTTAATGCTTATTTACAAATCTGTGCAAAGTCAAGAAGTGATCACTGAGGTCGGTGATAAGCTCCAGTCTTTGGTTTATTACATTACTTATCTGGCTGTGACTCAGCTTTTCTCTGTTTATGTAAAAGACCTCTCTTAAGCCCTCCCACAGTGAAATAAAGTGAGTTCAGCCATCTCTGAATCAACCAAGAACACTTTATTGCAAGAAGAAACAGTCACAGCAGAACACTGTGTAAGCCAAAATGCCCTCAATAGAGGTTGGGGAATTGACAGGTGGGCAGCTTTGGCTCAGGACCTAGAATCTATGTATACAGGATTCCACTTCCAGAAATTATTGCTAAATTGACCAAGGACACTAATTAAATAAAACAATTATGAATTTATTACAGAAAAATATAGAACACACATATAAGATAATAGATACATATAACATACATACAGACCTAATAAAAATAGAGAGAAATATATAGAGGTAACATAAGGATGGACAAACAGGGTGATAATTACCGATCGTAGTCTTCGAGGAAGGCTCCAATGGCGACAAGCTAGGGCAATAGGGGAAGGGACCCTCAACTGATCAGGAATCGGGGATGTATCTAAACAGCAGGAATGGGGTACTGCTAGATGCACCCCTGTGGGGAGCTGGGTCAGAGGTTATAAGGACTACCTTGAGGCCTTAGGGGATGGGAGGTGCAGGGGCGAATGACAGGTGATGACCTCAGAAAAAGGGGAGGTTCCACAATGACCATAAGGGCTGGACTTTTGTGGTGTCCAATGGCCAGTTTATTGGGGGCACTTGATTGGGTACCCATACCTGGCCAATGAGCATACCTGACCCTGGTTACCTGATTGGGCCTTCAGGTAACAATGGGAAAAGGGGGAGGCTCCAGGGTGACCATTAGGGAAAAGAATTATTGGGGTGGAAGGGATTAACAAGCTATCAAAACTTATCTAAAAGGTGACAATAGATGGCCATATTGCTACCTAAGGTAACACCCGATCTATACAAAGAAGCTTGGCTCTAGATGAAGATGTTCTTCCTCTTCTTCACTCCTCTGCTGGCACCATCCATTGTCTTGGGTTCCGTTGGACAAAGACTTAGGCAGTCTGACAGGATCCACGCCTAAGATAAGCTTGATTGCCTTATGCATAAGTGACAGCTGTTGAGTACATGAGCCTCCCACTTCGCCGTTATGGAGTCTGACATTGCAGGAAGATAGTTGCTGATGATGTTAGCCTACCAACATGGATTTCGTGGTCGAGGCTGGAAACCGTCTGCCCGGACAGTTCCTGGCGGCGCAACTTCTTCCGCTGCAACAGCCAAGATGGTGCACGCACAGAGCGGCTGGAAACCCATCTATTCTCCTGGTTAGCACTCTTCCAGAGCTACCGAATGCTGCTGCAACGTTGTGGCTGTTTAGTGCTCACATAAGTCCCTTAAATTCTGGTAGACAAAAACCACGTTTTCCTGGCAGATGTGTGTGAGTTGAATCTCCAGGCACCCTGGCAACCAAGCGGGTGACTATGATGTTCTGAAATTAGGGGTCTTTTTCTCACAACTGCAACTAGATACAATCTGGCCATGTAACTATATACAATCTGGCCATGGTTAACCATGCCCCCATAGCAGGCAATAGTTACTCCTATTGGCTCACTCCGAATCCTTCATTTGCATCTCTTTGTTACAAGTTGTTACATGCCTAGCATCCTTATTGACCAGTTCTTCCAGGCTTCAGGATCCTGGTTTGCAAGGACTGCCTGTCTCAAGCTCAGACAACAAGAACCCCGTGAGATGCAATACATAGCACACAGACTTGCCAGAAGTGCACATTTGTTCTGATTTGTTTCTGTAGCCCTAGCCCTGCTACAGTTCAGCAATCCACTTTTTGGAAAAAAAATGCAGTTTATCCTGACAGGAAGATATAGCTTTTAATTTAAAGACTACACCCAGAGATTTACTAGATTTTGACTCAAAATGTGCTTTATTCTGTAAATTCTTTAGAAGTTGAGCATGAGGAAAGCACAAAACATAGATGAATTGTATGCTCTGCATTGGGAATCCAAGTGCTTTGTCTCTGTCATGTCACTGTTAAGTAATAGAAATAGCTATTAATCTTCAGATAATTCATAAAATATGTATTTTACACTAAGATTATATCCAACCACTGTAAGCTCTGCGTGGGAGCTTTATTTATCTTTTAATGTTTGGAGCTTTTTGATGTTGGCTGTGAACACAGCTAACTATATCCTTCCATTCTCCTGTATTTCAATGAGATTTGCATGTATACTTTTATGTGATGTTCTGTGTACATACAAATAGGGCTTCCTAGCCCTCACCTCTGTATCCTGTTTCCTGCCATTGTTGTTGTAGCCAGTGGGAGAAAAATAATCTTTAAAAAACATTGCACTATTGGCCAATGGTGCAATGTAATTTCCAAGAAAAACCCAGAAGTTACATTGGTCCTCTCTAGGCCTCCTAGTAAGGCATCATAAGAACATAAGAGAAGCCATGTTAGATCAGGCCAATGGCCCATCCAGTCCAACACTCTGTATCACACAGTGGCAAAAAAATTATATATATATATATATATATATATATATATATATATATATATATACACATACACACATACACACACACACACACACAGGGGCTAATAGCCACTGATGGACCTCTGCTCCATATTTTTATCTAAACCCCTCTTGAAGGTGGCTATCATACACCACATTTCTCATCAGCTAGTCTCCCTTCCTCCAGGATTATGATGGGTTCCTGGAGGAGCTGGAAATGGCATTCACCAACCTGGGGTGATCACAGAACACCAATAAACAGATCCACCATTTCCTACAGGGATATGGCACTATGGCACCTTATGCTGCTGAGTTCTAGCTCCTGGTGCAAGATCTGGCTTGGAACAAGTCAGCCCTGATGGACCAGTTCATGGAGGGCCTCACAGATGAGATCCTGGACAAGCTAGCCCATATCAAATGGCTGGTCACTTTCCCAGCACTGGCAATACTGTCAACACATCCACTATTGCTAGGAGGTCTGAAGAGAGTTCTGCAGGGAGTTGCTGTGGAAGACAGAGCCTCCCCATTGCTCAGCTCCAGTGTCCAGTCCTGCACTGCCAGTGTTGGTGGGGACAGGCAAGGGTGAGCCCATGCAGTTTGGGCAACCTGGCCCTGATTAGCATCTGCAGGAAAAAAAGGAGTAGAACCCAGGGTCTCTGCCTGTACTGTGGGGGTTCTGAGCATTTTGCCAGTTTCTGCCCCAAGAAGCAACAACCTGATGGTCCATTTAACACTTGGCCCGGGCATGCTGTGGTCTAGGTGAATGTGGGAGAGCCATCAGATCCAGTGGGGCTTTTGATCCTGGAAATGGGAAACTCCTCCTCCCCATAGAGCTGCTTCTGCCCAACAGTAATTGCCTGAAGACATATGTGATCACTGACTCCAGCACCTCCTGGTGCTTCATGGACCTAGAGTTCACCTGCCAGAACCAGACCCCAGCCCAGCCTAAGGAGAGTGTTGCCATCATAGAAGCCATTGATGGTGGCCTGTTAACCATCAGAGCTGGGCAGGGCCAATCCTGATGTATGCTAGACAACATCAGGAGTGACTGTCTTTTGATTTAGTATGGATGTCTTGATTCCCGGTGGTCTTGGAAATGACCTGGTTGAGTCAGCATAATCCCACCATTAATTGGGCCCAATGAACCATTCAGTTCCTCATGGCCACCCAAGATCCAGCCAGAACTGTGCTTTCCAGGATGGGAGCCTACCAAAGCATACCAGCAATTCTGACCCAAAGTTTGATTGTGGTGGAAGCTGGGTTCAGGTAGCCAGCTCAAGGTTGGCTCAGCCTTCCATCCTTCCGAGGTTGGTAAAATGAGTACCCAACTTGCTACAGAGCAAAACCTCCATTTTCTCCATTGGCTGGGGCTCCTCCCTTGGGGAGGAGGGGGTGAGGCAGAGCTTGCTTTGCCAGGCTCTCTCAATCATACACAGAGCTACTAAGCCAAGTCCCATTTCCCTCTATTAACTGAGGCTCCTCCCCCTCCTGGTCCCCCAGGGAAGGGAAGGAAGGAAAGAACCAGAGCTTCCTTTTCCCAATTCCCTGGATTCCATGGGAGAAATACAAAGAAAGCACATTTAAGACCAACAAATGCTAATGTTTTGAGCATGTTTTTAAGTTGGTTTTTTTTAAAATAATTGTGTTTGTCTATGTCCTCTGCTACCTAATCTTAAACAGGTACACACATGGCCTGGCCGAACATGGCCCAGCCAAACATGGCCTGGTCCCAATAAGGTCTCATTAGGAGAGCCAGTTTGGTGTAGTGGTTAAGTGTGCGGACTCTTATCTGGGAGAACCGGGTTTGATTCCCCACTCCTCCACTTGCACCTGCTGAAATGGCCTTGGGTCAGCCATAGCTCTGGCAGAGGTTGCCCTTGAAAGGGCAGCTGCTGTGAGAGCCCTCTCCAGCCCCACCCACCTCACAGGGTGTCTGTTGTGGGGGAGGAAGGTAAAGGAGATTGTGAGCCGCTCTGAGACTCTTCGGAGTGGAGGGCAGGATATAAATCCAATATCTTCTTCTTCTTCTTCATTTATATCACATTCGGCCCTCATAACAATGATTTTGACACCCCTGAACTAGGTCCTAGGAAACCATGTCCCTAGATTTCATAATGGACCTGACTAGGTCGCAGAGACACATCTACATACTGGTTGCAGTAGATTCCTTCACCAAGTTGGTTCACTTCCTCCCATGCCTGGCCCTGCCTTCAGCCGGAGACACAGCTCAGCTCTACCTACAGCATGTGTTCTAGTTACATGGAATCACCAGACACCTGGTTTCAGACAAAAGAATCCAGTTTGCCTTGTGGTTATGGCAAGCGCTGCATGCACTCCTTGGCACCCAGGTGCATCTGTCTTCATCCCATTGTGCCCAGTAAGATGGGCAGACAGAATGCACCAATGCTACTTTGAAGCAATATTTATGTTGCTATCAGCAGGATGACTGTATGGACCTGCTGCCCATGGCAAAGTTTGCTTATAACAACTCTGTCCATACCTCAACTTGGCAAATGCTTTTTTCTGGCAAACTATGGATGTCACCCATGACATTTCCCATGGATCATTGCAGACTCCTCTGTATTATCCATGAAAGACCTTGTTCAAGAGCAGCTGGAGCAGGCAAAGCAAGCATACAAGATGGTCTCAGATCAATGACAATGGGCTGGAAAAATCTTGAAGGCAGGAGATTTGGTCTGGCTCTCTATAAAGTGCATTCGGAGTCAATGACTCTCCTGTAAGCTAGATGCCAATCTAGCAGCCCATACCAAACTGTGGAAAAGTGGTGGTGTACCATCTGAAACTTCCAGAGACGATGCACATTCCCCTAGTGATCCATTGGCCCCTGCTCACCCCTGTGGCACCCCACACCCACTATGCGTGCCTGCCCCACCTTCACCCCCAGTGCTAGTACAGGGTCAGGAGGAATACAAAGTGGTTTGGCTCCTGGACTCTCTTCAGTGCCACAGCCAGCTTTAGTATCTCATGTAGTGGAAGAAGTACAGGCCTGAAGATAGATCCTCTTAGAAGAAGAATTTGAGGAATTAGATCCCACACTGGTGGCATATCCACTCAGGCAGCTGGATTAAGAAACACAAATAACATCATACACCAGCTGATGGCACCCCCCACGTTCTCCCCCCATCACCCACTGGTTGCCAGGCCTACATAGAAAACTTAGTATGCAGGATTGGTTTTCTGCCTGCAGTAATTACATAGTGCCCTATGAGTATGTACGAAGTCTTTCTCCTTTGCCAACTTAGACAGTGTCAGCACCCAGTTTCAGAAGGAATGTATTTTTAGTCACTATTCTAAGGTGAATTTAGGAAGACACTCCAGATTCCAATATGAAATGGTCCCAGCCATTTTCAAACAGTCTCCTTTAGCAAAAGTCAGGGAAATTCTATGGAAATGCAGAAGTGTTTTAGGCACTAGTATTGATTTAAGGATTGTAACTTTTCAATCCACAGTGGAGTTCCACACTTCTAATTCCATTGTCTTAAATCAATACACCCTCCTAAAGATTACATTGCTAGCAATTCTAAGCAGGTCTACTTGGAAATAATTTTCACATTATTCACTGGGGCTTACTCCCAAGGGCTGTCAGTGCAACTGATACCCATTCGATCTCACAATGTGGAGTACAGATGAACTGTGACTGACCCAGAAACAAGCATTAGTATATGAGTGGGCAGCTTATTTTTTGAAGGTTGCAGTTTCTTTTCCATTCATATATTCTTGGAGATAGGCACTTTTGTGGATAATAGCTGAAAGAAATAAATCCGTGGTTTCTATTTAACAACATGCTAATACGTGTCTAAAAATAATCACGATTACTTTCTGCTGCCTAAAGTGCAAAACTATAGTGCAACATTATGATGTTCAGGATTGCATTGAAAGCCATAGCATGGGTAAATTTATTAATCCACTGAAATGTTTCTCAGGTTTGATTTTATGTCATTATTTTCTGTTGCATATAATCTATTGCAAATTGGTATGTGTCAGTGTTTAGGGTATTGGGACTGGGAAGACATGGATTCCGATCACCTCTCTCTCATTACACTTATTTTTATTCCACTTTTCTTCCCATGAAGATCCAAAGCAGCTTGCAATATTCAAAAGTCAGTATGAAGAACTACACAACAACAAAAAAAACCACAAATAAGAGAAGGGTGGAAAGGCTGCAAAAAACTGCACAAAGTAGGGCCTCCTTCCCCTCCCTCTTCAGGCAGATCTTCCTTTCCACTCTAGGCTAAGAACCATGAACCATGAACAAGAGCCGTTCAGCCTAAAACTGTGAGCATGCCCAGGTCTTAAATACCGGTTGTTGCTAGTGCAAGACTTTGCTCTTCACTGCCTTTGTTTCTGTTTGGACTCTGCAAGCAGCCATCCAACCATGGAGGAGACTAAGAAGGACACATTGTGATTCCAACCATGTGTTGCACCAAAGTAGATGGTGTTGTTGTAGCTGGTACACTTGGATGCCATGGTGAGTGAATGGGCAGCAGGAAGAACAGACTCTGATTTCCCTTGACTCAGTGACCCTGGGCCATTTACTGTCTCTCAGCCTAACCAACATCACCTGGTTGTTGTGATGATGAAAGGGGGAGGGATGTACACCAAAGATGCTGCGTCATCAAGCTTGGGGCATGAGGCCCCTATTTGCAAGTTTTGCTTCATTTTGCTCTGAGTTATGTGAAGCAATAAAACATTAAGAATGTGAAAAGTGCTTTCTCTTACCACCAGTAACCATAGCAACCTTCAAAGTAGATGGAAGGAAGGGGAAGAGGTTTCCTGGGCAAAGCATGTTTTCCAGACACATAATAAAGTAGACCCAACTGTCCTCCAAGAAGCCTTCCTTGGCACCTAAGGCATCCTTGTCCAACATGACAGGCCTTCTGTTGGAGGAATGGCCATTTAAGTTTGAGGAAGATTGCTTAGGCTGGTGGAAGGCATCCAAATTGTGCTCAATTGATGGTAGGTTGGTGTAGTATCACCCACATGTCATTACATAGATATATACATTCGCTACACCTCAGTAAATGTCCAAGACCAGGGGTGTCAAACTCATTTGTTAGGAGGACTGGATCTGACACAAATGGGACTTTGTGGGGCCAGGCCATGTGCATCATAAAATATAATGTGAGGTAGTGGAGATGCAAACTTTATAAAAGACACAGACAAACACAATTAAAGATATTATTTTTAAACTTAAAATATAAACATGCTTAAAACTCCTGCAATATTTCGTTTAGAATGGAAAGGTGGTGTTTGGCAATGCAATTTTTAAAATAAAAAAGAAAAAGTCCAAGGGTCACAGCAGAAACTAAAAATATAAAATGCTCTGAACCTGGGAAAACGAAATGGCATCACAAGCTTCTCCCCCCCACCCCAGGTCTACTTAAATTGGCAATGGCTCTCCAGTATAGCATTCTCCTTTGGCTGTAGGTTCCCAGGTTAAAGTACTCATTAGGTCAGGTCCATTGAGCAGAGACAAGCTGGTTCAAAGCATCAACCCTTTATTTGCAAGGACACAGCTCCAGGAAGCCTGAGCTTCAGCTGTCTATATAGGAAAGCTGAAAGTGCTCTCCACTCTATTGAAACACATTGCAGCACAGACAAAGTTGCAAGGAAAACATGGTATGGATCTTCCATCAAGGTCACTGGACCCTATCTATCTGGGCACAGAGACCTTAATGGAAAATCAACTCCATATTCTCCCTGCAGTCCTAGCTGAGAAAAGTCAAGTACTGACAGTTTTGGAATTGAGCACTAATTGAAAGCAGTTTAACACAGACAGGAAAACAGGGGGAATCTGTAACAGGTTAATCTGTAACCTTGCTGACCCTCTAGTTTATATTTTATATATGGCAATAAAGGCTGTCTTGTGATGTGACAGACAGGAAAACTGGAGGAAAGTTGAGAAGGAAGTTTGGGAAGTAGGCGAAGACTTCCATTCAGGCCAAAGAAGAGAGAAGGGGAAAGAAGAAATTTCCCTATCCAGTCAAGCAGGGAGTTAGCTCTGGAGAGTGAAGAGCCCCCTGGTCTGGTCTGGTTAGAAACTGCCTTTAGAGACCTTAAGAGTCAGTTAACAACTCAAGATGAGTATTGTTATTTCAAGAGAAGGAGTTTGGGTATGGAAAGTGTGCACCGCACCAGCCTTCTGGAAACCAAAAGAGTTAGAGATTACTCAAAGAAAGTGTACTGAAGTGTTTGGGGAAAACACTGGAACAAAAACCTCTCAACATAAAGATTTAATTCACTTTGAAAAACTTAAGAAACTCTCATTAGTCTGAAACATAAGAACTAAAGTCTGTGCATGTACTGGTTTTACCTCAGAGTTAATCTATATTTAGTTACCTCAGAAATGTTACCCCTTATTTCCTCTGACCTTTTCCCACTATGTTGAATAAAATATTTTGTTAATTTGGAATATAAAAACCTTGAGTTCCATTTAAATTGTAGAAGTTAAGGGGGTGGGGGGCTCCCATTACTTCCCTCAGGTTACTGGGCTGAGCAAATAGCGGAAATATTATACTGTGACAGCCAGCATTATTCAAGAAAGAAGAAAACAGATAACTAAAGCAGCTTAGAAACAAAAGGGAAATAAAAACAGGAAAAATCTTGCCTCTGAGGGAGGGCCATCATATATTCTATTTCACTTTCCAACAAAATCATCCTTGTGTGTTGTATTGTATTACATTGTGTTTGAAGACCAACCACAGTTTAACTAATAACTGCTTATAATTCTTCATCCTATTTCCAAATTTTTTGAGTGTGGTTGAGCCATGGCAAGCCAGCTACTGAATCTTCTTATCCATCAATGTCATGTCAAACACTATACTTTTCAGGAGAGTAGTCTATTAATGAACACACGGAACTGCCTTATACTGAATGCACTGGTCCATCCAAGTCAGTATTGTGTACTCCGGCTGGTAGTAGCCCTTCAAGGTCTCAGGGTGAGGTCTTTCACATCCCCTACTACCAGATTTTTTAAATGGAGATATCAGGGACTGAACCTGGAACCTTCTGCATGTCAAGCAGATGCTCTACCACTGAGCCACACCCCTCCTCATATAACATATGCAGTTATGAGCCATTAAGTCTGAGGTAAGGGTATCAGAAGCACCAGGGCTTTTTTTGAGCAGGAACCCACAGGACCGCAGTTCCAGCTGGCCTGGCATCAGGGGTGTGTGGCCTAATATGCAGATGAGTTCCTGCTGTGCTTTTTCTACAAAAAGCCCTGTGTGAAACAATGGTGGTATCAGGGGTGTGGCCTAATATGCAAATGAGTTCCTGCTGTGCTTTTTCTACAAAAAAAGCCCTGAGAAGCACCATCTTTAGTCATACAAATCTGCTGACATTTGAGACAGTGAAGAGAAGCACACTTTTTTCTGGTTATCCCTGCCTTCTGAAATGAAGTACATTGTTGGGTGCATTCAGACAAAAACACATTTGGGTTTATTTTTTTTTAAAAAAAAAACTAAATAAAGACACAGGCGTGAACAATGTATTCCACAGAGTGGATTCACATTCAGATTACCATTTGCTGTGGTGCTGGAATCTCAGTGTGGAAGGAGAACATATCTAGAAATGTATCGAAGTGATCATAATCTTGCTGTGTTACCCCTTGCAACTGTAGGGTAATGGGTGTAGAGAGGTTTGTGTCTTTGCACTGTCAGCTGCTAGAGATTATTGGCTTTTCATACATTTACTGTCATCTATAACTTTGCATTTATAACTGGCCATCACAACTAAAATGGTCATCTGACTCCTCACTCTTTCCTAAAACTATATATTGGGGATTTGGCAGCACTGTATATTCTATTAGTTCTAATTAAACTGGCTTGTAAATTAGACTACTTTTATTATTATTATTATTTAGGACTGGCTGATTTTATAAGGCTGCAGTGCTAAATTCTGGGAAGAAGTGACTGAAATGTTAGTTAATTTGTCAGAAGTCAATGAAGATTTTATTTATTATTATTAAAATGTATTACTTGCATTATCTGTGCCCTAAAATACTCTTCTGTCTTGATAGCATGTTTCAAAAAGGGTTGTGTTTTCTGTTGCTTCATAGTTGTTAGACTACTTCATTTATTTGTTCTATTATCTCTCTTGCTCTTATCAATTGTGTAATGTTTACTAGCATATCTATTTTGTATCCCTCTTTTATTATAATTTGTTTTAAATTAAAGTTCCATAACAACAAATGAAACAAAAATAAATAAATCCTCTACATAGAATATGAGTAGCAGTTTCATTTCTTTCTTTCTTTCTTTGTTTTGTTTCATCAGGAAATAATACAAACAATAGTGACGAAAATATAAACTGCTTTTCTTCTGGGGCTCTAATTTTGACTAGGTCTCTAGACAATCAAGAGAGATTGCATCATTATGTTTTCTTTTATCTCTCATTAGATATTTTGTTACAACGTAATACATTTCAACATTCTTTGGAAATATGCTGTTTGGGACATACTGTAGATATGTTCAAAAAAGGAAGTATCTTTGGAAGATCCAAATAAATACCTCACATCACATGTGGCTGAAAACTGTTGTTTGCTTGTCTTTGACTGAAATTCTGTGAAGTTTATGGAGTGTTCACAGTCAGCAGTGCCTGCCTGTCAGTGACAAGAAGCAGTTGTTTCTGTGAAGGAAAGGAAAGTCCTCTTCGGTCGTGAGGAAATTTTCTCACAGAATCAGAGAGTCCAGTTTGAAACCATAAAGTCATGAACGTGCGAAGTAGCCTTATATAGAATCAGACCGTTGGTCCATCAAAGTCAATACTAAGACTGGCAATGAAGTGATTCTCTGGGGTTTCACGTAGTGGCCTTTCACATCACTTCCTACTTGATCTTTTTAACTGGAGACTCTAGAGATTGAACCTGGAATGTTCCATATGCAAAGCGGATGCTCTTTTACTGAGCCGTGGCCCCTCCAGTGGCAGGAGTAGCTGTGTGCAAAAGAGAGATCTGGCATCAAGGCTGAGAGTTAAAATGTTGTCAAGGAGAAAGGGTATAGGTACAAGATTATGATAACTGGTTAAAAAAATGGCTTAGAGCCAAAGGTGTGTTCTCATTAACAGAGGAATCTTTGGCTCTAACTCCTTGTTTCCAGTCATCATGATCTTCCGCCTTTTACTTCTGTGAACATTTTATCTTGTTAAAAAATCGATTTGGATTCTTTTACTCATAACTATCCTTTATTATCCCCACGCCTTGGATTCAGTGGGAGCTTGCAGGAGAGTTTCTTTCTGAGAGTTCCACCTCCTTGTTCACTGAATAGTGTGTGCAGCTGCATAACAACCCCTGGATGAGCTCCACCACCTATTTTTCTACAAAGTGACCCCTGATTATCCCAAGGCTGGATTTGCTTTTCACTTTCAGATTAATTTATTTTCAATGGTAAATACATTTCTGGATATAACTTTTGTATACTGTCTCGCCGGGGCTTTCTTCTTTCTTTCTGGGGGGAGCATGATGGAACAGAATTCCAAAACCATTTTGTGGAAACAAAATGTTCAATAGGGAGAAACAGCTACTCCCGTGATACAAAAGTAATGTGGGAATGAATTCTGTATGTCCTATTTTAAATTAGTGTATGTCAGTAGAGAGTTCCAAAATGTGCCTGTGAAGTACATATTGATAAAGTTTAGCAGTACTAAAAACTACAGAAAATATAGTTCAACTGTTCCAATCTGTCTCTATCATTTAACATATGCGTGAAATAAAACTGGAATAAAGAAAGAAGCTAAACCAACTCTTAAGAAAAGTCCAAAGGCAACCTTGAAGGCAATACATAATAGGCTAACAATTTCATATCATTGTTTCATTCTTCTTTTGTTCCCTTCAGACTGCTGCACAGTTTTGACTTTACACTTAAATACTAGCTGCTTATCTACTGTGGAAACTTCTCTCATGTACACATTCCAAATCAATGTGATATTTAGCTTTGATATGAAAGTTTATCTGTGAGTGGAATGAAGGCAACATTTGTTGGAATACATAGGTACATAGATCCAATAATGGGTGACTTCAATATAGCCTCAGAGTGAGCTGGTAAAATCAGGTTATGAGGAAGGGCCAACAGGTCTATCAGCCCATGCAGCCAAGGCAGCATATTCCATTGATGAAAGAGATTCTTGTACAGAACTTCGGGAATATTCTGCCTCTTACTGAGCATACTATAATTTCTAGATATAACACATGATTAGAAAAGTTAGAGCCAAACCAGATACAGTTCTGAGAAATCCATGACTGGACTTTCCCAGGAGACGGTAGGAGGTGAAGTGACTCATAGTTTAATATTGTACAGTGTCTAAGATCTAGTTAGATACATTAGTGACACTGTTGCCAGACTATTTACCCATGTGCCTATGCGCTTGGAAGCAATGTTTTTTTTTTCTTTTTTAAAAAAAAGCCGGAAGCTGCTTGGGGCAGTCTGGTGGATTCACACCGCCAAAGCGCCTTGCATGTGAGCTCTGGCATTCAGATGCCTGCTGAAGCGAATGCTGTGCAGCACAAAAATTTGCTACCACTTCAGAAGTGGTAGCTTTTTGAGCCACAGCAGAAATGCCTAAGGACAGGGTGAGTACGGGAGCGAGATGGGCAACAGATGTGCGCATTTGGATTTGATTTTTTAAAATCCATCTGTTAGCTGTCCCTGTGTCGGCTTAAAATGCCGGTCTGGACCCAGCCAAGACGTCTTTTAAAAATAATCTGTCCAAGTCTGAGCAGGTACAGAACAAATGGGGGATTGACGTCTGTCCCTAAGTGCCCCCAGCAACTAGGAGCCAAAATTGTTGACTACTCTTTGGAAAAGATGCTTTAATTAATGAATCCCAATTCCTGATAGTGTATTATCACTTTTTATATGCTATGGTGACTTAATTTTTTTTTTTTCCTGTTGAAAGTACTCCTGGGGTATGATAGTAGCCTTGCTATTGTGGTAGGCATGATAAATAGTATGTAGTTTCAAGTAGAAATGCAAGTGGGGATACAATAAGTATGACTTAGCTCAAGTGGATACTGTGACTTGCTCAGTAGTTCTCATATATGTGAAAATTTTGTGCATGATCCAACCCATTGTCTTCAGCACCGTCAAACTGCAGAGACGTGTAAAGAAAATTTTACCCTGATAATCCACACAGTGACATTTTAATTTTAGAATAGGAAATTTCTCAAATATGAAGGAATTATGTAAAAAAAAAGTCAGGCTGATGAAATACCTTTAGGAAGGTTTGTGGGTTGTTTTAGTATACTGAAATAGACGCTCTAATCAGATTTGTACCACAGATTAGAAAGGGCATGGAGAAGGACAGAAAGAGGCCAGCAGCATTTAAGATTTAAAGGCATGAAGTCTTCCTTTACAAACCTTATCCGATGACTGCAAAAATGTATGAGAGGGCACCCAAAGGAGGAGTGTGAGAACAAAATGTTAATAACATAAAATAAACAATGAGCATTTCTCTAAATACTTCAGGACAAGAAAACAGAGAGGCAGTAAAAGGACTATTGGACAGGGACAGATTTCAGAGAAGCTAAATGAATTATTTGCATCAGACTTCATTGTGGAAGATGTAGAAGATGCACCATTCTGAACAACTGAGCATGTCTGGAGAGACATCACTTCCAAGTCAAAGGTCAAGTGATGTCACTTCCACCTGTTCTGGTAATGTCACCTGGCACACTACACCAAACAGTCTCTCTTCCACAATGAGATTCAGGGCTGAATACAAACAATAAAAAGCAATTCAATCAGAGAGCAAGACTCTCCAATAAACAAGGACTATAGACCTGGAGAACAATGTGAATGAATGACTTGGTAAGGTCGCAAAAATACTCTAAAGCATGGCAACTGTGTCCCACCAAAAGTAAAGCCCTTTTTATTGATTTCAGTAAGAAAGATAAGCGAGCACTAAACTATTGCCCCCCTAGTCGGAATAAAGAGGCAGAAACAGAATATTGGGAAACGGGCCACTTTATTTAATTAACACAATTAACACGGCAAGGGCAACCTACGGTAGGACAAGCCCTGGGGTCTTCCTCAGACCCCGCCAAGTCCCACAAAGGGCGAGTCACCCTGCCCCCAGCACGAGCCATAAGATTCTGGCTAATGCCAGGCCGGCCAGGCCAAACCCTCCTCCAAACTTCTGCCCCGATACCCAGAAGGAGGCGAATCTAGGAGGAGGCATGAATACGATACGCATTATACAGCATTGAGCCGTAAAGCCCATCTGCCGCTCCTGCGTATCGACTGCACGCACAGGTGCAGTTGCCTGGGTGCTCACCTGCAAGGTATAACCCCCTTGCACCTTCTGCCAAGTGACCAAAATTAAAACCCCCCACCCTATTACCTAATATCCACACCACTGTCGGTAGTACAAGGTAGGCGAAGAAACATCCCACCACAGGCCAATCAGATGAGATGAAAAATTCCTACCTGGCCCCTAATAAGGCGACCGGTTAAACCTGTACTACTCAGGGTGGGAGGGTGGGCCGAGAGCGGCAACGAGCCTGAACTGTGAGGGCGGGGTCGAGGCTCCAAATAGCCCCGACGCTCCGCCCGCCTGCACTCCCGGATGGGCGGGAAGCTCATAGGCAGCCTCCCCTCCTTCCAGGGAGGCAAAAGGTGGCCCCTTGGCACGCAGCCGCTTTGCGGCACGGCCTGGGCGGGGCCGAAAATTAATAAGATTCAATGTTCTTGAATTTGACAGAATGAGACCTAGGGTTACCAATCCCCAGGTGGGGGCAGGGAATCCCCCGGTTTGGAGGCCTTCCCCACGCTTCAGGGTAATCAGAAAGCGGGGGGGGGGAGGGAAATGTCTGCTGGGTACTCATGATTCCCCCTGGAGACTTATTCCCATAGAAAATAATGAAGAATTGATCCGTGGGTATCTGGGGCTCTGAGGGCTGTTTTTTGAGGTAGAGGCACCACATTTTCAGTATAGCATCCAGTAGCTCTCCCCAAAATACTCCCTAAGTTTCAAAAAGACCAGGGGGTCCAATTCTATGAGCCCCCCCAAAGAAGCTGCCACTATCCATTATATCCTATGGAAGGAAGGCATTTAAAAAGGTGTGCGGTCCCTTGAAATGTGATGGCCAAAACTCCCTTTGGAGTTCAATTATGCTTGTCACGCCCTTGCTCCTGGCTCCACCCCAATGTCTCCTGGCTCCACCCCCAAAGTCTCCTGGCTCCACCCCCAAAGTCCCCAGGTATTTCTTGAATTGGACTTGGCAACTCTAATGAGACCATATGCATTCTAATAAAAACAACAAAAAAGTATGCAAGTAAGGCCCTAGGAAAAGATCACCAGACAACATGGTCCTTCACACTGTGCAAAATACATAACAGAAAGGCAGAAGAACCTGAGGATGAACACTCCAACAAAACCCACACAAATCACAAATACACCTCCACGCAGAAGAGTCTCAATTTTATTTTTAAAGATTTGTGGCTAGTACCCAGAGAGGTAAATTACACATCTGCAAGTGTTTTTATACAGGATGCTTTCTTTAAAAGCAGTCTGCCTGAGTCCACCCCACCCCCCAAAGCTCCAAGTGTATCCCAACTCAAAGCTGGCAACTCAACCACAACTGCTGCTCTTAACTGCCTCTTCAAATCAAATCAGAAGAGTTTTCAGCTAAATATTAGGAAGAACCTCTTGACAGAATGGTTCCTCAGTGGAACAGGCTTCCTTGGGAGTTGGTAGGCTCTCCTTCTTTCAGTGTTTTTAAGCGGAGGCTAGATGGTCATCTGACAGCAATGCTAATTCTGTGAGGCAAATCTGTGAGGAGGGCAGGGGGAGTTATTTATGAATTTCCTGTGTTGTGCAGGGGGTTGGACTAGATGACCCTGGAGGTCCTTCCTTCCATTTAATCATTCTAGTTGCCCTTTTCTGGACTTTCTCCAATGCTATAATATCCTTTTTGAGGTGCGGTGACCATAACTGCACACAGTACCCCAAATGAGACCGCACCATTGATTTATACAGGGGCATTATGATACTGGCTGATTTGTTTTCAGTTCCCTTCCTAATAATTCCCAGCATGGCGTTGGCCTTTTTTATTGCAAACACACACTGTCTTGACATTTTCAGTGAGTTATCTACCATGACTCCAGGATCTCTCTCTTGGTCAGTCTCTGCCAGTTCACACCCCATCAACTTGTATTTGTAGCTGGGATTCTTGGCCCCAATGTGCATTACTCCTTATTCTACTAGCCATCCCCTCTCCATACTCAGGTGGTGAGAGATGGAGGTAGGAGCCTTTTGCATGATCATGCCTGTGGTATCTTTATTCTCCCTCCTCTCCTCCCCATCCTTCAGGAAAGGTACAGGCATTCTCAATATAACTCCCCCCTCCCTCCTTTTTGAAAGATCCTAGGAAGGGGTTTCTGATACTGCTAAAAGAACTTATTAAACTTGTCTCCTCCCCCCCCCCCACCTTGCTGGCTGCCTTTTTCACATTAACCTCCCCTTGTTTCTTTAACTGTTTCCTTATCTTCAGCACTGAGCAAATTTTGCCCAGTCAGAAATCAACACATTATTTCACTTGGACAGATTCCGCTTTCCATTTCTAACAGATTAAAAAATGAAAAATAACCTAACAGCAAAGCTTGATCTCTTAATTAGTTGAAGGGATCAAAAGTCCAGTAGCATTTTCAAAGCTAACAAATATTTGACTTTTAAAGCCCTGGGTGAAGAATTTATTAAGAAGAAAAATGGAATTGTGTTGTGTATTAAATCTCATCTAAAAGCAGAATTGGTATTGAGTGACAACCATGGTAGGCTTGTGGGCATTGAAATAAACTTCCAAGGGGTGAAGACTTATAGTGGTGGGATTGTATGCCCCAAATAAAAATAAACCAGTTTTTTTTTAAAAAAATAATCAGATGGAGACTTCAACAATCCTACTATATGAAAGCTGGTGTTTCGTGGGAGATTGAAATGATGTCAACTCCCATAAATGGACAGGACTGTTGCAAAAAATGTAAACATTTATCATGGTAAATTACCAAAAATATGTTTTTATTTCATTGACAATTGGTATAAATCAACAGTTGCTTGATTTATGGAGACAGGAAAATGGTAATTCCAGAGAATATACATATTTCTCAGAAATAAATTGTGTGTGTTGTGTTTTATGCAATAACACAGTTTGATTAATTCACCAAAGATGTCATTTCCCATTTTTTAAACAACTGAATAAGAGACAACAAAAAGAAGGGAGAGGAAAGGATATATAAGGGAAATGCATGTGGCCAATATTATTATTTATATGTAGGCTTCTTGTACGTGTATGTGGCCATGATAGGACAAAAACGGTAGAGACTTAACAGAAGCAGAAGAGATCAGGAAGAGGTGGCAAGAATACACAGAAGAATTATACAAGAAGGATCTCAATGTCCTTGACAACCATGACAGTGAAATCGCTGACCTTGCGCCAAACATTCTGGAGTATGAAGTTAAATGGGCCTTAGAAAGCATTACTAACAACAAAGCGAGCGGAGATGACGGTATGCCAGTTGAGCTATTCAGAATCCTAAAAGATGATGCTGTTAAAGTGATGCACACATTATGTCAGCAAATTTGGAAAACACAACAGTAGCCACAGGATTGGAAAGATCAGTTTATATTCCAATCCCAAAGAAGGGTAATGCCAAGGAATGTTCAAACTATCGCACCATTGCACTCATTTCACAAGCCAGCAAAATTATGTTAAAGATCCTACATTATAGGCTTCAG
This sequence comes from Heteronotia binoei, assembly GCF_032191835.1. Classification (NCBI taxonomy): domain Eukaryota; kingdom Metazoa; phylum Chordata; class Lepidosauria; order Squamata; family Gekkonidae; genus Heteronotia; species Heteronotia binoei. The sequence goes on along the minus strand of NC_083230.1, from coordinate 27,745,302 downwards.
CAGTATGTAGATCGGGAACTACCAGAAGTTCAAGCTGGGTTTTGGAGAGGTCGAGGAACTAGAGATCAAATTGCCAACATTCGCTGGATTATGGAGAAAGCACGAGAGTATCAGAAAAATGCCTATTTCTGTTTCATTGACTATGCTAAAGCCTTTGATTGTGTGGATCACACCAAACTGTGGCAAGTCCTTAAAGAGGTGGGAGTAACAGATCACCTCACATGTCTCCTGAGAAACCTGTATAAGGGTCAAGAAGCAACTGTCAGAAGAGGATATGGAACAACTGATTGGTTTAGAATAAGAAAAGGGGTTCGACAAGGATGTATATTGTCACCCTGCTTCTTTAATTTATATGCAGAGTACATCATGCGGAATGCTGACCTGGATGAAGCACAAGCCGAAATTAAGATTGCTGGAAAAAACGTCAACAACTTCAGATATGCAGATGATACCACTCTAATGGCAGAAAGTGAGGAGGACCTAAAGAACCTCTTGTTGAGGGTGAAAGAGGAGAGCACAAAAGTAGGCTTGAAACTCAACATCAAAAAAACTAAGATCATGGCATCCGACCCTATCACACCTTGGCAAATAGAAGGGGAAGACATGGAATTAGTGACAGACTTCACATTTCTGGGATCCAAGATCACTGCAGATGGTGACTGTAGCCATGAAATTAAAAGACGTTTGCTCCTTGGGAGGACAGCTATGGTGAACCTGGGCAGTATAATAAAAAGTAGAGACATCACCCTGCCAATAAAAGTCTGTATAGTCAAAGCGATGGTATTCCCAGTAGTAATGTATGGCTGTGAGAGCTGGACCATAAGGAAGACCAAGCACAGAAGAATAGATGCTTTTGAGATGTGGTGCTGGAGAAGACTCTTGAGAGTCCCTTGGACTGCAAGAAGATCAAATCAGTCAGTCCTAAGGGAAATCAACCCAGACTGTTCCCTGGAAGGTCAGATGCTGAAGCTCAAATACTTTGGCCACCAAATGAGAAGGGAGCACTCACTGGAGAAGATCCTGATGCTGGGAGAGACTGAAGGCAAAAGAAGAAGGGGATGGCAAAAGATGAGATGGCTGGACAGCATTACTGACGTAACAAACATGAATTTGAGCAGACTTCGGAGGATGGTGAAAGACAGGACGGCCTGGTGTGACTTTGTTCATGGGGTCACAAAGAGTCAGACTCGACTGTGCGACTGAACAACAACAAAGGCTTCTTAAATTGGGTTTGACATTAAAGGATTAACATATATTAAAGTAGCGGAAGGAAGGCAGTACATATATATTAAAGGAGATGAAACAAACTTCATCCTTGGAAACTTTTAGGAGGCATTAGCAGGTTGTGTTATTCACCAGAGCTTTTAGAGTGTAGATTTCAGGCGCTGTATTGCATTACAAAAGCAAGGGCCTGGGAGGAAATTGTGGCTGCCTCCTCCACTTTTTCCTTCTCTTATTCTTGCCCACCTCCACTTACTCTGCCCCTCTTTCTGACAGGAGCTGGGGCAGCCGGTAGGGGAAAACCCATATTTCCCCAGCTAATGTTTCTTATTCCCTTTCTCTTCTGTATGGGTACTTGCAGGGGAGGGACGGTGGCTCAGTGGTAGAGCATCTGCTTGGGAAGCAGAAGGTCCCAGGTTCAATCCCTGGCATCTCCAAAAAAGGGTCCAGGCAAACAGGTGTGAAAAACCGCTGCCAGTCTGAGAAGACAATACTGACTTTGATGGACCGTGGGTCTGATTCAGTATAAGGCAGCTTCATATGTTTATATATGTTCAGTGGACAAACAAAACAAAAACCACCAGCACCTCCTCTTTTCTTTCCCTCTCCTCCCAGCCACCACCACTTGTCTTCTTTTTCTCTGTGTAAAGGCTCATAGTTCTTGAAGGAAAGAGAAGCTGCTCTGCCTTTCCTCATTCCAGCTACCTCTGCTGCTTTTTTGTCTGTCCAGCATCATTTCTGCCAAGAAACAGCACCAAAACCCCCAACTTTTAATACCTGCCTTTCTTGCTTGCCTCTCCCTACCCATCCAGGTTCTTCTACTCTTTTTTATCAGCTGCCATTACCTCCACCTGCCATAGCTTCCCAAGAGCTGTTTAATTTGTGTTATCTGACCCTGGCAGACTTCCCTAGTTTGTTTGGGGGGGGGGAGTTTTATCCCCCAACTGGGCAATAGTTGGGCAATAATACCTCCATTTGTCTTTTTTTTTTGGGGGGGGGGTTGTTTTTTTGCAAACCTAGTTGTCCACCAAGTTTGTAGAGAAATCTCTCCTCTCTACATGGGTTCAATCCATGGATTTAAATATCTGCAATGGGACCATATTGAGCTTTATTATCATATTGTATTGGGCTTTATATGGTTGGGGGAAAACTGGTGTTTTATTTTAGTACGATGTTTTATTTACTATTTGTGTACCGTAAGCTCTCTTGAGCCATGGGGAAAGGTGGGATATAAATGTTTCAATTAGCAAATAACGAAATGAATGATTAATAAGGCTGTGTACTTTCCTTTCCCTGTTGTGATAATCTGTGTCTTTTGAGTACATTTTATGCATCTTTACTGCATATTTTATCTATATGACCTTGCAAGATATTAAGAGGTGTGTCTGGAAGAATTATAATTTCTTGCAGCTCGATTTATGTGATTATTGTTCAAAAGAGGACTTGTTCTGCAATGACTGATGAGAGCCCTGGTAGTATTGACTGATCATTAGAAATATTTATATGGCAGATCCCTGGAGGTGGCAGAAGACTTATAAAGGAGATTAACGGCATACAGAGTGGAAAGAAGGGGAACAGTGCAAGTGGGTCATTACCAGCCCTTAACTTCAGAAGGTATGGAAAGCATGCGAATGCTCCTTATAGCCCTTCTGAAAGAAAAATAGATCTCTGCAGCTCACATTTCCCAAGGACAAAAGTTACTGAACTGGTATACATGCTCATGGACTTTTTAAAGGCCTCTCTCTGCTCTTAAAGAAACTAACATTGGAGTCTGTGGTCCAGGCCAACTATTGCCCAGTTTCAAATTTACCATTTCTGAATAAGGAAGTTAAGATAGCGGTGGTAAAACAAGAGGCTTTCTTGGATAACACATCCATCCTTCACCCAGTCCAGTCCAGTTTCTGCCCTGGCCATGGGATGGAGATGATGCTAGTCACCCTCACAGATGGCCTCTGGAAACACCTGGATCGGGGTGGGTTGGCACTGCTATTATTTCTAGGACTGACAGAAGCATTTGACACAGACGGTGATGATCTCTTGACCCACTGCCTTGCCAAGATAGGAGTCCAGGAGTCTGCCTTACAATGGTTTTCCTGCTTTCTCTGTGATCCGGGAAAGAGGGTGGCACTTGGTGAGAAAGTATGCCCACGATACCTATTTGAATGTGTAGTTCCACAAGGGACAATACTCTCACCTATGTTATTTAACATCTATATGTGCCCCCTTGCCCAGCAGGTCCTGGGATTTGGGCTGGGATGTCACCAATATGCGGTTGGCTCCCAGCTCTATCTGCTGATGGATGGCTGCCTGGACTCCACACCAAAAAAATCTGACCAGGGCACTGGAGGCCATGGCTGGATGACTACAGCAGAGCTGGTTGAAACTTAATCCAATGAAGACAGAAGTCCTCTACCTAAGTTGGGGGGTGGAGTTGAATCAGGTTGCCTACTTTCGATGGTACATTACTTGTGCCAGCCCAGAAGGTGAGGAGCCCGGGGGTGGTCATGGATGCCCTGCTTTCCATGGAGGCCCAGATCACTACAGTTGCTAGGTCTGCCTTTTATCATCTCCAGCAGATCAGACAACTGGCCCCTTACCTCTCCCCCTGGGATTTGGCTACAATGACCTATGCAATGAGCACTTCCGGGCTTCATTACTGTTACTTGCTTTATGTGTACATGTACTTTTGACTGATCCAGAAATTCTAGCTGGTATAAAATGTGATGGCTTGCCTGCTAAGAGCTGCCTGTGCAGGCGCACATTCAGTCAGTGCTACACTAGTTGCGCTGGCTACCAGTTGAGTACTGGATCCACTTCAAGGAAGGTTTTGACCTTCTAAACTTTGTGCAGCCTGGGACCAGCATAACTGAGTCACCACCTCTCCCCATATCTGCCCCAGAGAGCCCTGTGCTCTGATGACCAAGATCTGCTGGTTGTCCCTAGACCACAGGACATTTGTTCAGCCTCAACCCGGACTAGGGCTTTCTCTACCTGGCCTGGTGGAACATGCTCCTGTGAGAGATAGGGGCCATACAGGATGTTCTACCATTCTGCCAGGCCCTTAAGTTGAGGTGGTGAGTGTCCAATAAAAAAAAATGACCCCTCCCACTGAAGACACCATGGCCCAGATGAAACAAACTTCAGAGTCCAGTGGCACCAGTTTTGGAGACTATCCACATAACAAATGGTGCAATTCGTTTTTAATTTTTTTTTTTAAATTTTAACCTGTATAATATTGTGAAGCCGACTGGCTTAATTATCTGTCAGAGCCAGTTTGGTGTAGGGGTTAAGTGTGCGGACTCTTATCTGGGAGAACCGGGTTTGATTCCCCGCTCCTCCATTTGCACCTGCTAGCATGGCCTTGGGTCAGCCATAGCCCTGGCAGAGGTTGTCCTTGAAAGGGCAGCTTCTGGGAGAGCCCTCCCAGCCCCACCCACCTCACAGGGTGTCTGTTGTGGGGGAGGAAGGTAAAGGAGATTGTGAGCCGCTCTGAGACTCTTCGGAGTGGAGGGCGGGATATAAATCCAATGTCTTCTATCTTCTTCTTCGTCTGTAATCCACCCTGAGTCCACATGAGGGGAGGGCAGAATATAAATTTTAAAAATAAAATTAAAAATCATTGCTTTGTAAAGCCAAAAATACCCTTCATTCTTGTATGATCTCTCTCTCTCTCTCTCTCTCTCTCTCTCTCATCTACCTATAACTATTGATCTCTATTAATCCATCCATATATATATTCTTTGAAATGGATCTGTTCATTAGTGAGACAAAATCCGCATGATGTTCCAATGTGGGATCTGATGTGTCAGGATCCCTCAAGATCCCTGTTCTGTCAGGCACTTGTGACATGAATAACGTGTGTTATTCATTCTGAATATGTTTTGTATCAATTCGCTTTTCATTTTAATTTGAACAAATGCATTTAACAGAATATTTATCGTTGTGAAATAATATAAATGTAAATTCTAAATAAAAGACTCCTTTATTGTTTTTAAGGAGAATGGGCTTTCTTTTGCTACAATCTATAGCAAAACTTACTGCTCTTGTCCTTCATGTTATATTTGATGCAAGTTAATTGTTCATTGTTTTAATTATATGCCAGGACCTTTTTCCTGGAGGAAATCCAAAGAGTAGTTCATCTTGGTGTGTAATTAACCAAAACATTTTCTGGGCATCATGCCATCCTTGAAGTCAGGTGATACAATTGTCATTAAAATTAGGAAAATATTAGCATGCATATTTGAATGTAGAATTAAGGAAGGAAAATGCTTCAGAACACTCTACAAAATGCTACAAATGTTACTTCTCATCAGAATTTTAAAATAGCTTTTAAAATGAAACTCTTATCATCCCCAAAGTGGCATTGAGTCATTCCTCCCTTCCCTTTATGGCAGAGAACAGCAGCTCATGAATATCAGTGCATATTTGTAGCAGGTGGGTAGGTGTGGGCATGTTGCTTGCAACAGACTTTACAACAACCTTTAGGAAAGGGACTGTCATGGTCATACTGTAAGTAACAGTGCCACCTAAACACAATTACAACCTTTGAAGTAAAGTTAAGTAAATTGACTTAGCATAGTGTAACCTTGTTTAGAATGGAATTGTAAACTTGCTTTCACCAGATCCTTAGTAAAGCTAGTGCTCTGGTATGTTGAGCTACATCTCATTGTATGTGATGGAAAGAATTCTACTGTTTCTCCTGAGGTTAAGAGAAATGGCACGTATACATTTGGAGAACAGGTGACAGAACAGAGAGTAGTTACCAGAGTTGACTTTGACAGCAGAAACCACTGAGGGACTGAACTGATTCTGGACTGCAGTGCTGCGGGAGAAGGGTTTCCCTTTGAGCCCTTTCCCTGACGTTAGCTTTCTGGAGCTATTAGTCCTGTGGGGAGAGGGGGAGACTAATATCTTCAGGGGTGATTTGAGAAATGGTGTATGAAAAAGATTTACCCACACTTCCCAAAGCACCTGTGCCCCCATTCAATTAGGATTTTCCAGTGGCTGCTTAGTTTAAATACAATTAAAGATGCTGGGAGATCCAGCAATGGATCTCCCAAGTAACAGCTGGTTTAGCCCTAAGTGATGTTCAACATAATTATGTTCAAATCTCCTAACATAAAGCAAGAGAAAATCTTGAGAAATGTGAAGTGTGTGAGTGAAAGAGAGAGAGAAAACAAGAGGAAACGAGAGAGGGAGAAACTCAACAGTAATTCTGGGTTTAAGCAGAAGGCAAAATTAGTAAGACTGTCCTTGTTTTATGAGTGTAATAGTGAAGGCTATGAAGCCACGTTACATTAAATTATCCAGGGTTTGCTTTTATGTCAAATCACAATAGGAGATTCTCTCAGAATATTTTAAAAGCAAAATACAAAATAATCCAAGTTGTTTCCATTTGTCCAGAGAAGAAAGGTTATGAGAATTGGTGGCTTGTTATGAGAAAGAAAATTGTTTTCCCACTACATTTTTATTTTTAAAATATCGCTGGAGTCAGGGGACAATCGGGTAAAACTAAGCAAGGCATGGCTGTGTGTCAGGTAACACTGCTTTGTATAATTTCCTCGTTATATGAAAACATAATTATTTTATCCTTCTTGTACTTTAAAGGTTAAACTAGTTGAAACAGAGATTGCATTTTGGTTTTGTGTTTCTGAATTGGTTCTTGGAGGAAAAGACAAATCATCAATGGCTCCTAGTCCAGATGGTTAGTAGACAGGGTCATTCATTAGGTCACCAAATGAATATGACCCAAGGTGTCTATATTTTGCTATGCTGTCAATTACTGGAGTGAAAAATAAACCATAAATACAATTGATATATTAATGTTAGCAATATATAGTTTTAACCTAAATTTACAGCATATATATCACTCTTCCTTTGCAGAGCACACGCAGACTACATGGTACCATGACTTTATTCCTATGTGTCTTAGAAGGCAGGCCTAAACGGGCCTTCTCAGAAGGATTCCATTTTATTCAACAGGGCTTACTCACAGGAAATTCTTATTAGAATTGCAGCCTTGCAAAAATGTGCAAGTTGTAGAATAGTCTTGGTCAGTATAATTCATGGATCCAACATAGGGCTAAAAACTTCCAGATGGAGCCTAGAGATCCCCCAGAATTACAACTGATTCCCAGTTGAGAGAAATTCATCCCCCAAAGCAAATAGCTGCTTTGGAGGGTGAACTTAATGGCATTATACCCTGATGAGGTCCCGGGCTTTTTCCCCCTGGGGCAACACAGTGGGATGGAGTTCTGGAACCTTGTTGTGGAAACAAAATTCTAAAAAAAAAAATTAAATTAAATAAATAAAAGTTCGAGGGGTACCCTTGTGTTTCTCCTTCATTTTTCTCTTGACAATTCTGGTACCTCATTTTCCAGCAAAAAAGCTTTGCTGAGGACCCTCCCCAAACCCTGCCCTCCTCAGATCCCCCCCCCAACTCCATGAATTTCCCAACATGGGGTTAGCAACCCTAGCCCAACACATGCACAGATGCAAGTAGATGGATTTTATAGAAACAGATCGCCCAATACAAACTGGAAATGTAAACCAGAATTGAAGAGAGGATTAAATTAAGAATGCTTACAATGGGCTCTATCAAGAACCACAGCCGTTGTTATTACTAAACACCCAGCTGCTGACATGTCATAACCGACATCCAGACCCAGGGAGTATATGCTGTGCCCTAGAGGCCTGCTAAAGGGAAGAGAAAAAATAAAATAATTTGGGAAAACTTAAAAGAATATCACGTAGGTTCTTATGGTCAGTGTGCTACCAGGTCTACCAAATAAAAGGCAAAACTTATAGGAACATATGTATATATACTTTATTTACAAGATAAGGGAATAGGGAAACATAAAATAGGATATAAAAACCAAGTAAAATAAATACAATGTGCACATAGGAACACCAAAGAAAATCCTGAGGCAATTTGCCTGCTTCCCCTACACTGGACTTTGTAGTCAATTCAGCTAATTACCTAAGTTATACTCACTGATACTCATATAGTCAGGCCCACGCCACCAGGAGACATTTCAGAGTCCCATCCTCCTTGATCTTGTTGTGATGATACCTTCTTCTTGATGTCTTCTCTTGAAGAAGTCTTTTGAGAGAGTATAATGTTGGTGGGCACCTAGCCTGATTATATCCTGGCTAGTCAATTGGTTAGCCAATCGCTGATGCGACCTAATATAGGAACTGTCATCTAGCCTTGGCTTAGATGCTAACCTGTCAAGGCTAGATCTAAATGATCTCTCTGTCACTGTGGGCTGACTTCACAGGTGTGACAAACTACCTTTCACCTTACTTGGTAAGTGCCTGTTATCTTAGCACAATGCTAGTGCAAATCCTGACAAACTTACATTCATACAAAGACATTGAATACACAAACACTTAGGTGAATTACAGTTTCTTGACAGACTCTTCCTGGCTTTGACAGATTGTCTTTGGAGAAAACTTTCCCAAGCCAAAGGAACCAGGAGAGGCAGCACTGAAGAAGCGGGGAAGAACAAAACTAATGATTGACTCAGCATGTGGATGTTCATCTCTCATTTTTGTTGCGAAATTAGCCTTGCAATGCAGCAGTACCACATGTCATGAGTTATTTTTTTTTTATATACTAGATGTTTCTTCTCCCACAGTGAGGCTCCCAAAATCTTTCTCTGATGAACAGCTAACTAATGGAGGGAAACTAGAATGGAGCTAACAGAATGTTTAGAGCAAACACAGTTTTACATTGAAATGACTTTCTTCTTTCTGTGCAAACAAAATATGCTAGGCATCAACTCTAATTGCTATCTTCAGTAAACTGATTCAGTCAATAAATATGGGCAAGGTTCATATGGCAGAAATTGAAGTGTGTACCTAATTCTCCCATGAACCAATGGTACAAGGCTTTTCTTTGATGGGATCTTGCCTTTCTTCTTTTTTCCTTAGACTTCATTTATTATGAAAAATTCTATGTTTCAGAGAACTTTTCCCTTTAGAGAACTTAGACATTAACTAGATTAGAAAGAACAGTTCCTGCAAACATATGACTGGGCAGTATCTTATGGACTCATTCTATTTTATAGTAATAGTTTGTGGTCTCATTCTAATTAGCATTTTCATGAGCCAAAACTCATTGTGCTAGCAGTGAAACGTTTATTTTAATTTGGGAAGCTCATTGCAAACAAGTTTTCTTTTCTTGATTTAGGTAATCGCAGTCACTTATTACGCTAATGGTGATGCCTGTTCCGGCTTAAAAAAAAATTCTAGCCCTCTGCAGAACACTTATTAGTAAGAGTGAAGGGGGGTATGCAGTTCTCTGATTGCTTTAATGAACCTCAGTATTTTATTGTTTATTACCATACATGCTAACCATGGCACAACTGTATATATGCTGCTAATTAAAGTTTTATTCAGAAAAAAAAAATAAAAGCCACTTATGTCATGATTAACATTTAAAAAATATATCCCCAAAGACTATCAACGTCCCTTTATAAAATTCTTTGAAATGCTTGTTCTTTTTTTATGGAGATCTAGGCTTCAGATGCTTTTGAGTTTATGAAGATTTTGTTTAGCTGAGTAGATGCTTCACCTGCATTTCAGGATTACTGGAACAATAAACCTGCAATCACTTTGGATGGATTCTATTAATACATGTTATAACCTACAGTGGTGCAGGTGCAGGAGATAGGTTGCTTACATACAGGTAGGGATGGGCACAACCAGATTGGGACTTGGGACATAACATTCAGCACTCAAATGGTCTCAGAATAAATATCTGAGCTTCTGGGCACAGCTTGGGGCAGCCCAGGAAAACAAAACCAACCCAGAGAAAACAAACATGGAAATTCTAGACAACCATGGTGGGGGTGTTTACAAGCCTTGAAAACGCCAACAGAAACCCTAGTAAGGCCTTTTTTTCCCCTTTTTTCTTTTTTTTAAATTTTATTTTTATTTCTACTTAAGGTGGTAACTGTATGAGCAGTACAAGAAAGAAAGAAAGAGGACCCTACAAAGTTTGACAGGCAGTGCGGCCTGCCAATAACAGAGCTCCCATTCATTGCAATGGATGTTATATACAAGTCCAAGAGAAGTGCACACATCTGTTGGGTTTTGGTTGGAGACAGAGAAGGTGGGAGAGCACTGAAGAGCTTTGCTGAGTGTAGGAGGGGGATTGCATTCAGTCAAGGGTCAGAGGGTTGCCCTGGATTCCTTGGCCATTCTTTTCTCTCTCTTTTTTTGTCCATAATGCATGTACATCTTACCGCAGATTTGCAGAGCAATAAACAGTTAATCTTGACTTCAGATTTTGTGCCTGCCTTACACACTATTCTTCTTCCTACAGTGCATTTATTCTGCAGCTACAATTTTAAAAACACACTTGTCTAAATCAGGGTGGAACATCACTTGTCACATGTTGGGGGTGGTATCCAATTTTTAAAAAAAAAAAAAAATCTGCAATTGCTCAGTCATAGCTGCATAGTGGCATCTTGTAAGCTCCTTCCATTAGAATCCTTCTTCCTTCCTGTTTCATGTTTTGTGCATGCTTTTCAGTGTAAGTTCATTGAATGAAAGGGAACCGCAGGAAGGAACGCAGACAAAAGCAGAAAAGCCCGATGTTGAAATTAACAAGACTTTTTTTTTAAAGACAAACAAACTGACAAGCAAGTGCAAAGCCCCATTTTCCGTAATGTGGAGCTCTAGGAGGTTCTCTGCTGTGCTATCAGCCACTACGAAAAATGGGAGTTACGCTAGCTCACAATATGAGGAATATGTTGAGTGTACAGAATGCGTGGTAGAACCCACTGACACTGGCATTGCAAGCTGTAATCTTTCGCAATGTGTATGTACATGTGTGCCCAAGCAAAGTCAGCTGCAACTCTAGCACTCTTTGCACAGGGCTGCAATTTGTATGGGGAAGGAATCCTTTGGCAGAAACTCTGGAGAGCTTTTTTAATCTTGTGCCACTAAACTAGGAAAGGGAGGGGGGAGTATTTTCACTGATGCTGTAGTCCAGGTGCATAATAATGCTAATTTCCTGCCCCTTTTTGGTCTGTTTTGAGGGTTGAGAGTTTTTTTTCTTTTTCTTTTAGTTATTTTATTATGTTGCTTCTCTGCACACCACATATGTGAAGTAGTCTTGTTGAGCAGCTTTCATTATCCACACAGGGGCCTGCCAGTTTATGATTAGATAACATGAGGAAGGAAGGAAGGAAGGAAGGAAGGAAGGAAGGAAGGAAGGAAGGAAGGAAGGAAGGAAGGAAGGAAGGAAGGAAGGAAGGAAGGAAGGAAGGAAGGAAGGAAGGTCATATACTTATTGACAATAGTTGATTATAGAGATGGGCATGAACCGGGGAAATGGTGGTTTGTGTTGGTTTGTAGTTTGATTATCTGAACCAGTGGTTCATGTTGGTACATGGTTCATTTGATTTCCAAAACAGGTTCATGGTTCATGGTTCATTTGATTCTGGAGGTGTAGAACAGCCTCCTCATAGGTTAGAGACACCAAACTCACCAGGAGTCTTCAGCTGGCTCTCTTCCACTAGCCTTTCAAGTTTGGTAAAGATTGGATTTGGAATGCCTGAGCTATATCCCCCCAAAGCAGGTGCCCCCAGGACAGCTCAGCTTCAGATTTCACAACTGACTCTTCTCTCTTCTTGTGGCAAAGTGAAAGCAGCTGAGTCAGGGCATCTGCTCCCATAGAGCAGAATGGAAGCTCCCAAGATTGGCTCTCAGACTTTCCAATCAAGCTTTGAACAACTGCTATGGGTGTTTCTAGGGCTCCCAGAAGTCCACCCCCAGCATTGCCTAGGAATTGATTGAATTGGTGCTGGGCTGTCTGGAAAAATGAACTGCAAAAACAAACTAAATGAAGCACCAAAGAAAAAAAGTGCTTCATTTTCCAGTTTGGACATGGGGCGACCAAACAAACTGGTTTAAAATGAACCATGAACTGGCCCAGTTCATGCTCAAACCACAATTCATTTTTCAGTTCTTGCCCATCCCTAATAGATTATCAGCATCAAGTGGGAGCAAGCTATTTAAGGCTTTAAAAATCTAGTTATGTCCAGAAGTGAATGGTAAACCAACAAAATAAATGGGAAACTAAAGGTAAAGGTAGTCCCCTGTGCAAGCGTCAGTCATTTCTGACTCGGGTGATGTCACATCACAATGTTTTCATGGCAGACTTTTTAAGGGGTGGTTTTGCCATTGCCTTTCCCAGTCATCTGCACTTTCCCCCAAGCAAGCTGGGTACTCATTTTACCAACGGACGGATGGAAGGCTGAGTCAACCTTGAGCCGCCTACCTGAACCCAGCTTCTGCTAAGATCGAACTCAGGTCATGAGCAGAGAGTTCGGACTGCAGAACTGCAGCTTTACCACCCTGTGCCACGGGGCTGCTAAATGGGAAACTAGCTACTGCTAAAAGCTTGTGTTCCAACCCTACACGTCAATTTTCTCCAGTACAAACTTCTTTAATGTTACATTTGTAACCATCCCAGTATTTGGACTTAAGTAGTTCATTATTATAGTGATGATATTTCAGCAGGAAATACTTCCAGGACATTTTTTGTAGCAGGAACTCCTTTTCATATTAGGCCACACACCCCTGATGTAGCAAATCCTCCTGGAGCTTATAGTAGCCCCTGTAAGCACTTGAAGGATTGGCTACATCAGGGGTGTATGCCTTATATGCAAAGGAGTTCCTGCTACAAAAAAGCCCTGCATAGTTCATAGATTATTAGTTAAAATAGGGCACTGGTACCTGCAAATGAAATTGCAATGAAATGAACCTTGGATCAAAATTTGTCTCTTTCCACTTCTTCCTGTGTGATGGCATCCCAAAATACTATGCAAGTTAACTCATACAAAATAACAATAACTCTGCAAAGAATTCAGTGGTGTGGGTACAATCCAAATAGCCTTCCTGCTAGGATTGCCAGATCCTCCCAGACAGTGGTGGTGGATAGGAGGATAGAGTTGCCAGCTTCAGGTTAAAAAACTCCTAGAGTTTTTGAGAGTGGAGTCTAGGACAGGCATAGGTACAATGCCATAGAATTCACCTCCCAAACAGGCTTTTTCTCTAGGGTACTTGATCTCTGTAATCTGGAAATGAGCTATAATTTCAGGGGATGCCCAGGTTCCACCTGGAGGCTGGCATCTTTACTTTTTCCTGCTTAAAAAGCCTTCCTCCAACTTAAGTACTTCCTCCAACTTAAGTAGCTTTTCTTCCAATGGAAGAGCCACTTGAGAGCCAGTTTGGTGTAGTGGTTAAGTGTGCAGACCGGGTTTGGTTCCCCACTTCTCCACTTGCAGCTGCTGGAATGGCCTTGGGTCAGCCATAGCTATCACAGAGCTCGTCCTTGAAAGGGCAGCTTCTGGGATAGCTCTCTCAGCCCCACCTACCTCACAGGATGTTTGTTGTGGGGGAGGAAGATAAAGGAGATTGTGAACTGCTCTGAGTGGAGGGCGGAATATAAATCCAAAGTCTTCTTTTTATTCAGAGAAAGTTTCCTTAGAGTGGAGGAAGGTTTCAGACTTGAGCCAAAAGGATGGTATTTATGTGGGTGGGTTGCACCTGGTCAGTTTCACCAGCTTTCATTTTTATTTAAATCTATATTTACAGACCGAAAAAAAACATATAGGCCTCTAATGGCACAATATATATTACAGTTAGTAACTGGACCAGTTTATATAATCAAAATACTGAATAGTACATTGACTACATTGTTTGTGTGCTGTTTGTTGCTTGCTCTCCAGCCTCACATTGGTTTGCTAATTATTCCAGCACTTTTCTAGTAATAACCTACATTAACAGAGGTCTCAGATGTTAATTAGATGTATTAATTTTAGATGCGATTGCTTTGATTCCCTGTTCAACATTACCAAAGGGACCCAAACATAGCTCTCCTAAAATTAAAGCACCTGAAAATGCTCTATCTGCTTCCTACCAAAATGTGTTGTGCATGTATTTATTTCCAAGCATATAAAAAGTATTGTATTAGCTAGATCATTTGGTATCTACAGGGAAGGTAGTTCAGTTGAAGCATGCTGCAGACAAGCTTATTAAAACAGAAATCCTGTCTTCCAATTTAAAGAACACCATCTATAATCACCCATCCCATGATTCATTTAATAGCTGGTTTGGTGTTAAAAACAAATAGATCCACAGTCCAATTTTTGGTTGTACTCACACTTCCTTGTCAACATTCAGCTGCTTTTGTCTCAGACATTATAGCCCATGTTGGCATTTGCATTATAATTCTCACTGTCATGAGGGAAGAAGCTCTGTCATTAGCCGTTATCATTAAGCATTAATGATAGATAAATGGATGGCCCAGTTTGTGTTGTGCAGATGATGTGCTGATTCAGTTATTCTAGACAGAGGTCTAGAAGGGCTAATGAAATAGTCCATTCTGTTGCTGGAGTTTGTAAGGGAAAAAACTACAGTTCTTTGCTTAGGCTCATCATCCATAGTTTTCCTCCTATCAGTGGTCCCAGGTCACCTATGATGGCCACTGAATGCACAGATTACCCAGTGTACAAGAAGTACAGAACCTGCTTCAAAGATAAAATGGTAGGAATGGATCTGCTATTCATTTGTTTGGAGTCTTTCCATAAAATGATGCCCAGCACCTCACAAAATGAGCATAAAACATAATAATGAAAACATACCCCCACCCCTCCCCAAAAAAACCAGTAGAAAGTCTTTAATCAATAGGCTTACAACAAAGGGCTGACAAGCCAGGGAACAGGTACCAAGAATGCCTGTATAGTTTGTATTCAGGAAAATATAACTAATCGGACTGAACAACGTTTGAGTCCAGTGGCACTTTTTAATACCAACAAAGTTTTATTCAAGGCATAAGTGTTTGTGTGCATGCACGCTTCTTCAAACACATTGAAATGAATGTTACTAGTCACATATAGGTAGAGGATGAGCAGCAAATAAGCATAATAAACAGTTTTTGAGAGATGCAAAGACCAAACTGGAATAACAAACTTCATTTGGTCACCATTTGTTTGTGTTAGCTAAATTGCCTTTTTGTATAAATTTGGTTTTTTTTAGTTAAGTGAGCAATGATGGCAAAAAAAAAAAAAATAGCATAGGGTCAATAACCTATGTATACCAGGGTTAGTTTTCCAAGGATTCCCTGAGCCAATGATGAGAGTTTTAATTGTAGCAAAATTTTATTTTATTGGGAAAAAGCTCAAGCATACAAGGTAAGATTGCACATTCAACACAAGCAGTTCAGAACAAAAAAAAAAAATAGGTATGAAAAGATAGGTACATTTGCATTAGCAGGAAAAATCATTGGTGGGGAGATATGTTACCTGTTCCTGAAGAGCAGAGGTTCAACAGCAAAGATGGAGAGAAGGGGAGCGTGAAATGACCAGAGTTACCCACAATAATGGACCTAGACTGATCAGGAATGGAGAGCAAGGTAGGGGTCTGGAAAGAGCCACACCAGAATGCCTTAAGTAGCCAAATTCATAACTTGAGGTGGGAGCCTTCAAGATTTCCTGACAGGTTTATGGTTCCCAGGATGTTTAGAGAAAAGATACCCAGAGAGTGATAATAGTTATCTTAATGGGTTATAGGCTAAAACAAAGAAAATCATATTGGGCAATTTAAAGTTTGATGTTTGCTTAATATGACACCTCCTGTGGGACATTGGGGAGAAAAAGGAATTGAGGGGAGAGTTGATGTATGACAAGAACTGGCTGATGTCTCCAGTTATGATCTATTGACAGAAGAGATTGCCAGGCTGGGTAGGAAGCAGAATCTATTGTTTGTATGCAAGTGTTACACCGGTTCTTTTCTTTAACAGCGAGGCAACTGCATTTGCATAGCAGACGCTTAGGCATTATTTCTGAAATGATACATGAGACCTATGAAGCATCCTCATGGTGACTTGCAGGAAAATATGTTGTCCTTTTGAAACTTTCCAGGAACATGGCTTCCCCTTGGTCTGTAGCTGCCCATGTTTTTAGGAAGATGGGTCTTCATAGACTATGCAGCCAAGGAGGTGAAGCACTATGTGGAGTCTGAATGGCTGGGTGGACAGGAGCTGCTAGTTGTGTAATAATTCAAGGAACGGTCGGAGCCTGGCTTGACTCAGTATAACATGGTCCATAACTGGCAAGGCATGAATGCCACTCTGTTTACAGTCCAATGTAAACATGGGGGTTTGTTGAAAATCATAGTCTTTGGGCTACATTTAGATTTAATTCTGGAGCGAAACAGTGAAAGAAATAAATATATATAAAATTGAGGATAGATGGGAAGATCTGTCCTGATTAATTGTGGAATGCTGACAGCAATTAACTGAGACACTGTTGTTATGCTCCAACTGTCTCTTCACAAGCACAGAGGTAACTTGAGATGGGGTGATCGGCTTCTACCCTGACCCTTTTTTCTGGTGTCATTTTATATGGCAACTGGATAATTGTCCCCTTGACCAGCTTGAGCCAATCGCTAAAATGATCCCCCCAATGCTTCTCAGTGCTTCAGGAATAAGAGTAAGATTTCCTAATTGCAATTGAGAGTTGTTGGTTTTGCTATTTTCCTCCCGTTCCCCTATTAGGGGGCTCAGAGCAGAGTACATCAAAATAATAATAAAATCACAATAGCTTCATAACAAAACCAATTTCAACATTTAGTAAAGTGCAACAGAATGGTCCAGCAGGATGATATAATAAAATAATATAGCAAGATGGTACTACAGAATGGCAAACTGGCACTATAGACTAGCACAAAAATAGTACCACAGAACAGTGCAGTAGGGGGAGGCCAACCGATCGAACAGAGATACCCGCTGCCTCATCCAAAAACCTGGTGGAACAGCTCCGTTTTACAGACCCTATGAAAGGTCAGCAAGCCAGGTAGAGCCTGGATCTCCATAGGGAGCTGATTCCACCAGGTCGGGCATCTATAGGGCTGGGGGCTGTCAGAAGATCTTGGGAGGCCAAACAAAGCAACCTCCGGGGTGTATATGGGAAGAGATGGTCCCGTAGGTATGTTGGTCCCAGGCTGCACAAGGTTTTGAAAGTCAAAACTAACACCTTGAAATGGATCCGGTACTCTATAGGCAGCCAGTGCAGGCTGCAGAGCGCCGGCCGTATGCTCACCCGTACAGGTGATGCAGCCAGCAGGCGAGCTGCCGCATTCTGCACCCGCTGCAGTTTCCGGATCATTTTCAAGGGCAAGCCAGCGTAGAGGGAGTTACAGTAGTCCAGCCTGGAAGTAACCATTGCATGGGTCACTGTAGCCAGGTCTTGGGGGGGATAGATATGGTGCTAGCTGCCTGATCTGCCATAGATGGAAAAAGGCAGACCCAGCAGCCACTGTAATCTGGGTCTCCATAAAAAGGGAGGCATCCAGGATCACTTAATTCATCCAGGATGAATTAAGCAGTTCATCTGATTGAGAAAGCACTCCTAACACTTTGAGCCTATACATGATGGGTGGAATGTTCACGATACCTAGAAAACCAACCACAGTTATTCCATTTGGCACAAACTTGGTCATAGTGTTTAGGTTGGATAGTCAAAACTGTAGTGTTTAGGTAGTGTTTATTATTATTATTAGTTTATTATTATTATTATTATTATTATTATTATTATTATTAGTGTAGTGTTTATTATTATTATAGGGTCTCTGTCAGACATATATCTGTCAAGTCACTTTGTTTCCTTCCAGCCCTCACCTCCTATTTGTCATCCTGAGAAAGTGGAATGTTAAAACTGACACAGAGAAACTGAAAACAGAGATTGTGCTGCTGTCAAAACTAGTGTTCAAAAGAAGCACAGGGATGTATCGATGATCCTTTTTATTTCTTTCTGTTTTTGCATTTTGCCATTGTGAGTCTCTTTGTTGTGGTGCTCCACATCCATTTTATCCTTCACTGCGTTTTACACCATTTATAGGGTTACCAACTCTGGCTTGGAGAAGTTCCTGGAGATGAGGGGCGGGCTGAGGAAAATGGATTGTGGGAAGAGGAAGGAGCTAAGTAGGGAAGTGATGTCACAGAGTCCACCCTCCAAAGCTGCCAGAGGAGCTAATCCCTGTAGTCTGGAGAACACTAAGTCTCCCCAATAGCCATTTATATGCAAAAAATAGTGATCAGTATTAACAATATAATTTTATTTGAATTTTGTAAATTTGGTCAGAAAAGTTATAAGGCTTATTCCAAGCAAAGCCCCATGTCAGAAACTTGGATTTGTAAGCTCAAACAGTATGTTTGTGAAAATTTGGTTGCATTCTCTAATGGTTCCTTGCTGGAAGCTGAAGGTAATTTCATTCAGATTATTTACTTGGTTTTTTTATTTATTAAACTTGATGAATTGCCCCATTCTTGCCAGTGCCAGGCTCTGGGAGATTTACATATATTGATACCAATAAAATCAGTTACATTAGCTACTTTTCCAAAGTAATGAAAAGAGAAATTCAGGATTTTGGGGGGTTTATTAGTTACTTTTTAGGGTATAAATGCTCCACAGTAAGAAAGCACCAATGAAGTATATGCATAGCACACAATTTGAGATTACAAAAAATAACCTAAGCCATAGGCTGAAAGCATTTTAAATATATGATATAATGTATATGCTAAATCTTGAAGAAAGGATGCATTCATATTGCTTAGAGCAGAGGTGTCGAACTCATTTGTTACAAGGGCTGGATCTGACATAAATGAGACCTTGTCAGGATGGGCCATGTGTGTCACAAAATGTCATGCCAGGTAGTGGAGATATAAACTTTATAAAGGATACAGACAAACATAATGAAATATTTCGTATCACTCCAGTGTGATTGAAGGAACTGGGCAAAGGAAGTTCTGGCTCTTTCCCTCCCCACCAGGGGATGAGGAGGGGGTGGAGCCTCAACCAACAGAAGGAAAAGAGGCTTGGCTCAGTAGCTCTGCTGTGTGATTGAGAGAGCCTGGCAAAGTAAGCTTGGCCTCCTCCCCAAGGGAGGAGCCACAGATATTGGAGAAAATAGAGGCTTTGCTCTGTAGCTCCTGTGTGATTGAGCAAGCCTGGCAAAGCAAGCTGTGACACGGAAGCAAGAGGGAGGGAGAAGAAAGAACATTTGGTCGTGGGCCTGACAGGAACCCTCCAGGGGCCTGATCTAGCCCCCGGGCCACACATTTGACACCCCTGGCTTAGAGGATAAGTTTAAAGCCTTTTTACAGGGAAGGAAAACTAAGACAAAGGAACACATTAATAGCCTAAGGGTACAGACAATAAAATCCTAAACAGAGCTGCACCTTTTAAACTCATTGTGATCTGCTCACTCACTCACAGACCCTACCCCACTCCACAATAATAGTCACAGAGGCTTAATGTTGTAAGTATGTCAGGTAGTCAGAGTTTGCCATGTATTATCACTTTTACACACCACATCTTCTCATTCACAGGGAAGCCCAGACAGGGTAGCCCAGTTCCTTTTAACAGCCACCCAGATACTTCACAGATCTATTGGGGCTGGGACTCAAACACTGCTTCAGTCACATGCTTCCACCTTCCGCCTATATATATGACCCAAGATTTTAGTTTGTGTGTGCTTCTTTTCCTGAAATGATACACATTGGCTGATAACAGACGGGCATTTTGGGATGGATGAGAGGCATCCCAAATCAGGCCGGCTGGAAAAGAGACGTCCCGAAGCCTCCACATGCTCCCCAGCAAAGTGCCTGCATTCTGTCTGCAAGGCGGCTGGGCGCCTTCATACTCAGAGGAACACCCCCCCCCCCACAACAAGTTAAGTGCTCAAGCACTCCCAATAGTTTTTAAGGGGGGGGGAATCCAGAAGCAGCTTGGCGGTTTCACAGGCCTGGCACCTCGCTTGCACCCCTTCCAGAGGAAAAGGAAGTGACTGGCATACGGCTTAAAAATTTGCTACCACTTCCATAGTGGTAGCTTTTTGAGCTGCTCTCCAGAGGCTGGAGGACGGGGTGGGGATGGGATGGGGACGGGTGGCAGATGTTGCAGTGTGGAAGGATTTTTTGGGTCTATTTCAGAGGCGTCTCTGAGTTGGCCCAAACTGCCGGTCTGTAATTTCCCATCCAGTCCACAGTGTTAAACAAGGAGTTAACTTTTATTTATGGCTTAAACACAACACTAGTCAGATAGATAACAGTCCATACCCTTTTTGAGCCTGCAGGCTGTGTCGGAATTTTGACACAGCATGGTGGACACAGGGACAAAAGGTATGCCACAAAAGGGCCTCCACAGGAGGCAAAGCCAGCTACAAAATGGTTGCTGTAGCTTACCTTCAGTCATACAGTGAAGATCCTTGTGCTGTGGTGGCAGCTGTTACCCAAGCAACATTTTTTTAAAAAAAAAAATCTGCACAGGTAATTAAATATCTAATAGTCAATCAGCAGCCTTACTGGGCAAAAGCCCCACCTGGCCTCACCCACTTTCTAAAAACACTTAACAGGTGCCAGGTGGCTCTGGGCACCACATTGCGGACTTCTGAGGTAGACAATTACATTTCTCTACACTTGAAATTTCGAACTATAGCTATATTCAGGCAATCAGGATCTTTGTTACAAGCTGACTTTCTGCCAGTGACCATCAGGCTGCTGTTCTGCCACTAAACTACTTGCATACATAATAAGTAGCTCTACATACTCAAAAGACTCCCTACATTGGAGGGGGGGGGGGATTTCACAAATAAAAATGAGTTCTGTGTATCCTCACTGTTTTCCAGGATCCATAAAGTTCATTCAAGGCCTTATCTTCGATGTTACCACCTTTTCTTTACAATTAGACTGTTTTAAATTCATGGGGAAAGGGAAGGAAGGAAGGAAGGAAGGAAGGAAGGAAGGAAGGAAGGAAGGAAGGAAGGAAGGAAGGAAGGAAGGAAGGAAGGAAGGAAGGAAGGAAGGAAGGAAGGAAGGAAGGAAGGAAGGAAGGAAGGAAGGAAGGAAGGCTCATATAATAGAAGAACCAGCCTTCACTGTGTTCATCAGAGGTTTTACCTATACCACCTAACATTCTTTCCATCACCATAGTTTCCCCAGAAAAAATATATAAAGGCATCATAGCACTACTTTTGCAAGGATGAATCACACACATATATCTTCAAAAGCACAAATCTCAAAAAGCATTTTCTGTACTGTTCAGTTTGTTTGTTTGTTTCCAAAGTGCTCTGTACTTTAGTTTTGCTTCTGGTAAACAAAAAACTATTATATCAGTACTAATATGTCAACATGGCATTAATTCCATGTAACCTTCAGAAATTAGGGAAGGTAACAATTAGACCCTTAAAAAGACACTTTTGAATTGACTAATTAATCATTCATTGCCTGTGGCACTAATAAGTCATTAGTCTTGTAGTGGCTCATTATAAGGTGCAATGTGTAGATGGGCTCATTTATGCAACTCCTTGCTGAATGTTGATTAGGTTATTTATATATAATGCGTGCTTGTTATGATCAATTATGGCCTACATCCATGAAGAGTTTTCCTGTTGAAAGACAACAAGGTTAAGGCTCAGTTAAACCATCTGTACAATCACAGCTTTGTTGAATATTCCCTTAATTTTTTTTTTTAAGCACAGATGGGCTATATCTTCATGCCAAAAGGCCAACAATATCTCTTAAGAGAAAACAAAACAAAAACACAAGTGTTCAGTGTTCCTCTTCAGTTTACTTTTGGATTGTCAGACATAATTCTGATTGAGGAGGTAAAACAGTGTCCAGACTACACCTTTTAAAGATTGTTGTGAGGGATCTGGTCAGAGACTTTACTCGGTAGGCGACCACTTTAAATTTCTCCCCGGTCACCTTCTCTCAGTAACACTCCCAGAAATCCTGTCAGAACTATTAATAATTGGCACCAGACAGTTTTAAAGTCAAAAAACCACAAAATATTTATTAAGTAACAAAAGGCAAGAGAGGGATGAAATAATAGTGATTGGAACTAATCAATAGCACAGAATCAGTTGGCAGAATAAATCATTTACAGAGAGTAAAGACTAATCAGGCTGAGGTAAAATGTAACACTACTTTGGCAGAATATCTTTTAAATAAACAATAAACCAGGCAGGTTTCAGAGTCCCACTAGACTCTACTTCACACAGGCTGTCTGTACCTTCTGGGCACTCAGAATGCTGTGACTTCAGATGTTTCCCCTAACTTAGGCAGTGCCAAATCATATAAATAATAAACTTCAATCACTCTTCCACACACACATAGAGAACTCCTGACTGGTGTCAGTATTCTCCCTCACAGACCCTTTCACACTAGCTATCTTCCAGGACTCGCACCCCTCTATACCGATGCGTCTCAGCCCCACAGGTCTGAGTCTTGGGCAACCCTGCTGACCACCAGACTCCAGTTCTCCCCTCAGTGTGTATTTGATCTAGTTTGCACTTGGAGATTGCCTGATGTGCTGGCAAAATCTCCCTCAGAGAGTTTCACTCCATCTGAAAACTCCCTCTTCCAGACAGAGTCCACTCAGCTCTGTCTCCCACAAGGAGCTCAGCCACTCTGGCCACTCTCAGCCCCTCATCCAGTTGGTTTTACAACTGCCCGGCCTAAGCCCACTGTCTTCACTTCAGACTGGTATACTGAAGACTTCTCTCAAAGACTCCCTGGCTCAGACTAAAATCCTGAGGTGATTTTCTGCTGAGCAAACCTCAAAAGGATACTTTTCCATTGCTCGGGCAACATTCCAGCCAATTGCTGCAAGCCTGTTTCTCAGCTACTCAGGCTAGGTTTGTGTTTGGAGACTTTCATATGAAAGCAAATAACATACCCAGCTGTCTAGGCCTTCATGGTGTTTGTTGTTCCTGTAATTTAGAGCACATTCCTAAGGGGGGGAGTGTTCTGGAAGTGAACTAACAGCTATGTGGGGGTAAATACCAGTTGCGCCATTCTAAGTCCCTCCACTCCCGTGGAAATGGGAGATACGCTTGTGTTTGGCCGCCACAGTGTGCACCTACCCATGGCTTCTGGCGGAAGAGAGCTGCACCCAGCCAGCAGCACAACTGGAGCACTGATGGCCACTCCAGCATATGAGGGGGTGGCCCCAGGAGCGTGTCCAGCGTTAGTCCACTTCCTAAGACCTTTCAGCCTGGAAATGTCCCCCACAAGAGGCGTAAAGTTATGACAAGGAAATACCTGACGGATCCCATAGACACCCATGTATCCCGAAAACAAAGTTTGTTGCTGCTCCCGGCGAAGCCTCAGAACCTCTCAGGGAGCCGACTAAACATCGCACCAATCCCCTCATGCCCTGGATTGGCCGAGCCCCCTCTCCAGCACCCAATCAGAGCCCCCCCTCCTACAAAGACTTCTGCTCCAGCTGCATACAACTCTTTAGGCAGGGCGCATGGCACGGGACTCTGCCTTGGAACTCCTTGTGATGCAGAATTAGAGTGAGGGCCGGAGCACCTTGGTGGTGGAAGCTGCACAGCGAGGGCAGCTAGGCAGTACAGAGCGAGCTCTTTGACTTGCAAAGAGGGGAGCGAAGTCTGTACTCTGTGGATAACCTGTCCTGTTTCCAAGTCTTAAAAGGTACCTGACCTCTGGAGGCTCACCACACAAGGGTGGTGACACATGGATGGGTAAGTGCAAGTGCACACCCCAAAGTTGCCTCTTCTTCCCTCGCTTGAGGCTGGGCAGTGTGACAGCATCTCTGGCACTTGAACCTGGCAGCGAGCTCAGGCATGGGGTGGTTGCCATAGCCCCTGCATGCCACTGGAGGGCCCCCCTTGGTCTCCCCTTTGCCTCGGTCCCACCCCTGCCAGGGCACTGTGTGATTGAGCAAGCCTGGCAAAGCAAGCTGTGACACTGCCTGTGGGGAGGTAGGTCAGAGACTGTCCCTTTAAGAGAGTCCCTTGCCAAAACACAGCCTCACGCTGCAGCTGCCATGGCTGATGAATTGTGAGCAGTTCAGGAACACCCCCCCCCCCCAGGTGCTCTGGGTCTCTTTCTCTGTTTTGCAGGTGCGGATTCGACAGAGAGTCTTCCGTTTGTGGCGTTGTGCCGCTCTACTGTTGTCTTCACCCTCCTGTTGTTCCTGCCCTCCTGTTGTTCCCGCCCTCCTCTCTGAGAGGAGCCCCACAAGACTGTCCAAGTTTCCCCTGGGATGCTGTTGCACTTGGTTCTAACATAATAAAGTTTTAAGATGTGCTCTGCCTTGTCTCTCCTGCTTGATGTCTGCTGCACGTTCTCTGTGCCCCTTCCCCTCCCCACTCTGCCACTCTGTCAGTGGGCTCCCAGAGAGAATGTCTTGGAGGTGGGCTCGCTTGCTTCTTGGGCGCAAGACTGGACAGAGGAGCCAGGGGGGAACTATGAGCCACCTCAGTGTGAGACTGGACAGGGGAGCTCAGGGGTCTTTCCCCCAATCATACCATGGGCCAAGTGCCTCACCTCAGCCTTGCTGGCCCGACAGTCTGCCCAACCCCATGGGGCTGTTGTGCTCATGGCACAACCTACAGTGGTGGGGATGCTAATGGAGTGGGAACATGGCTGGTGGTGTCACTGTGGGGGGGGGGGGTTCTGTGCACACAGCAGGGGGCATCATGGCAACATGGAGGATCTCAGAGGTTGTGTTGGGGGAGCCCTGGCCGCACCTCCTGACACCAACTCAGCCGGAACTGCATTCCTGTGCATTCTTACTCAAAACAAGTCCTGTTTACTATTATTGATATTATCAATATTCATGTAATTTGCAGAGTAGCAAACAGAAAGTCAGGTTTGTGCCTTATGAAGCTAATTAACCAAAATCTGACACAGATAAAGGAAACAGATAAAGGGGAGAAAAAAACAGTTGTAAGTTGTACAGTATTTTAAAAAGTTAAAAGGGTTAAGAACATCCTGAAACTCAAGCATAATACCTTTTTCCAAGAATAGATGGGATCAGAATGTGAATTTCTAAGAGAAAACCTTATCTTTTGTCTAAATAAGCAGGCGTTTTAGCGTTCCTCCCCCACAAATGTAAATATCAAACTACATTATCAAAATTTACATACTCTGTTTTAGCTTGCAGTGTGGTCCCATTGCTACCAGTATTCCTTATAGGTCTATTAAACAAAGCCCCCCTCAGTAGTTTGATTTAATTCATGCTAATTCCCAGTTTTGAATCTCCCCTGCTCTATTATTCAAGGCAGAGGGAAATTCTATTTGAAACACTGCATATTATTTTTCTTAAACATGCTCCCTGTAATTTCAGTTCAATTCCAATCTCTTTGTATTAGGGGAAAAGAACTTGTCTCCTGTTCAGAGACTCTCCTTGATAAATTCCAGTGTTTGAGAAGAGTTAATAGGATGCAGGTTTTTTCTCATTTTGAAAATGTTAAGAACCTCAGTTCTATGTCTCTCTTTAAGAGCTCCCCCCGCCCTCCCATGGCACTGACCCAAGCATCTCTCTACTGAACTTAAAATGCTCTCTCACCTTGGCAGAATTTCAACTATGTCAGTTAAATCACAAGAAGGGAAACTCTGGCCAACAGCAGAACACCTTTCCTAGAAAGATACAGTGCTGTCCTAGTAATATCAGCAAGGCAGAGAAAGGCACATTGTTCTATCCAATTCAGTTTTTATAGAGGAAAGATTAGATCTATGAGATAAATTAATACTAATTAACTGTTGTGATTGTGTTCCTGTGCATACTTAACATTTCAAAAATCAAGGATGGAGATAAATATTGCACTGTGTAGAAAGCATTCTGTTTGCTTCTGGCTACTTATTTAGATGGACTGGTTGTATGTTACTTTGATCTCTTCCTTTATATATCGCCAATTAGATTTTTAGAGATTTGTCCAGAACTGTTACAAATTGTTTCTAACTCATCATAGATGCACACAGGCTTTACTTTCTCCATTACTAGTACTGCAGGAGAATGTAATGCAGCATTTGATCATGAATCTATAAACTCAAACTCATAATCTCAAACTCTGAGATTTATCAATGGATGGGACCTGATAATGACATGAGTGGTGTCTGTGGGGTGACACCTGGTGACATTGTGCTGAATTCCAGGATCAACTAGCATTTTCATACACCACTAGGAACTGTACTACATGGTATCTGTATATAGTCACATACTAAGATATGTGGAGAAATGCATTTTCTCTCGGAGGGGGGCTGGCAAGCAGCAAGTTTTAAAAAATCTTTTATTGTGTCTGTGTCTTTTATAAAGTGTATATCTCCACTACCTGGCATTACATTTTATGACAAGCATGGCCTAGCCCTACAAAGTCCCATTTATGACAGATCCAGCCCTTGTATCTAATGAGTTCAACATCCCTGATATAGAGGCTTGAGGAACTTTTTTTTCTAGACATGTTCCTGAAGACAACAAGAAAATAAGCTTTGACCTGGACAGACCAAGGTCAAGGGTAAGGAGACACAGGTTTGTTAAAACCACCTTGCAGGGTGAAGGCAGCCTCTCTTTCTTGGGATGCTGAGCTGAACAGACCTTTTGTCTGAGGATGGGAGTAGACAGCCATTTCTGGACTGTGTGGCTGGTCTAGAGAGCTGAACCAACCTCTCAAAGTAATGAAGACTCAGTAGGGAGCTGTAAATTAGTAAAGCTAAAGATCCTGTTCTAGTTTAACATCTGTTAAGGCACATATAGCAGAGGAACAGAGGATTTGCATTTTACCAGTTTCTTTTGTTCTTCCTTGCTTCAATCTGGCGTGCTACTAAAAGTATGCTTGTAAGCATTTTCTTTTTCATCAGTGTTTTAAATTTTTGATTCTGTTTAAAACAATTTATTATATTGTAATATCACATTCTCGTTTATTATTAAAAATTAATACATATACATTACATTTTCTCCATCCCTCTCCCCTTTTAGTGACCCCCGGCAGTGTATTTTATTTAAGTTGTTAAAAAAAAGTAATAAACTTTATCTATTAAAAAATCTTACCTCACAAAAAAAAGAACATCCAAAAAAAAAGAAAGTAAAAAGAAAGAAAAAACCATAGGTTATAATTATAATCCATCTACATAGTAGTCCTTCAGTCATTAACAAAAAAATCAAAAAAACCCAAAAATGATATATTCCAATAGTCTCACTTTTTTACTATAATCCATTTAAAGTTTCTTTAGAGATTAACCATTGTCAAAAATCGCCAAATATCCGTTAACATTCCATTGTTTTTCAACATATTTTTAAACAGTCATTTTTAAACTCCTCTAAAATCTTGTTCTTTTAGGATTCTTGTAAGCTTATCCATTTCACTCCAATGCATAACTTTTAAAATCCACTCCCACCTTTCTGGTACTTTGTCTTGTTTTCACATCTGCGCATATAATGTCCGTGCAGCTGAAAGCATATGCCAAATTATCGTTCTGTCTTGTTTTAAAAATGTTTCCATTTGTAATCCTAACAGAAAAATGTCTGGTACCTTCTTAATCTTATATGCCAACATTTTCGAAATCTCTTGCTGAATCATTTGCCAAAATTGTTTTGCCTTTTCACAGGTCCACCACATATGGTAGAAAAATCCTTATTTTTTACACTTCCAACATCTGTCTGACGCCTGATTGTTCATTTTTGCTAATTTCTTAGGTGTCATATACCACCTATATAACATTTTAAAACAATTTTCTTTAATATTGTAACATGTAGATATTTTCATAGAGTTCTTCCATAAGTATTCCCATGACTCCATCTGTATTTCTTTATTTATATTTATCGCCCATTTTATCATTTGAGATTTAACTACTTCATCTTCCGTAGACCATTTCAATAGTAGTTTATATGTCCTTGAAATCAACTTTTCATTTTCACCAAACAGCATTTCCTCCAGTTCTGTTTGTTCTTGTCTAATTCCATCATTCTTGATGTCCTGTTCCAGTAAACTCTTTATTTGTTGCAATTGAAACCAATTATATTTATATTTAATTTCTTCAGCCGAATTTAATTCCACCTTTCCTTCTTGAATTTTTAAAAGCTGTTTATATGATAACCACTTCTCTTCTTTAATATCTGAATACATTTTTATTACTTCTGTTGGCACAATCCAAAGTGGTTTCCTCTCATCTCCATATCTTTTATATTTTCACCAAATGTTTAACAAATTACTTCTTATATAATGATGCAAAAAAAAAGCCATCCATCTTATTTTCCCCATAATACATGTAAGCATGCCATCCAAAAACATTTCCGTGACCTTCTAATGCTAGTAATTTTCTATTTAGTAATGTTATCCATTCCTTAATCCACACCAGGCATACTGCATCATGATACAACTTTAAAATTAGGCAATTGAAATCCACCACTTTCTTTTGCATCAGTCAAGATTTTCATTTTGATTCTTGGTTTTTTCCCGGCCCATACAAATTTTGAAAGTTTCCTTTGCCATTTATTGAATTGTTTACTATCTTTCACTATTGGAATTGTTTGAAACAGGAACATAATTCTCAGTAGGACAGTCATCTTGATTGCAAAATTCTGCCCAGCATAGACAAATTCAACTTTTGCTCAATTGCGGTGAGCATGTTACTTATGATGTGTGGGGTGGTGTCCAAATTGTCCTTTCACAGCTGCACAGTAGCATCCAGCCTCCCCACCCCACCCCCCCACCCCCTACAAAGCAGGGTCACACCTCCTGCTCTGGTCCATCTGGGCTGGAAGTGCATGTGTGATGGCAGGTTTACACTCCTAAACCCAAACAAAAACTGACCAGCCAGACTTGCCATAAGCCACCACCTGTCTCAAGGAGTGGAGTGACAGATGGCAGCATGAGTGACACCTTTTCCACTCATAGGGACAGGCTCCTCTGGCCCTCTCTCCACTTTACTTCTCCACTCCTAAAAATTCCTGAGGGAAAGGTTGGGCAGTATGAGTCTGCATGCTTCATGCACCATTATATAAATAAAAAATAGTAAACAGTCCCTCTCTATATAAGTACCGTGTGTATCTACCTCAGCCTTTTATTTCCTCTCTCCATGCTCTCCCTCAGCAGCAGCTGGTGGAGCCATCAAAACCTCCTCTCAGCTGCCTTCAGCCAGCCCAGCCACAGCAAATTAAGCAATGATGAAGGGGAGAGGATGATGGGAGGTGAAGAGTGGGGTTTCTGTGCATGCAATGCAACACATGCCCTGCTGCTCCCTTCCTCTTTTTTCCTGCAGCAATCCAAGATTGTTGGCAGAGGAGTGGCCTCCGAGGGGGTAGAAATGGGTGGGGGAGGGGAATCCAGGGTAATGTGTCTGCTTTTGAATTAGCTTCAGCTTGGGAGCAAGGGGAGGGGAAAACTTGTGGTAATACTACTCTCACAAAGCCTGGGCCAACAGTGAACGGAAAGCAAGCTAAGAGCTGAAGGGAGGAAAAACAATGCAGAAGGAAAAGAAAATCCAGATGCAGTGCATGGTAAAAGCAATTAGAATGCAGAACAACAAAGAAAATCCAACTGAAATGAATTGTGAAAGCGAGGCAAAACAGCAATGCAGAATAGACCTCAGTCTGTACCTTCTATATTCCATGATACCTAGAAAACTTTACATTTCATATTATTGTGCTATTTAATGTACCATCTCAGTAATTTTAAATAAGTAAAAATCATTTTAAAAGAGTATATAAATATTTAAAATAAATTATATTGGGAAAATTGTGGGCTTAGTGATATATTTACATTTATTTTTAAAGGAAAATCAGAAGGTAATTGAGTCACTATTCCTTTTTTTCTTGTTAGAGTTCTGTATTCCCTGTTAATATTTGGTATCTGTAAGCTTTAGCTTCATTTAGCTGGATTCAGTTAAATTGCACTTTAATTAGTTGATTTCATATTTAGGATCCCATTACATAATTCCTATTGGAGATATATATTTTCTGTTGTCAAAATCAATTTTTTTAAAATGTGAACACACACCCTGTTAAAACTCTTGACTGCATGCTTTTAATTAAGCTATTACGTCAATGAAATAAAAGGTTGTTTTGGATTAATTGTCTCCAGCTGCCAGATAAATAGTTCTGGAAAGCAAAGATGTTTATTTTCCCAAAGTAACAGGCATTGCTCTTGTGACAGTGACTTTATACCTATCATATCAAATGAATGATGCACATTTTCATCATTTTATCATCTGGATTAAGGGCACAAAACAATGACAGATGCTCAGTACAATGCTGCAAAAGTAGCTCCATTTTAATTCAGCGTAATGACAAATAAGGTGTTTCCTTTATTCATTGAGAAGGCAAAATATTAACCTTGGCAGACTAATTTAGTCTTTGGTGCTTTATTAATGAAGACATACTTGACATAGACAACATACCGAGCATGGCACAGATGCAGACATTATGTGGCCATTCCCCACAGACAGTGACCCTGCTCTGTTAGATGGAAGGGACAAAACATAAACTTGGAAGACAGGATCCAGAGATAGAGTAATAAGCATGCAGTAGGGGGTAATTACTATTAGATGTTATTAATCAAGATATGAACCTATTTTGTAGCATATATGGGATGCCTTTGGGAACCCCATATTTAGATTCCTCCCTCTCTCCTCAACAGCAAGCAAATTGTGGGCATGACCCACACGTAGCATTACTAATCTCCTATCCAGGTAGGGTTGCCAACCTCCAAGTGGTATGTATGCAAAACAACCAAGAGGTTATAGTGACCAAATTACTAAGATATAATTCACCAAAATTCAAAAAGTATACATTCAATACAAGGCTTAAAGGTACAAGACGCAATAAATATAATTCCAACAAAGGAGCCCTGGCATACAGGGAGTCGACTTGGATACACCTGGATCACTCTTCCAGCATAGGGTGCTCCATTGATAGCATGATTTCAAAACTGCAATAAAAAGACAAAGTCATGCCAGCGTTCTGTATACTGTTATGATGTCATGGTTATAGCTATAAACATTAATACCATACTTACAAGACTTCAGTGTTCAAAGTTAATTTACAGCACTGTTTTCACTGCGTTCCGCAACTGCCGAAACTGCAATGGAATGTACAATTATAGCCGCTGCTCATGATATACAACAATAACATTTTCACAACATCCAATCATAATCACAACTTCCAATAGGGACTCAAACTAGTCTCCAATGCCATTTCCAAACCAGCACTATGCTCAACAAAAGACTCAAGGCAAATAGCCACTGGTGCATAGAGACTTTTGTAGCTATGATCTGTAACACCTGAGACTACTGTTTGTTAAAGGTAATGCATGCAATAAAATTCAGTCAGTAACAATATTACACATACAATAACAGATTACAGTCAGTAACAATGTAATTCAAACTCACGTCAATTACATAATACATCAAAACAGTCCTGTCAATTACACATTCATAAAAAGCACTATAGATCCAAACAGTTATTCATCCCTTAGGGTACAACAGAATTTAATTTGTGAATCCCAAAACATTTTTCCTGAAGTAAAGTAGTCACTACATCCTCTGAGGAACCTGTGATGTGTACTTGTATAAAACAAAACAAAAAATAGAAACTGTCAAAAGCATGCCTTTTTTTGAGGAAGTGTCTAACTAGTGGCGCTTCATCTACAGAATTTTTTCTATGGCTGCTATCCAGTTCTTGCTGTGGAATCTGACTGCATGATTTCAGACCAGTCACACACTTCCTAACCTGCCTCACAGGATTGTTGTTCAGATCGTACAAGGGGAAATAATGCATATTTTGGTTCCCTGCCCCCCTGTGAAGAAAGACTGTCATTTTCCTATGTAGAGGCTGCAGGGAGAGGGAAGACGATGGAAACTTGAAGTCAGAGTAGCAAGTAAAGGGAAGAGGATAGGGTTGCCAACTCCAGGTTAGAAAATTCCTGGAGATTTAAGGGGTGGGGCCTGGAGAGAGTGGGGTTTGAGGAGGGATAGGACCTCAGACAGGTAAAATGCTATTTTCTCCTGGGGAACCTCTGGAGATCACTCAGATTTACAGTTGCTCTCTAGATGGCAGAGATCAGCTCCCCTTGAGGTAGGGGGAGTCAATGCCTTCACTTGGGTTGGTGGGAAGACAGCAAGGGTGGCAGACACCCAGAGCCTCTTTTTAGATCTCGTATTTTTCTTCACAACAGGGCCTTACATAAATGCAGAACATAAAGAGACTCATATTTTAATTATGTATGGGTGCGTAATCTTTTGATTAAAATAAAAATCAACACACTTCTAATAATTGCTGTTATTTACTGTAAGAACCTAACGCAAGTAAAAAGTGAGACTCCACAATAATAACAATGTAGGCACAGCCCTAAAATGACTAGGTAGGCCTAGCCTGCCCAGAATGCCACTCTCTGCTGCTAGTACCCCATATAAAGCACCCTCTAAAAATATGTTAGAGTTGTCCCAAAAGAACTGAGAGAAACCTTTGAATGAATATATATTTCATTTCTCTCACAACATCGGCCATTTTCAAGAGTGTATGCTACCAGCTAATGGAATAGCAGTTATTGATGAAAAAACTTGTGACTTATTCATGTGGTTCAAAAATTCCGTTTAAAAAGCAAATGTTTTTTTTGACAGCAACCATTTTTTTAAAAAAAATTCTGTCTGCAGTGTTAAATATCTCATAGGGGGGAAAAATAACTGACAAACTCTGCAGAGAAATATAGGGCCTTTTGATTTGTTAACATTAAGCAAAAAGCTGTGGATATAACTTTATGAACCATTTAGGGTTGCCAAGTCCAATTCAAGAAATATCTGGGGACTTTGGGGATGGAGCCAGGAGACTTTGGGGGTGGGGCCAGGAGACATGGGGGTGGAGCCAGGAGCAAGGGTGTGACAAGCATAATTGAACTCCAAGGGAGTTCTGGCCATCACATTTAAAGAGACAGCACACCTTTTAAAATGCCTTCCTTCCATAGAAAATAATGAAGGATAAGGGCACCTTCTTTTGGGGCTCATAGAATTGGACCCCCGGGTCCAAACTTTTTGAAACTTGGGAGGTATTTTGGGGAGAGGCACTAGATGCTATACTGAAAATTTGGCGCCTCTACCTCAAAAAACAGCCTCTCCAGAGCCCCCAATACCCGCAGATCAATTCCCCATCATTCCCTATGGGAATCGTTCCTGGAGGTGCATAATGGCTGTGGGGGTGGGGCTTCCCCCGCCGGCCAGTTGGCTGGGGGAGGGGGGAAGGCTGTAAAACCGGGGGATCCCCCGCTGGGACCTGGGGATTGGGAAGCCTAGAACCATTCCAAAGGCCTGTTGGACCATATTTGTTACTGTTCATGGGTGCTGTGGTCAGGGCCGGCCTTGCCACTAGGCAAACTACGTACGTGATTGACTAGGGTGCCAGCCTCCTGGGGCGCCAAACTGGATGCCCCGCCCCTATGACTTGATGAAGTTAGCAGTGTGGGGTGTGTGTGTGCAAGAAGTTAGCCTTGCCTAGAGTGCCAGTCAGTCTAGGGCCAGTCTTGGCTGTGGCTCAATGGTGGAGCATATGCTTAGCAGGCAGAAGGTCCCTGGCATCTCCAGTTTAAAGGATGTGATGCAAAAGACCTCCGCCTGAAACCTAGAAAGCTGCAGCCAGTCTGAGTAGACAATACTGACCTTGATGGTCTGATTGAGTGTATTCATGTATAAAACCTATGTTAACCAGAATGCTTGCTCAAACTGTAAATACCTCTTCTTGCCTATCTCATCTGCAGTTACATTCAGATGTTATACTACACAAGATATTCAAAGGCAATTTAAGCTTCACATATGCCATTGCTGTAGGGAAAAGTCAGTTGCCTTGAGATTGTATGTCACATAGAATTTGGTCTCTATCCATCAGCCATTGAAATGACAATTGCCAAGTATGTGACATATCCTATAGGAACTCCATCAACGAGAGGAAGACATAGCAGCACAGCCCAAGTCACTTAGAATTCCATCAGAATTATCAGTCTTCATCTTCACAATTAGCCAGGAACAGACGACATGGACTCGTGCAACAGCCACTCATTAGACCAAAATCTGCTGAGAGCTTGCCTCTCCTCCTAGCAGGAAGTCCAACGATTAGCCAAAAAAAAAAAAGTCAAAGCAGCATACTCTACCCTGTGGCCACAATTGTGACAGCTCTCTTTTTAAAAATTCATTTAGAGCTGGAAGCTCTTCCCTAGTTGTAGCAAGAGTCTCAGGCTATTTGTAGGTTCTTTGTGGAGCTATTAAAAAAAATTCTGAGACTATGAAGTATAAACTGCCCTAGTCCCTATAGAAAAATTGGGCTATAAAGATAAATAAATATCATGCAGTCAGTGATGTGTCAGCTTGTACTGTGAATCTTTGGAGCTTTTTTTCCTTCTATAGTATGAGCAACTAGTTTCAACTGCCCTCCTATTTATGTGTCTGCCTCACTTTTACATGAAGCTTACCCAGCTATGACCTACTGCCTGCCATCTTGACATTACATGTGGTGCGCCTCTATCTATCACTACCTGGAGTTGCCTCTATCTATCACTGGAGTTGCTGTTCTACCCCCATCCTGCTATGACTTAGGACGTAATTGATTGCCAGCTCTGATATTGTCTGAGGTGAAACTGTGAAACCATGGCTGAAAACATTCTGCAAGCATACTATCTCAGAATAAAAATTATTTCACAAATTTCCAAAAATATTTTGGAGTTCTGAAGTTTTTATAGAGTTGTGAAAGCTGCCTGTGCTTTCACAAGAGTCTGGTGTAAGTCCCTTGCAGGGAACTGTTAGAAGTCTATAAAAGAGTTCTAGAAACCATAAAAATGGCATTCTTTTTGTTCAAGTACGTGCTGAAGTTAGAAGCAACTTCTGTGTCAAACCAGGAGATGTCAGCCTCTTCTCCCAATGTCAATGCTTCCATAGTTCTCTGGGGAGTTGGCCCTGGCAGTTAAATATGAGACAGCTTGCAACTAGGGTTGCCAAGTTCAATTCAAGAAATATCTGGGGACTTTGGGGGTGGAGCCAGGAACAAGGGTGTGACAAGCATAATTGAACTCCAAGGGAGTTCTGGCCATCACATTTAAAAGGACAGCACACCTTTTTTAAATGTCTTCCTTCCATAGGAAATAATGAAGGATAGGGTCACCTTCTTTTGGGGCTCATAAGAATTGGACCCCATGGTCCAATCGTTTAGAAACTTGGAGGGTACTTTGGGGAGAGGCACTAGATACTATACTGAAAATTTGGTGCCTCTACCTCAAAAAACAGCTCCCCCAGAGCCCCTGAAACCTCCAGATTAATTCCCCATTATACCCTATGAGAATCGATCTCCACATAGGGAATAATGAAGTGCTCAGCAGACATTTCCCCCCCTCACCCCCCCCCCAGTTTCTGGCGACTCTGAAGTGAGGAATTGGCCTCTCTACTCATGAGCTGCTGCCAGCTTCTTCCAAGTAACACAAACACACCATCCCAAGAGGAAGCCTTTCAATCGGAGACTGAAGCCTCTGGAGATAGAAAGGCACATGGTCCTCTGGGGGCGGGGCTTCCCTCCACCGGCCAGCTGACTGGGGGCGGGAAGGAGCCTGGGAAAGTGGAAGAACCCCCGCTGGGACCTGGGGATTGGCAAGCCTACTTGCAACTCTCATACCATCCGTAAGACTTTAGATTTTCTACTGTGCCCTTGTATACCATGTTAGCATGTTAATATGCAATAATAATATAAAAAAGTCATTAGTGTTTAAATTCCCAAGAATACAAGATACCATGTGACTAATATACTAGATGAATATAGTCAAGTATTTGTCATACGTTTGATCTACATTATTACTACAAAAAAATAACACACATGGAAAGTCTTTCATTTTTAGCTATTTCTAGCCTGTTTTCTGAATACAACTTTTAAACGTGATGTTGTTTTAATATCTTGTTGTTAATGGAGCAAGAGTCAAGTGTTCTGGTACCTTAAAGACCAACAGATTTCCAGGGTGTAAGCTTTGGGGATTCAACTTGATCTACTTGGTCTTTTAAGGAGCTACTGGACTCCAAGCCCTATTTCTTTCGTTTCTGTGGCAAAAATCCCTTTGGCAATGAATGGAATCAGAAGATTGCCTTCTAATTGCAATGTTTCATTTCAACAAACTGTAAAATTGTTACCTAACATTAAAACTACCTGCCAATGTTTGAGGGGGGGGGGGGTGCAGAGAGACCTGAGAGGACATGTACTCTGTAGTGCCTGTCATCGGAGCTCAAATTCTCCTCACCACCAAAGCATAAATGGTAAAATTCTCCTCACCACCAAAGCTTAAATGGCAAAAGGATCTTGCTAGCACCTGCTTGTAGTTTCTTTGTTTTTGCTTTAGATGTAAGAGGGCTGCAGGCGTAAGTAGTGAAAAAAAAAATCAAAACAAGATGTTGCTCTCTGCTTAAATTATAAATATATCCTATCTTGAAGACTTGCTTTGATCTCTCAGATATTTTATTCTACTCACATTACCATTTTAATTTCAAAGTTAAGAATAAAAGGGTAGAAGAACCCCCTTCTGGGATGTCAGGGGGACAATCACAGTACAAAAGTGAGAATTGGCAGGGATATTTGAAGCGCCTACTATGATTGTATATTATTGTGTAGCTCAGTTGGCAGCTGAGATAGCACTGTTATATTCAGAAAGTGATCAGGCTTGACATATCAACAAGCAAGTAATTTTTTCTTTGAAATGTTTAATTCCAGTGCACAGAATATTACAATCAAGGATTAAGAACTGTTTAGTATGTTTGATCTTAAAACCTAGAATAAATTTAAAGATCGTTTGATGCTACAGTCCTAAACAGAATTACACCCTTCTGAGCTATAATTTATTTAAAAGGATGTAATCTTGTTTCAGATTGTATTATCAGTTTCTTACCAACTCCTTTGGAAACATTTTAATACAGTGCTAATTTAAGGATTTCTCTCCTCAGTGTAGGAGAATTCATATTAGGCCACACACCCCTGATGTAGCCAATCCTCCAAGAGTTTACAGGGATCTTAGTACAGGGCCTACTGTAAGCTCCATGGGGATTGGCTACATCAGGGGTGTGTTGCCTGATATGCAAAGGAGTTTCTGCTACAAAAAAAGTCCCGCCACTGACTATAGATACATAAGTCTGCAGTATCGTAAAATGAATGTAAGCCCATGTGAAAAATTGTAATGAAGACTAGTTGATATGTAACTGTAATAGAAAATCAATATACAATTATTGCTGAGAATCAGTAATGCTTAATTCATCTGAAAGAAAGAGTTGGAGGTGTAATTCTGACAGAGCAGAGTCTTAAACACGCTTGATGTACTGCAGCTATCCACTTTGATCTTCTGTGTTGCTCCTTGGCTTCCTCATCTCTTTCAAGCACACTTGCAGAAACATAACTTATCTCTGATTCTGCCTATATGATGCCCCTCTTTAAGTCTATTCAGTGCTTCCTGCCTGCTTCCAGATTCAGTACAAAAAATATTCCATGGCTTTTCCATGTTTAGATTGCATCTCTCATATCCTGATGTATCTTTTGCGCCCTCAAAAAAAGTCTCCTCTCTTTTCCATTGCTGGTCTGGAACTGCATCCTAGAACACTAATGTGATGAAACTTCTCTCACTCCCTTCAGTTACTTTTTTAAAACCCGTGTCTCCTTTGGTACTGCCCTTTACAGTTGCGAAGCAATTGAAGAGGACACAAGCTGTTATCTGCTGATAGTGCTTTATTCTTTAGATGCTCAAAAACAACTTAATGTAATCCCACAGTGATTCCTGGGGAAACTTCTTAAGCATGTCCAGAGCTGTGGGGCAACCTTGCACTGTTGGAGCCGCCATGAAGACAGGCACACCATCTTCCTCAGTCTCTCCATGTAGCAGCGGTCTTTCTGCATCCTTCAGGAATGCCTTGGAATTGGCCTTCTCCTCTTGAGGGTTGGCCCCTTGTTGATGCTGGCTGAAGCTTAAATCCATGTTCATCCCACCTGGTTTGCCTATTCACAGTTGCAGCCACTTCCCTGTAGCACTCAGCTAGGTAGCTGCTGGGTGTCCGTGCTTCAAGGGCCTATTACCCTGCGCCTCCACCAACTTGTTACAGCAGACTTTGAAATCCACTGAAGCCATATTTAAATTGGCACTGTTATCCTAAGCATGTACTAGATTACTCAAACATTTGCCTCTACATTTTTCCCTGTCACTTTTTTTCCCCCTTATGTCAAATCTTATGGGATGGGCAGTGGCTCAGTAGCAGAACATCTGACTGCCTTACAGAAGGTCCCAAGTTCAGTCCCTGGCATCTCCAGTTCAAAGGCTGCAGGTGATGTTAAAGACCTTCACTTGAGACCCTGGAGAAGTGCTGCCAGTCTGAGTAGACAATACTGACCTTTAGAGACCAATAGTCTGATTCAGTAAAGGCAACTTCATGTGTGTTTATATGTATATCTACTCTGTGTAAAGTACCAGGAACACTGAAACAACAACAGAACAAAGTCTGAGTCCAGTGGAACCTTTAAGACCAACAAAGTTTTATTCAAGGTATAAACTTTCATGTGCATGCACACTTCTTCAGATACAGTGAAACAGAATTCCCTCAACCATGACATTTAGAAAGGAGCGGGGGTTAGTTGCCAGGAAGGGCCAATTAGTGTCAAGACAGAGACAGAACAAAAGTGGAAAGTACCAGTCCATACATATAGGTAGAAGGTGAGTAGTAAATTGTCATACAGCATAATGAAGATAATAATAATAAACTTTTCAAGGATCAAACAGGAGTAAAAAGGTTCAAGGATCAAACAGGAGTAAAAAGTTAAGTTTATACAGTAACCATTTAATTCTGGGGCAAAACCATTTAATTCTGGGGCAACCATTTAATTCTGGGTTTAATTCTGGGGCAAAAACAGTGAAGGGAATACATATGTCAAAATTGGTGACTGATGTATCCTTAATTGTAGAATGTATCTTAACTTTGCTAATCTGATGCATCGATATTTCATAGGCCAAAGATTTTCCTCCTTCTCTTACAACTGCCATTTTACCTCAGTTGCATCACCCTTCTGCAATGTTTACCATTTTAAGAAAATATAGACATTATTTCCTCATCTTGTGGGGGGCACAGTTAAAACACTCTGTGTGTGTTCATAAATGTGTGTGTGTGTGTATAAAAACTGAGATAAATTAGTACTTAAAATCA
Source organism: Heteronotia binoei (assembly GCF_032191835.1). Classification (NCBI taxonomy): domain Eukaryota; kingdom Metazoa; phylum Chordata; class Lepidosauria; order Squamata; family Gekkonidae; genus Heteronotia; species Heteronotia binoei. The sequence goes on along the minus strand of NC_083230.1, from coordinate 27,706,067 downwards.
CCCAGCTTTCCGATTTAGCTAATTAGAAGCTAAAGAGGCTGAAGGACAGTTTAGAAAGAAATCAATTTGTATTTGACAAGTGCTAATATAGTTAGTGGACTGATGTGAATAGTCTGCCACACCAACTCCAACCTCACTCTTTTGGGAAATAAATGAGACATCTGGTATGTCATTTATATTGATTATTTACTGCTGGTCTTTTAGAACTTTTTTTCTTAAACCTTCTGTTAATATATTTTAAATATCTGCTACTTGAAAATAGTAGTTCACTAACTTATTGGTCTCTTTGTAATACAGAGTACAGAGAATATGTTTGAAAAGCCACTACTGAGGAATAACTAAATACATTGATGCTTTCAGACAGATTTTGGCAAATTCAGTACTTAATTCCAAATGAAACCAAAGATAGTATGGATCATTAGAGCATGCATCCAGATGTTGTCACATTTAATCAGACTGTGATGTTTTGATTTCTTTGATGAAGTTCAGACATTAACAGAAATACGTTCTGGGGCTGACCTGTTTATGCAATCTCTTTTCCCATTTCTTGTTAAGTTGTGATTTATGAATTGATTCTGAAGTTCAATGTGAATGTATTTATTTCTAGATAGCTAAGAATATGTCATGTTTAGTTACTATTGTTGATTTCTAGAGTGAAATCTGGTGTACCTCATCCAACATGTGAACAGGGTTCTACCCAGTTGGATGCAGGGAATCCCCCGGTTTGGAGGCCCTCCTCCCACTTCAGGGTCATCAGAAAGCTGGGGGGAGGGAAATATCTACTGGGCACTCCCTTATACCCTATGGCAGGGGTCCTCAAACTACAGCCCGTGGGCCAGATGCGGCCCGCTGAGGACGTTTATGCGGCCCGCCGGGTTATGGCAAAATCAGACCAGAAGTGACGTTCGACCTAAACTCGCGTTAGCAATGCACACTTCCGGCACTGGGCTGAGGCGGCAGAGACAGAGTGTGAGGTGATACCGAGGTGAGGTGAGTTCCCAGGCCGGGGTATGTGGTGTGGGGAAGGGAGAGAGATGCAGAAGACGGAGAATTGATGGCCCACGGCCTTGTACAGTAACGGCAGTCCGGCCCTCCAACAGTCTGAGGGACAGTGAATTGGCCCCCTGTTTAAAAACTTTGAGGACTGATTTCCATAGGGTATAATGGATAATTGATCTGTGGATATCTGGGGCTTTGGGGAGGCTGTTTTTTGAGGTAAAAGCACCAAAATTTCAGCATAGCATCTGGTGCCTCTCCTCAAAAGGCCCCCCTCCCAAGTTTCAAAACCAGGGGGTCCAGTTCTATGAGCCCCAAAATAAGGTGCCCCTATCCTTCATTTTTTTCTGACAGAGGGATTTAAAAGAAATGCAGTACTTTAAATGTGATGACGAGAACTCCCTTTGGAGTTCAGTCATGCTTGTCACACTATAATATAGTGTGTTCAGTGCATTGAGGAGGTGAGATTGTAGTGATAATCAGCTCTTTATTAGATACAGCATAGTATAGGGCTGCACTAAAAAGACTGGAGAACAGAGCCAACAGGGCCAACTATATACAACTCTGGGTTCCCATGCAAGCACGTTATTGGATCATTCAAACCAGCAGGGACCCGTGATTGGAGCAGGGCAGCAGGGATTTGGATCCTGCTGCCCATTGTTCCCAAGTCCCCAAGCTCAGTCCTTCTGTCTCCAATGAGCTTGGCAGGAACACCCATATCAGTCTTAACTTTGGTCCAAATACATAACATCCCCCCCTCCCCCCAGTTCGCAAGCCTCAATAGACATAGTCCCTCAGGTAGACAGGCTTGCGGTGCTCCCGTGTAGACTGCCTGGGCGCTGGAGTGGGCGGGGGAACGGGTACTGGAGAGGGCAGAGGAGCGGTCGCTGCTTCAGACACAGCAAGGGGAGAAACTGGCAATGCTGCTGTCTCAGCCAGTGGTTCCTAGTCCACAGAGGCCTCTGGCTCGGTCAGGAGAGTTGGGGCCGGGTCCTCTGCTTTGGCTGTCTCACAGGGGAAGGCGAAATGGCTGGCAAGTCATTCAGGCCATCCCCCTCGATCTTGTCCCTCGTACATAACTGAACCAAGTACTTGAGCGACCCTGGCCGGGATCCATGCAGGCCCCCCCGAAGTTATTTGCAAAAACTAAGTCCCCTGTATCACGCCCACAGGGTGCTCAGATCGCCTCTGGCAACTCCTACAGATCTGGGGCTTGATCCGGATGCATCCGATCCAGGAGGGTTGACAACTGCCGTCCCATTAGGAGCTCGGTCGGGCTATGACTGGTGGCAGTGCAGGGAATAGTATGCTGGACCAGTAGGCACTCAGCAAGGCGGGCCTCCCAGTCCCCTTGGATGATGCGGCGTAGCGATTCCTTAGTTGACCGCACCATCCTTTCAACTTGGCCATTAGTGGCCGGGTGAAAGGGGGCTGACCTAATGTGCCTAATCAAGTTTCTGGCACAAAAGTCGTGAAACTCACCTGTCATGAAGGCCATTCTGTTGTCTGAGACGAGGGTGTCGGGGGCAAACTGTGAGTTGCAAAGACCCTGCGGAGAGCACCTATGGCGGCCCGGGAGAAGGTGGATGCCATGTGGATTACCTTGAGCCATTTCGAGTAGGAGTCCACGATGAGAAAGAAGGTCTGCCCCTGGAAGGGCCCTACAACCCACATGCAGGCGGAACCAAGGGTTTTGCGTGGACTCCCACTGCTGGGCTGGAGCACAGGGTGGTGCCGGTCGGGTCTCCTGGCATGGTTGGCAATGGCAACCCAGGACTTGATCACGTCATCCATCCCGGGCCACCAAACATAACTGTGGGCGAGTGCCTTCATGTGTACTAACCCCGGATGGGTTTCGTGCAGCGTGGTGAGGACTCACTGTCGCGGTGCCAGGGGCACCACAACCCTATTTCCCCACAACAAGCACCCTTTATGCACCAAGGGTTTGTCCCGGTGGGACGTGTATGCTGTAAAATCTGGGCCCACCTGGCTGGTGGGCCACCCCCTCCACACCCAGTTCAGAACTCGGGAAAGGGTTTTGTCCCTGGCAGAGAACTTGGCGATGTCCTTGGCGTGCACCAGGCAGTCTGGAAGGGACCCTATGAGCAAAATCTGGTGTGCTGGAGCCAGATCCAGGTTCCTGGAAGGCATCGGCAGGCGGCTTAAGGCATCTGCGTGGCCCATCACCTTTCCGGGGTGGTATTGAAGGGCATATTGATACCCAGAAAGGAAGATGGACCACCGAAAGACCCATAGTGACAACATTTGGGGCGTCTGGGGGTCTGCGGTGAAAAGGCCTAGCAGGTGTTTATGGTCAATCAGGATGGCAAAGGGCCGGCCATAGAGGTAGTTGTGATTTTTCTTTTTACTCCCGCTACTATGGCCAGACCCTCGTTATTATTCTGCGCATAGTTGTACTCCGATTTCTGCAGGATCCTGGAATAGTAAGCCACCAGAACCTTATGGCCGTCTGACAGCACATGTGCTAGGACTGCCCCCGTCCTGTAGGGAAATGCATTGAAGGCCAAAATGACAGGCAGCCACTCATTGAAATGTGCCAGCAAACTGTTGGAAGTCAGGAGGTCTTTGACTGCATGAAAGGTGTCGGCTTGCCAACGGCCCCAGACCCATGGAGCCCTCTTGTCCAGCAGCCTATGGAGAGGCTTGGCCATGGCTGTCTTGTGTGGAAGGGAGGCATGGTAAAAGTTCAAGAGGCCAAAAAATGCTTGTAGCTCCACCTTGTTTGTGGGGGCCGGTGCATCGCAGATGGCCCAGATCTTCTCCTGGGAGGGGTGGATCCCTCTTGCGTCCACTGAGTACCCCAGAAAGTCTATCTTTGGGACCCCGAGGAGGCATTTTTCCCTTTCTACTTTCAGGCCTGCTGAGTCGAAGCGCTGGAGCACTGCTCTGAAGTGGAGGGCGAATTCCTCCTCTGTGGCAGCGGCGATTAGCACATCATCAAAAAATATTTGGACCCCGTGGATACTTTTAAAAAGAGAGTCCATTAAGTTCTGGAAAATCCCCGAGGCCACACTAGTCCCAAATTGGAGATGCTTGACTTTAAAAGCGCCCCTTCGCATCACAATCATTTGTGCCTCTGCAGTAGTGGCGTCTACCGGAAGCTGCTGGTAGGCCTGTGCCAAGTCCAATTTCCCAAAAATTTTAGCCCCCGCCAATGATGCTAACACATGGCTGACCACCAGAACTGGGTATGCGTGGTCCTGTAGCACCCTGTTGATCATACATTTGTAGTCTGCGCAGATGCGGGCTCGGCCATTGGGCTTAACCGGGCTGACGATGGAAGTTTACCAGCGTGTGTTGGCAACAGGCTCTAGGACCCCTTGCTCCACGAGGCAGTCTAACTCCTCGTCTATCTTGGGTTTCAGGGCAAAGGAGACACGCCGGGCCTTCAGCTGTATGGGCTGTACGTTGGGGCTTAGTTGCAATGCTACTGGGGGGCCACCCCCAAAGTCTCCACATATTTCTTGAATCGGACCTATGTGAGAGAGTCACCCTTGAGTAGTTTTGAGAAAAGCAAATTGGGTGGTCTCACCTTGGAACAGCTTCTCATCCATGACATTGGAGCTCAAGTATTTACATGTTGGTGCACTTAGGAAGGATTAAAACATCTCATTACTATATATAAATGATATTTTTCTCTGTGGGCGTTCTAAGGCATCTCTCCCATGCATTGTCAAGCATGTCTGATTGCTTTTGCTTCCAGGAGCAGACAACACAAAAGAAGGTCTTCTCCATTTCCTTGGGGCTCTATTTTTTGTGTTGTAATATTGTTAACAGCAGAGTGGGTGAATCTGCACAGGGTGCAGGCAGAGAAGCATATAGTCTGAATAGGAAAAAGCAAGTCTAAAAATCATGCGAGGACTGGGCTGTAGCTGCTTTGGTGCTTTAAAGGCAGCTGTTTTTTTACAGAAAACATTGAGAAGCCACATTTTGAATATATATATATATATATATATATTGGTTTTTCAAGTAGTAGATATGCATACCACTCTGAATCTGCACAGGGTGCAGGCAGAGAAGCATATAGTCTGAATAGGAAAAAGCAAGTCTAAAAATCATGCGAGGACTGGGCTGTAGCTGCTTTGGTGCTTTAAAGGCAGCTGTTTTTTTACAGAAAACATTGAGAAGCCACATTTTGAATATATATATATATATATATATATATATATATATTGGTTTTTCAAGTAGTAGATATGCATACCACTCATTACAAATATCCTAAATATTATGAGTGCTATACAGCTGATTGCTGGAGTAAGGTTTAATAGCCAGTTATTTTAAATTACTGTTTTGTTTGCCTTCTTTGCAAACCTGAATTAGTGCAGTGCCATCCTAATTGTCCTACAATATTCATTCAGACTCGCTCACCTGAAGAGTTCTACCTTATTACTTCATTGCAATAAAAGAGCTCTTTCTAATATGTTTGCTACGTGATAGATTACAGAATAATGAGTCTGACACTGCCAACATCACATTCTAACTTATAGTAATTAATTGTTGACCTAGGCTTCCATTGTAATATGCCTGAGAACCTGTTCTTTGCCATCTCTTATCTATCTCCAGACTTCTTTTAGTGCCTCTTTGAGCATTCTGGTAGGCCACAGTGAGCTTGCATACCTCACAGACTTGTTACAGTACATAGAATTTAGTGTGCTGTTTTGATGTATGTAAAAGTTCCCATTCTCCTCCTCCATCTGTTCTTCTTCTCCTTCTTCCCTTTTTTCTCCTTCTGGTTTTCTAAGAAAAAAACTGGGGTGTTCACTAACATAGCTGTTTAAAATAGTTTCCAGCTAAACATTAGAAAGAACTTCCTTACAGTTAAGAGTTGTTCCTAAGTGGAACAGGCTTCCCTTGGGAGGTGGTGGGCTCTCCTTCTTTGGAGGTTTTTAAACAGAAGCTAGATGGCCATCTGACAACAATGCTGATTCTGTGGACTTAGGCAGATCATGAGAAGGAGGGTAGGGGAAGGTACTTGTGATTTTCCTGCATTGTTCAGGGGGTTGGACTAGATGACCCTGGAGGTCCTTCCAGTTCTGTGATTCTATATTCTATATATTCTATATTCATGCTATATAGTATTCTGTTCTGTGAGTATTCTATACACAGAAGTGGTGGACATTATATTGTTTTATTTTACTAAATAAGTAATAACATATATATTTTATTTTGTCTGCTTTGGTTTTTAATTCACCCTGTTCCAGGAGGTTCAAGGCTAATAACATTTTAAAATGTAGCTACAGTGCAAATCCTATGCATATTTGCTCAGAAATGCCACACTTAGAATCATAGAATTATAGAATTGGAAGGTGCCTCGAGGGTCATCTAGTCCAACCCCCTGCACAATGCAGGAAACTCACAAATACCTCCCCCTAAATTCACAGGATCTTCATCGCTGTCAGAAGGCCGTCTAGCCTCTGTTTAAAAACCTCCAAGGAAGGGCTTTGGAAGGGCTTCTTTTAGTTCCATTAACTAAATACTGGACTATTGTCACTCCTTTGTGATTGGAAAAACTGCTTTTGAACTGTCTTCTGTTTATGATTTTTTGTGACATGCTTTCTGCTTGAAGTTCTATGTGCAAGTTTTGTCAGTACACCACTGACCTCTACATTACACTGTCTTGTTGTTTAAAATTTATGGTATCTTTTAGCGTTTTTTTTTAATTTACATATATGCAGAGTGCTGCAAGGGGATGTCCTCTCCCCTGTGTTATTTAACATCTATATGCACTCCCTTGCCCAGATTGCCCAGAGGTATGGGCTGAGTTGCCATCAATATGCAAATGACACCTAACTCTATCTGTTGTTGAATGGCCAGTCTGTCTGCAGCCCAGAAAATCTGGATCTGATGTTGCAAGTCATGGTGGGATGACTCAGGCTAAGTTGACTGAAATTGAATCGGATGAAGATGGAGGCCCTATATCTAAGTCTCAGCAGACCGGGAGTAGGGATCCCTCTCCCTATCTTTGACGGGGCACCTCTTTTGCCAACACAGAGTGATAAGAGCTTGAGAGTGTTCCTGGACTCTTCCTTAATGTGGAAGGCCCAGGTAGCAGCCACTGTCAAATTAGTCTTCTACCATCTCCAACTAATCAGGCAGTTAGTTCCCTTCCTCAAACAAAGTGACTTAGCTACAGTGATCCATGCTATGGTCATCTTGAGACTAGATTACTGTAATGCCCTCTACATGGGACTGCCCTTGTCTCAAATCCGGAAGCTTCAACCAGTGCAGAATGCTGCAGCCAGGCTGTTACTGTGTCTCTCCTTGTGAGGACACATTCAGCCTGCTCTGAAAGCGCTGCACTGGTTACCTATTGCATACCAGATTTGTTTCAAGGTGCTGGTTCTTTCCTTTAAAGCCCTATGTGGTCAGGGACCTTCATACCTATGGGACTGCCTTTCCCCTCATATTCCCCAGTGGGTACTACAGTCTGGGTCACAAAACCTTCTTTCTATTCCCGGCCTAAAGGAGGCCAGGCTAGTGACAATGTGAGGACCTTCTCGGTCTCAGCTTCATGCTGTTGGAATGAGCTCCCTGAGGATGTTAGTGCTCTGTGGGACCTTCTCAATTCCACAGGGCCTGTAAGACGGTGCTCTTCCACCAAGCCTTTAACTGCTAAATAGATTAAAATCAGAGACTGGCTTCCTTAGGCACAGACCTAAGGAAGCCCCTTCTCCACTTGGTGCATTGGATGTGACAATTATGAGTTATATCTACCAAAGAGCTGAATTAGTCTACTCGCCATTAGTAATGTACACCTAGCACTTATTGTTTTTATTGTTATAGTTGGGTTTTTAATGTCTGTGTCTGCCAATTGGCCTGTAAGCTGCCCTAAGCCTGCTTTGGCTGGGAGAGCGGGGTATAAACTAAATAAATAAATCATTAAAGCCATGGTCTTTAAGGAGAGCCGGTTTGGTGTAGTGGTTAAGTGTGCGGACTCTTATCTGGGAGAACCGGGTTTGATTCCCCACTCCTCCACTTGCACCTGCTGGCATGGCCTTGGGTCAGCCATAGCTCTGGCAGAGGTTGTCCTTGAAAGGGCAGCTGCTGTGAGAGCCCTCTCCAGCCCCACCCACCTCACAGGGTGTCTGTTGTGGGGGAGGAAGGTAAAGGAGATTGTGAGCCGCTCTGAGACTCTTCGGAGTGGAGGGCGGGATATAAATCCGATGGTCTTGCTTCACTTGTAAAAAATACTGAACCTCGAACTTTGTAGTACTCCTGGGGTGGGGGATAGAATTCTCTTGTGGATTATGTGCTTCTTTCTGTGCTTTCACCACTTGTGTTTGCAGGACAGAAGGCACTATCATGAGGCTGTGCTTGGCAGCTTGTACTGATCACAAATGAAATTAGGGAAAGTAGCATCTCCAAAGTTTGTGGGGGCTGTTCCAATTGTGCTCAGAAAGGTATAGCAATCCACTGTAAATGTAAATGCCCCCATCCAACAGTGGGAATCCATACGCAACCCCTGGTCCCTCCTGCACCTAGACTTCGCAGGGCCCTTCCAGGGGCAAACATTCTTCCTCATCGTGGACTCCTACTCGAAGTGGCTCAAGGTGGTTCTGGCAGCATCAACCTCCACACAGACCGCGCTGGGGGCACTGCACAGGGTTTTCGCCACCCACAGCCTGCCCAACACGTTAGTATTCAATAATGGAATGGCCTTCTCATTGGCCAAGTTCCAGGACGTCTGCGGCTGAAACTTTATTAAACACATGAGGTTGGCCCCTTTTCACCCAGCTGCCAATAGCCAAGTGGAACAGATGGTGTGGGCAACTAAGGAATCATTCCACCGCATTATCTATGAGGACTGGGAAGCCCACCTACTGGCACAGCATTCCACTCCCAGTACCATCACTGGCCATAGCCCAGGTGAGCTCCTAATGGGCCAGTGGTTGACAACCTTGCTGGAGCACATGCACCCGGACTGCACCCCAGACCTACAAGAGGTTCCCGAGGTGGTCCAGGCTCCCTGAGGGTCTGACACAAGGGACTTGGTGTTCGCAAAGAACTTTGCAGGGGGGGGAGGCATGGATACTGGCTCGGGTTTCCAGGGTGCTGGGGGCGGTCATGTATGAGGTCACCTCAGAAGATGGGTTTAAATGGAGGCGGCACATAGACCAATTGCGGTCATATAAAGAGCTGGGGGGTGGCCTGGAGCAGACTGAAGCCAAGGCCCGGGTCCCTACTCATCCATCTGCACCTGAGGCCTCTGGGGAACTGGAGCTGCCATATAAGCCCAACCCCCCTAAGGTTCCAGAACTGCTGGCCAAAGTTCTTGCATCCCCAGATTCGCAGCCAGCCACACCGGAAGCCGTGGCTGACCCACCACCCACTCAAGTGCTCCAGAGGTTAACACGAGAGTGCCACAAGCCAGCCTATCTACAGGACCATGATTGCTAAGGCTTGTGAACTGGGGGGGGGGGGAGGGATGTTATGTATGAGAATCAAGGTTATGTTGATGTATTGGACTCAACTGAAGACTTGGGTGTTCCTGCCTGGCTCATTGGAGCCATACGGACTGAGCTTGGGGACTCGGGAACAATGGGCAGCAGGATCCAAATCTCTGGTGCCCTGGACTAATCACAAGCACCCACCAGTTCGAATGACCCAGTAACGTGCTTGCGTGGGAACCAGAGATGTATATAAGTTTGGCCCTGTTGGCCCAGTTCTCAGACTTGTTCGTGCAGCCACCTACCATGCTGTATGCAATAAAGAGCTTGTTGTCACTTCCACCTTGCCCCTTCAATGCCTAAGAATCCACTATATTATAGGAGACCATAAGAATTGGTTAAAAACTCAAGATGAGTACTGGCGTTTCAAGAGAAGAGGTTTGGGTACTGTAAAGAGCATACCAGCCTTCTATAAACCAAAAGAGTCAGAGGATATTTAAAGGAAGTATACTAGAGTGTTTGAGAAAACACTGGAATGAAAGCCTTTCGCCATAAAGATTTAAGAAACTGTGAATAGCTGAAGAAACTAAGATTTAAAAAACTGTTAGCTAAAGAAACTCATTTACCTAGAATCAAAGAATCATAACATTGGAAGGTACCTACAGGGTCATCTAGTCGAACCCCCTGCCCAATGCAGCGAATTTACAAATACCGCCCCCCTCACCCTCAGTTACCCCTGCTCCATTTCCAGAAGATGGCAAAAAAAAACCCCACAAAAAAACACCAAAATCTCTTGCTAAACTGGCCTGGAGAAAATTGTTTCTTGACCCTGAAGTGATGATCAGCATTTCCTTGGGTGTGTAAAAAAAGGCCACAAAAACTAAACACTAATACAACCCTTCCTGCCTTCCCTCTCATTGCCTAAGTTCACAGAGTCAGCATTGCTGTAAGATGGCCATCTAGCCTCTGCTTGAAAACCTCCAAACAGAGGCTAGATGGCCATCGGACAACAATGCTGATTCTGAAACATAAGAAGTCGGTGTATGTATTGATTTTATCTAAAAATTTCAGCCCATGATTTCACCTGACCTTCCCACTCAGTGTTCAATAAAATACTTCATTATTTTCGAATTTCAAAATGTCTATGGTGGTTTTGCTCTGGCCTTTGGCTATGAGCACTGTTTGCATGTTGTTGGTGATTGGCTGTTTAGTACTTTTTGCATGTTAATAGTTTTTGTTAGAGTTCTTAATATATTGTTAGAAAATTATTTTTATTGTAAGCGACTTTTACAGTATTGCTGAAAAGTGGGATATAATTCTAATATTAATAGATACTACAGTATTGTTATGTCTTTGTGGTTGTGTTAAAATGGGATATATGTATGGAAGAGAGAAAGACAACTTGGAAACAAAAACCAAGTATCTTGGATGGAAATTGTATTGCATTTGAAGCAAATCTCTTCATGAAACTTGATGCTATGATATTGCAGGGCAGATTTTTGCCTAATCTAAAACAATAAATGCATTCAACAGAATTTAAATGAAGCCAGTGTTCATTCATTAGGATGCATGTCTGACATGTTATCCCCCAAACAGATCCCTCTCTAATGGGACTCCATACTAAAATTGCTAAAACTCTACAGAGAAACCCTTGTTACAAATGATGATCATTTGTATTGTGCACGTGTTCCAAAGGCAGTTGAGGGACATCCCTGGAATATAAATATATCAAGAAGACTGTTGACAGTTTAAGATGCCAAGCAGCTGATATATTGTTGCATTCCTATTCCAGGTCTGCAGGGGATGTTGCTTTGCCTTTAATTTAAACTAGTTATCTTACACAGATCTTTGAATTATTGGTGTCTGTGGTCTGACCTGCAGGTTCTATTCCGCCCTGCTCACCTAGATGTTTCTCAAACCCTGGAAGAGCTTTACTTTCTCTTTAGGGTAACCTGCTGTCATCACCTGACCTTTGCAGGAATTATCCACTGGGAGGGTCAGGACTCCCAGCTTCCCTTCCAAATCCTGAGGCCTTGCCTCTGTGTCTCCCGCTGCCCAGCATCTGGTTACCAGTTTCCTGCCTTGTGTGCCCCTGAAGGAATGGTCACTGCCTCCCCCCAACACTCCTTTTAATATAGCATGTCCAAGACGGTGAAGGTCTACGTGGTACAGAGAATCACTACCAGCATAAAAAGTTATAAAATATTTATTTAAAATAATATTCATAAGCATACTTTCAGCACAGCACCAAATTGAGCAAGGGATTAAAACACAAATATTATGTCCCTTTCTCTAGATGTGCCCTGTCAGATGCTAACATAGAACAGGCTCTTTACCTTAGGAATCCTAGATCTCTACAGAGGTTCAATTAACTTGAGGCTTGCTCCAATTCTCCAGGTGAGCACATGGTTAGTAGCTGCCTTCTAGGCTTCCCAAACCTCCCGCTCTGGCGGGAGACTTCTGGGTTCGCAGCCTCATCTCCCGCTCTTCAAAACTCTGGAAGCGGGGGTGGAGGGGGGGAGAACATACCTTTAGGCTTCATGTTGTAGAGCTCCTGAGCCGTTTGCAAAATGTCTGCCCCTTTAAGGCTGGGCAGGAAGCAGGAAGCAGAAAGGGCTTCTGAGAACGGCCCCTTCCTTTCTTTTGCTTTCGTTTTCACAGGAAGTAGAGTTGTCCGGAGGAAGATCTGGTAAGTGTGTGTGTGTGAGAGGGAGGGGCAGGGGATTCCCTAGTTTGGAGGCCCTCCCCCCCTTTAGAAAGCGTGGGGGGGAGGGAAATGTCTACTAGGCACTCTATTATTCCCTATGGAGAACGATTCCCATAGGGAATAATGGGAAATTGATCCATGGGTATTGGGGGCTCTGGGGGGGCTATTTTTTGAGGTAGAGGCACCAAATTTTTAATATAGCATCTAGTGCCTCTCCCCAAACTACCCCCCAAGTTTCAAAATGATTGGACCAAAGGGTCCAATTCTATGAGCCCCAAAATATGGTGCCCCTATCCTTAATTATTTCCTATGGAAGGAAGGCATTTTAAAAGGTGTGCTGTCTCTTTAAATGTGATGGCAAGAACTCCCTTGGAGTTCAATTTTGCTTGTCACATCCTTGTTCTTGGCTCCACCCCAATGTCTCCTGGCTCCACCCCCAAAGTCTCCTGGCTCCACCCCCAAAGTCCCCAGATTTTTCTTTAATTGGACTTGGCAACCCTACTGCCTTCCCAGGGGAGAGGCCTATATGAACTCATGAAAAAGAAACTTTCCTCTTGCTGCATAGTATTTTTATCATATCTGTTTCTCCACCTACTGACGAAGTCAGGCCATGTCAAAGAGGCATTTCCTAGAGAAATTCAGGAATCTCCTTCCTGAAGACCCTTTGGCATTTCATTTCTCCAAACCTCTATTCCCTGCTAGGAGAAGGGGAAGTGCTTGCCCCATCCATTATCACTCCTGCTAGAGCTATTTAGCATTTTTATGAAAGTAAGCTGGAAAGCAATTGCCCTGACCCTCTCCCCCCTACATCTGTTCTCTGCCGAGAGGGGAGGAAACTTTTAAATTGCAAAAGGGGAGTGTAATGATTTAAATTTATATATGTGTGTTCCTGTAATTGTTGGTAAGTTGTAGTAGAGAAAGGGGGGTGAAAGAGGGGAAATAAGTGAGTGAGGTGATTGGTTGATGACTAAGAGAGTGTGGCAGAGCTAAGAAGTATATGTGGAAAGAGAGAAGTTGGTCAGCAGTGAACTCTCAGCAGAGTGGCAGCAGTTAGCAGTCAGTCGTGGTCACACATCAGTCTACAGAGTCTGAGAAGCAGTCTTCTGATTGAAATCTCATACTAGTGCTGTGAAAGGCATGTAGATTCTAGGATAAAAAAGTAGAATACTTCAGAGGACATATTAGGGGCTAGATAGAGAGCCAAAACCTGATAGAATATTATAGGAGTGTGAGAGACAGAAGCTGTCAGAAAGTTGAGTCAGGAAGAGAAAGGAGGATATGAGAGTGAGGTGTGTGTAGTGTAAGAGTGACACCTCAGTCAGAAGTTGTTATTAGTCATTGAAGAATTAAGCTAGGGGTGTCGAACTCATTTGTTATGAGGGCCAGATCTGACATAAATGAGACCTTGTTGGTCCGGGCCATGTGGGGTTGGGCCGAACCATGTTGGGCTGGGCCATGTATGTACGTATTTAAGATAAAGTAGCAGAGATATAAATTTTATAAAGGACACAAACAAACACAAATATATATATATTAAAAAAAACTTAATTGAGAGAGCCTGACAGAGCAAGCTATTCCTCCCCCCTTTCTTCAGCCAATGAAGAAAATAGAGGTTTGTTCTGTAGCTCCTGTGCAATTGAGCAAGTCATGCAAAGCAAGCTGTTATGCAGAGGGAAGCAAGAGAGAGGGAGAAGGAAGCAGATGACAGACAGTTGCTTGGGGGCCTGATAGGAGCCCTTCAAAGGCCTGATTCAGCCCCCAAACTGCATGTTTGACACCCCTGAATTAAGCTATAAATATCTTGAAACCAATATGTTTATTGTACAAATAAAGTTTTGTTTTGTTTTATATTAACCTGGAGTCCTATGATTTTAAAATATATGATTTTATATAGTCCAATGAAGAAACCTTAGAGCTTGGGCACAATTCAGTTGGGAACATTAAATAAAGTGTTTGTTATTAAATTCCTGGTGGCAGCATTACATCCCTTAAGAGGGAAGTCATGACAGGGAGGTTTAGATCATTTCAAATCTCCCAGGAAAAACTGCATCTCTTCACAGTATCTCCTGGTGTTACTGACTCATTAAATGAGCAAAGCACTGGATTAGAACAAGAAGAGAGAGATAAAATCATATGAAATTCAAGCCATTTTTATTCATATTATGATCCTGAGAACAGGTACTGCTAAAGTACATTTTTTTTGCAAAGTGTGCAAATGTTTCATCAAGCTAAAAATGGGGCAGCTATTGAATAGAAAAGGACTTGCTTCTAAAATAAAACTGGCCTGTATTTAAGTAAGTGGTTTACAGGGGATGGGGGAGAGGAAGTGCGTTTTCATGTACATTTTGTGATCCAAACATACATATAAACCTAGATCAATGTGGAAGTAATGTCTCATTCAAGCCAGGAGTCCAAACTGTAAAAATTGGTAACTGTAATATATTCTGGGTTCTAATTAAACTCATGTTAGTGTCCAAGTGGGTAGCATATGAACATATGAAGCTGCCTTATACTGAATCAGACCCTCGGTCCATCCAAGTCAGTATTGTCTGCTCAGACTGGCAGTGGCTCTCCAGGGTCCCAAGCTGAGGTTTTTCACACTTACTTGCCTGTACCCTTTTTAGTTCGAGATGCCAGGGATTGAACCTGGGGCCTTCTGCTTACCAAGCAGATGCTCTAACCCTGAGCCACCGTCCCTTCCCTATGTAGCCATGTTGCTGTGAAGCAGTAGAACAAAGTTTGATTTCAGTAGCACTTTTACGACCAACTTAGTTTTATTCAAGGTATAAACTTTCATGTGCAAGCACACTTCTTCAGATAGTGAAACAGAATTTCCTCAGCCATTACATATAGGAAGAAAGAAGGTGTGTGTGTGGGAGAGGGGGGGGTGTCTGGTCACCAGGAAGGGCCAGTTAAAGTTGACAGAGACGGAAGCAGAAATGGAGTTACCAGTTTATACATATAGGTGGAGGGTGAGCAGCAAATTATCATACATTATAATGAAGACTTTTTCAGGGGTCAAACAGGAATAATAGGATAGATCCAGGTGGTCTGAAGCAGTAGAATGGATTTTGAGTCCAGTGGCACCTTTAAGACCAAAAAAAGTTTATTCAAAGTGTGAGAAGGTGAGCACTTTGATAATCTCCCCTGTAAAACGATCATCTTGTCTGTTTGTTTCAGTCGTCAAAATTTTCTCTCAAAAAATGACACAGTAGGCACTGGTAAAGATTTAAACAAATTTTTGTTTATTTAAACACATGGGCAGGGAAGGGAATCAATATGTACAAAGGTTTTTTGGGTTTTGGATTATGTAGGCAGAAATTTAAATATGAACACAGAACTGTATTTGCTGGCTTCACAGAGGTGGTTTTAGATATAAAGCTGTTTGGCTTCCCCTACAAGTATTACAGATGTTAAAAGGTTTTGTCTTAAGGGTTACTTAATCTAGATGTCCTGTTACACTTTACATGTTATACTCACATAGTCTTGAGTGTACTCCACTTTGTCCCTTTTGTTAAGACTAAAGTCTCTCTACTATTTATTTATTTGGTTATTTATTTATTTCTATAAATAAAAATAAATAAATAAAATACTAAACCCTTTTTCCTCTGGCAAGATAGTTATTATCCTCTCATTAAGAGCTATAACTCTGTCTTTTGGCATGTTAGGGCCTTTTAAGGCCACCTCTAAACCCTTTGCCAAATCTTTCTATTCCAGACTAACAGTCTTTGTACACTGAACTTTACGCTTAGAACTAAATAATTACCTCTCAAGATGTGTTTCTTTGTTTTTCCCACAGAGACTGTTTAACTTGTTGAGAACAATCTCCAACAAGAGCATCTTCTAGGTTCAAAGTCACATCACTCTGGCTCTGAACCAGACTCTGCTTCAGGTGAAAACTCTACTCACATTAGAGAGACTCTCCAAAGCAATCACTCTCTAATCCATACATACACTCTCCAACTCCTTCAACTCCCCAACGGCTTCAACCAACTGCCTAACTATCCCCTCTTGACAGCAGAAGTTCCCCCAATCAGAGTGAGTTATATTAGCTGTCACTCATTTACAGTTCCATCAGCTGTCCATTAGTCACAGCCTGTCACTCATATGCTCTACCTCTAAGCCTGTATAAACCTACCATCCATAACACAAGGTATGAGCTTTCATGTGCACACATACTTCTTCAGGAATAATAAAATTAGTTTATATGGTTTGGGTTCAATTTGGGGGATTCTTATTCAGGAATAATAAAATTAGTTTATATGGTTTGGGTTCAATTGGGGGGGGGGGGACCAGAGAAGTACACTCCCATTTCTGCTATTCATTATGTTACATTACAATCTACTATTCTAATCTATTATTACAAAGAAGAGATAAAATAAAATGACCCTTCTGGGAATACAGATGTATGGGCTGAATGAAGGCATAAGTCTTGTTAGTGTGTACTTGATGCACTGTCAGATATGTAGCTTCAGATGCTGTTTGTATGGTATTTCTGAATGTCCTGGAAGTGGAGATGATTTCAGAGGGCACTGTACTGTGTCTATAAAAAAATAATTCCAATCCAAATAGGAATGAGCATCTTGAAAATAACATGGTTAGTGTTGCCAATTCGGAGAGTGGGAGAACCTCGAAGAGTGGAGTTTAAAGATGGAAAGGACCTTGATATGGTATAATGCCATACAATCCACTTTACAAAATAGCTATTTTCTCCAGAAGTGGGATAAATGTTTTAAATAAATAAATATTTGTGTATGGAGATTGGTTATAATTCTAGATCTCCAGCCTCCACCTGGGCACTGGCAACCCTATGTATGATTGCCTTAGTTTTTTGTTCCAGGGCAATTACATTAACATTTAAGAGATGTGTGCCCTGTGAAAAGTTGTTCCTATCGTCTTGCTCTCTTAGTTTTCTTGTTTCTTCTCTGTTGGACCTTGGATTTTAGTTTTAGAAATTCTTCCCCACCAGTTAATGGATAGCTATTTCTTCTGTTGGATATTGAAGAATATGACAGATACCAATGATAAGAACAAAAGAACACTTTATCAGATATAATATGACAGATAGAGAGAACTATTATAATGAGCAAGTACAAGTATGCAAGAAGGAAACAATTATATCTGAGGGACTGCAGAAGCAGAGAAATGAGGTTCGCACACATTACTGGTATGAAACAAGGTTTACTTTTGACACCAAGAGCAGAACTTAGCCAGCCATGGGCCCCCAAAATGACTAAGATAAAATTATTCCACATACAGCCAGTTTTATCCACACCCAAAACAAGCAGGCAGGCCCCCCAGGCTTATCTGATTCAACATTCTCCACCCCCCTGTAACTTCTAGTACTTTTCCACTCCTTCTGTCTCCTTCCTTTATCAGCTCCAGCAAGAAGCTTCTCTGAGGCCCCTTTGTTATCTAATACACATCCAGAGGCCTCAATGAGGTCGCTGTCTCTTTATCTAATATAAAACCTTGAATTCACACCCACTTGGGGCTGTTTGTGCTTCTAATGAAGAGTTGCATCAGACACCCTCTTTTTGAAGGCATAAGCATGCTTTTGTTCATTATTATAGGGGTATTCATTAATTATTCAGGGGTCCCCTTTCACTGCCTCTCTCCATATGTGCCCCAAAGGGCTTTTACACTCAGTAAATCAACATCTGTTATTTGTCCCTGGCCCAAGAGACATCCATCTTGCCTTGACTAGGGCCAGGACTTTTTCTGCCCTGGTCCCAGCCTGGTGGAACATGCTCCCATTAGAGATCAGGGCCCTGCTGGATCTGTTACTGTTCTTCAGGGCCTGCAAAACAGAGCTGTTCTGCCAGGCCTTCAAATGAGGTAGTGGGCATCCAAATTAAATTAAATTGGCCTCCCTTGCTGAAGTCTTCCAAATAAAAGTTCGATGCCATCCTTCTGATTTACTGGTACCAGCTTGAAACTATATAATTCAATCAATTTTGTCTCCTGCTCTGAAACCAAGTGGTTTCAATTTTTTTAACTGTTACGTTTTATTGATTTTAAGTGTTTTATTTTTGTTCTAATCCACCCTGAGCCAATTCATGGGGCAGAGCAGAATACAAATCCACTAATTAAATAAACTTGGTAGCACCTATTCCTGCCTACCAGGAGTAGGAAATGTGAAATAAAATCTGAGCAAACAACAGGAATTAACACCAAAAGAAATTGCCATGATAACATCCTGGCAAAATCAGTGAGACCAACTGAGTGCTGTTAACTGACATTGCATTGTTTTCAATAGGATTTTTGCTTCAAATTTAACATATTATAAGAACATATTTTTGGATCAAATCTAACACATTATAAGAAAGTGACAAACACCTTAATAGTACTACTGTAAGTGGAGCTACACTTTCTAAGTCCACAGAAATCAATGAGCTTAGTAGGGTGTAATTTAGCTTAGGATGGCACAGTAAGTTCATTATATATGCCAAACCAGTCTTTAAAATCTTGCGCAATGTACCTTTAACTGGCCATACTGTACTAATATGCCTTACCAGGATTGCTGTTTTCTTGCACTTAGTACTGATAACTAATATTTACTAATTTAAAATGGACTAGCAACCCACTATATTCTAGTTCCTTTATTGCATTTAGATACTTCAAGGAATCTGTGAATAAAATGAGATACGTAATGAAAAATATGTATGTGTTAAATTACAAAAGTGCACCATAACCATTTCTTCTGTATCTCTTTTTAAATGCCCAGATCTACTCCCAACATTATTGTAATAATTCTACTTCTCATTATTTTTAATTAGTGTGGTTGATGAGAGATGGCACATTAGTTCAGAAAAGCATGTTGACTGTTACATATCTTGTTTTTAGAAGCTGCAACTTTTTAAAAAGGCACATTTTCAAAGAATGTACACATGAAAAGTTTGGAATCACCCGCCTCTCCAGCTTCAACTTTATAGGGACTAGTCAGTACAACCATGATTCCTTCCTCTCCCTCATACATTAATGTATACAGTTGTAAATATATACACATAGATAAAATTATTTCAGCATAATTTCAAATAAACTCTGGAGAAAATGCTAAAATTATTTCAGATTTAATGTAACACTGCAAATTGGTATGTGTAATCAAAGTAATACTGTAACAGAACAGAACAGTGAGTTCCAAAAAAATGTTAAGAAGCTAATAAAAATTATACAGCCATCTGAGAAATCATTCTGTCTTTTGATCCACGTCAGCTTTGTAGGAAGGGGTTAATGTAGGAAGATCCCCACTAGGAAATTTTTGCAGGTGTCTAAAACACATGCAAATAATAGGATGACAATTTAAAGCCATCATTCTGCTATGTATTTGTCCCAGTGATCAGCTCTTAAGTGGATACAGGCTATATTTTCTACTCACAAAAGCCCTATAGCTCCCATCTGCCACCACCATCCAACAGAAAGTAGAGGGAATGGAAGTGCAATTTGGTATTGTGCCTATGCCATGGTGTCATTTTGGGCATGAACTTCTGGTACAACTCTCTAGGAATCACCAACACTTTATGGTTTAATCATACAGTTTGGGTGAATCCTAGAGCATCACATGACGATGCTTCTGGTTTGCACTGGAAGTGATGTCACAGCCTTAGCTTGACACTGATCTCATATGTCCTTGCCTCCTGCAATCTCCTGCCGTTTAGCAGTACTGGCCTGGCAAAACTCTACTTGTGTAAGATACTTCTGTCAGTGGAACAGAACTTTCCTGCCTCCTCTCTTCCCATTGCAGTACATTGATCTTCCAGAAATGCAGTACCTGGAGGATAAAGAGCCCTCAGAAACAACATGAGAGGGATTTCCGGTTTGACGGCGGAGCGGAGCGGCAGCGTTTCGGACGGGCTCTGAAGCCTGCCGAATATCAGTCTTCTAGGGGGGCCTGTCTTAGGTCCGTACTTACCCTGTTGAAGGGCGAGAGTACATAGAAGGGGCGAGGGGAGAGGAAGAGCCAGGCTGGTTCTCCGTCAATCCCCCTACCTTATTTTCCCGAAGACCGAAAGCGTCGGAAGACAAATAAGCTCCAGCCACTGGTCCACGGAGGTGCTGTGTGGAGGTCGGGTGACGAGAGGCACGAACTTCTATTCTCTCCTTTTTCGAGCACCCGGGTGGTGCTGGTTTAGAGGACTTCAATCGAAGGTGTTTTTCTTTCCCGCTGTTTAATAAGTCTTCCCTGCCCTGTCCGTGGGTGAGTGAGCAGAGGGAGGAGGTGTTTGATCGGCACGTCAATGCTGGTCGGTGGTGACGGCGGCTGTGGCAACGGGAAGGAAGGCGACCATACTATGAACAAGTGGACGGTTTTTTCCTTTTTCTTTGGTGGAGGAGATTTGTAAAGGTGTTGGGCTATTTGTGAAGTTAACTGGCGGCCATTTGCTCTTGAGACTCTTGGTGGATTGCCTTTTGATTCTGGGGCGTTGTCGGAGGGTGGAGGCTGGAGTGAAGATACGACGGTGGCTCAGAAGAGTCAAGTTTGGAATTGCGAATTCGGAAAGTACAGCAATGGTTGGGGCTACTCTGGAGCTGTCACTTTAAGGAGCAACACAAATAGCCGGTGCAGTTGATTTATAGAAGAAAGGAAAAGAGAACTTATAAGTAAATAACGTGAGTTATAGTATTTCAAAGACGACAAACGACGGATTGGGGACTTTACTGAAGATCAATTTTGTGGAAGTATCAAGAAGAAAGACTTGTTATACTCTCCTAGACTGTGAGGCTTCCTGTGTTTAAGTTATACTTTCTTTTGAGTTTAATCTCATACTGCTCGGACTGTTAGCTATTGAATACGTGTATAACCTAAGATAACTTAAGATAGTGAATTTTAACTAACGTTTGAGAACTGATAGGGTACATACTGCTGACGATAGTTAGAGTAAAGAAAACAGTAAGGTGCAGAGAAATAAACTCTTTGATAGATTAAGGTCAGCATGTGAACATAGGTTGATAGGATGTCTCAACAAGGGAAATTCAAGGCTTCTCCAGGGCAGCCTAAGGCAGTTGGTGCTGCAATTGCACAGGAGTCAATTAAAGAAATACAGCAGAATTTTGCTGAGGCACTTAATCAATTGCAGGCTTCACTATCTAAACAAATAGAAAGATTGGGTGAAAAATTTGATGGCTTAGATAATAAATTTAGTGAAACCAAAAAAGACGTTCTAGAAGTGGTGAAGATAACTAAATCAATAGAATATAAATTAAAACAGACTGAAAGTAAAATGGGAGGTCTTGAGCAAAAACAGGTAGAATTAAACAACAAAATAGCCCAGATGGAAATGGGACAAGCTGAGTATGTGCTCAGATTTCTAAATGTACCAGAGGAAAAAAGTGAATGTCTATTGAAAATAATGGCAGAAGCACTTATGGAGATTATAGGAGTAGAGATGGAAGAAGTGGAGAAGGAGATTGACAGCATCTATAGAGTTAACACATTATACGCGAAAAAGAATGATCTCCCGCGGGAAATACATGTGAGGTTTGCTCGAAAGGTGATTAAGGAAAAGGTCTGGAGGGAAGTTAAGGATCGGCAGTTAGTGATAAAAGGAGTCAAAATTAAAATCGTGAAAGAAGTGCCCTGGTCAATACGGAGTAGAAGAAGAGACTATTCAAAGTTAGCTGAGCTACTGCAGGGGAAAGGTATAATGTATAGATGGTTAACTCCGGAAGGATTGTTATTTACCTACGCCAATTCTAGATTTAGAATAGACTCCGTTTTTAAGGCAGAGGAATTTATTAATAAATATACGAAAGACTGGCAAAGAAAGGTGTGGTCCAAAAACCCCAAAGAACAGGAGGAGAGAACCACACAGAAGGAATCGGTTCTATACTCAAAGGAACGGGAGGAGGGAGAAGTAGGACAAGAAGAAGAAAGTTTTTATAGAGAAACCAGGTTACAGAAAAAGAAAAAATCTCAGTGGACAGAGTGAATAGAATATCGAAATAAGACATAATAAATAAAATGAAGATTATTTCAGTAAACATAAACGGTCTTAACTCCCCCCAGAAAAGGAAACGCGTTTTTCACCAACTTAAAAAATTTAGGGCAGACATCATCTGTTTACAAGAAACCCATATAAAAAAGAAGGATGAACATTTATTAGTGAGTAAAGGGTTGGGGAAAGCTATATGTACCTCTGAGGAGGGGAAAAAAAAAGAGGATTGGTAACATATATTCAAGGTGACTGTCAAGCGGAGTTAATTTTTGAAGGGAAGGATGCTCGTTTCCAGGGTATAGAAATTGTTAAACAGCATGAAAAATTTCTTTTAATAAATGTTTACGCACCTAATGACTTACAGGGTACATTCTATAGAGATCTATGTCAGAAGGTGAGAAACTGTGAATATGAAAATATATGCGTAATAGGGGATTTTAATGCAGTAAGTGACCCACATTTGGATAGAAGTTCTGGGAACAATGGCAAAAAGAAAGTCAAAAGGAAAGGGAGTAGTATCTTTCCTCATAATTTTGTTAAATTGGTTGAAGATTATGGTCTGGTAGATATTTGGCGTATTTTAAATCCAAATAGACGGGATTATACGTATTTTTCGAACAGGCACAACTCTTGGTCAAGGATTGACATGATGTGGCTTTCAGTTGGTATGGTCAAAACAGTGCAGGAGGCAGAAATTCTCCCTTCAACGATTGCGGACCACTGTCCGGTAATGTGTGAAATGAAAAGTAATGAGAGAAAATCTGGATGGAGAATGTATCATAATTTGACCAAAAATAAGAAGTTTGTTGAATTTATACAGAAAGAAATGACCTTTTTTTTTCAAATAAACACACAGGATGAGTTATCGCACACAACAGTGTGGGAAACAAGTAAGGCGTACTTTAGAGGGTTGGTTATAAATTTTTTAGCGAATAAGAGACGGGAAGATGCTAGAGTAAGGACAGAGCTAACCGACCTAATTAAAAACAAGGAAGCTCAATTAAAGGTAAATCCTTTACAAAAGGCAATCAAAGAGGAAGTGCGGAATTTAAAACATAAACTCCACTTAGTCATGCTGGAAGAAATGGAAAGGAAAATAGTATATTCCAAGCAACAATACTTTGACAATGCAAATAAGCCAGGAAAGTAGCTAGCTCATAGAATTAGGAAGGAAAGAGAAAAAAAAATAAAGTACTAAAGGATAAAGAAGGAAGATTTAAATCCCGTCTGGAAGATTTAAAGACAATAATAAAAGATTTCTATGTAGACTTATACAAAAAGGCTGATATATGTAAAGAAGATCAGGAGGCTTATTTGAATAGAAAGTCGTTGATGAAGATACCGGAAGATAAAATTAAAATCCTAAATGAACCAATTGCTATGTTTGAAATAGAAGAAGCCTGGTCCAAGTTAAAGAAGAACAAAGCGGCAGGCCCTGACGGTATCCCTGCAGAATACTATATCACTTTTAAAGATCTGTTAATTATGCAATTTAAAAATTTAATTCAGGAGGTTTGGTACTCTGCAAAATTACCTGATTCTTGGAGACATAGTAATGTGACACTCATACCTAAAACGGATGGACAACCGAATGATATTAGATGTTACCGCCCAATATCTTTATTGAACGTGGATTATAAAGTTTATTCATTAATTCTGGCAAATAGGTTGAAAAAGATTTTAAATTGTATAATCCACCCAGATCAAACGGGTTTTCTACCATCTAGATATATACGAACAAATACTCGTATTCTGGCCAACATTTTGGAGTATTTGGATTTATGCAGGGACAAGCAGGCTGCCTTTATTTTTATTGACGCCGAAAAAGCGTTTGATAATCTTGATTGGAATTTTCTGTTTGAAATTTTTAAGAAATTGGACTGCGGAGGAGATTTTGTAAAAAATATTCACGCGATCTATGATAAACAAGCAGCTAGGATAGTGGTCAATGGAGACTTAACAGATGAGATAATACTTGAGAAGGGTACGAGACAGGGTTGCCCGCTATCCCCCCTTTTATTTATACTATCTTTGGAAGTTCTGAATAACTCAATTAGGACAAACGCTAAAATTAAAGGAGTTAAAGCGAAAGGAGAGGAATATAAAGTCTTGACATATGCAGATGATATGGCTTTAATCCTCCAAGATCCTCTAGAGTCAGCTGAGGAGGCTTTAAAAGAATTAACTGAGTATGGTGAGGTAGCAGGTCTAAAAGTAAATAAACAGAAATCGAAAATTTTAACGAAAAACATGTCCGATTTAGCATCTTGTGAACTTGAGAATAAGATGGGCTGCAAATTAGAACAAAAAATAAAATATTTAGGTGTAATCTTATCAAATAGATGTAGTAATATTTATGAAAATAATTTTACACCGTTATTAAAAGAGACGGAAACATTGTTTTAAAAATGGAATAATTTAGGATTATCTTTTATGGGAAGGGCAGCCCTGATTAAGATGTGTATATTACCTAAGATTTTGTTTTTGCTACAAATGGTATGTTTCGCTGTTAGAAAGCCGTTCTTTGTCAAAATTAATCAGCAGCTCAGATCTTTCATCTGGCAGGGCAGGAAACCCAGAATCAAATGGAAAATTTTATTGGACAAGAAGCTAAATGGAGGTTTGGCTCTTCCAGATCTAGAAGTATATCACTTAGCTTGCGTGACTCTATGGCTAAAAGAATGGATACATCTAGAGAATAAGCGTATATTAGCGATAGAAGGTTTTGACCTCCAAGCCGGTTGGCATGCTAACCTCTGGTATTTAAGGAAACCTCAGACGTATTTTAAAAACCATTTGATCCGGAAGTCCCTTCTGGCAGGTTGGCTCAAGTTGAAGAATAAGATTTATGGGGGAAAGACTCCCAGATGGATCTCACCTGAAGAAGCCTCTGTGCAGCCTCAATTATGGGAGTCCACTAAACCAATTAGATATAGTGATCTACTTGACGATATGGACAAATTAAAAAATAAGGAGGAGTTAGCTATTCAGGGAATGAAGATAGATTGGTGGACAATGGTGTTGATTATGGCAAAGTATAATAGAGATAAAAGTTCAGGATTTACAAGGCAGAATTTTGACTTTGACAAACTAATACTCTCAGGCCCACAGAAATTAATTAAGAGGGTATATAATTATATCTTACAAATGGAGCTAGAAGATGAAGTGGTCAAGGAGACTATGACAAGGTGGGCGAAGAATTTGGAGAAAAATATTATGATAGATCAATGGGACACCTTATGGAAAAACAACTATAAAATAATCAAACCGGTGAGTTTTAGAGAGAATTTCTTCAAAATGTTCCACAGGTGGTATTTTACCCCGTCTCGGTTAAGTAAAATTAAGTCTACGGTCTCACCGAAGTGTTGGAAATGTGAAGTGAAGATAGGTACATTTTTTCATTGTTGGTGGACATGTGACTTAGCACAAAAATACTGGGTGATGGTTTACAATTTATTGAAAGAGATTTTAAATGTAAATATACATTTGAAAGCAGAGATAATGCTTTTGTCTTTGGTTAGAGATAATATACCACGAAAAGATGAATATATCACAGTCTATATCCTAACGGCTGCTAGAATTCTATTTGCAAAAGTTTGGAGACAGAAAGATATACCTCAAAAGGATGAGTTAATACAAAAAAATTTTAATGTCGCAGAAATGGATATTCTGTCTAATATGATAAGAGGTTTATCTAGAACGGATGCAATTGAAAAATGGAGAAAATTCTATGATTGGCTTAATAAGTGAGATAACGGAGGGAAGATTTATTAACAAGATAATAAAGCTATTGGAAATAATATCAAGATAATTTAATAAGGAATGCTTACGTTTGTATATTCCACAAGCAACCTCAATCTGTATAATGTATTTATGTAAAATGTTTCTGTATAAATGTAAATAAAACGGTAAAATTCAAAAAAAAGAAAAAGAAACAACATGAGAGGCAAGTCAGGGGCATACAAAAGGATGGAGAATTGGTAGCAATTACTTACCCTTTCTACCACCATCACTGACAACCACCACCATGATATCAGATCCAATTGGATGCTTAAGAACACGGATTGCCATCCTAAATTATATGGAATTAGCACCAAATTATTTAAACTGTTTTAAACTGCTTATTTTAATGTTTAATTTAACTGTTTTTATTATTATCCTATTGTGTCTGTGAGCCGCCCTGAGCCTGCTTCGGTGGGGAGGGTGGGATATAAATAAAATAAATCAAATCAATTAGCAGAAAAATTCAGTCTAGATTCAACTTATGTTTCTTGTCAAAAAGGATACTAGACACATCTATTACCTAAGATCTTGGTGACCTTGAACTCATGCTATGTCAGATACCATAAACAAAATTATTTTCCAACATCCAACCCAGTTATCTACATTCCTGAAGATGTTACTATATATGCACAGCAAGGACCAAAAAATAAAGCTGGTAAAGAGCATCCATATTAATCCACATACACAACATCCCTCCCCCCTAGTCTACAAGCCCTAACATACATAGTCCCAGAGGTAGGCAGGCTTGTGGTGCTCCCGCATTGACTTCCTGGGTGCCAGAGTGGGCGAAGCAGCAGCCAGAGCTTCAGGCATGGCAAGTGAAGAAGCAGGCAATGCTGGCATCTTGGCCGGCATCACAAACTCCTTGTTTGCTGGGGACTCGGCCCGGCTCGGTTGGTTGAGATAGCGGAGCTTCCGGTTGGTCAACAGGGCTGTCATCCTCAACCTCATCTTCTGGAAGGGTGCAGGACATAAGTTGGAAATGCATAGGAAGTAAACACAATATACAAGGAGAGCCTTAAGGCTGTGTCTGTAAGAGAGCAGTCCTAAGCAGGTCAACTCAGAATCCTACTCAAGTCTATTCAGTAAGGCTTGCTCCCAGGAAAGTGTCTTTAGAATTACACTGTAAGCCACTTACATGAAAGTAAATTGAACAACTAGGATGATTCAGAGAAGTGTGTTAAGAAGTGGCATGTTAAGAGAGAGTATTGAAGCAGAGAAATGTTCAGAACACCCATTCATTTGCATCTTTGCTTTAGAAATATATAGGAAGGAAAGGAAAGGTCCCCTGTGCAAGCACCAGTCGTTTCCAACTCTGGGGTGATGTTGCTTTCACAACGTTTTCACGGCAGACTTTTTATGGGACGGTTTGCCATTGCCTTCCCCAGTCATCTACACTTTCCCCCCAACAAGCTGGGTACTCATTTTACTGACCTCAGAAGGATGGAAGGCTGAGTCAACCTCGAAACGGCTACCTGAAAACCCAGCTTCCGCCAGGGATCGAACTTATTCTACAGTAAATCCAGGCTTCAGATTCAGCAGGAGCTCACAGGAGCACAGCTCCTGAACCTTTCTGAGGGTTTCCCCTCCTCCTCCCCACATACCTTGTCCATTGAATAGTAGGTGCAATCCAACTCCCTGGATTAGGAGAGTGGGCATATGCTAATGAGCTCCACCATGTATTTTTCTACAAAATGACCTCTGCGTAAATCTAATCTAATATACCAATAGAAATTTAGATATTGGTTACTTAAAGAATATGAATTAAAGAAGCTCTGCCAAGAGTTAACTAGACTATTACTCTCTAGGAAGAACAAAAAGGCAACTTTTATTCTGTTTGGTGACACAATAACAACCATGTACCTCCAAAAGTGTCTAGTTTAACAGGGAGCAGAGCTCTACTAAACTAGACCTTGAACTGTGACATCATTGTCTAGGTTGTTATCACAAAGAGCAACACATTAAAGTTAATGATGATATTTCAGTTGACATTTTGGTAGTTTACAGGTTTTCACTTGCTTTTTTTTTTCTAGCTAGACTATAATAATGAATTTGGTAAAGGGTAAGAAAGTGTCTTGAAATAGTAATACTTCAAAAGGTCATTGTGATTTCTCTTCCTTGACTCCCCAAAGTGGCAAGTTACATTTCCTTAGATGAATTGCACATTATAGATATGTTTTATTGGCATGTACATAATTTCTGACACATTTGTGTTATATCGCCAATTTCAAATATCCACAGAATTTCATTGAAATGATGTTGCTGTATTACTTACATAGGTAAGAGGTAGCTCTCTCTTCCAGATCATAGCCTAGGTCTCCCAGATCATAGCCTGAAACTCTACTACACTGCACTACCTTCCATGGGGTGACTACTGTTGCAATAGCAAGCATCTAGTCCTTTCGTGAGTCATGCAAGTCATGTGGTAGCAAGTAACCTTCTGGTTGCCAGTAGGCCTGGCCCCAATTAGTCCTCCATCAAAGACCAAAACAGCTCTGGAAATGGCCCTGCCCCTCCCCTGCCCTTTAACTGATGGAAGCAATAACGTGAAGGCTGCCAGTGTTTTGATTTTGCTTCTCTCTTGTATGTCTTTATTTGTGTGAGTCTTTATTTTTATTTCACTTGGTTTCTTAATACCTATTTCTCCCCCAACTGAATCTGTATATGTTACTGCTTTATCAGTAAATCAGCACCAAACACATAAATGATAGACTCACAAAAATTAAGACATACAAGAGGGAAGCAAAATCAAAACACTAATATTTGAACTAAAATCGTTAGCTTACAAACTTTAATAGACTCTCTAGCCAACAACAGTAAAGCTGGGGTTTCAAGAGCTGCTCAGATTCCTGCCATCATTGAAATCAATTAAGTTTGAAGTGAAATTCCGAGTCATTCAAATTTCTACGAGCTTTGTCATTGACTTTAAAAGCGTAAGGTATGTTGTGCCAAGTGCTAAGGTATAAACCTAGCCTCAGAGAAAGAAAATCACAGTTCCTTTCATCATGCTGAAATCACTGTTAAGTGGATAAGAATAAGCACCTCTTGCTTCAGCATTCGAACTATTCAGCTACTTTAGAAGAGGGAAGCAAGTTTCATGGCATGTTGCTAAATTCCAGTCAAAGGGGAGAAATTGTTGACCACATACATTGTTAGTTCTGAAGCAGCAAATGTTAACATAACAGGAAAGCAGAAAAAAAATAAAAATCAAGCAAGAAATTTAATTAAATTCCTTACTGCCTCTTACATATTCAACTTTTGAGCGGATTTAATCGTTCACCTCCAAAAGTACTGATTTCATAATGAGCAATGATTTTTAAGAGAAAAATAATGTGAGGATTAAGTAATTAGAGTTGACAATCATGCAGGATAGCTGGTACGCATCCACAGTACCAGGGTGTTACAGAGACCAGAGAATGGGAAGACTGTTTTGAGACACCCACATAGAATGCATCTGTTGTACTCTGAGGTGATATGAAGTTTGTGAAGATAAATTCCAAAGCAGTGGGAAGTGGGAAATGGTGGGCTCACAGTTTTGAAGTAATCAATTTGTATTTTTTTTTTTAATATGTGCATGTCAGATTGTTTGTAGATGGAGAGTTAGCACTCATAGCTAGTAGTGAAAGGGGTTTTGATCAGTTCCTTAAACTGGAAAGATGGGGAAGAGAATGTGATCTTTTCTTGGCTGCTTATATCTACGGAACAATTTGAATGTCTTCCACCTTACTGCTTCCATTCCATGACCCCTACCCAACTTAAGTTATAAATGCAAATAAGCAAAATGAGCCCCCACTGTTTATCCCACCCTTCCCTACAAGCAGGGCTCAGGGCAGCTCACAACAATTAAAATACAACTAAAACAATAGATAAAACCTTCCACAATTATACAATAAATAATCAGATCCAGATGGCCCATAAACATAGGATCATAATGCTCCTATGAGTCTATAATATATGCTTAGAACTGAACAATGGACAGTGGGCTATAAACGCCCCCCCCCAAAAAAAAGTCATTAAACATACCAATTCAGGGAGATGGATCAGGGGAGGCTAGAATAACAAGACACATGTTACCTCAACCAAAGGCCTAGCAGAACACCATAGTTTTATAGGCTCTGTGGAACGAAAGCAGATCCTGCAGGGCCCTGATCTAATCTGGGAGAATGTTCCACCAGGCCGGGACCAGACTCAAAAAGGCTCTGGCTTTGGTCAAGGCTAAATGGATGTCCTTGGGGCCAGGGACCATCAGCAGCTGTTGATCCAATGAGCATAGAGTTCTCCAAGGGACACAGGGGGAGAAGTGGTCCTGTAGTTATGTAGGTCTAGACCACTCAGGGTTTTGAAGGTTAGAACTATAACCCTGAACTGGATTTGGTTCTCCACTGAAAGCCAGTTAGTGTTGCCAAGTCCAATTCAAGAAATATCTGGGGACTTTGGGGGTGGAGTCAGGAGACTTTGTGGGTGGAGCCAGGAGACATTAGGGGTGGAGCCAAGATCAAGGCTGTGACAAGCATAATTGAACTCCAAAGGGAGTTCTGGCCATCACATTTAAAGGGACGGCACACCTTTTCAATTCCTTCCTTCCATAGGAAATACTGAAGGATAGGGGCACCTTCTTTTGGGGCTCATAGAATTGAACCCCCTGGTCCAATCTTTTTGAAACTCTAAAGGTATTTCGGGCAGAGGCTCTAGATGCTATACTGAAAATTTAGTGCCTCTACCCCAAAAAACAGCCCCCCCAGAGCCCCAGATACCCGCGGATCAATTCTCCATGATTTTCTATGGGAATAAATCTCCATAGGAAATAATAGAGTTCCCAGCAGACATTTCCCTCCCCTCCCCCCGCTTTCTGACGACCCTGAAGTGGGGGGAGGGCCTCCAAACCGGGGGATCCCCTGCCCCCACCTGGGGATTGGCAACCCTAAAGCCAGTGCATCTGGTGGAGCACTGGTTGAATATGTGATCTAAAAGGTGTCCTTGTAAGAATATGCGTGCTGCATTTTGAACCAGTTGGAGTTTTCAAGTGAACCTCAAGAGCAACCCAATGTGGAGCAAGTTACAGTATTTCAGCATGGAAATGACCATTGCATGGATCACTGTGGCTAGGTCACGAGGAGAAAGGTAGGGAAGCAGCCAAAGATAATAAAAAAGCTGTTCTGTCAACGGCTGTGACCTGGGCCTCCATAGAAAAAGAGGCATCCAAGATCACACCCAAACTCTTCACCATTGGCATTGGCATTGGTGGTGCTCTACTAAAGACTGGGAATTGGATCCCTAAATCTACCCCTCTGTGACTCAGGCACAGGACCTCTGTCTTTGATCAATTCAGTTTCAGGCAGCTCTGCTGCAACCAGCCAGTCACAGCTTCTAATGCCCTGGCCAAGACATCTGGGGCAGCATCCAGTCAGCTGTCCGTCAACAGCTATAGTTGGGTGTCATCAGCATACCGTTGACAACCCAGCTCAAACCTCTGGACCAACTGAGTGTAGAGGTGTATGTAGATGTTAAATAACATAGGGTACAGGTGCAGAATCACCTCCTGTGGGATGCTGCACACCAAAGGGTAGCACTATGAAACCCTCTCCCTAATTGCCACCCTCTGCCCCCATCCATGGAGAAAGGACGTAAACCACCACAAAGCAGCCTCAGCAAGGCAGCTAGCCATCAGATCATAATCAACCATGTTGAATGCCACTGTTAGATCTAATAATAACAACGCACTGACCCACCTCAGTCAAGGTGTCTCTAGAGGTCATCCATGATGGCAAACAAAGCCATCTCCATCCCATAGCCAGGGTAAAAGCCAGACTGGAATGGGTCCTGGAAAGAGGGTCCCATTTCAGAGGTGTCTGATGAGAACACACTGTCTACAATGATCTCTCTCTCTCCCTCTCTCTGTACGTGTGTGTGCGCGCCATTATGTCTGAATGAACCTACAGATTTTCCAACATTAGGTACAACAATGGGATCAGCTTCAGTTTTTGGAGAGATACATGCCAGGTGTTCACAACATACTGTTTCTTGCTCCATACTACTTTCATTGACAACAGTATAAATGTTTTTCATGGCAGTCTGAATATGTTTCTTGGCTATATCACTTCAGATTGCATGTGGGGGGTCCAACAGTTTAATGCTGCTCCATACAAAAACATTCAACTTAACATAGAAAACTAGAGTCTTTTTTCCTGATATATAGTTTTCTATGCTTCATAACTTTAGTGGTGTTGTGATGTATGCTGCCTTTCTGGGGAGAATAGTCCAATGCTACTCACAACAATACAAATAAATAGGAAAATAGTCAATAACTAAATCATCTACATATCTGTTTTGGCACTTGAAAGGGTGCTGGGTGTGGGAGAAAGAGCTTAATTACACCTCACTGGCATTCTCTTTTTGGTGATTTCAATTTTCTTAATGACTAGCAGTCATCCTAGGAATACGCCACAATATCTGTTAATTGAGTATATTTGTATTCTGCCTGTCCACTAAGAATCTTAAGATGGTATACGTGATTCTCCCTTCCTCATTTTATATTCACATCAACCCTGTGAGGTAGCTAAGGCCAGGAGAGGAAAGGCAAGTCAAGCATGGAAAGAAGTCAATGACTGAGAATCTCCCTTCCACCACTCCCCATTAGAGCTGGGCCTGATCAAGTGGTGGTGCTTCAGACTGGTGGATGGCCAAACTAGGAAAAGTTGGGTGAGGAGAATGGAATCCCCCTCCCATGATTCTTACAAGTTCCCATTTGTCAAATACATGACACACCAAATCAACCAACCTAACCCAGAAAACATGAAATATATAAAAGCCAAACCTGTGGGGCAGCAGAGACATAGTTCAACATCAGAAGGCAGATAAGCTAGGAGATAATGGAACTCATCATAAAAACAAGACCAACAAAAACAATAAATTATCATGGGGCTTAGATGTAGGATCCAGATTGGATTTAGAATTGCACCCATTGTGGCAGAAGGTTTATCAGATATCTGAACATACTTGAATATTGAGAGAAAGTGTAAACAGCTGGATCACAATACCATCATGCCAGGTATCAGTCTGTGACATTTCTGCAAAGCTCAGATATATCCAAGGATAAACACAGTGAATTAATTAATTAATTAATTTCTCAGATTTATATCCCGCCCTTCCCGCCAAAGCAGACTCAGGGCGGCTAACAACAGTCAAACTAAAACAATAAAACATTAAATAAACAATTAAAATTTCATCAATTAATTAATACCAATTAAATAATTTTAAAACAGTTTAAAACTATTTAAAACAATTTTGGTGCTAGTGTTGATTTCATATTCACACAGCATTAATAGGCAATAATGCAGTTCACCCCCTCCCTACACACACACACCCCGGAGACTACCATGTTGGTCTGCAGTAGAAGAGCTAGACTGAAGTTCAGTAACACCTTGGAGACCAACAAGATTTTCAGGGTATAAACTTTTGATAGTCAAAGCTCTGTTCATCAGATATGTGATGAAGGGAGCTTTGACTCTTAAAGGCTTATACGCAGAAAATCTTGTTGGTCTCCAAGATGCTACTGAGCTCAAATCTAGCTCTTCCAAGTTTTGCTAAGCTAATACCTGTGGTGGGTAGGAAAACCTTGTTCTTGATCTAAACAAATACCATAAAATCATAGAATCATAGAGCTGGAAGGGACCTCCAGGGTCATCTAGTCCAACTCCCTGCACAAACACCTCCCCCTAAATTCACAGGATCTTTATTGCTGTCAGATGGCCATCTAGCCTCTGTTTAAAAACCTCTAAGGAAGGAGAGCCCACCACCTCCCGAGGAAGCCTGTTCCACTGAGGAACTGCTCTAACAGTCAGGAAGTTCTTCCTAATGTTGACCGTAAACTCTTCTGATTTAATTTCAACCCATTGGTTCTAGTCCTACCTTCTGGGGCCACAGAAAACAATTCCACAACATCCTCTAGATGACAGCCCTTCAAGTACTTGAAGATGGTAATCATATCACCTCTCAGCCACCTCCTCTCCAGGCTAAACATGCCCAGCTCCTTTAACCTCTTCATAGGACTAGGTCTCCAGACCCCTCACCATCTTTGTTGCCCTCCTCTGGACCCGTTCCAGCTTATCTATATCCTTCTTAAAATGTGGTGCCCAAAACTGAACACAATACTTCAGGTGAGGCCTTACCAGAGCAGAGTGAAGCAATACCATCACTTCTGGCCCAGAACAGGGTAATAAGGACGTGTCAGTTCTGCTTTTTCTGTTCTAGAATATTGTTCTGAAGTATCTGTGATCCATCCCTGTGTTTTTTCTGGCAGCCCAAGTTGTTTGATGCCCCTTCTGGCCTGCTCTGGGTGTTCTGGAGGCATTTTGGGCCGGAACAGGGTAATAAGGATGTACGAGTTCCACTTTTTATGTTCTAGAATATTGTTCTCAAGTGTCTGTGATGCATCCCAGTGTTTTTTGTGACAACCCAGGTTGTTTGATGCCCGTTCCAGCCAGTTCCAGGTTGTTCCGGAGGCATTTTTGCCTGGAATGGGGTAATAAGGACATGTGAGTTCCGCCTTTTCTGTTCTAGAATGTTGTTCTTGAGTGTCTATGATGCATCCCAGTGTTTTTTGTGGCAGCTCTGGTTGTTTGATGCCCATTCCAGCCTGTTCTGGGTGTTCCAGAGCCATTTAGGGCTGGAACGGGGTAACAAACGTATGAGTTCTGCTTTTTCTTTTCTATAATATTGTTCTTGAGCGTCTGTGATGCATCTCAGTGTTTTTTTGTGACAGTCTACATTGTTTTATGCCCATTTTGGACTGTTCCGGCCCATTCTGGCTTTTACTGTGTCCCATAAATTTGCTGCAGTGACATGTCAAGTAGTCCCTCAGGAGAAGCCTTGAGGTGTCCCCTCCTTCCTCATTCACAGGGAGAGAGCCTGGGTGAAGGGGGGGGGAGCTGGGCTCCCTTTTAGCTTTTGTCTGTGCTTGCCCCTTATTTTCTTCCCCTGGCAAACTCTACCCTTCTCTGTGTTCAACCAGCAGACTCGGAATAGGCAGAGGCAACTTCACTCATTTCCCCCTTGCCAGTGTTTCCACTTGAAACTCTGATCTGATCTTCTTCTCAAAGTAATGCGGATGGGGGGAAAGATCAGGTTTTAAAAGCATACTTTTGTGCTCCTTACTAAGTGGTCAACTTATGATACGGGATTTGTCACCTAAAATTTAGTTTAAGCCTTTGCATTGTCCGCCCCACTCATTTGTCCAGTGGCCAGCAATGCTAGAGTTGTTTATTATGTATCTATATCAAAAACATTGATTATATACATATACATAAGGAAAAATATTTAAGGGGCACCATTTTTTGCTTTTGCCTCCCCTCAAAAAATATGTAGATCCAGACCTTTTGTGAGCTACTGGTATTAAAATTGTGAGCTATTGGTGTTAAAATTGTGAGCTGCTGCATACATTATTGTGCTCTGGTGTCATCTTTCCTGAGCTAAGACAAAAATGTGTGAGCTGGAAGCTAAAAATGTGTGAGCTAGCTCATGCTAACTCAGCTGATCCAAACCACATTTTACTAACTTGTCAACAAGGACAGTATATGGAACCTTATCAAAAGCCTTACCGAAATCAAGATAAACGATGTCTACAGCATTCCCCCGATCCAGCAAAAAAAAAAAAAAAAAGAGATCAGGTTAATCTGACATGACTTGTTCTTGAGAACACCATGCTGGCTCTTAGTAATTATGGTCATCCTTTCTAAATGTTCCAGGAATGACTGTTTGATATGTTCTAAAACTTTTCCAGGTATAGACGTCAAGCTGACAGGTCGGTAGTTACCTGGATTCCCCTTTTTTCCCTTCTTGAAGATGGGCACAACATTCGCCTGCCTCCAATCTTCTGGCACCTCTCCTGTTCTCCAAGAATTCCCAAAAATAATAGCCAGGGGCTCAGAAATTACATCCACAAGTTCTGGCCCTGAGGACTTAGTTTCATTTAAAGAAACTAGGTGTTTATGTACTACCTCTATGCTGATCCTAGGTTGGAACTTCATACCCTCATTATATGTTCTGTTTTCACCATGTTGAGTACTGTTTCCCTCAGAAGAAAAGACTGAGGAAAAGTAGGAATTGAGCAGTTCCACCTTCTCTTCATTACCTGTTACAATTTCACTTTCCTACCCTTGCAATGGGCCTACCATGTCCTTGCCCTTTTTCTTACTCTGAACATAAGAAAAGAACCCTTTTTTGTTGTTTTTAGCATCTTTGGTTAGCCTAAGCTCTTATTGAGCTTTAGCTTTCCTAACTTTTTCTCTACAAGCACTGGTGATTTGTTTATATTCATCCTTGGCTATAAGGCCCTCCTTCCAATTTCTAAAGAAGTCTTTTTTATTTCTCAAGTCTTTAGAGAACACTTTATGGCAGGGGTGTCAAACATCTGGCTCAGGGGCCAAATCAGGCTCCCAGAGGGTTCCTGCTTCCTTCTCCCTCTCTCTTGCTTCCTTTTGCATCTCAACTTGCTTTGCAAGGCTTGCTCAATCGCATAGGAGCTACAGAGCAAAACCTCTATTTTAATTTCATTTCATTTTATTTATATCCCGCCCTACCCCACCGAAGCGGGCTCAGAGCGGCTTTTCTCCATAGGCTGAGGCTCCTCCCCCTCCTAGTCCCCTGGAGAAGGCAGGAAAGAGCCAGAGCTTCCTTTGCCCAGTTCCCTGGATCCCATGGGAGAAATACAAAGAAAGCACCTTTAAGAACAATGAGTGCTAATGTTTTAAGCAAGTTTTAAGTTAAAAAAACCCCCCCTTTAATTGTGTTTGTCTGTGTCCTTTATAAAGTTTATATCTCTGCTATCTAAAATAGGTACGCATATGGCCCGGCCCAACATGGTCTCATTTATGTCATGTCTGGCCCTCATAACAAATGAGTTCGACACCCCTGCTTTATGGAGCCAACTCAGCTTTTTTAGACTTTTTCCATTTTTTCTTCTCATAGGAATCATCTGTGATTTCGCTTTCAGAATTTCGCTATTAAGAAACTCCCACGCCTCTTGAACTCCCTTCTTCCTAAGTATTTCTGACCATGAGATTTTACCCAGCATAGTTCTAAGTTTGTCGAAGTTTGCCTTTCTGAAATCCAACCTATAAGTCTATGTATAGCTTTCCCTTTCCCTAAGATTGTAAATTCCAAAATCACATGGTCACTACTGCCCAGGATGCCCACTATTTCCACTTCTTCAATCAATTCTTCCTTGTTGGTGAGAATCAAATCCAAGATAGCAGATCCCCTTGTTTCCTTCTTCACTTTCTGGAAAAGGAAGTTGTCAGCAAGACAAGTCAGGAACCTATTTGACCTTTCATTTTTAGCAGAGTTGGACTTCCAACAGATGTCCAAGTAATTGAAATCTCCCATGATCACTGTGTCCCTTCTCTTGGAGAACTTTGCAATCTGTTTTAGGAGTATCTCATCCAAGTCCTTTGCCTGGCTTGGGGATCTATAGTAGACCCCCACCATAATATCACTGTTATTTCTTACTCGTTTTATTTTTACCCAGAGACTCTCAACTGAGCTGCCATGCTCAGATTCACATATTTCCTCACAAGTATATACCTCCTTCCGGGGCCCTGCCTCCTTCACATATACTGCTACGCCTCCACCCTTTCTCATTTGTCTGTCCCTTTTAAATAAGTTGTACCCCTGAATCCTAATATTCCAGTTGTGAGTGTCATCCCACCAAGTTTCAGTAAGGCCTATTATGTCATAGTCTTCTTCCTGTATTAGGACTTCCAGTTCCTCCTGTTTGTTTTCCATACTCTGTGCATTAGTGTAGAGACATCGGAATCCATGTTTTATGCATCCTGAGGGTTTAGTTTCCATACATACCTGCAAGTTAACATTACCTAGTGTATGTGCCACTCTCTGCAAATCTTCAGTGTTCTTATCCCCAGTTTCTGGCATCATACAAGGCTTTGAATTATTGTCTCGTTCCCCCATACATAAAGTCCTCCTTATTAGGTTAAGAACATAAGAACATAAGAGAAGCCATGTTGGATCAGGCCAACGGCCCATCCAGTCCAACACTCTGTGTCACACAGTGGCAAAAAATTTGATATATACACACACACTGTGGCTAATAGCCACTGATGGACCTGTGCTCCATATTTTTATCTAAACCCCTCTTGAAGGTGGCTATACTTGTGGCCGCCACCACCTCCTGTGGCAGTGAATTCCACATGTTAATCACCCTTTGGGTGAAGAAGTACTTCCTTTTATCCGTTTTAACCTGTCTGCTCAGCAATTTCATCAAATGCCCACAAGTTCTTGTATTGTGAGAAAGGGAAAAAAGTACCTCTTTCTCTACTTTCTCCATCCCATGCATTATCTTGTAAACCTCTATCATGTCACCCCGCAGTCGATGTTTCTCCAAGCTAAAGAGTCCCAAGCGTTTCAACCTTTCTTCATAGGGAAAGTGCTCCAGCCCTTTAATAATTCTAGTTGCCCTTCTCTGGACTTTCTCCAATGCTATAATATCCTTTTTGAGGTGCGGTGACCAGAACTGCACACAGTACTCCAAATGAGACCGCACCATCGATTTATACAGGGGCATTATGATACTGGCTGATTTGTTTTCAGTTCCCTTCCTAATAATTCCCAGCATGGCGTTGGCCTTTTTTATTGCAAACGCACACTGTCTTGACATTTTCAGGTTAGCAAGGCTGTTACCACAATGTATTGATCAATTCTGTTTCAGCAATTTCATGCTGGAGTGGTCAGCAGCAGATTGTCCTGGGAAACTAGAATGTTCTCCCACTGGTTTCTCAACATTTCCATTTTTGTGTAAAACCTGTGTCTAGCAAACCCAGAGGTCAGCTCTATTCCTATATATATTTCAGCAACATTATTACACGACCTAGCAATTTAGATCCTGCCTTTTCCAATTGATCAGTGTGGCTTACAATACATTATTAAAACATCATGGTGGTGGTGAAAAGTGCTGTCAGGTCTCAGCTGGGGTTTTCAAGGCAAGAGATATTCAAAGGTAGTTTTCCATTGCCTTCTTCTCAACCTTGGACTTTTTTGGTGGCCTTCTATGCAAATACTAACCAAGGCCAACCCAGTTTAGCTTCTGAGCTAGCCAAAATGGAACAAGCCTGGGCCATCCAGGTCAGACAAATTAAAACATGATTTAACCCAAATTACCCCCAAACCTAATAAAATCTAGTGACTCCTAATAATCAGCAGTAAAATAATCTTCATTCCATTAAACCTCTGGTGAATAAAGCAGGGGATAAGGGAACAAACCTTATAGAGCAGGGGAGTCAAACATGCAGCCCGGGGGTCTGGCTGTTATCTGTTTCCTTCTCTTTATCTCTTGCTTCCTTCTGCGTAACAGCTTGCTTTGCAAGGCTTGCTCAATAGCACAAGAGCTACAAAGCAAAACTTCCATTTTCTCCATTGGCTGAGGCTCCTCCCTTGGGGAGGAATGAGGGGAAGGCAGAGCTTGTTTTTCCAGGCTCTCTCAATTGCACAGAAGAGCTGTTGAGCCAAGCTGTCTTCCTTCTTTTGGCTGAGGCTCCCACCCCCCAGTCCCTTGGGGAAGGAAGGAAAGAGCCCCAGCTTCCTTTGCCCCATTCCCTGGAAGATTGCAGTCTGAAGACCATTATCATGAGCGTTCATTCACCTGTCATCCTCCACCTGCCAGCAATGCCCTTCTGCTATCTACATAGGTCAGATAAGTTAGTCTCCACAGAAAGGAATAAATGGACAGTTATGCATGTTATAAAAATTTACAATGGCTTGAAAAGCCAGCCAGCTTTTCAGCTTGTAAAAAACTAGGATGGGAAAACCCATCTGACTGTCCAAAAGGCTGTTTGAAACATGGGACTTGGATGGACAATCATGAGCAGTAGATGCTGGAGTAAGGAAGGGGATTAGTGAGATTGAGTGAAAAACTGGCTGGATCATGGCTTTTCCAATTTCCCCAACATTCTGAGGCCAGTGGGACATGTCAGTTTCCCAGAACATTCCATTGTTGTCCTACAATTACTGCTTCTGTTGTGCTTCTCTTCTATGTGGTAGAGCTTCTTATAGAAACATCACAGACTTCTTGCATGCCATCATCTTTTTGCCCCAATGGTGTTTTTTTTTCTTTACACCTATGTGTATCTATGGATCTTGTTGCATCTGAAATGTCCTGTAGTGCATGGAAGATTCTGCCACATAGAATCTAATAAAATGCAGTAAATAAAGTCATGATCCATCCTCTTACGTATTCACCTGGAACTGAGGAAAGGCAATCTCATAGTACTCAGTTGAACACCCCCCCTCCCTTTGGCAGGATGTTCATGCAACAAAACACTTTCTATGGGAGTCCTTTATGTTCTCCTAGAGGACAGATCTGTTTATTTAGGGCTCTGCATACAGATTGATCATGTTTTGCACTGGGCATGTAGGAGGAAGAATTGTGCATATAATAGTCTGTCCAAAAATTAAACTGTAATTCCCAAAAGCTTTCTTTGTGACTGTATTAAGTTTTCTGCAATCCTAATTGAGGTTTGCTTGGTTTTTTTTAAAGGGGAGAACGGGAGCTATAGTGCAAACTGTACTACATTGCCTCTGCTGCTTCTATTATTTTGCATAGGGTTGCCAATCCCCAGGTGGGGGCAGGGGATTCCCCGGTTTGGAGGCCTTCCCCCCGCTTCAGGGTCGCCAGAAAGCGGGGGGGGGAGGAGAGGGAAATGTGTGCTGGGAACTCTATTATTCCCTATGCAGACTTATTCCCATAGAAAATAATGGAGAATTGATCCGCGGGTATCTGGGGCTTTGGGGGGGCTGTTTTTTGGGGTAGAGGCACCAAATTTTCAGTATAGCACCTAGTGCCTCTCCTCAAAATATCCCCCAGGTTTCAAAAAGATTAGACCAGGGGGTCCAATTCTATGAACCCCAAAAGAAGGTGCCCCTATCCTTCATTATTTCCTATGGAAGGAAGGCATTGAAAAGGTGTGCCGTCCCTTTAAATGTGATGGCCAGAACTCCCTTTGGAGTT
This sequence comes from Heteronotia binoei, assembly GCF_032191835.1. NCBI lineage: Eukaryota > Metazoa > Chordata > Lepidosauria > Squamata > Gekkonidae > Heteronotia > Heteronotia binoei. The sequence goes on along the minus strand of NC_083230.1, from coordinate 27,665,222 downwards.
CAATTATGCTTGTCACAGCCTTGATCTTGGCTCCACCCCTAATGTCTCCTGGCTCCACCCCCAAAATCCCCAGATATTTCTTTAATTGGACTTGGCAACCCTAATTTTGTATTTTCTCTGTAGTAAAAAGTTGTGTGTGTGTGTGAGTGTGTGTGTGTGTGTGTGTAATTAATGTTCTAGAAACTCCCCTCATAAACCCTATTAGCAGAGAAGCAGTGAAAGTTGAGATTTCTTCTTTTGTAACCCTCAGAACACAAATCACATTCTTACAATAGAGGTAGCTGGTTTGTTATTAATATCATTAGATACTTTGTTAGAAACTCATGAATCATGGGGGGAAATTATTTCTGTTGTTCCTGAATTATACCTTTCTTTCTGCTTAGCATCATGTTCATAAATTAGCATAGCAGGTTAAATTAGTTTTATTTTAGTAGCTTAGAGGATCTCTCTAAAAATGTAGTCATTTTTCACAAAGGTGTTTAACGTCAGAGAGAACACTGAATGAAGATAACCTTGCATGAAATGGTTAAATAATTGTACCAGAAGAGAACTAAACCTAATTTTCTTTAATTATCAGTATGAGATTAGTCATTTAAACAATGGAAGAAACATATTGCTTTGTATTTTTTTCTCATAGAAAAGACTTAACTACAGACTTTATTTTTAATTAAAATATTTTTCCTTCCATCTATGAATCCTCAAACAACAACACAGGTCAAACAACACAGGTCAAATAGACACAGCACAAAAGTGTAAGACTATAAAGACAGTTATTGTTTTCAAACCCTCAAAATGACCACTAACAAAATTTCAGCCTCTGTTAAACAGAACTGCTTTACATTTGCCTCCAAATGCATACCAAAGTGTGTGCCCTTAGAATTTCTCCTGGAAAACTATTCCAAAAGGATGGTGCCACAGCCAGAAATGCTGCAGCTAACAAAGTCAACTTGGGATTTGGAACAACTGGGTGGGGAGGAACTAAGACCACCTGAATTGGAGCACTAAGAAAGGCAACCCTTTGAATGTTCCAAGTCATAAACAGTCTTAAAGGCAGGAATCAGTACCTCAAACTGGATCCAGAAATGCATAGGCATCCACTGAAGTTGTTTGAAAATAGATGTGATGTTATCAGGCTTACAATCTCTAGTCTGATAGTTTTCTAGCTTTCAAGACCTACAACCCCCCTTTAACCTCCAAGCACCAGCATGGATCTAGTGAACTGCAAGCATATGACAGGAAGGCACAGGACAACCTATAGGAATTGGGAGAACCATTGCTAATATCTCAATAGTGTCAAGGCTACAATCATGTTCTTCAGACCAAGAGATTGCAGGGGTTCCATTGCCCTGAGTTTTGGTAATAAGGGTAAAGATTGTAATTCAGCAATCTCCTGTTCCAGTCTGGTTCTGAAATGCAATAAAACTGGTTGCTCAGCTTTGTGAATCTTGATTTCAGATTGTGTCCATTCATCTTTTGGTATATCCAGGCCACAAGGGTTCAGCTGCTGGGCAGTAGTTGGTAGGGTTCTGCCACTGGATTGGTCACTGTTGGGTTGGCACATGGCTCTGTTGCTTAGCACCAGGACACTCAATGCACTGGTTCTGTGCTGCGGTCCTTGCAGAAAGCACCCCCACGCCTCTTTCTAATTCAGAGAGATTCTCAGATTGCAACTAAGATTTGAACATGTGTGGCACTGGCACTGCCACAGTGGCACTTGTTCTGCTGGGCACATAACACTATTATGTTCCTTGCAAACAAGCATCCTTACCACAATCTTTTTGAAACTTGGGGTTTCTCTGGCGGAGAGGCTCCTGAAGGTGTCCTGCAAATTTGGTGCCTCTCCCTCAAACCCCCAGCCTCCAGCCCCCATACATTATACCCTATGTTTTGCCATTGACTTAAAAAAATTGGGGGGAAGGGGGCTGAATAACCTGAATCTGAATTCTACCCTTTTTTCCCAACATGCCTAGTCTTTTGTGGGGGGAGAAGATATAGGAGATTGTAAGCCGCTCTGAGTCTCTGATTCAGAGAGAAGGGCGGGGTATAAATCTGCAGACTTCTTTTTTTAAAAAATATATATATTCTATTGATTTATATCTACTACACACAACAAACATCAAACAAAAAAGTAAAACAACATAAAATCATCTGATAACCACATATCCAATATATCGATAATGCCAACATATAATTGTTACAAACCACAAAAGCACACGAAACATGAACATATATGGACCCAAATGACAAAGATTTTTTAAAAGGAAGAGGAGAAGGGAGTTTCCATTCAATTTGGCTATAGTTTAGCATAAATTCACTAAATGCATTTCTGAATGATAATATCCTCTAATACTCAATGATACAATCACATTTCCAATTAGAAATATTTTTAAACAGCTATGTTCTAGAAATTATATTAAATAATTTATGAAGTTATTCCAATTTATAAAATCATATTTTTCTCCTAAATCTAATCCTGTTCGTTAATTTTTAAGTGCCACTATATTTCTTGATTTACCACACCACCTATCCAAGGAAATTTTTTTAGCATTCTTCAGCACTGGGCAATAAGCATCGTAGCTGTGACTAAAAGTAAATATATATATATATTACATTGAGAATTTCCATTGGCAAATAAATTGAGCAGGACTAAGTCGACAGTAGGTTTTATTTGTTCCCATATTATTTTACCAATCTCTGTAAATATTAATTTCCAAAAATTTGCTAAACCTGAATAGGACCACAACATATACAAAAATATCCCTCTCCACACACAACCGTTCCAGCATTTTTTATTCTCTATTTCCATTAAATGGGCTATCATAATTGAAGTTAAATACCCCATTTGAAACATCTCTAATGCATGCTCATTTAAACCTCTGGAAAACCATAAGAAAATAATTGAAATATTTATTTCCAATCATTAAATTTAGTATTTGGTTCTGCTTCCCAGTTCTTTTTAATCATCTGTACCAGAATTTAATAATATCCTATATATTTTAGTAATCAATTTTTCCTCCTCCCTATCTATATTACAAATTAATTTTTTTCAAATTCAGTCAATGATCTGTTTATTTGGTCATTTTAAAAAGTTTAAGCTTCCTTTTTATGTTCTATGTTTCAATTGCCATTTTGTCCTTTCTGGAATCCTTCCTTCAATCCAGAGTTGACTAGTATTAAATAGCATTATATTTGCATTCATTAATGTTATTTGATTAAATCTAATTCTAGCCAATTTACTTCCTTAGAGAAGGATAAACATACTCAAAACTTATATTTAGATATTTTATTTTGCAAGCACAACCAAATAGATATTTTAATCTCAGGAGCTTGGTGGGTAAATAAATCTGTGGCACCCTGGTCTACAAAAAACTGCAGGGAGGGGTAGCAGTTTTGGTGCATGCAAAGAATTATTTTAAACTTAAAAGGATTTTGAGAGACCCTGATGGTAGATTTATTTTTGTGGAAAGTACACTTGGAACTTCCCAACTAGTTACCTTCATATCATTATATTTTCCAAATAAGGGTCAACTAGATTTGCTCACAAGGTTTTTTAGGAAATTGGATCAGTTTTCCTCCTCTATAAAAATGATAAAGGGTGACATGAATAAGTTTATATTTATTATGCTTATAGAATAAGCAAAAAGTATCCCCAAAGTTTCTTCATGATTGTCAGGGGACTGATTTAAAAAAATTGAAATGTATTCCTGCATTATGTAAAGCTTATAGTCTTCTTAAGATAATGAAACATTATGGTTTATGTGAATTTTTGCCAGAATTATGTCCATCTGATAAGTCCCAATTTTTTTTACTCCTCTGTATATGGTACTTTCTCAATATCTAAGGAGGTTTTGCACAGGGTTAATAGAATGTCAATTGGACAGATAAAAATTACAGATCATGCTCCTGTCACAGCAGTTATTGATGTGAAATAGGTTAGCCCAAAGTATACATGGTGATTTAATTCAGAGGACAATTAACAGAGGACAATTGTAAGCAGAATCTTAAAATAATAATGGACAGATGTTTTCAAGAAAATCTATCTTTGTTGGGAAGCAATGAAAGTGGTGGTGAAGGGATCATATATTCAGAATGTATCAATATTAAAATATAAAGAAAAACAAATAAAAAATATGGAAGTTGAAAACAAATAAACAATATGGAAGTTGAAATATACCAAAGATTGTATCTCTAGTAGCTAAAACAAGGTTAGAAAAAAAAATAGAGGAGTTAAATTTATTAGATATTAATAGACAGGGCTATTTTGTAAAGGAACTCCTTTGCATATTAAGCCATACCTCCCTGATGTAGCCAGTCTTCCTGGACCTTATAGTATGCCTGTAGGCTCTTGGAGGATTGGCTATATCAGGGGAATGTGGCCTAATGTGAAAAGGAGTTCCTGCTACAAAAAGCCCTATTAATATAACATTATTGAAATGATTATATAATAAGCAAAGGTATTATGAATTTGAAGAAAAGTGTTTCAAGTTATTCGCAAATAATATCAAGATAGCCCAGCAAAGGAAATTGATTATGGTTAATGGTTAAAAATGGTTAATAAACAAAAAAAATGTACTCCTTTGTTGGGAATCAGGCCCAACCTTCGGTAAGTAATGATTACTGTCTTTTGGCAAATTACCCTGGCAGGACCCAAGGATTAGGAAATTGTTAAATAGGAGCATAACCTTAAAAGATATTAATGTGACAATTCATTAAAAACAGGCTTGGCACCTGGATTAGATGGGTTCACATAAGAATTCTATAAGCATAATAAATATAAACTTACTCGCCATCTTCTCCTTCTATTTAATGAGATCATGGAAGGTTCTCCATTGCCTCTCTCTTGGTAGAAAGCTAAACTAGTTTTAATACCAAAATTAAATAAAAATACAACATCCAGGGAACCTTATTGTTCAGTCTCATTGATGAATACAGACTATAATTTTTTTACTCAAATATTAGCATCTAGATTGACAGCCTGTATTCCAACATAAATTCAGATTAATATGGTTTTATTCTGAAACATCCCATTACGGGAAAGTTATGGATCTTTTGTTGCATTCTAAAAAAAGATAAAATAGAATTAACATTAATAACTCTAGATCACTATAAAGCCTTTGATTCAGCCAATTGAGATTACTTTTAAAAGGTACTGATTTTTATGAATTTAAAAACAATTTTAATAATTACATTTTTTCTATCTATTCACCATATATTGTTAGCTTAACAATAATTAATTGTGTTTCTGGCTCAATAAATGTTAATTATGGTACTAAACAAGGATACCCACTTTCCCCATTGCTTTTTTTATCTTAGCTTTGGAACCTTTAACTAATAAATTAAAATCTAACCAAGATATCAGAGAAGTTAAATGTGGAGAGAAAAAAACATTTATTAATGACATATGTGGATGATATGCTGTTACCTCTCACGAACTTGAGAGAACATATACAACCTTAAGAGCAAAGGACTCTAATCTAGAGAACCGTTCCCCCCCTCCCTCGCACAAAAAAGCTTTATTAAATCAACTGAAATTAATACCAACCACATATAAATCAAGAGTAAAAAGTACAGTACAATACAGTATAGTAATGAATAAATTGTGCTACAATACTCCATTATAATAAATATAAAAACCAAAAGATAGACAGTATATTCAGTCAAAACATCAAACAACCTTTGAAAAATAGTAAATCATGATAATGTACATTGTTAGGAATAAAGTTTTGCTCCACCAGATATTCCACCACTGGGAACCAAAGTTTTTGAAATTTCGCTTGATATTGTACTAGATTTGGCACTAGAGAGCTATGTGTAATTTAACATATATAAAAGTTTCCCAGATGTTGTTTTGCCACTGCTGAATTGTGGGTAAGGCCTTATCTCTCCATTTAGTGGCAAACATTACTCTAGCTAGTGCCAAAAGGTATGAGATTAGAAGGAATTTAGTTTTCATATGATCAAAAGTGGGCCAGAAACCAATGAAGATTGTTTCAGGTAGGGCAGAAACTTGAATCTTAATCATTATGAGACTGTGCTTGTTTCCAATAAAGATTGCTATATGGGCAATACAATCAACAATGCATATAATAACTGAATTTACTACAGTTTTTCCAGCATTTTTAACTGATCTTAGCATCAATATGATACAGTCTACTCTGAGAGAGGTACCATCTCTGTAATACTTTGTATGAATTAAATCGTATGGAGAAAATTGGAGAGCCTAAATTTGGAGAGCTATAAATTATGTCCCAGTCAATCTCATGTAACCTGTTGTTACAATCAGCCTTCCAAATAATTTGATGTTTTGCCTGTTTTCCATTTGTCCTTGCAGTTAGCATCAAATAGATCTTAGAGACCAAGCCTTTAATTTCTCCATTGTTATTCTGTAGTAATTGTTCAAATGGTGTTAGAGGGGATGTTAGTGATTCTACAAAGTGCTCCTTATAAAACATATGTTGAATCTATAAGTATCTATACCATGACACTGTGATACCTAATTGTTTCTCTAAATATGCTTTGGTAATAAAATGTTTTTGTGTGCGTGTGAGATAAATCTATTACGTGTGTGATGCCTTTATTTTGCAAAATGTTAAAGGCTAATCGGTCTTGTCCTGGAACAAAGGACAAGGCTGGTTTTAAAAAGTGGTTAACACCAAGCTGGTAGATATGAGCTTTTTGCATGCTATGTCCCAAATCTTTAAGGAAACTGATAGGAATGGATTGTGTCATATTTTAAGAACCGGTTTTGATTCCCCACACCTCCCCACCCTTCTGGATGACCTGTGTCAGTCACAGTTCTCTCAGAGCTGTTCTCTCAAGAGTAGTTCTCAAAGAGCTCTCTGAGCCCCATCTATCTCACAGATGGGAAGAGGAAGGGAAGGAGATTGTAAGCCACTCTTGAGACTCCTAGTGAAGGGTGGGTTATAAATCCAATCTCATCTTCTTTTTCTTTAAAGGAAGAACTCACAAAACTCAATCAAATCTCTGCTTTTAGTGTAAACTTTACAAAATCTAATATGCTATGCTGCAATATTCCCCCTACACTTGAAAGCTTCTCACACTTTAAATACAACGATTACTTCATAAAAGTTTTAGATATTTTGCAATATCTATTCCAAAAAAACTAAATAAAATGTATCTATATAAAGTATTGTGGAAGCTGATAAAATTGGATCTGATTAGATGGGCAAAGCAGAAAACAGATGTGATGACTCAAGTTGCAATGATTAAAATATCTGCACTTCCAAAATTATCTTTTCTATATTATATGTTTCCTCTTCGTATTTTGGATAAGATTTTGAAGGATTGGCAATTAAAATCAGATCAATTTATTTTTTAACTCTAAAAGCCCAAGAACAGCAAAACTTCTAAAGTATCATTCTATTCAGAAAGTTGGGCAGGGCATTCCTTGTTTAATGCCATATCTTTTTACTGGAGATGCCAGGGATTGAAGCAGGGAAATTCTGCATGCCAAACAGATGCTCTCTCACTCAGCATCAGTCCAAGACTACTCTTTTGATTCAGAGTTGCTAACAACTCTGAGTTTATACAGACAAAACAGACCAAAACTACTTCAACATGATGACTTTAATACTCACTCTGGTTACAGGGTGATTTATCAACATACTGAATTAAGGACTGGAGAAATGTAAGTCATAAGTTTTAAAAGTACATTTTATTTTCTCTATGTGCAAACAGGTCACAGTAACTAATACAGTCTCTGTCCGCAAACTGGGCCTGAAGTCAGACTGAGATAGGTCAAGTGTAGAAGAGTTATCTAGGAAACTTTGAAAGTGTTTGATCACCCCATCTCAATCACTTTAATACCAAAAACATAGATTTGCAATGCACAGGCCAATAACTGACCACACTTTCTTTATCAAAAGAAAACTTTTTCAGCACAGATTAAATTATTGCCTCTTTCCAAACCTTTCAGAAATTACAGGGTTATCTCACAGTGATGAGCTTATAATATTCACCACTACAGCCATTATTTTACCCATACAAAATTGACCAGTCCATCTGACCTTCTGCTACATGCCCCAAATTGGTATCCAAATCAGATCAAATCTGAGAGGTTTTTTTTCAGCAAGGAAATGTGCAAAATCATCACAGTGACTGTTAAATTGCTCTCATTTTGAGACACCATCTTAGTAGTCATTAGACTCCAATAAACCACAATAATTGAGCTGTATATGATTCAGCAAACTCTGTGGTAGCAGAGGAGAACGCCCTATTCACCACTTTCATTGCAATTCCATAGACCTACAAATCTGATCTCATGAGTCTTCTATCACCTATGTCCACCCTCTTTATTTCCCCCAGATCCCTTATAAACCAAGAAGATAGCAGGAAGTTCTTATTATTTGAAGAAGAAGAAGAAGAAGAAGAAGAAGAAGAAGAAGAAGAAGAAGAAGAAGAAGAAGAAGAAGAAGAAGATATTGGATTTATATCCTGCCCTCCACTCCGAAGAGTCTCAGAGCGGCTCACAATCTCCTTTACCTTCCTCCCCCACAACAAACACCCTGTGAGGTGGGTGGGGCTGGAGAGGGCTCTCACAGCAGCTGCCCTTTCAAGGACAACTCTGCCAGAGCTATGGCTGACCCAAGGCTGACCCATATTTGGTGGCAAGATGCTGGAGTTGGGCTCTTCAAAAACAACTAGCTAACTGGTGTTTGCCAACACAACTGTCTCCAGTGGGGCTCAAGGACTTAGGCCATGATCCTATGAAGAAAAATATAAATAGTGGCAACAATATGACGATGGCTTTAGCATGGGCTACAAGCTAGGTGCCTCTCATGTACAGGGTTGCTTCCTTATGGGCTTTCTGTCTCTGACTGTGCTGTTGAGTTGAAGGAGAGCATGGGAAACTGCTCATTCAAATCCTGGCCCAACAGGGCTGGAAGGTCAACACTGTCCTTTGGGGGTGACTTCTACGACAAGACTCTAGATAAAGGGGCTTGGACTCTGAGAGACTCTAGCAATGCTGGGGGGTTTCCTGATCCCCCAGATCTTCACCAGATCCTCCAACTGTCCTTCGGAAGTTTTGACTTAGGGGTAGGGTATTTAAGATTAAGTTTGCCTCTGAAAACTTGACATTCCATACCTGTTTGAGCACTAGAAGAGACACTTTTGAGGTTTACCATGTTTCCCCAAGTGCTCTGTGAACTAATTAGATACATGAGTCACTGGTAATGGGCCATCCTAATGGTTTCTCAGCCAAAGAGCCATGAACAACTATCTCTTGAGCAAATAGCAGTTCAAGCATAACACATGCATTAAATCAGTTCCCTTTACCAGATTATCAGCTATTGACTTAGAGCCATAATAAATAAATATATCCAGACAGAGTATGATGTATTTCATGAGTCAAACCAAAAGCAACCTGCAATAGACCTATGGTGGCTCTGAAGTTCTGAGTCTGTTGAAATCTCCAAACATGATCAGGGCACAGTCAATCAAGGGTCTTCTGCACCAGACCCACGACATAAGAACATAAGAAGAGTCCTGCTGGATCAGACCAATGGTCCATCTAGTCCACCATCCTGTTTCATACAGTGACTACCCAATTTCCCTGCAGGACCAACAAACAAGGTTTAAGCACCAAGGTCTTCTTCTGTTTGGAGATTTACAGCACAGTCCAGAGAGTGGGGGCGGAAAGTTCTTTGGGAGCAGACGTGGGCGCAGGAAGGGTTTGCACCGACTGGCGCCGCCACAGCGGGTGGGAGTTACATGGGTGGGGGGCCACCTGAGCACCACTCCGTCCAAGGGCAGTGGTGCCTGAGAGCTGTGCCCGAGCGTGGACAGAAGTGAGGTGGAGTGCAGTGTTCAGGCAGAGGAGGGAGTGGAGTTGGGGGCACGGCCAGGCTTAGGCAGCTTTCTGAGCAGTTTAGCCCATGTCACGCCCCCCCGCCCCGAGAGGTGCAAATTTACGCCTGCAAAAACAGCAGAGTGTCCCATAGGCACTTGTTGAAACCAAAAACAAAGGTTGCCTCCGCCACTGCAGAAACTTGCAAACCCCTTAGGGAGCAGCGTGATTGCCTTGCCAATCCCCTCACACCTTGGGCTGATGATCCCCCTCCCCAGCACCCAATTGCAGTCTCCCCCCTCCTAGAAATACTTCCGCTCTGGCCTTGCACAACTCAGTTGTTAGGGGGAGGAGCATGTGGCAGGAAGCTCTGCCGGCAAGCTCCTGGCCATACAGACTTAGAGTGAGGGACAGGCAGGCATATTGGTAACGGTTTTACACCGCGCGGTTGCTTTGACAGTATCTTTGACTTGCGAGGGGGAGAGTGCCTATGAGCTAACTGCTCTTGTTTCCAGATCTCCACAGGTTCTGGGCTCCTGGAGGCTCTGCATGCGAGGACTGTCGCCCATGGCTGGGTAAGTTCCACTGTCCCCCCCAGACTCCCCCTCCCCTCGCTCTCAACTGCTTGGTGTGTGAGCGTCTCTGGCACTTGAACCAGGCAGTGGGCTCCGTCAGGGGGCATTTGCTGACCCCGCTCCCCTGTGCTGCTGCCTGCTCCCTTCCCTTGGTCTGCCCTCTGCTGCGTTCCCAACCTCTGGCAGGGCATGGGATGTGTGTGTGGCAGCTGCCCCGTTGCGGGGAGGTGGGTCAGAGACTGTCCCTTTAAGAGAGCACCCGGCTGAAACGCAGCCTGCTCTTCCAGCCGCCACCCCTGCAGGTGCTCTTGATCTCTATCTTTGTTTTGCAGGTGGAACAGAGGCTTCCGCATGTGTCGCTCCATCGCCCCCCCATTCCCTCAGCTGTTTCTGCCCACCACTCGGAATGGAGCCCCGCCCACCGTGAGACTGCCCAGCGCGTGCCAGGGAGACTGTTGCACTCTGTTCTGGAAAAATAAAGTCTGAGCTGTGCCCTCTGTTGTCTCTCCTGCTTGACATCTGCTGCACATTCCCTGGGCAACCCACCCCCCCTTCCCCCCATCAGAGGCCTCTCCAAGGGAATGCCTGGGAGGGTGGGCAGACTTGGTTTTGGGGGGGAATAGTCTATGGCTGGACAGGGGAGGGGAGTGCCGCCCCTCAGCCTGCCTGGGCTGACAGCCTACCTGACCCCACAGGACTGTTGTGCGCAGGGCACCAAGGGGGAGGCTGATGAAGTGGACTTAGAATCCTGTGGCTGATGCACTCGCACTCTGAGTTCCGCAGCCCCTGGGGGAGGTGTTCCGTGCACATGGCAGGGGGCGTCAGGGCAACACGGGGGGTTTCTGGGTGGGGGGTGTCTGCTGCTGGGCTGCTCACTCCCAGACACACATTACAGCCGCTGTCTATGGCAGCGAACTCCTGCACTTGGTACTTCCTGCTTGTCTGCCTGCCATTGGCAGTGTCTCTGACAGAGGGAGGGTGTGAGGGGATTGACGGCTTCTCCGTGGTCCAGTGCGGCCCTGTCTTGCCCCCCCCAGCCTTGCCACCAAGCCAGGCTTCTCATGTGCGCATGTCCAGCCTCACTCCTGTTCCCTCCCCATGTTGGTGGGACGCCTCTCCTTTGCCTGTGATGGTCTGCCTATCATTGGTTCCATTCTCTGTTTGTGGGCGAGTTGGGGATAGCTATCAGCCTCTCTGGGGCCGCCTCTCTCCATCTCTGACTGTCATGAGCTGCAGCACATGCGCCAGGACTGGCCAATGGAGGGGGTGGGCTGGCCCTCCCCTCCGGCTGCCTCCGCCTCTCTTGTGCCTATACCAGCGCCATTGCCATGGTGACCATCTCCCTCACGGCAAGCTACACCTCTCCCGTCCCCATGCTCCAGCGTGCCGAAGTCCTCAGGAAGTCTACTAGCAGCACGGCAGCTACGCTGTGGCCGGCCGCCCATTATGTCTGGATTGGGCTGTTACTGCCTCTGAATGTGTACGTTCCTTTTATTCTCTATGACTAGTTGCCACTGATGAACCAGGGAAAACTTGTGATAGTGGAAAACCTTTCCCAAGTTAAAAGCGGATTAAAAAAACTGCATACCAGGCTAGAGTAATTTGCAATGGAACTAGATGTTCAGCTTTATCTGGCCTTGTTTCTGTAATTCAAGACAGATTAACCTCTTGTCCCTCCACTGTGGCATATGAAGGAGTATGTCTGATTTTAGGAGTATTCATGTGTCTCAGGATAGAGACAGGGCAAATAATGACCATCTGTTATTAGTAACCAAGATAAGATACTGCTGTTGTCTTCCTTTTTTATTATATATAATCTGAACAGTCACACGGATTGTAAATTTTGTGTTTATATTGTTAAAAACCAATAAAATTATATTTAAAAAGATACAAGTAGAAATGGAGCTACCAGAGTTTTTATATCCCAGTCAGTAGGTGGGAAGGGTGTTGCTCCCACCAACTTTCCTAGTGTTGGAACCAAGAAAGTAGGGCATGATGCATGCCGTGTAGTCACAAATTCTGCCTCAAGGAGGACAAGTGAACACCATCAGACCTGTACAGGGTATTCAGCCTGAAAGTGATACCTGGGTGGCAAATCACCCAACCACCAGTGGCTACAATGAAACTCACAGCAGTCTTGATGACGTTCCTTTTAGCAGTGTCAACCTTATCTGTGGGAGCCATTCTTCTCCTGAGATACTTTCCCCAAGGGTTGCAAAGTCCAATTAAAGAAAAATCTGGGGACTTTGGGGGCGGAGCCAGGAGACTTTGGGGGTGGAGCCAGGAACAAGGAAGTGACAAGCATAATTGAACTCCAAGGGAGTTCTGGCCATCACATTTAAAGGGACAGCTCACCTTTTTAAATGCCTTTCTTCCATAGGAAATAATTAAGGATAGGGGCACCATCTTTTGGGGCTCATAGAATTGGACCCTCTGGTCCAATCGTTTTGAAACTTGGGGGGTATTTTGGGGAGAGGCACTAGATGCTATACTAAAAATTTGGTGCCTCTACCTCAAAAAATAGCCCCCCAGAGCCCCCAATACCCACGGATCAATTCCCTATTATTCCCCATGGGAATTGTTCTCCATAGGGGATAATAGAGTGCCTAGTAGACATTTCCCTCCCCCCCACACGCATTCTAAAGGGGGGGAGGGCCTCCATACCAGGGAGTCCCCCTCCCTGCCCCCTCCCTCTCTCACACACACAAATACTTACTGGGTCTTCTTCCCTCTGCCTGCTGTGAAAACGAAAGCAAAGAAAGGGAGGGGCCGTTCTCCGAAGCCCTTCCTGTTTCCTCCTTCCTGCCCAGCCTTAAAGGGGCAGACATTTACAAACTGCTCAGGATCTCTTCACCAACATGAACCCTACAGGTATGTTCTCCCCCTCCCTCCACCCACCCCCACTTCCTGATTTCTGGAGACCGGGGGATGAAGCTGCGAACCCAGAAGTCTCCCGCCAAAGCGGGGGGGTTGGGAAGCCTACTTTCCCCAGATGGTTACTGCTACAAGAATTGAAAAGAAATCAAGAAATGTGAGATCCCTGAGAATGTCAGACCAGACCCAGCATGCTGGCCACCACTGTACACACCACTGACCCATCATGCACATTCCAAAACTGATTGTCATGATCTTGGGCACAGTGAGGCCTACAGGCTCCAGAGAAGCCTGCCTAGGAGTTATTGGGGAAAGCCTACATTTCCCAGGATTAGGCTTCCCAATCCCCAGGTCCCAGCGGGGGATCCCCTGGTTTTACAGGCTTCCCCCCTCCCCCAGCCAGCTGGCTGACAGGGGAAGCTCCACCCCCACAGCCATTATGCACCTCCAGGAATGATTCCCATAGGGAATGATGGGGAATTGATCCGCGGGTGTCAGGGGCTCTGGGGGGGGCTGTTTTTTGAGGTAGAGGTGCCAAATTTTCCATATAGCATCTAGTGCCTCTCCCCAAAATACCTCCCAAGTTTCAAAAGGATTGGACCAGGGGGTCCAATTCGATGAGCCCCAAAAGAAGGTGCCCCTATCCTTCATTATTTTCTATGGAAGGAAGGCATTCTAAAAGGTGTGCTGTCCCTTTAAATGTGATGGCCAGAACTCCCTTGGAGTTCAATTATGCTTGTCACAGCCTTGATCTTGGCTCCACCCCCAATGTATCCTGGCTCCACCCCCAAAGTCTCCTGGCTCCACCCCCAAAGCCTCCAGATATTTCTTGAATTAGACTTGGCAACCCTACCCAAGATCCCCTCTGTCCCTCTGACTGGGTGGCAAGGTTTGGGAGGGAAAGTAGCCCAGAGAGGGGTGGGACTTGGGAAGAGAGCATAAAAAGGGCCAAGCACAGACAGAGTGTGTTCTTTCCTGAAGAGGCTGCAGGCAGAGAGGTTATCTGTCTAGAGAGGTTGCAGACAGAAAAAGACTGCTCTCTGGAACAGGCAGTAGGAAGATCCCTCACCCAAGGAAAGGCGATGAGTTTGGTATTAGAGTAGGGACTGTATAGCTAAACACATCAGGGCTTTTATTTGCACCAACCTTTACTGTTTCATATTCTCTTTAGCACTAAATCTTTATCACCCACTTATTGTTTTAGAGCACTAATAATAAACTTTTTTTTTTTTTGTTATACTGTCTGAGTTCTCATGTCTCCTTGGTCACAGTTAAGAGGTATTTATTAATAAGGAAGACAAGGGTAGTTGGATGCTCTGGGGCCTCCATACAGACCCTTGCCAGAGTGGTGGTAGCCAGTAGAAGGCCCTACTAGGCCCTTGCTGTGTGACACTGATACTCTTGGATGCGTCAGAATGAACCTGCAAGGAGAAACTGAGTTCTAAGGGAGTTGGCCAGATCACGAAACCATTGAATTTGGAAAAGAACGCTAGCCAAATGTTCCAATCAGCATTCATACCTTTGGTGAGCCTAATGTGATTATGAGAGTGTGTACCCTTGGTTTGGACCTGGTTAGATGAGCACACAAATCCTGACCAGGGACAATGACCCTGCAAGCGAAGTTGAAGTGGCCTATTAAGGCCTGAATTTCACTCAACATACATTTGCTGTGTGACAGCGTAAGAGTTATAAGGGCCTGCAGGGCAGTCAATTTATCTTGTGGCAAACTGGAGGTGTCAGATATGGAATCTGACAAAAATTCCCAGGTAAACCAGGCACGTGCACAGACCTTCTGTTTTATCCTGGGCTAAAGGGACCCCCAGCCCAATTCATGAGCCAAAGCCTGAAAGGAGGTCAATTATGTGGCACAAACCAAACTACCTTCCAGTCCTGCAAATAGGAGTCATCTAAATAGTGAGTGATGTGGGGGGAGCCAGTCTGGTCCTTGGCAACAGGGTTGCCAAGTCCAATTCAAGAAATACCTGGGGACTTTGGGGGTGGAGCCAGGAGACTTTGGGGGTGGAGCCAGGAGACATTAGGGGTGGAGCCAAGATCAAGGCTGTGACAAGCATAATTGAACTCCAAAGGGAGTTCTGGCCATCACAGTTAAAGGGACAGTACACCTTTTCAATGCCTTCCTTCCATAAGAAATAATGGATAGGAGCACCTTCTTTTGAGGCTCATATAATTGGACCCCCTGGTTCAATCTTTTTGAAACTTGGGGGGTATTTTGGGGAGAGGCACTAGATGCTATACTGAAAATTTGGTGCCTCTACCTCAAAAAACAGCCCCCCCCCAGAGCCTCAGATACCCGCAGAGCAATTCTCCATGATTTTCTATGGGAATAAATTTCCCTAGGGAATAATAGAGTTCCCAGTAGATATTTCCCTCCCCTCCCCCCGCTTTCTGACGACCCTGAAGCGGGGGGAGGGCCTCCAAACAGAGGGATCCCCTGCCCCCACCTGGAGATTGGCAACCCTATCCAGGAAAGAACTAAAGGTTTCAAAAGCTGCAGAAACCATGGAGTACCCCACGAGCATGGCCATGTCCATGTACCACATGGCACTCAATTTGAAACCCAACAGGCAATGATCATTAGTTTGAACAGATAGCCAAAAGGCCAACCAAATATCACATTTGGCCATAAGGGCTTCAGGGCCACAAGGCCAAACTATGGTAATAACTTTATCAAAAGATGTGTACTGAACCAAGCAACATGCTTGTGGGACGGCCTCATTAACCAATGAACACTTTAGGCAGGAAAGGTGCTGACTTAGCCTATACTCTCTCAGGGTTTTTGTTTGTTTGTTTTGGGACCACCCCCAGTGGAGACATACTCTCAAATTTGGCAGGGGAGGTGAAGAGAAGGGCCCAGCAACAAGACCAGTAGCCCATTTTTAGCAACTTTGGCGTTTGCAACATCTGGCATATCTTGGGCTGACATTAGGTCACCAGATTCTGAGGATGTGAGGGCTTGTGAAGGAAATCCAGAAGCCCTGTGTGAAACCTTCATAGAGGAAAATGGCAGTGTACTGATTAGGCTACCTCTCAAGGCAGAGGAGATCTAGTCAGATGGGGGTACGGGCAAGACCAAGTCCCAGGCAGGCAAGTAAGTAAAGATTATTTATTTCTTTATTTATTATTCAATATTTTATTTATTTTTTATTTATTTATGTGCTGAAAAAGGATTGAGTATTTTGAGCTGAGGAGAGGTTTGTGAATGTATGAGTTGTTTATAGTTTGTTAAGGAATAATACCTGAGGAAGCTGTGAACATGAAACACTGTCACAAGCCAGCCGAGGTGTCGGGGTTGGGCTGCTTTGACAGCTCATGGAGGATTTTGCTTCAGCAGACTATGGAAGAACATTGCTACACTGAATTCTAAGTGACCTGGATTTATTTCTTACAAGAGCTACTGAAGTGAATTTCTTACAGGGCTTATGGTTACAATATCTGAAGTTGGGCATGTTCCCAGATGATTTCCCAATGGCACTGAAACCCATGTGACCAAAATAGACCCTTTGATGTCCCAGGAAGGCAGCATATCATAGAAAAAGCAACATGATAAAGCATGAGGTAGGGGCTTTAAATACATGCAGTGAAATCCACAGGAGATGACCCAGGCCAGATCCACCTCCCTCAAACCCACCCCTATTGGATACAATCATCCAAAGGCATGCAATTAGCCTGTCGAGCAGAGAGTACTTGAGCTCTGCCACTGCAATCTTTGAGGATGCAGAGGTAGAGACATGTGATCTTTTCTCTCTCAGGAACCAAACCCTGTGGCCACAAAATGACCAAGTGGTAAGTCCGCAGCTGCAATTTCTTACCATTGTATTTGTTTCTTTAGTTAATTTGGTTTGAATCATGGTGAGAGCCAGTGTAGAATAATGGTTAAGATTTGGGGCTAGAAACTGAAAAAAACTGAGTTCAGATCCTCTCTCTAAGAAGGTCATTGTGACGCACAGTGCATGTTAGCAGAGCAACATGCTATTAGGCTGATAAAAATGGTAACGCAGATAAGAAGAGTCTTCACACTGGTTCTACTAAAACTATCAGTGTATTTACAAATATTTACAGATAAGTGCAGTATAATTACAATCCAGAGCTCCAAAGCGCTACGCCAGACAATCATAAATACAGAGAGAGAAAGTAACCTTGCTAGTTAGCACTTTTATAGCTCAGCCCACCAATCAGCAAATATGCTGACTCACTGTGACTACAGGCAATTACCGGGCATTGCATCAGCCAGTCCTGTGATCACAGTCACATGACCTCATCACTTTGACAGTAGATGACAGTAGATGATCTAAGATGCAGTAACTTCTAAGCTACACAGTTACTTACACATTGTGTGGCCTTGAGCTAACCAGTCCTTCTTAGCCTGACCTACATCATGACTTTTGTATGGGGATAAAATGAGGACAGGAAACATGAATTCCACAATGAACTTGAATGAAGTGATGAGAATGAATATGCACTAGATAGATTTTTCTGTTAGAATTTTTTATGTTTCAGATCATGATCAAGCCTGTAAAAGGCGATAATTCCATGAATTCCCATGAATTCATTTTGACATAAGCTTAAGTGTGAGCTTAACTTTCATGTCATAATAGTGCTTATATGTATTTGATTTTGATTGAATTGTGTTTGTGATTGAAGTCCGTCAGTCATTTACATCATCATGTTCTTGTCTTCAGTGCAAAGTTTGGAATGCAAGAAATTCGATTCTTTCGGTGTTAAAGCAAAGTCTATTCACATTTCATTGGGGAAAGTTTATCTTTTTTCCGTTACAAATAATGAACATTTGAAAATAGATGTTATTATATAGAATTTTAAATGACCTCATTTGAATATAATTAGTTGCTGTACACACACGCGAATAGGAATTTTATTTTTTAACTATGCTATTTCTTTGTTTAAAAAGCCCTTCTATACTTACAGAAGTCAAAGGGTCATTGTAAATGAAAATGATGGAAGGGCACAACAAAAGATCATTTTAATGCAAAGCTACACAAAGACACCAGTATTACAGACTGAAATGAAGTATGCTAGAAATGAAAATCATATATTAAGCAGGATATTTTCATTGTGATTCTGAAGGCTTTTTAGACACACTGCTGTCATTAATGTTAATAGGGGTTACCCAGCTAAAGCCAATTCCATCAATTTAAGAGAAGATTCTGGAGTTAATAATCTACTACTTGACAGAACATGAATTTTTTAATTAAGAAAACCTTACTTTTACATGAAAAGTTAGAGTATGATAAAAGGGGGATGAAGAACCGTTTCCACTACTTCCTTGGCATTTTTAGTACTGTAATTTCCAACAGAGGTTATAGCACTTCAGTCACAGGAGGTGAGGTAAGAATAAGATTGTCAGATTGCATCCTGGAAATTCTCCCATGCATTTAAGATACAATAGGAGACGATGCAATATTTTTTACCCCATTATTTAGTCTGCTCCCCACCCCCACATGCTATTGGATAAACCAAGAATTCTGTTTCTTATGCTTGGTGGTAAAGGCAAGGCTGTAGGCAGGAATTGTTTTGAGAGGGGCCATGGAGGTGCTTGGGGGGAGCACTAATTAATGGTTTTTTTAAAAAAAAATCCCTTAACTTAGAAGTGCACATGATTAGCACCTCAGCCTTACTCCCACTTTACTTTGCATGCTCCCATTCTCTCAGACCCTTTCTCACTGTTCTTGAATCTTATTTTCATCCTCACCCCAAAACCTGGTTAAACTAATTGCATCTACCCGGTAGCTAATCCAGTTTAGGATGCCAGCAACTGGCCTGGAGCAGCCCTCTGGACCCACCTTTGAAAACAGCAAGGAGGACTGTGAGTTATCCCACGAGGGTTTGGGGTGTACGAGAGCAATGTAGTTGTTCTGAAACTTAGTAATAGGACGAGGCATGTAGGCAGTTCTTTAGCTATACTGTGTAATTAAGGAAACACAAAGAAGGTTAGGTGTGATCAGGCCTCAGATTCAGTGAGAGCTTACAGGAGCACAGCTCCTGAACCTTTCTGAGAGTTCCACCTCCTCCTGAGAGTTCCACCTCCTTGTCCATTGAATAGTATGTGCAGCTGCATAACAATCCCTGGATGAGCTCCACCACCTATTTTTCTGCAAAACGGCCCCTGGGCGTGATACATTACATACTAGCCTTGTTTTTAGCTATCGCTTTATTCCAGAAATCCATTCCTTTCCTATCCATTCCTGAGTGTGTGTGAAATTATAAATATTAACCCATCTTGAGCATTTATTCTTATTTGCAGCCAAATAATAAACTTGTTGCAACCATCTTGCAAATGCAATTCCTCCTCCCCCCTCCCATTGTCTTGATTGAGTTAATCTTTGTTTTGCTACACTGTTGAAACAGTTGTTAACTTGATGGCTGAGTGAAGATTGGTCTTTGTTCAAGGATTGAGGAACACATTCAGAGTAAATTCAGACCTCATAATGATTCTAACCGTAGAGACAAAAGATTCCCTTGAAGTATGAAAGGAAGAGGATGTTCATTATTAAGATTGTAATGTTCTTCCCTTCCCCCTACCATTCTCCTGATTCCTGAAAGAAAAAAAACCCAAACTTTTTAGGCAGTTCCCCAGAATTCTCTAATTCAGCTGCTGAATCAGATCAGAGAATTTGGTTTGTCTTTTTTAAAAGCCTAAAAATGCCAAAAAAGGGCATATTTTGGTTTTTTCCCAAACTAATGTTTATCGAATGCACACCCCTAGCTGCCAGCTTTGAAATGGGGTGGAGCCCCATCTGTCTCACCACTTGTTATGACCCTGGGTAAAGATGGGAACAGTGGAGGATCAGAGTGGAATATCCCCTTTGAATACTTAAATGCTTTGTAGTTTGTGATCCCTATGCTACAAAACTATGGGATAGGCCAACATAGCTCTGGGCAAGAATATAGTTTGCTTGCAAAAAATCCCGGTTTCATACCGTTTTCGCACACAGCTTACAACACGGTCACGTTCCTGTTCTCTCCGCAGCGTCTGTCGGATTTCCCATTATCTGCGCCGGAGTTACAGGAAGTGCCATGGCTTTTGCATAGCAAACATAAACTGGGTTTTAGCGGTTTACGTTTGCTATGCAAAAGGGAGGCACTTCCTGTAACTTCGGGGCAGATAATGGGAAATCCGACGGATGCTGCAGAGAGAACAGGAATGTGACCCCGTGGTAAGCTGTGTGCGAAAACAGTCTCAGTTTCTGGGAAATGCTTCAGACTTTTAAGCTGATTGATGGGTAAAGTCATGCTGAGCGCTCACTCAGTGCTCAGGCAAGCCAGCAGCAGCACAAACGAACTGCGTCCCAAAAGTGCGCCACTGCTGCTCCCTTCTCCTTCAAGAAATGGGGAGGAGGGTGCAGCAGCGGTGCCCTTTCAGGACGCGGTTTGTTCGTGCTGTCGCTGGCCTGCCCAGTTGCTTAGTGAGCATGCAGTGTGGTTTTACCCAGCAACCAGCTGATCGGTGGGGGGGAGCCAACTTTAGATAGCCCAGGAGGCGCTTGATCGCTCTTCCTGGCATTGAAATAGACCAGGGCTGGGAAAGGGAGGGAGGAGGAGGCGCGGGGTGGGCACGGTGCTGGGGGAGGCATGGGGGGCACTGTGGAAGGGGGCGGCAGGCCACCATTCTGCCTAGGGCGCCTTGCAACCTTGGACCGGTGCTGATCTCCATGGACTTTCCCATTTAACGGACCAGGTCCATTGTGGTTCATTGGGTTTGTGAAGGGAAGGCAAACGTAATGTTCGTTTAGCCTAATCTAGACATAATAAAAAGTCAAATTAAAAGGTGGAAAGTATAATTTGTATAACATTGGCAATAATAGCTTTTAGTTGTCAGTCACTCCTTAATTCATAAAGCATTTGCCCAAATGTTAAGAAACAGTAAGTATTAAGCTTCCAGCATCACTTCCATCTACAGAAAATGAAAATGTAAGGTTAGTTTGGAATAGACAGTTCTGTTCAAAATATGCCTCCCTTTTACAACCCACCCCCCACAATCACAAAACAGTTTACAAAGCCTTGCATGACTCATTTAAAAATGGGAAAAAAATAATGGTTCTCCCAAGATCCTGAAGACAGTCTCCTTAAAAAGATACCAGGTAGAAACTTTGCCCATCTTCTTTCATCACAGAGCAAATTTGTGTTTTTACCATTACCACCAGTGTGAATAATATAGATTCTTATATTTGTTTGCTTGCTTTTCAAAAAATATTTAATTGGATTTTTAAAGTGCCCTTCCATACAGAATAGGGCTCAGGGTGGTTTATATCGAGAGGAATCATTTATGTAAATGCTGAATGATTTTTGTTGAATACATGGGAAACAGCAGTTTACCTCCAGTGGCTGCAGAAGGCATTGTTTACAGAGTGATCACAAAGAAGCACCTCTGTGGTAAAAGCATCATGTCATTTTAATTCAATGTGACATCTTTTCTTTATCCTTCATGTTCTTGGAAGGAGCCAAACATACCAGGTGCACGCTATTTTGCTGAGCAGACAGGGTGTATAATGATCCAGATTTCAGTGCACATCAGTGGAATGTCACTTTGAATCACCTGAAGCAAAGAAAATGTCCCCCTCCTTCCCCTGCAACATAATCAAAGCAGGTCTACTTTTCAATGACTTACAGTTGCTCATGACAATTACTACTTCTCCAGAGTGCTCTTCATGCCCAATGGTAATTTTATGTATACTTAATATATTGGCTATTCTTTTCAGAGAATTAACAACACATGCTAGGTAAACTGCAAGTTTCCCATTCCCATTCTGCTAGTGGTAAGAAGAGTGCTAACATATGTAATTCTGGAGCGAAAGAGACATCTAAGAGAATTACCGTATTTTTCGCACCATAAAACGCACTCCCCCCCAAAAAAAAAAGTGGGGGAAAGTATGTGCGTCTTATGGAGCGAAGGTACCGGTACCTACCTTCCTGGGGGGGGGGAAGCGATCCGCTGCCTCCACCTCTGATCCCGGCGCTTCCCCCGCGCCTGCCTGCCTGGCTCCAGCTCTGACGCTTACAGCAAGCGCCAGGATCGCTCCCTCTGCCCTCCGATCCCGGCGCTTGCTGTAAGCATCAGAGCTGAAGCCAGGCAGGCAGGTACGGAGGAAGCACCCGCCCCCTCCACAAACCCAGCGCTTTGCGAGCGCTGGCTGTGGAGAGGGCAGCGTGCTTCCTCCGTGCCTTTCTGCCTGGCTTCAGCTCTGACGCTTACAGCAAGCGCCGGGATCAGAGGGCAGAGGGAGCGATCCTGGCACTTGCTGTAAGCGTCAGAGCTGGAGCCAGGCAGGCAGGCACGGAGGAAGCACCGGAATCAGAGGCAGCGGATCACCCCCCAGGAGGAAGATGTGTCCTATCGTCCGGAGTGCCTTATGGTGCGAAAAATACGGTATGTTTTCCAGAACATACTGACAGATTGATTCAAGTGGGTAGCCGTGTTAGTCTGAAGCAGCGGAAAAAAGTTTGAGTCCAGTGGCATCTTTAAAACCAACGAAGTTTTATGCAAGGTATATGTTTTAGTGTGCATGCACACTTCTTCAGATACAATGAAATGGAAATTCCGAGTCCATACATATAGGTAGAGGTTGAGCAGTAAATTAGCATACAGCATAATGAAGATGTTTAGCGGATTCAAGGACCAAACAGGAATAACAAGCTTTGTTTATATGGCCTAACATTTAGTTCCTGGGGTTTAGGAAGCATGGTTTGAAGTCAGCCATAAAGAACACCCGCTCACTCATACATCTCTTATACCTGCAATACATTGATGGCATTTTTATTGTCTGGACACATGGTAAAGAAGCCCTAGACATATTCCACCAGGCATTCAATTACTTTCATTCCACCATCAACCTGACAGTGAACCAATCCATGCAAGAAATACATTTTCTGGACTCTACTGTAAAAATACACAATGGATGCACAAACACTACCGTAGACTGGAATACACTGACCAACAAACATACATACATACATACATACATGCCTCCAACTACCATAAATGTAGTATACACACCCAGGCTCTATGCTGCAGCTGCAGCTGCTCCTACAGACAAAGATTCTCACCTGAGGGATCTACAACAAAGCTTTTTGGGACTAAAGTATCCACCTGATGAAGTCAAGATACAGAATAACAAAGCCAGAATGGTACCCAGAGAAAACCTGTTGCAGGACAGGACAGGTCCAAAAGAGACAATAACTGAACATAACTAGTGGTCACATATAGCTCTCAACTCAAAACAGTTCAATGCATCATCAGCTATTTACAACCTCTACAGGATAATGACAGTTCTTTTTCACAAGTACTGGGGAGCAACCCTTTCCCTGCACACAGATAGCCCCCCAATCTCAAACAAAGCCTCAGGTGCCTCATCCACAATAGGTGTCTCAGTCAACAGCAAGCTACTGCATTTTGCACCAGCTGGCATTTATGGGCAAGGTTCAAGGGTAAACCCGCATAGAGTGAGTTACAGTAATCCAATCTGGAAGTGACCATTGCAAGGGTCACTGTGGCCAGGTCCTGAGCAGAGAGATAAGGAACCAGTTGCCTGGTCTGCTGTAGATGATAAAAGGCAAAACTGGCAACAGTGGTGACCTGGATCTTCATAGAAAATGAGACATCTGGAAAATGAGACATCTGGAAAATTGATCCTGGGGTATTTCAGGCATGAAGGGGCTTTTTTTAAGGCAAATGCACCAAATTTGCAGCATAGCTGCTATTGCCTCTCCTTAAAAAAAATCCAGGTTTTAAAAACACTGGACCAGGGGGTCCAATTCTATGGGTCCCTAAAGAAGGTGCTCTATTTTCTATTGCTTTCAACCACCCTCTTTAAATACCTTCTCCAAGCTGCAGCATCACTGTTGCCACAGCACAACTCAGTGAGTGAACTCAGTCGGCATTTAAAGATTTAAAGGAGGCAACTGGACCTCTCAGGAGTAAAAGGAGAAACTCTGAAGGAAAACAGGGGAAAAGCAGACAGGTTTAATGACTTGTTTTTCCTCAGTTTTCTCCCTGAAGAATTCGAGCCCATCTAGAGTTGGTGGAAGACTTAAGAGAACCCCCAAGAGGCTTGTTGACATGGGCAGAGAAATTGTGGTGAGGCACCTGGCTGCACTGGATGAGTACAAATCCCCTGGGCCAGATGGTGTGCATCCAAGAGTGCTCAAAGAACTTTCTAAAGAACTAGCAGAAGCTTTGAACATCATCTTCAAGACTTCCCAGAGAACTGGGGATGTCCCACAAGATTGGAAGAGAGCAAACATCCCACTCTTTAAAAAAGGGAAGAAGGATGAACTGGGAAACTACAGGCCAGTTAGTCTGACTTCTGTTGCTGAAAACATATTTGAGCAGATTTTAAAGTGGTTGATCTGTGAACATCTAAAGGATAGCTTGGTGCTTCGAGGAAGTCAGCATGGATTTGTCTCCAACAGGTCTTGCCAGACCAACCTGGTTTCCTTCTTTAATAAAGTAACAAGCTTACTGAATTGTGTGTGGGGGGTGGGGGAGTGGCTTTGACCAATTTCTGGGTTGGAAGCCATTGCCTAGTGCTTGCTTAGCCTGCTTAAAAATTAAATATTTGTATCCCCTATAACAGTGGTCCCCAACCTTTTTGGCCCCAGGGACCGGTTCCAGGGCCAGCCCGCTGACCGCGGCCCAGAGCAGGCAGGGTGGGGGACCCAATTCAGCCTTCCCTCCCGTGGCGCCTCCTCCCTCCTGTTTTCCTCCCCCATTTTCCTCCTCCCTCCCTCACCCCCCTGGGCAGCCTCACTGCTTCCTCCTCCCATTTTTTTGCCTCTCTCCTCCCCCCCCCCCCATGCAGCCTCACTAGCTCTTAAAGGTGCAACTTGACTCCTACTTTGTTCTACTACTTCAGACCAACATGGCTGCCCACCTGGATCTATCCTCCTCCCCCCCCCCCGTTTTCTTCCCTCGCCCCTCCCCCCGTGCGGCCTCGTCACCTCTTCCCACCCCCGTTTTCTCCATTTTAAGGCAGGGGAAGGGGTAGTGAAGTCCTCCCAGGCCGTCCCCCCGTCAAACAGCTGTGGTGGGAGGGGGAGGAGGGGGGAGGCTGTGCGGGAGACGAAGGAGGGAGGAGGAGGCACCGCGTGGAGGGTGGTGAGGCTACACGGCCCATGGAAGACAGGCCACAGCCAACTACCGGTCCTTGGCCCAGAGGTTGGGGACCCCTGCCCTATAACATTTAAAGTTTAAAAGATGGCTCCAAAGGGGGGAAAGAAGGGTGAACATAAAGAAGAAAGCGTGCAGTGTTTAACAGACTTTTTCCGAGCTCCAGACATACCATCCACCTCCTCCATAAGCTGAGGAGGAGCGAGTTAACAGCTGAAGAGACTCCTCTTTTTTAATGCAGGCACTAACCAAACAAAGACAAGAACTGACAAATGATATAATAGAAATGCTACAACCAGTAACCCAATGTCTGGATGAATTAGAAGAGCTTCATAAGCAGACATGCCAAAAGGCAGAGACAGCTTTTCAGAAAGTTACTGAGCTTGAGAAAAAAATACCTGAGAGAACTTCAGATACTTGGGCACAGGAACATATTCTGACTTTGGACTATCGAAGCCATGAGTTGTGTCTAAAGTTCAGAGGGTTCACATCAAATGCCAAGGCTGGAACAGAGCTGATTATATTTATGGCAAACTGGCTAGCAGCTACACTAAATCTTGAAGCTGGAGTTACATCCCTTCTGCAGCGAGTTTATTGCTCTAGCAAGATATGTGAAGAATCCACTTCGTCATCATACACCAGAGATATACTGGTAGAATTCAAGGACTTTCGAATACGACACAAGGTTTTTGCAGAGGCCAGAGAGAGGAACAGTTTAGACTATCAGGAGTTAAAGATCCAGGTGTATCCTTATCTCCCTCCTGAGTTCTTAAAAATCAGAAGAGCTCTTAAAGGCACGACTGCTAAACTGTGGGATTTAGGAATAAGGTATCATTGGCTCCAAATGAGCAAACTTTGTGTGCAACAAGGTTAAATTTATTACACTGTCCATTACTCTGCCTCTGGTGAATTATTGCTGGCTGCTTTAAATTCCTTCCTCCCCCCCTGCATCGAGAGTAAACAAGAGGAAGAAACTCTCCCCCCCTACTGCAGTAAAAGCAAATCATGTATGTATTCCTGAAGATCCTGGAGATTTTGAGGAGAATGTTGACTCCTTTTAAAAAATGAAGTTTTGGGTGCAATTTATAATGGAAGCATAACTCTCTGATACTAGAGAGTGATAGGACTGCTGTAAGCGTCTGGGTATGTTCCTCCAAGGTATAATAATAAGGTGGAGTTCTGTTCTTCTCCAGTCCTTAACTTTTAAGGTCTCCAAGGGCTGAGCTATATTATATTATATTATATTATTTGTAGAATAACTTAGCTCAAACTTGATTTGAAACATATAATGTAAAGTTAATATAATGAGCTACGATTAACTAGTGAATCTTATACATCTTATTATTTAATCTTTGAGAGAAAAACGAAGGAAGAAGATGAAAAAAACATGAAGATATAATGAAGATGATGAAGATAAAGATGAAGAAAACATGAAGATATAATGTTTAAGTGATATTAAGTTTGTATAGTGTAAAAGATTTTTAACTTTTAAATTCTTCCTTTAATAAAGAAAGAAAATGCAAAAAAAAAGTGTACTGGATTGTGGGAAAGCTGTTGATGTAGTTTACCAGGATTTCAGTAAAGCTTTTTATAAGGTTCCCCATGATATTCTGATGGGCAAACTGGAAAACTATGGACTGGACGATAGGACAGTTCGGTGGATAGGAAAATGGTTAGAGGACCATGCCCAAAGAGTGGTTGTCAATGGAGTTTCATCAGATTGGAGAGAAGTGTCCAGTGGGGTGCTGCAGGGTTCAGTTTTGGGCCTGGTTTTTTTCAACATTTTTATTAATGATCTGAATGAAGGCATGGAAGGGCTGCTCATAAAATTTGCTGATGATACCAAATTTGGAG
The DNA here is from genome assembly GCF_032191835.1 of Heteronotia binoei. NCBI lineage: Eukaryota > Metazoa > Chordata > Lepidosauria > Squamata > Gekkonidae > Heteronotia > Heteronotia binoei. The sequence goes on along the minus strand of NC_083230.1, from coordinate 27,637,969 downwards.
GCGTAGCAAACTCCAGGATGACAGAGTTATAATTCAACAAGATCTGAATAATCTGGAGAAGTGGGCAGTTGCAAACTGGATGCAATTTAACAAAGATAAGTGCAAAATCTTACATCTGGGCCACAAAAATGTGAAGCACAAATACTGGATGAGGGATGCACTTTTGGGAAGTAGTGTGTGCAAAAGAGATCTTGGTGTACTAGTGGACTGTAAACTAAATATGAGCAGTCAGTGTGATGCCATGGCAAAAAAGGCAAATTCAGTCCTGGGTTGTATCAAAAGGGCTATAACATCAAAATCACAGAAGGTCATAGTTCCACTGTATACTGCCTTGCTCAGGCCACACCTGGAATACTGTGTGCAGTTCTGGAGGCCTCACTTCAAAAAAGTTGTGGACAAAATCAAGTGGGTGCAGAAGAGAGCAACGAGGATGATCAAGGGCCTAGAGGAAGAACCCTATGAGAAAAGGCTGGAGGCCTTGGGAATGTTCAGTCTGGAAAAGAGGAGACTAAGGGGGGGGGGGGGGACATGATTGCTCTCTTTAAATATCTGAGAGGCTGTCATTTAGAGGAGGGCAAGGAGCTGTTCCACTTGGCAGCCGAGGATAGGACCCAAAGCAATGGGTTCAAATTACAAGCATAAAGGTACCGACTGAATATTAGAAAAAAAATTTTTACAGTCAAAGTAGTTCAGAGGTGGAACCAGCTGCCTGGGAAGGTGGTGAGCTCCCCTTCATTGGCAGTCTTCAAAACGCGGCTGGATGATTATTTCTTGGATATGCTTTAGGCTGATCTAGCATGGAGCAGGGGGTTGGACTAGATGGTCTGTATGGCCCCTTCCAACTCTATGTTTCTATGTCACAGTCTCTTTAAATGCCTTCTCCAAGCCATGCCTTGGGGATTTATTGTGCACTTCCAAGTAATATCAGCTTTTATTCAGGATCAGCTGAAAAGAAACTCTTTATTTTTTGCTTTAAAAAACCTGAAAAATACCGGTAAAGTATTTTTGGGGGGTATTTTTTGTTCAGGTAAACCAAAAGCACTCCCCTAGTAGGAACACGTAATACTTCTTTAGAGCTACTCTAAAGCAGGGGTGTCAAACTCATTTATTATGAGGGCCAGATCTGACATAAATGAGACCTTGTTGCACCAGGCCATGTTGGGTTGGGCCGAACCATGTTGGGCTGGGCCGTGTGTGTACCTATTTAAGATCAGATAGCATAGATATAAATTTTATAAAGAACACAAACACAAATATATTTTTTAAAGAACTTAAAACATGCATAAAACATTAGCACTCATTGGTCTTAAAGATTCTTTCTTTGTATTTCTCCCATGGATCCAAGAAACTGGGCAAAGGAAGATCTGGCTCTTTCCTTCCTCCCCCAGGGGCCTGGGGGGGGGGAGCCTCAGCCAATAAAAGAAAGAGAGGCTTGGATCAGTAACTCTGCTGTGCAATTGAAAGAGCCTGGCAAAGCAAGCTATTTCTCCCCCCCTTCCTCCCCAAGGAAGGAGCCTCAGCCAATAGAGAAAATAGAGGTTTTTCTCTGTATTTTCTGTGCAATTGAGCAAGCCGTGCAAAACAAGCTGCTATGCAGAAGGAAGCAAGATATAGGGAGAATGAAGCAAATGATAGCCAATTGCACAGGGGCCTGACAGGAGCCTTCCAGGGGCCTGATTCGGCCCCCAACTGCGTGTTTGACACCCCTGCTCTAAAGCATATTTAATAGGAGTAAATGCCACTTTTTAATTTATGACCGCCAGAGTCAGCTTATCTTCTGTGCCATCGAAAATATTTGTCAGTATGTCAGATAGAATGTAACTGCATCAATATGTTTTATCTATAACACCAGAATTGTAAGATTCCATTTAAACTTCCAAGAAGCAGAGTCTCATGTATCATGGTTATACAACTGAATAAAATTGTACCCTTGAATAAAGCAACAGTCCTCAAAATTCAAGATCTGTCAGAAATTAGCTTTCCTAAGAAGCTTCCTTTTCCTTTTAAAATCAAGGTACTACTTTATTCCATATCTATATTCTAGATTGTTTTGTACCTCATTTAGCAATGTCTACTATCTCATGTTTTAGACATTGCCATAGGAGTATTTTGGAGTTATTAGTTGAATGTAAATTAGACTACTCTGAAATTCATTAACTTATTTTACTCATTAAAGCTTGCACTAATAATATGTAACCCTCTGCAAATTAATTAGAATGGAGGAGGGAAACCAAAAATGAATGGACCGTCACAAAGTAATTGATTTCCAATTTTTCTGAATATGTTAAATATTAGGCATGTGGGATTTTGTGTCAAACTTTCTGTTTATATGTGGATAACATCATCTTTGGGTGCTGTGTTCTGATGTTCACTGGAAATACACATCGGGTGTGTAGGTGGTACTGTTAGTATACAAAAATACCGAGGATTTTCAATCTGCTAAATGTTCTTTACAAGGGAAAGAAGCAGACAGTGGAGGTAAATGGATAGTTTAAACAGGAGAAGGGCAGGTTGCAGTGATGTAGCAAATTAGCAGAAGAGTGCTATTGCCTTCCAGTAAGAGACAGATAGGAAATCGCTAATATTTCATCCAGACAGAGGGATCCAGTTTGTTCTTTCCCCTACCTCATGGGTACTTTGCTATGGTTTTATTGGTATGGTTGAAGGGAGCCTGACCTTCTAACAATGAATGCATAAGAACCTATACACCTCTAAGGAGCAATTTACCTTTTGTGGATTATATCCATCATTTCTGGGTAGCATGCCCTGGGTTTGAATTTTGCCTTGTCAAGCTGCAATTGCCATTGTGCTGGCCTTTATCCTTCTATCCAAGAATGAATACAGTGACACAGAAGACAGCAAGGAATCTTGAAATTTTTTATGTGCACCTCCATGGAAAACCAGAGGTCTCCCTCAGTCTTCTTTGGTACTACAAGTTGAGGAGCATTTTGAATCTGTGCTAGGGGTTGGCTGCAACAGATAAATGTCACTCCAGAAATGGGGGTTGGTGGGTTCCAAGATTGTGAAAACCAATCACAGCATGTCAGGTACCATTTAAAAGTACTGTCCCATTTTTACACCATGGGGGGGTGTCCTTTTGTCATTATGTCATATCATCTTTTCCCTCTCAGCAGGCCTTCAATTGGTTTGGATCCATTTTTTTTTTTTTTGCTTTGCCTCAAAGAGCCAAGTTAAATGCAGTGTGAAACTTGTGGCTTCCTCACATCTACTTCCTTTCCCCTCTTGGCCAGGGTTGGTGCTTCTGCCCCGCACTTACCCCAGGAGACTGCAAGCCCCACCAAAACCATGCTGCATCAGCAAGTCTCAGAGCTGGGGGATTTGTCTGCTAAATTTGATTAGACATTAGGGCAGGGGTGGATTGTATTTCTTGAGGTTAACATCCAATTTGTCAGAGAATGGCCTGCTTTTTCCAGTTCCTGTTTATATGAAGTGTATACTCTTCAGTAGATTGTGTTCTAAGCTTTCTATGTAGAGCAAAGATTAAATTAGTGCTTCATCACAAAAGGTAGAACAAAATGAATTTTCTACATCACACACTATTTGTGATCAGCTACTTGAAAATTAAAATAATTTTGCCCAAATTGCCAATGGTATTCATGATTTTTTTGCAGCATCGTTTCTCCAACATCAAGGTGATCAAAGGTCCTGTATCCTGACAAATTAGTGAAAGAGAACCAGACCCTTTTTATTAGCTTTTGGAGGTCATCTAATTGGTCTGATAGAAAATTTTTAGCTTATAAAATAATTGCAGGCTCAGCTGTGATGGTCTGCTATGCAAAAGAACAGTGGCAGCACAATATATAGAATACAAAAATAACAAAAATATTGTGCAAAAACACACACTCTTGACTAGTATATACAAAATTAAGAAAATTATATTATATCATATCATGAACAGCCTACAACAGTGGGCATACATTCATGCAGTAGAAAATTCAAGACAAACAAGAGTCTCAAATACAGTATTACAGGGAGGACCCCACACAGTCTCTTAATATTCCAAACAGAGTACTAAGACTCAATAATAAAGTTCCACAGGGGTCCCTCCATTGCTTGTTGACTTCTGAAGGAAAAATGCTTGCCTTCACGCAAACTCCGGCTTTGATTGCGTTCCACTGCTCCTGCAGCTTCCTCGTAAGCCAACTGAAGCTTCCAGCCAAGTTCTCTCTCAAACGCCCATTTTGGTATCTTAATTAGTGGAGTTTGAAGTTTGAAGTTTAAATTGAAGTGCTCTGAATGAATCTATAAGAATTTTAATTAACTTTTAAAGACTGGTGGGTACCTGATATTGACTTGTAAATCATAGTAGGATCTCTGGCTGTAAGAAGAATACCTGTACAAATTTCCAAAGTGGATTTTTATCTATTCTTGTTGGATGATATGGATATAACAATTTAAACTTGTTTTTTTTTTCTTTGCCTTTTGTTTATCTGTGGCTGGATTATTTGTTTGTTATGGTTTAAATATTTTTTTGTTTGGGATTTCTTTTTTCTTTTATGCACCTTTCATTTTTCATTCCTTTTTGTATCACCAAATAGGAGAACTTTTTCCTATTTCCCATCATTTTTTGCCTTCATTTTTGTGTCTGCTGGATTTCCTTCCCTTTGATCTGGATTATTGGTTTATTGTTTAATTTTGGGTTTCACTCTTGGATTACAAATAGGGCATCCAGCCCTGGATTACAAATTTATACCTTGAAGTTGCTGAATTTTGAAAGTATTTGAAAGACGTGGTGGTGATCTGGACTTCAACTGAATCAGCGTTGCTGGAAGACTTATAACAGTGAATTGTTGTTGTTGTAGGGTTCTGAACTGTTTTGCCTAGTGACCATGCAGTGTGGTGGACTGAAAAGTTGTGTTTACTATTACTCTTAGCATTGCTTTATCTACCACAAATTGTTGATAGACGCTAGAAGGTTGTTTTCCTTTTAAAACTACTTCAGAATAAGGGCATCATTTGGTGGAAATTAGCTTATCATAAACAGGAACATAGAGTTTTAAAACAAACGTTGAAGAGGCTTTATTGAACTTGTGGCTGTGAGTGTGCTTACTCTAATAAGAATGGAAAATAAAGCTGGGATTGGTTTCAAAGAAACAGTAAAAAAAAAAAAAGATAGCGAAGGAAAGTCACCATTTCTTTCACCTAACGCTCCACCTTGGCCAGGAAAATTTATGACCATGCAAGGAGATATGAAAGAAATGCAAAACACCTTAATGACTGATATAACACAGTTGGCTAGAAAAGTAGATAATATTGGTGAGCAGATGGCAGAGATTAAACAAGAGCTTTTGGAGAATAGCAGACAGACAGCTGAGACCAACAAAGCCTTAAAAGTACTAGATGGTCAGGTGACAGAGAATATTCAAAAGGTGGAACATCTGGAAAAAGAATAGAGTATACAAGATTCTAGACTCTTGCAGCTGGAAGTAGACAGAGCCGCCTATATGTTGAGGTTTCAAAACATACCAGAAGAGAAAAATGAAGATTTACAGAAAATTTTAAGTGAAGCCTTGGCTGAAATTCTACAGGTGACTCCTCAGAGGATGGAAGAAGAGTTTGATCAAGTTAGACGGGTGCCATCGAGCTATACCAGACGAAACAAATTATCTAGTGAAGTTCATTTGAGACTTACAAGAAAGAGGACTAAAGATGACATTTTGAAACAAGTAAGAGATAGACCTATGATGATAGCTGGAAGTATGGTGAAAATTCTAAGAGAGGTACCTTGCCCAGTGAGACAAAAGAGAGAATATCAAGCGTTAACTGACTTTTTGAGAGCAAGAGAAATACCCTACATGTGGTTAATGCCAGAGGACCTTCTTTTTACATACCAGGAGAACAGATACAGGATTAACTCCACTTTCAAAGCTCAGAACTTTCTGGAAAGAATGAAGGAAAAAGAAGGCAAAGAAAAGAAGGTTGAGGAGGAGGAAGAAAGTTCTGTTGAAGAAAATCCAAATGAACCATGGAGATACCAGACAAGACAGCATTCCAAAAAAGATAAGAAAGATAATGATAAGCAAAACCCATACTGGCTTCAATAGTTTCAATTAATGTGAATGGACTCAACTCTCCTGCCAAAAGGAGGAAGACTTTTAGATACTTGACAAAAATGGAAATGGACATAATTTGCTTACAAGAAACTCATATTCTAACTAAAGATCAACATTTTTTGAAAAATAAAAAACTTGGTAATTTATTCACAGCAACAGACATGTACAAGAAGAAAAGGGAAGTGGCAGCATATATTAAAGATAAATTTAACCCACAACTGCAGTATGCTTCTGAAGATGGAAGAATTTTGTTAGTGGAAATTACAGTGGATAACAAAAAAATTTTCTTGCAATTATCTATGCCCCAAATGATCATCAAGAGAAATTTTTTCAAGATTTGCGTCTTAAATTATCAAATTTGCTTTATGTAGAATACTGTCTAATAGGAGATTTCAATGCAGTTTCTGATAGACAACTGGACAAAAAAAATGCACAAACAGACTAAAAGTAAAGGTCCCCAACTGCCAATAAGTTTTTGGAAGTTAGCAGAAAAAATGGATTTGGTGGCTGTATGGAGAACAAGATATCCCAACTCCAAAGACTTTATTTATTATTCCTCTAGTCATCAAACTTGGTCAAGAATCAATATGCGTTGGCTCTCTGCAAGCTTGATTAAAGACTTAGTTGATGCAGAAATTCAAACAAGAGTTATTTTTGATCATAGCCCTGTAATGATAAAGCTTAAAGGCCCACGGACGAGAAGATCATGGAGGTTAAATATTTCAATTTTGAAAGATAAAGACTTTCTTAAAGAATCCAGGGTCGAAATGGAGTCTTTTTTTAAACAGAACACAACACAAGAGGTAAAGATGCAAGTAGTTTGGGACACTGCTAAAGCTTATTATAGGGGCCTTGCAATTAGATATAGTATCAAGAAAAAGAACAAAAGAACTGAAAATTTTCAAAATTTAATGTCACAAGCTGGAGAAGCTGAAAAGGATCTTAAAAAACAGCCAACAAAATATGAATTTCAAAAAAAAGGTGAAAGAAATGCAATACAAATTGAACTTGATTCTTATGGAGGAGATGGAGATTAAATTGAGGTATGCTAGACAAAAAATTTTTGAACATGCCAACAAGCCTGGAAGGTGGTTGGCTTATAGGATGAGAAAAGAAAAGGCCAAAAGAATAATTATGACATTGAAAGATGAGAACAACAAAGAGAAAACTCGAAAGCAAGAAATATGTCAAATTGTGGAACAGTTCTATAAAAAATTATATGAAGATAAACAAGTTCATAAAACAGATTTAGAAGAATATATCAATCAAAATAACCTCAATAAATTTACAGAAGAACAATACAAAATTTTAAATGAGCCAATAACGATAAGGGAACTTGGAGAGGCAATGGCATCTCAAAAGAATGGTAAAACTCTGCGTCCAGATGGATTACCTGCAGAATTCTACAAAGCGTATGAAGAGTCTTTACTTTTACCATTTAAGTGCCTTATTGAAAAGATTCAAGAGGAAGGCCAAATACCAGTTTCATGGCAAGAAGCTACAATAGCCTTGATTCCAAAAGAAAATAATATCAAAAGAAAAGATATCAAAAACTACCGTCCAATTTCCCTTTTAAATGTGGATTATAAAAATTTTGCTGCTATACTGGCACAACGTCTGAAGAAAGTTTTATAGTCTATAATACATTATGATAAAGCAGGATTCCTTCCTAAAAGATATTTGAAAGATAATGTCAGAACAGTTTGTAATATCTTGGAATATTATGAGACTCATCCAGAGAAACAACTGGCTTTAATTTGTTTAGACGCTGAGAAAGCCTTTAATAATGTTCGTTGGCACTTTATGCTGCAGCAATTGAAAGGCATGGAATGTGGTGAAAACTTCTTGAGAGCAGTAGAAGCAATATACTCCTCCCAAAATGCAAGGGTGACAGTGAACGGTGAACTAACAGATGTAATCAACATTCAAAAAGGTACAAGACAAGGTTGCCCATTGTCACCTCTACTTTATCTTATCTTTAGAGGTTTTGAATAATCAAATAAGGGAAAATACAAGTATAAAGGGAGCTGTGATAAAAGATGAACAATATAAACTCAGAGCCTTCGCAGATGACTTGCTCTTTATATTAGAACAACCGATGGACTCAATAGACTGTCTCATAAACAAGATTAAACAATTTGGCTACTGGGCAGGATTAATGACCATAAAACAATTTTTTTGGCAAAGAATATGATGATGGAACAAATTCAATCCTTCCAGCAAAAATCAGGGTTTTTGAATAAAAAAAGCATTAAATATCTAGGCGTTATATCAAATAAGTGTAGTAACTTAAAAGTAGATAATTATGACAAATTATAAGCCAGTTTGGTGTAGTGGTTAAGTGTGCGGACTCTTATCTGGGAGAACCAGGTTTGATTCCCCACTCCTCCACTGCTAGCATGGCCTTGGGTCAGCCATAGCTCTGGCAGAGGTTGTCCTTGAAAGGGCAGCAGCTGTGAGAGCCCTCTCCAGCCCCACCCACCTCACAGGGTGTTTGTTGTGGGGGAGGAAGGGAAAGGAGATTGTGAGCCGCTCTGAGACTCTTCGGAGTGGAAGGCGGGATATAAATCCAATATCTTCATCTTCTTCTTCTTCTACTTAAAGAAATTAAAAAAGATTTGGAAAAATGGCATGATTTGAATCTATCTTTAATGGGAAGAATAGCTCTAATAAAGATGAATATCCTTCCAAGGTTATCATTCCTGTTTCAAACTATTCCAACATTTTTAAATAGTGGATTTTTTCAAGAACTGAACAAGATGGTCACCAAATATGTTTGGCAAGGCAAAAAATCTAGAATTAAACTAAAGACATTGCAGGGCTCTAAATTAAGAGCAGGTATGGGCCTTCCAGACTGGCAATTGTATTATAAAGCTTCTGCACTTCTATGGGTAAGAGACTGGATACTGCTGAACGACAAGAGACAATTGTTGTTAGAAGGACATGATCTGACTATGGGGTGGCATGCATATTTGTGGTATCAAAGACTTGAAGGTCATTCCTATTTTAAGAATCACTGGTTTTGAAAATCCTTGTACCATACGTGGTCATGGTTAAAGACCAGAATTTACCAAAATATTCCAAGACGGGTTTCCCCAGTAGAAGCATTTTCCCATCCAAATCTTTTAAAATCAAACCAGAATTATAGGTATGATGACTTGTTGGGAAAAGATAATCAACTGAAAACCAAAGAAGAGCTGGAAAATATGGATATTAAAATGAATTGGTGGCAGAGAATGCAAGTTGAATCCAGATATGCCAAAGACAAGGTGACAGGTTTTAATACAGAACAATATCTATTTGACAAAAAAAAAATTGGGTCCACAAGAAAAGCTAATCCCCAAATTATATGCATACTTACTTCAAATGAAGACACAAAATGAAGTTGTAAAAGACTATGGTCCAATGGGCAAAAATTTTTGGTTATAATATCACATTAGAAGAATGGGAGAGATTGTGAAAGCTTAATGCTAAATTAACTAGGTCAGTAACTTTTAAAGAAAATTTGTATAAGATGTTTTATAGATGGTATTTGACCACACAGAAACTGTGTAAGATTTATACTAATATGTATAACAAATGTTGGAAATGCATTAAACAGATTAGTTCTTTTTATCATATGTGGTAGACATGTGAGATGGTGAAAGGCTTTTGGAAAATGGTGTATGAAATGTTTATGAAGACAAGGATTCATTTCAAAACAGAACTATTTTTATTGAACATATTTCCTGAGGACTATTCCAAAGAAATGAGACATCCATTGGCACATTTTAACACAGCAGCTAGGATTCTTTTGGCACAGAGATGAAAATCTCAGGAAATTCCCACGAAAATGGACTTGGTGGGAAAAGTTCTGGAGACAGCAGAGCTGGACTTTCTATCTCAGCTGTTAGCTGGGAAATCTAAAGAAGAAGCAAGAAAATATTGGATGAAATTTCAAGACTCTTAAGATTCTCTGGTGTGAACTTATTTCTTCTTTTACCCCTGTATTTTACATTATAAAATTATCTTTACTGGAATTGTCAAAACTATTAGATAATTTTAACAATTTTAACAAAAGATCTATACTATAATATTTTAAAATGGATGATGTTTAGTTTAGACAAAATAATATGGGACAATACCTGAAAGTATTTTTATGTAAAATAAGGCCAGAATGTATTGTGCTTTCTATTTCCCCTTATCCCCTACCTTTACTTTTGTTGAAACTAATAAAACTTTTGAAAACTGAAAACACTGCACAAGTGAGGCTGGGCTCCCAGACCCTAACCGGCCAGCAGGGAGCCCAGAAGATGTCACACAAGCATGGCTAGGTTCCCGGGCCCCGGCCAGCTAGCGGGGAACCCAGAGGACGCCACGCAAACATGGTTGGGCCGCCGGACCCTGGCCAGCCAGCCAGGATCCAGGGAAGCTGCTAGGGCTGAGCCAGAACACTAACTCAGGCAGACGGAATGCTGCCTGAGCCAGCTGGAACAGCGTTCTGGTGTGTTCCAGCTCAAAAAAAGGCCTGAGGAAAAGGAAAGGAATGAGAAATCTTTTCAGCTACTCCATTTGAGAGACAGAAGTAGAATTCCCAATGGTCCTAAGCAAAACAAAGATCCATGCAACAGACCCAATATAAAGGGAAAGCAATTTGGCATAGAAGCCTTGAGAAATCCAACCAGAAAGGTCAAAAGATTAGAAATTGTAAAGTGCTATCTTTCAAATTTTGTCCTCTGAAATCTATATTGTCCTCTGTTATATCATTGTTTACAAGCTGTGTGTGTGGCACTATGCAGAGAATAATTGCAACATGATTTAATTATCCCTAAATTGTAAACATTATGGATCCCTTAGAAAAGCGATGATAGGATGTGGCACCTATTTAATTTAGGGATCTAAATCTCAGCTTTACACCACTAGTGGTTCTTTCAATAACCTGCATCAAGAAAAGCTTTTTTATTTCCTTCTGAGCAGTACTGGGATTGCAGCCATGAGCTGCGTTTTAAAGGTAACCAGTAGCACCTGAATAAACAAACAGAGCAGATAGCTAGAAACAGATTAAGCAAATCGAGAAAACATGGCAAGAAGGGAATTGACTTGTCAAACAGCCTGCCATCTGCAATCTCTTCTGCAGTGCAGCAGTCAGATAATTTATCAGATGAAATATGGTGAAAAGAAGGAAGCAGGGAGAACAGAACTTAGGAACACGCCAATGAAAAATTGTTTTAAAAATACACATAAACAGCAAAATTGAGTTCCAAAGTGCTGGCACCTTTAAAATCCTGATAGAAATCTACAAAACTTTTACTTATAAATACATTTGACAGGCTTGTCAGAATTGACCCTGATCAGGTTCCACCCTCCTGCCCCAGCCTAGTATGAACATATATGATGAACATATGAAGCTGCCTTATACTGAATTAGACCCTCAGTCTATCAAAGTCAGTATTGTCTACTCAGACTGGCAGCAGCTCTCCAGGGTCTCAAGCTGAGGTTTTTCATGCCTATTTGCCTGGACCCTTTCTAGTTGGAAATGCCGGGGATTGAACCTGGGACCTTCTGTTTACCAAGCAGATGCTCTAGCACTGAACCACCGTCCAATGGGAGAAAAATGGTTGGGAAATTAACATTGTGACAATGCCACATTGGCATGACACTCTAAGATTCCATCTATATGTTAAGACCATGCAGTTTGCATAGAATCCTAGCATGATCTGCCAGTGCTCTAGGATTACTTCTGGGTCCACAAATGCCCCACCCTCAAAACTGCTGCTGGTTTCCAGCACACAGTTGGCAGCCTACCCTGATAAGGTTTGTACAAGCTTTGAGCTATCCAAGCCATGGGCCAGAAATAAAACTCAGGATCAGAGTTCGAAAGCTAAGGTTATGAGTGAGAGAACAGAGGAACATAAGATCACCTGTGCTACATTAGACCAATGGTCCATCTAGACTATCACTTAGAATTACTATCAGTCTGTTTCACAGTGGGCAACTAGATGCCCTCAAAAGACCTCCAAAGCCTTCAGGAGAAAAAGTTACCCTGTCACATGTGAAATTCCGAATACATGAGGCCTAAAACACATTTCTAGATAACTGAGTCAAGTGGCTTTTGAGGGGAGCAGAATACAATTTAAGTTGTAGAAGGGGTGATTGAATGAAGATGCTTAATTCTTCTCTCCTAGTTCTTATCACTAGCTAACAACACCTCTCCTCAGCCATTATTTCCCTTACACTCTTCTGAATGTGTTGAAGTCAGTGGTCTTAAAAGGGTGTGACTCTGTTTAGGCTTGCACTATTATTCTGTTTAAAGGAAAATATAAAACCTGGCATAGGCTTAAACTATTGGGGGGAGGGCTCAAGGGCTCAAGCCCCCTCTGGATTTTTCAAGGGGGCTGAGCCCCCTCTGGGCAACCAATACAGGACTTGGGGGCTTGGCGGCTCAGGCCTTCCCCAGACAACCAGTGCCAGGCATAATGACAAACTCTTTTGAGTGTATGCAAATGTTTTCCAATCCCTTTTAGATTTTCAAGAAGAAGAGATAATGATCTTCAAAGGCATGAATGGGGTAGTGGATCCTGTAAATGCATTTTTCTTGTGGGACATTGTGAGGCAGGAAAACCTCCCTGTTTGTGTTTTTCCACTGGGCTTGAAAGAAGGGAGTCAGTGGTGTAATGATCTTCCAAGCTCACCTTCTTACAAATGCTAATTGTGCTAGTAGAGCAGACAATGGAGAGACAGATGGGTTGATAAACACCCCCTCCCTTCTCCAAGCAGGAAACATATATGTGAAAGTATCAAATAAGAAGACTATCTCTAGAGACAGGAAAAGCTATTTTGACCTAAGCAGACCTGGGTCAAGGGGATGGGGAAAGAGCTTTGATAATGTTTCTGGGCAATAGGAAGAGAAGCTCTCTTGCTGCTGGATCCATCAGAGAGGACAGATCTCTCACCTGAGATCTAGGAAAGGTGGCTGTTTTGTCCATCCATACAGCTTGCCTAAAGGGCTGAAGGATGCTTGATATTGTAAAAGGGCTGAAGGACACATGATATAGTTTTGGCTGTATCTTTGGACTCTCTAGATTAATTACTAAGGTTTTGATATCCAGAACACATCAATACTTAAATATGTTTGGTGTTTGTTGGAAAAGAAAGTATAGTCCTTAACCCTGTCTGGCAACATCCACTTTCAGTGTGGCAACAGTCAGACTGCAAGGCCTTTGTTTGGCTCAGCATACTTGCTTGGTGCCAATTTATATTTGGGGGAAAGTGAGATTGGGTGGAGGGAACATGAAGATCAGGGGCCTTTTAAAATTTCCTTTTGTCCTGTGTGTAGTCCAGAGACAACATTGCCAAAGAATGTGCATTCTGTACATGTTTATGCTTTTCATTTTGCTGTTACCTAAACTGGTGTGGTACAGGTTCAAAGGGGCAACCAGCTAGCTAATGGATTCAGGTGGGGTAGTCGTGTTGGTCTGAAGCAGTAGAACAGAGTTGGAGTTCAGTAGCACCTCTAAGACCAACCAAGTTTAATTCTAGGTATAAGCATTTGTGTGCATACACACTGTTTTATTTAGATCCAAGTGGGTAGCTGTGTTGTTCTGAAGCAATAAAGTTTGAATCCAGTGGCACCTTTAAGACCAATGAAATTTTATTCTGGGTTTAAGCTTTCATGTGCAAGCACACTTCATCAGATACAGGTGAAACAGAATTTGGAGTCAAGTTGCATAAGTACTAGGTGATTATAGCTGAGATTGAATGTGTGAGAGTTCTGTGAATGGCAGTAAATTAGCAAGCAAATACAAGAGTTAACAACCAGGTGTAAGAATGCGGTTTGAGTCCAGTGGTACCTATGGGTCAAGTAAAGTTCCATTATGAGTATAAGCAAGAACTGAGAGACTTAGTATGTTCACTCTCTAAGATTAATTGAAACAGATTTCTTCAAATGTTACAAAGGTAAGAGGGTGGGTTAAATTGCTAGGAAGAGCCAATTGGAATAAAAATGTCTTAAGTAACTGAGCAATACATATAGCTAAGATTGGAATAACATATTAGGTAAAATGTGAAAATTGCAGTAAATTGGTATACAGATAATAAAGCAATTAACCATGGATATGAGAACTAAGTTTGAGTCTGGTGACACCATTTAGAACAACATAGTTTGATTTCTGGGTATAAGTGAGAACTGAGTGACTTAGCATATGTAGTGAGAGAAGAAGCCAATATCTCTGTTAAGTCCTGGGGGTTTCATTGTTCTGAGTGTTATAATAGCTTGCAATTCAGCAGTCTCCTATTCCCATCTGTTTCTGAAGTTCCTTTGCAATAAAGCAGCTACTATGAGTATCCTGGAAAGTTCAAGTGTTCTTCTCTTCTTGTATATGTTGGAAGTACTCCTTCAGGCATAGATGGCAGAAAAGGTCTTTCAGATCCCCAGACACAATGGACACAAATCTGACATCATCAAGAATCACAAGACTGAGAAGCCTGTAGGAGAACACTTGAACCTTCCAGAACACTCAATGGGGACCTCAGAGTGGCTGTTTTATTGCACAGTTGCTTTGAATGCACAGCAACTGTTTTCTATTCTGCCCTAGTTCAGAGACTTCAGCCATGCATTTACCAAACAAAGGCATCTGTGATGCCATAATTTTGTAAATTTCGGTACAATGTTACCCTTATGAATAAGGTGGGGTGGCTCTGTATGTCAGAGAGGATATACGGTCCAGTAAGACTGAGATCAGAGAATTAGATTCACTTTTAGAAATGCTTTGGGTTGAAATAGAGGGCCCAAAAGGAAATTTAACTATGGGAGTTTGTTATCGCCCACCAAATCAAAAGAGAGAGGATGATTATAATATGATGGAAGGCTTAAAGATAGCAGCTAAACGTAAAAACTGTGTCGTAATAGGTGATTTTAACTACCCGCAGATTGATTGAGTCAATATGTGTTCTGGTCGAGAGAAAGAGATTGAGTTTCTTGATGCTCTCAATGACTGTGCTATGGAGCAGATGGTCACAGAACCTACCAGGGGTGGGGCGATCCTGGATTTGGTCCTAAGTAATGCCCAAGACTTGGTGAGAGATGTAAAAGTGATTGCGCCACTTGGGAGCAGTGACCATAATGTTATTGATTTCACCGTTTATATAAATAGGGAGTTGTCCAAAAAGACCGCCACAACCACGTTTAACTTTAAAAGGGGTAAATACACTGAGATGAGGAGGCATGTGAGGAGGAAACTGAAAGGAAAGGTACATACGGTCAAAACCCTTGGGGAAGCTTGGATGCTATTTAAAACTATAATCCTAGCAGCTCAGATAAAATACATACCACAAGTTAGGAAAGGCACAAACAGGCATAAGAAAAGGCCTGCGTGGTTAACAAACAAAGTAATGGAAGCTGTAAAAGGTAAGAAGGACTCCTTTAAGCGGTGGAAAACCAGTCCAAGTGAGATTAGTAAAAGGGAACACAGGCTGTGGCAAATCAAATGCAAGACTGTGATCAGGCAGGCAAAAAGGGACTATGAGGAGCATATTGCAAAAAACATAAAGACCAACAATAAAAATTTCTTCAAATATATTAGAAGTAGGAAACCAGCCAGGGAGGCAGTGGGGCCCTTGGATGACCATGGGGTAAAAGGATTACTGAAGGAGGATAGAGAAATGGCTGAGAAGCTAAATGAATTTTTTGCCTCCGTCTTCACTGTGGAAGATGAGAACTTTTTGCCCGCCCCAGAACCACTAATTTTGGAAGGGGTATTGAAAGACCTGAGTCAGATTGAGGTGACAAACGAGGAGGTCCTACAACTGATAGACAAATTAAAAACTAATAAGTCACCGGGTCCGGATGGCATACATCTGAGAGTTCTGAAAGAACTCAAAGTTGAACTTGTGCACCTTCTAACAAAAATCTGTAATCTTTCATTGAAATCTGCCTCCGTTCCTGAGGACTGGAAGGTAGCAAATGTCACCCCCATCTTTAAAAAAGGTTCCAGAGGAGACCCGGGAAATTACAGGCCAGTCAGTCTGACTTCAATACCGGGAAAGTTGGTAGAAACCATTATCAAGGACAGAATGAGTAGGCACATTGATGAACACGGGTTATTGAGGAAGACTAAGCATGGGTTCTGCAAGGGAAGATCTTGCCTCACTAACCTGTTACATTTCTTTGAGGGGGTGAACAAACATGTGGACAAAGGAGACCAATAGATGTTGTTTACCTTGACTTCCAGAAAGCTTTTGATAAAGTTCCTCATCAAAGGCTCCTTAGAAAGCTTGAGAGTCATGGAGTAAAAGGACAGGTCCTCTTGTGGATCAAAAACTGGCTGAGTAATAGGAAGCAGAGAGTGAGTATAAATGGGCAGTCTTCGCAGTGGAGGACGGTAAGCAGTGGGGTGCCGCAGGGATCAGTACTGGGTCCCATGCTCTTTAACTTGTTCATAAATGATTTAGAGTTGGGAGTGAGCAGTGAAGTGGCCAAGTTTGCGGATGACACTAAATTGTTCAGGGTGGTGAGAACCAGAGAGGATTGTGAGGAACTCCAAAGGGATCTGTTGAGGCTGGGTGAGTGGGCGTCAACGTGGCAGATGCGGTTCAATGTGGCCAAGTGCAAAGTAATGCACATTGGGGCCAAGAATCCCAGCTACAAATACAGGTTGATGGGGTGTGAACTGGCAGAGACTGACCAAGAGAGAGATCTTGGGGTCGTGGTAGATAACTCACTGAAAATGTCAAGACAGTGTGCGTTTGCAATAAAAAAGGCCAACGCCATGCTGGGAATTATTAGGAAGGGAATTGAAAACAAATCAGCCAGTATCATAATGCCCCTGTATAAATCGATGGTGCGGTCTCATTTGGAGTACTGTGTGCAGTTCTGGTCGCCGCACCTCAAAAAGGATATTATAGCATTGGAGAAAGTCCAGAGAAGGGCAACTAGAATGATTAAAGGGCTGGAGCACTTTCCCTATGAAGAAAGGTTGAAACGCTTGGGACTCTTTAGCTTGGAGAAACGTCGACTGCGGGGTGACATGATAGAGGTTTACAAGATAATGCATGGGATGGAGAAGGTAGAGAAAGAAGTACTTTTCTCCCTTTCTCACAATACAAGTACTCGTGGGCATTCGATGAAATTGCTGAGCAGACAGGTTAAAACGGATAAAAGGAAGTACTTCTTCACCCAAAGGGTGATTAACATGTGGAATTCACTGCCACAGGAGGTGGTGGCGGCCACAAGTATAGCCACCTTCAAGAAGGGTTTAGATAAAAATATGGAGCACAGGTCCATCAGTGGCTATTAGCCACAGTGTATGTGTGTATATAAAATTTTTTGCCACTGTGTGACACAGAGTGTTGGACTTGATGGGCCGTTGGCCTGATCCAACATGGCTTCTCTTATGTTCTTATGTTCTAAGGCAGAAACAAGACATCTGTAAAGGAACATCCAAGGAAACTTTTTAAAAAGTTCCCCTAAAGGCTTTTCTGTGTTACCTTTTACTGTCAAAATTGTGACCATTAGTTTATCGTATGCACATAATATGCATATCTGCAGATCTTAAAATGACTATTCATTCAAAATGTGAATTTCAAAAAATAGGACATAGCAGGAGACTGTTGAGATACCACTAGCCAACTCCCATCTTTGCCTAGGTTTGGCCCAGCCCAGGGGCATTGTTATGGTGGTTCCTGCTAAATTTCTGAGATGCTTCTCCCTAAATCTCTCATGGCCCTACCTCCATAGGTAGTGATAATGGAGGCCCCTCCCTGTGATGTCACTGGCTGTTCCCTATGATGTCATTGGATCCCAGTTCTTTTAGGGACCTATCATAGCAATGCCTCTGGCTGAGCCACAGCCCCCCCCCCCGAAACTAGAAAGTCTATGCCCCTGAAACCTGATACAAGCAATAGAAAGGAGGGTAAAATGTGATCTACAGTACACCAATGCTTAATTCTTTATTTAGTTAGTGACTGCAGTAGGCAAGTCAGATGAAATATAACATAACAAAACTCTAATAGCCTTACCTAATTATGTAGTCCTGCTGTATCTAAATCATTTACATTTCCTATGATCTCTAGCATAAGAGATTATATGGTTTAATCTAATTTGAAACATTATATTTTGCATTTCCTTGCTCATTGTCTTTTTAAAGCTTAAAATAATGGATAATTTAATTCATTGGCACATACCTCCCTCCAAAAAGCAGCCAAAATGGAGTAAATATCTGAGCTAAACAGTCTGAACAGCTATTAAATACTAATGGATTTTCAGTTTACCATAGCACTCCCCCTAACTATATTACTTCTGAGAAGAAAGTTTGATAAAAAGAAATCTTGATCCAAAGTGCAGCATAATTTTATACAATATTCAAGGGAGGGAGGATGAGTATACGTACACATATGCATAGACTGATCTCTGCATTTAATCATGCTATGCAGGATTTAATAATTTCAGTGTAAAGCCTTCAGTACAGCTTCCCTACTGAAGCAAAGCCTTTAACTGGAATGAACACACATTCACCCCCTTCCCCCCGCTCCTTGATCTCAGCCTTCCTCTCCATCCTCTCGCTTGTCTCTCAAATGGCCAGTTTTAGAATATAAATGCCTCAGAGCAGAGACCTGACTGTAGTGCATTGTACTAATTGATGGGGCTATATAAATTATTATTACTGAAGTGTGTCCCTATCTATTCAGAGACTGAAAGCTTCTGTGTGTGGCAGAAATGTCTACTAACAGAACCTGCTTTAGATGCTAGTACAGACATAAAATTCAGTAAGCGAAGTGATTGTGAAGAGAAGTATGCTGTAAGAAGGTGGCAAGCAGTGAACCTAGGGCTTCCAGGCCTCCCCGTATGGTGGGTGGCCTCCCACTGACAGCTGTCCTTGCCCAATGATACTCCAAGCAGCAGCAGGAATTCTTTCCTCTTTTTAAAGTCAGAGTTCTGTGTATTGCCATGTCCTTTCTGGGAAAACCTGAAGGTGGTACATAGTAGTTCTAGGTTGTTCTTAGGGTTGCCAAATCTCCTGTGGCTGCTGGCAGGGGACTTTTTCTCATGCATGGTGCAATGACGTCACCCAGAAGTGATGTATCGCGCCAGGCACATCACACGGGGATGCTCTAGGAATTTGCTTGAAACTCTATGGTTTCTTCTGAGGACATTCTAGCAATTTGGGGGGAACTCTATGGCACCATAGAGTTTTTACCCAACTTGCTAGAGTGTCCCCATGCAAAACCATAGAGTTTCAAGAGAATTCCTAGAGCGTTCCACGCAACTTGCCCTGGGCGATATATCACTTATGGATGACATCGTCATACTGTGTGGGAATGGACTCTTTGGGGGTCTCCTTCCTGCCAGCGGGTTGGGACCTACTAAACCAGGGAATCCCCTGCCTCCAGCGGGAACTTGGGAGCCATAATAGTTCTAGGAACTACCTTGGAGGCTGTACCAGCTGGAAAGAAGTTGTGATGGTGCCCAAGAGAAGTTGTGATAGTGCCCAAGAGAAAATAAATTGCTTTTTTCCTGTGGATTGACAACATAGAAGTCTGCATAGGTTTGGTGGTCATTTGCTACTTAGTATATCCAATGGGTTCACTGATGAAGGTTATTGGAATGAGACTTGTTCCTAGGATCTTTCATGTGAACTGAATGTGAAGTGTACATTTGAGGAGAACTGACCCTCCAGAATCTTTGTCTTGATTCTTCCGACATATGCAAATTATGAAGGCTACACTTTATTGAGAATTTTTATTGTATGCACTTTGATTTGTGGATTACTGCAGTGTGTAGCATCGGTATTATATTTGTACATATCACATAAAGTTGGATTTTGAGTAGCTATGTCTTTTGCATATATTATTCTATGATTTTTTTGTAATTTTTAATGTATGGATTGAATTACTGAGTGCTATTACAATCATTTTTTCTTATAAATTTGTACATTCTGTATACTGTAATCCTTATTATATCCACAGTTGCCAGGAACAGCCTGGTAACCCTAAGTGAATTTGATATGAAACTAAGGGCACAATCAGACTTCATGAACATTGTAGTACTCTTCACAGCACTGATTCCAACCGGGACTACATGGGAACAGAGCCATAAACTGCAGCGGGGAGTGGGGCTCAAGCCCTCCCTGGATTTCTTGGAGGGGACAATCTCCCCTGGGTTGCCGGGTAGCATCATGAAGCTGCTTAGACTTAAAACTATGCAGTCTCATCTTCTCCACTTGCACAGAGGCTGCCAACTCCTGTTTTCTTTCTCTGGGACTATGGGACATTCACATGCCACACAAGATCCACCCCTCCACTGCCTTATCTTATTTTTCCCACGGGATCCTTGGAAGTTCTGCCTAAAGCCCCTACTTTAAACCTGTGGATCATTGAAACACAAATATATTGGAAGTTAAGGTGATTTTGGTATCCTGGAACTTGTAGGTTTAGAATAAAAGAAATGAAAGATATGGGAATAGCCTCTGTGGGAGGTGTCTCTGCATCTGTATATGATGATGATGATATTGGATTTATATCCCGCTCTCCACTCCGAAGAGTCTTAGAGCGGCTCACAATCTCCTTCACCTTCCTCCCCCACAACAATCACCCTGTGAGGTGGGTGGGGCTGGAGAGGGCTCTCACAGAAGCTGCCCTTTCAAGGACAACCTCTGCCAGAGCTATGGCTGACCCAAGGCCATGCTAGCAGGTGCAAGTGGAGGAGTGGGGAATCAAACCCGGTTCTCCCAGATAAGAGTCTGCACACTTAAGCAGGTTCACTAAATATAAAAAGTGAAATTATTCTGCTGTCTGGCAACTCTACTGCAGTCAAACATATGCTCCCATAATTTCAGGTCAGGGTATCTGAGAAGCCAGTATTTACTGTGGATTCTGAGATGCATTTGGAGATTCATATTGAGTATTCTTTATGTGAGTGGTGTAAGTTAGAGTGTTGGTCTAAGATTGGGGAGGCCAGAATTCAAATCACCTAGCCACAAAGCACACTATGTGACCTTGGGCCAGTTACATACTCTCAGCCTGCGCTGTTTTATTAGATAGTTGTAAGGAAAAGAGAGAGGGAAGGAAATGCTTCCTTTCATATATGAATGAAATATTTACTCAAATTGTCTCAGTGAAGGAGTTTATGACTGTCATGGAAAGGCCTTCTGGCCTCGGCCTTTGTCATGAATCCTAACCCTAAATCAGGCTCCCACGCAATTTGCCCTTGGTGATATGTCACTTATGGCCTTGTAGGTGGGCACTTTTGATAGGTGAAGAGGGTCTCCTTTAAGAACTGGGTTGTAAAAACAAGATGCTTTAACTCCCTTCACCTGTAAGGGTACACATTGACATTGGGTCAATGTGGAAAATGGAAAGAACATGCATCTGGCTTTAATTGGCTTTGACAGCTGAAGGTGGAGATCAGTGGCTCAGTGGTAGAGCATCTGCTTGGTAAGCAGAAGGTCCCAGGTTCAATTCCCAGCATCTCCAACTAAAAAGGGTCCAGGCAAATAGGTGTGAAAAACCTCTGCTTGAGACCCTGGAGAGCCGCTGCCAGTCTGAGAAGACAATACTGACTTTGATGGACCAAGGGTCTGATTCAGTATAAGGCAGTTTCATATGCTCATAAGGTCTAGGAGAGCTGTCAAGATCCTGAAGATCTGCTAAGTCATCCTAATTAGCATCTGACTCTTATTGGTGGTCCGGAACATTGGTGGAAGTCAGGATTGCTATAACTCTACACCAGAGTTAAGCGCGAAGGAGAGTAGAGAGCTTGCTGTCTTGCCACCCGCTCTGGCCAGTCTTTCTTTGTAGGATGCTGAAGTACTGCTGGCTGGAATTCCTAGACTTTGTTTGTCCACATGGTAACGTTCTGCCTGTCTGAGTCTGTCTAGTTAGTGTCTATGTAATGTTTTTATTTTATGAAAGCTATGGAATGCAATGGAAACTTATATATTATTTTCCCAACAAAATAAGGGAAAAGGAGTGGGAAAGAGTGGGTTAAATTCATGTATAGACTACTCTTTCTATTTATATTTGGGGAAGGACGGTGGCTCAGTGGCAGAGCATCTGCTTGGGAAACAGAAGGTCCCAAGTTCAATCCCTGGCATCTCCAAAAAAGGGTCCAGGCAAATAGGTGTGAAAAACCTCAGCTTGAGACCCTGGAGAGCCGCTGCCAGTCTGAGAAGACAATACTGACTTTGATGGACCAAAGGTCTGATTCAGTATAAGGCAGCTTCATATGTTCATAAGAGGTTATCATAAGAGGTTCATAAGAGGTTATGTTCATAAGAGGTTATCATTCTTGCTAAGTGAGTGTTAATGGTTACAAGTTTGGCATATCAGAAGGTGATTTATAGTTGTACGTCTTTAAGAAAAAATCAGGTGTTCGTAATTAGTAGCATATAGGTTATGGTGTGCATTGTGTACCTTGAGAGCTTTCTCCAATGAAGTGCTTGAGAAGTAACTGTTCTTTTGGAATGGTGAGAGTTTTGATGTAAAGTCATGATAAATCAAAAATGTATAAGTGTGTGCATATATATTGGCATGTTTCTCTGATTTTATGTCGTAGAGACGGACCTTTGGTGATGCCTTTTTGATAAAGGCTTGGGAAATGGTTATTTAGTTGACAATATCAGCAGGGGCCCAGTTCTCCTGGTCCGTGCTTTATTGTGGATAAGCAAGTAAACAGGAACTTCACAACATCTCAAGATTTGAAATGGACTTTATTGATAATTTGGACTGTACAAGCACTGTATAAGTAGTGCAAAAATTGAAGAGCACATGGAACTGACCTTTTTCTTGAGACTTTGATATGAGTATAGTGTTATGGAAAACTGATGGACTTTTGTATGGATTTTGTGATTTATAATTTTCTATTTGAGTATTTGCATTTTGTACACAAGGGTTATTGAAGTTATATATTATTAGGAGTAAGAAAGAGACTCTGGGCGAGTGCCAGCCAATCTTGCTGTCTTCCCACCCACCCAAGTGAAGCCGTTGACTCCCCCCAACTCAAGGGGAGCTGATCTCTGCCATATAGAGAGCACTTGTAAATCTGAGTGATCTCCATTGGTTCCTTAGGAAGAAATGGCTTTGTACCTGTCTGAAGTGCCTTCCCTCTTCAACCCCCACCCTCTCCAGGCTTCACCCATTAAATAATCAGGAATTTTCTAACCTAGAGTTGGCAACCCTATCTCCTTCCCTTTATCTGCCCCTCTGACTTCAGCTTTCCATCACCTTCTCCCTCCCTGCAGCCTCTACATAGGCTTTATCCACGGGGGAAGGGGGGGGGCTCAAAGCAGCTTGCATCATTCTCCTCTCACAACCCTGTAAGGTGGGTTAGGCTGGAAGTCTGTGACTGGTCCAAAATCACCCAGTCAGCTTTCATAGCAAAGACCTGGGTCCAACAGACCCCAGTCTGAAGCCCTAACTCCTATGCCCCTCTCAAACAGAATCTGAAGCCCTAACTCCTATGCCCCTCTCAAACAGAATCTCCAGGAATTTCTGCCCCAGAGACCTTTAGTGATTCCCAGGAGGCAAGGCCTCTCCTGCAGAGGCCTGAATTGATACTGAATCGAGTTTTTTCGCAGCTAAGGTCTCGTTCCAACACGACATTCTCACCAGAATTGATACAGTGAAAGAACTCGAGGCACCAAGCACATCTTCATTTCTGGATTCCTTCACTCCATTTCTGGATTTCTTCACTCCACTCAGCCTGGAGGAGGTCAACAGAATCCTTTTGGCTGTATGCCCTACTACCTGTGGGTGGGACCTGTGCCTGTCCTGGCTTATAAAAGCTAGCCAGGCGTCACTATGCGAGCCACTGCAGGTTATTTTCAACAGATCCCTCTCAGAAGGGATCTTCCCCATACCTCTTAAAGAGGATGTGGTCTGTCCCCTCTTGAAAAAACCATCTGCAGACCTGGCCGTATTGGCAAATTATTGGCCAGTGTCAAACTTTCCCTTTTTGGGTAAGGTTATAGAGCAGGCAGTGGCGATTCAGCTACAGGGATTCCTGGATGATACTTTTGCATTGGATCCAATCCAGTCCGGCTTTTGACCAGGTCACGGGATGGAGATGGTTCCGGTTGCCCTCATAGATGACCTCATGCGACATCTAGATTGGGGCGGCTCAATAATGCTGTTATTATTCGATCTGTCAGCTGCATTTGATACGGTTGATCATCAGCTACTGTCTAGCCGCCTCGCCGACATGGGGATCCAGGGGTCTTCCTTACAGTGGTTGGCCTCTTTTCTCTAAGGTTGGGGACAAAGGGTGATGATAGGTGAGGAATCATCCCAAAGGCACCCACTTATATGTGGTGTGCCACAGGGTGCAGTTCTGTCCCTGATTGTCACACTCTGGGCGAGACTCAGTCCCAGGTAGGGTATGAGCCAAAGAGTTGAGGAAAAGCAAGTCCCAAAGCGCAGGGTCTCAAGCCAGTCAGAAGCCAGGAAAGAACAATGTCCAAAACACTAACCAGAAGCTGAGTTGTTCAAGCCAGGGGTCCAGAAGTCAAGGATCAGGTTTTACAGCAAGACGGGGTGAGGGCAGTCGCAAAGTTCGACATGTTGCTCTCATGAAGGAATATGCCCAGAGCAGGGAGCTTAATAGCTTGCTGCGGCTGTTTCTAATTAGCAAGTGATCAGGCTACGGTTAGAAGTCAAGACTCAGAAAGCATTTCGCCTTCGCCCTCGCCTCCCTGCGTCTGAGGGCCCAATCCTGGCGTAGTCTCTCTCATAGCTGCATCATTTGTGGAGGTGAGTAAGGGGGGTCTCGGTACTTGTGGCTGCTCAACTGCAGGGAGTGAGGGTGGCCCCAGCCAACTGTCAATTTCTTCTGAGGGACCGGCAGCTGTGCTGTTGGATGGCTGAGCTGTTTGCTCTGCTACCTCCACAGCTGGAAGCTGCCCTTCAGCATCAGCATCGCCCATTACACTGATGTTATTTAACATCTATATGCACCCCCTTGCCCAGATTGTCAGGAGGTATGGGCTGGGATGTCAATATGCAGATGACACCCAGCTCTATCTATTGATAGATGGCCAGTCCAACTTTACCCCAGAAAATCTAGACCTGAATCTTCAAACCAAAGCATCTTGGCTCAGGCTGAGTCTGTTGAAGCTGAATCCTACGAAGACAGAGGTTCTCTATCTGAGCCAGGGTGGTCTGGGAGGGGAGATCCCTTTGCCAGCTCCTAAGGTCAAGAGCTTGGGAGTGCTCCTGGAGTTCTCTCTTATGATCGTGGCCCAGGTAGCAGCCACTACCAGGTCCGCCTTTTTTCATCTTCGGCGGGTACGGCAGTTGGCCCCTTTCCTGGAACATAAGGACTTAGCTATGGTGATCCATGATACAGTCACCTCGAGAATAGATCACTGTAATGCTCTCTACATGGGGCTACCCTTGACCCTGACTCAGAAACTACAGCTAGTGCAGAATGCTGTGGCACAGCTGTTAATGGGGCTCTCTCAATGGGAGAACATTCAGCCAGTGATGAAAAGGCTGCACTGACTACCTATTGTGTTCTCTAAATCACACAGCAGAGCTACGGAGCCAAGCTCCTCCATTGTTTAGATGAGGAACAACAGGAAGCCATCAAGGTGGAGACTGGAGATTTTGAACTTAGGCTTCCCAGAGAGTAGGCTGATACTGACCACTATACATTGCTGTCTCTCTATTCTTGAACTACCTCATAGGAGTTGCAGTTATTTTTCTGGGGAAGACTATAGCTTTGTAGATAAACCCATAGCCCTTAGCAGACCTTGAATTCAGCAGGAGCTCACAGGAGCACAGCTCCTGAATCTTTCTGATGACCCCCATCCTCCTCCCCATCTTGTACATTGAATGGTAGTGCAGCTGCATAATAATCCCTGGATTAGGAGAGCGGGCAGCCAGCCAGCCACCAGGAGCTTTGTCATATCACCAGCAGCTCTCATTAACCCGTGGAGAAGCCCATGCCACCCTTTCTCCAGGGTGACTGTGGGAGGGGGGATGGCTAAGGAAGCCCCAGGTGAGCAAGGCCTGCTTGGGCTGACTGGATCTCTAGCCAGCCCAAGCAGGCCTCGCTTGCCTGGGGCTCTCCTTTCTTGTGTCAGGTTGCTTTTGGCTGGTGGGGGGTGGCGACATATGCTAATAAGTTATGCTAATGAGTGCCACCATCTATTTTTCTACAAAACAACCCCTGGCCCTCAATCTGTGTCATGATGCCTTCACATGTTCTTGACGAGCACTCAAAACAACTTATGTATAAAAGTTCGCAATGCCCAGCCATTTTTAAGTTTTCCCTTAGCTCCTAAGGCACAGTGTTGGCCATGAGATTTCTGTAATGAATGGCAATAAATCAGTAAGTTTGCACTAGGCAAACAAAAATTCAGTCACGTTTTTTTTCTTCTGATGTCCCTGCTTCTGCTGTGCTGGAAGAAGCAGCATAGAATGAAAATATATTATTAATGTCTTTTGAAACTGACAGCCAGATGGATATAGTTTCCCACATGTATACATGCTTTTGATTTAAAGCAAATGCATAACCTGAAGCAACTAGTATTTTACACCCCGAATTTAACTTCTCAATGTGTCAGTAACTGATATTTGCTTTATTTGCTGGAGTCAAACTCTGTGGAGAAACTTCCTGTTTTCTACAACATAATGACAATGAAGGAATGAGTCTTACAACATTTCATAGAGTGCTAGGAAGCTCCAGAGGCAGCCATTTATAGGGTCAGCTTTCTTGAGTAGAGTGTTTTGGGGGCTTATGAAACCTTTCATAATACAGTGTTTATTTATAAATGTATAGCCTGAGCAGATGGAAAGTGGGTGCACAAACACTTCCAGACCATCACTCCCTGAAAGCAACCACCACTTCCTCAAGGGATTTTTGTGCCAACTATAAATGATAAAATCTTATCTCTCTTTCTCTGGACAAATTGAGGATTTACTTGCAGAAGCCTGGAGAGAGGGATTTGGATCAGAGCTGCAGCACTAGGGCAAGAGGTTTTAATATTTGCCATTCTGGCTGGCTTGGCGTCAGGGGTGTGTGGCCTAATATGCAAATGAGTTCCTCCCAGGCTTTTTCTACAAAAAAGCCCCGTGTGAAACAATGGTGACGTCAGGGGTGTGGCCTAATATGCAAATGAGTTCCTCCCAGGCTTTTTCTACCAAAAAAAGCCCTTTGTGAAACAATGGTGATGTCAGGGGTGTGGCCTAATATGCAAATGAGCTCCTCTCAGGCTTATTCTACAAAAAAAAGCCCTGTATGAAACAATGGTGATGTCAGGGGGTGTTACCTAAAATGTAAATGAGTTGTTCCTGGGCTTTTTCTACCAAAAAAAACCCCTGCCTAGGAGACTTAACATGCTGACCCTGGATATTCCCAAATACTTCTAGAATTATTCAGGATCCACTTACTTTTATCCCAAAAATGCTGAATACCATC
Source organism: Heteronotia binoei (assembly GCF_032191835.1). Lineage (NCBI taxonomy): Eukaryota > Metazoa > Chordata > Lepidosauria > Squamata > Gekkonidae > Heteronotia > Heteronotia binoei. The sequence continues at coordinate 27,610,504 of NC_083230.1, read as the reverse complement.
CAGATTCTGTTTGTGCTTTACATGTAGGCATGTGTGCTCAGAGATTTTTCAGATATATATTCAGACTGGAAATATCTGATTGTGGATTTATACATGTAATGTACAACTAGAATAATATTTGTTCTGTGATCTTTACAAATGCCTTAGATCAAATATAGAAACATACTAATTTCTGCATCTGGGAGAGTATTGCAAGGCATAAGTGGGATTGGAAAAGCAGTTTGCCTGAGTTTCTCAAAACTCAGTTTTGAGCCAGTTTGGTGTAGTGGTTAAGTGTGCGGACTCTTATCTGGGAGAACCGGGTTTGATTCCCCACTCCTCCACTTGCACCTGCTGGAATGGCCTTGGGTCAGCCATAGCCCTGGCAGAGGTTGTCCTTGAAAGGGCAGCTGCTGTGAGAGCCCTCTCCAGCCCCACCCACCTCACAGGGTGTCTGTTGTGGGGGAGGAAGGCAAAGGAGATTGTGAGCCGCTCTGAGACTCTTCGGAGTGGAGGGCGGGATATAAATCCAATATCTTCTTCTTCAAAAGAAATTAATCTGGACTTCCATGGGATAATCTTCAGGAGGATATCATTAAACTGATAGATGTTTTATTCAAATGCACAAATATCTGCCAAACCAATATCCCTATCTTTTCAGGGTGATATTAAAAGTCTCTGCTAGTGGCAAAGTATTAAACACATGGCACAAGTGAGCGCATTTCATTTCTGTGCTATATTAAAACACAGAAACACACACTTCTCTTTTTGCGACAATATTCTATTTTTGAACTCTTGCTGTTTGTAGCATCTGTTCATATTCCTTTCTGACTGAATTTTTAAAAAGTAAACCATTCTCACACACTCTGCTATTTTTTTTTCTTATATACGTTCTAAAATGGTATGTGTGTGTTGTATAGTTTCTAAAATTATTCGTTTGTGGCACTGTGAAGCAGTCTCTTTCTCTTAAAATATGTGCAGAGTGATCATACGCAGAGATGCTCCAGGCTAAGCTAACTGAAATCAATGGGTTTAGGAGCATGAAACACTGTTTAGGATTCAATCTTTTATTACCACAGTGTAGCCACCATTCATCTTCATAGCTTTCATGACCTGCCTACACAAAGTTCTCAGAAAATAGCAAGTTGTAGTAGATGGAACAGTATACCTTGTTTGTTGTCTGAAATTTATTGTTTAACCCACAGGAATAATTGGAAAATGAGTCACAAATTCTGGTTTCTGTATAGTATTAGTCATGCATCTAATTCCAGACAATGCCAGTTTTCATTGTTTTTTTCAAGACCTAAGTCTAGTTGAAGTTCATCATGACAAAATATTGCTGGAAATTAAAATCATCACCAAAACCCTGTTATATTGATTTCAGGGGAGGGGGGGGGGTAGTCATGGGTAATCTGTAGTTAAATCCTAACAGCTTTTCTGCTCTGTTTCACCTTATTTCACCGTTCACTGCAGCCCCAATTCATGTGCTTTTTTTGGGGGGGGGGTCCATGTGAGTCCCACAACACCTAACCCTGCTCCCTCTTTCACTGGGGAAAAATTGGCAGCACCCAACCCCAGTTTCTTCAGTCTTTTGATCCATTTACAAATTATTTTTAACCATTTTTTTTAACAAAGTTTGAATTTAGTGGATCTGAAGAAGTGTGCTTGCACTTTAAAGCTCGTACCTTGAATAAAACTTCGTTGGTCTTAACGGTGCCACTGAATTCAAACTTTGTTCTACCTGCCCATCTGAACTGATTTTTAAAGTTGTGGGTTGGATCCCATAATGCACAAGCAGAAGGCACTTATGGAGATACCTTCTCTTCTCCATCCTACAGCAGACCACGCCAGTGCTGGGAATCAGGGGAGGATGTGGACAAAACGCTGTGAGGCACAAGTGAACGGTAGAATCAGAAATAAAAAAAAAATCACCCCTCTCTCCAATCCAGCTGAAAGCACACCCTACTTCATTTGTTCCAGCAATAGATGATGGAATTGAAGGTGCTTTCATTCCCCTCCTCACTTCTGTCACCTTGCCTAATGGAATTTTGTTCATATCCTCAGCATTGTCATTTGAGAGGTCTTAGAACACTGCTGGAGAAAGGGGGCTATGTGTCCCTTCCACTCATTCTTCATAGAATCCATCCTGTGTTCACTATATTTTCCAACACACCATTTGCTTTAGATCTAAGACTTCACTTAAACATTGTGATGCCATGTCAAAACACATTTTCCCCATAAAGTCTGTGAAATTTCTAAACTTTATATGGAGAATTTTGCTTTGAGTTTCATTAGTTTCCTATGCTATTCCCTTGTAATTTTGTTTTAGATATGTTTTAATTGTGAAGGCCAATGGCCATGAACAACACATTTGATGATGATGATATACTATTCCAACATTAGATACTCTGTTCCCTATTCTAACCCTGCCCCCAGTTCTCAACACTCTGGCTGTATACAGCACCAAAACATTCTCACAGAAGCAATAACTCCTGGTTAGCTCTAAGCAGTGTTTATTTTTGACTGAAATTTGCTTATAAACATTGGATTGTATCTATCCAGCTTTTGCACAATATCCCTCAATTTCCCTCCCCATTACTACAGTCCCCATCCCACCTGGGACTCATTATTCAAAGCATAGTCTTTTGGTAATTAAAGCGAATTCCAGCCTTCCTTTTTCACCAGTGGAAAATCTGGTTGGATTCAATGCATCCCCTTTTAAAAATCATTTTTACTTAATAAACTGAAATTGAACTGTGACTTTTAAAACATTGAGAAGCTGCTGAACTATCTAAGCAATAACTTCAGTGCAAAGTATTCACAGGGACAGTAGGTCATTAGCTTAGGTACTTGAATATACTTCTAAGATTATGAATGCAAGTAATCGTTTATATCCTCACTTCAGGTCTTTATATCATAATTGGTTACCTACCTAATTTAATTGGGAAAATTAAAATTACCATAGGTTCAGGTTGTAGAACTTTGATATACATTGCTCTATTTTGTCTGTTTAAGATAAACACATTTTGAAGAGGAGAAAAACTTGATTTGATATCAGGATAACTCCAGTAGGATAAGGATGTAAGCGGCATGGTGAATAAACAACTTTTTTTAAAAAAAGTAGCCTTACTGCATTTGAGTAAGACGTATATAAACTATAAGTAAGAAAATATACACAGTAAAAAAAGTAATATTCAGTGAAAAAGTTCTGAAGGCATTCCCCTATCGAAGTTTTGAAATCATTTTCATGGAACAATCTGTCCATTTTTCATTGAATAATTTTATGTTTTAAATTCCATCATAACATTGTCCACGTGCATGGCTGCAGAGGAATCATTGTGTGTGGGGGGGGAGAATACTGTAATTTGAGTTACAGATCTTATTGTTGCCTTTGCTGGTACTATAGAATGGGGAGGTGACGGACAGTCAGGGCGGGCATGTGGGAGTCGGCGAAGTACACAGCCGCCTGGGATGCCACCTCACTGCAGGGGTGGGGGGCAGGGGCAGGTGCTGCTCACACAGACCCTGAGAAGCCAGAGAGAGCTGGACAAGGGATGGCCTGAGCCACGCGTTCTTGAAGAAAGAACATGTGGCTTGGGCCACCTCTTGCCTGGCCCTCCCCCACTTCAAAGGCAGCCGGGAAGAGAAGAAGAAGAAGATATTGGATTTATATCCCGCCCTCCACTCCGAAGAGTCTCAGAGCAGCTCACAATCTCCTTTCCCTTCCTCCCCCACAACAGACACCCTGTGAGGTGGGTGGGGCTGGAGAGGGCTCTCCCAGCAGCTGCCCTTTCAAGGACAACCTCTGCCAGAGCTATGGCTGACCCAAGGCCATTCCAGCAGGTGCAAGTGGAGGAGTGGGGAATCAAACCCGGTTCCTCCAGATTAGAGTCCGTACACTTAACCACTACACCAAACTGGCTCTCCACTGGCTCTTGTGTTTCTTCACAAGAAAGAAGGAGGTAGCTTCTTCCGGCTCCCTCTGAAGCCTCCCTCTGAAGCCTCTTCCACTTCAGAGGCAGCTGAGAAGAGGCCTCCTCCTCCTTTCTTTCAAAGGTGGCCTCTTCTCAGCTGTCTCTGAAGTGGGAGAGGGCCAGGCTGAGTGTTCACATGAAGTATGTGCAGCCTGATGATGTCACTGGAAGGCCACATAAGGGAGAAGAATCCCTGGGGGGGTGTGGGGTTTGGCCTGGGGTGGCAGAACCCCTAGCACCAGGCCTGTGGACAGTTCAAACAGAGTCTGAAAACTTTTGAAATACAGGCAGTTCAAATGGAATTCTGTTGAGCATCAGTTCAGAAATGACAGTTCGGAACTGACAGTGGATGAAGAGACAGTTTAGCACTGACTGCTGACTAGGGAAGAGGCTGATGGAGTGATCGGGTCACAGTGCATCCCTATTCAAGCCGAAAAGGGACAGAGCTTATAGTTGAAAGAAGTAGCCCTTACCTAGTGAAAAGGGAAATAACTCTTTAAAAAGGAGTGATCCCTAATCTGTGTATATAGAAGGATTTTGGGAACTTGGTTGTATGTTCCTGCCTTCTAAACTTTAAGAGTCAGTGAAACTCAAAAAAGCTATGCTTGAGTGTTTGAGCAGACACTGAAAAGAAAGTCTCTCTCCTCAAAATTTCAAAGATCTTGTTGACAAGGAAAAACACTTATTTGTTGGCAGGGCTTTTATTGTAGCAGGAGCCCCTATGCTACATACCCCTGATATAGCCAATCCTCCTGGAGCTTACAGTAGGCCCTGTACTAAGAGCCCTGTAAGTTCTTGGAGGATTGGCTACAAGGGTGTGTGGCCTAATATGCAAAGGAGTTCTTGCTACAAAAAAACTCTCTACTTGTTGGCAACATATTAGCTAGTTTTAGTGTGATTTCAAACTTCCTTCAATTTTTTTTTACATCCTACCCCTGATTCCACCTGACTTTTCCCTTTCCAAGTTAAATAAAATAGTTTTATGTTGAACTTTCAAAAGCCTCTTGAGTGCCATTACAGAAGCAGAATATAAGCAGTGATTTTGTCTCTTCGCTCAAGTCCCTGGGCTGGGCCAGCCTCAAAATATATAATAACATGACAGGGTGGGACAGCCATAGACAAACAAATAAGAAGAAAATAGATATAGGGGCTGGTCAGCAAGAAAGAAGAAACAAAGAGGAAAATCCTGCGTGTGAGGGAGGGAAGAGGGTAAGACCGCGATTGGGGTTTTGCAGGTTATGAGTTAGAAATACCCATTTCGTCTTATCAGGCTATATCTGATTTCATTTGATATTCATAGATTCATGAAACTGAAGGTTGAAAGGGAATATCTCATTTGACCTCAAAAAGAAATAGCAGCTAGTGGAGTATACTTAGATATTTCTGGATGAAGCCTCCAGGTCACCCCTAATCATATCGCAATTATAATGAGTTGTGAAACTGCTTCCCTCCAACAGCTTTCTGCCTGTGTCCCAGCAATATGCCATTACTTTTCCACAATTTATTATACATTTTGCATTGTATCCATAATTTTATAAATAACCTGTAAATAGCCACCCCATTAATCCAAGTGGAGGATTAATACCTTTTTGTTATATTGCAGACCTGTTCTTGTTGCTTACACTGAAATATGAATAGACAGAAGTAATGTATCTTGGAGGAATTTTTTTTTCTGAGTTTGAAGGAAGAAGCAATGTTCAAAATTGATCACCCTATAAAGAGTGGGGAAAGAGGCAGAGCAAGTTTGTTGGATGGCCCCAAATGGGTATGATATACAGTTTTTATGTGTGTAAATAAATTTAATTTCTTAGAATGAAATAAAATATCCAGTGGTGGTGGTAATACCTGGAAAATGTGTGTGTTGCCTTTCTTGGCTGCAGTTGCATTAACTTGTAAATTCAGGAGACCAGCTACATTTTTAGCCACAGTTTGGGCCCCATAAAACATTCTCCCCTACATATACTTATTAATTAGTGACAAATGGAGGATATTGAATAAGCAGCTCTTAAAACATACTTCAGTGAACTATCTTCTTTAAATGTGTCTGTCATACATCACTGCAAGGAGAAATATGTCTTTTCAGAATACATACGAAGGGTTTTATTATTTCTTTGAAGGCATCAGTTCTTTGAAGCCTTGTTGTACCTTGGAAGAACATGATGAGACTTAGAACCTGGGTTTGGAAGCTGTGGCACTGTTGTGCTATTGTTTGGAATTAAGAATTGAAGTCATAAAAGGTAATGGACTGTGAGCTATTGCTAAGATTGTAAATTACTGTAAATAAAGAGTAAGTAAATGTAATCCAAGAAACTATGGGAAAGGATATTAACCCCTAGGCTGGGGATGGGAATATAATGGAGGGGACCCAGCCATCTTTTCAACTCAAACTTGCCCAACTGCCCTCCTTACTATAGCCCTGTCTCACATGGCTATTGTTTATGCAAGTGTCAAAATCATCCACATAACCATTGGGAGGTGGTTTAAAGGGACCCTTCCCCCCCCCCCTTATCATTAGCAGAAAAACTGGTTGGACCCCCTGAGCCCAATGTCACAGGGTGGCATTTAAGGGTCTGTTTTTATCCTTCCAACAAAAGGCTGTAATCTGAAGATATAAAAACGAGAACATTGTTTTCATTGTCTATGATGGAAATATATTGAAGAAGGACAGTGATTTGATGATGGCTTTTTCTCTGCAGAAGAAGCTGGGAGGAGGACATCTTATACAATAGGATGTGTAGGTACTGAGCAAACTGTAGAAAGTGAGCTCTGAAGATATTTTATCACAGATTGGTTTTAAGACTCCTGTCCTCCAGTTTTCCACTCCATTTTGTTTTTTACCTCACTTGAACTACTTGTCACTTCCAAGCAATGGCAAGTATCCAACTATGCACTTCCGCTAAGAAGAAGATATTGGATTTATATCCCGCCCTCCGCTCCGAAGAGTCTCGGAACGGCTCACAATCTCCTTTACCTTCCTCCCCCACAACAGACACCCTGTGAGGTGGGTGGGGCTGAGAGGGCTCTCACAGCAGCTGCCCTTTCAAGGACAACCTCTGCCAGAGCTATGGCTGACCCAAGGCCATGCTAGCAAGTGCAAGTGGAGCAGTGGGGAATCAAACCCGGTTCTCCCAGATAAGAGTCCGCACACTTAACCACTACACCAAACTGGCATTTCCTTTTGCAGAAGAGTAACCTGAGATTTCTGCCAATTCCTCATATGCTACTGCAATCCCCACTTTGCTTCCATCGTTGTTCCTGAGGGTCTGCTCAACCCCAGAAACAAAATTGGTGCGGCTTCTATCTAATACGGCAGATGACTTCTATCTAATACGGCATTTCTTTAAAACTGGCACCTTAGGCAACCACCTGTTTTATTTATTTATTTAATTCAATTTTTAGCCCGCCCTTCCCATATATGGTTGAACCACTTTGTGACTAGAACAATTTGTCTGCCTACATTCAGGCTTGAATTATCTTTTTTATCATAGGTTGTTTAACATTATGCTGTACTGGGATAGATAGAGGTTAATATGATATAGTTAGACAATTCCCCCTCCCTTAGCAATGAACATTAAGAAAAATAGCCTGAGCATTCTACAAGGCACTCGGAAGGTCATTTAACATTGATTAGTTGCTTCTTATTAAGCATGCTTAACCTGGAAGGTAAAATGTAGTCAAAAGATGGATTCTTCCACTTTTCTAAATGTCCTAAGGAATAAGTATTCCATCTTAACTGACCTTGAGTGTGCAGCCCAAAGTGCAGTCAGATTAGTTCAAGAATACAAGCAAGGGGTTGTATTCATCGAAATTCAAGAATAAAATATACGTATTTATGAAAACGGCAAGAAATAAATTGTGCAGACTGATTTTTTTAAAAATACTAGAATGAGTTAAAGTAGAAATATACAGTGCTGTGAAAAAAAAGAAATCTTGGGCATATCCTTCAGATATATGTTTATATACAGCCTCACGATGGAAACAGTATTTCAGAGCTTGGTTCCCATTGTATGGGTGCCTCAATTACAATTCAAGGTGAACAAAGCACAAAAACAAAGAGTTTCAGTGAAGCAATATGGCCTTAATCTTTTCATAGGCGTACTTCAGGATGTGAAATCATTATTCAAGAAGAAAATATTTCCTCTTTTCAGCTTTACCGGGGGCCATTAAAAGCTTTTAGTTCAGTGAAAGAGAACAATTTCACGAAGGTACACAAGAGAAAATATTCTGAGAAATTATGATTAGGAATATTTATAAATATTTGATTTAGGGTATAAATTATTTAATGACCACTGATAAATATGCAAGTGATTATCTGTAGTATTATGGGTTGCTTATTGCCATTCACATCCAGTATTTGCTGAATTACAATCTTTATACTCATTACAAAACTCAGGGCAATGGAACCCTTGCAATCTCCTGTTCCAGTCAGGGCCGGCCCTCCTGCTAGGCAAACTAGGCATCTGCCTAGGGCATCAGGAGGGTGGAGGCGCAAAATTGGCCTCCTCACCCCACTCCCAGTGACCAGGCAAGCACCTAGTTTGCCTTTCGCCCCCCGCCGCCACCACCTGCCCCTCCATTCCCTTCCCTCCCTTTGCCTCTCCCCCGCACCTCCCCGCCATGCCTCCTCCTCCTCCCTCCCTTCGGACCCTTTCCCACCCACCCCGTGCCAATTTCAACACCGGAACCAACTCTAGCGTTGCATTCCGGCTCTCTAAAGCCCCCCCTCCCCGGCCGAACACTCGAATTGTGGGTAAAACCACGCAGCGGGGCCAGGCTGCACTCATCGTCTCTCAGGAACAGCATCCTGAAAGGGCGATCCCCACTGAACTCCTCCCCACTTCCTGGATGCGAGAGGAGGCAGCAGGGGAAACTTTTATTCATTGTCTTCTTCTGATCCACTTGTATGCTTTTCATAAAATTGGCGACATGAGTACTAACCAGAAGAGCATACTAGAAAACTACAGTATGCCACTGTAGAAAATTGATCAGTACATGCATACATCCTAAGCAGTTTAGAAAGATGATGCCTCTTTGAGTAGAAGTGAGCTGTCTATGGTCCTAGTTTTCCCATTATTTAGACTGGAGTAAAAGTGTTCAAAAGCTCTGACCAAGATGGCCCAGGCTAGTCTGATCTCATCTAACCTTGGAAGCTGAGCAGGGTCAACCCTGTTTAGTACTTGAATGGGAGACCACTAAGGAAGTCTAGAATTGGTATGCAGAGGCAGACAATGGCAGACTACCTCTCTTTCCTCATTTCTCTTGCCTTGAAGACCCCGGGGTCACCTTAAGTCACCTGTGACTTGACAGCACTTTCTACACCACCAAAAGTGGCCACTGTGTGATACAGAGTGTTGTACTGGATGGGCCGTTGGCCTGATCCAACATGGCTTCTCTTATGTGATACAGAGTGTTGTACTGGATGGGCCGTTGGCCTGATCCAACATGGCTTCTCTTATGTGATAGTGTTGTACTAGATGGGCCGTTGGCCTGATCCAACATGGCTTCTCATGTTCTTAAAAGGGTTCAGAAGTATTATGAGTATCAGTGAATTGCAAACAATTTCCTCCTATTATGTACTATTTCTGTACTGAAAATTGACAGAACTAAAATATGTATTATTGATTGAAACAAGCTGAACATTTTGTTACCCATATTTCCTAATGTTTTAAATATATATATATTGGGATTTGTTTCATTTGTATGATCTTAATTCTCAATGTTGAGATTAATATATGTCCAAAAAGATATTAATTAATTTGTTACTAGTGTTTGTTACAGCAGGTAAGTATGTTTTTAGTTACAATTCTATTGGCTAATATGTTTTTCAGATTTTGACTAGGTAAATAGTGGCTGCAGTACTGCAGTCCAAATTCTACTCAAGACCTGAGTTCAATCCTGGCAGAAGCTGGGTTCAGGTAGCCAGCTCAAGGTTGACTCAGCCTTCCATCCTGAGGTTGGTAAAATGAGTATCCAGCTTGCTGGGGGTAAAGTGTAGATGACTGGGGAAGGCAATGGCAAACCACCCCATAAAAAGTCTGCCAAGAAAATGTGACATGTCACCCCATGGATTGGTAACAGCACAGTGATTGCATGCCTTCACCTTAAATAGTGTATCAGTATTAGGCAAACAATTGTTTGGACAAAAATACAACTCTTATAGTATGTATATGATCATATAAATATAGAAAATCTTCCCATTTCCTATAATGGACACAAAATTAATTATGGTGTCTTACCAGTAACCTTATTACACAGTGCCCAGCATAAAGTAATTTAGCACATCCCATCACTTAGAGCCAATGAAGCAAATTAAGTCATTGAAGAAAGAGTAGCAAAACAGCACAGCAAAGCAATAGCTATTAATAGCAAAGTTTAATAGTCTAAATAAATATATCTCAGCAATGATTATTTATTTTACCATTGCAGTCCCTATCCAAACCTTCTGACTTCATTCACAGTCTCTCCTATATGTTTTCAAAAAGCTGAATGGCAGCTGTTTGAGTCCCCAAACAAAAATGGATCAGTATAAATTACCAACATAAATCTGATATGTGAGTCTCTGGTGAATAACAGCCTGCAAAAAACTGCACTGGGCCAGTGCTCAGGAAGAATCATAATTATTCCTTATCTAGATTAGTGCTTTTTTCTACTCTTTGTAACTTCATATATCTTATGGTCTGGCCTTCACTTCATGTTCTTTTGAGACAGATTTCTGAATTGCATTTGGACAACTAAAGCCAAATTAGCATATAAGGAGATGGGTTGTTCTGAGCCAGATCAAGTTAAGGACTGGGTGTTTTCGCACTCACGTTTTACTGGCGCCACGACCCTCCTCACGCCGGCGAATCTGCATGGATTTCGCACCAGAAGCGCCGGCGCACCCAGAAGCGCCGGCTACTTCCGTCGCTAAGCCAGCGCAAACGTTTTCCTGCATCTTTGCGATTTCCGTTTGCGCTGGCTTAGCGACGGAAGTAGCCGGCGCTTCTGGGTGCACCGGCGCTTCTGGTGCGAAATCCATGCAGATTCGCCGGCGTGAGGAGGGTCGTGGCGCCAGTAAAACGTGAGTGCGAAAACGGCCACTGTCATTCCTTACTGCAGCAAACCATTGTTACCCAAGTTGTCCCAAGAAAGCACTCTCAATGCTGTGATCTGAGATCATTTAATTGTAGATGCCATGGGCTAAATTGGTGCTCAGTTAAGTTCTTTACATTGGCTTGGATTTCAGTGGCTGGAAGGAGTTCCTTCTTTGAAAGCATGAGTTCCGCTGCCTCTCATAGCATCCTACAATCCTCTCCCACATGCTGCTCCTGGGGCATGGGACACTTCCAGGAGTATCTTGGGAGCCAGTTGAAGATCTTCTTTGGAACAGAGAAGCAGTGAAAATTGAAAACTGTGAAAATGGCTCCCCTTGTGCAGGAGGAAAATTTAGATGGGGTCCAACGCCATTCTATAGCTGCAGCATGCAGCTCCTGTTGCTCTGAGAATCATGCATTGACTATTCATGCCTGTCTCTGAGAATCACAGCTTAATCCGAATTATTTTAATATGTTTTTTTTTCATTTTCTCCTGAAACCTATGGACTAACAACAAGATGATAATCTGTTCAACCATCATGCTCACTTGCCTATTGTCCTGCCTTGTTTGTGACAGGAGATTACCATGTATAGGGCTACTGCTGATAAAGCCCATCCCGATAAAGGAAGCAGGACTCAAGGTTACTTCTTACCATGTGTTTTCCATGCCTTAATGTAATGATCAGCATGTCTTCTGCTTATATTTCTAGTCATTTCTGACAATGTATTAAACTTTAAAATTAACCCGAAGTAACCTGTATGTCTTATCCATACATAAATACTAAAGCCAGCCCAAATAAGCATGAATTTGAGTAGTCCAGATTAAGCAAGTGGGTATTATGTCCAAAGGCTTGTAGGTAAAAGTAAGCTTTTGCAGTCATATTTACTCGTATCTTGTGTTTATGGTAAACCAGGTAACTCTGTCCGGTTTTAGAATAACGATTTTACATCTCCTTTTCATATTTTCCCCCCTCAACTGTATTACTATGCAAATGATTCTAGCCAGAAGCAGACTTCTAATATAGTGTCATATGGCAGAATTTGAAATTAGGCTTATATGACTGCTAATGCTCTGAGAACACTACTAACTGCGCCTGATAAGAAAATCTGTAAATTAGAGGGGGAAATCATTTGGCTTAGCGTTCACATCAGCCTTGAGGAGATGCAGTTTGAAAGAGATTACATATATTGCTAACAACTGTTTCCAAAGCTGTTGACAAAAGGTACTGCTCATCAATTACCTTAAGGTTCAGTCTGCATATGTGAACAAGGTAATGTCTTGGTGCATTTTGCTTGATGGCATTAAATCAAATGCAGGGCATCATAAAATTGTGCTTGTGCATATTTAAGTAATGTTTTAATATCTTTGTCTATGAATTTGTTTCACATTGCAGGGCAGTTAGCAAAGATGCTTATACTTTTTTTCCCAATACACTGAAGCATATTGTCTTTGTTTCTAAACCTAAGAGGGCACTCAGCTTTCAAACAACCGTAATATTTGAGTGTGGAACTCTCTGACATTTGAAAAGAAGGGTTTGGACAGGATGCGATGGTATTACCTCCCACTGCGGAATATAAATAGATGCAATTCTGCACAGGTCAATGGGGATGGTGTAATATTTGCACAGACAGTTTAAAGAAGATACGTACAGAATGATAAACAGCCAGCTGACAGTACTGTTGCCAGTGCCTTCAGCCAACAACATTTCTATTTCCATTGCATTCAGACTTTGCACTAGCAACTGAATTGATAGAATAAGCCAGGAGGGTTAAGACACATAGTTTGAGCCTCCATGTCTCTACAACCAAGGAGGTATAGTGCTTAGAGTGGCAGACTAGAATCTTGGAGACCCAGGTTTGAATCCCCAGTCTGCCGTGAAAGTTTGTTGGGTGACCGTGAGCCGGGCACGCATACTTGGCTTAACCTACCTCATAGGATTATTGAGAGCATAAAATGAATGAGAGGAGAATGATGGAAGGTACTCTGGGAGTCTCTCTTTGGGAGAAAAGAGGGCTATAAATGAAGTAAGTAAATAACTAAATAAATACAAAAGAAAATGCTGAATCCTACAACTGGATCCACATCTAGGATAAGAAAGAGAATTGGGATACAACAGGGGTAAAATAGGGTCAAATCCCTAATTTATCAGGGCTTTCTAGACATTCAGGTCTTCAGATCCCAGTAGGCAGCCATGTTGGCCTGAAGGAATAGAACAAAGCAGTAGACAAGTGCACCTTTAAGACCAGCTAAGTTTTATTCAGAATGTAAGCTTTCATGTGGTCTTCAACAGACTTCATCAGACAAATGGGAATGGAAGCAGCAATTCTTAATATAAGTGGGCAGTGTGGACTCACGGGAATTTTTTTTAGCAGATTAAAAGAATCACAAATAAGGATCTGTGTTTGTTAGTGTTAGGACAAAACAGGGCTGAAAAAACACTAGAGGGTGATAAAAAGCAGACTGCTGTCGTAGGGGTGCCATAAATCAAGGTAACATTCTGGCTTTGTTAGTTTAAACAGAGGACATGGTTTCTCAAGAGATTATAACATCCATATAATTTGCCATAGGATGGGTTGGTATATGCAATAAGACCAACAGCCAATATCCCCCATTTGAATATGTCAAAACAAAACAAAAACAAAAACAAAAAAACCAAATATTCTGATATACTGTTCTAAAAGAGAAATAATATAAGTTAACCCTTAGAAAAACGGGGTGCATTAAAGTATAGTGGAAGGTGGGTTACTATATGTAATAAGACAAACAGCCCACATCCCTCATTTGAGCTTGCCAACACACACAAAAAACATTACTCTGATACACCGTTCTAAAAGAGAAATACATTGAAACACTGGATGCACAGCTACACTCAGTGAGAGTTGGTTTTGCATATGTAATGAGATAAAAAAATCAATATCCCTGTTCAGTCCTGGGGAGGTGTTTGTTCCAAGTTTCATGATAATTTGTAATTCAGTAGTTTCTCTCTCCATTCTGTTCTTGAAGTTCCTTTGCAGTAAAACAGCTACTTTGAGGTCATCCATTGAATGCTCAGGAAGGTTAAAGTGTTCTCCAACAGGTTTTTCAGTTCTGCAATTCCTGATGTCAGATTTGTGTCCATTTAGCCTTTGGCATAGGGTTTGTCCTGTTTGCTCTATGTAGAGAACTGAGAGGCATTGTTGGCATTTAATGGCATATATAATGTTGGAAGATGAACAAGTGAATGAGCCTGAGATGGTGTAGTTAATGCTGTTAGGCCCAGTGACTGTGTTGTCTGAGTGTATGTGGCAGCAAAGTTGGCACTTGGGTTTATTGCAAGCTCTGGTCCCGGTGTTCCTGCTCAGATGCGATGTTGTATTGTTGTGGGTGAGGAGTTGTTTGAGATTGGGGGGCTGTCATTGTGCAAGGAAAGGTTTTACCCCCCCCCCCCAGTACTTTTGAAAGAGAGCTGTCACTATCCAATAGAGGTTGTAAGTTGTTGATGACATGTTGAACTGTTTTCAGTTGAGAGTCATGTGTGACCACTAGTGGTGTTTTGTTATTGTCTCTTCGGGGTTTGTCTTGTAACACATTTTCTCTGGGTATCATTCTGGCTTTGTTAATCTGTTTCTTGACTTCATCAGGTGGGTACTTTAGTTCCAAAAAGGGTTTTTGTAGATCCCTCAGGTGAGAATCTCTGTCAGTAGGATTGGAGCAAATGCAGCTGTAGCGTAGAGCCTGGATGTATACAATGGATCGTTTGGTATGTTTGGGATGGTAGCTAGAGGCAAGCAGGTATATTTGTTGGTCAGTAGGCTTCCTATATAAGGTAGAGTCTATGTGTCCCTCATGTATTTTTACAGTGTTTTACAACTTACAACTTCTACTGGACAGTGACAGCTCTCTTTCAAAAGTACTGGGGGATAAACCTTTCCTTGCACACAATCTCAAACAACTCCTCACCCGCAACAATACAACATCGCATCTGAGCAGGAACACTGGGACCAGAGCTTGCAATAAATCCAAGTGCCAACTTTGCTGCCACATACACTCAGACAACACAGTCACTGGGCCTAACAGCATTAACTATACCATCTCAGGCTCATTCACTTGTTCATCTTCCAACATTATTTATGCCATTAAAAGCCAAAAATGCCCCTCAGTTCTCTACATAGGGCAAACAGGACAAACCCTACGCCAAAGGATAAATGGACACAAATCTGACATCAAGAATTACAGAACTGAGAAACCTGTTGGAGAACACTTTAACCTTCCTGAGCATTCAATGGGTGACCTCAAAGTAGCTGTTTTACTGCTTACTTAATTGGTCTTAAAGGTGCACTTGTCTACTGCTTTATTCAGGTCTACAGTTACAATTGATCCATCCATGATGGGACTGTTATGCCGCTTCGAATCCTCCCCCCACCCACCAAGAGGAGAGAATCATATATTGGCCTGCTCGAATGAAACATCATTCATTCTTTCTTCAGAACCCAGCTTGGGACTGGAAAGATCTAACATGAAAGCAACAAGCATCCTTTCCCAAATGGGTACAAAATACCTCACATTTTCAGAAAACTAAGCTCTGTGCATGGTTGTATTGCTTCCTTTACCAAAACAAAACTTAACTAATTTGGCCTTCCAGTAATTTCCAACGATTGCTTATGGAATTCATGAAGAATATTCTAAAACTCCATTTTTAAAACTGTTGGGCAGTTTTGAATTCAGAAATGCTATTACCACCACTGAAAACTGAACTGCAACATTCTGTTCCAAATTCATTTAGCTATTTTAGAGGACAGACTGCATGTAAGCAGGTTCTGTTTTCTCATCTCTAATACCTAAGGACTGCATTCATCCCTCTTTAGTTCCCTGTAGCTTTACAGCAGAATGAATGAAATCTGGTCACTCTGATGTCTGCGCCTGTGTTCTGCACATTGCTACAAATCTATAAAGATTTATTTTCATCTAGCTCCCTTTTAGGAGTGACTGGTAAGTCACGGGAATTTTCTTCACCTTCCTCTGGCTGTGACCCAAAGCAAGCATTCCTATACCATATTGCACTTCCAACTTAGTACTTTGTGCAAAATATTTTTTTTCCTGTTAATGCTTATAAAGCAGATTAGAAAAATGAAATTAAAAAGAAGCTACTTGAATTGCTTCTGGTGCCTGATCTAGAACTACAATGTATGTATCATTCCACTTTTCATAAATCAGCCTTTAAATTATGAGTATCTGAAACGTATTTTTAAATACATCCAGTGCTTTTGAAGATTGATTATTCAGTAGTATTTCTGTGCTCCCCCCCACCCCTTTTGGCACTTTTAGCCTACCCTGTGGAGTTTGTTGATGGAATGTCTGGTAATATAGTGAGCCTTCAGTGAAATTTATTATCCTTTTTAGGTGACATAAATATCTTAAATAAAACTTTGGCATCAACATCAAAGTGCTAAAATATGCCTTGTGTTCTCTTCCAGCTATTTTATATTTTATGTATGTTTGATGTTAATGTGTATGTGGGATCAGGCTTAATAAATGTATGGTAAAGGGAAGAGTAAATGTCAATAAACTTGGCTGAACACTTTCATTAAACAGTTGCGTTGTATGAAAAGGCACCTTAAACTTAAAAGGCAGTAAATCCTACATGTCAACATTAGGTAGTTCTGTGTGTTGTAAAGAGATTTACAATCCCTGATAGAACCTCCTCAACTAATCAGTTGGTTGGCTATTTTGGTATCTTAAAAAAAGCCAATATGGTGCCTTTTTAGGACTGTGGGATTTCATTGTCAGATTAATTAGCTAAGTATTAGTCAGGGTTGCCAGGTCCAATTCAAGAAATATCTGGGAACTTTGGGGGTGGAGCCAGAAGACTTTGGAGGTAGAGCCAGGAGGCATCAGGGTGGAGCCAGGAGCTAAGATGTGGCAAACATAATTGAACTGCAAAGGGAGTTCTAGCCATTATATTTAAAGGGACCACACACCTTTTAAATGTCTTCCTTCCATAGGAAATAATGAAGGATAAGGGCACCATCTTTTGGGGCTCATAGAATTGGACCAATCTTTTTGAAACTTGGGGGGTATTTTGGGGAGAGGCACTGGATGCTATGCTGAAATTTTGATGCTTTTACCTCAATAAACAGCTCCCTCAGAGCCCCAGATACCCGCGGATCAATTCTCCATTATTTCCTATGGGAATGTCTCCATAGGGAATAATAGAGTTCCAAGCAGATATTTCCCTCCCCTCCCCCCACTTTCTGATGACCCTGAAGCGAGGGGAGGGCCTCCAAACTGGGGATCCCCTGCCCCCACCTGGGGATTGGCAAGAAAAACGGAGAATCGAGTAGCACACACACAAAGCTATATTAAATATTCAAAGACACAGAATGTGCAAAAAAATACAAAAGATACAAAAGTCCTAGTTCTCATATATGCAATATCTGTTAAAGATGCAATCTTCAATTTTTTGTATGAAGTCACGGAGAGGAAAACATGGAGACCGGTTTCGGCCAAGCCTTCTCAGTCGTTACTTGTGATGCGCATTTGCTGCATACACCTTCTCCTAATGCAAAGTAAAAAGCAGTACAAGCCATATTCGGAAAATACATCAATAACACATTACAGGATCAAACTGCCCTTATCTTTCACCTACCAGTATTTCAAACATTCATTCACAAATTGGAACGCAGCCCTGCTACGTTATTGGGCTATGTCTCGAATGGATTTCACAGCTGGTTCTGTCCCTAATCACCCATGATCAGTCCTCATCTTCATATAGCCACAGTAGTAGAATACCACTAATTACACAGCTGTGTTAAGTTACAAAATATACAATATTAATCGCAAAACACAGTTACAAACATATCCATGTTACAACCTAATAGCAGAATATCTAAATACAATAACAATCACCAATAATTCTTTATAAACTAAAAATTATAAAAACACAGACCAATCCAAACTTTGATTCAAGCCATTTAGTGTAATTGTTTTTAAAGTGTGTATCCAGTAGCTTTCACATCTTAAAAGATGTTTATGAATATCAGTCCTCACGTAAGGATTTGATTCAAATTTTTCCATCACCAAAAATGAAAAGTCAGTCAGAGAATGATTTGCCTCCATAAAATGTTGACTTAAAGGAACATCATTTTGTAAATTTCTCAATTGAGATCGAGTTCACAAATTCTAGTTCTTCTAGTTCTAATAGTGGACCCCACGTACAATTTGGAGCATTTACATTTTAATAAGTACACGGTTCTTTTAATGGCACCAGTTGTCCAAGATGTCAATTCCTTCCTAAAATGTGGTAGGTCTATTTCACTTGTGCGCCAAGCCAATTCGCAAACTGAGCAACTTTCGCAAGCGAAGTGCCCTTTAAGTGTATTTGTTTCTTTTTCCATTTCAGTTTTAGCTTTGACCTCAGCCCTTATCAACATATTTCTAATATTTTTTGTCTTCCTTAAGCCAATAAAGGAAAGATTTTCACATCACGGCACCTCCTGCACCAAGTGCCAATTTCTTCCAATATTTTTTCTTATTTCATAGGACCTATTATCAAAATTAAAGGGACATGAAACACTCCCAGATCTTCTTTCACTTTTATTGTCCATTAATAATTGCTTTCTATTCTCATGTCCCGCTCTTTCCTTTGCCGTTTCTATGATCTGAGTAGGATAGCCCCGATCACGAAACTGTCCTGACATTATATCTGCCTGCTTCTCAAAATCCTTCTGGTAGGTCGAATTACGTCTAATCCGCAGGAATTGTCCATACGGCAAGTTCTTGCATAAATGTAATGCGTGGTGAGAATCATATTGCAAATATGAGTTTTTATCTGTCTCTTTTGTATATGGTTTTACCGCTAGTCTGTTTTCAACCGTACAGAATACACACGTATCTAGATAATTAAGGCTATCACAGTTAGCTGTACCCACAAACTTAACTGATTATGCACTGGGTTTAGCCATTGAAAAAAATGTTCAATGCTTCCTGGATCTTGATACAACAAAAAAAATATCATCAATAAAGCGAAAATATATTATTACATTCTGATAAAAGGGATTAGTTGTTTTATTACATATATATTGTTCTTCAAGTTTTGCCATAAAAATATTGGCAAGGCTAGGTGCAAAGGCGCTGCCCAAAGAAATCCCTTTAACGTGCAAAAAGAAATCATCCTTGAACCTAAAATAACTTTTCTCCAAAATCAGGTCTATCGATTCAATCAGAAAAAAAAGAGGGGGGATTTTTTTGCAGTTCTTTTTTTAGTACTTCCTGAAAGCACACCCTTCCCTCCTCGTGAGGGATGTTTGTGTACAGTGATACCACATCTAATGTGGCTAGCATTGCTTCCTCTGGTATTGGAACATTTTCTATTATTTTTTTTTTAATAAAATCCTTAGTATCTTTAAGAAGCCCCAGTATCAATTTAACATAAGACTGTAATTGCGCATCCACATACTTGGATAATGGCTCTAAGGCTGAGTCACAGCCAGACACAATAGGTCTACCAGGTGGCAGCTTTCCTCCTTTATGGATCTTTGGTAACGTTTAAAACATTGGTATTCTAAGGTACTGATTCATTAGATACTTAGAAGTACTTTCAGCAATATATCTCATTAATAATGCTTCAATCACCACAATTTTTATTAATCCCACCACATGTTCCGTGGGATCCTTAGACAATTTCTGGTAAACTGTAGGGCACTCACACTACTTTCTGTCATAGATCCTCTATATTGAGATTAGGACAATATGCAAAGTATTTTAAGACAGTTTACTACCATATTAATACATTCATTCATTCATTTACTAGCAGAAGATTAATCAGCTAAATATACCTCATGGTTGATTCACTGAGAAGCCAAGGCCCACACTTACCATGGGTCCTGTTTGTGGCCCTGTGGGGAGACGGGGGAGGGCAGTGAGGGGAATGGCAGTTGCAGCAGCTCTCCCCAGTGGGGTAGGGAGGGGGCCAGGCCATTGCAAGCACAGGAAACTTGGTCCTGCCACAGCCTGATGCTGGGCCTATCTCATGGGGTGGAGTGGGCTGGGGGGGCAAGGTGGCCAATAGAGCCTCTTAAGGTGCCACCATGGCTTCCTGTCTTTGCCATGTGGGTTTTTGCTGCTGGATCTTGAAAGCACTTTATGAACTGTGCTCTGCTGGTTTGAGAACATGTCCCCACCTCCAAGCTCCAGCAGCATTCCACTGGCAGCAAAAAGGAAGAGTCTGAGCAGCAGCAGTCAGTGGCATCCCAGCACATGATGTGGACCACCCAGTGAGTTAATTTCCTGGGTACCCACACACACAAACTCCTTTCCTGTGCAAGCCTCTCTGCTCTTCAGGCTAGGGAGACCACCCCCTCCTCACCAGATCATAGTGCAGGGTGGCCTGCTTAGGCTGCAATGGAGCTGTGGAGGAGAGGGGTGACTGGGTGATAGCTTCTTGTGGCCATGAGATATATGTTCCATTCAAGGCAATGGGCTGCAGAGAAGTGGGCTCCCCCTTCTCCTCCCCAGATTGCAGTGTAGGCTCCTTTTCTCAACACAGGGGCTCATGAGCCCAAGGAGCCTGCTTCAGGCCATCATGGGGAGGGGTGCTTGGGGGCATCCTCATATGGCTGGGTGGTGATCAGTGGTGGCCTCAAGCAGCTGGGAGGCTCCTTCCCATAATTGGGAGTCACTGCAGCTACTTTTGGTGTGCGGTCTCATCCCTCTCTTTGTTGATGTGGCAGCCAGGCTTCTTTCCCGTCACTGAGGGTATGAGCTGAGGGGCCTCCTTGCTTCCATGGCCTGCAAGCAAAGGGAGTGCCTAGCAGAGCCTTGGATACCAGCTGAACATGTGGCCTTGGAATGTTTCAGGCCTTGGGAACAGCTCAAGTGGTTCTGGCCCTACCTCTAATTTGTATTGCCCCTCATGCGGTGCCCCACTCCCAAATGACTATGGTGCTGGATGCCTGGGAGTTGGCAAGTTAAGACAGTTTAATTGCATGGGTAAATAATTGCTTGGACAGATAGATATAGGGTTTTTTGTTGTTGTTCAGTCACACAGTCGAGTCCAACTCTTTGCAACCCCATGGACCAAGTCACGCCAGGCCCTCCTGTCTTCCACCATCCTCCGAAGTCTGCTCAAATTCATGTTAGTTACATCAGTAAAACTGTCCAGCCATCTCATCTATTGCTGTCCCCTTCTTCTTTTGCATTCTTTCTTCCCAGCATCAGGGTCTTCTCCAGTGAGTGCTCCTTTCTCATTTGGTGGACAAAGTATTTGAGCTTCTGTGGTCGGGCAGCTGCTGCTACTATCAAGCATAGGTATCACCATGTGACATCTGGGAATGGGGGCTCATGCTCACTAACCATCTCTCTTTGAGTCTAGTGCAGCTTGCCACCAAAATGGCTCACCCATCAAAGACAGCCTCCTCCTCATTTGCTCCTTCGTGTAGCTCCTTCCTATAGCTCCACCGGCACTGAGGGGGCCCACCACCTGGCCAGTACAGCCAGAGATGATGCTCCACTACATCACCTGCTTGTGTGGACAAGGCCTAGTGTTCAGAACAATACAAGGACACATGGCTACCATTTCTTTCTTTAGCAAAGCACACACATTCTCAGATCCATATAATACTGTCCAAGCTCACAAGGCAGTAGAGGGATGGAAGTAGCTCTCCCTAAGGACACTCAACCTCCATAGGCCCCTGACATTTAAAATCCTGGCCTGATTAGTGTGACAACCCTTTGCCAGTTGGCACATGAGGCCTCCTTGTTTGAAGTGACATTCACTCCGGCATTCTTGGGGGCCCTCAGGGTTGGGAAGCTAGTGGCAAATTCAAAAATAGATGCAGCCAACTGCCCCCCTGGGAGTTCAGGACATTTCAGTAGGCAGGGCTGGGACATTCCTGACCATCAGGAGGTCCAAGACTAATCAGCAGACACGGGGGGGGGGGGGCTCACTTGCACTTGGCCCCCTTGTTGGGGGGTGGCCCATGCCCAGTGCAGATTGCAAAGGCTTCTTTGGCAATACGCCCACCCCTATTCATTTTCAAGAACAGCTCCTTCCTTATGAGGTACCATGGCAATGTTGGGTCTTCCCCTGGGAGCTTTTGGGCCCCATTCCTTCAGAACTGGGATAGTAACCATGGCCACTAAGCTGGGCTTGCAGCCTTTGAGTGTCTGGGCCATTGAGAGATGGCACTCTAAGGTGTACCTTTGCCCACAACTGGCTGCTGATGCTTAACATTGATCCATTCAGTTTCAGGAGAACAGCAGAAGTCCATGTGGATTCTGTGGGGACAGCATTGTTCATTGGATGAGCATCTACACTGCCTTGTCAGGCTGGGAAAGGAATCTCGGCCTTCAAGACAGGGTGTGAGTTACTGAATTGGCAAGCAAGTTATGAGATGGGGTACCCTCATACCCACAATATGGCGCTGTTCATGTAATTACCAACATCCAAGTGCACTAGTGATTCAACTTGGTGAAAATGACTTGGGGGCTCACCCTGGCATTGACTTGGCACACCGGGCTGAGGGGGACCTGCTAATGTTGACAAAGGAGCTCTGGTTGCAACCATATTCTGGTCTGACTGGCTTAAACAATGCTCTTGGTGAGAGGCCCTCTGCCTAACAAGGGTCAATGTGGCAAGAAGAAAGATGACCAACAGGTTGGGCAAGTGTGTGGAGACTATGGAGGCATAGGATCTGCCTTCTGAACATTTCACATAGATTGCCGGCCCTGTTTACCCCTTGTAGTATCCACATATCTCACTAGAGGATGGATATATGGCCACATTGTGATAGGAATGGCATATGGGGTTGGCTACAGCTATAGGAATATTGGCAGGAGCCGGGTGGCAGGAGGCCCAACTCTTGTGGCGGTATCAGTATGGGGCCAGATCCATTCTCAGGAGAGCCAACCTGTGAACCCATTTTCCTGAGTAAGGGGGTCCCCTTAAGGAATCTTGGGCTGAGGGATTCAAGGAGTGTGCCCTGCTTGATGGCTGCCAGGGGCTACTCTCATGCTCAGGTGACATGGGAGACCCTCCTTGAGGGATCCAGTGACCTGTCATCCCATGGTTCTCATGGCACCAGCTGGTGGGCTGAAGTGGTCAGGAGATCATCAACTTATTGACAAGGCAGTTGATTTCCAGGATCTGGTTCCCCATGCTGGGCCAAGGCTTCTTACAGATGTAACCAATAAAGTTCGGGCCAGGTTATACTTGTATTTTTCAAACTTGGGTTACTAGGACACAGGGAATAAGGGAAAAAACACACACACACACCTTCACCCTTCAGCACCACACTTTCCCCTTGGTACTGGGGTACAAGCATGTTGCTGATTGCTGAAATTTCCTTACTTTGATGCCAATCAAAAATTCCAGTAGCAATTCCATTTGATATAGTGGACCTTTACTCTCCTGAGTATGAGGATTTAAATTATAGAGACTGGATTAAAAACCCTCCATCTGTCTTCAGAGTGTGTTAAGTGCAACCCTAAACAAAGTTCCACCCTTCTAAATTCACTTCAGTAAATGAATTTAGAAGCTTGTAACTGTTTAAAATGGCACTCTGTTTGTGTGTGATGTGATCCTAAGACCCAACACTGAAACAGTTATGCAAGAAGGGTGGGGGGGGGGACCTCCTTCCAGAAAACCATCACAGGCACAGAACTGTTTAGAAACTCAGATCTGGAACCAGAAAGACGAGACCTTCCTCAGATGGAAAGAGAAAGAATTGAGGGGAAGAAGCAGGAACATGTCACGGTGGCTCTACTACAAACATTAGCTGACTATTAAAAAAAAAAAGCCAACATGTAACACACATAACATGACAACCTACAATTGGAGCCATAAGTTGTGGTGAAATTTATGGCTCCCATTGTCATATGTTATATGCCACATGTTTAGCACAGGTAAGGAATTAAAGGTTTTCTTAAAATGCTAGGGAGCAATTGTAAAGGGACCTAATCAGGATCTTATTCAGGTCTATGCAATATGGATTATTCCCAGGAAAGTGTTTTTAGGTTTGCACCATTAGTATCTAGAAATATTGTTACCGGAAATGCTTTGGGTCTCCTTTTTGGATGGGGAGATTAGTAGGAGCACCCAATAAGAGCCTTAAGGAGCTAAGATCTTTTGTCAATTATACAGAGGTTGGGTGCTTAAGAAATAATTCCATGCATAAATGCAATTTAAAGTTGTTTTACTGAATCATGTAAGTGTTGCAGTACAATCACTCTCTATACACATAAATTCTCTAGGCATACACACAAGACCTAAGAAATAAAGGGGTGAGGAAATAGAGAAATAAAAGAGAAATAAATGGCAAGCCTCTGATTGACAGGGCAATATTACCTTATCTCGAAGAGTTGGGACATCCACAGAAATGGAAGGAAATGGAAGCAAGCACGGCCAGCGTGACGTGCTTCGAAGGAGGCCCGATATTAGGATATACTGGGAGGTGCGACCCTGTCAAGGCGCCTAAACAGAGTGCACACCCTATAACTCTGGACCTAGCCATTTATAAGATTGGGAGGGAGAAATTTTACTGTAGGGGCTTGATGGTGTGGTGATGGGAGATGATGGCCTTATTGGGGCATTACAATGGGTGTCCAGAGGTAAGACAAAAGGTGAACCTTGTACCTGTATGGTCACTCAGGAAGAGCAGTTTAGGTTATAATTTAATCTTGACATTCCCAGGAAACAAGAAAATGACAATACCATGGGATAGCACATGGTATATTGACAAAAGCAGGGTGAAGATTAGTCATGAGGAGAAGGGAAACATTGAAGGAATTATTTGGGCACATAGGCAAATTCCAGTATTTTTCCATTGCATCCACTGAAGGAGAGGTGGAGGGGGGGGGGAGGTCAATTAGAGGCTTGTCGTCTCCTATGCAGTCCAGCCTTCCAGTACGGAGTTTTCTTGGTCTCCATCTTGGAGCCTTTTTGGGACACACAGGCTAGTTTGAGGGAGCCCCATGTCCTTTAGGGCTACCCTTATTTGGCAGCACTCTGGTATCAACATGTTTCCTCTTTGCACAGATGGTGTGTTGGATAGTAATGTAAGCCTTTTACATGCCTTTTTATATTACTGCATATATTTGCAGCTAGGATTCCTGAGTTCTCCAATGCATTTAGATTTTTTTCAAAGCAAAAGGGAAGATATACGTGAAAGTTCCCAGTTCAGTCCTACTATTTAGGTAATACAAGTGGAGACCTGTGATAATCACGAAGTATGCGGCTCCCAGCCATCCGGCCCACCAAAGTTTCTCCTCCTCTGAGAGGGGCAATGGTGGTGAGTGTTGTGTAGCTCCCAGCCCCCAACCCCAATGAGGCTTCCCCCTGACAGTGGCAATGGCAGTGAGTCCTGCATGGCTCCCAGCCACTCGGTCCACCAAAGCTTCTTCCCCACCTGAAAGCCGCAGTGAGCCCAGTGAGGCTCCCAGCCTCCACTCTCCCTTGCAGCTGCCATTTCCTACCTCCACCACAGTTTCCAGCAGTAAATGCATTCTCCGTGCATGCTCAGAGAATGCTCTTTTACTTTTTTTTTTTTTGGGGGGGGGGTTACATGTCCCCTGTATAGTTTTTTTTAAAGATGTAAGACTTTTCTGCACACCTTTTCAGCCTCAATATTTTGTTCCCCCAACACTGCATGGACATAACAATAGTAACATGCTTCATAAGATTGTTGTTAACAGTTGCAGCTACATGAAGTACCATATTTTTCGCTCCATAAGATGCACCTGACCATAAGACGCACCTAGTTTTTAGAGGCGTTTGTGTGAATTTTTTGCAATATTCGCTCCTTAAGACACACACACTTCCCCCCCACACTTTTTTTTTGGGGGGGGGTGCGTTTTATGGATCAAAAAATATAGTACTTTGAATCCATTAAAAGTGCTCTACATTTTTTTAATAATCATAAACATCTACTATTATTTACTAACAGCCTGTTTTCCATTCTCTGAAACAGATAAAATGCTCACCAAAATGGCATGCCTGTAATGAGTTCTCCTTTGTTTTGCTGCCCACCGAATGTTAAGCATTATCACATTACTTTGTTGGTGGTGGTGTCTAAATATTATGGTGGGATACGCTTTTTCAGAAGTAACCCCCGAGGCATTTCATTTTCTGTAGTTCTTAGCCTAACACTCAAGCAGCTACACAACACAAATAGAAATAAATATTTACAACCTATAAAATTAAAATATTCCAAATAAAAGTCATTCATGTGCACACAGAAAGGTCAACTAGATAAGTCTGAAGATCATAGGTATGAAGATCTGTTAACTGTGCTGGTTAGATGCAAGCATATATATAATGAAACTATTGACCCCTCACTCCTTCTCCCCCTGCATGGGGAACTCAAGCCAGACTTAAAGTTTCCCCAAAAACAGCTGATTGGAGAATTCTAGTTGTTACTAGATAATATTACTTACTGAAGTCAGTTTAGTTATATTACAGTTCAGTCCTAAACAGAGTTATAACCTTCTATAGCCATTTATTACAATGGGCTAAGAAGAGTGTAACTCAGTTTAGGATTGCTCCAATAATTGAAGAATGAACATCATTTATTTATTTAATTCATTTGTGCCTTGCCTTTCTCCCAAAGCAGCTTACATTGTCTTGTTTCCACCACTTTAACCTCGCAACAACCCTGTGAGGCTGAGAGAGTGCGACTGGCTCAAGCAAGCTTCCATGGTATGGGTGAAGGTTCCAACATGGGCCTCCCAGATACTAGTCTGAGACTCTTAACCGCAATATCACACTGGCTCTCTATAAATTTAAGTTGTTGTCTAACTGCACATCCCTAATATTATCCTTGATTTTATTCCTCACGCACAGTTATACCACTTCCTGGTGGTAGCTGGAGGTCTCCCACAATTACAGTTGACCTCCTGGTGATGGAGACTAAATCACCTGGAGAAAAGAACCACTCTGGAAGGTGGATTCTATGGCATTATACCCCATTGAAGTCCCTCCTCTCCCCAAACCCTGCTATCCTTAGGCTCCACTTGCAGATCTCCTGGTATTTTCCAACCTGGAGCTGGCAACGCCAATTACACCCATCTCAGTCCATTAAACCCAATGGGTTGAGAAGCATATACCTCTGCTTAGCATTCTAAGTCATGCCAGAAATGAGGTCAGCATGATGGCATCAGTGAACCACCTGCTCCAATAAGTCTCCTGCTGGTTGGCAGTCAGAGGCTGGTAACCTTACTAGGATTACACTGCCAGTCATTTGAGCTGTTGGCTTCATTCTGGGCACCTCTCCTATTGTACGTGCTCTCTAGTTTGCTGTGTTGTGACCTAATAGAGCTTGCTAATCATGGGGAGTTGGTGAACATGCACTTTAACATTTGGGAAAGAAGGGCTGGACTACAGGAAGCGTCCATGTGTGTGAACAATGTGGCAAGTCTTGGGCTCAGACACAGATTAGTGGAAAATGGACAATGTACATTATCAAGGAATACAGGATTATCAAGGCATATTAATTATCAAGGAATGGTCATAGCACCTGTCACATCAACCATCACCAGTGGTCTGACCTAGCCTCAGATCGCAAAGCATGGAGGCACACCATCCACCAGGCTGTCTCTTCCTTTGAGAACACACGCATAGCTGGTCTTGAGGACAAAAGGAGATTGAGGAAGAATCGCACTGCTACAGGACCAACCCTAAATCAGACTTTTCCCTGCAGCCACTGTGGCCGGACCTGCCTGTCCCGCATTGGTCTTGTCAGCCACCAGCGAGCCTGCAGCAAACGTGGACTATTGCACCCTTCTTAAATCTTCGTTCGCGAAGCCAAGCCGAGAGAGAGAGAGAGAGAGAGGTCAAGGAATATTTTATCAAGGAATATTTTCATTAACAAGGAATACAGTACGCTTGTAGCATAGCTTTCTTCCTTTCATTCAATGCTGGTGCATTCTGCTGTTTATTCGTGGTGACTATTTACTTTATTACATTAACTTCAAGACAGCTGACTCTGAGATTTAACAGTATGACTTGTAGGCAGCTCCTAGTTTGCTGGTAATTATGTTTTTTTTTTATTAGCTACTGTGTTCTGTGATGTTCATTATGCACTGGAGCAGATTTACATTTCAGTTTTTAAAGGAACGTTTATATTCACATTCTTTTTGCAACTAGGAACGTGGCAAAGTAATTAACACAGTTTTTAATCTCATTAATGTAATTCAGGGTTGCCATTATGAATAAAATCTAATGGAAATGTGGATTATATTACTTTGTTTAAATTTCATCTTGATGTAGTTTTCTTTAGTTATCACTCATGTCTACAAAAAATAACAATATTTTTAGGGAAGGTAATACTAATAATTATGCAAGGGCCATGAATGAATAAACATTATGCTTTTAGTGTAATCAAGGTATGAAGTTTGGAATGTGGTTTGACTCTAATGTGTTTGGTACACAAGAATATCATAATTACCTGCACTTTTATGCAAGTATGTGGGGAGGAGAGTTGCTCACTGAGGTGTCACCAAAATGAGCATAAATTCCAGTTATGAATTTATTTGTGTTATGATGTTAGGCTATATATAAAGGACTAGAAATAAGGCCTGCTGTGGGAATAAATACAACGGGCTCTAGAAAGAGGCTCAGGGTGAGTGCCCTGGCCTTTGGCACTCAGTCTCAATTTACTACGGTGTCAAACCATGACAAAGATCATGCAGATGCTGAAGCATAGCATCCCTTTCATCTGCAGTGCATTGTTGCCACCTTTCCCTGTCATATTCAGCCTTGAAGGTGTACAATCAGCATGTGCTTGTGGTGTGATCTGTCTTTTTTGGCCTGGCATAGTTGTGTTATGGTATACAATGGAGCATGTGCTTCAAGGTGGCTGTTTTCTGTAAGGGAAGTGATCTGACTTCAGCTTTCCATCTCCTCCTCCTCCCTGCAGCCTCTACCTAGAAAAAAGTACAGTCTTTCTCCATAGTGGGGACCAAAGCAGGAGGGAAGTGACCTTAGCAGTGTATAATGAAACAGAGTCCATGATTTTCTGCAGGGCAAGTGAACCCTGCCATCTGGAGAGCAATTGTAATTCTGAGTGATCTTACCTGGAGATTGGCAACAATGGTTCCCCAAAAAGAAATGGCTGGTTTGGAGGGTGGAGTCTATGGCAATGGCAACCTGTCTTTACAATCTTTACACTCATTACAAAAAGTCAGGGTAATGGAACCCCTACAACTACTGTTCCAGTCTGTTCCTGAAATGATGCTGCGGTAAAACAGGTTGTTCAGCTTTGTGAATCTTGATTTCATATTTGTGTCCATTCATCTTTTGGTATACCCAGGCTACAAGGGCACTGGGTTCAGCTGCTAGGCAGTAGTTGGTAAAGTTGTGCTGCTGGGCTGGTCACTATTAGGTTGGCACAGGGCTCTGCTGCTTAGCACCAGTGCATTCAATGCACTGTTTCTGTGCTGTGGACTTTGCAGAAAGCACTCCCCCCCCCCCCGGGGTTGTAATTCAGAGAGATTCTCAAATTTGAACTAAGGTCCTGCATGTGTGGCACTGGCACTGCCACAGAGGCACTTGTTCTGCTGGACACATAGCACTATTATGCTTTTTGCAAACAAGCATCCTCACCACAGTTGACTTACCATTGCAGAGATTCTCTAGAAGAATCTGACTGCTTCCTGTGTTTGCAAGATTTTCCCATCATAGCAAACAATAAGGAATGGGGCCAACCACTTTGTGGTCCCATAGAATTGGACCCCCTTGTCCAAACTTGTGGGTTCTTTGGGAGAGAGGTTTCTGCAGCTGCCTTGCAAATTAGGTGCTTCTCCCTCAACGTCCCTCTCCCCCAGCTGCCATTCATTATACCCTATTTTGCCATTGAGTTCAATGGCCCAAAGGGTATAATGGAGCTGTATATTTGGGAATAGCCCAATACCTTGCAAATCAGATTCAGCTGCTGAATCTGATATTCAGGGATATTTGGCCCTCTGAATATTTTGTCCCCACATAACCCTGAATCTGAATTTTACTGGACTTTTTTAGCACATCTCTATTGGCAACCCTATCTCCTTCTCAGCCCACCATCAGTCTACTTTTATCTGCCCCTCTGACTTCAGCTTTCCATCTCCTCCCCTCTACCTAGGAAAAGTTCAGTCTTTCTCCACAGTGAGGACCAACAGAGCTTACATCATTCTCCTCTCCTTTTGATCTGCACATCAACCCTGTGAGGTAGGTTAGACTGAAATTCTGTAGACAGTCTGAAATCACCCAGTCAGCTTCCACAGCAAGAACCTGGGTCTGGCAGACCCTGCTCTGAATTGCTAACTCCTACACCACACTGGCTGTCATAGGGGGCTGCTGCTCAACAGAAGCAAAGAGTCAGGCCTAAGGTAGCCAACCTCCAGATGGAGCCTGAAGTTCTTATGGTAGCACAACTGAACTCCTGAGAACAGATCTCTCTCCCCTAGGGGAAAAATAACTGCTTTGGAGGGTGAACTCTATGGGATTATATTCAGTTGATATCCCTCCCCTCCCCAAACAATGGCTTTCTTAGATTCCACCACAAAATCTCCAGAAATTTCCCAACCTGGAGCTGGGAATCCTAGTCAGGAGTGGCCCCAATGAGTTCTCCCTTAAAGGCCAAACTAGGCCTAGAAAAGGCCTCCTTTCACTGCCTTTTATGGACAGAACCAAGCTTGGTTGCCTAGCAACAGTCACTGCCTAATTGCTTTCCCAGTGGCCCAATCCTCATGTATCCTGGGGCTGGCGGGTGGGTTGTTCTTTGAACAACATGCGACTCAGCCAGGATGTGGAATTGTACAGTATAGAGCAATCCCATCAGATCTCAGAAGCTAAGCAGGGTTGGTATTTGGATGGAAAACCACCAAGGAAGACTTTACAGAGGAAGGAAATGGTGAACCACCTGTTTCTTGCTGGTCTTGAAAAATCTATAGGGTCACCATAACTTTCCTGAGACTTCATGGCACTTTAAATATACACATATCTATAAAGCGGCTCATAGCATAAAATCCCAACAGACAGTTAAAATTAATAAGTATTAATTAATAAGTATTAATTAACTCCCTATTGAACTGGGGAGTGATTCGGTTTGTGCTGATGCTCTGTTAATTTGAACCACCAAGAACATAGATAATCCCATTAAGAAAAGAAACATCAGTAGAACTCAATTTCTAAGTTTAAATAGACTTATGCCATAAATTGTTGTAGCCTCATGGTGGGAAAGTATCTGGATATGGAAGATCTGGTGATTAGCTTTGCTGTTCAGACTAACTTATTCCAAAAAAACCTGAATTGTTCGTCAGGTAGACAAGTTGTTAGTATTTAATTCATATATACCCCACTTTCCCCATTGATCATCCAAAGTGGCTACATTGTTGCCCTCCCCCCCATTTTTATCCAAATGTTTTGAAAAACTGATACCATTTGTGATATTTTGGAATAATAAATTTGTTGATAATATTCTTCCTTGTGGTTTTTTTAGTGCTCTAAAGTACCCTTTGTTTTATTTGTTTATATTGTGTTGGTTGTTTCTATAAAATAGGTCAGCTAAAGGAGCCATCCTAAGTCCTGTCCCTGAATGGCTGAGGATAATTACTAAATTCTTTGTCAGTGTAATGCCAAGACATACTAACATAAGTGGGAGATCTGCTAGCATACCTGGAGATGTATTGCAACCAAGTAGGGTTACCAGCCCCAAGGTGGGAGTAGGAGATCGCCCCCAATTTTCCAGGCTTCTGCACACCAGCAACAGAGGGAAGCCCTGCCCCCAACAGCCATGACCAGGCACAACATCCCCAACATTACACAAAAGTGGACTTTGGGTTTTAGCATCTCGAGCTCGGTGGGGTCTGTGGAACTCGCTCACGGCAGCCCCCTGAACCGGGCAGTAGGAGGGGTGCCACAGCTGTGGCATCTCAAAGGAGACCCTGGAGGGGTCTTCTGACAGCAAGGGGCTTTACAGGAGCCAGGGAAACAATGGCAACTGGTCCCTGTTTCTCCTATCTGCCCCAATGCTCCACCATTGCAGTCACCATGATGGCAGCAAAAGATAAACGTCTGACTGCTTTCTTCTTTTAACAAGCTTCTATCACATCATATTTCTACCTTAATCATTGAAATGCTATCATGCAAGTAAGTATTTCTTTTTACTACTACCGATTAATGGATCTTTTACTATAATGCCAATTGGGACTGTTCAAAAAAAAAAGGAGAAGAGGAGGATATCCCCCCTTTTTTTCCCCAAGGGAGGCTTCAAAAAGACAAAGAACAAACTTAAGAACTCTCAATAACTTAAATTGGATTGAACATAGATATTCAAATGAATTTGACTTACAGTGAAACAAGCTATAATGAGAACATTATTTTATTACAATACGGTCTGAATAAAAGTTGGTTATATCTTTAAGAGAAATGCTTTTGATACCTGATCGGGACTGAAACAATTACAAATGGAATGTAAGAGAAAAGCATGCGGCTGGAGGAGATTTAGAAAGATAGACTATCTGGGACTTTGAGTTACTTTTTAACTTTGATTATCAGACTGAGTTATACTGTGGAGAAGATGGCGATTCAACTTGAAGCGTTTGATAAAAAAGATATTATGGTTACCATATTCTCCTTAAAGCAGGAAATCGGTCTGTTGACAGAGTTGATACAAGACAAAGTTGAAACCTTTATTTTAAAACACAGTTAAACTGAAAATTTACATGAGCAGAGTGGTGAAGGGATCCCAGTGATTTCTACGGAGTTGAGAGAAGTGGATAAAGATCCAGTGGCAAAGGAGTTGAAAGAAATCAAAATGGAGACATTGTGCGCAGTTACAAAAAGGAGGTGGAAATCAAGCCTGATTAAAGTTTTTGCAGGAGGAAGTGACAGCGTGGAGACCTCATCACGTTTAGTAAAATGGATCTATGTGCTAAAGGGAGAAAAGGCAGACTACTTCAAGAAGATCAAGACTTGGAAAGCTTTCAAAAAGAAGGGATTATAAACTGTTGCTCTTTCACGTAATTGGTCAACAAGGAAATTGGTGTGCAGCCTTGAAATGGCAAACAAGACCTCTAGAGGCATGTGACTTTGAAATGGCAAATGAGACTTTTAGAATCTGAATGCTTCTCTTCTGTTTGTTATTTTTAACTATGGATCGTGCATTTTCAAAGCTAAATAGAGCAATTTAATAGCGAGTGGGTTATAGGGGTGTATGATTTTTTTTCCATAGGCAAAAATAAATGTGAGAGAGGAGACCGTTTTCACCTAGGGATCCTACTTTTTAAAAAGTTAAATAGAGCAATTTAATAGAGTGGGTTACAGAGATTGTATGATTTTTTACCTAGGTAAAAATAATGATTGTCTGCTAGGTTTTATTTTGTTTTTTTTTTCCTTTTTTCTCTGTTGGAAGCAATTAAGGTAGTATTAAGGATAAAGAAATTATATTCATCTTCTCTGCTTATGTCTATTGTCAATATTGTTAAAGTTAGTGCTTATCCCTAACATTGTTAAAATTAACTAGCTTTTGTGGTTTGTTTTGTGGTTGGTTTCTTTGCTTTTTTCGTTTGTTTGTATTAAAGATAAATAGCTTTGATTTATATCATAAGCAACAGAATAGTAAAAAGTATATAATAAAATAAGACTGTAGAATGTAATGGTTATATTTGGTTAAAATTTAAGACTTGCAGGTAGAAAGAATTTAGTATCAGGTTTGGATGGTAGAAATGTAACTGCTATATTTGCTGCTTCTCTTTCTTTTTTTTCTGTTTTGTTCCTCCCCTAACTCTTTTCAGTTTTTTGCTTCTGTATCCCCGCATCATTCCTTTCCCTTTATACTGAAACTTAATAAAAAATGTAAACCTCAAAAAAAAAAGACATTACACAAAAGTGATGTCATCACACCAGGGATGTTGCACAGCAATGCTCTGGTATTTTACCAGAGAATTGCTGCTTGATGTCCCCCATATGATGTCATCTCGGTATGATGTCATCCCATCAGGGATGTTGCACACAGTGATGTCACCCAGCCGCCCACTCTCAAAAAGCTCCCCTGCCCCCCACCACTGGTGAAAGCCTAGGACCTGGCAACCCTATTACCAAGGTGTGCCATACCAGTGTGAGGTTGATATGCTAGCACAGAATTGAGCAACACTGGTGACATATTGCCATCCTAAAATAGGGTTGCTATCCTCCTGGTGGTGGCTGGAGATCTCTCAATATTAATTTACAACTCATCTTCAGGTGACAGAGATCAGTTCACCTGCAGAAAATGGCAATTAGGGAAGTGGATTCCATGGCATTCTCTCTCTCTCTCTCGGCTTGACTTCACGAACGAAGATTTAAGAAGGGTGCAGCAGTCCACGTCTGCTGCAGGCTCGCTGGTGGCTGACAAGACCAATGCGGGACAGGCAGATCCGGCCACAGTGGCTGCAGGGAAAAGCCCGATCTGGGGTTGATGCTGTAGCAGTGCGATTCTTCCTCAATCTCCTTTTGTCCTCAAGACCAGCTATGCGTATGTTCTCAAAAGAAGAGACAGCCTGGTGGATGGTGTGCCTCCATGCTTTGCGATCTGAGGCTAGGTCAGACCACTGGTGATGGTTGATGCGACAGGTGCCAAGGGATTTCTTCAAGGAGTCCTTGTACCTCTTCTTTGGTGCCCCTCTATTTCGATGGCCAGTGGAAAGTTCGCCATACAGAGCAATCTTGGGAAGGCGGTGGTTTTCCATCCTAGAAATATGCCTTGCCCAGCGCAGCTGCGTCTTCAACAGCAGTGCTTCGATGCATGTAACTTCCGCCCTCTTGAGGACTTCAGTGTTGGTCACAAAGTCACTCCAGTGGATGTTGAGGATGGTGCGAAGGCAGCGCTGATGAAAGCGCTCAAGGAGTCGCAGGTGATGACGGTATAAAACCCACGATTCGGAGCCGTAGATGAGGGTTGTCATCACAACTGCTTTGTAAACATTGATCTTTGTGCCTTTTTTCAGGTGCTTGTTGCTCCACACTCTTTTGTGCAGTCGGCCAAATGCACGGTTTGCCTTTGCCAGCCTGTTGTCGATCTCCTTGTCAATCTTGGCATCTGAGGAGATGATGCACCCCAGGTAGCTGAACTGCTGGACTGTCTTCAGTACTGATTCACCCACAGTGATGCAGGGAGGGTGATAATCTTCCTGGGGTGCAGGCTGGTGGAGAACTTCTGTCTTCTTCAGACTAACTTCTAGGCCGAATAGCTTGGCAGCCTCTGCAAAGCAGGACATCATATGCTGCAGAGCTGATACCGAGTGGGAGATGAGTGCAGCATCATCAGCAAATAGTAGCTCTCGGATGAGTTTTTCCATTGTCTTGGAGTGAGCCTTTAGTCGCCTCAGGTTGAACAGGCTGCCATCGGTGCGATAGCGGATGTAGACACCATCGTCATCATCTAGATCTACTGCGGCTCTTTGAAGCATCATGCTAAAGAAGATCGTAAAGAGAGTTGGTGCGAGAACGCAGCCTTGCTTTATACCTGTGCCTATTGGGAAGGGCTCCGAGAGGTCGTTGCAGTGTCTGACTTGGCCTCGCTGGTCTTCATGTAGCTGGATGATCATGCTGAGGAACCTCGGGGGACATCCTAAACATTCCAAGATTTGCCACAGGCCTTTCCTGCTAACGGTATCAAAAGCTTTGGTAAGGTCGACAAAAGTCACATATAGACCCTTGTTCTGTTCCCTGCATTTCTCTTGGAGCTGCCTGAGAACAAATACCATGTCGGTGGTGCTCCTGTTAGCTCTGAAGCCGCACTGACTCTCTGGGAAGAGTTCTTCTGCAATGGTGGGCACCAGTCTGTTCAGGAGTATTCTGGCAAGGATTTTGCCTGCGATGGAGAGCAGAGTTATCCCCCGGTAGTTGGTGCAGTCTGACTTTTCTCCTTTGTTCTTGTGTAGAGTGATGATGATTGCATCGCGAAAGTCCTGTGGTAGTTTGCCTTGTTCCCAGCAGGTGACAAGTACTTTGTGAAGTGTGCTATGTAGTACTGTACCCCCATGCTTCCAGATCTCTGGTGGGATTCCATCAACTCCCGCTGCCTTGCCACTTTTCAGTTGCTTGATGGCTTTAACAGTCTCTTCTAGGGTGGGGATCTCGTCCAACTCTGTTTTCACTGTTTGAAGTGGGGTGAGGTGGATTGCTGAATCTTGAACTACGCGGTTGGCACTGAAGAGAGCCTGAAAATACTCCGACCACCAATTCAGTATGGATGTCTTGTCTGTGAGGAGCACTTGGCCGTCTGCACTACGCAAGGGACTCTGAGCCTGATATGATGGGCCATATACTGCCTTCAGGGCTTCGTAGAACCCTCTTAAATCACCAGTGTCTGCACACAGCTGGGTTCTCTCTGCAAGCTTGGTCCACCACTCGTTCTGAATGTCTCGAAGCTTGCGCTGGAGGTTGCTACATGCAGCGCGAAAGATTGCTTTTTTCCCGGGACAGGAGGGCTGAGCAAGATGTGCTTGGTAGGCAGATCTCTTTTTTGCTAGTAATTCTTGGATCTCTTGATTGTTCTCATCAAACCAGTCCTTGTTCTTCCTTGTGGAGAACCCGAGGACTTCTTCAGAGATCGACAGGATGGTATTATATTGCATTATATTGCATCAAAGTCCCTGGTGGTGGCTGGAGATTTCCTGGAACTGATCTCCAGGCCACTTTGGACAGTGGACTGTATTACATTATGCCCCACTTTCCTCCCCAAACCCCACTCTCCA
The DNA here is from genome assembly GCF_032191835.1 of Heteronotia binoei. Taxonomy (NCBI): domain Eukaryota; kingdom Metazoa; phylum Chordata; class Lepidosauria; order Squamata; family Gekkonidae; genus Heteronotia; species Heteronotia binoei. The sequence continues at coordinate 27,573,791 of NC_083230.1, read as the reverse complement.
CCACCAAAATCTCCAGGCATTTCCCACCCTGCGGGATTTCCTGCTAGAGCAGAATATGGACCTGGCTTGCATGACTGAGACTTGGGTGTGAGACGGGGAGACAGTCACTCTCTCCCAAGTATCTCCCCCTGGGTTCTTGGTCCTTCACCAATCACTGATTAGTGGCTGGGGGGGAGGAGTAGTGATGTTCATCCGGGAGGCTTACTCCTTCCGGACACTTCGGGCCCCAAGGATCACTGGTGTTGAGTGTGCTGGCATGGTGGTTGAGGCACGAGAGAGTTTGGCTATTTGACTGGTGTACCAACCACCCTCTGCACCAGCCATGGAGTCCATAGCAGACTGGGCATTGAAGCACCCTAAACATTTGGTCCTGGGTGACTTCAATGTCCATGCCGATGGTGTGGGTTCCACATTGATGTTGGACCTGGTGTCATCCATGGTGATGCTGGGACTCTCTCAATATGTAACAACTTCCACCCATCAGGCTGGGCACACTCTGTATTTGATCTTTGTGGCGGGAATGACAGTGGACCGTATTACTGCTGGTGCAGTGCCATGGTCGGATCATTATGTTCTGAAGGCCCGTTTGAATATCCCGCTCCAACCCTGTGTGGGCAGTGAGTGTATTATAGCTCGCCCACTGAGCCAAATGGACCCCATGCAGTTCCAGACAGTTCTCCAGGACCCTTGGCCCCCTGGCAATTCTCTAGATGAGCTAGTGGAGACCTGACATAACAAACTCACCACAGCCATCAATGGGATCACTCCCAAACATCCTCTGCATCCCCGTTCAAAGCTGGCGCCCTGATATACACCAGGGCTACGGCAGATGAAACAGAGGCTCAGACAGCTAGAGAGGCAGTGGCGGCGAGCTCGCAACGAAGTGACAAGAACAGCTTATAGGTCATATATGAGAACCTATGAGGTGGCAGTCAAGGCCACTAAGAAAATATATCTTACGACCATGATTGCATCTGCAAATTCGCGCCCAGCACAATTGTTTAGGACAATATGGTCTTTAACTACCCTTCCGTTTAGGTTTACCAAATGCTAGAGAATTGGATATTGGCTGTAAGGCATTTGTGAACTTCTTTGCAGATAAAGTCTTGTCACTCCACCGTGACCTCCCGGCCACCATAGAAACAGTAAATGAATTTGAGGCTCCAAGCACATCTCCTAGTCAGATTTTGGATTATTTCACTCCACTCAGCTTGGAGGAAGTTGACAGAGTACTCTCCACTGCATGCCCAACTACCTGTAGGCTGGACCCATGCCTCTCTTGGCTAATAAAAGCTGGCTGGGAGGAGCTACTGGTTCCCCTACAGGAAATTGTCAACAGATCCCTTCTTCAAGGAACCTTCCTACCATTGAAATTACTGTACTAGCATCTATTGCTATATTGTTTTAAACTGATATTTTAAAATTGCTTTTATGTCTTATATATTATCGATGTTTTTATCTTGGGTGGTCATTTTTTGACCATAACCTGTGAGCCACCCTGAGCCTGCCTTTGGTGGGGAGGGCAGGATATAAATTAAATAAAATAAGTAAATAAACCTGGAGCTGGCAACTCTATCTGCTTGTCATAGAACTTGGGCCACCAGCTTGCAATGGCTGCTGCCCACTCCACACAGGATGAGGGCTACTGGCTTGAGAGCTTGTGGCTGCAGCCCACCCTGAACAGAGTGTGGGGTGCTTAGCTGTTCACAGTGGGAAGGCAGGCCATCAGTCTACTGGGGTGCTTTCCAATGGCCTTAATGGGCAGTCTGCTGATTCTCTAATAAAAATTGCTCGGCAGTTTCATACAGCCATAATCTATACACAGTAAGCATGTTTATGGAAGGCTTTGAATTCTATTTCTCTATCTGACTGGGGCTTAATTTGAATTAGGGATCCCTTGGTTAAAATCTGGGACTTCTTTTCAGCAAACAGATTCATATAATCTATGTCAGGCAAGATCAGATTTTTCTGTTATACCTACAAGTTGGCAGCACAGCCATGAGCCACCAAAGACCTTCTGCCACACACAAATAAAACCATATAAAGAACCAGAATATTAAGAAAGAAATGAAGATAATGGGGGACATGTGTGTAGACAGTGAGAGTTCAATGGGTTTTCTTTATTCTAAAATACTCCCTCTTAGCATGGCAAATGAGCAAAAGTGAGACACCCACCTCTTCCTGATTTCTTCTGCTTCTGTTAGGTCCCTACCATTTTTGTCCTTTATCATGGCCATCTTTGCATGAAACGTTCCCTTGATTTCTCCAATTTTCTTGAAAAGATCTCTTGTCCTTCCCATTCTGTTATTTTCCTCTATTGCTTTGCATTGTTCCTTCAGGAAGGCCTCCTTATCTCTCCTTTTTTGTTTTCTGGAAATCTGCATTCAATTGGGTGAATTTTTCTGTTTCACCTTTGCCTTTTGCTTTCCTTCTTTCCTCAGCTATTTGTAAAGCCTCATCAGACAGCCACATTGCTTTCTTGCATTTCTTTTCCTTTGGGATGGTACTGATTGCTGCCTTCTGTACAATGTCATGAACTCCATCCATAGTTCTTCCGGCACTCTGTCTATCAACTCTAGTTCCCTAAACCTATTCTTCACCTCCACTGTATATTCATAAGGGATGTGATCAAGGTCAAACCTGAATGGCCTGATGGCTTCCCCAGTTTTCTTCAGTTTAAGCCTGAACTTTGCAATGAGTAGCTCATGATCTGAGCTGTAGTCAGCTCCAGGTCTTGTTTTTGCTTCTCCATCTTTGACTGCAGAGTATATAATCAATCTGATTTCTGTGTTGCCCATCAGGTGATGTCCATGTGTTGAGTCACCTTGTAGGTTGTTGGAAGAGGGTGTTCGTTATGACCAGTTTGTTCTCTTGACAAAACTCTATTAGCCTTTGCCGGGGTTCATTGTGTTCTCCAAGACCAAACTTGTCAGTTGTTCCGGTTACCTTTTGACTTCCTGCTTTGGCATTCCAGTCCCCTATGATGAGGACATCTTTTTTTGGTGTTAATTCTAGAAGGTGTTGTAGATCTTCATAGAACTGGTCCACTTCAGCCTCTTCTGCATCAGTATTTGGGGCATAGACTTGGATTTCTGTGATATTGAATGGTTTGCCTTGGATACGGACCGAGATCATTGTCATTTTTGAGATTGTATCCCATTACTGCCTTCCTCACTCTCTTGTTAACTATAAAGGCCACCATTTCTTCTACGGGACTCTTGGCCACAATAATAGATGTAGTGATTCTCTGAGTTAAATTCACCCATTCCCGTCCATTTTAGTTCACTGATTCCCAAGATGTCGATGTTCAGTCTTGCCATCTCTTGTTTGACTACATCCACCTTGATTCATAGAGCTTACATTCCACATTCCATTGTTCTTTGCAGCATCTGACTTTTCTTTCACCATCAGACACATCCATAGCTGTGCGTCCTTTCAGCTTTGGCTCAGCCGCTTCACTCTTTCTGTGGTTACTTGGACTTTCCCTCTGCTCTTCCCCAGTAGCATATTGGGCACCTTCTGACCTGAGGGGCTCATCTTCCAGCGCCATAGCTTTTAGCCTTTTGTTACTGTCCATGGGGTTTTCTTGGCAAGGATACTGGAGTGGGTTGCCATTTTCTTCTCCAGTGGATCACATTTTGTCTGGATTCTCAGCTGTGGTCTGTCTATATTGGGTGGCCCTGCATGGCATAGCCCACAGCCTCACTGAACCACGCAAGCCCTCTTGCCACATCAAGGCAGCAATCCATGAGAGGGAACACTCACTTTACAAATGCCCAATACACTTAACAATTGGGGTGGTGGAATTTTAGTATCAGAAGTTGTACCTTCCACACAGAATCAGTTCCTCTTATTTTACAAATTAAGCATTGCCTTGCTGTTAATTAGTTATTTTGCTCATAAGGCAGCAACATCAGCCTTATTTTTAAGGCACAAAGATTTCCATTTTTGATGGCATAAATGAAGCATGCTAATCACAGTGCAAACTTTGCAAAGGAGATACATTCAAGCGTCTAGATTTTTGAAACAGTAGTAATTTACACACTATTACTTTCTTTCAGTTGCATTGCTAATTATGCCTTGGTAACAATAATTATTACACCATGGTGATTGCTAATTTCCTCGTGGTACAAACAATGTTGATCTAAAATTCTAATTTCCAAGCTTACATTGGTATTCCAGAAGCACTCCCCCCACCCCCATTTTGTTGTGCATAAGGAGAGAGAAATTAAAACAGTGAACTGCTATGCAATTCTTAGAAATAATATCAGTTTACTGTAAGATCAGCCAATGCACTTCAATTCAGTTTTTTTTATATACACAAACAAGTGTCTTTTACCACTGTATCTGTCATGAGTCAGCCATGGATCAGTGACACTGAGGACTTTTCACAGGAGAGGGGACTTTCTGTAGTCAGCCCAACCAACCAACAGAACCTAACCAACAGGATAATGAGGAACAGAAAAGCCAAGACTTACAGCCAGAAGCTGGTGCACAAGAACCTCTGCCCTGCAGTTCACATTTACCCCCCAGTTCTATCCCAGCAGGTAAAAGTCAGTTAGCCATCCCCATTCCTCCAAGATCACCTGCACTTTTATAACAATGCAGGGAAAGGCTGAGAAAAGAATTACAAGCTAAAAGGTGAAGTGCACATCTTCTGGCTCATCCTCAGCTACGGTGGCTCAGTGGTAGAGCATCTGCTTGGGAAGCAGAAGGTCCCAGGTTCAATCCCCGGCATCTCCAAAAAAGGGTCCAGGCAAATAGGTGTGAAAAAACCTCAGCTTGAGTCCCTGGAGAGCCGCTGCCAGTCTGAGAAGACAATACTGACTTTGATGGACCAAAGGTCTGATTCAGTATAAGGCAGCTTCATATGTTCATATGTACTTGCTAAGGAGGAAGATGAGTCTTCATAGGACGGAGGCTGAAGACTGGAAGTTTGGCTATAAATGTCTCCTAGGAGGTGCTATAGGGCGTGACTGCAACGAGTACAGCAAATGCTGATGTCATCTTGGACTTCAGACCAGATAACCCTGCCTTATGATATCTCTGGAACCCTGACTTTTGGACTGAACAACTTTGCCTTTGAAGAATCCTTTTTGCTTGGTAAATTTGGAAAACACAGACAGAAAGACACTGCCACTTGAGACCAGAAGCCTATGGAACAGTACAATATCTGTATTTAATCTACAAGTTAATGGTCTTATGGAAAAGGTGCTTTATTGGTTTTAACCAAGACAGTGCTGACTGCCCATTGATTTTGCTTGAGGGGGCAAATATAGTGCTTATAAACACATCAGAATATTTCCTGATGCAGACACCTGTCCCAAGTTCCCCAAATTTTGTTGCAAAACCAACTGAAAATGCTGCAAAATCAAACTTTTAGAAAGAGCCTTTGTGATCATTTATCATTTAATGTATTTTTATTGATATAGGTGACTAGCTAAGCAGGACGGGGTGCCGTTATTTGATTTTGCAATTTGTGCAGGGTTTTTGTACTGCTTTAGAACTGTTCAGAGGGAGCGTAGATGTCCTTTACGGGACATCATAAATAGATCCCTCTTAGAGGGGCATTTTCCAACACCTCTGAAAGAGGCCTTGGTCCGCCCCCTCCTGAAAAAATGTACAGCAGACCCGACCGAATTGGCAAATTACCGTCCGGTGTCTAATTTACCATTTTTAGGTAAAATTATTGAGAGGGCAGTGGCGTTGCAGCTACAGAGGTTTCTGGATGACGCTTCCGTCCTGGACCCGTGCCAGTCCAGTTTCCGGCCGGGCCATGGAACGGAGACGGTGCTGGTCGCCTTGGTGGATGACCTCCAGCGGCAACTGGATCGAGGCAGCGTTGCGGTGCTGATGCTGTTAGACCTGTCGGCGGCATTTGATACAGTCGACCATCAGCTACTGACCGGCCGCCTCGCCGACATAGGGGTTAGGGGGTTGGCCTTACAATGGCTCTCCTCCTTCCTCTTGGGTCGGGGACAAAGGGTGGCGATTGGGGGTGAGCGGTCCCCGAGGCGCACACTGGATTGTGGGGTGCCTCAGATTGCCCGGAGGTTTGGGCTGGGTTGCCATCAATATGCAGATGACACCCAGCTCTATCTACTAATGGACGGCCGGCCCGACTCCGCCCCAGGGAACCTGGATCAGGCTTTGCAGGCTGTTGCAACGTGGCTTAGGCTGAGTGGGCTGAAGCTGAATCCAACGAAGACAGAGGTCCTGTGTGTAGGTCGCGGCGCTCTGGGAAGGGAAATATCTCTCCCGGCCTTCGACGGCGCGCCATTGAAAGCAGCGCGCCAGGTAAAGAGCTTGTTTTCTCCCTTTCTCACAATACAAGAACTCGTGGGCATTCGATGAAATTGCTGAGCAGTCGGGTTAGAATGAATAAAAGGAAGTACTTCTTCACCCAAAGGGTGATTAACATGTGGAATTCACTGCCACATGAGGTGGTGGTGGCCACAAGCATAGCCACCTTCAAGAGGGGTTTAGATAAAAATATGGAGCAGAGGTCCATCAGTGGCTATTAGCCACAGTGTGTGTGTATATATAATTTTTTTTTGCCACTGTGTGACACAGAGTGTTGGACTGGATGGGCCATTGGCCTGATCCAACATGGCTTCTCTTATGTTCTTAATACAATCACTCTTTTACGCATAAATTATATTAAGCATATACACAAGACCTAAGATATAAAAGGTGGGAGATAGCAGGAAAACAAGGGCAGACAAACAGGGTATACTACCTTTCTAGAAGATGGCATATGTCCGTGGAAAAATGGGGGTGGGAGCAGACCTGCCCCATAGGTGGGTACAAACTGTCACGGCACCTAACAGAATGCACACCCTATGACTCCAGACCTGGGCAGTTATAGGGTTGGGAAGGGACGTTTCACCGCAGGGGCTTGATGGTGGGGAGATGATGGCCTTATTGGGTCATTACAGTGGGTGTCCGGAGGTAAAACAAAAGGTGAACCTTGTACCTGTATGGCCACTCAGGAAAGGAAGTTTAGGTTATAATTTAATCTTGACATTCCCAGGAAACAATGCAATGGGATAACACACAGGATATTGACAGAGACGAGATAAAGATGAGTCACTGGAAGGGGAAAGACATTGACAGGATTATCCATTCTTTCCTGTATTTTTCCATTATGGCACATTCCTGTATTTTTCCATTCTGTCCATCTGAAGAAGTGGGGAGGAAAAGGTTGCTCAGAAGCATGCCTTGCCTATGCAGGCCAGCCTTCCAATATGGAGTTTTCCTGGTCTCCATCTTGGGGCCTTCTAGGGACACACAGGCTAGCTTGAGGGGGCCCCCATGTCTTTTAGGGCTACCCTCTTTATTCAGCAGCGCTCTGGTGTCAGGTGTCACTTCTAGGTTTCCCCTGGGAGTGATGTCAGTCTTCTCTAGGAATCACTGAAAACTGTGATTTTACCATAGTATTTCTGTCAATTGCTAGAGAGATGTGACATCACTGTAAGTATTTCCTGGAAGTGATATCACACAACACCAATAGTAATTTTTTAATTATTTTTTCTTGCTTCCATTGGCTGCTGGAGTTCTGGCAGGCAAGACCTGCTTTAAGCAAGAGATCTTATGCCCCTAGGAGGCATATGGCAAACCTACTCCCTTCCCCAAATTGATAGCACTGTTCCTGGCTGGGAACACCTTTGCTTGATAAGACCTTGGAGAGACGCTTCCTTGGAGGCTGAGTATAAAAGTCTGATCTAGATGAACAAACGATCTGAGGAGCTTCAAGCTCAACACCAATAGCTAGGGCTCTTTTTCTAGCAGGAGCTCATCTGCATATTAGGCCATGCCCCCCTGATGTAGTCAATCCTCCAAGAGCTTAGAGGGCTCTTAATACAGGGCCTATTGTAAGCTCCAGGAGGATTGGCTACATCAGGGGGCCATGGCCTAATATGCAGAGGAGTTCCTGTTAGAAAAAGAGCCCTGCCAATAGCACATTATGCCAGGAAGCATATAATGTTTTTTTCTGTAAGAAATATTTTCACCAAGTCATTAGAAATTGAATGGGCACAGCAAATCCATTAAATTATAGCACCAGTTCGATCATCTTAAAAATTATTGTGCTGTTAAAATATATTTAAGAGAGATGCCAAATAATTTCATTTCATCTTCCATTGTGTAGTTATTTCTCTGTAAGCCATGATCTCTAGTAAAACATGACTAGTTTCACTCTGAAATATTTTATGGCAGCTCAGGGTGTCCAAACAATTTTGCATCTGGAAGCTTCTTACATTTTACTGCCCATTCTTTGTAGAGGATTATAGGCATATTGGTAAATCTAATCTTGTAAGAATAAAGAGTAATAGTAAATTAATCAAAATGCTTGGTGAGCCTTAAGACTGATTTGTTTTTAGATGAAATATTACATGAAATATACATTATATTTTTTCTGCTTTTTTATTTTGACAAATTTCAGTGAGCCCAGATTTATACTTCTTACAAAGGTATATATTTTGGAGATCGACATTTGCTAGAATTAGATTTATCCCATGAAAACCTGCACTCACATTTACTTCAGATAAGTCCCATTGAATTCCGAGGAATGTACTTCATATTTGCTGTATGCTTAGGATTGTCCTGAACAGTTACTTTACATCTCAGTTTTGTGTTGGACAGAGAAAGGTAGGTCTCTTTGATATCTTTGAGACAAAATACCAGAAGCGCTAAACTTTCTCCTATAACCTCTAGCATTTTTTTTTATAACCTGCCATTCCTCCCAGAGCTCAGGGCAGTGTACCTGCCTCTCCCTTCTCTGTTTTACTTTATGTTACACTAGATTAAAAAAATTAAATAACCAACCAGTTATCAAACTTGAAGTCCTTTGAAAGCAAGTACACAGCAAAGAATTATTTACAGCCAACGTAACTCTCCCCTTGGCTCCATTTGGCCTCTGTTGCCAGTGATGAGACAACATCACTACCGGTGCATGCTGAACATCATTGCATCACCAGTGACAGATGCCTAGACCTCAATTTGCTGCTGGTTAATTCCCCAATCCACCCCTCCCCCTGCCAGTTGCCGGGTGGAACTTGGTAACCCCATGTAAATCTCAATAAAACAACAACTCCAATGGCTAGATCTACCTCACTAAATGATTGGCTTGACATTTTTTATCTTTCTTGTGAATTCTAAGAAAATCTCTGCTTATTTTCTCAAATAATCACTTCCAGCTCATAATATGAGTCTAAGGAATAACTCTGCCACACACCCCAAATCCATTCCCCTCATATTTTACCCTTCTAAAGCAAGAGGGGGTATGACACATTAATAAGGTATTGATATTCTAGCACAATGACTGCTTAGAATCATGGAGTTGGAAGAGACCTCCAGGCAAAACTTGAAAAAAGACTTCTGCAGAACTTAGTAGCTGAAAAGAAGCAGAAGGGCCTTTGCTGAGGAAGTTGTCTGAAATTATCAGATAGCTACAACCACAGATGGCTGAACTTAGTTTCTGAGAAGAATTGTGGTTAGTACAGAGAGATCTTATTTATTTATTTATTTTTGTATCCCACCCTCCCTGCAAACAGGCTCAGGGCGGCTGAAGTGGGGGGGATAACCTACTTCTCTTAGCAGCAGGGGGGATAACCTCTGAGTTCCACTTTAAGCTTTTGCATGCATGTCTGAAATTATGTAATGAAAAAACAGAAGTATGCTGCCCACCTTCAAAGGGGAAGTGTAATCACTTGCAGAGTTGTTTCTAAAAATCACAATTTGCCTGGCAAATGAATCTTTAAGCTTGTTATCTGGTTGTCTTTCTAGGGTCGGTGTGTGGGAGTAGTAGGTGAGGTAGATGGCCGCTTAGGGCACCACCACATCACAAGTGCGGGAGGTGGGTGCCCACATCACAAGTGAGGTAGGTGGCCGCTTAGGGCACCACCACATCACAGGTGCGGGAGGTGGGTGCTCATGCTGTCTCTGTCATTCTTTCTTAGCTCCAGTCGCTCAGAACTGAGAAAGAACAATGCACCCCCTGCCCAGCTCCCTCCAAACCCAGAGAGGGCTGAGTGGGGGAGGGGGCATGAGCATTCTTTCTCAGCTCTGAGTGATCAGATCTTTCTGGGTTTTGAGGGAGCTTGGCTTGGCCCTGCCAAGCATCCTTTCTCAGCTCTGACCGCTCAGAGCCGAGAAAGAATGGTGCATCCCCTGCCCAGTTCCCTCCAAACCTGGAGAGTGATGGGGGGGGGGCACAGAAACTAATAAAATAGATTGTTAATATTATGACTACATTTTGGATTTCTTCTTTTTAATGAAGTTCCTTTCATCATTCTCTTTACATATCTGTAATTTTTGAATACTATGCTTTATGTCACTCATTCCATCAGATCTACCTAAGTGAATTGGCTTAACCTGTATCCCGCTTTTTAGTCTGTTCCATTGCTGTGGGATGCACTTCCTGTTTTCCTGTAGTAAGTGACATAAAAAAACTGACTATTGGTGGTCCCTACTTTTATTGTTTCATGTAGAGCTAAACAAGAAAAAGAATGTGTTTTTTTTTCTGCTTAGGAATTTTCAGTTAGCAATCACATGAGATCCTGCTGCCCATGTAGTAAAAGACTCTGCCATTTACACAACCCTCAGGACAGGGTTGGTTGGCAGTCAAGCATCAACATTGTAGAAATAAACTGAAGGAGCCATTAAAGAGCTTAATGGCTCCCCAAACTTAGCCTCTACTGCTTTTTGCTGTGGGACATGATGATAGAAGCTGCTGGAAGCAAACTTCTTTCCACATGCATTGACACAGAAATGTTACATTTCAGATAGACAATAAAATCCATGGAAAGACTAGTATATCTTGGCTTGCCCCCAAGTCTTTTTAGGTAATAGGATATCTAGACTGCACAGTTTGTAACAAATTGTTCTTTTACATTTCTAAACAGAACTCACTAGTGTTGCAGCTAAATCTAATAAAAAGTAGAGACATCACCCTGCCAACAAAAGTCCATATAGTCAAAGCGATAGTATTCCCAATAGTAATGTATGGCTGTGAAAGCTGAACCATAAGGAAGGCCAAGTACAGAAGAATAGATGCTTTTGAGCTGTGGTACTGGAGGAGAATCTTGAGAGTCCCTTGGACTGCAAGAAGATCAAATCAGTCAGTCCTAAGAGAAATCAACCCTGACTGTTCCCTGGAAGGTCAGATGCTGAAGATGAAGCTCAAATACTTTGGCCACCAAATGAGAAGGGAGCACTCACTGGAGAAAACTCTGATCCTGGGAAAGACAGAAGGCAAAAGAAGAAGGGGATGGCAAAAGATGAGATGGCTGGACGGCATTACTGATGTAACCAACATGAATTTGAGCAGACTTCGGAGGATGGTAGAAGACAGGAGGGCCTGGCATGACTTTGTCCATGGATTCGCAAAGAGTCGGCCTTGACTGTTCGACTGAACAACAACAACAACTAAGTGTTGCAGCCTTACCATGAATTTTTCTTGAATGGAAGGGCTATATGCTATGCATATCCATCAGGCATAAGTGGATCTTTCCCTATCTTTCCCACTCACAGTCTTCTTTTCTTCCAGAACAACACTGCTAGAGCTTGGGGAACCTTGCAGCCAAAGACCATGAAGGTCAGGGGGATAAAGTGGGGCAAGATTACAACTCTTCATTCTTCCATAAGCAGAATATCCATAGGATTCGGCCCAAAGAGAATTTAAGAGAAGTATGGCCTAACATGACTTTTTGCCCATTGTTACAGGGAATGCTTTTAAGTCTCTTGATTTTGATGGGGAAATTAGCTAAGAGACTAGGTAGAGCGAACTTAGGAGCGAGGATCTTTTCTTTCAATGATGCGGAGCTCGGGTTTTCAGCCAAAAATAGTCCAAGCAATTGTATTTTTATAGTGTTTACTTAGGATATGTAGTAAGAGGATTTACACACACACAGAGAGATCTATGTACAAGCAAGAGAATAAGAAAATAGGGGTTATCGATAGAGGAATTCAAGGGTTGTTAAAGCAGGTAATATTCACCTGATCCAGAAGAGGGGATGTCTGTTCAATGGGAAGTACATGGAGAGGAATGCAAACGACCAGCATAACACGCCCTATAGACCCAATTACAGGAGTAACGGGTGGTACAGACTGCAAATGGCACTGTACAGAATGCACGCTGAGGTGAGTTTTTGACCCACACTATATAGGGGTTCGACAGATGGGGATCATTAGTTACCTAGGGGCTTTGATGTTCCATTGATGGCTATCTTGAATCGCTATGTTGGGAAACTTCACACATTTTGCTAGGATGATAAGCTTGGAGCAATTGAATAATTAGTTACTGGTTTTTGCTTGACGCTCGGAAAGGGATCAAAGACCTTTAAGGGTAGGATCAATCAAATTATGCATTTGATTGGAGTTAGCAAGGTAGAGGTGATAGGCTGGAGGAAGAGACAATTGGCAAGTAGCAGAAGATCAGAGTGAGAGTAGTACTTACCCGCAGTTCCCATGTTATTATGCATCTTATTTGGCAGCAGCGCTAGAGGGGGAAATGGGTGAGACTACACCGAGAGACAGACTTTAGGCGCCAACCAAAACAAGCTCTCTGCTGGGTCCACTCCACCTGTTTAGATGGAGTGTTTTCTTGGCTTGTTTTTGGTCAGGCTCCATTTTGTTTAACAGAAGTAGGAGACCCTCTCTCTTTATTTGCACTGGGGTATTCCATTTTTATCAGGCAGCACCTCTCAGTAACACCATCCATGAAAATAGCAGTAGGGATCATATCCTGTGCATGGATTTCTACAAAGGAAAAGTAAAAACGGTGAGCACAATTTCATCTGGAAGCTCCAGGGTCCCAAACAATCAGGGGTGGTGATCATAACCAGTGACAAGTAGTCTTAGGTCTTTGTGGGCTTTCATGGTCAGAGTCTGATATTTCCTCCTGCCTGAGATTAGGTGGGCCTCTTGGGTGAGGTCTACAACCCCTGGTGATTTCATTCTTATTAGGGGGATGCTACAAATAGAAATGGGTTTCCCACTGAAATTGATGGAAACAGCTAATGAAGATTAATTAATCTGCACATGTGCCCATTACATTAATAAAGAACCAGAACAAAATAACTAAGAAATATAATGATCCAATTTCTAAAGTGAATAAAATATCTGTGCACATCCATAGCTCACAAGTAGTGTTTTACTTCATAGTTCAACATTAAAAGCTCTCTCTCAGATTTCAATTTACAAGAAAATGGTTTTCTCTTTTCCTTTTATGGACAGGCATCAGCTGAAGTGTACTGTAAAGAAGCAGTTATGCTTTAAGAAAATGCTTCACCCATAAACTATAGTTTACGCTATAATCTTTTAAATGTTTATGAGCACAATCTACTTTATTGAAGACAGGCTTCACATTGAGTTGAGAAATAGAAAATAACATGAATTCAGATCAATGGTTTGCAATTCTTTGGGGAACATTAGTGCACATATTTGCCATGGCAACCAAGCCTGTTTTACATTTCTCATCCACTTTACTCCTTTTGTCTTTGGCCATTTAAAAATATAATGAATTGCAAAGTTTGCAGATGCTGTCATTTTGTAATGAGCATTTAATGCAGCACTGATTCAAAACTAGAGAACTGAAAATTCAGTATAAATAGCAGAGTGGTGGAAGCACAGGTAGACCCTACTCTTATGGTATAGCAGCAGAGGTAGGCTTAGAATCTGTAGAACATACAGTCTGAACAAGAAAGTACTTTCTACTGGAGCAGCTCAGTTGGCTTGAGACATACCATGAATTCAGAGAAAGAAACACAAAAAAGGCATAGCAGCTCAGCCTCAAGCTGACCATTAACTGTGGGTGGGGGGGCACAGATGATGCACACAGGCTTGGCTCCAACATTTATCCAAGAGCAGCTCACCACAGCAGGAATGGCAGGTACTCATTGCACCTTCGAACAAATGTTCAACTTGAGTACATCCCTGAGAACTGAGGTCCACAGACATGAAGGCCACGTTTTCACAATTTTACTCTCTCTTTTTTAGAAGTTTACAAGCTTGTACAAGGGGTGTGCATATGAGTTCGTTAAGGATTTCTTGTGCTATTTGTAGTAACATCTTATGCTTTAAGAAAATGCTTCACACATAAACTATAGTTTACGCTATAATCTTTTAAATGTTTATGAGCACAATCTACTTTATTGAAGGCATGCCTCAAGCCAACTGAGCTGCCCCAGTAGAAAGTGCTTTCTTGTTCAGACTGTATGTTCTACAGATTATTCTTTTTTTTAGAAGTTTACAGGCTTGTACAAGGAGTGTACATATGAGTGACTTTGTTAAGGATTTTGTTGTGCTATTTGTAGTAACATCTGATGTGGTAGAGAAAGCAAGAAAGAAGCTGTCAAGCTCCTGCATATATCTTTCCCTTAGAAGCTGAATTGTGGTATTTACTACCTACTAGCCAGGGCCATCTGGCTAGGGGATGTTTAGATTCTCATGAAGCACTGTTGTGTTTAATACCAGTAGCTCACAAAGCAGAATGTTTGCTCACAAGACTCTGCAGCTTAAAGGGAACATTGCTGACAGCGATACTGATCCTGTGCACTTAGGGAAAGGTATTTGTGAATTTCCTGCATTGTGCAAGGGTTTGGACTAGGTAACCCGGGGTGGGGGGTCCCTTCCAACTCTATAACGATTCTATGATTCTGAGAGAGTATGATTGGGCCACTGTCACCAAGTGAGCTTTCCAAGTGGGGATTTGAACATGGGTCTCCCAGATACAGTCTGACACTCTATCAGTACATCCCAGCTATGCCTGTACCTTGTGAGGCACAAGCTGGGTTGCTCTTGCATCATGTCTGTGTAATCCAAGGGTAAAACGTAATCCAAGGGCCAGACATATGCGTAATGCAAGGGCCAGACATATTTGGCCTTGGAGCTCTACCACCAACTTCTGGGTAGGCAAGAATGCCAGTTCTTCAGCAGGTTTTAGAAGAACAAGATTGTCACGCAGTCTGACAGTGCATTCTGCTACACAGAGATCTACTTGACGGTTCCATGAGGCTTCTCAGCTCTTCTTGGGCATTCTTTTCATCTTTTCATGTATCTTTACAGCCACTGCTCTGTCTTATAATTATAAAAGCCATGGGACCCAACAGTACTATGAGACATCCTGTTGTCAGGTCTTTAAGGTGTCACTAGCAATATCCGAAGCCAGGATGGGTGGAGCCTGGAGCAAGGTTGTGACAAGCATGATTGAACTCCAAAGGCAGTTCCGGCCATCACATTTAAAGGGACTGTGCCCCTTTTAAATGCCTTCCCTCCATTTGGAAATAATGAAATAGGAGAACCTTCTTTTGGGGCTCATAGAACTGGACCCACTGGTTCAATATTTTTAAAACTTGGGGGGGGGGGTGTTTTGGGGAGAGGCACAAGAAATTTTGCTGAAACTTTGGTGCCTCTAGATAAAAAAACAGCCCCCAGAGCCCCTGTTACCCACAGAATCAGTCTCCATAGGGTATAATGGAGTGCCCAGCAGACACTTCCCTGCCCCACCCCACCCCACTTTCAAATGACCCTGAAACAGGGGGAGGGCCTCCAAAGCAGGGGCTCTCCTGCCCCCAACTGGGGATTGGCAACTCTATTTACTGTGCAATCTTAAACCAGATTATATCCTTCTAAATCCACTGAACTCATTGGGCTTGAAAGGATGTAAGTGTATTTAGGATGTCAGTGCTAGTGACCAACGCTGGTAGACCTGAAGCATGTTTTTAAGTCTCTTTTATTGGCTTTTGACCACTGGTCAAAAAGCAAGAGGTTCTTCTCCATAAATACTTAGTGTGTGTGATTCTGTGCAATCCTATGTCTATGATATCATGGTTCTGTGTGAGATGAGTGTGGCAGTTATGGGGTGGGGGGCTCTGAGGCAATTGTTTTCTGGGCTGAAGAATATCCAATCCCCCTCTCTGGCCTCGCCTATAGATTCTTTATACCCCAATAACACACACTCAAATAAAAAGGAGGACACAGACAAGACACAGATGGAGATGAACAACAGAAGTTTATTTAACAGAAAATAAAGTATTTAATAAGGTAAATATCATATGTGGATAACTTAGGTATATAAAGTAAAAAGGTAAAGGTAGTCCCCTGTGCAAGCACCAAGTCATTACCGACTCATGGGGTGGTGTCACATCATGACGCTTTCTTGGCAGACTTTTTACAGGGTGGTTTGCCATTGCCTTCCCCAGTCATCTACACTTTCCCCCCAGCAAGCTGGGTACTCATTTTACCGACCTCAGAAGGATGGAAGGCTGAGTCAACCTTGAGCCGGCTACCTGAACACAGCTTCTGCTGGGATCAAACTCAGGTTGTGAGAAGAGCTTGGATTGCAGTACTGCAGCTTACCACTCTGCACCATGGGGCTCTTCTATATAAAGTAAAGTTGGCACTAAAATAAAGTAAATAACCCCTGAAGGGAGATTTGCTTCCCCTTTCCATGGACAGGATACCTCAGCAGGTTCAAGGGTGGTTATTCTCTCACATAACATCTTACCACAATATTTACACACACCAGTTAGGAATGATAGGCATTTAACAGGATGCTTATTTATATAACTAAAAAAAGCTTTCTTCCCTAAGCCAACCACAAAGCCTCATTAAAAAGCCCAATAAAAGCCTGGCTAAACTGACATTCCTTTCCATAGCCACAAAATCTCTATCCCAAAAGTAAAAAATGTTTCTTTATCCTTCTTTAGCTGAGTCTCAGGTCATGATCTACATGTTTTTTGAGGGGGGTGGGGGGGTGGGTTCAAAATAAAAAAAAAAATGACACTCCCTTCTGGGCCCATTCTATCTTATGGGCCTATAAAATAAAATGGACTCCATACCCAATTTGGCGTTCCCCCCTCCGGCAGTACCCCGGGCAAGTGCCCCCTCCCTAGATCTGGTCCTACTGATTCTGGCTCACCTCCTCCCATCGACTAGAGTTCCAAGTTGACAATCACTTGGATTTGCATGAGGCCTAGATCACAAGGATTGGTTCAGAGCTGGAAGAGTGGCAAGACTTTTAAGAATAATTGCCACAGTGATTATCAACACAGTCTTGCTCCAAACATTAAAAGTGTCCAGTTAACATTTTTCCAGCACTGGCCCACAAAAGTTCTTTTTAGGTGATGATAGTTCTGCTTTCTTCAGGAGGCTGACTCCAACATCTTTGTGATCATTGTTAGAAAAACCTGACTACCCTTTTGTTCCTTTAACCTTGGTAACCTCCTCCAACTTGCCCCTTTGCCTTTCAGATAACCTCCACTCCATGATACCAAAATTAAAAAAGCAGCAGCTACTGATGATGCATTGGACCATTCTGAAATATTTTTTAGCAAGCATTATTTCTGGATGCCTGAAACTAATCTGTGCACCATATACTGTAATCAGGGTTCCATCTATCTCTTTAACCGAGGGCATAATCATCAATTTGTGAACCGTCTTTTTCTTTTGTTGAACTGTCAGGGCAATAGAAAGCTTTAGTGAACTGAAACTGACTCTCATCCTCAGCTCCATTTACTGAAAGTGAGCCTTATCTGTGCAGCACATATGCACTCTGTCAGAGAGCTCTATATTTAAACTTCATTACAATTCTTGCATATTAACTCTAAAGCAGTTTCCATGATCTGACCTTAACCAGAACACAGCTGACATATGCAGCTATATTTAAAATAAGCACATTTGATTTGTAAAAAACAAACAAACAAAAAACCCTAGTTTTCTTTTAAGACAGAAATATAATTTGACAGTATCGTTGACTTTTGATTGTAGTTTTTTTCCAGTGTTGTCACAAACTTCACTATGCTGCAGGCGATATGCTTAGCATTATGCTAAGGCAATAGGTTTAGGCTGCTTTGGACTATACTGTACATTCACTGAAGGTCTACCATTTCCTTCTTTCATCCAGAACTCCTTCCTAAAACCTTGGATACATGTGTGACATTTGTGTTTTTCAGAAGATAATTGCAATTATCATACTATCACCTAGTTGGCGGATATATTTTTTTTTAACGGACTGACTTTATTTGTTATAGATCCAGGTGGGCAGCTGCGTTGATCTGAAGCAATAGAATGAAGTGACCGTCCAGTGACACCTTTTAAGACCAACGAAGTTTTATTCAAAGCGCGAGCTTTCATGTGCATGCACGCTTCCTCAGACGTAGTAAAATGAAACTTACCAGTCCATATAAATGAAGTAGAGGCTGAACAGCAGATTAGCATATAAGCAGACAATATAATGAAATGTTTTAACAGATGCAAACAGGAATAACAAGCTAAGTTTATACGGTCATTATTGTTTAGATTCAATTCCAGAGGAAAACACTGATTCAAACACCTATTCAAATATGTCAACATTGCCAATAGATGTGTAAATATATCCTTCTTAATTATAGAGTAATAAGACCAATCATCTGATCCTGCTGTCATGCTCCATCCATCTCCTCCAGTGTGGAGGTAACTGAAGGTATCTTTCTTCTTTGAGATGGGGTGATTTGTCATGCCATGTTATGTCTCCTCTGTTACCAGACATGCATTCCAATATGCTATTTTAATTTATTGCATTACATTACAAGCACTGTTCTAAATTACTATTCCAAATAAGAAATACTCTAAAATAAAGAGAATGTGTAGCATTTCTTGGTGAGAGTACAAATGTAATGACTGCATAGATTTAGCATATGTAATGAGATTTTAAAAAAACCCAATATCCCTTTATTTATAGGGAGGAGTTTGTTCTGTGTTTTGGAATAATTTATAATTCAGCAATTTTGATTATAATTCAGCAAATTATAATTCAGCAATTTCCCTTTCCATTCCTAAAGTTCCTTTGCAATAAAACAGCTACTTTGAGGTCACCCACTGAATGTCTTGAAAGGCTGAAGTGTTCTCCTACAGGTTTATCAGTTTTGCAATCCATGATGTCAGATTTGTGTCCATTTATCCTATTTAAAAACAACAGAAAGATACATAAAAACACAGAAAAGGAGGAACAAAGCATGGATATGTCAGTTCAAATGGCTTCTGGGACAGACATATTTGGCCTGGACAGCCTGCTGCAAAGACAGTTTCAGACTCACATCCTGAAGGCAAGAAGAGGGATGGACTGGGAAGTAGCAATGGCCCAGGAACAAGCTAAGCTGAGTAGATCTTGCAGGGATCACTCAGCTGTGCCAGCAATTTGTCTTGGCAAACCTGTTGCCTTTGGTGGAAGGGCAGGAGATGAAAACTCCAGACATTGCTGCTGCTGAAGGGCCTGAACCAAGCAACTCCAGCAGTACTCTGCAGAGCTGCCTAAGCTTGTTCCTAGCTTCCAGTCACCCTCCAGAGCAGTGGCCCACCAGAAATTAAGCTACATCCATACCTGGGAGCAAGAGTTCCACCATCTGGGGGCAGCAGCTGAAAAGGCCTTCCTACAATTCCTTGCCCATCTTATTTCAGAGCAGGCAAGACTTCTTTGGGGGTACCAAAAGGAAAGCTCTATTGATTGATCTCGGCAGCTTGATATAAAAGGAGATGATAGGAAATTGGGAGCGGCTGCAAGTACAGTAGACGACAGAAACAGGATACAGAGTGATCTTGACAGGCTGGAAAACTGGGGTAAAACCAATAAAATGAATTTTAGCAGGAATAAATGCAAGGCTTTTTCTACAGAAAAAGCAGAAACTCATTTGAATTTTAGGCCACACCCCCTGACATCACCATTGTTTCATACAGGGCTTTTTTGTAGAAAACGCCCAGCAGGAGCTTATTTGCATAATAGGCCACACCCCCTGACACTAAGCCAGCCAGAACTGCGTTCCTGCTCAAAAAAAAAAAGGCCTGGATAAATGTGAAGTTATGCATTTAGGTAGGGAAAATCCAAGGCATGGTTATAGGATGGGGAGACTTGTCTTAGCAGTAGTATGTGCAAAACGAATATAGGGGTATTAGTGGATCATATGCTGAACATGAGTCAACAGTGTGATGTGGTGGCTAAAAAGGCAAATGCAATTTTGGGCTGTATCAATAGATGTATAGTGTCCAGATCACATGAAGTGATGGTATTGTTTTACTCTGCTCTGGTAAGACCGCACCTGGAGTATTGTGTTCAGGTTTGGGCACCACATTTTAAGAAGGACATAGACAAGCTGGAACAGGTCCAAAGGAGGGCGGCAAAGATGGTGAGGGGTCTGGAGACTAAATCCTATGAAGAAAGGTTGAAGGAGCTGGGGATGTTTAGCCTGGAGAGGAGGCGGCTGAGAGGTGATATGATCACCATCTTCAAGTACTTGAAGGGCTGTCATCTAGAGGATGGTGTGGAATTGTTTTCCGTGGCCCCAGAAGGTAGGACCAGAACCACTGGGTTGAAATTGAATCAAAAGAGTTTCCGGCTCAACATTAGGAAGAACATCCTGACCATGAGAGAGGTTCCTCAGTGGAACAGGCTTCCTCAGGAGGTGGTGGGCTCTCCTTCCTTGGAGGTTTTTAAACAGAGGCTAGATGGCCATCTGACAGCAATGAAGATCCTGTGAATTTAAGGGGAGATATTTGTGAGTTTCCTGCATTGTGCAGGGGGCTGGACTAGATGGCCCTGGAGGTCCCTTCCGACTCTTTCGATTCTATGAAATTAGTGCTTGTGATGATGTCAGGTAATATGAAAGTGCTGACTGCTCTGTTTCACCTGCATTGGTTTGTTTCACATGCTGAAATCATATTTAATGTTCAAGTCAATGAACAATGAAAATGCATTGAAGAATTCATTCTGAGATATACTTATCATAGGCATTCCAGCAAAAAGTGATGTACGTAGGATGAAAAATGCTTGATAAATAAGATTAGCAGTGAAATGTGAAGATACACTTGTAATACAATGTACAATTACATTACAATGTGGGGATACAATTAGCAATTTCTGCGGCCCCTTTAAAAGTAGGGCTATCTCCTGATTATTTGATCTACCATTTGGATTAACTGGTTAATTTTAAGAAATCCTGTACAGTATTCAAAACATATGAAACTTTTTGTGATACTGAAAAGTACAATATTTGACATCTTTGGGGGATTCTGAAAAGTGAAATAGTGGACAGTTTATTAAATGAAAGCTACAACTATCCATTGGATGGAAAGAGAATCTTAAACGTTTTCTGTTTTAATAACACATCAGGAATAAAATAGTCTAACAAAAAACCCCAAAAACTTAGCCCACTGATGCTACTAAGATGCTCAGTGATTAATTAACTGAATCTTTATTAGGCGTAATCCTCTAATTTAAAATGTCCCCTCTATTTAAAGTTGATGACAGCAGTAAACTGCGGGAACAAAACAGAACAACATGAGTGATAATTTTCGCGAACAAAATGTTGCGTTGTTTTATTAGAAAGACAGCCTGCCCTGCAGACCCCGCTTTGTGTAAAGAAACGGCTAAAATTAAACGGAGAAGAGAGAGCTTAAAATTAAATGGAAAATGAAACCAATAAGAATCAGTTAATCCTTTTAAAACAGGGCTCTTCTGATTTGAGTACCATGTCACATACTCAGCTTAATTTAATAATCTTGCTAGGAAAGTAGCCTGGAGCAGAAACATTGGGGCAAGAATTCAGAAACACCATTAGCCAATCAGCAGTTCCATAGCCTTGGGCTACTAGACACAAATCATTTTGGGGGTTACTTTTAGAAAAGTGAAGGTATGCCACTGAACAAAAGTGAAGATCTTGAGGCTTGCCTATTGATATCAGCAAGACATCCTGTTGACTTTAGTGGCATTGCATGAGCTGCTACATGGCAAGAATTCCGGCTCTTAGACCTTCATATATCTCATTAATCTTTTTAACATTGTTGTTTCATATTTGCACTGTGAACAGTGCCTGAAGGTTTTAAGGCTCCATTAGGTAAATACTGTGCAGTAAAAAGGAGTCACTGTTGCAAAATGTCTCCCATATTTAACAATGATAAACAATTAAGAGAAGAACCGGAACTGGTGATGAGACTAAGTAGTTTGCCAGAGGTCAAAGAGCAGTTCAGAAGCAGAGCCAGCAATAAATCTGAGGTTCCTTGGAAATAGGGTTGCCATTTCCTGGAATTACAACTGGTCTCTCAGTTCCCCTGGAGAAAAGAGCTGCTTTGAAGGGTGAACTCTATGGCATTATGCCCAGCTGAATTCCCTCACCTCCCCAGCCTTCACCCACAAATCTCTAGGAATTTCCCAACCCAGAGCGGTGGCAACCCTCTTTGGAAATAGCACTGAGTGGTTCTTGCACACTGTATTCACAGGTATTCAGATCTGGGCAAGAGTTCCTTACAGGAATCCAACTATTGATTTAAGGCTCAGTATTTAACTCTCTGACTTCATACTTGCAATCTTCAAAAGTCAAAAGTAGTAGTTAGGGGATGAAGGGAGTTTTAATTCTTGAAAGCTTACACCCTGAAAATCTTGTTGGTCTCTAAGATGCTACTAGACTAAAATCTTCTCCTTCTCCTCCTCCTCATCATCATCTGTGAGTGTTAGCCACATAGCATACACCAGGAATATCTCATAGGCATACTTCATTGTAATGAATGAAGACTCACTCTCATATTCTACAAAGCATACATATACATTCATTTCCATGGACTTTGAAGAATTTCCCATCGAATTAAGACAACTACTCTAAAAGCATTACAATTCCCTTGCTCAGTATTGTGTTTGAACAAGAGGAATTGTCACTGAATTACAGCAGCTTTCCTAGTGAACTGTTTTTTGTTCAGAATTCCATTAAACTTTTAAGTGAAATGTTGAAGTTCAAAGCATTGTGGGGATTATAATTGCCAGCCTCCAGGTGGCCACTAGATATCTCTTGAGATTACAAGTGTCTCTAAGTGACAGAGATCAATTCACCTGGAGAAAACGGCCATTTCTGAAGGTGGATTCTATGGCATTGTACCCTGCTGAGGTCCCTCGCCACCCCAAACTTCACTGTCATTAGACTTCACCCCAATAAACTCCAGGTATTTCCAAGCCTGGAGCTGATAACCATACTAGGGATGCACCTTTTGGATCACAAGAAATTTCTGTTGGTACATGCAGGTCCTAGCCTGATACTACTTCACCACATGTGTTTGCCATCACATGAATGATACAGTCTTTGGGATATCTCAGCAGATGCCCCAAATGTACCCCTTGGAACTGGATGCCAAAAACTGGAGCCCACATTGATATCCACCTGTTCCTTGTGTTCTTGTTTCTGAGAATGAACATTTTTCAAGCAGGTCTTGTATGCCCACTAGTTTTTCTGTTGTTTTTTTTCCGGGGTGGGGGGTGGGGAGGGAGGAATCAGAACTGGAATCAGGGTTTTTTGTTTGGAGCCTGGGCATGGGGAAATTGCCTTTTGATGCATTGACAGGCATGTGCAAAATTTTGTCAACTACTAGTTGTACATTCTGCAAAGCAGCTTGGTGTGATGGAACAGCTTACAGTGCAATCCTATACAGAGTTGCATCCTTCTGAGCCCTTTGACTTCATTGGACTTAGAAGGGTATAACTGCTTAGAATGGCACAGTTAATAATATACTGTACATTATAACCTTCTATCCCAGCCCTTTGATTTGAATAGATATAAAATATGAAGTAATTGTTTCTGGCAGGACAAAAATGTTTTCCAAAATAAAAATAGCATTTGAAATACCTTTGAGAAAATTTCTATTATATCCTAGTTTATTTTCAGAGGACATAGTATATACATGGCCAGCTCACCCACTAGGCAAACTAGGCATTTACCTAGGGCACCGGCAGGGCAGGGGTGCCAAAATCAGCCCCCGCCCCCCCTAGGCAAATCCCTAGTTGCCTGCCTGCTTCCCCCCCTCCCTCTCACCCAGTTTTAATGCTCAGGGAACCGGCGGCAAAGCACCAGCTTTTTCAGCGGCCTGCTGGTTCCCCTGCCACCCCAGCGCCGAATGTCCCAAAAGTGGCGGAAGGCCAGCATAGGAGCTGCGGGCCTCTCCATAGCTTTTCCTGCCAATCAGCTGATCAGTGGGGGAGGGGACACCTTGAAAGAGCCCCGGGAGCCGGCACATTGCCTCCGGTTCCCCAGGCATTACAATTGAGAGGGTGGGAGAGAGGAAGGGGGAGGCGCCACAGAGGGGGGTGGCGTGGGGCAGTGGCAGGCATCGAGGCTGCCTGGGGTGCCATGCGCCCTCAGGCCGGGCCTGAGTATATAGCTCACTGAACTTCTTAAATTTCCTTCTCACCCCACCCCCAAAGATTAAATAAATCCCTTAAACGGTTTAGCTGAAAATTAAAATGCACCAGTTATTGTGAATGTCATAAACTTCTGTCTATACCACTTGTTTGATGCCGCTCAGCATTTGTTGTTACCAAAGCAAACACCTGTGTAGAGAAAACAGTCTTAGATTGCAAAGTGCTGTTTTATATAATTCCCATCTTGCATCGGATAAAATGTTGATAAAGAAATGCTAACAAAAGTAAACTAAATTAAGGTGTCCCTTTCAAAGAAATTCATTTTCATCTTAGTTGTGAATGTTTCCTTGGCTGTAAGTTCCACTGTGTTCAATAGGTCTTGTTCCACAGTAAGCATGCATAGGATTTCAGCCTTAGTTATTTATTTATAGGGAACCTTCACAGAATCACCTAACAGTCATTACCTCTTAACAAAGAGCATTTAAAATAGGAGGGATCATTTCCAGTATTCTAAAAGCATTTAAATGATTGATTGGTTATTCTAATCCGTGTTAAATTTTGCAAGAATACTCCTAATTATTTGGGAGAGGAGGTAGGTGAGAGAGTAATGCAACCAGTACAAGGATGCTCCAACTAAAAAAAATACAATGGAAAGAATTACATCTACCACCTAATTAAAGGTTTATTGCCCTGTCTTTATAGACAAAGGTACATAGTCAAAGAGCATAAAGGAATAACTAATTCCCATTCATTAATACTGAGAATGTAACCTAAATGTGGAACTGTGATACTAACTCACATTGGTGAATGTGATGAAAGATTTCAGAAATGACATTTATTCCAGAGTGATAAAAGGAATCGTCTTATGGCCAAAGTCCCTCTGTAGCTTTTAAGATTACCACAGTCATCAATGTCAGAGGTCCAACTACATGGGAAACTGTGATGCTATGGTGTTGTGATAAGAGTTCTCAAACTTTATTTCCAAAATACCAATTAAAGGCTGCAGAAATGGATATCTTGTCAAATTTGATAAACGGGATACCCGAAAGTGAAGCTAGTAGAAAATGGGATAAATTTTATAATTGGATAGAGAGAAATAAATAATACATTAGGAAGTATCTGTACTAGTCATATATATGATAAACCAATGTGAACATTCGTTATTGATGTTCTTTTTTTTGTTTTTTTTTTCTCCTTTTTGTCTTTTTTCCTGTTTTTTTTTGTCAGAATTTGATATATACCCCAAACCACCTCTTCAAGGATGAATGATATGTTTGTACCAGAAAGATCTTTTTATTTTTTATGTAAAGTAATTGTGGTAATTTGGTGAAAATATTGATGTTTTTAATAAAAGAAACCCTTAAACCCTAAAAAAACAAAAACAAAATACCAATTAAACAGGGCTCCAATCTGATTCAGAATGCTGGCACAGATGAAAGTAGGATTACCCTTTCCCCTACATGGTTGGGGTTTTTCCAACCTGAAACATCCCTGTAGCACTGGTTTGTTCCACTATGGCAAACTGGCAGGCTGCTGGAAGGATTTGGAGGGGGGTTGGGTAGAGTGCACAGCATCACTTGCAGTGGAAGCTGGAAATGACATCATGACATCAGTGGGGGGCATCATGATATCATTTCCAGTTCTCACCAGAATGACAATATATATAAGAAGAAGAAGAAGACATTGGATTTATATTTCACCCTCCACTCAAGAGTCTCAGAGCGGCTCACAATCTCCTTTACTTCCCCCCCCCCCCACCACAGACACCCTGTGAGGTGGGTGGGGCTGAGAGGACTGTCACAGCAGCTGCCCTTTCAAGGACAACCTCGGCCAGAGCTATGGCTGACCCAAGGCCACGCCAGCAGGTGCAAGTGGAGGAGTGGGGAATCAAACCTGGCTCTCCAAGATAAGAGTCCGCACACTTAACCACTACACCAAGCCACTACAATGATGCTCCACTCCCCCATTTTTCCCTTGCCAGTCTTTGAAGCGCTACATCGAAGAGGACTTAGCATTTGAACTAGGCAATAGAAAAACCGCTAAGTTTCAAAATATCATACAAACAGTTCTCAAATTTCAATCATACATATATTCAATCATACATATATTCCATAGCAACACATATAGCAGTCATTAACAATATCCAACAGGTTTAGTAATATGCCAGGGTATACTAATATTTCATCATCTTTCCATTGTCCCTCCAATAGCTTTAATTCATAACACAAATCAGCAATGTCCACACTTTTCCAATAGAAGGAAATAAAGAACAAAAAATATATTCAGCCTTCACAAGACACCCAGATATTCCAAGACGTTTCAATTCAAATCTTCCTTGGTTTTCAGGCTGCTAAATGGAACTACAAATAAAAACATCAAGTATTAAATATGTTACATCACTGAACAAATTTCATACCCACAATCATCACATTCAAAGAATTTTCACTGTTCCCCCCTATTTCAATTCCTTCATGCACAGACATGAAGTTCATAGCTTTCACAGATGAATCAGTTGGGTTCTCAAACCCATTTACAGAATGTACCACTAAAAAGTACCCAGCTGTAAATTTTCACAAGGGGCTTTTGTAATATCTGGTGACTCTAAGGCTAGGGAAAGTACCACGGGGGGGTCTTCAGCTATGCTAGGACATCACATAACAGATAGAGATAATTAGATGCTGAAGAGGATGGGGCTATGAGAATACAGGTGTCCAATTCATTATAGGTATACTGATGTATATGTAAGAGTAGTGGTACAATGTTAAATAACCAAACAGTGCTTGCTAAAGTTGTGATTTCTATGTATGGAATAAAGAGGAAGTACTGAAATGTATATGTACAGTTTTGAGCCCTCTCAACTTCAGTGGCTGTTCTATGCCCCCTCTTGCTTATTGCAATAAAGCTTTTAAATATCCTTTTCTCCACTGACCTGTCCTGTGTGGGTTATTTTGGCTGAACCCCATAGGGAACATGGCTGATGCATAGGAGTAGGCCAGGTAGACAGCCACCTAGGATGGAACCTGACCTACAGGGACACCACTGGGTGCCCCCTTCCACCACCCCACCGCTCTCAGTTTCCTGGTCTGTGCAGACTTAGGAAGTCAAGAGTATCAGGGCTGTGCATTGGTGTGTGCTCTCCTCTGACCCCATCTTCCCTTGTAAGGGAAGGTGTGCTCGGAGGAGAGCATGCCCTACCCCACCGCTCCTGGCTTCCCGGGTCTGCGCAGACCTGGGAAGCCAAGAAAAGTGCTGTGGTGTGTGTGCTCCTCAGAGCCCGCCTTTGGCAGGCTATGAGGAGCATGCAGGCCACCTCACCACCTTCCCCTCCTGAGTCTGCCGAGGGTGGGAGCGGGGCCTAGGGCACCAGGAACTCCAGCATCGACTCTGCCTCTGCCAACCCTAACTTGCATCTTTTAATAATAATTCTCCTGTTGTGGTGGCAAGTCTGACCATCCTGATTAGTTGGGGCTTGGTGGGACTGTGAGGTATCAGCCTTTGGCCTGTCAAACTATCAATCAACAGTACTTGCATGCCATTGGTTGAGTCCGCTTCTCTCTCCTGCCTGAGTGGCTGTTGCTAGCCAGCAAAGCTGATTCTGTCAGTAAAACACAACCAAACTTAGTTCTGGCAGTTACTGTGGGAACACACTATTGGCCCATCACACATCAGTCAGCATCTCTGGCTTCCCATTGACTGACTCCCCTGCCCTTGTCTATTTCAGGCCCAGGAATGTTGAACACACCACCAAAACCATTCTTACTGCAGAGACAGCCACATCTCCAACACTTCTTTGTGTCCTCTCTGTCAGCCGGCCTCAGAAAGGGCTGCAGAGCTACTGTAGCCTCAAGAAAGGCCTCCCAGCACACACAGCCTCCAAGGGCCACAGAAATAGCCAGGGAGGCCAGGCCCTACTGGGAATGTTTCCTTAGAGCCCATGGCTGTCCCCTGGGAAGTGCTAGTAAGAGGCTGTTGCTAGACAACCCAGGCTGCTTTTGTCAGGAAAGGGAGATGCCTCGGGGAAACATAATGCCATACAGCCCACCCTCCAAATCAGTTATTTTCTCCAGGATGGAGAGAGAGATCTGTTGTATGGAGTCCAGATGGCAGAGATCAGCTCCCCTTGAGGTGGGGTGGGGAGTGAATGCCTTCACTTGGATGGGTAGGAAGACAGCAAGGGGGGGGTGCGGACTCACCCAGAGGCCTTTAGTGGTACCTTTCCAGGTTGGTGGGGAATTTCTGGAGATTCTGTGGTGGAGTTTGAGGAGGGCATACGAGTTAGGACTTTAGAGTTGGGTCTGTCAGACATACTCTTGCTGTGGAAGCTGACTGAGTGATTGTGAGCCTGATACAGTTGTCAGAGTATAGGAAACTTCAGACTTGGTATAAATATTGGAAGTATGGTTACCTGCTTAAAGCCTCACTTATACTTTGCACACTTTAATCCTAACAACTGGTTTTAAGGAGCTGGGTAGGGTCCTCTAGGTGTTGTCATGGCTTTAGCCTGGTCCTGACAGTCTCTGACATAGGGGTGTCAACTTTGGGTTGGGAAATACCTGGAGATTGGGGGGGGGAGCCTGGGGAGGGTGGGATTTGGGGATGGAAGGGACTTCAATGCCATAGAATACACCTTCCAAAATGGCCATTTTCCCCAGATGAGCTGATCAATGACACCTGGAGATAAGTTGTAATAGCAGGAGATTTCCAGGCCCACCCAGAGGTTGGCAGCCCTACTCTGAAGTTACATTCCTTCATTGATGGGGTCATCAGGTCCTCCTGGTTCTAAAGTCAGATATTATCAGGTTATTGTCAGAATAAGGCATACCCTGATCACCAGGCCTCAGATTCAGCAGGAGGTCACAGGAGCACAGCTCCTGAACCTTTCTGAGGGTTTCCCCTCTTCCTCCGCAACTACCTTGTCCATTGAATAGTAGGTGCAGTTGCATAACAATCCCTGGATTAGAAGAGCAGGCAGCCAGCCAGCCACCAGGGGCTTTGCCACACCCCCAGCAGCCCTCATTAACCCCTGGAGAAGTCTGCACCATCCTTTCTCCACTTCTTATGTGATTTTGGGTGGCGGGTGGCTTGCTGGCCTTTTGATGGGGGGGGCAGCCCAGGAGAGCCCCAAGTGAGTGA
This sequence comes from Heteronotia binoei, assembly GCF_032191835.1. Taxonomy (NCBI): domain Eukaryota; kingdom Metazoa; phylum Chordata; class Lepidosauria; order Squamata; family Gekkonidae; genus Heteronotia; species Heteronotia binoei. The sequence goes on along the minus strand of NC_083230.1, from coordinate 27,544,507 downwards.
GGCCTGCTTGGGCTGGCTGGATCTCTAGCCAGCCCAATCAGGCCTCACTCACCTGGGACTCTTCTTTCTTGCCTTGGGTTGCTTTTGGCTGGGGGGGGGGTGGCATATGCTAATGAATTATGCTATTGAGCTCTGCCACCTATTTTTCTACAAAACAACCCCTGCTGCTAACTCTCAAACATTATAAATTGTAGAGACTAGAGCCTTTCATTATTATAATTCCAGATGCCTAGCTGTGTCAATTTGTAAAAGCAAAATAAGACAGTGGTTGACTACTCGTGAGTAGCCCCATGCCTGCTGACCCAACCCTTCATGCTCTGCTCACCCCACCCCACCCCCGCTTGCCGCAAGGACACCCCGCTATACCAGTTCCGAGATCTGTGGGTGTTTTGAAGAGACCTCTGGAGGAAGTTTCTTCCCCGAGGGGAAAGAAACTTCCTCCAGAGGTCTCTTCAAAACACCCACAGACCTCGGAACTGGTATGGTTGGATGTCCTCATGGCAAGTGGGAGGGCAAGTGGAGTGCGGAGGGTTTGGGCTGGCAGGCACGTGGCTACTCATGAGTAGCCCTGTGCCTGCTGCCTACTCATGAGTAGCATCTACTCCCGAATAGCGCCAAGCTTCTCGGGCCAGGTGGGAGCTGGGGAGGAGGGAGGGATGGAGCTGGTGGTGGCAGGGCAAACTTTGGGGGGGACAGGAGGGGGGGAGCTGGCTATGGGGGTCACAGGGCTAGCTTCGGGTGCAGGCAGTGGCAGGGCAAGCTAGGGGGGCGGGAGGCATGGAGCTGGCAGTGGCAGGGCAAACTCTGGGGGGGATGGGAGGGAGGGAGCTGGCTGTGGGGGTGGCAGGGCTAGCTTCGGGGGTGGGCAGCAGCAGGACGAGCTTGGGGGGACGGGAGGGATGGAGCTGGCGGCAGCAGGGCAAACTTCGGGGGGAACGGGAGTGAGGGAGCTGCCTGTGGGGGTGGCAAGGCAAGCTTCAGGGGTAGGAGGGAGAGAGCTGGTGGCGGCAGGATGAATTTTGGGGGGACGGGAGGAAGGGAGCTGTCTGTGGGGGTGGCAGGGCTAACTTCGGGGGTGGGCGGTGGCAGGGTGAGCTTCTGGGGGGCAGGAGAGAGCATGGTAGGCGGGAGGGAGCTGGCGGTGGGGGGAAGGCAAATTAGGCAGTTGTCTTGGGCACCAGGAGGGGGGGGAAGCCTGATTCGGCGCACCCTCACTCCTGGCGCCCTAGGCAACCGCCTAGTTTGCCTAGTGAGAGAGCCAGCCCTGGAGGCTGTTTGATGATGTGAGCTCTGACTCATGAAAGTGTAGCCTGGAATACCTTTTGTTAGTCTTGAATGTGCCACTAGAGTACTGTTTTATATTCTAGGAACCAGTATACTAACAAAATTAATTTGTCTGCACACATTCTAAATGCACAGAATAGCTTTAGATAAACTTAGCTGAGATCACAACTTTATTTGTTGCAACCTCCATTAGACAAGACAGTATATTAGATAGAAAGGGTATTTCCAGGTGCTATTGATTGGCCACCAGGTAACCATGCAAGAACTCCCAGCCAGCATGCTGGACATTCAGAGAGGAAGAATGGCTTAAGAAAACAGACAGATTGGGTTGTTTTTTGATCCTCTGCCATCAATCTGGATGTGGCTGCGGAAATATCCCCCAAGCTGGAATGACACGTAATATCTTAAACTTGGGCCCTCTAAAGAAAGGAGAATTCATTCTTTCTGCTTCGTTCAAGCTATTTATAATATAATCAGCTACAGCACTTTTTCTCTGGGGATGGAAGAGTAAGAAGAAGGCTTCCCCTCCAGATCATCTACAAAAGCTCACCTCTGAGTAAACCTTCAAGAGGCAGATCCAATGTGCTGGAGCCATGGATGAAAGTAATTGCAGAGAACTGTATTGCTACTGACCTCCTTCCTTCTTCCCCCTTAAGCCTGTCCCCATGGCAGGTATAGTACAGTACCCATTCCTGAGAGTGGGGAATTGGCTCCTTCACTAGATGCAAGCAATTCAAAGAAGAGATTGTTGCTCAGCTTGTGAAACTCCTTTTCGCAGTAATATTAAGAATGCGGCTGCAGTTAACTTGCTCTGCTGGACCCACAGTAGCAATTAATTAGCTAACTGCCTCCCTGCAGTTCTCCGAACATTGTATTGTAGGTTCAAACAAGTAAGTATCCAAAATAAAGAGGAGAGAGAGAGATGCAGCAGGGAGGGAATAAAAAAAATCAATGTCTGACAAACAGAAAAGGACAAACCTGACAACAAGAAAAGAACAGGGGACTTGTTATTTTAGGATTTCCAAAAAGATTGTTAGAATCAATGGGAAGAAAAATAAAATTAAAACCTATAAAACAGAGGCCTTGGTGGACATCATTTAATTGATGCGCTTTTCGGTTTAAGCAGGCTGTCACAGAGATAAAAGCAACCATTGAATCAAACTTTGAACAGAAATAGAGAAAATCTAAAGGCATTAACCAAACAGAACTATGCAGAGTTAAATCAGAAGGTGGTCAGGTAGTACTGGCTACATCTGACAAAACATTTTGAAATGATATGTAGTATCATTTGAACAGCATCTGAGGGAGAGAAAAGCTCTCAGATCTTATTTTGGATTGCGCAGTAGATCCTTGCACCAGCTGGAAGAGGCCTTCAGGTTCTAAAGTGCAGGGGAGACATATTTGGAAAGGTGAATTTTCATTAAGCATCTACATTGACTAGTGCTTAGGGTGTACTGCAAGTAAGACTTTATGTATGAACAAAGTATGTGCTGTCCAAGTTTCCTGAAGAAAGATGATCTCAAATTGTTTGAGGTAGGAACAAAAATCAGAGTCCCATTTCTTGCTTCCCCAGCCAGCTATATTCCAGGATAACAGTTTCACTGGTGAGGGCTGGGGTATTGTTAGACATCAGTCAGTTTCAATTAGCTGATCAAGAGAGTTATTCAAATCAAAGTTGATACAGCCATTGTTGAAACTGGAACCAGGAGGTGCTTCAGGAGGAGGGTGCATAAGATTGGCCACACTGGGCTGCATGGGGCTGGCCATCCCAGAGTCCAGGAGAGGGTGAATCTCTGCTTCCACTTCGATCAGGCACTTAGGGGGTCCGGCTGAGCTTTGGGTAGACATGGGACATGTGGGCATAGTAGTAGAATCTTGCAGGAGGGGAGGAGTCAGACACTTCTCATTCTTATTTTGGTAGGACAATAAGCAGGATTTCAGTTCTTCTAACCTGGCTGTAATTAGTTGTTGCTCAGAGGTAGACAGGTTTTTGTAAGCAACCAGGAGGTCACCCTCCAAGTCAGGCTGGCCCACAGGGTTCTCACCCAGGAGGCGAGGAGACTCAACAGGTTCCATCCAATTAATTAGGTCATTTGGCATAGCCTTGTTCGGTGAAGTGCTGTTTCCTTTGATAGCAGCAGCAGGTGCTTTTGTTGGTAGTTTCCTTTTGCCCAGACCAAGTGGCTATGGACACTGATGGAAAAAGTGGAGCAACTGAAGTGTTCTGGAAGACTCTTACAGGGAAAACACCTTTGGAGCAGTATGTGCTGTATAGTTTACAGCAGGGATCCCCAACCTTTTTGAGCCTGTGGGCACATCTGGAATTCTGCCACAGCACAAAATGGCTGTCACAGGAGGTGGAGCCAGGCACAAAATGATCGCCACAGCTTAACTTCAGTAACACAGTTCATATCCTTGTGTTGTGGTAGCAGCTGATGCCAAACCAACATTTTAAAATTCTGCAAAGCCAATCAGATCTCCAATCGTCAAGTAGAAGCCTTGCTGGAGAGAAGCCTTACTTGGTCCCACCACTTCAAAACATTTGGCAGACAACTAGGGTTGCCAATCCCCAGGTGGGGGCAGGAGATCTCCCGGTTTGGAGACCCTCACCCGCTTCAGGGTCGTCAGGAAGTGGGGAAGGGGAGGGAAATGTCTGCTGGGAACTCTATTATTCCCTAAGGAGATTTATTCCCATAGAAAATCATAAAGAATTGATCTGCGGGTATCTGGGGCTCTGGGGGGGGATGTTTTTTAGGGTAGAGGCACCAAATTTTCAGTATAGCATCTAGTGCCTCTCCCCAAAATACCCCCCAAGTTTCAAAAAGATTGGACCAGGGGGTCCAATTCTATGAGCCCCAAAAGAAGGTGCCCATATCCTTCATTATTTCCTATGGAAGGAAGGCATTGAAAAGGTGTGCGGTCCCTTTAAATGTGATGGCCAGAACTCCCTTTGGAGTTCAATTATGCTTGTCACAGCCTTGATCTTGGCTCCACCCCTAATGTCTCCTGGCTCCACCCCCAAAGTCCCCAGATATTTCTTGAATTGGACTTGGCAACCCTAGAGACACCAGAAAAGGTATTGGCAGGCATCAGGGTGCCCAGAGACACCACATTGAGGACCCTGGTTTACAGTATTAGGAGCTATTATGGTGTGGTGGTTAGAGTGCTGGGCAAGGATCTGGGAGACTCAGGTTCAAATCTCTACTTTGCCATGGAAACTTACTGGAGGACCTTGCGTCACTCACTCTCTGTCAGTCTAAGCTACTGAACAAGGTTGTTGTGAGGATAAAATAAAGATGTCAATACCATTGCTGAAAATTGCTATGGATCCTCACTGAGTGAAGAAGCAGGGTATAAATAAAGAAATGAAATAGTTGCTTCTGAATGGTATGTATGCCATACAGGTTGCCCGGAAAAACCTGTAAAAATATTATTTCCCTTCGATAGAGGCTTGATGTGTAGAAAGGGGATGCTGAAGCTTTCCATGGCATGGTTATAAATAACTTCATCAGGTATATAACATCGTATTAAGCCTCTATTAAAGAGACAGGACATTTTTTTCTCTCTCCAAGCAGTTGACAACCCTAATGCTGTATACCCCTTCACTAGTTCAAAAGATTATTTAGTGAGGGAATATGTGAAGGAAAAAGAAGGAGCAGGGTTACTCTCTTCTATTTCTATTGAAGTAAATTGGCTTAAAAGGGTGCCACTGCTCAGGAAAGGCATGGCAAGCCACACATTTGGTTCATATAGCTCTGCTGTTTGCTTGTAGTGGCATTCCAAGAGCAAACATAACTTTAGCTAAAATTATTTTACCGTGAGGAAATTAAATGTTACCAGCTAATTCTGGAAGCACATTTTTTCCCCCACATACTCAGTAATGACCCCAAGATACTGCGCTTGGGTATGCCAGAAGTAACAGGTTCACTATGGCTGGGTAAAGACGAGCAGCTTTGGGCACACTAAAAGCATCCCAAATCGGGCCAGTTCAAAATGGAGCGGATTATTCCCATTCAAATGCTCCCACGCGAGTTGCTCATATACTGTGCAGGGAGTTCTTTGTCGCTGTCAAGTGGCTGTCGCACACCATCCCCTTAGCACAGTTTGGGTTTCTTTTCCCCCCCCCATTAATTTTAGTGGTAATGTGCATAAATATCATGCGCTCATGTGCTCAGTGAACATGGTTTTTTAAAGCCAGAAGTGGCTTGGGGCAGCCTGTTGGGTTCGCAACATCGATCCATCTTGCTTGCACATTCCTGCATTCAGACACTGGGAAGGGTGGATGGTGTGCAGCAGAAAAAAATGTTACCACTTCCTAAGTGGTAGCTCTTTGAGCTGCCTCCAAGTCTCCAAAGGACAGGGTGAGTACAGGAGCTGGACGGGAGGCAGATGTGCATAGCTGAACTTGATTTTTTAATCTATCTGTGAGCCACCCCGTGTCGGCTTAAAGTGCTGGTCTGGACCCAGCCTACAGTAGGTATTCACCTATACTATAAATAATGCCAAATGCAACCCTTATGAGCTGTAACTTGGAGAGAAGGGCTTGCAACATGTTCTTCATCCATGCTATGTACTATCTTCATAATTATGAGGTGCGGTAACAAACTGAATGCTGGGTCAAGCCATCTGCTTGCCTTTCTCTGCCTGGCTCTTCCTGGAGTGCTCACAACTATTGCTGTCTACTACCGGGCTGGGAAAAACTAACAAAGTTACTCTGGACCAATGTTGGCTTTGGAGCAGGAGGAGGACACAACATCAGAGAAGAGGAAGTAGCAGTGGAGGGGCAAAAGTAGGGTTGCCAACTCTGAATTGGGAAATCCCTGGAGTTGGGGGGAGGGGAGTGACTAGCAAGAAAAGAGCTTAGGGAGTGTCCTCAGCAGGGGTTTGATGACATAAAGTCCACTCTCCAAAGCTGATGTTTCATAAAGGGGAATTGATTTCTTTAGTCAGTTTTAATCTCAGGACAACTCCAGTTTGAGATTGGTAACTCAAGGCAAGAATTCCTCCCATTTTGCTTTATCTCTACCTCCCCATGAGGCAGTAACACAATTGTAATGTTGTACCATCTGAGGCTGTTTTATCTATTAATTATTTCTGTACTATTTAAGCTGTTTTAGTGTTTATGAATGTTTTTACTCTTTGTGGTTCAGTGTACTCAGGAGGGTAGTTTATAAATTCAAATTATAAATAAATAAATAAATAAATAAATGAAAACTTGGGCAGAGGGGATTCCCTGGCCATAAATGGTTCTTTATAAAAGTTATTGGTATTTTAATTCCATCCTTATAATAAACTTTATAATTAGTGTTTTTCAATCATGTCTTGTGCTGCTGTATTCAGTAATTGGCAGCATTTTGTGCAAAATGTTGTGCCAGTATCAGTCTCTCACTGGCGCAAACCATATTGTGTATTCTTGGTTTTGCCTGGAGCAGAGATAAAAAACTGGAAACATTTTCCCCCCATTGAGAATAATGACAATAAGCAAAATACTATGCCGCTCTTGTTTGTCAACTGCTTAGCTTGATCTAAGATCCCATTTGCAAATGAAATAAACATGTTTTAAAGGAATAATAAAAACTTGGCCGCACTCCATATTCCTGATGCCACCAGGCCCCCTTTCCCAAGAAGAGAATGCGTTTATTCCTGATCTGTTCCTGAGATGGTCAATGCTATACAATTTTCTGTTATGCTGTAATATCCTCTCTCGTTTCTGATGGCTTCTGAGATGGTTCCTGGCACATAAGTCACAGTCCTCTGGCCCCCACTCCACCATTACTAGAACAGACTCCAACCCCCAATTTGCCCCAAACCACTCTGGATCCCAGGCTCTGTCTCCTGAGGGTCTGTCCCTCGGGAGATCTAACAAGCTTACTTCTAGTGGCAGGGAGTCACCACTTTTTATTTTGGCCACTGTGATGAATTGGAGCACTGGGATATCTCTCCTTTTGGAATGCTCACTGTCACATTTTGTTGTAAACCAAATAAACTGAAACAGAGCTTTTGGATACGTGACAACTGTGATACATGAAGCAACCTAGTGTGCAATTTCTAATGCTTCCAGGCATGGCATTTTCTAAGGAAGTTCTAGGAAGTTGAATTAAGTTTGCTATTAAAGTCTAGACAACCTTCAGCACAATCATACTATTTGGGATTCCTTCTTGGGAGTAGACTCACATATGGTTCGGAACAAACTTCGGCATGCCTTTTAGTTCTGTTTTTGAGAGTTCAGAGAGGGCTTTATTTATTTATTTTGCTTCATTTATAGCCTTTCTCCAAAGTGGTATACCTTGTTCACTTCTCCTTCATTCTGCCTTCACAACAACCTGTGAGGTTGGTTAGACTGAGTGTATGTGACTGGTCGTGCACTTAACTACCATGGTGGACATTCAGATCTAGTGGGGATTCAAACCTAGGTCTCCCAGATCCTAGTCCAGAACTCTAATCGTTACACCACATTGGCTATCCTATACCACCCACCATGTCCGAATTACTGCTTATGATAGTGTAGTATGGTTGCTAGTTGTACAGATGCATATATAAGAAATAAGTAGGGTTGCCAGCTCTGGGTTGAGAAACACCTGGAGATTTTGGAGGTGGAGCTTAGAGAGGATGGGGTTTGAGGAGAAGAGGGACCTCAGCATGTTATAATGCCAGCAACATCATATGGTGATATTCTAGCATTTGGAGCAAAACCTTATGGTATCCAAATAGTTTTACCCCAAATGTTACCATGTGACATCCCCAGCATGATATCACTTCCCCACATGTTCCCCAGAAAGTACTGAGATTGGGAACCCAAAATCTTCTCGTTATCCCTGGGCCAAAAGAAGCCCGCTTAAAATCTACTAGGGACAGGGCCTTCTCTGTTATGGCCCCTTCATGGTGGAACCAGCTGCCGGAGGAGGTGAGGGCCCTGCGGGACCTTACTCATTTCCGCAGGGCCTGTAAGACAACCCTCTTCCGGCTGGCGTACACCTAACTGGCATAGGAAACTAAGTGTAGTTCCATCAGATTCTTGTTATGCAGACTGCCGTAATGCTTAAATGTTTTAAATGCTTAAATGTCTTAAATACCTAATTTAAATTTTATGTCTGATTTATTTGTTGTAAGCCGCCCTGAGCCACCTTGGTGGGAAGGGCGGGATATAAATCATAAATAAATAAATAAAATAAAAATTGCCAAAGAAGGAAGCTGTTCAGGAGTGGAACTTCCCCCACAGGCCAACTGGCCAGTAGCATGCTGAAGCCCCAAAAACTGGGGGGAGCCCACCCAGACCAGGGGTCTGGCAACCCTATTACTGACAGAAACCAAGGTTTGCAATATAGCGTTTGACTAGTAACAGCCAGTGACAGCATTTCTTTAGTAAAGCTATGGGTACTACTTTGTTATTTGGGAAGGATTTAGCCCCCCATTATATTGTATTTTATTATATATTTCAGATTTTCCTGCAAACCTGGAGTGTTTTTTTTTTTCTTAGGTTTGCAGAAAGATCTTGTCATATCTATTTATGGCTCCAGTCTCTGGACTTAAGTATCCACTGATTTGGTCATGTTGATTATTAGATATATTGATTGACTGTGTGTATCCACTACCACATAGTATGTTGGAAAATACTAAATTAATTTCTTAAAATCATAAAAAAGTGTATATCGTAGGCTGAGGTGACAAGCTCCACTTTTATATTTATTACCTTACCCTCCCATTTTACGGTCCTCTTCTCCCCCAGTACATGTGCACACACATGCAGGCTCACAGTAAGCACAATGGACACTGTATATTTCAACCAAATGCCAGGTTATTAACTCTGCAGCTAATAAACCAAGCCTAATCTAATTAGAATTTCAGCATTAGTTTATATAGCATGTAGGTATCTTTGTGCTTTTTTAAAAAAAACTTAATAACATACTTTCTTTCTGGATCAAAACCTTCACCAGGACTTTATCCAGCTTCTGTACTTAAGCCTTTAGGCTATGAAATGCATTTGCCTTTCTTAGAACATCTGCAGTGGAAGCAGGGGTTTTGGTCTCATGGGAAAGCTGGATAAGAGTATCTTTGGTAAACAAGCAGTAGCAACATAAGTTTTGGTATTATTTTTAGCAAGTGTCTGAATTCATGTCTCAACAGCATTGCGTAACAAAGCTCGTTCCCACATGGGAGAGTTTTTAGAGGCTCATTCGAACAGACTACAGATTCCTGGCTTCTCTTCCTGTGAAACCTTTGGCGGGTTCCTGAAGCCTGATGAGGCTAAGTTTACCATCTGCAACATGGACATAATGAGACTTTGTTGGGGCAGCCAGGCCTTGGGAACTGATTCCCTTGGCCTGAGTTAGTAAACAGTCTGTGTTTCTTAGCTTGTGGGCACCTGCTCCCTCTTCTACAGAGACACAGTAGTGACATTCAGTCAGATGCATTAAAATATGATCACTTTGCTGTAGAGATAATTCCATGTGCAGTTAATTTCCAGCATCTGATTAGAAAGGTATTACAGCTGGAAGTGAACATGTTTTTTTATGCATCATGGATTGCAAAGGCTTCTCACTCCACCCCCACTCCCACCCACTGCACACCTCAATAGATAGCACGAAGGTTTTGTTAATGCCTTGAACTTTGTGACATGATTATGTTTCCAAACTCATTGCAATTAACGGAATTTGAAATGCAGAGTAAATAATAATGCAAGCTGTTGTGATGAAATATTTTTTTATTAAACCAGAGAGCAATGCTGTGCAATTAAATACTAGGAGAATGTGCCTGCTGTCCTGAGACCAGCACACCATCTGCTTGTTCTGGGGCTGGCTGTGGTCACCACCATAGAAGATGTTGCCTTTTGATACTGTGTTTGGGCAGAATTTAAGTAAACCTGGCAAATGGCCCCAGGGCAACAGAATAAATGGGTCAGTGAAGAGGGAAGAGAAGGATCAGAGACAACGTTGGCAACTGGCAGGAAGTCTGAAGGGCAGAGACTGAAAAAAACCCCAGCTTTACTCAACATGTGGACATCATGCCCAGATGGAATGCTGGAAGTGACATTATCATGCAACACAATTCTTCAAGAAGTTCTCCAAACTCGGAAACGTGACCATTGCCGCAGCGCCAAAACCGAAAACTCTCGCAGGGAATGGCCCAACCACACAGTTTTCGGGGGGTCTCCGAATGCAGGAAGGCCCAGTAGGACCCCGGTTGGGGGGTTCTTGAGGCGGGGGGGCAAGAGGAGGGAAGAATGGGATGTCTGTTCTCTTCCGAGCTCCTGAAACCCTGAAGCCCAGATGGTTGAAGACATCATTGGGCGGAGAAGCTGTGAATGCCAGAGAGGAGGAGAAGCGGTGGTGAAAACATTTAAACAACAAAAAATACTCTCTCAGCAAGGTAAATTTAGACTTTCTGATACCCATTTCAGTGAAGATAACAAGGCTCAGAAGCGATGACCGGCTGAGTGGAATATCAAGAGTTAAATATCAAGAGTTAAAAGTGGAGTTGGTGCAGACGAGAGGAGAGAAGGGTGGAGAGGATGAAGGACAATGGCTCAGCGGACTCTGTTTAAAGGCTTGTTGCAAACAGACTGACCTTGCAGGCAAGTTGCAGACTGTGGAATTTGGATGGACTATTCGTGGCTAAGGCGACTTCCCTAAGTTGGTAGTTTGATTTGCTCTGAACTGGGACAAATTTGTTGGACTGTTAGCTGATTTCTCATGGACAGTGCTCGGCAAGGAACAGACTGCTTGCATGCGAAAGTAAAATAAACTGACGAATCGGGAGTTACAGCGGAGTGAGTAGGTGGGAAGGAGAAGAATCAGAGGAGGGAGAGGAGAGAAGGCAGAAGAGAGAAGACAGAAGATCTAGGGAGCTTTAAGAAAATTCTAGGAGATATATTGGACTGTAAAGAAAAGTTTTGTAGGTGTCTGTATTAGAATGTAAAATAGAGAATAATAACAGAGTGTGGGTGTATGTGGGAGATAAGGACTGGATGTGGGAGTGTTTGGATCTATGTGGATGGGTGATTGGAATAGTTTGAAATAGCATAGTATGGGTGAAGAGGGGTGAGAGCGAGAGATATAGTGAATGGATGTGAGTGCTCAATCATTACGAAATAGAAGCAATTAATTATTATAAAACAGAAGCAATCAGTTTAAGCTGGTTTGAGTTGATTTTATGAAGTAATTAATTAATGAATTTAGTAGTCTAAATTTGAATCTGAACAGGGAAAGGGAAAATATAAAATTAATAAATAGAACAAATAATAGTTTGCAGTAATTAATAGTAAGTCATTGGTCTTTAGGATAAAATACAAAATTTAAAATAATGAGTATGCCAGCAAAGTTAGCACCCTCACCAGAGGTCCCAAAATTAGTGGAGGCCTCAATATTTCTGGATGTCATCAAAGAATTGCAAAATAATATGCAAATCTATTTCAGGACAATACTGAACCAGGTACAGGCTAAACTAACAGACCAGATTGGGGGGCTGAACTCAAAAGTGGATGGTTACAGGTACAAATAATACAAACTAAAGAAGAAATTCAGGGCTTAATCCAATCTGTAGAATTCTTTGATATTAAAATGAAGTTTGCTAAGCAAGAACTGGAGGTTATTGAGACAACTCAACTGAGAGAAGAAGAAAGGTTAGTTAGACTTGAGTCGAAGCAAGCAGTGTATAAATTGAGACCTCAAGATGCTCCAGAACAGGAACAAGAAGATGGAATACAAATACTAAATGAAGCACCAATAGTAGAAAGGGAAATACAGTCCTCGGATATAGAGCCCTTCGATATAGAGAAAGAAGCAGATGAGCTGCATAGGGATAACTTAGCCTATAGCAGAAAATATTTGTTACAGAGGGAAGTCTACAGTAGCTCCAATAGAAGATTGTTTATGGAGTTAAGTTGGAAAGTATCAATTGATCAACCATTAAAAATTACTGAACAAAAATTATGGTTTTAATAGAAACTCCATGGCTGGTGAGGACGAAAAGACTAAAATCAATCTTAGCCTATATAGATGGTTTCAAGCCTCCAAAAAAGAGAGAGAGAGATACTCTGTCAAATATGTTGAGAATAGAACAGAACTAATATGAAGTATAGAATTGGTCACTACTTAATGATTAGATGTGTAAATAATGGAATGTGAATTACTTTAGAGAATAATGCTGGTTAAGAGGCCAGTAAGGTAATATGTAGAGTAAAGAAGGGTAAAAAATAACTGGGGAAAAATATATATGATTGTGCATTATTAACTATGGAAACTGCATTCTCCGCTCCTTTTTTTAATTTGTCTGTGTGTGTGTGTTTTGGGGTTTTGGAGAAAATAAAAAAATTAATTGAAATAAAAAAGGAAGTTCTCCAGTCGCTGTGGTTACAGAGATTGAGAGGATTTCTAGAGTGACATCATGCATTGAGCAACACTGGTGCCCCTTCCCATTTTTTCCCCTGCTGCTTCAGTGAGCACTGGAAGGGAACCAAGGGGACAGTGGTGCTTTATCTGAGGATAGCAGTCAAATCTGTAGGCAGAGATTTACAGGCTAATCTTAGAAGTTTAGCAAGCCCAATGATGGTCTATGTGTAAAAAATACTTCACAATTAATATAAAATTGGAATAAATTAAGCATATAATTGCCACAATCACAAGATTTAAAGGAAAAAGAAATTATAGTTTAGCAAGTTTGGTTATAGTTACTGTGGTGCAATTTGGCAGTTCAGCTACATTCAAATATGCATTCTATATTAACCTCAGTGAGGTTAACGACTTCTAAGAGAAGAGTCACATTATGAAGACCCATTCCTCAAAAGTTCACTTAGCTAATAAATACAAAGAAAAAAATGGGATGCTGAAATTAAATGATAATAGGCATGTTAATAAGATAGTATAAAGGACTTCCGGCTTTTGGCGACGCGGGGTTGAGAGCGGCTCAGACCAATGCGTCTCAAGCCACTCTCAAATCGGCATTATTGAGGGGTTGCCCATGAAGGATGACTCGATCCTGGGGGCCAGGAAGGCTTCCAGAAGGCTGGAGGACTGAGCAGTAGATTGGGGATACCAGCAGAGGCGGCTGCTCCCATGATCCCGCTTTTCTCAAGCCTCTTGGTGCCGATCGCCATTTTTAAATGGTAAAAGGGTCAGCCACCGGCTTCTTCTTTCGCTTTTCACCACTTTGCATTCTAGACTTCCAAGCTTCATAAAGGACATGAGCTTCTTATTACTGTAAGTGTTTTTTTTCCCCCATACTTTATTTGAGACTGGTAACATTTGCAGGGAAAAGGAGAATCAGGAGTAGGTTTTGAGTAAGGCAAGAGACTGAGAAGGATAGGGGGGAGGAACCCTACCTCTTTCTTTTTCAAGGCTTGCAAAAGTTTGCACAACCTGATATATGGAGAGTATCTGCATGCAAGAGATTTCATCAATTTATAATAGATGACTGAACTTAAATGACTTGTTTTAAATTCCCTTTGGGGGATGAAAGTCCTTTGCTTCTGGGGAAAGATCTTTGCTGACAAATACACTTGGATCTGAGAGCTGGATGGTTTAGAAATACCTTAAAGAACTTGTTTTGATGGAATTTATAAACACTTTAAGAAACTATTAAAAGCTGGTGGGTACCTGACATTGATTATAAGGCATAACAGGATTGCTGGTTGTAAGAAGAGTACTCTGCAATATCTCCTTTAGAAAACTGTGTTTTTTAAACTATTTTCGTGGATACAACTATTTTATTTGGTATTTTACTTTTTTCCCTCTCTCTTTTTTGGTTCTGTGAATACTTGTGGCTGGATTATTTTTTGGATATGGTTGCAAAGATTTTTGGTTTGGGATTTTGTTTTTTGTGCACCTGTATGTCTTTACTTTTGGATTTGTGGGTTTTTTTTTCCTTTTTGTGTGGGATTAATGATTTTCTGCTTATTTTGGGGGCCTGTGTTTGGATTACAAATAGGGCATTCAGCCCTGGATTACAGATTTATGACTTCTCTATCTGGAATATTGAATTTTTGTTTGATGCATCTGGTCTTTTTGCCTTTATTTTTGGGTTTGTTGGCTTTCCTTTATTTTGGTCTGGATTATTGGTTTACAGTTTGAATTTGGGTCTCACACTTGGATAACAAATAAGGTAATCAGCCCTGGATTACAGATTTATATTTTGCAGCTTTTATATCTGAAATTTAGCTGAAAGATCGGTTGGTGATTTGGATTACAACTGAACTAGCTTTGCTTCATATAACAGGCAATGGCTGCAGCTTCAGAGAACTGAATTGTTTTTCCCTACTGACTATCTATTGTGGTGAACTGAAAAGAGGTGTTTATTATTATTTTTATTATTGTTTTGGCTAACAAATTGTTGACAGAAACCAGAAGGTTGCTTTCATTTTTGAATCATTTGATAATAAGGATATTCCTGGGCGCAGTTTAGCTTATCTGATATAAACAAGAACAAAGAGTTTTTTAAAAAATGTGGAAGAGGTGTTATTGGATTTTTGCTTGTGAGTGTTTTTATTTCAACAAGAATGAGTGGTCCCAAGGAATCTGTTAAAAAAAAAAAGATAACAAACATTTCCTTCACCTAATCCTCCATCTGGACCAGGTAAATTTACGACTATGCAAGGAGATATGAAACAGATGCAAGTTGCTTTAATGACGGCTATAGTACAAATAACTAGCAAAGTAGACAACATTGGTGAGCAGATGGTAGAGATTAAAAAAGAGCTTGCAGAGAATACCAGACAGACAACTGAGACTAACGAGGGTTTAAAAATCCTAGAGGGTCAAGTGACAGAGAATACCCAAAAGGTGGAACATATGGAAAAAAGAACAGAGTCTACAAGACTCTAGACTTTTACAACTGAAAGTAGACAGAGCTGCATATATGTTGAGGTTTCAAAACTTAGCAGAAGAGAAAAATTAGGATTTACATAAATTTTAAGTGAGGCCTTGGCTGAAATTTTGCAGGTGACTCCTGAGAGGATGGAAGAAGAATTTGATCAAGTTAGATGGGTACCTTCGAGCTATACAAGACGAAACGAATTGCCCAGTGAAGTCCATTCGAAATTTACAAGAAAGAGGACCAAAGATGACATTCTAAAACAAGTAAGAGACAGACCAATGATGATAGCTGGAAATATGGTGAAAATTCTGAGGGAGGTTCCCTGGCCTGTGAGACAAAAGAGGAGAAAATACCAAGAGTTAACAGACTTTCTGAGAAGAAGAGAAATACCTTATATGTAGATAATGCCAGAGGGCCTTCGTTTTACATACCAGGATGCCAGATATAGGATTAATTCTATCTTCAAAGTGCAGCATTTTTTTGGAAAGAATGAAGGGAAAAGAAGGCAAAGAAAAGAAAGATGAAGAGGAGGAGGAGGGAGAAACTTCTGGGGAAGAAAATCCAAATGAACCATAGAGATATCATACAAGGCAGCACCCCAAAAAGGATAAGAAAGATAATGATAATTCAAATCCATAATGGCTTCAATAGTCTCAATTAATGTGAATGGACTCAATTCTCCTGCTAAAAGGAGGAAGACATTCAGATATTTGGCAAAATGGATATAATTTGCTTACAAGAAACTCATATTCTAACAAAAGACCAACACTTCTTGAAAAACAAAGAATTAGGTAATTTATTTACAGCAACAGATAAATATAAGAAGAAATGGGGAGTGGCAACATACATTAAAGATAAATTTAATCCACAGTTGCAATTTGCCTCTAAAGATGGAAGAATCTTACTAGTGAAAATCACAGTGGACAATAAAAAAAAATTTACTGGCAAATATTTATGCCCCAAATGATCACCAAGATAAATTTTTCCAAGATTTGTGTTTTAAATTAACAAATCTGGAATATGCAGAATACTGTTTAATAGGAGACTTTAATGCAGTTCCGGATAGACAATTGGATAAAAAAATGCTTAAATAGATGAAATGTAAAGGTCCTCAGTTGCCAGTAAGCTTTTGGAAATTAGCAGAAGAAATGAATTTGGTAGATGTATGGGGAACAAGATATCCCAACTCTAAAGACTTTACCTATTATTCTGCCAGTCACCAAACCTGGTCAAGAATTGACATGTGTTGGCTTTCAGCAAGTTTGATTAAAGATCTAGTTGACACAGAAATTCGAACAAGAATTATCTCAAATCATAGTCCTGTAATGATAAAGCTAAAAGGTTTATGGAAGAGAAAAGGATGGAATTTAAATACCTCAATTTTGAAAGATGAAGAATTTCTTAAAGAATCCAAGGCTGAAATGGAATATTTTTTCAAACAAAATATAACACAAGAAGTAAAGATGCAAGTAGTTTGGGACACTGCTAAAGCTTATTATAGGGGCCTTGCAATTAGATATAGTAGCAAGAAAAGAAAAAAGAGAGATGAAAACTTTCAAAATTTAATGTCACAAGCCGGAGAAGCTGAAAGGAATCTTAAAAAACAACCAACAAAAAGTGAATTCCAAAAAAAGGTGAAAGAAACGCAACATAAATTGAACTTAATTCTTATGGAAGAGATGCCGATTAGCCTGAGATATGCTAGATAAAATTTTTTTGAACATGCTAATAAGGCTGGAAAATGGCTGACTTATAGGGTGAGAAAAGAGAAGGCCAAAAGAATAATTACGACATTGAAAGATGAGAACAATGAAGAGAAAAGTCAAAAGCAAGAAATGTGTCAAATTGTGGAGCAGTTTTATAAAAAATTATGTGAAGAGAAGCAAGTTCAGAAAACAGAGTTAGAAGAATATATTAATCAAAATAATCAATAAATTTACGGAGGAACAACAAAAAAATGTGAATGAGCCAATGACAATAAGTGAACTTGGAGAGGCAATGACATCTCAAAAGAATGGTGAAGCTCCTGGTCCAGATGGTTTACCTGCAGAATTTTATAAAGCCTACGAAGACTCTGCTTTTACCATTCAAGCATCTCATTGAAAAGATCCAAGAAGAAGGTCAAATACCAGCTTCATGGCCAGAAGCCACAATATCTTTGATCCCAAAAGAAAATAATGAAAGACATTAAAAATTATCGTCCAATTTCCCTTTTAAATGTGGATTATAAAATTTTTGCTGCAATATTGGCACAACATCTGAAGAAAGTTTTGCAATCTATAATACATGATGATCAAGCAGGATTTCTTCCTAAAAGATACTTGAAAGACAATGTAAGAACAGTCTGCAAAATTTTGGAATATTATGAGAGACATCCAGAGAAACAATTGGCCTTAATTTGCTTAGATGCTGAGAAAGCTTTTGACAATGTTTGTTGGTGTTTTATGTTACAATAATCGAAAGGCATGGAGTGTGGTGAAAATTTTCTGCGAGTAGTAAAAGCAATATATTCTTCAGAAAATGCAAGGGTGACAGTGAATGGTGAACTAACAGACGTCATTAAAATTCAAAAAGTTACAAGACAAGGCTGTCCATTGTCACCTTTACTTTTCATCTTATCTTTAGAAATGTTGAACAACCAAATAAGGAAAGATCCAAATATAAAGGGAGCTGTGATAAAAGATGAACAATATAAACTCAGAGCTTTTGCGGATGATTTAGTCTTCATATTAGAACAACCGATGGACTCTTATAAATAAGATCAAACAATTTGGCCAATATGCAGGATTAAAGATTTATTAGCAGAAAACAAAATTCTTCACAAAGACTATGACGATGGAACAAATTCAATACTTCCAAAAGAAATCAGGATTTTTGTATGAAAAAAAAATAAATATTTAGGCGTTATTTCAAATAAATGCCACAGTTTAAAAGCAGACAATGATGATAATTTACTTAAAGAAATTTAAAAAGGCTTGGAAAAATGGCATGATTTACCTTTAATGGGAAGAATAGCTTTAATAAAGATGAATATTTTACCAAGATCATTGCTTCTATTTCAGACTATTCCAATATTTTTAAATAGTGGATTTTTTCAAGAATTAAACAGGATGGTTGCTAAATATGTCTGGGAAGGCAAAAAACCTAGAATCAAACTTAAAGCATTGCAGGATTCTAAATTAAGAGCAGGCTTGGGTCTGCCAGATTGGCAGTTATATTATAAAGCATCTGCACTGTTATGGGTAAGAGATTGGATACTTCTGAATGACAAGAGACAACTGTTACTAGAAGGACATGATTTGACTATGGGATGGCATGCATATTTGTAGTATCAAAGACTTGAAGGTCACTCCTATTTTAAAAAACCATTGGTTTTGAAAATCTTTATATCATACTTGGTCATGGTTGAAGACGAGAACTTCTCAAAAAATTCCAAGATGGGTCTCGCAGGTGGAAGCATTTACTCATCCAAACCTTTTAAAAATAAATCAGAATTATAGGTATGACGACTTGTTGGGAAAAGACAATCAACTGAAAACCAAAGAAGAATTGGAAAATGTGGATATCAAAATGAATTGGTGGTTGAGAATGCAAGTTGAATCTAGACAAGACCACAGGTTTCAATACAGAGCAATATGTATTTGATAAAATTTTGTTGGGCCCACAAGAAAAGTTAATTTCCAAACTATATGCATACCTACTTCAAATGAAGACACAAGATGAAGTTGTAAAGGACTGTATGGTTCAATGGGCAAAATATTTTGGATACAATATTGCATTAGAAGATTGAGAGAGATTGTGGAAACTTAATGTCAAATTAACTAGGTCAGTAACTTTCCAAGAAAATCTATACAAGAAGTTCTATATGTTCAAAGAAAATCTATACAAGATGGTATCTGACGCCACAGAAATTGTGTAAGATTTATACTACTATGTCCAACAAATGTTGGAAGTGTATTAAACAGATTGGTTTCTTTTTTCATATGTGGTGGACATGTGAGATTGTGAAAGACTATTGGAAAATGGTGCACGAAATGCTACAAAAGCTCACGAAGACACAGATTCATTTTCAACCAAAACTATTTTTATTGAACATATTTCCTGAGGACTATTCTAAGGAGATGAGACATTTGTTGGCACACTTTAATACAATAGCTAGGATTCTTTTGGCGCAAAGTTGGAAATCTCAGGAAATTCCCACGAAAATGGATTTGGTGGGCAAGGTTCTGGAAACAGCAGAGTTGGACTTCTTATCCCAGTTGTTGACTGGGAAATCTAAAGAAGAAGCAAGAAGATACTGGATTAAATTTCATGCCTGGTTAGACAACCAAGACTTTTAAGATTCTCTGATGTGAACTTATCTTTCCTCCCCACCCACCCCCGGTATTTTATATTATAAACCTTGTCCTTATTGGAATTGTCAAAATTACTAGATAATTATAACAAAAGGAGTATACTATAGAATTTGAAATGGATTTTGTACAGTTGAGTCAAAATAATAGGAGACAATTTATGCAAAGAAATTATTGTAGAATTATGATTTTTGAAAGTATTCTTGTGTAAAATAATACTGGAATGTATTGTGTTTTCTATTTTTTTTATTTATTTATTTATTTTTATTTATCTGAGATTTATATCCAGCCCTTCCCACTAGGTGGCTCAGGGCGGCTTACAATTCCCAATCCCCTATCCCTGTCTTTTTTTCTGAAACTAATACAACTTTTTGAAAAACTGAATAAGAAAGTATAAAGTGAGGATAAAGAAAAAAGTTCACTAATATCATGGAAAAATTTAGAATTCCCTATGGCCCCATCTTAAAGCTTGTGCCATCAAAGTTAGGAGGGTCAATCAGTGTGGATTGTGTTTGTGTGCTTTACACAACAAAACACTCATTATTACAATAGTCTTTTGCTTCAGACAATGTGATCTACTTATAGAAACAGGTTTCTTGGTGTCTATTAGGTATACCAAGTGCCTCTAGAACAGAATACAATACCGCCTGCAATAGTTCCATGAAGTATGCTTAATTATGCATGCAACATCAGTGCATCTACCTCTTGATGTTTTATCAAAAGCACTAAGGCATCTTTGTCAACTGAGTAACCATGGCATTCAGCTTTGGGTTTATCTTGTCACTGTCTGGATCAAGGCAATTATATGCTTTCCCAAACTGATTATTTCCCTGAATGTATTCATTTTAGAGCATTTATATTTCATTTTTTTTTCATAACACAACTTACAGCAAAATAATAAAATAAAATAATTAGAAAAAACATAAAATCCTAATACAACACCAACTTAAAGCCTATGCCTAGTCTAACGAAAGCATAAGACCAAAAAAATCTATTGGCTAGTACTGAAGATCTTCCATAAGGCCATAGGGTGCAGGAAGCTCTGTTTGCTCTTTCTTAAAGTTTACCTCGTTGTTGACTAGGATCAGGGTCCACTGAGCTATCCTTTGCATTTGTGCACTGGCCTTCCTGAATTTCTTCTGATAAAATGTACTTTAGGGATGTGTACATTGTTTGCATCACTTAACGTGCAAACCAACAATAAACTCCCAGTGTGTAAGGCTCCCAGTGTGTAAGGCAGACCTTCTCACACAGGCTAAATTTCATTTCTGCTGGGCTCAGGTTCCTGGAAGCATAGGCTGCTATTCTCTGAACTTCTGCCGGATGCTGAGTCAAGGTTGCCGCAATACTTCTTTCAGAGGTGGCAATCTGGATATAGAAAGGTTGAGTCGGATCAGGGTGTTCTAGTGCTGGAGTTTGCACTCAGTTCTAATTCATCAAATGCTGCCTGTTGCTTGAGTCCCCAGTGCCATGGGGTGTCTTTCTTCAGTAAGGCACACAGAGGGCAACTTTTGTCCACAAAGGACTCAATGAAGTCCCACTAGAAGTTAAATGTTCCTAGCAGTGCTCTAGAGTCTAAGAGAAGGGATGTCAGTGGGGATGGGCAGTTTGGCAATGACTTCGACTCTTTGCAAGTCCAGGGTCCTGCCTTCCATTCCTAAAGCAATTGTGCCTTTTCGTGGCTTGCCTTGAATCCAGTATCTTGGATAAGGCTTAAGACTTCCTTCATGATTTCTCGAGTCTTTCTTCTGATTCTGAATGGACAAGCACATCATCAGTAACTGACATGGAGGTGGGAGGCTGGCTGCAATCAGTTCCACATCTGAACCACATGTGCATGGCAGATGCTGGGGCTGGAATGGAATCCCTGAGGAGTCTGCTTGAATGTGTATTGCTGGCCGTGGAAAGTGAATGTGAATTTATACCAGCAAGACTCATGAAAATGGATAGAGTAGAAGACGTTGGCCAGATCAATAACACAGTAATATCTGATCCTGCCACTATGGTGCCCGCCTAAGATGGAAAAAGGCGGATCTTGCAGTGGTTGCTATCTGGGCCTCCATAGCCAATGTGGGCTCCAGTAACACCCTCAAGCTCTTGACTTTAGGCGCCAATATCAGTGGCGCCCCATCAAAGGCTGGTAGAGGGATTTCCTTTTCCAGGCCACCGTGACTCAGACAAAGGACTTCTGTCTTCGTTGGATTCAGCTTCAGACGACTCAGCCTGAGCCACTCCACCATGGCTTGTAATGCCGGGGCCAATTTTTCTGGGGCGAAGGCAAGCCAGCCATCCAGCAGATAAAGCTGGGTGTCATCTGCGTACTGATGGCAACCCAGCCCAAATCTCCTGACAATCTGGGAAAGGGGGCACATATAGATATTAAACAACATCAGGGAAAGCACCGCCCCCTGAGGCACCCCGCAATTAAGTGGATGCCTCTGGGACGATTGTCCCCCGATTGCCACCCTTTTTCCCTGATCATGAACATATGAAGCTGCCTTATACTGAATCGGACCTTTGGTTCATCAAAATCAATATTGTCTTCTCAGACTGGCAGTGGCTCTCCAGGGTCTCAAGCTGAGGTTTTTCACACCTATTTGCCTGGACCCTTTTTTGGAGATGCCAGGGATTGAACCTGGGACCTTCTGCTTCCCAAGCAGATGCTCTACCACTGAGCCACCGTCCCTCCCCTGATCACAGAGAAAGGAGGAAAGCCGTTGTAAGGCTAACCCCTGAATCCCCGCATCGGCGAGGCGGTGGACCAGCAACTGATGGTCGAACATATTGAATGCCGCCGACAGTCAAACAGCAACAGTACTGCTGACCCGCCTCAATCCAGATGTCGCTGGAGATCATCTACTAAGGCCACCAGCACTGTCTCCATCCCATGGCCCGGGCGAAAGCTGGACTGGTGTGGGTCTAGGACGGAAGCATCCTCCAGGAAGCTCTGCAACTGTAGCGCTACTGCCCTCTTGATTATTTTACCCAGAAAGGGTAAATTTGAGACCGGCCAATAGTGCACCAATTCGGCCGGGTCTAGTGTGGGTTTTTTCCAAAGTTGGTTCTTTGCTAATCATTCTTCCCTCTTGTTAAGAGTGGGTGTTCACAGAAAGCGTACAAGCTTTCCTCTTTCCCTCTTGTTAAGGGCAGCTGCCCACAGGAAAGTATTTCCCTTTTGTTAAGAGTGGCTTCCTCAGGAGAAATAACAGGTTCCGGCAAGCCAATGCACCTGTAACCTTAGTTTTCTTCTTTCCCTTGGTTAAGGGCAGATGCCCACAGGAAAGTATTTTCCTTGGTTAAAGGAAATAGCGGGTTCTGACAAGCCGGTGCATTCCATAACCTGTGCAACTAATTTTTGAGAGGGGATTGGCCTGCTCCACAGTCCCAGGATAATTGCTAAGCCTATTCTGTGATACTGCATGCCTGAACTCACCTCCTATGGGAGTGACCCTTTGGGACTGAGTGAAATCAGAGCACGGCCAACAGCTTGTCCACTCAAGTCCTACAAGCTGCTGCCTCCAGCATATTCACCTTGAGGAAAGGTTCTAGGAGAGAGCTTGGCTTGTCTCAAAAACTAAACAAAAGAAAGGATGCTGGGTGCCCCAGATTATTGAGTTTTCACTCCCAGTCAGGAAAGAGGCTGGCATCATACCAAATTGCCAAGCTTTACTCCATCCTAAAGTGCTAGTATGTTATGAAATTCGAGGGTTTTTTGGAGAGGAAAGGAAGGGAACCCTACACGTTCTAAGGGGGCTTTAAATCTCTCATGCCCACCCAAAGATAGTCAGCCTGGAATGGCCAGGGCTTCACTTGCCCTTCCCCTTGCATTCTACCAGAGGGCTCAGCCCCTATACAGGCAGT
Organism: Heteronotia binoei; assembly: GCF_032191835.1. NCBI lineage: Eukaryota > Metazoa > Chordata > Lepidosauria > Squamata > Gekkonidae > Heteronotia > Heteronotia binoei. The sequence continues at coordinate 27,521,204 of NC_083230.1, read as the reverse complement.
ATCTGGCCTGGTAAGTGTGGCTAGAAGGTCAAGCTGAAAGAAAGGAAATGGGAGCGGCCAACCCACATGATAGAATGCTCACTAGAGCCACACAAAGAGAGGCATTCACACTCATACAGAAAGCCTAACCAGGTGGTCTGGGAAAACATTCTCTTACGTCTGCTGTTCTGAAGACAGATGTTCCAACTCACATGTGTTCGGATGAACAGGGTAATGCCCACCATTCTCCATCTGTTAGCCGAAATGCCTTTTCAAGTTAATTTGGGGAATTTTAGTCAATTAGGCAAGATGGCAAAAATTAGTGCAGGGTCAATAACCTATGTGTACCAGAATTGGTATTTTGCAGGAGCCCTTAAGTCAATGATGAAAGTTTGGATAAAGTAAATTATATTTATTGAAGAAAACTCAAACATACAAGGGAAAAAGCATACATTCAGCACACAGTTTAGAACTAAGAAAAATAGTTGGAAAAGATTTGCATTAGCACAAGTATGTTGGCTGGTAATATGTTATCTGTCCAGGAGAGAAGCAGAGATTTGGCAGTGAAGAAGGGGGAGGGAGAAACACAAAACAACCAGCATCACACGGACAAGGACCCAAAACTGATCAGCAGCGAGGATGGCTCTTCCAGCAAGTCAGCAGTCAGGAAAGTCATACCTGAATGGCAGAAGAGTCTGCCTTAAGTAGACATCTTAAGTCTTACATCTTCAGAGTTTGACCATATTGTGCTTTTAGCAGCCAGATGAACAGAATTTCATGTAGCAGGATCTGGTGATGGCAAAGGCACTGTTTACTCCAGCCAGAAAAAGTGAAGTTCCACTGAACTTCTGTATTCTGGACAATGGGATACAGGAAACATTTTAACACAGGTTCAGCAGTAACTCTCTCTCAAGTTGTCGATGTAGCAGCTGCAACTTCTTTGTCAGGACCTGAACTATCATCATTAATTCATATATGTGTTTGAAATCTAACCTGGGTACAAGGACTGTGGTTATAAATTGTACAATGTCACAGATAAGTGTCCTTCACCAAAACCAAAATATATTAATGCATCTTGTGACATTGTTGTTCTGAACAGACGCAATGACTATTAAAGTAATGCATCACTTTGCAAGATGCTGTAAGGGAGGGGGGGGGGAGAAGCACATTCTCTCAAATCTTGTCCTTGCTTCTGTGAGTCCTGAAGAGTCAGAGAACGTAATCTTTTCACCACAGAGGAAGGAAACAAGAATGCTACAACCTTGCTGAAAAATAGCGTTGGGCTCATACAATAAATGGTTTCTATAAACAGGCCACTTGGGGAAAGACCCCATTACAAAGACTGGTAAAATGGGAGAATGATGAAGAGTCTGCCCTGAACATTTACATCAGCTTTTCACTTACTTATTTTTCTTTGTTCAATGTAAAATAGTGGCATGTTGGTCCTCACATAATTGCTATCTAGCAGCAAAGCCTCAGGAGAGATGCACTACAGATGATGGTTGTCTTTTGTACCACTGTTGGGAGTCTGTCCATTATGACCTAACAGGGCACTGGCCCCATTTTCAAAGTGCTGATGGTTGTGAGCAGTTGCTGATGTTACCATGGCCAGATAATATGTGCAGGTATCGACATGAGCAGCATAGCATCTGTTGATGGGAGTCACTGAAGACTTCTTCCATGCTCAGTAAAAAATGCATTTGACCATTGTTTTTAATCTGAGAAGGACCTATTGTTCTGTAAATTTGGGGACTAACATATTACACTGTTCACATCTGTGCAAACTTTGTCAGTGTCATGGAGTCAAAGCATGAATTTCACAAAGGACCATATGATTAATGTTAAAGTCATATATATATATATATATATAGTTGATAGAGTAATAGTGCTTAAGTAACGGTAACAGTGCTTAAGGGGTTTTACAAAAATCATCCATGTTGAATATACAAACATTTAATACTATTTGACAAAACATTCCCTTTTGACCATAACAGTTTGCCATAAGGCATAAGGAAACGTTATAAAAAAAAAAAAGATTTACTTGTACTATCACCTGTGTGTCATAAATAGTTCCCACAAAAACACTTTTAATGCTGCCCTTTCATGTACACTCTTAAACAGTTGCACTCCAATAAGCCAATGGGCTGGTTAGGATTGCACTTCTAATTAGTTAGATTAGAGAAACAGGATTTTATTGGCAGCCACTCTAATCTTTTTTTTGTTTGAAGAGGAAAGCCACTTATCCTGCAGTGATTGAATGCTTTGTCCCCATAAAGCTCTGTATGAGTTTAAGAACCTGAAGCTCTGCTGCCTAATTATCTCCTATGCGTAAATTGCACATGAAGTATTTTCCTCACACTGATGACAGTGGGGGAGACCCTGCTTGTGCCACATAGTAAATTCACAGGGGAATGGTTGGATTGAGATGACTCTGGCTCATGTTGAAATAGAAACCGCAAACAGTGGAGACTTGAAAGCAAGACAGTTGGAATGCATGCATGCATTTTGAAATGGCCATGACTGCTTCCAAATGCTACTTAAAGTTATTACCAGTGGCATTTTGAATTATCTGCTGTAGTGTGCAGTGCTGAAATAAATGCGTAATTAGGGTCCACTTGCCAGTGTTTAGTCACCAAGCAGCTGGGAAGCTATAGGGAATAGCTTTATAAGAATTTGCCGCACCCTCCTCAGACAAGGCAGCCTATTTTGCAGTTGTCACATATAATTTGACAACAACTCTATAATATTATTTCATATTTGGCATTTCTTGTTCCACTGTGTCAACACAGACTGCTTCTGCCCTTCACCAATGGTCTTATCTCGAGACACTCTCCAAAATGAAAGCATCCAACTGAATTTTTTCAATGTACAATAAGGCATGCCAGCACTTGAGAATTCCCCTCATTTTCCCTGTTAATTGTTCTACTGAATAATTTTGTGTGCTTTTTCCTGCTTGTTCTCGGAAATCAAGATGGACATGATAATATTTAAAGAAAACACTACATTAAAATATAAAATGGGTTAAAGTGAAATAGCCCTGTATAGGTTTGATTCAAACAACTGGGGAGGGGGCATTGTCAAGCATTCGATTTTCAAAAGAATGAGTCAAGTGGATACAAAACTACATTTATTGCTAAATCGAGATGCTCTCTTGGTTCAGGACCTTGAGAGTGGTACCAAAAAATACATTGATACACTTCTTTTAAGACATGCTTCAAAGGATTCTCACGGGAGGGGGTAAGGAATGCCAGCTAGCGCATAAACTATCATAAATGTCTACGTTCCCACTACGTTATCAGTATCTCGTCCTTGCTTTCCCAGATGGCCTACGCTCCCATGTAGGAATGTATGGGAAGGTGTTACTTCTTCTCCTCTCACTACTAGTTTCGCTTCTCACTATTCTATTATCCCAAGCAATAAAGCAAGAGGGGGGAAGGGAAAGAATAACAGAACCAAGCCACACTGACTCTCCATGATGTTTCACAGACCAGTTTCAAGGAGAGCCATAAAGCCATAGATCACCATTGAGTTTTTACCATGCTTGACAGGCATGGCTCAGTGGTAGAGTACTGGATTGGAATGTAGAATGTCTTAGGTTCTATCCCACCCAGCATCACCAGTTAAAAAGATCACATAGCTGGTGAAGTGAAAGCTGCTGCCAGTCTGAGGGGGCAATATTGACCTTGATAGAATGATGGTCTGACTAAGTATAAAGGCAATTTCACAAACACACCTAAGATGAAATTTTGAAGCATGTTGCATTACCAAAACTCAGCCTTCAGTTCCAGTGCATCTGTTCAAGTACAATTTCTTGGCTGTATATCAGGGTCCCAGAACATCTCTTCATAGGCCCTATGCACTCATGCTAACAAGGCACATCAACAAGATCCAGTTGTTCTGCTTCAGGCAGGTGTCAGCGTACACCCAGTTAACTCAGGAGCTGGTTATTAGAGGCAGGATGCCAGAGTTTAATAAACAGAGTCTGCTATACGAAAGTTGTCTAAGCAGGCCAAGGTCAGTTTTCTAAAAAGTAAGGCTGATACAGTAGCAGGTCAGTGCCCAAGGGAATGTGTTAAAGCCATGCTGAAGGGCTCCTCCCCCATACTTTTATACACTTTGAGCCCTATATCACAACCGCGGCAGCTACTTCACATCTCTCTGGTGATGTTTCTCCTTCCTTTGCCAAGACCTACCTGGCTGCCAGCGGGGGGCTCCAGGGTCCATTCAGGTATCTTCTGGCATACATGCAAAGCACACATAGCACGATTATGCCCCTTGGAAGTGACATCATTATGTCGCTGACATTGGGAATGATGCTCTAGTTTTTGAGAAGAACTCTGCGGTTTGAGCCCAATTTTACCATAGACTTTTGCCCAAAAACTGGAGTGTCATCCCCGTCATTGGTGACATGATGATGTCACTTCTGGGTGACATCATTACGCTGTGTTTGGGGGCATTTTCAGATGGGGTTTCCCCCAGCCAACCAGCTGACTGGTAGTGCAAAAGTGGAGGAAAACCCATCTGGACAAGGGGCCTAGCAACCCTATCTGCAACTGACTGAAAGTGCTGCGTTCTGAGGCGTGCTAACGTGCATTGGGACTGTACACCTCCTCTATACCAGCACCAACATTGCTCTTGTAGACCTGGGGATCCTGGAGGGGACAGGGAAGCTGGATGACCCTGAACTGTCAGCTCCAGTAAGGGGGATGAAACACTCACCTCATAGCCTCCTATTTGTGCTTGGCCATCTGATTTGCTGAACTGCAGCATGCCTAGTGGCTAATAGGCATGAAATCCAGCTGTTCTTCACCATAGAAGTCAGAGCTGTCTCCAGGACCTAGCTGTTCCATGACACCAGTTTACACATTTTTGGTACTAGGTTTCTGGATTCTCAATAAAAATTTGTAGACTTTAAAATGTCACAGGATTTGTTGGTTTTAGTATGACATATTAACAGCAAAATCCTAAGCAGAGTTATAACTTTTGCTCTGTAACTCAGTACCCCTCTAAAATTTGCTGTACCCGGAATAGGGTTGCCAATCCCCAGGAGGAGGCAGGGGATCCCCCGGTTTGGAGACCCTCCCCCCGCTTCAGGGTCATCAGAAAGCGGGGGGAGGGGAGGAAAATGTCTGCTGGGAACTCTATTATTCCCTATGGAGATTTATTCCCATAGAAAATCATGGACAATTGATCCACAGGTATCTGGGACTCTGGGGGGGGGCTGTTTTGGGGGGTAGAGGCACCAAAATTTCAGTATAGCATCTAGTGCCTCTCCCCAAAATACCTCCCAAGGTGCAAAAAGATTGGACCAGGGGGTCCCCTTTTATGAGCCCCAAAATAAGGTGCCCCTATCCTTCATTATTTCCTAAGGAAGAAAGGAATTGAAAAGGTGTGCTGTCCCTTTAAATGTGATGGCCGGAACTCCCTTTGGAATTCAATTATGCTTGTCACATCCTTGATCTTGGCTCCACCTTTAATGTCTCCTGGCTCCACCCCCAAAGTCCCCAGATATTTCTTGAATTGGACTTGGCAACCCTAACCCGGAATAAACAGAAGCTGCAGGCACAGGCAACTTATAGGTAATGATTTGCTGTAAAGACTAGCACACAATGAATAGATCATACTTCTATTATGTTAACAAACACCCTTCTCTTTCTAGGTTCTGACATAGCCTACAGTTGATATTGATCAATGGACATTTTATTAATGGTAGCAAGTGATTTCAACAACTTTTACCTAAAGGCCCAGTTGTGGAAAATGAGTCAAAGGGAATGTGCCCAGAGTTACACAGTGGGCATAGACTGGAATAACTCTGCAGAAGATCGTTTTGCTGTCTTGCTTGTTGTTAGTCACAATCATTTTGAAAATTATATGTAGCTTTTCCCCCTCCATCCAGTTGAAAAGAGCAAGGAGACAATAAAGCAATAAAACCCGAGTCCTACTAATCAAAATATGCCTATAAAACAATCCAATTCAATAACACAAATACGTTTAATTGATTTAAATTAGAGAGTCAATAAAAAGGTAAAATGGCTAATAAAAACAAATCAAGGCACAAAAGCTCATGAAATGGAATAGTCTAAAGGATTTTGACAGAAACAGTCTTAGGATAGGAGCAGGCCTTACTGCTGCAGGAGTATGGCTCAAGAAGAGGATTTCAGCTTATATAGATCCAGAAGGCCCTTTTCAAGACAATGGGAAAGCATAGTGATTGGTGCAAGCAATGCTCCCTCTAAGCTGTGGAGTCCTGTGAGCAAAAATATCACTTTGTGAGCTACTGGCGTTAAAGTTATGAGCTACTGCATAAATTAGTCTGCTCTGGGGCCATCCTTCCTGAGCTGAGACAAAAAGGGTGAGCCAGAAGCTACAAAACTGTGAGCTAGCTCACACTACCTCAGGTTAGAGGGAACACTATCACTGCGATCTGCTTCAGAATGCCTGCTAACCTTTCTGTCTGGACAAAGTGTCTAACTTTTATATTCATTTCTGACTGCATTCTTTCTCTCTTCCAACAATCTACCTCCCTCTTGCTTCTGTTAGCACCTCTTGGGAGAGGAGGTAATGCAGGTGCTAGAAGTTAATTTTGCAACCATTTCTAGAGATTACTAGCAGCTGAATGTGTTATTGTACTGGCAACAATGAGAATTAGGGTTGCCAAGTCCAATTCAAGAAATATCTGGGGACTTTGGGGGTGGAGCCAGGAGACATTGGGGCAGAGCCAAGAGCAAGGGTGTGACAAGCATAATTGAACTTAAAAGGAGTTCTGGCCATCACATTTAAAGGGACTGCACATCTTTTTAAATGCCGGCCTTCCATAGGAAATAATGAAGGATAGGGGCACCTTCTTTGGGGGCTCATAGAATTGGACCCCCTGGCCCAATCTTTTTGAAACTTGGGAGGTATTTTGAGGAGAGGCACTAGATGCTATACTGAAAATTTAGTGCCTCTACCTCAAAAAACAGCCCCCCCCCAGAGCCCCCGATACCCGCAGATCAATTCCTCATCATTCCCTATGGGAATTGTTCATGGAGGTGCATGATGGCTGTGGGGGTGGGGCTTCCCCCGCTGACCAGCTGGCTGGGGGAGGGGGGAAGCCTGTAAAACCGGGGGATCCCCCTCTGGGACCTGGGGACTGGGAAGCCTAATGAGAATGGGTTTTTTTTTATTTCATTGACCAATCTCTTAGTGCACATCCCTCAAAAGTACTCAAGGTTCTATGTACAGTGTATACTGTTATACTGTCTTCTGTTAGACATAGTTTATGTGAATAAGGGTGCCTATAGTTTATCCCCTCTGTGTTCAATAGCAGTCAATATTTATCAGTGTCTACTAGAAGGAACAGAATACTACAGTCAAAGATTGAAAATGGAAAGCGCTAGCATGATGGCCCTTTCTTTCATTTCCCACAAGCGTGTATATACCCTTAGGATACAAGTCCGATTGATTTCAAACTTCCAAAAAAAAAATGTGCTTCGGAATACAGTTTTATTCTCATTTCAAGGTCAATCCACTCCCTAAAGGATTTTACTAGTAATTAAAAACATTACCAGGAATGCAAGTTCACTGGAACTGGAAGGAGCAATCAGTCATGCACATCATGATTGAACTCCTGAACTAAATTAATGAAATAGGCAGGGGTTGAACAAGTCACTTTTTAAATTTTTACTCACCCAGGAAAGCCACATCACCACACGAAGAAGCATTTTGGAAACAATTTTAATGCAGTCTACACTCTCCTTTATTTTCTCCCACTCTCTGCACCACCATGTCTGCAACCCGGCCTCTGTTATCCTTTCTTTGTCTGGTCCCCATAGGTCCACAGCAACATTCCTCAGCTCCCTGTATTTTATTTTTAATTACAGTCTACCATAAAGAGTTCAAGATGGAACGGAAGGTTTAAATACAGGCTGCTGTTGGTACAATTGATATCTCCTCACAGAACTGGGGTTATAACATCCAGGTGCAAATTTCTGTCCTGATTTCCAGTAGTCTTCTGAGCATGCCAGTATACTGGATTTGATCTGTTAGGTCCTATTTATGTACGTACGTGACATCAAGTCCAAACCAACTCCCCTTCTCATATCAATCTGAGTTCCAGGTTTGATCATTGGCATCCCCAGTTAAAAACAAACAGTAGGTGATGTGAAAGACCTCTGCCTGAGACCCTGAAGAGCTGGCGCCAGTCTGAGTAGACAACACTGACATTTATGAACCGATAGTCTGACTCAGTATAAGGTAGCTTCACTTGTTTCCACATGGTGACAACAGCAAGGCTTTCAAAGCAAGTGAGAAGCAGAGGTGATTTGGCACTGCCTTCCTCTCCATAGTCTTTCTAAGTGGTCTCTCTTCCAAATACTGAGCCTGCTTAGCTGTATAGGATCTTGGGGTGTGTGATGGCATGGTATAGCCCCCTTTCATAAGATCTCAGTGCTCTAGTAGGATTGTTTGGGAAGGCATTGCCTGCCTCTGAGCATCTACAGCAAGGGTTTCCAATTTTTTTGAGACAGTGACCACATTCGGCATTCTGAGGAGTGGTGAGTATCACTCCAAAATGGTCACCACAGAAGGCAGAGCCAAACACAATGCCTCCCTCCTTTGCTTTGCAAAAAAAAAAAAAAAATGCTAAAGGGGAATAAAAAGAAGGAAACCCTGGGGGCAGGGAGTAGAACCATGAGTCTGAATGCTTACTAGTCCTCCTGATGCTTCAGTGGCAGATGTTGCTATTTAGAATTGCCAGGTCCAACTCAGGAAGTACATGGAGACTTTGGGGGTAGAGCCAGGAGACTTTCCTATTCCCTAAAAAAAAAGTAGTGTAGTTCCCCTGAATACACTCTTCATTTTCTCATCCACTTTTTTTTTTTTTTGCCTTCAAAGGGTTCCCCATCAGCTGCACTTCCACTAAATGAAAGTGAAATTTGTCATACCTCCAGAAGTCCCTTGCCAGGCTTTTGTGGCATTTCCAAGCATGGCTTTATTAAGGGGCACACAAACAAACAGTCACAAAGCAGTCAAAATAAACACAGTTTGCAAGCCCACACTTTTGTGATCTCACTGAGGCAATTTACTCACAGGAGTTGCTGGATGCAACAATCTGCTGTATTTCAACCAATTTATTATTATTTATTATTCTCTATTTATGACACACCCTCCCCAAGAATGGGCTCATGGCGGGTAACAATATAAAATTTTCAGTCAAGAAATACAACCAATTATGAATTAAAACTTCAGATAAAATTAATTAAAATAGCAGGATAGTGACAGAGAGAAAAAAAAATCATGTGTGCCCCCATAACTGGGCTAGAATACAGATGTCAGTAATCCTATGGGCCAAATCCTAGGGTCATCTGAAGCAGGGAGGCCACTTCAGCCAAAAGCTTGGTGGAACAGCTCCACTTTACAGGCCCTATGGAATTGCATCAGGCTCTGTGGGGCTCTGATCTCTACTGGGAACTTGTTCTACCAAACAGGCCAGGACAGAAAAAGATCCTGGCTCTGGTTGAGGCTAAGTGGACCTCTTTTGGACCTGGGATAACTAGCAAATGTTGATCACTGAAGTGCAAGGCTCTCTGGGGAGTGGGGTATATGGGGAGAGGCAGTTCCATAGATATGCTGGTCCTAGGCCACTTAAGGCTTTAAAGGTCAGTACCAGAACTTTAAACCTTATCTGGTACTCAGTTGGTAGCTGGCAGAGCGGCAGCTGCATGCACACCTGTCTAGGCACTGCAGTCTGCAAGCGAGCCGCCAAACGCTGCCCCAACTGGAGTTTCTGGGTCAGGTTCAAGGGTAAGCCCACAGAGCCAATTACAGTAGTCTAATCTGGAAGTGACCATTGCATGGGTGATTGTAGCAAGGTCCTGAGCAGAGAGGTACAGAGCTAGCTGCCTGACCTGCCAAAGATGATACAAAAGCAGATCTGGCCACTGCTGTGACCTGGACCTCCAGAGAAAGAGGCATCCAGAATCACCCCAAGTTTCTAACCCTCACAATCAAGAGATCAGGACAAGAGATGTCCCCGCAAGGGTCAGGAGCCTGATTTCTGGACCAGCTCTGCCATGGGCCAAGCACAGGACTTCTGTCTTCATTGGATTAAATTTCAGCCAATTCTTTTGCAACCATCCAGCCATGGCCTCCAATGCCTGGCACAGATTTCCTGAGGCAGAGTCCGGGTGGCCAGATAGTTCTGGATGTCATCAGCATATTGGTGACAACCCAGCCCATAGTTCCATAGCAGCTGGCTGAGGGGGTGCATACAGATATTAAATAGCATAGTTGAGAGAATTGCCCTTTGTGGCACTCCACATTCAAGTGGATACTTCTGGGAGAGTGCCTCAGACTAACACAGGAAAATGAAAGGAACAGAGAAGTCTGTGGGTGGAGTTTTTTCTCCATCCCATAATCAGGTTCTAGTTAGCTCTTTTCTATCTAGCTTACTATACAAATAACGTCTGAAAAAATGCAAAACAAACGGGGACTCTGCTCTCTTCCTTTCTCACACACTCACTGGGAAGAGCCACATGGGTGTGCCTGCTCACCCTGCCCCCATGCAACTTTCAGTTTGGAGAGCCAGTTTGGTGTAGCGGTTAAGTGTGCGGACTCTTATCTGGGAGAACCAGGTTTGATTCCCCACTCCTCCACTTGCATCTGCTAGCATGGCCTTGGGTCAGCCATAGCTCCGGCAGAGGTTGTCCTTGAAAGGGCAGCTGCTGAGTGAGCTCTCTCCAGCCCCACCCACCTCACAGGGTGTCTGTTGTGGGGGAGGAAGGTAAAGGAGATTGTGAGCCGCTCTGAGACTCTTCGGAGTGGAGGGCGGGATATAAATCCAATATCTTCTTCTTCTTCTTTCGTCCTGCTAAGTTTAAAGGCAAACACGTATTCACAAACGCGGTTTGAAAGCTTCTTCTAACCATGTGGAGATTTAAAGGCACATCATGGCTGTTGGAGCAGGGCTTCTCCCACAGCTGGCTGGCAGCAGGGAAAATCCTCTGCCTGGACTTGGTGACTGACAAGCCTACCTATTGCATCCTTAGGAAATCCTTTCACTTGACTGAGGGCACTCAATAACGTGCCTTGCCTTAGCATGTCACTATCCACTTTCTGAAAAGTCTGGCAGGTACCATGACACCCATGGGCAGGAATGGATCTACATGTTTTTTGAGAGGGGGGGCAAAATTAAAAAAAGGTGCCCCCTTATGGGCCATTCTATCTTATGGTCCCATAGAATACAATGGACTCCATACCCAATTTGGCACACACACACCCCGTCGGTGCCCGGGCCAAGCACCCCCCTCCCTCCCCCCTAGATCTGGCCCTGCCAATGGGCAGCACATTGTGGCATACTATCCTTAGGCAATTAGAGAGACTTTCTGATTGGGTTCCTATACATACCTGCCAAGGTAACTACCTCCTATAGGTGGTTTACAAAAGCTTCTGCTGCAGTCACTTTGAGGTACTGAAGACTTCCTTTTTTTAATTTTTGCTTATACCCAGAATTGCTAAACATGTCCATTTTTTCCAGACAGGAATAAATAATGCAAATTTTAAATATATTCACTTGCTGTGTTCCAGTTGGTTTTTCCTAGCAAAATTTGAATTTTTGCCTTCTAATTTATTTATCAGGGACTGTGATTACTGGTGCCTACAGTTTTTCATCTTTTTATGCATTAGTAAGAGATGACCTTGCCTTTTAAAAGGAATGCTGTCAGGTTCAATGGCCTCCTGTTGGTTTTACTTTCCCAATCTCTGTCATCACCCTTTTATAAGCTGTAAAAAAAGAAAATTCATGGTGCCATCCTTTTCTCTTTCAGCAAGCACAGCAGAATTTAGACAAGAAACCCCATATGGGTATAGCATTTGTGGAGAGAATGTAATTGAAGTGGAAGGGAGGGTATCTGTACGTGTTTGGGTACATTTGTGTCTTATGGTGTAAAATATGACACATTTTTGTAAGTCTTTTTTCTAATGGTGTTTTATGCCCTCTAGTGGACTATCTGATCAATGCAGAGCATTAATTTTACTCTTCAGCGGCAACCTTCTCTCATTGATAAATTGGATTCATCCCTGACTCAAAAGATTTAAAAGCTTCTCTGCGGTATTCGATGTGCATTATTTTAACTTTTTAAAATCAGTTATGGAAGATATCTGATGTACTCTCTGTGATGAAATGTCACTTCACCCCAAGGTATCTGTATCACTTTGCTTGGAGAATTTTGAATTTGCACTCTGTGAACTCTCAGAGGCTAGCCTGGTATATCTCTACAGGAAGGTCAAGGGTTGTAGAACAATTTCTCCTAACTTCCAGTGTGCAAAACCTGGCAGGATGTGTCAATTCATATGCTAATTAAGTTAACAAGAAAAGGAATAATCTTGTACTTGAGGCCTAGGGGACAACATTTATTCAGTGAAGGTAGCAGGAGTCTTCTTTTCCAGGAGATAGCATAGGAGAGGGTCTCATAGACTGTACTGAGAATATTTGGAATCCTTTTGGAGGGTTGAGGTGAGTCTGGCCTCAAGGAGAAGAGCCTACAAGATGGCAGAGAAACTGTCATGAACAAAGTGTGTGGAAGCTGGAAGTCTTAAGGTTATTCTGCCTGCCTTTTAATTCATCACCATAGGGGGTGAGTTTTAGGCCTAGGGGAGAAGATGTGCGTATCCACTCACTGCAGTTATTTTCCTTTACTCCAGTACTGGTTGCTCAGACCTATGCCTTTTCTTTTTGTAACCAGTTGCTGCTTACATGAGCAAAGTTATATTTTTCTTTTTCTGAAATTAATATTATGGGGTCAAGTCTCCACACCCACTCATTAGAGCCTAACTTGGTCATGCTTAACAAGATACGAAGAGAAGACAAAGAGACATCTGCATGGGTTTCAGTAACTTTAACAATTGATATTTCCGAGGTTTTTCTCTGCCTCCATTGTGCTTTGGAGTAGGAGAGCAATTCTTAATTTGAAGGACAATCTGTTAAGAGACACAGTGTCTGGGCTAGAGGTTATCAGACAAAAATACCCCTGACTCCAAACCTGTTGCTGGCAGCAAAGTAGGAAAGCTGTACGTGCTGAAGAACCTGGTCTAGTAGGCTTCTCAACCCTCCCGCCCTGGCGGGGGACCCCAGGATTTCCACCCTCTTCCCCCGCTCCCCCCCAAAAATGGAAGCGGGGCAGGGGGGGAAACGGCGCCGGGGAGCATGGCGAGCTGCCCGATCCTGGAGCGGGCGAGGCCGCCGCGCCGCTGCCGCCCCCTCCCCGCCCATCGCAGCTGCTCCTCTGAGATGGGCCCAGGCTGAGCCCATCTCGGAGGAGCAGCCAAGAGCAGCGCAGGCAAAACCAGAGAAGGCGAGGGCGAGGCAGGCCAGGAGCATGGCGAGCCATGAATCTGGGCCCTTCTAGGACCCGGACTCGCGGCTCGCCATGCCTCCGGCCTGCCTCCACCCCCCCCATTCCACCCCAGAAGCAGAGCGGAGCGGGCGATGCCGCCGCGCCACTGCCGCCTCTTCTCCGCTCGCCGTGGCTGCTCCTCCGAGATGGGCTCAGGCTGAGCCCATCTCGGAGGAGCAGCCACGGCGAGCGGAGAAGAGGCGGCAGCTGCACAGCAGCATCGCCCGCTCCGAGACCAGGCGGCTCGCCGTTTCCCCCCCTCCCCCCTAGCTCCACCCCAGTGTCTCCTGGCTCCACCCCCAAAGTCCCCAGATATTTCTGGGGTTGGACTTGGCAACCCTATGGTCTAGTGACTTAAGACAAGGGCTGAGTAAAATGTCATTTCCCCTGTGGCAGAACAAGGTGACTGCAGAGACTCTTTTTGCCACCGTGATCCTTATCTAAAGAAATGAGTGACATTGATTTCAATTACTGGCAAGTAAGTTTATTTGAATAGTAAGTAACATCCATGTAAATACTATTTTATGCATTATGACAACATGCAAAAGTGACTAATTGATAAGAGATTTTTCCCTCCATCTAAGGTTGCCAGGTCCCTCCGGTCACCAGCAGGGGATGGGGAGGTAGAGTTGCCAGATCCAGGATGGGAAACTCCTGGAGATTTGGAGATGGAGTCCGGGGTGACAGGGACCTCAGTGGAGTACATTGCCATTGGATGTCTTCAAAGCATCCCTTTTCTTCAGGGGAACTGATCGCTGTAGTCTTGAAATAAGCTGTCATTATGAGGGATCCCCAGGTCTCCTGGAGGCTGGCATCCCTACCTCCACCTGGCTATAGTTGTGTAAGAGTCTTGTCGTGCATAACAACTGATGCTGCTATATAGGGAAGCACATATCTGTTTACCTCCTAAGACCCATTCAGTAGTGCCTAGATGATGGATGTAGTTGTGGATCCAGATACATCTCTGTTATCTTGCTTGCATGAAAGGCTTCTCATACATAAATTCTTGCAGGGTCAGGATGATTGCTATTATATTGAATGGGAAATTTCCTCTCCATCAGCTTTCTCAAAACCGTGCATAATTTTAGAGACCTCTATCATCACATCCTTCTCTTAGTGGGTTGTTTTTTCCTAAACCAAAATGAGTAGGTACTTCAGTCTAGGATAAATGCCTGATTTCTTTAGGTATTTAATAATCAGGCAAGAAGTCCTTATTTGCATAGAATGTTCACCCTCTAAAACGATTTGCATTCCCCCAGCCCCGCCATTCATTCCCACCCTGTTCAGTGTGGCAGCTAAATTCTTCCTGTAAGATACAAAGAAGGCTACATATTTGGAATGCAAACGTGACAGGCACTTTGAACTGATCAGCAGCTAACCTGAGGCTCTGAAAGCTGACACAAGCAAGTAATATGAAGTATGCGAAAGTACTTGCAAACAGAAAGGAAAGAGTATTGTGACTGTTTTGAGTAAAGCTCTAACGTGGGAAACCTAATTTTTAAACAGATTTTTGTTGTTTTTTGTTTAAATCCCAGGTATGGTGACATGGTGCCGAAGACCATAGCTGGCAAGATATTTGGCTCGATTTGTTCCTTGAGTGGGGTCTTAGTCATTGCCCTTCCAGTTCCTGTTATTGTGTCCAACTTCAGTCGCATCTACCACCAGAACCAACGAGCAGATAAGCGCAGGGCACAAAAGGTGTGCTCCCCATTTCCATTCCACACTCTGGTTTGGCATGGAGTAGACAGGCAACTGTTCACTCTCTTGTTATCAAACTCAGTTTTATCTTTATTTGATAGGAAACCTATTACCACTTTAGTGCAATGATATGAAGTATACCAAAGTGAGACTAATTCCAAAAAGGGTACCCATATTGAGTCTGTTGCAGGAAGACAGAACAGAAATCCAGTGTAACCTTAAAGACTAACAGCAGCTATAATATAGTTCCAGGTGGTAATAGGTTTCTATAATAGCTATAATATAGTTCCAGCTATAATATAGTTCCAGATCACCATATCCGTTGAAGTGAGTTTTGACTTACAAAAGCTTGTGGTGCTGGTGCAGCCAACATATGGAGAACGTGTAGGGTTTTCAAGGCAAGAGGAGTTCAGAGGTAGTTTGTCATCGCCTACCTCCATGTAGCTTATACTACCAGAAATTCTGTTGGTCTTTAAGGTGCTACTTGACTTGAATATTCATTCTAATATAAGCTTTGGTGAGTCAGAGCTCACTTCTTCAGCGGCATGTTGCATTTGCTGAAGTCAGCCATTACTCACAAAAACGTTATGCTGTCTTTTATCAGATGCCATTGGATTTCTGTTTCAGCCACCTAAGAACAGATTTCAGCTTTATCATGAAGAAGCAGGCCTCAGATTCAGTGGGAGCTTACAGGAGCGCAGCTCCTGAACCTTTCTGAGAGTTCCACTCCTTGTCCATTGAATAGTATGCGCAGCTGCAAAACAATCCCTGGATGAGCTCCACCACCTATTTTTCTACAAAATAACCCCTGTGAAGAAGTAACAGCTTTGGTTTACAAACAGTGAAAATGAAAACACACATGCTACATTAATGCAGATATGAAATCATATGTGATCAAAAACCTTTTAAGACAGAGTTGAAACAGTCACTTGATGTGCTCAAAAATAAGGTGTAAAAGTGTTGGGAGACATAGCTTATAGTTTTGAAAAAAAGATAATGGGGTGGATCCAATGATTCTCTTTTGCTAGGCGATGAATCATTGGCAAAATATAGAAGACCCTTCTCAGACAAAGATGCCTTTCCATTTGAAGACGTCTCCTTCTGTTGAGAAATATCCCTTCCTTCTGTGGAAACACTCACTGAGGGTCCAGCCCAATATACTTTTCAAGTTTTATGCATTGTGAGCATGTATTTATATTTTTAAGCATTGCAAATACTATTCTTTTTAAAAATTATAATTTTTATGAAGAGGGATGTTTATCTAGATGGTTTAAGACTGATCCTCTGCATATCTGCAAGTAATGCCAATTGAAAACAGTGGTATTTAGAAAGCATGGATAGAACAATGAGCGCATAGGACTTCAGCTGAATTAACTTAGAGTAGATGGTTTAAATCAGGGGTCCCCAGCCCCCGGTCCGTGGCCTGTTAGCAACAAGGCCATGAGTTGTATAATTATTTCATTATATATTACAATGTATCAGTAGCAGTAATAGCAGTAGTTGTAGTAGTAATAAATCCTGCCCTCCACTCCGAATCTCAAAGTCAAAGTGGCTCACAATCTCCTTTACCTTCCTCCCCGACAACGGACACCCTGTAAGGTGGGTGGGGCTGAGAGAGTTTTCCCCAGAAGCTGCCCTTTCAAGGACAACTCTGCGGGAGCTATGGCTGACCCAAAGTCATTCCAGCAGCTGCAAGCAGAGGAGTGGGGAATTAAACCCAGTTTTCCCAGCGAAGAGTCCGCACACTTCACCACCACACCAAACTAATAGAAATAAATTGCACAATTGTATCATCCTGAAATCATCGGCCCCCTGCCCGGGCCCGGTCCATGGAAAAATTGTCTTCCTCAAAACCGGTCCCTGGTGCCAAAAAGGTTGGGGACCACTGGTTTAAGTGATTGAAAGTGCCATCCTAAATAGAAATTCTCAGAATGCTACTCAGGGCTATTCAATGGAGCTTACTCCAAGGAAAGGGTTCTGAGGAGGGCACTGTGACAGTGCCATCCCAAGAAGAGCCACACCCTTCTAAGGCTACTAGTTAGTTTCTTTGCATTATTCATTTGTTTGTATTATTTATAGTCCACCTTGCTCGCTAGGACTCAAAGCATATTATACAGAATGAATCAGTGTAATCGACAGGATGGGACATTAAATGAACAATGCAATAGGATTAATGTCATAAGAACATAAGAGAAGCCATGTTAGATCAGGCCAATGGCCCATCCAGTCCAACATTCTGTGTCACACAGCAGCCAAATAGATAGATAGATAGATAGATAGATAGATAGATAGATAGATAGATAGATAGATAGATAGATAGATAGATAGATAGATAGATAGAGAGAGAGAGAGAGACAGACACACACACACACACACACACACACTGTGGCTAATAGCCACTGATGGACCTCTGCTCCATATTTTTATCTAACCCCCTCTTGAAGTTGGCCATAGAACTAACCAGAACAGAACTGAAGCAAAGCTTAAGTATTAACATAACACATTAAATGAAGGAAAATTCCATAAAAGAATCTTTCTTTTCAGCAAACTATACATGTTACTCTAGACCACAGGCCCTAATAATTCTTTCCAAGTAAACTTTGTGAATCATTTAGTACGGTGCAGCCCTATTTCCTGCATAGAAGAACCCTCTTGAATAATGCAGTTTTGCATAGTTCGAAGACAGCCAGGAGAGTGCGACCCTTCCTGACCTTCTCAGACAGACTATTCCACAACAGAGCACAACAGAGAAAACATGCATATGGGCAGTTGTTGACTCTGGCCATTTGCAGATAGTCACCTGCAGAAACCCTTGCTGACATGTGGAGTTGTCATGGCGGAGCATAGAGAGATAGGTGGTCCTGTAAATAAGAGGGACCAAGACCACGAGGGGCTTTGTATGTGGTCACTTATACCTTAAATTGAGCCCAGTAACTGATGGTTAGACACTGAATCACCTGCAGGATGGGAGTAATGCTCCATCTTGCTCCCAATAATAGCTGAACCGCAGCATTCTGGACCAGTTGGGGTTTCTTAATTGCTTTTGAGAGGAGACCAATCATCAGTGTGTTACAGTAGTCTAGTCTCAACATTGCTGTGGTATGGATCCCAATGGACAGATGGTATATCAGGATAAGAGGGCATCTTTCAGGCTAGGCTGAGTTGAAAGAAAGCCTCAGGCATTTGCATTATCTTGTTTCTCCAGTAATAGCATTGGTCCAGTATAAACCCAAGACTCTTAACTGAGTTAGCAAAGGTCAGCTGAATTCCATCAAATATGGGCAGAATGATTTCCTTCAAGATCTCTGCCTCCCCAACTAGCATTACCTCTGTCTTTTCAGGGCTTAATTTCAATTTGTTCACTCTTAGCCATTTTTATCACAGCTACCAGTTATTCGGGGCCTCCACCACATCATCATGGAATTTGGATAAGGATATATAGAGCTGGGTAGAATCTACATATTGATGACATCCAACCTCAAAGCTACAAATAATTTGTCCTAAGGCAAATTAGAGATTGAAAAGCATAGGGGATAGAACACTGCCTTGTAGAATTCCACAGGATAGGCCCCACGCTGATGACAACTGGTCTCCCACAGCAAGTGAATGGCCTTTGAAGACTGTTAACTCTGCTTAGGGATGGCATTGTGAGAGTACTTTATTTTTTCCCCAATGGATTCAATACTTGTCCTTTAAATCTTTTACTCTCGTCGTTCTTTCCAGTTTTGCATTCACTCATTCCTGAGACTTTCACGAAACACTTAATCTCTGCGCAGCCAAGGAATTAAGAATAGAATAGTCCTCTGAATCAACGGGAATCGATTTCCTTCTAAATGACTATAAGAAGCTTTAATTATCAGCCCACAAAATCTTTGTTTTCCGGAAGAGTCTAGTGGCATTATTTTAATAAAATGTGCCGTGACCAGGAGCTTAAAGAAAATATGACTATTACGGACAGTTAAGCCTAGCCCTTCCATATGAGTGTGATCTATTAAGATTCTTAGCTTTACATTGCTTTACTCTATTTGCCTTTGCTGATTTTCTGTACGATTATGAAATCTACAAGAGGCTGAGCTATCCATCCAGTCCTTTGTCCAATTCAGGACGTAAATTGATCTATTGAGCATCACTTTGGGCATTTAGTATGGAATATGAGGTCTATGCTTTGCCTGAATACAAGCTAAGTGCCACTTAAACAATTCCTTGAGAATCTGTGACTCCTCCATTTCTCATGTGCACACATCTGGGTGAACAGATAAGGGAAGGAAACTTTTAAAAACTTGTTAAGATTCATAAAATATCTCAGTATGTCTGGACATAGAAATATTATACCATGACTGGTTCCAAGGGGGAAAGAAAACTTGTGCTCTCAACTGCATGCCTTATATTTTGCAGAATTTTGATTGCTACCCTTTCTTTCCTGGTTGGGTTTTGTCCTTTAAAACATAGGGAAAATTAATAATAATAAACTTGGGAGGTTTGATAACATTGACTATGTATTAAAACAGAGAAAGAAAAGGCATACCTCCAAAGTTCTGTTCTTATATCAGGGCCGGCATGCCTGCTAGGCAACCTTAGGTGGTCACCTAGGGCATGGCTCTGGCGTGTGTGTGCTGAATTGGGTGCCCCCTGGGAGGTTGTGATTTAAATCATACAGGGGGGCACCCAGGAGCAGCTGCTGCCTTGCCATGCTCAGGTAAGGTCCCACTGATCAGTGAGGCCTTTAAATCACCTAGAAGTCCATTGCCTGCTCCTGGGCACTCTCCCAATCACAAGTAGTGCCAGCAGAAGCAGCCAGACCACTCTCTCCCTCTGTTTAAAAAGCCCACCAACCATCTGGGGAAGGTCTTTAAATCACACAGGAAGGGCAGCAGCTGCTCCTGCCACTCTCCCCGTGCAATTTGAATCACCAGTGAGGGTGGGAGTGGCCTTCAAGCACCTCCGCCATGGCATGAAGGCTGCCCTCTGCCTCCTGGGTGATTTAAATTGCTCGGGAGGGCACCCAGGAGCAGCTTCTGCCCTTCCCACACAATTTAATGGAGGGGGAGGCCAACCCGGCTGCTTCTGCTGGTGCTACCCATAATTGGAAGAGCACTCAGGAGCAGGCACTGGCCTCCCTGATGATTTAAAGGCCCTGCCAATCAGCTGATCTGTGGGACCTTTCCTGGGTGCAGGAAGCGCAGCGGATGCATGTTTTAAATTGCCCGGGAGGGAGAGGGTGGCCCCCACCTTCCCAGTCTAGGGTGCCAGCAAGCCTGGCACTGCCCCTGCTTACAATATGGGACTTTTCCACTTCCCTCTTTCCAATGATTCATTCTGGGGACCTTTTGGAAAAACATGAGATGTGGCTTCTGCAGGTGGGGTGGTATGGAAAAATCAGGACTTCCCCCACACTGAAGAAACCGAGAGTGCTTTGTACAAGGAGACCCCTGGATATGTCCAGGCTTTTATGCCCAGTGTATTTATTGGATATCTGCGCTGTTCAACATTTATCAAAGGTATACTGACCCATGCATTTTATATGAAGTAAACAAAGGGATTAAAATATATGAGCAAGCAATACAATGTCTAATTCTATGGGTCTGTTGGGATGTCCAACCAAATAATGCTTCTAGCCTTAATCTTTGCAACCCATTTTCCCCAGATACCTAAAAAAGTATGCATTCATTTTTAATAGCTTTCTTCCAAACTACTAAGGTGTTTTTTTGGGGGGAGGGGGTGTTTTTATTTTATAAATAATTATATGGTAAGGAGGTTGTGAGCTCAAGTGCACTTGCCAGATTCTGAGGCCAGACTTACAGGGCAATCTTAGCCGTGTCTACTCAGAATCTTAGTCAGGTCTACTCAGTGGTGCTTACAATTGCACTGTTAACCATGAAAGAAGTGAAATAGTTGCTTCAGGCAACAGGTTCCAGGGGGAGTTCTATTCCAAATTCCAGTTTGATATGTCATTAAATAAATCAGCAAAGGAGAAATGTCATTTTGACTTTTCAGTTTGGATGAGTAAATGTCAAAGGCCAATATTATTGAGGCAGACTGTATTCAGCCCAGCCATCTAAATGCAATTGGCAAGCACTCTGCAGTACTGGGTACAAATTCAGTATACTTCAGCAAGCAACTGAGTGACAACGCAGATACTGTATTTTTTTAAAAAAAAAAAAAAATCGGGGGAGAAAATACAGATTTCCCCAAAGTTCTACTTGCCAGGTTATTATTTTTTGAGTGTATCGGAAAAAAAACAACTTTACTCAGGTGTTCTGCCCCTTCCTCCAGAGACGATGAGACTCACAGCTGCCTATATACAGTGTCAGCATTCTACTGATTAAGGGGAGAAATGGAAGACATAACAGCAAAGAGAGATGACATGCTCAATAGTGCTTCCTTTCTTTTTCTGTTCTATTTTATTTCCTATTGCACACACAAAAAAGTGCTTTGCACTAGCTAAATAAAACCCCAAGCCCCATCACTGCACCTGAGAAAACACTCTTGTGGCAGATGCTAATGAAAAAAATACAGTTCTCTGATGACATACAGAAACCATCCATTCTCCACCTGGCACCCCATGGGGACTAAACACATTAAATCATCCCAGTGAATTCTGTCAAAAGTGGCTGAATATGAACAGTAACTGATCAGTTCAATTTTGGCAACCTGTTCCATGATTAGTAGCACAGTGGCAGCATGAGAAAAAAAAAATGACAGCAGTAATTTCAGGAGTAACAAAGTGCTATTTACTGGACATGTATTTGCTTGGAACATCACTTGGAAAACAGGGAATTGCCCACAGATTGCACCTGCCATTAATGTTGCTCATGTTACATGTTTAATGTAGTGAAGGGCTTTCTTCACCATGTGTTGTTAGAGAAAAGCAGAATAAACGTGCTGTTCTCTTCCAATTTGATTTTACTCTTACATGGTCTATTCTCAGACACCGATCCCTATGGTAGGTTGCACGATATGTGACCCCTGATTCTGAAAAACAGTTCCTGATTTTTAAGTTGGTGACAGTTATACAGGCACTAGCATATTTATGATGAACCAGGGTTGGCCTTGCTATAAGCTACAGCGAGGCATATCACTGATGGGTAAACTACACATTGGCTGGATTCATAGATCTTCAAAGGAAATGCATTTGAGTGATGCAATGGGTCTTCTGTTTCTACTCATGGATATTATTCAAAGGATCCTGTCATCATATGCCATTAACAGATCCTTTTCTTCCCTAATATCACACTGTTTGGAATAGAAACTTCCCCAGAAATTTTTTTTAAAAAAATTAAACCTTAACACAAACCTTTATTGGCATATATCAGATTATAAAAAAGGCAAAAAAGATTGGCATATATCAGATTATAAATAAGGCAAAAAAGATACAGAAGTGACAAAATAAACCAGTCATACACAGTTATACATTGGTCAATCAATCCTTGATTACCGGACTCAACAATAAAGCAACCTTTTCAGTTATTTCAGATGGCAAATCATTCAGAAGACGGCATACCTTTGCAGCATCTGAGCAATTTGTCATATTGAGCAGAATTGGGTCTAGAAACCTAAGGCGTATAGTATACTGGGAACAGTAAAGAATATGGGACAACGAATCAACTTGTTTTAAATTACATGTACAAAGTCTTAATGAGAATGGGAAATTTTTTTAATATCTACCATAGGTAACTGCTGATGGGATAGTATTGCATCTGGCAAAAGCAAATGCTCTATGCAATTGTGAAACATGGAGAGTTGATAGATAAGAAGGAAGATGACCAATAATTGGGGAAATTCCAAAATTCAAAGGGGAGCAAGATGTATTTGCTAATTCAACTAAGTGTCTCTTTAGAAAAGGAACACTCCAATCTCTTTGGGAGTAAACTTCAGACCAGGCACATCCAGATTATTTGAGTTTGTATTCTTAAAGTAGACCTGAACTGACAAAATGTTTCTCTGTAATTGACTTCAGGCATCGTAGAGATAATAAAAGCTGAACATGGTGGCTCGATCCTCAATATTTATTGGAAGTTGTGGCTACCACAGGAGTGACCTTGCACTCTGTCACCACTCCCCCGTCATTGGGTAGCCTCTCTGTGACCCACCCACTGCCAGCCCTGTCAGGCCAGAACCCCATCAGAAGGCCACTGACCTTTAAGCGAGACAGTTCTCTGCTGAGAGGTTCTCCTGGAGCCTTACTGATTACTACTTATTTATTTATTTATTTATTTATTTATTTATTTATTTGCTTGCTTGCTTGCTTGTTTTAGGTAATTTATAGTCCACCCTATCCCAGGGAAGGGCTCAGGGTGGATCATAACATTTTAAAAACAGTATAAAAACAACAGTTAAAACCAGAGCGATGTAAACCTTTCCTTGGTCCATCCCTCTCCCCCCAAAAAACAATACTGCCACCATTTTGACACCTCCAACTAACACTCCCTGCCAAAGTTGCACTCACCCAGTACACACACACACACCACCCTTACTGTTGAGGAGGGGAATTGTGTGTGTGGATAGATTAGATAGATAGATAGATAGATAGATAGATAGATAGATAGATAGATAGATAGATAGATAGATAGATAGATAGATAGATAGATAGATAGATAGATAGATAGATAGATAGATAGATAGATAGATAGATAGATAGATAGATAGATAGATATGCCATGTGCTGGCCAAGAACCCCTGCCCCTCATGGCAGTGCACACTTTGCTGCTTCACACCACCTTTTTCTTTTATCTGTAAACAAAATTGACAAGCAAGGCATGAACCACATTTATAGTTCCCATGTAAAATATCATTTCTTTGTTTCCTAATTATATCTGAATGTACTAGAATATCCCTAAGGTTCCTGTTATGTTTATATCCAATAGTAGATGGTTTCTGACAACCCGGGATCTGCTCAACCAGGTGCCAGTGCTTTCTGATGATTTTACTAACTTCATTTGCTATCTGTGAAAAGGACAAAGCCCATGCCAAATTGCCTTGTCCTTCCTTCTTCTGTTTATACAGTATGTCACAGAAGTGAGTACACCTCCTCACATTTTGTAAATATTAAGGTATATATTTTTATGTGACAACACTGAAGAAATGACACTTGGCTACAATGTAAAGTAGTGAGTCTACAGCTTGTATTGTTATTGTTATTGTATTGTTATTGTTGGGCAAATGTGCTGTTCCCTTAAAATTACGCAACACACAGCCATTAATGTCTAAACTGCTGGCAACAAAAGTGAGTACACCCCTAAGTGATAATGTCCAAATGGGGCCCAAGTAGCCGTTTTCCCTCCCTGGTGTCATGTGACTTGTTAGTGGTACAAGATATCAGGTGTGAAGGGGGAGCAGGTTATCGCTCTCACTCCCTTATACTGGTCACTGGAAGTTCCACATGGCACCTCATGGCAATGAACTCTCTGGGGATCTGAAAAAACGAATTGTTGCTCTACATAAAGATGGCCTAGGCTATAAGAAGATTGCCAAGACCCTGAAACTGAGCTGCAGCACGGTGGCCAAGACCATACAGCTGTTTAACAGGACAGGTTCCGCTCACAACAGGCCTCGCCATGGTCGACCAAAGAAGTTGAGTGCCCGTACTCAGCATCATATCCAGAGGTTGGCTTTGGGAAATAGATGCTTGAGTTTTGCCAGCATTGCTACAGAGGTCGAAGGGGCGTGGGGGTCAGCCTGTCAGTGCTCAGACCATACACCGCACGCTGCATCAAATTGGTCTGCAGGGCTGTCGTTCCAGAAGGAAGCCTCTTCTAAAGATGATGCACAAGAAAGCCGGCAAACGGTTTGCTGCAGTCAAGCAGACTAAGGACATGGATTTCTGGAACCATGTCTGATGAGACCAAGATAAACTTATTTGGTTTAGATGGTGTCAAGCGTGTGTGGTGGCAACCAGATGAAGAGTACAAAGACAAGTGTGTCTTACCTACAGTCAAGCATGGTGGTGGGAATATCATGGTCTGGGGCTGCATGAGTGCTGCTGGCACTGGGGAGCTACAGTTCATCGAGGGAACCATGAATGCCAACATGTACTGTGACATACTGAAGCAGAGCATGATCCCCTCCCTTCAGAGACTGGGCTGCAGGGCAGTATTCCAACATGATAACAATCCCAAACACACCTTCAAAACGACCAGAGCCTTGCTAAAGAAGCTGAGGGTAAAGGTGATGGACTGGCCAAGCATGTCTCCAGACCTAAACCCTATTTAGCATCTGTGGGGTATCCTGAAATGGAAGGTGGAGCTGCGCAAGGTCTCTAACATTCCCCAGCTACGTGACGTCGTCATGGAGGAGTGGAAGAGGACTCCAGTGGCAACCTGTGAAGCTCTGGTGAACTCTATGCCCAAGAGGGTTAAGGCAGTGCTGGAAAATAATGGTGGCCACACAAAATATTGACACTTTGGGTCCCATTTTGACATTATCACTTAGGGGTGTACTCACTTTTGTTGCCAGCAGTTTAGACATTAATGGCTGTGTGTTGTGTAATTTTGAGGAGACAGCACATTAACATATACAAGCTGTAGACTCAATACTTTACATTGTAGCCAAGTGTCATTTTTTCAGTGTTGTCACATGAAAAGAGATACTTAAATATTTACAAAATGTGAGGGGGTGTACTCACTTCTGTGACATACTGTATTTTAGGAGGTCCTTTCTCAGGATGTTATCAAACTTCTGTTTAGCCCCAGTCAAAAACCTCAAGGGATATCCCCTCTGCCTAAATTGTTGGCACAACGTTAAGCTTTCTGTTTCAAAATTCCGATCACTGGTTGAATTGCGCTTCAAACGAAGATGGCTGAAAGATAAATTATTTTTTAAGTGTACTGGGTGATGAGACTGAAAATGGAGGAAGGTGTTCTTATCTGTTGGCTTCCTAAAATTTTTAACTGCTAGTTTGTTTTCTTCTGTCGTAAAGACCACCATATCTAAAAACGTAATGATGTTCTTGTGGGAGAACTTAATTGACTGATTAATAGTATTAAGCCAGGTCAATCACTTTTCAACGGAGCCCTCTTCCTCATATATGGATATCACATTGTCAATAAATGTGATATTTATAATGACTTTAGAGGTATTGCTAATGCAAATCCAAGAAGATAAGGAGATAGAGGGACTGAAATTGAAAGATTTTTCCTATAAATACAGAGCATTTGCTGATGATGTAATGTTTATAAATGAAAATCCAACTCAAGTTACACCATTGCTGCTTCGTAAGATAAAAGAATATGGTGAGCTGGCAGGCTTCTGTATAAATAATGAAAAGTCAAAAAAATTGTGTAAAAACATGTCAAAGATTAAACAGGAAAAACTACAAAGCCTAACAGATTGTGAAGTGACTTCTAAAGTAAAGTATTTAGGAGTAGAGATAACAACAACAAAAATTGACTTATATAAAAACAATTATGAGAAGCTCTGGCGGAAAATCGATGGAGATTTATTAAAACGGAATAAGTTGAATTTGTCTATTCTGGGCAGAATTTCGGCAATTAAAATGAATGTGTTACCAAGAATTATGTTCTTATTTCAAACAATTCCAATAGTGAAGGATGACAAACAATTTAATAAATGGCAAAGGAAACTTTCAGAATTTATATGGGCTGGCAAGAAACCAAGAATTAAAATGAAAATTTTGACCGACGCAAAAGAAAGAGGAGGCTTCCAGTTGCCGGATTTAAAATTATACCATGATGCAGTTTGCTTGGTGTGAATCAAGGAATGGATAACGTTATTAAATAGAAAATTATTAACACTAGAAG
Organism: Heteronotia binoei; assembly: GCF_032191835.1. NCBI lineage: Eukaryota > Metazoa > Chordata > Lepidosauria > Squamata > Gekkonidae > Heteronotia > Heteronotia binoei. The sequence continues at coordinate 27,494,398 of NC_083230.1, read as the reverse complement.
GCCATGGAAATGTTTTTGGTTGGCATGCATATCTGTGTTATGGGAAAAGTAAGATGGATGGCTTTTTCTTACATCGTTATATAAGAAGTAACTTGTTAAAAACCTGGTCGAAATACAAAAGATACAGGGATGAGAGGAAACCGCTTTGGATTGTGCCAATAGAAGTAATAAAGTTATACTCAGATATTAATGAAGAGAAACGGTTATCATATAAACAATTGTTAAAAATACATGGCGGCAAGGTGGAATTAAAATCGGCAGAAGAATTGGATTATAAGTATAATTGGTTTCAATTGCAACAAATTAAAAGTTTGCTTGAACAAGATATTAGAAATGATGGAGTAAGACAAGAACAAACAGAACTGGAGAGAATGCTGTTTGGCGATAATGAAAAATTGATTTCAAGAATTTATAAACTATTATTGAAATGGTCTACAGAGAATGAAGTGGTTAAATCTCAAATGATAAAATGGGCGATAAATATAAATAAAGAAATATAGATGGAACAATGGGAGTATTTATGGAAGAACTCTAAGAAGATATTGACGTAATAATATTAAAGAAAACTGTTTTAAAATGCTGTATAGGTGGTACATGACTCCTAAGAAACTGTTGAAAATGAACAATCAGGTGTCTGATAGATGTTGGAAATGTAAAAAACATGAAGGATCTTTCAACCACATGTGGTGGACTTGTGAAACAGCAACACAATTTTGGCAAATGATTCAGCAAGAGATTTCAAAGATTTTGGGTTACAACATAAAGAAGGCACCAGAAATCTTTTTGTTGGGATTACAAATGGAAAATTTTCTGAAACAAGATAGAACGCTACTTTGGTACATGCTTTCAACTGCACAGACATTGTATGTGCAGTTGTGGAAGCAAAATAAAATACTAGAAAAGTGGGACCGGATTATGAAAATTATGCATTGGAGTGAAATGGACAAGTTTACAAGAATCTTAAAAGAATATGATATAGAAAAGTTTAACAATGAGTGGGGGAAATTTCAGAAGTATGTTGAAAAACAATGGAAGGTGAAAGGACATTTAGTGATTTTTGACAATAGTTAAATGCTAGGGGAATAGTAAATGGACTATAGTTAAAAAATGTGACTATGGGATTATACCCTTTCTTTTTTTCAACCTATTTTGATAGGGATTATAGTTAAAATGAGACTATGGGAATATATATTTCTTCAATTTTATTTTTATGATAAGGACTGAGGACTAAAGGATTATAATGAAGATGGATGATAATCATAGTAAATGGTTTTTTCCTTATTTTTATTTTTTTATTTTACTATAGTTACAAGATTTTTTATGAAGATTCTTAAAATGTTAAAACTACCTTTTATTTCTTTTTTAGTATTTTAAGTAAAATGCACCGGTGGCGGTCACAAAAAGGGGGAGAGGGAGGTGGAAAATGTGATGTGATGTATTGGTACTAAATTTTAAATAATAGTTGAATATTAATATATGTTTCAGAATAATAAAAATTGGGTTTTTTTAAAGGAAAAGTGGCACAGTGGCTGGTTGCCAACTCTCCAGGGGCACCCCGAAGATCCATAGGAAGCCCTGAGATCCTAGTGAGCCCAGAGGAGGTTAGGAGACTGTCCCGCCTAACTAGAGCCCCGGACAGGGTCAGTGGTGGCAACAAATATCCTGAGGCAGCAAAGAGGAACAGCCCTTTCAGGTCCGTGTACCAGGAAGGGCTGGGCAGGGCCAGGGCCAGCTAGCAGACACAGGACTGGTCCACCGCAGGTTCCAAGACTGAGTTAGTAGCTGAAAGGATGGGATGCCCTGGTGGAGGGAAAATCATTTTATGAATTTTGGGTAACACATAAAATATGGGTATCCTGGGATTGTGTTTAATGAGAAACCCAAAAGTGCTCTGTTACTTTTGAAACAGTGATATTTATTAATTTGGCTCTTTTACTCATTGGATCGAATTGTAAAGGTATATAAAAATTTCTGTCTTCTAACTGACGTCTAATTTCTGCCAAATATACCTCCCTATCCAAAAGGACAATAGCCCCACTCTTGTCGCTTGTTTAATGATGACACTCTCGTCCTTTGCTAGATCATTTAAACATTTCCTATTTGAACCTAACAAATTATTCCATGAGTCAGGTACTGGGAATTGGCAATCCACTTCCAATGCACTTTCCAACTTTGTCTTCTTTGTCTTTCTTGATTTTACTGTCATCTCTTTCAACGTTACCATTCCTTGCTGGATATCTGGTGGCAGGATAGGAGGGTAAATGTTTGTCCTAAAAATTGCTCACTCATCAGAACTGGAATTATAGAATGGGAAAATAGGGTTGGAACCAGTCAATTTTCTAATGGCAGATGTGAACTTTTTTATTTCCCACCTCCCACTATAACCTTTTGATGTCTAGAAGATGCTACTTCTGGGGGACAAGGGACTTTGAGGAATGCTGTGAAGAAAGGAAGATGGAATCAAAGGAAATTTCCAGTTTAGTCCAGATCCACCTCATAGACCAAAACTTTCATCCAGTGATCCCACTAAGTTGCAGCCTGCTAATACTGTCATAATGCCAGCGTAGTATAAATTCTATCCTATGCTCACTACAGAGACACTGAAAAAAACTACTCTAGCATAGCAACACCACCATGATGACATCATCACCACCCTCCAGTCATGGACCAGCATGCTGATGTCATTCTGACATAAGCAATACATGGAAGAAGCCAGGCTGCTTGGGACAGTGTTGTAATGGGATATGATATAATAATGTCCTTCCACACATGTTTAACAGAACCTTGAGAGCATAATAACAACAGGTCACCTCAAATGAATGAATCACTATCTTGCAGCCCTAGGAGTTTTTGAATGGGAGATTTAATACTCTTTACATCATTCAGACAGCAAACTGCTACCATATAGAGAAGAGGGATAGATATGGAAGGAAGGATCATTTATTCATTTTGTCCAATTTGGAAGATAAATCTCAGCAGGATTAAAAAAAAATGACTGTTATCCCATTACATCTTGTTATCTGTCTCCTCTGCACATCATGCTACCTAACTTAAAATCATGCCCTCAGGGATCGGGGCATTGTGCTCCATTAGAGGCTTCTCTTTCTTCCTTGTGGAACTAAATGCCAGATTATCTGATGGACAGCAGCAGGCAAAGTGTTCTCTTCACTGCATCCATGTTAAACTTCAAACATAAATGTATGTTAAGTCACTTATAGAGGTGCAGCAGCTCTGCTAAGACAAAAGCAGAGAGCAACTTCACAGAATAATGGCAGGATGCACACACGTTATCACTGCTGGTCACTGTTGCTGCTGATGTAGCAGTAGACCTTTCTCATTTCATCTGCATTGTGAATGGGGTACATCCTCAACTCTTCACTTGTAAGAAGAGAAATCCAAGAGAAACACAGAGCAATTATTAGTGATTAGGAGTAAGGCCTGTTGTGAAGAAAAAATTACAATGGGCTCTAGAAGGAAACTCTGGGCAAGTGCCCACCACTCTTGCTGTCTTCCCACCCACCCAAGTGAAGGTATTAACTTCCCCCCACCTCAAGGAGAGCTTATCTCTGCTATCTAGAGAGCAGTTGTAAATCTGAGTGATCTCCAGCTGTTCCCGAGGAGGAAATTGCATTTTACCTGTCTGAGGTCCCACCCCTCCACAGGCCCCACCCTCTACAGGACCCATTCTCTACAGGCCCCACCCTCTACAGGCCCCATCCCTTATATATCCATTAATTTTGTGATCTTAATTAAGATCTTAATTAAGATCACAAGATCAGTCACCTTTAAAGAAAATGTCTATAAGATGTTTTATGTCTATAAGATGTTTTATAAGTGGTATATTACACCAGAAAAACTGGCGAAGATGCACTCAAATGTCTCAAATAAATGTTGGAGGTGTCAGAAATCAAAAGGATCTTTTTATCATCTGTGGTGGTGTAGCAGCAACCTAAGCCGTTGGTGGTCAGGCAGAAACGAGGCCATAGGCGAAATCAGGAAGAAACAGCCGTTTATTTAACGTGTACACGGACCCCAGATCAGACTCATGTCTAAACGAATCTGTGAGCCCCGATTTCAGGAAGGTCTACAGTTTTATAGTCACAGACAATCATTTCCAGTAAACAATCGCACAATTACAGGAAAGGACCTCCCCCATATCCCATACATCATTACAAGCATCATATTACTAAAGGAACAAGGAGGAGACAGGGAGGGTCTTTCCATACATGGCATTGATGTTGCTAACACTCTTGCAGCAATATCATCAAAAATTCAACTTGCTCCTGAGACATTTTCCAAGGTACATTTGCTCAATGCTTACTTTAGTGCTTATTCCAGCAAGTTTCTAGTTCCTCTTTTAGGCAGCTGCGGCAGAGCCGATGGGTGAAGGATTAAATTCCTCTTTTGCTGCCCTATGCTTCTACAAGAGAGAGCCAGTTTGGTGTAGTGGTTAAGTGTGCGGACTCTTATCTGGGAGAACCGGGTTTGATTTCCCACTCCTCCACTTGCACCTGCTGGAATGGCCTTGGGTCAACCATAGCTCTGGCAGAGGTTGTCCTTGAAAGGGCAGCTGCTGTGAGAGCCCTCTCCAGCCCCACCCACCTCACAGGGTGTCTGTTGTAGGGGAGGAAGGGAAAGGAGATTGTAAGCCGCTCTGAGACTCTTTGGAGTGGAGGGCGGGATATAAATCCAATATCTTCTTCTTCTTCTTCTACAAGCTGGATACACTACTAACTTCCCTTTCCTTACTTTCGCAGTCTAGAAGGATTATTTCACAGAGGCACTAGCAAGCGCTTATAAAATCTCTTTGACCTTTTGTTTCCTTGCCCTTGTGGCTAATTGATGGCTTTCAATTTACCTTATTTAATATCTTTTTATTTCAGCCCTGCTTCAGTGGCGCTGTGATTTAGCAAAAGTTCATTGGAAACAAATTCACAATTTTCTTCAGAAAATTTTTAAGATTAATCTACAACATAAACCTGAGATGTATTTACTGAATATCTGCCAAGATTCACTCCCTAAGCCAATAATTAAATTTCTGATTCATGCAGTAACTGCAGCAAGAATACTATATGCAAGACGGCGGAAAATGCAAAAAATACCTAAACAAGAGGACTTTGTTCAGAAGCGCTTAGAGATGGCAGGAATGGACTTACTTTATATAAAATTAAGAGAAGGAAATATACAAGATAGTAAGAAGACCTGGCAGCCATTGTATGATTGATTGGATGTAGTATGAGTCTGGAATTTGAGGAAATTAAGTGGCAGCATATTTTTATATAAGAATACAGGATAAGGAGTTAGTACCACATACTGTACTGAATAAGGTGCAACTAAAAGAAATGTGTATTTGCAAGCCAAAAGAAAGAGTTATAAAGTGATAGAAAGATATAAGAGGCAAAACGGAAGCTATAAATTGTAAATGATACTCAGATTATGAATTAATAGAATTAGAGATCTTGTAATAAGAAAGAAAATATAAACAAAAGTGAAGAAGAATTGCAGATTTATACCCCACTCTTCTCTCTGAATCAGAGACTCAGAGCGGTTTACAATCTCCTTTATCTCCTTCCCCCACAACAGACACCCTGTGAAGTGAGTGGGGCCGAGAGGGCTCTCACAGCAGCTGCCCTTTCAAGGACAACCTCTGCCAGAGCTATGGCTAACCCAAGGCCATTCCAGCAGGTGCAAGGAGAGGAGTGGGGAATCAAATCCGGTTCTGCCAGATAAGAGTTCACGCACTTAACCACTACACCAAACTGGCTCTCCCCCTCCAACCCTAATTTCACTATACCCCCTCTACTATTCTTTCCTTTCCCTTTCCCTTTATTTGAAACTTAATAAAACTTTTAATTAAAAAAAAATCCATAAATTTCCTAACGTGTAGTTGGCAACCCTATTTCCGTCCCTTTATCTGCCCCTCTGACTTCAGCTTTCCAGCTTCTTCCCCCTCCCTGCAGCCTCTACATAGGCTGTCTTTATCCATGGGCGGGGGGGTGGGGAACCGAAGCAGCTTGCATCATTCTTCTCTCACAACCCTGTGAGGTGGGTTAGGCTGGAAGTCTGTTACTGGTCCAAAATCACACAGTCAGCTTCCACAGCAAAGACCTGGGCCCAGCAGACCCCACTCTGAAGCCCTAACTCCTATGCCCTCCTCAAACAGCATCACAGAATCCCTAGGAATTTCTCACCAACCTGGAACTGGCAGCCGTAGTCAGGAGTGGCCCTAATGAGTTCTGCCTCAGAGGCCTGTAGTGAGACCTTTCAGACCAACAGTCTATCTCTGACAGACTGCTTAATATGGAGGAGTCATCAGCCATTACAACATCAGCTTACAACATTCTCCTCTCCCCACTTTGATCTGAACAACAACCCCGTGAGGCAGGTTAGGCTGCTTTGAAATCACCCAGTCAGCTTCTACAGCCCTCACCTGGAGATTGGCAACAGTGGTTCCCCAGCAGGAAAGGCCTCCTTCAGAGGTCTGTAGTGATACCTTAGGAATTTCCGAACAAATTGAAAAAAATATAACTAAAGGCCTTTGTGTGAGCACCTCCCAGTCTTAATGGCATCCCACCCACCCAAATGAAGGCATTCATTCCCCCCCCCAACCCACCCTGAACTTCCTACAACAGGCCCTGAGGAGAAGCTGTACTGATCAGTAAGCTCCCACTCAACAAGAAGTGTCTTCATCGAAGGTCAGTGGCCTTCTGCTGGGGTTCTTGCCTGATGGGGCTGGAGGTGGGCAGGGGAAAGCAGAGTCAGCCAAAGGCAGAGACAGTGTGAGCCAATCCTGTGCAGGCTACATCCAACAAATGAAAATCCTCAGAATTGCCACCACGGTTGGGCTTTTATTTATAACTGATTCTCAGTATCAGCAGAAGATTACATCTAGCTGATCATATGAGTTATGCCAACCAAGTATACTTTTTCTTGTGTTTGATACCCAAGCATACACGAGTCCTCTTTAGACAATATCAGCATGTTGAAAAACATATGTGGAGAAAGGGGGATGAAATAAATGCACAGGCCTTGGCAACTGGCCCACCCTACTAAAAAAAAAAAATTGTGACATCTGACTGATGAAAAGTTCTGATGAGCTTGAAAGCTTGCATGACATTATATGCCATTGTGATCACCCCCAATAGAAGGTATTGCATGGATTTTGTTTCTTGTTCTGGGTTTTATGTACGCCGTTACCTTTTTTTTTTCCACCACTATGACCACCCAGAATCTACTGCATCTCTTTGTTACCCATCCTATTGTTCTTTTTTTTTCTGGAACTGCCTTGGCTCTTGCAGATATGGTAAAGCCTTGCATATAAAATCCCCAGAAGTGATATGTTTAGCTCAAAAGTTCTAGAATGAAGCTGATGGCATGCCTGAAGACTCTTTTTTTAAATGTTTATTAAATTCTATTTAAAATGAATTTAAAATGCATTGGGATCAGCACAAGACCAAGGATCAATTTCCGTGCTAAAAACCCCTCTTGAAAGAAGATTATCTTCTTTGCCACACAGAACTGGGAAAGATCAAAGCAGACATACAGTTTCAGATTGGGGTAAGTAACAGACATTGAGAAGTGGGGAAAGGCTTCATTCAGCAAAGTTCAAAGGTTCAACCTGAGTTGCATTTAAAGAAGAGGTGCGTTTAATGCTGTGTGTTGAGTTTGCTATAATTTAAAAAGTGTCATCAGTACTGCTATAACAGTCTTTAAAAACAAAGGTAACTTTATTATAGACCCTTACTATCTGTGTGGAGACTGAAAAGTCCAAACTCTCTTACTTGCATCTTAGAATGTTCCCAGAAGCTGGCCATCCCCAGTCTTGGGAATTCACAAGATTAAGGCATGTTATTTGCTTGTTTGTTTTTACAATTTATACCATTATTCTGTACACAAAGCAGCTCCCAAAAACAGTACAAAAGAGAACTGTAAAACAAATAACTAAAAAAGAACAGTGATAAAAATACCACAATAATATGAACATTCTTCTATGACAGATATGGTGCCCCAAAATACAAACCTTTCATGTCCAGTAAATGATCACCAGAAGAAAAAATTTCAAAGCATACAGGGTAACTGAAACAATTTAAGAGTTCAGCGTGTATTATATAATAAAGTCAAAAACTAAATGCAAAATACCATGCATGTAGAGCTGATCAAAATTTCAACACTGGTATCATTTTCTCCACCCTAGAAGAACCGCCTTCTTCTTTTAAAAGAAAGAGAGAGCATTCCAGCATTATCATATCATTATCTATCATGTCTTGTTTATGTCACCCTTTCTCAAGATTCCAGTTTTGAATTTCTGCACCTGAGTCTCTGGGAAATGAAAAATGTTCTGCATGTATCAGTGACCTGTTAATGTTTTAATACTTTAGCTTTCGTGAGAATTCCTAGATTCCCATGGCAATTAAAATAAGCTATTTATGCCTAAAGGTTTTTGTTTGAATTTTTCAATGTTTTGGCGTCTACCCAAGGCAGGTCGCATAAACCTGACCACGGCATGTACAGCTTATCAGGTGTCCTGTCCCAGTGCGCAAACAAATCAAGAACCACTGGTTTAGATCTCATTGTGTTATGCAGATTTTCCTGGGAAAATCAGAATATTCTGAGTAATTGTGTGACACTTCACAGCAGCTGGACAACTATGCATTCTTTTGGTCTAGTGTCCTTTCTCTCAAGGAACATTTAGTGGGAGAATCAAAAGCGGTGTAATTAAAGCCAAAATGAAAGCCACACTCGTGACCTTGACCTAAGAGCAAAGGCCTGATCTCACTGACAGTAAAAAGAGGGAAACAAACACCTAACCTGAAAATGTATGTAAACAGCGACTCCAAACACCATTCATTCTTCTTGTTGGCTGATGCATGGCAGGAAGCAAATGCTTTTTTTCTCATTTACATGATAAATGTGGAAATATTTTTGAGGCTTGGCACCTTAAAGTCCCATTGAAAGAACCCCTTTTTGATTGGGTGCTTTGATAGCATTAAAGAAACTACTCCTATTAGCAGTGTAATTTTCTGAAGGAAAGCTGGAAAGACAAATAATGAATTTCTTGCCTCCTGTCCCCCCCCCCCCTTCTTCTTTTGCACAGAAAGCCAGGCTTGCTCGAATACGGGCTGCAAAGAGTGGGAGTGCAAATGCTTACATGAAGAGCAAAAGAAATGGCTTACTCACTAACCAGCTGCAGCAGGTAATGAGCATGTGCATTCTAAATCCAGAAACCCTACTTAATAATAGCTCAAACGTCCTTGTACTGCTTTGCATCAGAACAAGAAGAAGAAGATATTGGATTTATATCCCGCCCTCCACTCCGAAGAGTCTCAGAGCGGCTCACAATCTCCTTCCCCTTCCTCCCCCACAACAGACACCCTGTGAGGTGGGTGGGGCTGGAGAAGGCTCTCACAGCAGCTGCCCTTTCAAGGACAACCTCTGCCAGAGCTATGGCTGACCCAAGGCCATTCCAGCAGGTGCAGGTGGAGGAGTGGGGAATCAAACCCGGTTCTCCCAGATAAGAATCCGCACACTTAACCACTACACCAAACTGGCTCTCCAAACAAGTCAATTTGACTCGCAGTGTAGCATGACAGTTACCTTTCAGACTGAGCAAGGAGTAATTGTTCTTAGCAGAGACACTGAGCATTCACAGTGCAGTGCTATGCAGAGTTACTCCAGTTTAAGTCCACTGAAATGAATGGGTTCAGACTTAAGTAAATTGCGTAAGATTGAAAATCTGCAAGTCAGGCAAGTGGGTTTCCTGAGGAAAAATTTTTTAATGCCCATCAACTAACCTCTGGGGAAGAGGGCATCTGTTTCCCCTGTTCCACAAAGCAGGAATCAAGTTGCACCTTTAAGACCAACCAATTTCTATTTAGAACGTAAGCTTGTGTGCGCTCTCTTAAGCGCACTTCATCAGACGAGGGGATCAGGTATTGTGAGCTGAAATGCAAGCAGTCTGGCAAACTAACTGGTCACATAAAACAGTGTGGCTAGGCCATTTGGTCTGGATAGCCATAAAAGGTAATAAAATTCTCTGCCAAATGCTGTTTCTGCAAATCTAGGTGAATCACAAAAGGACATATATATGATGAAGTGTGCTTAAGAGAGCGCACGAAAGCTTACGTTCTAAATAAAAATTGGTTGGTCTTAAAGGTACACTTGATTCCTGCTTTGTTCTACTACTTCAGACCGGCTGCCCACTTGGATCTATTCCCCTGTTCCAGTGCTGGATTTCATCTGGTGAACACCAAGAATCTTGAACTCATTTTCAAGAGCTCTGTTCTATGGTCCCTAAACATGGGAAGTAAGACCAGAAGGAAAAGGCAGTCTTTTCCATTACATCCCCAAGACTGTAGAAGACTGCTTCCAAGAGGTGCAATCATGCATTACCCTTCTGGCTGTGGAAAGACCTCCTATTCAGTAAAGCTTACTAGCATCAAGATCTGCTAATTCCAGAAAGCCTTTGATAAAGTTCCTCATCAAAGGCTCCTTAGAAAGCTTGAGAGTCATGGAGTACAAGGACAGGTCCTCTTGTGGATCAAAAACTGGCTGAGTAATAGGAAGCAGAGAGTGAGTATAAATGGGCAGTCTTCACAGTGGAGGACGGTAAGCAGTGGGGTGCCGCAGGGCTCGGTACTGGGTCCCATGCTCTTAAACTTGTTCATAAATTATTTGGAGTTGCGAGTGAGCAATGAAGTGGCCAAGTTTGCAGATGACACTAAATTGTTCAGGGTGGTGAGAACCAGAGAGGATTGTGAAGCACTCCAAGGGGATCTGTTGAGGCTGGGTGAGTGGGCGTCAACATGGCAGATGAGGTTCAATGTGGACAAGTGCAAAATAATGCACATTGGGGCCAAAAATCCCAGCTACAAGTTGATGGGGTGTGAACTGGCAGAGATTGACCAAGAGAGAGATCTTGGCGTCATGGTAGAGAACTCACTGAAAATGTCAAGACAGTGTGTGATTGCAATAAAAAAGGCCAGCGCCATGCTGGGAATTATTAGGAAGGGAATTGAAAACAAATCAGCCAGTATCATAATGTCCCTGTATAAATTGATGGTGAGGTCTCCTTTGGAATACTGTGTGCAATTCTGGTCACCGCACCTCAAAAAGGATATTATAGCATTGGGAAAAGTCCAGAAAAGGGCAACTAGAATGATTAAAGGTTTGGAACACTTTCCCTATGAAGAAAGGTTAAAACGCTTGGAGCTCTTTAGCTTGGAGAAACGTCGACTGCGGAGTGACATGATAGAGGTTTACAAGATAATGCATGGAATGGAGAAAGTAGAGAAAGAAGTACTTTTCTCCCTTTCTCACAATACAAGAACTCATGGGCACTCAATGAATTGCTGAGCAGTCAGGATAAAACAGATAAAAGGAAGTACTTCTTCACCCAAAGGGTGATTAATTCACTGCCACAGGAGGTGGTGGCAGCTACAAGCATAGCCAGCTTCAAGAGGGGTTAGATAAAAATATGGAGCAGAGGTCCATCAGTGGCTATTAGAGCATCTGCAGGGGTGGCAGCTAGAGGAGTGGCCTGCATTTCAGCCAGGCGCACTCTTAAAGGGACAGTCTCCGACCCATCTCCCTGCATCGGAGCAGCTGCCAGAACCCCCCCCCCATACCCTTCCAGGGGTGGGAACGTGGCAGAGGACAGACCAAGGGAAGGGAGCAGGCAGTAGCACAGGGGAGCCCCCTGCCAGAGCCCGCTGCCTGGTTCAAGTGCCGGAGACGCTTGCACATCACCTGGTCTTGAGCGAGGGGAGGGCAGTCAGGGTGTGCAGTTGCACTTACCCAGCCATGGGTGACAGTCCTCACATGCTGAGCCTCTAGGAGCTGGGAACCTGTGGAGACCTGGAAATAAGAGCAGTTAGCCCCAGGGGAGAGACCTCACTCTCCCCCTCGCAAGTCAAAGATACTGTCAAAGCAACGCTTCTGTCCTTGACTCCTGTCAGTCTGGCTTCCGCCCGGACCATGGGACGGTGCTGGTTGCCCTGGTGGATGACCTTCAGCGGCATCTGGATCAAGGCGGCTCGGCGGTGAGCAGTGCCTCAAGGGGCAGTACTTTCCCCAATGTTATTCAACATCTATATGTGCCCCCTTGCCCAGATTGCCCGAAGGTATGGGGTGGGTTGTCATCAGTATGCTGATGACACCCAGCTCTATCTGCTCATGGGCGGGTGGCCTGCCTGCCAGAAAATCTGGACCGGGCGTTACAGGCAGTGGCTAGGTGGCTTAGGCTGAGCGGGCTGAAGCTGAACCCGGCGAAGACAGAGGTCCTTTGCTTGGGTCGTTGTGGCCCGGGAAGGGAAATCCCCCTGCCAGTTTTTGACGACGCGCCGTTGATAGCGGCAAGCAGGGTCAAAAGTTTGGGGGTACTATTGGAGCCTTCACTGACAATGGAGGCTCAGATAGCAGCCACTGCCAAGTCCGCATTCTTTCATCTTAGGCGGGCGAAGCAGTTGGCCCCCTTCCTGGAACGCAACGACCTAGCAACAGTGATTCATGCTACAGTCACCTCGAGGTTGGACTACTGTAATGCCCTCTACATGGGGCTACCCTTGTGCCGGACCCGGAAATTGCAGTTAGTGCAGAATGCCGCTGCCTGGCTGCTATTAGGGCTCCCAAGATTGGAGCACATTCGGTCGGGGCTTCGGGATCTGCACTGGCTGCCAATAACATTCCGAGTCCGGTACAAGGTGTTGGTCATTACCTTTAAAGCCCTATATGGCCTAGGACCTGCCTACCTTAGGGACCGTCTCTCCCCACACGTTCCCCAGAGAGTACTACGATCGGGTTCACAAAACCTGTTAGCAATCCCCGGGCCAAAGGAGGCCCGCCTGAAATCCACCAGGGATCGGGCCTTCTCGGTAACGGCGCCTTACTGGTGGAACCAGCTGCCGGAAGAGGTACGGGCCCTGCGGGACCTAGGGCAGTTCCGCAGGGCCTGTAAGACAGCCCTCTTCCGGCAGGCCTATAACAACTAACTGACATTGAGAATATCTTCTGGATGGAACTAAAAATGACATTGAGAATATCTTCTGGATGGAACTAGAAATGCATCTACAGACCACTGGTTTTTATTCTTATTTTTATGTCTTATTAATTATGGTTTTAACTTTATTATGTAAATGTTTTTAAGCTGAATCTATGTGAATTATAGTGTTGTAAGCCGCCCTGAGCCACTTCGGTGGGAAGGGCGGGATATAAGTCTAAATATAAATAAATAAAGTAATTATGAGCCCGTCACCAACATGCCTGTCCCTCGCTCTAAGTCCGCATGGCGGGGAGCTCACTGGCAGAGCCTCTTGCCATGCGCGGCTGTCTCTAACAACTGAGTTGTGCGAGGCCAGAGTGGAAGTATTTCTAGGAGGGGAGGCATGGCAATTGGTTGCTGGGGAGGGGGCTTTCCAACCTGGGGCACAAGGGAATTGGTGAGGCAATTACACTGCTTCCAAAGGGGTTTGCGAGCTCTCGTGGCGGCGGTAGCAACCTTTGTTTTCGGTTTCAATGAGTGCCTATGGGATACGCTGCCATTTTCACAGGTGTAACTTTACGCCTCTTGGGGGGGCGTGTCATGGCCCGAACTCCTTAGGGAGCTGCCTAAGCCAGGCCATGCCACCAACTCCACCCCTTCCTGTGCCAGAGCACCTTGTTCCTCCGCACTTCCGCCAACACTCGGGTGCAGCCCTATGGTGCCGCCGCTCTCGGACGGAGCGATGCTTCAGCGGCCCCACGCCCATGTAAGTGCCCTTCAGCACAGCGGGACTGGACACACCAGTGCAAATGCGATTTCTGCCAATGTGGGGGAAGGTTTGCTCCCAAAGCACTTTGGGCCCCCAAAATAGGATTGTGCTCTTAGAAACAGATGTACTACAAAATAATGCTAAACACATTAAAAATGCTTACAATAATCATTATAAACAAAAGTAATGTTTAAAATCGAAAGCATGCGAAGTTTATAGATTTAGGAAATCTGTCATCTATCTACGAAAAAGTAGGAGCAAAAGTACAGTTTCCCCCACACACACAAATTTATGCTTGTTAAAGATTATTGCATTATTTTGTATAAGATATCAAAGTTTCAGAGACTGGATTACTCCTAGAGTTTGTGCTGTAGTCAGATTCTAACAGCCACCTGCCATTATTTGAATCTATGGCTTTAGTTTGTCGTCGTCATTCACGAACAAGAGCACCAATAATAAATCAGAGGATATTGTATATGCCATTTGTAATTACATGCCTTCTTTTAGCATCCACTCTAGTCTTTCTGACTCAAAAGAGAATTGTTGAGTGATTTTAATTTTTTTTTTTTAAAAAAAAAAATCCTTTTTTGCAGTACAAAGGAACCCTAATGCTATCTACAACTTCTGTAAAAAGATAAAACAGAAAAAAAAATGTAGCCAATAAAATAGCCAGTTTGAAGTTATTGTAAATGAAACCTTAGATCAAGAAAACTGTAAGTGAGGCTCTGTTTGTGGAACTATTATTTCATCTATACATAAAATATAACAGCCCAATCATAACATGATTTTGTTTTAAAGCCCTGTTGTACTGAAGAGCCCTGTCCAGCTTCTTCTGTGAATTTCAGCTAAGCAAACAAATGCAACTGAACACCCAATTTGCATCACAAGGATTTTGGGTGGTTTGTGGTGGGGGGTGTTGTCCAGATGTTTCAATGCTTTCTTGCGTTCTGGCATTAAGCTCAAGTACTTTGGGTAATATGAATTGTGTTTTATAGAGAGAAACCTAGGGCGTTTTCGCACAGGGCTTACCCCAGAGCGACGTCCCTCTTCGCCACGCAGCGTCTGCGCGGATTTCGCACCAACTGCTCCGCAGAACCTGGAAGAGCCGGGGCTTTTGCGTCGCAAATGTAAACTGGTTTTTGGCGATTTACATTTGCGACGCAAAAGCCGCGGTACTTCGCAGCTCTTCCGGGTTCTGCGGAGCAGTTGGTGCGAAATGCGCGCAGACGCTGTGCGGTGAAGAGGAACGTCGCTCCGGGGTAAGCCCTGGGCAAAAACGCCCCTAGTTGAAAACTATTTTAAAGCCAATTTTCTTAAATTTAACACAATATGCATGGTTTATTTTACCTTGGTCACCGTTTCCATGATGAAACATTGCTGGCAGGTTTATTTATTTTTTTGCTTTCTGGTACCTGTGCAGTGCCCAGATACTGCTTACTACTTGTGGGACACTGCTGTGCTATAGGGTACCATCACCATCTAACTAAAAATTATTACAATTCAGGCAACTTACAACTGCCTGCAAATTGCTGAAGGAGATTTGGGTTATTAGTATTTTAGTGTCATCTTATTTTGAATGTTGATTTTTTGTTTGTTTGTTTTATTGAGATTTTACTGTGTTGTGAGCCCCCCTAAGCCAACTTGTGGGGCAGGGTGGGATAGAAGTTAAATAACTAAATAAAATTATTTACTTAGCTAAAGGTATAATCTAACACTCTTTCAGTCTCACAGTAAATATTATTTTCATTTATTAACAGTTATCTGGTGAAGAACAAGGCGACTTTGTTGGCAAATCCGGTTCTTCCTTTGAAATCCAACACCACCACCTGCTTCACTGTCTAGAAAAAACCACAGTAAGAAAATAAACCTCCAACCTTCTTGTAATTTGTGAAAAACAGATGTGGTGTTGGCTTACTGTTGCTGATCTGTTGTTTCTAATTAAGAAGTACTCTAACACCATTATGCATTTATTTATCAAAGTCAATTTCATGGAACATGATTAGTCTGGGGGCATGTATTTGTATAACATGGCCCTCATTTTGGACTTCATTGGTTCTGCTCGGAATTATGTGATGACGTTCAGTTTAACACATGAAAAGCCTGATCAGAAAGTTTGCTAGCAAATTATGGTTCAGAAGAAGTAACTATAACTATAGTAACTACAGTAGTAGTAATCTCTGGTTCCCTCCCTGCACACACTGAACTTTAGTAATCAGCCTGTTGGCTTCAGATCTTCTCTTTTCAAGATCCTCTTCTTGAATCCTTATTCTTGAGAGAGCTTTCTGTCAGTAACCAAAGTGGTGGGCAGATCCACAGGGAAATCCGTGAGGACACAATGTTCATACTGACAACGCTAGATAGTCTTTGTTAGTTCTGGTGGCAAAATATGATCAAGCTGAGAAAAAGAGAGGGGGGAGATTTTGAACCTGGGTCTCTGAGATTCTAGTTTGAACCTCTTAACCAATGTACCATTCTGAGACTCACACTGGACCAACTAAAGAATCGTGCTCAATAGGAGATGGGTGGAGGCAGGGACTCTGAGGGATACCATTGGCAATATTATTTATTTATTTATTTATTTATTTATTTATTTATTTATTTATTCGAGATTTATATCCCGCCCTTCCCACAAGTAGCTCAGGGCGGCTTCCAAAATTGATCAAACATGAAAATTAAACAATTTTAAGTATAAAAACAATTAAATATTTAAGCAATTAAAACCTTAAAAACCAATAACATTTCAATAACATATAAACAGATGGCTGGCCAAGTTACATCAAGTTTTCATCCTAGCTAGGTGTAAGCTAGCCGGAAGAGGGTCGTCTTACAGGCCCTGCGGAACTGAACCAGGTCCCGCAGGGCCCTCACCTCCTCCGGCAGCTGATTCCACCATGTGGGGGCCATAACGGAGAAAGCCCTTTCTCTGGTGGATTTCAATAGAATGATGACAGTTTCAATGAAAACCCAGAAATGATTTCAGGCCTCTCTAGTAATTGCTGGGAACTCTGTGGTACAACTATAGCGTTTCTGGTAATTCCTAGAAACAACTGATGTCACTAATGGATTTTTCCAGAAGTGATGCCACGCGATCATGATGTTGCTTCTCTCCCCCCGCGCCCAATTATTTTTCTCTTGTCAGCTGCAGGAGGAAAACAGGTGAGGAAACAGGAGTAGGGTTGGGGGATTTCCTACTCCTGGTGAAAACCTGTCAGCCCTGAGTAGGCCCACCCAATGCATAATGGCTTGACCTAAAGTGGATCACACTATTGGTATGACAGTTTTTAATATAAGTAGATGGACAAAGATTGGGAGAATTATGTAAAAAACACGCTTTCCACCAAAAAAATTTAATGGCAGGATCATCAGAAAGGATGTATTAGCTGTAGAGATACACTTGGTTGGATATCCAGGATCATGTGAAAGTCATGAAAGTTAAAAGGATGCAAAATAATGTAACTGTTTCGTAAAGAAGAAATATACATCTTCTAATCCAGTAATTCTGAATTTTTTTTTTCCAAATCAAGGGCGCATTTTTATCCCTACATGCAACATGGGACTCTGTGTTTCAAAGCAGACCCCAATATCCATTTGTAGTGGAGATACATAATCTCTGTAACTGCTGTTTCATTTCTTTCAAATTGAATGGATTATTGGCAGGCCTTGAATTCAGCAGGAGCACAGCTCCTGAACCTTTCTGAGAGATTCCCCCTTCTCCTCCCCACCTACCTTGTCCATTGAATAGTATGTGCAGCTGCATAACAATCTCTGGATTAGGAGAGAGGGCAACCAGCCAGCCACCATGAGCTTTGCCACACACCTAGCAGCCCTCATTAATCCCTGGAGAAGCCTGCACCATTCTTTCTCCATTTCTTATGTAATTTTTGGGATGACAGGTGGCTTGCTGGACTTTTGACTGTGAGGGGGGGGGGGTGTGGCCAAGGAGAGCCCCAGGTGAGCGAGGCCTGCTTGGGCTTTGCCCAGTTCCCTGGATCCCATGGGAGAAATACAAAGAAAACACCTTCAAGACCAACGAGTGCTAATGTTTTAAGCATGTTTTAAGATTTTTTTTTTAAAAAAAAAATATTTTTAAAAACTTTAATCACGTTTATCTGTGTCCTTTATAAAGTTTATATCTAATCTTAAATAGGTGCACACATGGTGCAGTCCGACAGTGCCCAGCCCAGCCCAGCCCAACAAGGTCTCATTTATGTCAGATCTGGCCCTCATAACAAATGAGTTGGACACCCCTGGTTTAGGGTTCTTTGATCAGCAGGTTCTCAGATCATGTTACAAACTCTCCTAAGTTTTAAAAGAATTGGACCAACAATATAAGTGGTTCATGAAATTCAAGTCCAAAGCCCCCTTGAATCCAAGAAACTAGTTTTATGGAAGGCAAGGCTGAGGAAGAATTTTGACTTGTGTTTCTTCCAGACAATCTAATATAATTTAATGCTGACAAATTCCAGCGTACTTACTTGACAGCAAGTTCCACTGAAAACTTTGGAACTTACTTTGAATTAAACATGCATAGAATTAAGCTTCGCATCTTTGTAAGCTCTCATTTTTAAAGCAACCTTAACAATTGCTTTTCTTTCTAAACAGAATCACGAATTTGTGGATGAACATACCTATGAAGAAAGCTGCATGGAGGTTTCAACTGTCAACAGAAAGTCCAGCCCTTCTCTTTCTTCCCAACAAGGAGTTACAAGCACTTGCTGTTCACGGCGGCATAAAAAGACATTCCACATACCAAATGCTAACATTACCAGCAGCCACCCAAGTAGCATCCAAGAACTAAGTACCATTCAGATCAGATGCATGGAGAGAACACCTCTATCTAACAGGTATGTTAAATATTGTCTTAAATAAATACAACAATATGCTCAGTCTTGTCAGAATCACTACTAAGACTATATTGGCCTGAGATTACTGAAGAATTGCGTGATACATTAACATGACAATTTTTTAAAAAATGCAGAAGTCAAGACATGTTGGTGTCTGAACATAAAAAGAGCTCTGCTGGATCAGACCGGTAGTCCACCTAGTCCACCATCCTGTCTCACATAGCAGCCAACCAATCGCCCTCGAGGGCCAACAAACATGACACAGAGGCGAAGTCCTTCCCTGATTTCCCCTGATGCTGACACCCAGCTCGGATATTTGGAGGGATAGCCAAGTTAGTCTCTTGTAGCCAAATTAAACAAACCTGGGTAGCATCTTAAAGACTAACAACATTTGTTCCAGCATGAGGTTTCATGACTCAGAGCTTATTTCTTGTGCAAGTTCTGGCTCATATCAAAATAACATTTTTTAAAAAACTGTCTGAAAACTAGTTTGCTACTTCAGAAACGCCAATCTGCAAGATATGATAGTCTAGACAATCTGCCGTGATCCCCCTGTCACTATTGATACAGTAGCAGAACTGGAAGCTCCTTTACCGTCTTCTGTCCTGTTTTGGACCACTTCAGCTGTGTCTCACAGGAAGAGGTCGACAAGGTTCTTGCAACTGTGAGGCCTACCACTTGCCTTCACGATCCACGTCCATCTTGTCTAATAAAGACTTGTGGCCCCCCCGTGTGATATTATCAACCTATCCCTCATGTCAGGGGTCTTCCCAGAGGGGTTGAAGGAGGCAGTGGTGCATCTCTCATGAAGAATTCATCTTTAGACCCAACGGTCTTAGCCAACCACTACCCAGTATTGAACCTTTCATTTCTGGGTACGGCAGTTGAGAGAGTGGCAGCCAAGCAGCTGAAGGTCTTCTTGGATGATGCCTCCATCCTATGCCCCTTCCAGTCTGGTTTCTGACCTGGCCATGGGACTGAGATGGTATTGGTCACCCTTATCGATGATCTCCAGAGGAAGCTGGACCAAGGTGGGTTGACACTGCTGTTACTTCTTGATCTGACAGCAGCGTTCAACGTGGTTGATTACAATTTTTTGGCCCACTGCCTTGCCGATGTGAGGATTCAGGAGTCTGCCTTACCCTCCAAGACTGGGGATAGAGGGTGGCATTGGGAGAGAGGGTGTCCCCATGGTTCCCATTGGACTGCAACATCCCACAAGGAGCAATCCTCTCCTCACTTCTTCTAAGCATATATATGTACCCCCTCACCCAGCTGATTTGAGGGTTTGGGCTAGGGAGCCATCAATATGCAGATGACACCCAGCTCTATCTGTTAATGGATGGCCCCAGATGTTTTGGATTTCAGAAGCTATGGCTGGTTAGCTTTGGCAGAGTAGGCTGAAGTTAAATCCAACAAAAATGGAGGTCCAGTACCTAAGCCATAGGAGCTTGGAGAGGAAAATATGGCTTCTTGCCCTGGGTGAGGTGCCATTGACACCAGCACTGAAGATGAGGAGCCTGGACGTGATACTGGATGCTTCCTTATCCATGGAGGCCCATGTCACAGCGGTTACCAAATCAGCTTTTTCCCATCTTCAGCAGGTGCAGCAACTGGCCCCATACCTCTCCACCTATGACTTGGCTACAGTGATCCTTGCAATGGTCACTTCCAGATTGAACTACTGTAACTCACTCTATGTGGGCCTATCCTTGCACCTGATCTAGAAGTTGCAGCGGGTGCAGAAGGTGGTGTCACGTGTGCTGACAGTGACACCTTTGCGGGTTCACATACAGTCTGTGCTCCATGAACTGCACTGGCTGTCAATTCAATTCCAAATCCATTTCAAGCTTCTGGTATTAACCTTTAAGGCCATGAGCAGCTAGGGACTGATACACATTTGGGACAGCCTTTCCCCATATGTCCCCTGTCGAGCCTTGTACTCAGCAGATCAACATCTTCTGGTGATCCTCGGTCCAAAAGATGCCTGACTAGCCTCGAGGGCCAGGGAATTCTCAGCCCTAGCTCCAGCCTGGTAGAATTAGCTTCTCTCGGAGGTCAGGGCCCTAAACGACCTTCTGGAAGTTCTGCAGGGCCTGCAAGATGGAGCTGTTCCACCAGGCTTTTGAATGAGGCAGCAGGCATCATTTATCCACTAGGCCTCTCCTGTCACTTTCTTTGCAAATGAGCATACATGTAGACTCGCTCCCTCAAGAGCTGAAGATAAGTTATGCCTTACTGGATCAATTAGAATATATGATACTTATTTTAGTTGCCAGCTCTGTACAATTAGATGGTGGTTTTAAATGCTGATAGTTTTTTAATTTGCTTATATGTATATTCTGATTCTGTCAATAAAAGGCAACCAACCTTGGTTCTGGCGGTTTCTGGGTCTCCCTACTCTCCCATTGACTGAGCCTCCTGTCACACCGCTTCACGGAGGAGAGAAAGAAACCCCTCAATTGGCTGAGGGAGGGAGGAGGAGGGAAAGAAAAAGCCTTCCCTCAATTGACTGAGGGCTCCTCCCTCTCCTCCTCTGGAAAGGAAACACCCAGAGATGGGGACAATGGCATCTCATAGCAGCAAGCCAGATATAGAGAGAGAGCTAGGGAAGAAAAGTGAGAGACAGAGAAAGATTGAAATCCTGTGCTTAAGACCAACAACTTTCTCAGAGAGAGTCTGTTGGTCTGAAAGTCATCACTAAAGGCTTCTGAGGGAGAACTCATTGGGGCCAGTCCTGACTAGGACTGCCAGTTCCAGGTTGGTGGGAAATTCCTAGAGATTTTATTTATTTATTTGTCTTACATTTATATCCCGCCCTCTCTGCGAGCAGACTCAGGGTGGCTGACAATCAAATAACATCTAAAAACAAATAGAACGCTAAAATTACTAAAATTGTTAAAACAAAACACAGCGGTGCTACTCAAAGGATAAACAGGCAAATTTCAAAACAGTTCTTCAGCAGGCAATTTCATTTCAAAAATAGTTCATTCAGAATTTCATTATGATCATCCGGTGGTCCTTGAAGATGTTATGCAGTCTCTAACAGATGGTCACTGGTAAATGTGGCAGCCCTCTCCCATCTCAGATGTTGCAGGCAAGTCAAAATAATTCTGTTTTGCAGACCCTGTGGAATTGGGAATAATTCCACAGGGCCCTTATGGCTTCCGGGAGGGTGTTCCATAGTGCCAGCACTGCCACAGAGAAGGCCTTGGCCCTGGTGGAACTCAGCCTGGCCTCCCTTGGTCTGGGGATGGAGAGAAGACTTTGAGCTCCCGAATACATAAACACTACAATATCTGAAAATGCAATGTATAACACCTATAAATACCTTCAGCAATGACTAAAATCATTAATATTGGAGACCAACGCTCCTACGTTCGACGGACAATTGACGGCAATAGGAAATTGACCATAATGACTTATAAACAACAGGTGTTGTGAATTTCTTAAAAGACACAGCGTTTACAGTGGCATACTTAATACATAGTGAACTACAATACTTATACCAAAAAACATAGTAAACGACAATTTGATTACAAAAAGCACGACAAGTCCCAATCACTGTTAAGACCATCCTAGTTTACAAGATTTGACAGCCAAGGTTAAACAATTTGAGAATCGACTTAAAGAACTTAAAGTCAAAAAGTTCCACAGAGATACCTCAGATTATGAGCAGTCTAAGGTATATAATTGGTGGGCTCTGCAGACCACTAAGAAATGTGTAACATGGGCTGACGGGTGGTCCGAACCCGATACATCAGAAGGGGAAGATTCTGTTGTCTCCTCAGGGGATGACGGCACCTCTGTAAGAGGGTATGGGCTGAGAAATCCAAGACCCAGGGCCCCTTCTTATTATCAGAGGCGCCCCCCCCCCCCCCCCCGAGAGCAAGAAAATGAACTTGATAATTAATTTATCCTCTTACCCGCTTCTCTTACAGAGAAGAATTGGAGCACTGGACTCTGTTTTCATGGCATTGCACACTACTTCCCAACTCCAATTTCAAGGAACAAACTGTTGGACTTCAATATAGGACTAGTTGTTCTGGGAGTAGTTTCTCTTGCACTTTGTGATACACTGTATTTTCTATAAATCATTTGTTATATAAATAATTGAATTTCTAAGGATTTGAGGTTAATTCAATGTGAATGCCTGTGTGGCTCTCTCCTCCTGTTCTACCTTTTCACGTTACTCTGTTTGGTTGCTATAAGAGCCAGTTTGGTATAGTGGTTAAGTGTGCAGACTCTTATCTGGGAGAACTGGGTTTGATTCCCCACTCCTCCACTTGCACCTGCTGGAATGGCCTTGGGTCAGCCATAGCTCTGGCAGAGGTTGTCCTTGAAAGGGCAGCTGCTGTGAGAGCCCTCTCCAGCCCCACCCACCTCACAGGGTGTCTGTTGTGGAAGAGGAAGGTAAAGGAGATTGTGTGCCGCTCTGAGACTCTTCAGAGTGGAGGGCGGGATATAAATCCAATATCATCTTCTTCATCTTCTTCTATAATCTCCAAGTGAGGGCTGGAGATGACTCAGAATTACAACTGCTCTCCAGATGACAAAGATCAGCTCCCCTGAGGTGTTTGTGTGTGTGTGGGGGGGGAAGTGAATGCCTTCACTTGGGTGGGTGAGAAGGCACTCTGCCATGGCCTCTTCTAGAGCCCGGTTGTATGTTTCTTCACAGTGGGCCTTGTTCCTAGAAAGTTTATAAGCCTATAAACATTTATATAAACTTTTTTATACTTATATATGGGTGTCGCTCCAAGGTTTTGTGAACAGGCGAGCTACATATGTATATGAATGGAAATTCCTCAACTTAAAAACTATCTTTGGATCAGTCATTTGAGTTTAAAGGTTCCTTTATTGTCAACAACAAATACAGCCAGTTGGAATGACATGGCCAGCAGTTTCTAAGAGAAATCAAGAAAACTGCTTTAGTTCTTCCTCTGATCTGCATGTCTTTGGGGCACTATAGGGTTCTCCGCCCACCCCACCCCCACATGCACAATGAAGTAGTGTAGTGTACACCTAAGCAGAGTTACACCTTTATAAATTCACTGATTTCAGTGGCCTTAGAAGAATGTAACTCTGCTTAGGACCACTTTGTTAGTGAATCTGAATTATGAGTGATGGGTTTTGACTTGCCAGAATTGAATAAGAACACTAAGTAGATGAAACATTTTTATAATTTTGTATCGGTTGTGTTTTGTTTTGTTTTAACTTCTCTAGCCGATCCAGTCTAAATGCCAAAATGGAAGAGTGTGTTAAACTAAACTGTGAGCAGCCTTATGTAACAACAGCAATAATCAGCATTCCAACACCACCTGTGACCACACCAGAGGGAGATGATAGACCAGGATCTCCAGAGTATTCAGGAGGAAACATTGTCAGAGTTTCTGCTTTATAAAATACGTAGAATAAAGACCACATAGAAGCTGAATTGTGGATTCTGAAGAAAGGATACAGCAAACTCTTTGTTCAGTGGAACAGAAACTGATGGCTGAAGGGTTCTGATGATACAAAACATTTTGGGTTTTCAGTACTAAGTTGTGTGCAGTGGGCAACCAAATGGAATTTCTACATATCACTTGAACTTTTCCATAAGAAACTATTCTGTGACTCTTTTGATTTACTCTATGAGCACAATGAAATGTCCCCCATTGATGCTTCTTTCCATGAAAAATCTTTTTAATAAAATATTTTAAAAAAATTCAGACAATTTATGTTTGAACGAATGCAAAATCCAGGATGGAAACGTTTTGATAATGTGTTCTCTTTTTCCTGTAAATAAACCATGAACCTGTTGACAAACTGACTTTGAGAGAGAGAGAGAGAGAATGTCTCATAAAATATTTGTACTGACTGAAAGAAACACAACCATAATGCATGTGAAAATTATTTGGAGCTGTGATTTGAGTTTATTTCTGGTTTGTTTGTTTGTTTCATGTTAGGCATGATAACATTTTACCATAGAAATGGGGCATTTCTGTGGACTTTAAAAAGCTGGTTGATAATGTTCCACGGTAGTTGTACAAAGAGCTTCCTTTGCAGAGGGAAAAAGGAAGCATTTCTTAGTAGAGTTGAGGTGTTCGGTTAATTCAGTATTTATCATTGTTTTCTCTTGCTTTTTTGGTTACAACTGCAATAATTCAATGTCTGTCGTATCAGGAATCAAGCTTTGTTCCTATATATCTGCTCAGTTTCAGTGACACAAATAAGACAGCCACACGGATAGATAGTACAGGATTTTCCATAATATGGAAAAGTTTAAAATAACCTCATAACCAAAACTGGTTGTTATAACAGATGTACATTTGTTTTTACATAATGCTTCTTATAGTTCTCATTACCTTGTAATTCCTTAATACCAATCTTTGCCTTCTGCTACATTTCTTTTCTCTTTGAATGTCCAGGGTCTTCATCAATTAGCTAAGAAAACCTGTTTTATGAACGCTGACTATACTTTTTATGTTTCCTGAACAAATGAGCAGTCTTCCTAGTGTAGTGATACAATGTAGTTCTCCTCTCAAGTAACAATAACACACACGGTTTGGTGATTAATTTATCTCTAAAACCTCAGTGGTATTTTGTATTATTACTGGGAAAAGTGAGTACTGGGAGGCATTCAATTAAGTTTTGCTGAAGACTACTCAGAAAATTGTCGGTCACATTAAACTTCTGGAACATTTAGTAAGATAACCTAACAAAGACATTTGCTGACCCAGCATTACAAAACAATAGATGACAGTGAAGGATGCACCACTGTGGGATCAATACACAGACTTTACTGTTAAAAACCTTTTTGTTTCATTGTCCAGATGAATTTTGCAATGTTTTTTGGATAAACAACTTTCTTAATCGTTACTAATCTGTTTAAATTCACGGTGGCTTCCCATCCTTTCAGGTCCTGAAGCAAAAAAAAATATTTCTATGTAAGAATGTGTAAATGAATCTTGAAATACCACGAAAGAAATTGCTAGGTGGATTTGTATAGCACCCCTGAAACTGGGGTTTATCTGATAGTGTATTCTCAGATTCATCTGATCATCAAAATCCTCTAATGTATGAAGCTAAGAATGTCCTTAAGTGATTTTTCATCACAAATAATGCTTTTTTATATTGGATGTTTGTCACTGGAGTCCATTGTCATCTCTTCCCTGTTTGTTCAGTGTGACTTAGCCACATCTCCTACTGTAGTTTAATGCAATCAGCATCTCATCCAAAGTAACACATTTCACTTTCCCAGACCATTGGATCAAAATGTTATTAACAAAGGTAGAATTCAAGACATACGCCTGTGTCTCCTTCTACCATTTTTGTGGCATCTGCGAGATCAGGAGAGCAGATATAGGGGATGCTTTGAGGTTCTAGAATATTCCATCTCAGTAAACTTGTTCCTACATTACATGTACAACCATCTGTTTGTAAGAAAGAGCCAGCACATATTCCCTTTGCAAATGAAACTAGGAAACAGTACCTGGATAAACAGAAAAGAGAAAAGAGCAGGAGTCCAGTAGGACCTTAAGTACTAACAAAATTTGTAGCAGGCTATGAGCTTTCAGGAGTAGGTGAGTCACTTTGTGAGCAGTGAGTCACTTTGTGAGTAGTGACTAACAAAAGCTCATTCCCCGCCACAAATTTTGTTGTCCTTTAAGGTGCTACTGGACTCCTGCTCTTTTCTGTTGCTACAGACAGACTAACACAGCTACCCATCTGGATACATGCAGTGTTTGTACATGCATTGAATGTAATGTGAGACTATATCTTTTTTAAAAAAAAAAAAAAGTATACACTCTACACAGGTAGTGTGTGTGTACACTGTAATTTGTGAAGAGAGCTTCTCTGATCATCCTTCACTGAAACAAAGGTCAGATCTCGTTGCAATGCAGAGCAGCACAGGGGCTGTATTGGGGCAACCAAGAGGTGTTCATGCCTCATGAATATTTTCTTTTATATATATATATATATATATATATATATATATATATATATATATATATATATATATATATATATAGGATTTATATCCTTCCCTATACTCAGAGTCTCAGAGCGATCACAATCTTTGCTGCAGTGGTGCTAACTTTTTCTCCAGACTCTGGCACTAAATGGAATGCAACATTTAAAAGTGGTGGATAAACACCAGGAAATGAAATGTAGGTTTGAAAAAATATATTTAGTATATTTCTTCAATACATTTCTCTAGACAGAGATCCAAAGTACGTTGTCTCTACAACCTGCAGGAATTCAGTCAAGTACCTTTGTCCCTCCTCCATCTTTTTGTCTTTATCATGGAAGCCAACGAAATGTTTCACCTTTAAAACTTTTATCTAAAAATATGCCTAAATATACTCATGTCAGAACCTACCTTTTTGCTTTTCAGGACACCAGCAATAGGTCTGCTGCCATGGCCTATATTAATATTAGGCTATGGGAGTTTCACCATCCCTTCATCTCGTGCTACCGACTAAGAGAGAGACTCACACTTCTAAAACCAGCCACTTTGAGTTAGCAGAAATAAGGTGGGATATACATATTTTAAATAAATAAATAAAATAGTAGCAGTTAGTCTCTACTATGAGACATTGCCACAGATGCTGAACTAGAATGAAAAACTTGTATCACTTACCATGAAGTTTCCTTCTCAGTGGGCTGGCAGTGGGTCGGTCTGTACTAGTGGGATTAGGCTCCTCCTCCTCTTCACAGGGTTGGTTCTTCCTATCAATCCAGAGGGGAGGAGTGGCCTATCCCCAGAGAACTCTCCAGTCGTCTCCAAGCTGTAACTCTCCCTGAAGGAAATAAACTCCCATTCCCTCCTACAACACTACTCCAAGCCAGAGTGTGGAAAGAGAAAGAACTTTAATACTCTCAAATTTGAGTATTCACACCAAACATTCCAAACAAACCATACTGCCATGCAATGAAAACTGCAGAAATTTAGCCAGAAATAGAAGACTCGAGTTTCAGAATCTGGCTTCAGGATACAACTCCAAAGCCCAGGAAGCCGCTCAACCACCAATGGGCAGGCCGGACCGACCCACTGCCAGACCATTGAGAAGGAAGCTTCATGGTAAGTGATACAAATCTCCCATTCTCTGGTGGACAGGCCAGTGGGTCGGTCTGTACTACTGGGACATACCAAAGCTATATGCCCCAGGGCGGGACTGGCTTCTCTGTTTAGAGCATATGCTGGAACACTCACCTCCCAAAGGCTGCCTCCACTGATGCCCACTTATCAGCCTTGTAGTGCTTGGTATGCACTGACCTCCAAGTCACTACACTGCACACATTTTCCAAGGAAGGAAAAGCCCTATACACAGTAGAGGTGGCTGCCCCCCTCAAAGAATGAGCAGTAATTTCCTCCTGAGGATCCTGACCTTGTGCTCTGTATGCCATCACAATACAATCCTGAAACCACCTACTCAATGTGGACGTGGAAACCTGCTATCCCAAAAATGCCTTATTGAAAGAGACAAAGAGGGAATTTGATTTCCTCCAAGCTTTGGTGCGATCAGTGTAGAAGCTAATGGCCCTTTTAACATCTAGACAGTGTAGCTCCTTTTCCCTCTGAGACTTGGGATGGGGACAAAAATTTGGTAGCACCAATTCCTGTGACCTATGAAAAATTGAATTGACTTTTGGAATGAAAGTCGGGTCAGGTCTAAGAACAAACTTATCATTATGGAAAATACAAAGTTCCTTGTCAACGGACAAGGCTTTTAACTCTGACACTCTACGCGCCGTGGTAAGCCGCCCTGAGCCACTTGTGGGAAGGGCGGGATATAAATCCCGAATAAATAAATAAATAAAATAAATAATACCAATCAGAAAAAGAGTTTTAAATGTTAACTCCTTGAGCCCACACATAGCCATACGCTCAAATGGGCATCTACACAAAAGCATTTAACACCACATTCAATTTCCATGTGGGAAACCTATGTACCTGGGGTGGTTTCAACAGTGTGTGGGTGAAGGGTTAGAGACTTATGCTTCCAAGCACCCTGTATGGCCAAAATGGCCACAACCTGTCACCTTCAGGTACTTGTGGACAAGCCCTTGTTTGTACCTTCTTGCAAAAAACTTAAAATGCCCTGAACATTTACTTTTAATGGGTTCCACCGCTTTTGAACAGACCAGGAGGAAAAAACCTTCCACGTGGTATTGTACACTCTCTTGGTAGAAACTTTACGAGAAGCCAACATAGTGTCTACCACCTTCTTAGAATACCCTAGTCCTTCAAGTTGAGACTGCCCAACCTCCAGGCTGTTAATTTTAACAAGTCCAGTTGAGGATGGCAAGTCCTGCTTTGTGTCAGCTGATCATCCATCATCGGAAGGCGCCAAGGTGTCACCGTCAACAGTCTTAGCAAGTCCTGAAACCAGGCTCGTCTCGGCCAGAAAGGAGCAATTATCACTATCTCCGCCCCTTGTTCCACCACCTTCTGAACTTCCCTTGGTAACAACTGAGTTGGTGGAAAGGCAGACAGTGGTCCTGGAGGTCAATGATGGCTGAGAGCATCGATCCCTTCTGCCTCTGCTCCTCTGCTTTTGGTGAAGAATCGTGACATCTGTTGATTTTCTGATGTGGTGAACAGATCCACTGCTATTTGTCCATACCTGGTCACTATCTGTCTGAATATCCCTCTGTGTAGCATCCACTCTGTTTGATCCAGGAAACATCTGCTGAGCCAGTCTGCTAATATATTGTCCTTGCCCAGTACATGAACTGCCTTGATGGACAGAAGGTTGGTCTCCACCCACTCTGTCAGTAGCCTTGCCTCGGAATGCAGTGACCTCACTTGGGTTCCTCCCTGTTGGCCGTTGAGTTGTCTGCCTTGATCCGAACATGACGGCCTGAAAGTGTTCTGCAAACCTACCAGACCTAATCAGATCGCTCTGAGCTCCAGAAAATTTATGAGCTTCGGATGGGCTCCAGGGCTTCTGAATCATCTGCCCTTGTGAGTGTGCACCCCAGCCTATCAGACTGGCAACTGTGGCCATACACACTCTTTGAGGTTTGTGAAGTGAGTGCCCCTGAAGAAAACGGGAGGGCTCCAGCCACCACTGCAGCTGCCAACGAACCCCCAATAGAAGGTTCACCCATTTTGATAACTTGTTCGTGATGATCAACTGGAACAGCCTGAGGAACAGCTAGAGAGGCCGGGTATGAAACCTGGCCCAACACATCAGGTCCTGACAGGAGACCATCATTCCAAGTAATTTCGCTAGACACATCACCTGCACCTTGCACTTATGTACTAGAGAACCTCCTGCACTAGAGAACAAAGGTTTACCCTTCTCTCTGTGGTTAGAAAAACTCTGTCAATGGTGGTATCTATCTGAAATCCTAGCTGCACCAGTCTCTGTGTTGGAACTAGATTGCTCTTTTGTACATTCATTACAAAGCCGTGATGTTGCAATGCCAGCATGGTTAGTTGAGTGGCTTCCAGGCACTGTTGATATGACACTGCTTTCACTAGGTTGTTGTCTAAATAGGGATACAGGGCCACTCCCTGTAGCCTCAACCTGGCCACCAGAGCCACCAGGGCCTTCATGAACACTCAAGGTGATTGCTTCTGGCCAAATACTGAAAATGTTTCCCACTGTAAAAGAAACAAAGAAATTTCCGATGGGATTCCCTGATGGGAACATATAAATAGGCCTACGATAGATCTAAAGAAGTGAGAAACTCCTGTGGTTGAATGGCTAAAAGCACTGACCATAGAGTCGCCATCTTGAAGCACTTTGTTCGCACAAATCTGTTGAGCCATTTTAGATCCAGAATGACTCTGAAGTCCCAGTTTTTCTTTGGCACTAAGAAGAGCAGTGAGTACACGCCAAGGCCCCATTGAGGAACTAGAACTGGTTCCACTGCTCCTATGTCTGTCAGAAGTTGGATGGCTGCTAGTATTGTTTGGTGAGAGCCGGTATTTCTTTTTCTGAGAACCTGGCAAAAACGACTGCGAGGAAAGGAGAGGAACTCGAGTGTGTACCCGTTCCTCACTGTGTCCAACACCCATCTGTCTTGCACCGACTGTTGCCAGATGTCTGCAAACAGTGAGTCGTCCCCCAATCCTCCCTGGTGTTGTCATGGCAGTGTAGTCATTGTGAACCTACTTTCTTGGAGGAGGATTTGGAACCTTGATCTGCCTTCCCTGTGTAGAAAGGCTTCATATCTCGGCCTTTGTGTTGCCATTTTCCTCTGAAGGAACGAAAGGAACCAGACCTGGTTGGTTTTTTAGAGTCCCAAAATGAAGGAAAGGATTTTTTCTGTTTCACGTCTTTGTCTTTGGAAGGCAGGACTTTCTTTTTGTCTGTTTTCTATGAGGTACCTATCCAGGCCATCCCCAAACAACAAAGCCCCCTTAAAGGGTGCAGCCGCCACTCTGGCCTGAGCTGCAGCGTCAACATCCCAATTACGCAACCAAATGTTACATCTTACTGCCACTCCACAAGCCATGACTCGTGTGGATTGCTGTAGTGCATCTAAAGAGGCATCTGCAACAAAGGCAGAAATTAACACAATCTTTTAAAGTTCATCTTTGAACATTTTAGGGACCCCAATGTCTACTGCCACTGCCAAATTTGTGGTCCAAGAATACGCTGGCCTAGCAAAGAGCGAAGCCGTGATCAAAGCCTCAAATTCTTTCTGCAGGACTTGCTCCACCCTTCTGTCACATGGGTCCTTTGGAAGACTGTCTGCATCCATAGGTAGGACCAAGTTGGAGATAAGACTAGTTACTGGGTCATCTAGCATTGGCAGCTTAAGCCTCTTTGTTGCCTGAGGAATTAAAAAATAGAGTTTGGAGAACAACTGGAGTGGACTTAGGCTTGGCCGGACACTCCCATTCAGCTTTGATAATGCCAAAGAAAGCAGCAGATAGAGGTACTGCTGTTTGTGAAGTGCTTAACTTAGGCATCATGTTTCCACATCCAGTAGGGAGGTCTGGGTCCAGTTTCTTCTTCTTTTTAGGGGTGGCATCAAAATCAAGAGTCTTTAACACTTTGGGAAGCAGATTAGAATAGCACTCCTGAGGAAAGAGCCTAGATTGCACTGTTGTAACAGGCTCCTCTTCCTCTTCTGACAATTCCATCTTTTCATCAGAAGACTGATCAGAATGTTCAGACTCTTCCTCAGAGCTGGGTAAGGGAGAGTCTAACCCCAGATTCAGACTGCCCTTAGGAGGTCTGCATGGGACTGGACTCCCTGCCCCTCTTTTTACTGCTCTGCCTACTCCTCTGAATTGAAGAGGAAGAGGAGTTATGACTGTCCAAGATGTCTTGCCCCAGCTCCTTCAACATTTCTTGTTTAAGCCATTGAAGCAAGTTGGATTTGGCATTATCTCCTGACAGGTCAGGTTCAGGGTTGTCCTGTGTCTTCTGGGCCAAAGGGGAACCAGAAAGGGTAGGCAGTTCAAACTCTCTGGGAGAACTCCCTTTGGAACTGGTCACCATTTTGAAGCCCCAAGCATAGCTTCAGGACTGAGTCAGCTTTGTCCTGCTGATCCCTGCGTTCTGCTCTGTTCGCGCTGGCAAGGAAGCAGACCTTGCTTTGGCTTTACTGCTTCTCACTCCAGAGAGGACTAGGGACAGGGGGGGAGACTTCCCCGTGGCAGGCCGCTCTCAGAGTTCTAGGGGACAAACCCCTACGCTTCCGGTATGGTGCTCAGATGCTGGTTTCCCGCTGTCCAAGTACTTAATCTCCTGACAATCCGGATCTGTGTGCTTTCTTCAAGCGCAGAAGAAAAGCCGTCTTGCTTGATCACAAGCCTGGAACAACTGGAGAGTTCTCTGGGGATAGGCCACTCCCCCCCCCTCGATTGATTGGAGAAACTGACCTTGTGAAGAGGAAAAGGAGCCTAATCCCAGTAGTATGGACTGACCCACAGGCCAGTCCACCAGAGAATAATCCTCTAACCCTTTTATTAAATTTGAAAACATTGCATAAAGTGTTCCCATTGATGCATATTTGTATATCTTAGGAAAGAAGAAAGTAAACAGAGATTGTGATGGGAAAATCTAACAGTATTTATTTACATTCCAGTTCATCTCTGAAAACTGAAAATAAAATATTTGTGAATGAAGTCTAAACTGGACTGAAATTTTACAAAGCTTCCAAAACTAGATTTTCTGTTCTCCTCTTTCTAAGTGGCGCCAGTGAAGCTTCAGTACATCCCACGTGACTTCCCGTTTAACACCCAAATGGTACAACCCACTACTCCTAGTGTGATATACTATGCCTACTGTGAAGCAGTCTTTGACATGCTTCACCATGCACTAATGGCAGAACTGAGTATATGCACTTTTTACTATGAAAACAAGGAATAGGGTCACCAGGTTTGCAGCCTCTACTTACAATGAATATTGAAGGTGTCCTCTATTTTTTTTAGGACTGAAACCATCTCAGAATTCAAAATATTAACTATTTCCAGCAGCATGTTATTTAAAAACAGATCATGTTGAGTTTCTTAATCACATATATTGACAACTCACTTTCTGATGGCACTTACCCCAAGACTGCTAGAGATGTAGACCCTAATCCAAAAGATGGAATCTACAAAGATGGCATTCAACCCTACTGGGCTTATGAAATGCTGTTATACAAGAAGAAAAAAGATCAGATCCAACCATGGAGTAATGCAACTGGAACCCCATGTCTCATGCAGTCCTAAGTTTGTACAATGTGGTTCCATGGATGTAGCATCATTTCTACTCCCTCCCATTTGCTATTTCATGTTTCCCTTTGATCAGAAGTGACTCTGTTCCAGATTGTAGGCTGTATAATCCGGTGAAGCCATGTTAAACATTCTGTCTCTATTGATTATTCATTTCATACCAATGGGAAAGTGAAACACAATGATGGTAACCTAACAGGCTGTGCTCCAGCAGTGCAACCGTAACTGAATACCCGTCATTTGGATTTGGTACGATTTTGCATAATGCTAGACAACCCTCATGCAAAAAACATTGATTTTTCTCCCCCTCTGAAATTCAGAAGGTAAACTTTTTTTTAGTGTTTAAGTGATTTAAATGCTGTTTTTTGGTAGTGAATGACTTGGCGACTGTTTAAAATGAGCATCTGTATTGTAAATGAAATGTAATTATTTCTGTGTATGACACAAAGAACCAGAGGTTGTTGTTTTTAACCATAATTTTTGTTTTGAACTTCATATTGTACTTCAGAAGGGCAGTGTAACAAGATGTGTTATGCTGAATAAATCAGACGTCTGAGGAATATTTAAATAAAACAGCTGCATGCTTGAATGGGACAACTGGTTTTGCAATAACCTCATTCACGGAACATTTTGTGCCTGCTCTGATTGTCTAATGAAGCTCAAGTGAATGTGTTAAAGCTTTCCTTAAATTCCTCTTGTGATTGAAGATGCCAGTTATTCTTCCACAGGTTTTAAAAAAAGTACATAAGAACATAAGAGAAGCCATGTTGGATCAGGCCAATGGCCCATCCAGTACAACACTCTATGTCACACAGTGGCCAAATTGGAATGGATTGCATAAATTCTGGCCTTAGAAGCAGTGGTTTTGTAGCATATACTGTAAGGAGATCTGTATTACTCTTCTTGATAAAAGTTTGATAATGCCTGTTACGAAAATATTTCAAATTATTCAAAACAATTCACAAACCAACTTTTGTAGACTTTATAACATATTATGTGGTTTTGTTTAGTGAAGGAGGATACCAAGAAACTAGTTATGCATGCTTTATTTTACAATTCACCAATGAATCAAAATAACCAATAATTTAATTTTCTCCTACTAAAACTCATATATGACTATTTTTGACAGCTGTTCAGTGTTATCCAGCTGTCCATCCATAAGCCTTAAGCAGCATTCAGACATGATACATTGCAGTTAACAAATCATAGTTTGATCAAGCTGTGGTTAGCTGTGACATCAAAATGCAGCACAAGAATTTGTAATTATGATCTAGAACTACTTTGATGACTGCAGTTTGTGCTAATCATGCTTTACTGTAGATTCAGGTGGGTAGTCATGTTGCTGTGAAGCAACAGAATAAAGTCTTAGCCCAGTGGCACCTTTAAGACCAAGGAAGTTTAATTCTGGTTGTGTGCATGCACACAAAAGCATATACCCAGAATTAAACGTTGTTGGTCTTAAGGGTGCCACAGGTCTCAAACTTTATTCTGTGGTTTACTGTGAAATCTGAATTCATAAACTTGTTTGTTGAGTTACACTGGCCCTATTGACTACTAAGACAGCATGATAGGGAGACTATTCTTCATACCAGGGTGGAAGACATAAGCAGAATGTGGATTGTGGATTGTGCACAAACCAAGATTTGTTACTTACACTGTTAGGCTAACTAGAGTTCATCACACAAACCACAAGTTACCATGATTTATCATGATGCCTGAATGCAACCCCAGGCTTATATTTTTCCATCACACTGGTCAGCCGCTAAACAAGAGGAAATGGGAGTGTGGGGACTCTAAATTCAAATCCAAGTGCTCTTCTGAAACAGCCGACTGGTGTGATTGCAATCCATATGCTCATCCAGCCCTAACTGCTGTTTTGTGTTAAGAACTGTGTTTTTACACATATCATTTCTCATCCAGTTAGGAATGCACAAAGGGATGGACTGGGAAATTAAAATGGCCCAGAAACAAGACTGAGAGTGGCACAGTAAGTAGCACTGGTCAGCTCAAACCTGACCAGTGACACCAATGATGGATTTCAACTCGCCTGTTGAACATATATGAACATATGAAGCTGCCTTATACTGAATCAGACCCTTGGTCCATCAAAGTCAGTCTTTCCTTCTCAGACTGGCAGCAGCTCTCCAGGGTCTCAAGCTGAGGTTTTTCACACCTCTTTGCCTGGGCCCTTTTTTGGAGATGCCAGGGATTGAACCTGGGACCTTCTGCTTCCCAAGCAGATGCTCTACCACTGAGCCACCGTCCCTCCCGTTGCTTTCTCCTGCAACATTGTTGGTAATGTTAGCTTGGTCTTAGTTGAGTGGCTCCTGGCAAAGCAACTGGAACTTGTTTCTGCTTGCTCTTAGATGCCGGTGGTTCCCCAGGGCTCTGGCTCTCCAGGAACTTTCCCAGTTAAATTTAGCCACCAATCTGCTCTTGCATGGGAGCTGCTAGGTCTGTATGTAGCACAGGTGGTCTGGAACAACAGTGCGCCTCCTCCTTTGCCTAATCTACCAGCAAATAAGCATGTATGCGGCCCTGAGCTCCTTGGAGGGAGAGCAGGATAAAAATATGCTAAATAAAGAAACTAGAAGAGCAACCACACATACTTAGAAATTCATGAGATATGTCTTCAACCATGCTGCTCCAGGATAATTTTGGTATTTAAACATCTGTGTAGCCGGTTGGCAAGTGAGATCTAGAGAAGCACCAATTCTGAGATAAGGAATATCAGGTGTGCACAATGGGTTGAATCTAATGACAGCATTTTGCCAGCTTGCCATCAGTTAAACCTTTAGAATGACACCTTTACAGGCAAAGGACAGGAGGGTAATTTTCACTCATTTCCCCCTCCCATTGCAGACCCCTCCTTTGCCCTGGATCAGTAGGCCACAATAGGAGTGGGAAGGTGGGAGAGTCTCATCCTGCCAACTTTCTCCAACCAGTAAAAGTTTAGATGCAGCCCTATTCCACTAAGCAGATGGCATCTTTATCCTCCACTCTGAATTCAGCTTGGTGGGAGGGAGTTATTGGATCCAATCTGTAATTTGCCAAGGTTCCCTGCCTAAAATTCACCTATACAAAGCCCCATTATTAGCATAGCTAGAGTCTGACAAATGGAGCTTTTATTCTCAAAAGCTGGGGCCCAGACTCACCCAGGGTCTCGTTTGCAGCATTGCAGGAAGGGAGAACAAGGGCATCCATGGTGGGATGGCCAGCTGGAGGGAGTGGGACAGCAGCAAATGTAGGAAGCTAGAGCCTGTCTGACATGACGTTGGCCCTCTCAGTGGATCTTGGGGAGGCGGGGACACCCTGGCTATTTAGGGTGCCATGACACCCCTGCTCGCCATCTTCAGCGATGGATACAAATCCCCGTTGTTAGTACAGCTTTGTTGTTCAGTCGCACAGTCGATTCCGACTCAGCTAGAGTCTGACAAATGGAGCTTTAACGTACAAAAGTTCATTCCCTCCCTCCCACCCCCACAAATCTTGTTGAGCTCTAAGTTGCTACTAGACTTGAATCTAGCTGCTGTACTGCAGACCAACACGGCTATCCTCTGAAACTATCTCCATTGTTAAAAGAAGTTTGGAAAGTCCCGGTGCAAGTAATACTATACTGACACAGAGAAAATAGTCCTAAACAGGTCTTTTTCTTCAATGGAGCTTATTCCCAGGAAAGCGGATTTAGGATTGAAGCCTTAGTGATTAAATTGGTTTACAGGAAAAAAAAATAGAGCAGGTACACATCTCGAATTCAGCCATTTATTCCCAAGCCCCCTTCCCCTTTTTGGAGCAATAAAGATGGTATTAGTTTAGGCGTTCCTGTTCCCTTTCTTCTTCTTTCAGTAGGAGTAACAGCCACCAATTGAAAGCTCCTGGCTATTAACTGGAAAGGACTGGGAAATGTGGAGAGCCTCGTTGCGACAAACTCATGAAACGCAGCTCCAAAAGGATTATAGAAAATGACTGCACCAATAAAGATAACTATAGACAAAAAGTTCTACAGTTAAGGAAGCAGGAGGAATCGATCAGGGGAAAAGCTCACAGATTTCAAACAAAGGAAGTTATAACAAAAAAACAAGACAATAGTGGTTTTTATTGACTGCCACATTACACAATACTTTTCCCTCCCTCAACGATCCCTGTGCAAACTGGAACAGATTTTAAATCATCTAAGACTATACATTCCCACTCTTCCCAGAGCTCTATTATTCAAATCTTAACAATTAAAACTTCACTGAAATTAATGTCAATTGTACATTGCAGAGACACAGCAAAGGATTGTGCCCAAAGGGAGATTCAGATGAACCAGACCCATGTGGTAGTCACTTAAAAGGTTGCAGAAGTCTACAGTCCCCCGTCATTTATTTTCAGCCAACAACCCTCCCCCCCTCAATTCCCCAGAATTGTGGTGGGGCTCAAGCTGTATTTAGCAATGCAGTCAGAGACTACAGATGATCCTTTCTCCATGCCATTACAGGTTTCATGCCATAAGCACCGATACAGCTACTACATGGCTCCTGAGCCCTGGAATTCACTGTCATAGAACCCAGAGCAAGACATGGCTAGCTGGAAAGTAAAAGTCCATAGAACACAGAAAATACAGTAAAATGCACTTTTCCACATCTCAATAAATATATTGTAATATTTAATATGTAGCAATTTTAGCCACCAAATACTCTAAAGGGGGGGGGGGAAGAGCAAACTTCTTACAATTGATGTTACACTGTACTCAACAGCATGAATAAAAGTAGCTAATCGATTCCCTGTAGCTATGAAATTATAGAGCTGAGAGAGATCAAAAAATTATCTAGGCCAGGGTTTCCCATGGCTCAGTTATTTATTACACTTCTCCTTCGTGGCCCACTAAAATTTGGGGGTGGAGCCAGGAGACTTTGGAGGTGGAGCTGGGAGACAGGAATTATGTCATTTCCTGTGGTGTCAAGGGCCAAGTGATGTCACTTCTAGGGCACACTGAATCAAAACGCCACCTTTTCCTGTGATGTCACTTCCAGGGCATTCCCCCAAACCTGCCTCTTCTGAAGTAACTTCATTTTAAGAAAAATATCTCTGAAACTCATGCTGAGCCAAAATGGGGATGAAAAGTGGGTGGTCCTCTCTTTCCACCCCCACAACTGCATGCACCTACCTGTTTGTGTGTTCTTCTCCAGCTTGCAAGCACTCCTAAATGCCCATGTTCAATTGCCTGCACCACCTACCCACCCCTTCCTCAACAGCACTGGCCAGTCTATGCAGTTGGGAGTGCTGTTGCCATTGCCATCAGGAATGCCAGCACTGTGTATCATCCACACTAGGCCCTGGCAGCTGCTCTACCTCAAAATATGCTGACACATTTAGTAGGCCTTTCCTACTACTGGAACCCTGCCTCAAGCTACAACCAAGCTTGCTTGCTTTCAAGAAAATCTTTTCACAGCTATTTTTCATACTTTTCTTTGGTTGAAACACTGGGGAATTGCTGCGAAAGGTAGCAGAGAACTGTACTGCAATTAATGAATTAATTTCAAGTTATATGAAGTTCATACAAGCTTTTCTGGAGTTATCGCAAAAAGGATATTTATGAGGGGCTTGCAGCTTTTTACTGGCTGTGTTTCCCATGCCTTTAAAAGCAACCTGTTGTGCAGATACTTAGCCAGTGAACTTCTTTCATCCTTTTTAATATCTACAGGAGGAGGTTAATTTTGGTGTCAGACAGCTGTTAAAAGACAGACCAGTAAAATGGTGCCTAGTTCATAGTACCATCACTTCCAGTGCTGTTGAGATATACTGCAGTAATCTCCAATAATCTCTTTCTGCCCCCACACACTCACTCTCACACAGAAATCTCATAGAAGGCCAGCTGGCTACAACTGGGGTGCCAATTTTAAATTGGCAGAGCTCCTATGTCTGCAACAACAGTATGATGAACATAAAAGTTTCATCCAGTAAAAATGTAAGGAAAGAAAGAAAGAGAAAGGGAAAGAATGAAATGGAAGGAAAGGAAAAGAAAGACATGGAAAGAAAGAACGTAAAAGGAGCCATGTTGGATCAGGCCAGTGGATGATCCAGTCCAAATTCTTTCATACAATGCCCAAAAAGCACCAGAATGTCCATCAGTGGGGCCAGGGCACTAGAAGCCTTCCCACTGAGAAGGAAGGAGAGGCAGCTCAGCTCCTCTCTGCACAACACAGAAATGGGGTGGGGCTAGCTTTGGCTTTTCTTGTGACATGGTAGTGAGGCTTCCATGGCCCGGTATTGGGTCACGACCCTGCAAATGGGAAACACTGATCTAGGCTAGTTGACTAACACAAGGCTTCATCTCCAGATCACACACACACAATCCAGGCCATGGGATGCCATTAGCAGAGAGCAAGTGATCCTTGGAACTCTCCTGCAAGAACAGAAAGGTCCAGAGGCTTCACATAAGCCACAGGAGAAGATCACAAGCTAGGGTATCATTTCCAGACAGAGTTTAACAGTGCAAATAGAGTTGCAGCTAGGCTTCCCAATCCCCAGGTCTCAGCGGGGGATCCCCCGGCTTTACAGGCTTCCCCCCACCCCCAGCCAGCTGGCCGGCGGGGGAAGCTCCACCCCCTCAGCCACCATGCAGTTCTAGGTCTTGGGCAGGTTTAGAAACCTGCAAACAGATCCGTTTCAAAACGTGTGTCTCTGTACCTTTAAAGATGAGCAGGAAGTACTCATGGGAAGGGTCAGCAACACAGTCCCTCGCTTGTTTTGCTTTCGTTTCAGAGCAACTGTGTGCGTGTGTGTGTGGGGGGGAGCAGCGTAGCCCCTGTTCTTTTCAGATGTCGTTGTGGAGGAACCAGACACCCAGTAAGTGTGTGTGTGAGAGAGGGTTGACAATCCCCAGGTTTGGAGCCCCCCCCCCACTTTAGGGTCATCAGAAAGCGGCAAAGGGGGGAGGGGAAATGTCTACTGGGCAATTATTCCCTATGGAGAACTATTTCCATATGGAATAATGGGGCACTGATCCATATGTATCAGGGGCTATTTTTTGAGGTAGAGGCACCAAATTTTCAGTATAGCATCTACTGCCTCTCCCCAAAATACCCCCAAGTTTCAAAACGATTAGACCAGGTGGTCCAATTCTATGAGCCCCAAAAGAAGGTGCCCCTATCCTTCATTATTTCCTATGGAAGGAAGGCATTTAAAAAGGTGTGCTGTCCCTTTAAATATGATGGCCAGAACTCCCTTGGAGTTCAATTATGCTTGTCACGCCCTTGCTCCTGGCTCCACCCCCAAGTCTCCTGGCTCCACCCCCAAAGTCCCCAGATATTTCTTGAATTGGACTTGGCAACCCTAAGCTGTACGCTAAACCCACTGGAAAAAACAGACACAGAAAGGTGTAACTCTGATTAGGATTCTCTTGCCAGGAAAGAATATATAATGTACTCCTCAATAATTCAGTTCCAAAACATTCATTATTTTTTTAAAAAAAAAAAACCTCAATGTGGGTCACATTTGAGATACAATTCTATTGTCATTTAACAGTATTTTAAAATTCATCTTAGACTAAATATTGTAATTTAAAAATTAAATTCATGTTAGAAAAAAATCATATTTCAGATATTTCCTTTAAACAGCTCAAATCAAAGTGCTGTTAAAAGGTCTCTCTTTTTACAAAAACTAGTTTAAAAAACAAGCATTCATATGGATTGTAATTCTGCTATACATACACACCCCATTTACAGTATGCCAGTATGCCAGAAGTGAGTACACCCCCTCACATTTTGTAAATATTTAAGTATATCTTTTCATGTGACAACACTGAAGAAACGACACTTGGCTACAATGTAAAGTGGTGAGTCTACAGCTAGTATAACAGTGTAAATGTGCTGTCACCTCAGAATTACAAAACATACAGCCATTAATATCTAAACTGCTGGCAACAAAAATGAGCTCACCCCTAAGTGATAATGTCCAAATGGCACCCAAAGTGTCAATATTTTGTGAGGCCACCATTATTTCCAGCACTGCCTTAACCCTCTTGGGCATAGAGTTCACCAGAGCTTCACAGGTTGCCACTGGAGTCCTCTTCCACTTCTCCATGATGACGTCACATAGCTGGTGGATGTTAGAGACCTTGTGCACCTCCACCTTCCATTTCAGGATGCCCCACAGATGCTCAATAGGGTTTAGGTCTGGAGACATGCTTGGCCAGTCCATCACCTTTACCCTCAGCTTCTTCAGCAAGGCAGTGGTGATTTTGGAGGTGTGTTAGGGGTCATTATCATGTTGGAATACTGCCCTGCGGCCCAGTCTCCAAAGGGAGGGGATCATGCTCTGCTTCAGTATGTCACAGTACATGTTGGCATTCATGGATCCCTCAATGAACTGTAGCTCCCCAGTGCCAGCAGCACTCATGCAGCCCCAGACCATGACATTGCTACAGAGGTTGAAGGGGTGGGGTGTCAGCCTGTCAGTGTTCAGACCATACGCCGCACGCTGCATCAAATTGGTCTGCAGGGCTGTCGTCCCAGAAGGATGCCTCTTCTAAAGATGATGCACAAGAAAGCCTGCAAATGGTTTGCTGCAGACAAGCAGACTAAGGACATGGATTTCTGGAACTATGTCCTGTGGTCCAATGAGACCAAGATAAACTTATTTGGTTCAGATGGTGTCAAGCGTGTGTAGCGGCAACCAGGTGAGGAGTACAAAGACAAGTGTGTCTTGCCTACAGTCAAGCATGGTGGTGAGAATGTCATGGTCTGGGGCTGCATGAGTGCTGCCGGCATTGGGAAGCTACAGTTCATTGAGGGAACCATGAATGCCAACATGTACTGTGACATACTGAAGCAGAGACTGGGCCGTAGGGCAATATTCCAACATGATAACGACCCCAAACACACCTCCAAAATGACCACTGCCTTGCTAAAGAAGCTGAGGGTATGGCCAAGCATGTCTCCAGACTGGCCAAGCATGTATCCAGACCTAGACCCTGTTGAGCATGTGGGGCATCCTGAAATGGAAGGTGGAGGTGCGCAAGGTCTCTAACATCCACCAGCTACGTGACGTCGTCATGGAGGAGTGGAAGAGGACTCCAGTGGCAACCTGTGAAGCTCTGGTGAACTCTATGCCCAAGAGGGTTAAGGCAGTGCTGGAAAATAATGGGGGCCACACAAAATATTGACACTTTGGGCCCCATTTGAACAT
The DNA here is from genome assembly GCF_032191835.1 of Heteronotia binoei. Taxonomy (NCBI): domain Eukaryota; kingdom Metazoa; phylum Chordata; class Lepidosauria; order Squamata; family Gekkonidae; genus Heteronotia; species Heteronotia binoei. Next base: position 27,451,970 of record NC_083230.1, on the reverse strand, counting down.
TATCACTTAGGGGTGTACTCACTTTTGTTACCAGCAGTTTAGACATTAATGGCTGTGTGTTGTGTAATTCTGAGGTGACAGCACATTTACACTTTATACAAGCTGTAGACTCACTACTTTACATTGTAGCAAAGTGTCATTTCTTCAGTGTTGTCACATGAAAAGATATACTTAAATAGTTACAAAATGTGAGGGGGTGTACTCACTTCCGTGACATACTGTATATTCAAATATATCCCTGATCTTTTCCCAGTATGGCTTGGCATAGGGATTGAAATATACTTTCCCAAATCAAATTTGGGCACTCCATTGCCATGGACCACTGTGTCCATAGGTTATGGAGGTTTGTGCATGCTTGGGAAAACTACCCTGATTGTTACAAAGACAAAAGGGAACATCCTACTTGTGTATGTTTAAGGTCTGCACTGGATGCACCAGCAATGCACACACGTGGAGCTGAGTGCAGCTCTCCTGAATAACATGCACACACTACCGTTCTCATATGCATATGACGAGTGCAACATGAACGTTAGCATCCCAACATAAGGACATCAGCAAGCCTTTCAGTCCATCTCCCTATCTTGATGGAAATGTGTATCCCAGGTGCATAGCTAGAAAGTTTTGTTTCCAGGGTGGGGGTTGAGGTGAGGGAAGCGCAGACATCGCCGAAGCAGGTGGCAAGCAGGACAAGGTGTGCCTGCCTGCCTGCTAGAGCCATGCAGCTGAGGAGGGACCGGCCACTAGAAAAAGCTACTCTTGAGTAAGACATACACTTTTTGCCTCTGCCCAATCCACCTGCACCTTTGTGACCTTTCTTGCCTCTTCCTTCTCCCGGAGAGATGGTGGTGGCAGCAGCCAGAGGTTTCCAAGGATGCTGTCTGACCAAGCACTAGCTCACTTCTAGGTGGGCAGGCAGCGCCTTTCCTGTACTGAATCTCCACCATGTACTGGCCACACTGATGGAGGAAGCGCAGCCTATCTGCCCAGTTGCTGACACGCACACCGCTGCTGCTCCTCATGCTGACGGGGGAGGGGGGACTGCTCGGGGTTCTGTTACAGCTCAGAGGCATCCATTGCAGCTTGGAGCTCAGAAACTACCAACCCACCCTGGAGCCCCACCAGCATGTGCCAAGCAGCAGTGCCACTGCCTCCCCTCCTCCCAGTCCCAACAAATCCTTCTTGGGCTTCTCCCCTGCTGGCCTGGCTTTCTGACTGGCTACTCACTGCCACTAGGCTGAGTAGGAGCACAGCCAACAGGAAAGCCTTGCCAACACCAATACCCGCCAAGGTTGCCCATGGTTACCCAGAGCCCTCATCCTGGGCTGTCTCTCTCCTGCACCTTGCCTTGCAATGGGGGCATAGCAGATTTGAGAGGGGGCATCACCCCTCCCTCCCCCCCCCCACCTTGCTATAGGCAAAGATGAGCATCACTCTGAAAGATTTTCTCTCCTGCTCTACTAGCTGTTTGTCTAAGGGTTATGTGTTCCTGCTAAATCCTGAGAATGCCACATTTTCAAGTTTCCAGCCCTCATGATTGCGCTGATTAGTTTGAAAAGGAACAATACTTTCTAAAAGCTCAGAAGCATGGAGACAAGTGAAAACATTCCCTATTCTTTCAACCTCACAGCTTTTAGAAACATATTCAAGATTTCAAAAGGACTGACACTGAGAGATGCAATAAATTCTAGAATAAGGATATCACCAGGGCTCCTTTTCTAGCAGGAGCTCCTCTGCATATTAGGCCACTCCCTCCTGATGCAGCCAATCATCCTGGAGTTTACAGTAGACCCTGTACTAAGAGCCCTCTAAGCTCTTGGAGGATTGGCTACATCAGGGGGGGCGTGGCCTAATATGCAGAGGAGCTCCTGCTAGAAAAAGAGCCCTGGATATCACAGTGCAACATTTCCCAACGTATGAGGCCTGCCCTCCAACATTTCTTCACAATTATACAAGAATTACTTAAGTTACATTCAGCCAACAAACCATGATTAGCCATGGCCCTCTATTCCTGATATATTCTCAGTAAGGCTTTCAGTGTAGAACCCGACATCCGTCTTTCTCCTAAAAAGGACTGCTCTAAATCTCTTCTGATAAAATCAGACAGCCCAATAAAAATCATGATCTTTTTGTAAAAACGCTTCCTTTAAAATGCTGTGTTGCTTCCTGTAGCAATGAGCAGAACAGTATTCACAACATGCACAGTTCTACAAAGTGTGCATGCACAGAGAACAGGGAAGAGCCAGTTCACTCAAAAGAAGTAATAAAAGAGCAGTAGGATTTTAACCAACATAGTTTTAAGAGGCCGAGGGCATGATTCTTGCCTGTCTATAAGAATATAATTGTTTACTTTCTGTTCTAATATAGATTAATTACAATGATGCACTTGGAAAACAGAAAAAGAGATTGCAGTGACTTTTGGAACGGTTTCATCAGGCTACATTTCCTCCATTTCAAAGTGTGCATTAAAGCTGTTCGCCATGGATGTATGCTCAAAGATCCTTGTCAGGCTGGGTTTCAGCAGCTCCACTGAATGACATGACAGGTGCTGGGTGGTGTCATTTTTTAGGGACAGTATTTGATCTGTCCCTGGATCCCGCCGGTCATAATATAAAGCCCACAGCAAAGTAATAGTAAGGATCATAGCCAGAATTTGGGTAACCCCAATAGAGATTCCAAGAAATCGAAGCACCTGCAGTTGCTTGGTTCCCCTCAAGAAAGTGTACATCTTTTTACCACAACCCTGCAGAACACAGAAAGATGGAAAGCTGCCGTTATTAAAATGCACCACAGACTTCTCCATTTATTTTTCAGAAAGTCTACATATTATTAGAACTCTGATATAATAGAATATTCAAATTTGAAAATTAAGTTGGTGACACATGTCTTTAATATCAATCCAAGGGATGGAAAGGTGTCTAAGGCTGTGCAGCAAGAACACTGGGTTCAAATCTCTGCATTGAAACTCAATAGATTAAGTTCCCATATCCTAGCCTGCTCTACCTCTGGAGTGCTATAAGGGTAAGAATTATAAAGCACTTTGTATTATGTACTATCAAAAACCCTACAGAAATTCTTAATATTTATAGTAAATAAAAATCAAACTGAGTCTAACCAGGTAATTAAAAGATATCAAAGAAAGAGCAGCTTTATATATACACACTGGAGCAGTTATATAAATATATATATAAGATGTGACTGACTTGAGTTTCCTAGCCATTATCAGGTTTTTGGGGTTAAACTTAAAGCTATCTGTTCCCTTTCCTAGTGAACTATTCTATGAAAAAATGAAACATTATTTCCGACTGAAGTTATTTTTCAACAGGAAGCTCATACAGGTTGACACGCAACAAAGATCCTAATAATATTACTAAGAACATTTTTTTTTAAAAAAAAAGAATTGTTCTACTGATTGCTCCATTTACCAAAAGAAACCTCATTAACAAATTTGAATAAGAAAGCTACAGATTCCTAATGGTACTGTTATAAAAGGTCACATTCTCCAAGTACTTTTGAGGACTCTTTTTGAGGTCTCCGGCAAGTGAGGACAGAGTCACCAGTAATTGCTCTCCAATGGTTACAAAGTTCAAAGGTTTCTACTCCGTCTAAACCTCCACATGAAATACTTCAGCTCTTCAGGTGGCAGAAGCAAGAGGGAAGGTGAGGAAAGATCAACTGTTTAATTCATAGTGGGGCACACTTCCACCTTCTATCATTTTTCTTCCTGCCAGAATGTGAAAATGATTTTACAAAATTTAAAGGAGGCAGCTTAGAACAGTGGGGACTGGGGAGCTTAGACTGTGTACTCCAGTGATTTGTCTCAAGCAATGGAGCTACAAAACACCCATGTTACTCTGCCCTCAATAGTTTTTTCCATTTATTTCATTAAATAAGCTAGTTCTGAGCGAGTGGCTCTGTGGGGAAGCAAATGTGCATTATGGCATGGTTCCTTGCTGAGGAAGATTTATTTTTCCTGTGAGGTCCACTCTACCATCTATTTTTCTCCCTGTTGTTATGCAACAAAACATTTGGGAACCTCCTTTATGACACATTATGTACTCACAAGGAAGTTAACACGGCATTAGAAGCACATGTCAGGAAATGTTAGGGCCAACACCCCACTTTCATCCTTACCTCCTGATAAAGGTCACTAAGATCTTCTTCATGGGCCTGCTTGGAGCAACCTGGAAACTCTCTTACGCAACAGGAGTCAGGAGGCCAATCCATTTCTGTCATTTCCAACCAGTCGGTGAAGTAGACTACTCCACAGCATTTAAACTGCAAAAGAAAGTCCACTCAAGCATAACATTCTATAGCCAGTGAAAGCGAAAAAGAAACCCAGGTCCTTTCCCACTTCTCAAAGATCTCATAGAGATCTCTTAAACTCACACTACACAGCCAGAAACTAACAGGACTCCTGCTGACTGCACGGTTTCTCCGTTCACTGGAGACCTTAAAAATGGAGCCTGGGCATACTATTTGGTGTGGTAGTTAAGCTGAAAGCAAACTGATCCTTCTGTTTGCCATCCTTCTAATAAAAATTATGTGCCATTAAGTCACAATTGACTTCAGTCTATGGACTTTTCAAGGCAACAGATAAGAAGAAGGTAAGAAGATAATGGATTTATATCCAAACCTTTCACTCTGAATCTCAGAGTCTCAGAGCAACTTACAATCTCCTTTACCTTGCTCCCCCACAAGAGACACACTGTGAAGTGGGTGGGGCTGAGAGAGCTCTCCCAGAAGCTGCCCTTTCAAGGACAGCTCTGTGAGAGGCATGACCAAGGCCATTCCAGCAGCTGCAAGTGGAGGAGTAGAGAATCAAACCCGGTTCTCCGATAAGAGTCCATGCACTTAACCACTACACCAAACTGGTGGCTTGCCAATGTCTTCCTTGGTGGTCTCGCGATCAACTACTAATGGTGGCTATTTCCTGCTAAACTTCCAAGCTCTAACAAGACCAGGCTAGGCAAGGCTATCAGGCTGCTTTGCCATTCTTTTACCTTGGGCAGAAATTTATAAATCGCTCTGGAGGTGGCCAGATTGAGAAGTCTCTGCAATACTCCTATCAGAATAAGTTTTGTGATTTGCAGTCATTAATACTGTCCTCTTAACCACAGGTCTATCCGTGATCTTGTGATTCACCTGGGTGAGCCTAGTGCATGGCCGGCATGTAGGAACAGGCCAGGTAGGCAGCCACACTGGGTGCAGGGGCAGGAGTAGGCACCCCTCCCCTGCCCCTGCTCATGCCAGCCGGCTTGGTTCTGAAGTGCTCAGAGCAGCTCCAAATGCCTCAGAGCCAAGCAAATACCTATTAGAAAGTAAAAAGGAACCAGTAGGAAGTAGGGTAAGGCCCTGCCCAGGTCCAGGCTCCTCTGCTGGGACTGGAAGACAAGTTGTCAGCTAAAGTTTAGGATAAGGTTTAGAATAGCTGGGCTGTTTTTGGAAGCTCCCCTGAGGATAAGTCCCTGGATCTTGCTACTGCTTTTTGGTAAGCTGCCAGTCTGGTTAAGGTTTAGAGTAAACTTGTTAAGTTTATGGTTATGGCTTGGGGGAAATTAAGACTAAGTTGCAGTTTATCCCACCTTTATTCGAGCTTTCTTAAAGTAAGAAGATGTCTGGATTTCCATTTTATTTTAGTTTTTTAATTCGTGGTTTGAACTACTGCTGTTGCTACTTTCACTTTTCAGATCCAAGCCTCTCCATTGTCTTGTTCGGTCTTCACCCCCCTCTCTCTTTTTCTGGAATTTTCATCCCTCTTGTTGGCTTTTTCCCCCTCTTCCTGTGACTGAGGGCTTAGCCTTTGATTTTAGGAAGATCTGGGAGGGGAGGCTGTCCCTTCTTTCCTCTTTCTTCTCTCCTCTGCCTTAAGCTTTTTTTATTCTGGCCTTGCCTGGCATTCCTTTTTGCTCTCACTTTGTTATTGCTTCCATCTACAGTTTCATTCAGACCCTTCTGCCTGACTCAAGACTTCAGGCTGTACTGATTATTTTCCTCCACAGGCCTCTTTTTACTTTACGGCTCCTATTTGCATTGGTTTTGACTTTCTTCCTGTCCACTCTGGCTGACTGGGATGTTTAGAGACTGCCCCGAGGTTAAATTCTTTCATTGCTCTTGTTGCTGCTTATCGCTGCAGTTGCCAGTCTGGTTAAGGTTAAAGATATTTGTTAAATTATTATAATTAGTTTTAATAAAAATTCCAAAACAAGTGCCTAATATGCTTCACTTTGTCTTGAGCCCAGAAGGTCAAGGAGGTATTGAATAAACCAGAGGGGGAAAAGTGGAGTCATGGTCAACTGGAACAGACTTTTAGAACCAACAAGAGAAGAAAATATTTAATCTCAGCCCTTTGCATTGGTCTCTCTAATCATTGCCAGGAAATAACTGTTTTTCCTTCTTGCTGGTCATATCAATGCCTTTCATTCATTGGCCTGAAGGCAGAAAGAGATAAGGACTACAGGTTTTCTATTTTTTTTCCCCAGTGAATGTTAAACATTCAGTGAAAAGGACTCAAATCATTACTAGTGGGGTGATGCCCCCACAAGAGCTCCTCGCAGCTATTTCAGAACTTGGACTTTCTAGCTGCAGACATTAGTGACTCCATATTTAAACTAACTCCAGAGGAAAAGTAAAAACAGGTTGCTTACCTGTAACTGATGATCTTCGAGTGGTCATCTGTGCAGTCACACACATGGGTCTTGCCTTCGGCAACAGATCCTAAGCTCGGAGACTCCAAAAGCTCGCTTGAGCGTTATTTTTGGCGCGCTTTCCAGCTCACCCTGAGGAGCAGGCACCGACTACACATGCCTGGAGCGAGTGGGGAAGGCGCCCCTCCCACTCAGTTTCTTCCAGTCGCTACTGACAACCCTTGACCATCAAACGGTAGACCCTCAATCTTTTGCTTGATGTCAGTCTGAAGGTTGGTTGAGTGAAGTCATGCATGGCGCCAAAGCGCTACTGATGATGCAAAGACCCTAGAGGAGCAGGACACTGCATGACGAACGGTATTTATTTGTTGTTTACTGACTCTGGAGAGTTCTGAAACCAGTTGATGAGCCAGTTTTTGAGAAGCGTCTGGTAAAGTTGGAATCAGGGGTATGAATTGGTTGGCAAGGTTGAAAACATAAGCCGAAAGGTAAGCCAAATAATTATTAATCTTAAGAGTTGGTGGTAGCCATCTTTCGTGCTAGGTTTTTGAGTTTACGCTCTTCCTGGTCGGGTGAAGCAGGGTGTCATGAGGGTGAAAAATAATAAAATTGGGAGCAGGATGAGAGGAGAGAAACTTCGAATCTGGGGCATGGATAGAGAGAGTCAAACCTTCTAGGAGTAGGTGTGATGGAGGCTGATTGGCCCAGGTTTCCTTAAGTCCCTCAAGAAGTACAGGGAGCATTGGCAGTAAAGATCCAGCAGGCAGGTCGGATTGCACTAAGTCATATACCACATCAGTGACCGCCAGGGTGTCAGAGGGTAAGGTGACATTGAGAGCCTCCGCCATGGTGGAAATTAAGTTGAGATAGGCCTTAGAGTCATTGGATAGAGAAAGGCAGTTGGGGCGAGGCGTGTCGGAGCCGGGGGAGGCTGGGGAATTAGGTTGACCGGAGCCGGAGGACCTAGAACTCACCGATTCTGAGTCGGAGTCGTCTGGAGGTAGCAGAGGCTGGTTCGAAGTTATCAGTTGTGCTATAGGAGCCGAGGGCATGGTTACAACCGGTGAGCAAGGGGCTCGGGTCGGAGCCGAGGAAGTTGTTGCAATCGGTGAACGAGGAGCTGGGATTGGAGACCTAGGAGGCTGAGCCTAGGTGGAGGTCGAGGCCAAGGCTTGGGAGTCAAGGTACATATGTGGGTGAAGCATGTTGACTCCTAGACTGCCTGTACTCAGCGTAATCACGATACCGAGAGCACTGAAGTCTTTCATGGGAAGGAGATCTGGAGAAAAACCTGTAAGCCCTACGGTACCAAGGCAAAGGTGATCTCGAGGCCAGGGAATAGTCGTAACGGTAGCGGTAGTCATGGCGGAGATCCGTGCAGATGGGTGAGCGAGAACGGTGAGAAAGTTCTCTGTCGAGAGGTACCCTGTAGTACCGAGTCGAGGACTGAGTCGACGTTTCTCTATAAAGCTGGGTTGAGACTTGGGTGGATGACTCACGAAGCTCTCTATACAGGGGAGAAACCCCGACATCTTGATACGTGCTTGGTTCTCTATATAGGGGAGAAACCCCGATGTCCCGGAATGCGTTCGGATCCAAAAGATGCCTGGGGTCCGGTTCCAGGATATCCACAGGAAGGGAGCCGTGGAGCGATGGAGATCTGGATGGAATCGGAATCACATCTGTGGGTTGAGCGAGCTGAGGCATCTCAGTGATGACGTCAGTGGGGGCCGTGAGTTCTGCAGGCAACAGTGTTGGGATTGTACGCTGTGTCGAAGTCGAGGCCATTGGAGTCGAGGTGGAAGTCGAAGTCAAGGCCATCGAAGCTGAAGGTGCAGACTTAGTAGAAGGCTTGCTGGTCTTGGCTGAAAACTCCCGATGTTTCTTGGGCGCCGAAGCAGATGGATCCAAGTGACAGCTCGACTTCTTAGACTTGTGACCGGACTCAGAATGGCAGGAAGCAGATCTGTTGGACTTATGCTTTCGTAGTGATGCCACAGTGGCCGAAGCAGCCGAATCTCCCTCTCTAGATGGGGAAGGCAGCAAATTGCTGGAAGTGGGCATAGCCCAGAGAGACTTTTTCAAGGAGAAAGCTCTGAAGTCTGGCAGCCCTGTTCTTTCACGCCTGCTTGCCAAAACTAGCACAATGGGTGCAAGAGTCGACCCTATGGGCTTCCCCAAGGCAGAAAAGACAGTGGGAATGACCGTCGATGGACAGGATTTTAGCTCCTCAGCGGCAGCACTTTTTAAATGTAGTTTTCCCTTCCATACACTCCGGACAAGGGAGTGGGGGGGAAGGGGAGGGGAAAAGGAAAAGAAAGCGCAGAATAAGGCTCCTTTTTTTTTCAAACAGATAAGGACGAAATAGTAGGGAAGAAAGAAGAATACGATACGAAGAGAAGAACGTGCTAAGGAGAGGAACGCAATGAGGTAGGTGTTGTCCGAGTGGTGGTTAGGAAGAAACTGAGTGGGAGAGGCGCCTTCCGCTCGTTCCAGGCATGCGCAGTCGGTGCCTACTCCCCAGGGCAAGCCAGAAAGCGTGCCAAAAATAACACTCAAGTGGGCTTTTGGAGTCTCCGAGGTTAGGATCCATTGCCGAAGGCAAGACCCATGTGTGGGACTGCACAGAGACCACGATGAAGATAAACAAGTTTACTCAGGTGGAAGAAACTAAGTTAATAAAACACTGTCTTTATAAAAAAGCTACATTGTTTCTTCTAACTTTTCTGTGCCTGTAGAGGAAAACAACTTAAAACTTGTTAATTTTATACTCTACCTACTGGGCTCTTTCTAACACAAATACAGACTTATCAAATGCAGCCAGGAAATATTTACATAAACAGGAAATCTGTGGAATAGTGATATATTTCAGATTTCATCTAGGCAAGAGAATGACAGGTATTTAAAGTGGTTTTTTTTCCTGCACACAAACATATATCTTGAATTAATGGCTTTTACCTCATGCACTTCCATGTTTGTGCTTTATTATAGTTCATTCTTTTAAAAAAGAGCTCTGTGTTTCTCCCTCACCTAAGGACCAAAAAAATAAGCAAGTGGTATTTTCACCATCAGTTATAGAAGCGAGAACTAAAATGGGCTACTTTGTAAACAATGGCATGTACTGTTTCATCGACTGCTATTTTTTCAAGGCTTTTAATCTCTTTCCAACTCTTCAGCGTTAAGCTTTCCTAAACTTTCTGTCCCAGACTCTTAGACATTTATATTTGCAGTTAAGGGACAAATTCAATTCTTTCTGGAGTTTATTGGAAAAGCTTATCTTACAATCATAACTACCACAAGACGGGCAGGGCTTTTTTTGTAGCAGGAATTCTTTTGCATATTAGGCCACACATCCCTGATGTAGCCAGTCCTCCAAGAGCTTACAGGAGCCCCTGTACTAAGAGCCCTGAAGGACTCTGGGTAGGACTAAAGGTCCATTTAGCTCAATACTTAATATATGACTGTGGGAAGCCACTGCTTCAGGGGAGCTCAAAAGAATTGTAGAGATGGTTTAATGATTAGAATAGTGTATGAGAACTGGAATGAAATTCTCATTCAACTAAGAAGCTCACTATATGACCTTGGCCTAGTTTCTCTCTTTTTTTCTCTCTCTCTCACCTACAGTCTGACCTTCCTGAAAAGGTTGTTGTCAGAATAAAATGGGAGAGGCAAAAACCATGAATGCCACTTTCAGAGAAATTATAGGATAAAAATATGTAAGAAGTACCCCCCCACCCCCCAATCATTTGTTCAAATTAAGTTATTAATCGTTCAATCCTAAGAATAATTCCTGGGAGGAAGGTCCACTGAGTAGACTTCAGCAGGATTCCAAGACCTGCTTAGAATTGCACTGTTAACTGTGGTTCTGCTTTTCAACAAATACATTGGAGACACCATGTATCACAAGGAGGAGCAGAGAAGAACTACCATGCATTAACTATTTGATTGCCTATTAACTTCCAACACTTTAAAAAAATGAAATGTGAAATCATGTGCAACAGACCAACCAAGAACGTCTCTAGGTAGTTCAACGTACACAATTAGTGTACTTCAAAGCCACATTATGAACTGGATGTAATCTTACCTCTCTCTGAAAGAAATTCCAAGCATGAGTGAGCCACTGATATCTAGGTAAGCCATAATTGGTCATTCTGGCTTTTAAAGTGACCATGTCTGACCATTGCACAGGAACCTGAGGATAAAGGAAAATATTTCAAATAAACCAAAGTCGCATGTCCTGAAATCAACTGGAAGACATTCATAGAAATTGGGGCAGATTCATAGAGCCACTTTTGAAGATAACCACTGGTGGTGAGTTATTGCCTTTCTGTACTGGTTATATAGTGAGATGGTGTTGAAGGCATGCTCTCTAATATGGTAACAAGGCTTCTATGTCCCCACATGTGTGTGTGTGTGCGAAGTTCATGTATATCTTTTTTTTAACAATGGGACTTTTTTCCCTTTTATAGCAAACATAATTAGAGATTAAACACCTTTTTCTGTGCATTGAAGTACCAATACCGTATATTGTTACTTGTTACTGGCCTCCCCCCTTCATTCCATCCCAGTGCTATAAGACCTGCTGGACCTGCACAATAGGCCATGTCTGTGAGGCAAAATTTGCCATTTTAGTACCTATTGTTACTCTGTAATTTTAGATTTTAAATTGGTTTTTTACTGTTGATTGTTTTTATGATGTAACCCACCCTGAGCCTGTTCTAAAGGAAGGGTGGGCTAAAGAAAGGAAGGAAGGAAGGAAGGAAGGAAGGAAGGAAGGAAGGAAGGAAGGAAGGAAGGAAGGAAGGAAGGAAGGAAGGAAGGAAGGAAGGAAAGAAGGAAAGAACAGCCAAAAGTAAGGAAGAAAAGTCTTCTGGTGGCCATTTCTCCCCTTCAGGAATAGTGGATATAAATCTGATGCGTGTTTTCTTTACATGAAATTATCCTGGCACTTCAGTGCAGGGAGAAAAATCTGTTTTAGTCCTAATTATGCCTACAATTTCAGCATATTGACTGAAAACAAAATGTGGGTTGTTTCATTTTATATATTTCCAAGAAAAAGAGTCTTAATTAGTGAACAAAATACATTTTCTATTGCAATTATCATTGTTTTTGTATACAAAGAACCTGATCATACAATATTCAAATCAATAATTAGAAGACTTATTCCTATGTAGGGCTTTTTTTTGTAGAAAAAAACCAGCAGGAGCTCATTTACACAGTAGGCCACACACCCCAAAACCAAGCCAGCTGGAACTGTGTTCCTGTGCGTTCCTGCTCAAAAAACCCACCCTGTTCTTATGCATAGGTAAGACAGTCCAACAGCTCCAGAAACAGGAAGGTTTGCCTAGCATATGTTTTTTACGTTTGGAACGTGTGTTTTTATGTACTGAGAAAGTATTTCCTTTCCAATATTTTCCCCAAAATAAAACTATTTTTTTATGTACAGTTTGCTTTCTCATGTCACAGAACATGACTCCAATCAGTACATGAGTAACAATGTCAAGTACAATTTTGCTTCCTCTAGCATAACTGTTAAGAACTGAAAACTGATTTCTACTTTACTGGGTAAAACACCAATTATCAAATGTCCTTACTGTATAATTCTGTACTCCCTTATTACGTATACTTTTTGGCTTTCTATTATTTGGTTGGGTGGTATTAGAAAGAAACCAAAGATACTGATTTACCACAATTTTTAGTGATATCCCTTCTGATATTTCATGTGATAAACTGCTGCTATTTTCTCACTGCTTATTCATTGGCTATTGTCAAATTAAGCCACTGTTTTGGTCTTCATTGTATCTCATCTTGGCTCTGTCTCTCCTTATTAGGTAATAAATGAAAGGATAAACATTCCACAGTAGGAGGCCTGCAATCATTGTATCTTGTAAATCAAACAGCTATGAAATAGCAGCAATCCATCATGACGAAAATGCTAAACCCTATTGTGAAAACGGACAGTGCAATTCAAGATATAACTTTTGCTATTAATGAATGTTTCCACAAAAGATACATTTTGGAGCACAAATCTCAGTTCTATGAGAACCAATTATGCCAACTTCAAATAAGATTATCAAAGATTTCAGGTTTTCATGGCTGGTAACATCATTAGGGTTTGTAGAATCTTTCGGGGTCAAGTGCCGTGTTCTACTGGAGAAAGTTTTCCTTCCAGACGTTTCGTTCTCAGCTGCGGAGAACATCCTCAGTGGCGTTGCAGCCGGAGCAGGCGCTCTGACCTTCTTAGCTGCTGTGCATTGAGTGGGGCTCAATGCACAGCAGCCCCACTCAATGCCCAGCAGCCAAGAAGGTCAGAGCGCCTGCTCCGGCTGCAACGCCACTGAGGATGTTCTCCGCAGCTGAGAACGAAACGTCTGGAAGGAAAACTTTCTCCAGTAGAACACGGCACTTGAGCCCGAAAGATTCTACAAACCCTCAAATAAGATGGTTTAAATCAACCTCTAAATTCACAGCAACACTCACATGATCATTTTCTGGTAGCATCACTTTCAGTATCCAGTCAAGAAGTCACCACTATGCATGGTAAAGAACAAAATCAGTACTCAACAACAGTGCTGACACTGCTCCCAGGCTTTAGATCACTCAATGATAAATTGCTGGCAATCATCCGATGTACTCAAGACTCCTCAGCTGTTGCAATGTTGTTGTTTTTTGTTATCTTGGGGAAACGTATGAATTTTACTCACATGTAATTTGATGCGTCCAACTTTTCAAAACACACAAACGAAAACAAAGGATTGTGCAAAGGATGGGAAGGATGCTAGGGGCCAAGAAGCAAACTACCAGCATCCACATCCATGGTACAACCTTAAATGCAATACAATCCCATGCAATTACTCCGGTCTAAGTCTACTGAAGTAAATGGGCTTAGAATAGAGGCATTTAGACTGAAGTAGTTCTGCATGGTATTTCAGTGCTGGAATAGCAAGTGCACTTCTGGTTATTGTACTTCAACAAGGATATTAAAGAGTTGGGAAAAGTACAGAAGCTGGCAACCAAAATGATCACAGTGTTGGAGTGCTTGCCATATGAGACAAGGCTAAACATCTATGGCTTTGTAATTTTTTTTTTTTTAAAGGAGACTGAGGAGTGACACAATAGCAGTCTACAAAATAATGAATGGTGTAGATAAAGTAGAAGCTTCGGACCCTCTCCTATAATTCTCAGGGGTCATCCTGATTGGGCAGTAGACTCAAAGCAGCTCAAAAGTATTACTTCTCACAATGCGTTTCACTTATGCAACTTACTGCCAAGAAATGTGTTGGCTTACCTGGATTTTAAAAGGGCACTGAACAGATTTACAGGCCTAGTGGCTATTAACCAACATAGCTGAATGGGATGAAGAATGTTCCCTCAAAAACTGGAAAACAGGTAAGTGCTACGTGAGCCCTGCTTGTGGGCTTCCCTGTGGCATCTGACTGGCCACCAAAGGAAACTGAATGCTGGACTTGGGCAGTGGAGCGGCACTGATTTGATCCAGCATGGCTACTCTTATGTTCTAAGAACAAAAGGAAGTGAGACTATGTAACAAGGTGTTCCCTTTTCTACTAACACCCTTTTCTACTAACTACTGCTTGACAGTAGATATCAATTAAACAATAATAATTGCTGTGTTATAAAACTGACAGAAGTGTACCCACAAGCATTCCAAAAAGATGAGCTTAGTATTTTACTATATCAAAATAACATCTGTTGATTATTACACTGATTCTACAGCACGGTTAACCCATAAACACCTCAATAAACACAGACCCATTAAACTCCTGGTTTAAACTTTTTGCATGCACAAGCTTCTATCTTAGTTTACTTCTCCCACACTTTATCACCATTTTAAAAAGGAGATCTAAACGCAAGGCAAAACTGTACCCGACAAAATAAAAAGTATGATCATAATTATGAAGAAAGATTTTAACAACTGCCTCCTAATTTGCTTAAAGAGATAAACTCAAGACCAAAACGATAAACTCAATACCAAGTACAAACATAAAATGGAAAGAGATATAATCAAGCAAATAACAAAAAATATGGTAAAATTATTAGTGATCAATAAACGCAAATAATATTTGGATGGCTTTGCACCATGTCAATCTGGTTAATCAACATAACAAGCCAGAACCAGACTCCTACAAATGCATCTGAATGTGCTTGCCTAACCTTAGTAAGCTTAACAGGGAGAGTTTCCCCATTGAAACAACTCTCAAACTGCAGCTCACCAATGAGTCACAAAAGGGACACAACAGCTTCCTACTCAAAGGAATGCTAGCATCCATCACCAAATGGTGCATCATCATAGTCTATCTGGATGATTGTTAATTTTTTTGCCTTAGGTACTATGGTTCCGGTCTTGAAACATCACCTGGAAATAACTGTCAAGCATTCACACTGACAAAAGATAGCTGTCATGCAAATATCATAACATGTGATCTTGTTCATAGTCTTGGAAATAAATTTGTAAGTCTAAGGGAAACTTGTTTGAAAGGTTCAGAAATCCCCAAACAAACCATAAGACTTTTTTTCCTTTCTCACTCCAAAATCTGCTTATTTTTTTTTTTCCATTATAAGGAAGGGAGGGGAAAAAATGAGCAGATCATTTGCTTTTACCATAATTGGCTACTATACTAAACTAGTGAAATGAGACACTGTCACATTTTTCATTAATATCGTTTCCTGAAAATGAAATATCACACCATGACAAAGAGTTAGAAAGTGAAATGACAACTCCAGAGGATACTGGAAACCACTGTTAAAGGCAAACAAGACTATCCGTTGTGTCACCTGAGGATATTCAGACACAGCCGTGGATGGAGTTAATTGGCTGGCTTGACTCTCCTGCTGGAATTCTTCCAGCTTTTTTTAAAGATTAACATATGTGAATGTGCGACAACAGGTGCTTAAACTATCAGCACTGAATAAGCAAAGAAATTAGAATCTTAGTCTTCAGAGTAAATGGATATCTCGATAAATGTCAAGACATCATAACAGCTATTGATTTTAGTTTCATATAAATGCTTTCATTAAACAAGTTGTATATTTTTTAAATCTTTCTAAAGCTGGAATTCTCAATTCCAATTATAATGCAAATTAATTATGAAATCAAGTGTATTTATTTGCATACACAGGTTTCTGATGCATCAGTCAGCACTAATTCTTCTAAAAAGTGAAAGGTGTTCAGTGGAAAAAGTACTTTTAAATGTGGCACAACTTATGCTAGTGGTTGGGAAATGATTTAATTCTGAAACAGGCATGTGAAGCTATGGGAATGAAGAAAAATGTATCATGTCACTGGTTTCTAATCAAGTATATTCTCAAACACCAATCTTTTTATTATCATGTTTATTATAATTACTTCTCAGGGCTGTTTTCAGGTCGCAATGGGCCCTGGGCAGAGAGTGTCTGGGGGGCCCTTCCCCTCCTCTACTTGAAGAATACCCAAAGGAGTCTCAAAGCAGCTTACAATCTCCTTTCCCTTCCCCTCCCCACAATGGACACCCTGTGAGATAGATGGGGCTGAGAGAGCTCTCCCAGAACTGAGAGTAACAGCTCTGAGAGAGTTATGATTGATCCAAGGTCACTCCAGCAGTTGCATGTGGAGGAGTGGGAAATCAAACCTGGTTTTCCCAGATAAGAGTCCGTGCACTTAACCACTACACCAAGCTGGCTTCCCACTTTGCCCTCACCTTCTTCCTGGTTGCTTAACCATATACAATGGACAGCACTTTTTAAGAGGCTTAAAAATGCTGTACATAAAACTGCAGGACTGTGAAGGGTTACTTCTCAGGCCCAGAGAGCCAGAGCCTGAAAGCCTTGAGTGACAGGTTACTTCAGGCAATCTGACTGATTGGCATCAGCTGGGCAGAAAAGGTCTTCTGAGAGCTGGATGCTGAGGGAGGTAATTCAGATTCCTGCCTTGTGACAATACATGTACTTGAGCCCATCTTAGACTAGTCCTGACAGAAAAGGATTTAGTGCTGACAAATTCAGAATTCATCAGTGACTAAATATAGTCTTAATTCAACATTAGCTGAGAGCAGTTTAGACACAGACAAGCAAACTAGGGGAAAGTCTGGCAAAGAGGTTTGTGTAGAATAAGAAGTCTCCTATTCAGGCTAAAAGGAAGGGGGATATATCATCTAGGGAGAGAAGAAGAATCCCTATTCAGTCAAACAGGGAAGGTTATCTCTCTTAGGATTAGAGATCCCTGGTCCAGTGTGACTGGAAACTGCTTGTGGTGATTTTAAAAATCAGTTAAAAACTCAAGAATATTTCTGGAGTTCCAAGAGAAGGGGTTTGGGTACTGGGAAGAACGGAAGATTCTTTTCACTTACTGTGAAGTCTTCCTTCTCTGTGGTCCCGGAGTGGTCCAGTCCTCACTCTTGGGATCATAGCTCCTCCTCTCCGAAGGCAGGGCTGAACAAACTTGACATGGAGGGGAGGTGCTTGGCCCTTGGTCTCCAGTTCATCTGCAAGCCATCACACCTCCCTAAATGTAACTCAAATGCAACAAGGGGAAGAAAAACACCAAACATTCCCCGCCAACCACAGTTCCAGGACCCCCGTCCCCTCGACTGAACGGGGTGTAGACACTATAAGATAAAGGGAAATAAGATCCTTCAGCACCAGAACCAGAGGAAGCTGAGACCCCCCCTAGACACAACTGGGTGGGTAGGATTGGACCACTCCAGGACCACAGAGAAGGAAGACTTCATGGTAAGTGAAAAGAATCTTCCGTTCTCCAGTGGTCCCAGGAGTGGGCCTGTCCTCACACTTGGGATGTAAAAAAGCCTTGTCCCAGGGTGGGCCCCTCAGCTATGCCCCTAGACCACCTGCTGGAGGACCTTCCTGCCAAATGCAGCCTCAGTCAAGGTCGCCTTATCGATCCTGTAATGCTTGGTAAAGGAGTGGACCGATTTCCACGTGGCCGCCTTGCAAACTACCTCCAAAAAGGGAAAGGATCTGAAGGCCGCTGAAATGGCCATCCCTCGAAGGGAATGGGCCATAACCCCCTGGGGAGGATCCAGGCCCTATGTCTTATAGGCTTCGCTAATGCAACCCCTGATCCACCCGCTAATAGTGGCGGATGAAATGTTATGCCAGTCTGAGTTCCGAAAGCAAACAAATAGAGAGTCGCAATGCCTAACCTCCTTAATCCTATCCAGGTAAAAACTGAGGGCTCTACAAATGTCCAGGCAGTTGCCATAGTTTCTCCTTCTCATGCGTCGGAGTGAGGCAAAAGGAAGGAAGAACAATATCCTCTGACCTATGGAACCTCGAGTTCACCTTAAGGATGAATGCTGGATCTATGTGTAGAACCACTTTGTCTTGGTGGAACACACACAGGTCCTTGTGAATTGAAAGACCCTGAAGCTCAGATACCCTGTGTGCCGAAGTAATGCCCACCAGGAACACCGTCTTGAAAGTGAGCAGTTTAAGACTGCACGACACCATAGGGTCAAAAGGCTTACAACAGAGAGCGTCTAGTACCGTGTTTAACTGCCAAGAGGGAAACCGATGCACCTGAGGTGGATTAATCAGAGCCACCCCTTTCAAGAAATGCCTGATGTGAGGGTGGGCTGTTAGGGACCTACCCTTTCCTGACCCCCTAACGGCTGCAATGGCTGCCACCTGCCTGTGAAGGGTGCTAGTACTAAGTCCTTTCTCCAACCCATCCTGCAGGAAGGCGAGAATAACTGGAACCCTGGCTTTCAAGGGATCCTCCCCCCTCTCCACACACCAGGTATGAAACACCTGCCATGTGAGATTAAAGGCTCTAGCTGTAGAACGTTTCTAGATGATAGCATAGTATCCACTACCACTGTTGGGTAGCCTATACTAATCAACTGTTGCCGCTCAATCTCCAGACAGTGATCTTCAGAAGCTCCGGTCAAAGGTGATATAGGCTGCCCTGTGAGAGTAGGTCTGGCCTCAGTGGAAGCCGCCAGAGGGGCTCCACTGCCAATCTGTGGAGTTCCTGAAACCAGGTCCTTCGGGGCCAAAAGGGAGCCACCATGATCACTTCAGCCTTCTGTTCCTGGAATCTCTGCAGGAATCATGGGAGGATCTGGAATGGGGGGAAGGCAAAAAGAAGTGAGTTTAGGGCACCTATTGCCATGGCCCCTCTGCTTCTGGACCTGGAGAAATACTGGACCACCTGATGATTGCTATCTGAGGCGAATAGGTCCACTGCTGGGGTCCTGAACCTCTGACATATCTGATGACAGGATTCGCGATGAAGAGTCCACTCCACTTGGTCCAGAGCTTGGCGGCTCAGCCAGTCTGCGACCACGTTGTCCCTCCCGGCCACGTGGGTGGCCTTGATGGACAAGAGATGGTCTTCCACCCAATGAAACAGATTCTCCACTTCTGACTGAAGCTTCCTGTGTCTTGTGCCCCCTTGCCTGTTTATATAGGCCTTTGCGGTCATGTTGTCTGTCTGGATGAGAACGTGTGCACCTTCCACATGTTTCGTCAACTCCCGTAGGGCTAGTCCTATAGCCCTCAGCTCCAGGAGATTTATGCTTTCTCTGGATTCCTTGGTGAACCACTGCCCTCGGGCTACTGCTCCTGCTGTGTGGGCTCCCCATCCGAACAGGCTGGTGTCTGTTGTGATCACAACCCTTTGGGGTTCCCTCATCTCCTGAACCCAGAGAAAACGGTTGGGAGCTTGCCACCACTCAAGGGCCCGTTGCAGGCCAGGAGGAATTGAAATTAGCATTGGACTCTTGAGGCTTATTTGTTTCTGAAAGGGAAGTAACAGCTTCTGCAGAGGCCTTGTGTGAAAACAAGCCCACTGAACTACATCCTAACACGACACCATCATGCCCAGCAACTGTGCCAGGCTCATCAGCCTTACTTTCCGTCCCTGTTTGACTGCGGCCATTAATTGGAGGATCTTCATCCGTCTTTCCGGTGTCAGGAAGACCCTGTTCCCCCTGGAGTTGATCTGGACCCCTAGGTGAGTCAGGAACTGGGACGGTTAAAGAGAGCTCTTCTGGGTGTTTATGACAAATCCGTGCAAAGCAAGGATCCTCATGGTCTGCTCTAAGGCTTCTCTGGTCTGCTCCAGTGAGGGGGCTTTGATGAGGCTGTCGTCCAGGTATGGAAATAAGGCCACCCCCTGCAGCCAGAGGGCTGCCATTAGAGTGACCAGCACTTTGGTGAACACTCTGGGGGAGAACTTGAGTCCAAAAGGCAATGCCCTGTATTGGTAGTGTCGCCCATCATAGGCAAAGCGAAGGAACCTGTGGTGTTTCTGTGCAATGGGAATGTGGAGGTAAGCCTCCCAGAGGTCTATCGAGGTAATGAAGTCCCTCTGCTGGATTGCAGCTAGAATAGACTACAAGGTCTCCATCCAGAACCTCTTTGTGACTACCCTTTTGTTCACCCATTTCAAATCCAGTATCGCCCCCACGTCTCCATTTTTCTTGGGTACCACGAAAAAGACCAAGTAGACTCCCTCAAATCTTTTCGCCTGAGGAACTGGTTCTATGGCCGCTATCTGCACAAGATGGTCGATGGCTAGGAGTAGAGTCTGAAGCTTCTCGGCAGACTGGGACCTGGGTATCTCTAGGAAATGGTCCCAGGGTAGTGTGTGAAACTCCCGCGTGTAGCCATTGGATACCGGGTCCAGTGCCCAACTGTCTGTAACTGTCTGGTATCAGATGTGGAAAAATTTCTGGAGCTGACCGCCTATCCCCTCCTTAACCGACGTCTCATCCCAGTCAGGCTGAGTTGGGTTTCTTCAGTCCCTTTGGGTTTTGGCTTTGTTTCCCTGAGAAGGAGGATCTGCCTTCTCTAGACTTCGGCTGCCACTTTGTTCTGTAAGGTTTGAAAGATGATTGTCTGGAATCCCTCCTGTTGTCCCGAAAGGGCTGGAACCTCCACCTTGACCTATTGTCTCTTCTATTAGAGGGCAGAAGTTTTTTCTTGTTCCTGTCCTTGATGAGATATCTGTCCAAGGCTTCCCCAAAGAGAAAACCCCCTTTAAAGGGAACTGCCACCACTTTGGATCTGGCGGAGGGATCCGCAACCCAATTGCAAAGCTAGATGTTCCCTCGAGCAGTGATGCTGGAAGCTATAGCTCTGACTGAAAGCTGCACTGCCTCAAACATGGAGTCTGCTGCTGTGACCTTCAATGCACAGCAGCCAAGAAGGTCAGAACGCCTGCTCCGGCTGCAACGCCACTGAGGATGTTCTCCGCAGCTGAGAAGGAAACGTCTGGAAGAAAAACTTTCTCCAGTAGAACACGGCACTTGAGCCCGAAAGATTCTACAATCCCTAATGACTATAGTAACTGCGAATAATTCAAGAAGCTCTTACTAGCCTGATATATAAGAATAAGAGTTTGTGTTTATGTTAGTTTACCTCAGCATATTCAACCCTGACCTTTCCCCGTAAATAAACCTTCTCTTATTTTTGAATTTTAAAAGCATCTCAAGTGCCATTTTTTTGTCATTATGTTACAGGGAGACCCTAGCCCTTCCCTCAGGTCCTGGACTGAGAAAATAGCCAAAGTATTTCTGACAGGATGGGACTGCTAAAGCTATTTTAAATAGAAGAATACACTTTACCAGGGCTGTTCAGTCAGTGAAAGGATACAAAAGAAAAATGGAGGGGAAATTTTGCCATTAAGCGGGCTAAGTGGACAGGGACTGTCATACCATCCATCCTTCCCCTGCCCACTTGCTCATTTGCCAGTTCTCCCAAATGTTCATCCAGTGTTCCATAACTGTACTGGCCATTGAATGTAGTGCGGACGAGAGTAGTGGGGGAGTACAAAAAGCAGATGGGCAGTAGAGGAGGTGAACAGATGGGGAAATAGAAGTAGTGGGCCCCACCAGAAGACCTTGGCAGCTGCCCCCCCTCACGGTATGGTGATGTAGGCCCTGTTGCTTCTAATAACTTGTAGTCCCAACTTCTGCTTCTAGTCAGTTAAAAACTATCTTTGGTTTCGCAGTTATAGATATAGATAGATATGGAAGAAAATCAAACATACAAGGCATACTTTGGAGTAGCAGCGAGTTGACACAGATCATTATTGCTGCTGAAAGGTTTAGAACTGTACACAAATGGCCCTGCAGGGCAGCAAAGCCCCTGTGAACTTTCCCTGTATATTGGCCCTCCAAAGGAGGCCAAATTAAAGACCACTAGAGAGAGGGCCTTCTTGATTGCAGCCCCCTACTGGTGTAATCAACTACCAGAGGAAGTGAGGGCCCTATGGGACCTTGCCCGGTTCCGCAAGGCCTGTAAGACCGCTCTCTTCCGGTTGGCTTTCAACCGACGCTGAGCCTTGTATCGTAGGGAAATTGCAGAAATACTGTCGCCATTGAAATTATATCATATCAAAGAGACTTTTTAAATGTCATGTTTATTCTGACTGTTTTAATTACTGAATGTGTAATTTTATAATATGTATGGATTTTAATTGTTTGCTGTGGTTTTATAATGTGAGCCACCCTGAGACTGCTTTGGTGGGGAGGGTGGGATATAAATCAAATCAAATAAATAAATAAATAAAATGTCCCATCCATCCTGATCATAAATTAGAAGACAACCATTCTATAAAGACTCACAGCCAGGGCTTTTTTTTTTTTTTTTTTGCAGAAAAAGCACAGCAGGAACTCATTTGCAAATTAGTCGCACTTGATGTCACCATTGTTTCACACAGGGCTTTTTTGTAGGAAAAGTCCAGCAGGAATTCATTTGCATATTAGGCCACACCCCCTGACACCAAGCCAGCTGGAACTGCGTTCCTGGGCATTCCTGCTCAAAAAAAGCCCTGCTCACAACAATAATCAAAGACAGGGTTAATTAACCTTAAACTGTGACATGACAATTTTCTGACAAACATGCATATGAATGGAGCCTTTGGCACTGTTTCAGTCATTTTCATACCTTTAAACTAAGTTGAAACTGATGGGACTCAGCAGAAGTAGTTTATGTACCTGCTTACTCTATTTAAATAGCTATATCCTCTTTTTCCCCACATGAAGCTTATCAGACATAAGCAACAGGGAGGAGGTGGGGCGGGCAGACAAAGAGAAGCGATGGGAAGGAGGTGGGAAAGGCAAACTATGGAAGAGGGGAAGGGGTGGGTGGGTGGAGGAAGAGACAAACTAGCAATTTGTCTAGGGCATGGGGAGGGCCGAATTTGGTGCCCCCGCCCTGCTGGCATCCTAGGCAAATGCCTAGTTTGCCTAGTGGGCAGACCGGTCCTGTCTGAAGAATAAAGGAAGCTGACAGATACAAAACCACAGAAGCGTTTTCATATACCCTCAAAAGGTGGTAAATTATAAGGCAAAAGTACAAAAGTGGGAAACAGGTTTCATTTAAAACGATAAGGCACTAATATGGATGAAAAACACAAATGTACATTAAAAATGAGACCTGAGGGGAGAAATTAATATTTTAAAACAGATGTTTGACTATTTGAAATTGTTTTCAAAGGCTCACTCAGTAAGTAAAGAGACAAGAGAAGGAGATATTATCTAAACATAACATTTAAAAAGTAAAGAACATTCACAAGCAGACTACAAGTAAACCAAATAGCTTTCAGCTCTCCCCTTCCCCCAGCGAAAGGAACAATGTCTGTGACAATGGTGGAAATAACTGTGTTCAATTCAAATTAAGTCACCAGGTATTAATAACTATTTAAAGCAGAGTGGCACAAATGTCTACAGAAAGAAATCTGAAAGGAGAAGATAATGATAAATATTACTAAAGTAACTATGCTATCAAAAGGAAATAATATAGAAACTTCTGACTGAGGGTAACTCAGGGAATTAAGACAGCAGTGCTACATACTGCACAACTATGAGAAAGGTAGAAAACACCAAAACAGAGGACACCCATGAACATTTATGCACATGAACAGACAGAACAGAACAGAGAAAGGATTGCAGCACAGACTACGTTTGTTATAGAAAAGCGAGCTGAAACAGTGACTGCTTATTGAAGAGAAGGAAGAATATCGGAGGAAATAATAAAATAGAATTTATGGAGATACCTCATGAAGCATCATATCGGTCCTGAACTTTCCTTTGCAAACAAAAAAACTGAACAAATTTTGACTGTTTTAAAAGAGAAGAAAAACAACTTAATACTGCACTCATATTTTAAAAGTTTGTATTTTTAGAAAGAAGATTTCAGGGGGTTAGAGCCTACAATCGCTGAGCACAGCAGATCTTCCTCATCACCTGTATCTCACTACAGTGTGCTGTGCTCCCTGAAATGCAGCTGGGGGGGGGGGGGGCGTCTATCATAGCAGAAGGAATGAAAACCCCCACATATATTGAGGTGTTCTTCCATTAATAAAACGCATGGAGAGTATGCCTAATCAGGTCTACGCAGAAGTACGGTAAGTCCCATTTTATTAAGTGGGGCTTACTCCCAAGAACGTGTTAACAGGACTGGAACCTTAAGAATCCTACCCATCACAAACACATTTAAAACAAAGCTTTTAAAAATGCAAGATGAAAAAAAACTTACTGGAAGAAAAACCTAATAAAACAAAAGACAACTGCTGCATTTTGCAAATGCAGCTAATAAAAATATATATTTTAAAAATAGCTGGTTCAGAAATTTTTTCATAAAATAATCAGCACAGACAAAAGCAATAGAAACTAATTTGTTCATGGGGGGGGGGATCTGAAACATATCAAAAACAGTGGGAACAAAAGTAAAACTGATTTTTTTCCCGGTCTACACATTATTAATAATAACAATTTTATAGATCTTACTTCATAGGATTATTGAGACAACAAAATGGGACCTTGAACTCCTTACAGGGAGGCCAAGGTATCACCATAATGACGAATAAAACATAAAATCTTTTTTCTAGCATTGTGCAAGCAACTGAAAGCAACACTTCCTATTCTTATGTTTCAAGATACATTGAATCCAAAACACACACAAGCTTATTTGAGTTCTAGGCATTATCAGCTGCTGACAGAGCAACACAGGGACAAAGAAAAAACTGGCAAAAGAGAAAGGGCATCTCGTTGCTGGTGATCACACCAGTGGGCCCTGCCTGAAAGTAGGGCAACAGGGCCTGTGCAAGTGGAAGATTTCCCTTTCAATGCATCCTGCATGAAACTCTTGGCAAATGGCTTAATTATAAAACTCAACAAAGCTCTTTCTCATCAGAATCCCAAAGGAAGGCAACCATGCTCACAGGGTGAATGAAGCACATATAGTTATAATTCCATTTTTATTCTGACATTTCATCAAAGTGATAGAATCACAGTTCTATTTGGAATAGTAGCTTCTCACTGGAATCTGTACAGCAGTGGAATGAATTCTGATGAAAACTGTTAGCATGCAATTTCAAGTCTGAAGATCTGCCAGAATTTTATTTGGTCCCAGTGCTGTGCAAACACCAAATGAACCTTTTTTAAAAACAACAGCTAACAACATAGCAAGGTAATTTCTAATACACCTGCTACTGTTGAAAAGGCCAGTATCTTGGGTACGTCTTGGTAGCTCTGTGGAAAAAGAATTGTCACTCTCTTCGTAAATATGTACCAAATGGAAAATAAGACGGGAGACTTTAACAGCTAGTGGAATAACATGCCAGCTTGTTTTCTCCTCAGTGATTAAACTATTTCTCCACATAACATTTACACCTCTAGCTTGAGAGGAAAGAGCTGCAAAGGCTCTTCCAAATATTTGTACTTTAAACAGATATGTGCTTTAAATAAAATGGAAGCTTTTAAAAAAGAGTGGCTTTTGCTGATAAGGCTCTAGCTAAAGCAGGCAGGATTAGTACAGACTAGGAGTGGAATCAGACTGGGAATTTGCTGCTGCAGTCTCTCAGCTTTAAAAAGGCCGCTTCAGAAAGAGATGCAGAGCGGCAATCGTACTGTGCCCATCACATGCATGGGTTGCACATGCGCTTCGAGGAGCATTCACACCACTCCTGCGGGTGCGTAGCATGTGCATGGAGCACCCTGGCCTTTCAGATAGCTGGAAACACACCAGGAAACTGTGGCAAGGGGTTTGCTACTGGGAAGTTCCCAGTAGCTATTTAGCCCATTCCCAGCCCATCCTATGACAAGGTAAGAAAGGGCGGGCTCCAAGGACATTTTTCTATATCACCTTATGGAGGAAGGTTCTAATTTGAAGGTATGTGAATTCTGAAATGCTGGGATTTGAGGATTTACTTGTCTGCTAATAAAGGGTTTGTATCAAGATTATACTCTGGTTTAGTGAAAATACTCCTTAACCCTGAATTTAATTTCCATTGTAGATGGCAGAAAAATATAGGTAAAATTATGGGTGACGATGCTTGAAAATTTGTTTTTACTCATGGCATGAATTTTCCTTCAGAGAAATCTGTTAAAAATGATTCCAAAATGACATCCCCCATGAAGCTGACAAAGATTTATAAATTTGATACTGATAAATGTTGGTTCTGCAAAGAAGAGAAAGCTGACTTTTTAAATACGTGGTGGCGATTTACACATGCCTCCAACTTTTGGAAACAAGTGATAGAAATTACATCAGGTGGGTCAGGAAAATAAATTCCTTATAAACCAGAGTCAGTATTGCTGAATTATCTTCCAGATTTTTCTAGAGATCAAGAACTAATTGCTTTACATATAATTACCATTGCTAGATTAATTTTTGCTAGGCATTGGAAACAGTCTAAAGCTCCTAATCTTTAGGATTGGTTACTTAAAGTAAAGGAAACATATACTTTGATGAAGGTGACTGCTTACCAAAAAAATAAAGATACAGTTTAGCCCACTCATGGAATAGAGCAATTCAAATGATGGAATTGTTAATTGATAAGTAGATTCGGGGCTTTTTTTGTAGAAAAAGCCCAGCAGGAACTCATTAGTATGCGAGGCCACATCTCTGGCATCACCATCATTTGCATACTAGACCAGATCTCTGACATCACCATCATTTGCATACTAGGCCACACCTCTGACATCACCAAAAGTGCTATAATATCTTTTTTGAGGTGTGGTTGTACACAATACAATTCTGGTCACCACACCTCAAAAAAGATATTCTAGCATTGGAAAAAGTCCAGAAACATATAGCTATATATATATAGCCATAAATACATAGCCATCCCAGAACAAAAAATCAAATTCCAAAACACTACAGGAAGGAAGGAAGGAAGGAAGGAAGGAAGGAAGGAAGGAAGGAAGGAAGGAAGGAAGGAAGGAAGGAAGGAAGGAAGGAAGGAAGGAAGGAAGGAAGGAAGGAAGGAAGGAAGGGAGGGAGGGAGGGAGGGAGGGAGGGAGGGAGGGAGGAAGGAAGGAAGGAAGGAAGGAAGGAAGGAAGGAAGGAAGGAAGGAAGGAAGGAAGGAAGGAAGGAAGGAAGGAAGGAAGGAAGGAAGGAAGGAGTGGGAAATAAGGCAAACAGGGAAAAAGAAATATTGACAGAAAGACTGACAGAAAGAAAGAATGGGAGAGTGCAAAATAAAGCAAATAGGCAGAGAAAAGAAAGCCTGACAGAAGGAAAGAATGAATGGGAAGGAGGGAGGGGGAGAGAGTTGGAAGGAAGGAAGAGGGGGAAGAAAGGGGATGGGAGCAACTCACCTGAACTCAGCACAGCTTGGCCTCCTGAACCCCTCCTGAATCCCGCTGGCCAGCATGATGGCGGGAGACTGCCATGCAAGCGCGGCTGGGCCTCCTGGCCCCCGCAGGCCAGTGCAATGTCGGGAGACTGCTGTGCAAGCGTGGCTGAGCCCCCTGAACCTCTCTGGGAGCAGCCAGAATGCTGCCCATGCCAGCCGGAATGGTGTTTCGGTGCATTCTGGCTCAAAAAAAGCCCTGAAAAGACTTATCTGTAATGTTTTGGTCTTTTCTTAAGATAGTCTATTTTCTGTGTTTTGAGATTAGGTAAATGATGTACTGTATTGTAATGTACTGCATGCTAGACTTACGCTGTTATTTTATATATATATTTTATATATATACACACACACACACAACACACACAGTATGTTGTAATTTTTAGTATTGACAATTAAATTTAAAGGAAAAAAGAATGGGTGGGTTGTGAGGGGCAGATGTGTGTGATTGTACACATTAAATCTAGGAGTGGGGGTGGCTATGGCAGATCAAAACTCTTGTCTGATTGCGCCCTAGGTATTTTAATTGTTTAGATTGGCAAGGAACCTGAGGGAAGAGGTGACCAATCATAACACTGCAGCCTAAACAATCCAAGTGTGTGGTGAGGGAATCATCACTTGAACTCACACCATCATCATCACATGGAAACAGTGTCAATGAAACATATCTCTTATCACAGGTTTGATATACCAGCAAGGAAAAGCAACTCATGGTGATGATACCAAGCCGTGTTTCAAGGCACGGTGCATTTGCTCAAATTTTAGAAAGCCTGTTGGGAAACTATTCAAGGGTCCCAACTAGAGATGGGCACGAACCAGGAAAATGGTAGTTCACTTCAGTTTGTGGTTCATTTGGTCACCCAATTCGTTGGTTCAGGTTGACTGGTGTGGGGTTTTTTCCAATTTCCTGAACTGATCTGTGGTTTGTTGGGTTTTTTGTTTGGGAAGATGTAGAACAGCTCCTGAGTGGACTAGAGATGCCAAACTGGCTGCAAACTCTTCAGCAGACTGTCCTCTACCTGATCTCCAAGTTTGGTGAGAACTGGATTTCAGGGGGCCAAGTTACAGCCACCCAAAGCAGGTGCCCCAGGTGGTTCATTAGTTTGGGGGGGGGGCATTTTGCTAGAGACAGTAACTCTTTAATGGACTTTCTTTTACCTGCTTTCCAAGTTTCATTAAAGCTGGATTTCAGGGGGGTGAGTAAAAGCCCCCCAAAGTAGGTGCCTCCAGCACAGTTGGTTTTGGTAAACTGATAGAAATCAAACATTAAAACAAAAGTTTATGATTTAATATAAATAAGGGTAATGCTGCCCAGTCAAAAAAAATGCTTCCCAGAATGGCCCAGCAAGTTAGTTTTGAAAGCCAAAAAATAAAACAGCCACACAAGCAGAATAACAACTCCCCGCAGCATTTCTAAATTTTGAAGAAAGGAGGAGAAAGGAAGGCAGCACACATGGACTTCTGTAGCTCAGGTCCCTGAAAACCACAGAAGAACAAGGAAGTTGGTTTGTTCTCTGTGATTAAAAGAAATCAAAGCCCATCGAAACAACAATTTACGATTCGAAATAAAATTGTAGAAGTAAGGCAAGAAATAAAGGGGAGGTCCCTGAAACCAATAGGGCAAAACAAGTGGGTTCTGTGAATAAGCAAACCCCAGTAATATCTAGGCTTCCCAATCCCCAGGTCCCAGTGAGGGTTCTGCCCGGTTTTACAGGCTTCCCCCTGCCCCCAGCCAGCTGGCCAACGGGGGGAAGCCCCGCTCCCACCGTCACCATGTACATCTAGAGCTCTGGCAGGTTTAGAAATCTGCAAACAGGTCTGTTTTTAAAATGTGTGCCTTTAAAATTGAGCAGGAAACAGGAAGCGCTTCATGGGGAAAGGTCAGCAGCAGTTTCGTCAGAGCACAGACCCCCCGTTTGTTTTGCTTCCGTTTTCAGAGCAAGTAAAGTTGCAGAGGAACCAGATTCAGTAAGTGTGTGTGTGTGTGTGTGAGAGAGAGAGAGAGAGAGAGGGAGGGGGCAGGGGATTTCCTGGTTTGGAGACCCTCCCCCCGCTTTAGAAAGGGTGGGGAGGGAAATGTCTACTGAGCACTCTATTATTCCCTATGGAGAACGATTCCCATAGGGAATAATGGGAAATTGATCCATGGGTATGTGAGGCTCTGGGGGGGATGTTTGAGGTAAAGGCACCAAATTTGCAGTATAGCATCTGATGCCTTTCCTCAAAATACCCTCCAAGTTTCAAAAGGATTGGATCAGAGGGGGCGATTCTTTGAGCCCCCAAAGAAGGTGCACCTATCCTTCATTATTTCTAATGGAGGGAAGACATTGAAAAGGTGTGCAGTCCCTTTCAATGTGATGGCCAGAACTCCCTTTGGAGTTCAATTGTACTTGTTCCGACCTTGCTCATGACTCCCTCCCCAATGTCTCCTGGCCACACCCCCAAAGTCTCCTGGCTCCACACCCAGATATTTCTTGAATTGGACTTGGCAATCCTAGCAATAACAAAGAAGTTTGGGGGAAATGAACAAACAAAAAACCCAAACACAAGACAGTTTCTGCTTGGGTTAAGGTCCCTTAAACTGCAGAAGAGCAATTGGCAACACCTTCCCAGCTGAGAAAGGTGTTTAAAATTGTTCCACAATGTGGGGCTGGAGAACCTAAACTCTACCATGCAGCAACAGCCAAATCAACAAGCACACTGCATGACTAACTCACACAGAAGCTGCTTGCAAAGTGAAAGCAGCTGACAAAGGGTGTGGCAATAAATGTCATCTGCTCCCATGGAGCAGAATAGAAGCTCTATGATAGGCTGTCAGAACTGCTAATCAAACTATGGACAACTGCTGTGTGTGTTTCTAGAGGTCCCAGAAGTCCACTTCCAACAATGCCTAGGAATTGATTGCATCAGCGCCAGGCTGTCTAGAAAAATGAACCAATAGCGAATCAAACAAACTGGCTAGGAAGGCAGCTGGTTTGTTTTCCATTTCGTTCATGGTGGGATAAAACAAATCAGTTTGAAACGAACCATAAATTCGCTATTTTGAGCACAAAACGCAACTCATGGCTCGTTTCATGCCGACGCCTAGTCCCCACTAAAAATCAAAATTACAGTGAATGTTTTCGCAGTTCAGCTTTAAAGTTTCAATAAACCTTAGCTTAAGTCAAACACATATCTGTCATCTTTATCCGGGGCACGTGACGGCGAATGAGAAATGAGAAAGCCGGTGAATTCACAAGCTATTTTAAAAATTATTTGTACATTTTATAGTTTATATACATCTTTCATTTTGGGGAAAATACATTAGAATGATGCGTGACGCTTCCCAAACACTAAGCCTTTAAAAATAGTATAAATAAATAAATAAATCACAGAGCAGAACTGAACTGAATTAGCACCTGAATTGTTTTAACAGTGTTTTAACTTAATGTTTTTTATTGTTGTTTTATTATGGATTTGAGCTGCCCTGAACCTGCTTTGGCGGGGAGGGCGGGATATAAATCGAATAAACCTAATCTAACCTAATTCATGGACTATGTGACTACACATCAATAAGTACCGACGGATAAAACAACACTACTTTGTAACCCTCAGAAGGCGCAGTTTGGTGATACCCTGTCAGCCTAAACCATAAAGAAATCCCATTTTTCAGGGAAGGCCTCTGGTGGAACATGATTTTGTAATGTTTTCGTTTGGTCAGTAAATTCATCCAGTTTCATGCAGCATTTCTCTAAACATAGGCCTCTAATCCAGGGGTGGCCAGCTGCAGCTCAGGAGCCACATATGGCTCTTCCAAACATATTGTGTGGGAGTTGAAGCACCCACTACTCCCATCAGCCAGCTTGGAGAATGACTTCTCCAAGCCAAGCCAGCCAGCAGCTTGGAGAATACTTTTAAGTTGCTTTATTTCCACCTCTCCTTCCCTCCCACATCTATTTGCCTTCCTTCCTGCTCTCAAACATCTGATGTTCATGTTTTGCAGCTCTCAAACATCAGACATTTATTCTATGTGGCTCTTACATTAAGCAAGTTTGGCTACACCTGCTCTAATCCTTTTGAATGACCTTTATAAGGTTCAAGACACTGTGATGTGTTGTGTTGTGTTGTGTTACGCTGTATAGTGTTGTGTTAATGGGAAACTTTGTTCAATCTAGATTAATTGTTCTATAATGTTGTTCTGACTGTTTTAATGCTAATTGTTTTAATGCTTATTGTTGTTACCCACTCTGAACTCATGGGGAGGGGCAGGTTAAAAATTGAAAATATAAATAAATAAAATATAAAGACATAAATATTCAGCCTTTAAGAACGTAATGCTACTGCGACTAAGAAATGGAATTACCTTTTGTTGACCTGTATTAAGAAAATTATGAATGATTTAAAATAAAGAGGGTTTTTTTTTTTTAAAAAAAAATGAATGTAGTCATATTAGACACATTTTAGAAACAACTGCTTTTCCAGAAACACTGCTTAGAACAGGAATGTTGAACTTATTTGTTATGAGGGCCAGATCTGACATAAATGAGACCTTGTTGGGTCAGGACATGTCAGGTTGGGCTGAGCCATGTGTGTACCTATTTAAGATTAGGTAGGAGAGATATAAATTTTATAAAGAACACAGACAAGCACAAATATATTTATTAAAAAACATAAAACATGCTTTAAATGTTAGCACTCATTGGTGTTAAAGATGCTTTCTTTATATTTCTTCCACGGGATCCAGGTAATTGGGCAAAGGAAGCTCTAGCTCTTTCCTTCCTTCCCCAGGGGACTGGGGGGGGGAGCCTCAGCCAATAGAAGGAAGAAAGGCTTGGCTCAGTAGCTCTGCTGTGCAATTGAGAGAGCCTGACAAAGCAAGCTGTGATGCAGAAGGAAGCAAGATATAGGGAGAAGAAAGCAGATGACAGCCAGTTGTTCAGGGGCCTGATATGAGCCCTCTGGGGGCCTGATTCGGCCCTCAAACTGCATGTTCAACACCCCTGGCTTAGAACCACTCACATACAACAGCTGACAAAAAGATGCAGCCACCAGCTGTTAAGTCAAGGACAGCTAGCCAAGAATGAACCTGAGCTAGTGCACAGTCCTGCATAGGGTTGTCAGGCCCCAGATCCCAGAAGGGGTTCCTCCATTTTGGGGGGCTTTGATCTACCACAACCCAGTTGGCTGGCTGGGAAACCCCACCCCCAAACGTCACTTCTGGGTGGTGTCATCGTGCTGGGGACATCAAGTGGTTTTGGGGTGAATTCTATGGTTTTGAAGGCAAAAAAGCATAGAGTTTTGCCCAAACACCAGCACATCATGTGCGATGTCACCAACGTGATGATGTCACTTCTGGGTGACGTCATTGTGTGTCAGGGATGCCACCCACAACATCTCCTTCCCTCAGAATGCCCCCAATTCTCCCTACCACAATGGCAAAGGGACCTGGCAACCCTAACCCGACATCCTGTTTCCATTGCTAAAGTGCAGCTCAGAGAATGTGCAAAGTAATAAAAGAGCACATCTGAGCATGCAGATTGTGCTTCCATCCCTGATAACGGTACTCATATCTGAGAATACAAAACAAAGCTTTTCTTTTTTAACTTTAAAAAAATACAGTCTACACACAAACAAATAGAAGTGCATTACATTAAATGTTTTAGGAGACATTTAAGAGGGTGGGGGGAGCATCTGGCTGAGTTTCACACTTCCTTTATGCTAAGTGATACGTATTATTAATCAGACTTCTCTAAGTACCCTATTTACCTGAAAGGAACATAAGGTTTTTTTCCACCCCACCAAGAAAAACAGGAGTCTAAAATGCAACAAGTTACAGTTATGCATGGTAGGTTTAGGATTGAAATTTAAGTTAGAAGGAAATCAGTAGAAATGTTTGGTCTTGTTTACTTGTGTGTATTTTTATCTCACTCACCATGATTTCTTGTTCATAGGTCCAAACGCCACATGCCAGTTCAACACAGAATATCACAAGCAAACTTCCAAAATACTGAAGAACACAAGAGAATGTTACTTATATTTCTGAAAGAAATGAGTACTGCTCCTCCAAATTATTATTGTTTTTTAAAAAGTTTTCATATTAATTAAAATGCTAAAGCACTCCCTCTTTGGAAATCCTAAGTCTGAGGTACTAATAACTTTAAAAAACCCCATAAAATTAAGGTTTTGATCACTTTAAGAATATTAAATTATAAAAAGAAATATTATATTTTATTTTACATACATGTAATACAAATCTATGAAATACTGCTTCAGGGACATGAATTGGTTTTCAAGAAATGTAGCAGAATAAAAAAAAATTAATAAAGAAACAATCTCAAAGAGGCTATTCTTTTGATTTCTAAAACATAGACAAATAGCAATTTTAATGATGTTTGCAATACAAATAAATACAGTTCATGCAAAAGTTGGCACACCATTCACATTGGGATAGTTCCATATAAATAAAGCTAGTGTTCTACTCTGCAAGATCAGGGAGTAAATTTCACCAATCCAAAAATGTGCTACACTGGCCTATTGAAGTGAGTGGACCTAGAACTCTGTTTAGAAACTCTGTTTAAGGCTGTACAGTGCACAAAGAGAGACTGGGTTGTTTGGATAAGTGTTAATCCAGCCCCAATAAAATCTATGTACAGAAGTGCATAATGACAGCCATTATTGTGTAGTGTAGTGGTTAGAGTTCCTGGGAAGACCCCGGTTCAAATTCCCACTCTGCCATGGAAGCTTGCTGGGTGAGCTTGGGCTAGTCACACACTTTCAGACTAACCTACTAGATTGTTGTACGGATAAAACGGAAGAGAGGAGAATGAGGTAAGCCACTTGGGCCCCCAATGGGGAGGAAGCTGCGGCATAAATGAAACAAATACATATTCCAAAGGAGTCATTTGAACCAGCGGTGTCCTGGCACACACTCAGAGGCACTGTTTTCCACCACCTATTTGAAAAATGTCAGTTCAAAAACACAGTCCTAGTGAGTTCTTCCCTATATCAGCTCTCAATTATAAGCAGGGGTGGCGTGTGGGATTAGGCTGCATAGGCAGCTGCTTGGGGCGCTGCATGACCTACAGGTCACAGCTAGGCACCCCCTCCCCACATGCCAGCTGGCTCGTGGCCTCTTTTGCCCGCCTGAAACTTAGACGGAGAAAAGAGGCGGCTTGGCCTCACTCCCAGTCTGCCTTTCCTTACAGGAGAGGCAGCCTGAGAGCAAGGCAGAGGCCCTGCGCCTCCTTCCCCCAGTCGAGACTTTATCATGCCACGGAAAGGTCAAGAGACAGGGTGTTTGTGCAGAAGACTTCTCAAAAGGAGCCCGCTGTGCAACCGGGGCGAACTGGCCCTGCTTGGCTTTCTCACGCTGTGGAAAGGTCGAGTGGGGGGCATTTGGCCCTGCTCAGCTTTCCCACACCACGGGAAGGTCAAACGGGGGGGTTGCATGGGGGGCTCCTTAAGAGGAGCCCGCTGTGCAAATGGAGCCACTTGGCCCCGCTTGGCTTTCCTGCACTGCAGGAAGGTCAAGTGGAGGGGGGAGTATGCCCTCTGTGCAAATGGGGCCCAATTTTGGCTGGCAATGGGGGCCCTCCCCCACTTGAGGGTGGGCCTTGCCTGGAGCATCAAAAACCCCAGTGCCAGACCTGATTATGAGCCCCATATGAGCCCCAGAGAGCACTGAGATCAGTGGGAAAAAACATACTGAATATCCCTGGGCCAAAAGAAGTTAAACTTCAAAGCACCCGCACTCGGGCCTTTTCCGCTGCGGCCCCACAACTCTGGAACCAGCTCCCAGAGGAGGTGCGGGCCCTGCGGAACTTAGATCAGTTCCGCAGGGCCTGCAAGACCGTCCTCTTTAAACAGGCGTTCACCAATGACTAAATTAATGTTTACTGCCAGATTAATAATGTTTACCGCCAGTATCAGATCTAGGAATGTTTTAATTATTGATTGGTTTTAATGTGAATTTAATATGAATTTATTGTTTTATTATTGTGTTGTTCACCTTAAATGTTGTTAGCCGCCCTGAGCCTGCTTCGGCGGGGGAGGGCGGGATACAAATAAAATTTTACATTATATTACATTACATATATGAAGAGATTCCCACTGTCTTCTGATTCAGTCATAGTATCAGGTCTTTTTGGTGGACAGTCAAACTTCACTGGGTGTTTCATTCCATAAGGGTAACTATTAATAAGAAGGGAGGGAGCGTGGGTGTAAGAGTAGCAGTGCAATCCTAAGAAGAGTTACATTTTTCTAAGTTAATTGACATCAGTGGGCCTAGAAGACCGTAACTTTGTTTAGGATTACACTGTCATTGTGTGAATGAAAGAGAATGTATTACTGATTCCGCAGTTGCTGTTGACCTACCCCTGGGGCCTCTGCTATCGTTGGCTCAAGCAATCGATTCTCCATCAGTTGCTGTACGAGCACATTCTGACCCATGGCTCCCTCCAGTTCTTCCCACACTTTCCCATTCTTGTTTTTTGGAGATTGGGAAGGCGTGGGGAGAATTGCCCCATGGAAGGGGCTGCGGGTTAAAATGTACCTGCGCAGCAACTGGTGGGGAATGAATCATGTGATCTGATGAAAGCAGAAGCTCAGGGATGAAGCAACAGCGACCGCAGGATCAATTTTACTTTGAAAGAATGCCCTTCTTACAGTATTTTATTCATCTGCATACATCTGAGAACATGGAGAGAAGAGACAATGGAAATTTTTCAGATTTTTTTTTAAAAGTTTATTCTGTTACCACATCTCAGCAAGAAAAATGCCAGAAAACAAAAGATCTCAAGAAAAAAATGAATTCTAAGTCTCATTAAAAGAAGCAAACTTGCAAAGGAACATACAGCTCCAGGCACTTTCCTCATTCAAGACCTTACTGTGCCAAGCCAGAGTTCCGCCTGCTCCGCTATGCGCAGTATGATACTTCTCACAGCAAAATACAAATGAAGCTAATCAAGACAGCAGAACAGATATAGTACAACTGACTGTAACAACATGTGGGATGGCGGACCAGGGATTTCCGAACAGATAGCGATTGCCAAAGAGGCAATTTGGAGCACAGGAGGCAAGTTTGGTCTCCCAGTGTTCCAAAATAAAGCCCAAACAAGCCTTTGATGTGCCTTGCAAATATTTACTAGGAAAAAAAAAATGTGCTGGGATTTGTGAACTGTTGTTATTCATTCATTTCGTTTCACTATCAAAAATATAATGCGTAAGAAGGTCCCAAAAGATCATTCACTACTGCATGTATGTTACAGAGACTTCAGATCAAGATATGAATGTGACCACACGAGTGACACAGATGTCAAGGCTTCACGTTATTTTATTTGTTGGGCACAATCCTAAGGGGGGGGGGCAAAAGTCCTTTGGAAACAAACTAAGGCCAACGCCCACATAAGTCAGAGTTATGCCACTAGAAATTTTTTTTTTAAAATTGTTGCCTACTAGATGTGTGGAAAGGAGTGTGCAAATTGCCCATGGCAATAGAAGATGAATGATATATACTAAGAGATACTTGCAATCATTTTTCTTTGAATCATGGCCCCTCTGGCTATTAAGTAAGCTGTTTGGATAAGAAATAGTCCATACTGCCTGGAAACCAGCTCCTGAGAATTGAGGGTTTCCCTGTAAGACTCTAGGACAGGGGTGTCATAGGGCTTTTTTTTTTTGTAGCAGGAACTCCTTTGCATATTAGGCCACACACCCCTGATGTAGCCAATCCTCGAAGAGCAGGGGTGGCCAAACTTGCTTAATATTAGAGCCATATATAGAATAAAAGTCAGATGTTTGAGAGCCGCAAGAGATGAACAAATATTACACATATATCTTTCTTAAAACTCTTAAAACTTTATTTGCACAGAAAGATAAAATACATATGTGTGCACATTATAATATGCTAGAAGGAGACTTTAAAAAAACAAACAAACACAAGAGTTGTGAATATCAGTCCTCATAAGAGCAGTATAGGGAAAGGCTAGGGAATTATTTTTTTCTTGGCACCAGTGGGAGAAGGAAACACACATGTACTGTATAAATCACTGGCCACCATTTGCATCATTATGCATCTCTCATTTCCTTGACACCAAGGTTAGTAAATACAGCTCCTGCAAGAGCTATGAAACTAAGAGGGAGCTTTGCACTCAAAGGCTAACTGAGGTCTTGATGCTATGCACACTTACTTGAGAGTAAGCCTGCATTAAGTTCCTCCTCAACCTCCAGGAGCCGCACAATATGCGTGAAAGAACCACATGTGGCTTCTGAGCCGCAGTCTGGCCACCCTTATTCCACAGTAGGTCCTGGAATAAGAGCCCTGTAAGCTCTTGGAGGATTGGTTATATCAGGGGTGTGTGGTCTAATATGCAAAAGAGTTCCTGCTACAAAAAAAGCCCTGGTCGTACTCATTTGTTTTGATGGCTGGATTTGACACAAATGGGACATTGTGTGGCTGAGCCATGCATGTCACAAAATGCAATGTCAGGCAGCAGAGATATAAACTTTATAAAGGATACAAACACAATTAAAGATATTTTAACTTAAAATACTTAAAACTCTTGTGATGTTTTGTTTAAAATGGGAAGGTGGGGGAATAGTGGGATTTGGCAATGCAATCTTTA
Source organism: Heteronotia binoei (assembly GCF_032191835.1). NCBI lineage: Eukaryota > Metazoa > Chordata > Lepidosauria > Squamata > Gekkonidae > Heteronotia > Heteronotia binoei. Next base: position 27,414,122 of record NC_083230.1, on the reverse strand, counting down.
AAATAAAACATGAAGAAAAAGCACAAGGATCACAGCAGAAACTAAAAATATAAATTAAAAATATAAAATGCTCTGAACCTAGGAAAACATGAAATAGCTGGGCATTGCAAGATTCTCCAACCACTCCACCCCCATCTACTCAGATTGGCAATGGCTCGCCAGTGTAATATCCCCCTTTAGCTGTGGGTTCCCAAGTTAGAGTACTCACTAGGTATCAGTTCATTCAGCAGAGACAAGCTGGCTCAAAGAATCAACCCGTTATTTGCAAGAAGATTCAACTGGTCATAAACGCTGCAAAAAGTGAAACTGCCTTAGCTCCACTTTGTTGAAATACATTACAGCACAAAGCTGCAAGGAAAACATGGAATTGATTTCCCATTAATGTCTCTGGATGCAGTCCAGTAGCCAGTAAAGACAAAGCAGAAGGAGCTGGGATGTCATTGTGAGTGTGAGGACAGGAGGGGGAGGAAGGGGGAGAAAATTGCCATGGGCCTGATTGAAGCCCTGGGTGGGCCAAGTGTAGCCCGTGGGCTGGGATATTGACAGCTCTGCTCTAGGATGTGAAGATCCAAAAACACTTGTGCTCATCTTCTGAAGCCCTTCTGAGATTAAGAAGCTGGCAACCTGGAAGAGGACCTTTTTGGCAGTGGCACCAAAACTGTCTGTTGCCATCTTCCATTACTGTGTGAAGACTTTTTTGTTTTATTTGGCATTCCTTAAGTGATTCATCCTTCCTGACCTTTGTTTTAATTGGTGTTTTATGTGTGAATTTTAGCTGTGGTTTTAATGTTTTAATGATGAGTGGGGTTTTTTTTTTGCTTTAACGGTTTTTAAAATGTGATTTTATTATGTATGCTCTAAATTAATTATTATGTATGCTCTTAAAAATGAAATTTTATGAATGTTGGTTTTTATTGCATATTACATTTGATGTTGTAACCCGCCCCGAGCCCACCTTGGCAGGATGTGTGGGGTAGAAATCCCAATAATAATAATTAAATAATAAATAAATTAAATTAATCCGTTAGCTACCTCGGTGGCCCCTGACGAGGGCAAAAAAGTGTGGTATAAATCTTGTAAACAGATAAATAACAGAAAATAAGTATCAATATTAGAAGTATACCATTTCCTTCATTAAAACAGGAACTTCCTAATGGCGGTGGCTGAAGCCTCGTTTAGCCTTGCTTTTTCATAAATATGAACATCCACATCCTGAAACCAATGCAGCAACTGAGTCATCAACAAGAGAAATGTATAAGGCAGGGTTCTTGGTATTAGTCATAAGGCTTTGGGGTACTAACTGGGAATGTTTTCTCCTGTTCCTCAGACTATCACTTTGAGATGTTAACTACCTGAGGAGGAAAAAAAAAATGCAAATCTGAAAATTTGGTCTTGGAAAATACTTCTCTTGCCCTTCCTGAGTTAGGATGGAGTTCTGCATTATGTGTTCTTCATGTGATTCTTTTTTATTAATGACTGGTTGAAGATAATGTAATTCCTGAAGGTGCCCTATCAGTTTTCCCCAGCAGGGATAAAAGCAGCTTGGAAGTGTAGTTTTTGGCAGGAAAGTAACGCAAGGAGAAAGAATTAGAATGAAATACCCCTCCCCGCCTCCACACCATTAGCTGCAGCTGAATTCTGTTGAACAAAATGAAGGAAGTGTATGTAATGTATAGTTTCACCCTTTGTCTTTTGCAGGTAGGAATGTGAGTCACGACCACATAATTTCAGTTTAAAAAGCCCTTTTTCTGATACAGATCGTCCCACTCACAAATTATCATTTTTCCAAACAACAGTAACAGAATTGGATAGAAATGTTACCTTTAAAACTGGGACCTGTTTCTGCATCACTCATGTAAAACTGGTGTGAAAATGACGTAGCCAGTGCGGTGGTTTGTGTGTCTGAGAGACCCCAGATCCAAATCCCCACACTGCCATCGAAGCCTGTTGAGTGACCTTGTGTAAGCCTCACACCCTCAGCCTATCCTGCTTCCCAGGGCTGTTGTGAGGGTAAAATGGAGGAGAGGAGAATGATGTGAACTGATTTGAGTCCCCATTGAGGAGAAAGAATTTTAACTGTAAACCCCCTCAAGTAGGACTCTAATGAGATGCTATAGAAATATCCTAAATAAACAGTGGGATATAAATATAGTGAATAAATAAAAGAAGCAACTAAGTCATGCACCAGAAACAAAAATGCATGAAATGCAAAGTCTCACAGCAACAGAGTATAAAAAGAAAATGGAAAAAGACACACAAACATCCCTAATCACAGGCTTCCAGTTGCAGACATGCACTGTTTGCCAAGGAATAATAAGCAAGCTGGAAGTCATTGTCTTGTTTCTTCCTGGTATATGATGAAAAGATGACTTCCAGAGACCTCTGGATTATGAGACAGAGCATTAACAGTGTTCTTGATCCCTTCCATACTCCTGAATAAAACAAATGAGTGGCAACAGGTATTGCCTGTTGATTCCATGGATGGGGTACCACTGGACACTTCTTCCAGAAAGTCATGCTTCCTTACCATCCCGGAATGACTCCCCTTCCATCCATCTTTAACCCGGACTAGTAAGGTTGTAAAAACTGGCTTAGTGAATTCTTGTAGACTTGGAAGTGCTGCCAAGGGAGAGTCAGCAGGCTCAATGGGAATGTGATACTGGCAGGGGTGGAGTTCTAGCAGGAGCTCCTTTGCCTATTAGGCCACACATTCCTGATGTAGCCAATCCTCCAAGGGCTTACAAGGCTCTTTTTCGTAAGCTCTTGGAGGATTGGCTACATCAGGGGGGTGCAGCCTAATATGCAAAGGAGCTCCTGCTAGAATTCCACCCCTGGATACTGGCACCCCAAAGCCACCGTTTCCTCAAAAGAAACTCATCTTTGTAGTCTGAAGATCAGTTGCCACTCCAAGAGAACTCCAGGCTCCATGCTGAGGATGGTAACTCTAATCACAACTGAGGGCTGGTCACAAGGCCAGTAACAGTTGTGCACCTGGTCTAAGCACAAACTTAGGTATAGGCTTGCCAATCCCCAGGTCCCAGTGGGGGTTCTTCCGCTTTCCTAGGCTCCTTCCTGCCCCCAGTCAGCTGGCCGGTGAGGAGAAGCCCCGCCCCCACAGCCACCGTGTGACTTTCCACCTCCGGAGGCTTCAGTCTCTGATCGGAAAGGTTTCCTCTTGGGATGGTGTGTCTGTGTTACTTTGAAGAAGTTGGCAGCAACTCATGAGTAAAGATGCAAATCCCTCACTTCAGAGTTGCCAGAAATGGGGGGTGGGGAGGAAATGTCTGCTGAGTACTTCATTATTCCCTATGTGGAGATCGATTCTCATAGGGTATAATGGGAAATTGATCCGGAGGTATCGGGGGCTCTGTGGGGGGGGCTGTTTTTTGAGGTAGAGGCACCAAATTTTCAGTAGAGCATCTACTGCCTCCCCCAAAAATACTCCCAAGTTTCAAAACAATTGGACCAGGGGATCCAATTCTATGAGCCCCAAAAGAAGGTGCCCCTATCCTTTATTATTTTCTATGGAAGGAAGGCATTTAAAAAGGTGTGCTGTCCCTTTAAATGTGATGGCCAGAACTCCCTTGGAGTTCAATTATGCTTGTCATACCCTTGCTCCTGGCCCTGCCCCCAATGTCTCCTGGCTCCACCCCCAAAGTCCCCAGATATTTCTTGAATTGAACTTGGCAACCCTACTTAGGTACAAGTTTTGTCTTCATAACACTGTTCCTTCTCTTACAAGTATAATTTCTCATGTGTTTTCCTCTGCCAGAGGAAGAACAGGAAAAATTGTATTCCCATTAAAACATTAGTTTCACACAGTGCATCCTCAGCAGAATTAAGCCCTTCTAAGCCCCATGACTTCAAAGTGCTTAGAAGGGTGTAACTCTGCTTAGGACTGCACTGCTAGTCACTTGGAACATGTAAGCACCTGTACTTTGGCATGACTGTTTATAAAGGAATCTGTCACAGTGCAAGTACAGAATTAACAGTGCAGCAGCTGCTCCATTAGCTTGTACAAATATTGACAGTAGACTTTGATTATTTACTGAATGGAGACATTTCAATGTATCACTCAATACCTAATGAAAATGAATGAAAAAAGAGAAACTGACAGATTTTTAAGCACTGATGTTTACAGAGAACTAGACGTGGCAGAGACTGGAATCCATCACTTGTGGATGTATCCATCACTTCAGCAGGTTTTTGTTAATGGGAAAGGTTAATCCTAATGTTTAGACAATAAAAGAATTCCAAATTTTGGTTGTGACTTACTTTCAAGACATGTTAATACTGTATGGCATTCCAAGTCTCATGGATTCCTTCTTGGTTGGCCAATGCATTTCTTTCTAAAGATCTCAAGCTATCAACAGACAATTATATAGAAATTAGACCTGTACATATATTGTAGTTTAGAGGGAACCCCAAGTGAAATTATCAGTCTTTATTAGAGTTACCAACTTCAAAGTAGAGCTTAGGCTTCTCCCAGAATTACAACTGATCTACGGACTATACAGATCAGTTAATTGGGAGGACACTGCAGTTGAGGAGGGCGGACTCTATAGCATCACATCCCCACTGAGCTCCATCTCCTCCCCAAACTTCATTTTAGCCAGGCACCCTGCTCCCAGTCCCCAAGGATTCCCAGGCCAAAGTTGGCAACTCTAAATAATGGGTGATCAACATGATCTGGAGGTGGGCAGGGATCTGTGTCCGATTCCTATCTGTCTGCAAGCAACATGACTGCACTGTTATTTACCTGGATGTTGAAGGAATTTGTTGGATGGTACAGTTCAGTTACTTTCAGAAGAAGGGACCATGTCATAGTATTAAAGAAAACTGTTTTAAGATGATGTATAGATGGTATATGACTCCAAAAAAATTAGCAAAGATGAACAACAAGATGCCAGATAGGTGTTGGAAATGTAAAAAGCACGAAGGTTCTTTCTACCATATGTGGTGGACTTGTGAAAGGTCTAAAATGTTTTGGCAAATGATTCAGCAAGAGATTTCTAAGATTTCGGGATATGAATTCAATAAAGTGGCAGAGACTTTTCTGCTGGGATTACAAATGGAAAAATTTCCAAAAGAAGACAGAACTTTAATATGGTACTTGCTCTCAGCTGCTAGGACATTGTATGCGCAGCTGTGGAAGCAAGAAAAAATACCAGAGAAGTAGGATTGGATTACAAAAGTTATGTCATGGAGTGAAATGGACAAATTAACAAGAAAATTAAGAGACTATGATTTGGAACTTTTTAAGTTGGAGTGGAAGAAATTCAGAAGATACGTAGAAAAAGAGTGGAAAATAAAAGGACATTGGACAATCTTTGATAATGATTAAGGTTTTTAAAATAAGAATATAACTTTTGGGGGTTTTTTCTTTAATAGTTAAGTGTACCTTTAATATTTGTTTCCTTTAAGTAAATAACACTGGCGGGGGTCAAGTAATGGGGGGAGGGGTGGGGGAAAAGTAAGATATGGGGTAGAAAGTCTTTTCTTTTACTTTAAGTTTGTATAAGTTGTAGATATAGTTTCACTACCATATGTTACTAATAAAATTGTTTATTCAAATCAAAGAAGAAAGGACCATGATGGACATGGAGCTCACAAAAAAGTCCTAAGAGTCCTGCTGGATGAGTGCAGTGGTACATCTGGACCACCCTACAATTTCCTACATGGCCAGCAATATGTTCCCAAAAACAGTTAAAGGGTGGCAAAGTGGATTTTGAACCCCAGCAGTTGGGGTGGGATATCTCAAGGTTATTTTCTTCCATAGCTACTCTGTACATGCAAATTTATCTTGGCTATCATTATTAATAGTTACCGATGTATCTACCTACCACGATTAACCATCATTATATCCTAGGGCAGGCAGTTCCACATGTAAACTACATGCTGCATTAGCAATTATATTACTTTCTTTGTCCTGAATCTACCACCCATCAGTTTCACTGGTGTCCCTAAACTTCCAGTATTACAAGAGAACAAGGGAAAGTTTTCTCTATCCACTTTCTGTACATCATGAAACATCTTACAGGATTCTGTCCTTCAGACTGAGAGCAGAACTTCCCTGTGGTATGTCATGTTCACAATTATGGTGGACATTTTACTCCAGAGGGGCCAAATACAGAAATATTTTTTTTTATTATTTCCATGCCAAATGAAATGCTGTTACCCACATATAAAATAATTAATTCTACAGCTTAATGTTATGCGTGACTGGTTCCCCACAAAGGTCATGTTTGTTAGATGTTTATCTTCTACTACCTGTACATACAAATGCCTGGACTATCTGCTGTTATGACAAGCTTGGCAATATCTATACAACTTAATTCTATCATTAAAAAAGCTTAATCATAATTAAACTACGTTATTACACACTGCAGAGAGGGGGCCGACAGAGAAGGGAACAAGCCAATTTATAGATTCATTGTACCATGACTCTATTAAGCAAATGTTAAAATACAAATACCCTGGCTGTTCACTAAGGGCCTTTATCTACCAAACAATATTTATTTTTCTGCCATTTTCCCTATAAGGGCTATTAGTAAAGAGATTTGTGCCATCAGCTTGGACATATATTCCTAACAGATTTTCTTTGTTATATAGATACAAATTCACAGAAAAGCAATAATTCTCTACTGCAAGTTTCCGTTGGCTGTAAGGGAATTTTTTTTTTTTAACCAGCAAAACCTTTACACTTTTTTTGTCAAGTAATGACAAATGAATTTGTTTTTATTGACTAAGCAAGATTAAAAAGATTATAAAGAATTTCAAGAGTAGAAAATATTTATGGATGTAACTTGAAACAGTCTGGCACATCCAAGGTTTCATCTTAGCCCGAGTTTCTTTCAGTCCTAGAAAAGGTAGTAACAGAGGAAACAGCCTCTGAAGAATACATTTGTTCATGCCACTGATGAAACAAAGCAGCCATCCAAATGTCTGGGATTTAGGGCAACACTAATAGGAGTTGATGCAATAGTGTAGCTAAGAAAGTAAGCTGTGATCAAGAAGATTCTGGGTTTTAATGTCTCCTCTGCAAGGGCCTTACTGTGTGGCCTTAGGCAAGCCATTAGCCTCAGTCCTGCCATCTGTAATAAGGGCAGGGCATTTTGGGTAGAAAAAGTGCAGCAGGAACTCATCTGCATATTAGGCCACACCTCCTGACATCACTGAAGGTTACTTCCTGCATACTGGCACAGAATAGTACAGTACCACCAACTGTATTTCATGAATGTGTGTTCTCACACAGCCCAGTGAGAGACCTTGTTTCCCCTACCCTCCACAACGCGGCTGGAGAGAGAGAGTCATGTGCAATGGAGTAGGCAGTAGCAGGCCCAACTTCTCCAGGAAGGGGGCGCTTATGGGTGTCTCCACATCTCTCATTCTCTTCACAAGCCCAATGGAGGTGGCAGAAAGGATGGAAGGTGCAGCCTGTGAGTATGTGGCTGCCTATTGCCTCCCCTCTGCCAGAGACCTTTCTTTGAGTAAGAGCTCTGGCCAAGTCAGCCAGAACTACATTCCTGCTCAAAAAAAGTCCTGAACATAGGGATGGTAATGCTGGACAAGGATGTTGTAACACCTACAAAATAATAACGTATGTGAAGAATTTTGAGATTTAAAGTGCTACATACACCTGCCAATGTGTGAAGACTTCTTTTGTTTCATTTGGCATATCCACAATAACTCTTACTGGCTCTCCTCCCTGGTGGTATTGTCTTTATATGATTGCATGTTTTTATTAAGCTGTATAGATATTTTACATGCTGTTTTAACATTTGGATGTTCACTGCCTTGGGGATCCTAGTTCGATGGAAAGTTGGCAAGGAAGTGTTTTAAATAAAGAATGAATAAATAAAATTAACAACAACAATACAATGAAGCTATGGTTTACAGCTCTAGGGAGACTCCAGCCTCTCTCTTCGGGTATTTTTAACCATGCAACTTTTTCTTCCACGTAAAGCCCTCCAAAATATATGGTTCACAGGGCAAACATAAGTAGACCTTTCTAAGTCCATGGACTTCAACACATAGGATGATACTTAGGTATCACCTTCAAATTTTTCCATACGCACTCTGGAAGCACCCCCCCCCCCACCTCCACATATAGACTTAAAAGCCAAACATAGTTCAGTAAAAAGTATCAATAGGCAGGTAAATTAAGAAATAAGCAGTAGAAGACTAATCAAGACAGTCAGTTCATTTCCACGTCATTGTCCATCAGCTAAATTTATATCCATAGCTATTGCAATAACAGCGACACCCTAGATAAATAGCGACAAACTAACACAAGAATAATTATCTCTTTTCTGACACCAACAGCCTTCTTTTCAACACATTTATACTTTATCCTTCCTTCAATTAGTACAGGAACCTAAATATAAAGTTATGTATCTTCACAGCAACCTCATGCAATAGGTTAGGTGGAGCCCAAGTGACAATTTAAAGGTCACTCAGTAAAACCGATGGCTAATTGGTTATCTGTATTTTAGTCTCCTCGGTCCCACACTTTTGTCATTCCACAAACTGCATAAAACAGAATTCTTAAGGAGGGCATTTCTTTAAATGTAACAGGGCTATATTATAGTGGAATGATTCGGGAAGGTGCTTTTATAAAAGGAACGAGACTGTGAACTATACCATTGAGTATATTATGCATTCTCAGTTTCTTTTATGTAATAACTCTCATAGCTTTATTTTCATGCATATTGTGGAGAAACGCCATTTTGGCTGGTGTTTTGTCTGGGAGTTGGCTAGAAGGAGGTTGTCAAACTGGAGACAGGCTTTGGGTCTAGTCTCTTCCTCCTCCTCCCCTCCCCTCCTGTCTGGGAGGCCTCCCAGAGCGACAGGAAGTCTGTCAGCCTGGTCTCCCAGAATGCTGCAAGCAGGTAAAACAGTTCCTGGGCGGGAATGAGGTTTTATATTATTAGATTTTGGGAGGGAAAAGCAGTTTGATTTGAGTCTTGGAGAGTGGTGAGTAGGTTCTGGATGGTATGATCAGGGCCAGTTGTATAATAGGGAAAGAAAGAGCGTTTCTCCCTAGTTTGATTTAGTTCTTCTGTTCACAATTTTATAATGCCTGTATATAGTTATAAATTTTTAAAAAATATTTTGTCTGTTTAAAAAGATAGTCCCTCTGTACCACATAGGTTCTCCAACCTCCTTAGACCACGCTACTGAAAGAGAGGAGTCCAGGGAAGGGGGGAGGCATACAGTTGGTAAAGTGCCAATCCTCCAGGGGTCTCCCAAAGAAGAACTTTGGTCTCTGTCATAACCAGGTGCTGGGTTGGCAGAGGACCTTGAGGCCAGGCATCAGAACTGGCCGGAAGGGGGACTGAGAGTCCTGTTCCTCTCAGTCAGGACAGGAACCCCTAAATTGAACAGGTGGTTGGCAGCATGCCCTAGTGGCGGGAAGTAAATTAGCTCCCTTCAGGAGTTGGCAACTCAAAAGGGAGTTGACGGGACCTAGTCTGAAGGCAGAATCAGGCCAGTTCCACCACATTTGGTGGCAGCGGTGGGATAGGACAGACAGAGGGGACAGAAGACCAAGACCAAGGGTCTGAACAGGCACTGAAAGCTGGTGTTACCACCAGAAGTGACAGAAGTGTTATCTTATTTGTTTGGGTCGACTGGAGTAGGGAAAGTCTAGTTTTGTTAGGATAGAGTCTATCGAGACGTGCGACATCCTGAATATGACAAAGCGGCAGCTCAGGAAGAGTGTGCAAAGCGTAAACTGGAGTGTGAAAATATGACTGTGTCAGATATACAAGCCCTCCTAATTGACCATAACCAGCATGCAGGGGCTCCTGCAGATGTGCGACCAAGCCCATCAAAGGTTTGCTTCCAGTTGCAACTGGAATGAATGCGTATCCAGGCTGAGAGAGAGAGGGATGAAAGACAAGCAGAGATCCACAGATGGGAGGACGAAAGACTTGCAGAGATCTGCCGACGGAGCAGGAAGAGCAACGGAAACATGAGCTTGAGGTGCTGCATCTGAAAGTAGCCCAATACAAGAAAAAGCAATGTCACCCAGGAGGCAGAGAACCAGCCCATCTCAAGCCCTGAGGAAGAGGGATGTAGCTTTCCCTAAGTGCAGCAAGAGGCTATGGATGTTCTTAGTGAGGAAGGGAACCTGTCTAGCGTAAAGGATGTGCATGCTGAAGAGACAGAGGTGGAGAGTGGAGATTTCACAGGTTCTGAGAGCAGCAAGGCTAATGTGGGCTCAAAGGAGCACATAGCCGAGGGCTTGGGGGAATGGGAGTGGTTCCAGGAGGAGGTCTGGAGTAACCTTAGGTTGGAACCAGTTCACCAAGTAGCTATGGATTAGGAAGTAGAATCTTCAGAGACTCTCTCAAAGCAGGTTGTCTTGAAGCAGGGCAGACAGGAGTCCTGGGAAGCTGTGGAACCTTCTAAGCAGGAAGGGGGTCAGTTGGGTAGTGCAGAAAAACCAACTGAGGGGACTGAGAACCCAAAACAAACCTTGACTCAGTGTCCTGGAAACAGTGGGACTAGGGGTGGCTTGGAGGAACAGATGGGAGACTGTCTGGGGGAGCCAGAAATGTTCCTTTCAGAGGTTCAAAGTGACCCTAGTCTGGAACCACTGCGTAAGGTGGCCAGGGACCAGGAAGTGGAGCTCTCAGAAGCTCTTACTGAGCAAGTGGTATGGAAGCAGGGTCAATTTTATTGGCTCTGGTTGCCACTTGATAGACAAGTTTCTTGGGAAGCTTGTGGTTCCCATAGAATTCATCACAGCTTTTTGTAGGGACTTGACATTGCCCATGGAGGAGCTAGCAAAAGTGCTAAGTGTCATCTAAGGGACAGGTCTCAACATCAAACAGGAACAACAGTTGTTTGGAGCACCAGAGGTGGTTTTCTGGGAGGACAGAGCAGATACAGGAAACATTCCACCAATGAGGGACAAAGTAGGAGCAACTGTGTTTCTGACCTCACGTGGAGGCCCAAGAATTCCTCTATGGACAAACTACTCATCCCAGCAATGGCTATAATGAAGAACACCTGCTCTATGTTGCAGAGGTGGTCGTGGAGGATTCAGGAGTACAACATGAAGATCGAGCACATTGCTGGACGCCACAATGTGGCCGCAGACTTTCTGTCCAGGATGGACATGGACACCTAGGGTGTTGGACTTTGTATATTGTTGGGAAAATTCCTAATCTTGGTATATGTTCTGCTTTGGTTAATGGCTTTCTCCTCAGTTACTACAAGAGCCCCGTTGCGGAGTGGTAAAGCTGCAGTATTGCAGTCAGAGCCCTCTGCTCATGACCTGAGTTCGGTTCCAGTGGAAGCTGGTTCAGGTAGCTGGCTCGAAGTTGACTCAGCCTTCCATCCTTCTGAGGTCGGTAAAATGAGTACCCAGCTTGCTGGGGGGAAGTGTAATGATCAGAGAAGGCAATGGCAAACCACCCCGTAAAAAGGTCTGCCGTGAAAACGTTGTGAAAACAGCGTCACCCCAGAGTCAGAAATGACTGGTGCTTGCACAGGGGAATACTTTTACCTTTTATGCTAAGTAATTTTAAATAATTAGGTTTTACAGTGTTGCCAGTGTGTGTGCGTGTGTGTGTTAATAACTGAACTGTTGCAAGTGCCTAATAAAAACCTAAATATTTAAGAAATAGGATCTCGGTGAATAGCCTATATGAAAGGGGAAAGCAGATCTGCAATGAACTAATCTTGAGAGGTGCCCAAATTCTCATTGAGTTAAATGGAAGTTCAATTTCTTGAAGCCTCCAGGACTAAACTCCATAGAAACGGATATCTTTTATCCTTTGCCTCTTCTTAAATTGTCTCCTACTGGAATTGCTAGCCCTACAATTCTATTAGTGAACACACTAAAGATCCTACTTAAGAGGAAATGGGCAATACAAAAGAATGTTGTATTGTACCTGGAAAATGAGAACGATTATCTATCTAGTTCCGCTGGCTTTTATTTTTAGACCTGCTCTTTGAAAAACTAGACTATAAACTTGTTCATTGTGTTAGCTGCTATTTCCCCAGCAGCACTGGTGTTAATTCACATCTGTTCAGGAAGCTTAGCATTGTAGAAACTAAGAATTTAGTTTTCTCATAAGGCCAGCCAACAATTGAAACTTTACTCCAAAGGGCTGGATTGGCATATTCTCTACTGAAAATGAGCAGGGTTTCATGCTAGCAGAATCCTTTGGCAGGCAGAGTATTCACAGTTCAGTCTCCAGGCACGCTTCAAAAAGTCATATAGAGCATTCAGTTTAAAATATGAAAAATAATTTAAATAAACCTTAAAAGCTACCTTGCTGAAAATTTTAATTCCAGTATCTTATATGAAGAACCATTAAATTCTTGAGGTTTTTTTTTTTTCTGAGGATTTTTATTTAAAACAATTCTAGTAAGACTTTCTCCTAAGAGAATCAAGGAAGGTTACAACAATATTACATGTAACACAAAATTAAATCCAATAAACTACTTATTTATCTTAATTCTTCCTGGTATATTAATCACCATATAATAAACCAAATTAAAACAACTTTTATGTTAAGTAATTTTAAATAATTAGGTTTTACAGTGTCGCCAGAAGACTGAAATATCACACCACAACCCGAAAAGTTTTGGTCCATGCATACAAGGTTCACACTTGTGTACAGATTGGGACCTGAAGCAGCTCTTTATCATAAAAACACAGTTGCTGCAGAGAAGGACAATTATGCAGATCCTTCAATTGTGAGGCCTTAGGGTTGCCCAAATAAATAAATGCAAAAGACAGTAGCACAATTTAAGGTTGTCAGGTCTTAACTTGGTGCCGGCAGAGGCATCCTGGACCCGAGAGTCTTTTTTCATGATGATGTCACTTGGGGGTGCTGTCATTGTGTTGCCAATGCTGTCATTGTGTTGGCTACAAAATCAAAGTTTGCCCAAAACTCAGAGTGTCACAGTGCAACACCGACAATGCAACAACATCACTTCCAAGCGATGTCAAGGGAGGGAGGGAGGGAGGGAGGGAGGGAGGGAGGGAGGAAGGAAGGAAGGAAGGAAGGAAGGAAGGAAGGAAGGAAGGAAGGAAGGAAGGAAGGAAGGAAGGAAGGAAGGAAGGAAGGAAGGAAGGAAGGAAGGAAGGAAGGAAGGAAGGAAGGAAGGAAGGAAGGAAGGAACTCATATATGGATTTCAAAACGTAATCCTGAATCTGGGAGGCTGTACATGAAGCTTTCTCCCTTCAAGCTTTATTGTTCCTAGATTTAAGACTTGGAAACTAACCGATGTTCAGAATGCAACTTTCAAAATACTATCCAGTATTTTATTTATTTTATTTTTAAGACATTTATAAGCTTGCCTTTGTCATAATGCAGGAACAACATAAAATCATAATTAACACCACACATTAAAATACAACGATAAAAATATTTAATGGCTGCATTCACTGTGTCTCCTACTGCGTCCCAACAAATCAGAAGCCCTTTGAAAAAGTTTAGTTTTGTAGCTGTTTCTAAAAGTGAGGGGAGCCTTTCTCACATCTTCAAGAAGCCTACCGCACAAAATGGGGGCTGGAACAGTAAAAGAATACAAATGAACCACATCTGTCTGCAGGGAAAAACATGGTCTGGGGAGCAAGGGCAGTGTACAAATTCACACAAAGATGTAGTTCTTCAAGTATATAGGCCCCAGGCTATGAGGATTTAACAGAAATCTGGATTGGGACTCAGCAGGACTGGGAGACAGCTCACGCACACTCTCCTGTACAACCACAACAATGCATAAGACATGATAATGAAGTATCATGTTCTAAGCTATTGGTATGAGGCTGAGGAAACATACAGGTAGACCATGACACACATGAAAATGATACACATGAAAAGAGGTCATAGACCTCTTCCCATTCAGATCTAAGGGTGCCACTTGATTTGCCACTTGACTTCCGTTTTATTTTGCTACAACAGACACAGTTACCCTTTGAAGACTACTACAGAAAGGAACAGAGCAAAGGACCATTAACAAATACCAGAGTCTCCCAGCCACGATATCGGCTAGGAAAAGTAGGCAGACAGGCTTACATTAATGGGATATAGTATCAGGTCAGTGGGATTAGACTGTAATAACTGCATAGAGACTGCACAGTTACAGATCAGATCACATTATAATGTGTGGTTCTAAGAGCCCTGGGAAGTTTTAAAGTTCTAAGTGCTGTTTGTTACACAGATGGTGTGTCCAATCTGACAGATAATGGTGACCATTTTCATTTTATAGGGACCATTCCAGCATTTTTTGTACCGCCGGTTTAATTCCTGTGAATTAAACTCTCCACTAACAGACTTGCAGTCAATGTAATCCAAACTATCCTGAGGCACACAACTTCAACAGTAACCAAAGGGAAGCCTCTTCCATTTAAATCTCTCGCTTTAGAGCGCTGCCAAGTGACCTTGTGTAAGCAGTGGAAGATGACAGATGGTGATCGTCTTGTGGCTACACTCTAATGGTATGAGAAAGTCCAAACATGTCAGTTCAGTTTAGACTTGCATCTAACATTCAACCAGAAAAGCTTTCATTGAGTTAAATTTTACTACAAGGTAGCATTTTGCAAATGACTGATGGCACTAAGGGGCTGGGGAAATACACAGAAATCCAGCTTTCACACTGTGCTCACTGATTTTGTTTCGAATTCAAATGTACTCAGCATGTTTTGCACTCTCTCTCTCTGTCTCATACACACACAAACATCCTGCTTCTGAGTCCACCATTGGGCTCTCAACAAAGTTCTCATAAAAATTACTGATAACTGGACTCTGAAATTTCACAGACTGGGCGACTAGGGTGAGAAGATTCCAGCATCTTCTCTGATCCCTTTTTATTCCACCCTGTGGCAAGTCGGAGGTCAAGCTGGTCAAGCCCTGAAGTGGGGGCAGAAAGAAAAACAGGTAGCGGATTCAGGGGGAAAGCAGCTGCACCTAAAGATCAATACGGGAGGCGGTGGGGAACAGGATTTAAGCCCTAAGAGCAGACAGCCAGGAGAGTTGAGCAAGGCAAGGCAAGTTGTGCCTGTGGACGTGGAAGGCAAGGATGCAGACCTATGAGAGAAGCAAAATCATGAAATGAGCTGAAACAAACAGAAGGTACGTTCCAAAGAACCAAATGTCATGTCTTCGTGATTGCAAAAACGCAAGAAGCAGAACCAGGTATGCAAAGCACAAATGCTTAGTAACCATAGAACAGGTGTATTAGCCATTGTTAAAATGTGGAAGCAGAACTACTGTAGTAAAAGAAATAACACGGTCGAACAGGCCATGACAACAGTAGAGATTAATAGTAATAGAGACTAATAAGTTACAAGTACGCAGGCATAATCAAGTAATGAATATTAACTGACACACCCCGCTTAGCAAAAAGGTACATTTAAATGCACATGCAATGTGTGTAACGGGAGGGGTTCATATCAAGGAGGGAGTATGAAGTAGGTGGTTGTGAAGCCTGTAACCTCTGACTACCTCAGCCAATAGGGAAAGGAGGAGGGACTCATCGACCGGGAATAGAGGATAAAAGAGCATGGATGGAATTGTTCAGGGAGCTCGTTGCAAAGTGACTCCTCTCTTTCTTGATATCAATAAAGTTGTATATTTTAAACGAGACCCGACTGACAGCTCTTTTTCTTTGCATCTCCTGGAGGGGCCAGAGAGTCAGACGCATTGTCCCTAACACCTACAATCCCAGGAAGTGGACTTCAAACAGAAAGCAGCTGATGAGAGGATCGTGTCAGGTAGCTGCCCGAGGATCCCTTCCATTCTCTAAGCCGGGATAAATCCTCCAATGAGAACACACCAACAACAGGGCAAGTTTGGTTTCTTCTCTGTTTGGGACTATATTAAGCATTTTTGTTTCACTTAAGGAATACACACATTCTGCATTTCTGTCACACACCCTTTTACTCCTCCTCACACACTGTCCTACACATACACCCAAAATATTCATTCCTTTACCACTTCTCTGGCCTCCTCTTGCTTTTCCCCTCCTCTTGCCCTCTCGATCCCTGTCTTCCATTCCTTCAGATAGATCCAAATGGGCAGCCATGTTGGTCTGAAGCAGTAGAGTAAAGGAGGAGTCAAGTTTCACCTTTAAAACCAACAAAGTTTTATTCAGAATGTAAGCTTTCGTATGCATGCATACAAAAGCTAACATTCTGAATAAAACTTTGTTGGTCTTAAAGGTGAAACTTGACCCCTACTTTGTTCCATTCTTTCAATAACCCTTTCACACTCTCTCATGTGTATTTTATTTAGATTTTGGTTGATTGTGGCGGGTAGCTTGACATACGTTGCATTCACTCATGACCCTTTCGATATCAGCGTCTTGGCCAGGATACCACATATAACTTCAGCCCACTGCCTTCATTCACACCATACCTAGGCGTGCTGCGTGTAGAGTTCTTAGTATGGCTTGGCATCTTGCTTCCGGAATGACCACCCTGTTTCCCCTTAATAGACAACCCTTACAAGCTGACAGTTCATATCGACAGGATGAAAATCACCTGAATACTTCAACCAGTTTTTATTTGGGACAACCCCTCCGTACCCAGTTGAGAACACATGCCAAGATGGGACCTTTGTTGCCATTCTAGCAATCTGTACGGCAACCTGGCATGGATCCCAGCATAAGGACTTCCGCTGGTGGAGGAATGGCAGTCAGGAATCTGCAGAGGAAGATGGCTTAAGCAATTTGCATTTTCAGTTTCTTTCTGTGGCCTATAAATGAGATAAGTGTTCCACATAATACTCCAATGTTACATCCAGGGATATAAAATGGGAGGTGGCTTGTGGTCACATCAGATTTCGAAAGCATAACCATATGCATAATTATGATTTTTTTAAAAATTTCTGCCACTATAGCCAATGCCTCTTTATCAATCTGAGCATAGTTCCTTTCAATTGAGATCAGTGTCTCAGAATAAACAGCAGTTGGTGCTTCTGTACCATATGGCAGTACGTGACAGAGGACAGTCCCAACTCCAAATGTAACATGTAACAGCCGGTGGTCTCTTTTCATCACAGTAAGAGAGTACAGAGTCAGAGGTCAACAACTTGTTTATGGCCAGAAAAACTTCTTCATGAGCCCACTGCCATTGAGCACCTTTATCTTACAGAAGATGAAGGGATTCTGCTATAGTGGCTTTGTTTTTAAAGAAAATACGAAAAAAATTTAGAAGTCCCAGAAATGCCTGAAGATCTTCCTTGTGTTTTGGTCTAGGCACATCGTGTATTGCCTTTACCTTATCCTGTGTAGGGTGGACACCAGCTGCGTTAATCTGGTATTCCAGGAATGTAATACTGGGAATTCCTAGCTGGCATTTTTCTTAACTGTGATGCCTGAAAGATCAAACTTCTGCAGAACCTTTTTGAGCTGTTTCATGAGTTCCTCCTTAGAGAAAGTCATAATTAACACATCATCAAAGTAAGGCACAACTCCAGGAATACTTGCTAATAAAATTTCCACGAAGCACTGAAAGATTCCTGGTACCCCTGAGATTCCAAATTGAAGGCACTTCACATAAAAAGCCCCTCACTGTGTAATAATAGTTCAGGTATTTGCAGCCTTGTTATCCACTATCAGTTGCTCACAGGTTTGCGCATGGCCCAGTTTAGCAAAAAGATTTCCTCCTGCTAGGACAGAAAACAACTGGTTTATGGCAGGCACTGGATATGGGTCTTGACTGAGTGCCTTATCTACAGTAAATTTGTAATCCCCACAAATATGTACATTGCCATTAGGTTTCAAGATAGGAACAATAGGAGTGGGGCAGGTTGCGTGCGTCACCAGTTCTATAACTCCTTGTACAATAAGGTGATTAAATTCTTCATCAATTTTGGTCTCAGGGCAAAAGGAACATTCAAGGGTCTTCAAACAAATAGGTGTTATAGTAGGGGCCATTTGAAAAGTCACTGGTGAACCTTTCTATGCTCCTAATGACTCAGCTAATACACATGGGAACTCAGATGCTAGTTCTTCCAATACTGCTTTACAGAAACTATGTACTCCCTGAACATTGATTCCCAAGGGTATGAACCATTTTCTTGCCAGCCAGTTTTTATGAATCCCTTTAGTAACTCTCAAGGGTAAGGTCTGTCTGACAGGCTGCCACCAGCAGGAAACCAGGTAGGACCTTCTACTGGCTGCCGCCACTCTGGTAAAGATCTGTCTGGAAGGTCCTAGAGCACCCACCTGAACCCTGTGTCTTCCTTCTCAGCAATCACCTTTTTTCTGTGATCAAAGAAGCATGCAGGCAGTATAACAACAATGAGTTTATTGTAAGTGCTCAAGAACAAACAAGTGGATTGTCACTCTTAGTACAATCATGAACATGGAAAAACAGTAAAGGTGACACCAAGCAAAGTAAAAGCCCTGATGCAACTAACTAGACGTTCCTTTCCAAATGACTCACCACCACTCTTTGAATGAGGGAATTCTTCTGCTGCAGCCTTCTCTCCAGCTCAGCCTTTCCAGAGAAAACAACACTCCCTCTCTAGCTGGGCCTTTTGTTTCCTTCTTTCTAGGTCCCACCCCTCTGACCTCCACTGGGCAAGTTTCCCCTGCAAAACTGCTGCCCACACAATCAGGTTGACCCTACTAGAAGGGATACTGGGAGATGTAGGCCTTGTAGCTGCTCTGATACAGGCTTCCCTGAAGCCTGTAGGCCTCACTAAGCCTAGGATCATGAAACAGGTCCACAGCAAACTTCTACATCACAGCTTCCAAGGATCTGAGCAATCTGTCCATTGTAGAATCATAGAATCAGAGTTGGAAGGAACCCCCAGGGTCATCTAGTCCAACCCCCTGTACAATGCAAGAAACTCACAAATACCTCCCCCTAAATTCACAGGATCCGCATTGCTGTCAGATGGACATCTAGCCTCTGTTTAAAAGCCTCCAAGGAAGGAGAGCCCACCACCTCCTGAGGAAGCCTGTTCCACTGAGAAACCGCTCTAACGGTCAGGAAGTTCTTCCTTATGTTGAGCCAAAAACTCTTTTAATTTCAACCCGTTCTGGTCCTACCTTCTGGAGCCACAGAAAACAATTCCACACCATCCTCTAGATGACAGCCCTTCAAGTACTTGAAGATGGTGATCATATCACCTCTCAGCCGCCTCCTCTTCAGGCTAAACATCCCCAACTCCTTCAACCTTTCTTCATAGGACTTGATCTCCAGATCCCTCACCATCTTTATTGCCCTCCTCTGGGCTAGTTAATTTGTCTATATTCTTCTTTAAATGTAGTGCCCAAAACTGAACACAATACTGCAGGTGTGGTCTTACCAGAGCAAAGTAAAGCGATACCATAACTTCACGTGATCTGGACACTATACTTCTATTGATACAACCCAAAACTGCATTTGCCTTTTTAGCCACCACATCACACTGTTGACTCGAGTTCAGCATAAGGTCCGCTAAGACTCCTAGATCCTTTTCGCACATACTACTGTTAAGACAAGTCTCCTCCATCCTATAACCATGCCTATATTTAAAATCATCTAACAATATAGCCACAAGTCACTTTTCCAGGTATAGACGTCAAGCTGACTGGTTGGTAGTTACCCGGATCCTCCTTTTTCCCCTTCTTGAAGATGGGGACAACATTCGCCCACCCCCAATCTTCTGACACCTCTCCTGTTCTCCGAGAATTCTCAAAAATAATAGCCAGAGGCTCAGAAATTACATCCACAAGATCTTTTAGAACCCTTGGATGCAGTTCATCTGGCCCTGAGGATTTAGTTTCATTTAAAGAAACTAGGTTTATGTACTACCCCTATGCTGATCCTAAGGTTGGAACTCCATGCCCTCATTATATGTTCTGTTATTGCCACGTTGAGCACTGTTTCTCTTAGAAAAGAAGACTGAGGAAAAGTAGGAATTGAGCAGTTCCGCCCTCTCTTCATTACCTGTTACAATTTCACTTTCCTGTCCTTGCTCTTTTTCTTACTCTGAACATAAGAAAAGAACCCCTTTTTTTGTCGTTTTTAGCATCTTTGGCCAGCCTAAGTTCATACTGAGCTTTAGCTTTCCTAACTTTTTTCTCTACAAGCACTGGTGATTTGTTTATATTCATCCTTGGTTATAAGGCCCTCCTTCCAATTCCTAAAGGAGTCTTTTTTATTTCTCACATCTTTAGAGAACAATTTATGGAGCCATCTTGGTTTCTTTGGGCTTAGTCACAAAGATAACATTTTGATCTGTGTAATTTGGGAGAACGGTCCTGGAACAGCTGTGAAAATGTGCTGCTATCTAGGATGGTGGATCTGGCCCCATTTCACATTTTGACCATTTATCTCCACAGCAACTATCATTTGGGGGCATTACCCCCTTGATAGCATTAATATGTTGAATATAGTACAGTGTTTACACTTCTTCCTCAGGGAACCTTCCAAATTATCGGCACTTTGAAGCTGGGTACCTTTTCCCTGTTCTGTTTCCTGAGATTAGCCCTTGACTGATAAACTCTTTCTGTATGACCCCTTTTTTGGCATGTGTTGACACCCAGTGTTCCTGAATCCGCATTCACTTTGTTTATGTTGCTCACCCCAGCTTAAACATACAGATACATTACTTGACTTACACAATCCCACTGATACAGATATGGGCCTCTGTACTTGCTTCTCATCCAATTCCTGGATTTGTTGGGAGAACGTGGGCATCACTAGAGTGCCTGTTACAGATTTCTCTGACATTACATGAAGTTGTTTCAAGCTGCTAATGCTTGTTGCTGTACTGCAGCAAAAATCAGATTCTGTTCCGAGAGGAGGTGCTGCTAGGAGGCCTCATCCCTATTTCCACAGATGAGCCGATCTCATAACGAGCCTTCCAGAGAACCCCCAAACTCACAATGTTCATCAAGGTGATGGAGCGCTGCAATTTCTTCACTGGCTCGCTGATCACACTTTTAAAAATTAGAACCTCTGCAGAGTAACAGCTGCTGGGCAAAAATGTGTCTGCACAGAGCTATCAGTTCACCGTAAGTTTTTTCTACTTAGTGCAGCAGGTGCCATCAAAGAACAAACAATAGCAAAGCTTTTTCCTCCTCAGTCAACGAGATTGCAAGCTTTTGTTCTGCCCCTTCAATCTTATTAGCTCGTAGATAGTAAGAAAGTCTCTCTGCATCCCAGGAGACATCAAATTCTTCTATATAGCCCAGTGCAGCCATTTCTGTAGCGAGTCAGCACTAATACGGAAGGCATGGAAAAAGCTAGTCTGATCTCAACTTATATCCACTGCTTCCTGGGTGTTTTAATACCAGGAGGATCCTACCTTTGTTGCCACATTTTGTGTAGGGGAGCAAATAAAAAACATCAAGTTCCGTTTAGCTGAAGGCGTCTTTGTTAACAGTAACTGTAGGACAGGTAACTTGGGTATTGGAATACAGAATAACGACACTTAACTAAGATGTTTCTAGAGCTCGAGGCCAGGATTGTCCTGGCCTGATTCTGCAGATTTTTACTAGACCCTCCACTCCCATGGGCTACTAGCAGGGAGACTAAGAAGAGAAGCAATGAGTTCCTCCTACTCTTCTGCTTGCTCTGAGGCCTACTGGGATAGCCTCTTAAAGAGGCAGTACACAACAGCAGTCATCTAGTTTGGCTCTAACCAAGACATGCACCACAGTGGCCAGATCTTTTCTGCCCAGGAAAGGCTACCCAATCAAAGCTGGCAAAAGGCACTCTTAGCCACAGCTGCCACTTGTTTATCCAGCAGTATGCCTGGGTTAAACAACACCCTCAGACTACAGACCTGTCCTTAAGGGGAATGCAACTTCATCCAGTACAGGTGATACCTTAAATCCTGTGTCAGACCTTCCTGTTTCAGACCTAAGGTACAGGTGATACCTTAAATCCTGTGCCAGACCTTCCACCTAGCAGTAGTACTCCTGTCTTGTCCAGATTAAGCTTCAGTTTATTACGCACATCCATGCAATGTCTCTAGGCACTGGTTCGGGCTCTCTAGCCTCTCTGGGATCAGCTGAAAGAGTTAGAGAGAGCTGAGTGTCATCCACATATTGGTGACAACTCAGCTCAAATCTCTAGATGACCTCACACAGCAGTTTCACGTAGATATTAAAGAATCTAGGGGACAAAATGGAACCTTTCAGGACCCCAGAGGCCATGGGCTGAGTGGCTGAACAGCAATCCACCAGCACTACCTTCTAGAACCTACCCTCCATAGGACTAGGACCAACACAGCATGCCTCCCAATCCCTGTCTAGGCGGTTCAGAAGGATACCACAAGTGATGGTATTGAAAGCAGCAGAGGTCCAAGAGAATCAACAGAATCTCACTTCCTTGTATCTCCTGGTGCAAGTCATCCATCATGCTAACCAAGGCTGTTTCAGTCTCATAAAAAGGCTTGAACCCAGACTGCCTCATCCAGGAAAGTCTGGAGTTCTCCTCACACCATCTATTCAGTCTCAAGAATGCTCAAGAATGGAGTCTTTGAGTATAGTGGGCAATTATGGAGATCTCCTGGATCCAGAGTAGGACACAAAATTCAGAATAATGCACAGGGGCTAATGGCCTGGAAGATCCACTTCCACAAACCCTTTCCATTTGTAGGAGTTTGGATCCAGTCTATTTTTAAAATTTACATTTAATTTAACTTAGAATTTGATTCAAATGCATGCGCACAAAATCCCTTCAGGCTCCTCCAGTTGATCTCCAGACAAAAAAGGACCAGAAAGACTTCACACTGTTTTGTTGTTTTTTAAAAAAAATCTTTCAATTCATCTGATTTTACAAAAGCTGGCTCTGTTCAATCACTGCTAAGGTGTTTTCCCTGATAGTGTGATGAATGAACGATTGACTTGAGTCTGCACATCTCTGCTGTACAACAGTGAACTGATTATTTAACAATTAGTCAAGAAGTGTGGCATACTTAGGAAAAGATCGTTTATTTTTTGTTTATCAGTTGGGCCAGCAAAAGTTGGTTCTCAGACTCCCCCAAGTGAAATATTGGAGGTTAAGAGCTCCAGGAATGTCTAGGCTTGATTTAATGAAGTTTGATTGCTGTACTCACACTACATGTGTTTACCTTCCAGATTCTTATGCTTCACTGGCATTTTAAATAAACAAAGGAAGAAAAGATTACACTGCAGTTTTAATTCATTTCAGAACCTGAAGATATTATTAGAAAAACACTGCATTATTTTAAATTGAAAAACAAATGTAATAAAACAGAATATTATTCTGATTTTTTTTTAAAAAAAATAGATTATTCTTTACATTATTTGTAAAGATTGGAATACATATGTAAATTTATGGAATGACAGATTTACGTAAAATATATAAAAGAAAATTCAAAATATCTGAACATACGCAATTGGAATAAATTCTGAAGGGTGGAATTATGTTAAGGATGGTGGTGGTGGTGGTGATAGCATATCAAGATGTATAAAACTTTTTAGGATAATGTTACAATTCATGTGAGGTTGGATGTGATCATTTTAAGAAGCTGTTCTATGGTAGCATTAAGCTTAGATTATAATGGTTTAGATTAAATCACTCTCAATTTGGTACTAATGTGTTTACTAATAAAGAAGGAAAATGTTAAAAGTTGCAAAACAAAGTTATTTATGAGTGTATTTTAAAAATAAAGTGACTCCAAAATGTCCTCATTCTCATCCATCCTTCTTTTACAAACTACAGCATAACGACAGATAGTATT
This sequence comes from Heteronotia binoei, assembly GCF_032191835.1. NCBI lineage: Eukaryota > Metazoa > Chordata > Lepidosauria > Squamata > Gekkonidae > Heteronotia > Heteronotia binoei. Next base: position 27,390,443 of record NC_083230.1, on the reverse strand, counting down.
ATCAAGTATGTAACGTCCAAACACATGTATATGTATGGACTGCAGCAAACCTCAGTACTTCTAATTAAGCATGTTTACAATGCAGTTACTCCTGCGGAAGTCCAAGTCAAAATGATTAAATACACAGAGGAACAAGCCCTGTTAAGGAAGAATCGGCATGGCTTTAGTAAGTTCTTTGGAAAAGTTAGCAAACATATGGACTAACCTTAAACCCTAGAGGGCACTTATCTAGTAGCAATAGCTATCAACAACATAGTTTTAAAGAAAAATCTCCTCTTTGGTTAAATATTAAATGATATGGCAATGAAATAAACTTACCCATACAAGCAGCAAAAGATTTCTTTTTACTGTTCCACAATACCCCAACATCCCAACAATGATAAGGAAGCAGCAGACTGCAATCATAACCGGATGAACTACAGGAAAATAAGTGGAAACAACAGCTTCCTCTACCCTGAAAGCAAATGAAATAGAGGGTTAGAGAAATAGAAATCAACCTGGTTTTCCCATTCTTTTGTTCATATAACCCACAAAAAAGGAGTCGATTATGAGACTATCATGTATTCTGGGTCTAGATGGAAACAATATGGAACAGAGAAGCCCCACCTCCTGGGCTGCAAGCACTTACAGAGCTATTCCATCTTGCTTTTTTAAAGACGCACAAAGGACCAAAAGGAAAGAACTTGCTCATCCAATTTAAATTCATATTTCTATAAAGGAAGTGAATACAGTATATCTGAGGAAATGTAGAGCCCTCGTCAATTTGTAATAGTGAAAGAGCAGGCTTAGATGGTAATCCTTGATATGAGAACAGGGATGTTACAATTTTAACATTTGAAATGTTGGAGGATGCACTCAAATATTAAGTGACAAGGGGATGAATATGTCAAAAGGCTACACAGATTTGTGTAGGAAAAGAAAGAAACCTAGTTGTGAGACTAAACACTTCAACTAAACAAACCTTTAATGCTTTCTAATTCCAGGGCTGCTCTTTTCAGCAACAGAAAATGAAAGAAAGGTGTAGTACTATAGAGTCCTGCTTTAAAGAGTATATAGAGCTATGTATAAATAGGTTGTTCATAACACCGTTAAAAGAGGTCATTATATCCCTTCCTAGGCTTTTTGTATCCACCACAGAAGGAAGACTTTCCAGAATGCTGAAGAGAAAATTCTGGGATGACCCAAGTTGCCAGGTCCTAAGGAAATATCTGGGGACTTTGGGGGTGGAGCTGGGAGACTTTGGGGTGGAGTAAAAAGCTGTCCCCCTTCCTCGAGCACCGTGACTTAGTGACAGTGATCCATGCAACGGTCACCTCAAGAATTGACTACTGTAACACCCTCTACATGGGGCTGCCCTTGTCTCAGATTCAGAAGCTGCAGCTGGCGCAGAATGCTGCAGCTAGGTTGTTGTACACAAGCACATCCAATCTGCGCTGAAAGTGCTGCACTGGCTGCCTGTAGCATACCAGATCCAATTTAAGGTGCTGGTACTAACCTTTAAAGCCCTATATGGCTTGGGACCTGCCTACCTGTGGGACCGCCTTTCCCCGCACATATCCCAGAGAGTACTGCGTTCTGGGGCCCTAAATCTTTTGTCAATCCCTCAACTGAAGGAGGCTAAACTAAGTTCGATCAGGGCCGGGGCCTTCTCGGTGGCAGCATCAACATTATGAAATACCCTCCCAAATGATAGCAGGGCCATACAAGATCTCATCCAGTTCCATAAGGCCTATAAAACAGCACTGTTTCAACATGCTTCCAAGAACGAAGGGGAAAGAGCCGCAAACCACCTAGAAGCCAGCTATATTTATATTACTATCATCGCACTTTTGTGAGACATCGACCTAGGCCATTAGCATATCTGGAAATTATGAGAAACTATAAAGAAACTATGGGATGCCGTCCACTTATATGTCTTGTACATTATATATTAGCAGACGTAGCACCAAAAGATGTTAATTTTATATACTATGATTTTAATAACTGCTCAATGTTTTATTCTAATACTGTTTTGTAATAGATTATTGTATTTTATGATGTGAATTTGCTGTTAGTCGCCCTGAGTCTGTTAGTCGCCCTGAGGGCGGGATACAAATAGGAAATTTGCTGTTAGTCGCCCTGAGGGCGGGATACAAATAGGAAATTAATTAATTAATTAATTAAAACATACAGCAGTGCCAAGAACTGAGAATAGTTTTCTATCTCCACCCACATGCAAACACCACACGTGCTGCTTCTCCACTGTAAAAAGCTCTTGCCAAACAATGAGCACAAAAATGATACTGGAAGCTATGGTTGACTACCAAGGCCAATCAACATTTGTGGACTCCGAGCATGTATATCTTTGTTCATGTAAGCATGTTAACAGCATTCCCTCTAACTTGGGTAAATGAATGGTAAGTTTTTAAAATACACCTCCTTCTCCCCACGATGAATCTTTATCTGAAAGACGAAATTTACTGTCTGCCTTAGCACACCCTCCTTCAGTACCCTGCCCTATAAGCAGAATTCCCTGCACATACACATCTGAAAAGTGGGTAGTAATGCATAAAATCTCATAATGAAAAAATCAGGAGTGGCCAAACTTGCTTAACGTAAGAGCCACAAAGAATAAACGTCAGATGTTTAAGAGCTGCAAAACACGAACATCAGATGAAGGAAGGAAGGAAGGAAAATAGATGGAGGAAGGAGAGCTAGAAAGAAAGCAACTCTAACTTTAAATGTATTCTCCAAGCCACTAGCTGGTTTGGCTTGCAGAAGTGATTTAAAGAGACAAATGCCTTCTCCAAGCTGGCTGACAGGCAGTGAGGGCTTCAAGAACCCACAATATGTGTGAGCCATATGTGGCTCCCAGGCCAGAGTTTGGCCACCCCTGAAATAAATGATGTTAGTCTTTTAGGTGCCCATGGACATTTGTTTTCTTTTACTACAACAGACTAACACAGCTACCCCTTTGCAAATTTTAAAATTAGCACAGAGATATTTGTCAAAACATAGCATTGTCTTTATCAAAGATGATGTACTAACATAACGATGCATTCATTCTCATTTGCTGCTGTATCATTCATATTCCAGCAGGCTCCTATTGCAAAAGCAAATTCATGGTATTAACTGAATGTCATTAAAAAGAAAGCATCCTCTGATCTTTCCCTCTTCCCCCCTTCCTTTTCTGAAAGGGAGGAGGAGGGAGGAAAAGCCTCAGCCAGTGGAGGGACTCTGTAGCTCTGCTGTTTGATTAAATGAGTCAGGTTCTATCAATCACACAGCAGAGCTACAGAGCCAAGCCCCTCCACTGACTGAGGCTTCTCTTCCCTCCTACTCCCTTGAAGAAAAGGGAGGGGGGAGAGGGAAATAGCAAGAGACTGCTTGACTTGGCTGCACTGCACAGAGAAACAGAAAAATGGCAACCAAAGGAAGCAGGAGAGGGAGAAGAATAAACGAATGTGGCCGAATGTCATTAAAAACAGATTTTGCTGCATAACCTGCCAGAGCTAAGAGACAAACTCTACATCATTCACTTCCCAGGCTTTGTAGCATGAAGGGTTTGTGTTGGCAGTCACAAATGACCAGTGGCCATTTCACAATTTATGTTGCAATCGTATTTGCAGTGTGTACAATGGCATTTTCAACAGCGCATTCTGTACAGCCTGAAGGGAAGCAACAAACACATATCAGAGTGGGGGGAGGGAGCTGAAATGGGAGGCAGCTGTCTGCTGCTGCTGCTGCTTGATTCATGACCACTGTGGGATTATAAAAGGCATTTAGGTTAGTTGTGATCCCAATAACTGTGGAATACACTGTGTCCAAGGACTGCTATGTCAACTGAAGCTTATCTTTGGTGAAGGAAGTTTTTATCAGACAAATTTTTGTTGAGTTCCCTCTATACTGATTCTTATAACGCATGGAATCAGGGTGGAAAATATCATTTTTCTCTGAAGACCATGTGCCTCTACCGTTTGGAGGGCTGGTGACTACAAAAGAAAGAATGCTGTAGTTTGGGAATTGCCACCCAAGAAAAATCCACCTTGGCCAATCTTTTCCAGTTTTCTACCAAACTGATTCTTTTTACAAGGGTTTTTGCTGATTACGCTGCTAACCTGCAATTATGGGTTGGTTTCTCACGTTGGTTTTAAGGAGGCTAATGACAGATCAAGACTGTCTAATGCAGGGGTGTCAAATGTGCAGTCCATGGGCCTAATTTGGCCCCCAGAGGGCTCCAATCAGACCTGTCAGCAAATGGCCCTTGTCTGCTTCCTTCTCCCTCTCCTGCTTCCTTTGGTTGCCATTTTTCTGTTTCTCTGTGCAGTGCAGCCAAGTCAAGCAGTCTCTTGCTATTTCCCTCTCCCCCCTCCCTTTTCTACAAGGGAGTAGGAGGGAAGAGAAGTCTCAGTCAATGGAGGGGCTTGGCTCTGTAGCTCCGCTGTGTGATTGATAGAACCTGACTCGCTTAATCAAACAGCAGAGCTACAGAGTCCCTCCATTGGCTGAGACTTTTCTTCCCTCCTCCTTCCTTTCAGAAAAGGGAGGGGGAAAGAGCAGAGGATGCTTTGCTTGATTGCTTCAATCCCACTGAAGAAATGAAAAAAACACCTCTAAGCCCTTGAACACAGTTTTATTCAAGGTATGAGCTTTTTGCCTTGTTATTCTCTCTCTCTCTCTCTCTCTCTCTCTGTGTTTAAGCTTGTTTTGTCAGGGCTCTCCTGGGTGCAACTGGGCTCCCTCTCGCTTTTCACTGTATTTATGCCCTGATCCAGTCTTTCTCAATAGGAAAGCAATGGGAACAATTTAGATGAGGAATAACAGTCCACAGTGAGGTGGATTAGGCTGACTGTGTGTGTCCACTACATTTCCTGTGTAGACTAGGGATTTTGAACCTAGACTCCCCAGATAGTAGGCTGATAGTAACCACGATACTGGCTGTCTCTCCATTCTTGCACCACCTCATAGGAGCTACAGTTATTATTCTGGGGAAGATTATAGTTTTACAGATAAACACATAGCCCTCTGTCTATGTCATGGTGCCTTCACATGTTCTTGACCAACACACAAAGCAGCATGTACAAAAGCTCACAATGCCCAGCCATTTCATGTTTTCCCCAGCCATTTCCTAGGGCACAGAGCACTGATCATGAAATTTCTGTAGTGAATGTCAATAAATCAAAAATAGGCCTTCAATTTACAGATACACACCTTAACAGCATAGTCAAAATTGCTACAGCATAGACATTGTCTCCAGATTTTGATGCAATAATTTAGAGCAAGAGACGTTCGTTATCAGAGACTTGCTAAACAAAATATTGCAAACATGCTAATGTTTTAAGCATGTTTTATTTTAAGTAAAAAAATCTTTAGTTGTGTTTGTCTGTGTCCTTTATAAAGTTTATATCTCTGCTACCTGGCATTGCATTTTATGACACACGTGGCCCGGCCCAGCAAAGTCTCATTTATGTCAGATATGGCCCTCATAATAAATGAGTTTGACACCCCCGGTCTAATGACTGAGAGCCTTGTGTGTTTTTGCAATTGAAATGTGGGGCTGTTAAATCCACTCTGACGGTTCTTCTCTCTCTCATCATCATCAGCCTTTATTGGCATAAAAGAGATCAGTTATACAGAGTAAAAAGATTACCAAATTATACAGAATAAAAATTACCCATAAAATACAAACGATACAGTTAACATTTAGAAACATCGTTACCAATTAAAACTATGGTTTCAAAATCCTTTGGTGTATCATGGTGGTCAGAAAAATGAGCTTGGCTACTATTTCAGTGTCTTTCGGGGAGAAACCACTCAGAAGCCTACAGACTTTCAAGGCATCTGAGCAGTCTCCTGATTTCTCTAAAATGGGACACAGAAGTGAGTTACGAAGCTGTGAATGTAACAAACAGTGGAGCAAGACATGAGGGACTGTTTCAACGGATGTGTGGTCACAAGGACAGTATCTAAGAGAGTAGGTTGTCGTTAAATCTGCCAAGAAGTATGGCAGAGGGCAGAGTATTACATCTAGCAAGAGAGAAAGTTCTTCGGTGCTGGGGTGTCAATAAAAGGGGAAAGTAGGAAGCCATTTTCCCCATGGAATCTCAATAACACAGTGGAGAACATGTTTTATTGGCCAGACTATATAATTCCTGGCGTTCAATGTCCAAAAATCTACTTTTAATTTGGTAAAATGCTGCTGAAAATGACAGCATGGACAATGATTCCAGGGATAGGCCCAAAGACTTGATTTTCCCTGCAATATACTCTGACCAGGTAAAAAATTATATTCAGAGAGCATATGGTGGGAAAAGCTCTCAGGTTCAGAGATATAGTGTAGATGGAGCCAGAAGCTGACAGTGGCAAGCCAAGCTCTGGTCGCCTATAGAGACATGCCAGTTTCCAAACATATTACAATGCAGTTTGGCCGGCTTAAGACTTTCTGCAGGAATTTCGATTGGATCCGTTCGATGGATTGCTAACATTAGCAATTTTCATAGCATAGTTATGATGTGCAGACCAAGATGCATTATTCTGGAAATTAATGCCTAAATATTTAAAATGCTTAAGTTGTTCTATCCTTTCCCCCCCACAATGGACCAGCTAAAGGAGCGCCTTCTCTTAGAGAAGACTACAATTTTAGATTTCTCATAGTTCAGCTGTAGCTTATTGTTCGCGAGGAAAGCTGAACATCGAGACAACAGCCACCTTAGACCTCCTCTGGAACAGGATAAAAGCACAGTGTCATCTGCATAAAGTAATAAAGGGACATGGATTGCTTCAAGTTTGGGGCTATGACAGTCTGGATATGTTAGGTGAACAGCTAGGTCATTAAGAAAAAGGTTGAACAGGGAGGGGGCTAAAATGCAACCTTGCTTAACCACCTTTATCAATGGGAATCTCGGAACATTTGACCTGACAAGTATTAGAAGTGTAACGTTTTTTGATGATTAAAAGAAGAAGAAGAAGATTTATATCCCGCCCTCCACTCCGAAGAGTCTCAGAGCGGCTCACAATCTCCTTTCCCTTCCTCCCCCACAACAGACACCCTGTGAGGTGGGTGGGGCTGGAGAGGGCTCTCACAGCAGCTGCCCTTTCAAGGACAACCTCTGCCAGGGCTATGGCTGACCCAAGGCCATTCCAGCAGGTGCAAGTGGAGGAGTGGGGAATCAAACCCGGTTCTCCCAGATAAGAGTCTGCACACTTAACCACTACACCAAACTGGCTCTCCACACCAAACTGGCTTTCCAGATAACTGCTATGTGTTCTTTGCAGGGCCTCTGAGAGGAATTTTATGAGGTGGTGCATAAGAAAATTCAAGGCTCTTTTCCTGCTCCATTGCCCATCTTTAAAAAAAAAAATCCACTATGGTTTTAAAAAAAGCTTTGTATTTACTTAAAAATGAGCTTTTCTTGGGGGGGAGGGGGGGGTTGTGAAAAATTTCTGATGACAGAATTAAAATTAACTGTTTTGGATGTCAGGTGTGCCTGCCATGATCCATGCTGTCGTTCCATACTGCCATGAGCTATACTTTTTGTTAAATCAATGTCTGTTGGGAGGAGAGTGGAACGGAGGTGAGGGTCGGGAATCAGGAACTTCTGTACTTTCACTTTGGCTGTTAACTCTGGTGTATCCCATGCTTCCTAAGCTTATCTCATTACTAAGGCATCTGGCCCTTCCAAGGATACCTTCCTAACTATAGCAACCTTGAACTGAAAGCGGTGGGAATATGCTTGAATGTCTTGGAGGCTGGAGGAAAGGGCACCAGAATGTACCTGAGCAACTGCCCTATATCTACCCCATAGTAAGCATTGATACTCATTTCTGGCAACACTGGTCATGTACAGATTAGTGCTGGCATTTCAGTACTAATAAACTGTACCTGTGGTTTCATCAGAGAAGTTTGTTTGACTGATACCCGACTGATCCTCACATTGGGAATGTTTGATTCAATACTCAGCCTGTGCAAATCTGTAAGAGGTTCTTGAGACACTGAAGACCTTAAAAAATTCTTAAGAGAGCCAGTTTGGTGTAGTGGTTAAGTGTGCAGACTCTTATCTGGGAGAACTGGGTTTGATTCCCCACTCCTCCACTTGCACCTGCTAGCATGGCCTTGGGTCAGCCATAGCTCTGGCAGAGGTTGTCCTTGAAAGGGCAGCTGCTGTGAGAGCCCTCTCAGCCCCACCCACCTCACAGGGTGTCTGTTGTGTGGGGGGGGAGGTAAAGGAGATTGTGAGCCGCTCTGAGACTCTTCGGAGTGGAGGGCGGGATATAAATCCAATATCTTCCTCTACCTCACAGGGTGTCTGTTGTGGGGGAGGAAGGGAAAGGAGATTGTGAGCCGCTTTGAGACTCTTCGGAGTGGAGGGCGGGATATAAATCCAATATCTTCATCTACCTCACAGGGTGTCTGTTGTGGGGGGGGGGAGGTAAAGGAGATTGTGAGCCGCTCTGAGACTCTTCGGAGTGGAGGGCGGGATATAAATCCAATATCTTCTTCTTCTTAATCTGCTTGGGTTTGTTAAATGATCTCTCTGCAGAAGCTAATGTAGCTAGAATTGTTAAAAGAGTTTGTAAACTGACGCAAACATCTGGAAATAGGTAAACTGACACAAACAACTGGAAATAAAAACATTCCAATGGTTTTACCTGTGCATTTCCAAAATTTGCCTTATGTACTGAATGTAAATGCTGCATTTCAGTCAAAAAAAATCCTCATCAGTAAGGTAATTGATTTGAAGCATTTCCTTTCAAGTCACTTTCAGACTTTCATGGTGACGTATTTCCGCAAGAAATTGAACTTTTCAGCCAACTGCTTCACAGCTTTGAATCTGACAGCTAATCCTGCTATAACACTAACTACCAAAACATAAAGCACAGATTTTCTGAAGTAGGCTTCTTCTGGTGAATTAGAATCAGGTCTGTTATTACGTAGTCTTGCCCTCTTGTGTGTAACTCCACCACATTCATGAGAGAATTTGATTTCTATCTTAAGGATCAATGCAACAGTTCTGACTTCATTCCATAAGCATTTCCAGTCATTTTGAAATTTTTTAAGGTCTGTAAGGAGTGCTTCAATGTTTTCTGCTTCAACATCCAATGTAGCATTTCTGGCTTGGATTACCTTATTGCAGTTGTCTATTGGAGCTAATATTTTGTACCACACGGCTGACATCAACACACAGACAAAAGATGCAATGTAGAGTGACGCAGAGTGGTAAAGCTGCAGTTCTGCAGTCTGAACTCTCTGCTCACGACCTGAGTTCAATCCCAGCGGAAGCTGATTTCAGGTAGCCGGTTCAGGTCGACTCAGCCTTCCATCCTTCCGAAGTTGGTAAAATGAGTACCCAGCTTGCTGGGGGGAAAGCATAGATGACTGGGGAAGGCAATGGCAAATCACCCCGTAAAAAGTCTGCCGTGAAAATATTGTGAAAGCAACGCCACCCCAGGGTTGAAAATGACTGGTGCTTGACAGGGGACTGACTACCTTTACCTTTTTAAGAATAAAACATAAGATATAAATACTAATCTTCATCCTGGGACCCTAGGAAATTCTCGAGCTCCCTTTGGGCCCCTTTCTGGGCCCAAGGGTGCTGGTGCAATGCTCCTGCTGACCCCCTTTCCCATCCCCCCACTCATAGGGTCTGGCTCTGTGAGGGACTGTCCTTGAAGATTGTCTGGAAGCTGCAGAATGCTATGGCCAAAGTGTTGACTGGGATGGGTTGTAGGGACAACATCACTCAATTCTTGTTCCATTTATGCTGGCTTCCAGTATGCTTCCAGGCTCAGTTCAGGGTGCTAATATTGACCTTTAAAGCCCTATATGTTTGGGACTAACATGCCTTAAAGATTGCCTTCTCCTGTATGAACCTACCCATTCACTTCAGTAATTTTGGAGGCCTTGCTTTGGTTGCCCCCACCAACAGAGTCTAGATGGGTAGTGTCATGGGTGCTGGGGACCCTGCAGAAGAAGCTGAGCCTGCAGAAGAAACTGTGACCCTGCCACCTGCACCAGTGCTCTGGCCACCTGCACCAGTGCCCCTACCTCCTGCAGGAGAAGATCCAAACCCCCCTGCCTCGCCCTCTCAGGTGGCTCGTGTGCATGACCGCCTTCGTCAGGACCTCAGGGATTGGAGGAGGGTGGCTCGCTCACGAGCAAGACGCTCCCTGAGCCCTGAGTTTTAAAAGGATCCTGGCTCTTCTAGGAGTAAGGATGCTTGAGTCTCAGCAGGATCCTGGCCGCCCTCTGAGTCAGCACTTAGCTCAAATGGGCAACAGACAGCAGAAGGCTATATAGCTGTGGGATTTTGGAGGAGGCTTTGTGGAAGCAACTAGTTGCTTACCTGACGTTCTAGCATCCACTCTGGCTTCTGACTTCGGCTCCTGGACCTCTGACCTGTGATACCTGGACTGTGATTCGGCTTTGGCGCATCGGACCCTCTTTGCTCACCAGCTACAAACCTTGGACTGCCCCTGGACTTCCCCTGACCTGGCCCCAGCACTGGCCCCAGCATGTGACAGGTGGCAACCCAAGAAAAGGCTTATTTGGTCATGGCACCAAAACTTTGGAGCTCCTTTCCAAACAAGATGTATCTAATGGTGTCTTCTGCCAGCAGGTAAAGATTGTTTTGTTTGGCATACCCCCAATAACCATTATTGGCCCTCCTTTCTGGTTCTGGTGTTTTGTTTATATGCAGGGGTCACTTTGTAGAAAAATAGGTGGTGGAGCTCATCCAGGGATTGTTATGCAGCTGCACCTACTATTCAATGGACAAGGTGGGAAGGAGGAAGTGAAACTCTCAGAAAGGTGCAGGAGCTGTGCTCCTGTGAGCTCCTGCTGAATCCGAGGCCTGTTTATATGAACACACATGAAACTGTCTCATTCTGAATCAGACCCTTGGTTCATCAAAATCAATATTGTCTACACTGGCAGCAGCTCTCCAGAGTCTCAAGCAGAGGTTTTTCAAATCACCTACTGCCAGATCTTTTAACTGCAGATTCTAGGGATTGAACCTGGGACCTTTTGCATGCCAAGCAGATGTTCTACCATTGAGCCACAGCCCCTCCATGTTTTTATTGAATTTTTTTTTTCATTTTAAATGCCCTTTTTAAATTGTTCATATGTTTTAATGTTTTTAACATGCACCACCTTGGGGACCCTAATCAGATGGAAAGGCAGAATAAAAACGTTTAAAATAAATAAAATAAAACAACCTGTTAGAGAAGATCAAGACAACAGGTACCACTTTCCTATGTATAAAGGAAGAGTGAATTTCAAAGTTTCCACTGAACTCTTTCATCCAACAGACGTTTATCTCACCCACTAACTCTGCATTCTGACAATACTACCACCAGTTATTCCTACCCTCATTCCCATATTTAGCATCAAAAATATGACAATCCACAAGGCACCCACCCCCTTACCTCAGTCAGTTGTGATACGCCTTTAAAACCCTGCTATAGGCAAAAAAGGACTAAGCTTCCCAGAAGGGTGAAGCCTACCTTGTTTCTGCAGTTAGAGTGAGAACATTATTCAGATAGTCCCTCATCCAGGCAGAAACTGCTAAAACTGTGATGGACATCAACTGAGGAAAAAAAAAGCAGGGATTTTATTTAGCAAACACTTATTTAGAGCAGGCTTTGTTATTAAACCAGCTTTATCAGCAGTGTGCCCTTACACAGAATATTTTTTTTTTCTGTACTTAGTGCCGCAAGCAGATGAATTACTAAAGTATTACTTCTCTAAACACAGCAATCTGCTCTTCTCCAATTTACTAATACCTTGCAACATCGTATTTCTCAATGGAGCGATTTCAAGTATTAACTGTGTTCCTCAAAACTATACTCCTCAGAGAGAGTATAAACCTTGAGGTTTTATTTGCTGCTTGCTGTAGGATTAATAATTCCTGCAGAGATTTCATAACAGAAATCCACAAGCTACTTTAATATAAAAAGTCAGCAACCTGCAAAAGAAAACGTGGTACCATTGTATAAACAACTACCAGATGACTAGGGCAAAAGAAACTGTAGCTTTGTTCAAGGCTACCTGAAACATCTGTGTGGCTATGGCTGAACAAATAGTCAACTCAGGTCCATGAATTAAATTATATTTAATGGGATCAATTCTAGTTGCTGATTTTCTAAAATTGCAAATTTTTAAACAATGCCTGGTGTTTTATCAGACATAGGTTAGCAAAAATGAAAATAAACATGATTGTGCATTTTACAGTTACAAGGATTTATTCCCTTAAAACTCTTGGGAATACTTAATATGTGTAACACCATTGGGTAGCCCTATCATGTGGACCAGAAACTTGCGGGGGGGGGGGCCTAAAATTAAGTTTTCTGCAAGCCCTGAGAAACCTCCAGGTTTACAGAAAAATCCTAAAACTTTTTTTTAAAATGTAGCTAGTTAAAACCCCACATAATAGGACTTGCAAGTATCTGCATAGAAATTAGGCTTGCCAGTTCCCAGGTTCCAGTGGGGGATCCCCAGTTTTGCAGGCTTCCCCACACCGCCAGCCAACAGGGGGAAGCCCCACCCCAACAGTCACAATGTGCCTTTCCACTTCCGAAGGCTTAGAAGAAGCTTGGAAACTTGGAAGATGTGTGTGTCTTTAAGTCTTACTAAAAGCAAGGCTGGATGGTGAGCTGGCAAAGCCACTGGCTGTTCCCAGAGTCTGTGAAGCTGTGAGAAAGGGAAGCCAGCCCAGACCCACCCCCATTTGTTTTACATTCCTTACAGAAGTTATTTGCATAGTAAAAGAAAAACTAGAACCTTTCATTTTCCTGTATTAGTCTGCAGAAGTTGGTGGAAATGCAGCAGATAGCTACATTCAGCAACTTGTGAGTAATTTGCCTCATAGATTACAAAAGTGTGTGTTTGCAAACTGTGTTTATTTTGGCTGCTTTGTGAATGTGTATGTGTGTGTGTTCACTAGACTGAAGCTAGTTGTTAGCATTGTTTAGATTCTAACAATCTTTCAAAGTTCTGTTGAAGACCAGGCAGATATAATACTTTTTACCATCCTAAGCCTATTGATTTCTACTGGTTTAAGGATGGGAAGACTTCTACACCCATACAGTAAGGCTAAAAGTAACGAATTGAGAAAACTGGATCTCCTAAGCAGACTCTTCAATTATTCTAGTGTTAGGGGAGATTTAATTATTTGTATTGGTACAGTAAGTCTATGATACATTTGCGGAGGTAATTTCAGCCACAACTCATGAGATCCTACATAAGAGCCAGAGATCAAACTGCCTCAGTTAAGCACGTTCAGCTTATAACAGCAGCATGGGACTTTACATGTTTTTAATGTTCTTTGTCTTAACTCTTTCAAACTGACTGCAATAATAAGATAACACCATCCAGACACTAGAACCAGAAATTCCTGTCATTCATTTTTTTTAAATAAAAGGGTACTAAAATTGTGTGACGCATACAAGAGCCATAGAAAATATTTTGTTCATGCCCACCACATCTTTTTTGATAGGGGAAAGAGGGGAACAAGTTTTTTCTCAGTTTTTTCCCCAAAAAACATGTTTTGTTTTGGGAAGGAAGGAAGGAAGGAAGGAAGGAAGGAAGGAAGGAAGGAAGGAAGGAAGGAAGGAAGGAAGGAAGGAAGGAAGGAAGGAAGGAAGGAAGGAAGGAGGATAGATACAGTTGTAGACTGGGACCACTACAAACTAGAGAGTGCACATTTGTCAGGAAAATCTTGAAAGGGAAGAAAAAGCAGGTCAGGTATATATTCTTCAATGGCAGATATGTATAATTTTCGCAAATGACAAGCTACACCCAGTTTTCTCTGCTTTCAGCGTAGGAAGTTCATAATGTTCAAAGTCAGCCTTACTTTGAAATAACAATGGAATGGCCAGGGTATCTCCATATAAATGCATTTAGAACTGGTATGGTATAGTGGTTACTTCACTGAACTAGGAGAACCAGATTCAAATTCCCCACCCAGCTATGAATCCTACTGGGTACCTTTAGGGCAGGCACGCTCTTGTCTGAGCCTACCTCACATGGTTGTTGCAGGGATAAAAGCAGTTAAGACATTAATGTATGCTGCCCTATGTTTATTTCTGTGTTTATTGCTAAGATGTATTTCCACCCAAAAGAGGTGATAACAAAACAAGCAAAAAAATTCCCCATTTCCCTTTCCCCCTGTATTCTTGTGAGAACTAGAATCCAGAAAGGGGGAAATTGCAGTGCTGAGCTTGCCCACCACAGCTTCCCCCAGTGAAGCAGGATCAATTCCTCTTCGCCAGCACTCCATGTCCTCCCCACACCGTGATGAAATAGAACTCATCTTGTTCTGGGCTGGCCTGCTTCCTACTGCCACCTGCTTAAATCCAGAAGAGAGTTTTCAGGCATTTGCTCAATTGTTCTCATTCCCCATTCTGAAACTTCACAAAGCAAACAGACTGGCTAGGCCTCAGTATTTCTTTTGGGGCAGGTCTTGCTCACCTGATCCAAATAATAAAATCCAGTTCTCCTCTGTGTGGTTATTGACATCCATTTTAAATTTCACTCCCTCCTTACTCCTGCAATGCTATCCTGATCATTCCTCTACTGGAACAAGAATGTACACTCCTCTTCTTGGGGCCAATTAGAATTTTTGTGAATCCTGAGGTTACTGTGTTAGGCAGTTAATGAGGCACTTTCTCTTCAGCTAGAAACACCTCTCATCTACTGTATGGCATAGAGCTTTTTCACACAGCCTAAGTATTCCGGTATAGCAGCTGGCCAGTTACTGAACAGTAACGGGTTTCTGCTGGCATTTCAGACAGACCCGATTCAGTAACTGGCTGCTACCGAAATACTCTCACCTTTTCACACTCCCGCGGCTGTCCCGGTAGTGAGGCATGCCTGAGTCGTCACAAACAAAGAGCAGCTTCTTCCACTTTTCAACCCCTCCTTCCGGGTTGAAATCGCTATGGGGTGCTGTGTGAAATGTCCAGTATCTAACCCGGGAGCAGTTTTCGCGCCGTTTTTCGCCCGCCGGCGCGCGCTATCTCCGGCTTTTTTTTTTTTTGAACGTCAGTTTAGATTGATATAGCGATATATCGCTATATCGACCTGTCAAAACAGCACCACCATAGGGGTGGCTAGGCTCCGTTGCAATCCCTATGGTGGTGCTGTTTTGACAGGTCGATATAGCGATATATCGCTATATCGATCTAAACTGACGTTCCCAAAAAAAAAAGCTGGAGATCGCGCTCCGGCGGGCGAAAAACGGCGCGAAACCGGCTGGCGCTGGTGGAAGCGAGATAAGAGCGGAACAGTGTGAAATGGCTCGCTTCAATCACGCTTCAATCACGGAACCCAACCGGGGAAAAAAACATGTGTATGAAAACTCCCATCGCTGTCTCGGATTACTGCAAGCGGCACAATACCGACTCCCTTCCGGTTTCCACCGGTAAGTGTGAAAAGGCCCATAGACTCTGATGCCACTGGGACTCTTGGCATAATATTCCCTTATACTTTTAGGTTGAGATTAGTGTACTCACAGGATCCTGCTCTCAGGTACATATAGCAGAGACAGGGGTGCTCTAAACAGCATTTATTAGGTAACAGATGTCAGCAGCTGCTTTCAGAACCAGAGAGCCCATGAAGTCTCTGCTTCTAGCTAACAAACAGAAACTAACTAAACCAATTCACACAAATATCAGAATGGAAGCAGATCATTTCATTGTAATAGATACAATAAATATACCACATTTTGGGTGTGGTAGGGAACTATAATGGATCTGACCAAAGCAAATTACAGGGTAGGCAGGTGGCTGGCTAAAAAGAGATCCTACTTTGGATATTAACATGGATTTGAATAGAAGAAGCAGAGCAATTTAGTGCTGGAGAACAGATTGCAGACTCCTCGGCCAGCAACACTGCCACAAAGAGTCATGGTAGAAATATATAGACTGCGGAAGGGGGTCACTTGAATAGGGCAAAGGAGTCAAATAATGTACACTCTTGGAACCTCTGAAATAGCAACCTACAGATGGCTTCCAGATGGATGTAGCAACCCATCTACATGCTTGTCATTTCAGATACAAAGATGGAAGAAAACTTTGGGATGGTTTGATATGACATGCAGATCTTCCATTGTCTAGACCTATTAGGAAACAAAAATCTCCCATGAGTAGAGGGTTCCCATTCCCCCGCCCATGGTGGGGTTTCCCCCAATTTTGGGGCCTGCAACTTGCTGGCATGGAGCTGGGTGGTAAAAGGAGCCCTACCCCCAAAGAACTCCATTGTTGCCTGACATGCCTGGCATGATGACATCACCCAGAAGTGATGTCATAGTGCCAGGCACATCATGCGGGGGACATTCTACCATTTGAGTAAAAAACCCTTCGCATTTGGATTTTTAAAAAGTCTCCCACCAGGAACCAGGTAAGACTTGGCAACCCTACATGAATAGAAAAAAAGTTTAATAGAGTCTGGTACTTGTTTTAAGAAGGAATTCTGAGACATAATCAATTGGAATGTAAATGCCATGATCTTGTGCTCAGTAGGCCACAAAACGTTTCAATAAGAGTTCATTTTTTATATAAGTAACACAAGCCTAATATCTTTTTGAATTATGGATGGTCAAAGATAGATATGTGTAAAGAATACTCTGGGTAATACCCCACACATACCAAAAAGAAACAGCCTGGTTATTACCCAGACAAAGACAACACATAAGTGGAAGCCATCTGGCATCTGGATTATATATTCAATATGCACTTTTGGCTTTTGACTGCAGGAAAAAAAAAAAAAACCATCAGCCCACACAGCATCTGTGCTTCTAATATAATTTGTTCTTCTCAACACTTCCTCCTACTGAATTCTGAAGATTTCCAGATGAATCTTTCTTGTCTGTATCTACAAATTCCAAATGACTCACTCTGATATTACACAGTTGTTAGTTTACAAGAGAAAATAAGGATTATCTGGCCTGCCTCTTTCCCCTTAGTATGCAAAATTAAAACAGACATTCAATAAAATTAGGAGCTAGAACTCCTACGCAAAAATTAGCCTTTAAGACTTTATGCCTGTATTAAGCAAACACAAGCATTTCCCCTCAGAGTGTGTCAATAAATCAGGAACACAAATTCCCACTAGCTTTCTCACACAAATTTGCTCCTTTAATATGAGCACAGCCTGCTTATGCTACTGGATCACAAACACTTGGTCATGGTCCATTAGCGCTGATACTCCTGCGGAGATCAACACAAACAGGGCCTTTCATGTGTTCTTTTATGCGCAGAGGAACATGCTAAACACAACAGGGAATTTCCCATTAATAGGCAGAGTATTTCCCATCAGTAAACAAAAGAGGAAGCCCCTGCTCATAAAAGACTTCAGATCACATCCCTTGGGCACAATCCAGAAAAACTTTAAAATCTGTTAGCCCTAGGGTTGCCAAGTCCAATTCAAGAAATATCTGAGGACTTTGGGGGTGGAGCCAGGAAACTTTGGGGGTGGAGCCAGGAGACATTAGGGGTGGAGCCAAGATCAAGGCTGTGACAAGCATAATTGAACTCCATAGGGAGTTCTGGTCATCACATTTAAAGGGACGGCACACCTTTTCATTTCCTTCCTTCCACAGGAAATCATGAAGGACAGGGGCACCTTCTTTTGGGGCTCATAGAATTGGACCCCCTACTCCAATCTTTTTGAAACTTGGGGGGTATCTTGGGGAGAGGCACTAGATGCTATACTGAAAATGTGGTGCCTCTACCCCAAAAAACGGGGGCCCCCAGAGCTCCAGATACCCGCGGATCAATTCTCCATGATTTTCTTTTTTTTTCCCTCGATTTTATTTCCAGTCTTTCAGTTCATACATATAGTAAAAAAAAAAAATAACAGAAAGAAATAGGATTTACACCATCCTATAACACTTAATTACTTACAGGAAGAGATGGATTGTGGTATTAAAGCCCACATCACAAATAAATATCAAACCAACATACCTCATAGAAAACAATATAATAACAATTATTAATAGTCTCAAATTTCAATTTTTATCCAGCCACAGATATACTTTCTCCCATCTTTCTTTCGCTACATTCTTTGGGATCCCTTTAACCAGATTGGCCAAAATATCCATTTCCGCCACTTGTAAAAATTTTTGAATTACGTCTTCCTTCTGTGGGACCACCTTTAATTTCCAACACTTGGCGAATAAAATTCTGGCCGCCGTCAAAATATATACTGTAATATACTCGTCCTCACGGGGTACACTATCTCTAACTAACGAAAGTAACATAATTTCTGGTTTCAAAGCAAAATTTACCTTAAGTATTTCTACCAATATTCCATGAATAACTTTCCAAAATCTCTTTGATACATGACACGTCCACCATAGGTGATAGAAAGATCCTATCATCGTTTCACATTTCCAACACTTGGGTGGGATAGCCTGATTAATCTTATTTAACTGCACCGGGGTAATGTACCATCGATGAAAGAGCTTGAAGAAATTTTCTCGAAAGTTGACAGGCTTTATAATCTTATAATTGTTTTTCCATAATAACTCCCATTGATCTAAGGTTATGTTTATCTTTAAATCATTCAACCATTTTATCATCGTTTCTTTTACAGTTTCCTCCTCTAGCTTCATTTGCATCAAATAGTTATAAACCTTCTTAATAACTTTTTCCTGTCTTGTAGCAATTATTATATCAAAGTCAAAATTCTCTTTAGTAAAGCCTGCTATTTTGTCTTTATTATATTTCGATAATATCTGCGTCATTACCCACCAATCAATTTTAACTCCCCTTGCTTCCAAATCATCCTTCTTTCTAATTTTACTATTTTCATCCAATAAATCTGAGTAAATCGGTGGAGGTGGTTCTGAAACATTTAGATGAATACGGAGAGAATGCGGGTTTGAAAATTAATAAAGACAAATCAAAAATTGTAACTAAAAATATGACGTTACAGGCTGCGGGTGATTTAGAGAGGAAGACAAGATTTAGAAGAGATAAAAAAGTAAGATATTTAGGTTTAGTAGTCTCAGATAAATACAGTACAATATATGAGGATAATTATATTCCCTTATTAAAGGAAATAGAGGTGTTACTTAAAAAATGGGTTAATTTGAGACTATCATTTATGGGGAGAGTGGCATTACTTAAAATGAATATACTTCCCAAAGTTTTATTTTTGTTCCAAATGGCAAACTTTGCAGTTAAGAAGGCGTTTTTTGTTAAGTTAAATCAGCTGTCTAGAACTTTTATCTGGCTGGGAAAGAAACCCAGAGTTAGATGGAAGGTTTTAACAGACAAAAAAGAGAATGGAGGTCTGGGCCTTCCTGATTATGAGATATATCATATAGCTTGTACAACCCTATGGTTGAGAGACTGGGTAATTTTGGAGGATACTCGTTTGCTAGCACTAGAAGGATTTGATTTACAGGCAGGCTGGCACGCAAATATGTGGTATATTGAGAAATCACAAAGTTATTTTAAAAATCATTTAATACGCAAATCTCTTTATGAAGTTTGGATAAAAGTAAAGAGGAGAATATATGATAGAACGCCTAGGTGGTTGTCGCCAGTAGAAGCATCAACGCTGCCTCAGTTACGGTTTTCTAGAAGGGTGATTAGGAATTCTCCATGATTTTCTATGGGAATAAATCTCTATAGGGAATAACAGAGTTCCCTCCCCTCCCCCCGCTTTCTGACGACCCTGAAGCGAGGGGAGGGCCTCCAAACTGGGGGATCCCCTGCCCCCACCTAGGGATTGGCAACCCTAATTAGCCCTATACCCAATCAAAACACACAGGCTGTTCAAACACACTCAGAAAAAATTACAATCTACAGTTCTACTCAAGCTATACCAGCTCAGACTTGAGCTGGGGCACATTTTAACACTTCTATAATAAAATACCCAAGCAAAAAAAGGGTACACTAGAACCTTTTACCACATTACCATTTTTTTAAACACACAGAGGGGAGAGAGTGACATTGCAGCAATACATGTAACGTCCCCACCTAGCAGCACACGGTCCAAGAATTCACATGTGATTTGAACATCTCTAGTTCCCTGTGAAATTAGTAGCCAAACACAGTTAAATGCTAGACCAGGGGTGTCAAACCCACTTGTTATGAGGGCCAGATCTGACATAAATGAGACCTTATTGGACCTGGCCATGCGTATCACAAAATGTAATGCCAGGTAGCTAAGACATAACCCTTATAAAGGGCGCAGACAAACACAATTAAAGATTATTTAAAACTTAAATTAAAACATGCTTAAAACATTAGTACTCTTGCAATATTTGCTTATTTAACAGTCTCTGATAACTCACACTGTTTGCTCTGAATTACTGCATCAAAATCTGGGACAATGGCTGTGCTGTATCCACCTTGAGCACACTGTTCAGGTGTTCAGATGTGTGTCCGTAAGTTGCAAACCTACTTTTGATTTATTGATACGTATTACAAAAATTTCATGGTCAAAATTGGTCATGAGCTTGTTTTGGTGGGGAGAGTGGGATATAAATCCAATAAAATAAATAAATAAATATTCCGTGCCCTGGAACCCAGAGGAAAACATGAAATGGCTGCACATTGTGAGTTTTTGTACATAATTTGCTTCATGGGCTGGTCAAGAGCATATGAAGCCACCATGACAAAGACAGAGGGCTATGTGTTTGTCTACAAAACTATAGTATTTCCCAGAGGAATAACTGCAACTTCTTTGAGGCAATGCAAGAATACACAGACAGCAATGTATAGTTGTCAATATTAGCCAACTTATATAGGAAGCCTAGGTTAATATCTCCAGTTTACAAAGGAAATGTGCTAGATGAACTTGGTCTGGAAACACCCTCTCAGCCTAATCCACCTTACTGGCTTGTTGTTATTCTTCATCTAAACAGTTCATATTACTTTCCTACTGAGAAAGACTGGATCTAGAAGGCATGAATACAGTGAAAAGGGTGAGGCAAACCTAGCTGCACCCAGGAGAGCCCTGGCATAACGACCCAACAAAACTCTCTCTCTGTCTCGCTCTCTCTCTCTCTGTAGCTCATACCTTGACTAAAACTTTGTTGGCCTTAAAGGTGCTTTGTATCTCTACCATGGGATCGAGGGAACTGGGCAAAGGAAGCTCTGGCTCTTTCCCTCCCTCCCCAGGGGATGAGAAGGGGGAGGAGTCTCAGCCAATAGAAGGAAGAGAGGCTTGGCTCAGTAGCTCTACTGTGCAATTGAGAGAGCCTGGCAAAGCAAGCTCTCCCTCCCGCCTTCCTCCCTAAGGGAAGAGTCCAAGCCAGTGGAGAAAATCCAGGCTTTGCTCTATAGCTCTTGTGCAATTGTGCAAGCCTGCCAAAGCAGAAGGAAGCAAGAAAGAGGGAGAAGGAAGAAGACTTGCTCATACACCTAACAGGAGCCCTCTGGGGGCCTGATCTGGCCCCTGGGCCACATGTTTGACACCCCTGTGCTAGACAGTGCAATTCTAAGCACAGTTTCACCCTTCTATATTCACTGACATCAATGAATTTAGAGGGTTTTAATCTGTTTAGAACTGCATGGTTATTCCCAGTGGTATTAGGGAGGCGGACTTGCACAGGTAGCTTTCTCAGGATTTGTGTCAGCTGAGCACAGTAGAATGAAGAAAGATTACAAGAACTTAAAGCAATTAAAAACTGACATTTCTGCCTGATATACATCTTTTCTTCCCATAGCTAACAACACTCAGTATGCACCAGAACCAAACTGCTGCCATGAGATTCCGGGCCATTCCAAAAACAGGAGCCATGGGGGGGCAATCACAAAAGATTGACAGGCTCCCAAGTCACACATCCTCCCATATGGGCACCTATATCTGAATGAGTGCTCCTCTCAGTGTAATGGTAGAACAATAGGGGAAGGAAACACCACCATGATTCCTGGGGCCTTCTGAAAAATTTCCTGCTCCAGCTGGGTGGAGGAAAGCCAAGACTGGCTCTTTCTCCTTTGGGGAAGAAGAAAGTGGACCCCTAGAAGCAAATCAGTAGGCACAATGGTACCATACCAGAGATCACGATACTAGTACAAGGTAACCATAAAGCAGCTGTATTTTTTCCACTGGAAATGCCAATATATCAATCCTAAATTCTCTCTGCAGATATCATTTATGCTACATTATAAACGTAACACAACAGTAACCAATTCAACGTTTTCTACTTGTTACAGATGGCTGCCCAAATCACTTCTGGTTTCATTTTAAACCATCAGGATGTTATATAGTCATCACCATGAAATTGCTACTTTAAAATTTCACTGAATGTGCCAACTATCATGATTGCCGGGAAAATAACTGATCAAGCCACACAGACTGACATTTAGAACTCAGGCTACATTTGCTTAGTTTAAATTAGGTATTTATTTAATTGCACAGAAAAAAAGAAGCAGGCATTTAAAGTTGCAGTGTTAACTGTTAATATAAACATGACAGAAACAGTGTTATGTGACCTAAATGAAAACATCCAAGCGTGGGAGGGTGTTCCTAGTCGGAGCCCTTAAAAATCTGAAGACCAGGGTTACATCAGGTATTCAGAACATACATTTTCTCATTACTTAATCAAAACCTTGTATTGGGCTTGGGAGCTGATTGTAAACTGGTATAATTGTAGGACAGGGGTCACATAACTGGCCCGGGCCAGTAATCCAGTTGTAGCATTCTGCACTAGCTGCAATCTCCAAATCCTCTTCAAGAGTACGCCCAAGTAGTCCAGTCTAGACGTAACTAGATTGACGTGGATTCCTAGATGAAATGTCAGCCTCATGGGGCTGCCAGCCTCCAGGTGGGAGGCCTGGAGATCTCCCGCTTTTACTACTGATCTCCACCTGGCCAAGATCAGCTCCCCTGGAGAAAATGGCTGCTTTGAAGGGTGGACTCTATGGCATTGTATCATGCTGAGGCCCCTCCCCTCCCCAAACCCTTCCCTCTCCCAGATCCACCCCCAAAGTCTCCAGGTATTTTCCAACACAGACCTGGCAACCTTAAATTGATATGAATCCTGAATTCCTGTCCTAGTTGTATCCTGACAAACCTCTTGCCCTGATCCTGGAAATAAACAGATTCTACGTCCTAAATGCAAGATTGAAAG
The DNA here is from genome assembly GCF_032191835.1 of Heteronotia binoei. NCBI lineage: Eukaryota > Metazoa > Chordata > Lepidosauria > Squamata > Gekkonidae > Heteronotia > Heteronotia binoei. The sequence continues at coordinate 27,367,377 of NC_083230.1, read as the reverse complement.
TTTTATCAATTCCAAAGCTAGACATACAATAAAAGGAAGGGGAATCCGGTAGTTAAGAGTCAGTCACACTAAAATGTCTCGTTTCCTACATGTATTGCAAGGAAAAGCAGTTTCAGTTGATACACTGAAGAGAAACTTTACAGACTGAAAAATGTACCTAAGATTTTCAGTATAAACTCTTCACTTTGGAGAAAATCCCCCCCCCCTTTAGTTTAGTCTGAACTTGCCTAAAAAAAAAAAAAAAGGACAATCAACATAAGCCCCTTATGCATTCACTGAAATCAAGGCTTCTACCAGCTGGCTAAATACCTGTCTAGTTAAGCAAGAAAAATGGGACCAACTATAAACATGTGGACTTGGCAGCTGTGCAGATCCCCAATGATCAGGTTTTAACCAGTACCAGAAAAGCTGCAGGAATTTATGAGGAAGTATTGCATGGTTCAATTTAGACTTTAATTTCATTGTCAATAAACCTGCCAAGTTTGTGGCACATTTAAGAAATGAATGAGCATGACATAGAGACTAAAAAACTCATCAATAACCCTGGAAGGCCTCAATTTAACTCTGGACTGTCCCATAAACCTATTAGGTATTTCTTAGCCTCAGCTCTTATCTGCAGGGTGGGGATAATACAGGCCAACACAATATGATGGTTGTCCAGAGTAATGAAATAATAATGTAGATCACCACATTGGTCCAAAATCTAGAACCAGAAGCCACATAATACCTTTTACTAAGACCAACCAAAGAACACAAACGTCTCGGTGGCTCTTATGAGGGCAGACAGGAAAGGAAAGGTCCCCTGTGCAAGCACCAGTCGTTTCTGACTCTGGGGTGACGTTGCTTTCAGAAATGAGGGCAGAAAGGTGGGGTATAAATGCTAGAAAGAGAGATATATAGATAGAAAAGCTATTGTGCAACCTTTAAAGTACTCCAAAACTTTTCATTGGGCTAGATCAGGGGTGTCAAACATGCGACCTGGGGGCTGTATCCAGCCCATGCAGGGCTCATCTACCTCACAGGGTGTCTGTTGTGGGGGAGGAAGGTAAAGGAGATTGTGAGCCGCTCTGAGACTCTTCGGAGTGGAGGGCGGGATATAAATCCAATATCTTCATCTACCTCACAGGGTGTCTGTTGTGAGGGAGGAAGGTAAAGGAGATTGTGAGCCGCTCTGAGACTCTTCGGAGTGGAGGGCAGGATATAAATCCAATATCTTCATCTACCTCACAGGGTATATTTATTCCAGGTTTTATTCCAGGTATAAGCTTTTGTGTGCAAGCACACTTCTTTGGAGGGAAGGAGGCAGGGTGGATGGGTGGAAGGATGGACTCTTCTGACAAGTACAATCTACGCTGAGAAAATTATTTTGTCTTATTCTGAAAAGCCTTTTTTTTAAAAAAAAAAATGATTTCTCTGTTCCAATCTGGATTTATTTTCTTTCAACAAGACCCTAGTTAAGAAATGAACACTTGGAGAGTGGAGTAATTTCAGAGGCCAAATGATAACGCTACACATTAAAAAGGAGACAGGAAAATTAGTTCTCAGTTCAGTCTAGGAGAATGCATTGTCTTGAGCTTCATTATCAATTGCAATTCAACAGTCTCTCTTTCTTTGACATTCCTTTATAAGAGCACTGCTATTCTTAGGTCAGCAACCGAATGTTGTGGTTTCTAATGTCAGACTCTTTGCCTCCTCCTGGGTGGAACTGAGACCTAGGTTTCCTGTCTCATTACCAACGGTGGTATCTCCATGCCTACTACCCCTCTGCAGATCACATGTAATCCAATCATTAATCTGCTATTGCCATTTGACATCTGAAATCTCTTTTATAAAGTCTGTATCTCCAGAACTTCATGTCGCATTTTATGGCATGCCCAACCAAGTGACACTTAGTCAGATCCTGCCCTCGTAACACATGAGTTCAACACATCTGGGCAAGATGTTAAAGAGCAGACATCTTGCCAGACATTTCTTTATAAGAGCACTGCACAGAGCTCTGGAGAACTGGAAATTTTACCCAGAGTGTTGTGTTATTTTGGGTTGCCTTGATGAAAGGTACTTCTGTTTTTAAAACAATAAAAACTGTGCATACAGCTAAGCTTATAGAAACACTAAGGTTTACTATTAGGACTGAAATTAGCAGGCATGAAAAGTAGACACTGTGGCCAGGTGAAATTCTGTGGAGGTTTTTCTCCTGCATGTAATATGGTATATCAACAAAGAGGCTATAGCCCTGTGGTGGCGAACCTATGGCACGTGTGCCAGAGGCGTCACTCAGAGCCCTCTCTGTGGGCACACATGCTCCCTCAGCCTCCCCACGCACAAGGCTCGGCTTCCCCCCACAGCCCCCCTGCCACCGGCCCCCACCTTCCCTCCCTCTTCGGAGCTGCAAAGCAGCCACATTCCGTGGCCTCCCTTCTCCTCAGAGGTGCGTCGAGCCGCGCTGCACCAAAGCTGGACCCTACTGGCATCAATGCGGCCAGCGCGCCTTCTAACTCTTTGAAGCCGGAAGTGAGGGGGAGCGAAGCCTTCTCCCACGCGGGCTTCAAAGAGTTAGAAGGTGCACCGGCCGCATTGAAGCCAGTAGGGTCCAGCTTCGGTGCAGAGTGGCTCGGCGCACCTCTGAGAAGGGGGGCCATGGAGCATGGCGGCATTGCAGCTCCGGGGAGAGAGGGAAGGTGGGGGGGGTGGCAGGGGGGCTGAAGGGGGGGGAGCCGAGCCTCGTGCCTGGGGATGAGGGAGCGTGTGTGCCCACAGAGAGGGCTCTGAGTGGCTTGGTTTGGAGAGGGATTTAAAGAGACAAATGCCTTCTCCAAGCTGGCCAATGGGGCAGTGGGGGCTTTGAGAGCCGCACAATAGTTGCGAAAGAACCATCTGTAGGTCCCGAGCCACGGTTTGGCCACCCCTGCTCCAAGTGGTAGCTGGAGGTTGCTGGCTTTTACAACTGATCTTCAGGTGACAGAGGTCAGTTCACCTGGAGAAAATATCTGCTTTGGAAGGTGGACCCTGTGGCATTATACACTTCTGAGCATGGGTGCAGAACAGGATTGCCAACCCCCAGGTGATGGCTGGAAACCTCCTGGGATTACAACGAATCTCCAGACAATAAGAGATCAGTTTTCCTGGAGAAGATGGCTGCTTTGGAAGGTGGACTCTGGAGCCATATCTCATTGAAGCTCCTTTTCTCCCCAAACTCAGGCTTCTTCCCCCAAATCTCCAGTTATTTCCCGATCCAAACCTGGCAACCCTAACTGGGCCTCCTTCAGAGAGACAACAGGGCACTCCAACATTTTTGAGCTCATGGGCATCTTTGGAATTCTGATATGTTGGGGGGGGGGTGCAACCACAATGCAGCCCCCAAGCAAACCACACAGAGGAAAATTCCCCGCAGGTGTTCCTGCAGTTTTAGGGAGGGGGTTAGATGGGACCCACTAGGGCAGGGGTGGCCAAACTTGCTTAACATAAGAGCCACATAGAATAAATGTCAGATGTGTGAGAGCCACCAGACACAAACGTCAGATGTCTGAGAGAAGGAAAGAAGGAAAATAGATGGTGGAAGGGAGTAGGAAGGGAAAGGTAGAAAGAAAGCAGCTTGAATTGTAAATGCATTCTTCAAGTCACTGGCTGGCTTGGCTTGAAGAAGTGGTTTAAAGAAGCAAATGCTTTCTCTGGTGGGGGCTTCAAGCCCCACACAATGTGTGTGAAAGAGCCACATGTGGCTCCTGAACCACAGTTTGGCCACCCCTGCACTAGAGAGATGGGTATAAGGGCAGCTTCACGTTTTCATGTGGCCAAGACCTGGTTGCGTTTCATATTTCAAAACTGTTGTGGCATGGTCCAAGCCGAAGGGAAGAAGAAAGCATGGGTGTGTGGGGATGGGGGGTGGGGAGGAGAGATCAGGACCTTGAATCAAGCACATTTTTTGGAAGGGATGTGGGGTTATTACAGGAAATGTGGATCCCACTAATTGGCAGAAACAGCTGCCGTGTTCGCCTCTGGTTTAGGAGTGGAAAGGGAGGAACTGCAGGCTTCCTTGCTTTCAAATATGATGCTTCTGATAGCAGTATCTGAGCAAAGCTCTTTCAAGCTACAGGGACTATAAGACAAATTGTTGATAAGCTGTTTTTGAACTGTTGCAATGCTGTTCTGGTTTTCCAGAGCATCCCTGACAAGTGTTTGTCCAGCCGCTGCTTAAAAACTTCCTGTGAGGGGGTAGATTGCACTGTTGAACAACTCTTACTGTTAAAAAGTTTTTCCTATGCTAGTCCTCTCCTCTGCTGCCAGCAGGAACAGCTCCCTGCCCTCCTCTAAGTGGCAGCCCTTCTAATACTTCAAAAGAGCAATCATGTCTCCCCCCTCAACCTCCTCTTCTCCAAACTGAATATCCCCAAGACCTTTAGCCTTTCCTCATTGGGCTTGCTCTCCATGGCTAATCGGAAATAATCTACAGTGAGCACTGTGGCACCTACTCTCTACACATGCACAGAATTACAGTTTTAGTTTAAAGAAAGAAGAAGATATTTATATCCCACCCTTCACTCAGAATCTCAGGGTCTCAGAGCAGCTCACAATCTCCTTTATCTCCCCCCCCCACAACAGACACCCTGTGAGGTAGGTGGGGCTGAGAGAAGCTCTCCCAGAAGCTGCCTTTTCAAGGACAGCTCTGTGATAGCTATGGCTGACCCAAGGACATTCCAGCAGCTGAAAGTGGAGGAGTGGGGAATCAAACCCGGTTCTCCCAGATAAGAGTCCATGCAAACTGGCCCTCCTTTCTCACATCAGACTTTCTAGTTAATACAATTCAGACTATCCCTGAAGTTTCCAAAGGTAACCATGCTGGTCCATAGTAGAACAACTAGATTCGAGCCCAGGAGCACCTTAGAGACCAACAAGATTTGGGGAAGGGGGCACAAGCTTTCCAGCATTAGAGCTCCCTCGATTAGATAAAAGGAGCTTTGACTCTCAAAAATCTTGTTCTCTATGGTGCTGCTGGACTCAGATTTAGCCATATATATCAGTGGACTCCTTTCATCAACTTAATTTATTAACTAACATAATGTATCCCCTGCCTTTCTTCCCCAAAAGGACACTGAAGTGGTTTGACACACTCTCTCCTCTTTTCTCCTCACAACGAACCTTTAAGGCAGAGCTGCCTTTAAATACAGGGATCTGTCGCTCTTGCATCAAGCTTGAGCCTTGCTGGAAAACTAAGCCAGTTCAAAGGTTGGAAAGCAAAGTACAGCAGAAGGCTATTCCACCAGAAAACATCAATTCAACGCAATGTGTCTCTCTCATACATATTTATAACAGACAGAAACTATGATTTTTCACAGTAAAATGAAAGACACCCACAGGAGCGGCCGACCTTTCAGTCTCTGTTGATGGTTACAGCTTAGTGGTCTAAACATCTGGCTTGGAATCTTTATTCTCTTTAGAATTATTTGTTCAAATTAAATAGGCCCTGGCTTAAATTTGCACATTGAACTACACAGTGAATTGGGTTGATGTTTTCCAGTCTTATTTAAAAAAAAAAAAACTTTGTCATTATTTTGGCAGGATTGGATATTAAACACAGTGCATCACAGTCCTTTTGCAACAGAATCTGTTTTAGCTTCAGTCAAATCTCTCTATTCCATGCCCAGTGTGCCCTTGCAGAAGCTAAAACTGTGCATATACTGCAACTACATGAATACACAAGTATGTGAATACATGTAGCTTTGCAGCTGTGTGCCCAGTTTTCAATACAACTGGCTCTTCAGGAGATAGGAACAATTACACAGTCAAGTTTAATCACTTGTTTAATCATTCACTTGTTCATCTTCCAACATTACATATGCTATTAAATGCCAACAATGCCCTTCAGTTCTCTACATAGGGCAAACAGGACAAACCCTACGCCAAACGATAAATGGACACAAATCTGACATCAGGAATTACAGAACTGAGAAACCTGTTGGAGAACACTTTAACCTTCCTGAGCATTCAATGGGTGACCTCAAAGTAGCTGTTTTACTGCAAAGGAACTTCAAGAACAGAATGGAGAGAGAAACTGCTGAATTACAAATTATCATGAAACTTGGAACAAACACCTCCCCAGGACTGAACAGGGATATTGGTTTTTTATCTCATTACATATGCTAAACCAACTCTCACTGAGTATAGCTCTGCATCCACAGCGTTCCAATGTATTTCTCTTTTAGAACAGTGTATCAGAATAACATTTTTGTGTGTGTTGACATGCTCAAATGAGGGATGTGGGGGCTGTTTGTCTCATTACATATACTAGCCCACCTTCCACTATACTTTAATGCAACTTTTTTTTTCTTATGGCTAATTTATATTATTTCTTTTTTAGAACAGTGTATCAGAATATTTGGGGGCTTTTTTTGTTTGTTTGTTTTTTGTATTGACATACTCAAATGGGGGATATTGGCTGTTTGTCTTATTGCATATTTTGCATATGCATATTGCATTACTCATCCTCCACTGTATTTTAATGTCTTCCTTTTTTTTCTAATGGCAAACTATAATGTACTATGTTATAACCTCTTGAGAAATCATGTCCTCTATTTAAACTAACAAAGCCAGAATGTTACCTAGATGTATTTTAATGTTCCCTCTAATCCCCTCCCCCAACTGAGTGGAGCAGTTCACATCCCGAGCAGACTATAACTGCTGTAATTTTAAAATAGGCAATGCATAGTGCAAGGCCCTGCACAGCTCCAGACTGCTGCTGAGCAAGGTTTCGATGTTAATGAGTGACTGCTCACATGCACAGCTTAAAGCTAACACTGATCCTAGCATATGATTCAGATTCTAAATTCTGCGTAACAGTAGTTTTACAATGTACCTGTTTAAGCCTGAAAAGTGGTAGTTTTACATCATTACACAAAACACTAACAATGGGAAAGTCAAAAACCTTCAGGATCCATAATGAATTTGGATATTCATAAATGGAGAGATGCAAGTGTGGTTTACATTGGCAGGGCTGAATGAATGTCCTGGTCCATAGGCGTAAACTATGGGGGGGGGCCTCAGGGACTCGAGCCCCCCCCCCCCCGATTTTCCCAATGGGGCTGACCAACACAGAACTTGGGGGCTAAGGCCTCCCCCAGGCAACCAGTGTCAGCCATAGTGACAAACTTTTTTGAGTGTATGAAAATGTTTTCCAATTTTAAATTTTCAAGGAGGAGAGATAATGATCTTCAAAGCCATGAATGGGGTGATGGATTCTATAAAGAAATGCATTTTTCTCCTGGGACATTGTGAGGCAGGAAAACTCCCCACTGTGTGTGATTTTCCCTCTGCTTGTGGGAGCAAAAGGGGCAACAGGGGATTAGGAGAATATTTTATTAATTAGATTTATGTCCCAACCTCTCCTGATTGTACTGTAATTTCTAAAGAAGCAGTTTGCATTGTTAATTAATTAAAAGTTAACTTTGTATTTCAGCTGTCTGAAGATCATTTGTTGAAGCCAAATGTGTTTTGCAAGTTGACCCTAAAGAGCAGAAATTTACCGTGCACAGGAATGCATAAATTGAATCGTGATTTTCATTAATGATTTGTTCTGAATGTCTGCATTTTTAAGGTGGGATTTCTAAGCAGTGTTCTAAGAGGGGAAGAGAGGAAGGTATATAAAATCCTAGGTGGTATAAGTGCGAATTTTCTTTGGGGTCATGGCCATGGGCCCTGTTCTGCATTGCCTCAAAATGTACTTGTAGGATATGAGATTGAAGTAAGAACATTGCCACTACGCTGAACTTTGTACATTGCTCAGAAATTGAGTGCCCAGAAACTGTTTTGTATTCTGCCCTGGGTCAGAGACCCAAGCATTTATTAAACAAAGGTGTTATGTATGAGAGTAATTGCTACTAGCAATGGCGTTACTGCCTGGCTCTTGGAGCCAGATGACCAGAGCTTGGGGACTTGGGAACAATGGGCAGCAGCATCCTAATCCCTGCTGCCCTGCTCCAATCACGGGCCCTCTGCTGGTTTGAATGGGCCAATAGAGTGCTTGCGCAGGAACCCTGACATGTATATATAGTTGGCCCTGTATGCCCAGTCTCCAGCCTTGTGTGCTTAGCCCTTACTATGCTGAAATCAATAAAGAGCTGATGTTTCACTCCACCTTGCCTCATCGATCCATAGAACCCACTATATTATAAAAGGTATCTGTAATGCCATAGTTTTGTAAATTTCAGTATAATGGTACCCTTATTAATGAGGCAGAAACAAGACACCTGTAAGTGAACATCCAGGGAAATTTATAAATGTTCCCCTAAAGCTGTTCCCCTAAAGTCCATTTATAAATGTTCTACTAAAGCACTTCTGTATTGCCTTTTACTGCCAAATTTGTGACCATTGGTTTGTCCTATGTACATGATATTATATCTGCAGATCTTAAAATGACTATTCTAAAAGTGAATTTCAGAAACAGGACACAGCAGGAAACCTCTGAGATATCACTATAACCACTGGCCAACTCCCACCTTTTCCTGGGTTTGGCCTGGTCCATGGGCATTGTTGGAGGAGGGTCCCTAAATTTATGGAGAGGGAGCTTCTCCATAAATCAATAGGCAGTGATAATGGAGGCCTCTCTCTGTGATGTCACTGGCTCCTCCCTATGATGTCACTGGTTCCAATGCCTCAGGCCGAGCCCCAGTCTACGCCCTTGACCTGGTACACAGTATCTCAACAAGTATCTTCTATATGACATCCCTTTCCTACATATGGGGCCATGCTTTGGGTGCCACCTATTATGGATGTCCTGTGGCACAGAGTGGTAAAGCTGCAGTACTGCAGTCCAAGCTCTCTGCTCACGACCTGAGTTCAATCACAGTGAAAGCTGGGTTGAGGTAGCCGGCTTAAGGTTGACTCAGCCTTCCATCCTTCCGAGGTCGGTAAAATGAGTACCCAGCTTGCTGGGGGGTAAAGTGTAGATGACTGGGGAAGGCAATGGCAAACTACCCCATCAAAAGTCTGCTGAGAAAACATCGTGATGCGACATCATCCAAGAGTCGGAAAGGGGACTGACTACCTTTTACCTTTATTATGGATACAAGATTGGCATCCACTAGGAACAGGGTCTTTTTGGTAGTTGCCCCCATGCTGTAGAATGTGCAGGAGGTTCATTTGGACCCATAAAGTGCCTATTTAGGAGATGGACAAAAGGATTCTTGTTCTGCCAGGTTATTGAGAGGGAAGTCTCTGTGTGAATGAGGTTTGAGTGTAGGGTTCCCATCCTCCCGCTGGGGATGGGTTTTCCCCCAGTTTGGGGGCCCCAAGCCTGCTGCCACAGAACTGGCCCCCAGGAGGATCCCCACCCCTGAAAAGCTCCACTGCGCACGGTGTGCCCAGAACAATAACATCACCAGGAAGTGACATTATCACACCGGAAACATTGCATGGGGATGCTCTAGCAATTTGGCTAAATATTCTATGGTGCCATGGTAGTCAGGTAGGACCTGGTGACCCTATTTGAGCCAGGTCCAGCACATGGGGTTCTGGCGCCTCAGGCAGAACCCCAACGCGCATCCCCTTCACCCTTGGGAGCAAACTTACAGGTGATGTCATCACACTGGGCAGTCGGCGCCTTCCCCTGCCCATTGTGCTCCAAGTTCAGAGCGTGCTGGGCAGGGGAATCTGCATTCTTCCTGGGCGTTGAGGGATTGGGGGAGTTCTCCCGATCCCTTAAAGCCCAGAAAGAACACTGGGTGCCTTCCCCCATCCAGCGTGCTCCGAGTTCGCCAGCTCCCACGCTCCGGCCCTGATTTAAGCAATTATTTTATTGATTTTTTTTTTAAATTTTAATGTTAGTTTTAACAAATTGTAATGTTATTATGTTACTACTGTTAAGTTGTAAACCATCATGAAACGTAATATTAAAAGGCTGATATGCAAATTTAGTAAAAAAATAAAATAATTCACATTATTCATAATTTACATATATACTAGTATCATATCTTGGGGGATATATTTGTGAGAGTTGCACATATAATTTAAATCCCTGAACACCAGCATTTATACATAGTCTAAATACACAACAGTTTTCCAGTGTTCTACTTCTGGACCAGCGGTGGCCAAACATGCTTAACCTAAGAGCCACATAGAATAAACATCAGATGGTTAAGAGCTGCAAGACATGAACATCAAATGTTTGAGAGCCACAAGTCCTGAAAGAAGAGAGGGAGGAAGGAAGGAAAGCAAATAGATGGAGGGATGGAGAGTGAGGTGGAAAGAAAGCAACTTTAACTTTAAATGCATTCTCCAAGCCACCAGCTGGCTTGGCTTGGAGAAGTGATTTAAAGAGAGAAATGTCTTTTCCAAGCTGGCTGACGGGTGGTGGGGTCTTCAAGAGCCACACAATATGTGTGAAAGAGCCACATGTGGCTCCCAAGCCACAGTTTGGCCATCTCTGTTCTAGACCATTGGCCTCAGTGGACAGAGGTGTGTAATTCTGTTTATTTATGAGTCTGCCTTTCTCACAGGAACTTAAGGTGGATTGGGCAGAATGAGACAATACAATCAACAAAATAGGACATTCAACAAATAATTCATTAGGGTTATAGAAGTCTGGAACCATCGGAAAGAACTTAAGCATAGCAAAAGTATTCATATTATACATTAAGCAGTACAAAAATTACACAATGAGATCCTACTTACAGTAAGATATACACAGCAGTACAGACTACAGTCAATGTTCCCTCTAAGCTGCAGAGTCTTGTGAGCAAAAATTCTTGTGCGCTACTGGTATTAAAATTGTAAGCTACTGGCATTAAAGTTGTGAGCTACTGCATAAATTATTGTGCTCTGAAGTCATCCTTCCTGAGCTAAGACAAAAATGTGTGAGCTGGAGGCTAAACATCTGTGAGCTAATTCACGCTAACTCAGCTTAGAGGGAATGCTGACTACAGTCCCTAATCATTTAGCCAACTAAGCTTAGGATGGCACTATAAGAGTTTTGGACTTGCGCAAGAGACTTGGGTTCAAATGCCTGCTCACCCACAAAACTTAATCAGGTGATTGGGATGTGCAGTCATCCTATCTCAGCCTAACGTGCTTACCAAGCTGGGAAGATAAATGGAGAGGACTTTGGAGAGGACTTCGAGAGAATTTGTGTGTGTGTGTGTACACACTGATGGATATATCACGACGTTTTCACAGCAGACTTTTGACAGGGTGGTTTGCCATTGCCTTCCCCAGTCATCTGCACTTTCCACCCAGCAAGTTGGGTACTCATTTTACTGACCTCGGAAGGATGGAAGGCTGAGTCAACCTTGAGCTGGCCACCTGAACCCAGCTTCCACCGAGATCAAACTCGGGTTGAATCTAACGGTACTGGGACAGCTTCGGGACGGTATTACAATTTAAATGTTCTAGCAACAGGGGTTCCCCCCCTTGTTTTTCAGGGCAAATGCCTTTAAAAATGCTGAGTCCTTTCCTGAAGGAGAGACTATCCTTTCCTACAGGAAAGACAAAACATCTTCTTTAAGAAAATATATTCCAAAGGCAGATCAATAGTTCATCCTCTCACTAACACCAGCCTGTTACATTTGCTGACATGTACAATGACAAAAGAAAAATTAAGTAATTCGTTCCTGGCATCAGTCAGATGTGGATTAACAGGATATCCAGTGCTCAACTATCCAGAGCAGGCCACGTGACCATCTTGAATATTCCATTGACAATGCAATCCTATTACTTAGGTATTTTGCATTACCCACTAAACCCAATTCTACATAGCATTATGCTATGAAAGTCCATTCTTCCATTAATTTGTTTTAGGGCCATTAATTCATTTTGGAACCATTGTCTCCTCCTGTGTGATTCAGCTCATTTCTTTTCCTGATGCTGGTTGATTTCTTAAGAAATCCTGTTGCTTCTGCATTAGGCGAGAAAATAAACCACAGTGCCCTATTCCGTTTTCCTCTATGATCCTTGACTTCTTATGACTCACTCACAGGGCAACAAATTACAGCCAGCACGCAGGGAACTGATTTTTGTGACTCCCCAGGTACTCCTAAGAGCAAAATTGAATGCATCACCTGAAGCCTAAGCACTATGTCCACCTCAGTGCTTTGAAAAGTGCAGTTATAGCTGGCGTTAAATTTGAGAATTGCCAATTTTCCCTGGTTTACTAAACACTACCTAGTACATGGAATGCGAGATCAGAAACCAATGGCATATCTTATACCACTTTATTTTATATAATAAGCAATGTATCTTCAAAGCAACTACCCTCTGAGAAGCTGTTGTAACAAGCCTGTAATAGGACAATAAAGCAACTGTTGCTGGTTTGTAGCCCCAAGTTTGGGCTTGCCCTGAGCAGATAGCTAGCAGAGGGAAAACGGCATCTTTAAGAAATACCTTCCCATCAATAGCTGTCTTTTTTTTTTTTAGTTGTCAGGAACAAGCCATATGAAAACCAAGTAGAAAATCTGCTGTGGGGAGTTTATGCTAGCACTCTATGGTCAGTTTTGTTCATCAGCCCTTACAACACAGCCCAGTACAAACATCACCACAAATTATTACTAGCGCATTCCTTGTCTGTTATTAATTTAGACGTTAATAATCTGATTTTCTTCACAAAGCAATTTACAACAGCATTCTCATCTCCTCCATTTTCTCGTCGTAACAAAGGGGAAAGGACCATGGTTCAATAGCAGAACATATGCTTGGCATGCAGAAAGAAGGTCCTAGGTTCAATCCCTGGTATCTCCACTTTAAAAAAAACAAAGGATCACAGTCCTTTTCAAAATTACAATGAATGCAGGCACAGTACAGGTACAGGGTACACTCAGCCGTTCTCCATATATGCACTGAGTTACTTTCATGTTACAGTCATTGTAGGTACAATTAAATATGTGATAGAGACCCACATTCATCCAGGTACTAGTTCCCTGTTTCATTCATAAAGTCGATGCATGTTGGCTCATTTTTACAAACAGATGTACAGATGCAGAGGCATGAAGTACATGAAATCATTGTAACACAGGCTCAGGTAACACTTATTTATTTGTATTTATTTATTTACTTCGTTTTATATCCAACCTTTCTCCCCAATGAGGATCCCAAGTAGCTTATGTAATCTTCTTCCCTCCATTTTATACTCACAACAACAAAAACAGGTGTTGGTTTTTCTCTACCCCAAGGAATCTCAGAGTGGCTTACAATCGCCTTCCCTTCCTCTCCCCAGAACAGACACCTTGTGAAGTAGGTGGGGCTGAGAGGGCTCTGACAGAACTGTGACTGAACCAAGGCCACCCAGCTGGCTTCATGTGGAAGAGTGGGAAATCAGACCCAGCTCTCTAGATTAGAGTCCACCACTCTTAACCGCTACACCATGCTGGCTCTTGTGGTAAATGAGGTAACCCTATGAGTAAGGCTGAGAGTGTATGACTGGTCCAAAGTCACCCAGTAAGTTTCCATGTAGAGCAAGTGATGTGAAAGAAGTGATGCCAACCCTTACTCTGATAGACCAATGGTTTGATGTGGTATAAGGCAGCTTCATGTGAACAGTACGTTTAGAGAGGCCAGGGATTCAAACATGGGTCTCCCTCATACTAATATAACACTCGAGTTCACCACACCAGCTGTTTGCTGTAACCCTGGTTAAGATCTCACTTGTGCAGTGAAATCATGCTTTTTATTTGCAGCATTGAATCCTGTCCCTATGAAGCACGCTAGGGGAGGGGGGGAAATTTTAGCAAAGCCTTGCAAACAGAGAAACTGGAGAGGGGAGGAGATCGTCCACCACAACCACCAGATTAGATACTCAGCATTAGATAAGCATTTTGTGTGCATTGGACCCACGTGTCAAAGACTGATTGTTGGAGCCATCTAGTGACCCTTTCTATAGCAAACCGTGATGGTGATGGTGCTGTGATGTAATTCAATACCTTTCACTTTTATCTTGCTACACTGTTGTTTCATTATCAGTTGAACTAGTGGTTATGGTGTGTTTTATTGTTGCTTTGTTATTTTTAATGAATTTGAACCAGTTTCTTTTATGTAAGCCATCTCCTGGACTGTCTCAGTAGAAAGGTTAGTGACAGATATCTTAAATACCGGTAAATGCCTGCCATTCCAAAATGGCAAGCCATTACACAAATTCCTTGCAGCTCGCTCCAGCTCTTGCAGCATTTTGATATACACTCCACAACCTTATGGCATTCTTTCTGAAGATGCCTTTAAAGGAAAAAAAAAACAGTTTTGAGGGCAATGCTTATGAATTTCTAAAAAGGGGAAGGAAACCTTGCTGTTGTGACACATCAGCCTGAATTGTTGAAGGACAAGGTGAGAGCCACGGTTTGGCAAAGCACATCAAATAGTTCTTTGAAACAGAAAGATTGCCACCCCTGACTTGTGAGGTGAGGTGAGGGACTTGAGCCCAATCTTATATATGTCTGCTCAAAAGGACATCCCATAGAATTACTTCATTCTTAGTAAGCAACAGTTAGAATTGCAATACAAAGAGCACAAAGCCTGTCTTCTTGTGCCACTGGAAAAGAACTTGTGCCACTGGAAAAGAACCGATGCACACGCAGACCTTGACAGGCCTGGCAGCTGAGCACACTAAGGACACCCATGCCCTACAGCAAGAATTATGAAATCTGGCAGCAGCATGTGAAAGGGAAGGCTGTGCAACAGCCTGGAGCAAAAAAAAATAATCTGAAGGGAGGCAAACTCAGGTATCCCAGCACTAAAAATCCCCACAAAGATCAGAACCATTGAATGCCAAACTAGTGACTGGGATGCAAAGTAGTATGCATGCTCAATAGCAATCTTGGAATCAATGGAAGCTGTAATACCAAGGTCTTAAAATTCAGAGGGGTAGGATGACTGCTGCCAAAACAAAGGAGTTGAAAAGCCTCTGTGCATGTGTAAAAAAGCTGCATGTGAGGCTATGGATCTTGGTCAGCATTTAGATAGCAAAACACTGGCATGAACACTATTCAGTTCCTCTATTTTGGTTCCGGAACAACACCAAAAAATGTGGGTTTTTTAAATGTTTTAATTGTATTTGTTTGAAGTCATTGAACTGATTGTTAGCCACCCTGAGTCCACTTGCGGAGAGGGCAGGATAGAAATTTAAGGTAATATTAAATAATATTAAAATGGCATGTTTATCTGCATAAGGGGCAGAGATTCCAGCTGATTCCCCCCATAAACACACCTTCCACATACTGCCTCTACTGTGCTGTTTCTAAGAGCTTGCTGGATCCCAGGAACTGGGAAGTCCTACTCAGTTGAGTCCATGGATGGTCAGACACATGCCAGCAGGGTGGATCCAACCAGCCTCCAAGAAGCCTTCCACCAACTTAAGTGTCTCCTCCTCCAATGAATTGGAGGAAAGCTTCAAACTTGAGTCAAAAGGAAAGGTGAGGTTTAAATATTTTAATTAAGAAATAAACTTTGCTCTACAGAGTGGTAAGAAATGACAGGTTGCACCCCAGTATTGTTCTAGGTAAGAACACTGCGCAGGGGCCAAGTTATATTCTGCACACCAGCAAGTATACGGATGGTGCAGAAATATTTGAACACACATGAGAAGTCTGTCTGGCTGCCATAGCAAGTACAGCTGAAGAGGTACCCAAGTCATGCAGGTCTCAAGCAACCTTCCATTGTGCTGACGTCTGCTCTACAAAACCTGAACTTTATTTAGCGGATTTTTATTCTGCATGCCTACCTGCCTGTATACCATGAAAGGTTTTCTCATAAGCTGCCTTTACCTAACTGAATGGTATGGGCCTCTATGCAAAGAGCAGACCCTTCAGCAGCTCCCGTTCTGCCTAAAATAGTGTTAGGCAATGCAGGTCTGAGGTTACAAAGCCCGGCACACCCTTGTAAAAAGCAACCCTGCTCGTTTCCATGGGGTGGGCACCATCGTCAAAGCATGCCAAGGACAAGATCGCACACCGTGAATATCAAAGCATTTTAATTAATTCCCCCCCACACACACAAAATGATGAAATTTGCATTTTTACAGTTTGCTGCAGCCCTAATAGAAGTTCACCAGTCAAATATTCAATGCATATAAATAAATAAGTCATTTATCTCCAAAATCAAGGCAATTTGTCAAAAATGTCTAAAAAGCACAAGTACAAGGCAGAATATGAAAACTGAAAGATCCATGTTTTAGTTTTAGTTGGAGAGCCAGTTTGGTGTAGTGGTTCAGTGTGCAGACTCTTATCTGGGAGAACCAGGTTCGATTCCCCACTCCTCCACCTGCAGCTGCTAGCATGGCCTTGGGTCAGCCATAGCTCTGGCAGAGGTTGTCCTTGAAAGGGCAGCTGCGGTGAGAGCCCTCTCCAGCCCCACCCACCTCACAGGGTGTCTGTTGTGGGGGAGGAAGGTAAAGGAGATTGTGAGCCGCTCTGACACTCTTCGGAGTGCAGGGCGGGATATAAATCCAATATCTTCTTCTTATCTTCATCTTATGTGCTTAGTACACATAAGCACAGTACCACCCCAAGCAGAGGTATGCTCAGTGAAGTTCATTGACTTCAATGGACTTGAAGGGTACAGTTCTGTTCAGGATTGTATTGTTAATAAACTTATTGCTACCAATGAGTTTATTTATTTACTTTGCTTATTTATCGCTCCTCTGTCTCAATGTGGATTACAGAGTATGGAAATAGAAAAAATGTAATCATACCGATAGGATCAAACTATCTTGTTTATTTGTCTGATTCAGCATAACAAGGGTACAATACAGTGTGAGGCAATGGAGTCCACGTGCTGGATAGTGTTAAGAGTCAAGGGAGGCACGATAGTATATTTGATGAGCCATAAAACTGTGTTTGGTGGCTTTTGCTAAATTGAGTGCCCCTGTGAGGATCAAACAATAAACATGGAAGGGCCAATGGAAGGGCCACCCAGAACAAAAGGAAAGGTTTCTGCAAACCCCTGGGTAGCCCCAGTGCAACAGGAAAAATTAACAATTAAAAATTGAGGTGAGAAGGTAAAAACACCAAAATGTAAACAGGGATGGTTCCACAAACACAAGCATCATGCGGGGGAGGGGGTGTTCAGATTATCTTGGGTTGCCGATATACTGGGCAAGAAAGTCTGGGCAGCAGCCACTAAGAGCAGGCAGGCAAGCAGACTACTACTGGACAAAGGAGAGAGGAAAAAGGAGTCAGGTGAATGGGCAGAGGGAGAAAATACCAGACAGGTGGCTAAGTGAATGGGGGGGGGGGGGACAGGTAAGGAACTGGATGACTGGACAGGAAGGCAAGCTACCAGTAAAGGGGAAACCAAGCAGACAGGCACAACCAGAAAATGTAGGCAGACATGTGAGTGGTCACAAGTAAGAAAAATCAGGTGGACAGGCAGGCAAGAGAGACTGACTTGGCAGGGGGGAAGGGGGAAACAGAGCCACAGTGGGGAAAGGAGTAATTTCCCCTCTCCGGTAGAGTCTTCACAGGTCCTGCTCTTGTGACTAGCTAAAGCAGTTTCTGGCATTCTTTCCCAGCCTCTTCACATTCCATCACACTTCAGTGTGACCAAGAAACAAAATTAAGAATGAGGAAAGAGTCACCAACGGCATACAATCAGCTTAGCCTTTCCACATGCCATTGTGAACGCCTTTGTTTTCTCATATAAGTGAATTGTTGTGTTTTTAGAAGAAGAAGACTGCAGATTTATACCCCGCCCTTCTCTCTGAATCAGAGACTCAAAGCGGCTTACAATCTCCTATATCTTCTCCCCCCACGACAGACACCCTGTGAGGTAGATGGGGCTGAGAGGGCTCTCACAGCAGCTGCCCTTTCAAGGACAACCTCTACCAGAGCTATGGCTGACCTAAGGCCATGCTAGTAGGTGCAAGTGGAGGAGTGGGAAATCAAACCCGGTTCTGCCAGATAAGAGTCCGCACACTTAGCCACTACACCAAACTTCCTCCAAAAAGTTCAAACCCTATTCATGCTCTTCTCCATTTTATCCATACAACCACCCTGCAAAGTAGGCTAGGCTGTGGCAGAGAGGGACTAGCTTTACCAAGCGTTACCAAGCGGGGTAACGGCAACCTGGTCCTAGTCTAACGCTCTAGTTATGACACTGCCTCTTATTTATATTCATCCCAATAACTGACTTTGCTACACCAAGGAGTAAATGGGATGTACTTCGCTCATCAGTAGGAACTGTGATGAGGACAAAATTGCCTTCTGCTCAATACTGAAGGCAATCTCTCAGTGTTTCCCATCTCTGAGAGATCCTGCCAGGATGAAATTAGGAAGACAGGAAACACTGGCTTCCTCCCCTCCTAAAACCTTTGCCATATTTATTTAGTAGGTTTATATTCCACCCTTTCCCGTAAACAGGCTCAGGGCAGATCCCAACATACAGTAATAACAAGAAGCAACCCACAGATCAAATTTAAAACACTACATTAAAATTAAACGGTAAAACAATAAAACAGTAAATAGAGCGCACCACTGGTGGGAAGGGCACATCATACAAGGTAAACAGTTATAGGCCCAGATTAAACAATGGTAGTAGTAGTAGGATAGCACCGCAGTAGTACACGATGTCACCACAAGCTCTCCCCGTACAAACCCCAATGCCTTTCAACGAAGTAAATGTATTTCAAGTCAACTTCAGCTGCTTAGAGGCATGCAAAACACACCCATATAGAGCTAGAGTAAATCTTAACAAATAGCTGAAGGACTCAAGTCCAAAAATGTTGCTGTCAGAATAAAACCTCTGCATTAATACCAAGGAGCGCATTCTTGAATTTGCATGGCTGAGTCTGTATCTGGCACAGGGTACTCTTAGGGTGTTTTCACACGCAACATTTTAAAAGCGGTTTCTACTTTCCCCACAACTGATTCAAAGGCAAATGCAACTGGTCAGAACGTACTTGTGTTTTTTTAAATGGTTTCTACCCTGCAGAAAAACAGATAAAGAATCCCAGCCAAAGAAACACATGCTTAGCTGTGCCCTTTGAGGCAATGTCTGCAGACGCAGGGCCTGTAATTCGAGCAGGGTAGTTGCCACCTGCTCGCCTCGCAGAGGGATGTGGGAACTCACCCAGAAGAGCAGATTGAGGGCATAGAGCAGGCAGCGCAAACACTTTACCGAGTCCTCTCTGGCCATTGTGTGAGAGCCACTTGGGAGAAAGCTCCATCCTCAGCCTTGCTACGTCTTCTTATTAGAGTCCCTGAACAGCCAAATACAAGTAATCTGCAAAAAAAAGAGGGGCGGGGAGGGGAGACATCCTTCCCTTCAAACAAAAGCAGAAGTCATGCAAAGTAACGTCCTTTAGCATCCAGTTCACACAGCCTGTCAAGAGGGCACCTTTCTAATCCCCCCTCCAAAAAAAAAAGATCCTGGTTCTGTCTCTCTCAAAGTCATTAACATTGAGCTGAATCACAGGATGTTCTTTGGAAGGGGAGGAAAAAGTTGATTCTGTTACTACACATTAACCACAGGGACGCAGGATGGTTAATGTGACACGTTAACAAATCTGTGCCCAGCGATCCAGACACAATGCGCCCCTGAAATGACACGTTTAGGATCGGAGTGTTACTTGTGCTAAACTCCTTCTCGGAGGGGAGGGGGGGGGGGCTTTTGGTAATCGCGCCTCTCCCTTTCCGAAGGCGGGGGGGACGACGACGACTTATAACTTGGAGCTGTCGAGCTGCTAAACGAAAAGTCAACAAGAGCATGCCTGAGAGACAATATTGAGGAGGGGAGTGTTGGTCGCTAAGAAATGACAGACCGGAAGGAGGTTACAGCTGTGGCAGTGCAATGAACGCAGCGAAGGAGTTATTAATCCCACCCCACCCCCCACCCCCCCAAAAAAGATGCTACTTTGGACAATTCAGTGCCATTAACTTCCAGTTCAGATAGTTCAAGTTCCGTCTCTTCCGCCCCCCGGGAATTTGCATTACCTCCCTGTCCTCGGAGCATGCCTTAGGTAGAACTTGCTTAATGCTTAATGCAAGAGCCACATAGAATACACATCAGCAGGGGTTGTTTTGTAGAAAAATAAATGGTGGAGCTCATCCAGGGAGCTGCAATACTATTCAGTGCTATTATGCAGCTGCGATACTATTTAATGGACAAGGAGGTGGAACTCTCAGAAGGAGGAGGTGGAACTCTCAGCAAGGTTCAGGAGCTGTGCTCCTGTGAGCTCCCACTTCATCTGAGGCCTGCGCATCAGATGTTTGAGAGCCACAAGACATGAACATCGGGGGGGGGGGGGGGAAGGAAGGAAGGAAGGAAGGAAGGAAATAGATGGGGAGGAGGGAGAGGTGGAAAGAAAGCAATGTTAACTTTAAATGTATTCTCCAAGCTGCTGGCTGGGTCAGCTTGGAGAATGCATTTAAAGACAGAAATGCCTTCTCCGAGCCAGCTGATTGTGGGGGGGGGGGGGGGCTTCAAGAGCCACATAACATGTGTGAAAGAGTCCCATGTGGCTCCCCAGCCGCACTGGCCACCCCTGCCTTAGAAGAACCCAGCGTCTCTTTTCCTTGCCTTGTAAACCGAAAGGGAGGGGACAGGGGGGAAGTCTCAGGACTTACCATGCTTACCGCGTGGGCTGCAAAACAGTCCTGCTCTCCCCCTTCGCTGCTCAGTTGCTCCCTCTGGGCTGAGCCAGAACAGAAAGAGCTGCGTCGGAACCAAGGAAGCCCTGATCCGCAAAGCTAAGCCGCCGCCGCTGCTGGGGCAATCACTTTCACCTCCAACTCTTCTTCACTCCCACCTCCAGCCCCAGCTAGGACTGGTGGCTCCGTGAAAGGCAGCAACCAGCTGCACAAATCATTGCCACGCATGCTCCACGCCACGCTCGGAGGCTTCCGTCGGGTCTTAGAGTCCCACCGGTAAGAGTTTCTTCCCTTGTTTTAAACTTTCTTGGGCTGCGCCCTCAGGTGCAGGGGATCGCAAACTGGCCTCTGGAGGGCGCGAGGCAAAGAAAGTTAGGATTTCCTCTTTAGACACGTGGTTTCTATGGCAGCGATCCTATAAAAATCAAGCTGCCCCGACCCATGACATTTGGGGTAATGGAAATGTTCGAGTTGCACCGATTCGAAGTAGCAGTGGTCGCACGCTCAGAGGCAGTTGGCTCGCAAATCAAATTATATATTGCTTTGCTGTTCAAATCATCGTTGAGAATCATCTCACCTTTGCACTTTGCATTGCGAGGAAGGAAGGAAGGAAGGAAGGAAGGAAGGAAGGAAGGAAGGAAGGAAGGAAGGAAGGAAGGAAGGAAGGAAGGAAGGGAGGGTCCTGCCGGAAGCCATTGGTTTGTCAATTTTTAACTGTAAGGACAGCAGGGATGGAGGAATACATTATATATACATTGTGTGTGTGTGTCGATACCTTACCTAAAGCATAGAAATGACACAACATGAGTGAGTAGAGGGATTAATTTTCTTAACATTTTGCAGCAGTGATCTCAGCTACTGTGACACAGAAGACCACCTCATCGAAGGAGATCTGGTTGCCTCAGGGACGCTGTTACCTTTCGAGTAGGAGTGGCCAAACTTACTTAACATAAGAGCCACATAGAATAAATGCCAGATGTTAGAGAGCCACAAAACATGAATATCAGATGGGAAGGAAGGGAAATAGATGGGGAGGAGGGGAGAGGTGGAAAGAAAGCAACTTTCACTTTACATGCATTATCCAAACCGTCAACTGGCTTGGAGAAGTGATTTAAAGAGAGAAATGCCTTCTCCAAGCTGCGGGACAGGGCAGTGGAGGCTTCGACAGTCACAGAATATGTGTGAAAGAGTAATGTGGCTTCCAAGTCACAGTTTGGCCACCCCTGCTTTAGAGGATGCTAGGTCACGCACACTCAGATAATTAGGAAGATGAGGCAAATGAAGTGGACCTTCTCCTTAGTACTAAAACAAGCCCTCCTGTCTCTCTCTTTCTCTACCAGAGAGGGACAAGCATGCAGATCAAGGCGGACAAGAAAGGAGAGCACTGAAGGCAAAGAACAGGGTGAAGAGTGGATGGGAAAGGATCAAGAAGACAAGTTCTTCTGCGAATTAGTGAAATGATAGGCTGAACGTAAGAAAGAAAAACTGCATTACATTGCATAAGAAAGAAAAGTTCAGTCATATCGTTCCAGATTACTTTATTAACATATAATCAAAATTTATAATAGGCTTTGTGGTATCAAACAGACAGAGAGGAGATATCACAATAACAGCCAAGAACTATGCTTGTGGAGTGGCGACCATGCATTACTAGGCACAGAATTTTACAATACAAAAGAACCAGCAACACTTGCATTTTCTCCAGTTTCCTACCCCCCCCCCCCAAAGCCCATCTCTTCTCTCATCCTAGGCATGGTAAGGGGGCTGGCAAGGGGAGGCAAGGCAGAAGAGTGACTCCAGTTTCCCCTCGTTGTCTACTTCTGATGGCTCCACCACCACATATTTATGCGCCATTTGAGGTTACTAGAGCAACTCAAAATCCTACCCTAATTCCATAAAGTATTTATTTATTTTTGCGACATCTGTTTATGAGCAGACATTAAAGGTAAAGGTAGTCCCCTGTGCAAGCACCGGGTTATTACTGACTCATGGGGTGACATCACATCAGGACGTTTTCTTGGCAGACTTTTTATGGGATGGTTTGCCATTGCCTTCCCCAGTCATGTACGCTTTACCCCCAGCAAGCTGGATACTCATTTTATCAGAAGGATGGATACTCAGAAGGATGGAAGGCTGAGTCAACCTTGAGCTGACTACCTGAGCCCAGTGTCGCAGAATTTTGGGTTGGGTCTCTTATGAAATGGGCATAAGACTCTTTGAGTTGGCCTTCTTTATGATCTTAAACGTACTCTTTATGAAATTGGCTACAAGAACTCTTTCTGAAAGTAGCCATGCTCTTATGAAATGAGCACTAAGCTCTTCAAACACCTTAGAAGCCTCTATATTTCTCTATGGGCGTTTTTGCACTGACCTTACTCGGGAGTGACGTCCCTCTTCACTGCGCAGCGTCTGCGCCGATTTCGCACTAATTGCTCCGCAGAACCCGGAAGAGCCGCAAAGTCCTGCGGCTTTTGCGTCACAAATGTAAACTGGCCAAAAAACAGTTTACATTTGCGACGCAAAAGCCGCGGGACTTTGCGGCTCTTCCAGGTTCTGCGGAGAAATTAGTGCGAAATCCGCGCAGACGCTGCGCGGTGAAGAGGGACGTCGCTCCCGAGTAAGGTCAGTGCGAAAACACTCTATGATTTTTGGCTGCAGTTATGAACTTGTCCACCAGAGTTATAAGCTATTCAGCACTATCATACATTCATAATGTTACTGGTCAGCAGAACAGGAAAAAAAACTAGAGTAAAGTTGAGAGTCTTTTAAGGACAGAAATCTCCCTATAAGGTCCATATTTGGTATGGCAGGAAGCAAGACGGCTACTAAGCCTGCTAACTGGGTGAAAGGCCGAAGTCTACTGCTGAAGCTGAATGTGTGTCTGCTCAAAGGGCATGCAATGAACTGGAATGGATTATTTTTCTTCTTAAGGAATTTGGAATAGAGGAACCAAAACCAGTACTCATGTATGAAGACAACCAAGCATGCGTTAGTATATGCAAAGCTGAAAACATAAAATTAGACAACCAACATATTGCCATCAAGTGTTTACTTGTGCAACAGATGATTAAAGAAGGACTGATTGAATTACAACATTGCTCTACTGAAGAAATGGTTGCTGACATCATGACGAAGCCGCTTGGCAAACTGAAGTTTGAACGACTACGTGAAAGTATGAACTTGATTGAAATTGCTAATGACTGAAATGTTATAACTTGAGAAGGGGGATGTTGGAATACAAGTTATTTACATTCCAGCCATTATGGAGTTAACTTGTTTACCTGAAAGAGGAAATTATGTATTGTTTCTTAAACCCAATTGGCAACCGAGTCTTCTAAGCCCGGGAAACATGTAAACATAGTATTGGTCAGAAAGCACCCTAGGTGTGAAAAGCTTTGATGTTGTATGCAAGTCCAATGGCCTGCCTTCCTGTCCCAAATGCTTTCTGAGAACAAGAAGCCAGCCAGACAAAGACTTGTAAATCGTAGCCACGTAGAGATCAGACGTAGTTAGCCATGCTAGTAAGCTAAGTTGTATTTCTTTTATCCCTAATACCTTTTCCTGATGTTTTTATAGTAAACTTTATTTCTTTTGCTAAGCTTAAGCCTCGACTCCACTTATTGCCACTCCACACCTCTGAATTTAAACGTATTTCCCAACAAATGCACTTCCAGCTGGCTTGGCATCGAGGGGTGTGGTCTACTATGCAAATGGATTCCTGCTGGGCTTTTTCCGTAGAAAAGCCCTTTGTGAAGTAATGGTGAGGTCAGGGGGTATGGTCTAATATGTAAATGAGTTCCTGCTGGACTTTTTCTACAAAAAAAAAGCCCTGATCATACTTGCGATTGGCTGTAAGCTGGCTGTGACTTGATGACAATTTACACACACACACATGTTCTTGAGCTGTTGTCTTTGGGCATATTTAGTTTTGAACATCAAAAGTGACTATAAGCTTCAAAAATATGTTAAATATATCCTGAAGATACATAACACACTACAAACATATTTCCTGTTTTCTTGAGATTTTATGCCTTAATGTAAAAGAGGCAAAATGTGCTTAAAGATAGTTCTATTATTTCACTCCTGTTTCAGTGATAAGTTGTATAGCATGAACAAGCACTTCTGGCTTTGCATACGAATGCTTGGCAGACTGTGTAGGTCTAATGGACACTTCCCAAGGAGTGCTTCTTTCTACTAGAGTGTCAACTTTTGTAAAATTTCCATGACACTAAAAATAAAAAAAAACTTTTACAGGAAAGTTTCCAGCTAAATAAAGCAGTGCAAGGAAACTGGACGTGTCAGCAGTTCACCTACAACTCAGAAAGTCTTCTTTCATTTTGTTCCATACGGAGTGAGCAAGCAGAAAACATCCTGAAGGAAAATTAAATTCTGTTATAAGTGACAAGGAGGCGGGGGGGCGGATATTACTGATGTAACTTTGTCGTTCTTGAATAGAATTGAAAAATAAAAAACTTGAAAGACATAATGTGTCCTTCAGTGCCGAAGTTATTTATGTATTTCCATATCCTTTATTATTGAGAGCACTCCAGATACTTCATTGACATATTTATTTTATTTTATTTTAGTAGATTGTTATTCCACCCTATCCCACAATGGGCTCAGGGCAGAGTACAACAAGTTTAAACAGTTAAAAACAATAAAATGCAATAAAACAATTAAAAGCACTCAATTTTAGGCAGAAGATTTAGGCTCCCCATATACTTCTGAATCGCTATTCGGAAGTATATGGAACTCCATGGAAAAGGCGGGAAAGGAGCTTCTGCAGCCTCAGGGGAGCTGCTTGCCTCCTTTCCCGCCTTTGGAAGCCTTTTCCTGCCTCTCCCACAGCCTCCCTGGGATCAGGGAGGTAGGGGGAGTGGAGCCCCAGCAGTCAATCCAAAGCATGCATTTGCAAAATGCATTGCAAATGCATGCTTTGCAGGGCTGTTGTGTAGCTGATGGCTGGGCTAATCCCCCAGCCATCAGCAACATTGGAGTTGAGAGTGATCAGTGAAGTGGCCAGGTTTGCAGATGACACTAAATTGTTCAGGGTGGTGAGAACCAGAGAGGATTGTGAGGAACTCCAAAGGGATCTGTTGAGGCTGGGTGAGTGGGCGTCACTTTTTTAACAGTTGAGTTTGTTGGTCTTTTCTCAGTGATCTTTTGGATCTATTCTCTATTGTTGCTGGTTTTGCATCCTATCCTGTTGTCCCTTTTCCTGGTTCTGGTTTTGGGGGTTAAAAGTTAAGTTTTTTTCTGTCACATTTTGGTTTTTTTTAATTACCTCTGGTTGGTGTGGGGGTTGGTATGTGGGCTGTGTGAGGTGGGTCACTTTCATGTTTTTATAGAGTTATTTTTCGAGTCTGAGGGTGCTTTCGGTTTGGCTAGAGCCACTAAAATAGGCTGCCCCACTAATAAGTGTGTTTTTAGGGACTGTGTTTTTTGAAATTGAAAAAAAAATCCAGTTTAGGGTCTTATCTTCTTTCAAAATTCAACTAGGCCAGATAGGGGTGATTTAAAAAGGTTTTAGGTTTCTCATAAAAGGCAGCGTGACTACTAGGCCACATCAGGCTCCCTTTTAAAGAGACTAGTGTTGCAGTGCTTCTTGCTTTCAGCCACTGAAAACTGGTGCATCCTTAGATTTCCATAGGGTAAACCACAGCTTCTCTCAAGTTATAGGGGACACCTGATTTCTAGTTTGCAAGGAAATCCGGTTTGTCCCAGGATCTAGTTAGGAGAAGTTTAACAAGGAGGCTTTAACAAGGATTGCCTTCATCTCAAGGTAGCCTTTTAAAAACTGTAGCCAGGTAGAGGCAGGATCACCTAGTCTCCTAAACTTTACCAGACTACTACTACCCCAACCCAAAGAAGGACAGAAAAAAACAAACAAGTTTTGGTGGGAGGGTTTTTAAAAAGAAGTCAAGGCACCTGTTAGTTCAGGGTACAGTGCAGTGAGTTAGGTTTGTAAAAAAAACCCACTCTCAGTTCAGGTTGTGTGAGACTGGCCAAGGGTGACATGAGTGACAGGTAGCAGAAGAGGGGCCCTGGGGGCAAGGCCAAGGAAAAGACTAGAGGGGTGGAGGGGAGGGGGAGGACCCAGTTTCCCCGCCCCCCCATCTGTGCGTAGGGCCACTCCACAGCCGCCTTCCAGCACTCCAACCTCTGGCCGGAGTGTGATGAAGAAGGCCTTTCATCGAGGCTGCTACTGGGGCGCCCCCAGCAGAGGTGCCATTAGGTGCTGGCACTGAGCAGGGGTCTGCTGCTCCGGCAGTCTCTTCTCCAGCTGATGTCGCTCGGCCTCAGCAGCTGGAGGAGGGGCAGCAAGAGCAGCCCTCCTTAGAGATGAGCTTTGGGGACAGTTTTCTGTCCAAAACTATCACCCCAAGGAGGGTGCAGAGTGTTGTGCAGGAGCTAGAGGAGAAACTGGTTGAGGAGGACCAGCCCCCTTCTTCGGTTCCTTCGGGCACCAGCAGTCCTTCAGGGGATGGCCAGGAGGGGAGGCCGCATGGGGTGGAGGGGGAAGATCAGTCGTGGACTCCGGGGGGGGGGGGTGCAGAACCACCTGTGGAAGCACCACCAGGCAGTGCTTCTTAAGGGGGAGAAGCAGGCTGGTGCAGCCAACACCACCCAGCCAGGAGGTCCGTCCCATCGCGACTACCTCCAGTGCTCTCCAGGAGAGTTCCGTGGCAGTGCAGGGATGCCAGCCATATCTGCCTGAGTTGTTTTGTGGGGGTGGCACCTGTGTATCAAGAGGGGGAATCAGGTATGGCAGGAGGGTGATCACCTGGAACCTTGCCAGGTCGGTCGCCCATGGGCTTCCATTTTCAGTGGTCGAGAATCCTGATCTGGGCCCTGCACAGCTGGCACAGCGCATAGCGTGGGTCCTCCGTAAGTCGGAAATGCTTCCAGACTTCGGAGATGTATGGAGAAAATATTAAAAGGATAAAACAATATCTAATAATAAACTACAGAGAATTAAATATTTTGAATAGGTAAAGGGATATTTCATATTCTATTTTTATAAGGTAAATCCTCAGTGAACCTAGAAGTATTAAAAGTTATTTATAATCTTACAAATTAGAAGTTAAACTCACAATTTGGAAGCATTTTTGTTTTGACATATTTTTGAATGTGTTTTCTTCTTCGCCCCCTGCTTTTACATATGTATGAATATTGGGTATGTATTGACCCTAATAATTTAATTGAATAGTATTTAATTTAATTTAATTGAATTGAATAGTATTTAAAAGATATGTCTCACCTCTATTGGCATATAGTGTTAGATGAATTTTTAGTCATGTAAATAATTATTTTAGTGATTTTCCTTCTTCAATTTGGTTAAAACAATTTAGTGGAGGTTATGTTATAATGAAGTATTCTCTCTTTCTTGGTAAACAATCCTGTATGGTAGATTAGGATTTCTTGCTTTCTCTCACATCTCTATAAGTATTATGGTATTTGGGCATATGTTATCTCCAAGAATGTTTAATCAATTTTGAATAACTTTTTAAGGGTGTGTTTTTATTGTTGTCAATTTATGGCATCTTAGAGAATAGATGTGCTGTATAACATTGGAGATCTGCTTTTTACGTTTTGCTTGGAACATATTCTCATTAATATGGATTGTTACATGGTTGTACTGTGAAGTTATCCTATCTTTTGGTAGTAAATAAACCAGTATGACAGACTAAAAATTTTTGCTCACTTCCTCCTTTATATTTTTCTTTTTTCTTGTTTTCAATTATTCTGTTTGTTATTTGTCTTTCGTCTTTTCTTTTCCTTCTTTCTCCTTGCAGATATTAAGGACAAATGGATATGATCTATAATTTGATTAACAAAACACAAAAGGTTACAAAATGTTTGTAGAATTTAATGGTAATATTTGGTTCAGGGCTCTTTTTCTAGCAGGAGCTTCTCTGCATATTAGGCCATGTCCCCCTGATGTAGCCAATCCTTCAAGATCTTAGAGGGCTCTTTCTACAGGGCCTACTCTAAGCTCTTGGAGGACTGGCTACATCAGGGGTGTGTGGCCTAATATACAGAGGAGCTCCTGCTAGAAAAAGAGCCCTGAACCAAATATTACCATATATAGAAGAAGAAGAAGATATCGGATTTCTATCCCGCCCTCCACTCCGAAGAGTCTCGGAGCGGCTCACAATCTCCTTTACCTTCCTCCCCCACAACAGATACCTGTGAGGTAGATGAAGATATTGGATTTATATCCCACCCTCCACTCCGAAGAGTCTCAGAGCGGCTCACAATCTTCTTTACCCTCCCCCAGCCCACAACAGACACCCTGTGAGGTGGGTGGGGCTGGAGAGGGCTCTCACAGAAGCTGCCCTTTCAAGGACAACCTCTGCCAGAGCTATGGCTGACCCAAGGCCATTCCAGCAGGTGCAAGTGGAGGAGTGGGGAATCAAACCCGGTTCTCCCAGATAAGAGTCCGCACACTTAACCACTACACCAAACTGGCTCTCCACTACACCAAACTGGCTCTCCCTGAACTATATGCCCTGAGCCAAATATTACCATATAAATATTACCAAATATTATTGAGCGCCTTGCATTTCTGTTTGGGTCAGGTTAGGATATTAATGCCGTGGGGTGGTGAAATACTAGATGCCTCCATTAGATATTAAAAGCCTGTTTAAACAGTTCTGTCTTGCAGGCCCTGCAGAATTGTGGCAAGTCCCGCGGGACCCTGATGTTTTCAGGGAGAGCATTCCAAAGGGTAGGGCTGCCACTGAAAAGGCTCTTGTCCTGGTGGTGGACAGCTGAGCATCCTTTGGCCTGGGGATTCTTAAGAGGTTTTGTGAGCTTGATTGTAGTGCTCTCTGAGGCTCATGTGGGGAAAGGCGGTTCCAGAGGTATGCAGGTCCCAGGCCATATAGGGCTTTAAAAGTCATAATCAGCATCTTGAAGCAAGCTCAGAACGCCACAGGCAACCAGTGCAACGTCTCCAGCGCAGGTTTAATGTGCTCCTGTAAAGGTAGCGCCAATAACAACCTGGCTGCAGCGTTCTGCACCAGTTGCAGCTTCTGAGTTCACGTTAAGGGCAGACCCATGCAGAGGGCATTACAGTAGTCTCTTCTTGAAGTGACTGTCACGTGGATTACTGTGGCTAAGTCGCTGCACTCTAGGTATGGAATCAACTGTCTTATCCACCTAAGATGATAAAATGCGGATTTGGCAGTGGCTGTCACCTGGGCCTCCATAGTCAGTGAGGACTCCAGGAATACTCCTAAGCTCTTGACCTTAGAAACTGGCATTAAAGGCGCCTCATCAAAGGTCAGCAAAGGGATCTCTCTTCCCAGCCACCTTGCTTAGACACAGAACCTCTGTCTTTGCTGGGTTCAATTTCAGTCAACTCTGCCTGAGTCATTTCACTATGGCTTGCAAAGCCAGATCCAGATTTTCTGGGACATAGCTGGTCCGGCCCCCCCATCAATAGGTAGAGCTGGGTGTCATCTGCATACTGATGACATCCCACCCTGTAACTCTGGACAATCTGGGCAAGGGGGCGCATGTAGATGTTGAATAACATCGGGGAGAGAACTGCCCCCCAAGGCGCACAACACACAAGTGGGTGTCTCCAGGATGATTGCTCCCCTATGGGCACTCTTTGTCCCCAACCTTGGAGAAAAGAGGTAAGCCATTGAAAGGCGAGCCCCTGAATTCCATTCAACAAGCACGTATCAGCCAGGACGGACATGGGTCCAGATCGCAAGTAGTAGGATGCACAGAACAGAGGACTTTGTTGACTTCCCTCCCTAAGCGGAGTGAAATGGTCCAGGGTTGAAACAGAAGATGTGCTCAAGGCCTTGAGTTCGTTTACTGTATCGAAATTGGTGGGGAGGTCACGGTGGAGTGTCATGGTGGAGTTATCTGCGGAAAAAATGCAAAAGCCTCACAGCCAATTTCCAATTCCGTATTGTTTGGTTGGCTCTGTGGCAAATTTGTAAGTGACCAAATAGTGCTAAACGATTGGGCCGGGCAAGAATTTGCAGGTGCAATCTGGGCTGCAAAACCTTCTTTACAGCCTTGACTGCCATCTCATAGGCTTCATAAACAGCCTATAAGATGTCCTTGTCACTTCGTAGTGAGTACGCCACCAGTGCCTCTCTAGCCATCTAAGCTGTTGTTTCATCAGCCACAATTCCGGGGTGTACCACAGTGCAAGCTGTGAACGGCGACAAAGAGGGTGCCAGAGAGCAATCTCGTCAATGGCTGTGAAGAGTTGTTGGTGCCACATCTCTGCTAGATCATCTAGTGAGTCACCAGGGGACCAAGGGTCCCACAGTGCCATCTGAAACACATACGGTCCATCTGGCTCCGTGGGCAAGCCAAAATATGCTCGCCGCCTAAACAGGGTTCTGGTGAAACAACCATACAGGCCGTCAGGGCATAGTGATCCGCCCATGGCGCTGCAATGGTAGTAATCCGGTCCACCGTAACTCCCACCACAAATATCAAATCCAGCGTGTGCCCAATCTGATGGGTAGTGGTTGCGACATATTGGGAGACTCCTAGCGCCCAGAGCCAGCGCATCCATTAGGCAACATTAGGCAAGTGCCTTGGGGGCAAGGCACATTGTTTCTGAATGCTGAAGGGTCGGAGGAACTCCCCCGTCCCCTCAGTGCCTAGAAACAAATAGTTCCTCGGTGCTTTCCAGAGAGAACACTGGGAACTGAAAGCCCCGTATTGTTTCTGGGTACTGAGAGGGTCAGACCTAGCCCCTCAGTGCCCAGAAACAACGGCAGTTTCAGTCCTGGCACTCTCCGAACTCAGACAGCACTGAGGACTGAAAGCCCCGTATTGTTTCTGGGTACTGAGAGGGTCAGACCTAGCCCCTCAGTGCCCAGAAACAATGGCAATTTCAGTCCTGGCACTCTCCGAACTCAGACAGCACTGAAGACTGAAAGCCCCGCATTGTTTTTGGGTGCTGAGGGCTGGCCCAGCTCCCTCAGTGCCCAGAAACAACAGCGTTTTTGCAACTGACATGATGTCACATCATGCCAGACACGTGCAAAGTGTGCATGAAAAATTGGGGGGTTGGGGTTGGGTAAGCATTGGGGTTCTGCCTCGGGCAGCAGAACCCCACACACTGGTCCTGCTAGTGTCACCATGGATGACACCAGGTCCGTTGCCCTCATGGAGTCCACGTCATCGGTATGGAGATTGAAATCACCCAGGAAAAAAACCATGGGTATTCCAGTGCCCAGCCTGCTATGGCCTCTATCAGGGACAATAAGGCACTGACTGGTGCATTAGAAGAAGAAGAAGAAGAAGAAGAAGAAGAAGAAGAAGAAGAAGAAGAAGAAGAAGAAGAAGAAGAAGAAGAAGAAGAAGAAGAAGAAGAAGAAGAAGAAGAAGAAGAAGAAGAAGAAGAAGAAGAAGAAGAAGAAGAAGAAGAAGAAGAAGAAGAAGATGATGATGATGATGATGATGATGATGATGATGATGATGATGATGATGATGATATTGGATTTATATCCCGCCCTCCACTCCGAAGAGTCTCAGAACAGCTCACAATCTCCTTTCCCTTCCTCCCCCACAACAGACACCCTGTGAGGTAGATGAAGATATTGGATTTATATCCCGCCCTCCACTCCGAAGAGTCTCAGAACAGCTCACAATCTCCTTTCCCTTCCTCCCCCACAACAGACACCCTGTGAGGTGGGTGGGGCTGGAGAGGGCTCTCACAGCAGCTGCCCTTTCAAGGACAACCTCTGCCAGAGCTATGGCTGACCCAAGGCCATTCCAGCAGGTGCAAGTGGAGGAGTGGGGAATCAAACCCGGCTCTCCCAGATAAGAGTCTTCAGCCCATAGATCCCAGTCAGATGGCCAGAAAGAATGCACCAATGCCACCTTGGAGCAGTATTTGCACTGCTATATCAGCTAATAGCAGAATGATTGGACAGACCTGCTGCCCATGGCAAAGTTCACCTATAACAACTTGGTCCATACTTCGACGCAGCAAGCACCTTTTATGGCCACCTATGAACATCTGGAACTCCCATAGATGACACACATCCAACCGGTGTTCCATTGGTTTCTGTTCAAGCCTGTGGCACCCCCACACCTGCTCTGCAGACCTGCAACATCTCCACCCCCAATGCTGGAGGAGGACCAGAAGGAATACGAGGTAGCTTGGCTCCTAGACGCTTAAAGATGCTGGGGCCAGTTTCAGTACCTGGAATGGAAGGGGGTATGGGCCTGAGGACAGATCTTCAGAACCGGTAGGGAATCTGCATGACCCCAACCTGGTATGACAATTCTACCAGGAAGCCCAGGACTCTGGCCTCATCTGGAGGGAGGCCTGATGGAGGATGGTGAGAGCAATCCTGAGTAGAGCAGCAGCACCAGGCTTGGCCCTGAATGCAAAAGTGTCTTTGGTCCAGATGTCTTGTGCTATTTTCTTTCTTTTTTAAAAGAATAGCACAAATCATCTGGACCAAAAATATTTATGAACCAAATAGAAGCAAACAACATTTTTTTTATTTCTTTTTTTTTAAAATGTTGTTTGCTCATGTTTCTGGTTCATCATAAATAGCTCGACTCAGAATCCAGCTCAGGGCTATTCAATAGGGCATGCTCCCAGAATGTGTTCTTTGGGAATGGAGCTTTAAGTCTTTTCTTTTTTGCTGGGTACCTTTTATGGCCACATTTTTCCTTAACCAAAATGAAATGATAAACCCGCTTGTATATTGTTTATCATAAAGCTTCTGTCTCATCCCTACAGTGCTGGGATGCTTTGTATAACTCAATGGCATACTTCACTTTAAACAAGCTCCTTGGCTTGCATCACGCTGCTATGTATAGAGCAGTTGCTTCTATCTTTATAGGATCAAAGGAAAGTTCACTATGCTTTATAGACAGAGATAGATTTAACGGGGTTATCAGAGTAATAATTCCCATGTTAGGCTCCTCTGAGGTGCCTCTTTGAACTTAACTGGGCACTGCCCTGCTGAATGTGTCCCATGTGCACTGAAGGGAAAATGTGACTAGTCTCTTGGGCGTGTTGTTGTCAGGCGGGGGTTCATTGAAGCTCACAAGTAAGCAGACTTAGTATTTTGAAACAAAGTTGCATTTATTGGATACTTCAGAGTTACTCCAGCATGGCAGGCATTGGAACTGATGGAGATCAGTTCAGATCATTGGTATTTAACATTCTACATCAAAGCAATTGCTTCTACCCCTCATTTCCCAAAACAAAAGGCTGCTTTTGCATGTGAGAGTTTTCCCAATGTTCCCCCCTTATCTTTTCGGTTGGTGGTTACATTTCCCGGAGGCAATGTCCTTGCTGCCTCTGAGGAGGAGGTGAGAAACTGGCACATACTTTCTACTTTAAAGAGACCTTGGCAACCTTTGATATTCCTGGGAAGCTACCCTCTACTTTTTCCCCCCTCCCTCTTTACTATCCCGGCCCCTGTGTTAGTGAGCGTTTCTAGGCATTGATCAATATGGTTAGTAAACAGCATTTAGCAATAGGGTAGATGAACAGAGCCTGACAGTTGTCACCTGGAAGCAACTTGGTTTAGACTGCAAAGCTCAATCAAGATAGCTAATGACCCTCACAGTGCAAAACCCTATGCAGAGTTAAACCCCTCCTAGCCCATTGACTTCAGTGGGCTTAGAAGTATGTAACTGCTTAGTATGGCACTGTTAAGACTGTAATAAGCTAGCTGAATTTCTGAACCCAGGTGGATTCTTTCCTAAGACAGTAGTACATAAATCACACATGGGGGCCCAGTACCATGGAAGATATCCTGCTTCTCTGGTACTGGAAGCCAGCCCCAGCTCTGGTCCAAAATTAGTTATGAGTTCCAAACGGTGCATCTCATCTGCGCTATTCTGAACATTTTTGAAAAGGCATGAAGGAACAAGCAGTAGAGAGCCATATATTATATTTTCTGAGAAATCCAAAGGGTCACTAAAATGGCTCTAGATGCTTACTGCAAAGCAGTACCCAAAATGCAAAATAAGGAACTGAATGTCAGTGATGAAGTTTCATGCCATCTGCTCTCATGCTTTCTTGCACTGCAAAAGCAAAAAGATCCTTCCCCCAGATATACTTGCTTTCCAGATGTGGATGAGCATTCATTGTGGATGAGCATTCAGAGTAGTGAATCCCAAAACACATTATGAAATACATAATTCAAGAAGACCATGCCATATCCTTTCCCAGATACTCAAATTGGATTTGAGAGCAACTTGTCCTTCCAAGGTTGGTAAAAAGAGTACCCAGCTTACTGGGGCGAAAGTGTAGATGACTGGGGAAGGCAATGGCAAACCACCCTGTAAAAGTCTGCTGTGAAAATGTTGTGAAAGCAACGTCACCCCAAACTTGGAAAAAACAGGTGCTTGCACAGGGGACTACCTTTACCTTTTTTTTGTCATGGAGCTGGTGTGGTATAGTGGTCAGAGTGTCAGATTGGGATCTGAGAGACCCAGAGTTCCTAACTAGACTCTGCCATGGAAGCTTGTTGGGTGCTCCTGGGCTAGTCACATACTCTCTGACTAGCCTACCTCACAAAGTTGTTGTCAAGATAAAACAGAGGAGTAGTGACCCTCGCAGGAGAGAGAAGTAGCGTATTAATGAAATAAATACAAAGTACTGTATGAATCCGCTTTGTGTCATGGAGGCTCACTGACATTGCCAACCACATGCATTCAGCCTTGTGGAGATAAAATAGTTCTGAGGATCAAATGGAGGAGGGGAGAACAATGTTCTAAGTCATTTTTGGTCCCCACTGGGGAGAAAAGCAGGATATAACTATCTAAACACATTAATAAAGCTTCACTTGCTATGCTGCATATTAAAGACAGCGGAAACTCATCACTTCTTCTGTGTCTGCGTGCCCTTCTATGTGGACAGTCACACGGTGAACAAATCAGATAATGCCTGAAATATGACCTCTTTATATTGAAATTGTTCCTATAAAAAGTCATGTTCTTTAAGCAGTGGGGGTAAATAATAAGGGAAGAGGAATTAATTCCAAAAAGTTGAAAACAACAAAATGTTGTGGAATAACAACTGCAGAAACAAAAAAAGAACAGCTGGTATGTTGTTGCCTGTTATCTGATATGGGTCTTCTGGGTTGTATTGCTGTTTTCTTTCTGCTTTACTGAAGCAGCAAATAATAGCAACTAGCAATTTACTTATTATAAAGCACATATATAGCCAAGTTGTACTGAAAATGCCTTCTGGTAAAAAAAAAAATCTTATTTAAAAAACTGATAAAAATTCATAAGGATCAAATCAATAAAGCGTCTATACATATTTAAAGGTGGCATTTATACAGATTACTTTAAACCTCGACTTTAATGGGGATTTATTTCCCAATTTTTAGCACTTTGATAAGATTAAATAAAAGACATGAGCAACTTTAGGATTCTTTTAAACTAAAATCAAAAGACTTTTTTTTCTTTATTCCCAAATGCGATAAGGTTTTCCAGTGCTTACTTTCAAATATTGCACTATGAGGAAAAAATGACACAAAAATCTTCTCCCTGGATATGTTTAAAGCAGCAGTTAAATTCTGAATGGTAAATCATAATCATTTCACATGTTTTACAGCTTATATCCTCCTAAGCCTTCTGAAGTAAAAGTTAAAGTGAAGCAATTTTTCAGAGCTAATAGATCAGTTGCCATTTCATTATATAAGGACTGAATCCGGTCAGCAATTCTGCTGGTGAAAAAAGGAGGGGATCTCCTTTGACCGCCCAAAAGGGCTTTGTTGGGGGGTGATTGGATCTGCATAGACAGAAGCCATGCGGTGTAGAAGCTCTAGCTGGGTGAAGACCTCAGATGGACTGAGTAAAAAGTTTTTCATTTAATTTAAATCACAAAGAAGAATAACTATATTGAGAAATGCGGTATGTATGTAGGTGATTTTCCACCCATACTGTGCAGCTACGGGGGGGGGGGGGAGGTTTGTCATCCAGCACTTGAATATCCAGAATGCTCAATTAAATGGCATTGCCCAAAAGGCAGGCTCCCCTCCTGCTGTGTATTCAGGTGCACATATGCTTCTCCAGCTGGCCAGCTTGATGCTTCCAGTTGTTGCCAGGCTTCTGACAGCTGGTATTGCCAGCTGACATCACCCTTGGCTACTTCCTTCCCTCTCAGCCAGGCTTGAGCTGTCAGAAGCCAGTTCAGCTGTAGAGCCGCTTGGCAGCTCAGCTGACCCACTTCTGTGACTAAGGAAAAGGGTCCTGCCAGGCAGGTCGCCACAGGGTTCTCAATGGGGGTGGGGTCACTATGGCTTCCTCTGGGTAAGGGTGGGGCAGAGCCATAATCTTGACTATCTAGTTCATCTGATCGATCAGCAACCCCTATCCACTGAGAATGCTGGATAAGAAATAAACTATTGAGATTTAGGTACTTAATTACACGCAGGGATTTTTTTGAGCAGGAATGCAGTTCTGGCTGCCTTGACATCAGCCTAATATGCAAATGAGTTTCTGCTGGGTTTTTTCCCTACAAAAAAAGAAGCCCTGATTACATGACAGATTAAAGCACATAGAATGCCTGTTTTAAAGGATTGTGGCTGGCTAGTGATTCTCCTGAGAGCAAAACAAACCATGTACACAACTGGTTAGATTTATTACTCAAACTGATTTATTAAAGAAATGTTTCTGTTGCTTTTAATGAGCAGGTCAAAAGGTCAGTTGCATTTTCTCTCTGCCATTCCTGTGCACATGTGAAGAAAAGTTTAAACAAAATGTAGCTCTTCCTATCCGCTCCTGTTTCATCTTCTGGACTACCTCGCATACTGCTTCACAGAGCACTTTCTGTTCTGGTTGTTGTTCCCCAGTTTCCCAGACACTCATACAAATGGACCCCTAAGAATGAACTTCTGAATTCTGTCCAACTGAACCTGTTGCTAGCTTCCAGATATTTACCAGAGGGTCTTCCAGTAATGGTCTCAGTCCAGTTTCACCACAATTTAGGAAACCTTCTCAGTCTGTAGGCCTACTTTTACAGATGGAAATCTATAAAAGCACTGCATTACCCCTTTTGTTGTTCAGTCGCACAGTTGAGTCCGACTCTTTGCGACCCCATGGACAAAGTCACGCCAGGCCCTCCTGTCTTCCACCATCCTCCCAAGTCTGCTCAAATTCGTGTTTGTTACATCAGTAACGCTGTCCAGCCATCTCATCTTTTGCCGTCCCCTTCTTCTTTTGCCTTCTGTCTTTCTCAGCATCAGGGTCTTCTCCAGTGAGTGCTCCCTTCTCATTTGGTGGTCAAAATATTTGAGCTTCAGCTTCAGCATCTGACCTTCCAGGGAACAGTCAGGGTTGATTTCCCTTAGGACTGACTGATTTGATCTTCTTGCAGTCGAAGGGACTCTCAAGAGTCTTCTCCAGCACCACAGCTCAAAAGCATCTATTCTTCTGTGCTCGGCCTTCCTTATGGTCCAGCTCTCACAGCCTTACTTTACTACTGGGAATACCATCGCTTTGACTATATGGACTTTTGTTGGCAGGGTGATGCCTCTACTTTTTATTATACTGCCCAGGTTCGCCATACTGAAATCAAGGTAAAGTCACTCTACAAGCACTGGTTATTTGTTTATATTCATCCTTGGTTAAAAGGCTCTCCTTCCATTTTCAAAATGAGTCTTTTTTATTTCTCAAGGCCTTAGAAAGCTGTTTATGGAGCCACATTGACTCCTCCCATTTTTCCTTCTCATAGGAATTGTGATTGTGCCGTCAGTATTTTGTTTTTAAGAAACTCCCACCTGTCTTGAACTCTTTTCTCCTTAAGTATTTCTGACCATGGGATTCTATCCAGCATAACTTTAAGTCTGTCAAAATTTGCTTTCCTGAAGTCCAACCTATATGTCTGACTATATATAGCCTTCCCTTTCCTCAAGACCAGGGGTCATTTTGTAGAAAAAGAGGTGCAGGAACTCATTTGCATATGACATCACCGGAAAGGCATCAGAAGGCAATGTCTACCACTCAGGCACCATCCCTAAAATCTCCAGGTATTTCCCAATTCAGAGCTGGCAAGCCTACCTGGAGAAAAATTGCTTCAAAAGCACAAATAAATTTCTTAACGATCCAACAGTTGTACTCCCTTCAGCAGACCAATTCTACTACCATCAATGATGTGGGCCTTTTGAGGAACAAGCTCTGAAAGGTCTTTATGTAAAGACAATGCCCCCCCCCCAAAAAAAAACATATTAAGCCCTCTTTATTAAAAGTAACCTCCACTTTGGACATCACAGTTTAGATTAAAATAGCATCAGTTATCTAGTTCTGCTGTTTGTTAATGCTGGATGAATAAATTCACCTCTGCCTCAGTGCATTGTTATGAAGGCTCCGGTACAAATGAATAGAGTTGCTGGTCCCATTATAACTCATTTCGTCCAGGAAGAGGAAGACGTTAACTAACAAGTCACCACACTAGGTCAGGCAACTCCCGCTTTCCCTCCACAAACCTCTGACACACACAGGCACGCACACATTCCATCGCCGTGACCCCAGCCCCAGGAAAAACTAATCTGTGCAACATTTTCCACTGAATGGGAAAGCGCTGCCAGGAAATGGACAAGATTTTGTAAAGTCTACACGGCAACTCAAAAAGAAAACAATCATACGCAAAGGAGGCTTAGGGTCATAGAGGAAAAACTTCCCTATTTTGGCTTTACAAAACAATATCTTAGCTCTCTTACATACAATAAACCAGAGAATATCAGATATTGCCATATAGAATGATCTTAATAGTACC
Source organism: Heteronotia binoei (assembly GCF_032191835.1). Classification (NCBI taxonomy): domain Eukaryota; kingdom Metazoa; phylum Chordata; class Lepidosauria; order Squamata; family Gekkonidae; genus Heteronotia; species Heteronotia binoei. The sequence goes on along the minus strand of NC_083230.1, from coordinate 27,328,083 downwards.
TCAAAATGGTGTGCCCTTGTAGGACCGGTTAATAGAACAGCACCTGTGCCATACTTAGACCAGCTGGAAACTTATGAGTACAGGAGAATTTTTACCCTCATGAGGTGGAACACCCTCCCTTCTGCAGGCTTGGAGGGCAGATATCACAAAATACCTTTTGAAGATCGTATATGCCCCTGCTGTAATGAAGGGATAGAATCTTTAGTGCATGTCCTGTATGACTGCAAGGTACAACATTCACCACAAAATTCTTCCTTTTCCTGCAATCTTGCCTACCACTCTTAATCAAAAAATGCAACAACTGAAGGATCTTCTGAATGATAGGAACCCTATGGTTGTACAAATTAGCTAAATTTAGCTGGCTTGCCACCAGAACTAGAAAGTCACTCATAGCTCTGAAGGGTAATAGCTAGGCATTTTCTTTCTCTCTCTCTTAGTTGGTAGTTTTAAAAATGTTTAATTGCATTATAAGCTGTATGTATGTTTTATTCTCAGAACAATTTATATGAGTTACTGTAACCGGCATTGGTTTTATCTGTATTGTTTTTGCTGGCTTCTGCTGTGAATAAACTTAAGCAAAGGGGGTTGCTGCTGTTGCTACTGGAAGGATAACTGGCATCTCCCTTCATGGGTGGAAAGAGCAGGGAGGGGGAGAAGGAAAGGGGGCTCATCCCACTTTTTCTCCCCCCTATTTTTTCAAGCTAATCTGGAAAATGAAAACCCCAAAGGATGCTGCTTTTTTGGGGGGGGGGGGGGAGAGGAGATCAAGATAATTATTTATTTGGCACCGGCGAAAGTATAGAGAAAGGTGGGAGGAGGAGAAAGAAAAAGCAGGCAGGATGAAGGAAGCAGCTGCCAGCAAAAGCTGAGGTAAAAAATTCAAGAAGGGGAAAGTGGGGTGGGATGGATGGGGGGGAAAGAAAGAAAATAAGAGGAGAAAAAGAGTGGTAGGGAGGAAAAGGGAGAAGAAAGTGAGACAAAGGAGAGAGTGTGGCGGGAAGGGAGAGGAGGGTGAGTGAGTGAGTGAGTGAGTGAGTGGGAAAGGAGGGGGAAGGAATGAGGGAGGGAGGCAGAGGAGGAGGGAGGGAGGGAAGCAGAGGAGGGGAGGGAGAGATGTGGAGAGAGGTTAGGTAGGTGGCTGCACTAGTGAGTGGTGGGAAGAGGACTGAGGGAATTTGCCTCAACAGCTCCCTTCAGTCTCTCCCCACCCAGTCCCCCTGTTCTTGTCATGCATCTGCAACTGTTATAGAAGAGCTGCCTGGATAGAGGAGGTCTGGTGCTGCTTCTGCATTCTCATTCTCCCCCCCTCCCTCGCAACTGGGTTTATGAGCCTCTCTGTGGTGTGTTGTTGGGCTAAAGTCAACCAGAAGTTGCCACTGAGCCACTTTGTTCTTTCTCTCAAATACACAGAACAAAACACTCGGGAGTTCCTGACTTGGTTCTGGGGAAAATGGCAACTCGCTCTCTAGCTGGTTCACCGACACCCTCGGAACCCAAACAGTTGAAGGTGTGGGAGTGTGCTTAGCTCCCAGAGTGCTGATCCCGAGAGCTCCCCATGAAAATGAACACTGCCCAAGACTGTAAATGGTCACTACTACCCAGGGTGCCCACTACCTTCACCTCATCAACCAGTTCTTCCCTGTTGGCGAGAATCAAATCCAATATAGCAGATCCACTTGTTTCCCTCTCAGATTTCTAGAAAAGTTGTCAGCAAGACAAGTCAAGATTTTTTTTTTTAACTTTCATTTTTTGAAGGGTTGGACTTCCAACAGATAACTGGGTAATTGAAATCTCCTATGACCACCATGTCCTGACTCTTTGACAACCTTGTAATCTATTCTAGGATTTTCTTATCCAAGCCCTCTGCCTGACCTGGTGGTCTATAACAGACCCCCACCATAATATTACGATTATTTCTTATTCCTTTTATTTTTACCCAGAGACTCTCAACTGAACTTCCATGCTCAGATTCACATATTTCATCACAAGTATATACCTCCTTTATATATAATGCGACTCCTCTACCTTTACTGTTTTGTCTGTCCCGTTTAAGTAAGTTGTATCCCTCAATCCTAGTATTCCAATTGTAAGTGTCATCCCACCAAGTTTCAGCAGTACCTATTAGTCTCCTTCCTGTATTAGGACTTCCAGTTCCTCCTGCTTGTTTTCCATATTCTATGCATTAGTGTAGAGACAATGGAATCCACTTTTTATGCTCCCTGAGGTTTTTGTTTCTGTACTTATCTGTGAGGTGATGTTACCTAGCATATGAGCCACTCTCTGCAACACTTTAGTATTCTTATCTACAGTTATTGGCATTGTACTAGGCTTTGAATTTTTGTCTGGCTCCCCCCTCCTTATTAGGATTGCAAGGCTCTTGTCAAATAGATTCCCCCCCCCATCCTCGTGAGGTGCAAATCATCTCCTGATAGAAGAGCTTCATCTCAAAAGTATAAACCATGGTCCAAAAATCCAAACTTTTCCTGATGACACCATCTATATAGCCAGTCATTTATTTGCAGTACTTTCCTTTCCTAAGCCATGGCCTTTGACAGGAAGAACTGATAAAAACACAACCTCACTCCCAGGTCCTTCACCTTCTTGCCTACAGCCACATAGCCTCTTTTAATATGTTCTGGGCTCTGTCCATGAAGTCTTCACTTTCCCTTATAAACTGGAGTGTGGACAAGTGTGCCTCAGGTACCTGTATCTTCTCCTCCAGTAGGGCTACCAAGATACACTTACTGCAAGTGTAATTGCTGTTACCCTCAACTAAGAATACAAACACGCCAAAGATTTTGCATGTCACTGCCTCTGCTCCTTCACCAGCCATGCTTCTGCAATTGATTTCAAATTCAAATTAGTTCTGTTTGTATTGTACCTCCCTGATAACTCCACTGCCAAGCTGCCTCCTGAGACTAATTATGAATAGCTGCTCACCTTCCTACAGGGCTCCCAGACCAGACCCCCCAGGCTAAGAGCCCTTGAGCTCTTGCCCTTTGGCTTGCACCAATGGAGAAGGAACCTTACACAACAGAAGCCTCACTCATCAGGGGTCAGAACCAGTAGTGAATCCAATTACACCCAGTCAACAGAGACAAACTGAAATCATGCTTACTCAAACAGGCACCACTCTCCAACAAGTTATACACAGCCACACACCCTCAAACACTTCCTCCCCCACAGTAACCTCAGCTAAATCTCTGTAGCTATTAAGGAAAGACAAATAGAAAAACACTCACCCCTCCCTCAGCTCTATATCCTGCTGCTTCTCAGAGCCCAATGAATTAGGTCTTGCCAGGTCCAATCATCATGCCAGCAGAAGGATTGGGGGGTGCATTTTGGGAGTGGGTGGAGATGTTGTGTGATCTGCATATGTCACCCAGAAGTGATGTAGGCACAATGGTGATGTTGGTGGAGATACTGTATGGCAAAATCAACTTCAAACCATAGAGTTTTGCCCAAAAACCAGAATATCATCCCCCAACATCAGGTAACATCAGCAAGTCCCACATGATGTTGCTATTTGGGGGAGGGAATTTACTTCCTCTGGCCAGCTGGTGCCGGCAGGCAGGAACCTGCAAAAGCAGGGGATCCCCCACTCCACCCCGGGGAATGGTAACCCTAAGTGGGACAGAGGGTTTCCTTCTCTCCCAGTTTGTCCAGGCCAGCATTGCTTCCACTGCTTTGCACATGTATGTAAATGCTAAGCAAAGCAAAAAACCTGTGAGTCTCTGGTACATGGTTCCAATCTGGTTCTGTTTGTCAGAATTTCCAGCCTGTCTCCTGTTTTGGGATGATGAAGCTAAGTGTCCATGCTCTTCATGTTTTGTATTTTGATTATCTAGGCCAAGATCCAGTGGGCTGCATTCAGTGTGCTTCATGTACACAGAAGATATTCAGCCTTTCTACTACTGACAGCAGTTATGTCTCAAAAAACTGCCCTTGAAAGCAGGAAACCTTCCAGAGGAGCATGTTGTGAGGCATGAGAGGTTGTATGTTGCCTAAAGCAAAAATCAGTAAATCAGTAAAATGTACATATTGGAGAGCTGTGCTTCTTCTTGGCCCCAGCTGATAGCTACTGAGTTTTTATTATAGTGCTGTCTATTTAAAAGTGGGAAAGGATCTGATCTTACATAAGTGTACACTTCTGACCTCCAGATAATGGCGAAGAAAATAGAGAATGCAGAATTTGGCACTCTGTCGTATATAAAATTATCCTAAAACATGTTTCAAGATTGATTTGTGCGAACAAACAAAAAATGGACTTAAATGGAGATTTTGTTTAGAGTATCCACTGATGTCATCTAAGGGCAGTAATATATTGCAATTTTAAGCTACATGTCAGAATCTTTGGTGAATCACAACCATTAAATCTTGTTTTGTTGCTATCTTCTCAATAAATTGGTACCAATTATGTTGGCTACTATCCAACACACAGTTAAGCATCTTATGCTCCTTAGAAAGCAAGAAAGCTTGGTTAACTCCACTCTGTATTGTGACTTTCAAATGTAGACTTGAAGTGATAAATTAGATATATTCTTAACAGCTGACTGTGAACTAGAAAGAAATACCTCTTGACTGGCAGTTTCTGTACAGGTTCTTCTTGCCTTTTGTCTACACAAAGCCATTTGAGCACTATCATGATAATTTAATTTTCTTCTTCCCCTTATGTTCCGGATAGCACAAAACAGTATCCCACAGTTCCCTGCTGGAAACTAAATATTATGCTTTCAAAGGGAAGGCATTCTTCAGTCAAGTTCAACTAAAGAATCTCCAAGGGAGCTGTCTCTGTTGTCGAATGCATTTATGAGCCAAGATCAGTAAATAAAAAAAGAAAACTACATCTGTCCTGTAACTTTAGAGATCACCAAGTAATTCCAACAACCATAAGTCACAAGTCTAATGGAATTTCAGATTTCCTTCATTCTGAGATTTCTGTCACAATAGACAGCACCCAAAGCCAGAATGTCCAACATGTGGACATTCCCGCAAAGAATATTGCAATATATGTTTTTCATTCTGACATCTTGGGAATACATTTATAATGTACTTTGTAAAAGTAACCCTAGTTTTATTGTGAAAGGTATTCTTCCAGAATATATGTGTGACAATATGTGTAGAACAACAACAACAACAACAACAAAATTTTATTTATATCCCGCCCTCCCCGCCGGGGCAGGCTCAGGGCGGCTAACAACACAATTCAAGTTTAGCTATACAGATAGATAAAATTACAGTTAAACAACATGAACATTTAATTAAAAATCTGCTTAAGTTTTAAAATTAAATTAAATTAATAAAAGTGCTAATGCTATGTTTACTTTAGAACTGGGGGGGAGTGATATGGAAATTATTTATTTCTTTATTTTTGTTCAAAACCAGGACTTTTTTTGAAGCAGAAACTCCTTTGCATATTAGGCCACACACCCCTGATGTATCCAATCTTCCAGGAGCTTACAGTAAGCCCTGCACTAAGAGCCCTCCTTCCGAGGTTGGTAAAATGAGTACCCAGCTTTCTGGGGTTAAAGTGTAGATGACTGAGGAAGGCAATGGCAAACCACCCGGTAAAAAGTCTGCTGTGAAAACGTCATGATGTGACGTTACCCCAGAGTCGGAAATGACTGGTACTTGCACAGGGGACTACCTTTACCTTTAAGAACCCTGTAAGCTCTTGGAGGATTGGCTACATCAGGGGTGTGTAGCCTAATATTCAAAGGAGTTCCTTCTACAAAAAAAGCCCCGTTTAAAACATTTATTAGCTGTCTTTCTACCGTGCAGAAGTCAAGGCAGCTTACAATATGAATAATACCAGGATTATAAAACATTAAAGATGACAATTTAAAATTTCAGGATTGTCAATAAAAAAAAAAAACTAAATTAGTCAAATGCAATCATAAATAAAATTAATTAAAAGCATTTTATGTTTCTTAGAATGAAAGGGAGTGTGGAGCAGTGAACAAAGTACTGGACTTTTATAAGAAAGACCTCAGTTGAATTCTCATGCAGGAAGAAATTTCACTGGCTCATGCTGGAGTAACTCACTGCCTCTTGTAGTCTACTTGGGGACTGCCAAAGTTTGATGTCAAAAAATTACAGGCCATCCAGAGCACAACCAGAAAGTGGAAGCAGGCTGAACTTGGCACATCAGGATGGAACTTAGATGAGTCCAGATGCTGGAAAGCAGAACAGAATCTGGAGCCGAATAGAATCTTCCATAGATCTTCCACCACCATGCAGGGATCGCCCATATCCCGCCCCGTCCCCACGTGTCCATCACCCCCACCCCCTCCTTGGACTGAGGGCCGCTGCCTCACAAGGGACCCTCAGGAGCCTGTGGTGCCACGCATGGGGGGGCCTGCAGTTACTGTTGAGTGCCACGGTCCACAGTCCACCAGGTCAGCCATGGCTCTGCGGGGCCAAGGCTGGGGAGCGGCGGCACACTGCCCAAGGGCAGTGCAGATCTCAGCAGCCTGATGACTGTCGCCTCCCCTCCCCCCACCAAGGCACCTCCCAGGACAACCCCCCTGATGTGTGCCATGCACGATGGGAACCCAGCAGCCCAGTGGAAGGTGAGTGCCCGTGTGTGGGGCTGTGTGGTAGGAGGGGCCACAGGGGTAGTGCTGTGATGGCTCTGGTGGCGGCCACCCCATGGCCCAGGCAGCAGCTGTGAACCTCATGAGGGCCGAGGGCCGTCACCAGGAGCCGCCAGCCCCTGGCCAAATGGAAACCAAACTATTGCACAAGCCTGGTACCAGGGACCACCCTTTATGAGATGTCCCCCAACACCCAGGATGCTGTCCGATGCGCATGCTGGAGGCATGTGTCAGCACTGCAGAGGTGGTCTCCATCTCCTGGACCAGGCAGACAGGCACCATGAGGACTCAGAGGCAGCTGCCAGGAGGGAGCACTGAGAGTATCTGGAGGCACTGCGGAGCAGCCACGAGGAGGAAAGGGTAAGCTGTCAGGCCATAGTGGATGCCCTCACCAGCACCATGGACTTGCTGGATCCATTGGCTGTATAAATAGGAGCTCCAGGGGGGCCACCGCTCCACAGCCACCATTGGATCCTCCCACCATGGAGGCAGCCCCCACCCTTGGGGGGGGGCTTTTGCTGGGCCCAGCCAGGGGAGGAAGCCCCGACTGGCACATGCGGGCTGGCAGTAATGCCTGAGGCGGAGTCCGGGGCCCCAGCAGCCACAACAGGCTGCAGCAGCAAGGCAGGCCGAAGCCCCTGTAAACGGGTGCAGTACAGCCTGGGGCCCTGAACTGAGATGGCATACTGTGCCTTGTAGTCACCAGGGGGTCCCAGGCCCACCCCAGGCCACTCTGATGCGTATCAGCATATGCAAGTCATGGTGCTGTCAAATAAGTAACTTTATTGGGAGTGAGTGGATATTCTGGGGGCAGGCAGTTCTATGGCGGCCACGTCACTCCAGCTGGCTAGCAGGGCCAGAGGGCACGTCGCTCTCTCCATGGTCTGAGCACAGAGGCAGGCCCACCCTGGCACGGAGCTCCCAGACGTTGTGGTCTGTGGCGCACTGTGCAAATGGGAATGCATGGGGCCCTGTGACTGGGCGCCATGGGCTGTGCCTCTCCCCAGCGTTCTGTGAGAATGCCTCCCTGCAGGCATCCCCTCCAGTCCCCAGGCGCCCCCCTTGCCCCTCCCCCTCCGAGGGATTCCACAGCATACCCAGAGTGGCCCCCCAACTCACCTGTGGCATAGCGGTCATGCCATGCAGGACACCCAGCCTGCTCCCACAGCTTCCAGAGGTAATCAAACCCAAGTGGGCACGACCGCATGAGGGTAGCCGCTCCAGTCCTCCATGGCCTCGAAGAACTGGGCCTTCTCCCTTTTGAATTTTGCCCTGCATTGGGCAGCATTATGGGCAGGACCTGGGCTGCTTGACCCTGTGCTCCATCGTACGGTCCAGCAGGGTGGTGAGCAGCAGGGTCACCTCTGGCTCCTGCCAGAACACAGCATGCCTTGGCTCCTCCATTTTACATGGGATACGCTGGCCATTGTGCGCTTCGACATATGCTCTTTGGCGGGCCAGAATCTCCCAGCGCGCCACTTCCCCACCAGGGCCTTCCGGGGGCCTATAGGGGCGCCACGGCTGAATAACATCCCAGACATCTGGCACTGTGCATGGGCGGCCTCCAGTCTCCTGAGGGAGGCTCCCTGGGGATGCGGCCAGCCCTGTCCCACCCAGCACAGGCCAGGCATCCTTGTTCCCGCTGCTGCTACGCCAGCCCTTTCCCTCCCCCTGGCAGCTTCCACAGGTGGAGGAGGGACGTCGAGGCTGCTGGTGGCTTTGCATGCCCTGTGGGGGACGGCAACCCTTCTGCGGGCTGCCCGGGACCATTCTCGATCCCTGTGGGAGCTTGCCAGAGATTCTGGGGCTGGAAGGGGGGCCAGGCCGCCATGCACTACTGCGTATAGTGAGCACCTCCATAGGCAGCACAGGCAGAGGGACCACACATCGCCGTGCATCTCCGCGCTAGCCCTGGGAATGCAGACTGGGGTCAGGGGCCTCCGCTGTGTATGTTGCGGGGCACCCTCCCAGCACCGAGAGGTGGTGTGGTGCGAGGCGCAGGCTGCCACATGGTGGCCAGCCCAGCCTCGTCACAGGCCCCCCCTTCTCCATATCACGACCCCAGACTTCCCTTGGGGGCTTTCTTGCCAGCTGCTGTGATGGTGAGACCAGATGGTGTGACCCTCCCTCCCCTGACGGACAGACAGCCCTCAGAGATAGGTGCCCCCTGGGCCCGCCCTGGCCCCCTCCTCCTCCCGTGGAGTGGCTGCATGGACAGCGACAACAATCTGCACAAGCGCTTCTGTTGCAAGGCGTGTTATTATTCTCCATTGTCTGTGTGGTTGCCAAAGGCAGATGATGTTGCCATAGGAGTGCTGGCCCTTGGGCAGGTGTGCTACGCGCTTGGAACCCCTGCCAACGCGCCTCACTGCTGGCGCTGCCTGAGCACCCATGTGGTAATCGCTGCCCGCACCTGCTGCCCTTCGATCTGCTGCCTGCTGAGGCGCGCACGTTGCAGCAGGGCCAAGGGCGGGACACGGGCGGGCTCCCTCTCCCCTGGCCACAGTATCAGAGCATGCCCTTGCTCCTCACAGATGTTGTGCAGCACCATGCAGGCAGCGATGACAGGGATGAAGTTGTCTGCATGGACCTCCAGCTGTACGGAGAGATAGCGCCAACGTTCCTTCAGCCGGCCTCACTCCCAGAACACAGGCAAGCAGCCCCGCCGCATCTCTCTCCATGCTCGTGCCTTTCTCGTAGCTGAGCGTGGATCACCCACAGGGAGTTCGGTGACCAAGGGTGAGAAGAGCGCTTCTGCACACGTGCGCACAACCGGATGAGCGCATCAGTGCATATCAGTGCAGATGGGGACACTGCCCAGCCCTCGGAGGTCGGCGCTGTGTGGAGATGGCCCCCAGTCTAAGGGCTGGAATTCGGCTGCTTCCCCGCAAGCGGCGTGTGGGAACGTGCGGAGGCTCCCGACTGGCTTGTTTTGGCCCGGTCCGATTCGGGATGCCTCCCAGCCGCCCTAGATTGCCTGTCTGTTCTCAGCCATAGTGTCTGCTAAGTGCTGTATAGCATCTGAAAATAAGTCTCTAAATAGAACATTTAACACCAATGCTAATTAGACTAAATGTGGTTGTAGGAATTTCAGAATGTAAGATTTGCCACAGAAGTGCTGACTTATTAAGGTACAGAGCAGGGGTGGTCAAACTCGCTTAACATAAAAGCCACAGAGAATAAACGTCAACTGCTTGAGAGCCGCACAACATGAATATCAGAGGTTTGAGAGCCAGAAGACAAAAAGGAAGGAAAGCAAATAAATGGGGGAGTGAGATGGAGGTGGAAATAAAGCGACTTTAAATGCGTTCTCCCAACCACTGGCTGGCTGGGCTCGGAGAAGTGATTTAAAGAGACAAATGCCTTCTCCGAGCCAGCTGATGGGGTAGTGGGGGCTGCGAGAGCCGCACGGTATGTGTGAAAGAGCCACACGTGGCTCCCAAGCCGCAGTTTGGCCACCCCTGGTATAGAGCTATGCATAGTTTTCTTTCTCTCTTTGGGAAGAGCTGATGTTCTCTTCCTTTTTCCTATGGTCTGTTAGACTGTTACATTACCTTGCTCTCTCACCGCTTTTTGAAGGTTCGTTGGACTCTGCTTTATAACATAATGCAGGGTTAGACAAATATTTGAGATTCAAGGGCTGCTACAGAACGGCCAAAAGTAGTCAACACAATTTATCAGCATGTCTCAGTTGTCTTTATTTTTGAGCAGTCACAGGAGATTTGCATGATGTCCTAGCTGTAAATTCGTCCCCAGAAGCTATGCCCTGCTGCACTTTCTCTTGGGTTAACACCTTGCAAGAAGAGTCTTCATAAAGCATGTACGTAGCTGCACAATTGTAACACACTCCAAATTACTGAGCACAAGTCCACCCTACAAGTCTTCTCCTTACACCAGAATGCACGCTAATTGAAGCAATCTTGTATCTATCAGACATGAAACGATGTGCTACTACAGAAGAATGAGTGACAGCACATCAAACTACTTAGAAGCCTTAACTCAATATGGGCAAATTTTGGCATAAACAAGTGAGTAGAAAATTATCACAGAATTGCCACGCTCGTATTTCAGTTTGCAAGTTCTCTTCCGAAACGGCAATATAAAGTAAAGCAAGATAAGAAGTTGGCTCCAGTGCAACACTGCAAGAACAAGAGCACAAGAGCTGGCCACTTGCACTACGTCAAAATTGTGGTATCCCAACATGTACTTCTGCTTGCACAAAATCTTGTGCCAGTTTCTGGACTCTTTAATATACAGGGAGGAAAGTGGTGTTGCACAAGTGCAAGCAAAAGCAACATAACACGTACTAGGATTTCATGTATTGACTGATGGGATCTGATGACACACAGGAGTGAGCAGAAATAAATTTCACAACTGATGTAACAAAGATAAACATTCACATTATCATCTAGAGTCACAGTAAATCCTAAGGCAACCCACCTTGTACCTGACACAATTATTCAGCATGGTAAACCTGGGAAGAATTCCAAATCTGACTACTAGTCTACAGAATGGAGGATGAGATTCAATTAACATTGAGTGGGGAAAAAGCAAAGTTAATGTGTAATCGCCAACAGGAGGATTCCTGAGCCTATGAATTGGTTTAAAAGAAGCTGGTTTAGAGGGAAGCAGACCAGTGGTCCATATTAGCCCTGTAGTTTCATAGTGACCAGTAGCCCTCCAAATCTCAACCATAAACTTTCCCAGCCTTACTACCTGAAATCAGGGATTACTGTAATTTTGGTCTGGATCTTTCCCAACCTACAGTGGCTCAAATGCCCAATGTGCTGCTATAGCTGATGAACAAATCTATACCCTTGGGGAATCGGACAGCTCTATCCACCATGGCAGGAAGTCCTATATAGCCCCCACCTTTGCCATCAGCAATGGCTACTGTGTTTGTGCAGACCTTCATGGTGCGGGGGAGGAAAGGGATGACACATAGAAGAGAGGGGAAGTCAAAACAGAACAAATAGCAGAGCTCAAGAGAACTAGGTATACTGCTTACCCATATCACACCATTGCTGTGAGTCCTTATAAACTACTACTTAGGTGCCTTGACTCATAAAATCAGGCCATAAAATGGCAAGAATCATGAGAACCGTGTTTGTGCAGTTTTACTGCAGATTATGAAGGATTATAATCTATTCTTGCAAACTATCCTTTGTTGCCATTTAAGTGACAAAGTGCAGGCATTCCAGGCATAACAGGCCCATTAATAACAACTGTAAACCAATAGCTTTTAGAATAATTCATCATCTTGTTCTTGGCAGATTGGTTTACTTTAATCCTGTTTACAGTGGCAGCTTTGCTATTTAAAGGTAGTCTGGTTCCAGTATATAAATCACTTGGAACTAAGAATTAGCATTTCATATTTATTTTGGGTTATTTCAAAGATATTAGATTAACACCATGTTAATTTTTGTCGCTACAGTGCAGTGAGAAAGTGGAGGAATTATTTCTCACAGACAGTATTTCCGTGGTAGAACATATGCTTTGCATGCAAAAAGTCTCAGATTCAGTCTTTGGGTTCTTGAGTTAAAAGGACTGCATAGTAAATTATGTGAAGCACCTTATGCTGAGACTCTTGTGGACAATACTGCTATCAATAGACAGTATTAATCTCAATATACCAATGGTCTGATTTGGTATAAGGCAGTTCTATGTGTATCGTGTGTATTCCATCCTTACTCATTTTCAGATTTTTTATCCTTTTTTTCTGCCCTCACAGGCTAACACAAGCTAAACTCACATCTTAAATAGCCATTAAAATCAACCCCTACCCCCCAAAAAATGCATCACTAAACAATTCAGAACAATATTAAAATACAGATAAGACATAAAACAGCTATTAAAACACTGGTTAGGAAGGAGGGATTACTGTGGGAATGCCAATTGAAACAAAAAGTCTTCACCTGCAGGTAGAAGATGGCAACCGAAGGGGACAGATGAATCCCCCAAGGAAGAGAGTTCCAGAGCTTTGGTGCCATGACCAGGAAAGCCTCCCCCATGTTGCCACCCAGCTAATATCAGAAGGTGGGGGCACCCGAAGCCAGGCCTCTGAAGATGACTGCAGTGGTTGTGCAGGTTCATAAGGGCATAGGTGGTCCTTGAGGTATATTGTTTCCGAACCATATAGGTCTGGTGCTGTGCAGTCACATTTTGACTTGCAGCTCCCTCCAATTTCATTTGCAGCTTTTGGATCTCCAAAAAACAAGACCAAGTCACCATGATGAAAATTGGAGGGAGCCACGAGTCAAAATGTAGCCATGCAGCAACTAGTGGGAAACTGGTCGTTTGCTCAGAGGAAAACATAAACTTGGCATAAACAGCAAGGGGGACACACCACCTTTAGAATAGGAAGGAAATTGCACATGCAGTCAGGAACTCCTGGCAGCAAGAAGGCAGAGCACAGGCACAGAACACCCTGCCTGTAAAATGAAGGGAAATAAGTCACTTTCTTCCACAAAAAGGGAGCAAAAAAAAAAAAATGAGATCCCCCCCCCAATTCTACTGAGCCAAAGAGCAGAAGATCTTCCAAATGTGACCTAAAGATGCATATCAGGAAGTTATCTTGCTAGGTAATCCTCCTCATTACAGAGGATGAAGTAGGCTGTCTCAAATGGAAGAGTTTAGGATACTAAAGTGCAGCAAAGGACCAATCATTAGATCTAGTTTACCACTTTACCTCCATAAGAACATAAGAGAAGCCATGCTGGATCAGGCCAATGGCCCATCCAGTCCAACACTCTGTGTCACACAGTGGCCAGAAATGTGTGTGTGTATATATATATATATATATATATATATATATATATATATAAAATATATATGCACACACACTGTGGCTAATAGCCACTGATGGACCTCTGCTCCATATTTTTTAACCCCCTCTTGAAGCTGGCTATGCTTGTGGCCGCCACCACCTCCTGTGGCAGTGAATTCCACATGTTAATCATCCTTTGGGTGAAGAAGTACCTCCTTTTATCCGTTCTAACCTGACTGCTCAGCAATTTCATCGAATGCCCACGAGTTCTTGTATTGTGGGAAAGGAAGAAAAGTACTTCTTTCTCTACTTTCTCCATCCCATGCATAATCTTGTAAACCTCTATCATGTCACCCCGCAGTCGACGTTTCTCCAAGCTAAAAAGCCCCAAGCGTTTTAACCTTTCTTCATAGGGAAAGTGTTCCAAACCTTTAGTCATTCTAGTTGCCCTTTTCTGCACTTTTTCCAATGCTATAATATCCTTTTTGAGGTGCGGTGACCAGAATTGTACACAGTATTCCAAATGAGACCGCACCATCGATTTATACAGGGGCATTATGATATTGGCTAATTTGTTTTCAATTCCCTTCCTAATAATTCCCAGCATGGCGTTGGCCTTTTTTATTGCAATCACACACTGTCTCGACATTTTCAGTGAGTTATCTACCACGACCCCAAGATCTCTCTCCATGGAAGGACCTTTTGGATTTCCAGTCTTCTTGTCATTCCTGAATTTGGAATTTGACCATTACCCCCCTCAAATCCTTCGGATATATTTGTAGCTGCCTACACCTTTTGATCTTTCCATTTTCTGCATTTAAATTTTGAAACTAATTGAGAATAAATGAAAGAAAAGGTGAAAACTCTTTCCAAGAGCCTCTTTCAGATTTGCGCTGTGACTTAGCAACAATGTAACCAATTGGAGCCTTTTATTTTATTTTTTATAGATCATTTTTATGCTTGTTTTTTTCAGTACACAAATATTCTATAGCTGAGAGTATTACAACAAGTTGGCTTCAAATGCCTTTTATCTAATCCTGGAGACAGTGCGTCTGCTCCCTCTGCTGGCCCCCATTAATCACACAAATCTCTCCTGAATGCTCTGTTCTGACTTCAGAACAGACTTTGGATCCAATCACTCTTTTCCCCCTTTAAAAATAATGCATAGGCAGGACTGATACTGGTGAGCTTTTATTTGTCTGCTTGGGACAAACATATACATAATGGTGTAAGATTTGGATCCAGTAGCACCTAAAAGACCGACAAGCTTTCCAGGATGTAAGCTTCCAAAAGTCACAGGCTTTGACTCTGGAGATCGTGCTGGTCATTAAGGTGCTTACTGGACTCAAGTTTTGCTCTTCCACAGCAGATCAGCACCAATCCCCACCCAAAAACATAATGATGCCAACTCCTGTATGCTTACCCAAAGGGGCAATTCATTGTTCCCTGGAGTTATTTCAGAGTGGGGATACAGTGCAGGAAAATGCTTCAACACCCTTGGTACATTCAGAATTCCACCCTTTGTGCATGATTTTTAAAGAGAAACTCCACTAAAGGCTTAATAGAATCATAGAGTTGGAAGGGACTTCTAGGGTCATCTAGTCAAACCCCCTGCACAATGAAGGAACTCACAAACACTTCCCCCTAAATTCACAGGATCTTCATTGCTGTCAGATGGCCATCTAGCCTCTGTTTAAAAACCTCTAAGAAAGGAGAGTCCACCACCTCCCGAGGAAGCCTGTTCCGCTGAGGAATCACTCTAATGGTCAGAAAATTCTTCCTAATGTTGAGCTGGAAACTCTTTTGATTTAATATCAACCCATTGGTTCTGGTCCTACCTTCCGGGTTGATGGAAAACGATTCCACACCATCCTCTAGATGACAGCCCTTCAAGTACTTGAAGATGGTGATCATATCACCTCTCAGCCGCTTCCTCTCCAGGCTAAACATCCCCAGCTCCTTCAACCTTTCCTCATAGGACTTGGTCTCCAGACCCCTCACCATCTTCATCACCCTCCTCTGGACCTGTTCCAGCTTGTCTATATCCTTCTTAAAATGTGGTGCCCAAAACTGAACACAATACTCCAGGTGAGGTCTTACCAGAGCAGAGTAAAGCGATACCATCACATCACGTGATCTGGACACTATACTTCTGTTGATACAGCCCAAAATTGCATTTGCCTTTTTAGCCGTCGCATCACACTGTTGACTCATGTTTAGCGTATGATCCACTAAGACCCCTAGATCCTTTTCGCACATACTTCTAAGACAAGTCTCCCCCATCCTATAACCATGCATTGGATTTTTCCTACCTAAATGCAGAACTTTACATTTATCCCCGTTAAAATTAATTTTATTGATTTTAGCCCAGTTTTCCAGTCAAGGTCATCCTTTATCCTGTTTCTGTCTTCTTCTGTGTTTGCAACCCCTCCCAATTTAGTATCATCTGCAAATTTAATAAGCATTCCCTCTATTCCTTCATCCAAATCATTTATAAATCCTAGGGTCACGTTTGAAACAGTCTTTCAACAATTTCTGCAGCTGCTATAGACAATGCAGTGGGTATTCTGCAACTCAGCCACCTATTTTTAATAAGTCAGGAAAATAACTACACATGAAGCTGTCCCATACCAAGTCAGACCATTTGGTCAGTATTGTCTCCTCTGATTTGCATCACCTCTCCAGGGTCTCAGGCAGAGGTCTTTTACAGCACCTACTGCCTAATCCTTTTATTTGGAAATGCCAGGGATTGAACCAGGGGCCTTGGATATGTTATAAATCATGACTATCTTATGGTGCACAGAATTCAAAATTGTGAGATCTTCAGCTGACATTAAAAAAAAAAAAGTTTCTAGCCTTTATGCTTTAAGAGGAAAAATTGCTAGTCAGAATTCACAAACTGATAAGTCCAGTAATCAAAAGATACAGGATTAAATATGCACAAGAATACGATAGTACACATTGCCTAAGTTACAAAATTCTGCAGTTTTCTTGATGTGAAATTTGGACATGGAATTCTGGTTTTAATGAGCAGAGCATGCACAAACCTTACTTTAAAGGTACATCCATTAATATAATACAACACTGCGAATTAATATACTCCTCCTCAATACTCTGCAAATTTTAATTACCCCCCTCCCTGTAACAAAATTTCCACCAAAAAAACCAAGTATTTGTTCAGGCTGATTTAGCCTCTTCAGGAGCAGATATTGAAAATAAGTCCCATTAAATTCAAAGGATTTATTCCAATGTAAATATGTATCAATCAGTACACTCCTATGCACATTTACTCAGCTGAATGTCTCGCCGTGTTCAATATGGCTTCTGTTTTACAACTGTGCATAAGATTATAGCTTTGGAATTTAAACCTCGTCACCTGGGATTGTCCCTCTCTTGCAGAAAAAGTGACATAGCTCAGTATGAAAGGCCTATTTATGAGATTTTTTTTTAAACTTTTGACACTACTGCTTGCCACACTAGCCCTCACTAAAATGTTCCACTTTTCAGGCTCACATGTAAACAATTACCATAGCACATCCTGTAGCCAGCAAGAAACAGCTGAAACCTGCAAGTAATTTCAACAGACTCAATGGTAGGTGAAGTTAACACAAGGATGAAGATATAATTGCTTGTATCAGACATAAAGACAAATAGCATTGCCTTTCTCTCCCTTGTTCTTGAAATGAATTAGTTGAAACCACACGCTGATTTTCAGAAAAAGCAATGCAAAATATGAAAATACACCAGTGTGTAATGCATTTCAAACAAAGAAATATGGATTCCTGTCCCAGGATTTTATGATGTTTCTTGGATTTCATATAAGGCTATCATTTCTGCAGACTGCATTATGAAAATAGTCCATAGTATGCTGGATACTTAAATCCAGAAACTGGGACCATGAAACAATGAGCCAGGTCCTTCTGTAATCCTGAGAAAAGCCTTGAGTTTGCAGGGGGGAAATCTGGGGGAAAAAATACATTGGGGGTGTTAAATTATATGCAAATAACAGAAGCAGAACCTGTAACTTGGCTGCCCTCTGAGTTCTCAGTGGCTATTAGGGTTGCCAAGTCCAATTCAAGAAATATCTGGGGACTTTGGGGATGGAGCCAGGAGACTTTGGGGGTGGAGCCAGGAAACATTAGGGGTGGAGCCAAGATCAAAGCTGTGACAAGCATAATTGAACTCCAAAGGGAGTTCTGGCCATTACATTTAAAGGGACGGCACACCTTTTCAATTCCTTCCTTCCATAGGAAATAATGAAGGATAGGGGCACCTTCTTTTGGGGCTCATAGAATTGGACCCCCTGGTCCAATCCTTTTGAAAATTGGGGGGTATTTTGGGAAGAGGCTCTAGATGCTATACTGAAAATTTGGTGCCTCTACCCCCCAAAACAGCCCCCCCCCGAGCCCCAGATACCTGCGGATCAATTCTCCATGATTTTCTATGGGAATAGATCTCCATAGGGAAAAACAGAGTTCCCAGCAGACATTTCCCTCCCCTCCCCCCCGCTCTCTGACGACCCTGAAGCGGGGGGAGGGCCTCCAAACCGGGGGATCCCCTGTCCCCACCTGGGGATTGGCAACCCTAGTGGCTATTGTGGGATTGTGAGGCAACAATAACATTGCCAGTTTCAAGCCTTGATTTCTGTCTGTAGAAGACATGGGACGGGAGCTGTTTTGGCTTTGCAGGCCAATCCTGCTCCCCTCCCTCCTGCACTGGGCCAGCTCTGGAAGCAACCATCAGATGGCTCACTACAATATGCACAACTCATTGAGGTGCAGTGGCAACCACCTGGTAACTCCCTGCTATCTGGCCACGGTATCTCAAAAAGGATATTGCGAAACTGGGAAAAAGTACAGAAGAGGGTAGCCGCTGTCAAATGCGTGGACAGGCCCAGAGCCAGGAGTTTTCATTTATTGGAACCTAGAGCCAAGATTTTCATTTAGTGGGGCACATTTTTTGGGGGGGGGGGGTAATTATTATGCTTAAAAATAATTAATGAATAAATAATGCAGACAAGTAATTTATCACTTAAAAATGTTTCAAGATCTGCATTCAGCCCAACCTCACTGCACTGATTCTGCTTTTAACAAATAACTTTGACCGGTGAATGGGGTGGGGAGAGACAGACTGTACTTCTCGTACAGCTGTGAGAAATCACTGGCTGACTGGGATGGACGGGTCCCTATTGCCTTCCCATGGCACACCCCTTGGACAGCCTCTGCAAAGGGAAAAGCCATGAAGCACCCCCCCCCCTTCCAGAGCAACTCACCAGAGAAGGCCCCATCAACAGGATTGAGCCCCTCCTAGTCCAGGGTATGGGAGAAGGGAGTGACAGACTCAGAAAAGGGCTGGTGGTGGGTGACACGCTCAAGACTTTGGCTTTGTAGCAAAGTTTTTCCCCTCCAGGGGCAAACAACTCTGTCTCCGAGCTGCTGCCCCTTGCTTCTGATTCAGGGGAAAGGTGTACAGCAGATTATAGAGTCTTGTTGAAAGTTGTTTGGGCTTGGGACAGTCTTCTGCTCACACCAGGACTGGTTCCCTGTCTTAACAGCTAAGAATAGCCTTGCTGGATCATGCTACATCCAAATGAGCTCATGATGTGCCTGTGAACTATTAACAAACTCATTCGAGGAAACAAAAATATAGATATTGACTCAGACAAGTGCACAAGCAGACAAATTGCTAAATTAGTTTGGTCTGATGTGTTAGCCAAATTGCCCTCAAAGGAGGTATGGGGGATTATTTAGGTGGGCAAAGATGGCAAAATATATGGGGCCAATAACCTGTGTATATAGGAGTCAGTTCACCCAGGAACCCTCTTTAAATAAAGAGATTGGTGTACTAAAAATAAGTTTTTATTGGAAAAATTCTTCACACACACAAGAAAACTCAATTATCAACATTCACACAGATCTAGGAAAATTGATAGGGACATATGAGGGAAGACATACAGCGTTATACACTACCTCTTGATGATGAACAAATGACAATAATCTAACAGACTGAGAGGGAAGGGGGAGTAAGAGACAACCACTCACAATAATGGGCCCAAAACTGATCAAGAATTGGGGGTGGCTCTGGAAGCAAGGTGGAGGTACTGTCAGAGAGACACATGGCAGGCCAAAAATCTGGCCTTCTTATAGCCAATTTCATATCCTGAGGCAGGATCATGTGATGGTTTACACCTACCTGGAGATGGTTCTCAGGAGACAAAACAAAATAATTTGATGAGTGATGATGGTTTGCTGAGTGCAAAGAAACTAGAGTGGTCAATCTAGAGCACAATGGTTCCCTATTGTAGCACCTTAGGTAAAAACAAAGGAAAGGGGATGTGTGGCAGAATTTGGCCGCTGACAGATGATCACCCTCAATGCTGCTCTGTTATGTAAGAAGCTTGTCTTGATGGGCGACAGGAAGATTCCTTTGTTTAATGAAGAGATGTTGCAGCAGCTTATTGTTGACAGTTTGCCTCTACATCTGCATCTCCAAAGTGTTGGCTAGTCTCTGGAATGTAATACACAGTGGAGACATCTTCTCTGCATGGCGGTTTGCAAGAAAGAGTGCTGCCTTTTGGGATATCTCAGGAACATGGCTTCTCTCAGGGTTGCTTCTGGTGCTGTCTTCTTGATGACAGGGATGCAGCTGCTGTTCGGCAGGGCTGAGCAGCTTGTCTGTGAAACACAGTCTGGAGTCCTCTTAGCATGGCCGACATAGGCAGTTCATACAATAACAGGCACAGGCAGGAAGCTTGCTGAGGCCTGGCTGGAAGCACTACTGTACAGTCTATAGGAATTAAATGTCCATAGCGAGGCTGGCAGAGGAGCCAAATGCTTATAGTCCATAAAACTGAGTGTCCATAGTGAGTCTGGCATAGGAGTCTAATGATTATAGCCCATTGAAACTGAATGTCCATAGTGCATCTGGCACAAAACCCAGAGAATTTTAGTTCATAATGGTTGGGGGTCCAGGGCTAACAGATGGTACATGTATATGTAGCCCCAAGCACCAGGGGATTTTAACTTTTTTCAAGTGGAACTCATTTCTAAATGTTCTGTACTTTTCACGATTCACTTCTGAACTCACTTTACCTTTTGGGGCCTACTGGTAAAGCAACTACTGCTTCTCTCCCTCACCAACATATAATGCAGGAATCTCACGCAGAAAAAGAGAGAAGGCCTGGGGGGAAAGGCAGGCAGTAGCATAATAGCTTGAAGTTTTGGCTGCAACTTGTGGCCACTTTCTACCTCCACATCACTTAATCACATTCCTCAAGTGCAAGTTCAGGGGTTTCAAAGGCATGCACACATTCAGGTACTGGATCCCTCTTTTAGGACTTAGCTGCAGCGCTTACCAGGGTTTCTCACAGCAACTGAAATATAGTGGGACATTCTAACATGTTTGCATTTTGTGGGCGGCTGTTGTATGCCGTGATCCTGTCTGACAGAGTATGCTTAGCAAAAGGGCCATCTTAGTTTTTCCTATCAGTAATCAAAATGAGTGGCCTTGCAAGCAGTCTTTATATAAGTTACAACTGACAGTAACAGCACATCTTTCTTTCCTTAACTTGAAGTGCTCCTCTACCAAAGAGATTTGTAGCAGAGTACCCCGAAGAACAACTCTTGGACAGAGGGAGGTGACGAAGTGTCTGCACTTACAAAGTCAGAGAGGAAAAGAAAAACAGCAAAATGAATTTCAAGAGAGCAGACTTCTGTTGATACTGGTAATGATGGACTGTATTAGGAACCCAGAAAGTTAAATGAATCTAGAGGATCCAGTATTAAAATACCTGAGCGTAGGATGTAAATGTATCAATTATACAAAAATACATGCACTTATTATAAAATAGTTTAAAAACAATAAGAGGCCCAAAGATAGCCTCAATTCAGATTAAAATCATACAGCAATCTCAAACATAAACCTATAGACCTGGATGGTGGAGTGGAATCATGACAGCAAACGTTGCCAGCACAAACACACAAATTGATTTGGAACAGAAGCACAAGACAGCACTCTTTTAGGCTTCCTAATCCCTGTAAAATTCATGCCACCATTTCCCACTCAATAGAAGTAGATTTCAATCCACTCCCAATCAATACTCCCTCTAAACTGTCTTGTGAGCAAAAACTGTACATTTGTGAGCTATTGGCATACAAATTGTGAGCTACCGCATAGTTGGCTCCAGGGCCATTTTTCTTGAGCTAGGACAAAAATATGTGAGCCAAAGGCTAAGAAACTGTGAGCTAGCTCATACTAACTCAGCTTAGAGGGAACACTGCTCGCAATTCTATTCCCAATACTGGGATGTACTAAAACGAATGACAGGATGGTCCACAGGAAACAATAGCAGAGCCTGGATGGTCCATAGGATATAATGGGAGAGAAGATTGTCCATTGACTTGCATGGGCTTCATTGAAATACATTGAAGCACAGAAACGGCTGCAACAAAAACCTGGAATGGATAATCTTCTCCCCATTATATCCCAGGTACCATCCAGGCTCCCATCCAGACTCTGCTATTGTTTCCTATGGACAATCGTCTGCCAACCTCCAGCACTGGATTGACAGTGCTTTGCCAACCTCCAGGACTGGATTGACAGGGAAAAATGTACCTTGCCAACCCCCAGGACAGGATTGCCAGGCAAAAAGTACCTTGCCAACCTCCAGGCCTGGCCTGACAGAGGAAAATGTACCTTGCCAACCTCCAGGACTGGATTGACAGGAGAAAAGGTAGTCTGCCAGCCTCCTTGTCAATCCAGTCCTGGAAGTTGGCAAAGTACCTTTTCACCTGTCAATCCAGTCCTGGAGGTTGGCAAAGTACCTTTTCCTTTGTCAATCCAGTCCTGGAGGTTCGCAAAGTGCCTTTTCGCCTGTCAATCCAGTCCTGGAGGTTGGCACACGACCTTTTCCCCTGTCAATCCAGTCCTGGAGGTTGGCACACGACTTTTTCCCCTGTCAATCCAGTCCTGGAGGTTGGCACACGACTTTTTCCCCTGTCAATCCAGTCCTGGAGGTTGGCAGAGTGCCTTTTCACCTGTCAATCCAGTCCTGGATGTTGGCAAAGTATCTTTTCCCTTGTCAATCCAGTCTTGGAGGTTGGCAAAGTACCTATTCCCTTGTCAATCCAGTCCTGGAGGTTGACAAAGTACTTTTTTGCCTGTCAATGCAGTCCTGGAGGTTGGCAAAGTACATTTTCCCCTGTCAATCAAGTCCTGGAGGTTGGCAGAGTACCTTTTCACCTGTCAATCCAATCTTGGAGGTTGGCAAAGTACCTATTCCCTTGTCAATCCAGTCCTGGAGGTTGACAAAGTACCTTTTTGCCTGTCAATGCAGTCCTGGAGGTTGGCAAGGTACATTTTCCCCTGTCAATCAAGTCCTGGAGGTTGGCAGAGTACCTTTTCACCTGTCAATCCAATCTTGGAGGTTGGCAAAGTACCTATTCCCTTGTCAATCCAGTCCTGGAGGTTGACAAAGTACCTTTTTGCCTGTCAATGCAGTCCTGGAGGTTGGCAAAGTACATTTTCCCTTGTCAATCCAGTCCTGGAAGTTGGCAAAGTACCTTTTTGCCTGTCAATCCAGTCCTGGAGGTAGGCAAAGTACCTATTCCCTTGTCAATCAAGTCCTGGAGGTTGGCAGAATACCTTTTCTCTTGTCAATCCGGTCCTGGAGGTTGGCAAAATACCTTTTTGCCTGTCAATCCAGTCTTGGAGGTTGGCAAGTACCTTTTCCCTAGTCAATCCATTCCTGGAGGTTGGGAAAGAAGCTTTCCCCCTGTCAATCCAGTCGTGGAGGTTGGCAAAGTACCTTTTCCCTAGTTAATCCAGTCCTGGAGGTTAGCATAGTACCTTTTCGCCTGTCAATGCAGTCCTGGAGGTTGGCAAAGTACCTTTTCCCTTGTCAATCAAGTCCTGGAGGTTGGCAAACTACCTTTTCCCTTGTCAATCAAGTCCTGAAGGTTGGCAGAGTACCTTTTCCTTTGTCAATCCAGTCCTGGAAGTTGCCAAACTATCTTTTCCGTTGTCAATACAGTCCTGGAGGTTGGCAAACTACCTTTTCCCTTGTCAATCCAGTCCTGGAGGTTCGCAAAGTTCCTTTTCGCCTGTCAATCCAGTCCTGGAGGTTGGCAAAGTGCCGTTTCCCTTGTCAATCCAGTCCTGGAAGTTGGCAAAGAACCTTTTCCGTTGTCAATTCAGTCCTGGAGGTTGGCATACGACCTTTTCCCCTGTCAATCCAGTCCTGGAGGTTGGCAAAGTACCTTTTCTGTAGTCAATCCAGTCCTGGAGGTTGGCATATGACCTTTTCCCTTGTCATTCCAGTCCTGGAGGTTGGCAAAGTACATTTCCCCTTGTGAATCCAGTCCCGGAGGTTGACAAGGTACATTTTCCCCTGTCAATCAAGTCCTGGAGGTTGGCAAAGTACCTTTTCCCTTGTCAATCCAGTCTTGGAGGTTGGCAAAGTACCTATTCCCTTGTCAATCCAGTCCTGGAGGTTACAAAGTACCTTTTTGCCTGTCAATCCAGTGCTGGAAGTTGGCAAAGTACATTTCCCCTTGTGAATCCAGTCCTGGAAGTTGACAAAGTACCTTTTCCGTTGTCAATCCAGTCCTGGAGGTTGGCAAAGTACATTTTCCCTTGTCAATCCAATCCTGGAGGTTGGCATAGTACCTTTTCGCCTGTCAATGCAGTCCTGGAGGTTGGCAAAGTACCTTTTCCCTTGTCAATCCAGCATGGAGGTTGGCAAGGTACATTTTACCCTGTCAATCCCATCCTGGAGGTTGGCAAAATACATTTTCCCTTGTCAATCCAATCCTGGAGGTTGGCATAGTACCTTTTCGCCTGTCAATCCAATCCTGGAGGTTGGCAAAGTACATTTTCCCTTGTCAATCCAGTCCTGGAGGTTGGCAAGGTACATTTTACCCTGTCAATCCCATCCTGGAGGTTGGCAAAATACATTTTCCCTTGTCAATCCAATCCTGGAGGTTGGCATAGTACCTTTTCGCCTGTCAATCCAATCCTGGAGGTTGGCAAAGTACATTTTCCCCTATCAATCCAGTCCTGGAGGTTGGCAAGGTACATTTTCCCATCAATCCAGTGCTGGAAGTTGGCAGACTACCTTTTCTCCTGTCAATCCAGTCCTGGAGTTTGGCAAAGTACCTTTTCCCCTGTCAATCCAATCCTGGAGGTTGGCAAAGTACATTTTCCCCTGTTAATCCAGTGCTGGAGGTTGGGAGATGATTGTCCATAGGAAACAATAGCAAAGGCTGGATGGGAGCCTGGATGGTCCATAGGATATAATGGGAGAGATTATCCCTTCCAGATTTTTGTTGGAGCCATTTATGCGCTTTAATGTATTTCATTGAAGCCCATGGAAGTCAATGGACAATCTTCTCTCCCCTTATATCCTAAGGACCATCCCCACTCTGCTATTGCTTCCTATGGACCATCCTGTCATTCTTTTTAGTACATCCCCCAATATTCGACATTCCACTTTAATTTGTAGCTTGCTGATTTTCGTCGCTGTCTCAGAGTCTAGACAGCGTTTAAAGAATTTCAGAACACTAGCTGGAAACTTGCTGGGGACAAAGTGTAGATGACTGGGGAAGGCAATGGCAAACCACCCCGTAAAAAGTCTGCCGTGCAAACGTCAAGTGATGCAACTTCATCCCAGAATCGGAAACGTCTGGTTCTTGCAAAGCGGGACTACCTTTATCTTTTTATCTGGAAGCTCTTTTCAAGGACTCTCGGCCTTTTAATCCCAAACATGTAAAGCAATGATGCAATTAAACTAGAGGTAAAGAGAACGCACAGGCTTGCGAGTGTCCGTTAAAGTCCCCAAATCGGCAGCCTCAATAGGCCCACAGTGCTTAGCTCCCCGCTACAAACAGGGCTAAATCCCCTTCCCTCCAGAACATGGCATGGCGCCATACGTAGTTCCTGCTTCCGGCACTTGTCCCATGGAACTCCATTTCCCGAAAGGCAACAGGAGGGCGCGAGCCACAGGACTACGTCAGAAGCCCAGGCAGCCAATCGCGTGGCGGCCGAAGCGAGAGCCGTCAGCCGCCAATGTTGTTTTCGCTGAGTTGAGCTGGTGGTGTTGTTGGCGGTGCCGGCGCCATATTGGAAGGGACGAGGCGGTGTTTATTTTTTTTTTCGAAACCACCTAACCCCCCCTCCCCCCTTCCTCCTCGATCGCTGTACAGACTACGGAGCCCCGCCGAGCGCGGGCCCCGCCGCCGTCATGCTGTACCTGGAGGACTACCTCGAGAGTGAGTCTTGTGTGGGGAGCGCGGCGGGGGGCGCCAGGCCCGAAGGGGAGGGGGAGCGGCGAGAGAGTGAGGCGGAAGCTCCTCCCCCTTTCTCCTCCTCCCCCTCCCTTTTGCACGGCGGCCGCCATATCTGACTGACGCGCTCCTTTTCTCCTCCTCCCCCCCCCTCCCTACAGTGATCGAGCAACTTCCCATGGATCTCCGCGACAGGTTTACCGAGATGCGCGAGATGGACCTGCAGGTGCAGAGTACGTGAGTCAGCCCCGCCCACAGGGCGCTTCGGCTCACGCGCCGCTCAGCTGGGGAGGGGAGGGGAGGGGAGCGCTGCGTTTTAGCCTGCGAGTCAAGTTGGGTGCAGGGAGGCTGGAGCGGTCAGCTGTTAGGGACTCTGGTGAGCGGTGGAGGCAGCCGCGCTTACAAAGTTCCCAAATGCAGGAGATAATTGAGCTGCGTCCTAAGCAGGATGAGAGGAAGCCCTGTAGAACTTGCTCTTCAGTAAAGCAGACTTAAGAAACAGTAGGTGGCAGTAAAAAGTGATGATTATGATTTGAGTAAAAGTATTGCTGCCAGATGTGGCAAGAGTAACTGTTATTTACAGCAGTTATCCGTGACACCGTGCTTAATAATATCTTAGCTCTGTTGAACTCAGTAATACCAGTGTTTTCAAGTAAATATGTTTCTTGTTTGGGAAGTGTATATGTCATCTTCTCAGAGAACTGCAAGATGTTGATACTTTGCAGTAAGATCCATGTGAGGTTTCTTATGACATTGACAGTGCAATCCTATCCAGAGTTGCTGCAGTCCAACCCTAATGAAAACCACTGGTTTTAGACTGGAGTAACTGTGTGAATAGCACTGATTGGCATTCTACTGAGGGAGGAATCTGATCTACTCAACTTAAAGGTACTTAGTCTTAAAATTGTACTGAGATTACCTTTAGGATTGCACTGTTAGTGACTTCAGTTAGAAAATAATATCCAAGTTATTATTTCCTAATGTAGGGTTTGTTACTGAGAGAGTAAAGTATTACATAGATCCACGTGGGCAGCCATGTTGGTATGAAGCAGTTGAATAAAGCAAGAGTCAAGTTTCACCTTTAAGACCAACCAGGTTTTATTCAGAACGTAAGCTTTCAAGTGCTCTCTAAGCACACTTCATCAGACGAGGGGATGATGAGGGGATCATCATTAGAGAGCACATGAAAGCTTACGTTCTGAATAAAACGTGGTCTTAAAATATTACATGTGTGTCTGTATGCACACATACTTCCCCACTTTCCGCACAAGCCTAGGCAAGGGAGTATTTTCATGTTCTGTTTGTTTATTTTACTTATTTAAAACATTTTTATGCTGCCCTTCCACTTGATCACGGTGCACAAGGTGGCGTCTATAGGAACATTAAAATGTTTGAACAATTAAAAAAAATAAAAGTTATGAAATGATTCAATAAAAAACATATAGCACCAAAACTAGAGACAAAGACCATGGTGTTTTTTTTGGGGGGGGGGGGGAGGGAACAAAACAAAAAACTCTTCACCCGCTGTTGGATTTTGTTGCATGTTCGCGCTGCCAAGGTATCTGTATTCCTGCAAAAAAATCTAGAAACGGTTATTTTCTAAGCATGCTTTTTGTCACATGTATACAATCACATAGATCTTCATAGAGGTGTAAGGACTCATGCAGCAGAGTCACAGTTATACATGTGAGCACATTTTTACATAGGTCTTCATAAACTGACATTCATGTTTTTTGCATGTATATATTCCACCCCAATTGTTTGTAGAAAAGGACAAATTGTGGCAGGTGAACAATCAATTCATGACATGAAACAGGCAAACCATTATAGGAATCCAGAGAACCATACCCTTATTTGAAGCAGCACAGCCTTTTTCTTATTAAAAGATTTGCAAAGTACTGCTTGCGTTTCTAGGATCTGATGGGCTCTGTACCAGCAGCAGGACTAGTCCTTCATTCCCTAGTTCAGCTTCTGTAGTCAAATAAGTTATTTTAGTTTCTGCACGACTTATTTCCAAATACTGTTTCTACTCTTAGGTGCCTGCAAGTGCGTAATCATCTGGGGAACCTTAACAAAGTCATTTTGATTCATTCCCTTGGCAATACCTTAACTTCAGGGCTTACTTCCATATTATACTGATATGGCTTTAGAAGTCTTTAGAAAATTAATTGGTATGGTTTTAGGTGTCGGCATAGATTTTGGTTTTTAAGAAATATGAATTCATATATAGTGGCAGTAAAATAAGCAAGAAAAATACTAGTGTTAATGTTTCTTTGGACTGTGTTAAATATTTATACATCAAACCAAAACTGCTCTGCAGTAATTTCCATGAGGACATCCAGGAGCCTGTTCCTGAAAAGGCAATTTTTTAAATTTTAGCTTCTGTTTTCTCCTGTATTGAGCACTTCTGGGGCATCTTTCCTTGTACAGTGGTAATTTGTAGAACTGAGTTTGTGTAAATGTTCCACAGTTGACAACTTTTGCTTCATCTTAATGGAATACGCAGCCTGATTGTTCTTAAGTTATCACAGAGAGCAATCCTAAGCAGATCTGCTTAGGATTCTATTCAGGCCAATTTGGAGGTCTCACTCCCAGAAACAAGCTTTTAGCATCACACTGACAGTGCGTGCTTTATGGGGACAACTTCCAAGTCAGTCTTTGTAGGGCCACAATCTTAACTATGTTCTGTTGATGTATTCATTTGCCTTGACTGTGTAGAAAAGTCAGTAGTAAAGAATCCAAAGGTGGATGTTGATTTTTAAGAAAGGCATGTCAATTTTAAATGTATTACTTAGAAATAAGCTTCTTCTTTTTTAAAGTGAAACTAGCTTTGAAGTTATTTGGGAGTGAGTATAGGTGACTTCTATAGTAGTTTGTATTTAATGACTGTTCAGGTGTTCATTTTGCTAATAAATGTGCTTGCAAGTATATTTACCTACAATGTGTGGCAGATAAATGAACATACTGTGATGTTCTCTGTATGTTTAAGATGCAATGGATCAACTGGAGCAAAGAGTAAATGAATTTTTTATGAATGCAAAGAAAAACAAACCAGAATGGAGAGAAGAACAAATGACTTCAATTAAAAAGGTAAAAGCAAGGCAAAAACTAAATAAGCACACACACACCCCAGATCACAGACTCTTGAGTCATTTCTGACAATGTACCTGCAGCTATCTTGAGGGAAAACTTCTCATGAAAACTATATTACCTGAGAAGTGTGGGGAAAAAAATGCCAGGCAGTAGCCTGTCATCTCTAGGAGCTTCATGGCTAGGGCAAAGAGTGGACATGGTTGGGCTCTGTCCTGATGTCTCAGTATGTTGGCCAGTGCTCTAGAAGTTCTGACGTTACCCTACAGTTTCTAGAGCATTGTCTGACATCATGTCTGGTTTCCCCCCCAGATGTAATGTTGGCATGTACCCCAGTGTCACTTCTGCCACTTGCTGTTCATCCCACTGGTCCAAGAGGTGAAGATGCTAGGGAGGGCAGTGGATTCCTTCCCAGAAGCAGGCATTTGGCATCCTTTGATCCCTTGTTTGGCTTGTGCTGCACTTCACTATAAGGGGAATCCTCTGCTCCTCTGATGCTAAGAACTTTCAAGTTTATTTCAAGATTATTCCAAAATGCTGCAACATTTAGCGTGAATGGAAGCATGTAGTGCTGGAGGAATATATTGTATACCATAGGAATGCCCCCACAAAAGAAAAGGGCACAACTCATATGGAAGTATAGGTTAGATTTTAAAACATAACTTGTCTTTGCTTGAACTGGCTCCCAGAATTTGTTGCCTGATTCCCTCCCCTACCTTGGAGTTCCATACTTGGAATGTTGTCCTGCATGGGCTCATTGTTTTCTATTCTAAAGTCTTCGTCTTCAAGAAAGATATTGTGCTGCACCATATATTGAATTTTCTTCCTGGTGTTTGGAAACCGGGTACACAGAAGAAGCTGGATGTTGAACTTGAAATATAGAGCACTGCTCTGACTAGTGTGTCATATTTAATTCTTGCAGCATGATCACAGTTTAAGAATGAAGAAAGAGGTGGATGAAGTACAGGCCAGTTCTTACAAAAAAAAATTGTATGATCCCTTATATTGTTATTGAGAGTTTTTCATAAAGTATTGATCATCAGCCGTTTTGATGTTAAAATGTTAGCCAAAATTTGTAATAATTATTATAAATTATTTCTGAAGACATTTTATTTTTATTATTCTGGTTCAGGATTATTACAAAGCCCTGGAAGATGCTGATGAAAAAGTACAGTTGGCCAATCAAATTTATGATTTAGTAAGTAAAATAGAACTTATACTTGGCATATACTGGGCTGCAGTTTACTGTGCTTAGAGTTACAGCTGCTCCATTCCATTATAAAATTGTATGTTAATATTTAAAAAACCAAAAAAAAACTTTAGCCTGGGTGCTTTTATCAAATTTCTCACTTTCAAAAATAGTTTGTGATTGGGCAGGGGCAGGTTCCCAGGAGAGCGAAGGCTTTTTTCATTGAATGAGTCCAAAGCCAACATGGGCATGTGAAACTAACTGCATATTGATGAGATTTTTTTTAATTGCAGCTGTCGTTTGCAACCATTCATATTAAACATGATGGTTTAAATTCATTCAACTAGATTTAATCCTTGCAGTATAATTAACCACTTGATTATAATTTAAATTTTTCAGTGTAAAGTTTTCATTATAAAGGAGTCAAGATGGACAAAATCATGTTTCTTCGTATAGCACATAATTAACTGAGGGAGTTCATTTCCAGAAATTGTAATGATGGCCATGAGTTTAGAGAACTTATAAATACAAGTTAGACAGTAGAAGATGACTGTGTTTGTTTGCTAAGATGGCTAAATGGAACTTTCATACACACACACAGTGTATTTGCAAATAGCAGTTGCTTGCGGAGGAGACTAACAAGGGATCTGGCCAGCTTTTTCACTTAGACTTGCCCAGTGCTCCTTCATGTTACAAACCCCATTTGATGGCATGGCTTTTGTCCATGAAGCGCCTGTGTTCATCTTTGGGAGTTCAGAGGTCTCCTCACTTGCCTTTTTCATTAGTGAAAAAGGCACTTGGATCCAAACTTGTGTTTTGATTCTCTGCTTGTCTGGCTGCAAACTAGCTTGAATTTCATGTTCTTAAATCAGGTAGATCGTCATTTAAGAAAATTGGACCAGGAATTAGCTAAATTTAAAATGGAACTTGAGGCAGATAATGCCGGGATTACAGAAATACTGGAAAGGCGTAAGTATGTGTGGTTTTTTCCCCTAGTCTCTATAAAGTAGCTCTTTGGCAGAAGTTGAACATACGAAGCTGCCTTATACTGAATCAGACTCTCGGTCCATCAAAGTCAGTATTGTCTACTCAGACTGGCAGCAGCTCTCCAGGGTCTCAAGCGGAGGTTTTTCATGCCTACTTGCCTGGACCCTTTTTAGTTGGAGATGCCGCGGATTGAACCTGGGATCTTCTGCTTACCAAGCAGATGCTCTACCACTGAGCCACTGTCCCTCCCCTAAGTTGATAATTGAAACAATTGTTTGACTAATATATTATTTTAAGATGCAGCTGTCAGAATGCTTGATTTCTTGGGGCTTAGCATTTTAAGAAGTAGAGACATCTGTGTAGTCTCTTTTACATTTTCATTATTTACTTTTAAATATAGATGTGTTTTGTGCAAAACACTTCATAAATATTTTCCACTTGAACAATCTTGGATTGTCATTCTAAAAATGAAAATAAGTACCACTTTGGATTTATCCCTTTTATTTCTTCAGCTACCATCCAGTTCAGAAAAATAGGTTCTGTTGATTTTTGGTGGGGTTTACTTCTGTGAGGGGTGATTACAGCTTTTGGGGGGGGGGGGGGAGGTTAAATAGTTTTTTTTAACAAACAGAAGTTGTATAGAAGCTTGTTGCTTAAAGAGGCAGTGCTGTGTATATTGGTTAGAGACTAGGATCTTAGAAATCCAGGTCCAAACTCTTCATCTGCCATGGGAGCTTGCTGGATGACCTAAGGTCAATGACATGCTTTTAGCTCTAACCTACTTCAGATGGTTTGTTGCTGTGAGAATAAAATGGATGAGAGAATAAATATTACTGTAATTGAAATACATTTTATACCTGCAGATTTGTGTAAAACTACTCTTCAGTATTTATATAATACTTTAAAATATAAGCACAAAACTGAAAATAAATTCAAGTGTAATAAAGATCAATGTAGATTGTGCTTGTTTTTAGTTTATATCCCAAATTTGTCTCAGGATTCCAATTTTAAAGCCTGATTCAAAACCATTCCTGTTAAAATATACTGTCTAGTGAAGGAACTGTGCATGGAGAATAAAAACAGTCTTTAATTCTATTACAGGCAAGTCCTTTAATATATGTTGCTTCTCCACTAATTTGTATTTTTAGCAATTTTTGAAAGATTTACACTACCATTAATTTTAATTCAGGGAAATAAGAAACCAGGACATAGCACAGAGAAATTCCTGCTTAGTTTAAGAGGATCTGTTACTGCTCAGATAGCTTTTTATAGATTTGAATAAACTGGTTTTAAAGAATCACATAGGCAAATAAAACCACAGTTTTTGAGATTGTCATTGCTATATTTCACTCTCACAAACTCTTGTTCCCATAGGTTCTTTGGAACTGGATACACCGTCACAACCACTGAATAATCATCACGCTCATTCACACACTCCGGTAGAAAGTAGGTTGAACATTTTAGCTTCTGTTGTTGATTCAAGTAAAAAACAAGCTATATCAACAGTCATACAAGCAACCTGTCTATCTTTAAACCGCCACCACAATTTGATATATAGCAGGGGTGGCCAAACTGTGGCTCAGAAGCCACATGTGACTCTTTCAGTTTGGGGAAGAAAAAGCAGTTTGGAGAATGCATTTATAGTTAAAGTTGCTTTCTTTCCATCTCTCCCCTTCTCCCTCCCCCTCTCATCTATTTCCTTCCTTCCTTCCTTCCTTCCTTCCTTCCTTCCTTCCTTCCTTCCTTCCTTCCTTCCTTCCTTCCTTCCTTCCTTCCTTCCTTCCTTCCTTCCTTCCTCTGATGTTCATGTTTTGCAGCTCTCAGACATCTGATGTTTATTCTATGTGGCTCTTACATTAAGCAAATTTGACCACCCCAGGGTGCGGTCACACGTACCATTAAAAGCGGGTGTATAGCGCTCAAATTTGAACTGCTGAATATTGATTCGATGCAGGGCAGTTCAGACAAGCATCCAAGAATGCGATTCATTCTGTTGTGTGCGATCAGACATCCAATACTATCACGCTCCTTTCTTGGAGCATGCGTAATCAGATGGTGATTTCTGGGAGGGGAGGGGGTCCATTGAACATGCGCCCAACTGTTTGGAGCTGGGAAATCAAAACTTTCTTCAGAGGCAGGGGGGGAAGAGCAAAAGTTTCCAGAATTAATGTTGCCGATCCAAACCACAGAACTGCCAGGAATTATTTTCCTAGAAATTGGCAGTGACAATGATATCTTGAAATCCTCCACATTGAAAAAAAAGAATTTTTCCCCTGTTCTGAATAGTGGGATAACGTTTCCCCCCCCTCCAATCCTGTATTCATTGGAGAAGCAGAAGCATCACCTCAGATTCCCGGATGATCTGGCAATGCGCATGTCTGCTGGGGCTTTCTTTGAAAAAAATGGTGAGAGGCAGTATTGCGCGTGAGCTGTCCAAACAACAAAAAGCCGATCCTGTGCCGCTGTTTTGCAAAAGGGCCGGACTTTATGTGCTGTCAAATTAATGTGCCATTCATGCGTAGCAAGCCTGGATGACGCCGGATGATGCTCGATTGCCAGATGTGGATGTCTGAACGAACACATTTAATCCGTCAGCCAGACGGAGCTGTGTCGAAACTAATGGTACGTGTGACCGCGCCCCCAGTATATAATCTCTTGAAAATAGTCTCTGGAGTGAAACATTGTGGTTCTTTCTGTAGTGGGCCTAAACCGTCTGATTTGGTTTTGTTTTGTCCCACTAACCAATTAAGTCATTTGCATTTATGAATCTCCAGTATTCATTTGGATTAATAATGTGTTTTTCACATCTAAATCTAGAAAGAAAGCATAATCCTTCATCTCACCATGCAACAGCAGATCATGTTCCTGAAAAGAAGTTTAAATCTGAAGCCCTTCTATCAACACTCACTTCAGATGCTTCCAAAGAAAACACAACAGGTAATTAAAAATTAGGGGCACAAGGATTAGTGTTAACAAGTTAGCGATATGGAGAACAAACACAAGAGCTAAGGTTTGATTTATCTGACATTCATCTGGCGGAACATATTAAACTTGGGGAAGAGGTCATCCCACTAGTTATTTGGACTTTTAGAGGACAGCATTTTTTATCCATAAGTATAAATGCTGACCAATGACCAAACTTTTTTTGAACATTAGCTGCTCGGGTGGCATTGCTGTATGTCCTGTCTCTGCAGAAAAAGCAGTGGCATTTTTGTGGAGAAGGAATTTGGCCTTGGAAGAGGTACATCCCCAGTCTTCTTTACTTTATGAGTAGGGTTCTGTCTTTCCTGTCTTTGGAGTGCAAAGCATAAGATTAGCAGGGGGTATGAATTGGTCTTTGGAGATGCATTTTTCTTCCACAGCTAGTTGTTTAATCTGGTAAATTGTGACATTCCCCTTTGCTTTGTAAAGGTTCCTGTGGGTAGAAAAATGTGGATTGAGTAAATGTATTCTAAGGTTAGTCCTCCATCCTCTACTTTTAGACCTCTTGCTCCCTTTCAGCCTGCTAACCTGTGATGACTTATTTATATATATCCTTTATTAATACCCCACCTTTCTCCCCAAAGGGGATGCAGGGTAGCTTGCATAATTCTCCTCTTCTCTATTTTATCCTCACAATAACAACCCTGTAAAGTGTAGGCTAGGCTTTGTGTGTGTGACTGGCCCAAGGTTACCCAGCCAGCTTCCAGGGCAGAGTGGTGATTTGAACCTGGTTCTCCCTGATCCTAGTCTAACCTCTACACTATACTGTCTCACGCTGATTAAGAATTGGTGTCTGTAGTGTATTCCTTGTGTTACCAGGATTCTCTTGTAGGTAGCATGAAGGCAACCTGGATCCTCTGTTTTTGATCATCACAGCTCTTTGGAGGTTGCAGGGGGATCTTTTAAAGCTTGAGTTGCTTCTCCATTCTGGTGGCCAAGATACCAAAATATATCTCTGGGCTCCTTTTGGTACCCAACTTACCCTTGGTACCTTTTGGTACTCAACTACCATATTTCAGACTGAATGACTGAGGTATTGCAGGCCAGATTGTCTCTTTATGGCAGATTTCTGATTATTGTTGTTATTCAAAAGCACAAGATATTTTGAAGCATGTTTGTGAAAACTTTCAAAGTTATGCATTTTCTTTCTAAGAAAGGTATTCATCATTACACTGCTTGACTTGCATACTCTAGAAAGTGCGAGGGACTTGACCAAACAAATCAGATGTATAATCTACAGGGGATTTTTTTTTTAATTGTGCAAAAACGTCCATTCAGGTAATTTATGATTATCATCTTGGTCCATTTTCTACAGTAATTCCATTGGTGTGAATTTAGTTTTCAAGTCTGTGCACTTTTGCGGGGATGTAGTTAGAGTTGATCATCTTCATTAAAATGATTGTTGTTTGTATCACACTTGGATACCAGCCCTGCTGTTTTCTCACAACATTA
This sequence comes from Heteronotia binoei, assembly GCF_032191835.1. Lineage (NCBI taxonomy): Eukaryota > Metazoa > Chordata > Lepidosauria > Squamata > Gekkonidae > Heteronotia > Heteronotia binoei. Next base: position 27,292,740 of record NC_083230.1, on the reverse strand, counting down.
TTACAATTGGTTCCTGGGGAGTAAAAGTAAATAAATTGCTAAACATTTCTGGAGAAAGCAGTGCCAAGGATTCTCCTGAAATATTGTACCTTATTACTTAACTGCAGCCTTCAATTTCGTTAGTAGCTACCACTGGCTTTCAGCTTTTTGAAATCTAGATCTACTTTCAGTTTTCACTTTGGACTATATAAATATGTTCCCTTTGTTCATCAAGGGTGTCGAAACAGTAATTCATCATCCTCATCCAACAGTGCATATAATGCAAATTCTTCTCAGCCATTGGCATCGTATAACCTGGGCTCATTATCTTCAGGAGCTGGAGCTGGTGCTATTACCATGGCAGCAGCTCAGGCAGTGCAAGCCACAGCACAGGTAAGGAATTTAAGCTATGTTTTCAAGTACCTGTCACCAGAAGATTGCATTAGAAGGGCAACTTCTTTCATTCTGTTTGGATTGTTTTTAGTGGTTTAAAATTACTTTCATCCTCTCATGCTTGTATGCTTAGCAGTCCCACCCTCTTTGGCAGGAGTTTCTCCACATAAGGAATGCATAGGCTTTGTAGCCTTAGTTTTTCATAGATACTATTTATTTATTTATATTTACATTTATATCCCGCCCTCCCCGCCTAGGCGGCTCAGGGCGGCTAACAACATTTCACATATTTAACAAAGATAAAACTTTAAAATTTAACAATTAAAAAAATTAAACATAAAAACCAGTTAATTAAGTTAAAATAATTAAAATACATGATTCATTACATAGAATAAATCTGGCAGCAATGAACTTGTTTGGCGCTGGTTCTGCCAGTTTAGATGGTTCCATAGTCGTATAGTAGATGGCGGCTCCTTATTCTTAGCAACTCAGCAGATATCAGCATAGGCTTGTCTAAAAAGAGCGGTCTTGCAGGCCCCGCGGATACTGTTTCTTATATGCTGAAACTCTTTGGCACTTGATTGCAGCCGGAGCCTAAAGAAAATAGGTTTTGGTGGGTCAGCAACCAAATTATAAATATAGGAATATGCAAAAAAAAAGAAAAAGCATGATTCAAGTCATTTATCATTTCAAACATTGGTGTTGGATTTTTTATATTGGAGATAAAGCTAGTCATATTCAGAAATCAGTAGACATTTCCATTGGATTCAGTGGAAATGTGTTTTCAAGTTGTAACCAATGTTCCCTCTAAGCTGCAGAGTCTTGTGAGCAAAAGTTCTACTTTATGAGCTACTAGTATTAACGTTGTGAGCTACTGCATAAATTATTGTGCTCTGGGGTCATCCTTCCTGAGCTAAGACAGAAATGTGTGAGCTGGAAGCTAAAACTCTGTGAGCTAGCTCACACTAACTCAGCTTAGAGGGAACAGTGGTTGTAACCATCTGTTCTCTCCGCCGAGCTGTGGTAAAATTCTCAACTACCACATTTCAGACAGATAGCTAAAGAGTAGGATATTTTTTCTTAACAGAAATTCTCACTTGTGTAGCAGGCACAAAAAGGTGTTAATTAACATATCAGCGAATGTCATCTACTTTATTAGGATGATGAAGTGGAAGGTTGTGTCATTTTTTAAAACAAAAAATGCAGCATTCATGGAATTATACTTTTCCCTCTGCTTTTGGTATTTTTTCCCATCCTGACTCTAATACTGGAAGCCAAACTGGAAAAAATAGAGTACTGGAGTAAGGCATAGCAGGGAGTGGGATTTGGTTATTATTTATGTATTTACGAGATTTTTACGGCGCCTTTCCACAGCCCTGTTCAATGCGGTTTAGAATTAAATATTATACGTGTAAAAACAAACAAGCCCAGGGACATAAAAACAGACTTCAGAAATAGTTGTGAACCGATATGCAACTCTACCACTACTGCTACTTCATGCTTTCTTTAAATGTGAGGGGGGGGCTGCTTGTGTTTTGCTCCTAATGGAGCTCATAGCAGCTGGAGAGGGATTAGTTGGTGCCTTTAGTTAAGATGACAGATGTTGAGACTTTGCAGATCATGAATTAGAGCAGGGGTGTCAAACATGCAGTTTGGGGGCCAGATCAGGCCCCCGGAGGGCTCCTATCAGGCCCCTGAGCAACTGGCTGTCATCTGCTTCCTTCTCCCTATATCTTGCTTCCTTCTGCATAACAGCTTGCTTTGCAAGGCTTGCTCATTTGCACAGAAGGTACAGAGCAAAACCTCTTATATTCTCCATTGGCTGAGGAAGGATGGGGGGGAAGTCAGAGCTTGTTTTTCCAGATTTTCTCAATTGCACAGCAGAGCTACTAAACAAGCCTCTCCTTCTGTTAGCTGAGGCTCCTCTCCCCCACCTCCAGTCCCCTGGGGAAGGAAGGAAAGAGCCAGAGCTTCCTTTGCCCAGTTCCCTGGATCCCAATATATATAATTGTGTTTGTCTGTGTCCTTTAAAAAGTTTATATCTCTGCTACCTAATCTTAAATACATATGCACATGACCCGACCCAACCTGGCCCAGCCCAACAAGGTCTCATTTATATGTCAGTTCTGGCCCTAATGAGTTCAGCACCCCTGAATTAAGAGGGTCTGTCTCACAAAGTGAGGTGGTCTGATTGCCGTCAGTGATTTCTTGTATCTCGTTTGGTGTGTGTGTGTGTACTTTTACTATAGAAGCCTTAGATTTTGTCTTTGTTTTCTCCTACATGTACATGTATCATATGTGCGCCAGTTAGTAAAGCAAGTTGTTTCCTTGCCATGTAAGCTGGCTGGTACAGCTTCTCTATCATGGTGAGGGGTGGAATTGAACCATAGCTCTGTGCTTCTCTTCCCCTTCTCAGGTTGCCATGCTTGTCTCTCAGTATGTTCAAACAAAATTGTTCAGTCTGTCCTTTGTGGAGCAGGTTGGGCAGGTATCATTGCCAACCTATTATGAGGGGAAACTGTAGCTTCTGTCACTTACTTCCCCTCATGAATCAGCAAAGCTGTCCAGCTGCCAATGTGGGGGGGGGGCAGGCAGCCTCCAATCTCCACCTCTGTTTCCACCCCATCTCTTGTCCTGCTTTTCCTGTCTGCCGAGCACTCACATAAGTCCAGATAATGGAATATCTTATTTAATTTATGTAATGTATTGGCCAACCTTCCCTACAAGCAGGGCTCAGGGAGACTTAACAACATGGTAAAATGTAATATCTCAAGTTAAAAACTGTAGTAAAAGTATCCTTATTATAGATGGCGAACAAAATTTCTTCGGTCCCTTCTGAGGGAGGCTTACGGAGAATGGGGGGGGTGCATGAGAGTGTCAAACTACTCGATGTACTGTCGCTGCCTCAACCAAATGCCTGGAGGAACATCTCTGCCTCACTTGCCCTACAGAAAGGAAGTAAGTCCTGCAGGGCATGGATATCATTCGGCAGAGAGTTCTACCAGGTGGCAATAAAGCCCTAGCCCTGGTTGATCTCTCAGGCTGGGGACCACCAGTAAGTTCTTCTTTTCAGAGCGAAGAGCTCTTCTTGGGGCATACTGGGAGAGGCAGTCTTGTAGGCATGTGGGTCCCTGACCACTTAGGACCTTAAAACCAGCACCTGATCTGGTATTCCACTGGAAGCCAAATGGGCAAACGGGACTCAAGGCAAATGGAACTCAAAAAGTTTTTCCAAACCTGTTTATACATTGCAATGTTTGACTGAAATTGCACCAGAATACCAGTTGAAATAATCCTCTATGGTGTGGAGGTGAAATAATCCTCTATGATTCTGCTTGGAAAACACCCCTGCCATGCAGTTATCTGCAGAGTCATTATTTAAGCTTTCTGTTGCTCTTTCTGCCGCCACCTGCCTTGAAGAATGAAACTAAACAACAGAGCACCAGAATAACAGTCATATCAGGAGACTTCCACCTTCCCAAACCTTGGAAATAATTATTTTCAGGTTAGGAATGTTTTAGATTGAAGAATGGTTTCAGATGGATTGTGTAAATTTCTAGCTGCACATCCCAAGTGTCTGAAGAGGCTTAAACTGCAGCCTTGTGCATATGTGTGAGATCAGAATGGCATGGGGTGCAGGAGCTGTGGATATTCTCATTACCAGGTTGGATCTAGGTGAAATTTTCTGCTAACAAAAGAGGTGGAGTAATTTCCACCAATTCCGTAATCCTGCTGCAGAACCCTTTCTTGCTGTCCCCTGGGAGCAGAATTTCAGTGGGCTGCAATGGAATGGACACAGAAATGGTCTGTTCCACTGACAGAAGTGCCTTGTGGGAGTGGAAAAGCTAGTCTGGATCAAACATAATGTTTCTGGGAAATTGTGCGTGTAGAGATCATGCAGGGTTCCAAATGGGAGGACACAATTTCATGAAGTTTGTCAAGTTTGTTTCATGAAGTTTGTTTACATTCTTCATGTTGTAGTAGTTTAAATCAAAAGTTTAAAATATTTATGAATGATAGTGCACTGTTTTAATATTACTGTTTTCTTTCAGATGAAGGAAGGAAGGAGAACGTCTAGCCTAAAAGCAAGTTATGAAGCCTTTAAAAACAATGACTTCCAACTGGGAAGAGAATTTTCATTATCCAGAGACACAGCTGGGTATTCGTCATCTGCTTTGGCCTCTACATTATCACAGACATTGAGTTCTTCAACCACAGATTCTCGGAGTGGTCGAAAAAGCAAGTGAGTTATAATGCAATGGTTACTTCTCTTCTGTTGCATTCCATTAAGAATTAGAAGGAAACTTAAATCTACCATCAATAACATTTAGCAGCTTTTAAGAGAAACCTAACTCAGTATTCTATATTTTTGTGTTATTTGCAGCCCTGAGCAGTTGGAGTAAAGCACGCTACAACTTTTAAAACCTTACGTGTGCAGATACACTCTCACATATATGTAGCAGCACACCTACACAACAGTCTAATTTATAACAGATTCTTGGTTAAGGCAGGCTTCTTCCTATGGATGGAGCAGAGAAATATATTTAACCACCTAGGGCAGTGGTTCCCAACCTTTTTGGCACCAGGGACCAGTTTCATGGAAGACAATTTTTCCATGGACCAGGTGGCGCTGAAGGTCCCCACCCCACCACCCGTGCCCCCATCCCTGCTCCCCCATGGGGGTCTTTAAATGGGCTGCTTCTGCCACCTCCTTGCAAGGCGGCAGAAGCAGCTGACCTGCCTCCCTCTTCCTGAGAAGCCGGGCTTGGAGGAGAGCACACGCCAATGCGCTGCCCCACTGCTCTCAGCTTCCCGAGTCTGTGCCCTGGGAAGCTGAGAGCACCATGCCTGGTTGCTAACAGGCCACGGAGTGGTACTGGTCCATGGCCCGGGGGTTAGGGATCCCTGACCTAAGGGATAGATTCTCTTCCTCCCAACAGTTACCTGATTCAGCCATTATTCCGCCCTTCTCTGTAGTCTTTTTTTCTTAGTAATAAGTGATCACTGAGGGACAAAGTAGGCATTATGGAATCACTGACACCATTTTAAAGAAGAATTTGGTCATTTAATAATGCAACACAGTGGTACCAGGCAATCTTGTATGGTTCCCGCATTCATTTTCAAGCTCTAAAACACTTTAAGTGGGGGTGGGGAGCAAGTTTACCTAGTCCTGCTACACCATGGCTCGGGCCCTTGCAGCATTTTAAATGGCCAAGTTCTTCTCTAAAATACATTAACATTTGTAGGTTGGACACATGGACACCATAACATCTCATTGGGCCATAGCTTTAGAATGAACTAAACCACCATTCTTCAGTCGTTGTGGCTTGGTATGGTTTAGCACACAACCAAGCTGTCAAGTCTGATTGCCAGTCTTTCTCATCTCTTAATCATACATAGCTTGTCAGCATGACATAGCTGTTGTGAGTAGAAGAAATCTTTTTTAAAAGCTAATGGAGGCAGTAGTCAAGATTGCAATATAGCCAGTATTGCTAAATAAAAACTTCATAAAATATTATGTCAAGTCCATATTAAGTGTTCCAAAGAGGAAAAAATCAGGGGTATCCAACTCATTTGTTATGACAGCCGGATCTGATATAATTGAGACCTTGTTGGGCCGGACCATGAACGAAAGAACATTGGAAGCCATTATTTCTGATACCTCAAGAGATTGAAGTGTGGCTTAAATATGCAGAGTTTTGCTCTGGAATTAAGTTGGATAGTTGAAAAAATATTGAATGGAATCAGCTACCAAAACATGGAACATTTTTTTTAATATGAAGCTTCTAATTATTCTTCAAGCATATGTTTTACTGTTAAGACTTAAATAATATGATAGGAATTTTAAAAATATATATACTATATAACGCTGTCTACCTTGCAAATCCTGTGTGTCGAGAATTTACTGGACTGTTACATGTGGCTGCTGAAGCTAAAAATGTTTATACTAGGGGTGTCATATTCATTTGTTATGAGGGCCAGATCTAACAAATGGACTTTGTGGGGCTGGGCCACACATGTCATAAAATGTAATGCCAGGTAGCGTAGATAGAAACTTTATAAAGGACACAGACAAACACAATTAAAGATATTAATTTTTTCACTTGAAATACAAACATTCTTAAAACTCCTGCAGTAAACTCTTGCTTAAAACTCTTGCAATTTTGTTTAAAAAGGAAAGGTGGGGGAATAGTGGAATTTGGCAGTGCAGGTTTTTTTAAATAAAAGAAAAAGCACAAGGATCACAGCAGAAATGAAAGATACAAACCAAAAATATAAAATGCTCTGAGCTTAGGAAAACATGAAATGGATGGACATTGCAAGCTTCTTTTCCCTCCCTCAGTTTACTCAGATTGCAATGACTCTCCAGTATAATATCCCCCTTTGGCTGTGCGTTCCCGGATTAGAGTACTCACTAGGCTCCAGTTCTCCGGTCCATTCAGCAGAGACAAGCTGGCTCAAAGTATCAAGGTCGCACAACTCCAGCAAGCAGCAGCTTCTAGCTGGCCACACAAACACTGGAAAGTGAAACTGAGCTCCACTCCATTAAAATACATTGCAGCACAGACAACGCTGCAAGGAAAACATGGGATGGATTTTCTATTAAGGTCTCTGTGACATTAATAGAAAATCCATTTTGCATTTTCCTTGCAAGCCCAGAAGAGCTTCACGCTGAAGCAAGCAAAGACCAAGTAAGAAGGAGCTGGGAACTTCAGCAGCCTTTGGAGCTTCAAAGGGGGAGGACAAGAGAGGGGAGAAAAGAGCTATGGGCCTGTTTAAAGCCCCTGAGTGGGCTGGTTCCATCCCGCAGGCTGTAAATTTGACACCCCTGGTTTATATTAACATATGCTTTTACACTGCTTTAAATTCAAGTGTAGTATTGTCATAATTTCAGCATTCATGTATTTATTTTTCAGAAACAATAACAAATCTTCAAGTCAGCAGTCCTCATCCTCTTCCTCGTCTTCCTCTTTGTCGTCATGTTCCTCGTCCTCCGCTCTAGCGCAGGAGCTTTCTCAGCAAACGGCAGTAATACCCGAGTCCGATACTAATAACCAAGTTGATTGGACGTACGATCCCAATGAGCCACGCTACTGCATTTGTAATCAGGTAAATCCTGTTCACTGTGACATACAATAGAGTGTGAAACATTCTGCTCATAGTGGAGAATGTATCAAATATGACAGTGTGATTTAGTAGGCTCTCGCTTGGAATAGACCATTTCAGGTAACAGAATATGTTAGACTAGGAATAAAGCCCATTGGGAGGGACGGTGGCTCAGTGGTAGAGCATCTGCTTGGTAAGCAGAAGGTCCCAGGTTCAATCCCTGGCATCTCCAAAAAAGGGTCCAGGCAAAGAAGTGTAAAAAACCTCAGCTTGAGACCCTGGAGAGCCATGAATGGGCCATGGCTCAGTGGTAGAGCATCTGCTTGGTAAGCAGAAGGTCCCTGGTTCAATCCCCGGCATCTCCAAAAGAGTCCAGGCGTGAAAACCTCAGCTTGAGACCCTGGAGAGCTGCTGCCAGTCTGAGTAGACAATACTGACTTTGATGGACCGAGGGTCTGATTCAGTATAAGGCAGCTTCATATGTCCATATGTGTGTGGTGGGCGGAATACAACAGGCTCTAGAAAGAGGCTCTGGGCAAGTGCCCCCTCCACCCTTTCTGTCTTCCCACGCAAGTGAAGGCATTCATTCCCCCCCACCACCACCACCACAGAACAGAACAGCATCCAAAGAAACAAGAAGGTGGGGGGATGCTCTGCTGTCAATAGTGTTGGGTTGTTTTTTTTTTTTTTGTAAAAAAAACAAACATTCAATGTGTGAGGGAACAGAAGCATCATCCCCAGAAACAGGAAAGGGGGGAGGCTCTACTGTCAATAGTGTTGGGGATTTTTTTTGTTGTTGTTAAGAAAAGACAATGTGTAAGGAAACAGAAACAGCATCTACAGGAGCCGGAAGGGGGGAGGATCTGCTGTCACTGGTATTGGGCTTATTTGTTTTTGTTAAAAAAAAAAAGGCATCCGATGTGTGAGGGAACAGAAACGGCATCCCCAGAAATAGGAGGGGGGGAGTTTCCTCTCAACACAGATTCATAACGCTAGTAAGTGGGGAAAGATGTGTCCGTATGGCAGTGAGGAAGGGAGGGTGAGGGCACCGGTGGTGGCCTGGAGGAGAAGGTGCCAGGTCAGCCAGCTGGCTTCCAGCTGACCTGATGGCTAGAAGAAGGTCCTGTCCTACACGGTCGGCCATCAAGTCTCGTCTTGCAGCCAACACCAGTGTCTGTGAGGTGATCCTGGCACAGGCTGCTGCTCTGAGGGCTGCTGTTCACTGGCCATGCGTTGTCCTATGGCTGTAGCAGCAGGCCCCTGGGGTGTTGGCTGCACGACGGTGCGGCCCCTGTGCAAGCATTCCGTGTGCAGCCAATTTATCTGAGGATCGTCACCATCGGAGAGAAATCCTGCCGCCACCTAAGAGGAAGCCGGCAAGTTGAGGTTCGAAGTACACGAGAGGGAAGTGCATGGGAGGCAGCGGAGAAGGGCTCGGCCAACGGGATGACAAGAGTGACTGTAAGGCAGCTGGCGGGCGAATCACTAATTTGGTGAACTGTGACCAGTCCGTCCAGAGAATTATTATAGGAAGGATAATTCCCTATACTGTTCAGTTTGTAATGTTAACACTAAGACTATAAAATCCCTGAGCATCCTAAAATTAGCCAGACCCTGTGATTAGAATCATATGGTGTACGAGCTGGAGTCGGCCAGCTGCTGGTAAAAAGAGAAGGAGGGGTCCGCTTTGACCATCAAAAAAGGCTATTCCAGGGATCATGGGACCTGCATATACAAAAGCCATGTGGGAAGGGAATTGCAGTAAGGAAGAGAATTGTGTGAGACTGAATGAAAAAACTGGCTGCATTCAATCCATGCAAAAATGCTAAAGGATCTGATACCAGAAGCTGTATAGAGAGGGTCTTCCAGCTACTAATTCTCAGCTTTCCATGATGTTCATGCCCATTGATACAGCACATCTACAGCTTTTGCAGTACACCCTCTTCACCATCCCAACTCTTGTCAAAACATTTGAATTCTTCAAAGGCATAGGGGGTTTTTTCTGTTTAGTTTCTGTAGTTATGTATTTGTTATTGAACTGTTTTCCATACAGTAAAATTATTTACAAGCAATTTATTACTAATTATGTGCTTCCAGAATTTCAGCGTTATACAAACATTTAAAGCACTGGTTGATATTAGGTAACACTGACCAAATATGCTGGAAAGATACAAAGAATTACAAAGTTGGTTGTGATAAAACACAGAGTAATGCTAATTTATTGTCCATTGGAGAAATACCAACTTATGTCCTAACTGAGTATATATACCTTCAGGGGAAATGTAGGTTTACAGTCTGAAGCAAGAAGTAAGGGGAAAAGGAAATAATATACAAAACAGAAGGAAATCAGATAGGTCAGGCTATGTATTAAAAGGCTGAGTGAGATGGAAGTTCCAGTGCCTGGTGGAAGGACATTCTAAAAGAAGGCACTGCAAGCAAAACAAAACACACAAAAATAACCAGTACATAACTTTTTAAAAAGTCTTAACACAGGGGTGTTGAATTCATTTGTTATGATGGCCAGATCTGACATAAATTAGATCTTGTCAGTCTGGGCCACAAACACAATTAAAGATTTTTAAAAAACTTAAAATATGCTTAAGAGACTAGCACTCTTGCAATATTTTGTTTAACAGTTTCTGATAGCTAACACCTCTTGCTCTGAACTACTGTGTCAAAATCTGGAGACAATGTCTGTGCTGTAGCAATCTTGAGTATGCTGTTCAGGTGTTGCTCAGGTGTGTGTAAGTTGTAAACCTACTTCTGATTTGACATTCATTACAGAAATCTCTTGGTCAATGCTTTGAACCTAAGACACAGGGGAGAATATGAAATGGCTGGGCATTTTACCTTTAAGGTCCCAAAAGGGTATCTATGGGCAGGATAGTTGAGCGACTGTGTTGTCTGGCGGCTAGCCTATCAGCTAAGATCCTGTGCTTGAGCTCCGCTCTCTGTGTCCCCATCCATTTGTTTTAAATCAGGCTTTTAGCTAAAAGAGATTTAACTTCTTGGGGGGGTTTGCTTTGTTTCTAGTCTGAGGACAGTTTTATGACTAACATTTCAGACTGCTCATTGCTTTATGCAGTTGTTAGGATCGGGCTTGTTTTTGTGTTTTCATTATGAATAGCCTTGAACAGTTCTCTGGAAAGGCAGCATACAAAAGCATTTCCGCTTTTTTTTTAATTTTTCAGTTTATTATTATAACATTGACACACACCGCAAACAGAAAAACAAAACACACACTATATACAATATACACTGAAGCATAAGGATCAAACTCAGTTACATACATCATGTCCCATCCTTATCTAAACCACATTAATATTCTAATTCTTTCCATTTATCATATCATAGTATTTTACTCAATATCTATTTCCTAAATTAATTTACAACCTTCAACCACTCATATAATGGCTTCCAAGTTTCTTTACATTCTTGTATATTGCCTTCTTTCAACTTTACTGTTTAAAAAATCCACCTCTTTGTTTAGTATCCTGTAGAATCTTCTATTTAATTCTAGGTCTTTTATTTTGCCATATAAATTTAGATACTATCTTGTTTAACTGTTGAAAAAAGGATGTTGGTAGCATGATTGTAATCATTTGGAACAGGAATAACATTCTGAGTAAGACATTCATCTTTATTGTTGCAGTTCTTCCTAACAATGAGAGTTGTAGATCTTGCCATCTCTGTTTTTATTTCTTTCAAGATCTTATCATAGTTATCGTTTTTCAAAGTTTTCCATTCAACTGTTAGATGAATTCCCAGATATTTTACCCTTTTTTCATATCCAAACCCAGATTTATTCTCTAATTCAGTAATTTGTTCCTTTGTCATATTTTTTGCTAAAAATTTAATTTTTTGGTAATTCACTTTGAAACCTGCTACTTCCCCAAACTGTTTCAACCTTTCTTTTAACTTATCAATTGAATTAGCCGGTTCCTCAAGTATAAACATCAAATCATCAGCAAATGCCTGAACTTTATGCTTTCTCCCTTAACCTTTGTTCCTCTTATTTCTCGGTCTTTCCGAATAGGATCAATCAATTATTCTAGTGTTAAAACAAACAATAATGGCGAGAGTGGGCATCCTTGCCTTGTACCTTGTTCGATAGCTATTAAATCTGGTTCTCCATTAACATTGATTCTGGCTTTCTGATTAGAGTAAATGGCTTTAACCATACACCCAAAATATTCTCTACAACTGATATCTTCTATACATTTTAGCATGAATTCCTAGTTCACATTGTCGATTGCTTTTTCTGCATCCAGCGTGATACAAGCCATTTGTTTATCTGGATGCTCCCGGTAAAATTCCAAAATATTTAAGATGGTTCTTACATTTTGTCTCATCTGTCTTCTTGGGATAAAACCAGACTGATCTTCACGTATCACATCTGGAATAACTTTCTTAAATCTATGTGCCAAGATGGCTGCAAAGATTTTGTAGTTTGAGTTTAGAAGGGATATGGTCCTGTAATTCTTAATATCCATTGAGTCAGATCCTTCTTTATGTATCAAGGAAATCAATGCTTCATTCCATGAATCTGGAACCTTAGATGTTTGTTTTATCTCCTCTATGACTCTCTTATATGGGAACAATATCACTTCTTCAAAGCATTTAAAAAATTCCGCTGGCCATCCATCTGGGCCTGGAGTTTTATTGGTTTTTTATTTTTATCATGTCTACAATCTCTTGTATTGTTATGGGGCTATCTAGAAAATGTTGTTGCTGTCTTGATATTTTCTTTATTTTGGCCTACTTTATATATTGTTGTATTTCTGATTTTTCCTGCTTTTTATATAGTTTTTATATAGTTTTTGGTAAAGGTGCCTAATAACCTCCTCAATTTGTTTTGTCTGTGAAACCTCCAAATTTTCATTTTTCAGGGACCTTATCATTTTCTTCTCTCTTTCCTTCCTTAATCTGTAGGCCAACCATCTGCTCACTTTATTGGCATTTTTTTTTAAAAATTGTTTATTCCATTTCAGTTTTTTCTCCAATTCTTCATTTAACAATAAATTAATCTGGTGTTGTATACTTTGAACCTTCATTTTAATCTCCATTGTATTTTTCTCTTGTATTTTTTCCTGTATATGCAATTTTCCTAATAGTTGATTATAAGTTTTCATTCTTTCTCTCTTTCTCCTTGAGGAATATCTGATTGCTATTCCCCTAAAAAAACCCCAAAACATTAAAAATGTCCCATATCGTTTGAATAGGTGCATCTTTTTCCAAATTCTGATCAAAGAACATTTTAATTTCTTTTTTGGCTTCTTCCAGGAATACTTCTTCCTTTAAAATTTGGAGATTCAAAGTCCATTGAGCGCTTTTTGTCAAACTTTGGAGTGTAACCTGTAATGGGTTATGGTCTGCAAATGTCTTGGGCAAAATTACAGTTTCTTCTAATAACAGGAATAAAGAAATTGAAATCCAGCACATGTCAATCCTGAACCAGGAATCATGTACCTCAGAATAATAAGTAAAATCTTTCATTTTAAGATTTTTCATCCTCCGGGCATTTTCATCCTCCGGGCATCCGCCATCTTTAAAAAAGTTCTAGGCAATTGGCTATGACGGTTTTTTTTAATCTTTTTACCAAATTTCCTGGCCATGTCAACATCAAAGATTGCGTTATAGTCGCCTATAATACAGTGATCTTGATAATCAAACTCAATGATTTTATCATGAATGGTCTAGTAAAATTCTTCTTGTTTTTCATTCGGGGCATATATATTTCCGAGTAATATTTTTTTCCCATTATGTACTATTTCAGTCAATAACACTCTGCTATTGTCAGCTGTGTATAACAATCTGGATTCAATCTGGGCTCTGATATAAATTGCCACCCCTCACTTTTTCTTCTGGTCTGTTGATACATATAGTTGGCCTAACTTTTTATTTTGAAGATATTTTACATCCTTTTTAGTAATATGTGTCTCTTGCAAACATATTATATCAGCTCGTAATTTTTTTAATTGTAAAAAGGTTTTCCTTTTTTGTGGGGCATTTAATCCACTTATTTTTCAAACCCTTAATCTTTAAAAATCTGCACTCCATTTCGTCACTGTGTAGTTTTTCGTCGTCCTCTGCAACCCGCCTCTCTTTTCCGCTCTGCGCTGCTCCTTCTTGACAATTTTAATTAAGTATGCTTTTGTTCTTTATTGCTTTATATCCGGTAGACCAAATTAAAGTATTCTTTCCTTCTCAAATTATCGGTCTACAATAGGTAGATGGAATGTCTAGTATCCGTTATGCTCCATTTTCCGATGACCCAGTTCAAAATGCACAAGGCGTTTACAAGCCTCGGCACGGGAAAGGCAGAAACTGGTAGGGAAGCTTCCCTTCCAAAGTTCCTGCCAGCTCCCTTTGCTACAGAGAGTCTTCTGACGCTCTTTTAAGGGGTACCACACCACGGAGACCCCCTCTAAGGCTTGTAATCGACGGTGCTTGCCAAGAGCCCTCAGTCAAGCCCTCCGCATCACAGCGCCATCTTCCCGGAAGTCCCATTTCCACTTTTTAGAAGAGCTCAGTCTTGCTCTATAAAAACATTTTCCAGTGTGCATTAGCTCTCAGAATGTGTTTTGGACAAGAAGGCCCTTTGAGTAACAAACCAACCTTTCCCAGCCCCTCTCTACCTGTATATAAGGCTTGAGGAAGTCTGTTTCAGTGTATCTGAAGAAGTGTTCATGCACACAAAAGTTTATACCCAGAATTAATAACCTAGAGGAATCACAGTTGCAAAAAGGCAAGCAGAAAAAACCAACACAAACTATAATTGAAAGCACAAAAATAAACACCAATAAAGAATAACATCAAAATTGTATATGTCTTATTAATGAGGTATGGGGAAAATGAAAAACCTAATACAACAAAACTTGTTTAAAAAAAAACTTTCACAAGTGAATTCATAAACTTAGTCAAGAGTAAATAACAAAGTCCATAAAACCATATGAAGGTCAAGAGTCCAAAGAAGTCTGAATTGAAGGAACAAGTAGTTTGGAATAGCTGTCTCTCATTTGAAAGAAAGAAATCTTTCGCAGCACAGTTAAGTCTTTGGACATGCAAATACAATTCCAGTAGGGCAAGAGGAAGAAAATTTATATCCAGCTACTTTGGACTACTCTTTCCTTGCCAGGTCTGTTTACTCTTGGATATCTTTGAATGGTTCTTTGGACTTTCATATGGTCTTACGGACTTTATTATTTACTCTTGACTAAGTTTATGCATTGTTGTCATTTGCCCATGTATATGATCTCTTGTCAGTTTGGTGTAGTGGTTAAGTGTGTGGACTCTTATCTGGGAGAACCGGGTTTGATTCCCCACTCCTCCACTTGCACCTGCTAGCATGGCCTTGGGTCAGCCATAGCTCTGGCAGAGGTTGTCCTTGAAAGGGCAGCTGCTGTGAGCCCTCTCCAGCCCCACCCACCTCACAGGGTGTCTGTTGTGGGGGAGGAAGGTAAAGGAGATTGTGAGCTGCTCTGAGACTCTTCAGAGTGGAGGGCGGGATATAAATCCAATATTTTCTTCTTCATCATCTTCTTTTAATTGTATGTGATATAGTTTGTTTAACAAAGTTTGTTGTATTAGGTTTTTCTCTCCCCCCCCCCCAAAAAAACCCCTTGTTATTAATAATACATACAATTTTGGTAAGTTATTCTTTATTGGTGTTTATTTTTGTGCTTTGAGTCAGTTTGTATTTTTTGCTGCTTGCTTGTACCCAGAATTAAACTTTGTTGGACTCAAACTTGGTTCTGCGTTGTATTGTATATGCATGAGTGCCTGCCAAATGTACGCTTGATGTTAATCATATGAATAGTGCAGGTGAACACAAACAGCACACTTCACCTTATAGATGATTAGCACTGTGAGTTCTGATAGTGCATATTCATGCAACTATGTCTCTAGACTTTTACTTGAAAACACTCAAAACAACTATTCACTTGAAATGGATGCCAGAAATTCTCTGTGGAATAAGAACGTGCCTCATGCCTGCCTTGTGTGTTTCACTTTTTAAGATACAATCTTTTCTTAATCCTTGTGAAAAGAGTTATTTTTATCTAGGCGGTTCATCAGAGTGAAGTGACTATGAAGCATGTGTAAAATGGATGCTTTAAATGGTACTGGATAATCTAGAAAATCAAAACATTTGTTGGGTAACCAAATAGGGAGTTCTTGGCATGCTCTTCTGGTCTTTTCCGATCTAAAACAGGCAAGAACAGAAACAGAAATGTGTAACGTGAATTCATTTCCAGCCTAGGACAACCTGGCATGTGTCCCATTTATGTCTCTTTGATAATGAAGTATTTTGAGAAATATACTAAGGTTTTCGTTGTTTCCTTTCAACTAGGTTTCCTATGGTGAAATGGTGGGCTGTGATAATCAAGACGTAAGTATGGAAAGGGTGATTGATTTTAGATGTAAAATTACATTGTTAAAAATTACAATTTTAAGCCAAAAATGAAGGCTAGCACATGCAGAAGATTGTGCATTCGCACCAATATTTCCTCACCGTCTTTCTTCTAGAAAATGTTGCTAATGCTGTAGATATTTCTAAAGTTGCTTTAAAGTTCAGGGGAGGTTGGGATAGGAATTTGAAGTCCCATGGCACATGCAAAACCCTTAGGATGAGGGGCAGAGTAATAATTTCACAGAAGAACTCATAGCACTTGCAGACCGTTAACAGATTAAAACCTAAGAAGTTTTCCAATGATAATCAGGCCTCCCCCGCCACCCGGACATTTATTTTTAGATCCTTCCAGTGAATGCTGCCATTTTTATTCTCCGTTTTTAACCTTTACATAAATAAAATTACCTGTGCTTCAGGCTTCTCCAACACCTACAAGTGTCGAACGTTTTCAAACATAAGCTTTTTAGGAAGCAGTGACATGTCTTCTCATAACTTGCCTTGCAGTGTCCCATCGAGTGGTTCCATTATGGATGTGTTGGACTGACAGAGGCACCCAAGGGGAAGTGGTACTGTCCACAGTGTACAGCCGCGATGAAGAGGAGAGGCAATAGGCATAAATAAGTGTCCTGTCCACACTGGTGGAAAAGATTGTGCTACTGGGGAGGGGGGGAGTTTGGGAGGGTGGAACACTTCTTTGCGAACAGTCAAAGATCAATTTAGCTGTCATAAAATGTTGACTTAATTTTGCTAGTTGTGTTTTAATATTGTATCTAAATTATTTATGCACTATTGTTGTGCTATAAATACTTTTTCCGGTTAGCCATGGATTGTTCCAGTGGCAAACATATGCAGACATTTGTACTCTCCAGCCATTTTCTCTAAGCAGCAGGCATTCTACAGTCGTTCAGTCTTCAATCAAATTCCAGCCAGTGAAGGTTCTAAAGGATTTTATATTTTAGCTGGCATTCTGCTGCATGATCTGTACACAAGAGCTGTGATGTGGAGTTTTGTGCATATAGGGTGGTGCAGAAAGCCAGGCTGTTAAGAGAAGGGATTTTCCAAATGCCTTTATAGCTTTGTTTCTTGTTGAAACTTAAATTCAGCAGGCTGAAGAAAATGGTTCTTGTATACACTAGGCTGGTGTCCTTTAGAGTACTTATTACATAACAAACAAAAAACAGACTCTTGTACACTTTAAAAAAAAATGTACCACTATATATGTTTTGGGGCCATTCATGGCACAGGTCATTACAAGGGTGTTAAAAGTGATAAACCTTTTATACCAAATGTGTTTATTTTTTTGTGCAAGTGAGCCTTTAAATTGGAACATATTAGGTGTTACAATTAAAAAAAAATCAAATGGTAGTATTAATGCTTTGCATACTTTATCAAAAAAATACAGTAAAACATTTCATGGAGCTTTCATAATACGCTGTCTAATTAACTGGAGGATTTTAAATAGTTTTTATTTTTTTAAAAAAATATATATAAATAAAAGGTTTCCATCTCTAATGTACTAAGCGCTATGCCTACCGTGTGATCATTTTCTGTCAGGGTTTTCACATTTCTAATGTCAAACAGAAATACTCCCTTAAAAGAAAGGCGTGTTGACCAGAAAATTATTAAAATAACACTTTCAGAGATTTAAAATACTCATTGACCATATGAGGAATTTAAGCACAAAATTTTAAGTGAAAACTTACTACGCTGTGAGTGCATTCACACACACTAGATAACATGATTTGCAACTGGATTTTCACTGTGTAAGAATAGCAAAACCCACTTGCAAACAGTTGCCATGTGAAAGCGCCCTGTGTTTAAAGGTAGTGCAAAATTTACCATCACAGAATTATTGGTTTTGACAAGCATGTCATATTTTTCAAGTGTCAGTAAAATCTGTTGATTTTTATTTTATTTATGTTAGTGACAGTCAAGGACTCGAGACAGATTACACATAGTCAATGCAGTTAACACGGTGGAACATTCAGTGCATTAGGATTTTAGAAGTTTAGAACCACCAGGAGGAACTGAAGCATAGCATAAGTATTAACCTGACAGATGCGTGTAGTATTCATGCTTCGTCTAGCTCTGATAATAGCTAGTCTGCAGCATTCTGCACCAACTTGAGTTTCTCAATTGGTTTTGAGGGGGAATCAATGTACAGCATATTGCAGTAGTCTAGTCAGGATGTTTTGAGGAAGAATCGCACTGCTACACCACCAACCCCAAATCAGACTTTTCCCTGCAGCCACTGTATCCGGATCTGCCTGTCCCGCATTGATCTTGTCAGCCACCAGTGAGCCTGCAGCAGATGTGGACTACTGCACCCTTCTTAAATCTTCGTTCGCGAAGTCAAGCCGAGAGAGAGTCAGGATGCTAGTGTGGCATAGATCCAGATGGCCAGTTCAGCTGTATCAAGGAAAAGAGCCATCTTATGGGCTAGGCTGAGTGTTTGGCATGAAGTGTTTTTTGCAGCTGCATTTAACTCGCTTCTCCAGTAATAAAGTTGGATCCAGCATAGCCTAAAGACGTTTAACTGAGTCAGCTAGGATCATCTGAACTCTGAAAAGCTGGGAGCACAATATCCTTCAAGATCTCCTCTTTCCCAACCAGTATAAGTTGATTATTCAGCACAGCATTCCCTCTTACCGGTCTACTGAAAGATTAACATCAGCCCCTGCCAGGGGTGGTCAGACTTGCTTAATGTAAAAGCCACACAGAATATATGTTTGAGAGCCTCAAGGCATGAATGTTAAATGTTTGAGAGCCAGAAAGAGAAGACAAATAGATTGGGGGGAGAGAGTTGGAGGTGGAAAGAAAACAACTTTAAATGCATTCTCCAAGCTGGTGACTGGCTTAACTTGGAGAAGAGGTTTAAAGAGAAAAATGCCTACCCCAAGCTGGCCAACGGGGTGGGGGGGGGGGGGGCTTTGAGAGCCACATAATACATGTGAAAAAGCCACATGTGGCTCCCGAGCCACAAACCATTGACAAACACATTTTACCCCTTTTCACCCCCTTAAGGGTAGAATTTCTAAAAATCCCTTCAGAGTGGGTACTTATGGAAGGAATGCACTCCCTGAATTTTGGGTTTCTAGGTCCAGGGTTTGGGCTGGGTGTTGATGAGTCAGGACACTTTATATATATGTAGATGGGGGAGTTCTGATGCTAAGAGAAGAGTTTCTTGACTGCTTGCAGCTGAGGTGAGATTTGACTTGTGGACTAGGGCCTTGCATGCTCAGCTACTTTACATCATCTGCACAAAGTAATAACATTTTTTTTCAGTCCCAGTAATCAAAGCCTTCCCAGTTTGATGACTTAAAAGCACAAAAAAATGCAGAGTGGAAGAATCCCATTTAGATTTTGGTCCTGTCAAAATCATGAGTCATCCCTAATGTTATTTTAACACTAAGCAAAATAGTTAACACGGGCGAAACACTTTCTTGTGGTATTCCGTATATGGCTCTCTTTCTATTCCATTCGCTGGACTGTTCCCCTTTATAGTGCAGACAAGTGTGTGAATCCTCGGGAGACGGTGCTTATAGGCTTATGTACCTCTTTTGAATAAATGGTTGTGTGGGAAGAAGGCAATAGGAAAATTTTCCCACTGATGTTATCAGAGCTGATATTTGGGGTAAAAGTCCAAACACCTATCCCACTGGTTCAGCTGAAGGATAGCAAATTCAGTCTGTTGCTAAAGATGGGCAAGTTTAGACCTGCTCACCTCCATTTTAATTTCTCTAGTTCCTTCTCCTGTGCTTTCTGGGAACTGTAGTTTCTAGAATGCCTGATATTAATGCAGAGAGGAGGGGACTGACCATTAAGTCCAGAGTCTAAACTTATTGCATCAACGCTATCCCAGGAACATTCTACAGTAAAGCAGACACCGGAAGAAGGCTGAAATAAGTACTCCTGTTATTGCACCTTAAAATACTTTGGTTCTTAGCTAGCTAGCATGACAAAGAATCAGTATCTCTTCATGTGCTCTGTCTGTTAAACAACTCCAGTTTCCTGAGCTTAAGCACATTACATGCCGCTGCTGCTGAGAGCAGACTTATCATATTACGAAAAGCAAAAAAGAGGACATATTTCCTGACTGGCTACTTCAAACAAATGACCACTATGACAAATCTCATTTTAAATACCCCTATTTAAGCCGTGATAATTGCCACTAGCTAGGAATACTCCTAACCTTCCAATCCCAAAAGAGGACATTTTAATCAGTTTTAAAAAGAGCCAAAAAAGGACGGTCACAAAAAAAAGACACATCCTCTAAAAAGACACCTGCAGGGCCAGTGCCAGGATTTTTGGCTCCCTAGGCGAGGAGCTCTTTTTGGTGCCTTAGTTGAGAAGCTGGTGGAAGAGCGGGTTGGCCACTGAACTCCTCTCACCACCCTCGTCGAGGACGCACCATTGGGAAGCTTGAGGGACATCTCTAGGAGATGTGAGGGATGGATTTGCCAAAAGAATTAAAGGTGGTGGTGGGTTCGTGATGGACAAACTTGACCCTTTCCCCCGCCCCTGCCTTAAGTTGGGCACACTCCAGTGAAGAAGCTCTGCTGTGCATGTCCCACCACAATGAATGGTTGGGTTCAGTGGGGCTTCCACGCGAGAACTTCCCCGAGACAGTTCCATTCCTGCTATTGGCAGGGAGGAGGAAGGAAGGGATTTGACCCCTCTGCTTCAAGCCATCCAGTCATCTCACCTAACTAAGCACCAGAGGTCAGTGAGAATGTGTCCTGAATAAAGCACTCTCCTGCCCCAAAGCAAGAGCCGGGTGCTTTTATCGACTCCCCCCTCACCCAGATCCAGCTGGGAAAGGGGAGGACGGGCCCAAGCATGCCTTCTCCAGTGCTTGGGGACACACCATCCCTGCCTCTCTGGCCAGCCCAGTCCTCTCCACACAGGACAACCAGTCCTGGCCGGGGCAGGGCTGCAAGAGCTGCTGCTGCAGGGTTGAGAAAGGAGGAGGGAGCCTTGCTGCTGCCAGTGCTGCCCCACTGGGCCCTGTCTGGGGAGCTGGTGCAAGAGGAAGTGTGCCCTGCCACAGAAGCCGCTGCTGACACCTCACCCCCTCGAGTCACGTGGGGGTACCCCAAGGGCCACCACCCTAGACAACTGCCTAAGGTTACCTAGCAGTTGCGCCAGTCCTGGACATCTGGTAAACCTTATCAGAGGAAATAAGTCTGGGACAGAAGTGAACCAAGTGAAGCGTTATAAGGCACTTAAGATGTCAGAGTGGATTGAAGAAGACTGTGCTGCTCAAACATCTGGTCACTGAGGCACATTTCACATCTGGAAAGGTTTACGTTTTGAGTGTTTAGCATGTTCTTCTGTTCTAAATGAGTTGCCAGTCTGAGCATGCCTCCTGATCACAAGGATGTTAGTCCAGAACAATAACTCATGCAGAGATGAGCTAGGAAACCTCTGAGTGTGTGATTAAGTTGTGACTCTACCAACATAAGAACATAAGAGAAGCCATGTTGGATCAGGCCAATGGCCCATCCAGTCCAACACTCTGTGTCACACAGTGGCCAAAATTTTTTTATTTATATATATACACACACACACATATATACACATATTTATACATACACACACACATATACACACACACACACTATGGCTAATAGCCACTGATGGACCTGTGCTCCATATTTTTATCTAACCCCCTCTTGAAGCTGGCTATGCTTGTAGCTGCTACCACCTCCTGTGGCAGTGAATTCCACATGTTAATCACCCTTTGGGTGAAGAAGTACCTCCTTTTATCCGTTCTAACCTGACTGCTCAGCAATTTCATTGAATGCCCATGAGTTCTTGTATTGTGAGAAAGGGAGAAAAGTACTTCTTTCTCTACCTTCTCCATCCCATGCATAATGATTGAATGATCTAATAACACCTAATGGGCAAAAATTTTAGGTGCTCTTTGGAAAATTATCAGTCCAACTCTAAGCAAAATTACAACTTTCTAAGTCAAGAAGTCAGTGTGTTTACAGTGGTGTAACACTGCTTGTGCTTGCACTGTAGATTATGCAGAGCTGTACCAGGCATCCTCCTCTATGGGGTGATGTTCTGAAATCACTGGAGTATTTAATTATTTGACTCTCACCAGAATGACTAGAGTATTTTTACCAGCACAGAGTCCTGGTAAAGTTTCTGGTTTCTTCTTTGAGTTCTGGTTATACTTAATGCTCAAGTTTTCTGTATTCTAGTATCATTTTTGAGCTTTGCTTATGGAGTGCAGAGCATATGAGAGAAAAGTACATTGTTTCTGTGATCCAGCATTACTCCTGCAGCTTCCAGTGGGTGTATGCGTGCCTTTTTCAGAACTTGGTAAACTTAACCCCACCCCTCAGGGCAGTTCTGCTTTTTATTTATATGTCTGTGGTCCAACGGAGTTCAGATGGAGTGCTGTGTGGCTGTGTGCAAGATGAGCTGGAGTCATGAGGCTGGATTGTTCTGAGTGGTTTTAATCAGCGACCCGTTAGGGGAGAATGGAAAACGTCTGTCAGGAATAAGAACGGAGTAAGTAAACATCACTTTGAATGGGAAAGCTGGAAAAAACCAACTGAGAGAAAACTAGCCTTTCTGCTTGTTAAAATCGAGACAAACTCATTCAGAGAAGGCAGTGTGTGTTCTCTGACAGGAAAAAGGCAATTTAAGAGATCCGGGATGAAAGTAACGGTAAAAGAAACAGGGATTGGAAGTGCAAGAGGATAAAAACAAGAATAACAAAGCAACTTCTAGAAAAGCCTTGATGCTCTTAAGTTATGCAAGGCACATACTGAATTGTTTTCTTGAATGCTATTGAACTTCTGGAGCTTCTACTATCCTGAGTAAAGCGTTTGTCCAAATTGTAAGGTTTCTTCGGTTCAACATTACTGGCTACATATGTGTATTTTCTTGCACTTTCCCTTTCTTCCCCCTTTTCAGCACAGATCTGCCAGCACTCCTTGTGAGACTGTTTGTATTATGCTCTGAGGACCTAAGACTTTCTGTCTCATGACATGGGAAAATACAGGCTCAGTAATGATGGCAGGAACTTGACGTACCTGTGGGAAAACTCAAGTGCATCCCTTGATCTCACACTGATGAAAAGCAACCACAGGGACCATTACTGTAATGGGCAAAATTAAAACTGTGAGGTGGCCATGGCTTGCAGACAAATTCTGCCTTTCCGGAGGTACTGTCGGCTCCGTCCATTCCTTTTGCTGCTGGTTCTGGCCGCCTATCTTTTCTACCAAACTCTGACACCATTAAGGACAAGAAGATATCTCCCAGAAGTTGGCAGTGGTGTTCTTACAGAACAGGAGGTGAAGCAGAAGGAGTACAAGGAGGTTCCTACAAGGAAAGTCTATTGTTTCCTTCCTTCAAGCAACCGAAAACTACAGAAGGAGGTAAGATAACTGTCAGGTCTAGAATGACTGGCAAACTGGAGCTGTATGTCTGGCTAAAAATAACCTTCATATACGCTGATGTCTAGTGTGCATAGGTGAGGCGAGAACAGTGAACAATCTGAAAATGCTTTTAGTGTATGTTCTTTGACTGAATTAAATTGTCTAGATAAGTGCTTCCCAAGTGATGTCTTCATGGAGTCTGAGAATATTCAAAAAGTGTAGTGGAGGGAACTGGAATGGAAATGAGAGATAAGTAGAAGGAAATGGTTCTAAAGCATCCTGGGCACGACTGAAGTTTATTATTATTGTTGTTATCAACATCATTATTCTGCATAAGTCACAACTGACGTGCTGATTCTGTAGGGTTTTCGATCCAAGCGATGCACAGAAGTGGTCTGCCATTTCCTGTCTTTGCATAGCAACCCTGAACTTCCTTGGAGGTCTCCCATCTAAGTGCTAACCTGAACTGACACTGCTTAGCTTCTGAGATCCATCTAGCCTGGGCAACCCAAGTCATAGCAAATTCTTTATAAACTTATAATACAGTGGTTTCAACGCATAGAGGAGATGCGGTTTCAGTGACCAGAGCTCTTTATTGAGATACAGCATGGTAACTAGTAGCTAATGGGGCCAACTATATACAGTCCTGGGTTCCCATGCTAGAATGCCATTGGATCGTTTGAACCAGCAGGGGGCTTTTGATAGGACCAGGGGAGCAGGGATTTGGATCCTACTGCCCATTGTTCTAGAGTCCTCAAGCTCAGTCCTCAAGGCTCCAATGAGCCAGGCAGGAACACTGGAACATAAGCATGATTTCGCATACACAACATCCCTGCCCCCCATTCCGCAAGCCGTGACATACATAGTCTCTGAATGGTTGGGTTCAGTGTACAGGCTTGTGGGTCTCTCGTGTTGACTGCCTGAGTGCTGGGGTAGGTGGAGTAGCAGCGGGGGCTTGTCTCGAACCCGTGGCTTCAGGCGCGGTGAGCGAAAGGGCAGGCGATGTTGGTGTTTTGGGCGGTGTAGCAGGATCCTCAGTTTCCATCAACTCGGTGGTTGCACGGGAGCTGGGTTCTCAATCTGGCCAGCTTGGCTGGTTGAGGTGGCGAAGCTTCTGGCTGGATGGGGCTATAGCTGGCGACCTCGTCCTCTGGAAGGGTGTGGGACCTCAGCTGGTCAATGTGGCGCCTGAGGGTGAAACTGCCTTCTGTGTTCACCTCATATGAAATGGTCCCTAGAACTTTAGCAACCCTGGCTGGGACTCAGGCTGGGCCACTTGCAAAGTTCTTTGCATAGACTGGGTCCCCTGAAGAGAATCCACAGGGCACCCTGAGCACATCGGGGAACTCCTGTAAGTCCAGGACTCTGTCTGGGTGCATCCGGTCAAGGAGGGTGGACAGCCGCCAGCCCATGAGGAGTTCGGCTGGGCTGTGGCCCGTGGCAGTGCAGGGGATGGCGTGCTGGCCCAAGAGGAACTCTGTGAGGCGGACGTCCCAGTCCATGTGCATGATGTGGCGGAGGGATTCCTTGGTGGTCTGCACCATCCATTCCACCTGGCCTTTCGTCGCCAAGTGGAAGGGCGCGGATCTGATGTGCCTAATCAAGTTCCATGCACAAAAGTCCTGAAAATCCCCGGACGTGAAAGCAGTCCCGTTGTCTGAGACAAGGGTGTCTGGTAGGCCTTGTGTAGCAAAGGCCCTGCAGAGAGTGCCAATGGCCTCCTGAGAGAAGGTAGATGCCACGGGGACTACTTCCAGCCAGTTAGAGTGAGAGTCCATGATAAGGAAGATCTGTCCCTGGAAGACCCCACAAAGTCCAAATGCAGGTGGTACCATGGGTTACCAGTGGACTCCCAGTGCTGCACTGGGGTGTGGGGTGGTGCCGGTCTGGTCTCTTGGCAGAGTTGGCACCAGGCAACCCAGAACTCGATTGCGTCATCAATCCCAGGCCACCAAATATAACTGCGGGTGGGTGCCTTCATCTGTACCACACCCGGATGAGTCTCGCGGAGCGCCGTTAGTACTCACTGGCGCAAGGGTGGGGGTACAACCACTCTGCTTCCCCAAAGAAGGCACCCTTTGTGTACTGCGAGTTTGTCCCAGCAGCATGCATACACTGTAAAATCCGGACCCACCCAATTGGTGGACCATCCCCTTCACACCCAGTCCAAAACTTGGGAGAGGATCTGGTCCTTGGTTGACAGGCAGACAATGTCCTTTGCGTGCACAGGGAGGTCCAGGAGAACCTCGAATAGAAAGATCTGGTGAGCCGGAGTGGGATCAGGGTCCCCCGATGGGAGTGGCAGGCAGCTCAGGGTGTCTGTGTGACCCATCGCCTTCCCTGGCCGGTACTGGAGGGCGTACTGGTACCTGACCAGGAAGATCTAACGGGGCCAACTATATACAGTCCTGGGTTCCCACACTTGACCACCACTGGATCGTTTGAACCAGCAGGGGACTTCTGATTGGACTAGGGTAGTAGGGATTAGGATTCTAGAGTTCCCAAGCTCAGCCCTCAAGGCTCCAATGAGCCAGACAGGAACACTAGTAAAGGAACATAAACATGAGTTCGCATACACAACAAGACTCTTATGGGAGTAGGGATGTATACATGTTACTGCAAATTGCATCATGAGAATACTTTAGAGTTCTCATGATGCAACTTGCGGTAATGTGATTTTAGAAAACCAAACTTACTTTAATGTTATTTTAGAAACCCAAAACTATCACAACACTTTAGATTTGTTGTGGTCCTGTTTCCAAAATTTCAAATTGTTTGAAATATTTCCACAAGAAAAATGATGTGGAAATTGAAGGAATATGGGTTAATTAGGTATTTAATACTGTAGTATGAAGAAGTCAGGAATAAATAGTAGTTACCAGAGGAACCATGAAGGCTCTTAATTTTGCAGTCCTGTGCAAAGTTCTTCTAGGCTAACCCCGTTGATTTCAGTGGGCTTGGAGTGAAGCAACTCTGCACAGGATTGCTCTGTAAAAGGCCATTTACATGGGTCTGAATAGACAACACAGTGCTAGACCAATATGCTGGCTACCCTGTTGCTGGAAAACACTGCTAGCGTTCTGCACTTTTATTTTCAGTTTTTCAAGACTCCCCAATTTTTGATTCTATGCAAAACATACTTGCAAGTGTAACCAACCCCCTTTAGAAAACTGGATGATTGATGGATGGATGGATGGATGGATGGACGGACGGACGGACGGACAGACACATATCAATCTGTGGACCTAGGATTTCCAGGTGCCTAAAAATAAGATGCAGCCATACTCTGCTGGATGAAACATTTTAAACCCTGGTCATTGTTTGATAGTTGTTTATTAAGGTTAACTCAGTGGAGCTGTATCAGCTATTTTTATTATGGCATTTTCATTTTCATGCTGGATTACTTTCATAAATACTATGCCGGCTCCAAACCATTTGATACGGGTATCTTGGATGATTTGGACTATATCCTGTGGCCTACTCACTGTAGTTTTATTGATTTGTTTACTTTATTTACGCCCTATCTATCTACCATGGGGATCCAAAGCGGCTTACATCATTTGCTTCCCCTCCATTTGACTGTTATAAATTAGATTAGGCTGAGACTGTGTGTGACTGGCCCTGTATGATAGAAGTGTTGCTGCTGACCAGCCGAGAAAAAGTAGAGATAAGAAATGGTGCAGTAAGAGCTGTATTTGTATGGCTTTCTTAGTGATCTTGCTGTGATTCAGAGGGCAGGCTGGACACAAGCCGTGCGCAGGGGTCTCTGGCTCAGTGGTATGCAAACCATTGTTCTCCCATAGCTTTGGTTTGGTATGAGTGGTTTATGCCGCATAGCATGTGCTAGATATTTTGTGGAGGGAACTTCAATTTATCTTTGAGTTACCTACTTTCCAGCTGTGCCATACTTTGCTGGCTGAAACATTTCAAACCCTGGTCATTGTTTGATAGTTGTTTATTAAGTATAACTCAGTGCAGCTGTATCAGCTATTTTTATTATGATGATTAACATGGATTTAACAGCACAAGATTTTAGTAAGTCCCCGGGGGAAACAATGCTCTATAAAACATGTGGATGGCTATTTAAATTAAATGTCCTCCAGGCTAATTCTCTTATTACAAACAAAATGATGTCCTAACTATAAATAAAGTGTTCCCTGACGTCCCTAGTTATGGGGCACCTCAACAGGGCTTTTCAGTCTAGATATAATTTCTAATAAACTGGAAATTTTGGTAGCTTTTAGCTGGTTTGCTAATTACAATAGTCTGATCAAATAGTATGTGCATACTCTTATTTGCAGGTTCTGCAATGGAATCCTAAGCAGAGTAATCATTGACTTCAGTAGACAAAGAAAGGTATAATTCTGCTGAAGGGGTAAAACATTCACGATCTTCTTTTTAGCTGATGTATATCTTGGGAATGCAGTGAGAGTTGCCAATCCCCAGCTAGGGGCAGGGTATCCCTCGGTTTGGAGGCCCTCCCCCAATTCAGGATTATCAGAAAGCAGGGGAGGAGGGAGGGAAATGTCTGCTGGGCACTTCATTATTCCCTATGGAGACTTATCTCCATAGGGTATAATGGAGAATCAATCCATGGGTATCTGGGGCTCTGGAAGGGCTGTTTCTTTGAGGTAGATGCACCAAATTTTCAGCATAGTATCTGATGCCTCTCCTCACCCCCCCCCCCCCCAGAATTGGGCTACTGGGTCTAATTTTATGAGTACGTAAAGAAGGTGTCCCTATCCTTCATTTTTTCCAATGGAAGGAAGGCATTTATAAGGAGCATGGTCCCTTTAAAATGTGATGGCCAGAACTCCCTTTGGAGTTCAAAAGTGCTTGTCACAACCTTGCTCCTGGCTCCACCCCCAGTCTCCTGGCTCCACCCCCAGTCTCCTGGCTCCACCCCTAAAGTTCCCAGATATTTCCTGAGTTGGACCTGACAACCCTAGAATACCTGCTTCACTGAGATTGGGCCAAAATGTAGACCTGCCAAAGTAAAGGGATCTGCTCATTTCCTCATGAATAGGAGCTAGAGATTTGGCTTGTCAGTCACCATATTAGAACAGAGTTTTTGCATTATAATGATCTATAGATGAACATACAGGAACGGGGTGGGGATCCCAGCCACTGTTTCAGATCATGAAGTAGTTACCAGCCTCCTGGTGCACTCTGTTGATGTAATATGGACATCAGTTTATGTTAAGCAAGCAGTAAGCTAGGTCCACATCTATCCACAGACTCTGTGGTTAACTTGACTGACCCACCCTGTAAAATATAGTTCAATTAAACCTAGGGTATCTGGTTTCAGGGGCATTTTAGAGTTAAATTTGAACTGAAAGCCTTTCATTGTGGAGGCTGTGAGTCAGAATACGGGTGGGTTGAGTGACATGAGGAAACCACCAGGGAAAACTTCGTTTCTACTACATTTGTATCTGCCTTATGGAGGAAGATGAAATTCTGGAAGTAGAGGTTGGGTCCTTGAATAGTGAAGAAGAGTACAACCTTTGCTCACTTGATCTACATTAAAACATTCATTCATAATGTACCACTGCCTGCATCTTCCTTTGGGTAAATATGTAAAATAGGGTTGCCAAGTCCAATTCAAGAAATATCTGGGGACTTTGGGGGTGGAGCCAGGAGACTTCAGGGGTGGAGCCAGGAGACATTAGGGGTGGAGCCAAGATCAAGGCGGTGACAAGCATAATTGAACTCCAAAGGGAGTTCTGGCCATCACATTTAAAGGGACGGCACACCTTTTCAATGCCTTCCTTCCATAGGAAATAATGAAGGATAGGGGCACCTTCTTTTGAGGCTCATAGAATTGGACCCCCTGGTCCAATCTTTTTGAAACTTGGGGGGTATTTTGGGGAGAGGCACTAGATGCTATACTGAAATTTTGGTGCTTCTACCCCAAAAAACAGCCCCCCCCCCCAGAGCCCCAGATACCCGCGGATCACTTCTCCATGATTTTCTATCGGAATAAATCTCCCAGCAGACATTTCCCTCCCCTCCCCCCGCTTTCTGACGACCCTGAAGCGGGGGGAGGGCCTCCAAACCGGGGGATCCCCTGCCCCCACCTGTAGATTGGCAACCCTAATGTAAAATGATTAAGCAAAGGACTTTTGAATCTTAGCATTATACACCTCCCACTTCAAGGTACAGTTGACTGACCACAGAAGTCCTGTGGTCTGCCTTTGTGCGGCACCACAAGTCAACAATCAAAGCATATTTTGGTGCTTTACTGACCTGCTCTATATTTAGAGAGCAAACAATGAAAAACAGAGTAACATTCCATTTCAGATGAGAGCTCACTCCTTCCTGAACAAAACTACTAGCAAGGTAAAAACCAACATTTTTTAAAAAAAAACCTCCAGTGAAAAAAGCAAAGCAGGAAATTAACTTATTTCTAGCAATACAGAAAGGCTCCAAGTGTAAACATAAAACAAACCAGACCCACAAAAAGATGGGATTTGACATACAACTCTGTGGGAAGTCCATATTGTAGCACACAGAAAAACAGCTTGTTTTAGAAACAATAAAGTTTATTGTAAAGTTAAATAGAGCATTGGGAACATGGTTAGCAGCTAATTTGTAGTGTTCTAATGAAGCTGAGCTAACATGAGTGGTTCTCTTTCCATTGAGCTTGGTGGCCTTTAGCCAACTTGATGTTAAGAGGTGTACAGCAGCCATTCACTGGGAGCCCTCTGCAGCTCCTTGATATTCCTGGTGGTCCCAGTCAATTTATCCTCTGTACCAGGAATTCCCTTGCCATTCCCAAAGTCTGTGGGTGGTGCTTAGGCAGAATGGAAAATCTACTGCACAATTCTTCAGTAATGTGCTTATTCACACAAAACCCTCCAAAATGCTTTTCTTTTTTTCATCCAATTATACGTGTATTCAGGGTTTACAGGGCTCCTTCCAGGGCTCCTTGACTGCCTGCAGAATCACTTTGGTGACCGGCAAAGCGATTGCTGTGGATGTGTCCCTTTGCATAATGTCGAAGACATTATCATCCACGACAGGTTGTGGCTGCATCACAGGCAGGGAGAGGGAGGTTATCCTCTGTACCAGGAATTCCCTTGCCATTCCCAAAGTCTGTGGGTGGAGGATAACCCATAGTTAAAACACAAGTTAAAAACATTCTTCTGTTAGTTTTAGGCTATGTTTCTCTTCCTAGCTAACTAGTTTTCAATGGAAACTTACTCCCCATTAACTGTGGGGTACCGCTCATTCTTAAAGGTAAATTCTTATGACCAACTTCCTGTGTTGAACATGTGGGTGAATTGAGTGAATCCAAGAAGGTTCAGCAAATTTTGGGGTGTTCTCCTTCAGCATAGTTTGCCTTTGTGGATTGTGTTCCTAATCGAAATCAGACATAGATGAGGTAGGACTACTGAAACTGCATTGTACGCCAAGACATTTCTAAACAGCAAGTTCCCCTTTTCTTTCTGTAACTTTGAAAGATTCAGCCATTTTTAAAAAACAAAAACAGTTATTCTTGTCTTTGGCAAAATGAAATAGTGATTGTGTGCTCTGTGAGTGTGTTCTTGAGCCAATTTCATGTTTAAACAGAAAAAGCTTTGAAGTTATGTAAGTAAAAGAGAGCAGCAGAGGCCAGCAAAACGTCTTGCATTAAAACAAAATAAATGAAAAGACAAAAATGCTTCTTCCTCTGTGTCTGTGTGTGTACTGAGAAAACTGCAGTCTGTTTTTCGATGAACAGTGGCATGTATTCAGTTTAGAACTTTGATTTTATGGGGTTAGTAGCTGCAGGATTTAAAACACCATGTATGGGGCAAGGATTATTTAAGTGTTGTGTAGTGTGTTGGGTAGGGGTGGTCACAAACAGGAAAATGTGGTTCCGTTTGTGAATCATAATATGCCCTGGCTGCAAACCATAGACCGTCATGAACTTTTCAGCACAACGAAACAGTTCTGTTAATGAGATTTGGGACGTGGTAGAAGCCCTCCTCCCAGCATACTTGAGACACCAAGCTCATAGGGGATCTCCAGCTCTCTACTCTACCTGCCTCCAGTTTTGTTGAGGATTGGATTTACAGGGTCAAGTTACACTAGGTTTCCCAATCCCCAGGTCCCAGCGGGGGTTCCCCTGGTTTTACAGGCTTCCCCCCTCCCCCAGCCAGCTGGCCGGCGGGGGAAGCTCCACCCCCACAGCCATTATGCACCTCCAGGAACGATTCCCATAGGGAATGATGGGGAATTGATCCGCGGGTGTCAGGGGCTCTGGGGGAGGGGGTTGTTTTTTGAGGTAGAGGTGCCAAATATTCCATATAGCATCTAGTGCCTCTCCCCAAAATACCTCCCAAGTTTCAAAAGGATTGGACCAGGGGGTCCAATTCTATGAGCCCCAAAAGAAGGTGCCCCTATCCTTCATGATTTTCTATAGAAGGCATTCTAAAAGGTGTGCAGTCCCTTTAAATGTGATAGCCAGAACTCCCTTGGAGTTCAATTATGCTTGTCATACCCTTGCTCCTGGCTCCACCCCTAATGTCCCCTGGCTCCACCCACAAAGTCCCCAGATATTTCTTGAATTGGACTTGGCAACCCTAAGTCACACCCCCCCCTCTCCAAATAAGGTGCCTCCGGGAAAATGCTCTCTGGGGAAATGACAGGGACAGGTTCAGGAGGTTCTGGAGTGTACAGAACAAATCTTATGCAAACTAAAGACATCAGACTCATGGATGCTCTCCAGATGATGCTCCTCTACCTGACCTCCATATTTGGTAAGGAGTGGATATACAGGGTCCAAGTTATGCCCCCCCACCACCAATAAGGTGCTTCTATCCTCCATTGTTTCAAATTGAGGGGGGGAGGAAACAGCAAGAAAGTGAGGGCAATACAAGCCCAGCAGAACAGGATCAAAGTCCCAGAAAATCTCTGCAGTACAAAGTGAAGGTGGGGGGCATATTTGCTGGTTCAGCAGAACCAGTGCCATTGTGGGACTGCAAACCCAACAGGACGAAGGTCAAGCCAGGAAAGTGCCTTCAGGTGCATGTTCAAAAGTGTATCAAATGGACCCCCTAAAAGCTACACACACCAAACACACAGGGAACCTCACCCTGCTGCCAGCTCCTCTACAGCCTCTCTGAATTGGGGGGGTGGATAACACTCTGCCCCATGGCGCAGAGTGGTAAGCAGCAGTATTGCAGTCCAAGCTCTGCTCACAGCCTGAGTTCAATCCCGGCAGAAGCTGGGTTCAGGTAGCCAGCTCAAGGTTGACTCAGCCTTCCTGAGGTCAGTAAAATGAGTCCCCAGCTTGCTGGGGGTGCAGTGTAGATGACTGGGGAAGGCAATGGCAAACCACCCCATAAAAAGTCTGCTGTGGTCATGATGCGACGTCACCCTAGAGTCAGAAACAACTGGTGCTTGCATAGGGGACTACCTTGACCTTTTTAACGCTTCTGGGGTCCCAGTTACAGACCTCAAAAAAAGGTCTCCCTAGTGCTCTCCCTGGAAAAGACAGCTGCAGGTACATGAATCTATGGAACAGCTCAGGAACAAGGCAGTAACACCAAACTCACAGGGAAACTTCACTTGGTCAGACCAGCGCCCCCCCCCCCGCCCCCACCAGGCACTGAAAGCAAGGCAAGCATCTTTCCTATGCTCACAGCCCCCCAAGTCTTCAAAGGGAGATCTGAAATGACAGAAAGGCAGACATAGCACAAAAGCAAAAACACTGTGTAAAACCATTATACACTCTGTTCTTTAACAATTGATACTTGTTCCATTTGTATATTTTTAACAATTCCAATGAAGTTTTCAAACCCAGCTTATCCAGCTTGTCTGTTAACATGATTTAAGCAACATGATATAAACGATATGAATACAGAACTATCATAGAACAGTTTGGTGTATGACGGAATGCAAAAATAGTTCTTCCAGTATCCAACAGGTTACAAAAAGATTGTAACAGTAGCTACATAAAGGTTGCAACTATGACTGGCGAGCTGTTTAGGTCGAATCTCATTTCCTGACTCAGAGTTGTGTCAATTAAACAACTTTACATTCACGAGAAGCTTTTCTTTAGAACTAGTGATTAAAAAAGTAACTTAGTGAATTAAACCCACTGCAAGTATGTACTACTTCCAGAAAAAGAGCACCCAACTTCTAATTTATCAAATCCGAAGCCAATTTCAGACTTGCCAAGGAGCAACAATTGCTTCTAACTTGAAATGGTTGGCAAAGGTCTTTGATCCACTGATTGATTGTCATCAGTATTAATAGAAATTACTAATGTTAATTACTTGCAGCTGGGTTTATCCGGTGTGATCAATGAAAGACATCAAAATTATTACAAAACAGCTAACATCAACCCAAATGTAATACGATACTATCTCAAACTTACTTTAAAAATGAGAAAACTTATACAAAACGGGATAAATTCAGGTTTTGGTTTAAGCCATATTTTGTGTGGACTTGTAATTTATATGCCCAAATGACTTTCTGATGCAACAAAACTTTTCTGATATCACACTGATTATTTATTTATCATCCTTCCCAGAAATCAGGCTCAGGACAATTTAGAGTAATATAAAACCAGCAAAAACAACAAAAGACATTAAATGTGGAGAAAATCAGATGGTTCTGATGGTGTCACTATCTCGTGAACTGAATCAAGTCATGAATGTAAGTAATGCATTGTGCAGGGGGTTGGACTAGATGACCCTAGAGGTCCCTTCCAACTCTATGATTCTATGAATTCTTCAAAGGCAGATTTGGAATGATAGAAAGGCAGACATGACAAAAGTTCTGACATGGACCCCCCCAAAGTTACACTATGACAACTTGGCCTCATCAGACAAGCAGGGGAAGTGTGCTCACAGCTCTCACAGCTCCTTTGCCCCAAGGCTGAAAGACACAGGTCCAGAGCACACCCATCAACTTCAGTGAATTCTTCTACTGTGCAAAGGAATGGAAACACATCAAGCCAGCCAGGCCACCCCCACAGTCTCCAAAGGCAGGCTCTAAACAGCAGAAAGACAGACACCCCCAGAGTTCAGACAGGGGCTCCCCAAAGTGACCCCAGGACCTTTTGGCAGGCACCCCTGGCAAGCACTGGAACGCAGTGAGGCATGCTGACAATGTTCCCAGGCCCCCTAAAGCCCAAACACATAGATCCTCTGGTCACAGGGTTGGAAGGGGTGTGAAGATAAGGGAAGATGGCTGTTGACTGTGCTGATTGTTCTGTGGAATGTGCTGGTTGTTCTAATGAGGCTTCTTCCTGTTTGGGGCTTTTTGAGGCAGAAGTGCTGGGCTATTCCTCCTCCTTCCCAGCCTCTTCCACCCGCTGTTCCCTCTGACCATGTCTACTAGCCTGTAGTCTCTGCAGCTCTTTGCAGAACTCACACTTCCGTTTAGGCTTCCCAACCCTCCCGCTCTGGCGGGAGTCCCCTGGGTTTGCAGCCTCATCTCCCGGTCTTCAAGAAGTGAGAAGCGGGGGTGGGGGTGGAGGGGGGGGAGAACATACCTGTAGGCTTCATTATAGAGCTCCTGAGCCATTTGTAAAATGTCTGCCGCTTTAAGGCTGGGCAGGGAGCAGGAAGGGCTTGGGAGAACAGCCCCGCCCTTTCTTTTGCTTTCACTTTCACAGCAAGAGTTCTCCGGAAGAAGATCTGGTAAGTGTGTGTGTGTGTGTGTGTGTGTGAGGGAGGGGGCAGGGGATTCCCTGGTTTGGAGGCCCTCCCCCCTTTTAGAAAGCGTGGGGGGGGGAGGGAAATGTCTACTGGGCATTCTATTATTCCCTATGGAGAACGATTCCCATAGGGAATAATAGGGAATTCATCCGTTGGTATTGGGGGCTCTGGGGGGGGCTATTTTTTGAGGTAGAGGCACCAAATTTTTAGTAGAACATCTAGTGCCTCTCCCCAAAATACCCCCCAAGTTTCAAAACGATTGGACCAGAGGGTCCAATTCTATGAGCCCCAAAAGATGGTGCCCCTATACTTCATTATTTCCTATGGAAGAAAGGAATTTTAAAAGGTGTGCTGTGATGTGATGTGATGGCCAGAACTCCCTTGGAGTTCAATTATGCTTGTCACATCCTTGTTCTTGGCTCCGCCCCCAATGTCTCCTGGCTCCACCCCCAAAGTCTCCTGGCTCCACCCCCAAAGTCACCAGATTTTTCTTTAATTGGACTTGGCAACCCTACTTCCGTTACACGAGCTCTGCATTCTGGAGAGCAGTGCTGCCTTTTATCTGGGGGTCACAGATACAGGCCAGCTTATACTCCCCTTTCTTTCAGAGAGAATGCAACCTGGTGGTGATGCCCACCTGCAGCCTCTATGCCAAGGCCATGACCTGTGGGAGAACAGCCATCCCCTCAGGACCCAGCTTCAGTGCAAAGGCTAGCACAGATATGTAGAAAGTAGACTGCAGGAGGTGTACTTAAGGCTAAGGTTGGAAAACTTCCTGGAGCAACTTGAGACTTCCTGCAATGCTAAAGAAAGAGAGACACCAGATCTGGGAATTAAGGGACACATTTTTATCAAGCAACGTGGCAGGTCGATTTCAGTTATCTGAGGCCCACAGTGGCTATAGTAACATGCTGAATGGGGCTGCCCAGGGATTGGCTTAAGTTCTACCCAAGCTGCCCAGCCTTGTGAAAGTCCCCTCTACAAAGAAATGCCCCCCACCAGTGGTTAAATATATGCTTTTACATTTTCCTATCCATAATTTTCATTCTGCCTCTGTGAAAAGTTGTAATGAGGATAATTAAGAAATCTATCAACATAAAAATGCCAAATCTGTCCAAGGGCTAGCTTAAGCTCTAATCAAGCTACCCAGCCTTCTGAAAGTCCCTTTACACCAGTCTGGTTTAAATGGACTGCAGAAGAAGTGGGCGGGGGGGGGGGGCAGCTGATAGGCAGGAAACAGTCCCCGCCTCTCAGCTGTTTCCCCAATCTTTTCTGCAGTCTCTTTAAAACCAGCCTGGTTTAAATGGACTGCAGAAGAAGGGGGGAGCAGCTGATAGGGAATTTTTTTCTGGTTTCCCCCCAAAATCCTGGATACTTTCGGGATGCTGAAATATACCAGAAAAAATACCCAGAAAAATACCTACATAAATATCTTCTGTTAATGTATCACTCACATACTTATCGGTTTGAAAATTGGACTTAAATAAGGCAAATAATTATTCTCACAGTTCAGGCAAAGGAGTAGAAAATGATTAAAGATTAGCAAGAAGGTAAATTATTTGGACAGATTCTTTTCATCTGTCGATACGGAGTCCTTTTATGCCAAGTCTCAGCCTGAGGTAAACTTTTATGACTGGGAAAAAAAGCTGTTTGAAAATTTACAACTGGCACAACTTTGCATATATTAGAACTTTGGCCTATTATGTATGGGTGTTTTTCTTCCCTTTCACCATGAATATCAGTTGGGCTTTCTTTGTCATACTGCATTGATTTTCCTTCTTTCAGTGCTCAGTTCACTTTCTGGTTGCTGTTTTTCCATGCTTTCTGGGAATGCTTTTGTGCCAATTTCCCCCTTGTTTCACTTCCAAGCTGAAGGTAATTCAAAAGCGTACAGATTCCCTCAGATTTTCTCCTGCCCTTTTGCTGCCCCTTGACGGTTACACCCCACCCCCACACACATCAAGGCTGTTCCACCCACTCTGCACCTACCACCATCTTCCCCCCTTCGTCAGTGTACAGGCTCCCCACAGACTCAAAAAGTGCTTCCTGGGATTTGCTGAAGCATCTCCTGCTCCAATGAGGTGAAGAACCGGCAGGGCTGGGGATGCTGTGTTTTGCAGAAGATGCAAGTGAATGCCAGGCAACATAGCACTGGGCACTTCGGGAATAGGGTTGCCAAGTCCCATTTTTAAAATATCTGGGGACTTTGAGGGTGGAGCCAGGAGACTTTGGGGGTGGAGCCAGGAGACACTGGGGTGGAGCTAGGGGGAGGGGGGAAAATGGTGCCGGGGAGCATCGCTGCTCTGCCGTGGCTGCTCCTCCGAGATGGGCTCAGGCTGGGCCCATCTCGGAGGAGCAGCTGCCGGGGGGGGGGGTGTCGCGGCGGCGTCCCGCGCTCCGCCTCTGCATTGGAATGGGGGGGGTGGAGACGGGCCAGGAGCGTGGCGAGCCGGCTCGCCACTCGCGGCTCGCCACGCTCCTGGCCCGCCTCCACCCCCCCATTCCAACCTAGAGGCTGAGCGGAGCGCGCGGCGCTGCTGCGCCGCCACCCCCCCCCCCCCGCAGCTGCTCCTCCGAGATGGGCCCAGCCTGAGCCCATCTCAGAGGAGCAGCCAAACCAGAGAAGGGGAGGGTGGAGGCAGGCCAGGAGCATGGCGAGCCGAGAGTCCGGGTCCTAGAGGGGCTCGGATTTGCGGCTCGTCATGCTCCTGGCCCGCCTCCACCCTCCCCTTCTCTGCTTTGGCTGCTCCTCCGAGATGGGCTCAGCCTGGGCCCATCTCGGAGGAGCAGCTGCGGGGAGGGAGGGGGCGGCAGCAGCGCGGCAGCGTCGCCCGCTCTGGGATGGGGTGCCCGCCGTTTCTTCCCCTCCCCCCGCTTCTGTTTTTGGGGGGAGCGGGGGAAGAGGGTGGAAAACCTGGCATCCCCCGCCAGAGCGGGAGGGTTGGGAAGGCTATTCGGGAATCACTGGCCTACACTGTAATCAGAATGCAATACACTGTAATACAGAATGCAAACCTGGAAAATCCCTGGCTTCCTAAGCCTCATTACTCTGTTCTATCCTTGGTCTCTGGGCTCCTGCTGTTGTTTGATAGAGCAAAATGATAGAGCAAAGTAGGGGTGAAAAATGGCATCAGGTGATGATCTAGAAATTTTCCAAATCAATTATGGTCCCTGCCTTCCCAATGCTCCTGGGCTAATGAAAACTGTAACTTGCCCTCCCCTGTCCCTCATGCTATTGCAAATGGCCTTGTAATCTGGACTCCTTGGCCCCTGAAAGAACAGCTTTCCTTCCCATGTTTGGGCAATGTTCCCAGGCTAAATCCCACCACTCTCTTCACCAGATTCCACTAACCACATATTTAGCCAAAAAAAAAAAATGATCTAAACTCGGTATGTGGCAACTGCTATTGGTAATCTGACATAATTCTGAAAACTAAGGGTTCCTGAATTGTGAAGGAAAAGAATGTTTCCATTAAAGAAGCCAAAGTCTTCATTGCCTTTCTAAAGCAAATTTGTTATGTTAGTATGGCAGCAGTCCTATGACCCCTTTCCTGGTAGAAAGAATAAAATGGAGCTTATTTGAAAGTTGGCCTGCTTTGGATTGCTATTAAAGTGCAGGAAATAGGGCTGCCCAAGAGCGCAAATTTATTTATTTATTTTTTCATATTTATCTCATGTGCATATTAAAGCATGTTGGGGGGAAAAGAGGAAATGTTTGCATCAATCTTTTATAAAATCAGAAGAATCCACTACAAAATTTTTCTGTCTGGATACTTTGAAATGAAAGGCAAGATACGGTATTTTGCTGTTTTCCAAAACCAACGCGACATTTTTGGAGCTATTTTTAATCATTATCTCTGTCTGTGATGGAAAACAACTGCTTGGATTGGACATGTTCCAGTTATGTCATTTTATTAGAAAGTATTTACATTGTTAACGGGGTTTTTTTGTTAACCCCAGAATGAAAGGCTATTGGACTTTCAGTGGTGACAGCTTTTAAGCTCATAAAGTTATTCCTCAGGCATACGGGCATTCATATAGTAACGGCTTTGCTTTCTTCTTTCAGGCAAAAATTGTAAATCATTTATCTCACCATTGGAAGGATATTTGCATTATAAACATGCTAATTTAATATCCTGACAAACACTTCCTGTGTGCAGGGTTTTGTTCCAGAAATCGTAGAGGAGAAGTAAAAGTATTTTCCCCAGCCAGAACTGATAGTTGCTATGTGAGAGACAGGGCCATAGCCAGCAGGGAGGGCAAGGGGTGGTGCCCCTATAGAATCTGCAACACCCCACCCAATCTTCCCTAAGATTCCCTTTTAGTGAACGGGAAGATCAGGGGATATTAGGTGGGGGTGCTGCAGATTCTATAGGGGCCACCACCTCTGTGCCTCCCCTGCTGGCTAAGGGATGCCAAAGACAGGAAAACACATGATAGATTTGGAGAAATGCCAACAGGGAACTGTAATTGGCTTTTGGGACAAGGTGAAGCATGGAGTAATGGTTAGAATGTCAGAATAGGATCTGTGATCACTCACACTAAATAATGCACTTTCAATCCTACTTTCAATGCACTTTACAACTGGATTTTATTTTGTGACCTTGCAAAACCAGTTGGAAAGTGTACTGAAAGTGCATTATTTAGTGTGGTGATCACAGCCGCTGGTCTGAATCCCTCCTCTACCATGGAAACTCACTGGGGGATCTTGGGCTGGTCACTCTCAGCCTAACCTACCTCACAGGGATGTTGTGAGGATAAATGGAAGAGGGGAGAATGATGTTGCAAGCTGCTTTGGGTTCCAAAAGCAGGGTATAAATGTTGGAAATATGTATCTGTTCTGTATGTCCTTTGCAATGTTCCAAAGTTCCAGTCATTATAGGGTTAACACTGTGCCTGATTCCCTGCTGTCTGCATGATCTGGGAAGAAGATACTGACTGCTGTCAATCAAGGTCTAGAAGCGGGAAAACCTGTTTTGTCTGTTTGGTCAGTTAGTCTGGTGACTTCCTTTGTTTAGGCAGAGAGGTCAAGAAGAAGGAGGAAGTAGTCTTCCATTAAGCATGTGGTCTTCTAGTAGGGTTGCCAATCCCCAGGTGGGGGCAGGGGATCCCCTGGTTTGGCAGCCCTCCCCCCGCTTCAGGGTTGTTAGAAAGCGGGGGAGGGGAGGGAAATGTCTGCTGGGAACTCTATTATTCCCTATGGAGATTTATTCCCATAGAAAATCATGGAGAATTGATCTGCAGGTATCTGGGGCTCTGGGGGGGGGGCTGTTTTTTGGGGTAGAGGCACCAAATTTTCAGTATAGCATCTAGTGCCTCTCCCCAAAATACCCCCCCAAGTTTCAAAAAGATTGGACCAGGGGGTCCAATTCTATGAGCCCCAAAAGAAGGTGCCCCTATCCTTCATTATTTCCTATGGAAGGAAGGATTTGAAAAGGTGTGCCATCTCTTTAAATGTGATGGCCAGAACTCCCTTTGGAGTTCAATTATGCTTGTCACAGCCTTGATCTTGGCTCCACCCCCAATGTCTCCTGGCTCCACCCCCAAAGTCTCCTGGCTCCACCCCCAAAGTCCCCAGATATTTCTTGAATTGGACTTGGCGACCCTATCTTCTAGTGTGAGGATGTAGTTCTTTAGTATTTGTTATTTTCATCTCCCAGTACCCTTTCCCTCTAGTAATAAATACGTTTTTTGCTTTTTCATGTTACCTGCCTCTCAATGATTATTTGATCCAGTGATCCATCGAACTGTTTGAGATAAATAGAATTTCAAACAGAATTTTCCTAAAAATAAAGAGCTAAATAAAAAGACAATGTGTGAGGCAAGAGGTGGTTCCCTACATGCAAACTGCAGTTTTGATTGCACGGTAAAGCACAACATTGTACAAAGTTTTCACCAAAGGACATTCAGAACCTCTCGGCTATCTTCTGTATGCTCTGCAGTAATTCCTCCTGCTCTGTTAAATGCTTGATGCCTTGGGCCTGCAAAGAAATTATAAACTTCCTCAAAACAAGCTCCAGGCCTTTAGGGTAGCCAACTCAGGGTTGGTATAATATAGTGGGTTCAACGCAAGGAAGAGGCGAGGTGGTAGTGATCTTTATTTCAGTACAGCATAGTATAGGGCTGCACTCGAAAACTGGAGAACTGGGCCAATGGGGCCAACTATATACACTACAGGGTTCCCACGCAAGCACACCATTGGATCATTCAAACCAGCAAGACGCCCATGATTGGAGCAGGGCAGCAGGGATTTGAATCCTACTGCCCATTGTTCCTGAGTCCCCAAGCTCAGTTCTACAGGCTCCAATGAGCCAGGCAGGAACATCATTGAATATACATATCACAAATCACATACACAACATCCCCCCCCACACAGTTCGCAAGCCTTAACAGACATAGTCCCTTAGGTGAGCAGGCTTGTGGTGCTCACGTGTGGACCGCCTGAGCGCTGGAGTAGGCAGAGGAGTGGTCATTGCTTCAGGCGAGCGGAGGGGCTGGCGATGCAGGGTTCTCGGCCGGTGATTCAGAGTTCTCAGTCGGTACCAGCTCTGCCCGGAGTGCGGGAGCTGGGGTCTCTGCTTTGGCCATCTCAGTCATTGGAAGAGTCAGAGTGGCAGATGGCAGGTCATTGGGACTGTAGTCCTTGACCTTGTCCCCCGGGGGCTTGCGTGACCTTAACTGGTCGATGTGCCACCCACACTCCATGTTTACTTCGTACATGACCAACCCTAAAACTCGAGCGACCCTAGCCAGGATCCATGCGGGGCTGCCCCCAAAGTTCCTTGCAAAGACCAGATCCCCAGTATCTAACCCACGGGGCACCCTAATCACCTCTGGTACCTCTTGGAAGTCCAGGGCCTGGTCCAGGTACAACCAATCCAGAAGGGTAGACAACCGTCAGCCCATTAAGAGCTCCGCCAGGCTGCGGCCGGTGATGGTGGAGGAGATCGCATGATTGGCCAATAAGAACTCTGAAAGGCGGGCCCCCCAGTCCCCTTGGATGATGTGGCGGAGTGAGTCCTTAGTTGTCCACACCATCCTTTCAGCTTTTGTGGCCGGGTGGAAAGGGGCTGACTTGATATGCCTAATTAAGTTTGGTGTAGTGGTTAAGTGTGCGGACTCTTATCTGAGAGCACTGGGTCTGATTCCCCACTCCTCCACTTGCACCTGCTGAAATGGCCTTGGGTCAGCCATAGCTCTGGCAGAGGTTGTCCTTGAAAGGGCAGCTGCTGTGAGAGTCCTCTCAGCCCTACCCACCTCACAAGGTGTCTGTTGTGGGGGAGGAAGATAAAGGAGATTGTGAGCCGCTCTAAGATTCAGAGTGGAGGGTGGGATATAAATCCAATATCTTCTTCTTCTTCTTCTAAGTTCTGGGCACAAAAGTCTTGGAACTCTCCAGAAGTAAATGCAGTACCATTGTCTGAGATGAGAGTGTTCGGCAGGCTGTGTGATGCAAAGACCCAGCGGAGACCGCCAATGGCAGCCCAGGAGGAGGTAGATGTCACAGGGACTACCTCTTGCCATTTTGAGTAGGAGTCCACTATGAGAAAGAAAGTCTGCCCCTGGAAGGGTCCCACAAAGTCCAAATGTAGGTGAGACCAGGGGTTGTGCGTGGACTCCCAATGCTGAACTGGCATCCGGGGTGGCGCTGGTCAGGTCTCCTGGCAGGGTTGGCTTCTGGCAACCCAGGACTCAATCACATCATCGGTCGCAGGCCACCAAACATAGCTGAGGGCAAGTGTCTTCATTCACACGATCTTCAGGTGGGTCTTGCGCAACACAGTGAGGACTCACTGACACAGAGCCAGGGGCATCACCACCCTACTCCCCCACAACAAACACCCCTTGTGCACCAAAATTCATCCTGACAGGACACATATGCTCTAAACTCCATCCCTTTCA
This sequence comes from Heteronotia binoei, assembly GCF_032191835.1. NCBI lineage: Eukaryota > Metazoa > Chordata > Lepidosauria > Squamata > Gekkonidae > Heteronotia > Heteronotia binoei. The sequence continues at coordinate 27,249,898 of NC_083230.1, read as the reverse complement.
CACCCAGTCCAAAATGTGGGAGAGGATCTTGTCCTTGGTGGATAAATAGGCAATGTCCTTCACGTGCACTGGGCGGTCCGGGAGGTCCTGGAAGAGCAGAATCTGGTGCGCTGGAGCAGGATCCAGGTCCCATGATGGCAGCAGCAAGTGGCTCAGGGCATTCGCATGGTCCATCACCTTCCCCGGGCAGTACTGGATGGCATATTGGTACCCCACAAGGAAGATGGACCACTGCAAGACCTGTGGAGATAGCATCTGGGGCATTTGGTGGTCGGGGGCAAATAGGCCCAGCAAGGGCTTATGGTCTGTTAGGATGGTGGAGGGCCAGTCATAGAGGTAATCATGGAACTTTTTTACCCCTGCCACTATGGCCAGACCCCCCCTTGTCAATTTGTGCATAATTGCGCTCCAGTTTCTGCAAGATCCTTGAATAGTAAGCCACCAGGACCTCATGGCCATCCAGCAGCACATGAGCTAGGACCGCATCCACCCCGTAGGGGGAGGTGTTGCAGGCCAGCACAACGGGCAACCACTCGTCGAAGTGTGCCAGCAAGCTATTCGAGGTTAAGAGGTCCTTTACCACCTGGACGGCAGTGGCTTGCTGGCGGGTTCAAACCCATGGAGCCCTTTTGTTCAGGAGCCTATGGAGAGGCTCGGCCACTGCTGCCTTGTGGGGGAGGAAGGCATGATAAAAGTTCAAAAGGCCGAGAAATGCCTGTAGCTCTGCCTTGTTGGTGGGGACTGGAGCATCACAGATGACCTTGATCTTGTCTTGCGCTGGGTGGATTCCGCTAGCATCCACCATGTAGCTCAGGAAGTTGATTTTTGTAACCCCCAGCATACACTTCTCCCTCTTTACCCTCCCTTCTCCCAGTCTTGTCGAATCGCTGAAGCACTGCACGGAGGCAGAAGGCGAATTCTTCCTCTGTGGCTGCGGTAACCAGCACATCGTCAAAGAATGGCTGGACCCTGGGGATACCTTTTAAAAGAGAGTCCATTAAGTTCTGAAAGATCCTCAGGGCCACGCTGACCCCGAACTGGAGGCACTTGACTCAGAAAGCACCCTGGTGAGACACGATAGTTTGGGCCTCAACTGTGGTGGCATACACGGGGAGCTGCTGGTATGCCTGGGCCAGGTCCAACTTGCCCAAAATTTTGGTGCCTGCCAGTGAAGCGCCCTATTGATATTTGTAGTGCATTTGTAGTCCGCGCAGATGTAGACACTCCCGTTGGGCTTCACTAGGATGATAATCGACGTCTCCCATCGTGCATTGGTGACTGGCTCTAAATCCCCTTGCACTATGAGGCGGTCTAGTTCCTCCTCAATTTTTGGTATCAGGGTGAAGGTTACATGCCGAGCCTTCAGCCATATGGGCTGCATGTTGGGGTTCAGCTGCAATGCCACAGGGTGGGGGAGGGTCCTGTATATGTCTCTAGAGTCCCATCAAAAACAGATGGGAACTCCCTGGAGATGTACTGGAAGTCCATGCTCATGGGGGTCTGGTGGATGCCAGTTACCTGGATTCCCAAGGGGTCAAACCATGACCAGCCCAATAAGCTACTGAGGGCCCTGTCTATGACTAACAAAGACAGTGTCCCCAAGAACTGTCCATATTTTATCCTGAAAAATCCTACCCCTTGTAAGGTGACCTCCCATCTCTGGAAGTCCTGAACGATTACTGTGGATGGGTGCAGACGGGGTCCCCCCCAGGGCACAGTTGCTTCAGGGTCTGGGCTGAGATTACTGTGAAGCTGGCCCCTGAGTCTATCTCCATTTTGCATGGAGTGCCCTCTATTAACACAATAGTCTTACGTTTTCCCAGGGAAGGCATAGAGAGTTGGCATACCTGGCCCTCCACTGCTATGAGGGAGTATAGCACTCTCTCTCTCTCTCTGGTTCTGCAATGGAGTAGCAGATTTGCTGCCCTCAAGGAATGTCTCTGCCCCCAATTGTGCTTTGGTTGTAATAAAGCAAATATTACAAAATGAAATAACTTTTCAGAGCACCTTCCTCCAAAGAGAGCCAACCAAGGAAAATTTGGGCCCCTGGAACTTCTCATAGGTTCTCAGAAAAGAAGGGGAGAGCATAAAAGTATGCAGGTGCAGCTGTCAGCCATTTTATAATATGCTTTATATTTCTGTAATTACAGAAATGGATTTCAAAAACCATCCTAAGTAAAAAAAAAGTTTTCAAGACCTCTGGAAGTTGATTAGTCTTTGGCAAGTTTCTGGGAGAAGGAAATTTGATAATTATGGACTGGTAGCTAAACTGTCTAGTTTGGTTCATCTGCTGAACTGGCTATCTTCACATGACATAGATGGGAACAGAATGCTCCTTTCTTTGATCTTACATGTTTCATTGGAACACAGGAGATAAAGCTGCCTCTGAAGGATGATGAACCTAAACAATAGCTTTAAAATTTTAAAATAAAACGATACCTTTAAAATTAGAAATAGGATTGTTGCAAAATTCTGTTAAAAGTGGGCTTTAAATCAAAATTTACATTCGCACTGAAATATAATGGCATATAACAAAACCTGTAGTTTCCCATTAAATCCCTGCACATTCATTTGTCAAGGGCTTCATGTCAGCCTTCCATAGTCTAAACATATTCCTCATACTATTGTAATCTTTTTTGTCAAGTCTGTTCTATCAAATCCCTCCTGTACTTTTCAAATCCCATAATTTGAAGTTTATTTCCCAATGCACATGTATTTTATATAGCTTTGTTACACCATGTTTATGTCCATCTTGATTTCAGCCACAACTTTTCATGTCTACCCTTCACCAGTTTTTTAAAAGACAGTTTAGACAACCTAAAGACCATAAAACCCAAGATACAGTTAAACTGTGTGAAATATATGTCTACAAAAATAACCCAGGACCTTTGCTTAAATTCAAATATGGAGATGGATTTTCTACAGAAATTCACTGCCCATGGATAGTAGATCACTTATCCCTAACCTCACATAACCAGAATTTCTCCAGATTTTTCACAGACCTAGTAAAGCTAGCTCCTTAAATTATATTTAGACACAAATGGGGAGCACTGGTGAACGACCTTTTGGAACCAAACATTGTCGGGTAGTACGCTCCCACTATTGTGTACTGGCTCCAACTTCTGCACACTCACCATGACCTACAATGAAGATGAATGAGGGTCATAAAGCATTCTGTAGACTAAAATATATGTTAAAGATATTGATAATAAACTAGCCAAGTTCACTGGAAGGACATGAAGAGATTACAAATAAAATGCTTAGGAGGAAAGTCAGCAGCAGGAAACAAGGAGGGGGATGGCTGAATTTAGGATTTGATCACTAAGCAGCAACTGAGAGGTGGAGCCTCCACTAGTATTATGGGTGCTGCTTGTGGAGGCAGAATCACTGGCCCATCATGCACCTGTACAGTTTTATTCCAGCTGCACCTCCTGAAGTAAGATTGGAAGGTGTGCTCCAGTTCACTGCCCTGTTGGTAATAAATCCATGGAAAAAGAGGAATTTAGCAGGAAGTTCTGGTAACCCTGAAGATTGATTGAGCATAATAGTAATAGAGAGTAAGGAAGAGGATACTGAATGAAAGGGGTAATAAAGGACAGAGGGAGATATATAAAGAAGGGGTATTCTGAGGTAACTAGTACTTCCTCTCTGTATTCGGATATAAATACAACAAGGACATGGAGAGGTTGAATTACAAGACTGTGTAATACAACTCCTGTGAGATGATCGCTTCCTATTTACTCCCGTTCTTGTGCCTGACTGCTGGAATATTTCAGAACTTCTCGCCTTATTTGTTTGTCCAGTACATTCAATAAAATACGAAGCAAATATTTTAACAGGTGTCCCTTGTATTGACTGCAGCCAGCTAAAGATGCATGTTCTATATTAGAACCAAAGAGGCATTAGCTATGCATCAAAGATCTAGCTCAGCTATGTGTTTTCCTGCTGCAAAGAATCTCACACTGAGCCAAGCGTAACATAAGGCTACTTCCTGAGACTGCAGGAAAGACTGCTGCGGGACTCACTTTGTGGCTGGCTACCAGACTCACCAACAACTGGAAGCATTTTCAGTGACATTTGTTTGCATTGAAACATCTGCCATTCTGCTTTTAGCAGGCTTCCACTGGAAGACCCAGAATGGCTTGTTTACATAATCACTCCTGTAAACATTCCAGACATAAATTCGGCAGATTCTTATGCTTGCAGACTGCAGCGTAGCTGCTGGGCTGCATGAGCAGAGTTTGCTTCCCTGGATGGGAAGAGTCAGGGGGCCCCCCATTTCGGCGTGCAGAGAAAAAGAAAACTCCTCGTTGGCTCCTTTGTCTTGGCTGACGATCGGCTGAGGCTGAGGCTTTTCTTTTCTTTTTGGTTGGACGTCAGGGTTTGTTGGGGCAGTTGACTGGGCAGCGGTGGGTGAAGCGTTGGCTGGAGCGTCAACTGCAGTGCTGCAGGCTGGCAGCGGCATCGGAGGCGGTGGAGGACGTGGCGTTGTCCTTCTTGTTGGCTGAGTCTGCCTAGGGTTTGGGGTCTGCTGGGGCAGGGGTTGTGGAGCCCAGGGGTTGGTCTTTCCCCTTTTAATTTTTGAGGGTGTGGGCCTGTGGGGCAACCTGGTTTTTTTTTAATTATTATTGCCCTTGAGGTTGGCAGGTGACCATTTTTGAGAGCCTCCCCCTCCCCCCCATTTTTCTCCTACTGGAGACATTGGTGTGCAGCAGAGGCTTTTGTGGCCATTTTGAGTTCCCTCTCTTCTTCCAGGGGGAAGCCATTTTAGAGTGGAGCTGCAGGAGGCCATTTTGTGGTCTTGTGTTTGCTATTTAGATGGCTGGTGGAAAAGGGTCGGGCAAGCCCAAAGGAAAAAAGCCAGCACCTAAGGCACCCAAGGCTCCTGCAAAAAGGCCACCACCGCCGTTATCCTCTTCTGATGAGGAGGGTGATATGGTGATTGATTCCAATATTGCTTGTAGATTGAGAGCATTGGAACAGGCAGCAGGCATCCTTTCTCCAGGTGGGGAGGATGGTGTGAGGCAATCTAAGAAGGGTAAGCAGGTGATCGGCCCTCCCGCCCGCCCTGCATGTTATGTGGGCAAGTTGCTGGTTGCCTCCTTGGAAAAGCCGGGTAGAAATTTTTTACACCTTGGCTGATGGGCAGTGGCTGGGGTGCGTTTTTTGCCTACCCTACATAGCAATGCAGTGGATTGAGGATTTGGCTATCGGGAGGCGCTGTTAAATAGGCGGTCACTTTAGTGGCAGGTTTTTGGGGTTTAGGGCACTATGCGGGTAGGGGAGGACTGTGAAGCATCCCCCTTTTGGGGAATTTGGTGTATGGCATGATCAGCCTTCGGGTTTGAAGACCTGGGTTTGGAGCAGGGGTCCTCAAACTACGGCCCGCGGGCCAGATGCGGCCCGCTGAGGACGTTTATGCAGCCCGCCGGGTTATGGCAAAATTAGACCGGAAGTGACGTTCGACCTAAACTCGCGTTAGCAACGCACACTTCCGACACTGGGCTGAGGTGGCAGAGACAGAGTGTGAGGTGATACCGAGGTGAGGTGAGTTCCCAGGCCGGGGTGTGTGGTGTGGGGAAGGGAGAGAGATGCAGAAGACGGAGAACTGACGGCCCGCGGCCTTGTACAGTAACGGCAGTCCGGCCCTCCAACAGTCTGAGGGACAGTGAAATGGCCCCCTATTTAAAAAGTTTGAGGACCCCTGGTTTGGAGAATGCAGACTGTCCGGGAGGCTCGGCTAGAGGGTGCCTTTCTGGTGAGACGTGCGTCTGGGTTTGGGTCCTCTGGTGCGTGCCTCCCTGCTGGGCCTGCCTGGGGGGCTGGGTCTCTCGCCCGTTAATGGCAGGGGAGCGGTCACGGTGACCCCTAGCCCTGGCCAGGCCGCTGGTGGGGTACCCTTGCTGTTTATTAGAATATTGAATAAAGTGGCCCAATTTTATACTCTATGTCAGACTCTTTATTCCGTCCTTGGGGAGCAAGTGAAGTTTGTCTATCCACTTTTTACTTTTTCAATTTCTGCTTTTATGTGGATGTAAAAGTCATGTATATTTATGGGCAATTTAAAGAGAAAGGTTGTGTGTCTATACTAATGTAAGTTTTAATTGTTTTTTTTATACTCAGGCGTTTTTCATAATGCATTAAATGGTAAAATTCAAAACCACAACCATGTAATACCTTTTATTAAAACAGAGCTGGTTTGTGGTTTTTTGCATATGTGGAGTGTGAGGGTGTAGGTGTGAATGTTGTGGATGTTGGATGTTGAGGGGGGTGGACCATTCTCACATTAGGAGAGACTGATCTGCTTTATTCACGCAGTACAAACACCATTTTGTGTGAATAGAGTAACATACATATGTTCCTGCTTTACATATACCCGAATAAATCAGGATTTCAGTTTGCATGTACAAAAACAGGAACATACATGGATAGCTCTGTAAACACAAAGTAGCAGCTCCATGCACAGAAAGAACTGAACATAGCATAATCTCTCCTAATGTTCAAATGAAGCACAAAAATCATGGACAGTGGCTCAGTGGTAGAGCATCTGCTTGGGAAGCAGAAGGTCCCAGGTTCAATCCCTGGCATCTCCAAAAAAGGGTCCAGGCAAATAGGTGTGAAAAAACCTCAGCTTGAGACCCTGGAGAGCCGCTGCCAGTCTGAGAAGACAATACTGACTTTGATGGACCATAGGTCTGTTTCAGTATAAGGCAGCTTCATATGTTCAAATATGAGCTTCTTAAATATGTTCATGCTCATTGACCAGCTCTGGTCTAGAACTCTTCACTAAGCTGGAAGTTATTTTGCAAATATTTCAGGCTGTAATCTTATGGCTTCTTTGCATCCTGTATAGAATACTTTGCTTGTTTCCATGAGCAGATGGTCTGGCTGGCAGGAATCAGGTATGGTCTAGATATTCAGGGACCAAGAATGAAAAGATGGAAGTTATTCATTTATAGTAAAAAAAAGCAATAATTGATCATTTTGATCTGGATAGCTCAGGCTAGCCTAAACTCATCAAATCTTGGAAGCTAAGCAGGCTTGGCCCTGGTTAGTTGATGGACCACCAAGGAAGGCCAGGATTGCTACCAGGAGTCAGACAATGCCTAACCACCTCTTTGTCTCTTGCCTTGAGAATGTATGGGATTGCCTTTAGTTAGCTACAACAATGACATTTTCCACCACCAATAATTGATCAAATGTCTCTATTCTGCCAATGCAACATACTAAAGTTGCCAACCCCCAGATGGAGGCAGGAGATCCCCCAGTTTGGAGGCCATCCCCCTGCTTCAGGGTTATCAGAAAATGGGGGGGGGGGGCTGGAGGAATATCTGCTGGGCACTCCATTATTCCGTATGGAGACCAGTTCCCATATGGTATAATGGAGAATCAATCTGTGGATATCTGGGGCTCTGAGGGTGTTGGTTTTTGAGGTAGAGGCACCAAATTTTCCGCATAGCATCTGGTGCCTCTCCTCAAAACAATCCCCAAGTTTCAAAAAGATTGGACCAGGGGGTCCAATTCTATGAGCCCCAAAATAACGTGCCCCTGTCCTCCATTATTTCCAAATGGAGGGAAGGCTTCTAAAAGGTGTGTTTTAATTGTGATGGCCACAACTCCATTCAGAGTTCAATCATGCTTGTCACAACCTTGCTCCTGGCTCCACCTTCAAAATCTCCTGGCTGCCCCCCCCAAATATTTCTTGAGTACGACCTGGCAACCTTCCAACATATATGGTAACCTGTCAGTTTTACAACATTTGATTGTCCACCACTAGAGCTAGAGCATTTTTGACAATAGCCCCCGCTCTGTGGAATGCCCTCCCTGAAAACATCAGGGCCCTGGGGGACCTACCACAGTTCTGTCAGGCCTGTAAGACCGAACTATTTAAGCTTGCCTTCAATAGTTAAGGGGAGGTAGCAAACGCCCCACAGCACTGACAATCCCACTGGACAAATATAGATATTCAGAAACATTGACGTGCATCTTGGATTTTATGGTTAAAGTGTGTGGATTGATTTTATTGTATATTGTTTTTAATACTCAATGTGGTTTTTAACTGTTGTTAGCTGCCCTGAGCCAGTTAGGGGAGGGCGGGATATAAATTTGATTAAATAAATAAATAAATATAGGTCCTTTGAAAGGCTGAGAGCAAGCACAAGAAAATAGAGGTTTTTTATTATCAATGCATTGTTGATAATAATGCATTTCTTAACAATGCAGTAATATCAGGGCAACATTTTGATGTATTTGTGAGGGGTTAAGAATGTAAGAAAGATGGTATTTTCCTTCTGTTGTAAAATTTATGGTTTTATCTGTGCATTGTGGTAATTGGACTGGAACTGAAATAAATTGGATTTCAGATATCAACAATACTGAAGGTTAATTTTAGTTACGTAAAAAGTCCAAATAAACCAAATTGTAAAAGCATTACCTAGTGAAATTTCCCAGGTTCTTTTTTTCCAGTTGAAGAGTCCCTTTAGTGACTGAATCCTGGTATTTCCACAAAAGAGACAAAGGCCAGTAGTTGTGTTGGTCCATTGCAAAATTTTTCTAAAAAAAACAATTGCCACCTACTGCAGGCAAATATATGGACACATTTTGGAGGCGTAATATCTAGTTGTCCCTAGGAGTCCCTTATTGTACTCGAAAAAGCCAGAGTGATATGAAGGGATAGCCTACTACAAAATAGGCCTAATGAAACAACAATAGAACGCTCCTTCTGGTTACATAGAAGCCCCGTGGCGCAGAGTGGTAAAGCAGCAGTACTGCGGTCTGAACTCTCTGCTCATGACCTGAGTTCAATCCCAGCGAAAGCTGGTTCAGGTAGCCGGTCCAAGGTTTACTCATCCTTCCATCCTTCCGAGGTCGGCAAAATGAGTACCCAGCTTGCTGGGGGGAAAGTGTAGATGACTGGGGAAGGCAATGGCAAACCACCCCATAAAAAGTCTGCCGTGAAAACATTGTGATGCAACGTCACCCCAGAGTTGGAAATGACTAGTGCTTGCACAGGGGACCTTTCCTTTCCTCTGGTTACATACAAGTGTCAGTTCAAACTGGATAAACACATCATAAACTACCTATAAGCCTATGCTGGTCAGTGATATCCCTCTCTCAAAGTCACTGGGAGGCAAACTTTTCATGTCTACAAGACAGCTTCTTGACCTTAAATAACTTCTCACTCACAATCATGCAGTTTTGAATGTGGACATGGACTTTGGAACCGGAGCCTGCAACAAATCCTGTCCCCATTTTCATTTCAACACCATCACTGGACCTAACAACACCAGCCATACCATCTCAGGTTCATTCGCTTGTTCACGGTCCAATGTTATGGGCACTTTCAAACATGCTAAATAACACAATTTCAATCCACTTCAGCAACCATTTGCAAGTAGATTTTGCCATTTCGCACAGTAAAGTCCAGTTGCAGAGTGCATAGAATGTGGGTGGGAAGTGAAGTATTCAGTGTGTGTGAAAGCACCATATATATGTCATCAGATGTCAGCAGTGTCCTTCCACTCTCCATATCAGACAAACAGGTCAGTCCCTGTGCAAACGAATAAATAGTCACAAATCTGATATAAAAAAATCACAACAATCAAAAAGCCAGTGGCAGAACATTTTAATCTTCCAGGTGATCCCATTGCTGATTTAAGAGCAGCCGTCCTCAAACACAGACGCTTCAAGGGGAGATTTAATTCAAAATGACTAAACATGAGTTCATTTACAAATTCTGAACAATGGACCCCCAGGGCTAAATAGGGACAAAGAATTCTTATCTCATTATAGATGCTAATTTTCTGCCTCATAATATTTGGTCTCTGTGCTAATCAAGCTGATTACGATAGAAACAGACCCCTTCTTGTATCTCTGTCAGAAGGTGGGAGGGATATTGCAAAGAAGGGACTTGGAAGGCAAAGGTACAATGCAGAGGCCGTTTTCCCACTGACCTTACTCCGGAGCGACGTCCCTCTTCACCGCGCAGCGTCTGCGCGGATTTCCCACCAACTGCTGCGCACAACTAGGAAGTGCCGCGGCTTTTGCGTCGCAGATGTAAACCGCTAAAAACCAGTTTACATCTGCGACGCAAAAGCCGCGGCTCTTCCTGGTTGTGCGCAGCAGTTGGTGGGAAATCCGCGCAGACATTGTGCGGTGAAGAGGGACGTCGCTTCCGAGGAAGGTCAGTGGGAAAACGGCCAGAGTCTCTTCTTTGCAATTTCCTTCCCACCTTCTGACAGAGATATAAGAACTCAGGGATCTCCATTCTGACTAGGTGAACTTTGACTCTAAAAAGCTTATCCCCCCCCCCCACACCCCAATTTTGTTGGTCTCTAAGGCGCTACTGTTCTACTGCAGACCAACACAACCCTCTGAAGGAATATGATCTTGTCTCTTCTCTTTTAGATTGAGGATGCCATTTCTAAGTACGTCAGAAGTCATGCAAAAAACGTGATAATTTACATCCCGTCTTCCAACAGTAAACAAGATCTTCAGCTATATCGACATATCCTTACACAGCATAGCTTTGCAATTACAGTCCTTGAAGACAGGAAACTGAATGGACAGAAAAGCCTCCACCTGGGTGAGAAAACTCAATGCCATATCAATGTTTTTCTGTAATAAGAGCAATCATAAAGAAAGTTATGCTTGTCTAAACCCATTTACTTCAATGGGCTTAGAAAGGTGTAATTATGTTTAGGATTACACTTCAGTTATTAATCTGCCTTAAGCAGCTTTGGAGAGACAGCATACACATTTTCTAAATAAATAGTAAATAAATTATTTTCAGAGTTTATAATTGTACTAGAAGTAAAGCCCGTTGTAGGAAGAAATACAATGGGCCCTAGAAAAAATATTCGGGAGGTGGGTGATGAATGTGTAGGTGGCAGGAAGGAAGGAAGATGGACAAACAGAATGAAAGAGAGAGAGAGAGAGAATGGTAGGGGAAAAAATTGGGAGAAAAGAGTGAAAGGCCCTTTTCTCCATTCAGCTTTGCTCCAGATCTACTGAGCACTGAATCCACCTGCTACAAACTTGCGTCATTCAAAATCCTTCTACATTTAAAACTATGCTCCTTATCTTTTGTGGAGTTTTAGTTCTATATTTGAAAAGAAGGAAGCGGCTTCTGAGTTTCGTCATCTTGACTTCAGGGGTGTTTGCAGATTGTCCTCCTTCGGCAACTTTGAATCAGGCGGTTGGAGGGGCATCACAGACATGGCGTCACAGACATTGCGCCTCCATAGGAAGACCCTGGAGGGGTTTTTCTTCGGCATGGGACTTTTGTGGGAAGCTAGGGGTACAGGCTGCTCCTGTGCTTCTTGCGTGTCCCGAGGCTCTGCCGCCATGATAGCTGGCGCAGCAGAAAAGATGAACACCCAACTGCTTTCTTTTGCTCCTTTCAGTAGGCTTTTGATGTATCGCCTTTTTACTTCTAGCGTGGCAATTCTACTTGGCAAGTAAGTGAGCTTTCAATACCACTGGCTAATGGGTCGTTTTACATAACAACGAGCGGCTAGCTCAAAGGAAGGGGTAGAGGCTGATTACACGCCTACTTCTCCTGCGAATGAGGCCTCGAAAAGTCAAAGAGCAATCTTAAATCCCCTGATATTTCTTGAATTGGACCTGGCAACCCTAATTGAAAGCGCATTATTTAGTGTGTATGGTCACAGCCAGAATGAAATAAAAAGACAGAAATACAAAGATACAGAGAAAGAATGAAAGAAAGAACAGAAGGGAGGTAGAAAAATTAGGTTGGTAAGAAGTGAGAGCAGGGGTCATTATGTTGTTTTATATGAATCATGGGACTCCCATGTCTGTTAGCCGCCCTGAGCCCGCTTGGTGGGGAGGGCGGGATATAAAAATAAAATATTATTATTATTATTATTATTATTATTATTATTATTATTATTATTATTATTATTATTGTAGAAGAAGAGGTGCCAGAGCTCATTAGCACAACTCATTTGCATAACTCTTTCCATATGCCACACACCCCTGACATCTCCAGAAGATGTACTAAATTGTATCAGATCAGCATCAACTTTAACATGCTTCTTGAATTACAGTTGTCATCTTACTCCCATCATACTTTTAAAATTACCTTCTCCTATGTGGCCACAGTGACATGATAAAGATTTCCATCTGTCTGCTTTATACGTTTTAGTTATTTCCCCATTTTTTTGTGGGGGGAATATATTAGAAAGTTTGTCGTATCTTAGAGTTCAGTAAAATTCTCACAGGTGGTTTGAGCAATGGAGCCCAGAAGCAAGTGTTGGGGGGGGGGGCGGTAAGAAAGAAAGAGCACAATAAAATTTAGAGGTTCTGAACTCCACTCTTGCGAGCTCCTGCCCAAAATAAAGCCTGTGAGAAAAGTAAAAAGAAGGAAGATAGACAATGAAAGAAAAAGACAAAGACAGAGAAAGAATGAGAGGAATGAATGGAGAGTTATGTTAAAGTTTGGACAAAAGGAATAAAATAAAGGGGAAGGAAGAAAGGAAGACAGGGAGACAGAGAAGTGACAGGAAGACACGCAAGCAGGCAGGCAGCCATTAGAAGCCTGCCTTTCACCCCCTCCCACTTGCAGGTGTGGAGGGGAAGTGAAAAGGAGCCTTCAAATGGCTTCCTGTCTCTTAAAGCAAGCAGCCCACTGTAGTCTAATTTGAATAGAAAGAGTGAAGACTACTTACAGGTGGAAAGAGGGCTTGAGTATAGAGAATATAGAGAGCCTGCTTATCTGCTCTGCTGAACTGCCCCTTCCATTCCTTTTCTGTTGAAGAGATTTAACTGTTTTCTGCCAGAGTTTGCTTCCATGTATATAGTTATTAAACGATGTTCATTGTTACTTAAGCAAGTCTGCCACATGATATTAATTCACACTGGATTCAACCACAGACTGCTATAAATGAAGAGGTAGAATATTGCCCCATAAGGAGGATTTTCTGGCATATTTATAAATCCCTCACCTCCGAAATTGTAGGGTCAAGGGGGAGCATAGTGGGTGAGTGCAGCTTTGGCGGGCAGTGTTAGATGGAGGCAGCAAAATGGTGGCAGCATTGTTTTGGGGCGGGGAGATGAACTGAGAAAAGGCAGTAGTAATCAGCAAGGCTCCAGGAGATCCTCTCTGCAGACAACTGTCTTCATCAGAGGTCAGAAGCTAACTGATGTGGTTCTGGCCTGACAGGGCCGGCAGTAGGCGGGTCACAGCAAGGCTACCCAATGACAGGGGGGAATGGTGACAGAGTGCAAGGCCACTTCTGTGGTAGCCACAACTTCCAATAAAAAACTGAGGATTGAGCCAACACGTTCAGCTTTTATTATAATCTACGATTGGTGTACATTTTATAAAACAATGTGGCTTAGGGTTGCTGCACACTGTTTTTTATTCCATATTCTAATCATTTCCTCAGTATAGGATTGCCAGCCTCCAGGTGAGGACCAACACTAGACGGGATCATGGTGTTCGGACGAGCAGAAAACACAAAATGCACAATGAAAACAAATGATATATAATAATCTACTAATGTCCTCTCAAAAAATTAAACTATTATATTAAATCATTATCAAAATTCCATATGCACAAAGTTGCTTCCAGAAATAATCAATATACCAAATAACAAAATAAACATCAAACTAGTATACAATCTTAAAGACCATTCTTCCTTTAACTACAGGTGCACAAAGTCCATGGAACATGGATCCTGGATCTAGAATTGCTATATAGAGTCTCTTTGTTATGAAAAGTCTCTTAGTATATTCCCTGTAGAGTCTCAAAGAAATGTACAGCAACCTGATGTACCATTCTGGATACAAGAAGGTGCCTCTGTCCTTAGTGTTGAAAACGAGATGCAAGCCATATTCTTCAGCCCAGTCGACAAGTACCTCACTGTTCTTATAATTAATTAATTATCTGATTTCCACGGTGGCTGTTAAAGTCACCGCTGTATACAGTAGGATGAGGATAGATTGATAGGATATGTGCTGGCCATGAAACTGCAGGTTTGTAAATATTAACCACATGTACTTCCCCAATTTTTACTATGATTGTATAGATGTCACTTTGGATGCTGGTCAATACCAGTTTCACATTTTCAATGTTGCTTTGGGCATAAGTCACTATGTCAGAGGTATGATGGTATGTGATGCCAATAACATCATAGCACACAATTTTCACTCTGTGGCAGGCTTGATTTTCATCATCAAGATGAGTTTCTTTAACAAGAGCTAGATCTATTTTATTGGCCAGTAGGAGTCATGACAAGTATTGGCATTTAGACTTGCTTATACCCTCAATATTCATTTGGCAGATTTGGATGCAGTCTCCTATGCCCCTTATCAAGAAGTCCTGCTAAGTCTCCCGGTTCTCTCTTATACCAGAATTGCTTTGTTTGTTTTGAAGGTGCCACTGAACCCTATTCTCACATCTGTTTGTAAACTCTTGTATTTGTATGCTAATTTACTGCCATTCACAGATCTTCCCAACCACCTTAATTCAATCTCAGCTATACTCACCATGTACTTATACATCTTGACTCTAACTGGGCCTTCCTGACAACCATCCCTTCTGTTTCACTGTATTGAGAAAGTGTGCTTGCACATGAAAGCTTGTACCCTGAATAAAACATGGTTGGTCTTAAAGGTAAAGGCAGACTCCTGTGCAAGCACTAAGTCATTACCGACCCATGGGGTGATGTCACATCATGACACTTTACAGGGTGGTTTGCTATTGCCTTCCCCAGTCATCTACACTAGGAGTGTGCATTTGGTTCAGCCAAACCGAATACATCCCACAAAAACAGCTGATTGGGCAGTATTTAGGCCGTATAGAGCCGAATCAGATTCTCTGATCTGATTTGAGAGCTGTGTACTGCACCCATGAATTGCCGCTGAAATTTGGCAGCCAGTCGGCCCCATTATACCCTATGGGCCATTGAAGTCAATGGCAAAATAGGGTATAATTAAATGCAGCTGGGGGGCCAGGGGGTTTGAGATAGAGGCTCCAAATTTTCAGGGAAGCTTCAGGAACCTCTCCTCCTCAGACCCCCAAGCTGGAAAAAGATTGGACCAAGGGAATCCAATTCTAGGGGCAACCAAATAGGGAACTTTCCCCCTATGATGGGAAATAAGCAATCAGTCACTTTCCCCACTGTAATTACAGTGGGAAAAGGCCTCTGGGGGAGAGGGGGTTTGAGTGAGAGGCACCAAATTTGCAGGGCTGCTTCTGGTACTTCTCTCCCACAGAACCCCCAACTTCCAAAAGGATTGGACCAGGGGGTTCAACTCTAGGGGCAACCGTCTATGATGGGGAAATCTACCCCAGGCAGCAGTCAGATTCTTCTGCAGTCAAGTCAACTGTGCTAAGGGTGCAAGCTTGCAAGGAACATAGTTACCCAGCAGAACCAGTGCTACTGTGGCAATTGTAGTGCAATGCACAGGACCAAATTAGAGAATCCCTCAGATTTAAAAATTGGGATGGGGCTTTCTGTAGGGACTGCAGCACAGAACCAGTGCATTGAATGCACAAGTGCCAAGCAGCAGAGATGGGGCATGGACTTTCCACACGCAAAGGAATTGCATACTGAACCATAGCCCTACCTGTGGGGAATCCTGTAACACTACACTGTAAGAAAGAAAATTTTGGAAACTAGGACAGGACACTTGGGTTCTAAAAGAAGCTTCTGGGAAGTCAAGGCTGCTCAAAGAGAAACTTAACATGTGGCAATAAGTTGCATGGATATCACCTCTAATCTTCTTTTAAAAGCAAGTAACTTGGAAACCTGTCACTGTACTGTACTTATTCTAGTTCTTGGTTCTGGCATGACACATATCTGAAGAAAGAAGCATTCCTATCTATGATAACAAAGCTGAGAGACCAGTCACTGCAAAAATACTCAAGGCCCAGGAATCCCCAGGATTTCATAGAGATATTGGCTTCCTATCTCAGTGGACATAATAACTTGCTCAGCTCTTAATTTTCCCCAGAATTCAGACTCTGATGGTTTTAAAAGAGCAACTGGTCTTATGAAGTGTCCCTGTTTAGGGGTGGGGTCCTGTATGAAGAGCCCTGTAAACCATTACTTTGATCAAGAATTGCACTCCATTGGCTTGCGAAGACCAGGTTAGACACCCTTACCATGTAAAGAAAAGGCGTCAAACATTAGCACAAACCCAGTATTTCAATACAATCCTAAAAAGAGTTATGCCCTTCTACATCTGTTATAGTCAATGAGTTTAGAAAGGTGTAATTCTGTTTAGGATTGCACTGTTAAGCTAGTAAAGGCTTTTAGCCAAAGACACTAGTGAACTACATTGGTCACAATTTTGGGAAGTATTGATGCATGTTTTCAGGCAAGCAACATCAGTTTTTTACATTTCCCTCCCAGAAGTGAGAACATAACAGGATTTAATTCAAGTGCTTTTTGTCAACATTCAGATGTACCTGTAACTTTCCCCATAAAGAAATTGTATCAAAAACTTTCAACAGATGCCATTTTTAAAGCAAAAATTCTGCTGCTAATTCTATTCCACGTATTTGAAGTGTTCTGTAGCTTGATCCAATTCCTAGCTTTTAAGAATATGCTTTTCAAATAAATTCAAGAAGTGAAGTAACTTGCTTACATACCAAACCCACGATCTTCCTTGAAAACAGATGGAGAAATATTTCTTCCCTTGCTCAGTTATATTTTTGTATTTTTTTGCAACTCTGATACTGGATGTATTAGTTGCTGAAGACATATAATTTATGTTGTGTGATAACATTTTTTTAGTAGAACTATTCTAAATTATAGAAATGTACTCCTTGGAGGCAGTACTTAAAAGGTTTAGGCAACATAGACTAATACATGTGAAATGAAAATGGTCATGTAAACAGACAAGAATTATTTGTCCTTGCCAGATATAATTTAGTAGCCATCAAGTACTTTTTTCAAACCGTTTTATGTTTTCAGAAGTCTTCATGCTTCATGTTCCTCCACAATGTAAGATGGATATTATAAAGAGTTGTAGTGAGCTGCTTCTGAACCAGTGGACAAGGTTAATGGCATAAATGGAAAAATTAAACATTCCTTACTCTCCCACCTGTTCCTGAATTCTTTTAAGTTTTAAGGCAAATTACATTCCCATGTAGTCTTTTACTTCACAGCCTAATCCTAAAGGCATCTTGTTAATTGTAAGTAGGTGATCATGTAGGTCTACTCAGAATCCCACTCAGTAGGACTTTCTCTCATGAAAATAGTCTGTATATGAACAACTAAGGGAGGAATCCTACACAGGCCTACTCAGAACTAAGTCCATGTTATTCAGTGGGGCTCCCTTCCAAGAAACTGTCCTTTAAAATACAATCTAAAGGATCAAGCCTAAGCAGGTCTACTCATGTGTAAGCCCCACGTCATCCAATGGGGCTTAATCTAAGGCAGGGGTGTCAAATGCACTGCCGGGGGGGGGGGGGGGGAGATCAGGATCAGGCCCCTGGAGGGCTCCTATCAGGCCCACAAGCAAGTCTCCTTCCTTCTCCCTCTCTCTTCCTTCCTTTTGCATAACAGCTTGCTTTGCAAGGCTTGCTCAACTACGCAGGAGCTACAGAGCAAATGCTCTATTTTCTCCATTGGCTGAGGTTCCTCCCTTGGGGAAAGGGGGAGGGAGAGATTACATTGCCAGGCTTTCAATCACACAGCAGCTACCAAGCCAAGCCTCTCTTCCTTCTATTGGCTAAGGGTCCTTCCCTTCCTTGTCCCCTGGGGAGGGAAGGAAAGAACTAACCTTTTCTGGGAGCCAGTTTGGTGTAGTGGTTAAGTGTGCGGATTCTTATCTAGGAGAACCAGGTTTGATTTCCCACTCCATTCCCAAGGTCATATCAGCAAGTGTATGTAGAGGAGTGAGAAATCAAACCTAGTTCTCCCAGATAATAATCCACACACTTAACCACTACACCAAACTGGCTCAGTCCATCACACAAGCCTCAGACATGAGAAGCAAAATGTAAGCCGGGGGAGGGGAACCTGACTGGAGGAAGATGTGGGAAGGAGAATCTCATAAGCTTCCCTGCTACAGTAGTACTCCTTCCCTAACAACCCAAGGGACCACTGACAGGTTCCTGCAATCACAGATGCATGAGAAGACTCCTAGCTGGAGTGGGTGGGGTCAGAGAGGCAGAAGCAAGCAAGGCAAGATCTCAGAGCAACCAGCTCTTGTCGCAAAAGGAAGAATGCTTTTGCCCGCAGCAGCAACCTTGCTAGTAACCTTGGAGGAGCCTTGATGGAGTACTGCTGGAAATGTTCATATGTAAAACACTTAATACCTTTTTACTGTCCTTTGCCCGCTTTTTTGCAAAAGCAGGCCAGATATTTCCTGTACCCATTTACACAGCTGCTTTATCTTCCTTACATACGTATGTGGCCTTCAACAACATAATGTTTGGAGAGGGGGAGCAAAAAAGCTGAATGGTATGGGTACCTGAGATTTGCTGGCTAGCAAAACACCCAGAATGCCCAGAATTCTAGTATGGAGGGTAATACCAAAACGGGACTGACAGAAGGAACCATGGAGACCAGAAAAAAATTGCTATGGTGGGGGGGGGGGCGGGTTGCAAGAAAGGAACAGGAAGAACAGCAGTAGATAATGCTTTTTTTCTGAGGTAACGCGGTGGAGAGGAGTTCTGGAACCTCTTGTGGAAACAAAATTCTCAAAAAAAAAATGTTTAAAAGTTCATGAGGGGCACCTGTGTATTTCTCCTTCATTTCCCTCTCGAGAGTTCTGGCACCTCTTTTTCCAGGAAAAAAAAAGAAGAAGAAGCCCTGGCAAGGTCAAACTTTCCCTCACAAGCTAGACTTTCTCCCATTATGAAATTCCACCCCTCAAGTTTTTTTTTTTTAAAAAATAATCTTTCAGTTGAAAGAGAAAGGCAATTTCCAGTGGCAGACAGGAAACTATCTATTCGTGTATAATGCAAGCTGCACATACGTTCCTTCATTTTAGAAAAAAAACCCTATTGCAAATGAAAATAAATGCACAAGGGAAATATTCCAGTGTGTTCAGTAAACATCTGGTTACCATTTTCTAAGAACCCACCTATTTAAGCGAATGAAATATGTTTAGAAAAATAAATAATACACTGGGTCTTTTGTTCTTTTCATTACTGGCAAGGAAGGGAAATATCATGAACTGAGAGGTCACAAGAAGCTCAGCTTTTATAAATACAAAAGTCTGAGAAAATTTAAGTAAATTGAATTCAAGTTCAAGCAGTATAAACAATCCAACAGAGTTAAGGTTAAATAAACATGGCTAGGGACCCGCTGATGCTAATACTAGCGCTAAGGTTCTTGAAACATTAATAAATGCGTTTTTATTCACTTTCAAAGAAGCATACTAACAATCACAAGTTTGACATGAAAGTTTCATGGAATAAATTAGTTAAAATGTTACATTCAGTTTTGCCTTAATTTTTCTTAAATACGCATGCAAGCACCACAGATGTACATAGAACATTCATTTCTCAATTTGAAACATATGTTGCATGCATTAATTTTTGTTTGGAAAGCAAAAGAGATATTTCCATTGCATTATTTAGCCCTGCCTTTCAGCAAAACCTTCCATTTAAGACCACATGTGTAGACTTGTGATCATTTTGGGTTTTTTTAAACTTTAACTTTACTTGTAAATATACTTTAGAATTTTTTATATTACCTGTTTTGATTTCCTGTGAAAAGAATGTGAGACTTCAGTATGATGGAGAAACAAGGGAAAGAGCAGGAATTTGATTTTAAGGAAAAATGAAGAAAGTGAAAACATGTGGTAATTCCATGAACGGACACAACCTTTCAAAATAATTTAATGGCAATAAAATATTTTTAAAGTTACACAAAAGAAATTTTTCTGAAATGAGTTTACAATTCTAAATCCTATAACAAATCTTTCTTTCTTACCTTTCCTGATCAAAAACCAGGGCTCCTTTCATCTTATATACTTAACAACATACATTTAAAAAGCTCCATGGGTCCATTAATTCCTTGAATGAGCAGAAAAGCTAATAATTTGACACAGGTCACTTGATGTAGCATCTTGACAATATCAGGTTTCTAGCTCATGAACGGAAGGGTTTTGTGAGCCTGGGATGGCTCAGCAGGTCAACTTATTTTTTGTTAGAGAAAAATATTATTAATATCTGTATGCACAAACACTTGAGCAAGCTAGCAGGGGAGTTAATAATATCAGTGTACATCTGAACACATATCCTTTTGAAAGCAAAGATCAACATTTGCATTTGAATGCTCAGTCTAATGCTCATTCAATTAAGCCTGCAAGTATACTACCTGAGTTTGTATGGATATCTGTGATGAAGGGATGGAAAATGCCATGGAAACTCCATGGGTGTTTTCGCACTCACCTTCAGCCGGCGCGACCCCCCTCTTCACCGCGCAGGATCTGCGCGGATTTCGCACTAAATGCCGCGGAGCAGCCGGAAGAGCCGGAAACTCCCGGCACAAAAGCAGCGCAAACGGAAACTGCTTTTTGGCGGTTTCCGTTTGCGCCGCAAAAGCGCCGGGAGTTTCCGGCTCTTCCGGCTGCTCCGCAGCATTTAGTGCGAAATCCGCGCAGATCCTGCGCGGTGAAGAGGGGGGTCGCGCCGGCTGAAGGTGAGTGCGAAAATGCCCCATGAGTTTCACCCATTCCCCTAGTATGGCAATGCCTTCTGAAACACCTGAACATAAAAACAATGTACTGTAGGAATGGTCAGAGATGGACTTCAAAATCCTGTATATTATTAGTAGGAACAAGATCAAGATGGGTAGCTGTTAGTCTGTAGCAGTAGAAAAGAGCAAGATGGACAAAATTAGTGGCAGGGTATGAGCTTTCCTGAGTCACAAGTGAGCAGTGACTAAAATAAGCTCATACACTGCCACAAATTTTGTTCATCATTAAGGTGCCACTGGACTCTTGCTCTTTTCCACTGCTAGAAGGAGCAAATTAGTCAAAGAGAGAAAGTGAGTCCCCAACAAAAAATGTGCCTAATTACTACAGGGAACAGCTTTTCTTGGCATGTGTGTATGTGTTGCCATCAAGCCACAGCTGACTTATGATGACCCCATGGGGTTTTCAAGGCACAAGACATTCAGAGGTGGTTTGCCATTGCCTACCTCCATGTCACTCCAGTGACTCAGGGCCAATTGGCTTGTCATCAGGGAATTCACTCCCACCCCCAGACATAAAGCTGCCACTGAAGGGCCACCATCTGTGGGGTGTACCTTCTGCCAAGGGAGGCTAGGCTGGCAACCTACCCAACCCCCTCCCTCTGGCTTACACTCAGAAAAGGCCTTCTTAGGACTGCAGTGCCAGGAACCACGATCCCGCTTGGGTTGTTTTCTGCTGATGTGGGCTCCAAGTCCCCCATGATCCCACACTTAGTAGGCAGGGAGAGTGGTTTGGGACCCCAGGAGGGAGTAGATTTCTAGGCTTGTGGGACTTGTTTATATCTTTCTTAAAATGTGACATCCTTCTTAAAATGTGGTGACTCAAACAATTCCCCATCAGTTGCTGCGCAGGTGCATTTTGATCCGTTTCTCCCTCCAATTTCCCTTGCAGTTTCTTGCTCTCCAAAAAACACAAGAAAGAAACCGCAAGGGAAATTGATGGAAGCTGAGGATCAAAATGTGCCTGCACAGCAACTGATAGGGAATTAATCACTTGAGCCACAGAAAGCAGAAGCCCGGGTGGGGGGGCAGAGCAACTGCTAGCGAGGAACCAGCCTATGATTCTATTCCACTAGCGTAAGAATATTCCTCCAATGTGGAGAGCTTTCTGCCTGGAAAACATGGCCTCTTTGAGAGAGCCAGTTTGGTGTAGACAGCCAATTTGGTGTAGTCGTTAAGTGCATAGACTCTTATCTGGGAGAACTGAATTTGATCTCCCAGTCTTCCACATGCACCTGCTGATGTGACCTTGGGTCAGCCACAAGTTTTCCCAGAGCTGTTCTGCTTAAAAGCAGTTATGGGAGAGCTTTCTGAGCCCCACCTACCTCAGAGAGTGTCTGTTGTGGGGAGGGGAAGGGAAAGGGGATTGTAAGCTGCTCTGAGACTCCTTTGGATAGTGAAAAGGGGGTTTAAATCCAATTGTTTCTTCTCTTCTTCTCTTCTGTCTACCACACTAGGCCACGTGTTAGAGGAAGGCTCCGCTATTGACAGAACAGAATCACGAGTTCCAGCCTTCTCATTTGAAGTCAGTTAACTCTGTATTATTTCATTAGGAACATAATGGCATAAATTAAGTTGTGAATTAAGTTGGTAACTTATCGAGTCAATTTTCCCTTCACAACCTAGGTTTTCAGAATATTAATTACATAGAGTCTTAAAACTTCAGTGAAGGAACAGATGGCACTAATCAGCTATTTTATCCGCTACCAATTGTACAAAAAATATTTCATTCTTTAAGAATTGGTCTTCAGAAATCATACGACTTACTTGGCCAGAAGCTGTGGAAATTACTTGCATGGAGCTGTGCTAACAACTGGCACAGAACTGCTAATAAATAATCATTAAAAGGACTTAATCTCCTTAGAAGATAGTTGTCATGAATAGAAACAGCCCTGCACAGTTTCTTCATCATAACAGTTATCGAATTGTAGTTGGTGTGATTCCCAGAATTTTGTTTCCAGCCATCATCCTGGTTGGGTTGCTGAGTGACCTGAAAAAAAACAAAAGCCTGGTCTGCTGTTTAGTGGAATTAAACAAAGGTTTTCATAGTATGAAGATTGGTGGTGAAAACCTGTAAGGTTTTCAAGGCAAGCGATGAAGAGAGGTGGTTTGCCGTTGTCTGCCTTTTTGTGTTAAAATCCGGGCCTTCCTTATTGGGCTCCCATCCAAGTACTATGCAGGGCTTAACTTCTGAGATCTGATGAGATTGGGCTAGCCTGAGCCATCCAGGGCAGGGCAGGAAAATATTATCAACATCTAATATGCATGTCACGTTGCTATTAAAGATACTACTGCAGGGCTGGTTGAACAGTTGCCCAAAGATTGGTTAATTTATAATGTTTTTACCACCCTTTCTCCAAGAAGCTCAAGGCATATTTTCAGTACCATTCTAAGTAGAGTTACACTCTTCACAGTTCATTTAAGCCAATGGGTTTAGAAGGGTGTAATTCTGCTTAAAATGGCACTGATGGTCTCTCCCGCTCCCAGTATATCCTCATAGCATCACTTTGGCAAAGTGGTTAAAGCAGGGGTGTCACGCATATGGCCCAGGGACCAGAACTGGCTTCTCCCCTCTTATCTGGCCTAAGAGCAACTGATGTGAGGGAAGGAAGGCAGGTGGCTGTTCAGGGGAGAGCAGGAAAGTCAGTGCACATGGTTGGGTGTAGGTGATTGAAGTTGTCAAGAAACAGAAAGGAAATTGCTAGGGGAAAGAACTATGAGGCTGAGGCAAAAAGGAGGTCACTACCATCCCCCCCCCCCCACAACACTCACTCTGCATCCCAGTTCCACAGCTGCTCAGATGTGTGGTGGCAACTGCAGAACTTTTCCCTTTCCCTTCTCCACTCACTTCTGAGGCCGGGACATCTTTCCCCTCAGAACAGCGTGTACAAGACAGCCAGTTGCCTTTCAATCCATATGCTAGCCCTCCTCCTCCTCCCTCCTCTGCCAACCAGCAAACTGCCACTCATGTACACTCTCACCAACCTCCTCACAGTTGCTGTTTGGTGTGGCAGTGGCTGCATCAGCCACTCAGCTCTGCACCTCTATGTAGTGGGGCAGTGGCTGCATCAGCCACTCAACTCTGCCCCTCTATCTTCACTGAGGTTGGAGAAGGCATGAGGGGGGAAAGCCACACCTCCTCTTGCTTCACTTTTGCTGCTATTTCCCCCCCCCCCTCCACACACACACACTATTCTTCCACTCCTGTTCTTAACCCATGAAGAAAAAGGGGTCATGGGAGGACAAAAAGCACCCATTGGAGGCTTCACAAACAGCCTCTCCAACAAGCCTTCCCCTTCTGTGGGAAATATAGGAGGAACAAGAACTGGTCGTGGGGGGATCTCAGAGACTCAGGTTCCGACAAACTGCACCCCCCCCCCCGAGCCAGGAAACTGTTGGATGGGTCACCTGGGGCCAGTTGTTCAGGCTGGACCACCTCACCGGGTTGTTGGTGGTGTGGGGGATGGTGCAGGGGAACAAGAAATCTGGTGTGCCTCCTTGAGATCCTCAGAGGTGGGACAGGGAAGAGAAAAAACAAAAAGTGAGAGATGGGTCGTGGTTGTGTTTGGCTCCTGAGGCCAGGGTGTATGAGGGTGCTGGAAAATTTACTTGCAAGTTTGATTACTTGTTTGCTAAAAGAGCTATATATGCAAAGAAACCCTAATTTGTATGGATACGTAAGATACTCCCCCCTTTTATGATATCCCTTTTAAAAAACCTAGTCTTGCATATAATTGAATACATTTATTGGGGGTTTTGTGGATTCCTAGTAAATCAATTGCTTTCACTCCTAGGAATCAATTGCTTTGGTTTATACTTTGAGTAAAAAATGATGTCATTAATTCGGTTTGCTATGTCATTTATAAAGTTTATGGGCGTTTTCGCACTTACCTTAAGCCGGAGCGACGTCCCTCTTCACCGCGCAGCGTCTGCACGGTTTTCGCACTAATTGCAACGCAGCACCTGGAAGAGCTGCAAAGTCCCGCGGCTTTTGCGTCACAAATGTAAACTGGTTTTTGGCGGTTTACATTTGCGACGCAAAAGCCGCGGGACTTTGCGGCTCTTCCAGCTGCTGCGGAGCAATTAGTGCGAAAACCGTGCAGACGCTGCGCGGTGAAGAGGGACGTCGCTCCGGCTTAAGGTAAGTGCGAAAACGCTCTATATCTCCGATACATGGCATTACATTTTATGGTACACATGGTCCAGTGCAGCAAAGTAACATTTGTGTCAGATCCAGCCCTTGTAACAAATAAGTTTGACATCTCTGAGACAGAGTATGAAACTAGGATCTAGGGTGGCCCATGTTTAAATCCTCACCTCGTCATGGAAGTTTGCTGGGTGGTGTTGGGCCAGTCACCGTCAGCCTAACCGACCTCACAGGTTTGTTGTTGTGACGACAAAATGTAAGAAGGAAAACTGATGTTGTATGTTACTTTGGGTCTCCATTGAGGAGAAAAGCAGGGTATAAATATCTAAATTAATAAACAACCCTGAGCGAGAGGGTTCTCAGCTGACCAAAGATTTATTTAATTTATTTATTTATTTATTTAATTCCATTTATATCCCGTCCTCCCCGTTGAGGTGGGCTCAGGGCGGCTTACATGGACATGCATATGCATGAGTAGGCATAATGATAGGACAAAAAACCCCATAAAACAGTATAAAAACATAGGCTAATTAACATTTCAGCGCTATGATCTTAAGTTTCAGATGAATGATTCTCTGTAGAGCAGATCTTAGATTGTCCTCTCCGCTGTTGCTGTAAAGCAGATTGCAAGGGGTGGTCCATATGTTGCCTAAAAACTATAGTGGCCAGCAGTCTCGTTTACAAATGGCTGGTGGAAGAGTGCCACCTTACAGGCTCTGCAGAACTGTATGAGCTCTTGCAGGGCCCTAACTTCTTCCAGCAACTCATTCCACCAGCGTGGGGCCACTACAGAGAAGGCTCTGGCTCTAGTTGTCATGAGCCTGGCCTCCTTAGGGCCAGGGATTGAAAGTAGATTTTGTGATTCAGACCAAAGTGTTCTCTGGGGAACATGTGGGGAAAGGCGGTCTGACCCACTCTCCACTATGTCTCACTATCTGCGACCACTGGGAAGTTTTTCAAGAACTCTGTAAAAGCATATTTCATGAAATCTATTCATTGATTTCATATTTTTAAAGTAAAAAAAATGCAAGCATATTTTATTCAGCAGCTTCTTTAAAGAAACTATTTCTCAGACTTCAAATGTTAAGGCAGTAACCAGAGTTGTTTTCAGGCCAATCTATCCTGTTGATTCTCTCCTTTGCTGTCTCCATTAGCAAAATATTATCTCCCACCTCAAAAGCTCTTCAAATGAAAGATTTGTCACTCTATGCCAACTAATTCTTGATCTATCCTTACTTAATGGGCATTGCAAGCATTCTATGTGGTCAGTCTGGAGAACAAAATATGTCAGAATAAAATAATCTTATTTTCATCTGCTACCTAGGCAAAAGTTTTCATCCATATAAGAATAAGACTCTAACCAGACATGCTGGTTTCCATAGCCATTTTCCAAGCTTAGTTTTGGCCTGCTGGGGGCCCAGTTCAGATCAGAATTGTGGCTCAACATGGGTCTTAAACTCCCCTCCCATGTATTTTTCCCAATCTGAGGTGATCCTGGAGGGGAGGGCGATTTTCCCAGTTTCAGGAACTTATGTGTATTGACAATAGGGTTGCCAAGTCCAATTCAAGAAATATCTGGGGACTTTGGAGGTGGAGCCAGGAGACTTTGAGGGTGGAGCCAGGAGGCTTTGGGGCGGAGCCAGGAACAAGGGTGTGACAAGCATAACTGAACTCCAAGGGAGTTCTGGGCATCATATTTAAAGGGACAGCACACCCTTTTAAATGTCTTCCTTCCATAGGAAATAATGAAGGATAGGGGCACCTTCTTTTGGGGCTCATAGAATTGGACCCCCTGGTCCAATCATTTTGAAACTTGGGGGGTACTTTGGGGAGAGGCACTAGATACTATTCTGAGAATTTGGTGCCTCTATCTCAAAACACAGCTCCCTCAGAGCCCCTGAAACCTCCAGATCAATTCCTCATTATACCCACATAGGGAATAATGAAGTGCTCAGCAGACGTTCCCCCCCTCCCCCCCACTCCGTTTCTGCCGACTCTGAAGTGAGGGATTGGCCTCTCTACACATGAGTTGCAGCCAACTTCTTCCAAGTAACACAGACACCCCATCCCAAGAGGAAGCCTTTCCAATCGGAGACTGGAGCCTCCGGAGGGGGAAAGTCACATGGTGGCTTTGGGGGCGTGGCTTCCCCCCATTGGCCAGCTGACTGGGGGCGGGAAGGAGCTTGGGAAAGTGGAAGAACCCCCGCTGGGACCTGGGGATTGGCAAGCCTAATTGACAAGGCCATACAAAAATTTCCCCATTGAGACAAATAGTGGCTCCATGGGCCACTTCAGATTAGGAAAATAGTGTGACAGGTTTAAATAGTCAGTCACAGTCACAAAACCTTTATAGGCATAACAAGACAACACCATATGGATAACAATAGAGTTTATGGTCAGAAAGAACATCTCCTCCTGGAAGAATGGTAAACGAATTTTGCTACAGATTCAATAGTTTTACTCTTGTTTGAGGCTAATAACAAAAAAATCTTATGGTCCTCAGATTGACTCTCCAAGGGTTGCAAAAAGGGCTTTAAAAAGATAGCATGAAGATTATCATAGAATTTACAATACAGAAGAACATGGTGCTTATCCTCAATCGAATTTAATTTATATCCCACCCTCCCCACCTAAATATAGAATCATAGAATTGGAAGGGACCTCCAGGGTCACCTAGTCCAACCCCCTGCACAATGCAGGAAACTCACAAATACCTACCCCAAATTCACAGGATCTTCATCGCTGTCAGATGGCCATCTAGCCTCTGTTTAAAAACCTCCAAGGAGGGAGAGCCCACCACCTTCCGAGGAAGCCTGTTCCACTGAGGAATCGCTCTAATGGTCAGGGAGTTCTTGATATATGTTGTATCCCACCTAAAGTAGCAATATTATCTTGTTGTAACCTGCCCTAAGACTTACTATGCAAGGAGCTGGCTGGCTAGAAATCAAATAAATAAATATCTGGTGGAAGAGGGGATAGTTTGCCTGGTTTTAACACTTTCCCTCCAATTGATCAAGCAATTGTTAGTAAGGAAAAGAGAATCCAAGGGAGACTGGAGAGATTTCCCCCTTTATTACAAAACCTCTTCTACAGTGTTTTCAACATAAACGAGCATAACTGCCCATTCCCCCCTTCCCCTTCCTTTCTCCTCATGCAATATATTTACAAATTTTTTAAAAATCCAAGTAAGACTAGCAATAGAGTACTAGCAGAAATCCAGCTCTGATGATCAGGCAAGTTATTACTGAGGAACAGAGAATCACAGAAGCTGGTTGGAGGTCGCAGAGAGTTTTCCTTTTTTTCTGTCTGTCTGAAACACATTTGGGACCTGAGGGAATTGGCATGACTAGTTAGACTCTGAGATGCTGTTTATAAATATACTGCTTAATTTGTACAGCATGCTGCCAAGGATTGAAAAGAACAATAAGAAACAGATCCTATAGACTACTATCATTAGGAGGGGGGGTCACACAGCAGGAAACCAGGGAGGGCCTTCTACTGGCTGCCACCACTCTGTCTGGGAGAGTCTGTCTGGGAGAGCCTAGAGCAGCCACCTAGCCCTTGTCTTCCTTCCTGATAAAACACTTTCTATCTGTGACTGAAGAGATAAGAGGACCCAGGCAGTATAACAATAACAAGTTTATTGTAAGTGTTCAAAACAAGAAGTGATTTTAATTATTAGTGCAACCGTGAAAAGCAGAAACAGTAAAGGTGGTATAAAGCAAAATAACAGCCCTAATACAACTAGTTATATGCTCTCTTCCTCTAATGCCAAAAGACACACCCTCATCGAGTGAAGGAACCCTGCTGCTGCAGCCTTTCCAGAGAGAACCACCTGATTCTCTAGCCAGACCTATTTATTAGTTTCTCCCAGGTCCCATCCCTCTGGGTAAGTTTTCCCTCCAAAGCTGCTTCTCCCTCAACCAGAGAAACAGAAGGGATCCTGTAGGCCCTGCAGCTACTTTGATACAGACTTTCCTGAAGTCTGTAGGCCTCACTAGGCCAAGGATCATGACAGGGTCAGTGAGAGACAGCTAAAGATCCTAGCACCAGCTGCTGGTGCTATCATTGGCTATCTGTCTCTCTGTGTTAATCTTGGTAGTTTTTTTTTCTGTGAGTGTATTGGATTCAGGTCTCCGATTCAGCAGGAGCTCACAGGAGCACAGCTCCTGAACCTTTCTAAGGGCCCACCAACCTTGTCCATTGAAGTGTAGAACATACACTCAGTAGGTGTAGCTGCATAACAACCCCTGGATTAGGAGAGCGGGCAGCCAGTCAGCCACCAGGGGCTTTGCCACGCCCCCAGCAGCCTTCATGAAACCTTGGAGAAGCCCACGCCACCAGAGCCAGTTTGGTGTAGTGATTAAGTGCATGGACTCTTATCTGGGAGAACCAGGTTTGATTCCCCACTCCTAGGCTTGCCAATCCCCAGGTCCCAGTGGGGGTTCTCCCGCTTTCCCAGGCTCCTTCCCGCCCCCAGTCAGCTGGCTGACGGGGGGAAGCCCTGCCCGCACAGCCACCATGTGACTTTCCACCTCTGGAGGCTTCAGTCTCCGATTGGAAAAGCTTCCTCTTGGAATGGGGTGTTACTTTGAAGTAGCTGGCAGCAACTCGTGAGTAGAGATGCCAATCGCTCACTTCAGAGTCGCCAGAAACTGGGGGGGGGGGGGGAATGTCTGCTGGCCATTTCATTATTCCCTATGTGAAGATCGATTCTCATAGGAATTGATCTGAAGGTATCGGGGGCTCTGGGGGGGCTGTTTTTTGAGATAGAGGCACCAAATTTTCAGTATAGCATCTAGTGCCTCTCCCCAAAATACCCCCAAGTTTCAAAACGATTGGACCAGGGGGGGTCCAAGTCTATGAGCCCCAGAAGAAGGTGCCCCTATCCTTCATTATTTCCTTTGGAA
Organism: Heteronotia binoei; assembly: GCF_032191835.1. Taxonomy (NCBI): domain Eukaryota; kingdom Metazoa; phylum Chordata; class Lepidosauria; order Squamata; family Gekkonidae; genus Heteronotia; species Heteronotia binoei. The sequence continues at coordinate 27,220,157 of NC_083230.1, read as the reverse complement.
GGAAGGCATTTAAAAAGGTGTGCTGTCCCTTTAAATGTGATGGCCAGAACTCTCTTGGAGTTCAATTATGTTTGTCACGCCCTTGCTCCTGGCTCTGCCCCCAATGTCTACCAGTTTTGCTCTGCATGTTCACAAGTTCACAATATGGCATCTAGGTGTAGAACATGCAAAATATACCCTCACTTTAGGCATCAGAAAAATTTACAAATATTTTTCCAGTGAATGAAGACTCTTAAGAGTACAGAATTCTAACTGTAGTTCTCATTGTTATCTACACAAGTTGCTTTCTGGAATAGCTCAGTCCAAGTTTTTCTCAGACAAGAATGTCTTCTTTCTCATTTGGTTATTTTTCTTTTCTTTTCTTTTCTTTTTTAAATAGGTGAATTAAACCCCTGGGACCTTATGATTTGCTTATCCTCCAGCAAAGCTGACTATGAAAATTGCTTAAGTACACTGGACACACATCGAACAATATTATTGCAGAAGGTATGGTTCCAAAGGGTCATAGCTGTTGACATTCTATTAAATCAGGAGTCCCCAATTTTATTAAACCTGTAGACGCTTTTTGGACTTTTGAACACACGTTGTGGGCACTACAACAAAATGGCCACCATTAGGATCTGGGTCCAATCAGAAAATGTAAGGAGGTTTCACATTGGATGCAGCTGTTTCCAAGTGGGTGCTCCCTGCAGACAGAAAAGTGATCTTCTGGGCTCTTCTGAAGCATCTCCAACTCCACTAAAGTGGAGAAAAGCCAGAACTGGCTCTTTGCTTTGGGAAAGAAGCACATGGGTGCCAGGAAATGCTTTGGAGAATACCATGCTAGAAACCACAGCCTTAAGTAATTATCTTTTTGATTTAGATATTTGTTTCACTGCTCTATCATGCACACTATTCGATAACAACATTAACAGATATCATATTTCTCCCTTACCACTGTCCAGCTACTACAGGTATGTGCTGACACTTAGAAAATAAAACACATCCTTTGCCTACACAAGGTCCCAGATTCAGTCCCCAGAATTCAACAGACCTTGAGCAGAAGAGATGCTTTCTGAAGACCTTGAAGAGCTGCTGTCAATTAGAGTAGGCAACACAGCAGGATAGACCGGGGGGGGGGGGGTGGCCAACGGTAGCTCTCCAGATGTTTTTTACCTACAACTTCCATCAGCCCCAGTCATTGGCCATGCTGGCTGGAGCTGATGGGAGTTGTAGGCAAAAAACATCTGGAGAGCTACTGTTGGCCACCCCTGGGATAGACCGATGGTCTGTCTCTAGGTTAAAATATATGAGACATTATGAGCCTTTGGGGTCAAGATTATTCTGCTGGGGAGGAACCCCTGTACAGCTTTCACATAAATAGAGAAAGCAGCTTCAGGGGTTGGTAATTTACATGGGGAAGGCAGCATGGAGAGCATGTGTTAACTTCCTCTATTACTGCTGACTTCAGGGCCGGGGCATGGGAGTAGGCTAAGTAGGCCACCACCTCAGGCGCCATTTGGCCTAGGGGCACCATGAGGCCCCCCCTCTCCCCGGCAACTTTTGAAAGTGGCCGGCAACTTTCGTGGCCACCACCACCTCCCCGCTGCCCCGCATCTCCCTCCCTGCACCTGAAAACACTTCCCCCCGCCGCCTTCCACAGCCACGGCTGCCCCGTGCCACCCTCCCTGCACCTGAAAATGCTCCCCACCACCGCCTGTTCCCACCGCCTCCCTGCTGCCCCATGCCTTCCTCCCCACACCCGAAAACACTCCCCGCCACCACCTTCCACAGCCACCGCTGCCCCGTGCCTCCTTCCCCACACCAAAAAACACTTCCCGCCGCCTCTGTGCTGCCCCGCGCCTCCCTCCCCACACCCAAAACCGCTTGCCGCCTTCCCACTGCCCCACGCCTACCTCCCCACCGCACCCAAAAACACTTCCCAGGACCATGATTCTCATCCCAGCCCTCCCCTACTTCAAAGGGAGCCAGCCGGCTTCCTTTGAAGCAGGTGAGGTGAGAGCCGGGATGAGAGCTCGCGTATAGCACGGGCAGCCCGATGATGTCACTTCTGATGATATCAGCGGGCTGCGCGCACAAAGCACACGCAGAAGAACACCAGGGGGGGTGGGGAAACGGCCATCTGCCTAGGGGCACCCAAACCCCTAGCACCGGGCCTGGCTGGCTTGATTCAGTTCAGTCATCTTCCTGGGGCTACTGATAAAGCAATGGGAGATCTGGTCATGGATTTTCACTTTCTCTACTGGTCTTGCTCTCAGCATGACAGCTTCATATGTTGTAAGCGAGGTTACAACCCAGGCCTTTCTATGTGTAGTTGTTAGGCTTCCCAATCCCCAGGTCCCAGCGGGGGATCCCCTGGTTTTACAGGCTTCCCCCCTCCCCCAGCCAGCTGGTCGGCGGGGGAAGCTCCACCCCCACAGCCATTATGCACCTCCAGGAACGATTCCCATAGGGAATGATGGGGAATTGATCCGCAGGTGTCAGGGGCTCTGGGAGGGCTGTTTTTTGAGGTAGAGGCGCCAAATTTTCAGTATAGCATCTAGTGCCTCTCCCCAAAATACCTACCAAGTTTCAAAAAGATTGGACCAGGAGGTCCAATTCTATGAGCCCCAAAAGAAGGTGCCCCTATCCTTCATTATTTTCTATGGAAGGAAGGCATTCTAAAAGGTGTGCTGTCCCTTTAAATGTGATGGCCAGAACTCCCTTGGAGTTCAATTATGCTTGTCACACCCTTGCTCCTGGCTCCGCCCCCAGTGTCTCCTGGCTCCACCCCCAAAGTCTCCTGGCTCCACCCCCAAAGTCCCCAGATATTTTTTTAATTGGACTTGGCAACCCTAGTAGTTGTAGCACTGCCTTAAGAAAACACTGAGGTAACAGGGAAAGGCCTTTGAGCCAGAGGCTGGGGCAGGAGAGCCATTTGACCTGGGCCTCAAGCTCAAAGGGGGTCTCACATTTAGACATATGTTAATTTTTGTTGGCATTTGGTAAGTTTTACAACATGTTCTTTTGGCATCACGTCTTGTCGTTTTTTATCTTTTATTTTGACTAGAGCTGAAGTGACCATTTCTTTCTAGACCTCTGAAAGGGCTTGTGGGTGGCCCCCTCTTGTCAAACTATTATTTATATTTGTTTAGAAATGTTTATGCTGCCTCTCCAGGAACCTGTCTCCCCCCCCCCCAAAAAAAACTAATGAAAATAAAACATTAAAAGATATTAATTAAAATCCATCTTTAAATATCCAGACCAGCATAAAAGCATAGATCATAAAAATAGATTACTAACAGCTTGAATGTGCTTCCTCCAGACTTTCTATAACCTCCAGCTCCAACGCTGCAAAGATGGACAAGTAACTCAGAAGCAGAAGAATAGTGGATACATTTATTAGATTTTGGACCTTCTGCAGGCCGAGTAGGGTTGCCAGCCTCCAGATGGCAGGCAGGGTTACAATTCAGGCCTTTCTATATGTAGTTGGTGCACTGCCTTAAGAAAATACTTAAAGCAGGTGTTTGCAGACTAAAATATTGTTTATCGATCAACCCCTTAATCAAAAGCCTGTCACCTACAAGAAAGCATCAAAGGCACCAGGTAAGCCTCATGGGGAAGGTGCCATTACTAAAAAAGCCCTATTTCTGGTTGCCTCCTGCCTCAAGCAGAAAGACATTCCATAAATGAGGTGCCACTTCTAAAAAAGCCCTATCTCTGGTTACCACCTGCCTCACCTCTGGAGGACTGATACATACTGATGTTACGCCAGCCCTGATAAGGAGATTTCACTCTTAAGATCTAAACTGGAAGGGACATATTACTATTCGCTGTATGTGTAATTGCTGCTGACGTAAGGAAAGATACATTTGTGGCCTTCCAAAAAAATTGTGTCATTCATTTCCAAATTAGAACATTCCATTTTGGGTCCTATATTAATTGTTTATTGATTTACAAGTGCAACAAGGACTTTGTTGTATGTTGAAATTTGTACTATTTGTAGGGTTGCCAAGTCCCGTTCAAGAAATATCTGGGGGCTTTGGGGGTGGAGCCAGGAGACTTTGGGGATGGAGCCAGGAGACATTGGGGCGGAGCCAAGAGCAAGGGTGTGACAAGCACCATTGAACTCCAAAGGGAGTTCTGGCCATTGCATTTAAAGGGACTGCACATCTTTTTAAATGCCTTCCTTCCATAGGAAATAATGAAGGATAGGGGCACCTTCTTTTGAGGCTCATAGAATCAGACCCCCTGGTCCAATCTTTTTGAAACTTGGGAGGTATTTTGGGGAGAGGCACTAGATGCTGTGCTGAAAATTTGGTGCCTCTATCTCAAAAAACAGGCCCCGCCGAGCCTCCGATACCCGCAGATCAATTCCCCATCATTCCCTATGAGAATTGTTCATGGAGGTGCATGATGGCTGTGGGGCTTCCCCCTCTGGCCAGATGGCTGGGGGAGGGGGGAAGCCTGTAAAACCAGGGGATCCCCCTCTGGGACCTGGGGATTGGGAAGCCTAACTATTTGACCTCTGAAGAAGGCCTCTGCAAGTCAAAACACATCAGGTCATATATAGTTCTTTCATGTGCATTTGTCACTTTGATGAGTTTATGAGGCTTCATTTGGGCCCCTACAAGGTTTTTATATGTTTTTTTTTAAATAAACACATGGACTTTTGTCTATAAGTATTGATGTTTTTAACTTTTAGCCCCTTACTAGTATTCTAAACTTCCTTTGAAAAAAGGGGCACAAAGACCATGTCTTGTAATGCGGATCCTAACTGGTGGACACTGGTATAGATGTAGCAATATCTGACTTGTTATAAAGCAGTTTTGTGGAGAGTTGAAGATGTGCTATGTTTTGTTTAACAGCTGTCTCATGCCTACTGAAAAGATAATGTTATACCATGACCTACCTACCTCTCTCTTTCTTTCTTTCTTTCTTTCTTTCTTTCTTTCTTTCTTTCTTTCTTTCTTTCTTTCTTTCTTTCTTTCTTTCTTTCTTTCTTTCTTTCTTTCTTTCTTTCTTTCTTTCTTTCCAGATGGCTCTCAACTGTTTTGCTGGGAGTCACTTTGCTGTCACCTCAAGTGAATCTCTGTAATTCACATCACCCACAACTGGAATTCAGCTGTCATACATTGCAGGAAAATATAGAATTCCAAAGAAATTGACACAAATGTCTCATTGACTGAGGAATGCTTGGCAATAATGCAAAACAAAGTGTAGAACTTACACTTAGCATTTAAAAGGGAATAGGAGGCCAGTTTTTCTTGATGTTAAGTGGGAGTCATATATTTTCTTTCACTGAACAGACTTGGCTTAAAGATTTATTTAATTTAATCTTTATGCCCTATTCCTAGACTTAGGCAAGTCAACAGCTACACCCATGAAGAACAAATGACAATCAGTGGCATTTTTGAGTGAATGGGGTGTGTGTGTATGAGAGAGAGAGACTGCTAATTTCAAAATCCCATTCAGTTTTATCACATCCCCCCCAAGCTTTAGATAGCTTGTTTCTTAGTATTTAACTACATACCTGGCATGGAGATACCCATACTTTTGTGGCTTATAAATAAAAATTGGACAATATTAAGATTCCATGTAGGTCCAGTTTGTGGCTAACCAAAGTCCTATTCTCTCACTATGGTGTTGACATTCCCACCTTGTGTAATGAGAAAATATTTACCATAATAATTCTGATATATGTTGTTTCCATTTTGTGTGATAGGGCAATGCACCTGTTTTCTAGCTTTAGTATGTGTGAATGTGTGATGCAACAATCATGATATGCTCCCTGCACATATTGAAGTTGGAAAATACATGCATTACCATAGTCATACAATATGGCAATAGTGCATAAAGGTTCAGAAAGTCAGAGCACCAAAAACATAATGATGGAACAGGACTTGAGACTATTTCATTCCTTCCTGAGTAATCAACTCCTCTGTCATCAGGGCAGTAGCTAACAGGGGGAGCACAAGGGCAGTGCCCCAAATAGAATCTGCAGCACCTCCACCCAGTCTTAATTAAGGGAAGATTGAGGGAAAATGGATAGGGGTGTTAGAGTTTCTATAAGGGGCACTGCCCCTGTGCCCCTCCCCCCCAGTGACTATGGCCTTGTCTGTCTTTATCCCAGATAATATTGCTAGCCCTTCATACAGTTTACCAGCATACTTTCCTGGCACAGGCTGAATAAAAAATGATGCTAAGTTTAAGGAAGAAAATGACCACAATTTTCCTCATTGTTTTCAGGCAAATGTTCTCCCCAAAATAGAACATCTCCTTTGCAGAAAAGAAGGGCTATGCCAGATAATGAGAACGTTTCCAGGTAAGCATTCTGATTTCCTTCAACGAATAGCCTCGTACCATCAGCTTTGTATACTGGTATGCAACTGAATAAAAATGCTGAAATGTGAATCCATTTTGTAGACCATTGGTTATGGGAAAAGAATGAAAGCAGTGTGATGGATCATTTTCTTGTCTAACTGAACATAGCTTGATTGTGCTTTTGCATTGTGCAAGTAAACTAGCATGGAGGGGGCAGCCTGTTTGTGGGAAGGCTAGGCTAGAAATAGATGGATGGATGGATGGATGGATGGATGGATGGATGGATGGATGGATGGATGGATGGATAGATGAATGGACAGATGGATGATAGACAGATGGATGATAGACAGATGGATGATAGACAAATGGATGATAGATAGATAGATAGATAGATAGATAGATAGATAGATAGATAGATAGATAGATAGATAGATAGATAGATATGCAAAATGTGACAACTGCTGTTTATAAAGGGTTTTTTGGCACTTTTTCTTCTGAAATGATCCAATTTCTTATAAATCAGAGAATTATTTAATTTAAGGCACAGTTTAGTAGGTATTAGCACAGGACAATTATTTATTTTCAGCCCAATTTGGCATCAACCCAGAAACAACTGAAATAATAATAACACTTCTAAATATGAGCTACACACTTTGTGAAGCCACACACTGTTAGATCTCTTGATGTGTAATTTAGTTGCAAAAAGCACATGGAGAAAATTATATTGACTACAGTCATATAGTGGAGACTTTCTTGATTTTTTTTTAAAAAAACAATGGGCCTGGTTGCCAATTACTAGGTAGTAATATACAACAGGAGAGCTCACACAGGAAACTAACACTACCAACCCAAAGGTAACTGTTATGTATTGGGACTGGAGTTTGGCCTTAGGGCCAGCAGAGCATATAAGCAGGGCCGTTGGTCAGTTCTGCGAGTCAGTTCTGTTTCTATCTCACTATGCTGAATCACTGAATAAAGAGCTGAACTCACTATCTCTTGCTTCGAACCCAGTACATTTCAGTAACTGTGACCAAAATCACTAAAATATATACAATATTTATTATATCAAGAACAGGCAAACTATAGAATTACTGGTCACATAAAGAATACTCAATCCATTTCCATTCGAATCACAATACTCCCATAAAGTCCATAGTCTTCCTGAAGGTGTCAAACTTTCCAATTCATGTAGTGATTCTGTATGTTCATTAATTCCATGAAAATATATATGTGCAACAGGACAGCCGGTGTTTCAATTCCTGTTTCAACGCCACTTTTCTTCAGGCACGGGACTAAAATGTTAGTTCTATAACAAGGATATAAGCTCCATACAAAAGCTTATGCTGGACTAGGGTTGCCAAGTCTAATTCAAGAAATATCTGGGGACTTTGGGGGCAGAGCCAGGAGACATTGGGGCGGAGCCAGGAGCACGGGTGTGACAAGCAGAATTGAACTCCAAGGGAGTTCTGGCCATCACATTTAAAGGGACAGCATACCTTTTAAAATGCCTTCCTGCCATAGAAAATAATGAAGGATAGGGGCACCTTCTTTTGGGGCTTGTAGAATTGGACCCCCTGGTCCAATACTTTTGAAACTTGGGGGGTATTTTGGGAAGAGGCACTAGATGCTAAACTGAAAATTTGGCACTTCTACCTCAAAAAACAGCCCCCCCCAGAGCCCCCAATACCCGCGGATCAATTCCCCATCATTCCTTATGGGAATTGTTCATGGAGGTGTATAATGGCTGTGGGGGTGGGGCTTCCCCCGCCGGCCAGCTGGCTGGGGGAGGGGGGAAGCCTGTAAAACCAGGGGATCCCCCTCTGGGACCTGGGGATTGGGAAGCCTATGCTGGACCATGTGTCTCATCATACACAATTCTTACAGGCAAAATGTTTGGCTGGCTCAAAGCTCAAGGGTTATGTGAATATAATTCTATAGTTTTTAAACATTTCAAAGATGCCCTTGTAACCATTTAGAGTCCCCAAGGCAATGAATAACAAAAAAATTAAAAACAAGTTGAAACACACACACACACACTAACAAAACATAATGATAAATCAACCACAGACACATGAATGGGAAGCACAGTCAAAGAGAATCAGCGGGTGCATTGACACACCAAATAATGTGGTTTGCAACTGGATTTTTACTGTGTAATAGCAAAACCCACTTGCAAACTGTTGCTATATGAAAGCACCAGTGAGGGAACAGCAGACAAAACAAAAAGTGTTAACCCCCCTGGTGAAAGACAACGATAGAAGAAAGTCAGATTTCCCTGGGGCAGGAATTTCACATTTCATAGTATGGTACTGTGACTGAGAGGGCCTTTTCTTGGGTTGCCAGTGCCACCCATGTGGCTTCAGTTGAAGGAGACACACAAAGCAGGGCTTCTGAAGACGACCACAGAGATTGGGTAGGTTTATATGAAAGTAAGCAGTCCATAAGAGCTCCGTGGTGCAGAGTGGTAAAGCTGCAGTACTGCAGTCGGAGCCCTCTGCTCACAACCTGAGTTCGATCCCAGCGGAAGCTGGTTCAGGTAGCCGGCTCCAGGTTGACTCAGCCTTCCATCCTTCCGAGGTCGGTAAAATGAGTCCCCAGCTTGCTGGGGGGAAAGTGTAGATGATGGGAAAGCAAACCACCCCGTAAAAAGTCTGCCGTGAAAACATTGTGAAAGCAACGTCACCCCGAAGTCGGAAATGACTGGTGCTTGCACAGGGGACTACCTTTACCTTTTTAAAGCAGCCCATTAAGTCTTGTAAATAAAGTCTCCTGCATACTGAATGGTCTGCTGTTACAGAATCAATGCCTAACTTGGACTGCTTCTAAATCGCAATAGGAGCAAGCAGTGCAGGAACTGATGAAAATGGTGCCCACACATTTCCCCAGTCCTCCTCCACTTGCTGCCAGCAACCACCCCCCTCCAGGGGGTGCTCCACTTGCTGCCAGGGTCCCACTCCTCCCTTCCTCCTGTCGTGTCTGCACAAAAGTGGTAGCACTAAGACCTCTTGCAGCCCGCTAACCCCCTCATTTTCCCTTTCCCTTCCTTACTGAGGCACACTGTAACACATTATAAGGGGGAAAGGATCTGGGAGGGGGTATAGCTTTTGCCAGTGAGCTACTCAGCCCCACTGTGAAACATATCTTAGCCCAGCCTCCTCCCCATGGTGACTTCACAGATGTTCCCCTGCAGCCATTTTAAAGTTGATTTATTTTTCCCCCCTGGAGAAAGCCCCAGGAATGCTTGGAATGCACACAGCATCATATGGATGACTTCCTTTAATGCCAGGGCTTTCTGCCTTCCATGCAGGGAAAGCAGTCTTGGATTCTAAATACAATCTTAAATAAACGATCATGGCATGCCTCAAGGATATGCTTTTCACATTCACACAAAACGCCTGATTTTAAAACCTGCATAAAGCACTCTTCTATTGTTTGACTTTCTTGGCTCTTCATTAGGATATCCTCTTCATTGTCTGCTAGGTCAATTTGATTTCTTTTTCCTGGCAGAGTTTTCCAATTTAATGTTCCGTGTAAGCATTAGGGCTTCAGGGTTTCTATTATCAAGCTTGGATCTAATCTTGGAGAAATAATAGAAATGGGATACCTTCGCAGCTCTTTGGATTATTATACTGAAGATACCAGACAGCATTGAGTTAAGGGACAGCTGTTCTCCACAAAGACCATTCCTCCCTGAAATGAAAGATTGGAAGAACAAGAAAGAGAGAAATAAATTTCATGTTTCTTTCACTGGTCAAACAGATTCAGCACATAAACCAGCCTCTTCTTTTTTGCACTTAAGTGCATTGTTGCACAAACTCATTTTAAAGGGAAAGAGTTAAACACATACTTAATTCTCCCATTTAAGTCAGGATGGTTTTCTCATTTCTTTGCCTCTTAGGTTAAATACTTGAGAATGCTGGGCAGCTTGTCTGATGTTTATAAACATAACCTCATCTAAGATGCACATTTCTCTGCATGGTTAGTCGAATCATCTCTCTATATTTTTGAGTGATTATGAAGCAACCATTTTGCCAGGAGCAAACTTATTTTCATTCCGTTCTCTGAGCTGATGGATGCATGTGGTAAGCCTGATGCTTAACTGGCATATAGCCACTGTATACTCCCTTTGTTTCTGGCCTGCAGAAATCTGGCTCTGGGATCTTCATTGCATCATGTGGCAAAGTCTGCAGAGCTTGGAAAGCTGCCATGGACACAGTGTTTCTCTTCATTGTCCTTGTGGTCTCTTCAGTAGATAAAATGTGGTATCTTGATAAGGCTACGGATGTCAACACTAGAAAAACTGAGGAAGGCATTGTTGTGGGGCTACATAACTGGCTTCACTTTTTCTTTTCTTTTTTTAATAAGAAGAGCTATTTATGCGAGGCTGCTTCTTGCTCCCTCCTCCACCATACTTTGTTTCAGAATATGTCCAATATGACAGATTGGAATTCTGGGTTTGACAAAGAGAGTGGGGCAGTTTCCTCATCTTCTTGCATTATCTGTTGGGTCCTAGTTACATTTGCACAGTAGCAGATGGTGGGCCAGAACTATCAGCTGTGAGGTGTATCTTCTTCAGCTGTATTCCTTCAGGGGGTTGAGTCATCAACAGCTGTCTTTACTCTTCACATCCACTCTCTACACTGGGCCTGAATCCAAGGACCTATTTTTAAGAAACTGTTTCTAAGAGGGAATATACATGCATACACACATATGCTTTCTCTTTTGCTTTTATGCTTTGGTCTTGTGAAGTGGCAAAAAATATTTTACATAAATAAATAAAACCTTAGGGTCATAGTTGGTAGTTTTAGAAGGGTGGAACTTCTGCTGTTAGACAGCAATCTTAGACATGTCTACTAAGAAGTAAATCTCAGTAGGACTTGCTTCTGGGAAAGTGTCCTTAGGATTAGAACATCAGTGGCAGAGTTATTTAGCAAGGTTGCACTAGTTGGTCAAGCTGCCTTCCAATATACTTCTAGTGATATTTGTGTGACACCTGTGGAAAATCTCTTTCAAAATTCAGAATGTGTTGCTAGATGAAAGACCGACAGAGGAGACATGCAATCCGTGATCCACTTGGAAAAACAGAGAGGGAAGGAAATGGCCTGTGCCACGTGACGCTTGGCTGCTGTTTACGTTGCTGGTATAGGGAGAGTGAAACATGCAGTTAAAGAATGAAAGAAAATCTGACTTTCATTCATATGCTTTTTGGTTCCTTTACATTTTCCTGCAACTGGGAAGCATTTGTTCCTTTACATTTTCACGCATCTGGGAAGTGGCCACACTGGCTAGTGAAAACGACCACTCCTCTGTGGGGATGTGAACTCTGAGCCCATACTGGTAGTTCATGAGATCCTCATGGAAGTGGAATATGTAATGGCTCCCATCAGACAACATAAGGGAGTATTTTAGAACTCATCGCCATCTTGGAGTATAGATCTTGTAATGGAAATAAGGATGGGATGTTGCTTTGTTTTGTCATCAATTGCAGCTGACATAGTTAAACACATACGGCTTTCAAAACAAGACACATTCAGAAGTGGTTTGTGTAGCAACCCTAGACCTTCCCTGATACTACCTTGGAACTTTTGAGTACTAACCAGGACTGACCCTGCTTAGAGAGCTGGTTTGGTGTAGTGGTTAAGTGTGCGGACTCTTATCTGGGAGAACCGGGTTTGATTCCCCACTCCTCCACTTGCACCTGCTGAAATGGCCTTGGGTCAGCCATAGCTCTGGCAGAGGTTGTCCTTGAAAGGGCAGCTGCTGTGAGAGCCCTCTCCAGCCCCACCCACCTCACAGGGTGTCTGTTGTGGGGGAGGAAGGGAAAGGAGATTGTGAGCCGCTCTGAGACTCTTCGGAGTGGAGGGCGGGATATAAATCCAATATTTTCTTCTTCTTCTTAGCTTCTGAGATCAGGCTAGCTTCGGCTATCCAAGTAACACTGGCTCTGGGCTCTTTATTGCATCATGTGGCAAAGGATAATAGGTGTAAACAGAGCCAGCCCTAGACTGTCAGGCACCCAAAGCAAAGCTAACTTCTGGCACACACCCCCGCCCCACTGCACCGATAACATCACCGAGTCTGGGGGGGGGGGTGTGCTCAGTTTGGTGCCCCCAGAAGGCGGGCACCCTAGGCAATTGCCTAGTTTGCCTAGCGGCAGGGCCAGCCCTAGGTGTAAAGGAATGTTAGATTTTTTGCTGTGCCATAAACTAAGACTCTGTAGCTTAATTATAGTCCTAAACATAGTTAGAACAGAAATTCCATTGAAATCACTGGAACTTACGTCTATACACATAGGCCTATTGTGCACAGATATTTTCTCTTGCTTTCACAGTGCATGTCTGTTGGGTTTTCCTTGTCATCCTGCATTGATTTTCCTCCTTTCACCGCTCAGTTCTCTTTCTGGTCATTGTTTTCCCAAGTATTTTTAGAGTGCTTTTGTGCCAAGTTCTCCTTGTTTTGCTTCCAAGCCAAAGCGTACAGATTCCCTCAGATTTCCCCCCACCTTTGTGCTGCCCCTTGAAGGTCACTCCCCTGCCCATATTGAGGTTGTTTCACTAGGGTTGCCAAGTCCAATTAAAGAAAAATCTGGGGACTTTGGGGGTGGAGCCAGGAGACATTGGGGGCGGAGCCAGAAGCAAGGGTGTGACAAGCATAATTGAACTCCAAGGGAGTTCTGGCCATCACATTTAAAGGGACAGCACACCTTTTAAAATTCCTTTCTTCCATAGGAAATAATGAAGTATAGGGGCACCATCTTTTGGGGCTCATAGAATTGGACCCTCTGGTCCAATCGTTTTGAAACTTGGGGGGTATTTTGGGGAGAGGCACTAGATGTTATACTAAAAATTTGGTGCCTCTACCTCAAAAAATAGCCCCCCCCCCAGAGCCCCCAATACCAACGGATGAATTCCCTATTATTCCCTATGGGAATCGTTCTCCATAGGGAATAATAGAATGCCCAGTAGACATTTCCCTCCCCCCCCACGCTTTCTAAAAGGGGGGAGGGCCTCCAAACCAGGGAATCGCCTGCCCCCTCCCTCACACACACACACACTTACCAGATCTTCTTCCGGAGAACTCTTGCTGTGAAAGTGAAAGCAAAAGAAAGGGCGGGGCTGTTCTCCCAAGCCCTTCCTGCTCCCTGCCCAGCCTTAAAGCGGCAGACATTTTACAAACGGCTCAGGAGCTCTATAATGAAGCCTACAGGTATGTTCTCCCCCCCTCCCCCCCCCACCCCCCGCTTCTCACTTCTTGAAGACCGGGAGATGAGGCTGCAAACCCAGGGGACTCCCGCCAGAGCGGAAGGGTTGGGAAGCCTATGTTTCACCTACCCTGCACCTTCTGCCATCCTCTCCCCCTTCGTTAGTATACAAGCTTCATTTCCCCCTCATTTTATTTTTTTAAATTTTTTACAAGTGGCATGGGTCTAGTGATATGAGGCTGTTGCTAGTCTCAGATTGCTGAATGAAAAAAAAATTAAAATAAGGGGGGGGGGGTAAGTTTTAAAGAAATTGTGCAAGGTTTAGTTCCCTGCTGGTATTGCCTTGAAAGGGGGATTGGAGAGGAGCATCCGCAGTGCAAAAAAGAGGGGATTTCAGTGCTGCATGCAAACAAAATAGAGAGGGGGTTATCAGTGTAGAATGAAATTGACATGAAATGTAGAGAGGCAGGCACTGGAATGAGAAACCTAAAGCTTTGAAAACATTTTTCCTTTTAATGCTTTAGTGAACAAAAGTGTGTGTGTGTGGGGGGGGGGGGGACATTTTGGCAGTCTCTGGATGCCTAATATTAAAATGGCAGCTGAGCCACATGGAACTTCTGTAAACCACCAAACTCAAGAATCACTTGGGATCAATCCATTTGGAGGACAGAGAATGTAATTTGCACAGGACAGGCTTTTAAAAACTGCCATGATCACAACCACTGTGCAGGATCAAATTAGAGAATCAAAAGGAGAAAACTATGCACATTTGCAAGGAAAGGCAGGAAATTAATGTTACTATGCAGTTGCCCTGTTGAATTGACAAAAATACCCTCTCTTTTTTTGTTTAGTGGCCCAAGACTAAAAAAGTTCTCCAGAGCTTCTGGCAGAGGACTCCTCCCCCATGCAAATTGCAGCCCTGTGCAAAGTGTGAAATAACTGCGTGCACCTGTACAAAGGCAGCTGCAAAGTGTGAAATAACTGCAGCTGCCTTTGCACAGGTGCACGCACATGTTGCCAACAATCCATCTGTCAGTGGGTTCTACTGAGCATTCTGTACACTCAACATGTTCCCCCATATTATGAGATCACGTGACCCTTTTCCATTTTTCACAGTGGTCAGTAACACAGCAGTGAATCCCCTAATGCTGGGCAGTATGGAAAACAGGGCTTTGCAGCTACTTATCAGGTGTTTTTAAAGAAGTCTGGTCAGTTTCAACATCGATTTCCCCCCACCACCACCCTTTACCTGCATTCCTTTCTTTTCCCTTTCATTCAATGAACTAATGCTAAAATGCATGTGTAAAACCTGAAGCAGGAGGATTTAAATGGAAGACACTTGCTGGATGCTACTGCACAGCTGTGATAGGGCAATTGCGTCATTAAAAACAACAAGAACTTTGGACGCCACCCCCAACGTGTCACAACTGCCATTCCAAACAATTTAGAAAAGTGCTTTTTAAAAATTGTAGCTGCAGAATAAATACACTGAAGGAAAAAGAATGGTGCATAAAATGGGCACATAATCCAAAATCAAGACTAAAGGCTTACTGCTCTGAAAATCTGCAATAAAATGTGAGTGTGTCATGAGCCGTAGTTAGGAACAGGTGATTATTTGCAAATTCTCCATTTTTTTTTCTGCATTTGGTATGTGGCACTTCAACATATGTTGGCAGCCTGTTTTTTTTATATTATTCACCTTTTAAAAATAATTTGTTTATTGACTTTGACCTGCTATAATAACACACATTCAATAACATAACAATCAATAACACTCAATAACATAAACACTCAATCTTTGTTTATGAGGGGGGGAACAAACACAATACATCTGGCTTTTTTCACTAAATGCCTAGGAGATGAACAGAGAAATTGAAGGTTACTCAAGGACACACATGTTTCTTTCTACCTGCCACATAAAATGAAGTTGGTAAATAAGCACAGTGTAGAAGCCTTTTCATTCATAAATTGGTAATTACCCAACTCCAGAGTTCTCAACTAGTCATCTACAGATCTTTACTGGTCATAGGGGCCTTTCCATCTGCAATCAATAGACTTCCAGGATAATCTCAGTCCATGCTTTTTGAACATTAAGACCAAAGTAGCACAGGAGGCAATTGTGTACTATTGTATTTTCCTTCACAGGGTGTGATAGTTTCCACACTTAAAAAAATGGTCCACGATGAAACTGTCCACCTTATATCTCAGTAGGGGCTTGAGGGGTGGGTGCTGCTAGAAAAGGGGGAAATTCTATGAAGCAGAGTTTTCTTTTGGTATGATGAAGCCTGCAGTCTTTGCAAATAACTTTCATTTATAGGACATTGTAGTAAACATGTTCAAGAAAAAGAAGCTGTTATAGGAGAAAGGGAGCTCTCAAGGAACTGAGGTGTAGAATCAAAAATGTCCTCCACATAGTGATGCTCTAAGAATTTCCTCTAGTCTCTATGGGTAAAGATTCACAGAGACTATGTGAGGTACCTGGCACATCACCTGGAAGTGACATTGCATCCTACCCAAACTTTACCATCACCCAATATTTGCCAACACAGTGTTGAGAACTCTACATCCAGGCAGTACAAATGTGGACTCTTCTTGTTCCATAAAAAGAAACACATTTTTACTCCATCAGCTGTATCATGGACTAGTAAACCATGAAAGCCTATGACAGTACAAATTGCATTGGTGCATACTAGCACACACTTAGGGTTTTGTAAGACTTTCCACTGTACAGTTGGGGTGGAGGCAGCAAGTGCGGTCCTAGCACCACCATCCCGTTCATGGAGTTGATACAATTCTGAAGGTCTGACTTCACCAAAAATAATTCACCCAAGAGCACACTGGCTGCGGTGGCGGGCACTTCTGTCTACAACCGCTTGCCTTCGATGTCTCCGGCCGGATCTGCTAAGCCCCTCAGGAATGGGCTAGCTAGCATCCCATCCTCGTCGCCACTGTAATGTACTGAGAACCAAGACGGTTTGAAGGCAACATAGTTTATTCAGTAGCACATTACAAGAGAGGGAACACGCGGGCCGGGTCCCGCTTATATACATTACCCGAAACAGCCCCCTCATCCGACCAGGCCAATCCTGGTCTGTCCAACTTCCCGCCACAGATTTTAATGGGCGGGGCGACAGGCGAGCTCCATCCGGGGACCCGGGGGTCGCCTTCAGTAGTGATCGCCATGCGGCCTGGTCCCTTATGTTCAATACATAACACACAGCATATGAATTTAGGGGGAATTTTAATCCAGTCCTGTAATCTGAACATTCACATACACCTCTATGTGCACTACTATGTGTGCATTTCTACAGTGCTGAAAGGCCACCATTTGCTTGGCATGTCTAGTAGCCCACCAAATTAGTTTACTGAGTGCAATCCTAAACAGAGTTACACTCGTCTAAGTCAGCTAGAATCTGATTTAGAAGGGTGTAACTCTACTTATGATTGTACTGTGAAGCTACAAACTTGAACATTTCTACCATATCTGATAATCTTCAGATGAAAAATGGAAATGAGAATATTGTTGTTGTTTTTTAATTATCTCAATGTGATCATATGAGCAAGCCAGAAAAAAAACACCTTCAGTTAAGAAGGAAACTACAAATCACACAGAAATAATGATAGCACCAAAGCTTCTGGAAATGCAAAGATTACTGGCCTAATAGTCTTTGCCTTCCTAGAAGCTTGTGCCCTGTTATTGTTTCTGAGTGGTTTGGAGTTTCCTTCTTAACTGAAGAATTTTTCTGGTTTTATTATATCCTAACCACTTTGAAAACTGTGGAAAATGACGGATCTGTGGTTTAGAACAGTTGGCTTATTCAGTAGACAATTTGACTGGTATGTTAAGCTTTTTAGATGTCCTGGTCATTTTGGGTGGAAAAAATAAATTTCCCTTGATGCATTTCTTATTCAGCCATTCTGTTCTTCCCATTCTGTTCCATTTAAAAAAAAATAGTTCCTAAGTTTTTTTAATATCCTTGTTGTTTCAAATACATGGTTATATATAAAACTTTCATATCTGTTATAAATAATTCTCCTGGCATGGTGGCAATTCTGACCATCCTGATTCATTGGTGCTCAATGGGACTGTATGTCATTTTGGCCCATCAAAATATTAATCAAAAATACTTAACTGCCATTGGTTGAATCTGCTCCTCTCTCCCGCCCAAGTGGCTGTTGCCAGCTAGCAAAACTGATTCTATCAGTAAAACACAACCAACCTTAGTTCTGGCAGTTACTGTGGGAACACACTATTGGCCCATCACACGTTGGTCACCCATCTCTGGCCTCCCATTGGTTGACTCCCTTGCCCCCACCTCCTGCAGGCCCAGAAAAGTTGAACACACTGCCAAAAAAAGTCTTAGTTCAGAGAGAGACACAGATCTTAGCTCTTCTCTGTCAACTGGCCTCAGAAAGGCCTGCAGAACTCATGTGGCCACATGAAAGGCCCTATCAACAGCCCACACAGTCTCCCAGCACACACAGCCACTGCAATAGCCAGGGAGCCTGGCATTGCCTCCGTTGTGTCTTGCATTTCGGTCCCTGAATTTACAGCACAGCGCAACTAGGTGCACTGAGGTGACCAGCGGGAAGCCGCAGGTCACTTGACTGTAAGGAACGAAGGCAATCCGCCCATGACGATCAATGGTGGGAAGTTTAACCAGTCAGGATTGGACCTGACCAGAATGTGGGTTGTTCCGGGAAATGTATATAAGAGGGGCCCCGGCCCCGCCATGTTGTCTTTGTGATGTACTCACCAATAAATCATGTTGCCTTATAAAGGTCTCCGAACTCAGTACATTACAGCCTCAGAGGGTGTGGCTGTCCCATCTTTACTGTCTTTCACTCCCTCTCTTCCTCCTCCCCGCAGCTTTCCCCCAAGATGGTTGCCTGAGAAGGAGATAGGGAAGCCTCACAGGGTTTTTGTTCAGATCAAAGGGGAGAGAGAAATGAGGAGAATGATGTATGCTGCTTTGGTTTCCGCGCCCCTCCCCCGCCCCCAAAGAAAGACTATCCTTTTCCTTAGAGTTGCCAACTCCAGGTTAGGAAATTTAAGATAGCAGAGATCAGCTCCCCTTAAGGTGGGGGTGAGAGGAATTAATGCCTTCACTTGGGTTGGTGGGAAGACAGCAAGACTGGTGGTGGGGCACCTAAAGGCCTTTAGTGATACCTTTCCAGGTTGGTGGGAAATTCCTAAGGTATCCGTTGTGTATA
Source organism: Heteronotia binoei (assembly GCF_032191835.1). Taxonomy (NCBI): domain Eukaryota; kingdom Metazoa; phylum Chordata; class Lepidosauria; order Squamata; family Gekkonidae; genus Heteronotia; species Heteronotia binoei. The sequence continues at coordinate 27,201,439 of NC_083230.1, read as the reverse complement.
TGAACCAAGTTGTGTATGAATATTGGTGTTCCTGCCTGGCTCATTGGAGCCTTTAGGACTGAGCTTGGGGACTCAGGAACAATGGGCAGTAGGATCCAAATCCCTGCTGTCCTGCTCCAATCACAGCCCCCCTGCTGGTTTGAACGGTCCAATGGCGTCCATGCGTGGGAACCTGGATGTGTATATAGTTGACTCCATTGGCCCAGTTCTGCAGTCTTTGAGTTCAGCCCTTGCCATGCTGTACTTAATAAAAGAGCTATGATCACTACTACCTCACTTCTTCCATGCGTTGAATCCACTATATTATAGTGGCGACAAAGTGGAATCCTGGTGAGTGAGTCCAGCAATTGGCACCACACCATGCATCACTGCCTCTGCATCCAGCTCTGTGCATCGTACCACCATCACTATCAACATGGCCGCCACACCAGGAACGACTTCCGAGTTCAACGTCGCCCGCCTCGAGCTATGGGAGACCTGGCTGGAGCAGCTAGAATATTACATCGAGTACCACAAAGTTGAGGGGGCCAAGAAGAAGGTGCTGCTGCTTAGCTCCTGTGGAATTGCCACCCTGGTGCTCGCCCAGGGCCTCCTGGCACCCACCACGCTCAAGAACACATCCTTTGACCAGATCACCATCGAGCTCACAGCCCATTTCTTGCCACAACCCATGATCATGGCCTGCCGCTACGATTTCTTCAAACGTCACCCGCTGCCCAACAAGCCTGCGGGAGACTACATCACCACCCTATGCAAGTTGGCCCTCTGTTGCGACTTTCCCCGGCTGGACGAGGCTCTAAGGGATCAGTTTGTCTTCGGGCTGCGGGACAAAAAGCTGCAGCAGAAGCTCATGGGCAAAGATGATACAGACCTAAGGAAGGCGATCAAGGAGGAGACGGCGTATGAGAAGTCTCAGAAGGAGTGACCCACGGCCACATCAAGCCGCTTCATCATCACCCACTTCAGAGGATTTGGAGGGCAACGATGCTCTCAAACTTTACTACGCAGCCCCTAAGTGTCTGCTGCCACGTGTGACAGAGACTGCGCCTGCCCAGGAGTGTGTCAGCTGTGGGGAGCCCCACGAGCACTGCTCCTGCAAATTCCAGGATGCCGTCTGCCACCAGTGCAGGAAGACGGTCCATCTGGCTAAGGTTTGCCAGTCCAAATTCACCCACAACACATTGGGGGGAGTGACCCTGTGACAAAATGGCTGACACCACGAGGTCACTGCCATTGAGGAGCTAAACTCCCTCATAGCAGTGGAGGGCCAGGTATGCCAACTCTCTATGCCTTCCCTGGAAAAACTTAAGACTACTGTGTTAATAGAGGGCTCTCCATGCAAAATGGAGATAGACTCGGGGGCCACCTTCACAGTAATCTCGGCCCAGATCCTGAAGCAACTGTGCTCTAGGCACATTCTGCGCCTGTATAATAAAATTTCACAGCCGATCCAAAGTTTCAAACTCTTACACTTCCCATCAAGGTTTCAATTCTTAACTACAACTAAACTCGAAGTGTACTGACATGTATTAAAGGTATGATGCTAGACTTTTATCAGGTATAAATTAGTAATGAGAGTAGTTTTTGATATCACATTTTATTACACCATTTGGATAAAGCTCTTTTGGGTGAAAGCAAAGTCTAAACATCCTGGGAGGTCCGTTTAGCTTGCACGGCCTGCACAGAGAATATTGGAAATTATTGCACATTGAAGAAGCTTCTTTCGGACTGGAGCATATTTTTCTGCATCCTGAAGTCTGTCTTAATATCTACATAAAGTGGGAGAACTGAACAGTCAACCTGGAAAGAAAAGGAACTGGACTTACCTGTTGAATTGTGAACTGTATGAGAATTGACTGTTGCTTTCCCTTTAAAATGTACTATTCTGTTGGTATTTTTGTATGAATGCATATTGTGATTTAATAATAGATATTTAAGATTTTTCTATTTCTATTGTCTGCACTTGATTAAGAAATTCTTCTTAGTAGTATATAGACAGTATACACAGAGGCTTAGCTTCTCTCTATGCCACTTCTATCTGTGGGTCTCACTCTGGTTGCCAAACCTCCAGGTGAGGGCTGGAGTTCACTCAGAATTGCAACTGTTATCCAGTTCTTGCTGTGGAAGCTGACTGGGTGATTTCAGACCAGTCCCACACTTCTAGGCTAACCTGCCCCACAGGGTTCTTCAGATCACACAGGCGGAGAGGAGAATGATGCATGCTTTGGTTCCCTGCCCCCCTCTGAAAAAGGACTGTCCTTTTCCTATGTAGAGGCTGCAGAGAGGGGGAAGGCGATGGAAACTTGAAGTCAGAGGGGCAGATAAAGGGAAGGAGATAGGGTTGCCAACTCCAGGTTAGGAAATTTCTGGACATTTAAGGGGTGGGGCTTAGAGATGGTGGGGTTTGAGAAGGGATGGGACCTCAGACACAGACCTCAGTGGTTCCTCCTGGTGAACTACTTGAGATCACTTAGATTTGCAATTGCTCTCTAGATGGCAGAGATTAGCTCCCCTTGAGGTGGTGGTGGGGAGTCAATGTCTTGGGTGTGTGGGAAGACAGCAAGGGTGGCGGGCACTCACCCAGAGCTTCTTTCTAGAGCCTGTTGCATTTTTCTTCACAATGGATCTTACTCCTAGTAGTATAATAATTCCCTCAACCCTGTTCAAACATATTATAATGAAGACATATCATTAAGGGACAGTTTCCTTAAAAGTTTAATTTTATAAGGGCCAGACAAAAGCCTAATAAACCTTTCAGGATTTAGTTCACAACTGCCATGTTACATGCACAGCTGTTTGTAGACATAGCCAATTGTTCAGAGTTACTGCACACTTATCTAATTTGGTAGAAAGGAAAATAAGTGAAAGAGAAATTAGAGCTACCTCATGTCCTCAAACATAAAAAAAACATTGTAGTCCTCTGTAAAGTGATAAATAAATTGTAAATTCCCTCAGAGTTTATGAAATAAGGTGGTTTAAAAGTACAGGGGATAAAAGGAGAAGAATCTAACAGTCAAAGAGTACTTAATATGTTCATGATCCGATTCATAATGTGGTTAGTGTTTGCAAGGGGATAAGGGTGATGAATCATGCTGTGGCACTCTTCTGCATACATTAGTGGGTTGGATAGGTGTCTCAAATATCTGAATACTATAACACATGCTATTACTATGTCAATGTAAAAAGAGTGAAATATTCATTGTCTGTAGCAAAATAATATTTTTGGTCTTGGACCTGGGAACATAGTTAATGTGGTAGCTAACGCAAGTCAAGGAATTTTTTATTTCAATGACTAAACCTGTTAACGTGGCTATTTCATTCCAATGGCTGAGATGCTGAAAGTGTGCTTTCTGTTCTTGTGGACAATTCTGTGTGGGACATGAGAATTCTTAATTATTATTTCTCCATTTGTAAACAAGGAGTCCAGTGGCATTTTAGAGACTGACAGAATATATTCCAGAATAAGCTTTTGTGAGTAGGGTTTGCCAATTCCAAACTGAGAACTTCTTGGAGATTTGGGGATGGTACCTGTGGAGGAAGGAATATGGAGAGGGATTTTACCTAGATTCTATGGTATACATTGATCTCTGAAGCTGACATAGAGCCAGTTTGGTGTAGTGGTTAAGTGTGCGGACTCTTATCTGGGAGAACCAGGTTTGATTCCCCACTCCTCCACTTGCACCTGCTAGCATGGTCTTGGGTCAGCCAAAGTTCTGGCAGCAGGTTGTCCTGCTGTGAGAGCCCTCTCCAGCCCCACCCACTTCACAGGGTTTCTGTTGTGGGGGAGGAAGGTAAAAGAGATTGTGAGCCGCTCTGAGACTCTTCGGAGTGGAGGGCGGGATATAAATCCAATATCTTCTTCTTCTTCTCCAGGGGAACTCTGGTTGTCTGGAGATTAGTTCTAATTCCAGGAGAAGTCTAGACCACAACTTTATCTGTGAGTCAGATCTCACTTCATCAGATACATATGAGTGTATTTATACCCCTATACATCTGAAGAAGTAATCTCCAACTCACTGAAACTTTGCTGATATAAATTCTATTTATAAAATCTATGCTGCTGAACACCTGTTTTTTTCCCCCTGTTATGAACTAACACAGCAACTCATCTGACATGTAACCATTTACTGAAAAATATAGCATCCAGATTTGTCTTACTGGGGATGTGAACTTTCCACATTAAATTCTGGTGGGAATAGTATAATTAGGAATTTGAAATGTTATCACCACGCTTCTATACTAGCAAATATTATATGTGATCTGATTTACCTGTGGACTGGATGATGACAGAAGAAACTTTTATTGCTCCTCTCCGGTTGAAAGAAATATTTTGGGTATCACCATCACGTAGACCAAAGACATTACGTAACAACATTTTTCTAAGAGCAATGTTACAACTTTGGGACCGTAAAAAATCAATTCTGGCTCCTGAAATATCTCCATATGCAACGTTCATCAATCAATTATGGTTCCCTGCAGATACTAAGCCTGGCGCTTTTGAGGATTGGATTGGATACAGGCTGAATTGACCCACTCAGTAGATTTGGTTCTGCATGGCAATATAAGAGCAAAAAGCCTACCTTGATAGGTTTTAAGAATGTTCCCTGGCATCGTTATTTCCAACTAAAAAACATGATAGAGCATCTCACTCATGTTGGAACCTTTCAGAGACCATATACTATTATTGTCAACATCTCCATCTTTAAAAGGCTCGCTAGCCAAACTTTATGAAATCTTGATAACATCAGACTGCCGTCACCCACTGAAATATCAACTTTCATTGGCAGAAGATCTTCACAGAGATATTCCAGAGGCTTTTTGGTTGGAAATATGGGACATATGCTAATACTACTTCAGTCTTTAACATCTGTCTACAATTTTTTAAGATCATGACACGTCGGTACTTCACATCCAGAAAACTTCATCAAATAAATCGTCAGCTGAACCCCTTATGCTGGAAGAACTGTGGTTCAGTGGTGGCTTAGTTGCATCGTTGGTGGGAGTGTCCGGTTCAACGATTTTGGAAATTTGTTTTATGGCATATTTCTTATAGAACATCACAATCACTTCCTGCATCTCCCAACCTAGTTCTTAATATATGGGATGGTAACTCGAATCAATTTCTACATAAGCACTTAATTCATGTTCTTCTTGCAACAGCTCATCTCACTATTGCAGCAGCCTGGAAATCATCTTCTCCACCTACCTTAAAGATCTGGCACAGCAAAATATGGGATCAATTTATAATGCATAAGATCTCGACCATGGTAGTCACTCTCATTCTTATTCAACTAAACCACACAATAAATATGTTTCCACATGGGCCCCATTATTAAATTACATGGCAGAACATGGATTTCTTCCATCCAACAGTACATACCACTCATAGTTACATTTCTGAAAAATATTCTTGCTAATTTTTTTATCTCGTATCTTGCTTTAATTCCCACTTCTAAGTGCATAGATTTTTAAAAAAGAGTTTATGTATTTATTTTCCTCCTTTATTGGTTTAGTACCCCCCCTTTTTTATATAATAACTTCCTTATAATTCATTTTGGATTTGGCTTCCTATAGCTTACTTCCCCTGTCTTCCAATATAATTATTATCCTACCAGCAATATTTCAGTATCTAAAACACTGCATTATAATTAACTCTTCTGAAGATTTTAATTTTATTTTATAGATCGATACTGTATTATATATCATAAAATGCATACTTGTCGATTGTATCTGACTTTTAAATTTTAATAAAAGTTATATTTTTGGGAGGGGGGGGAGGAATGTGAAAAATATTGAAATTTGGGTATGCAGGTTGGTTTGTTAACAGAGAGAAGCCAAGAGCTGAACTTTTAAGCATGCTTTTTAAGAGAAAGTTGACAGCCAAACTACACATTTAGGGTAGCTAGTCTTCAGGGGGGATCTGGAGATCTCCTAGCTTTACAGCTGATCTCCAGAGATCAGTTCCCCTGGAGAAAATGGTTGCCTTGGAGGGTGGACTCTATGAAATTATTCCTCACTAAGATCCCTCCCCAAAAACCACCTTTTCCAAAGCTTCACCCCTAAATATCCAGAAATTTCCAAACCTGGAACTGGCAAGCCTATGGAAAACACATGAACATCTCCTCACTGAAATGCAGCTTGAAGGACTTGAAATTTCTTTGCTGAAGCAATGAGGGAAGAAGATGTTTCACTCATCTCCCCCCATTCTGGAAAACATGGAATGCCAACCCACTGTATTTTAGTTAAAAAAAACCAACAACCCTAGTAAGGAGATCCAGTCAGAGATCTCTTGTGTAATGTGTAGTCTGACCCTTTAGATATACTGAGGGCTTTTAAAATTGTTTGCTCTCCTCAGGGAGTTGAACTCACTAATTCAGATGATATACTCTGCCATATTGATTGCAGAGAATAAGAAATGTCAAATGGGGCTAAAGATACATTTTATCAGATCTATTACAATTGTTTGCAAGCAGCAAGCACCACAGCATGCAGAGTATTATCAGAGGAAGTTGCTTAGCTTCCTAAAGGGAAACAGCATGGCTGAAATTCAAAATAATATAAGGGAATCCATGTCTATCTTCTTTAGTGTCGTATAATCACAACCTCTTTAAGTATACAAGCCTCCTGACTCTGTATCCCACAGAAGTATCTGCATGTTCCCATTTAGATCTTTGTTCAAAATGTGCATTTGACCCTTTGTATTCCTGCACAAAAGCCCTGAGTTATTCCAGCGCTAACTATAGTAGCCTTTTGCAAACAGAATCTGTAGAAATCTGGGGAAGGACATAGTGGTTTCTTTATTTTTGTTGTTCAGTTGCACAGTCAATTCTGACTCTTTGTGACCCCATGGACCAAGTCATGCCAGGCCCTCCTGTCTTCCACCATCCTCCAAAGTCTGCTCAAATTCGTGTTAGCTACATCAGTAACGCTGTCCAGCCATCTCATCTTTTGCCATCCCCTTCTTCTTTTGCCTTCTGTCTTTCCCAGCATCAGGATTTTCTCCAGTGAGTGCTCCCTTCTCATTTGGTGGCCAAAATATTTCAGCTTCAGCTTCAGCATTTGACCTTCCAGGGAACAGTCAGGGTTGATTTCCCTTAGGACTGACTGATTTGATTTTCTTGCAGTTCAAGAGACTCTGAAGATTCTTCTCCAGCACCAGTGCCGGCTCGAGAACAAATAGCGCCCTAGGCAGCTGCCCCCTACCGGTGCCCCCTGGGCGCACTCTGCTGACCCCCCTGCCGCAGCTGCTGCGCTCCCCTTGCCATCGCTGCTGCTGCTGCAGCCACCACCAGCCTCCTCCTGCCCGCCGTCGCTGCACTCTACTCTCCCCCCTGCTGCCACCGTGGCCATCACCAGCCTCCTCCAGCCTGCTGCGGTTGCGCTCCACTCTCCCCCTGCTGCCACGCTTCACTCACACGCCCCACCCCGTGTTCTCTGCCCATGCCTGTGTGTTTAACCAAACACGCAGGCATAGGCTGTGTTAAGCCAGTAGGGCTGTAGTTGCGGCAAGTGGGGGGAGGGGAGCAAGTGAGCAGAGCGCAGTGGCAAGAGGACCATGGCGGTGGGCCAGAGGCGGCTGGCCGCAGCGGGGGGCGAGCAGAGTGTGGCAGGGGGTGAATGGAATGTGGCAACGAGGGGGGGGGTGATCAGAGCTACGGGCCTGCTCCATGGCAAAGTGCGGATTTGAACCTGGGTCTCCCAGATCAAACTCCAGCACCCATAAGAACATAAGAGAAGCCATGTTAGATCAGGCCAATGGCCCATCCAGTCCAACATTCTGTATCACACAGCGGCCAAATATACACACACACACACACACACACACACACACTGTGGCTAATAGCCACTGATGGACCTGTGTTCCATATTTTTATCTAAACCCCTCTTGAAGGTGGCTATGCTTGTGGCCACCACCACCTCCTGTGGCAGTGAATTCCACATGTTAATCACCCTTTGGGTGAAGAAGTACTTCCTTTTATCCATTTTTAACCTGTCTGCTCAGCAATTTCATTGAATGCCCACGAATTTCATCGAATGCCCACCCTAATCAGTATACCATGCTGGCAAGGTGTGATGCGAGTTAGTAAGAGACAGGTTTCCATTGGTTGCTAGTGGTCCCATAGCCAGATCAATTTCCTGTGAAACAAATGTGGGGAGCAGAGATGCAGAGAGATGTGTTCCTCATGAAAACTTCTTCACAGATCTAGTAAAATGCATCATTTGATAATATCTATGACCAGGCTACTTACAGATGTTAACACCGTCCAAGGCAGAGTTACACTGTTCTAAGTCCACTGAAGGATAGGATGGCGCAGTAGGTTATCTATGTGGTTAGCAGTAGGCATAGTTCTGAAAATAAATATGTTGTCACCAGAGCCCTCTCCTTGTGTGTGATCATTAGAAATTCTACAGCCTCGATTATGCTTTTAACTTGACATACTGAAATAAAGTGAATCTGTTTTCAGGAGAAGCTATACTAATCACTTAATAAGCTTAGCAGTGTGTGGTCCCCTGCTAAGTAATTAGATCTGGGAATAAAGGAACAGCTTGACTTCTCTCTTACTTAAGCATTCAGAAATGTCTGAAAATGGACTTTGCTGTAGTTAATAAAAGACATGCTGCATGTGAAGAAAAAAATAAAAGGCTTTGTGAGTGGCAGAAAGAAAAGAAGGAGAATGCCCTCTACTGGCAGATCTTATAATAGCTTTGCTCATTGATCCTATGAAACAGTTGGTCAAAACAGCATCTTGTTCACACTTCACTGAAGGGTGGGGTTCCCATAGATTTTACCACTTCGAAGATATTGAGCATTCTCTTTTGTATCATGTGCAAGCCACCTTAAGTTTACTGAAATTAATGGGACAAGGGCATAATTTGCAACTCTTCCAGCGGAACTGAAGAGTATTACACTTTCATTGATTACTCATAAATTAGGGTATTTAACAGCAACATCCTCAACATCCTCCTAAACCCTTGGGCTTAGAAGGACATAACTGTTAAGGATTTGGACTATTTGATTTCTGTCCTCTTACTTCAGAGTAAACCTCACTGAAGTCAGTGCAACTTACTGCTGACTAATACTCTAACCCAGGGATGTCGAACTCATCTGTTATGAGGGCTGGATCTGACATAAATGAGACTTTGTCGGGCCAGGCCATGTGTGTACCTATTTAAGATTAGGTAGCAGAGAAGAAGAAGAAGAAGAAGAAGAAGAAGAAGAAGAAGAAGAAGAAGAAGAAGAAGAAGAAGAAGAAGAAGAAGAAGAAGAAGAAGAAGAAGAAGAAGATATTGGATTTATATCCCGCCCTCCACTCCGAAGAGTCTCAGAGCGGCTCACAATCTCCTTTACCTTCCTCCGCCACAACAGACACCCTGTGAGGTGGGTGGGGCTGGAGAGGGCTCTCACAGCAGCTGCCCTTTCAAGGACAACCTCTGCCAGAGCTATGGCTGACCCAAGGCCATTCCAGCAGGTGCAAGTGGAGGAGTGGGGAATCAAACCCAGTTCTCCCAGATAAGAGTCCGCACACTTAACCACTACACCAAACCGGCTCTCCTTTAAACTTTTTAAAGGACCCAGACAAACATGACTAAAGATTTTTTAAAAAAAAACTTAAAACATTAGCACTTGTTGGTCTGAAAGGTGCTTTCTTTGTATTTCTCCCATGGGAGCCAGGGAACTGGGCAAATGAAGCTCTGGCTCTTTCTTTCCCTCTTCAGGAGCCAGGAGGGGGAGGAGCCTCAGCCAATGGAGAATATAGAGGTTTTGCTCTGTAGCTCCTGTGTGATCGAGCAAGGCTGGCAAAACAAGCTGCGATGAAGATGGCAGCAAGAGAGGGAGAAAGAAGCAGACAAGAGCCAGTTGCTTGGGAGCCTGATAAGAGCCCTCCAAGGGCCTCATTCGGCCCCCAGGTCGTATGTTTGACACCCCTGCTCTAACTTATAAAAAGCATTATCAGGAAAGTGGCTTGTGTGACTCACTAAAGAAGAAGATAACAATAAAATCCAAAGCAGTAACAATTAATTGCACATTTATCCAAAATTCAACTAAAACCTTTTAGTTTAATCTATTCAACAAAGATTTTCAAAATCATAGTCATTTAGCAAGAATCTTAGAAACCACATTTAGTAACAACTTCACTGTTCAGTACATTCTTAATGCAATAGATCAGGGGTGGCCAACGGTAGCTCTCCAGATGTTTTTTGCCTACAACTCCCATCAGCCCCAGCCATTGGCCATGCTGGCTGGGGCTGATGGGAGTTGCATGCAAAAAACATCTGGAGAGCTACCATTTGCCACCCCTGCAATAGATGCGTCTGAAGAAGTGATACTAGTTTCCATGTGCCTGGTTTACAGTCTTAAATCACTATGTTTAGTAATCTGGAGCTGGCCATGTAGGCAGCCATGTGTGGCATGTGTGCTCCTTGGAGCCTGCCTTTCCCCAACGGAAAGCAGGCTCCATGGAGTGCACACACTTTCCCTTTCCTGGTTATTACCTTTAAAGTACATAGTTTTTCCCCCCTTTCTACTGCCCAATTTTCCTAAAAATACGTGTTTTTCTTTTGGAAAACAGTCATTGAGAAATTTTGAATCCTTATATAACCTAGAACTATTAATATGGGGCAGACTACAACAAAAATAAAACATAGCTACAAGGTGCACTACATAATCAGTAACCAAGAACGCAAGGAAATGAATACCACACTCAATGCCACTATGTCAAGGACTTACAACAACAACTTGGAAAATGTCAGAAACAAAAAAAACAAAGGCTGTGACTTTGCCAGTTCATACAATAAAATCCAGCTGAAAAGTGCATTGAAAGTGGATTGACACTGCATCATTTAGCATGTGTGATCACAGCCAGATTGTGCTATATTGGTCTGACTAGAGTTCTGATGGCATATTAACTAAACATTCTGATAGTTTTCACCAGATTTCAGCACTATGCAGAGGCAGAAAAACCATTTGCCAGTATTTGGCTCTAGCCCGGTCAGTTGTAAATAAGTGAACAACATGGTTGGAGGCTCCCCCTCCAGCACCTACTGCCACCCCCTTGTCTCTTACCCCCCCCCCCCCCCGGTAATCCCACTGCCTTTAGGGGATGGTACTGCCCACTTTGGGAATCACTGCTTTACTCAATTGAGTTCTTCACTGCAAATCTTATGTGGGTAGATGAAATGTATGAGGTAGAGTGAGTCCCATTGAATAGTCCAGAAATGTCCATGCTAAACAGGGACACTCTGGTAAGTGCTGGAATGGGAGGCTACTCAAGGGTTCAAGTAATCTCTTATAAGTGTTCTAAAAGGACATGATATAAATGTGATAAAGTAAGAAAGAACAAAGAAAGAACTAACTAAAGAAAGCTAATGAGAAGAAATAACAATATTTTGTATGCTGAAAATTATTTATATAAAAAGATATATACATACATGCTCATATATTAATCAGGTATGAATTCTGTAGATTTTGGTTTAATTGCAGTTCTTTCAATAAGCATTTACTGCTCTAACAATCTAAGCCCCACCCCTTGATTGTCTTTTCAGAGTTACATCTTCCAGTTGCTCTTTCTGCCTGCCCAGATCTGTTTCTGCCTCCAGGCTCAATCATTGCACCTGGATATCTTCAAGCTGTGAAATCACATGAAGATCATGAAAGGTCACGCTTTGCCCAAGGGTCAGATCCACCAACTGAAAATATGCAGCAGTAAGAAAAGTCTGGTCATCTCATGAACCGAATTCCAGTGTGCAGAACTAGACATTTCCTGTGCTTCTCTTACTAGACTAATGAAGCGATCAAAGGGGTCATTTTGAGGAAATAATCTGGGGGTGGGTGAAACTGAAGTGAGCCCAGCTGTGGGGAAAAGCAGTCTTGAAAATTTGTAGGGATCTGGAGAATATAAATCGAACAAAATAAAAAATAAAATAAAATCAGTGGGCATGAGACCAGTTTAGCATCCCACCTTCGAAACCCACTGATCCTCTCTCCTGAAAGTCCACATTATCTCTGCATTATCTTCACATCTCTACAAATTCAGAATATGGACCTTGTATCCATTATCAATTAAGATGTTGTCTGTTCCTCCATGTTTCTTATAACCCCGCTCTACCATGGTACTCCTAAAGTGACCTTAAGGAATTTCTCTCTCTCATTGTGTACTCAGAATTGTTGCAAGGAGAAAATGGAGGAGAACAGTCATGTACATATGAAGCTGCCTTATACTGAATCAGACCTTTGGCCCATCAAAGTCAGTATTGTCTTCTCAGACTGGCAGCGGCTCTCCAGGGTCTCAAGCTGAGGTTTTTCACACCTATTTGCCTGGACCCTTTTTGGGAGATGCCAGGGATTGAACCTGGGACCTTCTGCTTCCCAAGCAGATGCTCTATCACTGAGCCACCGCCCTAAGTTCCTTGGAGGAAAATGTGGTAATCAATAGATAGGTAACTGGAGGGCCAGTGTGATGTAATGGTTAGAGTGTTAAACGGACATCTGGGGGACTAGGGTTAAAATTGCTACATGCCCATGAATGTCATTGAGTGACCACTCTCCCTCTTCTTTGCTTAAGCTACCTCATGGAGTTGCTGTGAGGATAAATCAGGGAAGGGAGAACCATGTTTACCACTCTTGAGCTCTCTGCGGGAAAGAAAGGATCAAAATGTACAAGATGGATATATACCGTAATACTCTTGTGCAAAATCCAAGAAGAAGGAAATGGACCTCTCCCAAACCCACATAAGTTTTGGATGACCAATGGGAACATTCATTATTATGAAACAAAAGGAACAGCAGCTATAAATCCAAAACTCCAAAATGAATAGAATGTGCCACTGCAATTAATATGCTTATATTGAAATTTATCTTTTCATATTCAGTTTACCAATCTTAATACAGGGCAGCAATTATTAAAATTTACCAGATAAAAACATTAATCACAAATCTGAGATATGATATACGGAAACGATGCATAAATAGCAGATCTTGTATTCTGTCAAGTGGCATGATATCTCTGTATAAATCATCCTTCTTCTTGTGGCCATCTTTGGGATTCGTTTATTGTCAAAGTCAATAAAACCATTTTTGGGGTTAGTTTATTGTCAGAGTTAATAAAACCGTATGGCTCAGAGGAAGCAACATTTGCCGTTCCTTTGTGTTATAATTTCCTAGACGTCCAACACCTACTTCAGCGGAACATAAGGAGTCCTTTAAAATCCAAAACCTGACTGTCATCCTCAAAGCTTATGTACTGGTTACATCTTTAACACCTTTGCGAGCATTCCTTCATTCAACAGGGATTGTCTGGTATCCATCCAAAAAGAAACACTTTTCAGTCAAGGTAAAATGTTTTCTTTACTACTCCAATTTTTTTTCAAAGTGCTACAAATACAGAAAAATGTTTTGTTTTATTTTCTCTCTTATGTCTACTTCTAAATTAGGCCCTCATTGTTGGTGCACCGCCAAGCTGGACATAGCTTATTAGCGATGGATGGCAGTCAACCATCTGCTCAAAAAAGCCCCAAGGTTTGCGGCCTGCCTAGTTCTACAAGAGTAGTAGATAGGGGGCCCCTATCATCATCAAGCCGCATTCCAAAGTGATGAGCAGACTTCCACAATGATTGAGATATAATGAAGGGCTTGCCTCAGTTTTCACATTTTTTGTGAGTTGTCCATGTGAATACCCCACACAATCACACAAACAACACTGAAGACTTTTTGAATGCTCACAAGGAAACTTGAAAAAAAGCAAGTCTAAACAAAATCCAATGAAATGGACTCAAAAATCCCGGGCACCTGATTTCCCAGGGCTATTTGTATCACAGGACATCCTTCCTGAGTACCCCTGCTGGACACTTCTCTCAAGTGTCTTGGCATCCCAGTGCTTTACTCCTTCATTGCATTAAGAGTTTGATCTTTGACAGTCCTTATTCAGGCATACTTAATAGCTGCAATCGCTAGGAGAGTATTATTAGTTTGGAGTTTTATCAGTATTAGACCCAGGCCTCAGATTCAGCAGGAGTTCACAGGAGTGCAGCTCCTGAACCTTTCTGAAGGTTCCCCCTCTTCCTCCCCACCTACCTTGTCCGTTGAATAGTAGGTGCAGCGGCATAACAATCCCTGGATTAGGAGAGTAGGCAGCCAGCCAGCCACCAGGGGCTTTGCCACACCCCCAGCAGCCACCATTAACCCCTGGAGAAGCCCACACCACCCTTTCTCCACTTCTTATGTGATTTTGAGTGGCAGGTGGCTTGCTGGCCTTTTGACTGGGGGGGGGGGAATCTGTAGCCAGCCCAAGCAGGCCTCGCTTGCCCAGGGCTTTCCTTTCTTGCATCGGGTTGCTTTTGGCTGGGGGGGGGCAGCATATGCTAATTAGTTATGCTAATGAGCTCCGCCACCTATTTTTCTACAAAATGATCTCTGATTAGAGCAGGTTCATTTCTAAACTAACTGTTCCCTTTGACGGGTTACAAGATTGATCCAATCTGATCCTAGACAGCATGTGTAATTCTCTGTTAAAATATGTGTGTTTGTGAGAGATAAACAGGGCTTGACTGCTTTACCCCTTGCTTGTTTTTACTATCTATTCTGCACATTTTAAGGCAGCTTTGTGAACTAAGCAGTTGGATAATGAGCAGGTGTTCTCCAAGAGTTCTCTCCCAAAACCATTCATCAGTGTTTACAGTTTAATGACTAAGCATATGTACTAGACCACACAGATATTTGGGAACAATCTTCAGATAGGTAGAATATTCCAAAGCTTCTACTTTAAACAGACTGCAATATGAGATGCAAGAGTGCATGTAGGCACTTAGACATAACCTCTATTCCCAAACAGTCTGCACTAAAATAAATTCAAACAGTCTGCAGAAGAATAAATCCAAGTGCACACAGGCACTTTTTGAAGGTCAAGAGTCTGCTATTGACTCATAAACCAAAATCACTGTGTGCACTTTGATTTATCCTTCTGCAGACTGTTTGAATTCATTTTAGTTCAGACTGTTTGGGAAGACATGTAGAATACAGCAGAATACTAGTAAAGACAAATACAGATAGCTAGGTCTACTAACAGTATTTAAGCATATCCAGCCCCCCGCCTCCCATGGAACTTGTTGAAGGTTTGTCAAGGCTGGACCAAAGTTTTGCCGTAGACCTGACAAAGGTTTGCACCCTTGGTACCTTATTTCCTTATAGTTTGGGAGTTTTCTTCTTGAGCCAATTAGAACATGGGGATATGAATTCAAAATTCCCTCCAAGAAGACTTCTATGCAATCAGTTCCAGAGATTAAGGGCCATGCTCACTAGGGTGTTTGCACAGCAAGGTAAAGACCATAAATATTTTATCAAAGGCTGTGACTAGGAATTTCATGCATTCATGCATTCATTTTTATTTAGTAGATTTATATCCATGAATGGACTCAGGGTGGATCACAACAAAATCAAAGCTGCTCAAGGATGGACAGGAACTAAAGTTAATGATGGATTTTGGTCAGTTTGTGGTTTTCACAGTGAAGTTAGTGGCAACTCAACTGACGTGAACTTTCCAGCAGTTTGAGGCAGTTTGTGAATGGCTACATTTCCAGACAGACAGTCTCCACACAATCTAAATGTTTACCACACTTCAAGGCAATGGGGGGGGGGGGGGCGGGAATTGGAAGGCATGTAGAGGAGTATCTGTGGAAAGTAGGGTTGCCAAGTCCAATTAAAGAAAAATCTGGGGACTTTGGGGGTGGAGCCAGGAGACTTTGGGGGTGGAGCCAGGATACATTGGGGGCAGAGCCAGGAACAAGGATGTGACAAGCATAATTGAACTCCAAGGGAGTTCTGGCCATCACATTTAAAGGGACAGCATGCCTTTTTAAATGCCTTTCTTCCATAGGAAATAATTAAGGATAGGGGCACCATCTCTTGGGGCTCATAGAATTGGACCCTCTGGTCCAATATTTTTGAAACTTGGGGGGTATTTTGGGGAGAGGCACTAGCTGCTATACTAAAAATCTGGTGCCTCTACCACAAAAAATAGCCTCCCCAGAGCCTCCAATACCCATGGATCAATTCCCTATTATTCTCTATGGGAATCGTTCTCCATAGGGAATAATAGAGTGCCTAGTAGACATTTCCCTCCCCCCCCCACGCTTTCTAAAGGGGAGAGGAGGGCCTCCATACCAGGGAATCCCCCCTCCCTGCTCCCTCCCTCTCTCTCTCTCACACACACACAAATATTTACCGTACTTGGTCTTCCAGCAGAATTTGCTCGCTGTGAAAACAAAAGTAAGGCTGCACAGGAAAAGAAAGGGAGGGGCCGTTCCTGTTTCCTGTTTCCTGTGCAGCCTTAAAAACGGATCCCAAGCTGTAAAACAACATGATGCCTACAGGTATGTTCTCTCTCCCCCCGCCCCCAGATTTTTTAAGAGCGGGGGAGGAGGCTGAAAATTCAAAGGTCCCCTGCCGGGGCGGGAGGGTTGGGAAGCCTAGTGGAAAGTCCCCTGCAACTTTGATGTCTCTAGCCTGCACAGGATCCATTCTATACACTCCTGAACCTGCACCTGTCATTTCCCCCAGAAAGCAGGGCTTTTTTCCTGAATGGAGTTCCAAAACCTTTGTGAAATCAAAATTCTCAAAAAATGTTTAAAAGTTCATGAGGGGCACCAGGGGAGCAGATGTCACTTGTGATGTCATAAAAGTATTAAAATAATTTAAAAAACAATTTAAATAGCTTCAGGTGAGCAGGGAAGTAGCCAAACAATGCAGAGAACTTGTTGTGGTTACCAGCGATGAGGCACAGGCTATGAGTCTGGGGCAGGCTTGGGCAGGTGAGAGAAAATCAAATGCAAACTGCCCGACAGAGGCTGTTGCTCCACATGCTGACTCCCAGGTGAGTGCGGCTTGGATCTCATGATGTTGTAAAGAAGTTTCTGGCATCAATAGATTTAAGATTAAGAGGTTTTTTGGACGTTGTATGTTATGCATCATTCATCTCCAAAAAATGCAAGGCTGCTCAAGTCATGTGAAGTTATGTTGGAGATAGTGATTTTTAAAACTGGAAGGTTTACAGTTTGGTGTAGTGGTTAAATGCATAAACTCTTATATGGGAGAACCAAGTTTGATTCCCCACTCCTCCACTTGCAGTTGCTGGAATGGCCTTGGGTCAACCATAGCTCTCGTAGGAGTTGTCCTTGAAAGGGCAGCCACTGCAAGAGCTCTCTCAGCCCCATCTATCTCACAGGGTGTCTGTTGTGGTGGGGACAGGTAAAGGAGATTATGACTGCTCTGAGATTCAGAGTATAGGGCAGGATATAAATCCAATATAATCTTCTTCTTCTTTCTACAAGATGGGTTGCACCTAGCTACAGAACTGTTTTGGCTGTTTGACAGAATTATGAAGCCTAGTGCTTCATTTTGAAAAAGGTAAATCAGCAAACGGTCAAGTCAGAAAGGAGAAATGCACATATGAAAGTCTTCATAGAAAGAGTACATCAGTTGAATTTATTTTGGATCTTGAATTAATTTGTGATTCTTTGCATTAACTGACAGTACTGAGAAGCACTGTTCTAGGTCCTAATTATAAGAAAGCATTTGAGACAACAGAAAATCTGCAATTTATGGGTGTCCTATTGCATAGGAGAAAATACAATTGATGAAAAAATATAATTTTGAAATAGATTGCAGCAGCATGGCTGGTGAGGGAGCTGAGGCAGTGACATCTGTGGTATGTTTGTATTCTTACTTGAGGATAACAGCAATTACACTTGCAGCAAGTGTACGTTGGTAGCCCTACTGGAGGAGAAGATGTGGGGATGTGAGGCATGTTTGTCCACACTACTGTGTATAAGGGAAGGTGAGGATTTCATGGACAGAACACATGGCCTGTTCTTGAGAGGACAACAGGTAGAAGAGGAAAAGGTATCTCAGCGAATGAAGGCGAACCCAACATGGGAGGAGTGCATGTGGAAAAACATAACCTGCAAGAGCAGGAAAATCAGGAGACATTCTGAGCCTTTACTGCTAAGCCAAGTTCCAGGATCTCCCCATGGGTACTGATTCTGAACCACTAGAACAAGGGCTACTTCCCCAGCCTCCACGAAGCTTGAAGGAAGTTTCTTAGGACCCTGTGAATGAGAAAACTTGAGTTTCTGCTCCCACAGTATAGGAAGAGGCAGGTGTTGGTAATTGTGGGTTCCAAACTCAGAGGAGTAGAGCCCACAGTGTGCCAACCAGACTTATCGTCTCAAGAGGTATGCTGTCTACTGGATGCACGCATCTGGGATGTGAGAGAAAGGGTAGGAAGACTCAATTTTAAAATGTCTTTTTTTTCCGCTTGCCATTACTGAGAGTGTTCTGACTTAAATGAGCTTTGAATTCAGATTGTCTCGATCTGGAAATGCTGCTACTTTTGTCTAACAGCATCAGATGTGCTAGAAAGAGAATTTTTGGAGCTTTTTAACCCTTTTTCTGTGGATTACGTCGGAGACCTTGAAAGAGCCTTGCTGCAACCACATGTGCACATTCAGCCACCTTTTCTCTCCAGTGAGGAAGGAAGAATCTTTAACCCTGCCCTGCCTGATTGCTGTGAAAAATGTCGAGCCCAGAGAGAGGAGCCACTGGATCTTCTGTTTACACGTCTGAAGGAGCAGCTGGAGCCACTGGATCTTCTGTTTCCACATCTTCAGGAACAGCCACTGTAAATCTTGGTTTTGGTACCGTGAGTAACCTACCAGTGATAGGATTTAGTACCCTGAAGTTAACTAAGAATAATTTCTCATTCTGGCTCTCACTCCTATGCAAAGATTTGAAATTTATGGAGCTGAAAGAGTTTTGTCTGAAAATCCCCCTGAGAATGAGCAAGAAAAATCAAATTTTAAACAGCTAGATGGTTTTGCAAAAACTCATTTTAGAGTCTATTGAGGCATATGAAATTCCTGAATTGCACACTCTTAAAACTTCAAAAGAAATGCTTAAATGACTTAAAGAGAAATACAACAAAACTCCCATTCATGATTTAAAGGGCAAAATATTTGGTTTTCAAGTGCAAGAAGGGGAGAATGTGACTAAACATCTGAAGGAATTTATGTGCATGCAATCCAAACTGCAGGAGCTTGGTGAGGCTATTGCAGAAAGAGACTTAATCTCAACTATATTGAAAGCTCTACCCAGTAGCTACAAGCCAATTAAGATGATTTTGAGACTTCAAACAGATTTGAGTCTGGAAGGCCTGTTAAATGCTATTGAGGAGTAAGCAGCCTCCAGATCTGGGGACAAGGACACTGAACTGTCTGATTCTATGTCTGCTTTAAGCCTGAAACCACAGTATAGGAATAAGTCAAGAAAAGATATATATGCCATAGATGTGGGCAAAAGGGACATATCGCGAGATATTGTAATAATTGTGATACTGCTGCTGAACAAAGAAATAGCAATTTTAAAGCACCTGTTTCCAATGAGGGAACATGGGCTCCATCTCGTGGCTATAGAAATAATAGCAGCCAGAAATTTTTAAAGCAGAAATTTTCCAAGCCACATGGCCCAGGTGGGAACAAAGCAAAGGAACAGAGAAAGTACCATGCATGTTAATAATGTGAATTTTATTGGTGAAAGAGGAAGATTTTTGATTGATAGTGGGTCTTCTATGCATATTTGTCGATATAAGGGCATTTTTCAGAGTTGGATGACAGTCAGAGACCTGAAATGATAGGTGCCAACCAGAAGCCCTTACAAGTTTGTGGTGTGGGTGAGATCAAAATGAAATTGCTTACCACTGATGGAGATTTAATGCCAGTAAGACTGAAAAATGTGGCTTATGCACCTGAATCAATTGAGAATTTAATTTCAAGCCAAGTGCTTATAAGAAATAATTATGCTGTATATCTTGATAAAGGAGATGATGGTGAAATTATTCAGAAGAATTCTGGAATTAGTTTTAAACTGGATGAAAGGAATGGAGCTCATTATATTATGGATTTAAGTGAAAGGTCAGATGCTGTTGATGTAGTGGAAAAGACTGTTTGCCAGACTGAAGGCAGAAAGTGTGACCATAGGAGATGTGTTTATGCTTGGCATGTAAAGTTAGCACACAAAAGCATGTCATAGTGTTGAGAAGTTGCTAAAGGATTGTGGACTTGATGTTGTGCATTGTGATAAATCCAAGGAAATATGTGATATTTGTCTGAGAGCAAAAGGAATCGCACCTTGCTTCAGTAGAAAAAGTAGTGTGCATAATGAAAGGTTTTTGGAGACAATATTCAGTGATATTGTTGGGCCTATAACAGCCTTGATTGGCAGAAATACATATTTTTCAGTATTCACAGAAGCAAAGACAAAATATAGCACTGTCTATATGCTCAAATCAAAAGATGAGACTCTTGATAAATTTAAAGAATATGTTGCCACGGTTAAAAACAGATTTGGGTGTGCACCTCAAACCTTGCTGACAGATGGAGGTAGTGAATATTGCAATAATGAGTTTAAGAAATTTCTGAAAGCAGAAGGGATTGAACACAAAGTGACTGTCCCATACACTCCACAGCAGAATGGGAGTGCAGAGAGACTTAACCGTGTGTTACAGAAAATGACCAGAGCAATGCTCATGCATTCTGGATTACCTAAAGGCCTGTGGGCCGAAGCTCTAAATACAGCAATGTATATCCACAATAGAATACCTTCAAAAGTAACAGGAATTACTCTGTTCCAGGCTTGGTTTGGTAAGAAGCCAGGACTTAAGCATATCAAAACTTTTGGAGCAAAAGCCTATGCATATGTTCCTAGAGAAAATAGAGGGAAGTTTGATGCAAGGACTGAGATTGGATTCATAGTAGGATATCCCTCAGTGGGAAAAGGCTACAGAGTCTATGTTCCAAAGCTGAATAAGACTAAACATTGTAATGTATTTGTGGATGACAGTAATTTGTCTAAAGCATCCTGTGTACCTGAATCTGATCCTGAGGTTACTGATGATGCTTCTGAAGATTGGTATAGTTGGTTACCTGTAGTGACCACGGGTGAACCGGCAGGTCTACCTTCGGAAGACTCTACTGAACCAGAAGGGGAAACGGGGACCGCACCGCAGGGAGCGAAAGAACCTCCACTCATTTTAAGACGATCAGAAAGAAGCACAAAAGGGCAGCCACCACAGAAATATGGATACTGTGACACTGTGAGATCTATAAAGACTGTGAAACCTAAAGAGGAACCCAAGAGCTGGAAACAAGTGTGTGATTTACCTAATGAAGAAAAGGAGAAATGGATTCAAGCAATGGAACAAGAGATACTATCCATTTATGAAAAAGGTGTATGGACTCTTACAAAGCTACCTGCAGGAAGAAAGCCTGTTGGATGCAAATGGATCTACAAAATAAAGTACAAAGATGATGGAACTATAGACTTGTACAAAGAAAGGCTAGTAGCCAAAGGCTATGCACAAGAATTTGGAACTGATTATTCAGAGACTTTTGCACCAGTTATCAATAGTACTACACTTAAAACACTACTGAGTGTAGCATCATTTAGAAATATGCTTGTAGAGCACCTAGACATTAAGACAGCATTTCTTAATGGTGAGTTATCAGAGGAAATCTATATGGAAATACCTGAAGCTTTTCAAGTCCCTGTGAAAGAACTGTGTTTTCAAACTCAACAAAGGACTGTATGGTTTGAAACAGGCCGCAAAAAGTTGGTATGACAAAATAACTGGACTACTACAGCAACAAGGATATGAGCAAGGGAAAGCTGAACCCTGCATGTACACTAGACTCAAAGATGGAGAATATCAATACATTCTGGTTTACGTTGACGATTTGGTTGTGAGCTGCAAGAACAAAGAGGACATTAAAGACATTGTTGAAAACCTGAACAAAGAGGTCGAAGTCAAAAGACTTGGAGATATTAAACTCTATCTAGGAATACAGATTGAGAGACTTGAGGATGGAACCTTTCAACTGTGACAAAGATTAAAGATTATGGACTTTATAGAATCTCTTGGCATGAGAGACTGTAAAGAATCTAAGATACCTCTTGAACCTGCATACCTGAGAGCTCATGGTGGTCAACCACTCAAAGACATTGGAGAGTACAGAGAAGCTATAGGAAAACTCCTGTACCTCAGTAAAACTACCAGACCAGATATTACAGCTGCTGTCGGAATACTGAGCAGAAAAGTAAGTTCGCCTAATCACCACGATTGAAATGCAGTAAAGAAACTTGCCAGATACTTAAAAGGGACTATGGACTTAAGACTGATGATTGAACCTTCTGAGAATCCCAGCTAGCTGGATACATGGATGCCAACTATTCAGAAGAATCGTGCAATTACAGATCAACCAGTTGATCAACCAGGATACTTGTTCTTCTATGGAAATGGACTTGTAGAATGGACTAGCAGAAAACAGACTATAGTGGCACAATCTACAGCAGAAGCTGAGTGTGTGTCAGCAGCCAGTGCCTGCAGTGAACTTGAATGGATTTTTCATCTGCTGAAAGACTTCAAGATAAAAGAACCTGTACCTATTGTAATGTTTGAATATAATCAAGTTTGTACTGCTTTATGTAAAGGGGAAAGTAGAACAGCCAGAAGTAGATCTATTGGTATTAAATGTGAGCGAGTGAAAGATTTACACCAGAAGGGGCTGATTAAGATAGAATATTGTTGTACAGAAGCTATGGTAGCTGATATACTTACAAAGCCATTACCTTGTGCTAGATTTGAACATTTACGTGAAATGATGAATCTAGTTGATGTGAATGTTACAGTGAATAATGAGTAATGAGTATTGAATGTATAATGACTTGCACATTAGGCATTGAGAAGGGGTGTTGGAAATATGTGTATGTCCTTTGCAGTGTTCTAAAGTTCCAGTCATTATAGGGTTAACACTGTGCTTGATTCCCTATTGTCTGCATGACCTGACTGCTGTCAATCAAGGTCTAGAAGTGGGAAAACCTGTTTTGTCTGTTTGGTCAGTTAGTCAGGTGACTTCCTTTGTTCAGGCAGAGAGGTCAAGAAAAAGGAGGAAGCGTTCTTCCATTAAGCATGTGGTTCTCAATGCGTTAGGATGTAGTTCTTAGAGTTTGTTGTTTTATCTCCCAGTACCCTTTCCCTGTAGTAATAAATATGTTTCTGCTTTCATGTTAAATGCCTCTCAATGATTATTTGATTCAGTGATCCATCGCTCTGTTTGAGATAAAGAAATAGAATTTCAAACAGAGTTCCCTAACAATTACAGTGTTTTTAAAGGCTATTAAACTACTATGGGGATTTTGCTTTATAGCAGAGTATAAACTTTTAAAATGCTTTTATTGAAAGATTTATTATCCAAAAGAACTGAATAATGACTTAGATTTTATTTTCAAGTGATGCGTAAAATACAGAGAAAAGGCATGATAATAAGTTTAGCACTTAAAAAAAAAAGGTAGACATGAAGCTAGTGATGAATACCTGCACTCTCCTCTATTTGGATGTTCTCTGGAGCCACTGGATATATTTTCTTCCATTACGACCTCTTTTCCTTCCACAGTGATTGAGGAAGGGATGGTACTAAGTGCTGCATGAAGGGAAAACACATCTTGATTTTCCTCAAATAAGTCAAAGATTTGACAATTCCTTAGCATTTCTCGGGTGAAATTTGTGAAATAAAAATGAGAAAATCTGCTTTGAGCTATACAAGAAGCAGAAAGGCATAAAGCTAACAAGTTATCAAAAGAAAAGAAAGGAGCTAATGCTCTTCATAGTTCTGGAGGAGAAGAAATATTTGAGACTGCAGTGTAGGTCTGGGGTGGGAGTTGGGGGGGGGGTCTCAAAGAGCCTCTGTATCCCCAGCAACCTGCTTGTCAACTCAGGTCCTCATCAGAGGCTTTGCTCCATCATCCTCTATTGCTGCAAGGAGCCAGGTCTACAGGTGACAGGGCCCTCTTTGGAACACCTCCTCCCCAATACTTGTATGTCTGGAGCATCTGGAGCTGCTGAACTTCCAGTGCCAAATCAAAACCTGATTTTTTTTTCCAGACTTTTGGTTTTCCGAGACCTTGTCCCTCATTCCTTTCTCCATAATGCTTTCTTGATTAGTTTTTTATTGTTTGTTTTAGTACTGCCATTCTGGATTATGAGAGGCTCAGCTAGTTTGTAATGTTAATTACCTCTTCTTTCTGCTAATACTCTAGATTTGTTACGCCTTTAAGGACTGCCTTATTCTCTGATGCTAGTCTTAAACTGCTATCCTAAGAATGCTTTCCTGGTAGTAAGCCCCCTTAATTAGAATGGGACTGATTTCTGAGTAGACCTTGTAGATTCCTCCCTTTTTCAGGGAACAATTTTTGGCTTTTAAGATTTTGCTAGCTTTGTGAGATGATAGTTATACACATTGTGATCATACATTAAAAATTACTGGTGTTTTAACCTTTATTGTAAGATGTGTCAACAATTTGAACTGTTTAGAGTGTGCAACAGAAATACCTACTATAAATCATGAATATTGTGTAAAAGAAAATACCTGTGAAAATTGCCTCTTTCTTATGAACAACTGTGGAAGGAAGGAAGGAAGAAAGAAAGAAAGAAAGAAAGAAAGAAAGAAAGAAAGAAAGAAAGAAAGAAAGAAAGAAAGAAAGAAAGAAAGAAAGAAAGAAAGAAAGGTGGTGGCGGCCACAAGCATAGCCACCTTCAAGAGGGGTTTAGATAAAAATACGGAGCAGAGGTCCATCAGTGGCTATTAGCCACAGTGTGTGTGTGTATATATAAAATTTTTTGCCACTGTGTGACACAGAGTGTTGGACCGGCAAACTGTCCAACTCTCCTAACTGGCCTGATCCAACATGGTTTCTCTTATGTTCTTATGATACAGGAGCTCTCCTATGATGACCTTCTGCCATGGTACAACCAGTGAACATCCTTATCTTCAGTTACAGTCTTCGACTGTGTATGCATATGTTGACCTTTAAATGGGAACCATACGGTGGATTAAATCTGACTCATCACAGACTTAATCTAGGGCTGCCAACCCCCTGTTCAGGGTAGGGGATCTTCCACCATTTAGTCAGGTAGCAGGAGGAAAAAACCTACAATGCCAGCTGTGGTGTCTTGTCAGTTTTGGTTAAAAAAAAAAAACCTTACAGAAATGATTCAGAGTAATTCTAGGAATCACTGGAACTCTATGGTTTTACCACAGCTGTCATGGTGATTCCTAGAGCTACATATGTTACTTCTTTTTTGTTTGTTTTTCACCAGAAGTGATGTGTTGCCCTGCCCGTAGCCTACACGCCAGTTACCCACCCACCTTTAACTGACAATTCAGACTGTATGAGTTCTTAGCATGTTGTAGTTGAATTAATGTGAATGAAATAATTGCTATTGCTGGAGATAGCAAGAAGCAGCAGGGTTTTTAAAAGCCTGAAGTCACATATATGAGAAAATGAATATGGGCTTTGCCAGTTAGGAGATTTTTTTTTTTTTTGCCTGCATTCTAAAAGAAAAGTATCAGGGAACTAAGACTAATTTTCAGAATCTTTTTGTCTTTCA
Source organism: Heteronotia binoei (assembly GCF_032191835.1). Lineage (NCBI taxonomy): Eukaryota > Metazoa > Chordata > Lepidosauria > Squamata > Gekkonidae > Heteronotia > Heteronotia binoei. Next base: position 27,175,949 of record NC_083230.1, on the reverse strand, counting down.
GTAATGTTGTATTTATCCAAAATTTATATAAACAGACATAAAGCATTGCATGAAGGTTTACATATATACAACTTCCAGCGTTGTATCTGTGTGTGCATGCAGTCTATTCGGCTTATAAACTTCACATTTTGGTAAATGCAAGTAGAGCTGTGGAAAGTATAGTAGAATATCCTTCTTTGTTGAAAGGATCAATATTCAGTGGTGCAAGTCTTCTCATTAAATACAATTTTATCTAGTGGACTTCCTCCCAGGAAAATGTTCTGAGAACTACAGCCACTGCTTGTTAACCCTACTGTCAAGATGTTCTTCTTCAGCCTTGAACAAGTGCAAATTGGTACAGCTAGTTATTTTACTGTCCAGCAGAGGGAGATAGCATGTTGGATTCTTCATTTCAGCGGGGCTGTTTTCCTATGTTGTAAGATGTATCCTGAATTGATTTGGGTAAGCCTGTGGGGTAGAAAGACCTAAAATAAATGCTATGCAAAATTTGGGAATGTGAAAATCTGTGGAAATTTGGTCTTCTACACAAGTGGAAAAAAGAACAAGAGCCTGCTGTCCTTTGATAAAAGTTCTGTTGTGGTACAACCAAGGGACATCTTCAGCAACACTTGTGCATTTTCAGTGTGGTTTCCTCCTCCCTGCTATAGGTGCACTATCTTAAATTGAACTTTGATAGCAAGATGACCAGTCAATGCAGTTAAGGGGGCACCCTTTGTGGGGCAGCGGGGAATTGTGATTGAAAATAAATTTGTTTGCTTCTTTAGGAATGATTTAAAATCTAGAAGTATGAGCTGTAGCATAGTTAGCTGTAACTAGCTGTAGTCATTGACAAAGCACCAGTTGGGCACAGCAGTGCTCTTGCACTGCTATGTTTATAGCATGCACCATCAATCACAGCCAGCCCACCCACCACATCATGACTAGGGTTGCCACCAGGTCCCTCCTGGCAACCATCAAGGGGTTGAGGGGGGACTTACCAGGAGAGCAGAAGGCCCAGGTGATGTGGAGATGTCACTTCTGGCCTGCACTGGAAGAGAGTAATCAAGCAGCAACAGCTCAGTGACACACTGGTATTTCAGCAAAACCTCTATAGTAAAAATGACTTATAGCATAGAGTTTTTGCCCAAATACCATAGCAACACCAAGATGTCTCCTGTGTGATGACACCACTTCCTGTGTGCACCAGAAGTGATGTTTCCACATCACCTGGGCCTTTCTCTCCTGGTAAGTCCTCCTGTCGGCCAACTGATCGGTGGGGATGGGGCCTGGAGGCAGGGGACTTCCTCCAGGGGAGCTGCAATGACATTACTTCCTGTGAAGTGTCTGCCATTGAGCTGTGACTGCAATGTTGTGGCACCATCAGCTAACACAGTATATTTCTCCATGTGGCTACATTCTTACATATGTCTCTGAGGACTGTTATTTGAAGATGGAAAGAGGATTCAGAGAGACCACACCAGCACTGGTTATGAGAATACTTTCGAATGCTGTTGTGTAAATACATGGCATACATTCTGAGTCTCTCCTGATATTAAACAAAAATCAGTATAGTTAAGAGCAAAGGTGTCAAACATACGGCCCTTTCAAACATAGGGCCCTTTCAAAGGCGTCAAACATACGGCCTCTTGGCTCTTTCCCCTGCTGAATTTGAATCAGTTTACCTCTGTCTCTGTGCCTCTCTGATCTCCAGCTCCTCCTTGGCCCCTGCCTCAGCCACTCCTTTGTACCCCTCCCAGCTCCCTAGCCCTCACCCCATTCACTCTCTCTTTGTTCTGCCCCCTTGATGAGTTCCAATGCCCAGCAAAAGTCCTGGACCCAGCCATGCCCACTGGGCCTGTCCTCAGCCATCAGGGCATCTTTCTTCTCAAAAGGTGCCATTTCCACTTGCGCTGTGGTTCCCATGACTGTCTGAAGGGGGTTAGGGCTCTCCTGGCCCCAGGTTGCCTCCTGGCTTCCTGCAGAAACATGGTAATGGGGCACCACTTGGCCCACACTTGGGGTCTGGCCTGGCAGTCTTTTAGGGCAACTCTAACTCTCACTCTGCAGCAGGAACGCATTTCCTCCCCAGTCTCCTGGCTGTCATTGTGGAGCCCTGGCTCACCTGCCGACCTGTCTCCTCTCCCAGGGTCCATCCCATAGGTGGATACTTCAGCAGCCCGCTCTGATGGACATCCAGGGTTGTTTGGCCTCATCGGGGGCAGTAGCGGTGGCACGAGACTCAGCCAGAAGCGGATGGGACACTGACCACTATACATTGCTGTTCCCCTGTTATTGTACTGCCTTATAGGAATAGTAGTTATTTTTTCTGGGGAAGACTATAGTTTTGTAGACAAACACTCCAGTTTAGTTTTGTAGACTCCCCACTCCAGGCAGCATGGGGGCATCAAGAAGATGAAGAAGAAGAAGATATTGGATTTATATCCCGCCCTCCACTCCGAAGAGTCTCAGAGCGGCTCACAATCTCCTTTACCTTCCTCCCCCACAACAGACACCCTGTGAGGTGGGTGGGGCTAAGAGAGCTCTTACAGCAGCTGCCCTTTTAAGGACAACCTCTGCCAGGGCTATGGCTGACCCAAGGCCATTCCAGCAGGTGCAAGTGGAGGAGTGGGGAATCAAACCCGGTTCTCCCAGATAAGAGTCCACACACTTAACCACTACACCAAACTGGCTCTCAGCAACAAAATATTGCAAGAGTGTTTAATGTTTAAAACATGTTTGTATTTTAAGTAAAAAAGTAAAAAAGCAGGAGTCATGGGGTGTGGGGGACAGGTAGATGTGAGTTTTCTGCATTGTGCAGGGGGTTGGACTAGATGACCCTGAAGGTGCCTTCCAACTCTATGATTCCATGTATTTAATTGTGTTTGTCTGTGTCCTTTATAAAGTTTATATCTCCGCTACCTGGCATTACATTTTACAACGCACATGGCTCAACCCGGCAAGGTCTCATTTATGTCAGATCCGGTCTTCATAACAAACGAGTTCAACACCCCTGGGTTAGAGTTTCTCAGGCTTATGATTCTGTTTTTTGGTAGCTGCAGACCTTTTTTGAGACCTTCTTGAAAGCCAGTTCTCCACAGCAAGCCTTTGATGACATCAAAGAGGCAATAATCAAACTCTTACTGGTGGCTGAAGTTTTCAGCGAGGAATCTGCATCTGGACCAAAAGCCTTCACTCAGTAAGTAGACCAAGCAGAGGCGTCACTAGGGTGGGTTGCACCCTGGGGTGTAACTGATTCAAGTCACACCCCCCCCCCGCATTGGGCATCACCCCTTTTGGAGGGCTGCGTCACCCCCTCCGCACACAACCCCGCCCACTTCACATGGCCCCTCCCTCATCCACCCACTGGTCACATGACCAGCCCCCGTAATCCAAGATACCAGTTTTGCAGCATTTAAGTTTCCCCCACTCACCCACACGCTTTTAGCTGGGCCGGCGGCAGCGCGGCCCCGGTTTCAGAATCCCGGCCAGCCCACACACAGCAGCAGCATTCTAGTCCCAGGGCCAGCCCCTTCCTGTTGGGGGGGTCATGGGTCGGTGCCTCGGGCCAATGAGAATGCTCTGGGGGAGGGCTGATGGCCCCCTTGGCCCCGCCTAGTGATGCCGCTGAGACCAAGATACCTTTTTAGAGCTATTCTGGCTAAGCTTCCAAGGCCCAGTATACCACAGAACTAGGGTTGGCTACTCTGGGTTGGGAAACTCCAGGCAATTTGGAGCTGGAGCCTGGAGAGGTCAGAGTTTGGGAAGGGGAGGGAGCTCAGAAGGGGTGTAGTACCACTAAGTGCACTCTCTGCAGCTGCCATTTTCTCTGGAGTGAGTGGGGGGAATTGATCACTGTAGTCTGGAGATCAGATGTAATTCTTAGAGAACTCCAGTCACTCCCCCTCCCCCACCTCTGGACAATTAAACATGATGCATTCTTAAATCTACACGTGTGGTCATTGTCACTGTTAAAACGTGAATCAGTCATTTAGATTTGTTGTCTTATTTCAGATGCAGCGTTTGCTTTCAGATGCTAACTTTCGACATTGGATTCAGCCATTCTAGGCATCCTGTCATTCTAGAGGTAAGCAAACAATTTGCTTCCTGGAGGAAGAAAACGTAAGTGACTTTTTAAAATTGAAGCAACAAGCTGTGAGTATTGTCTGATGAGAAGAAACCCGTTATAGATATTTCTGAGCGCAACAGAATTTCCTTTTTACCAGATTTCCAGATCTTCCAAAAAGCGGTGTACAACAAGGTAAATGGCTCTGTGACAACATTAGTTATGAAGCTTTGTTAAGTGATTGAAATGGTGGAGATGTTAATAGGTAGATGTAATGTACTGAGAACCGAGACGGTTTGAAGGCAACATAGTTTAATCAGAAGTACATCACACAAGAGAGAGAGCACGCGGGCCGGGCCCCGCTTATATACATTGCCCGGTACAGCCCCCCCCCCCATCCGACCAGGCCAATCCTGGTCAGTCAAACTTCCCGCCGCAGATCTTGATGGGCGGGGCCTCAGGCGAGCTCCATCCGGGGACCCCAGGGTCTCCTTTAGTCGCCGTCGCCATGAGGTCTGGTTACTTATGTTCAATACATAACAGCAGATAACTCTATAGGGTAGCTGATTGCCCGAAGTGAAGGACTTGGAGCTGCACTGGTTGAAAAGAGCTGAAGTCCCCAGGAGAATTTTTCTGCCGCTATACTGAAGAACTGGTTCCACTCCTTCAGTGATACCCAGCGGCTCCGGAGCAACATATGCTTTTTTTGACCTGTCACACAGATCTCCTTTGAGAATTGTTACCCATTATGACATCTGACCCATGTTTCAGGAAAACAGGCAAGGCCCTTGTCCAGTGGGGCTTGCTGTTGGCGCCTTGGAACAACTGCCACTGCCAGTTCTTCAGGAACTGAGGCCTCAAGAGTTGTTGCTCTTCTGAACTCTGACATGATACTGGTTTCCCAGATGCTGTTCCCAGTTAAGCTCACCTGATGCAAAGTCTCTTCCAGTTCTTTCCCACCCCTCTTTAGTTGTCAAGCATCTTGGTTTACAGCAACCTGACTCCTTCTCTGACATTGCAGACCAGCATATCTGTCCTTAAGCTTGATTTTCTGGGTTTGACCCACTGGCTCAGAATCCAGACATATATCACTTTAATCTGTCTTCAGGGCCATTTCAAAACATTGGCTACCATTGGCTACCATGAAAAGTCAGCAGCTTTTATCTACCCTCCGTTTCATTCCAGGTTGTATGTTCATGTTAAGCCGGTGCTCCAATGTGGAAGAGTTTACAACTGCATAGGAAACACCATTAAGTTCATAATAACGTTAGCTGTGGTGAATGATGGATATTCTCTTGATCTCAGTCCTCTTTTGAAATAATAGTTTTGGCCTACTTTACAGGGTTATTGTTAGGATCATTGATCTAATGTACATTAACAGTTTTGAAAATGCCAAGGACATACCTACAGCATAAACTATTAGATAAAATTTTCTGGCTCATCTATATTCAGCCTGTGATCTTGAATTGTGATTCAGGAAGTCCCACCATTTAACTTCTGACCAGTGTTCCCTCTAAGCTGAGTTGGCATGAACTAGCTCACAGATTTTTAGCCTCCAGCTCACAGATTTTTAGCCTTCAGCTCACAGATTTTTGTCTTAGCTCAGGAAGGATGACCCCAGAGCACAAGAATTTATGCAGCAGCTCACAACTTTAACACCAGTAGCTCACAACTTTAATGCCAGTAGCTCACAAAGTAGAATTTTTGCTCACAAGACTCTGTGGCTTAGAGGGAGCATTGCTTCTGACCCAAATGCAAGGGTGGAATTCTAGCAGGAGCTCTTTTGCATTATTAGGTCACACACCCCTGATGTAGCCAATCCTCTTAAGAGCTTACAAGGCTCTTTTTTGAAAGCTTTTGGAGGATTGGCTACATCAGGGGTATGTGGCTTAATATGCAAAGGAGCTCCTGCTAGAATTCCACCCTTGCCCAAATGTATATATGTTTACTGTATTGCACATAAATCATTTAGAGCAGGGGTCCTCAACCTACGGCCCGCGGGCCAGATGCGGCCCGCTGAGGACGTTTATGCGGCCCTCCGGGTTATGGCAAAATCAGACCGGAAGTGATGTTCGACCTAAACTCGCGTTAGCAATGCACACTTCCGGCACTGGGCTGAGGCGGCGGAGACAGAGTGTGAGGCGATACCGAGGTGAGGTGAGTTCCCAGGCTGGGGTGTTTGGTGTGGGGAAGGGAGAGAGATGCAGAAGACGGAGAACTGACGGCCCGCGGCCTTGTACAGTAACGGCAGTCCGGCCCTCCAACAGTCTGAGGGACAGTGAACTGGCCCCCTATTTAAAAAGGTTGAGGACCCCTGATTTAGAGGAGAGTGTTTACAGCTGCAGGGGAACCATGTTGTACAACACTGCGTGACTAGACCACTGTCAGAAAAAAATACAGCTCTGATTTAAAATTTTTAGTGCCCCAAGCAATTGCTTGTGGGGTTTCGTAATAGAAGCAGGGTCTCTCTCCCACCCCCACAAACCCACATACACTCCTGAAGTTCTCCCAGCTGATACTTGTGGTTTTCATAGGATGCCAAAGGCAAGCTAATATCACAAACTGCAGTTCTTACACAAATATTACAGTGAATTGTATCAACATCAGCAAGATATATGGCCTAGATCCCAAGATTCATGAATGGTGTTGAGTCAGAGAAATTTGCAAAGTATTATGGAACGGAGATGGGAGGAGGAGGGTGGAACATTAGCCCTGCATTTTTCCACTGGTACAAATGGGCTTCTGTATTCACAGTCCATCTGTAAAGAGCTGTGAGCACCTACTTTTGGGGAGGGACGGTGGCTCAGTGGTAGAGCATCTGCTTGGGAAGCAGAAGGTCCCAGGTTCAATCCCTGGCATCTCCAAAAAAAGGTCCAGGCAAATAGGTGTGAAAAACCTCAGCTTGAGACCCTGGAGAGCCGCTGCCAGTCTGAGAAGACAATACTGACTTTGATGGATCAAAGGTCTGATTCAGTATAAGGCAGCTTCATATGTTCATAGTGAGTTGGATCCAGCCAGCATTTTCACTCATGTGCCTAATTGCACTTCCTACCACAGTACCTTTCTCACAGGATTTTTGCCCATGCAGTTTCAATGACCCCCAGCAAAGCCTTTTGGGGAGGTCCTCCCTTTTAACCAGCAGAATGGTTGGTTGGATCCAAACCAGTATGAATATTTAACCTTTCCAGATATACTTTCTCAGTTATATTTATCTTTTCCAGGTACATGAACATTTTGACTTTCAAGCTGATGATGACACAGATTATCAGGACCAAATTGTTAAAGAAACCCTCCTCAAAGATATGTTCAGAATTCTCTTATCAAATAAATCCTCCTACTCTACTTTCTTTGAGGCTTTATGGAATGTATACAGATCATCAGGGATCAAGGTATGCATGGAGTCCAGTAAGGACTACTTTTCTTATGCTTCACCCTGAACCTTCCTGAATCAGACTGTATGACTTTATTTATTCTTTTGTAACTGAATCCTATAGGAAGCTTAAACCTGTAACCTCTCCTCATTCATTAAGTGTAACAGCCAAATCTGCTCCAGTCGCTTACAAAAGGACTCACACCTGAAATATTTGCACATATCTCCCAGCCACAACTCTTCCTCTCCCTTTTGATTATAAAAGTATGTTTGGTATTTCCATTTCCTAAGCATCTGAAGCACTCTGACTGACAAAATTATATACTGGAATAAATTTGGTTAAGTCTTAAAGGTACCACTTGATTTCTGTTTCAAAAATCAAAACAATCCTCACATTCACCATAAGAAGAGAAGCAGAAACATGAAGGGATGTGAAGGGATGTCAGCAAATAGTAAAAAAAAAAATGATGATTTGAGAGTGCTTCATTGAAGAGTTCTGCTATCCTTTTTTACAGGATGGGCATCACCTGGAGGAACCTGATCAGTGTCTCACTTTGGAAGAACTAAATTCATTGAGCAGTTTTGTACATGAGCTTCAGAATCTAGGACAGTTTGAACTAGTAAGTTACAGGAATTGTTTTGTTTTGTAATGAGCCCTTTTTTGTTACCTAAATGTTTCAATTGCTGTGATTCACTGTGGTAGGGATAAAGAAGTTCAAGTAATCAAGCCATTTTAACTGATAAGCGATATAGCCAAAGTGAAGTCACCGAAAAAAAAATTATGGCTCATTTTAACTGTGATTGGTTTGTGACCCTCAGATTCAGTTCACAGATTATCACTATCTTGGTTTGCCTTGACAACTTCTGGTTTATTGCTGTAGCCTGAGATTGCACGTCTGGATTAAATCAGCATTAAGTAAGGATGTTTGGGTTCATAATTCAAACAAGCCATCGTTAAGACTGTCAAGTTCCCACTATTCCTTCAATAAAGAAAACTCTCCATGGATTTGGATAAGTATTTATATATAACCTTGCAATAGGTGTTAAAAGCGCGCCTGAACTTAGGGCGCAAAGACAGTTCAAATTTAGTGGCTAGAGGTCACACATACACATTCACTACCAAGCTATCAACTAAACATCCAAAGGAGGGAATAACAATCTTGGTACTATGATGTTTCCCAGCTCCTAGGAGGCCAAGCAGGTTAACTTCCAATTCCGCAATAGACTAAGCATTCTACTCACGCATTCCAGACACCACATCAAAGAGACACAGATAGAACACAGGAACGTGACAAAGATTATGGTTAATCAATGAACTTCATGTCCTGGCTTCAGATCCTGGTTTGATGGATCCTAATTGAATAAAGTTCGTGGTGTGCCCCACAATCAGACAATGAACTATAGTCAGTTTAATTAAGCTGAGGTTTCATGTGCTGTCTGAACTAAGCCATAAACCAGTGGTCTTCTACCTCTCCACATCTGGAACCCCCCTTTCACCCCCAGGCAGCATTGCAGGATAGAGTTAAAAGCACATGATAGAAAATCATATGACAGGAAGAGGAGAAGCCAGATTTATTATAAGTCAAGGCCAGGACCATGGAAGCCAGAAGTGGGAAACAGAAGTTGAATACTGAGCGGTATACTGTAATAAACCAAGACTTGGGAAGCCCAGGCTAGCCAAATCTCATCAACTCTCAGAAGCTCAGAAGGGTCTGCCCTGGTTAGTACTTGGATGAGAGACCACCAAAAAAGACTAGGGTTGCTATGCAGAGGCAGGCAATGGCAAACCACCTCTGAATGTCTCTTGCTTTGAAAATCCTACAGGATCACCATAGATTGGCTGTGATTTGATGGCCCTTTCCACCACCACATATATGAACATATGAAGCTGCCTTATACTGAATCAGACCCTTGGTCCATCAAAGTCAGTATTGTCTTCTCAGACTGGCAGCGGCTCTCCAGGGTCTCAAGCTGAGGTTTTTCACACCTATTTGCCTGGACCCTTTTTTGGAGATGCCGGGGATTGAACCTGGGACCTTCTGCTTCTCAAGCAGATGCTCTACTACTGAGCCACCGCATTGTAATGAGGAGCTAAAAAGAAATCCTCTTGACCACTGAGTGATCTCACCTCACCTGACTGTCCTGCTCCTCTCTTCTCTGTGTGTTAAAGGAGATTTATTGCATGTTAGCAGCAGATCCTTCCAGAAAACCAGCAAAAAAAGGGTTGCTCTATGGGATTTGCAACCTAGAAGTGGGGCTGCATGATCAATGGTCTTGATCCATGGCTTAAAGACCTCTCCCAAAAAGACAGCAGTGACTATCTGTTTATCCTGTATCTAAATTAGTCCCCATTAACTGACTTTCTTTTCAGCTTTTCCCATCTGCTGTCCCCAAGATCCATTTTTTGCTGCATGACCTTTATCACGTGGTGAATCCAAAGAAGAAGCTTGGTTCGGTTCTGACTGTGCATCGGCTTTTTTCAAATTTACTTGAACAGTTACAAATCGTCAAGAGAGGAAAACGCACACATTTTGCAGGATGGTAAGAGGATGATTTGACGGTATTTATGTGTTTAGAGCCTCAGCAGCTATAGGCTTGAGTCTATGAACAGTAATATATGACCGTGTTGTTGCCCCATTATCTTCTTATCATGACCAAAGACTGCAGTCAGGTTCCCATTATAAATCCAAGTCTGGCTCATAATAATCTGCAAGATATGTAGTGCCTGATATTGCATTTGACTTGATTTGCAATAAATTGGATGGCGTGCTCTTGAATATCAGATCATGCTTAAGTGGGATTAGTCTAAGATTTCATAAAATCAGTGCTGACTGCTGTCTGGAAGTAAAGGAGAAAATTAAACAAACAGAAAAGAAGAAGGAGAAAGAACTAATCAAGGCATGTTTTTCAAAGAATGCCGCGCTAACATCCCAAATCTAGTCTGCATCGGTCAGCATCCTTCTAGCTCTGTATATTTGCAGTTTGCAGTTCAGAAAGTCTTTAGATTAGACTCCTCAACTGTGTTTACATCAGAGGTTCCCAAACTTTTTTGGCCTAATGCCCCCTTTTCAGAAAAAAAGTTCCCCTGGAAACCTGCCTTCAAGAAGTGGACTAAAAGATGCAGTGACGTATTTGTACACAGAGTAAACAAAGATGTTGTAAAGAAGACGCTTTGAGGATTGAAATTCTAAAATTATTTTATAAAATCAACCATAGTAACATTCCCATACACAGAGAATTTTTGGAATTTCTTTCCAATTATTATCCACCCTCCCCTTGTCTGCTCCAACTAACGCAATGGGAAGGTGCCCCACCCAGCCGCTTTCAACCTGAAAGCAGCGGGCAGCAGTAAAATGGGGCGTTCTTCGTAGGCTCTTCCAAGGAAGCATCTGACAAGCGCAGGCAATGTTTGCCCTGCGAAGAAAAGTGGCAGCGTGGCAGCACCGCCTGGGGCTCTTGGCTTGCCTGCTGGCTGGTGCAATCGTTCCACAAGAGAAGGAAGAGTAAGGGGGTGCTCAGCAGAGCCCCCTGGCAGGGTGGCACTCTAGGTGGTCACCTACTCCCATGCACTGGCCCTGCAGATGACACTCTGACCAATTTCCCACTCGTCTTACGCCACTCTCAAGCGCTTCTTCTCAGTGGGGCTACTGTCCGATTTCACACTATCTGTCCTGGGGCTGCAGCTAGCTTCAGCTTTGTCACGCTGCAAACAGAAACCTCTAAAACCCAGTTTCTGTTTGTGGTGCAAAAAAGCGAACGCTAGCTGCAGCCCTGGGGCAAATAGTGTAAATTTGGAGGGAAGCCCCACTGAGAAGAGGAACTTGATAGTGGCGTAAGGTGAGTGGGAAATCGATCTCTGTGTCTGGGGCATTGTGGTTGGCTGAAATCAACAGAAGCAACCACCTAGTAACCAGAGGACTGTAAGAAGCTTGACGCTCTGCAGAAAACCTTGTGAGGAGCAAGCTACAGGTTGAAACTCTTTAGAGAAGTTTGTGTAATTGCCTCAGTGCTTCCACTGTCCTGACTTGAACTGTATTGCTGAGAGAGAAACTGCAAGCAACCTTGAGAAGCTGCTAGCTACAGCAAGTATTGGCTAGGATAGACTAGTAAGGTTTTCTGTTTCTGTCTTGTTTGTCTGTACACCTCTATTTTTTTTTTATTCTGTCTTGTAAATAAACTGCATCCTTCTTATATTTTAATTGGAAAGAGTTCTGGTCCTCATTACTAGTCTAACTGGGTGAATTTGCACTAAGCAGACAAAAGGAACCCTCTATTTTTGTTAATTGGAATTTTTCTCTAAATTAGAAATTCTGGACCCTTCCCAGAAACGTGATGCTTTGACACCTCACACCCTCTTCTCTTCTTCCTTTATGCTTCCACTGCCCCCTTATTTTTATTCACTGCCCCCCCCCAATTGCACTCAAGGCTATTACCACCCCCCAGATTATTCCAGCGCCCCCCAGGGGGCAATATCGCCCGCTTTGGGAAACACTGATTTACATGAACATAGAAGTCTACTTGTAATATTTGAAATGTTTTGAAGGTTTGAAAGGATTTTTTAATATATTTACTTCATTTATGGTTTGTAGAATCTTTCGGGCTCAAGTGCTGTGTTCTACTGGAGAAAGTTTTTTTCTTCCAGACGTTTCGTTCTTGGCTGCGGAGAACATCCTCAGTGGCGTTGCAGACGGAGCAGGCGCTCTGACCTTCTTGGCTGCTGTGCATTGAGTGAGGCCAGGGCTGCTGGAGAGCTGCTATTTCTAGGCTGGAGGGGGTGTGGTGAAAGGGCAATAGGTTTGTGGATGTGCCCATTGTTTGGTGGGGCTTCCTGGAAGGGTAGTGATAAGGAAACTGGCTGTTGAATGTGACCATTGTTCTGTGTTAATTGCTGGGAGGGTTGGAAGGGGTGTGAAGATAAGGAAGATGGTTGTTGACTGTGCTGATTGTTCTGTGGAATGTTCTGGTTGTTCTGTGAATATCTGCAATTTATAGTCTGTAGGGTGTTTTGCAAAGCTGGATACCAAGATTGGTGGATGGAAATGCCTTCTTCCTTTCTGTTAAAGTTGTGCTGGTGTTTGTAAATCTCAATAGCTTCTCTTTTCAGGTGGGTATGATAATGTGAGGCCATGGAAAGGACTTCAGTTCTTTCAAAGTGGATGACGTGGTCTCTCGAAAGATTTGAGCCTGAAAGATTCTACAAACCCTAATGATGTTACCAGCCGTGAAATCCTGAAATCTTTGATACTTCATTTATATCCCTTCTTTTTCCCCAGTGGGGTCCTTTAATAGCTTACATATTCTCCTCTCCTCCATTTTTATCCTCACAACAACCTTGTGAGTTGAGACTATGGGACTGGCCCAAGGTTACTCATGTCAAAGTAGGTATCCATGGCAGTAGGACCCATGGCAGAGTAGGAGTTTGAACCCGGAACTCCCACATCCTTTGTTGTTGTTCAGTCGCACAGTCGAGTCCGACTCTTTGCAACCCCATGGACAAAGTCATGCCGGGCCCTCCTGTCTTCCACCACCCTCTGAAGTCTGCTCACCTCCTAGTCTGACACTAACTAGTACACTACAGCTCTCATAAGATCAGAATGACACATCAGGATGGTTCAGGCAGGAATCAGCCCTGTGCTTGTGCACTCCTTCAGCTCCCTACCCCTCTCTTTGTGCGTTCAAAGTTAATTACAGTTCAAACCTAATCAGAGGGATACCATTCTAAGTTCTCTGAAGTCTGTTAAAAATATTAGCAACTGTTGATTTTGGATGATGAGCCATAGTTTTTCATCATATCCTAACTTGCAAACAGTTTGCTTAATTTATATGCCATCTTTCTGCTTCATAGCTATTCAAGTACTCAAGACTGCTAATAATCTATAAATACATAAAATGTTCTGTGAGATAAGTGCTAAGAACACTATAAACCCCCAATAGCATTAAAATTTCAGACTTCATTCAAAGGTACTATTCTTCCCAACGCCAAGGTTGGCCCCTTCAGCTAAACCAACACTGCAAACCACAGGTTTTCTGTTCTGATTTGGAAGAGAAGCACGAACAAGCATAGGCTGGTCTGGATAATGAGGTTATACAGTAAGTCAATAATTGACTCCTGCTCAGGAGGGAGCACATATAGTGTGCATAGAGTTTATGTCTGAAACAACTTATCAACAAAATGTTTAAATCAGTTTCTGAACAACAACGTTGTTGCTAGTTTATTGTAGCATAAACCACATTTTTAGCTCCTGGAGACAAACATAATTCACATGGCAAAATGTGACCTAAAAATTATCACTATGTGTGGGATGGGGGGGGGGGCGTGCAATCTTCTGAGTATATGCTTTGGTGACTGTATCTGCTAGCTAAGATTTCTGCCGCAGCAACCCAGGTCTTTTATGGCAATTTAATTATACCAAAATAATAATAATAATATAAGAATAATAATTTTTTATTTCTATCCCGCCCTCCCCGCCGAAGCAGGCTCAGGGCGGCTCACAGCATAAAATACACATTACATCAGTTTACATTATAAAAACATGGTTAAAACAGTTATAAATTATTAAAATTAACATAACAATATGGCGTTGTAAACATTAGATTTCGTAACATCAGATAATAAAAACATTTCCAGCAGCATACCTAGCTTTATTACTGATTCTATCGCTAGTTGAAGGCCACCTTGAAAAGGTGGGTCTTACAGGCCCTACGAAATTGATCTAAACATCTTAGGGCCCTCATCTCCTCGGGGAGTTGGTTCCACAATAATGGAGCGACGACAGAGAAGGCCCGATCCCGGGTGGCCTTCAGTCTGGCCTCCCTTGGCCCAGGGATATTCAACTGGTTTTTCCCAGATGACCTCAGTACCCTCTGGGGCTCATATGGGGAGAGACGGTCCCTCAGGTAGGTAGGTTCTCGGCCATATAGGGCTTTAAAGGTGATAACCAGCACCTTGTAGCGAACTCGGTATACCACTGGCAGCCAGTGCAGCCCGCACAGCCCCGACTGTATGTGCTCCCACTTTGGGAGCCCCAGCAACAGCCTAGCCGCCGCGTTCTGCACCAGCTGCAGCCGCCGAGTTCGACACAAGGGCAGCCCCATGTAGAGGGCGTTGCAGTAGTCCAGTCTCGAGGTGACCGTAGCATGGATCACCATTGCCAGGTCACGGCGCTCCAGGAAGGGGGCCAACTGCTTTGCCCGTCGAAGATGAAAAAACGCGGACTTGGCAGCGGCCGCTATCTGTGCCTCCATTGATAATGAAGGCTCCAGAAGAACCCCCAGGCTCTTGACCTTATGTGCCGCTTTAAGCTGCACACCGTCAAGGACCGGCAAAGGGATTTCCCTTCCCAGGGCACCGCGACCCAAGCAAAGGACCTCTGTCTTCGTTGGATTTAACTTCAGCCCGCTCAGTCTGAGCCAACCTGCCACGGCTTGCAGTGCTAGGTCCAGGCTTTCTGGGACGGAGCCAGGCCGGCCATCCATTAGTAGATAGAGCTGGGTGTCATCAGAGTATTGGTGGCACCCAAGCCCAAACCTCCGGGCAATCTGGGCAAGGGGGCGCATATAAATGTTAAACAACATCGGGGAGAGAACTGCCCCTTGTGGCACCCCACATACTAGTGGGTGCCTCCGGGACCGCTCCCCCCCAATGGCCACCCTTTGTCCCCGTCCTTCGAGGAAGGAGGAAAGCCACTGTAAGGCCAATCCCCCAATCCCCGCGTCGGCGGGCCAGTAGCTGATGATTGACCGTATCAAATGCGGCCGACAGATCCAACAATATCAGCACCGCCACGCCGCCTCGATCCAGATGCCGCTGGAGGTCATCCACCAAGGCGACCAGCACTGTCTCCGTCCCATAGCCCGGACGGAAGCCGGACTGGTGAGGGTCTAAGGCGGAAGTGTCATCCAAAAAACTCTGCAACTGTAACGCCACTGCCCTCTCTATAACCTTACCTAAAAATGGTAGGTTCTCAGTGTATAACAATGAATAAGAAAGAACCTCTGTAGTCTAATTAAAATATACCAAGCATCTTCAGATTGATAAAAGAGATACATATTTGGGTAAAGTATTCTACTAGGACACTTTAGTTTACCTATCTGTATTGTTCTTGTGCTATTAGATTTAGTTGACATAAATCTGTTTTGTTCCTGTGCTATCACAGGAAAAAAGATTTGATAAAAGCAGTGATTGCTCACTAACCAGTCACATTTCGTTTCTATTGACTCTTTTAAGAAGTAGCTTTATACAATTGTAACACTGATTACTGATTTTGAAATGTATCACACTGTTAATTACAATAAACTCATAACACAATCTTATATTGAATAACTCTGCATAGGAGTGCACTGTAAGTTGTTGGATTGTGCAGATGTGTTCCAGTAATGACAAGGCTTTTCTCAGGAAGAATGTTCCTTACACCAGAAAAAAACACCATGGTTAGCAAACAGATCTACAGGATGCAATTCATAGTTGACATTCACGAGAAGATACACCAATGCTAATTGACTAAATTGTCGTCTGTCCTGTTCTGTTTTTGTGTAGATTTGGGTTAGTCAGATTCATGAACCATATCTATTTGTTCTAGCTTTCAATATTTATTCTTTTTATTTATTCCATTGTATTTAATACTTAGTGTGTGTATTATGATCATATAAAGTAATCATTCCCAGCCCAGGGACTATTACGAATTCATTACAATTTTTCCACAGGCAAAGCAAGGATTCCAAACATGAATCCAGGATGAAAACCAGATGGCCAAGCCTTAGGTGAGAAAATAGGGTACAACACGATAGCAAATTCTTAAAACTTGTAGTACCATGACACACATGGAAAAGGGGATTCCCCCTTCCCCCTGCACCACTTACCCAACCTGAAGAGTCATACAGGATTCTATGTAGTGAAACCCACATGTTTCCTGAGACTAGAGCTCATCCCAGGTTTTGAAGGTCCTCAGGAAGAGAGTGCTCAGCCTCCCCCCCCCCACCATGCACACCACCAGCATCTCTTCTTTATACCTCCTTTGTTGTCCCTCCAGCCCTACTTATACATCCATCTCCTCCTTGCTCACAAACCTTCCTACTTCCCATGTTAACCGTCTGCATGTCCTTTCTTTGATGACACTGGAAGGTGTGTGTGGCTGACAGTGCTGATGTTGAGACTGCATCACACACACACACTCTTTCCTGGTGGTGCTGGGCAGCCTAGGCAGCTGGGAGCACAAGAGGCAGAGCATTTACATACAGGTGGGGAAATGGCAGATAAAGCAGGTGGCAAAGTCAGACAATGCCGTCAACTGTTATTGCTGTATTCCTCTATATGATTTTATTATTGTGTTATTATTGTTAAAACTGTTTGGACATTTTAGAAAGTGGATTTTGTATCTAATGCTTGTTGTAATTTGACCTGAGCCTGCCTGAGGGGTAGAGAAGGCTGGAAGCCCAATAAAACAAATAACGAAATAAAGGAGGCATTAGGGCTGGTGACAATGGGCCTTCCCAGAAGCTCTGGGGCCTGGCAGATGTCCCACCTCAGGGAATGCCGACATTGACCCCGCCTGAGATGTGTGGATTTCTCCACAAGGCCAAATAGTACCTTCCTGGGACTGTTTCATGTTTAGAAAATTATACCTGCAAGAAGGCTGAAATCCTTCTCCACAAGCACGGTGGGTCCTGATCTGAATCAAGCACAGCAGACATGGGAACTGAGGAGAACTCGCAACTCACAATACAGGACATACAACCAGAATAGGAGAAATGGGAACAACAGGCATGAATCACTAGGTATTGCTGCTATGCATTGTTGCCAGTGGCTCTTCTACAAAATTGTCTTGCAGACCCTGTTGAAGTAAATGACAAAAACACAGCAACAGCTCTTCAGGGATTGTATTTATTGGCTTCTTATAGTCGTAAATTAGTATATAAATCACTGCAATTTATAAGAGCATGAATTAATGTGCAAACAGAAGATTTGCCTTGCTGGATTAACTAAAACAATCCATCAGCAGCCTACCTCCAAGCAATGGCAAGCAGCTATATTTGGGGAACTCATGGGGTGAACATGATGTGAATATAATTTTGTGTCCAGCATTGCATTTTCCCCAGTTAATTGTTTTATGGATATATTTAAAAAAACCAAGAATCCATCATACTTGGCAATGTCTATATCAACATACCTCCCATCCTATTACAAAAATAATAACCCGTTTTTTAGGTAAAGTCACATCAATCCAAACCATTTGCAAATTCACTTATATACGCTTTTTGAGATAAAAGAAAGAGTACATACATTAATGTTAAAATGAACAGTGACATTGGCAATCAGAATATATTTTGTTGTACTTTTACATTCTGTCTGTCCTGACAGCATTGCTCTGAGCTGGATCCTACAGAAAATGTTCATTTAGGAACTGACTTCTTTCAGCAGAATGGGATATCCTCTCTTCCTCCCTTTAACTGAAGCCCCAAACATCCCCTGAAATTATTCTTCTGGGGGACAAGGGACCTCCAGGAACCATATTAGAAGGGAGTCAAAGGTCTGCCATGGGAGGGATAAATTGGCGAAAATTGCCTCCCTTCTTCAATCAGTGGAAATTTTCCATTGAATCTAACCTAATGTCTTCTTGTATTTTAACATTTTTTCTCTCTGAAATATACTGAGAAATCACAGTGAAGTAATCTATATATATATATATCTATTTCTCAAGTGTGGCTCCCATCTGCAAATATCAAAAACAATGGATTGGGGCCACACTTATCCCAAACAGAATTTCTGCAAACTTGGGTGACGATTCAAGTTTGCAGAAAAATCTAAAATGCATTAGCAACATTTCTGCAATAGAAGCATGATAGAATCCAAGTTGGGAGTTGAATTACATTGGTCAAAAATGGATTAATTATAAACTGCTGTTTTGAGATTATATAAGTGGTGAAGAATCATTTATTCAGGGACATCAAACAAAGAGCTCAATATAAGTTTATTACTAAGGCTTACTAAATTTATTACTAAATCTGATTCAGCTATCAGATTTCTCCAACAATCAAATTTTGAAATGATACAGTCTTAAATTTGAAAGGAAAGATTATGTCTTTATCTTGTATCTGCTCGCCCAACAACTTGTAAATTAGACCCATGCCCTTCCTGGCTTATTAAATCTTGCCAGGGGGACCTTAGATATCCCGTGCGGGATATCATAAATAGATCCCTAACGGAAGGGCACTTTCCAACGCCACTTAAAGAGGCTGTGGTCCGACCCCTCTTAAAAAAGCCATCTTTAGATCCGGCCCAATTGACACACTATCGGCCGGTTTCAAATTTGCCCTTTCTGGGTAAACTTATTGAGAGGGCAGTGGCGAAGCAGTTACAGACCTTCCTGGATGACACTTCCGTCCTCGACCCATTTCAGTCCGGCTTTCGCCCGGGACACGGGACGGAGATAGTGTTGGTTGCCTTAGTGGATGACCTTCAATGGCATCTGGATCGGGGTGGCTCGGCGGTGCTGATGTTGTTAGACCTGTCGGCGGCGTTCGACACGGTCGACCATCGGCTACTGACGTGCCGCCTCGCCGACGCAGGGATTCAGGGGTTGGCCTTACAGTGGCTTTCCTCTTTCCTGGAAGGTCGGGGACAAAGGGTCGCAATTGGGGGGGAGCTGTCTCGGAGGCGCTCACTTGATTGTGGCGTGCCCCAAGGGGCGGTTCTCTCCCCGATGTTATTTAACATCTACATGCGGCCTCTTGCCCAGATTGCCCGAAGGTATGGGTTGGGGTGTCACCAGTATGCTGATGACACCCAGCTCTATCTACTGATGGATGGCCAGCCTGTCTGAGCCCCGGAAAATCTTGACCAGGCACTACAGGCCGTGGCTGAGTGGCTCAGACTGAGTGGGCTGAAGTTAAATCCTACGAAGACAGAGGTCCTTTGCTTGGGCCGCCGCGGCTCGGGGAGGGGGATCCCCCTGCCGGCTTTTGATGGTGCGCCGCTTAGGGCGGCGGACAGGGTCAGGAGCTTGGGGGTGCTATTGGAGCCTTCTTTAAAGATGGAGGCTCAGATAGCAGCCGCTGCCAAGTCCGCATTTTTTCATCTTAGACGGGCAAGGCAGCTGGCCCCCTTTCTGGAGCGCGACGACCTAGCAACAGTGATCCATGCTACGGTCACCTCAAGGTTGGACTACTGCAACGCCCTCTACATGGGGCTGCCCTTGTCTCGGACCCGGAAACTGCAGCTGGTGCAGAATGCCGCGGCCCGGCTGTTATTGGGTCTCCCAAAGTGGGAACACATCCAGCCGGGTCTCCGGACTCTGCACTGGCTTCCAGTGATATACCGAGTCCGGTACAAGGTGCTAGTTATTACCTTTAAAGCCCTATATGGCCTGGGACCTGCCTACCTGAAGGACCGTCTCTCCCCACATGTTCCCCAGAGAGCACTGAGGTCAGGAACACAAAATCTCCTCACTATCCCCGGGCCAAAAGAAGCTCGTCTGAAAGCCACCAGGGAAAGGGCTTTCTCCGTTATGGCCCCCGTATGGTAGAATCAGCTGCCGGAAGAGGTGAGGGCCCTGCGGGACTTGGCGCAGTTCCGCAGGGCCTGTAAGACGACCCTCTTCCGGCTAGCCTATACCTAGCCTACATTTAGCTAGTATAACAACTTGAGGAAACTGGCCAGCCATCTTTTTACAGGAAACTGAATTACTCTGTTTTAATGTTTTAACTGTTTAACTATTTAACTGTTTTATATTTGAAATTGTTTAATTTTAAGTTGATTAATTGTTGGAAGCCGCCCTGAGCCATTCGTGGGAAGGGTGGGATATAAATCCTAAATAAATAAAAAAATAAAATAAAAAATATCTTGAAGTAGCAAGTGTAGTTTAATATATGCACTATCAAGTCTGCCTTGAATGCCCCATATACACTGTAAAATGCCACATACATTGATTGTGGTATATAAATAAAGACACAAAACTATTTTAATGACATATAGCTTTAGGGTTATCATTGGAAGAACAACAGCCTCTGAGAATGTTTGTGTCAATTCAGTAATGCTCCCCCTTTTCATTTTAGGAATTCTGATTCAGGAAAGGATAATATTAATGGCGTTTCTTCCACACTCACGGCAACAAGTGAAGGTAACATATGCCTATATGTTTGCTGGAGGTAGGAAACTTATTTTATAGATTGCTCAGTATCCAAACACTAACCAAAATTTCTGATTATCCAAATACATTGTGTTCCCCCCATGCCTGTAAATCTGCAGTGTGAAACATCAGTTTGAGTTATCTAAAGGGATTGTGTCCCTGAAAAACCTTTTTGCTACCTTCACGTGACCAGTGGCGGATGCAGTAGACGTTGGCTTAATACTGGGTACCACATTAGCTTAAGCTTAGAGCTAGCTTGAGGGTCAGCCTGAAAGTAAAAAGGTAAAGGTAGTCCCCTGTGCAAGCACTGAGTCGTTACCAACCCATGGGGTGATGTCACATCATGACGTTTTCTTGGCAGACTTTTTACGGGGTAGTTTGCCATTGCCTTCCCCAGTCATCTACACTTTCCCCCCAGCAAGCTGGGGACTCATTTGACCAACCTCAGAAGGATGGAAGACTGAGTCAACCTTGAGCTGGCTACCTGAACCCAGCTTCTGCTGGGATCAAACTCAGGTTGTGAGCAGATCTTGGACTGCAGGACTGCAATTTACCACTCTGCGCCATGGGGATGAAAGTATCTAGAGCATAATTCATCCAAAGTAGAAATTGTATTAATGAGTGAGAAGTCTAGGGTAGATTATGTTCTGTATTCTTGGATGGTTGCACTGATAATTTGCACTGGACCAGAAACAGGCTTTTCAGCACTGTGAGGTATCCACAAGTGATATGCCTCTTAAGAACAGAAACATATAATGCCTTTTTTTTTATTGCTTAGGACCAAAACTTGCTTCTTACATGTGTGTTTTGCAGTGTATGTAAGCACTGGAAAGCTAAATTGTATTTGTTTATCCACTAGGTTTTCATTTTTCAAATCAGGCTAAGGACACACACTGCAGTCATGGTAAGTCCAACTTGTACTTCCAGAATCTAATGCTCTAAGCAATAGGTGGTGCTAATTCTACAGAATTACACTGGTGTTTCTATAGCCTTCTTCAGAAAATAAGTTTGCTTTCACTAGCTACTTTATTGTTTTTAAATAACTGTTGTACAGGTAATGGGATTATTTTGGAAGGGCCGGTAGTATAGAGGGATGAAAGATAACAGCTCATAAATCATCTCTCAAAATGGGAATAACTAACTGGATGCTTCACATTACAGATTGATTAACGGTCAGTACTACCATTATTATCCACATTGTCATCTTCATCATCATAACCATTGTGAACAATTCAGTTCACCGATGGAGAAAACATTTCCATAATCTACAGTAATCGTTCAAGATCTTTTTCAGGGGAGGACTGGCCATTTAATCTACTGGGAAAGTTCCTGGTAGGTTGCTGGTAGCCAAGAACAAGCCAAGCCAAGCTCCAGCAACTCCACCAGCACTGCAAGAACCACTTAGCTCAGGACTTTCAGTGGCACCAATGATGAGTCATCTCACCAGTTACCTCCTCTCATACCACCAGGAGTCGAAATGGGTGAACTGATGACCATTGTCAGCACTGCTGATGTGACCTGTGCAGTGCTGGTTCACAGTTTGGCCTGTCCCTGGGCCATTTAAACTTCCCAGTCTATCCCTAGTCTTTTTGTCCTGTACTCTTTATGCAAATTCAATTCACATGTGGCATTGGGAGGAAGAATCACTAAGCAGCCCAGCACCTGTAATATGACTGGAAAAAACTGGGGGGTGGGAGGGCGAATCCTGAAAATTTGATCACAATCTGTATGCAAAGTGTTTTTGGCAGAAGGGACAACAAATAGAATATAGTAAAGAATGAGTCTAGGCAATACTTGATAATGTCTAAGGATCTGTGCATTATTTCTTTTTTTCTTTTACAGATAAAGACACCTTGCCTCTCATCAGGCAGATCTTCACCAATCCCCATTTAGATCTAAACCCAAACTTTGATCCAATGATCAAAGACTACTACACGGAAGTGCCATTTGATGTAGTAACAGTAAAGATTAGAGCAGAACCAGTGAATTGTCAGGGTGAAGTTCATTTGGATGAGAAGAAAGGACCCAGGTATTTTGGATGGTCTTGATACAAAAATGACTAAAGACTGCTTCACCTGAGAAAGTCCACGCACAGTGCGTGAATCTCACAGATCAGAACTGGGAATTATTGTTTCTGACATCATGTAGACAAGCAGGTTACTGCATGTGAGCAATGTGCCATGTGAATAACTATCTATGTAGTACTCTTTTAAGCAGCTCCATCTGTTGGCCCTCATTCTTAAGCAGAACTTTATTACCAAAGGTAGAAATCAATTGCCCTGGCATGGATGGCCCTGGCTAGCCTGCTCTTGTCAGATCTCAGCAACTATGCAGGGTCATCCCTGGTTGATACTTTCATGGGAGAACGTCAAAGGTGATGCTTTGCAGAGGCAGGAAATGGCACATCGCCTCTGTTTTTCCTTGAGAACACCACAGAACCGCTATAGAGCTGCCACCCTACATCATTATAGAGCACCATGATCACCACTTGTGCTATATTATATTGTAGTGATACAGCGCCATGAAATGCAATGTTTTAAATGATTTTAAACTGTAGTTTTTATTGGTTAAGTTGTAAAACTGAATGTTGTTAGCCGCCCTGAGTCCGCTTGCGGAGAGGGCAGGATAGAAATTTAAAGTAATAAATAAATAAATAAATAAATAAAATATGTCAACTGCATCTTGATGACACTTTCCAGCATCATCACCACCCTGCTCCAAAGTTTTCTGAACCAAAACAAACTTATCTGCCAAACCCCAAGCATGTAAACAGAGAGACCCTTGTAGAAGCACAATCTATAGACCCTTGAGCCATCTGTTATATAAAAGAGATTATTTTGCCTAATAGTTCTACCAGGTAATGCTATAACCTGGGAGAGCCAGTTTGGTGTAGTGGTTAAGTGTGCAGACTCATATCTGGGAGAACTGGGTTTGATTCCACACTTCTCCACTTGCAGCTGCTGGAATGGCCTTGGGTCAGTCATAGCTCTTGCAGGAGTTGTCCTTGAAAGGGCAGCTTTCTGTGAGAGCTCTCTCAGCCCCACCCACCTCACAGGGTGTTTGTTGTGGGGAAAGAAGATAAAGGAGACTGTAAGCCGCTCTGAGACTCTGATTCAGAGAGAAGGGTGTGTTATAAATCTGCAATCTTCTTCTTCTATTAGTAAAACTCTTAAATTCCACCATTCCTCATGGTACACATCCATAACAATTAGGGCTGGGGTGAAATCATGGGTGCTGTTCTTGGCACCTAGGCTAATATTTAATTTTTGCATAATGCCTTTGTTGGAAAAAAAAATCATAGGTTTTTGCCTAAAAGCTGGCTAGCACACCTAAAATGGCTGTCAGTGTTAAAATAGCAACCTACATATTTGGAGTGGTTTGCTCTGTAGGAGACAGCACAAGCTTGTGTTCATTTGAGAGACACTTTCTAATTCTTTTACTCTCAGCCATTCAAGCATCTCTTCAGAGGAAAGGGGGCTGCACAAATTGTAGGCTCAGGTTCTGTTTGAAATCCTTTCATGCTTGGGTAGTGAGCAATTTCCAGGGCCGGCTAATACTTGTAATCTTATTTGACTTAAGCACTTTGCAGCAATATTCACAGCAATTTTTTCAGCTGTCTGGCCTGATATGAGGCTGAATCCAGTATTTAAGTATTTACAAAAAAGAGCCGTGTAAGCTCTTGAGGATTGGCTACATCAGGGGTGAGTGGTCTAATATGCAAAGGAGCTCCTGCTAGCATTTCACCCCTGAGTATGTCATATGAGCAATATCATCTGAATTCTACAAGCTACCATGAGCAGCTAGGATTCAGATTTAGTGTCATTTGTCTGATTAGTTTTAACCCCTGCTGACCCCCCTGCTTGTAAACAGCCTTCACTAATTTTATGGTAGAGGCTGGCTTGAAGATGTTCATGATAATACATGGGTAAAACTATGAGGTGTATGGATTTTATAATGATGATGATTCCCACTTACTATAGAGTCTCACAGATCTCATGCGCTTTTCCCTTCATCTCAGTACCTCTCGGTACACAAGGAAAAAAAATTAACGCCTTCGTAGCTGCAGAATCAATATAAGGTTTGTAGAGAGTTTTCACCATGATGGGATCATTTAAACCCTTGCATCTTAGATGCACAGTGTTTCATTTTCTTGGTTCACTACAATCGGGGTCAAATTGACTCCCTAATACCTTTAGTGAAACACTCAAATTAAAAGCATCCATGCACACAAAGAAAGGGTTTTGTACTATGGAACCACAGAGTTCTTCATTGTAGGATAATACATGGGATATGGTTGTGGTTCCAAGACTTTTACCGTTTTCGCACACAGCTTACCTCGCAGTCACAATCCTGTTCCCTCCGCAGCATCTGGTCGGATTTCCTACCATCTGCGCTGAAGTTACAGGAAGTGCCGCGGCTTTTGCGTAGCAAACGTAAACCGCTAAAACCCAGTTTATCTTTGCTATGCAAAAGCCGCGGCACTTCCTGAAACTCCAGCGCAGATGGTGGGAAATCCGACAGACGCTGCGGAAGGAACAGGATTGTGACTGCGAGATGTGCGAAAACGGTATTTATAACTCCTTCCCCAGTGAGATTCATCTGTCTCCCTCAGTTGTTGTCTTCTGCCAGTGGGTAAAGACTTTTTTGTTCTGTTTGGCATACCCCACAAAACTGCTGTTGGCAGTTTTGTCTTTAATGTTCAACTTTTTAAAAAAGTTTTTTAAAGTTTTAAAATTTTGTCTTTCATGTTCAACTTTTCTAAAGTTTTAAAGTTTTTATTGAAACTTCAAAGAGTGTGCAACAATTATATAAATAAATATGTTTCTTCTTTGGTTAGTGAGAACAGTTAAAGTTTCATTTGCACAAAAACATTTAGTGACAGGTGAATTGATTAGATGATTGATGTTCCAGGAGCACATTGAAGCTTGAATTAATTGAATAAATAAACTATTTAAATGAGTAAATACAGCAGTAATATATCAAAGGAATACATGTGTCTGTCAAGCACAGCTGCATAGTGCTGGGATAGGAAAGAGAAAAAAAACACTACAAAAGATGGAGGTGTAGGATGTCTTGGGAAATTAAAATAGAGCATTTTTAAGTGTAGTGGATCATGTAGTGAGAGGTCATGAGATGAGATATAATCAACAAAGGGATTTTGCAGAAAAGTTGGTTCTTTTGGGATATATATCAGATTTAAAATAAATGGTCCTTTTTTCAGCTGTTTAAATGTTTGTTATTTGCTGCCTTGGGGACCATACTTGAGTAGGGAAATGTCTTAATTTTTTAAAAAAATATTTTATATATAACTCCCTTTTCATCTAGGCAAATTCAAGCGACCTCATTGGTTGGGATTGGGTGGGACTGTGGTGCATCAACCTTTGGCCTGTCAGGCTATCAACAAAGAGGACTTGCGTGCCATTGGTTGAGTTCGCTCCTCTCTCCTGCCCAAGTGCCTGTAGCTAACCAGCAAAGCTGATTCTGTCAGTAAAAGGCAACCAACCTTAGTTCTGGCAGTTGGCTCATCACGGTTCAGTCAGAGTCTCTGGCTTCCCATTGGCTAACTCCCCTGCCCCTGCCTGCTCAGGCATAAAAATATTGAACAAACTGCCAAAACAGTCTTACCTCAGAGAGAGACACATCTCCAGTGCTTCTCCATGTCCTCTCTGTCAACCAGCCTCAGAAAGGGCTCCTGCTCTACTGCGGCCTTATGAAAGGTGTTGTGGCCATCATCAGCAACAGACCTCTGCCGTCCTATCAGCCCACACAGATGGCCTCCCCACAGAGGGAGCCTCTGAAGGCCACCAAAATAGGAGGGAGCAGTCCTAGCTTTCCTGCCTCCTTCCTGTCACTCCCTTTCTCCCTCCTCCCCTCAGCTTCATCCCAGAATGGGCGGCTTGCCAACTCCAGGTTGGGAAATTCCTGGAGATTTGAGGGGTGAAGCCTGGAGACGGTGGGGTTTGAGGAGAGGTGGGGCCTCAGACAGGTACAATGCCACCCTCCAAACCAGCCATTTCCTCCTGGGGAACCATTATTGCCAATCTCCAGCTGAGGGCTGGAGATCACTCAGAATTACAACTGCTCTTCGGGTGGCAAATATCAGCTCCCCTGGAGAAAATGGCTCCTTTTCAGGGTGGGCCTTGTGTCATTATAACCTGCTAAGGCCACTTCCCTCCTGTTTTGGTCTCCAGTGATGAGAAGGACTGTCCTTTTCCTAATGTAGAGGCTGCAGGGAGGAGGGAGGGGATGGAAAGCTGAAGTCAGATCAGCTCCCCTACAGAAAACAGCCACCTTGAGGTGCATACTCTGTGGTATACCATAACACAAACAAGTCATGCAAAAAACAAACAAACCACCAGATCATGCCACAAGCTTACACTGATGCTAAATGCCACAAGGCTGAATATAATAGGAAAAGGTGGCAAAAATTCACTGCAAACAAAAGGAATGCTGAGCTTCAGTGCCTGTGTGATTGTCATGCCCCCCCCCCTCCATAGTTATTCTTCCTTATCTCCATTCTGGGCCTCTTTCAGGGCTTTGAGCCACCACAGACACAGGAACACACACACAAACACATGCGGGGGTGGGGGAGCCAACATCTGTTTCAGCTGCGGGGTGGGTGGGAAGACAACAAGA
Source organism: Heteronotia binoei (assembly GCF_032191835.1). Taxonomy (NCBI): domain Eukaryota; kingdom Metazoa; phylum Chordata; class Lepidosauria; order Squamata; family Gekkonidae; genus Heteronotia; species Heteronotia binoei. The sequence goes on along the minus strand of NC_083230.1, from coordinate 27,148,777 downwards.
GGTGTGAATGAATGTCATGGGAGGAGGGTAGTGGCATGCCAGGGGTGCAGAGGTAGTTGAGAGGAGGAGGTAGTTGGGGGGTGGGTGGTATTAGGATGAGTGGGCATGGGAAGTTAGAGGTTGGAAGACACCAAGGATGGGGGCCCATTTTCTAGAGCCTGTTGTATTCCCCACCCCACCCCCCAACAATGGGCCTTATTCCTAGTAAATACCTAAAAATATGAAGTGATACAGGTTAGGAAGAAAAGATTTACTAACTTTTTATATTCCTTGGGGAGTATCTGTGCCAAATACGTATGGGACCAGGGTGTGCCTATCATATTTTAGGTTTAGCTGAAAACATTTTGCTGAAAATCTGAGCTGTGATAAGCATAAATGGCTGCAGGATATCAAAATTGCTTTACTTAAAGGCTAACTTTACATTTTTTTTGTTTTGTTTTGTTCCTGTCTTTTTTTCTCTAATAGTGCTGCAAATTATCCTCTTGGGCTAGGAATAAACAGAGTCAATATTCTGGTAACAGTTGCATCTCATTCACCCCGTGAGATTGTGAGCGTCTATAAAATCATCATTTACCGAGAAGACCGTCCAAGTTTGCCACTGTTTGATGACTTCATGATGTGTGGTTTTGTCCAGGTACTTTTTGGTTTTTTAAATAATATTTTCGATATTCCACTGTGGACCCCTTGCATCTTCTGGAATGAAAGGGTCAATTGAAATGTTTAAACCTCCCCCCCCCCATTTTGTTTTTCTTCAGGAGGCTACGTTTTTGAAAAATTGTCTCTGCTGTTTTTCATCAGTCTCTTTTGCTGTGTTTTTTCTTCTCCCAGTCCCTATTTCCTTTATTTTGGTGTCCTACTTCAGGACATGAATACAGACTTCGCAACATCCATATCCATATAGATAACTACATGTGGATGAATTACCCTCACGACAAAATCTCCTTGCCAGGGCCAGCTTGCCCACTAGGCAAACAAGGTGGTTGTCTAGGGCGCCAGCAGGGTGGGGGCACTGAATTCAGCCTCCCCCCTAGGCAAACGCCTACTTTGCCTGCTCCCCAGCCTCCTCCTACCTCCCCCCAAGTCTATTTAAATGCCCAGAACTGGCGGTGGAGCCCCACGCTCCGTGCTATCTAAAGGTGCGCCCCCCCCGCCAATCAACTGATCGGTGGGGAAAACCGCGAAGTGCGCTGTCAATGCCGGGCAAGCCAACAGCAGCGGACTACGAAGTGGCCACAGCGCTGCCTTCTTCTCACTTCCTTCCCATCCAGGAAGTGGAGAAGAGGCAGCACCACAGCCACTTCATGATCTGCTGCTGTTGGCCTACCCGGGCATTGTGCACAGTGTGGTTTTACCCGCCAATCAGTGCGCGTCTTTAGACAGCCTGGAGTCCAGTGCTCCACCGCCAGTTCTGAGCATTTAAATAGACTTGGGGGAGGGAAGAGGGGGTGCGGGGAAGGGGGAGGAGGTGCGGGGGTGCGGTACTGCGGCACCATGGGGGGACGTGACAGGCCGAGTCTGTCTAGGGTGCTATGCGCCCAAGAGCCGGTCCTGCTCGTTGCGCATGAAAACGGGGACAAGTCTAGCTTTCTAGAGTTTTTGTATAAGAGGCTTTTGAATTAAGGTGCACTTTAATGTCAGAACAAATTACTTTACTGGCATTCTGATTTATGAAAATGTTTAAGACAAGTGGGGAAAAGACCTTGTGGGTAGAATTATTGACTTTGGTTTGGGAAATCCCTGGAAATTTTGTGTTGGCACCTGGGGACAATGGAGTTTGGGGAGGGGAGGGAGCTCAGCAGGAATATGATGTCAAACTAGGACTTCAGTTTCTCCCATGATTGTCTAATGAGATTCACAACTGAGATGGAATTTGAGCCTAAGTCTCACCTATTCCTACAATGTATTTACTCTATCACAGCATCACCCTTTGAACAAAGTGACTGGGCTTCACAGAACAGTTTTCAAGTGTTTTCGTGTTTCTTCAAAAATAGTCTGCTGTGCCATGTAGCTCTGAAAATCTTTACAAGTAGCTTCCTGTATGGCACAGGGGAGTGCTCTTGAAAATCTCACCGGGTACTCCCAGGCTTTGGGGCTCAGCCAGTATTTTGTACTAATGGCATTTGGGCCTTTCATGCCATTTCTGTTTCAGACTTTTCAAGTTCCATTCTAATTCTTTGGTCAGCAAATGCTTAATTTGGGATTGTAATATCGTAATTTCTTTTATTAATTTCTTTTTCCCTGGCCTTTTTTTTCAATTCCCTTTCTTTTTTGTTTATTTCATTTTGCAATGCTGAGAACCTTTCTTCCTTGGCTCTTTTATCTTTATTATTCAATGTGATTAATAGTCCTTGTTTATAATGTAATGAAGGCATACTCTTCCAGAGACCAATATTCCATGTTATGCAAAAAAAAAAAAAAAAGTTTTAGAAAAGGCTTTGACTTTTGTTTCTGATCAGAGTTTACAGAAATAGCAGCTGGTAATTAGCTGGTCTCAAAAGAAAATTTTGAATACTGTAGTGACAATATTTTGGGTATTACAGTACATTACTCGTGTCGGCTGAATTTGCCTGCTGGAGATCAGAGGCTTCCATGCTTATTCTCTTTAGTAACCAGACACCTGTTCAAGGAGCAAAGGATAAAGCAAAGTGATAGGTTCTTCTCTAGACACTTGACTAGGCGCAACTGGACTCATGCATCGGAAGGAAAAGGTCAGAGACAGTGGCGTGGTCTTTCTCACAGTGCGGCTTCGGTTGAAAGTCTAATCCAGAGATTTTTTTTCTTTCATGTCTAATCCCATTAGGATATTCAAGTTTCACTGCAAGCTGATACCATGATGAAGGTTACAATACAAAGAAAGAGCCAGGGATGTTGTTTCCAGTCTGCCAACAATTCTTATGCATTTGAGTAATCCTGGATTAAGTTCAAGGCTATTCAGTAAAGGAGTGTGTAGCTCTAAAGCCTTGCAGCCCCTCTGAATCCCAAATTATTGTTGTTTTCTCTCTTTTTCTATTTTTATCGTGCCCATAATATCCTCATTAAAACCAAATTAGTCAAGGGATAAACTGTTGAGCCATGATGGCATGTTTAGAGGCTTGGGTTTCCATTATATTATTTTGCTGTACTGCATTTCCTGTAAATTAAGAGGTTGTAGGCTTTATATCTATTCTGTTTGAGGCTGAAAGGGCTGCATTTAAAATGTGCCTTCCTGAGTCAGGATTGGAAAGAAGTACAATTGCAATGACAACTTAGACCCAATATCTCTAGCATTCCAAGGAATTATGTAAAAGTTGAATACAGAACAAAAAAATGTGGTAACATATGGAGGGATTCACATTAACTATCATGCTGTTATCCTCTACACATATTCAGAAATGAGAATGTGTAATTTGCTCTCAGTGCATGATGAACAGATCCTAAACCATACGGCCACTTGGGAAAGTAATGATTGTGTAGCATAAAGAATGGTTCCTTTTTTGAGAAGCTGAGATTAACTACATTCTTCTGCAACATGAAAATAAAAACCAAGATTCGTTATTGTAATTTCAAAGGCAGTTTCAGGTAAATAATAAAAGCCCAAGCGTGGTGGCGATTCTGAGGATTTTTATTGGATGGATGTGGCTTGAGCAGAATTGGCTCACACTGTCTCTGCCATGCCATTGGCTGAGTCTGCTCTCCCCCGCCCACCGCCAGCCCATCAGGCCACTGACCTTCGACGGAGACAGTTCTCTCCTGACAGGGAGCTTACTGAACAGGACTGCTTCTCCTCAGGGCCTGTTATAGGAAGTCCAGGACAGTCCGTCTGAGAGCAGGCAAGGAGGTGTGAGGGTGTAAAACAGGGGAAAGATTTGTGGTGCCTGCCCCCCCAGCCCCCCCCCCCCCCAGCTACAGGCTTTTGTTAATATTATGAGCAGAAAGGAGGAGTTAATAGCTTCCCATGATCTATTAGTGTAATAATAGGATGCCCTTCCCCTTCACAGGTATGTTAATCTGCTTTAGTGGTTAAAAATGAGGAATAGAAGTTAGAATTTATCTTAGCTTCTGTTGCAAATAGCAAGGGGGTGGGGTGTCTAGAGACAGCCTGGGCCAGGATATTCTGATTCCTTTCCTATTCCTGATTCCTTTCATTTTGGCCCTGGAACTCCCACAATCATCTGAAGCTGGTGGGCACTTTAGAGATACTTAGTTTTATTCTCTGATGAGTTGTGTCTTTGTGTTTTGAAAGGGGCCAGAGATGCAGGAATGCTCAGACCCCTTCCCACCTGCATCCCATCCCAAGGCTTGTCGGTTGTGGGCTAGGACAAACTACCTGACTTGGTGTTGATCAATGCCAGATCTATTAAAAACAAGATCTACACGCTACGGGATTATTTTGTACAGCAACAGATAGATCTGGCATGTGTGACTGAGACCTGGGTATGTGACGGGGAAACTATAACTTTGATGATTCAAACAATTTTATTAGTAACATATGGTAATAAATTTCAATTTCTTACTTCATTAATAATTACTTTTTTTTAATCTATCCCATATATTACTTTCTATCCACCCCTCCCCCCGTTACTTGACCCCTGCCGGTGTTATATACTTAAAATCTTAATATTAAAGGTACCCTTAATTAATAACAACCAAAATTAATATCCTCCTCCCTCTTGTACTTAGTCATTATCAAAAATTGTCCAATGTCCTTTTATTTTCCACTTTTTTTCTACGTATCTTCTGAACTTTTTCCACTCCATCTTAAATACTTCTAAATCATAGTCTCTTAAAGTTCTTGTTAACCTGTCCATTTCACTCCATGTCATAACTTTTACAATCCAATCCCATTTCTCTGGTATTTTTTCTTGCTTCCACAACTGTGCATACAATGTCCTAGCAGCTGAGAGCAAGTACCAAATTAAAGTTCTATCTTCTTTTGGAAATTTTTCCATTTGCAATCCCAACAGAAAAGTCTCTGCAACTTTGTTAAATTCGTATCCTAAGATCTTAGAAATCTCTTGTTGAATCATCTGCCAGTACTTTTTCGCTCTTTCACAGGTCCACCACATATGGTAGAAAGAACCTTCATGTTTTTTACATTTCCAACATCTATCTGGCATCTTATTGTTCATCTTTGCCAACTTTTTAGGAGTCATATACCATCTGTACATCATCTTAAAATAGTTTTCTTTAATACTGTGACATGTTGAGAGTTTCATAGGGTTCTTTCACAAATATCCCCATGTGTCCATCTGTATTTCTTTATTTACATTAATTGCCCACTTAATCATTTGAGATTTCACTACTTCATCTTCTGTAGACCATTTTAAAAGTAACATAGATTTTCGAAATTAATTTTTCATTATCTCCAAGCAGAACTTTTTCCATTTCTGTTTGTTCTCGTCTTATTCCTTCAGTTTTAACATCGCTTTCCACCAAACTTTTTATTTGTTGCATTTGAAACCAATCATATTTATTATTCAACTCTTCCGCAGTTTTCAATTCTGTTTTACCGCTTTGTATTTTTAATAATTCTCCAGCCCAGCCCGGGCGAGGACTACGCAAGGGGGACCCCCCAGCGCCTGCCAGCCACTCCCGGCCCCCGCCGCCGCCCCGAGAGGTACCCAGAGCACGACAATAATTGATTATATGACATCCCTTTTTCCTCTCCTTTCCCAGCTGTTATTCTTATTACGGTACTTCTGCTGGCACTATCCATAGTGGTTTTCTTTCATCGCCATATTTCTTGTACTTCATCCAAATATTTAGTAGATTATTTCTTATATAATAGTGAGAAAAAAACCCATCCAACTTTTTCTTTCCATAGTACATATAAGCGTGCCAGCCAAATTTATTTCCATGACATTACAATGTTAAAAGTTTTTTATTCAACAGCGTCACCCAATCTTTTATCCACACTAGACAAACTGCTTCATGATATAATCTTAAATCTGGTAGTTGAAATCCTCCTCTTTCTTTAGCATCTGTTAAAACTTTTATTTTAATCCTTGTTTTTCTTCCCAGCCTATACAAATTCTGAAATCTTTCTTTGCCATTTATTAAATTGTTTATTGTCTTTCTCAATTGGAATAGTTTGAAACAAATACATTATTCTTGGCAAAATGTTCATCTTAATTGCAGCTATTCTACCAAGCAGTGACAGATTAAGCTTGTTCCATTTTATCATATCTTCATCCATTTTACGCCATAACTTTTCATAATTGCTTTTAAACAAATCAATATTCTTCATTGTTATTTCCATGCCCAAATATTTTACTTTAGGGGTAACTTCACATCCCGTTAATCTCTGCAATTCCTTTTGTTTACTTACTTGCATATTTTTACACAAAATTTTTGACCTTTATTAACATATAGTCCCTCCAATTCTCCAGGGGAAGTAATAAATGAAAGTAGGGATAAATGCTCCTTCTTTCCCTAATATATAACTGGCCCTGACCATACCATCCAGAACCAACTCACTAGTCTTTCAAGACTCAAATCAGACTTCTCCTAACAACTTTTAACTGTCCGTTTCCCTCCAAAAACATCTAATATAAAACCCAGTTCCCGCCCAGGAACTGGTTTTTCCTCCTGCAGTCTTCTGGGAGACCAGCCTGAAAGACTTCCTGTCTCTCTAGGAGGCCTCTTCAGAAGTGCTGCTTTCAGACAGGAGGGGAGGGGAAGGATGACTAGACTAGGCCAAAGCCTTCCCTAGAGTTTTATAGACTCTTCTAGCACAGGCCTAAAATGGTGTTTCTCCACAGGGTATATTGTTCTTAAGATGTGGCAGTATCCACTGGAAGCTGCTGATATGCCTGAGCCAAATCCAGCTTCCTAAAAATCTTAGCCCCTGCCAGCGAGGCCAGCTCGTGACCCACCACTGGCACCGGATACACGTGGACTTGCAGTGCCTTGTTGATTGTACATTTGTAATATGCATAAATGTGCACACTGCCATTGGGCTTAACTGGGGTGACTATAGGGGTTTCCCATTTAGCGTTTGCCACCGGCTCCAGTACCCCCTGAGCCACGAGGTGGTCCAACTCCTCCTCAATCTTGGGCCTTAACACCAGGGGCACCTGCCAGGCCTTCAGCCTAATAGGCTGCACCTTGGGGTCTAGTTGTAGGATCACTGGTTCTCCAGTGTATGTACCCAAGCTGCCATTGAAAACGGCGGGGAATTCCTCACATACCCTCTGAAAATTAGTCTGAGAGGGGGAGTGGTGGATACCTGTTACCTGGATTCCCAGAGCCTTGAACCAGGCTTGATTCCCAGAGCCTTGAACCCCAGTAGACTGCACAGGTCCCCCTCGACTACTATTAGGGGAAGCCAGCCTGAAAACTGGCCATATTTGATGTGGACCTTTCCCATTCCCAGCACGGCGACCTCCTTCTTCTGGAAGTCCTGGACTACAAAAGGGGATGGGCTCAACTTAGCTTCCCTCCCCGGGCACAGTTTCCTGAATGTCCGGGTCGATATTACCATTTGGCTCGCCCTGGAATCGACCTCCATCTAGCACAATCACTTTGTACTTGTCAGGGGAGGGCATAGGGAGCTGGCATACCTTGTCCCCCACCATGGTGAGCGTCTGGATGTCCTCCACAAATGTGACCTTATGGTGGCAGCCATCTTTCTGTCCCAGTTTTCCCCCTAGGTGCAACAACTTCGACCAACACACACATGCGAGGTGTCCCATCCTTCCACACATGTGGCATACAGTGTTCCAGAATGGCGCTCGTGGGCTTCCCCGCAGCTGGCGCATCCTCCCATTGAGGTAGGCTCGGTGGCACATGGTTGTGGGTGCTTCAGGGCCTGGCGTGTCTGTAGTGCGTCTTCCTCACTAGAGTCTTCTGTGTTGGACTCACTGGCGTTCGTTGCTGTGGTACATCACTCTTTATGTGACTTCTCATAGGCGGCCGCCTCGTCCAGGGTGTCCGCCAATGTAAAAGGCTTGTGTCTCGTCAGAATTTGAGCTGTTCCCGCCTATGCACTATACTTTTATAGCACTGAAGATGTTCCTATGCTGCTATGAAAAAACTGATGAAAACTTGTTTGCACCCTGTTTGGTATGTAGCCAATGTTATTCAGGTCAGTATGGTATTGCTTCATGCTTTAGGCTGATGAAAGATGGTAGATCTCTTGACAGTTTCAGAATTCCTCTGTATGTCTAGGATCAAAAATAAAACCACCAATGATGATATTATATTACTTAGTCTCACATTTTTTTTTAAAAAAAAATTAAAATTAAAAAACCCTGTACATTACAAATGTAAATAGCTTCAAGTTCCTTCACTTTTCCTACAATTAATGTAGAAGCTCACAGCTTTAATGCCAGTAGCTCACAAAGTACAATTTTTGCTCACAGGGCTCCATAGCTTACAGGGAACATTGTCACCCACTTAGAGAGGGTCTCAGAGACTGGCAGAGCTGCCATGCCTCACATGGCGCCCAGACTGGGGTGGAGTGGGGAGGGGAGTCAGCTTTACCTAGCAGTCATAGACTTTTGGCTCTCAGGGGAACTGCTATGGCTAATGAGAAGTACTTGAATGAAAATGCCATCAAGGAAAACTTGTGGATAATAACAAAACTCCTCTGCTTGCCTTGAAAAACCCATGCTCCTGGGGTTGCTATGAATCACTGGGAACACCGTTGTTCCTTTAAGGCAGTGGAAGCCTTAGGGGGATGTGCTACCTTTTGGCAAATCCAGATACAGCTGGCTTGCATCAGAGTGCATAACTGCAACACCTTTCTGCTCCTTTTGGAGTCCCCAGTAATCTGGTAGTTAAGCAGAGAGTGGCTGGAATCCTTTAACATATGAAGAGATAATGTGGGGGGGGGGGCACCTGAAGTGGGGAAGGGAAAGCTACAGGTGTCTGCAAATAATATTAAATAATTCTTGTTAATAATTTTTAAAATAATATTAATAATTGCTGTTTGTTTTGTGCACTAAAACTGGTTTATTCAAATTGTTGGTTGTTAAAATTTTTGTGTTTTAACAATTTATTGATAACATATGGTTACAAATCTTAATTTTAAATTTTCAGTGCTAACCCATATGGCATTACAATCCCCCCTCCCTCCAATGTTGACTTCCCCGGAGTTATAGATTCAAGTTCAATACTAAAGGTACTTCTTACTGATCAAAGTTCAATACATATATATATTTTTTCCCCATTAATGCTAAAAAATTGTCCAATGTCTTTTTACATTCCACTCTTTCTCCATATATCCTTTAAATTTCTTCCACTCCTTTTTGAATATCTCTAAGCCATAGTCTCTTAGTGTTCTAGTTAGTTTGTCCATTTCACTCCACGATAAAACTTTCATGGTCCTGTCCCATTTCTCTGGTATTTTTTCTTGTTTCCATAGCTGCGCATACAATGTCCTAGCAGCTGATAGCAAGTACCAAATTAGAGTCCTGTCTTCCTTTGGAAATTTTTCTAATTGTAATCCAAGCAAGAACGTCTCTGCAGTTTTCTTAAAGTCATAACCCAAAATTTTGGAGATTACTTGTTGTATCATCTTCCAGTACTCTTTCGCTTTTTCACAAGTCCACCACATATGGAAGAAAGAACCTTCATCTTTTTTACATTTCCAACATCTATCCGACATCTTTTTACTCATCCTAGCCAGTTTTTTCGGAGTCATATACCACCTATACATCATTTTAAAACAGTTCTCTTTTATACTCTGACAAGTTGAGATCTTCATTGAGTTCTTCCAAAGGTGCTCCCACGCATCCATTTGTATTTCTCTATTCACATTAATTGCCCATTTAACCATTTGAGACTTTACTACTTCTTCTTCTGTAGACTATTTCAATAATAATTTGATATCAATTTTTCATTATCTCCAAGCAGGACCCTTTCCAGTTCTGTTTGTTCTCGTCTGATTCCCTCCGATTTAATATCATTTTCCATCAAGCTTTTGATTTGTTGCATTTGAAACCAATCATATTTATTGTTTAACTCTTCTGAGGATTTTAATTCGATTTTATCTCCTTGGATCTTGAGCAGTTGATTATATGACATCTCTCTTTCTTCATCGGATTCAGCTGTTATTTTCATTACTTCTGCTGGCACTATCCATAGCGGTTTTCTCTCATCCCCATATTTCTTATATTTTATCCAAGTATTTAGTAAGCTATTTCTGATATAATGGTGAGAGAAAAAAACATCCATTTTATTCTTCCCGTAGCACATGTACGCGTGCCAGCCGAATTTGTTCCCATGGGCTTCTAACCATAAAGGTTTTTTATCTAACAGCATTATCCAATCTTTGATCCATGTCAAACAAACTGCATCATGATACAATCTTAAATCCGGAAGTTGAAAACCACCTCTCTCTTTAGCATCTATTAAAATCTTCATCTTAATCCTTGGTTTCTTTCCGGCCCAAATAAAGTCAGAAATCTTCCTTTGCCATTTGTTAAATTGTTTGGCATCTTTTACAATCGGGATAGTTTGAAACAAATACATTATTCTTGGCAAAATATTCATCTTGATTGCAGCTATCCTGCCCAGTAAGGATAAGTTTAGCCTATTCCATTTCATCAAATCTTTGTCTATCTTACACCACAGTTTTTCATAATTATTTTTGAATAGATCAATATTCTTCATTGTTATCTCTATTCCAAGATATTTTACTTTAGTAGTGACCTCACAACCCGTCACCTTTTGCAATTCTTTTATTTTATTTGGTTGCATGTTTTTTCATAAGAATTTCGATTTCTCTTTGTTTATATATAGTCCTGCTAACTCTCCATACTCTTTTATCTTGGCTAGCAACAATGGTGACACTTGAATCGGATTCTCCAATATGAACACTATATCATCTGAAAAAGCTTTATATTTATAAGAGAATCTTCTAATTTTTAGTCCTTCTATTTCTTTATCTTTTTGTATTTGTTGTAACAAAATTTCAAGGGTCATTATGAACAACAATGGTGATAACGGACATCCTTGCCTTGTTCCTTTACTTACTTTCAATTCTTTGGTAAGATCTGCACAATTTATGCACAATTTTGCTTGTTGATCCATATATATTGCTCTTGTCATTTGTATAAATTGTTCCCCTAAGTTTATTTTTTCCATTACCACAAACATAAAGTCCCAATTCAAGTTGTCAAAGGCTTTTTCTGCATCCACAAAAAATAAGGCCGCTTCCTTTTCTGGATGCTTCTCATAGTATTCCACGACATTAATAACAGCTCTTACATTGTCTCTTATTTGTCTTTTGGGAAGAAATCTGGCTTGGTCTTTGTTTATAAAGTTGATTAAATATTGCTTCAATCTCTCCGCTAAAATTCTTGAATAAATCTTATAGTCATTATTCAACAATAAAATTGGTCTATAATTCTTTACATTTGTGATATCTTTATCTTCTTTAGGAATCAAAGAGATTACAGCTTCCCTCCAAGTATTTGGAATTTTCCCTTCTTCTCTTATCGTATTTAACAATTTCAACAGTTTGGGTGTTATCTCATCTTTAAGAGTTTTGTAAAATTTTGATGTAAATCCATCTGGCCCTGGGGCTTTGCCTTCTTTCATTGCTTTTATTGCTGTTTCTATTTCAATTTTCTCTATTGGGTCATTTAAAGTCTTTTTCATATACTCCGTCAAAGGTGCCACTTGGATATTCCGTAGATACTCTTCCACTTTTTCTTTCCTGATGTTCACACCTTTAAATAAATTTGCATAATATTTAAAAAATTCTCTTTTAATTCCTTCTTGATCTACTATTGCTTTCCCATTTACCATAATTTTGTTTATGGTTTTATTTTCTTTCTTTTTCTTCAATTGCCAGGTTTGCATTTTCAAACGATTTCTGTTTCAGACTTTTCAAGTTCCATTCTAATTCTTTGTTCAGCAAATGCTTAACTTGGGATTGTAATATCGTAATTTCTTTTATTAATTTCTTTTTCCCTGGCCTTTTTTTTCAATTCCCTTTCTTTTTTGTTTATTTCATTTTGCAATGCTGAGAACCTTTCTTCCTTGGCTCTTTTATCTTTATTATTCAATGTGATTAATAGTCCTCTCATTACTGCTTTATAGGTGTCCCATACTGTTAGAAATTCCATATCATCCGTTTCATTTATTTGGAAGAATGCTGCAGTTTCCTTTTCTAAGAATGCCACAATGTCTTTGTCTTGTAGTAAATCCTCATTAATTCTCCATCTTCTTGTTTTCTTTTGCAATTTTGTAGACCAGCATATTGGATTATGGTCCGCCCAAACCTTTGGTAGAATCTCAATTTTTTTTGTTATGAGGCCCAAGCTTTGAGAACCCCATAACATGTCTATTCTAGAGAAAGAGTTATGTCTCGCTGAGAAAAATGTATAGTCTCTTACTTCAGGGTTAAACTTTCTCCAAATGTCTTCTAAGTTCTCCTGTTTGATCAACTCAAAGAAAGAATTGGGTAGCTTTCCTTCTTTATCATTCTTCTTTTGGCTTGATCTGTCAATATTATTTTGTATTGTCCCATTAAAATCGCCCATCATCAAGACCTGATCGTATGTCTTTTCATCCAGTTGTTGATTAATGTCTTTAAAGAATTTATCTTTCACTCCGTTGGGCGCGTATAATCCTAATAGTAACGTTTTTTTCACCTCCATTGTCACCTCTACAGCGATATATCTTCCTTCTTTGTCTTTAAATATTAATTTTGGCTCAAGTTGTTCTTTGATATAGAAGACTACCCCTCTTTTCTTTTGTTCTGCTAATGAAAAAAATTCCAGCCCTAAATTTCTATTCCACAAAAATTTACTGTCTTTGCGTTGTATATGAACTTCCTGTAAACAGATTATGTTGCATTTTTGTTTTTTAATCCAATGAAATGTTCTCCTTCTTTTCTGTGGTGAATTTAGTCCATTTATATTCCAAGATAATAGTTTGTACTCCATTATGATGTTGATTTTTTGTTCTCTTCAAAAAAGCTATGCATCTCTTGTTCACTCCTTATTGTGATCCTTTTCCCATGTTGTTCAAATCCAAGACCTTCAGGTATTATCCATCTATATCTTGTGCCCTCTGCACGCAGCTGGTCGGTTAACTTCTTATATTTCTTCCTATCACTGATCACTTGCCTTGGCAGCTCTTTCATTATTTTAATTTTGCTCCCTTCTATGGCCCAAGCTTTTTGGTAACCTTTACTCAAAATTTTTCCTGCCAAATCTTTTGATCTTAGTCTTATAACAATGTCTCTTGGCAGGTCTTTATCCTTCGCATATACTGAGTTGACTCTATAGGCACCATCCAGCATACTCCTAAATTTGTCAGGATCTTCCTCTAAATATTCAGTGATAATGTTCGCCAGTTGGTTGTTAAAATTTAAAACGTATTAGGAGATAATTTGTAAGGGGCCCCCGAGATTTAGAGTGCCTAGGGGTCTCCACAGGGTTTAATCTGGCACTGGCTACATCCTTTTCAGTCCACTGAAGTCAATGGGCTTAGAAGGGTGCACCTTGCTTAATACTGCACCAATGGAGCATTCCTTGGAATGGATTATTGGCTGAAGCATGGACCATATATTAGTTCCAGAAACAAATAAAAAGAAAGTCTCCGAATTACCCATAGAATCATTTCTTTTATTAACAGTAGTATAAAGAGCAAAAAGGTTTATTTCAGATAAGTGAATGGAAAATTCAGTGAAACATCCTCCGCTCAGTTTTCATGGCCTCTATCTGCATTGCAAGTTATTAATAACTTTCCTGGACATAATGGCAACACATTGTCAACCCAAGATAATTACTAACAAAATGTGGGACTGCAGATTTGGACCACTGGTGTTTAACATCATTGGGTTACTGAGAAACAAATGTGATAGTTTGTATGAGTATCTAAAATCCACTCATCCCATCCTTTTTGGTTCTGTCTTTGTCTCCAGGAATAAAAGCCGTATTTATTAATTAGAATGTGCAGTCACTGAAACCTTTGGAGTCTGTTCCAAGCCATAGCTCTTGAATTCAGTAGATAATGTGAAGTAGCCACTACAGTTTCTGCTTGATGATATGCACAATCAATGTGAAAGAGGATTTGTCAGTAGGCAAGTTCCTAAGTGTTAACAGATCCTGAAAACTGGCAACAACTGCTTTTGCTGAGTATAGTCCTCTTTGAGCCAAGGGTGGATAATTTCTCAGTGATGAGAAGGGAACACTTGGCGTTTGAGCTCTGGTTCGCTTTTTGCCTTTCATGCCATTTGGGCCTCCTGACTGAATTTCAGGAGAGAAGAAAGTGAATGCAGCTGCCTCTGCTAATCCGTCACTTGTGGCTCTGCCCCTCTGGGAGGCAGGCAAAGGCAGAGACACACAATCCATGCTGATTAACAGTGAAAGCTAGTAAAGTTACTCTCTAAGCCTGTCTGGTCCATCAGGGCTAGCAGTGTAATTTAGATGATTATCTGGGTGCCCATTAAACCTTGTGACCCACCACTAGTCTGTTTGAAGTCGGCCTGCTTAAACTTGCTAATAGGAACAATAGCAGGATTAGCGGAGAGGTCATGAAATAAGAGAGCAGCAAAAAGAATGACAAAGAGTAGAGGAAAACTTCGTACACAGATGTGTCTGGAATACCGAAATGGGGAGGGAGGTGGGAATCCCAATCATACTAATGTTGAATTGTCAATCAATTACATGAGAAATGAATCCAATCAAGCAGGAGATTTACTGTGTTTCAGCCTCTATGCTTCTGCTTCCTGAACAACACTGGATAGGAGGAATCCTAATCACACTTCCTTAAGAAGCAAGTTCCACTTAAATAAATGGGACTTGCTTTCAACCAAATGTGTTCAGGACAAAGACATCGAGTTTCCCATGGCAAATGAGATGATCCCTCGCCCCATTCTAACTGCATTCCAAATGACTCTTAGCAAACCACCAGAAACCAGACTCTGCTCAAAATTTGTGTAAAGCAGCAGGGAATTATTTTCAAGGAAAACAGAACAAGAAGACGCAGTATTGGAATGGATTGAAAATGTACGCTTGCATGCAAGCCACAAGATCCTTTCTCCGTATGACTTTAAACAGCAAATGCATATTTTTAAAATGAAAGATTATAATGGACTCAAGTGCATCACAAGCAAAACAGCATTTAATGACCTCAATAAAATATAACTTTCTCGATCAGTGCATTGATGACTTGTATCACTGTAAAAGAGAAAAAACGTTTAAGATAAAATGCTCATCTGTGCAAATTAGGAAGAAGATATTATTCTATGGTGGTTTCCAGTTCTGGATTTATCAGGAAAACTGAAATTCTCAGAAAACAAATGAAAGAAGAATAAATAATAATACAAGTATGTGCAAGAAGACCAGATATTAGTGGAGGGAAGAACAGGGGTGCAGACTTTTCAATTGCCCAGGGGGAGGGGCTGGGGCCCAGCCAGAGACATTTGATCCAGTGACATCATAGGGAGGAGCCAGTGACATCACAAGGAGGTGATCTAGCAAATATTTGAGCACCCCTATTACAATATGAAGTGAAAATAAGATGAAATCAGCTCAGTCAGGTGTAATGGGTTGATTTACTCAATTTTGGTTTATAATTTTTGTTGGTTCCTTTTACCAAGAAGAGAAAAGCACTAAGAAGAGAAAAGCATTAAGGAGCCAGTGTGAGGTAGTTGTTAAGTGTGCAGACTCTAATCTGGGAGAACCAGGTTTGATACCCCACTTCTCCACCTGGTATGACCTTGAGTCAGTTATAACTGAGAGTTGTTCTTCCTTTGATCATCCATACACCTACCTCACAGGGCGTCTGTTGTAGGGAGGGGAAGGGAACGGAAATAGTAAACTGCTCTGAGACTCCAAGTGAAGAGGGCAGTATAAATCCAATCTCTTCTTCTTTTTGCTCTGTTAATAAAAGAATGATTCTCTAATCTGGGGGAACTGGGTTTGATTCCCCACTCCTGCACATGGAGCTGCTGGGTGACCTTGGGTCAGTCACAGTTTGTACAGAGCTGTTCCTTCAAGGGCAGTTCTCTGAGAGCTCTCTAATCCCTACCTACCTCACATGATTTCTGTTGTGGGAAGGGAAAGGAAATTGTAAACCACTCTGAGACTCCAACTGAAGAATGGAGTAAAAATCCAATCTCCTTCTTAAACAATAACCTAATCCTAATATATTAAAGCTACACTGTAAGCCCCTCCTTTGATCATCCATACAATGCAATGGCACTGTACCTTTGTTTAGACTAACTAAATATGACAGAGAGTTACTTTTAGAATTCCACAGAATTTTTGCTCAGGTTTGAGTTCTTTTTCTTAAAAAAGGAATGAACCTCTTAAAAAAAAAAAACTGTTGTTGCAAGATACTTGGTTTGGATAACACGCGGAGCTTCTTTGTTAACCAAACACAATATTGAGCCAGAGGTCATGAACAGAAATATATTTATGCAGAAGTTGTTCTGCATGTAGGTCAGATGGTAGTTTTGGGCAGTCACACACAAACTTATGATTGTGGGGAATGCTTTTATCTTTCAATAACCTTGAGATGGAAGCACTCAAGATGACTTATAGTCTTTGAAGGAAAATGCCCTTATTCCAAAGAGCATGGTAACCATGTACAGCATCAATGGAATGGCTTGATGAAATGGTTGGTACAGAGGAGATCTCTGGTATTAGATCTAGTAGCAAGGACACAGACCGCTGAGGACTTTTCCAACACAAAACTCAGGGAACTGAACTGCATACGATGTTTGTTTGTTTGTTTGTTTGTTTATTTATTTATTCTATGATTTATATCCCGCCCTTCCCACAAAGTGGCTCAGGGCGGCTTATTTCAGTAAGATAGGAGAAGTTTGTGCTGAATTATCCTGTGTTTGTTTCTGATACAGTCTGCAACGTTTCTTTTCAAAATGATCTTTGACATTATTATAACATTGTTATCCCTCTTTCTTCCAACATAGTTTTTATCCTTTTCTGTCTCAAAACTCATACTGGAAGCAATGATATTTTGTAAATATAATCTCAAATATGACGTGGAAGTGGCTGTGCTGCAAATTCTCCATAATCTTATCAGGCCAATCACATTCAGGAGTAAATCCTATTGAATTAAATGGGCCTTGCTTCCAGGTAAGTGTGCGCAGAATGACAGCTTAAACAGAATAAAACGCTGTCATGCATACAGATAGACAAACTTATTTAAATATATAAGTACTTCAGTTTTCAGATGACAATAGAAGCAAGATTCTGTAGACAAATATGTGCATCTATTTCCCCATTGGAAAGAGCCCCGTGGCACAGAGTGTTAAAGCTGCAGTACTGCATTCCTAAGCACTACTCACGACCTGAGTTGGATCCCAGTGGAAGCTGGGTTCAGGTAGCCGGCTTGAGGTTTACTCAGCCTTCCATCCTTCCGAGGTGGGTAAAATGAGTACCCAGCTTGCTGGGGGGAAAGTGTAGATGACTGGGGGAAGGCAATGGCTAAACCACCCTGTTATGTATTGAACATAAGCTGTTATGCAGCATGGCGATAGCTACTGAAGGCGACCCCTGGGTCCCCGGATGTAGCTCGCCAGACGCCCCTCCCATCAAGATCAGTGGCGGGAAGTTTGACTGACCAGGATTGGCCTGGCCAGATGAGGGGGCAGGTCCGGGTAATGTATATAAGCAGGACCCGGCCCGCATGTTCTCTCTCTTGTGATGGGCTACTGAATAAACCATGTTGCCTTCAAACCGTCCCGGTTCTCAGTACATTACAGTGGCGACGAAGGTGGGATCCTAGCCAGCCCACTCCAGAGGGGCTTCACGGATCCGGTCGGAGATGAAGAAGGCAATCCGGTAGGAGACCGACATGCCCGCCACCGCGGCCACCATGGCTAACCAGAGCGGAACCACGGGCCGTCTCGAAGAGTTCAACCCCGCTACTCTGGAGAGGTGGGAGACCTACACGGAGCGGGTCGAGTGCTACCTTCAAGCGAACAGGATAACGGAGGATAGCCTAAAGAGAGACGTCCTCCTGAACGTCTGCGGAGAGGCCACGTTTGAGATCGCCAAGAGTCTCTCAGCCCCCGCGAGGATCACGGAGAAGACCTACGAGGAGATAGTCAGGCTCCTTACCGGGCACATCTTGCCCCAACCTTCTCTCGTCGCTCGCTGGTTTCTCTTCCACAAGAGCGACCAAGAGGCGGGGAAGACGGCAGCGGACTACCTGGCTGCTCTCCGCCAAATCGCGGGCAACTGTAGTTTCGAGAGGCTAGAGGAGACCCTAGGGACCGTTTTGCCTGGGGCCTGAGGGACGAAAGACTGCAACAAAAGCTCTTTGCGAGGGAAGAGCTCACCCTCCAGAGCACCTTCAACAAGGCTGTTTCGTTCGAGCAGATCACGAAAACTTTCCCCAACACAAGGGCCGAAGCCATCCATCAGGAAGAGATGGGCCCCAGCCAACCAGACGAAGAGGAAGCCCACCAGCTATACCGCCAAACAGGGTGGGCCTATGAGCAGCCCAGCGACCCCGAGCGACCAAGAGACCAGCCGCCACCAAAAGTGCCAGCTGCGGAGACCAACACGAGAGGCGGGACTGCCCCTACCGCAATGTGGTCTGTCGGAGCTGCGGCAGGATGGGCCACATTGCGAGGGCTTGCCGGACCAAGGCCACCCGCCGCCACCAGTCTACCAACCAGGAATCGACCGGGGACTACTCGACCACCTCGACCAGCGTGCAGATAATGAACTTGCCCGGCGATACCCCCCAAAAGGTCAAAGTCTCGGTCAGGATTGAGGGCAAACCCTGCCTGGTGGAACTGGACTCGAGTTCCTCCATCTCCATAATATCGGAGGAATCCTTGAGGAAGCTGTGCCCATGTGGCTGGCCCAGGCTGCGACCGGCATGCTTCGTGCTAAGGGACTTTAAAAAAAAAACCCATTCAGATTCTGGGATGGGCAACGGTGGGAGTATTACGGTGGGAGTATTACGGGTTTAGGGATAAACTCGACATACTTGTGGTTAAACAGCAGCTCACCACCTTGTTGGGCCTGGCCTGGTTCAGGCCGCTGGGAATAAAGATCGTGGGGGTGCAGCAACTGGGAACGCAGGGATTCTAAAACGTGTGCAGGGAGTTCCCTGAGGTGTTTGACGGGGCCCTGGGGTGCTACAAGGGCCCTCCCATATCCTTACCCCTCGATCCCCACATGCAGAAGCACAGACCATAGTAACCCACAGTGGTGGAATATGAAAAACCACACAACTGGGTTTTTCATATTCCACCACTGTGGCTGGTATCAGACTTTCCTTTCCTTTACAATACTAGTAACCCACAGGGGGGCGTTTAAGGTGCGACAGTTGCAGTTTGGGGTGAGCGTGGCCACGGGGGTGTTTCAGAGCCTGATGGATTCTCTCCTCTAAGGGATCCCTGGGGTGCAACCGTTTTTCAATGACGTTTTGATCGCCGCAGAGGAATTTAGCAACCGGCTGCGAGAAGTACTCCACCGTTTCCAAGAGGCCGGTCTGAAAGTCAAGCGAGAAAAGTGTTCCCTCGGGGTACTGAGGGTAGAGTTCTTGGGTTTGCGGTAGACGCGGCGGGGATCCACCCACCCGACACCGGACCTACAGAGGGAAGGGTGTTAAATAGAGCAGCCTGACCCCCCCCCCTTGGTCCCCCGTAGCTATGGGCCAGGGGGGAAATCTTGGGGTCATAGTAGATAGCTCAATGAAAATATCAACCCAGTATGCTTCAGCAACGAAAAAGGCAAAGTCTATATTTATAATGTCCCTCGATCTATGGGGTGGCCTCATTTGGAATACTATGTGAAATTCTGGTCACTGGATCTTTAAATGGACATTGCAGAGCTGGAAAAAGTACAGAAGAGGGCAACCAAAATGATTAGGAGGTCTGGGACTTTTCAGTTTAAAAAAGTGACAGCTAAGAGGAGACATGATAGAGGTTTATAAAATTATACATAGGGTGGAGAAAGTTGACAAAGAGGACTTTTTCTACCTCTCTCAAAATACTAGAACTTGATGGCATCAAGTGAAGCTGATGGACAGTCATTTTAGGACAGACCAAAGGAAATTGTCAAGAAATGCTACTCTATAGGCATTTTCCAGCCTCGGAGAGGCTTTCCCATCGTCCTTCTTTGGATCAAGACAATTTAACTGCCTCCCAAGGCTTCCACCTTCTGATAGATTTATAAATAACTTATATTACAAATGACTATAACTATATATTTTAACTATCCTACACAGAATTAATGAGGTATTGTAATGTTCCTATAAGACCATTTAAATCAGAGGATAGCTCAGAGAAGGCAGTATTCAATGGTGTGGTCCTAAGCATATGTATCCTTTGAAGTCATTGAATTAAATTACCTTAGATGAGTATAGCTCTGCTTTGTATTGCTCTGTAAGTCTTAGATACCATGTAATCCTCAAAGGTCCAATATATAAAAAGTTATATTTACATATAATTTTATCCAAAGCAAGAGGGCTCCTTTTCTCTGATGGGCTAAAGCCTACTTATGCTGTGTTCTCACCAACCAGCTATTTACATGTGCCTTATTAATCCTCCCGAAGCAAAATGAAACATATGGCTTAATACGGCACAACTGGGTTTTTCATATTCCACCACTGTGGCTGGTATCAGACTTTCCTTTCCTTTACAATACTAGTAAAATTAAAAACATCAAAGCGCTCGGGCTTGGATCTGTTCTGGCCACATTTGCGTGCAGACTGTAAACATGAACAAAGGGAAATGCCTGCTGTTGACTAATGAATCAAGTATGTTGTTCGTTAGTATTATTCCCTCAACACATATGTAACCTCCACCTTTGCATGAAGGGCTGGAACATAATTGGGTTTGTGGCATTGTCTAGGAGAACAGCCTCGGAGCAGTCTGATCCTATTCATGTTTTTGATGTCGTATGTACTTCATCTCCAACTTTTAACAAAACGTATTAAGTTCAAAGGAAATATTCCAGATGCTAACATCCCAGAGGAGTAACCCAAATATCCATTGAACTGGATGCACAGGAGCTCACCAAAAGAACACATTTCTTTAATTATGTGTGGTTGTTATGCAGCAAGCATTTCCCCAAA
Organism: Heteronotia binoei; assembly: GCF_032191835.1. Classification (NCBI taxonomy): domain Eukaryota; kingdom Metazoa; phylum Chordata; class Lepidosauria; order Squamata; family Gekkonidae; genus Heteronotia; species Heteronotia binoei. The sequence continues at coordinate 27,127,774 of NC_083230.1, read as the reverse complement.
TGTTGAATTAGAATGCTTCATAATGAGATTCTGTAACTTACTGACTTAGCAGACTGTGGAACATGGGGTGTTTTTACATTCAGTTTGATCCAGAGTTTTTGTGTCTTCAAATCGCCTGCCACTGTTCCGCTTTAATTATTTTCCTTTTACATTTAAGAGTTTCAATTTGGGAGGGGGGGAGGGTGTCTCTGATCAGAGGGCAGCTGGAATATCAGTGTTTAGTTAAATGTATATGATTGCTTGGAAATCGTGTCAACACTGCAGAAACAATACAAATTTAAATTACTAGATGAGGCAAGCAATGATAAGTAAAAATTTGAAGTGCTGTCAGTTCTCATGCAAATTACTGCACCTTGTGGTGGCTTTTGAAGAAGCCTTTTAAAACGCACGAAAACTTCTGCAATACAAGGTTGAAACGCCTGTAGAGAAAAGACCAGATCAAAACTAGTGTGGAGAAAAACATTGCAGGAGCGGCTCAGAAACTCATCTCATTGAAACAAATGTAGATGCTTCGGGCAGCAACGATGCAAAACAGGTGTGAGAACGTTAGGTAATGTAAAAGGTGAGTTTCCAATGTGATGATAGAGAGTCGCAAACTGCCAGTGTAAAAACACCCATTGCTGACTTTTAAAAGGGGGCTGAAGTCATTGCAATGCAGATTGCTACCACCAAGGTGCTAGAAGCCTGCTCAAGTATGGTAAGAATCATCAGTGTATGAATGAAAAATAAAAGTGCACAAATATCTTAATATAATTAATAAGTATGACCTAATAAATAGTAAACTCCTGCTTGTTTCCCAGAAGCTTCTGTGGCTGGCTTTGCACTGATATTAAGTAGCATAAATATATCTTGTTCTGCCAGGGTCACACCCTGCGTGGCCCTCTGCAGTTTACTCTTCAGAAAGCATAAGATGCTACTTTGTGGATATGGCTATTTTTTATGATTTTATTGTATTGGTTGTTTTAAAAAAAATATCTTATGAGCTACTGTGAGCAGGACTCTGAATAGACAGCATATACGTTTTTCAAATAAATGCAAAAATGTTCTCATTTATATTACACATGTCCTCATCCCCTCCAAACATTTTGCATACTTGTTTACTGTCTATTATTGTGTATTGCAAACCACAATTATGAATTTTCAAGAATATGCAAGTATAAGAAGAAGAAGAAGAAATTGGATTTATATCTCGCCCTCCACTCCGAAAAGTCTCAGAGCGGCTCACAATCTCCTTTACCTTCCTCCCCCACAACAGACACCCTGTGAGGTGGGTGGGGCTGGAGAGGGCTCTCACAGCAGCTGCCCTTTCAAGGACAACCTCTGCCAGAGCTATAGCTGACCCAAGGCCATTCCAGCAGGTGCAAGTGGAGGAGTGGGGAATCAAACCCGGTTCTTCCAGATAAGAGTCCGCACACTTAACCACTACACCAACTGGCTCTCAATTTCTCAGTATAGAAAATTGGTAGTGTCTTAATCATGGCAAATATTTGGAAAACACCTTGACCATGCCCAGCAAGGCTACTTACTGCCTACCTCATCTACTCAAGAATACCTCATCCTTTTAAAAATGCACTACTTTAAAATAATTATTTTTCTTTTATTCCTTTATTGTCATGTTCTTAGTTTTTGTAGTGCTGGGGCTCATGTCTATTTTCATATTTATTTCCCTTTGAAAAGGGGGCAAATAGCATACAGTTTAAATGTCCTCACAATTTTGGAATGTCTGTTTGTCTTTTGATGAGGATTTTGTGAGATAATCATGAAAAATCCAAAATGTGATTGGAACACATATTCATTCAAACACGTTCTGAGGTGCCAAAATGCCAAAAGGAGTTAAATAGCCACCTTGCTGACTGTAGTGGTATTTGCTTCTCATTTGCTACGTTACATTAATCATTTTGATGGAGTGGAGCTAATACATCTGCTCATAATGTATTTCCTTGTGAAAACAATTTTGCTCTTTTATGAGCTCACTCTGACTAATTTTTTTTTTTTATCACTCTTCATCGTACTTGGGCTGTGTAAAAAACTAAGGTTGACTAAAGACACTGAAATGACTTCATGACCAATGCAGATCTGTTTTTTGTTCTAAAAATACAATTAGTTGCAGATGTTGTGATGAAAATCTTGGTAATTTCATTCTGTCCTTGACTAGGGTTGTACAGACACAATTCAAGAGTACAAGTAATAATAACGTTTCTCTAATCTTTAGATATAACTAGCATGCCAGACTGGCTTGGAAACCTTGGTTATTAGGCTCTGAAGAGACAGAGAATGATATCCCCGAGCCCAATATACTGAGAGTAGAATCAGGGGGCTCTTTCACACATATTAAATAATGCCATTTCAATCCACTTCAGCAATCATTTGCAAGAGGATTTTGTCATTTCAGACAGTAAAATCCAGTTGCAAAGTGCACTGTAAGTGAATTGAATGTGTTTTATTTAAACCAGTTTCGCACTAGGGCTTGTTCCGGGTAGAGAGCCCTTTTGCCTCCAGGGCTTCTCTCCATTTTTGCACAAGTTGCGCCAGAGCTGTGAGTTGGCATGCCACTTTTCTGCAGCAAGCAGAAACTGCTTGTCAGCGGATCTCGCTTGCTGTGGAATAGCAGCGTGTCAACTCGCAGCTCCAGGGCAACTCCAGGGAGAAAACAGAGAGAAGCCCTGGGAACAAAAGGGCTCTCCACCTGGAACAAGCCTAGTGTGAAACCGGTCTTAGTGTGTGCGGAAGTGCCAAGGGTACAGACATAACTAGCATGCCAGACTGGAAAACTCTCAGAACTACAGCTGATCTCCAGACTACAGATATCAGTTGCCCTGGAGGAAATGGCAGCTTTGGAGGGTGGCCTCTGCTTTTTTTATGAAGAGTTTTGTTCAGACATTCCATTAACCATCTTCACCCTGCACTCACCTAATGGTTGTTCGCTTAGATTATTGCTGCGTGGCAACTACAGAGTGGGTGGTCAGGCAGCTGTTTTTTGTAATTTGTCTTCTGCGCATACACATAAGCGTGACCGAAGCACAGGCTCCTTTTTGACAGCTCTGTAATCCCTCCACCAAGTACTACGATCATTGGTTCCTATACAACTGTATTTCCTCACCAGAAATCACTCCCTTTCCCACCTGATTTTACTCCCTTTCCCACTCGTTTCATAGTGAAGTTCCCCCTTTTTCTCTCTCATACAGCTTTCCCACCAGAGCAATATTATGAAGTGGCTTGGAGTAAAATTCTGGTGGTGGAATTCTGGCCTCCAATACAGGAACCTAAATAAGGACTCTTTTCAGTGCTGTCCTGCCCCAAGAAATGGCAGAAAAGGATGCTTTTTCTTGAAATTCTCACTCTAAAACAATCCCCCAGGGGGGTTCTCAATCCTGATGGAATATTTGAGCACTGAAATGAGCAAGTGGTGATATTCCACCTCGGCTCAAATATTCAGTTATTTGCACATCGTTAACTTACTAAAAAGAAAAAGGAGCAAAAATGGAAGGGAAAGTTCAGATTTCCCAAACAGCTTGAGATCATAGACTTCAGACATCTGGAAATACAGGGTGAAACCAGAAACATGTGTAAAGATGAGACTTTTCTCAGTGTAAAAACCCCCTCAAATTGTAGAGAGGTGAGAACAGGGAGCTGATGACTGTGGGACGGGATAGGGACGATTCTGTCTGATCGTGCATTTTAAATCTGGAAGGGAACAGCAATGATGTCAGATCAAATAGCTTGTATGATTGCAGCCTCCTTGTCATTTCCCTGTTCACCTAGGGTGTTTTCGCACTCACGTTTTACTGGCGCCACGACCCTCCTGACGCCGGCGAATCTGCATGGATTTCGCAACAGAAGCGCCGGCGCTCCCAGAAGCGCCGGCGCTTTCCGTCGCTAAGCCAGCGCAAACGTTTTCCTGCATCTTTGCGATTTCCGTTTGCGCTGGCTTAGCGACGGAAGTAGCCGGCGCTTCTGGGAGCGCCGGAGCTTCTGGTGCGAAAGCCATGCAGATTCGCCGGCGTCAGGATGGTCGTGGCGCCAGTAAAACGTGAGTGCGAAAACGGCCCTAGTGTTGTTTCTCTTTTTAGAATTTTTAGTAATAAATTAGATCCTCCTTAAATAAGCACTGATTAGCAGTGTCCTTTACTGCTCATATTGAACCTTTATCCAAATGTTTTCCAATGGTACTGTTCCTGATTTTGTCAGTTCTTCTAAATCCTCTTTGGAAAAAGTGATTGTGTGCATGTGTGTTGTTTTAAGTTATGCCAGGGTAAGAATCACTATCAAGAAGGTCTGGGCAATTTAAGATAATACTAGCAGCTGCCACGCATTCTTACTACCGCTATATAACTTGTTGTTGTTCAGTCGCACAGTCGAGTCCAACTCTTTGCAACCCCATGGACAAAGTCACTCCAGGTCCTCCTGTCTTCCACCATCCTCCGAAGTCTGCTCAAATTCACATTTGTTGCATCAGTAACACTGTCCAGCCATCTCATCTTTTGCCGTCCCCTTCTTCTTTTGCCTTCTGTCTTTCCTAGCATCAGGATCTTCTTCAGGGAGTGCTCCCTTCTCATTTGGTGGCCAAAGTATTTGAGCTTCAGCATCTGGCCTTCCAGGGAACAGTTTGGGTTGATTTCCCATAGGACTGACTGATTTGATCTTCTTGCAGTCCAAGGGGCTCTCAAGAGTCTTCTCTAGCACCACATCTCAAAAGCATCTATTCTTCTGAGCTCGGCCTTCCTTATGGTCCAGCTCTCACAGCCTTACATTACTACTAGGAATACCATCGCTTTGACTATACGGACTTTTGTTGGCAGGGTGATATCTCTACTTTTTATTATACTGCCCAGGTTTGCCATAGCTGTCCTCCCAAGGAGCAAACGTCTTTTAATTTCATGGCTACAGTCACCAACTGCAGAGATCTTGGATCCCATAAATGTGAAGTCTGTCACGACTTCCATGTCTTCTCCTTCTATTTGCCAAGGTTTGATGGGGCTGGATGCCATGATCTTAGTTTTTTTGATGTTGAGTTTCAAGCCTACTTTTGTGCTCTCCTCTTTCACCCTCAACAAGAGATTCTTTAGGTCCTCCTCACTTTCTGCCATTACAGTAGAGTCATCTGCATATCTGAGGTTGTTAATGTTTTTCCCGGCAATCTTATTTCCAGCTTGTGCTTCATCCAGGCCAGCATTCCGCATTATGTACTCTGCATATAAATAAGCAGGGTGACAATATACATCCTTGTCGAACTCCTTTTCCTATTCTAAACCAAACAGTTGTTCCATATCCCGTTCTGACAGTTGCTTCTTGACCCTTATACAGGTTTCTCAGGAGACATGTGAGGTGGTCTGGTACTCCCACCTCTTTAAGGACTTGCCACAGTTTATTGTGGTCTGCACAATCAAAGGCTTTAGCATAGTCAATGAAGCAGAAATAGACGTTTTTCTGATATTCCCGTGCTTTCTCCATAATCCATCGAATGTTGGCAATTTGATCTCTAGTTCCTCTATCTCTCCGAAACCCAACTTGAACCTCTGGTAGTTCCTGATCTACATACTGCTGAAGCCTAGCTTATAGGATCTTTAACATGATCTTGCTGGCATGTGAAATGAGTACAATGGTGCGATAGTTTGAACATTCCTTGGCATTACCCTTCTTTGGGAATGGAATATAAACTGATCTTTTCCAATTCTGTGGCCACTGTTGTGTTTTCCAAATTTGTTGACATAATATGTGCATCACTTTAACAGCATAATCTTTTAGGACTTTGAATAGCTCAACTGGGATACCATCATCTCCACTCGCTTTGTTGTTAGTAATGCTTTCTAAAGCCCATTTGACTTCACACTCCAGGATGTCTGGCTCAAGGTCATCGATTTCACTGTCATGGTTGTCTGGGACATTGAGATCCTTCTTGTATAATTCTTCTGTGTATTCTTGCCACCTCTTCCTGATTTCTTCTGCTTCTGTTAGGTCCCTACCATTTTTGTCCATTTCCTTCTCCAGTGGATCGCATTTTGTCTGGGTTCTCAGCTGTGGCCTGTCCATCTTGGGTGGCCCTGCATAGCATAGCCCACAGCCTCACTGAATTGTGTAAGCCCTCTCGCCACATCAAGGCAGCAATCCGTTTACTAAGAAACAATTACTAAGAAGCAGCAAAAGAAGCACATAGCATTTCCATCCCAAGAAATATTTCCCTAATCTAGCTCATTACATTGAGTCTTTTACGATGCCATGTGCTTCTTGATTCTTTTTGGTCATATTCTGTCTTGAGGAACTTGTCTTGGATTGACCTATAGGATGCTGATGTTGTTTAGACATTTGAACCACTGAAAACAATTATATGGAGGTTAACCCCCACCACACACACACACTGTTTTTGGCTTCCATTCTATTTCACTCATTTATGGAAGTATAGTTGCAATCATGTTAGGAGCCCTAAAATTATTTGCTTGCCTTTTCCATACCGTCTTCTGTATGGGTAACCCTTTGCTTCAGTAGAGCCATTTTTAAATGACCTTTATAAATGCTACCAGAAATAAGAGTAACTCTTCTTGAATCCAAATTCCTATGTAGTTAAGTCAAAGTTCTTTCAATTACTTGTTAGAGTTCTACTAAAATATATTGTCATAATCCAGCGGATGACACACTTGAATATGTTCTTGAGACTTGATAGTATCTTTTCTGCATACTTTCCACACTAATCCATCCTGACCCCAGTGCTTTATAAAATAATCTGGGGATGAGCAGGCCCTGAAATCGGGCATATCATTTGCTTATTCTTCAGAACATAATTAAGCATAAATTCTAATCCTTCCAGTTGTGTAAATGCACATTTTAGAACCAAACTGAGCCTGTTGTGCAATTATCCAAATTGTACGAAGTTTACTGATGTAATGTTTTTCACTGCAACTTGAAATGCATATGCTAAACTTAATTTCTTTTGAAATCAGCTGAGCCATCTCAAAGTTTCCTTAATGATTGACCCGAAGAAATAAATATCCTTTGTTTGCCTCTCATCCTGAGAGTGCCTGATACTTCTGTGAAGTTTCATGAACTTTCATCTTTGGATAAAGCAATAGGGTTATGGCAGCACCGCAAGTACCTTTAAGGAACCTGTTGAATCCACACATTGTTAATAAAATCCTTTGGGTATCTTATGTAAAGTAAATGTGTGTGGCTGACCTTTGTCCAATCCATTTTACAAGGCAATATTAAAACTGGCTTTGATCGTAAAGCACTGGCCCTCCCTTGTGTACTGCATATTTTCTGCATTCATCCTCCTCAGGAGATTGGAACTCAGATATTCTTTTTAAAATGGTTTTTTTTTTTTTGGGGGGGGGGGGGGGGGTTGTAAGCAAATTTTCACAAATGCCCTCTTAATAATGATGTTGAACCATAATACATTTGAAAGCAAAGATTATTGCACATTTCTGAAAAGCCTGCACTGTTCACTAGAAATGAAAAAAAAAAAAATCCCTAAGTTATTTTGTGGCACTTTGTTGACAGCAGTTGCAGTTTGTTCAGGAATTTGGAATTTTCCTGCGAAGCCTTGTGCAAATTGTTATGTCGCATGGTAGAAGCTTTTGATAATACTACTGGTGTCAGTAACACTCTTGGAATTATGGGCTCAGTTTTCCACAGAAACGACAGTCTACATCACATTGTAGCATTCTCCTATCCATATAATTCTGAAAAGACAGAGAACAAAATTTCACTGGGCCAAATCTCAACTGGAAGAGTGTTGCTAAAAACCTTATGAATTTTGCATTGCAACATAAAATATTTCAGTTATGCTGTTCCATTAGCATACTGCTTCAAACGGGTGAAAATGTTTGAATTATCCCTATCCTCTCAAATTAGTCTTTACATTAAAGCTTTGCTTAGGAAACCAATAGAGTTGTCCCTTTTGTTTTGGGGAAATCTTGGATCACCTTTCCAAAAGTCCGGTGCCTTGGCTGCTTTCATCGTCTTGAGAAGAACTTTATAAATCACAAAGAAAGGTTGTCTTTGTTTTATAATTGGTCCATTGGCAATTTAATTTAGCAAAAACATTATGACTGGATACACAGAATGGACCTTGATATAAAATTGTTTTGTTGAAAAACTAGGGAATACCCACACTTAATTTTGGAAATGATTCAAGGTCAAAATAGATTATATGTTTGATATCTGTGACTGGATCTCCTGTCTCATTAAAGTACTCTAAAAAGCAGCTGGGGTGAGGGAGTTTCTTCCCTTCCAGGTCCTTTTACGATGGAAGTGCTATTTGTCCCAGCAGAGAAGAACATACAGGGAAAGAACACCATTAGCTGATATATTACTATAATCTGAAAAAAGACAAAGGGGAGAAAGAGGTTTAAAACTGACCATCACCATAGACTCAATCCAAAGTAGACCTTTCCCTTCCTCCAAGACTGCTGTTCTGTGTATAGAAGTTTAATAAGATGGCTAAGCCATTTCTGGGTAAGGTAATTGAGAAAGCAGTGGTGAAGCAGTTCCAAGCTTTCCTGGAGGATACATGTCCCCTTGACGCATTCCAATCCGGCTTCCGCCCTGGTCATGGAACAGAGACTGTTCTGGTCGCTCTCACAGATGATCTCAGAAGGCATCTGGATCAAGGCAGGTCAGTTCTGCTGCTGCTTTTAGATCTATCAGCAGCATTTGACATGGCCAATTATGATCTAATGACCCACCACCTTGCCAACATTGGAGTTCAGGGGGTTGCCTTACAGTGGTTCTCTTCCTTTCTCCATGATCAGGGACAAAGGGTGGTGCTTGGCAAGTAGACATCCTCTTGAATGTGGTGTGCCTCAGGGAACTATAATCTCACCCATGATGTTTAACACCTATATGCTTCCCCCTTGCCCAGATTGCTCGAGGTTATGGGCTGGGTTGTCACCAGTATGCAGACGACACGCAGCTCTATCTGTTGATGCATAGCCATTCAGACTCCACCCCAGATTATCTGACCAGGGCCTTAGAAGTTGTGGGTGGATGGTTGCAGTTATGTCGGCTGAAGCTTAATCCAGCTAAGACGGAGGTCTTGTACTTGAGCCATGGGGGGTTAGAGTCAGGCATCCGACTCACAACCCTGGATGGTGCACCTCTTGTGCCGGTCCAGAAGGTGAAGAGCCTGGAAGTGATACTGGATGCCTCACTTTCCATGGAGGCCCAGATCACAGCGGTTGTACAATCTGCCTTTTACTATCTTCCAATACAATGAATCAGCAACAAAAAGGGGGAAGCCAGCTTGTGGGCACAGGCATGAAAAGTGGAAAGAACCACTGACTATGACCACTAAGTATCACTCATGTACCTTAAGAACATAAGAAGCCAATTTATTCTATACAGAAATCCAGTCCCTGTCTTCTCCGGTGTGTGGTCAGAACCAAAAGAAATATTAAAGCAATCCAATATATGAAAGCACAATAAGGTACAGTCCCAACTTCCAATAGTCTCACTTCAATTATTTCTGATGTGCTAATGTACAACTTGATGTGCACTTCTGAGAAAAGTGGACCATGTAGAGTATTGAAAATGACGCGTTCTCCTGATGAGAAATGTCACGTTTTGAGTGGCTCTTTTTCAAACCTGATAGGCTGATGATGGAACTGAATACAAAACCAAAAAGCATACAGTAGTGGCAACAAGGAATATGACACAGTATACAAATTTACACAAATCACACAATGTATGGAAGGCTCCCCCCGATCTCAGCAGTGTATTCTATGTAGGAACCAATTCATGCAATCCTGAGGGATCATGGATCCTTGTCCGCTGAACGTCACACCATAATTTGATTTGATTTATTAGATTTATATCCCGCTCTCCACGCCGATGCAGGCTCAGGGTGGCTCACAACAATAAAATAAATCATAATAACAGTCCAATTCAATCAGTTAAACATTTAAACAATTCATCGGATCAACAGTACAGGCAATTAAAACAATGTTGGTGCTAATATCATTTAGTTTCTGATGGCATTCAGTGTTCTTAGGTATCCTTTTATGCTACTATATCAGCAATTCAATTAAAGGCAAGCTTACATAATGTTGTCTTGCAGGCCTTGCGGAACTGGGCAAGATTCTGCAAGGCTCTAACTTCCTCTGGCAGTTGGTTCCACCAACAGGGGGCAGTGATTGAGAAGGCTCTTTCCTTGGTGGTTTTCAATCTTGCCTCCCTCGGCCCGGGGATCAATAGTAGGTTCTGCATTCCAAATCTGAGTACCCTCTGGGGAACATGTGAGAGACAGTCCCTAAGGTAGACAGGTCCTTAACCATATAGGGCTAAAGGTAGTGACCAGCACCTCGTAGCGAATCTGGTATACTACCGGCAGCCAGTGCAGCTCCTGCAGCCCCAGCTGTATCTGCTCCCACATGGAAAGTCCCAATACCAGCCTGGCTGCTGCATTCTGCACCAGCTGCAGTTTCCGAATTCAAGACAAGGGCAGCCCCATGTAGAGGGCATTACAGTAGTCCAATCTTGAGGTGACCATATTCGCCCTGAGCCTGCTCACGGGAAAGGGTGGAATACAAATTAACAAAAATAAATGTTAAAACAAATTGATATAGGACAGTAGAAACCAGAAAACAACAATATAGATTTGAAATAACTTCCCTGTCCCATTCTCCTTTTAAAGCCTCCTATGTCCTATGAAGAAAGGTTGAAGAAGCTGGGTATGTTTAGCCTGAAGTGGAGATAATTGAGAGGTTATACAATCACCATCAAGTACTTGAAAGGCTGTCATATAGAGGATGGTGTGGAGTTGTTTTCTGTTGCCCCAGAAGGTTGGACCAGAACCAACAGGTTGAAATTAAATCAAAAGAATTTCCGGCTAAACATTAGGAAGAACTTCCTGACGATTAGGCCCTGTTCAGACGCACAGTATAATCAGGTGTCGCTGCTGTTTCCTTCTGGATTTAAAGTGGCTGATCAGACAGCAACATCTGCCTCCCGGTATTAACTCGTGGTAGCCCCACCCCTATCCTTCCCGGAACCAGATTATTTTGTTACCTGCTCCTTTGTGGTGTTTTTTGAGTTCTCTGGTTTCAGCTCATAGTTTTCTCCATCTGGATAGTTCTGCTGTGATATTAACCAACTTCCGGATGTCTGAAGGCTGTCCCAGAGCAAAAGGAGCCTCAGACATCCAGTTTACGGTTGCCATATTTTTTACTAATTAGCGAAATGCGCATAACCGCATAACCACTTAATGTTTTAACCTATGCACATGCGCATAATGCGTGCATGCGCATAATAATGGAGGGGGAGAAGAACTGCATGGTGCCGTCATGTGGACGGCAGAAGACGGTTTCACTGCAGAGTGATTCAAATTGCAGTATGGCAGTCTGATCGATAATATCCGGGGCAAAGCTATTCGGAACAGATTTAACACGGAATTTAACACGGACTCGACATGCTGTGTGAACAGGGCCTTAGAGTGGTTTCTCAGTAGAACAGGCTTTCTTGTGAGGTGGTGGGATCTCCTCCTGTGGAGGTTTTTAAACAGAGGTTAGATGGCCATCTGACAGCGATGCTGATTTTGTGAATTAGACAGATCATGAGAAGGAGGGCAGAAAGAACAATGCTTAGTTCTTGTGGCCGCTTCCTATACACCCAAAGAAATGCTGATTGACACGTTGGGGTCAGTCAGCAATTTTTCTCCAGGATAGATTGGCAAGAGATCCTGGAGGTTTTTGCCATCTTCTGGGCATGGAGCAGGAGTCACTGGGGATGTATGTGTGGAAGGAAGGTATATGTGAATTTCCTGCACTGTGTAGGGAGTTGGGCTAGATGACCCTGGAGGTGCTTTCCAATTCTATGATTCTATTTTGTCCAGCATACTTTCTGTGTGCTTAAGTAACTGCTGCATATTAATCAACCTCATGTTCATATTTTAAATCAGGATTGTGGTTCACTGATTCATCCTAAGGAATCCTGTGGGTTGCAACCTCTGTCTGCTGAATACCTATCAGCCATTTCACAGCCACAGTTGAAAACTTGTGAAACAGGGGATACACAAGGTTTGTGCCTGATACATTTTCTACATCTTTGAAAATATGTTCTATTTCAACTAGGATGGAGATTCTTGACTCTGTTGCAGGCACTGTGTTAAATTAAAAAAAAACAACCAGATCTCATAATCTTAATATTCTTAAGATGTGACAATATTAAGTCAAAACTTATGTGTGCTTCTTTCACAACATAATGCAAATGGCACGTATAATTATATTTTAATACTGCATTTACTGAGCTTAGATAATCTCTCCTACCATCAAAATCAGTATACTTGTAACGGTGTTAAAGATCTGTGAATAACTTGAGTAGTAAATACGTGAAATAAAGAGTAGTACATGTAGACAGACAAGTACCTAGTGAAAGAAGCTTTAATGTTATGGAGGAGGCCCTACCTTTACTTAGTGTCAGGCTGAGAAAGACAAAATCAGAAATAGGAAGGGAAAGGGTCTTTCCAGCTTTTTTGCTTCAGCCTTTGGCTACTACAGTGGCAAAACCCTAGCATCTTGAGAAGAAGAAGAAGATATTGGATTTATATCCTGCCCTCCACTCTGAAGAGTCTCAGAGCGGCTCACAATCTTCTTTACCTTCCTCCCCCACAACAGACACCCTGTGAGGTAGATGAAGATATTGGATTTATATCCCGCCCTCCACTCCGAAGAGTCTCAGAGCGGCTCACAATCTCCTTTACCTTCCCCCCCCCCACCAAAGAGAGTTCTCTCAGAAGTTGCCCTTTCAAGGATAAGCTCTGTGATAGCTATGGCTGACCCAAGGCCATTCCAGCAGATGCAAGTGCAGGAGTTGGGAATCAAACCCAGATAAGAGTCCGCACGCTTAACCACTACACCAAACTGGCTTTCCGGTTGAGGAACCGTCAGGTAAAATGAAAGAGCCTTAATGAAATGCATGTGTCTCACTCACTGACACCTTTATTTTAGTCCTCTCCACTAGTACTTATAAGCCACAACCAGAGAATGCTGTACGTTCTTTGCTGCCAGAGGACTATTGCAACACTGGTAGAAGGTGGACCCCACTGTCTTGAGCAACACATGCTTTGGTCTGCTGGCAGGTGGTAGAGCCATGCTTCCCATGACTGCATAACAAGTTGAAAAGCTCTTTCTATCTCTTCTTTTGAGACAAGGACCATGCCTTGGGTCATGGGTTCTCAGCTGCAATAGTTATGGTCCATAAGGATGGAATTAAAGAGCTAGACCTTTTTCGCACACGGCTTACCTCTCAGTCACAATCCTGTTCCCTCCGCAGCATCTGTCGGATTTCCCATTATCTGTGCCAGAGTTACAGGAAGTGCTGCGGCTTTTGCGTAGCAAACGTAAACTGGGTTTTAGCGGTTTACGTTTGCTACGCAAAAGCTGCAGCACTTCCTGTAACTTCGGCGCAGATAGTGGGAAATCCAACCAGACGCTGCGGAGGGAACAGGATTGTGACTGCGAGGTGAGCTGTGTGCGAAAACGGTTAAAGTCTTTTCTGAGCTATCAGGGTGATGCTAACTGTCCCAGGAGTAAAGATGAGACAAACATTGTTCGTATCATTTTGATTTACTGGATTTTGAAACCGGCTTCCGAAGAGGCTACATGGTTTTGGCAGTGAGTTTACCTTTTAAAGCATCACTCACTTCTAGGGCAACAAAATTTATTTGTATGCTTACAAGCTGTTCAAAAAGAAAGTAATCACTACTTCACTTTCTTTTTTCAGTTAGTGGAACATCAATTTCTCCACAACCAAAAAAGTCCTGTGTGGAATAAAAAAAAAAGCCCTGTGTGGAACAATGGTGATGTCAGGTTGTGTGGCCTAATATGCAAATGAGTTCCTGCTGGGCTTTTTCTACAAAAAGGCCCTGGGTATAATTGTGCTTAGGATAGAACTGTAGCAGTCTTACGTCTTCTTCATTTTTTACTATGAAGTCTACCATAGCCAGTAATGTCCTACTCCAGCTAAGCTGCACTGAGATGAGAGAACAAATAATATTGGGCGTTTTCGCACTGACCTTCAAGTGGCGCGACCACCCTCTTCACACCGGAGGATCTGCCCGGATTTCGCACAAGAAGCGCTGGCGCACCCAAAAGAGCCGGCTACTTCCGTCGCGAAACCCGCTCAAATGTTTTCCTGCTTCTTGGCAGTTTCCGTTTGAGCGGGTTTCGCGACGGAAGTAGCCGGCTCTTTTGGGTGCGCCGGCGCTTCTTGTGCGAAATCCGGGCAGATCCTCCGGTGTGAAGAGGGTGGTCGCGCTACTTGAAGGTCAGTGCGAAAACGCCCATTCTTATAAATATTGAGGGGTTTTGTTCCTGTTGCCAACATTAAAAAAAGAACTCTCCAACCCCAAACCTTCAGCAATAACCCTCTTAATCCTTTATTCTCATGATGGTAAGAGATGTTATTCAGAAATGGCAACATCACTGCAATGTTGGGCTCATTCAACAGAGATTCTTTCAAGGCAGTGGTATCTCCTGATGACTGCTACATGACAGCAAGGATGAACAGAGATTCTGGTAGAGTAAACAAGGCAATATGTAGTTGGAGACCAGATTGCTCTCATCCATACGATGAACTGAGATATGGTGGAGGCATCCAGGCAAGAGGGCTATGGAAGGGTCTCTTGAATCATGGCCTTTCTGGAGATAAAGGGGGGCCCTTCACAAGAGTTAGGTAGTTGGGGCCCCTTGGTATCTCCATTTCACCAGCACTGTGTGTCTGTCCACTACTTGATAAGCCGTTACTTACTTCTTAGTAAAATATATAAACCATTTTCATTGTTTCTGAATCTCAAACATTAAGATGATGTAAACTGTTATGAACATTCTGTATATGACATTTGATCTGCAACTCATTCACAAGTTTAAGTCATCAATTTAGGCAGCATATATATGTTATTGTATCAACTGTCCTTTCAGTGCTTTTATTTTTTTCTGCATTCTACACTGAGGAATAGTCTCCAGCAGTGTTCCCTCTAAGCTCAGTTAGCATGAGCTAGTTCACAGATTTTTAGCTTCCAGCTCGCACAGTTTTGTCTTAGCTAGGCTTCCCAACCCTCCCGCCCTGGCGGGGGACCCCAGGGTTTCCACCCTCTTCCCCTGCTCCCCAAAAAAACAGAAGCAGGGAGAGGGGGGGAAACGGCGCCAGGGAGCATGGCGAGCTGCCCGATCCTGGGTGCCACGCCGCTGCCGCCCCCTCCCTGCCCACCGCAGCTGCTTCTCCGAGATGGACCCAAGCTGAGCCCCTCTCAGAGGAGCAGCCAAGAGCAGCGCAGGTAAAACCAGAGAAGGGGAGGGTGAGGCAGGCCAGGAGTATGGTGAGCCATGAATCCAGGCCCTTCTAGGACCCGGACTTGCGGCTCGCCATGCCCTGGCCCGCCTCCACCCCCCCTCCGCTTCCACCCCAGAGGCAGAGCGGGCGAGGCTGCCGCGCCGCTGCCGCCTCTTCTCTGCTTGCCATGGCTGCTCCTCTGAGATGGGCTCAGCTTGAGCCCATCTCGGAGGAGCAGCCACGGCGAGCGGAGAAGGGGCAGCAGCTGCGGGGCGGCTCGCCATGCTCCCCGGCGCCGTTTCCCCCCTAGCTCCACCCCAGTGTCTCCTGGCTCCACCCCCAAAGTCCCCATATATTTCTGGGGTTGGACTTGGCAACCCTAGTCTTAGCTTAGGAAGGATGACCCCAGAGCACAATAATTTATGCAGTAGCTCAAAACTTTAACACCAGGAGCTCACAAAGTAGAATTTTTGCTCACAAGATTCTGCAGCTTAGAGAGAACATTGGTCTCCAGTGTTATTAAATACTCCTTTCTTGTTTGGTGGCATAAGCAAAAGTCTTCCCAAGGAGGACATCTTCATACTCATATTCTCTGTACCCATGAATATCTTCTTACTCTTCAGAGTAACAAGTACATATGTGACTAATTAACATCCAAATGAAAATGAAAAAAAAAACATGGCGGTGATCTGTTTTCCAGGACAATGGATTGTTCCTTGCCTAAGTTGTTCCGACAACAGAACCTGTGACTGGAGACAAATAGCATGGCAGCCCCGCAATTGTCAATACCCTGTCATTAACAAACTGAAACTCCAGCAGTGTCTAGAAAGAAAAAAGGTATGTACATTTGGTATAAGATACACGCATTAATAGTGAACATATGAAGCTGCCTTCTACTGAATCAGACCCTTGGTCCATCAAAGTCAGTCTTGTCTTCTCAGACTGGCAGCGGCTCTCCAGGGTCTCCAGCTGAGGTTTTTCACACCTATTTCCCTGGACCCTTTTTTGGAGATGCCAGGGATTGAACCTGGGACCTTCTGCTTCCCAAGCAGATGCTCTACCACTGAGCCACCGTCCCTCCCCACTTGTTTATCTCTGCATTAAAGGAATTGTTTGAATTTATTTTGCATATATGTGCGTGTGTGCCTATATTTGCTATATCTTAGTGATATATTAATATATCCACTAGATATTAGATCTACTACTCACAGAGGGCAATTTTCTTACCTCCCCCTCCTGAAGCAACCTGACATGCACCTTCCCAATCCTGAGTGCCTGCATCTCCCCCAGGAACAAGAGTTCAGGGCTAATTTCGGGCTGATGTGGGAGGGAGGAGGCAAGGAGGTTGCGCTCCATGAATGGAACCCTTCTGCCCAGAGACAAACACTGGTAGATCTAAGGCAACTTTTTATTTTTGCACCAAAATGAGCCTCATTTAACTGTAGCCCTGCCCACTGCAAACAGCCTTTCAAAGGACAGCATTCTAATATCAAGATAAAATGGGTCCAAGTTGCATCTTACTGGATGTAATGTGTTCCATACGATGGACTTCTCTGTTTGTGACAGCTTGAAACAAACTTTGCATGCACTGTTTTCTTTTGCTGTATACCTAATGCATGGCCATGCTTCTGCCCACTAATCTTACCAACTGTTCTTTCACATTCTCGTGCAGGTCTCAGATGGACCTCACTAGGCTGAGTTTTCTGATAGCGAAGAGTCTAAGATGGTTGCTTGGAAACACAATTTCTTCTTAATAGGCATGGTGTGACTGTCTAACAATTGACAGAAGTCTGTGACTGAGTTACAATTTCTGGTGATGCGAGTTTCCAGAAGTAAGTAAGAAAACATTAGAAAATGTTTGCTGTACATTATCCCTATGACTAAAAATATACTTAGGACCAAGTCTGTTCAGTTAATGAACAACTAAAGTAAGCATGCTGCACGATATAAAAACATATACCTCTTGTTCCTTCTCTTTCACTCTCTCCCTATATATATTTACTATATCACATTTCTGCAAGGTGAAACCAATTTAAAACCAAAGCTTACAGTCTAAGACAAGTTATACAAAGGGCAAAAAGGAAGGGTAAAGGGAAATAAGCAAATATGTATACTTAATAGGACTGCCAACCTCCAGGAGAGATCCAAATGGAGGAGATTCACAGGAGAAGATACAACCAGAAAATAACAACCGTTAATAAAATAACGTCAATATAAGGACAATATAATTTTACAATATTCATTTCCAAATAATTTTTGATAAAAAATTCATACGAATACGTGTCATTAATTCATATTAAATTCCTTACACTTTGAAGCATAATGCAAATCCATTCACAATTCGTACAACTCTCCATCTCTAATGCAGGGGTGTTGAACTCATTTGTTATGAGGGCCAGATCTGACATAAATGAGGCCTTGTTGGGCCCACCCCCCTCATGCACACACCCAGCCCCATGGTGTGGCTGTGCAATCATTGGGGAAGCATCCGCCGCAGTGCGCAGACCATGGGGGACTGTGTTGGGTGGTGCCCCCTCATCCTGCTGCCAGAGCCCCCCGGGTGCGAGTGCTGCACATCCTCCCCGCTCTCTATGTGTGGGTTGCACGATGGCAGTGGAGACGCCATCGGGTGTGCAGGTACCGGGACCGCCTGAGCACTTTGCGTCTCGAGGATGCCACCTGTCTGGACTGCTTTCACCTGGACCGTGCTGCCATCCAGGACCTGTGTGAGTAGCTCGGGGCGAGCCTCTGCAGCCAGGTGACCGGCCCCCGTCCTATCCCCATTCTGCAGCGGATCCTCATCTCCCTGCTGTTCCTGGCGACCAGCTCCTTCCATGGTGTGGTGGCCAAGGTCCTGGAGGTCTCCAGTCGTTGGCCAGCTGCTGCCTCCACTCCTTTAAGAGAGCATGCTTCAGTGTATCCAGCAGCATGTGCGGTTCCCAACAGGTGAGGAGGAGCTGCGGGCTGCCAAAGATGGCTTCACAGCGGTTGCAGGGTTCCCCAATGTTGTGGGGGCCGTGGACTGCACCCATGTCACCCTGCTGGCCCCACGAGAGGATCCCATGGTGTACCAGAACAGGCACCACTTCTGCAGCCTCAACGTACAGGCATCCTGCGACCACCAGAGACTCTTCACAGATCTGGTGGCGAAGTTCCCTGGGAGTGTATACGATGCCCAGATCTTCATGTCCTCGGGCCTCAGTTGCCTCCTGGCAGCCTGGCTGGATGGGCAGGGGTGGTTACTAAGTAAGGCCACCAGATGGCGGTGTGTGGCACTCCTTCCATCCCCTGTCCTCAGCTTCCTGTCCTCCACAGGTGACCGCTGCTGCCCTACCTGCCCGAGGACCGGGCAGCATACAACCAGGTGCACAGGGCCACTCGCATGGTCATCGAGTGTGCCTTCGGGCAGCTGAAGATGAGGTTCCACTGCCTGCACCACACAGGTGGCCAACGCAGCATGCAACCCCTGCCTGTGGCCAAGCTGGTTGCTGTGTGTGTCATGCTACACAACATCGCCACCTGTCAATGCCTGCCGGCCCCTCATAACCTTTGCCTCCCTGACCCCGGGTCGCCGATGGGGGAGGATGAGGAAGCGGGGGCATGGGCCACCGCCCAGCAGGACTTTGGGGGGCATTTGCATTGGGAGCATGTGCGAGCTCACATATAGGCCAATCGGCATGCGGGCAGGTCTCCCAGGGACAAGAGCATGCTGTGAGTGCAGCTGCTCACACACCTGGGGCCACCGGTGGGACACCACACGCTCCCATGTATGCTGATGTTCAATCTATTATTAAACCAGTATTGTCAGGACCACTCTCGGGACCCCTTCAAAAATTCATTCACTTGTTGGAAAAGGCATGGGGAAGACGACAAAATGGCAGGCAGAGCTGAAGTCCTGGGGGGAGACACACAAAAAAAGAGACAACGCAGAAAAAGATTAGGAGGGGACCCCCCAGCATGTAGCAACTGTAAGCCGCCTCAGAACACAGCGAAGGCAGCTTGGCTTAGCAAGCTACTCCCCCACCTCATTATGCTGGGCCTGTGGGTTTGAGACCGCCCTGCGGCAGGACTGATCACACACCCTGCTTCCCTCTTTATCGAGCCTGCCATCCAGGCACCATTATTTTTGGTCGGCCAAGTCTACTCCCTGGACCGCCCCCCCTTTCCTGTGGGCACCCACCCTGATCTAACCGCCCCTGTCAGAGGCATTACAGACCCAGGCGTTGTGGGCACATAGTGCAACTCCGGTCAAGTGTCTGCCTCGCCGTCCATCAGCCCCCGCCCTCCCCCACTATCGCCCACTGCATCTCCCACACAACTGCACTAAGTGGGTGCCCCGAGAGTCTCCCCAGCCACAGAGTCATTTCCTTGGGATGACCATGAGCAGAGTGTGCATGGAATACAAGGGGCTGGGGCGAGGTGAGAAAAGTAAAAGACACGGGAGACGAGATGGCTGCACTTGGCTACGTTTATTGATCTGCTAGCAGGGAGAGCAAGCACGGGTGTGGAGGTTCCTGTGGGCCGAGATGCCGTTGACGGAGGACGCACCAACAGCTGCAGGGCCGATGGGACTGGCTGGCTGTGCTGAGGCTGCAGGGCAGCGCACACATCTGAAAAACAGAGAGACGGGGGTGGGGGGGAGCCTTGCTGGCTGCAGGCTTAGGACTACCCACCTGGGTGAGCCTGCGGGGGTATATTATTAGGTAATATTAGGTATAGTATACCAAAAGGAAGAGGCAAAACACTTTTTAGCTGTTTATACCAAACACAACAGATAATGGCTCATCAATGAATGAAAAATATAATTCTGTAGGAACCACGGAGTATGCTCCGAATTGCAGGGCCAGATCACCATCATTTTGCTTCCCACTAATAGTTGTAACCACCTTTATCCAAACAGCTTTTTTCACTTTCATGCATGTGAGAGCATGTTGAAACATTTTTTTTTTCCTTTTGGGATTAATTTGGGACCATCAGAGGTAGAAGAATAGATCCAGATTGGCTGGATCTGGATGAAAACAGGGAAATAAATTCCCTACAGCATTTTATAAGTGGATCTATTTAGGTTTATGGTGTGTAAGCAAAATCATCTACAGGGACTGAGAGAGGTTTCTGGATGAGAATGTTTTGGGGTTTTTTACTAAGTTTATTTCATGTAGCAATTTGTCTTTGAACTCCTTACTAAGGGAAACTGTATGGCTATATTACCCTTGTTAGATGGTAACCACTTGGGAAATGACATGGGTTTAACTTTATCGAAAAGATGTGAAATCCAAATAAAAGGTGCCTTGATTGGTTTTACATCTGCGTGACAAAACCTCATATAACTTTATAGTTAATTAACTTTTACCGTAAAATAGTTCTATAACTTTGCTGAAGCGTAACGCTTTAATTATTGCAGAAGGCAATTTTTCAGAAAATTGTAATGGGAGACGGGTCTTGAATAGTAAGTAGTTTTTCATATAACCGGGCATAAATCATTACACAATTACAGCAAAAGTGAAAGGTGACAAAACATACATTTTATTTATCACTCCAAAAAAGCAATTTACATTTTAACAGAGTAATAAGAATGCCTTTCAGCAACATATGATTAAGAACATGAAAAATTTTGAAATAAAATTTGCTAAAGTATTTAAAATTTACCTGTTAAAACATGAACTTACATTAGGGTTTGTAGAATCTTTCGGGCTCAAGTGCCGTGTTCTACTGGAGAAAGTTTTCCTTCCAGACGTTTCGTTCTCAGCTGCGGAAGAAGGTCAGAGCACCTGCTCCGGCTGCAACGCCACTGAGGATGTTCTCCGCAGCTGAGAACGAAACGTCTGGAAGGAAAACTTTCTCCAGTAGAACATGGCACTTGAGCCTGAAAGATTCTACAAACCCTAATGATGTTACCAGCCGTGAAAACCTGAAATCTTTGAACTTACATTATTTTTTCTACATGGATGTTTTGTAGTTAAGGGTATTTCAGTTCCCTCATGATAGCTAATTCATAGCAAGAGATTCTGGCAAAAGTGAATTCCATTATAATTTTGCAACTGAGTCACATTTTCCAGACATGAAGTGATGTTTCATGGTCAGTATTTATAACAAGAAGTGCTAGATCCCTGTTGTATTTACTGAATGTATGGAGGAGACACAATCTTATGAAGTAATAATATAATCTTGTACAGTACGTAAAACTGCATGAAGAAACAACTGTTAATAGTTTCTGACCATGCTGGTAAATCTGGCGTTATAACTTTCCTTATCAAGCCATTCATAAATCTGGGAAACAGAGGAGTCGTAAATGTTGATTTAACCACTTGGCTAGAATTACAGTTGATTGATTCTCCATGTGCTGAATATTTGTGGCTAGTACAGCAGCTTCCATGCAGAGTCAAATTGGGCATGGAGTCCGTTCTATTTTATGGGCCTATAAAATAGAATGGGCCCATAAGGGGGCACCATTTTTTAATTTTGCCCCCCCTCAAAAAACATGTAGATCTGATCCTGCTTCCATGTACCTGAATCCACCCATCTTGCTGTTGTACATGTACAGTATGCCTGCAGAATCTTACATATCACCAAATTACACTGACTGAATTTAGCCACTCTTTTATATTGCTTAAGTGGCATTCCCAATCCCAATCCCCAGGTCCCAGCGGGGGATCCCCTGGTTTTACAGGCTTCCCCCCGCCCCAGCCAGCTGGCCGGCAGGGGGAAGCCCTGCCCCCACAGCCACCACCTACCTCTACAGCTCCCACAGGTTTAGAAACCTGCAAACAGGTCCCATTTAAAAATTTGTGTTTGTGTGCCTTTAAGTTGAGCAGGAAGTAGGAAACAGGAAGCACTTCATGGGGCAGCAGCAGTTTCCATTTGTTTTGCTTTTGTTTTCAGAGCAAGTAACTAGACGCAGTAAGTGTGTGCATGTGTGAGAGAGGGGGAGGGTTGCCAATTCCCAGGTGGGGGCAGGGGATTTTCCGGGTTGGAGGCCCTCCCCCCCACTTTAGAAAGCTTTAGAAAGTGCGGCGGGGGGGGGGGGGAGGGAAATGTCTACTGGACACTATTATTGCCTATGGAGAATGATTCCCATAGGGAATAATGGGAAATTGATCTGCAAGTGTCTGGGGCTCTGGGAGGGGTGTTCTTTGAGGTAGAAGCACCAAATTTGCAGCATAGCATCTGATGCCTTTCCTCAAAACACCCTCCATGTTTCAAAAGGATTGGATCAGGGGGACCAGTTCTATGAGCCCTCAAAGAAGGTGCCCCTATCCATTATTTCTAATGGAGGGAAGGCATTGAAAAGGTGTGCAGTCCCTTTCAGTGTGATGGCCAGAACTCCCTTTGGAGTTCAATTGTACTTGTTCCAACCTTGCTCATGGCCCCACCCCCAATGTCTTCTGGCCCCACCCCCAAAGTCTCCTGGCTCTACCCCCAAAGTCCCCAGATATTTCTTGAATTGGACTTAGCAACCCTAAGTGGCATATTCTGTTATTTCAAACCAAGCAGGTGTTAAAAACAAAGCACAGTGACAGTTCACAGATCACATGTATTAAGGTACTTTTAGCCTTGTTCGAATTAGAAATTGAATGCAAATATCTGGAAAGTAAGTGTGTGGATTATAGGGTTGCCAAGTCCAATTTAAGAAATATCCGGGGACTTTGGGGGTGGAGCCAGGAGACTTTGGGGGTGGAGCCAGGAGACATTGGGGGCGGAGCCAAGAGCAAGGGTGTGACAAGCATAATTGAACTTCAAGGGAGTTCTGGCCATCACATTTAAGGGGACTGCGCAAATTTTTAAATGCCTTCCTTCCATAGGAAATAATGAAGGATAGGGGCACCTTCTTTTGGGGCTCATAGAATTGGACCCCATGGTCCAATCTTTTTGAAACTCGGGAGGTATTTTGGGGAGAGGTACTAGATGCTATACTGAAAATTTGATGCCTCTATCTCAAAAAACAGCCCCCCCCCCAGAGCCCCCGATACCCGCGGATCAATTCCCCATCATTCCCTATGGGAATCGTTCATGGAGGTGCATGATGGCTGTGGGGGAGGGGCTTTCCCCGCCGGCCAGCTGGCTGGGGGAGGGGGGAAGCCCGTAAAACCGGGGGATCCCCCTCTGGGACCTGGGGATTGGGAAGCCTAGTGCATTATGATACATGTGACAGTGCAATAGACAATGTTAATAGCATTTGTTTATGGCATATCAGCATGATACGCAACCCAGTTAAGCAACAGCTCTCAGATGTAATCTGTTTGTGTATCTAGAGCCAAACTATATGTTATGGTTGACACATGACCACCACAGCCACCATCACCCCCACATTCTCAGTTGTGCAGGTCTCTGATTCAGACTTGGACCATGCTGTACAGGGAGAGGCTTGTGCCTTCTCCCTGTGTCATTTTCCCAACCCAAAACAGTCCCAAGGGATGTTATTTGTCCTGTGGGCCATTGCATGGGTAATACATTAGTACACTTATTTATTTATTTATTTTAGTCAATTTGTATTCCACCCTTTCCCAAGAATGGGCTCAGGGTGGATAACACCATTTTAAAATAACAATTTAAATGATACAGTTAAAAGCAAATAAAATAGCAATATATCAAGCAATACACAAGTTGTAAACCAAATTGTAGATGGTGGCATGGTTAATACATTGCAGCACGATAAGGTCTGTGACTATAGTTGACAGTAATGCAGCAGAGATGGTATCATAGCGCAGAGGCCAGTCGATGGGGTAGGACGCCCGCCGCCTCAATTGAAAGCCTGGCAGAATAGTTCCGTTTTGCATGCCCTGCAAGTACAGCCGATGTCACAAATGTCCCCATATGAATTAGAACCCCACATGTTTTGAGAATGGAGTTTGCATGGAGAAAGTTGATAGTAAATACAAAATGACAAAAATGTTAAATACAAAATGACCAACACAAGACCATACATGCTTCGGCTTCAAAGGCCTTCTTTAGTGATCAGTAGTGCATGACATAGTTTTTAGAAACACATCTAAATAATAAATAATATATATATATCAATCATGACCAGGTGGTGTTATCTCATATATCTGTCACTTGATGTATGCTTATAAAGTGAACCAAGAGTCTTGTCACATGATAACTATGCTCACACATCCTTTGAAGAAGAAGATATTGGATTTATATCCCGCCCTCCACTCCGAAGAGTCTCAGAGCGGCTCACAATCTCCTTTACCTTCCTCCCCCACAACAGACCCCCTGTGAGGTAGATGAAGATATTGGATTTATATCCCGCCCTCCACTCCGAAGAGTCTCAGAGCGGCTCACAATCTCCTTTACCTTCCTCCCCCACAACAGACCCCCTGTGAGGTAGATGAAGATATTGGATTTATATCCCGCCCTCCACTCCGAAGAGTCTCAGAGCGGCTCACAATCTCCTTCACCTTCCTCCCCCACAACAGACCCCCTGTGAGGTAGATGAAGATATTGGATTTATATGCCGCCCTCCACTCCGAAGAGTCTCAGAGCAGCTCACAATCTCCTTTACCTTCCTCCCCCACAACAGACCCCCTGTGAGGTAGATGAAGATATTGGATTTATATCCCGCCCTCCACTCCGAAGAGTCTCAGAGCGGCTCACAATCTCCTTCACCTTCCTCCCCCACAACAGACACCCTGTGAGGTAGATGAAGATATTGGATTTATATCCCGCCCTCCACTCCGAAGAGTCTCAGAGCGGCTCACAATCTCCTTTACCTTCCTCCCCCACAGCAGACACCCTGTGAGGTAGATGAAGATATTGGATTTATATCCCGCCCTCCACTCCGAAGAGTCTCAGAGCGGCTCACAATCTCCTTCACCTTCCTCCCCCACAACAGACACCCTGTGAGGTAGATGAAGATATTGGATTTATATCCTGCCCTCCACTCCGAAGAGTCTCAGAGCGGCTCACAATCTCCTTCACCTTCCTCCCCCACAACAGACACCCTGTGAGGTAGATGAAGATATTGGATTTATATCCCGCCCTCCACTCCGAAGAGTCTCAGAGCGGCTCACAATCTCCTTCACCTTCCTCCCCCACAACAGACACCCTGTGAGGTAGATGAAGATATTGGATTTATATCCCGCCCTCCACTCCGAAGAGTCTCAGAGCGGCTCACAATCTCCTTTACCTTCCTCCCCCACAACAGACACCCTGTAAGGTAGATGAAGATATTGGATTTATATCCCGCCCTCCGCTCCGAAGAGTCTCAGAGCGGCTCACAATCTCCTTTACCTTCCTCCCCCACAACAGACACCATGTGAGGTAGAGGAAGATATTGGATTTATATCCCGCCCTCTGCTCCGAAGAGTCTCAGAG
Organism: Heteronotia binoei; assembly: GCF_032191835.1. NCBI lineage: Eukaryota > Metazoa > Chordata > Lepidosauria > Squamata > Gekkonidae > Heteronotia > Heteronotia binoei. Next base: position 27,102,202 of record NC_083230.1, on the reverse strand, counting down.
CGGCTCACAATCTCCTTTACCCCCCCCCCCACACACAACAGACACCCTGTGAGGTAGAGGAAGATATTGGATTTATATCCCGCCCTCCACTCCGAAGAGTCTCAGAGCGGCTCACAATCTCCTTTACCTTCCTCCCCCACAACAGACACCCTGTAAGGTGGGTGGGGCTGGAGAAGGCTCTCACAGCAGCTGCCCTTTCAAGGACAACCTCTGCCAGAGCTATGGCTGACCCAAGGCCATTCCAGCAGGTGCAAGTGGAGGAGTGGGGAATCAAACCCGGTTCTCCCAGATAAGAGTCTGCACACTTAACCACTACACCAAGCTGGCACCAAACTGATACTATAATTATACTATAATGGATGGTTTATGTGTGAGCATAATTACCTATGTTGTGTATTACTGACCACTGAAGAAGGCCTTTGAGGCTGAAATGTGTATAGTCTTGTGTTAGTCACTTGGTATTCATCATCAACTTTATATGAGGGACTTATAATAATTTATGTAAAACTGATTCTCAACTACTTGATCAATATTTTAAATTACATTATTGTGTACACTTGTATTTATATTGTGTATATATTTCTTTTGATACTATTTATCTTATTTATTACAGCCAGGGCTTTTTTTGTAGCAGGAACTGCTTTGCATATTAGGCTACATCCCAGTGATGTAGCCAATCCTCCAAGCGCTCACAGGGCTGTTCTTACAGGGCCTAGTGTAAGCTCCAGGAGGATTGGCTACATCAGGGGGGTGTAGCCTAATATGCAAAGCATTTCCTGCCACAAAAAAATCCCTGACTATAGCTGGACCTTTGAGGCATTCTCAGTACATTTCCAGTTGAGTTTGTTTCTCCTTCTGCTTTGCTTTTTCCCTTGGGGAACTCATCTGACTAGAGTCCCCATGGAGATCAAATGCCAAATTTAACATGTAATTTGTCTCAATTAAATTAGCATGCATAGGTATAAAATCACCTCAGGAGTTAGCAATAGGCAAGGTTTTTAATGGTTACTGAAAATTTTCTGTTTTTCCTTTATAGATTCTTTTCATTGGTGATTCAACTAACAGAGGGATGATGTATTACCTGATAGAAAGACTGAACAAGACCCTTCAAGAGTGGCAAAAGGCCCATGATATGAAGTTTTATCATAATATAAATAATGGAAATACATTTATTAGTTACTCATATTATCCCCAATTTTGGATCAGTGGAAACCAAAGACCAACCTTTCAAGAAGCACTAGAACAGTTGCTACACAGGTATGGTAGGACTCCTATTGCTGGGTTATTTTGGCAGTTTTCACAGTGGTTCATTTATTGACTGCATTTTTATCTTACCTACCTCTAAGCAGTTTAAGGTGACAGACATGGTTCTTCCCTTGCAGCATTCCTGTAAGATATGCTCAACTATAAAACTGGTCCAAATTCACCTAATAAATTTCATGGCAAACAGGGACTTGAATGCAGGTCTGCTAATCCTAGTTCAACAATCTAACCACAGTTTTTCACTAAATAAATTTTCATGTAATGCAGTGGCAAAAATGAAAAGGAATTAGGGTGAGATGCAGTCAATGGTCTATAATGAAAAGAAGAAGGAATACGACATCCCAGTGTTGTAGTTACTCCCTTTTGGTTTACAGCATTCTATGCTTGTGTAAAAAAAATTAATTTAGCACCCATGCCTTTCTCTCCTTCCCCATGTCCAAATATATCATTCAGAAACATTATGTGGGTATTGCTGATACAGGTTGCAAAACAGAAAAAGGTGCAGTGGATTCCCCCCCCCCCCGCTAATTCTCTAGGCCCCTCCCCTCATATCTGTACAGTGCACTGGAATAGTGCTCTGTATTATTGGCATAGCGTATGCTCTCATGTATCTAATCAAATTTAAGTTAAAATTATGCTCAGCCGTATTATGCAACTGAAAATGAGTTCAGTCCTTCATGGCCAGAAATTACTAACATGCCTAAAGTATAATATAATTATGTTTAAAACGTTGCTCTCTTTTCTGAGGCAGAATTAGTTTCAGCTTTCCTTTTATTTTATTTCAGATCACAGCCACTTGAGAATACTGGGCAGACTATATTAGTTGTTGGTGGTGTCCAGTGGCTTAATTTCAATCACTTGACTATTATTCAAAAGGTGCTCAAGCGGTAAGTTTTAACCTGAGATTTTTTGCATACTTCATATGCAGTAGCCCTAGCAGCAATTTCAAATATTGTGTTCAAGACATATTCACTTTTATACCTGTAGACCCACAAATGCCACTCAGCTATATATTAAATACCAACATTATTTGATTATAAATATGAATCATAAACTGTGTGAAACAATCCACACAGGGGAAAGAAATGAAGCAAGACAAACTGGAGCAATACTTCCCATCCTTTAAGCTTACTTTCTACCTCCCACCTATATTTCCTGACCCTAGCTCAGTGAGCATATCTGTAGTCAAGCTGACGGTCCTGCAAGGCCCAAGTTGTGGCTGGAGGCCACTGCCAACCCAGGCAAGCAGGAAAACAAGGTTGGCCACTGGCTGAAGGAGGGAATGCACTGGCTAGCTGGATAGGGTTGCCAATCCCCAGGTGGGGGCAGGGGATCCCCTGGTTTGAAGGCCCTCCCCCCGCTTCAGGGTCATCAGAAAGTGGGGGGAGGGGAGGGAAGTGTCTGCTGGGAACTCTTATTCCCTATGGAGACTTATTCCCATAGAAAATAATGGAGAATTGATCCGCGGGTATCTGGGGCTCTGGGGGGGGCTGTTTTTTGAGGTAGAGGCACCAAATTTTCAGTACAGCATCTAATGCCTCTCCCCAAAATATCCCCCAAGTTTCAAAATGATTGGACCAGGGGGTCCAATTCTATGAGCCCCAAAAGAAGGTGCCCCTATCCTTCATTATTTCCTATGGAAGGAAGGCATTGAAAAGGTGTGCCGTCCCTTTAAATGTGATAGCCAGAACTCCCTTTGGAGTTCAGCCGCCCTGAGCCTGCCTCGGCAGGGAGGGCGGGGTATAAATAAAAATTTACTTACTTACTTACTAGTTATGTTGTCACAGCCTTGATCTTGGCTCCACCCCTAATGTCTCCTGGCTCCACCCCCAAAGTCCTCAGATATTTCTTAAATTGGACTTGGCAACCCTATAGCTGGAGGATTTAAATCCTGAAGAACTGAGTGGTAGGGCCAGCAGGCAGAGGCAGTGCAATGAGGCAGAAGAGGTCTCAGACTGGGGAGGGAGCCAGCAGGGAGCCACAGTAGGCAGTTGGGCTACTGCCGAGCCTGTGGCAGGATGACAGAGATGGAGCTACATTCTACAGGCCTGATGTCCATCCCAGTGGGGAAGCGGAGCCAAAGAGAGGCAACAAGGGAGCAGACTGGTGCAGTAGCAGTGAGCAGGGAAAAACCAACTTCTGAGTAAGCCCGAACAGTTCATTGCCTTTGGTGGGGTGGACCACATCCGGGATGGACGGGCAACAGTTAGTACATGGGGAGTGATGGATTGTGATAGCACTGTTGTGGTGAAGGGGGTTTGGGTGGGGATTAGGAGAGGACTGGGGTTGTCTAGACATAGGGATAGAAAGTGTTGGGGCAATGAGGAAGGGGGGAGGGGCTGCCTTGACACATACAGTAGGGCCGCCCCCCCCAACTGAGGCCTTTAAAACCCGTGACAGTAGCCATTTTTTTTTATTTTATTTTTTTTTATTTATTCATGATTTGTATCCCGCCCTTCCCACAAGTGGCTCAGGGCGGCTTCCAGAAATTAGTCAAACATAAAAATTAAACAATTTAAATATATAGACAATTAAACATTTAAAAGTTAAAACCTTAAAAACCAGTAAACATTCCAATTACATATATAACAGACGTCAAGCAAGCTACATTGAGTTCTCATCTTAGCTAGGTGTAGGCTAGCCGGAAGAGGGTCGTCTTACAGGCCCTGCGGAACTGAACAAGGTCCCACAGGGCCCTCACCTCCTCCGGCAGCTGATTCCACCATACGGGGGCCATAACGGAGAAAGCCCTTTCTATGGTGGATTTCAAGCGGGCTTATTTTGGCCCAGGGATAGTGAGGAGATTTTGTGTTCCCGACCTCAGTACTCTCTGGGGAACATGTGGGGAGAGACGGTCCTTCAGGTAGGCAGGTCCCAGGCCATATAGGGCTTTAAAGGTAATAACCATGAAGGGCTTTAAAGGTCATAAATCATGAAGGGCTCCAGACTAGTATTAAGCATAATTCTCATGGGCTCCAGACTAGTATTAAGCATAATTCTAAACTATAAAATAGTTCCACCTCAATGAGAACACGGATCTATGTGATGCCTTTTCCATTTCCTTTCATGCCATCAGCTTCACACAATACATACTTGAGTAAAGATAATATAAACTAGTGCAAGTAAGATTTGAGGCAAAGTGCTGAAGCTGCTTTTATTATCAGCTGCTATCTATTATCAACTCCAATGAGTTCCACAAGTGCAGTGATAGGTAGTTAACAGCAACAAGAACTTTAATGAGGAAAGTAAACAGGGAAGCTTTACTGAAGGCAGGGGGATAATACCTTGAGTTCTAAGGGTGAACTAGGTCTTTCGTGTTGGCCATTACGTGGTAGGAATGTCCTTCCAGAGTCCAGGCCATTCTTCCCGGGGTTCTCCTAACACAATATTAAAAGTTTCTGTTTTGTGTTCAGTTTAATAGCAAGACTCCAACTTCTACCCCCCCCCCCCCCAACCTCTACAAACTCACTGCCAGCACTCAGAGACATGTTCCTGATTGCAGTTTTATCTCATATAATCACTTTCTCCATTCCATCCCCTTCTCTCCCTTCTCCCATTTCTTTGGTCAAGAGTCAAATCAGGGATGCTGGGAAACGTAGTTCCCTTAGAATTGCTATTATACTTGTGACAGGCAGTGCTGGATTAAGGCATGCTGAGCCCCTAACACTGTCGAGTTTACAAGTCACCCCCATAGTAATTTTAGTACTGGTTTTTTTTTATATTTTATATATGGGGAGAGCCCGTTTGGTATAGTGGTTAAGTGTGCGGACTCTTATCTGGGAGAACTGGGTTTGATTCCCCACTCCTCCACTTGCACCTGCTGGAATGGCCTTGGGTCAGCCATAGCTCTGGCAGAGGTGGTCCTTGAAAGGGCAGCTGCTTGAGAGCCCTCTCCAGCCCCACCCACCTCACAGGGTGTCTGTTGTGGGGGAGGAAGGTAAAGGAGATTGTGAGCCGCTCTGAGACTCTTCGGAGTGGAGGGCGGGATATAAATCCAATATCTTCTTCTTCTTCTTATATTGACAGTCCTCCTCATAACCAGAGGACAAAAACTGTAGTTTATTTAGCGTTTGCATAAATCTAGCTCTGGACAAAGCACTGGTGCACTGTCTCCCCACCAGCCTGTGTGCCTGATTTTCAGTCCTGTGAACTGCAGAATGGCCCTTCATCAAATGGGCTCTGATTAAATTTCTTCCCTGATATAACATGACTAGGCTTACCAGGTGCCTGCTAATGGTGGCAGACTCCTGGTAATTGTTGCTGATGCCCACAGGGCAGTGCTCATTTGGTCAGTGGGTGGGAGCAGGTTGGCAAAACTGGGAAGGGTGGGGGGGGGTGATCATCACCATACAATGACATAATTTCTGGAACTATCTCTGTAGAGTTTTGGGGTGAATGCTAAAACACTGACCCAGTAGGATGCCAGCGCTTTCAGGTCATGCCAGAAGTGACATTTTCACATGGCGATGAAGATGGCCTTCCACATTTTGCCAGCCTGCTTCCATACACTGACCAGAGGACCATCATCAGCAATACATGCCTGGCAACCCTAAACTTGACCTAAATAGCTGAAGGCCTGAGTTAAGCAGAGCAACCACAGCTGAGGCATAACATTTCTGAGGTCTTAAATTCTTATTTAGTATTCAAACTGGCAACTCCCTGGGGTGATTTTACCACCTTCTGCATTAATACAACATTTTAAAAATGTTTATGGCTTGTGATTTAATATCAATAAGAGAGCCAGTTTGGTGTAGTGGTTAAGTGTGCGGACTCTTATCTGGGAGAACCGGGTTTGATTCCCCACTCCTCCACTTGCACCTGCTGGAATGACCTTGGGTCAGCCATAGCTCTGGCAGAAGTTGTCCTTGAAAGGGCAGCTGCTGGGAGAGCCCTCTCCAGCCCCACCCACCTCACAGGGTGTCTGTCGTGGGGGAGGAAGGTAAAGGAGATTGTGAGCCGCTCTGAGACTCTTCGGAGTGGAGGGAGGGATATAAATCCAATATCTTCATCTACCTCACAGGGTGTCTGTTGTGGGGGAGGAAGGTAAAGGAGATTGTGAGCCGCTCTGAGATTCTTCGGAATGGAGGGCGGGATATAAATCCAATATCTTCATCTACCTCACAGGGTGTCTGTTGTGGGGGAGGAAGGTAAAGGAGATTGTGAGCCGCTCTGAGACTCTTCGGAGCGGAGGGCGGGATATAAATCCAATATCTTTATCTACCTCACAGGGTGTCTGTTGTGGGGGAGGAAGGGAAAGGAGATTGTGAGTCGCTCTGAGACTCTTCGGAGTGGAGGGAGGGATATAAATCCAATATCTTCTTCTTCTTCTTCTTCAATAAGATGTGCTTATTTAAAAATATTCTTATCCACAGAGTGAATCTCTCAAATATCTTAGTAGTGATAAAATCTCTGGGAATGGGGTTTCATCTGCCAGTGGATGGAGTGCATTCTTTGTCACCGGTAAGACACCTTTTTACTGTGGAAATGTTTTTTGGCCTTTAACATTTCTCTTTGGTACATCATACTGAACAAATGCCTTCTGTCTGATTCAGTTTTTTTTCCAGTATTGTAGACCCAATGACTCCTTAAAGGGACAGTCACATTTATAGGAAACGCCCCCAAATCATTAAACTGATTCAGTCCAGAGGGTTCCAGTGTGCCATACTTAAAAATATACTGCGCCTCTATCTGATTCAGTCCTTTTCTTATGTCTATGCAATTATAAGAGTGGACCTTCAGTTGGTACAAAATAGCCACCCTTAAATCCTCTATAGCAGGGGTGTCAAACATGCAGCTCGGGGGCCAAATCAGTCCCCCTGGAGAGCTCCTATCAGGCCTCCGAGCAACTCACTGTCATCTGCTTCCTTCTCCCTCTCGTTTGCTTCCTTCTGCATAATAGCTTGCTTTGCAAGGCTTGCTCAATCACACAGGAGCTACAGAGCAAAACCTCTGTTTTCTCAATTGGCTGAGGCTCCTCCCTTGGGGAGGAAGGGAGAAATGCAGAGCTTGTTTTTCCAGCTCTCTCAATCACACAGGAGCCAAGTCTCTCTTCCTTCTATTGGCTGAGGCTCCTCCCCCTCCCGGTCCCCTGGAGAAGGAAGGAAATAATAATAATAATAACTTTTATTTATATCCCGCCCTCCCCGCCAAGGCAGGCTCAAGGCGGCTCACAGACATGGCATGTGCTATAATTACGATAAATACATTATACAATAAAATACATTCAAATAAATTTAAAAAAACCACAATAGTTAAAGGTGCTATAGTACAACACAGTATATATCAGATGGCTAGGTGTCACTTCAGAATAATAATAAATTAAAAAAAGAGCCACAGCTTCTTTTTGCCCTGTTCCCTGGATCCCATGGGAGAAATACAAAGAAAGTACCTTTGAGTGCTAATGTTTTAAGAATGTTTTAAGTTTTTTTTAAAAAAATATTTACTGGTAATTGTGTTTGTCTGTGTCTTTTATAAAGTTTATATCTCTGCTACCTAATCTTAAATAGGTATGTGCATGGCCTGTCCCGACATGGCCCAGCCCGACCTGACATGGCCCCGCCCAATGAGATTTATGTCAGATCCGGCCCTCATAACAAATAAGTTCGACACCCCTGCTCTATAGGGGGTTGTGCAGTGTGAAAATGGGATGCTAAAGGCACATCCATATTTAATAACCCAATCCTTGATTTATGTTCTGTGACATGCCCAGAGACTCCTAGATGAATTCCCTGTGTAAGCCTTATTACAGTTACAGAAAACAGCATAAATTATCCAGGAAGTATGACAATTGAAAAATCTAGTAATCTGATGTTTTTGTCTACTAGGAAATTCAACAAATGCAGTTTCCCAAGCCTTTTGGCAAATGGCACAATGCCCGCACTTGTGCATTCCAGCCGGCAATTGTGGATTTATATTCACTTCAGAATCAAAGAGGGAAGAAAACTCCCTTTCTAGGGTTGCAGACCACTTAATTTTTTTCAGGACATTCTCAGAGACCTTCATAGATTGTATCTGGTGGCTAATAAGTCATCATTTTTCCAATCTTAAAGCTAATAATGGGGCAAATCGTCACTTTCCGTGTGTGATTCTATAGCAATTATTATCAATAAACTACAAAAGATTAGGCAACCCTAAACAATGATCTATTACACTACAGCCCCATAAAGAGAAAAATGTAAAATTGGATGCAGGTGGAAATTTAGAAAGACCATTAAATGTTATAACATTGTGAGTTGTGCAAAATTCAATTAATCTGAAACCTGCCTTATTAGCTAACATATTTTTGGATTGAAGGGGCAAATACAGTTGTAATGGGAGTGACTGTGTTCCCTGTTATAGGCGTCCTTTGCTTGTGCAGCAGTCTGCCCCATCATGGAAGCATCTGTTATCACACTGTTGATGAGCAGTCATGACAGGAAGTTTTCCACCTCATGGACAACTTTCCTCAGTGTACAAGCTATAATCACCCACCAACATTCCTCCTTATTATCTTAGTCTGCCCACTTTGGCCTTGGGTGCAGAGGAATGGAGAAGGAAGAGGAGGAGGAATCTCAGAACAGCTTTCACCTTCCCTTCCTCTCCCCACAACAGGCACCTTGTGATGTAGGTGAGGCTGAGAGAGCTCTGAGAGAGCTGTGACTGACCCAAGGACCTCTGGCTGGCTTTACGTGGAGGAATGGTGAATCAAGCCCGGCTCTCCAGATTACAGTCTGCCGCTCTTAACCACTACACAAAAAGATGAATCCAACACAAGCACATTTTCTGGCACTCAGTGACTAGAAAAGGTGGTAGCGGGGCTTAAATTTATTTTCTGGCACTCGGTGACTAGAAAAGGTGGTAGTGGAGCTCAAATTTCTCTAGAGGTACCATCCTCTCACCTGGTCATCCCGATTTCTTGGAGACTCTCCAGAATTACAAAGTAATGAAAGAAATGCACTCAGTCCTGTGCTCTTTCATTCATTCTTCCTTCACATTTGAGGGTTTGAACTGAGAACAGATCCTAGGGCTGAATCCTGGGGAGCCTGGCAGAACTTAAGCCCTGCTGTTTTTCATTTTAAACACCAAATTAAAAGTATAACATACATTTATACAATAGAATATAATAATGAAGACTTAGAATTATAATAATATAATATATGTATACAGCACTTTTAGAGTAACAACAAAAAGACATGATTCTGCCCCAAGGAGTTTACAATATGAAATTCAGCTTGAAGGAGACAAGTGCCAGTGCGGTGTATCCACGGCTTTTTTTTTTTAAAGCAGGAATGCAGTTCCAGCTGGCTTAGTGTCAGGGGGTGTGGTCTAATATGCAAATGAGTTCCTGCTGACCCTTTTCTTTTTTTTAAAGGGATTGGCAGCCCTTTCACTGGGTGTATCACAGTGAAATCTGGGAGCTGCTGGTTCTTATTCCCACTGCTGAGGGAAGCTTCCTCCATGCCCTTGGGAAGTCAGTCTCTCTCAAACTAGCCTACCTCACAGGGTTGTTGTCAGGATAAAATGGACAATAGGAGAATAATGTAAGCCTAGGGTTGCCAAGTCCAGTTCAAGAAATATCTGGGTGGAGCCAGGAGACTTTGGGGTGGAGCCAGGATAAGGGTGTGACAAGCTTAATTGAACTCCAAAGGGAGTTCTGGCCATCACATTTAAAGGGACCGCACACTTTTTAAATCCCTTTCTTCCATAGGAAATAATGAAGGATAGGGGCACCTTCTTTTGGGGCTCATAGAACTGGACCCCTTGGTCCAATCTTTTTGAAACTTGGAGCATGTTTTGAGGAGAGGCACCGGATGCTATGCTGAAAACTGGTGCCTCTACCTCAACAAACAGCCCACCCCCAAAGCCCCAGATACCCCTGGATCAATTTTCCATTATATTCTATGGGAATCAGTCTTCATAGGGAATAATGGAGTGGTCAGCAGACTTTTTGCTCCCCCCCTGCCCCCCGCTGGAGGGGGGAATGGGTAAGACTACGCTGAGACACAGACATCAGGCACCAACCAGAACAAGCTGGGTCCACTCCACCTGTTTATATGGAGTGTTTTCTTCGCCTTTTTTTAGGTCGGACTCCATTTTGTTTAATAGAAGTAGGAGACCCTCTCTCTTTATTTGCACTGGGGTACTCCGTTTTTATCAGGCAGTACCTCTCAGGAACAACCCTGCCAACAAAAGTCTGTATAATCAAAGCGATGGTATTCCCAGTAGTAATGTATGGCTGTGAGAGCTGGACCATAAGGAAGGCTGAGTGCAGAAGAATAGATGCTTTTGAGCTGTGGTGCTGGAGAAGAATCTTGAGAGTCCCTTGGACTGCAAGAAGATCCAATCAGTCAATCCTAAGGGAAATCAACCCTGACTGTTCCCTGGAAGGTCAGATGCTGAAGCTCAAATACTTTGGCCACCAAATGAGAAGGGAGCACTCCCTGGAGAAGACCCTGATGCTGGGAAAGATGGAAGGCAAAAGAAGAAGGAGATGGCAAAAGATGAGATGGCTGGACAGCGTTACTGATGTAACAAACACGAATTTGAGCAGACTTTGGAGGATGGTGGAAGACAGGAGGACCTGGCGTGACTTTGTCCATGGGGTCTCAGAGTCAAACTCGACTGTGCAACTGAACAACAACAAAAAAGCTCCAAATAGAAGTACATGCACTTAAGTGTCATTGAGCAGTAAATGTTTAACTTGAAGATGGTGTAGAAGAGCATTTACATTGGGTTGTAACCAAAGGCTGGTAACCCTGGAAGAATTTTATGAAGGGTTATTCCTGAGGAAGTCCATTGGCGAAATGAGCTTACATATCTTGACAATATGAAGTACAAAAAGATATTTGCAAAGATTTTAAAATGATTTTAATAAATATTGTTAGCCAGCACATCATAGTTGTTTCTTGTATCACCCACCTGGGGACTGGCAGCCCTAAAGCCACTTGGAATCCCTCCCATGGAAAAAGTGGGATATAAACTTCCAAATAGACTAATAACAGAAGACAGGAAGATGGAGAGTCAACAAGGAAAGAACTTATGCTCAGTTTAGTAATATACATTTAAGTTTTAGTTGTTTGAGCCCCTCAAATATTTGGTATGTTTTTATTGTTTCTGTCTCTCACAGCAGTGTGATTCCCAAGGCAGATACGTACAAAAATTCAACAGTAATACAAAAATTAAAATAAAAACCCACCACTTTAAAAATGCACAAAGGAGCAAGGAATATTATGATATTCTAGAATATACTCCATCCATGATAAGTCAACTTTGGGCAGTGTATTAGAACAGGGTACCCTGACACTGTTGTACCAGACACTGTCACCATTAAAAAAATCTGACAAGTTCTATGAAGATCTGAGGATTTTATTTTCTGGTTTAATTTTTATACATATGTATTCATATTTTACTGCTCCAAGACTAACATAAATGTATTTTAGCAAAAACTGTATATCAGTGAATTAGAGAAAATAATCTGATTTTTTTTAAATTTAAATTTCAGGCAGAAGTACAAAATCTGTGGAATGAAAATCAAGCTATTTTGAAGATGGCAAGCCAATATGGCTATGAAGTGGTTGATACTTTCATTCTTACTATGGGGCGGTACAAGGAATTTTTGCAAGGGAAGTGTGGATGCCATTTTCATGAGGTGATCATTTGTTAATGCTTATTTTGGTGAATAATTCAAAGAATCCCTGAGTTGTCATGTGTTTGTTAAAATATTTGCAACTTAGCTGCACTGCTGTGCAGTATGAAAAGTACTGGACAATGATTTAGGGCATTTTGGAAATGGGTATTTGATCCCCTTTGGTCCCAGACAAACAAAACACTTGGAGGTTGAGATCTTTCACTGGATCTTCTCAGTGGCTAGTAGCTGTTGTGCATTCTACCTTTTCCGTTACTTTTGCAACTGCTTTGCATTTACATGGCACTCGCTTCCTGCATCCACTCCCCCTTCTCCTTACCACCTATATATATCTGGCCAGTTTCTACATGCCCTCCATGCATCTGATGAAGAGAGGTGCGTTTCTTGAAAGCTTATGCTACAATACATTTGTTAGTCTTAAAGGTGCTATTGAACTCTTTACTACTTCGCAGCAACAGACTAACACGGCTAACTCTATTGGAACTCTGTAGAGTATCGGACTCTACACACGCGCCGCGCGTCCTCGGGCGACCAGGCACAGCGCGGGGAAAGTCACAGCCAATCAATGTCAAGCGCGGGAAGTTTAACTGGCCAGGATTGGGCTGGCCAGCGGGGGGGTTGTTCCGGGGTGTTTGTATATATTGGCGGACCCGGCCGCGTGTTCGCCAGTTCCGTAATGTACTAGCGAATAAAGCCTGAAGTCTTCACCACGTCTCGTCTCCCAGTACATTACACTGGCGAAGAGGATGGGATCGAGCTAGGTCCGGCCGCCCGAGGGGAACCAGACCTGGCCGGAGACGAGGAAGGCGGAGACCGCAGGATCGCACAGCCCGCCGCCGCCATGGCGAACCCAAGTGTAACGACGGGCCATCTAGCGGAGTTCAACCCGGAGCACCCCGAGAGATGGGAGACCTACACAGAAAGGGTCGAATGCTACCTGCGTGCGAACCTGATCGAAGATGACGACAGGAAGAGAGACGTCCTGCTGAGCGTCTGTGGAGAAGAAACCTTCGAGATCGCACGGGGTCTCTCCGCTCCGGCGAAGCTGACTGAGAGGACCTACGGGGAGGTCGTGAGACTCCTCACGGGCCACTTTTCGCCCCAACCGTCCATCGTCGCCCGCCGATTCCTCTTCCACAAGAGGGACCAGAAGTCGGGGGAGACAGCGGCGGTCTACCTGGCGGCCCTTCGGCAGATCGCCGGGAACTGCAGTTTCGACAAGAGGGACGAAGCCCTGAGGGACCGTTTCGTCTGGGGCCTCCGAGACGAGCGACTGCAGCAGAAGCTCTTCGCAAAGGAGGAGCTCACCCTACAACAAGCCTTCAACGAGGCGACGGCGTTCGAGAGGGCCACCAAGGCGTATGGCCAGCCGCGGGGAGAGGCAGTACACCAAGAAGAAATGGGACCAGAGGACCGAGCAGAGGAAGAAGCGTTCCAGCTCCGACGGCCACAGAGGACAGAAACTCGGGTCCCCGCGAGACAACGAGCGACGGAGAGGGCCCCCACCAACCCCAGCTCCAAGTGCGCCAGCTGCGGCGACCCCCACGAAAGGAGGGACTGCCCGTACCGAAACCTGGACTGCAGAAGCTGTGGGAAGATGGGCCACATCGCCCGGGCTTGCCGGGCCAAGAGCAGCCGTCGACCACCGTCAGCGCATCACGATTCCATGGACACCCACACGACGGCATCCACCAGCTTGCAGGTACTGAACTTGCCCCTCGCAGCCCCGGACAAGGTCAAAATGTCTGTCCGGATCGAGGGCGCCCCCTGCGTCATGGAAGTAGACTCGGGTTCCTCGATCTCCATAATTTCAGAGGAGACCCTTACGAGACTATGCCCCCGCCGCCGCCTCCAAACGAGGCCAGCGGATTTCGTACTGAGGGACTTCCAGAAAAACCCGGTTCACGTCGTGGGGTGGGCCCAGGTGCATGTGGAGAGGGGAAGCTTTAAGGGGCCCCTAGACATACTGGTGGTCAAGCGCCAACTGACCACCCTTCTGGGGTTAGCTTGGTTCCAACCACTGGGGATCAAGCTGGTAGGGGTGGAGCACGTGCAGGCCAGCAACTTCGAAGGGGTCTGCCAGGAGTTCCCCGAGGTTTTCGATGGGTCCCTGGGGAGCTACAAGGGGCCGCCCATCACCCTACCGATTGACCCCATGGTCCGGCCCATACGGCTCAAAGCGAGGCGCGTCCCGTTTGCCCTAAAGCCGAAAATTGAGGCAGAACTGGATCGCCTCACGGCCCAGGGCGTCTTGGAGCCTGTAACTTATGCGGCTTGGGAGACCCCCATTGTAACGCCAGTGAAACCGAACGGGGACGTAAGGATCTGCGCTGACTACAAGTGCACGATCAACAAAGCGCTCCAGGATAACCCGTATCCAGTCCCCGTAGTCAGCCATGTACTATCGACACTCGCAGGGGCACGGGTTTTTGGCAAGCTGGACTTAGCACAGGCATACCAGCAACTGCCAGTCGACGCTAAGACAGCAGAGGCGCAGACGATCGTGACCCACAGGGGGGCGTTTAGAGTTAAACGATTGCAGTTCGGGGTGAGCGTGGCTCCGGGAATTTTCCAAAGCATAATGGACTCTCTCCTTAAAGGAATTCCCGGAGTGCAACCCTTCTTCGATGATGTTTTAATCGCCGCCCCGAACGAAGAAGAGTTCAAAGGCCGCCTGCGAGAGGTCCTCCGGAGGTTCCAAGCGGCGGGGTTGAAAGTGAAGAAGGAAAAATGTCTGTTGGGGGTTCCGCGGGTGGAGTTCCTGGGATTCGCCGTGGACGCGGCTGGAATTCACCCGACTAAGGACAAGACTAGGGCCATTGTGCAGGCCCCCGCTCCCAAAAGCAAAGCGGAGCTACAAAGTTTTTTGGGTTTGCTGAATTTTTATCACTCGTTCCTGCCCCACAAGGCCGCCGTGGCGGAACCGTTACACCGTTTGCTTGATAAACAAGCCCCGTGGGTCTGGGGGAAGCGCCAAGCCGCGGCGTTCCAGGCAGTCAAGGACCTATTGGTCTCGAACGCGGTTTTGCACCACTATGATGAAACCCTGCCACTGATCCTGGCTTGCGACGCCTCCCCCTACGGGGTGGGAGCGGTCTTGGGGCACCAACTCCCGGACGGGAGGGAAGTGCCAGTGGCATACTATTCACGGACCCTATCCCCAGCGGAGCGGAACTACGCTCAAATCGATAAGGAGGCCCTGGCGATCGTGGCGGGGGTGCACAAGTTCAACGACTACCTCTACGGTAGGCGTTTCACCATCGCCACTGACCACAAGCCGCTCCTGGGCCTCCTAGCTTCAGACCGTCAGACCCCCCAAATCCTATCCCAGAGGGTCCTGAGGTGGAACCAGTTCCTGAACTCCTACACGTATGAACTGGTACACCGCCCGGGCAAAGCCATGGGACACGCCGATGCCCTCAGCCGCCTGCCGCTCCCCATAACAGAACCCGATCCCGCCCCCGCACACGGGGTAATGCTCATTGAATCTCTCCCTGAGCGCCCACTGCACGCGGCAGAGGTAGCCCGGGCGACAGGGAGGGACCGCATCCTGGCACGGGTCAGGGACTGGGTGGGGAGGGGGTGGCCGGCAGGCAAAGTGGAAGAAGTGTTCAGACCGTTCGCGTCCAGGAAGGACGAGCTATCGACACACAAGGGGTGCGTGCTTTGGGGCAGCCGGGTGGTGGTTCCCCCCCCCTTGCGCAAACAGGTACTGGAAGACCTCCACGAGACCCACCCGGGCATCGTGAGGATGAAAGCCCTGGCCCGTAGTTATGTGTGGTGGCCGGGCATGGATGAGGAAATTGAGGGGTGGGTGAGGAGGTGCCAACCCTGCCAAGAATCCCGGCCCGATCCCCCGTCAGCCCCGGTCCACAGATGGGAGTCTAACAGGCGGCCATGGTCCCGCCTCCACTTAGATTTTGCCGGCCCGTATCAGGGCCAGATCTTTTTTATACTTGTGGATGCCTACACAAAATGGTTAGAGGTGATTCCGGTAGCCTCAACCTCCACGGCGGCAGCCGTCCGAGCACTCCGGAAGGTCCTATGCACGCACGGGATCCCAGACACCCTGGTGACGGATAACGGAACGGCCTTCACCTCCCGGGAATTCCGGGAGTTCACGGAGAGGTACCTCATACGACACATAAGGTCCGCACCATTCCATCCGGCAACCAACGGCCAGGCGGAGCGGATGGTGCGGACCACCAAGG
This sequence comes from Heteronotia binoei, assembly GCF_032191835.1. Classification (NCBI taxonomy): domain Eukaryota; kingdom Metazoa; phylum Chordata; class Lepidosauria; order Squamata; family Gekkonidae; genus Heteronotia; species Heteronotia binoei. Next base: position 27,086,104 of record NC_083230.1, on the reverse strand, counting down.
AAGCACTGGGGAGAATAGTACATGGGGATTGGGACCACCGCCTCTCAGCCTTCCTGTTCCACAACAGGATCACCCCAAACCCTATAACGGGATCCAGCCCCGCGGAACTGCTCATGGGGAGGAAACTGACAACCCGTCTAGACAGGCTGCACCCAGACCGGGCCCCCGAGGTCCGCGGGTCCCCAGAGGTCCGGGAGGCAGTGCGGGGGTTCTTTCCGGGTGACCCTGTATACGCGAAGAACTTCGCAAGCAGCCCCGATTGGGTCGCGGGGAGAGTCCTTAGGGTGACAGGTTCCAGGTCATACGAGGTGACCACCGAGGGGGGCCAGGTACTAAGACGGCACATAGATCAG